>NC_040104.1:33152500-35652500 GCF_003369695.1 Bos indicus x Bos taurus
CAACAACACAAGAGAAGACTCTACACATGGACATCACCAGATGGTCAACACCAAAATCAGACTGATTATATTCTTTGCAGCCAAAGATGGAGAAGCTCTATACAGTCAGCAAAAACAAGACCAGGAGCTGACTGTGTCTCAGATCATGAACTCCTTATTGCCAAATTCAGACTTAAATTAAAGAAAGTGGGGAAAACTTCTAGACCATTCAGATATGACCTAAGTCAAATACCTCATGATTATACAGTGGAAGTGAGAAATAGATTTAAGAGACTAGATCTGATAGACAGAGTGCCTGAAGAACTATGGACGGAGGTTCATGACATTGTAAAGGAGACAGGGATCACGACCATCCCCAAGAAAAAGAAATGCAAAATGGTTGTCTGAGGAGGTCTTACAAATAGCTATCAAAAGAAGAGAAGTGAAAGGCAAAGGAGAAAAGGAAAGATATACCCATTTGAAAGCACAGTTCCAAAGAATAGCAAGGAGAGATAAGAAAGCCTTCCTCAGTGATCAATGCAAAGAAATAGAGGAAAACAATAGAATGGGAAAGACTAGAGATCTCTTCAAGAAAATGAGAGATACGAAGGGAACATTTCATGCAAAGATGGGCACAATAAAGGACAGAAATGGTATGGACCTAACAGAAGCAGAAGATATTAAGAACAGGTGGCAAGAATACACAGAACTATACAAAAAAGATCTTCACAACCCAGATAATCACGATGGTGTGATCACTTACCTAGAGCCAGACATCCTGGAATGTGAAGTGAAGCGGGCCTTAGGAAGCATCCCTACAAAGCTAGTAGAGGTGATGGAATTCCAGTTGAGCTATTCCAAATCCTGAAAGATGATGCTGTGAAAGTGTTGCACTCAATATGCCAGCAAATTTGGAAAACTCAGCAGTGGCCACAGGACTGGAAAAGGTCAGTTTTCATTCCAATCCCAAAGAAAGGCAATGCCAAAGAATGCTCAAACTACTGCACAATTGCACTCATCTCACACGCTAGTAAAGTAATGCTCAAAATTCTCCAAGCCAGGCTTCAGCAGTACATGAACCGTGAACTTCCAGATGTTCAAGCTGATTTTAGAAAAGGCAGAGGAACCAGAGATCAAATTGCCAACATCCGCTGGATCATCAAAAAAACAAGAGAGTTCCAGAAGAACATCTATTTCTGCTTTATTGATTATGCCAAAACCTTTGACTGTGTGGATCACAATAAACTGTGGAAAATTCTAAAGAGATGGAAATATCAGACCACCTGACCTACCTCTTGAGAAACCTGTATGCAGGTGAGGAAGCAACAGTTAGAACTGGACACTGCAAAGTACATCATGAGAAACACTGGGCTGGAAGAAGCACAATCTGGAATCAAGATTGCCGGGAGAAATGTCAATAACCTCAGATATGCAGATGACACCACCCTTATGGCAGAAAGTGAAGAAGAATTAAACAGCCTCTTGATGAAAGTGAAAGAGGAGAGTGAAATAGTTGGCTTAAAGCTCAACATTCAGAAAACTAACATCATGGCATCCGGTCCCATCACTTCATGGGAAATAGATGGAGAAACAGTGAAAACAGTGGCTGACTTTATTTTTGGGGGCTCCCAAATCACTGCAGATGGTGACTGCAGCCATGAAATTAAAAGATGCTTACTCCTTGGAACAAGTTATGACCAACCTAGACAGCATATTCAAAAGCAGAGACATTACTTTTGTCAACAAAGGTCTATCTAATCAAGGCTATGGTTTTTCCAGCAGTCATGTAAGGATGTGAGAGTTGGACTATATATAAAGCTGAGCACCGAAGAACTGATGTTTTTGAACTGTGGTGTTGGAGAAGACTCTTGGGAGTCCTTTGGACTGCAAGGAGATCCAACCAGTCAATCCTAAAGGAAATCAGTCCTGGGTGTTCATTGGAAGGACTGATGTTGAAGGTGAAACTCCAATACTTTGGCCACCTGATGCGAAGAACTGACTCATTTGAAAAGACCCTGATGCTGGGAAAGATTGAGGGCAGGAGGAAAAGGGGACAACAGAGGATGAGATGGTTGGATGGCATTGCCAACTTGATGGACATGAGTTTGGGTACACTCCAGGAGTTGTGATGGACAGGGAGGCCTGGCATGCTGCGGTTCATAGGGTCGCAAAGAGTCGGACACAATTGAGTGACTGAACTGAACTGAACTGTATTTCTTTATGATTTACGCAAGCCAAATCATTATGCTGTATCCTTAAATGTAAATAGTGCTGTATGTCATTATATCTCAATAAAACTGGAAGAAAAAAAAAAGTCCCATATTGTTCAAGAGAATCTTACATCCTTGTACAAGGAAATGGACAAGGAACAAAATAAATGAGAAAATTATATACAATATTAGAAGATGTTAAGTGCTCTGGAGAAAACAAAATAAAGGAAGGGGCTAGAAAGTGCTGAAAGTGGGATAGGCAGTTTCAATTTCAAATAGAGTGATAAAAGAAGACCTTAATGAAAAAGTAACATTTAAGCAAAGGCTTGAATGCAGTGTGGGAAACAGACATATGAGCACCTGAGGGAAGTGTTCCAAGCAGAAGGAAAGATAAGTGGAAAGACTGAGAAAGCAATATACTTGACAGAGAAAATGACACACCAGACCAGGTTCGTGTCAAGGAGAGGGGTTCTAGGCTGAGGTAACAACATGGGAAAAGACACTGACTTCTGAAAACACACAAGGTCTTTGGAAAACTGCAACCATTCTGATTAAGCTACAACATTATATACGTGAAGAAAAGGACTTTTTAGATCATACATAAAATATTTAAATACAGATAGTTTATAAAAATAAAAGAGACTAAAGGGAAAAAGATAAGAAGCAAGGAGGGACTTCAATATATATACATCCTGATTGATGTAAATATGAAGTACAAATCATTTATAAGGTATTCTTAAAATTTTCAAAAGTATGCTTATCTGGGATCTAACAAAGTCTACTGATCTAACTTCCAGTTCATAGTAAATATAGGAGATAGAGGAACAAGTTAACCAAGGAAGTAAACAAATTCAGAAAACAAGACAGTTTGTAAAACAACTGACCAAATTTCTTTAATAGATCATATCACCAAAATAATAAAAACTGTTCCAGATTTTACAAAAAGCAAATGCCAGGCGTGGACACAGTTTGCATTCTGATTTGAACATATCAACCTTAACAAGATATTGTGGAAACAACTAGAGAAATTTGGGGCTTTCTTCATGGCTCAGTGGTATAGAATTTGCCTGCCAATGCAGGAGACACAGGATTATCCCTGGGAAGATCCCCTGGTGAAGGAAAGGACAACCCACTCCACTATCCTCTGTTGAAGGGAAATTCCATGGACAGAGGAGCCTGGCGGGTTACAGCCCATAGGGTCACAAGAGTTGGACATAACTTAGCAACTAAACCATCGCCACCAGAGAAATTTGAATACAAACTATTTGTTAGATGACATTAAGGAATAACTGAATTATATTGAGGTGGTTAGATGGTTATATCTTTTTTCAATGTACCGTTTTAAGAGGTATTTAATCAACTATTTAGGGGAAAATATTATGATACTTTAACAAAAACTTCAGGAAAGCAAATAAAGCAAATTTGACAAAACATTAACTATTTAACCCCAAAGATGGGTTATTTGGGAGTTCATTATAGTACTGTCTCTACTTTACTATAAGCTTAATAATTTTCATACTAAAGTTTCAAATTCTAAGTCATCTGTGATTCAAATATTTACAAATCATTTCTTCTTTTACCTCAGATCTCACAAACAAAAACTAAAAAAAAATGTATTTTGTAAATTTCATTTTCTCTCTTTAAACTGTTTTCTGTATTTAATCATGCATGACTTGATGCTTTTTTCTAGCCTATGAAAACAGAGAAATAAAATGCTCATAACTTAAAAAAAAAATGAGGGGCTACTGCAGTTAAGATATTGGGGCCCTGAACTAAAGCAGTAACAGCAGAGAGAAGACTATATACCAGAGGCAAATCTGCTTACAGAGGGTCCTGGTTGAAGTTAACTCCTCCTCTGTGCTCCACTGCACTCTCAGTACCCTCAGCAATTTGATGCATTTTATCATTCACATCTGTCTCCATCTAGCTACCCCAAGCTTCTAAGGAGAGGATCTTTTTGGATCTTTTGGACCTTTTTCATCTCGGTATCCACAGCGCCTAGCATATAGAAGACACTCAGGAAAAGACTGCTGAATGAACACCTTATTTATTTTCCATTTTAACCCATTCTGCAGATATAATACAACTCTCATACCTACTGCCATCAGGTCCCAAGACCTTCTTACCTTGTAATAATGTTCCAAGAGAATCCTGACGACTCCCTCCACACTTTCTGCCTCAACAGGCTTCCTGGCAAACTGAAGTAGGTACTGCAAAGCATCTGCTGGGGAGGTAGCCTTACATAGATCTATGTGGAGTGCTGCAGATTTACTTGGTTTTGTCATTCGGAGTTTCTTAGTAGCAACTTCTTCCTGTTGTTGCTGCAAGAGGGTAAGGAAGATAAAACATGAAAACCTGGCTGAAAACAAAGAGTCTACAAATCTAACTTTGCCTCATTTAATGAAAATTAACTTTTCCTACACCAAATAATGTATTTGGGTAACAGACCTAGCCTAAACAAAAAAGCAGCGTTATGAACTAGAAAAAGACCCAACTGGAGACAAAGTTATGAGTCCCAATTTTGCTTTTCACTAGCTCCAATGGCTTTGGGAAAGTCATTTCATTTCTTCAAGTCTCAGTTTCTTTCTCTGTAAAGTATGTCCATAATATTTTGTTCTGCCTATCTCTTAGGATTGCTGTAGCTTCGGGGTTAAGAGGACACACAAAGGATCTATTCCACTCTTTATTAGAACAGAAATCTCAATTCAGCAAATATATTCAGACTGTGCTAAAGCACTTACTAGGCTCACCTTCCCTCCTGAGAAACCCAGAACCAACAGGAACAGTCTACAGCTTACACTGAGGAAAAAAATCTTCCTCTCAAAACAGATGACTATTTTCACCCAAATCATTCTACCTTTATTAGAAGAATAGACAGTATAAGGGAAAAATGCATTGCCACATGCCTAGCAAACTGCAGCTATTTAATAAATGTTTACTAAATGACTGATGTGGAATTAGGAGTTCTCTCTGAGATCCAACTCTGCTGCTCTCTTCTAAGGATGTCATACTTCTCAGTTTCACCATCTATAAAATAGGAATGATGACCTACCGCTACTCTTTCTCAATCAGGAATCCTCATCTGAACCACAGAACACACCAAATTAGCTGAGCAACTGTCTTCTCGATTCTCTCAAGGATAGTACATAACTAGAACTATTTCAGACACGTCTGTTACATATAAGGAGTGTCAAAAAGTTCATGTAAAAGGGAACCTTCACTCCAGGGCTTAAGTAAGGCCCTGGGATAGATATAGAGAGGATCACAACATAAGAATAAAGTTGTAATCAATAATTTTCCTTAACACTTGATGCATCACAATGATACCTTGAAGAATCATCTCTTTATAAAATTACACCTCTGCAGACTAGAGAGTCGGATTAGTCTAGACGGGAACATGGCATGGCATGATAATAAGACTAAGGGCTTTGAAATCAAAGGAATTTGAGTTAAATTATCACTTGGTAGCTACAGGTCTCCTCCTTCTATAAAAAGGAATACAATACTTACATCATAGGGATACCTGAGAAGTCTAAACTACAATGTCTTTGTTGTACAAACACATCATATGCACCACATACATATCAATTCTCTCGCTCTCATCTTCATGGCAGAGGAAAAATAACAGAAGCACTAAGATCTCAGGTGATTACTCTGTGGTAACCATTTACGAACAATGAAGCAAAGAAATGAGCTCTTAAAATCCTTACCCATTTCCATCCTATTCCACACAAATTCATTCTTCAGTGTTATCAGCAGTTAGGTAAAAAAACTGGGAAGATTTTTTTTCCCTAAGGAGCACATAAGGAGAAGGACAAACCAATATCTGCTATCATTCAACCATCAATATTTTAGTGTGCCAGGCCCTATGGTCTATCCAGGGAACACAGATGAACCAAGCGTTACCTCTGCCCTCAAGGAGCCCAAACTGGTAGGCAGAAACAAATACTAGTAATTACAGTAGCTCCAAAATCACTGCAGATGGTGACTGCAGCCACGAAATTAAAAGACGCTTACTCCTTGGAAGGAAAGTTATGACCAACCTAGATAGCATATTCAAAAGCAGAGACATTACTTTGCCAACAAAGGTCTGTCTAGTCAAGGCTATGGTTTTTCCTGTGGTCATGTATGGATGTGAGAGTTGGACTGTGAAGAAGGCTAAGCGCCGAAGAATTGATGCTTTTGAACTGTGGTGTTGGAGAAGACTCTTGAGAGTCCCTTGGACTGCAAGGAGATCCAACCAGTCCATTCTGAAGGAGATCAGCCCTGGGATTTCTTTGGAAGGAATGATTCTAAAGCTGAAACTCCAGTACTTCGGCCACCTCATGCGAAGAGTTGACTCACTGGAAAAGACTCTGATGCTGGGAGAGATTGGGGGCAGGAGGAGAAGGGGATGACAGAGGATAAGATGGCTGGATGGCATCACTGACTCGAAGGACGTGAGTCTGAGTGAACTCCGGGAGTTGGTGATGGACAGGGAGGCCTGGCGTGCTGCAATTCATGGGGTCGCAAAAAGTAGGACACAACTGAGCGACTGAACTGAACTGAACAGTAGCACCGAGTGATAAGTACAAATAGATGAGTGCTACAGCAGTAGGGGAGGAGAGACTAAAGCAAAACCTAAGTCCACGGAGTGGAGAACCAAAAGAGAGGGAAGAATGACATCCATTCTATGTAAAAGAGACAACAGATACAAAAGTTTGGAAAGGTCCAAACACACAGTATACTGGAGGAGAGGTGAGCAGTCTTGGTAAGAGGGAACAACAGAATAAAGAAAGGAACTGATACTGCCCAACAAAGTGAATGGACTTAATGTCATTGAACTCCACACTTAAAAAATGGTTAAAATGATAAATCCTGTTATGTTTATTTGGCACAATTTGTTTTTTAAATGGGGGCAAAGGAATCCAGAGCTAGGAAATCCCAAAAAGCAAGCCACGGAAGAGGGAGCGCTGTAAAGCTTTCCTGAATCTTGACTCATTCTAAAAGTTCAAGAAAAAGAATTTCACATAAAAAGGAGCAACAAGACTGACAAGGTGAGTATCAAAGTTATTTTCAGAAAAAAAAAAAAAACAAGAACAAGAAGCCAACTAACTTCCCTACACACAACGGAAATATGTCACATACACAAAAAAACGAAAAAGGCAATGAAGGAATACTGTTAAATCACAAAGGGCAAGAGAGTTTGGCTAGTTTTCAGAAAAAGAAGTAGTTGTAAAAGAGTAAGGAAGACTTGGTTTGTCGATGCAATTACCTCTCTGTACTATAATCTCAGATATGATGCTCCACATCTCTCGCTCGCCTGTGAGTTCCGAAAGGACAGAAACCCTAATGTGTTTTGGATTTTATAGCTCAGCACCTTTCACCATACCCAATATTGATACATAATAACCACTACTTTATTCAATAAACTCTTGTTGAAGGAATAAATGACATACTTAAGGATCAGCGTCCTGCTGCATGGTCTAAATCTTGCTAGGCCACAAGTCTATGGATGGAAACCTGCTATTGGCTGACATTAACCAGGGGCTCTTCAGAAATGCAGATTATTGCCTTGCCTCCCCCAGAAAACTCACTTACTAAGTAGAATCTACATTTTAACAGAGCCCAGGTGATTTGGATACACAAAGTCAGAGAAGCAGGACACAACGTATGACTTGGGATCAACCTCTACTTTAGCGATCTCTCTGAGGAAATACATAGAGAATCACTGACTGTTGACACGGTTTGGGCCCCTCAGTCCTGAAACAACTCCAAAGGAGGAAGCATGGTACTGCCCTCCTTTATAAGTGAGCTGTTCTACGAACGAAAACTTCAACCCCTATGAAGCCTGTGACCCTCGCCTGCTGTGACTGGGTCTTGAGGATTCCTATAGATTCCTCTTCCAAACCCTTAGAGCTCTGCATACAGCCAATTTGGCTTTGGGCACTTTTTTGCTAATGGGAGTTGGGAGGAAATTTGTCAATACCCCACCAGAAGTCTCAAAGTCCTCATTTGTAAAACGAGGATGCTAATGAAATGTGGTGTTTGGGGAAGCCTCTCGGAAGTCCCTTGGACAGCAAGGAGATTAAACCAGTCAAACCTAAAGGAAATCAGTCCCGAATATTCATTGGAAGGACTGATGCTGAAGCTGAAACTCCAATACTTTGGCCACCTGATGCGAAGAACTGACTCATTGGGAAAAAAAAAAAAAAACCCTGATGCTGGGAAAGATTAAAGGCGGGAGGAGAAGAGGACGACAGAGGATGAGATGGTTGGACGGCATCACCCACTCGATGGACGTGAGTTTGAGTAAACTCCGGGAGTTGGTGATGGACAGGGAGGCCTGGGGTGCTGCAGTCCATGGGGTCGCAAAGAGTCGGACACGACTGAGCTGCTGAACTGAATGTAACATGAATAAAATGAGATAACAGATAAGATACTTTCGTAAATTGTAAGTTGCTGTTTGCTTCTTCTAATAGTTTTTTTATTGTCAGACTGCACATGTTAATACTGACAACAGCAGCGGCCAATGAACACGCCCACTAAAGTGTAGTCAGAGAGGCAGCCTACCAAAGCACTGGCAGCACTGGCACCCTACCCAGCTTTGTGGCGCCAGTTCTGGCAAAGTGTCTGGGCGTGGATAACCTTCCCCTTTCCCAGACCAGTCCTGAGACCTTTCCTTCCAGAGCTTACCTGAACCACCTTAGTGAACTCCTCATAAACCCGCTTCTTCAGATGGGCCGCCATGGTTGCCCATACACCTTCTCAGCTTCCGTACCCGACGGGGCTGAGGGAGGCAGAGGAATACGAAAAAGCTTGCCCAGGAGGGAGGATCCAGCCGCTGTCCCACAAGGCAGTGGGGTTCCGGGAAAGAGAAGCCGCTTCCGGCTGCTCGACTGCCTTGTCGCTGTGCGTCTGGATTTAGCGACCTACGCCTGCTGAGCGGGAGGAACGGAAACCGGAGCCGGAGCGTAGCACAGGGGGCGGGGCTTCTGGCAGGAGGAGGCGGGTCGGAAAGGCTGGAGGAGCCAATGGGAGCTTTGGGGGGCTTTCTGTTGGGTTTGATTGACGGAGGGAAACGGAGGGTCGGGGGAAGTGCTACAGTGTAAAGGGCAGAGGTGGAGCTATCCAGAGCTAGAGATAAAACCTGGAGCTGTATGAGGATTCTGACTCAGAAGATAACATAAAGAGGTCAAGCTGACAGCTCCATCATCCATTGCTGTTCTCAGTATTTGCTATCTGTCTGTATCCTGTGCTCGCCTTTTGATCGAGCTGTTGCTCAAAAACTGAGTTTGCCTTGTGGTTGGTGTCAAGCCTGAAGATCCAACTAACCAAAGTTCCAAGGACATATTACTTGCAGCAAGTAAGGACAGCACAAGCGATCTTCCCCAAAGCAGTGTCTCCAAACAGCAAAACTGGGGACGCTTTAAGCTAAGTATTAGTCACTCGATGGTGTCCAGCTCTTTGAGACCCCGTTGATCGTAGCCCACCAGGCCACTCCATCCATGGAATTCTCCAGGCAAGAATACTGAAGTGAATTGCTGTCCCCTTCTCCAGGGGATCTTCCTGACCCAGGGATCAAGCTCAGGTGTCATGCACTGTAGGCAGATTCTGACCTACCACAGAAGCCTAAGGGTGCATGCATATTCATTCATGAAGGCGCTTGCGCAGAGGAGAATTCAGCATTGGATTGGGGCAGAGGTTTACAGGGCCCAAGCTTTAGTTGATTGAAGTCAGGAGGGTCGACATCATCATTCCATCTTCCACGTAAGTGGGGAACATTAGTTCTTGCAGAACTCAAAGACATATATCAGATTGTTACATATATATTTTTAAGGAAAAACTGGTTTTTGACTGCAAGGAACATGAAAACGTATTTCTTTTGTTCCTTCATTCCCTCACTTCTCTCAAGATAATTAATTACTGAGACCTGTTCAAGGACAAGATTGTGGTCAGGCTTAGATCAAACAATGGCTTAAGCCAAAAATGGCTTTTCTTACATCTTTTTCTAGGGACCCCCCCACCCTATCTGCTTACAAAGCTGTATGCCACCCCTCCAAACCTCTCCTGGCCTAGGGTACTTTTTCCTGCTCTCTCATTCCAGTTGTTGAAAAGCTACCTATCCTTTAATGAATCAAGCTATCATCTGATAGCTAGGGGCGAGTGGAAAGAATTCTGAGGCCAAGGATCAAGCAACAAAGCTTCAGATCACATAACTCAGATGGGATTTGAACCCAGCCAAAACTCTGACTGGGACTTGAACCCATGAGGTGAGACTTGAACCCACTGTCTTTCAGTTAAAATTGCTCACCTCGTGTCAGGACTTACTGAAGCTCAGGTTCTTTATGTCTCAGCACAGAAAGATTTCAGCAAGAAGCAAAGTGATAGGTAAGCAGTGGATTTATTTAGAGAAATACACATCCCATAAACAGAATGAGATACACATCCCATAAACAAGAATGCCTTGTCTCAAAAGGCAAGTGCGAACCTGGGAGGAACAGCCTCCAAAGACAGAGTGTGTGTCCACTCATAAGATGAGAGGCCCTGAAATATGAGGTGATTAGTTTCTATGGGCTGAGTAATCTCATAGACTAATGAGTGGGAGGATTATTCCAACTATTTCAGGAAAGGGATGGAATTTCCAGGAACTGGGCCACCACCCACTTTCTGGTCTTTTATGGTTGAGCTCAGAACTGTCATGGTGCCTGTAGGGGTGTCATTTAGCATATGCTAATGTATTACAATGAACATATAATGAAGCTCCAGGTCTACTGGAAGGTGAATCTTCTGCCATCTTGGACCTACTTGGTTCTAACCAGTTAATGTCTTATCCTCAATGGTTATGTCATTCTTTTTATTTGTTTGTTTGTTTTTTGGCTGTGACATGTGGCTTGCAGCATCTCATTACTCTGACCAGGGATTGAACCCAGGCCACAGCAGTGAAAGCTTGGAATCCTAACCTCTGGGCCACCAGGGAACTCTTAGCTATTGTCATTCTTTTAAAGGTTGTGCCCTGCGCCCTTCCCTCCTGCTTCACTACAGCTGGCACTTAATGAACAAGTAGCCTCAACTACAATGGCAGTAACACCTAACCCAACAAAGATGTAGCGGAATGAAATAATGCAGAAATACTTTGCACTATAAAGTGTAGTTCACATGCTGGTGTTAATAAATCCAAGGTCAAGGTTTACATCCTGCATTACACTTTAGCTGTGTCAACTAAAAAGATGCACAACCTGAGAGCTGTGAGCTAAGTTTTATTGGGGCAAAATGAGGACTACAGCCCAAGAGAAAAAGGCATGTGTGTTCAGTTGTGGCCAACACTTTGTGACCACATGGACTGTAGCCAGCCAGGCTCTTTGTCCATGGAATTTTCCAGGCAAGAATACTGGAATGGGTTGCCATTTCCTTCTCCAGGGAATCTTCCTGATGCGGGGATCAAACCCACGTCTCTTGCATCTCCTTCATTGGCAGGCAGATTCTTGACCAGCTGAGCCACCAGGGAAGCCAAAAGACAGCATCTCAGATAGTTCTGAGAGACTACTCCAAATAGGCAGTGGGGGGAAGGTCAATATATAAAATTTTAGTGAAGGGGGAATTCATTGCAATCAATCAACTCACAAATCAAGTGACTAGTTTTTCTGCTAGTCACAAGGAGCTGATATCACCATGGAGGGACTCGGTGGATGTGGGTTTGGGTGAACTCCGGGAGTTGGTGATGGACAGGGAGGCCTGGCGTGCTGCAATTCATGGGGTCACAAAGAGTCAGACACGATTGAGTGACTGAACTGAACTGAGATGTGAGGAGATGCAAGGATTCAGTCAGTCAGTCAGTTCAGTCATTCAGTCGTGTCTCTTTGCCACCCCATGAACTGCAGCACACCAGGCTTCCCTGTCCATCACCAACTTCCAGAGCTTATTCAAACTCGTGTCCATCAAGTCGGTGATACCATCCAACCATCTCATCCCTGTCATCCCCTTCTCCTCCCACCTTCAATCTTTCCCAGCATCAGGGTCTTTTCCATTGAGTCAGTTCTTCACATCAGGTGGCCAAATTATTAGAGTTTCAGCTTCAGCATCAGTCCTTCCACATAAATATTCAGTACTGATTTCCTTTAGGATGGACTGGTTGGATCTCCTTGCAGTCCAAGGGACTCTCAAGGGTCTTCTCCAACACCACAGTTCAAAAGCATCAATTCTTTGGCACACAGCTTTCTTTATAGTCCAACTCCCACATCCATACATGACTACTGGAAAACCACAGCTTTTACTAGACGGACTTTTGTTGGCAAATAATGTCTCACCTTTTTAATATGCTGTATAGGTTGGTCATAGTTTTTCTTCCAAGGAGCAAGCATCTTTTAATTTCATGGTGGCAGTCACCATCTGCGGTGATTTTGGAGCCCAAGGAAATAAAGTCTCTCACTGTTTCCACTGTTTCCCTATCTATTTGCCATGAAGTGATGGGACCAGATGCCATGATCTTAGTTTTCTAAATGTTGAGTTTTAAGCCAACTTTTTCACTCTCTTCTTTCTCTTTCATCAAGAGGTTCTTTAGTTCTTCTTCACTTTCTGCCATAAGGGCAGTGTCATCTGCATATCTGAGGTTACTGATATTTCTCCTGGCAATCTTGATTCCAGCTTATGCTTTATCCAGCCCAGCGTTTCTCATGATGTACTTTGCATATAAGTTAAATAAGCAGGGTGACAATATACAGCCTTGACGTACTCCTTTCACGGTTTGGAATCAGTCTGTTGTTCCATGTCCAGTTCTAACTGTTGCTTCTTGACCTGCATACAGATTTCTCAGGAAGCAGGTCAGGTGGTCTGGTATTCCCATCTCTTTAAGAATTTTCCACAGTTTGTTGTTATCCACACAGTCAAAAGTTTTGGCATAGTCAATAAACCAGAAGTACACACTTCTCTGGAACTCTTGCTTTTTCAATGATGTTGATGTTTTTCAATGATGTTGGCAATTTGATCTCTGATTCCTCTGCCTTCTCTAAATCCAGCTTGATCTTCTGGAAGTTCACAATTCACATACTGTTGAAGCCTGGCTTGGAGAATTTTGAGCATTACTTTACTAGCATGTGAGATGAGTGCAATTATGCGGTCGTTTGACCATTCTTGGGTTAAAGCATCTGCCTGCAATGCAGGAGACCTGGGTTCGGTCCCTGAGTCGGGAAGATCCCCTGGAGAAGGAAATGGCAACCGACTCCAGTATTCTTGCCTGGAGAATTCCACAGACGGAGGAGCCTGGTGGGCTACAGTCCATGGGGTCACAAAGAGTCAGACACGACTGAGCGACTTCACTTGAGCATTCTTTGGCTCAAGTGAAGCCAAATCCTCTATTTCTTTGCACTGATCCCTGAGGAAGGCTTTCTTATCTCTCCTTGCTATTCTTTGGAACTCTGCATTCAAATGGATATATCTTTCCTTTTCTCCTTTGCCTTTTGCTTCTCTTCTTTTCTCAGCTATTTGTAAGGCCTCCTCAGACAACCATGTTGCCTTTTGAATTTCTTTTTATTGGGGATGGTCTTGATCACTGCCTCCTGTACAATGTCATGAACCTCCATCCATAGTTCTTCAGGCACTCTGTATATCAGATATAATCCCTTGAATCTATTTGTCACTTTCACTATATAATCATAAGGGATTTGATTTTGTTCATACATGAATGGTCTATTGGTTTTCTCTACCTTCTTCAATTTAAGTCTGAATTTTGCAATAAGGAGTTCATCAGATGCAAGAATTGGGATCATGAAATCAGTTCCTGAACACACCCAACTATCTAAAGAGCTGTCCCACCAGTTTCACTGGAGCACAGAGTGCCTGACTCTCCACCCTAAACTCCCTTCAGGGAGTGTCAAAAGTCAGCAACTGCAGCAACACAGGCAGATGGCAAATGCCCTTGTTGTTGTTCAGTCACTGGCAAATGCTCTTGGCAAGTGCCAGTTTTTAGTTGACAGACGTTTATGGTTTCATTCTTTGAAATGAATTAATGTAGAGTGCATATAAAAAGAAGGCTATGGTAGGCAGAGAAGAGTCCAAAAGGCTGAAAAGATGGTTTTTACCCTCAAGGTTCTACAGTCTAACTGGAAAGGGAGACACCCAAACTGATCATTAGTGGGCAAAATGTGCTGGATAACAGAGCCAAGTGCTTCAAACAGACCTAACTTCAGGGTGCCTCAGGGAAGTTTTACAGAGGAAATGATTTTTAATCTGGCTTTAAAATAGTGAATTTTCTAGAAAGAAAGAAAGGCATCTCAGACTGAAGAGATTACCATAAATACAAATACGTCCAGTGAAATGAAAGGCACTTAGCAACCAGTGCTAAGTGTTAGTGGCTATTATTTTTTAAAATATTCATTTATTTGGCTGTGCTGGGTCTCAGTTGTAGCATGAGGGACTTTCCATCTTTGTTGCAGCATGTGGGATTTTTTGTGTGGCATGCGGGATCTATGGTCATCGGGCTTCCCTGATACCTCAGTTGGTAAAGAATCTGCTTGCAATGCAGGAGACCCCAGTTCATTTCCTGGGTTGGGAAGATCTCTTGGAGAAGGGATAGGCTACACACTCCAGTATTCTTGGGCTTCTCTTGTGGCTCAGCTGGTAAAGAATCCATCTGCAATGTGGGAAGCCTGGGTTCAATCCCTGGGTTGGGAAGCTCTCCTGGAGAAGGGAGAGGCTACCCACTCCAGTGTTCTGGCCTGGAGAATTCCATGGACTGTATAGTCCATGGGGTCGCAAAGAGGCAGACATGACTGAGTAACTTTCACTTTTTACTGATCATGACATGGGATCTCTTAGTTGTGGCATGTGGGATCTAGTTCCCTGACCAGGGATCAAACCCTAGTCCCCCGCTTTGCCTAAGCATGGAGTCTTAGCCACTGGACTACCAGGGAAGTCCCAGCCATTATTGTTATTGTTACCATATTTGATCAAAAATAAGCTGCAGGAGGAGAAGGGGATGACAGAGGATGAGATGACTGGATGGCATCACCTACTGGATGGACATGAGTTTGAGTGAACTCCGGGAGTTGGTGATGGACAGGGAGGCCAGGCGTGCTGCAATTCATGGGGTCGCAAAGAGTCAGACACGACTGAGCGACTGGACTGAACTGAACTGAAGCTGTCAGAAATTGTAAAACTCTAACAAAAAATGCTGAAATTAAAAACAGTGGTTTCATATTGCTTAGATTTACGTATACTTACTGAAAATAGCTGACTTAAACTTCTTTAGACAAAGATTTGTATCCTATGTCATCCTGCTGTGTTTTTAAATGACAATTAAAAACAACACTCACACAATTCAATTGAAGTGATGACAACATGAATTGCTATGAGCTAGTCTTGCTGTTGTTGTTGTTGTTTAGTTGTTTAGTTGTGTCCGACTCTTTGCAGCCCCATGGACTGTAGCTCACCAGCCTTCTCTGTCCATGGGATTTCCTAGGCAAGAATACTGGAGTGGGTTAACATTTCCTTCTCATGGGATCTTCTAGACCCAGGAATCGAACCACATCTCCTCCACTGGCAGGTGGATTCTTTACCACTGAGCCCCCATGACCCAGTCTACACGTGAACAATTGGCCAACAGCAATCTTAAGATACGTCTCAATTTCAGAGACAGGAAATGCACATTTTTGCATCATTGGTACAAAGGATTATCATTGTTATTATTAGATACAAGCCTGCAGGAAGGAGTTTGGTGCACTTAGAAAAACAAAGGGAGTTCAGTTCATATTGAGAGTAAACTGCATAAAGGAAACAGAAAGGAATGATGGAAATAAAGCTGAGAAGCCAAGGCCAGACTGGTATAGAAAACAAGAATAGTCTGCTTTCATTTTGAAATGAAAAACTGTATTGAACTGATGACATTTTCCTTTGACCTTCATTACTGTACATGAAAATACCATGAGGCATCCAGGTGAATCCCTTGGGCTTCAAATAAGGTCTTCCTTGCTCCTACTGTATAATGTCAACCCAATTTCCCCTTGAAAATTGGAGTCGATCACTCAGACTAGTATAGTAATCCTTTCTCTGCCTGTTGGCTCAGCAGGAAGAGCCCAAAATGACCAGGGCAGTGTCATTACACGTTTGAATGTAATTGAACAGTGACTGTTCTTTAATGAAACTACTTCTCCTTTGGGGACTAAGTACTCCAAATCCCCTGAACATAAGAATTCATAAATGAGTTATTACATGTAAAAGTGACAAGAACCGCTCCTACCTCTCAGCTCTGGAATCATGTATTCTAACGTGGAAGAAACAGTACATATTTTAGTTGTTGACATGAGGCATATACCACAAACCTGTAAGACAGCTTCCCAACTCATAATGTGTTGTTTCTCAGCTCCCACAGTTAAGTCTGCAAAAGCTTGTTACGCCTTTTTCTTTTTTTAAATCATAGCTACATCTGAATGATGGATACCTGGCAAGACCAAGAAGTTTCTTTGCTATATTTTTTTTCATTATAAAATAAGCTTCCTACTCAGAAGCAATGTGTGAAATACCATGAAAATGAATCAGGTATCCATGAACAGTAGGGTGGCAGCTACATTACAATTAGATGTTATTAGGGTTTTCCAGGAAAATAGAGCCAACAGGATTATAGAGATAGTAAAATATTCAAATAAACAGTATACCATAGACTGAGAGGCTTATAAACAACAGAAATTTATTGCTCACAGTTCTGGAGGCTGAGAAGTCTAAGATGAAGGTGCTCTCAGATTCAGCGTCTGGTGAGAGCTCAATTCCTGTTCATAGACAGCTGTCTTCTCTCCACGTCCTCATGGTTAAAGATGTAAAGGGGCTCTCTGGGATCTGTTTTATAAGGGGTCTGTTTTTATAAGCCCATTCATGAGGGCTCCATCGTCATGATCTTATCACCTTCCAAAGGCCTGACCTCCTAATACCTTCTCATAGAGGGTTAGGATTTTAACACATGAATTTGGACATGAGAGAGGGAGTCTATAGCAGTAGAAAACTCAAATCTGAATCTGGGATATGCATCTATTCCTATGTGGGTAAATCACCACTCCTTCCTTCCTGGAAAGGATCCAGCATAGGTAGAATAATTTTTTTTTAATGGCCTCAATTCTTCCCCTCTCTGTATTTAAATCCCTTTGAAGCTGCTTCCATTAAGAGATGGAATCAAACTCAAAATGGATTAAAGATCTCAACATAAGACCAGAAACTATAAAACTCCTAGAGGAGAACATAGGCAAAACACTCTCCGACATACATCACAGCAGGATCCTCTATGACCCACCTCCCAGAATATTGGAAATAAAAGCAAAAATAAACAAATGGGACCTAATTAACCTTAAAAGCTTCTGCACATCAAAGGAAACTATTAGCAAGGTGAAAAGACAGCCTTCAGAATGGGAGAAAATAATAGCAAATGAAGCAACCGACAAACAACTAATCTCAAAAATATACAAGCAACTCCTACAGCTCAACTCCAGAAAAATAAACGACCCAATCAAAAAATGGGCCAAAGAACTAAATAGACATTTCTCCAAAAAAGACATACAGATGGCTAACAAACACATGAAAAGATGCTCAACATCACTCATTATCAGAGAAATGCAAATCAAAACCACTATGAGGTACCATTTCACACCAGTCAGAATGGCTGCGATCCAAAAGTCTACAAATAATAAATGCTGGAGAGGGTGTGGAGAAAAGGGAACCCTCTTACACTGTTGGTGGGAATGCAAACTAGTACAGCCACTATGGAGAACAGTGTGGAGATTCCTTAAAAAACTGGAAATAGAACTGCCTTATGATCCAGCAATCCCACTGCTGGGCATACACACTGAGGAAACCAGAAGGGAAAGAGACACGTGTACCCCAATGTTCATCGCAGCACTGTTTATAATAGCCAAGACATGGAAGCAACCTAGATGTCCATCAGCGGATGAATGGATAGGAAAGCTGTGGTACATATACACAATGGAGTATTACTCAGCCATTAAAAAGAATACATTTGAATCAGTTCTAATGAGGTGGATGAAACTGGAGCCTATTGTACAGAGTGAAGTAAGCCAGAAGGAAAAACATAAATACAGTATACTAACGCATATATATGGAATTTAGAAAGATGGTAACAATAACCTGGTGTACGAGACAGCTAAAGAGACACTGATGTATAGAACAGTCTTATGGACTCTGTGGGAGAGGGAGAGGGTGGGAAGATTTGGGAGAATGGCAATGAAACATATAAAATATCATGTAGGAAACGAGTTGCCAGTCCAGGTTCGATGCATGATGCTGGATGCTTGGGGCTGGTGCACTGGGACGGCCCAGAGGGATGGTATGGGGAGGGAGGAGGGAGGAGGGTTCGGGATGGGGAGCGCATGTATACCTGTGGCGGATTCATTTTGATATTTGGCAAAACTAATACAATTATGTAAAGTTTAAAAATAAAATAAAATTGGAAGAAAAAAAAAAAAAAAGAGATGGAATCTATATCCCCACCCTTTGAATTCTGCTGGCCTTGTGCCTGGCCAGTAAAGTATAGCGGAAGTATTAATAACAGTGTGCTAGTTTTGAACCTAGGCCTCAAGTTCCACCCACACACCAGTTTTTAATGTCTTTTGCTTGGTTTTGGAACCCTACCATTGCCATGAGAATAAGTCCAACCTAGTCTGCTGGACGGAGAAGGCAATGGCACCCCACTCCAGTACTCTTGCCTGGAAAATCCCATGGATGGAGGAGCCTAGTGGGCTACGGTCCATGGGGTCCTTAAGAGTTGGACACGACTGAGCGACTTCACTTTCACTTTTCACTTTCATGCATTGGAGAAGGAAATGGCAACCCACTCCAGTGTTCTTGCCTGGAGAATCCCAGGGATGGGGGAGCCTGGTGGGCTGCCGTCTATAGGGTCGCACAGAGTCGGACTGAAGTGACTTAGCAGCAGCAGCAGCAGCAGTCTGCTGGAGAGTGAATGACCACATGGAACAAAGCCAACTTCACCCAGCTGAGGCTATTTAAGATCAGCCCCACCCTAGCTGAGCTACCATCTGACTACAGACACATAATTGAGACCAAATAAAACCAGAAGAACTGCCTAATCTATAGGCTATGAGAAGGAATTAATGGTTATAGTCTTAAGGTATTAAGTTTGGGGGTCTGTCATATGGTTAGAGAGTCCCTAAGCTGCTAAATTGCATAGAACCAGCTGGTAAGGAGACAACAAGCCCAAATGGATTTAAGCAGCTTATTATTCACAGTGTAGCAGACAGCATGAACTTCACGTTTGTTTTGGTTCCCCCTGACCTTTAAACACCATAAGGGTGATGCAGGTCAATGCCATGCACAGTACATCTGCAACACAGATGAAGGACACTGAGTTTAGGAAACCCTCAATCTTAAAAGAGGGAATGCTAGCAAACCTGCCCTTTGAAGGGGACAGTATCTTGTTATTTTTCCCCCGACTTCCTTTTATTATACTGGTCAGGAACAAATCTGCCTTCTAACCCAGTGTGAGACTATTTTTTTTTTTTTTAATTTGCTGTGCTGGGTCTTAGTTGCAGCATGCAGGATCTTCATTGCTGCATGGAGGATCTTTTCATTTCAATCGTAGCATGGGAGGATCATAGTTCCTTGACCAGGGATCAAACTCAGGCCCTCTGCATTGGGAGCACAGCATTTTAGCCACTGGACCACTGAGGAAGCCCCTGGGAGGCATTTTTTTATCACCATGAAATGTCTCCAGGATTGGAGGGTGATACTAGCTTTATTGGGCTTCCCTGGTAGCTCAGACTGCAATGTAGGAGATCCAGGTTTGATCCCTGATTTGGGAAGATCCCCTAGAGAAGGAAATGGCAACCCACTCCAGTATTCTTGCCTGGGAAATTCCATGGACAGAGGAGCCTGGCGGGCTACAGTCCATGGGGTCGTAAAATAGTTGGACACAACGTAGCAACTAAACAAGAACAACAACAACGATGAAGTAAACCTGCACCCTAACCCTAAGCAGCTTTGCAAACATCCTCAAACAAAGCTATTCATGCCATTTGCTTAGCGATGCCAGCATTTCTACCAACAGTTTGTTACAGTTCAGTACAGCTAACTGATTTGCAGGACTATCAACCTACCACCAAGTATCTAGTCCCCCTGTGGGAAAAATACTGTATCAGGGGCTCAGTGTTGGTCTCTGCTGTTGGACATTCATCACTGACTACATCAGCTTTGATGCTGAGAAGAAGTCTATACCGTAGAGCCCATGCACAGACCCCACCCCTGCCATCATGGCCACCTTTCTCATGACTCCACTGAGCTGGGGAAAGAGGCTGACTGGCACGCAGAGGTTGGATCATTATGTTTGTTCATTTCTTTAAAAAGCCTCTTCTACAATGGGTGCCCTCTGGTGGGCATTCATAGGAAACACAAACGTTTTCACCATTGCAAGACATTCATCCTTATACCAACATCCCAGGTCTTCTTGTCTCCAGTCTTCTGCTGTCATATTTTCCAAGTCTTTGATCAACCGGAAAGGGGCCTGAGCACGCAGTACCTAGAGATGAGCCTTCCAGGACACTAAGCGCAGCAGAAAAGGGAAAAGAATGAATGGAAAGGGGGCCAGGGGAAGACAAGGAAAATAAGCAGAAGAAAAAAAAAAAGTGCTCCAAGAAAAGTGAGACCTGAAAACCTGACACAGTGCTATGAACTAGGATGTCTTCATGATGGCACTCTCAAAGGCTTTACTCTGTGTTTTTCCTTTGGATTATAATATTTGGACAGTTATATTTGGCAGTGAGTTTCAAGTTTTTCTCCTCTGACTGTAATTTTCTTTAGTTAATGCCAGCAGATCTGAAAAGTCTCATGTTGTTGTTTAGTCACTAAGTCGTGTCCGACTCCTTTGCAACCCCATGGACCATAGCCCGCCAGGCTCCTCTGTCCATGGGATTTCCTAGGCAAGAATACTGGAGTGGGTTGTCCTTTCCTTCTCCAGGGGATCTTCCTGACACTGGGATCAAACCTATGTCTCCTGAGTTGGCAGGCAGATTTTTAACTACTGAGCCACCAGGGAAGCCCAAATAGTCTCATATAAGTGTAAGTGTTAGTCGCTCGTGCCCGACTCCTTGTGACCCCATGGACTGCAGCCCACCAGGCTCCTCTGTCCATGGGATTCTCCAGGCAAGGATACATATACCCCTAAAAATGAACAGAGGTGGGTTTTTTCTTTTTTATTGAGGTATACTTGATTTACAATATTATATTGGTTTCAGGTGTACAGCATAGTGATTCAATACTTTTATAGATTATACCCCATTTAGAGGAATTACAAAATAATGACATTTCCCTGTGTCATACAATATATCTGCTACTTATTTTTTATATAGTAGACTGTATGTCTTAATCCCATACCCCTATGTTGCCTTTTCCCCTTCCTCTCCCCAGTTGTAACCACTAGCTTGTTCTTTGTATCTGTGAGCCTGTTTTTGTTTTGTTGTATATATATATTTATTTGTGTTAGTTTTTAGTTTCCAGATACAAGTGTTAACAGAATATTTGTCTTGGTCTGTCTGACTGATTTCACCAAGCATAACACCCTCTAGGTCCATCTGCTGCTGCTGCTGCTGCTAAGTCACTTCAGTCATGTCCAACTCTGTGCAACCCCATAGATGGCAGCCCACCAGGCTCCTCTGTCCCTGGGATTCTCCAGGCAAGAACACTGGAGTGGGTTGCCATTTCCTTCTCCAATGCATGAAAGTGAAAAGAGAAAGTGAAGTCGCTCAGTCGTGCCCGACTCTTAGCGACCCCATGGACTGGAGCCTACCAGGCTCCTCTGTCCATGGGATTTTCCAGGCAAGAGTACTGGAATGGGGTGCCATCTAGATTGTTGCAAATGGCAGAATGTCATTCTTTTTATGGCTAAGTAGTATTCCATTGTGTGTGTGTGTGTGTGTGGAGACACATAGACATCTTTTGTATCTATTCACCTATTGAACACTTAGGTTGCTTCCATATCTTGGTTATTGTAAATAATGTTGCTATGAATATTGGGGTGTACACATATTTTGTTTTCTTCAGATTATATACCCTGGAATAGAATTAATGGGTCGTATGATAGTTCTGTTTTTATTTTTTAAAGAAACTTCCATAACATTCTTCATAGGAGTTGCACCAATTTATATTCCCACCAACAGTGTGTGAGGATTCCCTTTTCTCCACATCTTTGCCAACATTTGTTATTTGTGGTCTTTTTGATGACAGCCATTCTGACAGATCTCAGGTGATATCTCATTGTGGATTTTTAAAAAAATAATTTTACTTAATTGACTGTGCTGGGTCTTTGTTGCTGCACAGGCTTTTCTCTAGTTGTGGCGAGCATGGGTTACTCTCTAGTTGTGGTTCACAGGCGTCTCATTGCAGCAGCTTCTCTAGTGGAGCACAGGCTCTAGAGTGTTTGGGCTTCAGTAGTTGTGGCGCATGGGCTTAGCTGACCCTCGACTTCTGGGATCTTCCCGGACAGGCATCAAATCCGTATCTCCTGCATTGGCAGGTGGATTCTTTACCACTGAGCCACCAGGGAGCCCCTCATTGCAGTTTTGATTTACATTTCTCTAATAATTACTGATGCTGAGTATCTTTTCATGTGCCTGTTGGCCATCTGTTCATCTTCTTTGGAAATATGTCTATTTGGGTCCTTTGCCCATTTTTAAATTGGGGTTTCAAAGTCCCTGATGCTGGGAAAAATTGAGGGCAGAAGGAAAAGAGGGCATCAGAGGATGAGATGGCTGAAGGGCATCACCAATGCAATAGACATGAATTGGGGCAAATTTTGGGAGATGGTGAGGGACAGGGAGGCCTGGTGTGTTGCCATTCATGGGGTTGCAAAGAGTTGGACATGACTGAGCACACACACAGACACACACAGAAGCATGGCAGGAATAGGGAAGAAAGAAAAGAGTAGAAAACAAATACAATCTACTAGTGAAAAGCCTCTAGTGATAGGGTGACTAAGACACTTTTAAGAATAGATATGCCCAATATTAAATTTGAAGTTGTTTGCGTTTCTGTGCGGTAAACTCCCTTCCCTTTATTTGCCTGTTATGTGAGCAAATAGTTGGTGCGAGTGGCATCTGTAAAAGTTAAGGAAAAGATTTGAGTGTTAACTCTGGGTGAGCATTGTGTAGAACAGCACAACAGGTTAAGAAATCTAGTTAATCCCAATGCTGAATGAATCTAGCAGGAGCAGAGAACCAGAACTGACTGTAAGAAGACAAGCGCTCTTGGAATGTGCAGAAATCTTTGGGAGGACATTGATCTTTCCATAATTCATAAAAGTGAGATTTTACGCAATCCTAGTTAGATCTTATGGAGCAGAGTGACTTTCTGGAATCAAATCTCAGAAGTATAATTACTGATCAAAGGGTATGAACATTTTTCTGGCTCCTTATGAATAATGTTGAATTAATTCATGATATTAAGTTCAAATAGACATTTAGCATTTTTCTACTTTAAACTGACAGCCATATTAAATACAAAAAAAGAAAAATACAGAACAAGCTTTGAGAATAAAAAATATATACAAGCAGATGCAGTTACTGAATTAAAATGCTCACTGAAAATAACTATGTTCTGAGAAATTTTATGTTTAAATTTGAAATTTCTTGATTCAGTGTTAATTCCTTACAGCTTGGCAGTTAAACTTGACCTTCAGTCCCAGGGAGCCCAGGACGGCTGGTAGTAGGGAATTCCCAACTAGGTAAGGAATGGGGGCCATCTACACCAGACCTGAACTTGGAGAAGGATGAAGGTTTCCTCCTTAAAGTTACCTAATGTCTTTGGTTAAGAAGTAGAACCTGAGAGAGTCTCTTGTTCAAGTGGTTTAGTGAGGATATGTTCTCAAGTGAAGCGGAGTGAGGAAAGCAGGGTAAAGTTGAAGAAGACCGCTAACCAGGAATGTGGTGTCCAGCAAAGGCTGACTTCAGCCTGATCCCACAAGGAGCTAAAATAGGAACCACATCAGACCTGTTCCTCCTTGAGGTGAGGGATCAGTGTTTTGAACCTCCACACAAGTGAGATGGCAGTTCTTTCCTAGAGCAGGTCTCAAAATTAGGGTGCATCATAATTACCTGGAGGGCTTGTTAAAACAGACTGTTGGGCAGACTTCCAAAGTTTCTGATTCAGTAGGTCTGAGGTAGGGACTAGCGAATCTGTATTTCTAACAAGTTCCCAGGTACTGGGGATGCTGCTGGTCTAGGAACCACACTTTGAGAACTGCTGCTCTACAGAAGAGGACACTTGTGAGGTTTCAGCAGCCAACATTCACAGCACCCAGGAGAGAAGATCTGAGCAGCATTGACTCCAAGTACTAACGTGGCATCTTCCTCATGAAGGCAGACACCGGGGCTAGAAGAGTGGACCACAAGCTGAGGCTGGCTGGATTACATTTTTAGGTCTGACTGTCTAGATTCATGACATCCTATTACTTTTCTGCTGTCATCCCTCATCTCCAGCCAAAGCATGGTTGAAACATTCCAACTCATCCCCACATTGCTGTTAGACTTCAGGGAAGGGTCTGGCAGGTACATGAGACTTTAAAGAGGAAAACAGCTGCACCTCAGTAGGCAAGTACAGTGGAGTCAGTTGCAGTGGATGTAAAGAACCCCAAGAGGGAAACAAATATTTGGTGGCAAAACTCAACTCGACCACCATGGAAATTTTTGATGTCTATTTGGTTTTTTGTTTAAATTTTGTTTGTTTTTACTGCACTGTGTCTTTGTTGTACACTGGCTTTCTCTGGTTGTGGCAAGCTGGGGGGTGGGCTACTCCCCAGCTTTCGTGGGCAGACTTCTCATTGTGCTGGTTTCCCTGGTTGCTGAGCAGACCTCCAGAGTGGCAGGCTCAGTAGTTTTGGCCCACAGACTTAGTTGCCTTGCAGCCTGTGGAATATTCCCGGATCAAGGGTCAAACCCATGTCATTTGCATTGGGCAGGTGGATTCTTAACCACTGGACCACAAGGGAACTCCTGTGTGTTGTGTTGTTGTTTTTTTTGTTTGTTTGTTTTTGTTTTTTTAGTTTAAAGAAAGATGGCTCTTTGAGGCAACTTTTAATTTCATACTTCCCACCACAGCCCATAACAAAGAGCCCCGGCCCCTGGGGATCACCACCAGCTGAAGCTGAACGTATAGAAGTAGTCGGAGACCTTGGCTGGTAACGGACTGTTGTGTGAATAGCATACCTGGTACCCTTGGGCCTTAATGTCCATGTTCAGGCAGTCCAGGAGGTCACTAATATCCAGGGCTGCCTTCCAAGGCCCGAATTTGACCACTGACCTTTTGTTCGCCTCCAGGGAGCGCAGGGCGTCTGCGCAGTTTGCATCCTCCTTTTCGTTCCGTACCAGGCACACCAGGACCCGGGAGCAGCGCGCCGCCACGGCCTCGGCTCGCGCCAGGCGCACCATGAGCTCCAGGTTCTCGCTGTAGCCTGGCACCTGCAGCAAGAACTGCTTCCGCGCCACCTGCTCACCGAAGATCTGCGGCGTGTCCTCCAGGTGTTTGATCAAGGGCTTGATCTCGTAGTGCTGAGCCTCGCGGTACACCTCCGGGATGTGCTGGGTGGGCAGCTGCCCACTGCGCAGATATTCCAGGATGGGGCCAAAGTAAGTGCCGCAGCGATCGATGAAGAAGCGTCCCTCGGCATCCAGGCAGGCCTTGGCGGGGCTGGAGAACATCTCTGCCAGCTTTGAGCCTGGGAATTTCCTCAGGGTGCCCAAGGTGGTGGTATAGAACTCACCCCCCACGTTCAGCTCCACGACCGGAGATTCCTGGGGGGCACAAGAAGCAGAGTGACCAACAGTGCCATCTCCAGGGAGCTCATGATTCATTTTCATCCAAAGTATAATACCCTACAGAATTTAGAGGAGCCAACTGGCTTCAGCTTACTGGAATGTCCATCTTATGGAAGGGGGTTCTATTTATGCTACAGAGAGTAGGCATTTTAAGGGAGGGAAATATTTTGGTTTGAAATAAGAATACCGAATTCAAGCATTTGAATTTTCTCATTTAGGTCACATAATATTAGTGGAGGAAGCTGCTGTGGAAGCAAGCTGCAGGGACAATACTGCTAAAGTGTGTGGCCTGTGGCAAGACTTTCCCCCTCCCTAGGCCTCAGATTCCTTATTCATAAAATAAGTATTTAGAGCTTTTGTAAAGACATGAGTTCCTGACAGGAATGCTTAGATATAAGACATAGTTTGTTTTGTTTTGTTTTTAAGGCATCAGGAAAAGGGAGAGATGCATTTTCGACCTTTTAGAAAGGTTAAAGAAACCATACATAAATTCAATCCAGGAATCATTTCTTTGGTACTTACTGTGTGTCCGCATCCTGTGCTAGGAATGGTGATAAAAATTCTTATTTCGTATAGATCAGAAATTCTGGCTGCAGTTGGCATGACATAACAAACAGAACGTGTTTGATGGGTACTTTTTCAAAATAAGGGCCTATGGGATTAAATAACAGGAATATCCTTGGTAGTGACAAGGTCAGTAAAACCAAATACAGCAGGTGTAAAACTGCCTCATAAATGGTAACATATGGTGCAAACATAGATTTAGCTGTTCATCAGAATTTTTAGAGCCCTCTTCTCTCGGGCTGAGCACTAAGAATGTGGGTAAGACCCACGCAGTATCTGCCTGGAGATGCCCACAGGCCAATGCAGACAGGGACTTGAAAAGAGACTGAGGGTCAGGCTTCATTTGGGGGATACTAAGTGCTGCCCCACAGACCTAACAAAAATACCCGAATACTCTATTAGTGATTATTACACGTGAGGTGATACATCAGTTATCATCCTTACAAACCAGCTTCCTGAACACCTTTCATCATTTAAAATCCGTTCAATAAAGCATTTGGAGAAGGCAAGGGCACCCCACTCCAGTACTCTTGCCTGGAAAAATCCCATGGACGGAGGAGCCTGGTAGGCTGCAGTCCATGGGGTCCCTAAGAGTCGGACACGACTGAGCGACTTCACTTTCACTTTTCACTTGCATGCATTGGAGAAGGAAATGGCAACCCACTCCAGTGTTCTTGCCTGGAGACTCCTAGGGACGGGGGAGCCTGGTGAGCTGCCGTCTTCGAGGTTGCACAGGGTCGGACATGACTGAAGCGACTTAGCAGCAGCAGCAGCAATAAAGCATGTATGCACCTACTTTGTGTCAGGCAGCTGGAACAATGAGGAACAAGCAGACCTCCCCTCACAGTCTATTAACTGTACAAAGCTACTAACTCCACCTTCACAGCAATCCTATGAAGAACGTAGTAAACCCCCATTTTCCAGATGAAGAAACTAAGGCTTAAGGAGGTGAGGTTTAAGTTGCTCAAGATCAACCAGTTATTAAGTGATAATGTCACAGGATTTGAACTCAAATCTGATTTACCCCAAAGCTTGCACTTAGTCATCACAGAAGTTAATTTTCAACCTTCAAACACCTCCACTCTTCATTTCCTAGTCATCCAACAAAATGTAGGAAGGACCTATTCCATCCAAGCCTTCTCTTAAGCAGATGAACATGACACAGTTCCTGCCCTTGAGGAGCTCACAGAGGAGAGAAGCAAACAGATGGTTTCAATGTGTAGGTGCTGAGGGGGAAGACTCAAAGGTAAAAGGGATTGGCTCTTTCTGTGGACGAGTGCTGGAGGCTGTCAGGGAAGGTCTCCTAGGGGATGCAATGGCTGTTGGTGTGGGAAAGATCTACAGTGTTGGACGGAAAGCTGGATTTCCAAACTGGACACTTGATTGCAGGTCATTGCAGGGCCAGGGGTATAGAAATGTCCTTCAGTCTGATTTAGGTGTGACTTCCTTTTCAACTTGTCTGTGGGCTCTACCTCTAAGATTAAAGTACTGGAATTAAGAGAGCTCAAGACTGCCAGATTTCGGGGGAAGAACCAAGTTGCCATAGCAACAGCTCCTACCAAGGGACAGTTACGCTAGCTGGAATGGAGAGGGGAGAAAAGATGCATTCTGAAAGCAGCCAAACAATTCAGCCTTGAGAAAAATAAGCCCAGGACCTGTGACTCTCTCCTTTTCCCATAAACCTCCAGGCTCTTTGGCAAGGGTGTTTGGTTAACCCAAAGGTGGTTCTGTAAACCAGGAAGTTAAATGAGAAGTTGCAGACTCTAACCCCTGAGTGGATTGATGATGGATTCTCCTCACTCCTCTACCACTGAAAGCTCACAGGTGCTCTTAACATCCCCACATTACAGGTAAGGAAAGGTCAGAAAGAAGGAAGTGAGGAAGTCGCTGTGCTGTGTGATAAGTTGTTTCAGTCTTGTCTGACTCTTTGCGACCCCAGTGACTGTAGTCCATCAGGCTCCTCGATCCATGGGATTCTCCAGGCAAGAATACTGGAGTGGGTTGCCATGCCCTCCTCCAGGGGCTCTTTCTGATCCAGAGATTGAACTGTCTCTTATGTCTCCTACATTGGCAGGTGGGTTTTTACCACTAGTGCCACCTGGGAAGTGGCAGCTGGGATCAAATCCGTGTCAGTCTGACTGCAGGACAGTATGAGTGATCTACTCCCACCCTCCCAACACCCAGTCCCACTGCTGCCAAGTTATTAGCTATGTTCCTGGGGCATCTCACTTCCTTCTCTGTGCTTGAGTGTGTTAGTCGCTCAGTCATGTATGACGCTTCGTGACCCCATGGATTGGGGCCCACCAGGCTCCTTCATCCATGGGATTTTCCAAGCAAGAATACTGGAGTAGGTTGCCATTCCCTTCTGCAGGGGATCTTCCCGACCCAGGGATGGAACCTGGGTCTCCTGCATAGCAGGTAGACTCTTTTTACCGCCTGAGCCACTCTGAGCTTAAGCTTAGTCGTCTATGACATAGGGAGGCAAAATGGATGAAGAGAACTCTGAGTCTCTTCAGCTCTGAAAGTTTAATGAATCTAATCACTTCAAATGTTGTTTCTGAAGCTCATTTCCAGATACTAAACAAAATAGTCTCCTGCCCTGATATCTTCACCCCCATTTCTTTAACACCCAAGACCTGGGCCCTGTTCCCAAGCTTCTTAATTCTGTCCCTTTTCCCTCCTTGTTTTCTAAAAACGCCAAACCTCTTTGGGAATCCCAAACCTCCTACGTCATCCATGAATACTGCTGTATTTGTTTCTAGCAGACGAAGACTTCTTTCCCATCCCTCTTCTAGACTACCAGCCCTTCCTCACGGCCCCTCCTCCCCACCTGTTCTACCCAGTCACCCTGCTGAAGCATTCCTCGATGGGCAAGCCTGACCTGTGTGCATGGGCTGGGGAAATGTGGGTATCAGGCTAGTGCTGGTACACAGGGATGAATCAGACAGGCCCAACTCTAACCCCACCAAACATTCATACATTTCCTTACGTCACTCTTAGTCTAGTCAGTGGAGGGACATCTCCAGTCATATGTCCCCAAGCCCCAAGATCTCTCCCCACACCACAACTTGGACATTTTCCCACTGCGTCCTGTCTCAGTCATCTGAGCCAGAAACCTAGACTGAAATCTTGTACTCTGCTCATGTCCTCAACCTCCCCACACACAGGTAATGAGTCACTAAAATGGTGATTCTAAATGCCTGGTCAGATCCATGGCTCCTGGCTCCCTGGAATGTCCTCACCCAATCCAATCTCAACTCTGAAACCAGAGCAGTTTGTCAGAAGTGCAAATCTGATCTAGTCACTACCTGCATTAACCACTTCAGTGATCCCACATTTCTTTAAAGGTAAACTCCAGACTTCTTAACGAGGTTTACAAGGCCCTTTGTAACCCTGACAATCAACTACCAAAGCCATGTACTGGTCTCCCTTCCCGACCCAACCAGAGCACGCTGGGCCCCGCTGTCCACAGGACGTCACTCGCTTACCACCCACGGTCCCGTCGCTCAGCCTTCAAGTTAATTGCTCTGGGAATTTTCTGGATGGGTTGTCTGCTTGATTTCAGAGGCTCATGTACTTCCCTCGTCATGGTACTTATCTCTGTCTTGTAATTTTGTCCCTTCATCTGAATCCCCCACACCGTGGAAGGTTCCTAAGGGAGGACTATTCCCAGATTCATCTTCATGTTACCAGTACATGCTGCAGGGCTCAGCACAGGGGGCTGCTCAATGTGTCTGTTGAATTGAACCGCACTTAGGGCTTTCCTGGTGGCTCAGAGGGTAAAGCGTCTGCCTGCAATGCAGGAGACCGCAATGCAGGAGACCGCAATGCAGGAGACCGCAATGCAGGAGACCGCAATGCAGGAAACCTGGGTTCGATCCCTGGATGGGGAAGATCCCCTGGAGAAGGAAATGGCAACCCACTCCAGTACTCTTGCCTGGAGAATCCCATGGACAGAGGAGCCTGCTGGGCTACAGTCCACGGGGTCGCAAAGAGTCGGACACGACTGAGCGATTTCACTTTCACTTTCACCCTCAGCACTGACTCACAGGAGCACCCCGCGGTTCTAATAAAGGCCAGTCTTGCCCTACTTCGCATCAAGGGCCGTCCAGGCTTCCTCCCGCTTCCTCCCTCTTCTGGTAATTAATTCAGACATTTATTGGGCACGTTGGGTGGCCACGCCTCTGACCAGGTGACTTTGTCAACAGACAAGAACAATAAGGCTGTCATCACCTGACTGGAAAATGCCATAGTCACCCCAAGGCTGGGTCTGCTTTCCCTTCCTACAAGCCTTCGAGATGGCACCTAGCCCGGCAGGGGTGAGAATGTTCTAATACTAGAGTGCACTGGGCTTTTTCTTGATATTCCCCTTTGGTCCACACTCCCCCCTCCACCCCCTCAAATCCTGGGAGGAAACAGGCAAGCAGGAAGACTCAGGAGCCAGCCAGAGGGCAGGGGTTCGGGTTGCAGAAGGGGTGCGGTGGGGTGGGGGTGAGGGGACGATACCCGGGCCCGCCCCCGGTGGGGGCTTCTCCCACCGGCAGGAGGGGTGGGGCAGGGAAGGAGGAGGGGCAAGCCAGAGGGGCTGCGAGAAGAGACACAAAGCAGACAGGGAGGAGACCACACAAAGGCAGCCAAGCCGGAAAGAGGGCAACCAGGAGCTGCTGGACTGAGCCGGAACCAGCGCCGAGACCGGGGCGTTGCAGGAGAGATCGAAGCAGCAGGAGCAGCCCAGGCGGAGAGCCCCCAGCCGCAGGCCCGAAGCAGGGGAACCCGGACCTGCGGGGAGGGAAGGGTTAGAGGGCCCTGGAAGGAGTGGGGAAAGGGAGGGCGGCGGGCCCGGAGCAGGACGGGTCTGCACGCGCGCTGCCGGCTTCGCACTCACCGTCCGCCGGCCCGCGGGGGGCGCGGCCCGGCCACTTGGCCGGGAGTCGGGCGCCGAGGTCTGGCTCATCTTCCCCGGCCCCGCGGGCTCTGGCCCGTGAGGGGTACCTGTGGCCGGCCGAAGTGCACCTGGCTCCCCCCCGGGGGTGGGGGAATCCTACCCAGGGTGTGGTGAGAGCCCTGATTGGGCTGCAGTCGGCGGTGACACCCTAGGCTGGTCACTGCCCCTCTCGTGTCTGGGTTGCTGGACAGCCAAATGGGGAAGGGAGAGGGAACTGACGTTGACGCCCTGGACCCTGTCCACTCATACTGTCGTGGGGGTGAAGGATGAGAAACACCCATTTTACAGGTAAGAAAAGTGAGTCTCCAGGGGAGAGTGGATTATATAGTCTCCATGGGACAGTGGATTATATAGTCACCTCAGATCAGCTGCTGAAAGTGCAGCAAATGCTAGGTACCTGCTGTGTGTGTTATTTTGCTGGTAAAATATAATCCTGGTGATCCGGGATTATTAATATATTATTATTAAAGAATCTGCCTGCCGATGCAGAGAACCTGGGTTTAATCCCTGGGCCCCCCTGGGCCAGAAAGATTCCACATGCCCCGTGGCACCTAAACCCAGGGGCCACAACTAAGCAAAAGAGAGTGAACTCCGGGAGTTGGTGATGGACAGGGAGGCCTGGCGCGCTGCGATTCATGGGGTCGCAAAGAGTCGGACACGACTGAGTGACTGAACTGAACCGAACTGAGAGCTTGTGAGGGAGAAGGTAATGGCACCCCACTCCAGTACTCTTGCCTGGAAAATCCCATGGATGGAGGAGCCTGGTAGGCTGCAGTCCATGGGGTCCCTAAGAGTCGGACACGACTGAGCAACTTCACTTTCACTTTTCGCTTTCATGCATTGGAGAAGGAAATGGCAACCCACTCCAGTGTTCTTGCTTGGAGAATCCCAGGGATGGGGGAGCCTGGTGGGCTGCCGTCTATGGGGTCACACAGAGTCTGACACTACTGAAGCCACTTAGCAGCAGCAGCAGAGCTTTCGAGCTGCAACTGCTGGAGTCCACGGGCACTAGAAGTCCTCCCATCCCAGCTAGAGAATAGCCCCCTCCCCCTGCAACTAGAGAAAGACCCTGCACAGCCACCAAGACCCAGTGCAGCCAAAAATAAATAAATAAAACTTTAAAAAATTAAAAATAACTATTTAAAAAAACACAATCCTTATGAAATGGGGAATAACTCTTGGAGAAGGAAATGGCAACCCACTCCAGTACTCTTGCCTGGAAAATCCCATGGACAGAGGAGCCTGGTAGGCTGCAGTCCATGGGGTCCCTAAGAGTCAGACACGACTGAGCAACTTCACTTTCACTTTTCACTTTCATGCATTGGAGAAGGAAATGGCAACCCGCTCCAGTGTTCTTGCCTGGAGAATCCCAGGGACGGGGGAGCCTGGTGGGCTGCCGTCTATGGGGTTGCACAGAGTCAGACATGACTGAAGCGACTTAGCAGCAGCAGCAGCAGCAGCAGTATAGGCCTGCATAGTGACCTTCTAAAGAGGACAATATGGAAAGAGAGGAGAATAGAAGAGTAAATGCACAGTGGAGAAAATGACAGAGACAACTTTGCCAGGTAGTTATCCAGGTGATCAAGGTCAACAGCAGGAGTCAGAAATTATGATGATAATGTGTATCCTTGATAGAGTGTGATGAAAATGCCACTTTGTCTCGGTGATCCTCTTCCCCAAAACCCACGCATCCATGCATGTTAAAGTCATTTCAGTTGTGTCCAAGTCTTTGCAACCCCATGGAGCCTGTCAGGCTCCTCTGTCCATGGGGTTCTCCAGGCAAGAATACTGGAGTAGGTGGCCATGTCATCTTCCAGGGGATCTCCCTGATCCAGTGATCAGACCGGGTGTCTCCTGTGTCTCCTGCATTGGCAGACAGATTCTTTACCACTGCACCACTTGGGAAGCCTCTCATGATTTATTAAGCAATTAAAAATAAACATCAAAGCAGTGTATATATACTATGGGAATTCAATATATAAGTTTATATCTATTTATGCGAACATATGGGCTTCCCTGATGGCTCAGTGGGTAAAGAATCTGCCTACAATGCAGGAGACACAGGAGATGTGGGTTCAGTCCCTGTGTCAGGAAGATCCCCTGAAGGAGGGCATGGCAACCCACTCCAGTATTCTTGCCTGAAAAATCCCATGGATAGAGGAACCTGGCAGGCTACAGTCCAAAGGGTCGCAAAGAGTCGGACACGGCTGAGCACAAGCACACACATGTGAACGTATACTTAGAAAAGTGTAGAAGGATGCACAGTGGATATTAGTGTTGGTTATTCCGTGTGAATGGGATAGAAATAGAGGGGAAATTATTGATTAAGAAATGGTTTTCTTGGGCTTCCCTGGTGGCACTCGGTGGTAAAGAATCCACCTGCTAGCCCGGGAGACGCAGGTTTGATCCCTGATGCGGGAAGATTCCACATGCCACAGAGCAGCTAAGCTGTGTGCCACAACTACTGAGCTGTGCTCTAGAGCCCAGAAGCCACAGCTTCTGAGGCCCTCGTGTTCTAGAGCCTGTGCTCCACAGCAAAAGCAGTCACTGCAATGTGTACACCATGACTAGAGAGTAGCCCCTGCTTGCTGCAACGAGAGGCAAGCCCACACAGCAACGAAGACCTAGCTCAGTCAAAACAAGCAAACAAATCTGTAAAAAAGAAATATTTTTCTTAATACATATTTATATTATGTCACTAGTTGCAGTGAACATGAAAAAGTGTGAAAGAGCAAAACAAAACACAATAACAAAGACAAGCACAAGGCAGCCCAAGAGGAAGTCAGCTTTTTGGTGTGAGGGATTTGGAAAGGCTTCATGGGAGAGGTGGCCCGTAAGCTGGGTCTTGAGGCGGGGAAAGCTTTGTTGAGAGAAGCCTGCCAGGGACTCCTCCCAGCAGAGGGGTCAACTGTGCCAGGGAAAGGAGGTAAATGAAAATGATCATGTGTGGAGCGCACCGCACTGAACACAGACTCTTGTATGTGTTCTTCCAAGCAGTTAGATTACTCTACAGATGAGGGAGCTGAGGCTCGGGGAAGTTCAGTGAATGGACAGAAGGCCACACAGCTGGTAACTGACAGAACCAAGCTTAAACTCCATGTCTTTCTCACTCCAGAATTCTTTCTGTGACTGTAAAGAATTGCTTTGTATCTGGGTGCTGTGGTCTGAACGTTTATCTCCCTCCAAAAGTCACATTGAGACCTAATCATCAATGTGATGATGTTAGGTGGTGCCTTTGGGAGGTGATTAAGTCATGAAACGATGGGATTACTGTTCTTGTAAAAGAGACCCCCAGGGAGTTCTCTGGCTCCTTCCTTCCATCATATGAGGACTCAGAAAGAAGATGGCCGTCTATGAACCAGAAAGTGGGCTTTCATCAGACACTAGATCCACCAGCACCATGATCTTCTACTTCCTAACCTCCAGAACGGTGTGAAATAAATGTTCTTTATAAACCACTCAATTTACAGTATTTTTGTCATAGCAGCCTGGATGGACTGAGACACTGGGTACAAGTGTACACCTTGAATACTGTGACTTGCAAACAGGACTGAACCATGGGGAGACAGCTGTGACCTCCTCAAAGCAGGCCTCCCTGCCTGCTGCATCTGGGTTAGGGAGCCTCCCACGGGCCAGGTCAGCTCTGCCCAGCACATGAAGCCCCTTCCCCTCACATTGTCTGACTTCTCCCAGAGGGCTGATCAGCTGCATGGGCCAGGATGATTCCATGGGGAGGCTGAGTTCTGAAAGGTCATCACCACAGAAAGAAGGGCTGGACACTTGGAGGGGCAGTGGGCACTTCTGACAGCATCAAGAAGCCTGGGCCCTATTTCCGGTTTCTCCGCCAGCTCCAGCTGCCCTGAAATAACCTACATTCCTATACTTTCTTCAACTTTGTTTATGCTGTTCTTTGTGCTCAGAATGCCTTTCCTCACCAGCGCTTTCTCTCTGGAAAACTCCTACACAGCCTTTAAGACCCAAGTCAAATAGCCCTCTTCTTCCTTTTATATCCATTAGTACATTTGACCCTCACCATTCAAAATAGGAGTTAGCACCTCTATTTTTACGTATGAGAACCCCAGGGATCCCAGAGGTGAAGTGCCTCTTTCAGAATCCTTCAGCACCAGGGGACAAGAGACGACCAGGTTTCCAGCTGTGGCTCTGCCATTCACTTGTAACTTTGGCCAGGTCCCTGCCCGTCTCTGGGCCTCAGTTCTCCACCTGTAACATGGTGGGGGTTGGGATATCGTTTGAGACGGTCTCTGTGAAACTGTCTTGCTTAATGCTACGCAACAAAGGAATTCAAACAGTACCTTGGTGTTGCCTAGAACTGGATCTTGTTTCCCTTTGGCCTGAATCCAAGAGCAAGCACTGCTTCCTTCTGCCCTCCTCTTTGTTCTTCTTCCTGAGACAAAGCTGCCAGCCCCTCTCCTCTCCAGGCTGCTGGGCTTCGGGCCAGCCGGCCAAGTGGCAGCTGGGACTCAGATGAAAAGGCCCTCAGAGGGCCGCCTGTGGCAGAGTGCCCAACCCAGCCCAGCCCAGGCCTGGCAGCCCTGGGCCCAGCTGTCATTTGAAGCATCCTGCCACCACTCCCGCACAAGGCTCCCTTTGTGAGTTCCGCGGTGGCGGAGACCCCTGCCAACCCACAAGGACCCTCTTCCCTTCCCTCTGCCCTATGCCCTTTGAGGAATATCCAGGTCTTTATAGACTGGTCCAGGACTGAACCGGACTGGTCTGACTTTGGGCCAGGTTCTTTGGAGAGTTTTATTTCATCTTCAAAACAAATAGCAGGTAGTGCTATTCCCCTTTAGAAATGGGGAAACATACCTGAGGGCCTACTATGTGTCAATCATGGTGTCAGGTACTAGGAGTTGGACAAGGACCTGTCTTCCTTCTTTCCCTCATTCCTTTCTTTCTTTCTTTTCCGAACACTAGGAGCGTTTCTTATTTATTTTTTTAAAAAAAGAAGTCATAGAATTCCCTGGTGGTCCAGTGGTTAGGACTCTGTCCTTCCACTGCAGGGGGCACGGGTTTGATCCTTGGTCAGGAAACTAAGATCCCAAAAGCTGAGCAACATGGCCAAACAAATAGAATACAATAAATAAATTTTTAAAAATTAAAAAGAAATCATGTGTGGAGGACAGAGGGCTTCTCAGATGACACTAGTGGTAAAGAACCCATCGGCCAATGCAAGACAAAAGAGATGTGGATTCCATCCCTGAGTCAGAAAGATCCCTGGAGGAGGGCATGGCAACCCTCTCCAGTATTCTCGCCTGGAGAAACCCCACGGACAGAGGAGCCTGGTGGGTCACTGTCCGTGGGGACGCAAAGGGACACACTGAGCGACTGAGCATGCCATACAATAACTGTGGCCTCCAGCCTGCGTCTGAGTTTGGCCACTGTGAGGCCTAGAGGAGATCAGAGGGAAAAGGGAAGTGGGATCAGACTCTTTATTCCCCAGCTCCCTCCCTACCAGGTCCGTGTGAGTCAGCTGTGTCCCTCAGGCACCCTCTCCACACCCTCTCTGTGGTTCTGGTAACCACTGTCTTCCTTTCAGGCCCCTGCAGTTAGCTGCCCTGAGGGACTGCACTATTCCTTGCTTCTCTCCTCAGTCCCTGCCATATCTCTGCAGAGTCCCTTCATAGACCTCTCCTTGAATCCCCAGTTTGAGGAGGTACCTGTGTCCTGCCTGTGTGTGTTTTTGATGGTGTGTATGTACTGCACGTGTGTGTGTGTGTGTGCGCGCGTGCGTTAAATGCGTGCATGCATCATTTCTATGCCAGTTGCTCAGCAATTAATCAAGAGCTGGTACAGGAAGGGAACTGATCTTTACTGAGACTCCAGGCAGGGCATTTGATATACACAGTTGGGTTTCATTGTCACAATTCTGTAAAGTGTTTTTAGCCCATTTTAAGGAAGATAAAACTGAGGCCCCAACTAGTAAAGGAACTTACCTTAAGTCCCACAGCTGCTAGGTAGTGGACCCAAGATTTGAAACCCATCCATATCTGGCTTCAAAATCTGTGCCTTTTTCCCACTTTGGGTCCTGCTTTCCAAAACGCCTGATTCATTCTCATTCTTTAAGGTCTTAGTTTAAGTGTTACCTCTCCCAAGAGGCCTTCCTTCACCACTCTGTTGGAAGGAAGTCACCACTGATATTCTTTTTTTTTTTTTTCTGACATGTATACACTGCTTTATTTATTTATTATTAATTTATTTTTGGCTGTGCTGGGTCCTCGTTACTACACGCAGGCTTTCTCTAGTTGTGGACAGCAAGGACTGCTCTCTAGCTGCAGCCCTTCTGCACCGGCTTCTCATTGCCTGGTAGCTCAGAGGTTAAAGCATCTGGCTCCAATGCGAGAGACCTGGGTTTGATCCTTGGGCCGGGAAGATCCCCTGGAGAAGGAAATGGTAACCCACTCCAGTATTCTTGCCTGGAGAATCCCATGGACAGAGAAGACTGGTAGGCTACAGTCCACGGGGTCGCAAAGAGTCAGACACGACTGAGCAACTTCACTTTCACTTTTCTCTTGTTGCATAGCACAGGCTTTAGGTTCACGGCTTCAGTCATTGTGGCGCAGGGACTCAGTAATCGCAGCTCTCCGCCTCTGGAGCACGGGCTGAGTAATTGTGGTTCGTGGGCTTGGTTGTTCTGCAGCATGTGGAAAGTTCCCAGAACAGGGATTGAACCCATGTCCCCTGCACTGGCAGGCGGATTCTCACCCTCTGCATTACCAGGGAAGTCCTGATGTTCTTTTTCATAACACATTGTACTTCTCTTTCACAATGTGTATATGTTTGTTTATTGAATGTCTCTCCCTCATTAGAATCTAAGCTCCATAACAGGAGCCAGTCTCCATACTAGCCAGTCTCCATACTGGTTTTGTTCACCACTCTCTTCCCAGCACCTAGCACAGCTGCCTGCTTTACACCAGGCCCCAGATAAATATTTGTTAAATGGAAAAAGGACAAAGAAAAGTGAGCAAGCATTTTTTTAGTGCCGCATTTTATGTGGCTTATCTCATTTCCTCTTCACGGCTATTGCATGAGGTTATTGTCCCATCTCTCTGACTGAAGTCAGAGAGGGAATGAAATTTTCCAGAGTCACACAGCCTAGAACTGGGGTTCAAACTCATGTCTCCCTGGCGTCACAGCTGTGCATGTCCCCCCGTGCCCCTCTGCCCTTGGCACAGCAGCTCACAGTGAGGAAGAGAAGGAGGGACTGATCAGTGGAACCTACATGAATCATTCTTGGACAAACAGTAACTTGGGGGAACAAATAGTGACTGTGGCAGCCACTCCCCTGGGACCAGGCATTCCCAGGCCCTCCCAGCCTGGAAGCAACTCTCTTTTCTGTTTGCCCTCAGGCTCTCAGCCCTGTCCTACCTGGTCTGTGATCTTCTCCAAACACCCAGTTCCTTGCTTTTCTTGGCAGGGTTGCCCATGGCTCATCGAGTTCCCAAGGGCAGCTCCTGAATACCGGGTATGTATCCTGGAGCTCTGCATGCAGGCCAGTTCAACAGCTGGTGCTAATACAGACGAGGGGGGCCTCCTGCTGTGTTTCCAGGACCACGTGTCAGTCAACTGGCACCTGGGAGGATCTTTTCTTTCCTTCCTCCTTTGCTCTCAGACCCTGTCTACTTTCCTCTTTAAAATCATCATTGTCACCAAATGGGAAACTTCTGAGATCCTGAGTTATGTTTTTTGTCGTGGCCTAGGTAATGGTTACACAGGCGTGTTTATATTTTGCGAAAATTACTTGGGTGCATTCCTCGGTATCTGAGTTATACTTCAATCAATTTTTAAAAAATTTTATGTGTTTATTTATTTTCTAACCGCTCTGGGTCTTTATTCCTGCATGCAGGCTTTCTCTAGTTGCAGTGCTCTTTAGTTGCGGTGTACCTGCTTCTCACTCTGGTGGCTTCTCTTGCTGCAGAGCATGGGCTCGAGGGCACATGGGCTCAGTAGTCATGGCACTTGGGCTTAGTTGCTGCCTGGCATGTGGGATCTTCTAGGACCAAGGCTCGAACCTGTGTCCCTTGCACTGGCAGGCAGATTCTTAACCCCCGGACTGCAAAAAGATTAAAAGATTAAAAGATTAAACCCAAAAGATTAAAAAAAAAAAAAAAAAAAACCCATTGCTAAAAAATAACAACAAACATTACTACCCATTCTTGCCCCTGGCTCGCCCTACCAGACCAGCTGTGAAATGGGGATCATCTTTCCAGCTGTTTTCCCTCAATCCTCCCCAAGGGATACCCAGAGACCCTTTTCATCTAAGGGCTTCTGACGGAATTCTGCCCAGCAAAGATAGTATAGATCAGCATAGCTGACACGGACAGTGCTGCAAGTCCTGGGACCTCCAGAGTCGGTGGATTCTCACTCCTGGCAGGTGGTGCCTCCCTCTCTGAGCCATCCCTTGGGTTCCTGGCCTTTCTCTGGTCCTATCTGAGAGCTGGAAGCCCTCCTATCTCTTCCCCAGACCTTGTTTTTCAGGTTATGCTGTCAGCTATTTATTGGCTTGCAGGGCCAGTTTTTTTGGGAGCCAGTTACTATTTACCTACTGTCACTGAGAAGAGCACATCCTGCAGCCTGTGTTCAGGACCTCTGCCAGCTCATCCTCCTTGGGTTCCTGGAGAAGAATTAACTGCATCCTATCCAGCTCCTCTTTCACCGGCTGCCCAGCCCCAGGGTGCAGGCCCCACCTGATTACCCCAGACAGGCAGTTTCTCATGCAGCCCCAGGACACCCTAACCCAAGGAAGGGAGGGGGGCCGCCCACTGAACGGGCAGTGGTGGCCGAACTTCCAGCAGCTGAACCCAGGGAAAGTGTCAGACCAGGCTTCTGGTGGCCAACCAAGGCCAACTCCTTAAACCAAAAGGAAATTTCTTAGACCATCAGTGTTCCCTGGGCTTCCCAGGCGGCACTAGTGGTAAAAAACCCACCTGCCAATGCAGGACACGTAAGAGAGGCAGGTTTGATCCCTGAGTCATGAAGATCCCCTGGAGGAGGGTATGGTAACTCACTCCAGTATTCTTGCCTGGAGAATCCCCATGGACAGAGGGGCCTGGCAGGCTACAGTCCATGGGGTCGCACAGAGTTGGACACGACTGAAGCGACTAAGCATGCACACGTCAGTATTCCCAGGGGATGGGCTCAGGGGGCCCAGTGGCAGGAGCCTGGTCAGGATCACACTGCAAGACTGAGTGACTTCCACTGTCGTGGTCACAGGTGGGCCTCCGGCTACACCAGGGGCAGGCAGAAGAGGAAGCCAATCATATGGGCTTCTGCAGTGTGAGCAGGGACTAGGAATTACCGCCCTGGCAAGACTTTGATGGGAATGTCCCCTACAGGGAGAGCAAGAAGCTAGTGAGAAAGGGGTAGAGGCTGGACATGAGATTGACAAAAAGAAAAACAAGACAACTTCCTCTTAGCACAGTATTGAACTGAGCTTGCAGAAGACTTTGGGTCAGGGCAGAGGCAACGCCATCCCCATTACACCCATATCCACGAACAAAATTGGAATCATACCATTATTATTATTATTTTGTCACATCCTGTAGCATGCAGAACTTCCCTGACCAGGGATCAAATCTGCACCCCCTGCAGTGTAAGCACAGAGTCATAACCACTAGACCCCCAGGGAAGTTTGAATCACACCATTTTAAAGATTAATTTAAACACGTACTTATTTTTTTTCATCTAGTGTTGTGAAGATTTGCCCCATTTTATTAAGGGCTCAACTATACCACTGTAATGGCTATATCACAGTGTGTCATAAGAATGTATCATAAATCTATTAAACCACATTTCATTTCTGCCTTCATTCTTTTTCTCTTTTACCATAACTAGCACTGCAAGGAGCATCGTCTATAGCTAAGACATTGTGCAAGGAGTATGCACCTTTTTTGAAGATCTATTCCTCGTTGCCAAATGACTAGGAAGGCCGTACCCCTTACCTGGGCACACAGGGTATGACTGCTCCTCAATATGTTTTTGTCCGCTGCTCAGAGACTGACCTCCACTGCTCACCCCCAGAAAACTGCCGGGGAATGCTGGTGAGGCTGAAAATGCAAGTTGGCTTATTGATAGGGCCTGAGAACCAAGCCAGACACCACCTGAGTCTTCCTGAGATCTGACGAGCAGTTTTTTCTGGACGGATCCAAGATGCCAGCTGAGGCGCTCATCCCACGTTCTGCTCCATGTCGTCTTTCCTTTCTCTCCTCCTCTCCTCCTTCCTGCTCCCCCTCCCCTTTCTCTTTCGTTCCTTTCTATGACTTCCCTCAAATTCTAGTCATTTTGCTTTCTTTCCCTCTCTACTCCTTCTTCCTTCACCTTTTAATTCCTCCCACCCCCGGAATGAATTCAGCCTTGTTTCTGTCTCTTTTCTCTTCTCCTCTCCTCTCTGTCCTTCACCCAGCACTTCTGTTGCGTGAGTCATCATTTCCCCAGGGAGATAAACTTTTCCTTGATGGGCCCCAATTTGAATGAGGGGTGAGTTTGCCTCCCACAAAGGGTAAAGCTAACATAATTGGGAGCTGCTTGGTAACCAGGGTGACTCAGGGCTTCCAGGCTGGGAGACACACAATCCATCAAGATTTCCTTAGAGGCTTTGTCACCCTAAGGGTCTGCTCACTGTGCCTGATGACTCATCAGGGCAGCCTTGGCTTGTTGGCAGCAGGCTGTGGGTTGGGGTGTCACAGTTTATGACGTTGCTGCAGGGAAGAGGGCAGATGCTGGGGGCCCGGCAACATGGCCGCATGGCTCTGTTTCTCATTGTGTGTTCTCATATCACGTTGATCAGGTAGGATGTCTATAAAAATTCAGGTTGCCGGGCCCCAGTGCACTCTTATTAAACCAGACTACCTGGAAATGGGGGTCAGAAACCTTCCTGTGAAAAGTGATGCACAGGCTGAAAAGTGTCTGTTAGATTTTTGAATGCACACGCCCTATGTCTCAGCAACCAGCAACCCATTCCTCAACTTTCTGCGTGATTTGTAGCAGCTTTGCTTGTTATCAAAAACTTGGGGGCAACAAAAATGTCTATTAATACAGAATGGTTAAATAGATGATAACATCTCCTACTGTGGAATAATATTCAGCCTTTTTTTTTAAAATGGGGCATTTGTAGAGCCAGAAAGTAGATTTGAGGTCACCCTAACCAGAGGTTATGGAGAGAGGGGCCAGGGAGCATGAGGAGTCATTGCTTAATGGGTACAGAGCTTCTGTTTTGGAAATAGTGGTGATGGTTGCATAATATGGTGGATGTAATTAATGCCACTAAATCATACACTTAAAAATGGTTAAAATGGAAAATTTTCTATTTATACACACACACACACACATATAATTTAAAAAATGAATGTGGTAGAATCATATGCAATAATACGGAAAGATATCCAAGACAGACTGTTAAGTGAAAATGGATATTGTGGATGAAGCTGATCGTAAGAAATAAAATTCTGTGTGTGTGTGCACATGTGTGCCAGGAAAAGGCAGTAAAGAATCATATCACCCTCTTAAAAGTGTTTGTCATTGGAGGTAAGGCTGGTGGGACACACAGGAGAAGGAAGATTCTTTGTCCTTTCTGTAATATCAAAAGTAAGTGCTGGTCATCAATCAAAATGGCTACCATTAAAAACTCTACAAATAACAAATGCTGGGGAGGATGTAAAGAAAAGGGAACCCTACTGCACTGTTGATGGGAGTGTAAGTTGGTACAGCCACTATGGAGAAGTATGGCGGTTCCTCAGAAAAACAAAAATAGAGCCATCATATGAGCCAGCAATTAGATAAAATTCTAATCCAAAAATATACATGTAACTCTATGTTCATAGCAGCACTATTCACAATAGCCAGGACGTGGAAGCAACCTAAATGTCCATCAGCAGAAGGATGGATAAAGAAGAAGTGGTATATATACACAGTGGAATAATACTAAGCCATAAAAAGGAAAAAAAAAAGAATGCCATTTGCAGCAACATGGATGCAGCTAGAGATTATCATATGAAGTGAAGTAAGTCAGAAATTGACAAATACCATATATTATATCACTTATATGTGGGATCTAAAATGTGACACAAATAAACCTATTTAGGAAATAGAAACAGACTCATGGACACAGAGAACAGACTCCTGTTTGCCAAGGAGGAGGGGTTGAGAGAGAGACAGAGTGGGAGGTTGGGGTTAGCAGACGGAGCTATTATATGGAAAGGATAAACAACAAGGTTCTATTGTATAGCGCACAGAACTATATTCAGTATCCTATGGCAAACCATAATGGAAAAGAATATAAAAAAGAATGTACATATATGTATGACTGGATCACTTTGCTGTACAGCAGAAATTAACACAACATTGTAAATCAACTAAAATTTTTAAAAGTGCTGGGGTTATAGGTGATTTTGCTTTCTTTTTGAAACTGTTTTTCATGCAAACAATGTAAACACACTCAGCAAAACAGTTCCATCCTTGCCCTCAAAGGGCTCGGAATCAAGTTGGGGAGATGGGTACAGATCGAGGTAATCATAACAGAACATGAATTGTGGCAAGGCCTGTGGAAGTACGGAGGAGGGGGCACCAGGGAAGGCTTTCCAGAGAAGGAGACATTTTGACTCTGGTCTTCAAAGACCTCAAGGAGTGAAGCAAGTGGAGAAGTGGAGTAGAACTCCTCTGGTGGAAGGAAAGGCAAAGTGAGAGCAGACGTGAGGTTTGGGAGCTCAGGAGCTGACATGCAACTTGCCTGTTGGAAATGGCTGGAGCATGAAGAATTTACCAGGAGAGGGACAGGTTTGTGTTCTGGGTGTATCCTCTGGCGAGGTCTTTCCTGGGTTGAGGTTAGAGATGGTGCTCTCAGGCCAAGGTTGGAAACTAATAAGACATAAGCAAAGACTTTTCCATTCACCTCAGAATTTCAGCTGAGGCCTCCAAGGCCAGAGCTGCTGAACTTAAAATGAGTTCAGAACTCAGGAGGCGGGGAGGCAGCAGGGCTAAGAGCCATGTCCTCAGTTACCTGCCTGTCAAAGAGAGAATGTCCCCCAGGAACCCTACCGAAGACTCTCTTCAGAAAGATGTCAGGGCATTCACTCTGCCTGTCCCCCAACCCACAGCTCACCAGGAAGGGGAAGGACCATCCCCCCTCCCCCTCAAACCAGGAGAAACAGACTTTGGGAGAACTATTTGGGGAGCCTTGGACGGGGGAGGCTGTGGGATCTAGAATCTGGTGAGTTGGGGGGTAGTTCCTAGCCAAGGGGCTGCACTTCCAGCTGCGTGATTCTCTTAGGGCACATGTAGACTCCACGTTAAGGAGCAGAATGAGGCCTTCTTGGGACTTCCCTGGTGGTCCAGTGGTTAAGACTCCATGCTTCCAATGCAGAGCATGCAGGCTTGATCCCTGGTTGGGGAACTTAAGATTCCACAAAGAATCAGGAAAAATAATAAATCATTAAAAAAAAAGAATGAGGCCTTCTTGGAGAGGACCCTGTTGAAGACAGCTTCCACTTAGGGGACTCCCACAGAATGAGGCTGGACTTGTGAGGAGGGATGCAGAATCTGAGGGGCTGTAAGCACCATGAAAGAGAAAGCACACTTCTTTTTAGGGGTGCTGCAACCAAATGGTGTTGTGGGTCTCCAAGGAGCCTACCAAAAGTGCTCCTGAGGGAAAGTGTCAGCATCTGGAATCTTTCAAGACCAGAGGTACTGGAGAAGACTCTGGAGAGCCCCTTGGACTGCAAGGAGATCAAACCAGTCAATCCTAGAGGAAATCACACCTGATTTCATTGGAAGGACTGATGCTGAAGCTGAAGCTCCAATGCTTTGGCCACCTGATGCGAAGAGCCAGCTCATTGGAAAAGACCCTGATGCTGGGAAAGATTGAGGGCAGGAGGAGAAGAGGACGACAGAGAATGAGATGGTTGGATGGCATCACCGACTCCATGAACATGCTGCTGCTGCTGCTAAGTCACTTCAGTCGTGTCATACTGTGTGTGACCCCATAGACGGCAGCCCACCAGGCTCCCCCATTCCTGGGATTCTCCAGGCAAGAACACTGGAGTGGGTTGCCATTTCCTTCTCCAATGCATGAAAGTGAAAAGAGAAAGTGAAGTCTCTCAGTTGTGTCCCACTCTTAGAGACCCCATGGACGGCAGCCCACCAGGGCTCCTCCGTCCATGGGATTTTCCAGACAAGAGTACTGGAGTGTGGTGCCATTGCCTTCTCCGCCATGAACATGAGTTTGCACCAATTCCAGGGGATGGGGAAGGACAGGGAAGCCTGGCGTGCTGCAGTCTATGGGGTCGCAAAGAATCAGGCACTACTTAGGGACCGAACAAACGAAAGACCAGAGGGCAGTGTCGTGGGTAGACCTTCTTGCCTGTGACTTTTCCGCTCCCTCTGCCCCCAACTCTGGAGAGCCAGAGACAGCCCGGGAAGGAGCAGGAGGAACAGAAGTTTTGCAGGGGAGGGAGACTGCCCGGTGCCCTCCCCAGCCAGCAGGTGTCCCAGCCAGAGGGAGCTGGACCCGGGCAGGTTTGCTTTAACGCTTGCCCACGGCACGTAGATTACCTGATTATAAACGAGAGACTCTCTAAAAGCTAGGAGACCTGCCAAGATTTCATCCCTGGAAGAGTAAAGCATGAGTGCGCAGAATCGGTTCTAAAGGACAGCTGTCAGACAAGAAAGAAATAGGCTCCGCGATTTCCAGCTGTTGAGTCAAACCTCTTTCTTTAATAAAGAGCTCGGAAACATTAATGACGCCTATCTAGCGAATTGGGTCTTAGAACGGTTTTCCTCCCACTCTCTCCCCGTCGTTCAATCCTTTTCATCTAAACGAGACGGACAATTACCTCTTGGAAACGCGTTTGCTTCCGCCCAGGGACCCAGAGGTTGGCGCGGGCGGAGCCGCGGTCCTGGCCTGCCCCGCAGCGCCCGCTTCTGTCCGGAGCTGCAGTGGCCGGGCCCCGCCCCCCGCCCCCCCCCCCCCCCCCCCCCCGGCTGTTTCGCGTCCGGCTCTGGGGCTGGAACCCCGCCCAGTCTTCCTGGAGTCTGCAGGGTTCGAAGCGACGCATGCCTTCGTGTACTGAATGGTCACTTGAGAGGTGTACACTTGCCAATGGGGTGAGAGCCTATCCGATGGGGAGGGGACTTATCTGGTCAGAAAGGTCAGCCGCAGAGCGTGGGGCTGGGCGAAAGGGTGAGGTGGAAAGTGGGGGAGTAAAGATTTGGAAAAGCTACTGTGGAGTTCCAAATTGGGAAAGGAGTATGTCAAGGCTGTATATTGTCACCCTGCTTATTTAACTTACATGCAGAGTACATCATGCGAAACGCCAGGCTGGATGAAGCACAAGCTGAAATCAAGATTGCCTGGAAAAATATCAATAACCTCAGATATGCAGATGACGCCTGCATATGGCAGAAAGTGAAGAGGAACTAAAGAGCTTCTTGATGAAGGTGAAAAAGGAGAGTGGGAAAAGCTGGCTTAAAACTCAACATTCAGAAAACTAAGATCATGGCATACAGTCCCATCACTTCCTGGCAAATAGATGGGGAAACAATGAAAACAGTGACAGACTTTACTTTTTTGGGGCTCCAAAATCACCACAGATGGTGACTGCAGCCATAAAATTAAAAGACACTTGCTCCTTGGAAGAAAAGCTATGACCAACCTATAGCATATTAAAAAGCAGAGACATTACTTTGCCAACAAAGATCCGTCTAGTCAAAGCTATGGTTTTTCCAGTAGTCATGTATGGATATGGGAGCTGGACTTTAAAGAAAGCTGAGCACTGAAGAATTGTTGCTTTTGAACTGTGGTGTTGGAGAAGACTCTTGAGAGTCCCTTGGACAGCAAGGAGATCAAACCAGTCAATCCTAAAGGAAATTGATCCTGAATATTCATCGGAAGGACTGATGATAAAGCTGTAGCTCCAATACTCTGCACATGACTGAGCAACTGAACTGAACTGAGCTGTGAAGTTTGGGAGAGGGGGGCAATATTCTTGCTACTTTGTGTCCTTGGACATTTGCTCAAGCTGGTACCTCTACCTGGAAAACATTTCCCATATTTCTTTTTTTGTTGTTGTTGTTTTAAGTACTTGATGTATTAATAAATACGAGAGAATGAATTATATAAATATCCATGTACCCATCACTCAGCTTGAGAAATAAGACCTAACAAATAGAAAGTACCTGTGTATACCCCTCTCTTTCATCCTCCTTCTACCCAGAGATGGCTCCTTAAGTTGCTGTTTTCATTCCCATTTAAGTTTTTATTTACTGTATGTGCATACCCAGTTGCTCAGTCGTATCTTACATGTAGGTCTTGGGACTCCAAGGCCCTGCTGCTCCCTCAGATAGTTTTCTTAGCTGGTCATTTGACTCTTGATGCCTCAAAATCCTCCATTCAGAAGACTGTTGTTTTTTTTAGTTCGAAAGAGCCTCTATTTAGTTCAACTCCTCAATTTTCCAGGTGGGAAACTGAGGCCTGGAGAGGTGGGGTGACTTGCTTAAGGTTCCCCAGTAAGCTGCTGCTGCTAAATTGCTTCAGTCATGTCCAACTCTATGGAACCCCATAGACGGCAGCCCACCAGGCCCCCCCGTCCCTGGGATTCTCCAGGCAAGAACACTGGAGCGGGTTGCCATTTCCTTCTCCAATGCATGAAAATGAAAAGTGAAAGTGAAGTTGCTCACTCATGTCCGACTCTTAGCGACCCCATGGACTGCAGCCCACCAGGCTCCTCCATCCATGGGATTTTCCAGGCAGGAGTACTGGAGTGGGGTGCCATTGCCTTCTCCTCCCAGTAAGCTAGTTGTGGCTTTTTTCTTTTTAAAGATTAAAAAAAAAATTTGTTATTGTTTTAGTTGCTAAGTTGTGTCTGACTCTTGCAATCCCATGGACTATAGCCCCCTAGGCTCCTCTGTCCATGGGATTTTCCAGGCAAGAATTCTGGAGTGGATTGCCATTTCCTCTTCCAGGTGACCTTCCTGACCCAGGGATTGAACTCACGTCTCCTGCATTGACAGGCAGATTCTTTACCACTGAGCCACCAGGGAAGCTTTTTTTTTTTTTTATTTGATAGGGACCATTTTAAAAGTCTTTATTAAATTTGTTACAGTATTGTTTCTGTTTCATGTTTTGGTTGTTTGACTGTGAGGCATGTGGGATTTTAGTTTCTCTACTAGGGATTGAACCCACACCCGCTGCATTGGAAGGCAAAGTCTTAACTACCAGATCACCAGGGAAGTTCCAGATGTGGCTTTAAGGACATTATTTTCTGATTGGTAGTACTGGTTGTTCCCTCTACCTGCAAGACAGAGCTTCCAGAAACTGAGAATATTCAGGTCTCAATATGTTAATGAATATTTCTTTTCCCCTGGGGTAATAACCATGCTTGGAATGAATTCCTGACCCCTTGACCATAGGCATCCCCTGAGGATCTCATTGAAATGGAGATTCAGGAGATCTGGGCAGGGCCTGAGACTCTGCCTTTCTGGTGAGCTCCCTGGTGCTTGGATGCTGCTGGTCTGCAGAGCACACTTGTATAGTAGCAAAGCTCTAGCTCATTAAGTTGTTTTCTTCCTGGTACATGTCACCATGTGATATGGTCATATTTATTTATGAGTATGTTGATTGTGGATCTCTTCTCACTAGCTACAAACTGCCTGAGTGGGGTGCCTTGTCTGCCTCATGCCCTGTTATAACCACAGGCCCAGCACAGCGCAGACACAAAGCAGGCTCTCAACACATGAAGTCCCCCCAGTGACAGAGCGAGTCTTTTTCTGGAGGGTAAGTGCCAAGGTCCAGCCCTGGCTGATCCAGAGAGTTCGAAGCGGGGACGGCGTCGGCAAGGATCAGGATACAATAGCTTCAATTAGATATTAATTAGAGATATAAAGAGTAATAGAATGAGGATAGCTCAGTAGGAAAATTCAGTGGAGAAAAGAGGCTGAGTAGCTTGGTTTACGCGGGAAACCAATAAAAGTTCAAGACAAGAAGTTTGCACCACTTACGTAGGCCGCAGGCGTCCTTCCGTTCTCCCAAAGGAGAGGAGACACTGAGGCCTCCCTGGTCGGATCTTAGAAGCCCAGGCAAAATTAGTAAGCTTGGTGGGTTCCGCGCTCCAGATGGAGACTCAGCCAGAGTTTGAGAAAGAGAGTGACATGGGGAGACCAGTATTTCGAGAAACTGATCCCAATTCTTTATTTTCCATGGTCTGCTTTTATACACTGAGATGTTATGCAAAAGTCACGCAGGGTCAGCAGTCCTGACTTTTATCAAAGTCAGGTGCTTCATACAAATGTATACAGAGGTCTTAGGGGTGTTACCTCATCTTCTGGTCAGGGGGCCTGCTGACAATTTATGACCCTCTCCTTGTGACAGCGGTCAGTCAACCAGGACACTTATTTCTCCAGGGGTGATTATTCTTAAACAGATGCCACCCAGATAAAGTTACATTCCTATAGGGTGAGGGTGTAGTGGGTTTTAGTTAAGGAAAGAATTTACTTAGCCTAAGGTCTAACGTGATTAATATCAAAGGTTAATACTTATTTCTTCTATATATTCATTAATGTGTATAAGGGCAAGGGGATGTGGAGACTTAGCAGTAAGCATTGGCTCAACAAATGAAAAACCCTTCACCAATTTCTAATCAGCCCACTATACTTATACTGATGGTTTTCTAAGGAACCTGTTTTTAGAAGGTTTAAAGCATCTCGTGCCTCTCATGGTTGGGAGGCTGTGAGCAATCACATGTGGCCCGACAAGCCTGTCAGGCAGGCTAGAGAACCTTCAAAGGAGTTTGTAGGTTGAAACACTCCTATCACGCCCAGGAATTATTATTAACTGGAGCTCTAAGTTAACTCCTTTTCTGAGAGAGGTGGTGGGGGACAGCCCCCCCCCTCCCCGTAAAGTCAGAGGTGTAGGCGAGAGCACAAAGTAGTAAAGTAGGCAGACTCTGGTTATGGGAGTAGATGCTCGAGGATTTCCAGGGGGACTCCTGAGACTCGATCCCACCTTTGCATATGCCGAGCCTCCTTCCTCATGACCTTTGCCATGGGCGGAGTGCCTCACTCTGGCCCCCAACAGGTAAGGACTTTGGTTTGCTTTTGACTCCTCCTGGTAAGGCTGGGGGTGGGAGCACATGGTGACTTGACCCCAGATGTTCCCCAGTAGATCAGACCTGGAGTGACAGACAGCCCGAGATCCACGGCCATCAGGTGATATAAGGGTGTGTATTCTGTTTTTTTTTTTTTGGCAGCACCCTAAGGCATGTGGGATCTTAGTGCCCCTGCCAGGGGTTGAACCCTTGCTCCCTGCATTTGAAGAGCAGAGTCTTAACCACTGGCCCACCAGGGAATTCCCACGAGTGTAGGTATATATCATTTTTAAAGCTAGAAAACTTGTCACAGCCTAGCTGTGAGCCCATTCTGTAGCTGCCTGGGCTCAAGCCCTGACACGCTTTCTTGGAGTCTGGCTGCCCCAGAGCACGACTTGATCAGCTCATCCCTGGCACAACATTCACATGGTGTTCCTGGCCCGGCTCTTGAGGGCCTTGACCCCAGTCCATCTGGGGCCAGTTCAGGTTTTCTAACTTGGGATGATCAGGTAACCTGAGGGTGAGGTCATAGGCAGTTCTGCAGAGGCCATTCTAGTAAAGGGGCTCATTCAGCCTCAGCTTCCCCACCTGAGGGCGGGAGGGAAGTCTGGGGGAAATGGAATGGTGCTTGAGGTCTAGCCCACCTTCTGCTACCTCCTTGTTCTCCATTGCTACTTCTGCCTGCAGTGGCCCAGCCGCACAAGATAAGCTCCCAACCCTGAGACATGGCAGGGACCCCTGAGTCCAGCAGACCCTTCTGGAACCAAGGGCCACCTCTCCTGCCCCCGTCTCCCCTGAGATCTCACGTCCTTGTCCTTTCTTTCTTGCCTTCCTCCTCTCCCCACTCCCAGAACTTGTCTGAACCCAGCCTGTGCCCTTAGTTCCCTGATACCTGGAGCCAGCTGGCAGCTGCTGACTCAGGAACATTTTATCTTTCATCTGCCAGGTAGGCCTGGACACAGTCTCCGTCTGTAGCCCTGACCGTGCAGACTCTCCTGCCCCCCTTCACAGGGCTACTTGGTCTGTTCTGCATTTGTTCATTCATGCAGCTCATTGAGGGGCTTCCTTGGTGGCTCAGATTCCTTGGTAAAGAATCTGTCTGTAATCCAGGAGACCTGGGTTTGAGCCCTGAGTCAAGAAGATCCCCTGGAGAAGGCAGTGGCAACACACTTCAGCATTCTTGCCTGGACTATTCGATGGACAGATAAGCCTGGTGGGCTACAGTCCATGGGGTTGCAGAGTCAGATATGACTGAGTGACTGACACCCACACATAGAGTTCATTTATCCCCCTGTTATCAGTTTGCTCACTCACGCATGCGTGCAGCTCCCCTTCCATCCCTGGGGCCATGTCCGTGAGCAAGTCTGGGAATGGACGAGCCTGAGATGAGATTATGATGCATACACAGGGGCAGAATAACACAGTGGGCCACAGAGGGGCTGTGCTTTGGTGGAGTCCCCCAAAGTCTAAGCTGTAGAGGTGTTGTAGCCACACGTTCCGGGAAACAAACTCACTCAGAAGGACAATGCAGATAGTGGAATGCAGTTTATTACACCAGCGGGCCCAAGGCAGAGTCTCCTCTTAGCCAAGGACCCCGACCAGCATTTGTGAAAATCTTTTATACCCCATGTGTTCGTGTCTGAACCCACCACTCCAAATTCCTTGAGACTTACATAAACCAAGGAAAATACAATCCCAATAACCCCATCATTCACGTGCTATGTGCTCATGTGCTCAAACAGTCAAACAATTAGCCAATAATCAATAAACCTGAGGTTACACTCCAGTAGATACAGAAAAATTTATGGCCTGTCTGGAGGAAGGGGTGATTAGTGTATGTTTTCTCTTAGGTGATGAGTAACCTAGATATGATCTTCAAGGTTCCCCTGTCTGGGGGGGCTCTTATCCTTCTGTTGTTTTCATAGGCACTAAACACAGAGTTCAGAGTCCATTGGAAAGGTGGCTGGGCATGATCATCATGAACAGGCCTAAGATGAAGTCCAGGCCCTATGAATTCCTTCTTCAGAGGACTTAATGAAGACCAGTCCCCTTGTTGAATAGATGGGGAAAGGGAGGCCCAGGAGGCCACTGCTGATGGGGCCCTCCTGCCCGGCCCACCACTCTGGCTCAGTTCTCCCAGCCCTGTCTATAAGCAGAACATCATGTTTTCCAGACCCGAGTCAGTGACTCTGGACCTGGGTTAACGAGAAAGGCACTAGACCTGGGTAATGATATCCTTAGTGACCCAAACATGGATTCAGAAGGAATTATACGACCAGGACTGAAAGGCCTTTTCCTCAGAGATCTCCAAACCCTTCCCTTTACAGTCATGGATGCTAGGGCCCAGGAAGCCTGGTCACAAGTGGACCTGGACGCAGGCCCGGAACCCAAACCACAGTGTCCAGACTCCTGGTCTCTGGCTAAATCCACTGCTCAGCCATCCTGGATGTTCAAATACAGAGGAAGCCCCATTTTCCAGAGGAAAGATATTTTAAGAATGTTTTCCCTTCCCTGGCAGTCCTGTACTGGGACTGTGCTTTCACTGCCGAGGGTGTAGTTTTGATTTCCCGGCCAGGGAACTTCGACTCCCAAGCGGCATGGTGTGGTATTTTCCTAGAAAAGTAAAAAAGCAAACAAAAAGTATTTTAGGGCTAAAATGAATTAGTCAAATGTTTACTTAAGTAATCTATTAAAATTATATTTTCCCACTTTATTAATTTAGAAAACTTGCTGTTTTCCACTCATAGGTTAGGAAATAGTTTTATGCAAATTCTCCATGTAGCTGACTGACGGAGTTAATGTCGGGCTAATGCATCTTAATTGGAGGATAATTACTTTACAATGTTGTGTTGGTTTCTGCCATACAAAAACATGACTCAGCCATAAATATATATATATGTTCTGTCCATCTTGAACCTCTCTCTCTCCCACCCTCCACCCCATCCCACACCTTTAGGTTCTTTATACATACATATATATACATATTTGGCTGCATCAGGTCTCAGCTATGGCACACAGGATCTTTGTTACATCGTGTGGGATCTTTCATTGCAGTGCATGGACTCTCTGGTTGGGACACACAGGCTGAGCTGCTCCACGGCATGTGGCATATTAGTTCTTGGACCAGGGATGGAACCTGCACTGTTGCAAGGTTGGATTCTTAATCACTGAACCACAAGCGAAGTCCTCTGGCTAATGTATATTGCAAACTGTTTGTTTACATTAACATATTGAGAAAGAACAGTGTGTATGAGGAAGACTGCCAGGACAGGAGTATGGCATACCTCTCCTAGAAGTCTGGAAAAGAGCCTCCCTTTAGAGTCAGGCCCATGAGCTGATTTTGAGCACCTGCCATGCCTGGGCCATGTGTGGCTGCAGCCACTTGGACTCCCTCACTGGGTCAAAGGCCTCACTACTGCCTCCTTCCAAGCCAGGGACCCTATTTTTCAAGGTGACTGGACATTATAACCAAGGACTCTAGAGTGCATCAGAAAGTGAGTCTAATGGTAATCCATCAGCCAGCATCTACTGAGCATTTGCAGGTCTGGGCACCAGGATAGGTACAAAGGGAATGGAAGTGTATGTAGCAAGCCCTAGAATGGAAGAATAAAGGAGAAATTAGGAGCATAGCATAGGAAATAGGAATGGCCAGGAGGCAGTGCATGTTTACTGAGGTTTTGCAATATATATCAGGTATTACACACAAATGTTGTCTCTAGTCCTCATAACTGTTAATATCAGTGGGCAGGATTTACCACTAATTCCAATTTCTGTTTGTCTAAAAGCTAATAGTGTGCATCTTAAGACTAATTACTTGACCTTCTTAGGCTTCAATTTCCTCCTCTGTGAACAAAGACTATCTACGCCATAGGATTATTGGGAGAATTGACTTCTGTTCTAAGCACTTTGCATGTATCAGCTTAGCTTAGGATAGCAAATCCTCAGTCAATGCTTGCTCTTATCATTATTATAACTTAGGAGGAAGTTGAACCTTAAAGAGGAGTGGTGACTAGCCCAAGGTCACACAGCCAGAGGGAAGAGGAGTTGACCGTGCTCTATGTTCTGCTTACAACCTGCAATACAGAAAGGGTTACAAGTGGAAGCTTTGCCCTCACAGCAGACCCATGGCTGGACTTGACTGCCCTCTGTGCCTTAGAGAGGCAAGGCCAATTGTCCAATGCAGGGTGACCCCAGGTCATCTGCAGCCATGTGCCTGGCCAGCCCATCAAGGGGTCCTGGAGAGAGGGATGGCTGTCACTTTCTTCTGAGGCCTGGAGAGCTGGGCTGGGCCTCCTCCTGTCATGTCTGAGACTCCCCTTTCCTGAGTCTCAGTTTCCTCATTTGGAAAGGGGGACACTAATGTTTTTCTGCTCAATCTGCAGTGTGACTAAGCAAGTTAAAGATGGTTTTTTCACACTATCCTGTTGTGCTCATATAAGCAGAGTTAAGGCCCATGACTTTTGGATAGGGTGAATGTTTTGATTTCATGGGGGAGGGGTGGCGGGGCTGTGTAGCGAGTTAGATTCCAGTTCAATACAAAGACAAACAATCTCATGCCTCCGGGCATAGGAGTAGAAGGAAGTGGTCCAGTGGGTGAGCCCCAGTCAGGAGGGTGCAGAGGGGCCCCTGCCCGGAGTGGGGGTGAAAGTAGCCTAGTTGAGACAAGATGACCTCCCACGGGCTCCTCCTCCTGTCTCCTCCCATGCTGGGGCAGAAGGTACTTAGTAAATCTTTCCTCTCAAAGTGGAGTTGCAAGCAGGGCCTGACTCAGAACCCAGAAGGCGTTGTTCACTTGACTCTGCTACTAATTGCTACTAACTTGTGAAACTTGGAACCTCTCACTAGGGTTCATTTTTCTAATTATTAAGAAGTATAGCAAACACAGTTTGCCAGCTGTGAAAATGTGGCAATGCAAGGGATTATTATCTCAAGACTGTTGGCCGAAACACTGGGTCAATGGTGAAGACGAAGCTTCATAACTCATGGGATTACAGGCTAGTATTGAGAGGGACCTGAGCATTAATCCAGCAACTGAAGGGATAATACATCTGGGGACTACACTTTGTGATTTACAAAGCATTTTGTTTAGCCTTGTCTCCTTACAATAACACCTCAAATCTACAGACAAGGAGATGGATCCTGTTAACTTGTATAACTTATGCAACTTCACACATCAGTCTAGACTCCTAACTGGAGGTGAGAGAGAGGTGGTCCCAGGCTGGAATCCCAGCCCCAAAGGCACCATGGGCAAGTTACTTTAGCTGTGTGCACCTCAGTTTTCTCATTGGTAAAATGAGAATGTTAAAGCACTCATTGTATGGACTGGGTGAAAGAGCTCAGTGTAGTACTTGATGCAAAGTGAGCGCTCTTAAGTGTTAACTAGCAAACGATGACAACACACAACTGAGAAATTGCAGAACCAGACTTCTGGCTCCCATCTGAGAGCTCTTTGTCCCACATTAAGCAGTTTCATGGCGTGACCCTCTTCCCTAGTTCATTTCACAGCTGAGGCACCCAAATGAAAGAAGCAAGTTGGACATTAAGACACAGATAGTCAGTGGGCAGCTTGGTCTTAGGTGACCTGAGAGAATTAATTATTGCCTCGGGGTCAAGTGCACCAGCTGCCAAAGGAAAAGGCTGCCCTGTAAATGGCTCTGCAAGCTGATGAAGGAGGAGCCGGGCTCTTTCTGACGCAGTCACAGAACACTGAAATGACAGTCAGAAGTCTGGCAGTTCTGTTGCTGGGCAGATGGATCACCTGATACAGGACGTTGGGACCCAAGCCCTAGGATTGGCCTAAAAGAGGGCTGTGTTGACCTACTGGCTGGGTCTTGGCATCCTGTCAAACTGCTGTGCATACTGACATAAAAATAACAGCCTGGAAACAGAGGCCGAGGCAGTCTGCAGGACTCCATATGGAAGATAAAGCCATCATGCAGGTGCTGACCAAGCGCTACCCCAAGAACTGCCTGCTGACCGTCATGGACCGGTACCTGGCCGTGGTGCGCAACATGGAGCAGGTGGTGATGATCCCCAGTCTTCTGCGGGACATGCAGCTGAGCACACACGGGTACCATGCCCAGGCGGGCGCCTCCGATCTCTACAACTACTTCACCATGCTCAAGGCCATCCGCATGGATATGGAGCACGGGCTGCTGCCCCGGCAGGAGTGGCAGGCCAAGGTGGCAGGTGGCAAAGCCGAGGGAGCTGAGACTGAAGCTGAAGAGATGGAAGAGGCTGAGGAGGAGAGCGTGTTGGGGCAGCTGGACCTGGAAGCCCAGTTCCACCTGCACTTCGCTAGCCTTCATCATATCCTCACCCATCTTACCCTGAAAGCGGAGGAGGTGACAAGGAGATACCAGGAGAAAATGGGACAGGCCGTGTAGGAAAGGTAATGGTGGCCGTGCTCATGTCCACCGAGGGCATTCCAGGGGAGGAGAGGGAGCAGTGGTGAACCCAGTGGGAAAGGGCGAGCCCGGCTCTCAGACAGCCACCCTCGCTTTTGAGTATTGAGACCACAACCCAGGAAGGCCCAAGGCCAGGCCTGTCTTACTCTCCTTCTGACCCAGAATTGGTGAGTAATCATGGTGAACTATTATGGAAACATAAGGAAAAGTGGTTGGTGTGTGCATGCCTTATGTGCACTTGTATGCATTTATTAGTAAGTATGCAAATATTTGGACTTCCCTGACAGTTCACACGGTAAAGAATCTGCTTGCACTGCAGGAGACCCGGGTTCAATCCAGGTCAGGAAGATCCCCTGAAGGGCATGGCTACCCACTCCAGTATTCTTGCCTGCAAAATTTCATGGACAGAGGACCCTGGTGAGCTACATTCCACAGGGTTGCAAAGAGTCAGGCATGACTGAGCAACTAATATTTTGCATCACTTCATGTGAATATTTGGAGCTGTATGAACTGAACAAGTGTGTTCTCACCATTGACTTCTTTAAGAATCTGATTAAAGCCAAGGACTCTCTCCCCAGAGTCTAGGCATATAGACATATATATGACTGTATATGCAACTTCAGAGGCCCATCCATGAATTCTAAAATAAGAACCTCTGATGTCACATATTAATAATAGCTTCTATTTGAGCATGTAATAAATGTCAATATAGTCCCTAAATGCTTGAGATAGGATGAACTCGTTTAATCTTCATAACAATTCTAGGAATATAGTTTTTATTATTTCTATTTTATAAATGAAGAACCTTACCCAAGGCACGTGTTTATTTGGGTGTTGAATGTGAGTTTTGTGTGTGTGTGGCACTGCTTCCAACGTTTTTTCTAGTTATGGGATACGGAGAATTATATTTATATGGCATCTGGGATACATGGGTGAAGCTGCCGGGGTACATGACTGAGGCTGTTCACCAGAGTCCCGCAACTAGCAGAGGTGCTCTGGCCATCCCAAGTTGCAGCCAGCCAAGCGGAAAGTTAAAGGACCACCTTGTGGACACTCTAACTTGTACTAGGCACACCAGCGTGGAGGCATGCCTGCTGGGAAGCCCAGTTGAGAGGACATATACATACATGTTGGGATCTGAGCCCAGAAGGGCTGGGGTTGTGAGGTGTAGGTGAAGGAAGCTAGACAAGCAGGTGGTGGTGCCACACAGGGTAGGAGGTTGGAAGGGGATCTGGGACGGTCTTGGGTGGGTCACTCCTGGGTAGATGGGAGAAATTTGGCCACAACACCTGCCAATTTTGATCCTGTGTCACATGCCAGCCCTGTTCCCATTAGCTGGCTTCATCGGTGATAAACCATGTCCATGTCCGTGGGAATCTCAAAGCACCCGATGTAAGTATTTGGGCAGAATTTTTATCCTCATTTTACCTGTAAGAAAATTAAATCCAGATAGAGGAAGTGTCTCACCCAAAGTCACATAATTGTTTAGTCGCTAAGTTGTGTCCATCTCTTTTGACCCTATGGACTGTAGCCCACCAGGCTCCTCTGTCCATGGGGTTTCCCAAGCAAGAATACTGGAATGGGTTGCCATTTCCTTCTCCAGGGGATCTTCTTGACCCAGGGATTAAACCTGAGTCTTCTGCATTGCAGGCAGATTCTTTACTGCTGAGCTACCAGTGAAACCCCGCATAATTGGTAAGGGGATAAAAAAAGCAAGACTGGCCCCAGAGCTGGGCATTCTTTTTTTTTTTTTTTTTGGCTGTGCTGGGTCTTTGTTTCTGCACGGACTTTCTCTGGTTGTAGTGCACGGGTTTCTCACTGGGGTAGCTTCTATTTTTTTTTTTACAGTAAATGTGAAAATACTTGGACATTTTTATCTTTGTTTAGTTTTGGCTGCACTGGGTGTCCATTGCTGCATGCAGGCATTCTGTAGTTGCGGTGAGTGTGGCTGACTCTAGCTGTGGTGCGCGGGCTTCTCACCGCAGTGGCTCCTCTTGTTGCAGAGCATGGGCTCCAGGGTGCACAGGGCTCAGTAGTCATGCGCACAGGCTTAGTGGGATCTTCCCGGGATCTCACCTGTGTCCCCTGCATTGGCAGGCTGATTCTTAACCACTGGACCATAGGGGAAGCCCCTGGGGTAGCTTCTCTTGTTGTAGAGCAAGGCTGTAGGTGTGTGGGCTCAGTAGTTGTGGCACACGGGCCTAGTTGCTCCGTGGCATGTGAAATCTTCCCGGACCAGGGATCAAACCTGTGTCCTCTGCACTAGCTGGCAGATTCCTAACCAGGGAAGTCTGATCTGGGTGTTCTTTCCGTCAGATTTAGTCTCTGCCATATTTCCTGAGGCTACTCTGTAATGATGGGTAGTACACATGGACCCTAAATACACAGTCTAGAGAGTTCTGCTCAGTCATTTTCCCTTTCCCTACCTCAAACCTGGGCTTCCCAGGTGGCTCAGTGGTAAAGAATCTGCTTGCCAATGTAGGAGACTTGAGTTAAATCCCAGGGTCAGGAAGATTCCCTAGAGAAGGCAATTGCAATCCTCCCCAGTATTCTTGCCTGGAAAATCCCATGGACAGAGGAACCTGGGGGCTACAGTCCATGTGGTTGAAAAAGAGTTGGACATGACTCAGTGACTAAACAACTTCAAACCTGCACCCAAACTGCCAACTTCAACCCTGTGTCCCTCTCCTCTTGAAGCTCCCTGAGTGGCCTTTCAGAGGTTCTTCTTGACTGTAAGGGGGCTGGGTCAAGAGCTCTGGGTTCAAGTTCTGATCCCACCTCTAATGAGCTGTGCAGCCTTGCTTTTGCTCACTTCTCTGGGTTTCAGTTTATTCACTGAATAATAAAGGTATTAGTAAAAGGATTGGCACTTGAACAGGTTTATAGTTTAAAATTACTTGCATATCAATGATCTAATGGAATTACAATTCCCTTTAACACATGAAAAAACCTGGAGGTCTGAGAGAGAAAATGAGTCTGAGGTTACTCAGGAAATGGCAAAGCCAAGATGTGAATGGACCCTGGCCTAACTCACATCTAATTCCTTTCCTCTACACTACAGATTTCCTTAGCACTGTAGAATTCTGCAGCAAGGGCTGGAGGTAAGAATTAGGGATGGCAGAGCAGTGAGATACATCACTCCTTGACCTGCCAAACCTCTTGGAAGACAAGAGCAGCCAGTTTTACACTGTAACACACTTCAACACACTCTAACTTGTTTTTTGTGTGGCTGAAGCAACAGTTAGAACTGGACATGGAACAACAGACTGGTTCCAAATAGGAAAAGGAGTACGTCAAGGCTGTACATTGTCACCCTGCTTATTTAACTTCTATGCAGAGTACATCATGAGAAACGCTGGGCTGGAAGAAACACAAGCTGGAATCAAGATTGCCGGGAGAAATATCAATCACCTCAGATATGCAGATGACACCACCCTTATGGCAGAAAGTGAAGAGGAACTAAAAAGCCTCTTGATGGAAGTGAAAGTGGAATGAAAAAGTTGGCTTAAAGCTCAACTTTCAGAAAACGAAGATCATGGCATCTGGTCCCATCACTTCATGGGAAATAGATGGGGAAACAGTGGAAACAGTGTCAGACTTGATTTTTCTGGGCTCCAAAATCACTGCAGATGGTGACTGCAGCCGTGAAATTAAAAGATGCTTACTCCTTGGAAGGAAAGTTATGTCCAACCTAGATAGCATATTGATAAGCAGAGACATTACTTTGCCAACAAAGGTCCGTCTAGTCAAGGCTATGGTTTTTCCAGTGGTCATGTATGGATGTGAGAGTTGGACTGTGAAGAAGGCTGAGCGCCGAAGAATTGATGCTTTTGAACTGTGGTGTTGGAGAAGACTCTTGAGAGTCTCTTGGACTGCAAGGAGATCCAACCAGTCCATTCTGAAGGAGATCAGCCCTGGGATTTCTTTGGAAGGAATGATGCTAAAGCTGAAACTCCAGTACTTTGGCCATCTCACGCGAAGAGCTGACTCATTGGAAAAGACTGATGCTGGGAGGGATTGGGGGCAAGAGGAGCAGGGGACGAGAGAGGATGAGATGGCTGGATGGCATCATTGACTCTATGGACATGAGTCTAAGTGAACTCCGGGAGTTGGTGATGGACAGGGAGGCCGGGCGTGCTGTGATTCATGGGGTTGCAAAGAGTCGGACACAACTGAGCGACTAAACTGAACTGAACAAAAGTTAAAAAAAAAAAAAAAAAATCTAGCTTCTTGTCCTGGCTCTGCACTGATCTCTTTATGCCCTGGACAACTTATTTCACCTTTCTGTAGTTTTCCTGCTAGTAAAAGGTAGAGATGAAGCTAGATGATGTTTTGCAGCTCTGACAACCATATTCTTCTCATAGTGCTGTAAGGCCACTAGGGTTTTTCTACAAACACTTTTGCACTTTTTCAATAGGTTTCCTATTTCAATAGACATGTGACAGCACTTTAATGGTGTGAACTTATACTGACTTGTTTTTTTAAATTTGTGCACCCACAGCTTACTCCACATGATAGAAGGCAGTCCCTGTGATGAAGACATGGTGCAGTTTGCTAGCTTGATGATGCTAAGACCAGAAAGACCTGGACCTGCAACTACAAGTGATGATTTGGATGTCTGGGAATCCTCCCTACCTTCCTCTGAGCACCAGTTCCTGGACTCATCACTGCATCACCGTTAGGCTGCCTGCTGCTGTTCACAACTCCTCACTCCTCTTACTAGCTTGGGGTGGAAGCCAGTGATTCATGAGGGACCACATGTCTGTCACCTGGTCAGTGTGTTACAGTAGAAACAGAAGTTCTAGCATCTGACTAACCAAAGTTCACATCCTTCTCTCTTGGCAGTCATTAACTGCAATTGTGGCCTAAATTTCCTCGTCTATAAAATGGAGATGGTGTTACCTATCTCATGAAGTTGCTTTGAAAATTAAACAGTAAGTCAAAAGCATCTGGCATGTGAGAGCTAATATTATAGGTCTATTTTTCCTCCCACCCTCAACTTCTATTTGTTCTAGTCCTCCCTTACTTTCTACCCTACAGAACTAAGAAGCCGAGTCCTCAACTCTGAGTGGTTCACACTCCTATGCCTATTGAGCAGAGATAAACTATAAACTTATTTATTGCAGCAATAAAAATACCTTGTATTTGTACATATCTTTATTAACTTCTAAAGTGCTTTCTCAGACATGATTTCATTTTTAACAAGTAGGACTCAAGAGAAGAGAGGTGGAACCATGTGATTTTGTCCATCTGCTTATATTCATACTGCCACCTAATCTCAAATCACATGTAAACAATTTTATTAATCTCCAAAACCTAATCTGATTATGAAATCTGAGCTTAGAAACAAAAACTTTGGACAAGTTTTTGGACTTGATAAGCAATAAAGAGTAAAACCTCATTCTAGTTGTGTGGGATCTTTTACTTCTAATCCACTGTAGATGGGCTTCTCTGGGGGCTCAGATGGTAAACAATCTGCTTGCAATGCAGGAGACCCAGGTTCAATCCCCTGGAGAAGGGAACGGCTACTTACTCCAGTATTCTTGCCTGGAGAATTTCATGGACAGAGGAGCCCCGAGGGCTACAGTACATGGGGTTGCAAAGAGTCGGACACAACTTAGTAACTAACACTTTCACTTTCCACTGTAGACAGTGTTAGCTACTGAGCTCACTTTCCCCAGGATGTCCCAACTAAGAGCTGAGACCTCTTTGCTGTATCAGTCTCCTAGCTATTCTCCTGGTTGTGAGTTTCCTCCTTTTAAACCACCCTCTATGGTGTTGCAGAGAGCTCAGCAATATAACCATGACCACGTTCAGATCACATCAGTCACTCAGTCATGTCCGACTCTTTGCGACCCCATGAATCGCAGCACGCCAGGCCTCCCTGTCCATCACCAACTCCCAGAGTTCACTGAGACTCATGTCCATGGAGTCAGTGATGCCATCCAGCCATCTCATCCTATGTCGTCCTCTTCTCCTCCTGCCCCCAATCCTTCCCAGCATGAGTCTTTTCCAATGAGTCAACTCTTCACATGAGGTGGCCAAAGTACTGGAGTTCCAGCTTTAGCAGCATTCCTTCCAAAGAAATCCCAGGGCTGATCTCCTTCAGAATGGACTGGTTGGATCTCCTTGCAGTCCAAGGGACTCCCAAGAGTCTTCTCCAACACCACAGTTCAAAAGCATCAATTCTTCGGCACTCAGCCTTCTTCACAGTCCAACTCTCACATCCACACATGACCACAGGAAAAACCACAGCCTTGACTAGACGAACCTTTGTTGGCAAAGTAATGTCTCTGCTTTTGAACATGCTATCTAGGTTGGTCATAACTTTCCTTCCAAGGAGTAAGTGTCTTTTAATTTCATGGCTGCAGTCACCATCTGCAGTGATTTTGGAGCCCAAAAAATAAAGTCTGACACTGTTTCCACTGTTTCCCCATCTATTTCCCATGAAGTGATGGGCCCAGATGCCATGATCTTCGTTTTCTGAATGTTGAGCTTTAAGCCAACTTTTTCACTCTCCACTTTCACTTTCATCAAGAGGCTTTTTAGTTCCTCTTCACTTTCTGCCATAAGGGTGGTGTCATCTGCATATCTGAGGTTATTGATATTTCTCCCGGCAATCTTGATTCCAGTTTGTGTTTCTTCTCTGTTTAAAATCCTTTAGTGACCTTCTACTACCTAGAATCGAGTCAAAATTATTCTACATGACTCACAAAACCGTCCATCATCTGGCTTGCTTGGTTCACTCTGCACCAGAACTGGAGCAGGTGAAACTCTTCTGTAAAAGGCCATATATTAAATAGTTCAGGCTTCACAGACCATAAGGTCTCTGTCATAACCACTCAACTCTGCTGCAGAAGGAAGCAGCCATTAACATGTAAACAAATGAGCCTGGTTGTGTTCAATAAAACCGGACTGGCAGTGAGCCAGATGTGGCCCACAGGCTATTAGACTGCCAACTCTGAACTAGAACTAAACTCCATTTTAAAATCTGCCAGATGTCTTCTCAAAACTAGCTAAATGGAAACTGACCATTCTCTGATAAACTGTTTTTTTGACAAAAAGGAGTCAGAGCACTTATAATGACCATTTTAATCACAAGGTGTTAACGTTAAGAGATTAACATAAACTTCAGATGTCATAGAAACAGTTCAACAAAATACAGAAATAACTTGTATCAATTAAACCGGAGCAAACATTTTGGAGACTTCAACGCACTGGATGGAATTCTTCAAAAACTTCCCCGTAAGTTTTCTTATCTATAAAAAGAAAAATCACAAAAGATTTTAAAATCATGTTTAAAAAATCACACTTCCTAAAGAAACATTAACACTTAATATTCTTATAGGAACTGCTTTATTTTCTAGTCCTCAACCCAGCTTCCCAACCAGGCATTTTGTTCCACTGAATGAAGAACTGCTTTGAGTCTATGGTGATGTCCAGATGGTTGTCTAGAGAGGCAAAGTGCTGTCAGAGGGATCCTGGCTGAAGGAGTGGAAGCAGGATTGAACAGGGAGCGGCCCGGAGCTGAGGTGGTCAAGCTTTCCATGGCTGCACTATTGGTGCAGAAGGCTCTTTGCACACCTGCCAGTAATCTGCTGCTCAGAGAGAATGAGCCTGTGAGGCTACACGCACTGTCAGAGGGAGTTAGTGGAAACATACAGGCAAAGAGCCAGAGGTATGGGTCGAAGGACTAACTGCCACTGGGTCTCCCTCTTAGAAATCACTATTCCCAAGATCCTTCCATCTCCAACATCCAGCAATCCTGACTATTCCCATCCCAGACACAGCCACTATTCATGGCTTTGTACTAGTCTTTGAGCTCTTTACTGCAAAAAAAAAGCCGTACCCTTCTGATCCACCACAAACATCACATATATGCCTGAAGGATAAGGAAATTATTATTAAGAATCATACAATTTCAGAGTTAAGTAGGACCTTACAGATCACCATTCAGTCTGATGAGATTTAAAATGCTTAAATTGAAATGCTTACATATTTACATAAATAGGAAAATCTAAAAATCTATAAAATTACAAGTTTAAAAATTTCCTACACTCATTCATTCACGTATGCAAATATCTATATTGCATATTTGTATAAAATATAAACAAGAAAACAGCTGTATTACAGTTACATTCATAGTTGCACAAAGATAAGTAGAGTGTGGTCAGAAAATTCCTGTCTATAGCACGATGACTCTTGAGCAGGAATCTGTAGGTGCACAGGGTGGAGATGGGGCAGGAGGAAGACTCAGGGGCACCGCATGCACGCAGTGACATAGGGCAGGCTCAGGACAGCATTTCAAGCGGCACGAGCTGAGTGACACAAGATGAGGCAGGGTTCTGTGTAGGTCAGGCCAGGCATTATTTATTAAATGCCTACTATGTGTAGGTTCTGGGCTGGAGGCGGGAGAAACAAAGATGAAGCTTCAGTCCAGTGAGGAACACAGTCTGTGTGTATAATGGGGTGGATAAAAGTCTAAGTTAAGTGTTTATACCAGGCAATCAGCCTGGGGGGAAAAAGCCATCTTAATGGAGTCTTGATTTTATCCAAAAGGTAATGGATAACTATTTAAGCATATCCATATTTATCCAGAGAGATGTGATTTTGCTAAGAACAAAAGCAGAGGCAAGCTGGAGGCAAGTGCAGGAGTCTACACAAGGGATTACCAGGGCCTGAACCAGGGTGGTAGCAGTGGCAGAGAGGAGAGTTCAGAGTTGAGAATTATTTAGGGATTAGAACGGTAAGACTTGATGACTAATGAGAAGTCAGAGACAGCTGTGAAGACGATTCCCAGGCTTCTGGCTGGAGCACCCAGGTGGGCGGTAGTGCCATTCACTGGAGCAGGACACAGAAGCCCAGGAGGTCTGGGTGAGCAGGGGGGACGTGAGTCCTGTTTGCTGTTTGAGGGACGCAGAGGTGCTCAGCCAGAAACTGGATATATGAATTCAAGAGAATTTTGGTCTACAGACAAAGAGGCGGAAGTCAACAGAACACAGAAGGCCTGAAGTCACAGGCATGCGAAAGATTAACTAGGGAAAATGGCACAGAGCAAGAAAGAAGTTTTCTACAATGAACTTGAAATACCTTTTTCAGGAAAATCCTCTGGATGTGACTTTATATATGAGAACATATCGTGGTCCCTCACAGCATACATATAGTCTTGACGTTTTAAAAGATAATATCCAACAAAAACAAAGGAAGTAATATATAGAAGCTGGCGATGCAAACCTGAAATCAAAACCACAAATTCCAAAGAAAGCAAAAATCAGTCTTGTGTGTTAAAAATCACATTTTTAATGTTTTAGATACATAGTTTGTAATTTCTTCCAACATTCTTAAAAAAAAAAAAAGCTGTTGCATATGGGTATTTTGAACACACAGCTATGACCATGGAACATCTTCCTAAGGATATCTGGCAACTATGAAAAGCAACATTTTGTCTACAAATGTAACTATCAACAGAACCTAAAATTTTTTAAATTCATGTTTTATAAGTTTCTTCAAGGATAAAGGTGGATAAGCACAAAAACTTGAATGATAGACTGACAAAGGAAAAAAAAAAAGCTCTTCTTTTTTAATAGGTTAACTTTAGACCTTAGACTTACACTAACCTGCATTCCAGGACATGTTCAGGACATGATGAGTAGAGGTTAAAGCCCTCTACAAATGGTCTAAGAGCAGTTTGGTTTGTCTCCAAATACCGATTTGTATTTACATATCTAGTGGTTACTAAAACAGTACACTGTACTACAAATACATCTCATTCTCTTGTATCCTCTGAATTTTCTAATTTTGCAAGTACTACCTATTCAAAAACTATCTCTAAAAAAATCATCCTACTGGGACGTCCCTGGAGGTCCAGTGGTTAAGACTCCATGCTTCTACTGCAGGCGGTGTGCACTCGATTCCTGGTCAGGGAACTAAAATCCCACATGCTATTCAGCACAGCAAAAAAATAAAATCATCCTGTTATAATAAGACTGGAGAGGATCAAATCACATGATCTACAAAGCCAAAGTTTTAAATGTGAAGGGGAGATCCAAAGGTATTAACTTTATATAAATTTTTTTTTTTACAAAAGGCTAAGTGTAGATTTTATAGCAATGCCTATTCCCAGCCATTCTCGTATCCCACACAGGCTTTCAATCCTATAGTTTTATCTATTATCCAAGTACTGGTAACCCATTAGTAACATCGGACTCAGATACCTATCTAAACAAATATATCCAAATATCTGACAGATACGATAACCTGGATTCTCCCAAACCAACTCAGTTCCTTCCTATTCATATCTTTTTCCTGAAAGACCATTTACCCAGAAATCCAAGTCCTGGGTAATAAGCATACTAATTATCATTTTTTTTTCCACCCTTATCCTCTACATTCAGTCACTGTCAATTCTACCTAATAAATATTTCCTTAACTCATGCTCATTTATATAACTGGTTTACCTTTCATCTCATTTTCTACTCCACATTGATTCCAGCTTTTACCCTGTCACTAGAGGAATTTTTACTAAAACACAAATTAGTTCGTCAGTCCCTTCTTCAATGATGGTTAACAAGACCCCAATCTCCCGCATGTGACCTCCCAGGCCCTTCATGAGCTGACTCCTCCACCTTCATCTTCTGACACTCCCTGGTATACATATTGTGCCCAGCAACACTGAACTACTTCTAATTCCTCACATAACCCAGGCTCCTTCATACTTCTATACATCATGTACTGATTACTTCTCTGCCCAGCAATGTCCTGATCCTTCAAGGCTTAACTCACACAACACTTCTGCTAAGAAGCCTTCCTAAAACTTTCCTGGAGTTAAAAGGATGAATTCATCCCTCATGATATGTAAACTGCTATAGTAATTATTTCTCCCTCTACTACCAGGCAAAGTCAATGTTTCGCTCATCTTTATATATTAGCACACAGACAGCACTTAATAAATAGGCAATAAATGGATGAATGGTCTTGGGCAAATCAATTTACTACCTCTAAAACAATAATACCTAACCGTTTTTCACAGTAGTTACTAAAAGTGTTTTGGGAAAAATTGTAAAACAATAAAAATACAAAATATCACTATGATCTGGGATTGGACAGCACTCAGACTATTTTGCATTCTCCCTTACCCCGAAAGCAGCTTCCCTGTTAGCTCAGTTAGTAAAGAATCTGCCTGCAATGCAGGAGACCCTGGTTCGATTCCTGGGTTGGGAAGATACCCTGGAGAAGATAGGCTAGCCACTCCCGTATTCCTGGGTTTCCCTTGTGGCTCAGCTGCTAAAGAATCCGCCCGCAATGCGGGAGACCTGGGTTCAACCCCTGGGTTGGGAAGATCCCCTGGAGAAGGGAAAGGCTACCCACGTCAGTATTCTGGCCTGGAGAATTCCATGAACTCTATAGTCCATGGGATCACAAAGAGTAGGACACGACCAAGCAATTTCACTTCACTTCACTTTACCCAGAAAGGAGATTCCCAGGTGGCACTAGTGGTAAAGAACCCACTTGTCAATGCAGGAGACATAAGAGATGCAGGTTCGATTCCTGGGTCAGGAAGATCCCCTGGAGGAGAGCATGACAACCCACTCCAATATTCTTGCCTGGAGAATCCCATGGACAGAGGAGCCTGGTGGGCTACAGTCCATGGGGTCACAAAGAGACACAACTGAACTGACTTAGCACTGAATAGCACAGCACTTACCCCAGCCACTGCTTCCCCTAATGAGCCACCTGTAATACCACAAAGTGTGCTGTGTTTTCCCATGTGCCACTGGACTAGATAACAGACCCAGACTCTCTGTGTTTACCCATATCCTGCACAGAAGATAGGCATGGCCTGGCCTCTTCTCAAGTCCCCATTTCCCTAGCCTCTTCTCTTTCAGCAGTGGTCTCCCTCTCACCATATACACAATCCCTTCACAATCATTTTCCTCTTTTTTCCTTTACTCAGTTGACCTAAACTTGAAAGCCACAGTGCTCTTTGCAGAACACAATAAATTACTCTTACCTTAGACTAGAAATCAATACAGATGAAGTTTTGCAGACTACACTTATATACTAAGTCTAACTTTAGGGCAGGTGAGCGGTATCCAGAAACAAGGGTTTAAAAATAGGTGATGGGAGAAAAGCTTAAGAAAAAACTGTATTTAATATTTTCTGTGTACTTGAAAAAGATCTGCACAGATATCCCAACTACCTAGAGAATGCCAGATACTCTCCATGGTCACAGCTGGAAAAAATCCACCATGTATTCCTCCTTCCCCATTCTTCCTACTCTATCTGTATAAGTTTGTATCAGAATTCATCTTTTTCATAGATATGCCCATCTGGTTTGTAAATCTCTGGATGGTTCTATATTTCCTTGTTATCTACACATTCATTCAATAAATACTCACTGAGCATTACTATTCGGCAGACATTGAACTAGATAAATACAGTATGCATTCAATAAATGCTGCTGAGGGTAACGATTTCAATAAAGTTCTCAAGGCCTGAATTTTCCAAAGCAACAAGGGAAACTCAGGAACTCTGACCCCTAGGCCTGGGCTACGTGCTTTACATTCATCATCCCCCCTAGTTCTCACAGCCACACAAAGAGGTAGATACCATCCCTATTTCACAGATGAGGAAACTAAAGCTCACAGAAATAAGTAACTTCTCCAGAATCAAATGGCGAGTAGGGAGGAGGAGGTGCATCAAATTCGAAAGCTTGTGCTCTTAACCACTATGTTCTTCGGTCTCCCAGAAAAGGCACAAAACATTCTTTGACAACAGCAAGGTGAGATTAAGTGATACAAACTTCAAATTTCAGCCAATCTTTTCTTCTTCTGGAACACCATCTCTCTGATCTGAACCTTCTTCAGACTCCTAAAGTACTGTCTGCTCACCCAGCTATCAAAACACCTGTCACGCCTAGACTCATACCTGCTTGTCTCACTGACCCAATTAGGAGTTCCTCAAGAGCAGGTCAGTATTTCTCCTCCCATACCCAATGTGTAACACTGCCTGGCACAGAGAAAAAGCTCAGTCAGGACTCAACAAATATACAGTAAACTGTGCAACAAGAGCTAAGCAAAGGGAAACCTGTTAGCACCTTCTGTGTGCCACATTTACCTATAGATTCTCACTTAATTCTCACAAAAAAATTTGCAAAGATGAATTATTCTCACTTTATAGGTGAGGAAACTTAAGCTCTGATCAAGTAACTTGCCCAAAGTGACAGAAATGGGAAGCAGTGGGGCAAGGCCATTTAACTCCAAAGTGGACCTCTTTCCATTACACCAAGTAACAGGCCTGGGCAGTGTGGAGTTGTGATAAAAAGGGAGAACACTCCATAGTTCCTAGTGGCAGAAATGGACAAAGATCACTCATTTCTGTGGAGTGGGGTCATGTCCAAGGCAGATGGGGTTTCAAGTCTATTTGAGCCCTGGAAATGCTGACATCTGGTGGGTTGGGAGTCAACCTCCAGGCATACATACACCTGGGAGGCAAAAGAGGCACAAGGGAGTGATTTCTGGTTGCCTGAAAGAGTGTAAGTTCCTCAGTCATGCCCGACTCTTTGCCACCCCATGGATTGTAGCCGGCCAACTCCTCTGTCCATGGAATACTCCAGGCAAGAATACTGGAGTGGGTTGCCATTTCCTTCTCCTGGTTTCCTGAACCACTGAATTAGTTTTCTTCCTAACTGGGCTTTTTGGCTCCAGTTTCTAACAAAGTCAACCTTTTAAAACACAAGTCCAATCACTGTATTTCCTTGGCAGCTTTCAAAAATTATGTAAGGTTCCCGACTGCCTGGAGAATAAATGGCCACAATCTACCTAAATCTTTGTTGCCTTATCACCCTACTCTGCACTTACTCATCATCAACTGCCCTCCCATCCCCATGCTCTTGCTTCCATTCACTCTCAGTAGCTTCCCATGGCCTGGAAGGCTCTCTCCAAGAATTCCTCTGACAGATCATGGCTAAATTCAAAAATATCTCTTATAAAGTTTCCCTCTTTTCCCTTGGGAAATCCACAGACTTTAGCACAGTTACTGTGTCTCTTGGGCTTCCCAGGTGGCTCAGAGGTAAAGAATCTGCCTGCCAATGCAGGGGATGCAGGTTCCATCCCTAGGTGAGGAAGATCCCCTGGAGAAAGAAACAGCAACCCACTCCAGTATTCTTGCCTGGAGAATTCCATGGACTGAGGAGCCAGGCTGGGCCCATGGGGGTCGCAGAGTCAGACACGACTGGGCACGCACACAGTGTGTCACTTATTATCACGGCTGGTCTCCGACAGGTGGACACGGACTTACTGGGAAAGACAGCCTGCTACTCAATGTGAGGTCCCCAGACCAGCAGTGGCTGGGAGACTGGGACCACGAGGCCTTTCTCTCTCCAGGGCTAATGAATCAGAATCTGCATTTTAACAAGACCCTCAACTTATCAGTATGCACATTAAATCTGAGAAGTGCTGGTTCTCAAAGTAGACTCTTGGGGTTTACAAACACTGTGCTACTTACGACCTTGGTCAGGCTGCTTTAACCTTTCTAAGGCTGTATCCCCACTGTGGCTAATGCTCCCCACTCTATCTTACCCCATGGCGTTTGATGACTAAATGCTATAACGTAGGTTTAGTAGAGCACTGGATAGACTGAGAGCTAATTTTTGCACCCCTACAAAGCGAAATGAGAGGGGAGCAAGCAGTTCCGTCCGGGGTCCTTCACAGACTCACTGCGAGGTCGTGGGTTGCGCTGCATCTGTTTCCTGAAATGACACTCTAGCCGGCCCGATTCTGAGAAGCTCAAGGGGAGCGGATACCTGAGACAGGCGAGACAGGGCCAGTTAACGCGAAAAGGCCCGGAAAAGCGGAGGCACCCAGGCAGCCTAAGGCAGAGCCGGCCCTCAGCCCTACGACCCCAGCTCCTCCCGGCCGATCCCGTCTGCGCAGCCCTCACCGGCCAACAGCACCGGCCTCCGCCGGATCGCGTTATCAATCAGGCCGGAGCAGTAGCCCAAGAAGCCTACGAAGGCCAGCCGCGGGTCCGTCAGTTTCGGCGGCGGCAGGCTCCGGGCCTCATCAGGCAGGAACTGGAAGGTAGCTCGGCCCTGCCGTCCAGTCATCATTGTGACGCCGTTCCCACTTGAGGCCTTGCCTCAGGCCTTCAACTACAAAGAAAACCACAGGGACCACTGCAGGGGCCCAGGCTGAAGATTTCACCTCCGAGCGCTAGGCTGAAGGGCATGGCGCAGGGCGGTGCGGCACGCAAAGGCTTCCCCGGGCGCGCTGCTGCCGGAACCGCGCGCGCGAGGTTCCGGGCTACTAAGTATCCCAAGTCGCTAGTCTCCCGGGCGGCGCTAAAGCCACAAGTAGAAGTTCGGGGGTTAGGTACCTATCGAGCACTACAATAAACGAGGCAAACCCGGAGAAGACTAGGAGACGTTGCTTTTTTCACCCAGTCTCCCTTGCCCGCTGGAGAAGGAAACGGCAACCCACTCCAGTGCTCTTGTCTGGAGAATCCCATGGACAGAGAGAAGCCTGGTGAGCTACAGTCCATGGGGACGCAGTCAGACACGACCGAGCGACTAACACACACCCTTGCCCACAATTGTCTCTCCTTCCTCCGCCCTCGAGTGTTCCTTCGGCAAGAATTTATTTTTGTATCCAAAACCCCACGTAGGCTTGATGGGTAGTTTTAAGCAACGTAATTAATTGACATCAAATAAAAACGAGTTTTCTTTTTCTGAGTTTCCCGTCGTTCATCTGCATAGGAACACCCTTCACAAAGCCTAAAATTAAGGTCCAGCCAGCCATAAAGAATTCGGAGAATCCCAGGGCGGGATCATTTAGCTAAACTCTCGAAATTCAGTCTGGGTCTTTAGGTCCTTGCACGTCGCTGAGGGACGAGGTGTTTCCTAAAGTTTTGAAGAATGGAAGAAAAAAAAAAGAGAGAGAGAGAATCTATAATATTCTGCCAAGTAATTGTCCAGTCTCTGGTCACCTGCCTCCAACTCCGATCTTTGAAAAGCTCTCTGTTTAGACAGCCCTTGTTTAGACAGCTGAAATGTCTTCAACATTTTACTTAGAAGAATGCTGATTAAACCAGAGGTTAACGCAAAGCCGTATGCCTCAGGTATTGATTTCCAAAGTGGAAGAATTAAGTATCAACTAATAAAGGATGAGACTCTTATGCCTACAAAAGGACTCCCAGATCTGTAACATTTAAAGTTAGGATCTTCCAAAGGAATGTATATTGGAACAGTTTCTTGAAGTTTAAGCTGTTTGACATAGTAATTACCTGAGAATCTGCCTTATGTAAATACCAGTGTGACACATGAAAGAGGTGTTTTTTTTTTTTTTTTTCACAGTCTTTAGATTTTATTTATTTAGCTGCGCCTTGGTTGCTGCCAGCGGATTTTTCTCTAGTTGTGGGTCAGGGTTTAGTTGCCTATTAGCAAGTGGGGCCTTAGTTCCTTGCCCAGGGATCTAACCTGTATCTGCTGTATTGGAAGGTGGATTCCTAACCAGGGAAGAAGTCCTTGCACACTCTTTTTATTTTTTTAAAACCATAGTGTTTCTTTTAAAATTATACCAAAAGAGTGAAAACCATAAAAAATCTACCTTCAGTTCAGTTCAGTCGCTCAGTTGTGTCCCACTCTTTGCGACCCCATGAATTGCAGCACGCCAGGCCTCCCTGTCCATCACCAACTCCCGGAGTTCACTCAGACTCATGTCCATCAAGTCAGTGATGCCATCCAGCCATCTCATCCTCTGTCGTCCCCTTCTCCTCCTGCCCCCAATCCCTCCCAGCATCAGAGTCTTTTCCAATGAGTCAACTCTTCACATGAGGTGGCCAAAGTACTGGAGTTTCAGCTTTAGCATCAGTCCTTCCAAAGAACACCCAGGGCTGATCTTCTTCAGAATGGACTGGTTGGATCTCCTTGCAGTCCAAGGGACTCTCAAGAGTCTTCTCCAACACCACAGTTCAAAAGCATCAATTCTTCGGCGCTCAGCTTTCTTCACAGTCCAACTCTCACATCCATACATAGAATTATGTTAATTTTGAATACTAGATGATGTTAGGCAAACACAAATATTCAATATTGCTTAAATATTCTTCTCCACAGTCTTCTCGGTCCACTCTCTCTCTCTTTTAAGAAACTTAAGACCTACAAAAACAAAAAATACAAAGAACAGTATAACAAATACCCATATGCTGTCACCCAGAATTGTTAATATTTTGTCATATTTTAAAAGGAAATAAAACACTATAAATATAGAACCCTTTCCCATCCTCCTCGGAGACAATCATGAGTTTAGTATACACTTACAGTTCACTTTTTATATTTTTACATATATTTAGTATGTCTTATGCTTTAAAATTTACATAAATTGTACAATTCAGTGTTTCTGTTTTCTCTCACTTTCATCATTCCACATGTTTTGAGAGCCATCCATGATGATATAAGATCAAGCTCATTCCTTTTGATTACTGTATGATATTCCATTATATAAGTAAGTTACATTTTAGTCACCCATTAACCTTTTGATGGATATTTAAGTTGTGTTCCATTTCTTTTTGATTTACTTAAGACTGTAGTCCACAGTCTAGGGTCTAGAGAAGCTTTGGGGTATGTTAACCAGGACTAAGAGACATACAAGAATATTATATTACAAGGAGTAATATCCATTAGTAATAGCCCCAAACTAGAAACATTTAAAATGTCCATTAAGAGCAGAATAGAGGATAAATTGCCATGTTTTCATTCAAAGGTATATCCAGTGTGATGAACTTAAAAAAAAGGATCATGTTAAAAAAAAGATTAAAAGATCAGAGAAAAAGAGATGTTAGAATACAATAAATGATCCCATGTATAAAGTTCAATATTAGGCAAATATATACTATTTAGAGATATCCATATTAGTAGTAAAATTATAAAGAAAAGCATGAGAAGGATTAACACAAATATTTAGAATATTTAGTTACCTCTGTGGGATCTTCTTGGACCAGGAATCAAACCCATGTCCCCTGTGTTGTCAAGTGGATTCTTAACCACTGGACCACCAGGGAAATCCAGTAACTTTTTTTGGGATAAATTAAAATTTTAACTTTTTAAGTTGTGGTAAAAAACATAACATTAAACTTATCATCTTAACCATTTCTAAGTGTATAGTTCAGTAGTGTTAAGTATATTCACATTGTTGTATAACAGATCTATAGAACTTTAATCTTGCAAAACTGAAACTCTCTATCATTGAATGCTAATCCCTTTTCCCTCCTACCCCCAGCCCTTGGTAACTGCCTTCCTTCTTTCTGTTTCTATGATTTTGACCACTTCAGATACATAGGAGTGGAATTACAGTCTTTTGTGACTGGCTTATTTCATTTAGCAGAATGTCCTTGAAGTTTATCCATGTTGTTCCATGTGACAGGATTTCCTCCTCCTCCCTTGTTTTTTTGGCCTCACCACATGGCTTACAGGAACTTAGTTCCCCAACCAGAGATGGAACCCCAGCCCTTGGCAGTGAAAGTGTGGAGTCCTAACCACCGGACCAGGGAATTCCCAGGATTTCCTTTCCTTTTAAGGCTGCATAATACTCCGTTGTAAAATGTATATGCAACATTTTTTATCTACCTGTCCATCTGTTGATGTCCATTTGGGTTGTTTCCACCTCCTAGCTATTGTGAAATAATGCTATAATGAACACAGATATGCAAAAATCGCTTCAAGATCCTACTTTGAATTCTTTTGGATATATACCTGAAAGTGGGATTGATGATTCATATGGAAATTGTATTTTTTGAGGAATCTTCATACTGTTTCTCCCCAATGGCTGAACCATTTTGCTTAAGGGTTCTATTTTCTCCACATTCTTGCCAACACTTATTTTCCATTCTTTTGATAGTGACCATCCTGTAAGTGTGTGGTTTTGATTTGCATTTTTCTTATGATTAGTGATGTTGAGCATCTTTTCATATGCTTGTAGGCCATTTGTATATGTTTGGAGAATTATCTATTCAGTCCTTTGTCCATTTTTAAATTGAGTTGCTTGGTTCTTTTTGTTGTTGGGCTGTAGAAGAGACCTGTATATTCTGTATATTAATCCCTTATCAAATATACGATTTCCAAATATTTTCTTTCATTCCATAGGTTGCCTTTTCACTCTATTGCTTTTTTTGAAAGTGAAAGTCGCTCAGTCGTGTCCAACTCTTTTGTGACCCCATGGACTATACAGTTCACAGAATTCTCCAGGCCAGAATACTGGAGTGGGTAGCTGTTTCCCTTTCCGGGGTTCTTCCCAACCCAGGGATCAAACTCAGGTCTCCTGCATTGCAGGTAGATTCTTTACCAGCTGAACTACCAGGGAAGCCCTGTTTCTTTTGAGGCATAGTCCAATTTGTCAATTTTTGCTTTTGGTGCCATGTTTTTGGTGTCATATCCAAGAAAATCACTACCGAATCTAATGTCCTACAGCTTTCCACCTATGTTTTCTTCTAGGAGTCATCTTCCTGGCTCTTACATCTCTCTAGACACTAGAATATAAATTCTTGAGTGCAGGAATATGTCTTTCTTGTTCACCTTTTGATCTCCAGCACCTAGCACAGCATATGACACTCAATAGGAACTCAGCAAATATTTGAAGCAAGAATGAATTGCTTTTCAAACTTTAGGAAGGATAAAAAGCGGGTAATACCTAGCATAACACCTGTTATGTAGTATGCTTTCAGTAGAAAGGGCCACAATGTGTGGGACCTCCCCTTTGTGTATCCTTTGAAGGGTTGTCACGATAGGAATAGAACATCATTGGAAAAGACTCTGATGCTGGGAGGGATTGGGGGCAGGAGGAAAAGGGGATAACAGAGGATGAGATGGCATCACCGACTCAATGGACGTGTTTGAGTAAACTCCGGGAGATGGTGATGGACAGGGAGGCCTGGCGTGCTGTGATTCATGGGGTCGCAAAAGTCAGACACGACTGAGTGACTGAACTGAACTGAACTATGGTTTCAGAGATCAACTGGTAAGTTAGAGGAAAAAAATATGAATTCAGCATTAAATGCCTTAAGAAACAGCTGCACATGTGGAAGGAGATGCTTTACACAATGTTGAACACCTCAACACTGCCTAATCAGCTATCTATTCATTCAGGAAAACTGTAAAAAATGAATCCTCCCTGAGTGCTCTTCTGAGAGGCTCTAGGATTCTGTACGTAGGTATACTATGGGTCCAGTCCTTTTTATAGCTGTCTTATGTAACCTGCTACAGTTGCTGATGGACAGTACACTCTGTGCTTCAGAGGATGTTAAGGTGATAACAGGATGAAGCACTCTTTGCTTCAGATGGAGAAAATTAATTTGACAACAGGATGCTCTGTGCTTTGGACAAGCTGGTCCCTTACAGTTAGATGTGTATCTTAGCAAGAATTTTAATGAACCCAGATTCTTGCATCTTCCTATATGCAGAAGAGCACTAAAATTATTGAGATGTCTGTTCTTCGTGACTAGCAGTAATCTTTTACCAAAATGTATACTTGAGTGCATGTATTCTCTAGCCCCAAAGTCACATATATACTTGAACCTCCCCCCTCCTCTTCAGAGCAGTTCTCTCAGAGTTAACGAGAAGCTATTTCCTAGGCTACAGCCTTTACTACAGTCCCTGAATAAACCTGAAACAACTCCTATGTTGCGTGTGTGTTTTTCAGTCAACACTTCTGAGACTGAAAAAAAACCCAAAAACATTTACTGACCTTTCTATAATGTGGAGATGCCGAATACAGGACTTTATTGTGAGAAACTAAAGGCTGTATTGATTCAGGGTTTTGAGGTTTATAAAATGGTTCTAATTTCAGTTGTCATTAGCACAGTAGCTCACGTCTTTGGAGCACAAAAAAGCAGGTAGGTGGGCCGAAATAATTTTTTATTTTTACCATGATTATACTGGAAGAGTAATTTTATCTAACTGCTTAAGAGTAAAACATCTTTTTCAAAGATTTTAATAGAATGTTTTTTCCTCCCATTAAGTGCAAACGGAAACTGCATGGACTACGCATAGGGGGCAATTCTCTCTGACACTGAAGTGCTCCCTTTACAAACAGTAGTTTCTAGGTGGGAATTATTAACACGGAGAACGATGCCAGTGTTGGGCTGGAAAGAGGGCATCTTCTTCCCGCCCAGTTCTGGCTCTATCTCCTCAACCTGGGAAAATGTATTGTGATCAAGAATACCAAGTCCTTCCCACTTTTCTTTTCCTTCCACTTGTTAAATTTTGGTACACTGCATATAAAATTAAACAGCCAGTAAAAAATGGGCTTCACATATATCTTGTTTAAATTTTGATAGTAACTTTGCTTGTTTTCACTTACAGATTTCAGAACATTTTGAAGTTGAATCTTGAAGTGCAGACAATCAAGCGATAGGGTATAAAAGTCAGCAGAGAGAGGGAAGAAAGGAAGTGGCAGGAAATGAAAGGAAGCAGAGGTAGGAAATAGCACAGCGCACCGGGAATTCTGTTGGGACAGCTGGAGCACACGGCACAACGGGCAACTGTGCGGAGGAAAAGAGGCTAGAGAGGCTGTGCTTCCCCCCTCCTTTGGCAAATATCCCTCATCTCTGAATGAGACTCAAAAGAAGACTTGGAAAATAGAGTGAATTTAAGAGATGGATAACTGGATTAGCACCCCAGGATTCTATTGACCTTGGACTCTCTCTGATCTTCTTAGGGGGACAATGGGTAAATAAAATGTGAAGGTTCCTAGTGACAGCTAGATAAACGTTGGCTGAATTGGAATGTGCTGCAGATATTAGGCAATCTGGGGTCCTGGTTAAAGTGTATGAAGTACTCTCAAGGTACGGGGAGGACTAGATTGGGCTGGGGAAAAAAAACAGTTAAGACTGTTCACACAGGAAAGTTTAAGGAGTGACCCTACCGAATTTGGAGTACTTGCTTTTAGAATAAATGAACTGCAGAAGATGTCCTTAACTCAATGTAAGAGCAGAGTGGCTTATAATCTCCGCTGACAAACCGAACAGTTCATTAAATATTGTCTTTGTGAGTACTGTCGATGCATAATTTCAATGGAATAAAAAAAGCACCTCCTGGAACAAGGTGTACAGAATGGGGATTAGTGCACACCATTTGTTGTGTGCACACCAATAGGAAAATGGAGGAGCTGGAAATAATCCAAAAAGTTTTTTGTGCAGAAATACAAAATAGTATTTTATTTATACTTCCCTTAGCACATGATCTTAATTATGCTTTATATCCTGATGATGGTTATTATAGGCTACAAAAAATCACGCTGTTGATCAGATTCCCTTCTTGCCTAGAGCAAGCACAGCAGTCTCAATGACAATTTTAAAAGGGGAAGGCGAGATTTGTTTCAGATGTATTTCACTGCTTATGGAGGACAAGTGGCTTCTCACCATGGTGACAATCAGGTTGCTAGGCTGGGCAAGGCCAAGTTTACAAGAATGGTCCTCCCACAGATTTACTGAAATGAATGCTTCATGCTACCAGCAACTTTCTTCAAGTTCTGATTAACTTCCCATGAAATAATTGCTTGGAATACATCCAAGCAGTTCCTTTACTCATTGCTTCTTTGTCTTGCCGACAGGAGGGTCAATCAGTACGGAAACATACAGTTTGAGCCAAGCATATGTGATGCCCACTGCACAATACACTGAGGTCAGTAACAAAGGGATAAACGGGTACTTCAGGTTCCAGGAGGTGAAAGGGAATACAAATTCACAGAAGACTTCCAGAGGTCCCAGGCCAAGGAGGTAGAAAGTTTCCATCCAATTAAAAAGAGGCTTTTCTTTTCTGAAGAAAAAAGGAGAGAAGTCTGACTTTAGATGAGTCATTCTGCTTTTGCAAACATTTCTCAACTAAAGCTGCCCAACTGCACTGTCTTGATGTGCAGTGCAGCTAAAGCCAGAGTCAAAAGAATGCAAAAAATTTCACATTTAGAGAAAAGTGATAAAACTATATCATTCTATTAACTCAACAATCCAAATTATCCAGTCATCATCGATGCTGTCACTTAGCTGAAGTTGCTGAGGGAGAACTAGCTATGCATTTGGAAGAGGGAAGGGGGCTGGATACTGTGATGCTGGAATAAGAATATGGTAATCAGTACATAATTTTTGTTTGGTAAAGTCATATACAATTTGTTAACCATTTTTTATTGTAATTAAGTAGTAGTAAGTATATTGATAATGTTGTGTAACCATGACCATCGTCTACTTTCAAAACATTTTCAACACCCTAAAAAGAATCTTTTGAGACAGTAAAGCTGGATAGGTGCTCCCTATCCAGCACCACCACCGCTCGCTCCCACAGGTCCCTGTAACCACTGATTTACTTTCTGTCTCTATGAATTTGCATAGTGTAGATATTTCATGGCAACCCATTCCAGTACTCTTGCCTGGAAAATCCCATGGATGGAGGAGCCTGGTGGGCTGCAATCCATGGGGTCATGAAGAGTTGGACGTGACTAAGCGACTTTACTTTCATGCATTGGAGAAGGAAATGGCAACCCACTCCAGTGTTCTTGCCTGGAGAATCCCAGGGACGGGGGTGCCTGGTGGGCTGCCATCTATGGGGTCCCACAGAGTCGGACACGACTGAAGCAACTTAGCAGCAGCAGCAGCTATTTCATATAAATGAAATCATACAATATTTGTCCTTTTTGTGTCTGGCTTATTCAGAGTGATGGAATATGAGTAATTTCTCCTGCTATTGCTGATATTCAGAGAAGGTAATGGCACCCCACTCCAGTACTCTTGCCTGGAAAATCCCATGAATGGAAAAGCCTGGTAGGCTGCAGTCAATGGGGTCGCTAAGAGTCGGACATGACTGAGCGACTTCCCTTTCACTTTTCTCTTTCCTGCATTGGAGAAGGAAATGGCAACCCACTCCAGTGTTCTTGCCTGGAGAATCCCAGGGACGGGGGAGCCTGGTGGGCTGCCGTCTATAGGGTCGCACAGAGTCGGACACGACTGTAGTGACTTAGCAGCAGCAGCAGCATTGCTGATGTTTTGTAAGGTTGTGATATTACCACTAATACTTAAAAAATTAAAATGTAAAAGACTTAATCATTTAGGAGTAAACATTTCACAAGAGTAAAAAGAATTTTAAATGTACTTTTTTAGATTACCTGAACAGAGTCTTCAGTGAGGAAATACTATAGATGGTAAACAGTAACATGAGTATGATTTTAATGGGAAGTTCTGTTAAAAGAATAAAAAGGTACATATGATGATTAAGTTGGTAAGAGGAAGGTTTATGATACTTTAGGGAATACTTAAAGGAATATAATCACACTGACATAGCTATATAGTGCTAGGAATGCTTTTTGAGCTTAACTATGCATTTTTGTGACATCTAAAGATACTGAGAATTAGGGATATATTGGAGGTTTTATTTAAAAGAATGGATGAGCTCTCTCTAAGAGACTTTAAGGTAGTTTAAATCAGATAGCACTGATCTGCAAGCGCTGATGTAAAGGCATGACAATCAGATAGATCTCTCTTAAAAAGAAGCTATTTACCTGGTGCAGTGAAGAGCAGAGGGAAGAGGGAATAATGTCCTGTTGTGGTCAGAATCAGAAAAATTGAAGCATCTACTGCTTTTCCCACCGATAAGAGGCTAAAAATAAAAATTCTCAAATAATTCTTAGTGTAATTCATTAAAACATCAAATGAAGCTTATACTTGCAAATAGCTATACATATATATATATATCATATTATTTCTAGAACTGGCTTTGCATAAAACATATTAATCTTTGCTACAAGTCCAATTCAATTGAGAATATTAATTTTTTTAGTGGGAAACTTGAAGCAATACATAGAAGAATGTACTACACTGAATCATGGAACATTCAAAAAAGAATCTTGTCTCTCTGAGTAACTGCCTCCTCAAAGAAAGGAATATTGTGGGGTTGGGAGCTGCTTAATGGTGGTAGACAGGGAAACTGGACTTGAGAGTTTTATTTCCAACCCTATAGCTCTTCTTTGGGACAATGCCCCACATGTCCTGGTGTTCAATTAGAATTCTAACTAAAGACATTAGGAATTTTGCCCTGTTGAACTCAGACAAGACATGTACTGATCTGACATATTTGCTTAATGTTCTTTCAGAGCTTAAATGACGTCTCTCAGGATTTAAGAAAAAGCTTAAGAAAAGGGCTAATTCTATTACCATCTATGTAACTGGGTTTCAGTTGTATATAAAATAGACACATTGTGCTTTTTTTTTTTTCCCCCAGCATGGCATAGTGAAAAGAACTTAAGATTCACTACGGTAAAATTCAGGTTAAAGTCCTAATCCTGCTATTTGCTAGCTGTGTGACTTTGGATAAGGCAAACTCTGAGCCCCAGTTTCTGGGGCTTTATAAAGACAGGGGATAATCATTTATCCTAATTATCTTATAGGCTGTTGTGGGGCTCAAAAGAAAGAATACAAAAGCACAAAACAAAATCCCAACAATCAACAAAAACAGTTCTGAAAACTCTGAAGTGCTGTGTGTATGCTAGGTATTATTCCATAATGGACTCACTCCTTACTTTGACTAAACAACACCCAACAAGGAATTGTGGGCGTGATGACATCAAATACCACGTTTTTTCATACTACGCTGCCATTCAAAATTCAGCAGTAACAGGCTGGTATCATGACTCTTAATTACCACAAGACCCCTTACCAAAAAATGCAGAGACAATACAGGCAGTTCTGCATAGCTTAGAACTTTCACAGGTCCAAGGATCCCAAGTTAAGCATCACCATTCTGTCCAGGTATAAACCTTTTCCCACACATCTTTGCCTATCCCACTGAACATGTCAAGGGACAGATCAGATGGAAAACAACAGGGTCACTGTGAAATATGCCAGAAGTGCTCACTAACTGAGCTTACCTCATTGGGAGAACTGCGAGGAGAATGGCTTTTTCATGGACGTGCCAACCAAACATGAAGGAGCTCAAGGCACAAAGAATCAGACATCGGAGAAAGCCTCTGGGCCCTTGAGGTTTACACCAAAGACAGAAAACAGAGGGCTAGAAACAATAGGCAAAGATAAAACTTCAGTATCATTTAAAATAGGCTTTATTGAAACATCGTTAGGTGAATATAATTTACATCATCTCTGAAAAACAGTAGCTTATTATTCTCCATCAAACTGAGATAATTTGCTTTGTGAACAGTCCACTAAAAGTTAACATAGAAACACTACTCAGAAAAAGGCATTTGGAAATACATATTTAACTTGTTAAAATTAATTCTACTCATTGACATTAATAAGGAATGATAAGTTCTAGGATAGCCAGTATAACCCCCATTACACCTTCATAATTAGTTAACTAATAGTCACTGAACTTATTAGATCAAACTACAAAAGTTCATCGATATTGTGGAGCTAATAATAAATTAAATGGGAAATGGCAACCTACTCCAGTGTTCTTGCCTGGAGAATCCCAGGGATGGCGGAACCTGGTGGGTTGCTGTCAGTGGGGTCGCACAGAGTCAGACATGACTGAAGTGACTTAGCAGCAGCAGCAGCATATTAATAAACAAACACCAGGGACTTCCCTGGTGGCCCAGTGATTAGGACTTTGTCATCCAATGCAGAGGGTGCGGATTCAATTCCCACATACCTCGTGGCCAAAAAACCAGATCATAAAATAAACAATTTTGTACCAAATTCAATAAAACTTTAAAAATGGTCCACATCAAAAAATCTTAATAGTAATAAGCAAACATCTAACTCTGTGAGCTGGAGTAGTGTAATTTACAAGCAATCCAAGGCCTTCCACATGCAGCTTACAAGGCTGAAATTTTAGGAAAAAGTTTAACCTCAGTTAGAACATGTGGATAAATAGGCCAACAGAGCTTAATTACCTACCAGTACTGCCATGCAATTAAGTGGGGTCAGGTGTCTTGCGAGTAGGCTTGATTATTCAGAAACAAAAATTAAAACTGAGTGTAATTAGGTATGACTGAGTTATTTATATTGACTTCTACTAAAATTATATCATGAAATTGAGTTCATCATGATCACTAACAAAAACAACTTTGAATGATGCCTATAACAGCATCTGACTCATATAAGATTCTTATCCGATGCTCAAACAGCCACTGTGGCATCTCAGCTCATTATCAAGACAAAATATCCAGGCGGTCCAGAAAAATTTAGACTTTTGATCAGTTCACCATGGAAGAAAACAAAAACCTGATGTCCTTACTACACTGTCCTCTTTCTCCACGGTGTGGTCCAGGATCCACCCCTCCCCGGGCTTTTCATTCTTCTTCATCTGATGGTGAACAGATGGTCTATTAGCCTTTCGTGAGGACCTCTCTCAAAGAGGCTTTACTAGTAATCCTTCCTTATGGTGTTCAAAGTTACCCTAAGAATTGCTAGGAAATGCCTCAATCTGCAGCAGGATTACAGGCATGGAATTTATCCTACAGTTAGGAAAACTTGAAATTCAACCAGCCACACACAAAAAAAGGAGAGAAAACTCAATAAATGAGGACCACGTGTGAATTCTTACCAACATGGCAATCAGAGTGCAGATAAAGGTGGCCAAGGGAGTCACTGAGGGAAGGACTGTGTGTTGGAACTGCTGAACTAAACCACTTGTCATTGAGGCCTTGGGAATCTTGTTGGGGTCAAGAAGTTTCAGTTCTAAACCTACAGAGTAAACAGACATTTTGTTTTGATCAATGACACACCATGTGTTATGTGGCTTCCTTGGTGGCTCAGCTGGTAAAGAATCCGCCTGCAATGCCAGAGACCTGGGTTAGATCCCTGGGTTGGGAAGATCCCCTGGAGAAGGGAAAGGCTACCCACTCCAGGGTTCTTGCCTGGAGAATCCCACGGACAGAGAAGTCTGGCGGGTTACAGTCCCTGGGGTTGCAAAGAGTTGGTGACACTTTCACACTGTATTTTACCAGTCAATTCCTTGAGGAAAAAAAGAATATGCCACTAAATCTTATGACTGCTTCAAGGTCAAGATTTCATTAACTCAGTCCCACAATATTCTATCTAAAATGCCTCTGGTTTACAATGTGGTTGTCTATATTGGAACAGGAAACCTTGCTGGCAGGTAGCATGGACAGCAATTTGCTATCATCTCTAAAATGAAGCAAGCTTTCTCAAATACTACCATGTCACAAGCCAGCTTTGAATCCTTCCTTGACTATGGGATAAAGTCCATATTCCTAAGCACAGTCCACAGTATCTTCCATGATCTAGCCCCTCCCACCTTGCCAGACTCATCTGCTTCACCTTGTTAAATATAGTTCAGCTGCAATGAGCTGACATACCCCTCAGACACCTGTGTCCCTCTGCACAGACTACTCCTTTTGCATAGAATGGCCTACTCACTCTAGAGCTAACTCCTAATTCACTCACCTAAGAAAGCTCCTAACTCAGGAAGTAAAGCTGATTTTCTTGTGGGTTAAGGTGGTCTCTTATACATGTTGCACTGTATCTGTTTATATGTTCATTTACTCTCCTACACTGGGTTCCTTAAAGGCAGGAATGACAATTTATTTCTATGCCCAGCACATATCATAACATTCCAAGAAATACTTACTAAATGAACCAAGTCCAAGGATAATGATGCAAGCCCCAGCCCAAACAAGCTAACAGAAGAGTCAAAGATGGTCTGAGCACCTGAATGGCCCCATCTAATGCCACTGAAAATTAGTGAAATGTGAGAAAAGTGTAGACTACTAAAATACTTTCTATTCATTCACCTCTTCCCTTTTGACTTCAGCCTGCAGATTCTCTCTTAAAGCTAATAATTACCTGCCTGAAACAGAATTGCCTAACCTGCCACTGGCTTTCCATTCACAACATTCTTGAGGAGACAGATACACAAGATGAGGTACAACAGTTTCCTGACTCAGATAAAGGCAAGTGGCCCCTGTACCTCATATTATGCCAGTCATTTAAAGTTTTCAGAAGTGTTAAGAACTACTTTATAAGATGCCAGATATATCAAGGCTGGGCTCAGTGGGTGAGTGAGAATACCAAATTATGATTTCCCGCAAGTACGTGTCCAAAACAGTAATAGCAGCCGCCATGCATTAAGCACCTGCCATATGCCAAGGGCTCTGCAGCCATTACTTTTAGCTCCTTGAGGCACACAAAGATGAGTGACATGCCTAAAGTCACAAAGCTTAGGTGGAAGAATCAAATCCAGTGCTGTTTGGTTCCAAAGCCCCTGCTACTGACAGCCTGGCATGTCTTTATTGTTGCATTTGCTTCTCACAATAAGTTGTTACATTTTAAGGGTTGTAAAGGTAGACTGCAGTCCATGGGGTTGCTAAGAGTCAGACATGACTGAGCGACTTCACTTTCATTTTTCACTTTCATGCATTGGAGAAGAAAATGGCAACCCACTCCAGTGTTCTTGCCTGGAGAATCGCAGGGATGGGGGAGCCTGGTGGGCTGCTGTCTATGGGGTCGCACAGAGTCGGACACGACTGAAGAGACTTAGCAGCAGCAGCAGCAGCAAACAAGCAACCAAACACCTTATGTGGCTTGCAAAGCCTAAAATATTTACTGTCTGTCCGGTTACAGAAGCTTGCCTGGCGTTCTCTTGGTCCTGCCATTTCCCATCACACTAGGCTGCATTCACAGATGAGAGACTGTGAGTTGTTCTACAGTTAGTTATTTTCAGAACCGTCTGAAGGTATAAATTCCTTTTCATCACATCGCAAACTTAAAAGCATAGCCTAAGTTTTCTCTTTCTTTCATCTCATGCTGAATGCATGCCTACCATTATCTTTAATACCCAGAATCATAACTTACACATTCTTAAAAATACTTCTTCACATTTTAAAGTTTAAAAGTAAGGTTATAACTGCTGAAAAATGTTTTACTTGAGGTAAAAATTACCTTTTAAAAATGTCTAAATATTTTATTCCCAAGGAAAGGAACAACCATCTCATTGCCACAAAGAGCTTTTATAAGGAATGCAGTCTATTTCCACTGCTGAAGTATCAGTCCCTAGAACCACTTCTCTGTTTATCCTGAGAGCGGAAACTCGGGGCTGGAGAACAAACAGTTCAGCCTCATTCACAAGACAAAGCAGGGTTTTTTTTTTTCCCATTTCTCAATGTGACTAGCCCTTGCAATATTCATAGTCTTAAGTAAGAAGGCTTAGGGAATTCCATGTAGGTCCCTACATGGACTCAGTGCTCTCACTGCTGGGGCCCGGGCTGATCCCTGGTTGGGGAACGAAGATGTCACAAACCAAAAGCAGAGACACCCCCTCCAAAAAAAGGTGGTTAGGACTCAGTGCTCTCACTGCTGGGGCACGGGCTGATCCCTGGTTGGGAAACTAAGATCCCACAAACCATGAGCAGAGACCTCCCCCCCTCCAAAACAAGGTAAGAACGTTTGCTACCATACCGATGACAGACAGCACTTTATCAAAAGCACTGTACAAAGCCCAGAAGTTTGGAGCCCAATATGCGTGGCAGAGGCCCCTCTTGAAGGGGAATAGTCGGGAAAAGACTTGAGGCAGTTGGTTCTGTTGAAAAGAGATTAAACAGTGATCAATCTTTTCTAAGTTAATAAAGAGATCTAGGGTTCTATCTGTGGCATTGTGTGAAGAAAGTTATGAGGTCTGAGTTCCAGTATTTGTTCCTTCAAGGAAATAGTTATGTGATGCTGAGCAGTTCATAGAACTTCTTTTTGTCCAGCCTTCTCATCTGTCATGTGTGACAAGGTACATCAAAGTATTTTGAATACCAGTCTGATACTGTGTATAATAACATAATATAATAATGGAAGAATTGATAAGGGGCAAAGGAGAACAGACTGCAGCTTCATCAAGTTTACTGAAGAAATGGGGATGATGCAGAACGCTTGATGAGACATGCAGTGTTTCCCAGTTTTAGCAGCAATTAAAATTAACAAGGAAGGAAGCAAAAAAAGGAAAAACACCTGCTGAACATCTGTAGTATATTTAGTATATATTCTAAAGTAAACACTTTAGAATGTTTGTTGTCAATGACTGACTGGCAAAACGCTGAGGACTGACTTGGGGTTACAAATAAAACATAGCAAACAAGCAAATAAACAAATCCAGAAATCTGTGAATACTTACGATCAACTCTGTATGAGTGTGTGTTTGTGTGAGACATGTTGTTAAACATACAAATATATGCACATACATATTTGCATAGGCACAAAAATGCCTGAAAGAATACCATCCTATCTTTGTGGCGTCATAGTTGGAAGGAGTGAAAAGGGAGTAGTTTTGCTTATTTTATATATCCCTGGCTTTATTATTTTTTCTAAATAATACCAAACATGTCTTCTTTATAACAAATAAAAGACTTACCAAGGCTAGAAAAGGACCCAATGAAAGAGCAGAAACTAGGAAAACAATCAGTCCCAGGGAAATAAGACGGACAAAGCTGAAGCTGTTCCATCGGATGGATCCATCTACAGAAAAGACCATTATCATTAACCAGGAGCATGGAAAGCCATAGCTTATATAACATGCCCAAATTAGTAGTAGCCCACGACTGAGCGACTTCACTTTCACTTTTCACTTTCATGCATTGGAGAAGGAAGTGGCAACCCACTCCAGTGTTCTTGCCTGGAGAATCCCAGGGACAGGGGAGCCTGGTGGGCTGCCGTCTATGGGGTCGCATAGAGTCGGACACGACTGAAGTGACTTAGCAGCAGCAGCAGCATGATAATATACCAATCTTTATGATGTGGCAAGAACACAGAAAAGTAAGAATGGGTTTTTACCCATTTTTATAGGATCAATAGTTGAAAGATATCTGCTGTGCCTCATAAAACCCTCTCATAGGAGTTCCTTGGTGGTCCAGTGGTTAAGACTATGCTTCCACTTCAGGGGGCATGGGTTCAATCCCTAGTCAGGGAACTAAGATACTAAGTGTGGTCAAATAAATCAATAAAAATTAAAAAGCAAGCCACTAAGTCAAGACAAAATAAAAAAAAAAAAAAAAAGAAAAATAACACAATCACTAAACCTTGCCTTGTTTATTTGCAGTGAAACAGTAAGATCGCAGCAAATATACACCGTAAGCTGGTGCTACATAGAGGTAGATGTGCTTGAAATGCAGGAGAACAGCAAAGAGAAATGCTCCTTCCATATGCCTTTTCTAGAAGATTGAAAAGGGAAATATCAATTCAAAATTCAGGGTAAACTAAACACCATAATGTAGCATCCTGGACTGGATCCTGGAATAGAAGGATGTTAGTGGAAAAACTGGTGAAATCTGAATGTATCAATGTTGGTTTTTTAGTCTTGATGAATGTACCATACAATGGTAACATTACAGGAAAATGAGTGAAGGGGTATAGGAACTCTATTGTATTTGAAAATGGTTAAGATAAATGGGTGAGGGGAGAAGAGAAATAGGTGAGGGAGATTAAGAGATGAAGTACAGTTGCAAAACAAATGAATCATGGGTATGAAAGGCACCGTGTGGAAAATGTAGTCAGCAACTATATCTGTCATCTCAGTATGGTGACAGATTGTAACCAGACTTACCGTGGTGATCATTTTGAAATGGATAGAAATACTGAGCCATTATGTTATGTAACAGCAACTAACAGTGTTGTAGACCAATTATTACTTCAAAAACAAACAAACTCATAGGGAAAAGATTAGACCTGTAGTTAGCCAGAGGTGAGAAATGGGGGAGGGAGAATTGAATAAAGGCAGTCAAAAGGCACAAAATTCTAGTTACAAGACAAGTAAGTTCTAGGAATGTGATGTACAATATGAGAAATATAACACTGGTGGTGTTTCAGTCTCTAAGTCATGTCCAACTCTTTGTGACGCCGTGGACTATAGCCCACCAGGCTCCTCTGTCCATAGGATTTACCAGGCAAGAATATTGGAGTGGGTTGTCATTTCCCTTTCTGGGGATCTTCTTGACCCAGGGATCAAACCCACATCTCCTGCTTGGCAAGTGGATTCTTTACCACTGAGCCAGCAGGGAAGACCAGTATAAGAACAGAAGGAATTGATTCCAATTAGCTTTTACAGTTGGAGAAGGCAATGGCACCCCACTCCAGTACTCTTGCCTGGAAAATCCCACGGACGGAGGAGCCTGGTAGGCTGCAGTCCATGGGTTGCTAAGAGTCGGACATGACTGAGTGACTTCACTTTGACTTTTCACTTTCATACATTGGAAAGGAAATGGCAACCTACTCCAGTATTCTTGCCTAGAGAATCCAAGGGACGGGGGAGCCTGGTGGGCTGCCGTCTATGGGGTCACACAGAGTCGGGCACAACTGAAGCGACTTAGCAGTAGCAGCAGCAGCAGCTTTTACAGTGAGCCTAGTGGGTTCATAAATTCATTACTTCAACAAATATTTATTAAGTACTAAGTTTGATGTTGAGGTATAAATACATCGGCATAACAACACACTACAAATTCTCGCTAAGGGACCCAAAGATGTTAATTACCTTCACTCTCTTATAGTTAAACAATAGCTGGAGCTGATTTCCAGAGAAGATCTGGGAATCAGAGTATGAATAATTATAGATAAACTATGCTAACAAAGAATCACTTAAATCGCACATTACATATTAGGTAACATAGAGGACGACTGGGCTGAAGGCAGCAAGCAGTACCTGATCTAACAAACCACCCAGGAGAATTAAAGGCATTCTGATTCTAGGGGGAAAAAAACAACCCTCCAAACTGAGTTGACTATGACTAGAGAAGTCTGAATTCTACCTACCTCACGGGAATTTTGGAAGGACCAAATAAGATAATGGTCCTGGGGTTCAGCAAAGAAACTGCCAGAGGGACCGTGAAAGGCCAGGTTCCTCCTTTCACTGTCTCATCAGGTGTGGTCTAGAACAGATGAATCAGCAATGGTAAGGCAAAACCAAAGGGATGCTTCTAAATCTCTCCACCAGTTTTATTATTTATTTAAGATTCAGAGAAAGTCCAGCTGGGGTTCTACAGCTAAACTTTAGTTCATTTGTTCAACAACCATTCACCCTTCACTCATTGAACACCAATTATGATCTATGGATAGTGTGGCTTATAATGGTTAAAAGAAAAAAAACTTATCCAGACATTCATAGTTGATAAAGAACTTTAAAACAGATTATTGAATTTGATCTTTCCAAAGTCCCTGTGAGGTAAGTGGCCCCATTTAATAAACAGAATGTATCGAGGGTAAATTTTATTTTATGGATGAGAAAACTGAGGCTGGGAGGGTCGGAAGACTTGCCTTGGGTTGATGGTTCCCAAACCTGATGGTGTATCAATATTCCCTGGAGATTCCTAAAACCCAATCCCAGAGATGAGGAGACATCCAGAAATCTAAATTACCTGCTTTCCTCCTCTAAAGAAAGGAGGATAATTTTAACAACTTCACACAACAGTTGCAAGGTTTACTCAATAAGAGATTATATATAATGGACCCAATGCCAATGCTTTTAAATTACTTGTCTGAGTCACACAGCTTGTTTGGGTTATTCAGGATTTCAACCCAGGTCTTCTGGTTCCAAATCCCATACTTTCCATTACACTATGCTACATGCTTCTGATGGGTAAGGCCCCACCATCATAGTTACTATTCTGTATAAACTATGGAAGACTTCCTTTCTGGACAATCCAAACCAAATATAGAAACTCAAGTTTATTTCAGGCCTGCCACACCCTAACACGTTTTTAGAGTATAATTTTCTCATCTGTAAAATGGAAAAAAGTATTACTAAAAGAGAAGATGGAATTTGTGAGAAATACTCAATACAAGTGTGAATAGCACTTGGCAATGGAAAACAGTTGGTCAAATAAATTTACCTATCACCTTTACAAGCTAAAAACCAAACTAATATAACTAGCCTATTCTGTGTTTACCTGAAAGAATCGTGCAATGGAGAGCAGCATTAATCCAGATAAAAAACCATTGTACTGGAAATGAATATCTGGACTTAGGTCAAGGAAGGAAAACAGAGGATACCAAATTCACAATGAACTGTGCCAGCAGACTGAGCATCAAAGTTACAGGTGCTTATTTTACAGGTAAATTAAAGACAACAGTATTACTACCAGTTTGGACTTTGCATAAAAGTGTTTTGTATAAATTGTAAAATTCTGGACGAACTTTTAAATTAAAATTTATGTTTAAGAAGAAAACCAGGAAACTTTCCCATATGTTCTGTAAGTTAAAGAATGAACAGCTAAAGGAGTATTTTTTGTTTTGTCTTCTAGAATCAGGGATGAGAAAGGAAGGGACCTAACAGCTACCAAAGGCCATTTCATGCAGCATTTCGTTGTCAGTAAGCATACAATGAACCTGTGAGGTAGTCAGAGCCCAGAGCATTACTATACTTATGGCCTATCACCACTCAGATGACAAAACTGCGATCTGAGTCCAGGTCACACCTAAACCAAGGTCTAGGTGCTCTCACCTACACCTGGCTATGTCTAGGAAAACTAGAAATATGGCTTCGGTCATTTGGATTTTAGTTACATTCAGACCCTTTGGATTTAAGAACTTTGCCTATTAACATGGGGCAAGCCAAGAGGGGAGAAAAGCAGGAAGCCTTGTTTCCACATGCAATACTGTGATAGGCCCTTTTCTACAAAAGGTATTTAGAATAATATAAACTATTTCAGATATGTATATTAGATTAATCTAAAGACAGTTATAAGTCCCAGTATATTGCTTTCCTGGTGATTTACCTGATTCTTGAACATCATCACTAACTTTTCAGGGACAAAGTGCTCTACAACCAGAGGGTGGTAAAGTTGAGTAGAGACCACAGTTTGGGGAACTGACTAACCCATCCCACATCCACTTTCAAAAGCAGCTCACATTTCAGAATCATCATTACAGAAAGAATTAATCTTATACTTTAGTACATATCAAATAAATAAGGGAACAGTGCATAAAACGTCAAGGATACGGTCTACAATCAACAACCCGAAGTTCCACAGCAGTAGTGCTGACAGAATAAACTTTGGCTTCTCTGTAAGTTCTTTGCCTGCTTTTTTCCCATCAATGCATTTACAGCACCTAAATTGGAACATGAGGAAAGAATCAGAAACAACTTCTATCTTCATTAGAACATTGCAGTACTTTTACAGAGTGCTCTGATACACTCTGTGGTGTTTTATTAACCATTCATGAGAAGCTGTCCATGCCATTCTTTTCTTTTTAACGTGGAATTATTTTATTTTGAAAATGAATGATAGAAAAGCAACATTCAGGCTGAACAGCAGTTGGAAAACTAAGGTTTGAAAGTGAAAGTGAAATCGCTCAGTCGTGTCCAACTCTTTGTGGCCCCATGGACTATAGCCCCCCAGGCTCCTCCATCCATGGATTTTCCAGGCAAGAGTACTGGAGTGGGTTGCCATTTCCTTCTCCAGGGGATCTTCCCGACCCAGGGATCGAACCCAGGTCTCCCGCATTGTAGGCAGACGCTTTACCGTCTGAGCCACCAGGGAAGTCCAACTAAGGTTTATATCAATCCAAATATGAACGGGAAAAAAAGGAAGGAAGAAATGGAGGAATGAGGAGAGAAAAGATCAAGGAAATAACGCTACTATTTATGGAGCACTCGGTATATCCAAGATGCTTTCACTAAGAGTATAATATTTACTTCCCAAGGACCATGGAAGGTTTTCTTTTTAAAAAGGAGGGAAGAGACTCCAGGAGACTTTCTTGTAGCCCTTCAATAGGTCTGCACCCAAATCACAGCTCAATGTTGCCAGTTATCAACAGGGAAGAAAAAGAAAGGTGACAGGATCCAGGTCTGGTGATACGGACAACTTTTCAGTTAAAGTGCCCTTGGGTGTCACCGTTCCCAAGTAATTCCAGGGAGTTACAAAAGTTTTAGTTGCTTCCCTGTCGGTTCATTAGAAACAAGGATTGGGGTGTCCATGCCATTCCTAAACCTAAAAAGGTGGTAGCAGAAAGAAAGTCCTCAGGGCCAGTTTCGTGTCTCTCTCAGCTATGCTGACTTGAAACAAAGTCTTCATTTAATAAAACAAATTAAAAAAACCAAAAACCCAAAAGAATTTTGAAAACTGAGAGGACACACACTATTTTAGTCCGTAAGACTAAAAAAATGCAGACCAGGATAACACTACATTCTAAATTATATGTCATCAAACCAGCCAAATTAAGAATAGGCCGGCGAGAGTTTGGGAGAGAGTGGTGGAGGGGATAGGGAAAAAAAAAAAGAATAGAGACACAAACTTGCAGCTTTCAACTACCCAAATAATTTAAAAAACTCCTATAAAAAAATGTATGTCATTTAAAGGTAAAGAATACAGTGATTAAGCGACAGCAGCAGGTGACAACTGTACGATCCATTTCTATTTTGTAAAAATTATATTCAGACACAAAAAGAGGTTGAAATAATAGGCACCAAAATGTTGATAGTGATAGCAGTAAGTGGAGGAATATGGGTTCCTGTTAACTTTAGCGAAAGTGAAAGTGTTAGTCACCCAGTCGTATCCGACTGTGTGACCCCAAGGACTGTAGCCCGCCAGGATCCTCTGTCCGTGGGATTCTCCAGGCAAGAAAACTGGAGTAGGTTGCCATGCCCTCCTCCAGGGGATCTTCCCGACCCAGGGATCGAATCCAGTTCTCCCACCTTGCAGGCAGATTCTTTACCGTCTGAACCACTGTATATGTGCTGTTTTCCAAAATTTTGACAACAAGGATGTATTATTCTATGAAAAGATTTTTTTTTAATGTGTTTCATTTGAATACCAGCAAATCCTGAAAACAAAGAAAGCTAAAAGGGAAAGCAGACATAATAAAGATGCAGTTGGACAGGGGCTAGGGAAAGGTGTCCTGCTTTTCCTGCCTGCAGCCTGAGTTTCCTCATAAATAGAGAGAGTAACCTTATAGGGTAATTGAGAAAATGAAGCAAGTTACTAATCTACACAGAGTGCCTTGTTTGAAGTTTTTCTCTTAGTTAGCTGTTCTCTCTTACACTGTAGATGGAAATGAACTCTCCTCCTTCTCGCTGCCTGCATACCCTTTCCCTGGGAGCATGAATTTAAAGATTTTGAGTTAAAAGGAGTACATGATATATCACCTTCTCCTCCAACTCTTGCCAGGTCATACACAGAATGAAGGTCAGGGAGCCAAACAGGAGTTATTCCGTAAGGGGCAAGAGGTTCACTTGAGAAGGCCACATAAACAGAAATGATCTATTTATGACAAGGGGCACTAGTAACAGAGTTACTTCTCTGTCACAATCATATGAGTAGGCTTAAGTATTAGGACAGAATAGAGACCAACAATGACTGGGAACTCACTATTTGGAAGTCACTGTGCAAAACATTCTACATATACGTATTCAACTACTTAAAAGTAATTTATAAGTAAAAGGTGCAAAACATAAAAGTATACGATATAAACATAGCTTAAAATTAACGAAGAGTCTTTGTGAAGGAATGAATCCGGAGACTGCAACTAGAAGCGCTCAGTGAGATGTCTTGAGTTTCCTAGAATGGACACTCCATTGGTGGTTAGCACTATGCGTGTGTGTGCATGAGTGTGCTGTGTGGTGTGTATGTGAGTATCCTAAAGAGTATCCTAAAGAATAGGGGAGGTCACAGCAGCATGTGGTGGCCTGCTACAAGATAGGAAAGAGAGGCATGTAGAGCAATTCTGGGCAGGAGAAATGGTCCTGGAACTCTACTTGGGCCTACTTTTCACAACATTCACAATCTTGTACTATCTCTACCTTGTAACCCACCTTAACCCCCATTTTTTTCCCCACAAGATTCAGCTAGACTGCTAGCTGTAAGTACTCACTGTGCAGTTTAAAACGCAACAGTTACAAATGTCCCAGCATTTGCTATTATATGAACTTCGTTTGCCCACAGTGAAGAACAGGTTAATACTATTTGATACCATCTCCTCAACATCTTCCATACGGAATAGCATTCTCAGACTTACTCATGGACGGCATACACAAAGAGTGCGTCTGTAAAGATGACAGAAAATCTCTGGAAGAGTAAGGTCCTTGAGCTGGAGTAATTCAGATTACGGACATTCAGCATCTCTTGATCAAAATATTTCGCAACATGTGACAGGGCATACTCAAACCACGCAAAAAAGGGAGGGTAATCCAAGGTCCACTCTGAAGTTGCCTGTGGTAAAAACAGAAGACAGAATATATCCTAAGTAACTGAATAAACAAAGAAGATACAAAGACTGGAAATTTTCATTCTCTGGTCTTCAAAAACAAAAACAAAAACAAAACACACATAAAATGAAATTACACTTAAAATATGCCATAAATAGAAAAATCTCTGTTAGGACTGAACAGAACACTAAAAGTCATTTCCTGAGTTATTTAATATAGTCTTCAAGTTCCTTAGAGTCAACTGTACTTCAAAACAAATTAATTTGAAACCTTGTAGTAATGAATTTGCTTATGACATGGTTCTGTTCATCTAAATATAAAAAGGGAGCTTTACTGTTTTGTTGCTAAGTTGTGTCCAGCTCTCCTGTGACCCCATGGAGTGCAGCCTGCCAGGTTCCTCTGTCCATGGGATTTCCCAGGCAAGAACTGGCGGTTGCCATTTCCGTCTCCACAGTATTTTCCTGACTCAGGGATCAAACTCATGTCTCCCTCATCGGCAGGTGGATTCTTTACCACTGAGCCACCAGGAAAGCCCCCGAAATAGAGTTAAGGCATAACAAATGATTCTTTAGCTTGGGTTTAAGTTCTGTCCCAGAGACACAATTTCTCTACCTGTAAGATGAGATATTGTGAGGACTAAATGAGATAATACATATGAAATCTATTTATAAATAACAAAATGCTAGACTGATCTACTTATCTTTTGCTCCACTAGGTTATAAGACCCTTCAGAGCAGAAACCACTCTGTCATTTCTGTATCTTGAACATTAAGTTCCTGATATATTAAGAACAGTCATTAGTTAAGTGAATAAATAGTCGCTAATGATTAAATAAAAATATAAATCATATGAAAAATATATAAACTATACAAAAACATATAAACTATATATAAACTTTATGGTGCTATAGTTTGGTATTTTGTTTCAGTTTCTACATTCATACAAGAATGGTAGTACTCACCTCATAAGTTATCTCATTACATCTTATATAAGTGTGTGTGTGTATAGTGCTGAATCAGATACAAACTAAGTATCGATAAATATTATTTATTATAATTTACAAAAGTGATTACTATTTCCATTACTTGTCCCTAAAACTAAACCTAGATCTTATACCTAAACAGCTGAGATAGCAATTATCTCTCTACTCTGCACCTGTTGCTCTTTTCAATTGAAAGCTCTTCTCCTTCTGGACGGAGAAGGCAATGGCACCCCATTCCAGTACTCTTGCCTGGAAAATCCCATGGATGGAGGAGCCTGGTAGGCTGCAGTCCATGGGGTCGCTAAGAGTCAGACATGACTGAGTGACTTCACTTTCACTTTCATGCATTGGAGAAGGAAATGGCAACCCACTCCAGTGTTCCTGCCTGGAGAATCCCAGGGACAGGAGAGCCTGGTGGGCTGCCATCTATAGGGTCGCACAGAGTCGGACATGACTGAAGTGACTTAGCAGAAGCAGCAGCTCCTTCTGGAAGTACACTAAGGGTTCACTTGGTACTAACTTGGTGCCCACAGGGACTATTATTTAGGGTCTCTCCTGTGTTATAAAATGAGGCAAGAGACACTCAAATAACTTGTTAGCTCTTTGTTTCTGATAAGGAAGAATGAAAACTGTAGGTCCTAATAAGAAGCAGCCTGTTTACGTCCCGGGCAGGTATAAAATGCAAAAGCCTCAGCCCTGATCCAGCCCAGAGGCTCTCTGTATAGGGCACTCAATCTACAAATCTACAAAACCACCCACTATATTCTCCCTTATGAAATGTTCCTTCACTAATCTCAAATCTCCAATGTGGGATATAAACAAGATGAGCCACTGAAAAATGGAAAGTAATATTAGAAATTTTATTTTTTAATCTTATCCTTCTTAATTTTTATTTTTAAAGTATATTAATACAGTAGTACTTTTATTATTTATAAAGACATATTGAGTAGTAAATGCTTAAAAATGACTTCTTGCTAGGGTGTATATATATATATATATATATATTTTAACGTTTAGCAATTACTGGTCTATATAATTTCAAGAAGTTCAACAGGAATTTAGACTATTAACATCCATGGTTTCCAGCCACAGTTTCTATGTCAGAGCTCACACTACCCTTAAAGAGCCATTTATCTTACTGGAAGTCTAAACAATTTTTCTACTTTATCGACATATTTATTATTCTAAATAAAACGGGGAAAAGGAAGCATTAAAAGGACTGAGAAAAGGAACAGGTGCTGCCCGAGAGATAGTCATTTTCCCAAAACAGTGTCCCTGTCCTTCCCTTGCTATATCTAACCCCACACCACCTCAGATCCTCTCATATGCTGCTGCTTCTCCCCACTGAGACTTCCCACGCCGAGCCCAGAAGGTCCTCCTGACCTCAGGAACTTCCAGCTAGAGCCATCCTCTGACCTAAACAGCTTCTGGGAAGCCAAGCAAGCTATTAGCTCACATTTCCTCCCAAGTGACCAATTCTGTCACTTACATGTGGTAGAGCTGGGGCTCATATTCTGTGTCTCCTGACTCCAAATGCATTAGCTCAGGAAGCTACTAGAACAGCAAAGACCCTCACTCAGTGGAGGATGGTGACTACATGTTGACCAGAACGGGGAGGTCTCAGGCCCCAGGAGGACAGCAGAGCCCAACAGGAAGAAGAAAGTCTCTCCGGCTCAGCCAACTCGAGGCTGCCACAACTCAAGCCGATGGAAAACCATGGCTCTTTGTTGACTACAGCCCTCCCAACTTCCTTTTCCCCTCTTTCTAAGAGCTCTCCTGCCCTTGCTGTGCAGGGACCTTGCCACAGTTGAAGACCCTGAATTGCAATTTTCTGTTGATTTTTTTTTTTCCTGTTGATTTCCTGTGTGTGTGTCTGTGTGTGTGCGTTAGTTGCTTGGTTGTGCCTGACTCTGCAACCCCAGGGACTGTAGCCTGCCAGGTTCCTCTGTCCACGGGATTCTCCAGGGAAGAGTACTGCAGTGGGTTGCCACTCCTTTCTCCAGGGGATCTTCCCAATCCAGGGATCAAACCCAGGTCTCCTGTACTGCAGGCAGATTCTTACCATCTGAGCCACCAGGGAAGCCTCTGTTGATCTTAAGTAAGTCCATTTTTGCTGGAAAAATAACTGTCAGTCTACTTGTTTTAGGTCAACAAAGATTCAAAACAATTGTGTTCATTCCACAAATATTTACTTGGGTGTTTTTGTCTTTCCCAACCAAGGGAGCAATCCTTTTGAGGTCAGAGCAGAAAGGAAGGTTAGAAGCCATGGCTAAGGAAGGCTCTACAATGCAATCTACTGCTCAATATCTACTCTCCTCAGTATGACAAAGACCCTTCCAAACCCACAGCAGACACCTTACCATCCCTCTGTCAGCCTCACTGACAACTGAGTTTTGCCCCATTGATTTCTTTCATTGTTACTGCTGAGGAGAGCAGGAAGAACAAAGAAGTATACCATTACTAGAATCTCTTTTCATATAAACCTCTTGTATCTAAAATAAATGAATAACAAGTGACAGCTCTGGCCTAAATATACTTCCAGGAGTACTAAAATAATAGGTAGTAGTGAAAATTATAGGAGTAAAGGAGAGAACATCCAGAAAGAATGAAAGAATATTAAAAGAAAAAGGAACCACAAAGAGAAGCCCAGAGGAAACCAGCTTTTGAAAGAGTATTTAGATTCAGAAGAGTTAGCAAAGGAGACCAAGAAGGAATAGTCAGAGATAAAAGGAAAAAATGGTGAGACAAGGGACTGACTTTCCATACATAGGTTGAAAGTTATTATATTAATAATGCTAATTATTAAGAACCTTTAGTAATGTTTAATGAGCACTTTTACTCTCAGTACATCACATACATTATATTCACTTTATCCCAATAATTATTTATTATCATCTAATATTAATAGTTGGTGATGCGGAGGCTTTAAGCGGTCAAGCAGCCTACCCACGGCTGCCCAGCACAGGTTTTAAGCAGCAGAGCTGAAAGTCAAATCTAGACAGTCTGGAACCACAGCCCAGCCTCTTGACTACTAGGCCACACATAAAGTTTCCTCACTGGTTTGCATTATTATTTACTTACAGTTCCTTAGCATTCCTATTAAATACTTGCAGTGTTATTATGTGAAGAGGAATTTAGTCAATTAGATCAATTATTCTCAAGCTTTTTCAGTACAAAGGTCTATTATGACTTGACCTAAAAATCCAAAAGGCAACTACAAACTCACAGAAACAGTTTAGCAGTTGTCTTAAGAAAAACCTCCCTGACATCAGAGTGCTGTTTTTGATCAAGTAATTTCTGAGCTAACGTCTGTTTTCCATGAAGTATCAGATGTAAGTTAGTAACTCATACCAGAAATAAAAACACAGACATGGTTTTTATAATAATGGGAGAGAATGGTTTGTATATTGCTAGATACCTACACATCACATTTCATTATTCCTGTCCTCATAAATCACAAAATGTTAGGGAGAGACAGGATCTTAGAGATAATTCATTCCAAATCCTCATATAATTGATGAAAAATCAAGGCTCAGAGAGATGAAATATATTTTCTAGGTGCTGCAGAGCCAGGCCTAGAATCTAATTTTCCTTCTTTCCCTATCCAATATTCTTTCAAAAAGGATGTGACAAATATTATAATTCCCCATGTAAAATTTGGGAAACTCATTTTGAAGTAAAGGGGTCCCCTAATAGTGCCAGAGGGCAGAACTGAATGAAACTGACTCTTCCTAAAACCAAGCTCCCTTGCAGAGTTTGTGATTAACGTTTCTATCCAAAACTTTATTCCCTTTCTTTTTAAAAAATTTTATTTATTTTTGGCTGTGCAGGGTCTTTGTTGCTACGTGAGGATTTCTCTAGTTGCAGCAAGTGCAGGCTGTTCTCCAGTTGTGGAGTGCAGGCTTTTTATTGCAGTGGCTTCTCTTACTGTGGACCGTGGACTCTAGGGAGCGTGGACTCAGCAGTTGTGGAGCACGGGCTTAGCTGCCCTGTGGCATGTGGGATCTTCCTGGACCAGGGACTGAACCCCTGTCCCCTACATTGGCACGGAGACACCCAACCACTGGACCACCAGGGAAGTCCCTTTATTCCCTTTCTTGTCCCACCACGTTCTCCTTAGGAATTGAAGAGTATCAAAGAAAAGAGGGGGCTGAAACCAACAAAATCCTGTGGGGTCTACTCAGGTATAAGATTCTCCACAACCCCTACTTCTTGTTTGGCCTTCCAAAGAGCAAACTCAAGGAGTAAATGATCAGAACAATAGTCACAGGACTTTTAGATCCTCCTGAAGGGATATAGATAACAACTGGACTCCTATCTTTGAGTTGTTCTGCAGAAACTAATACCCTCAGTTGGTGGATGATGGTGACTACATGCTGACCACAGCACATAGACCCCAGGCTGGAACCAGAAGGTTGATGATTAAGATCCTCTAATCACTGCAGATGGTAACTGCAGCCATGAAATTAAAAGACACTTACTCCTTGGAAGAAAAGTTATGACCAACCTAGATAGCATATTGAAAAGCAGAGACATTACTTTGCCAACAAAGGTCCATCCAGTCAAGGCTATGGTTTTTCCAGTGGTCATGTACGGATGTGAGAGTTGGACTGTGAAGAAGGCTGAGCGCTGAAGAACTGACGCTTTTGAACTGTGGTGTTGGAGAAGACTCTTGAGAGTCCCTTGGACTGCAAGGAGATCCAACCAGTCCATTCTGAAGGAGATCAGCCCTGGGATTTCTTTGGAAGGAATGATGCTAAAGCTGAAACTCCAGTACTTTGGCCACCTCATGTGAAGAGTTGACTCATTGGAAAAGATTCTGATGCTGGGAGGGATTGGGGGCAGGAGGAGAAGGGGACGCCAGAGGATGAGATGGCTGGATGGCATCACTGACTCGATGGACCTGAGTCTGAGTGAACTCTGGGAGTTGGTGATGGACAGGGAGGCCTGGCATGCTGCGATTCATGGGGCTGCAAAGACTTGGACACGACTGAGCGACTGAACTAACTAACTAAGTAACTAAACATCACTCTATGACTTCACCACCAACCAATCAGAAAAATACGCATGAGCTGATTATGTACCCTGTGACCCTCACCCCCTACTGCTACCTTTAAAATCTCTTGCCTGAAAGCTACTGGAGAGTTCAGGTCTTTCAAGCACTAGCTGCCCATTCTCTTTGCTTGGCGCCCTGCAATAAACACTGTATTTTCCTTCACCATAACCCAGGTCAGTAGACTGATTGGTTTTGTGTGTGCCAGGCAAGGGGGCCCAAGTTTGGTCTGGTAACATGAGGAAAGAATACAAGTTTTTTTAACGATCCATTCAACCTAAGATCACAGGGAGAACTCTTTTAATATCAGTAATACTTGTATGATAAGGGTGAAAATTATCAACTTACCTCATAATACCACTGTGATATCGGCAAACTGTGGGTGATAGCAAGCCAGTTTCGGTGTACTTCAAAATCTGTGGAATGGCTATGCAAAACAATCAGATGAATAAAATGAGAGCTCAAAATATTTATCAATTTCACATTTCTAAAATTATGCTTTTAAATGATCGACACACCTTACATAGTCACAGCTCACTATCCTATAAAGACAAAAATAGGTACTATATAAGCCTGAAACACTTCACTTATTTGGAGGCCAGACTTCCTTCTGGAAAAGCTGGGGAATCTAAGTGAAAAGGGTCTCTAAGTTAACCACAGGCCGACCTAAAAGCCCATACTTTTTCTCATGGGAGGCCCTCAGGCTATTGCTCAGAGACGACTTATTCTTGTTCATAAACAATGTTAGTAAGATTCATGATCTGGAAAAGGACTCACAAAAGCTGGATATTCAGGGATGAGTAGGTAAGTTCATGAGACAGAAAAGGGGGGGGGGGGAATGGCCCTGTCTTTCCCATATCTCCAAATACTGTTTACTAGTCTCCCACTCACTAAATATAAATATATCTAAGTATGTGCCCTATAGGGGAGGAAAACTGTTTTCCCTTCAACCCCTCTAGGTTCTGTGGCTGACCTAAGAATTAAATTGACATAAGACAGAATGGTGCTGCTGCTGCTAAGTCACTTCAGTCGTGGAATAACAGGAGGAAAAAAAAGACAAATTATTTCTATTTACTTATCTATTTTTGGCCACACCATGGGCAAATGGGATCTTAGTTCCCTGACCAGAGATTGAACTCACACCTCCTGCAGTGGAATCACTGAGTCTTAACCATTAGACCACCAGGTTAAGTCCCCCAAAAAGACAATTTGAATTATTTACATATGTACAGAAGTCCCAGAAGATATGAGATGAGACTCATAAGGTAGCCAGATGACTGAGGCTCATCTCACTATTCTGAGAGCTATGGAGAGGGGAAGCGGGCTGAGGCTTCAAAGACAGGCGAAGGTAACTCAAGGGTAAGTCTCTTAGGTGAAAAAGTGATCTCTGGTAAGAGCTACCTTCCAGATACAGGCCCCCTTTCTAATGTATTCCATTGAAAGTAACTTTGACAGCTTTCAGAGCTTCTCCTGTATCTGTAGTTCCTCAAATTAATAGGTCCCCCCAAATCCTTACACCAAAGAGGCATATTTGGGGGTGCACTTCAGCCACCCTTTGTTCTTCTTTAGCAAAAGCTTATTTTTCTGTTTGCTCACTGCTGTACTTCCCCTCCACATCTTGCACAGCACCTGATATGTGTGTGGATGGGCTCCATACATTCTGGCTGAATTAACCACTCACCAGAGTCAATGAGTTCCACAGCAGAACATGACTTACACTTTCCAATGTTTCATACATTTCTACAATGACAACTCTGTGATGAGTTTCCTAGCCAAGCTCCTCCATGTCTCTTTCATGGCTTGCCATTCCAATATTCATCAAGCCCATGTTCCCTTATGTTCAGTTCTTGGTCTTCTTTCTATTCAGCTTACTCTGCGCTGGACAATCTTATTCACACTTACTACTTCCACTATGAACTGTGGAATGGTGACTCCCAAATCACATATACAACCTTGGTCTCTTTCCTGAGTTCTAGAGAGAGGCATCTCCAACTTCCTGCTGACAATGTCACCTGAATCTCCTACAGATTTCTCAAAATCACAATTCACAAATGATCTTATGACCTAACAGATTTCTCAAAATCACAATTCACAAATGATCTTATGATCTAACATTTCCATTTCTAGATATATACTTGTAGGGGAGCAAAATGTGTCTCTTTGGCAAGAGGATTAATTTAAGCTAATTATTTTTAAGAAACAGAAGACTCAGGAATCCTTTTTTAGCACCCTCTTAAGGGCCCAACGAATTTATATAAAGGGCTTTGTTCCTGGAATAGAGCTATCACTACTGATACTGGTCAAGAATATGGGCTAGGTGTGGTGGAAGAAATTCATCAGAGCCTAGAGATCAGAGTCCACTCTGTCCCACTGTCTCTTCATGGCCCAGCAAACATTTGTTTACCAAGCGTTTGCTTTTCCATCTCCATGTTGACTGCCTTTCTCCCCTTTGCAGTCCCAAACCATTACCCTTAACATCTGCTTGTCTTTAGTTGAAGACAGTATTTAAGGTGGAGGTTTCAGTCATTTTGGCAAGTTACTCTGTTATCCTGAGTCTCTCCCATGTACATGCTGTTACACTTTTATTTGATTTTCTCCTATTAATCTGTCTCCTGTTAATTTAATTCATAGACCAGCCAGAAAAACCTGGCCAGAAGGGTAAATGAAAATTTCTTCCTCCCCAAGATACTCAATAGAAATGCACACATATGTTCAACAAAAGACATTTACTAGGTATGTTTTCAGGCCTCATTATATGTCAGAGACCTTTACTGCTACCCAATCTAAAGTGAGTCTCTGGGACTTCCAGAGTATTGGCGGTCCAATACTTAAGACTCCAAGCTTCCACTGCAGGAGACGTGGGTTTGATCCCTAAGTCAGGGAACTAAGATATCATGTGCTGCCTGGCATGGCCAAAATAATAAGGATAAATAAATAAATAAATCTACTTTAAAAAGTACTTTATTGCCATCACTTTAATTAAATAAGTCTTCCCTGTTAGTCTTCTTATAAGATCTCATTTTTTCCCTTCATAACACTTAACATAAGCATTGTTATGTAATTATACACTTGTGTTGATCTGTTTCTGGGCCTGCTATCCTTACTAAACTACATAGGAGTTCCCTGGCGGTCCAGTGGTTAGGACTCAGAGCTTTCACTGCCATTGGGCCCAGGTTCAACCCCTGGTCAGGGAACTACAGTCCTGCAAGCTGTACGATGCAGCCAAAAAACCCAAACCAAACCTACACTCTGTAGCCTTAGGGATCATATCCATTTTTTCCCTCCTCTCTAGTACCCAGCCCCAGTATCTGGTTCATAATATAGCACTTAGTAAACATCTTGGTCCCCTTCATGGATCACTGCCTTGCCGTGGCACAGGGGCTTGCGTAACTTAATGAAGCTATGAGCCATGCCATGCAGGGCCACGCAAGACAGACAGGTCATAGTGGAGAGTTCTGACAAAACATGATCCACTGGAGGGAATGGCAAACCACTTCAGTATACTTGCCATGAGAACCCCATGAGCTGTATAAAAAGGCACAGGGACAGGGAAGCCTGGCATGCTGCAGTCCATGGGGTCGCAGAGTCGGTGACTGAACAACGACAACAAAAATATTTTGGTGAATACTTTTGCATTTATCCTGCAGCTTCTCTCTCACATCCCAGGGGTTTCCTGTTTGAGAAGCAGACCATCAACTACAACTGTACACATTCTTAATCCTGGACCAAGAGCGGTATTCAAAATAACCATGCTGAAGACACATTTCTGGGCTGAAGTAACTAAAGCAAGGAATGTCGATTTATATACACAGTTAAAAAGAAAAATTCCCTTTCATTCGGATTTGAAAGGAACTTTCTTCATATTTAGAAAGATTTTTTTCCAATTTGCTTTTAAAAGGAAAAGATGTTTTTTTATTTCAGTTCTGCAAAGTTCAACTGCCAAACCCCTTCTTTTCCCAAGCTCCTGTAATTCATTTTGCTAAACCTACATAAATACTTCATTGCTTATATATACATCAGTACATGTTTACATTCTATACACACAGCTCTTTCATACCCAACAAGAGGTCACCAAGATCTTGAATTAAAGGATACCAGTAAACCAAACCCTAAACTGGGAACTGGGGTAGGGAGATCCATAGAGAGAAAAGGAAAGAGGGAAAAAGTCAAAGGAGAAAAATTAGGATGAACAGAATGTGGACGCCAACATTAATAAATATTGAGTACCCACTGTATACACCTGGTGGCTGTTCCCACGCTTTCAGTCTTGGTTTTGCGTCTATGTGTCACACACTGGTCTAAACCTGAGTGATCTGGCCCTGTCTACCTCATTCCTTACTGCTCTTCAGTCACAATGGTCACTTTCTGTTCCTAGAATACTGAGTTCTTTCTTAGCACAAGGCCTTTTCACTTACTCTTTCCTATTCCTGGAACTACTTTTCACATTGCTTATTCTTCTGCACCCTACAGCTTTCAACTCAAACATGATCTCCTTTTGAGTATAGTCTTGCCGGGTAGTCGCTCTCTACTTCTTTCAGACCTCATCACAATCTGAAACTTTTCTGTTCCTCTATCCGCCCCCACCAACTCCTTCGAGGACAAAGACTGTAAATGTCTTCCCAACTGCCTCTCCAGGACTTAGAACAGTGCATATTAGCACAGGAGGCAGCTGATACATACTGTATTTGAATGAATGTTGGAGGTAGATGCTGTTTACCTGCATATTAAGGAAGAGGACCCTGAAGCCCAAAAACACTAAAATCAGTGCCAGACATGACTCCAGCTATCCTGAGCTATGATCAGGTCACTAGATTCTTGTGCATAGGTAAAATAACTAAAGCGCTGAGTGGGAAGCATAGCAAAGTGTAGCAGCGACCTCACCACTTCAAGTTCCTTTTCCTCCTCTCATCCACGATTACTCTCGCCCGTCCTAACCGACGGGCCTCCCCGCCCAGCCCCGGGTCGTGTGGGTCCCTTACTAGGTAGGGATGAGAAGGCATTTGAGGAGCGTCACCCCGAGCGCCAAAGCCGAAAACCAATTGCTACCGCCGGTCGCGATCCCGAAAGCCGCCATTGCTACGGCGCCGCCAGCTTTCAATCAACTAGACCCTCCTGCACGGCCCCGCGCATGCGGGGAGGGCCCTCGGAGGCCGCGCCCGCGAGCCGCGCGCATGCGCCGAGCCGCTCAGCCGCTGAGGTAGAGGGAGGCCGGAGCTGGGGCGTTTAAACCTCCCGCCCTCACCGCCCCGCCTCGTGCCCCGCCCCGACAGCCTCCCAGAGTCTGCGCGGTTTCCAGAGCGACAAGTTAAGTTTCACAGGCTGTTTTTTTTCTGTTTTGGTTCACAAAGTTATTGGGTGTCTGCTCTGGTTGTTGATTTTGCCTGTCGTTGGGAAACCTAACTGAGAGAAAACTGTATTTTTTCGTAGAGCCGTTCACGTACTAATGGAAAGAATTGTAATCCCAGAGTAATAGTGGATAAAAGTACCTCAGGATGTTTATTAGAGGCACCTAATGTGAACACCTAGAGTATTATTAGCTCCAGGTAGAAAATTGCCTGGGCAGAGATTCCGACGGGAAAGCTTGGGGAGGCACCTGCCTGAGGGGAGCCCTCCGTGAAGCCTGACTAAAGTCTAGTGCTTCTTCTTTGTGTACTCTTGGGGCCTTGCTAAAGTTCAGATTCTCAGTAGGTCTTACAAAGTCCTACAGTGGATACTGCTGATGCCCGGGCCGAAAGAGCCGAGGCACAAAGAATGGAGCTAGTCTTGTCTCCCTCCTGTACTGTCTGATGGTAGACAAATGCCTTAAAAAAATTTTTTTTTTGGTCAGAGTACAGTTGATTCACAATGTGTTAGTTTCTGCTTAGAGCAAAGTGAATCAGTTATACCTATATCGACTCTTTTTTAGATCCCCTTCCTTTTTAGGTCACCAATGAGTACTGAGTTACTCCCTGTGCTATACAGTAGGTCCTTATTATCTATTTTATACACAGTAGTGCTCAACATTCAGAAAACGAAGATCATGGCATCTGGTCCCATCACTTCATGGCAAATAGTTGGGGAAACAGTGGAAACAGTGTCAGACTTTATTGTTTTGGGCTCAAAAATCACTGCAGATGGTGATTGCAGCCATGAAATAAAAAGACGCTTACTCCTTGGAAGAAAGGTTATGACCAACCTAGATAGCATATTGAAAAGCAGAGACATTACTTTGCCAACAAAGGTCCGTCTAGTCAAGGCTATGGTTTTTCCTGTGGTCATGTATGGATGTGAGAGTTGGACTGTGAAGAAAGTTGAGCACCAAAGAATTGTTGCTTTTGAACTGTGGTGTTGGAGAAGACTCTTGAGAGTCCCTTGGACTGCAAAGAGATCCAACCAGTCCATTCTAAAGGAGATCAGCCCTGGGTGTTCTTCGGAAGGACTGATGCTAAAGCTGAAACTCCAATATTTTGGCCACCTGACGCGAAGAGTTGACTCATTGGAAAAGACTCTGATGCTGGGAGGGATTGGGGGCAGGAGGAGAAGGGGACGCCAGAGGATGAGATGGCTGGATGGCATCACTGACTCGATGGACCTGAGTCTGAGTGAACTCCGGGAGATGGTGATGGACAGGGAGGCCTGGCGTGCTGTGATTCATAGGGTCGAAAAGAGTCGGACACGACTGAGCGACTGAACTGAACTGAACTGAACTGAGTGTGTATATGTGGAGAAGGCAATGGCACCCCACTCCAGTGTTCTTGCCTGAAGAATCCCAGGGACGGGGGAGCCTGGTGGGCTGCCATCTATGAGGTTGCACAGAGTTAGACACGACTGAAGTGACTTAGCAGCAGCAGCAGTGTGTATATGTCAACCCCAATCTCCCAATTTATCCCACCTCCCGAATGACTAACTTTCTAAACCTAGTTTTCCTTTTTAGTAACTAAGAGATAAAAGTGGTGTCTTCTTCCTAGAGTGGTGGTGAGGATTAAATGAGAACACATAAATTGCTTGATATGATGCCAGGACAGAATAAATGTTCAATAAACAATGTTTCAGAGAAGTACCTTGCTGAAAGATGAACAGCAGGTGGGTAACAATGTCACTGTCCTCATATGAGTGTATGCCCTCTTGCAACTTCAAATGCCACCCACATGAATTGTTTTTCAGTCACTAAGTTGCATCCTACTCTTTGCAACCCCATACTGCGGTACATCAGACTTCCCTGTCCCCACATGAATATGACACTCAAATTTATATCTCAGGCCCAGCCCTTTTCTCTCACCTCCAGACTGTTATATCCAACTGCCATCTCTTTTTTGTTGTTCAGTCACTCAGTCATGTCCAACTCTTTGCGACCCCATGGACTGCAGCATGCCAGGCTTCCCTTTCCTTCACCATCTCCTGGAGTTTGCTCAAACTCATGTCCATTGAGTTGGTAATGCCATCCAACCATTTTGTCGTCTGCCATCCCCCCTCCTCCTGTCTTCAGTCTTTCCTAGCATCAGAGTCTTTTCCAATGAGTCAGCTCTTTGCTTCAGGTGGCCAAAGTATTGAAGCTTCAGCTTCAGAATCAGTCCTTTCAATGAATATTCAGGACTGATTTTCTTTAGGATGGACTGGTCAGATCTCCTTGCCGTCCAAGGGACTCACAAGAGTCTTCTCCAGCACCACAGTTCAAAAGCATCAATTCTTCAGCACTCAACCTGCTTTATGGTCCAACTCTCACATCCATACATGACTACTGGGAAAACCATAGCTGTGACTATAAGGACATTTGTCACCAAAATGATGTCTCTACTTTTTAATAGGCTGTCTAGGTTTGTCATAGTTTCCTTCCAAGGAGGAAGGAAATGTCTTTAATTTCATGGCTGCAGTCACCACCCACAGTGATTTTGGAGCCCAGAAAAATAAAGTTTGTTGCTGTTTCCATTTTTTCCTATCTATTTGCCACAAAGTGATGCAACTAGATGGCACATGGGATCTAGTTCCCTGACCAGAGATCAAACCTGGGGCCTCTTGCTTTAGGAGCACAGAGTCTTAGTCACTGGACCACCAGGAAAGTCCTTCTTAGATGTTTTAAAGGCATCTTACTTTGGTTTCCTAGGTTGCCGTAACAAATAACCACAAACTTAAAACAACAAAAATTTATTCTTCTACAGTTCTGGAGATCAGATGTCTAAAATCAGTCTCACTAGGCAAAAGCCATGTGACATCACCTTTGGTGCCTTATGGAGGTTCTGAGAGGAGAATCTTTTCTTTTTCAGCTTTTAGAAGTTGCCTGTATTCCTTGATCACTTCCTTGGATCACTCTAACCTCTTGCTTCTACTGACACATCTATTACTTTTTAGACTCATGTGTCCCTTGCTTCCCTTTCATAAGGATACCTGTGAGTGCATCTGGGGTGCTCCCATCTCAAAATATTTAACATAATCACATCTGCAATATCCTGTTTGCCATTTAAGGTAATATTCATGAGTTCCAGAGTTTAGGACATGGTTATCTTTGGAGGCCATTATTCCGTTTACCACACAACTCACACTCAGTGTATCCAAAACTGAACTCATGATATTTCAGTATTATCCACTCAGAGAATGACACCAATCATTTGTTCACCTCCCCTGCCTCACACCTGCAAACTCACTGTGAACTTACTAACTCAATACCCATTCCCAATTCTCCTTCTTTGTTTTCCTTTTCTTCTAAAGAGTCTAGAAAAGTTTTAACAGTTTATCTTGCAGCTTCCCTGGAAGCTAGGTGTGGCCTGATGACACAGTTCTTTTTTTTTTTTTTCTGATGACACAGTTTGCTGGGGGTTTCTGGGAAAGGATTTCTTTTCAGTCAGTTCAGTTCAGTCGCTCAGTCGTGTCCGACTCTTTGTGACCCCATGAATTGCAGCACGCCAGGCCTCCCTGTCCATCACCAACTCCCGGAGTTCACTCAGGTCCATCGAGTCAGTGATGCCATCCAGCCATCTCATCCTCTGTCGTCCCCTTCTCCTCCTGCCCCCAATCCCTCCCAGCATCAGAGTCTTTTCCAATGAGTCAACTCTTCGCATGAAGTGGCCAAAGTACTGGAGTTTCAGCTTTAGCATCATTCCTTCCAAAGAACACCCAGGGCTGATCTTTAGAATTTCTTTTAAATCCTTCTAAAAGAGGCAGTTGGTATGGATTTTGCCCCTTTTTTCATTCTTCCTGGCTTAGACTTGGTCATGATTCATGGAATGATTCTGAGGAAAAGGCACATCATGCTGGCCCTGACATCACTGAGCTGCTAAACAAATGCTGTCTACCTCCAGAATTATTCTTACCTTTTTATTGTCTAAGGAAATTTATTAAGCGAGGAAACACATACACACATCATCATCATCCTTATGTATGTGGGCCACTGTTGTTAGATTGTCTGCTCCTTCAGGTTAAAATGTTTCTAACTGCTATTGCCAAATCCTGTCCATTTGACTTCTTGATGACATCCACTCCTCTCCACCTTCTGTTCTCTTGTCTAGCCTAACTTGCTTTCAACTTCTAGTACATGTCATGTTCCCTCCTGTCACTACACCTTTACACATTCTTTCCCTGTATTTGGAATGTTCTTTCTTCTCCCAGTTGAAAAACAAAATTTAAAAAAAAAATTTAACTGAATAAGTCTTAAAGATCATATTGGTTTTATTCAATGATTTATGAATCAAACAGCATCTGTCTAGCAGATAGAAAGGAATTCTCTGGCAGAACAACCGCTACAACATATGCACTCAATATTTGTTGAATGGCATGAATGTCTGGAACATAATTCCAACCCAAGTCTCTCCTACTGGAATCACTCTTTTTCCCCCACAGTTTACCACCCAGAATGAGTAGATTATAGGCAGAGGGGAGCAATAACAAAGAAGTTATGCTAGGCAAAAAAGCAGATTGGTTATTGCAAGGTTTCTTTTCCTATAGAGGATGCCAGGGGGTTGTCAGGAAGATTACTCACCTAATGATACAGTGATTCCTGATTTTCTGGTTTTCGATTCCATTTCTGGGAGGACAAAACTGTAATTATATTGACTGGGGGATTTTTGCAGAAACTAATGGCTGTGGCTGGTGATTTTTATTTTGACCAGCCAAAAATTAATTCTGTTATTTCACCAACACTTTGTGGGTTATCACGTTCAGTAGTTTAGCTGACACACCTGTAAAGCCTTCTTCAGCACCGTGGATTTAATTTTCACTGTCCATATCAGAATCAGTCACTGAGATTTTTGTCTTTTGGCTGGTCTAATATTCCCATTGTCTGAATCAGAACTATATTCTGAGGCACTAGGTATTTATGTTGCTTGGACAATCAGAGAAAGCATCTGCGTGAAATTCACTGAGAAATTTTTCTTCACTCACATTTTGTGATATGTCATTTTTGAAAATTTTAAGGTAATAAACCTGCATCTGTAATATACACAAGATTGGAACAAAAACCTAATGGAGCAAAATATGAATGATAATGAATCATAAGTTGCATAATGAACTACTGATCAAGTTTAAGCTCTAACAACTTTGCACGGTGCTGTTAATTGTATCACTCTCTAAAAACATGTTGATTTCTGTCTCTGGTCAATAATGTGTTTAGTTAAGTCTTATTTTGGTGATGTGGAGCTTAGCACAAGTGATTCCATTTTGGGCCTATTGTCTTGTTTTTAATTTCTCTTTAAGCTAGATATCTCTCCATTCTTTAGCTCTTAGATCAAGCATCACTTTCCCAGGAAAACCTTCCCTGCCCTCACTTCAAGCACCTGTCCACTGAGGGCAATTTTACATTTATTTGTGTGATTATCTAATTTCCCATTAGGTTTTCATACTATTAGGGCAGGGACCTTGTCTGTACTCAAAACTGGCAGAGCAGCCACTACAACATATGCACTCAATGTATGTTAAATGGCATGAATGTCTGGAACATGATTCCAACCCAAGTCTCTCCTACCAGAATCACTCTTTTTCCCCCACAGTTTACCACCCAGAATGAGTAGATTTCAAACCTGGGGAGATTTTGTGCCATTTTTCCAACTCCTTGTCACATTTTAGTATTCTTGCAATATTTCATACCTTTTTATTATTGCATTTGTTATGGTGATCTGTGATCAATGATCTTTGATGTTACTGTTGGGGAGAGGAAGCATTTTCCCCTCTACCCCTCTTGAGTTCTTGTGGCTGGACTAATGACAGAATTGACAAAAGAAGAGCTTAACAGAAGAAAAATAAACCAATTTTAATTCATGCTCATGGAGGTCCCATAGAAATGGGACCTAAGAAGTGGCCACACAGGAGACTTTCCTGCTTTTTAGACAAAAAGGGAAAGCAAAAAACTAAATTCGTGAGGAATTGACAGGGCGAAGAAACTTAGGTTTTGGGTGCCCAATTAGTGAAGAAACTAAACAGAGCTTGGACTTGGGATAGTAAATTAAAGAAGTATCAGGTTTATTTATATAGGCTTCTTGGCTCTGAATTCCCTATCTTTGGCAGTCAGAGTGTCTGCCAATACAGGGAGCACACCTTTTGCATGGGAAAGATTTCTCTCCTGCTTTTAGGGAGACAGAAGGGAGACTCAGAGTGTCCACCTACATTGGCTGTTTTTTATGTAACTTTAATTCAAAATAAGTAATATGCCATCGAGGTCCATTTTGGAGTGGCCTACCTTGGGCTCCAACTTTACTATTGCAATTGTTTTGATGTGCCACTAGCCATGCCCATAGAAGATGGTAAATTAAATGGATAAATGTTGTGTGTTCTGACTGCACCACCAACTGGCCATTCCTCTGTGTCTCTCCTATGTCCTGAGACACAATAATATTGAAATTAGGCCAATTAATAACTCTACAAAGGCCTCTGAGTGTGCAGGTGAAAGGATGAGTCACACATCTCTTGCTTTAAATCAAAATCTAGAAATGATGAAACTTAGTGAGGTGGGCATGTCAAAGTCTTCCTCTTTCACCAGTGGGCCACATTGTGAATACAAAGGAAAAGTTCTTGAAGGACATTAAAACTGCTACTGCAGTAAACACACAAATGATGAGAAACCAAAGCAGCCTTATTGCCGTTATGGAGGAAGTTTTAGTGGTTTGGATAAAAGGTTAAAGTAGCCACAACACTCCCTTAAGCCACACCCTAGTCCAGAGCAAGTCTCTAACTTTCTTCAATTCCATGAAAGCTGAGAGAGGCGAGGAACCTGCAGAAGAGTTTGAAGCTAGCAGAGGTTGGTCCATGATGTTTAAGGAATGAAGTCATCTCCATAACATAAAGGAGCAAGATAAAACAGCAAGTGCTGATGTAAGAGCTGCAGTAAGTTATCCAGGAGATCTAGCTGAGATAATAAAGGTGGCTATACCAAAAACCAGATTTTCAAAGTAGACAGAATAACCTTATATTAAAAGAAGACACCATCTAGAACTTTCATAGCTAGAGAAGAGAAATCAGTTCCAGATTTCAAAGGACAGGCTGATTCTCTTGTTAGAGTCGAATGCAGCTAGTAACTTTAAGTGGATGCCAGTGCTCATTTACCATTCTGAAAATCCTAGGACCCTTAAGAATCATGCTAAATCTACTCTGCCCATGCTCTATAAATAGAACAATAAAACCTGGGTGACAACATGGTTTACTACTCTTTTAAGCACATTGTTGTGACCTACTGCTCAAAAAAAAATTTCTTTCAAAATGTGGCTTCTCATTGACAATGTGCCTAATCACCTATGAGCCCTGATGGAGATCTACAACAAGATTCATGTTTTCGTGCCTGCTCAAACAACCTCCCATCTGTAGCCCATGGATCAGGGAGTAACTGTCTTTCAAATCTTATTGTTTAAGAAATACATTTCTTAAGGCTGTAAATGCCACAGATAGTGATTCCTCTGATGAATCTAGGCCACTTCAGTTGAAAATCTTCTCAAAAGGATTCACTGTTCTAGATGCCATTAAGAACATTCATATTTCATGGGAAGAAGTAAAAATATCAACATTAACAGGAGTTTGGAGGAAGTTGATTCCAACCCTTATGGATGGCTTTGATGGGTTCAAGACTTCAGAGGAAGAGGTAACTGCAGACGTGGAAATAGCAAGAGAATTAGATTTAGAAATGGGGCATGAAGATATAACCGAATTGCTGCAATCTCATCATAAGACTTTAACAGATGAGGAGTTGCTTCTTATGGATGAGCAAGGAAAGTGGTTTTTTGAGATGGAAACTACTCCTGGTGATGATGTGAAGATTGTCAAAGAGACAAGAAAAGACTTAGAATAGTACATAAACTTAGTTGATAAAGCAGCAGCAGCAGCAGGGTTTGAAAGAATTGACTTCAGTTTTGAAAATAGTTATACTGTGGGTCAGATGCTATCAAACATCTTTGCACGCTACAGAGAAATTGTTTGTGAAAGAAAGTGCCGACTGATGCAGCAAATTTCATTGTTTTCTTTTAAGAAATTACCACAGCCACCCCAACCTTCAGCAACCACCACCTTGATCGGTCAGCAGCCATCAACATCGAGGCAAAACCCTCCATCAGCAGAAAGTTTTAAATAATGGTTAGCCTTTTTTAGAATAAAGTATTTAAAAATTAAGGTATGTACATCTTTTTTTAGACATAATACCATTGCACAATAGACTACAGCATAATGTAAAGATAACTTTTATATGCACTGGGAAACCCAAAATTCATGGGATTGCTTTACTGCAATATTTGTTTTATTGTGGTGGTCTGGAACCGACCCTGAATATTTTTGAGGTAAGCCTGTACTTCCTTAGTTGTGGCTTATATTTTCACCTCATAATCCAGATGGGAAATTCTGCTTATTCACTGGTTTCCAGGCAGATCTGCTCATACACGGTATTTATGAATACAAAATACTTGACTGAAAAGCTGGGGGTCACGTAGCAAATCCTTTAAAGTCTACAGGAGTCAGCCTGGCCCTGGCTTCCCTGCTTTGCCCTTTCCTTGTGCAGTACCAATCTCGCCATTTCCCTGGTCTCCCCTTACTCTCTGAATCAACAAATCTCTTCCATAAGCAGAGCAATTTCAGAGCACTTTCTGCAAGAGCTTATCAAGGTTTTTTCCCAAAGGCAACTGCTTTTCAGAGAGGGATTCTGTGGCCACCTGTTAGGATAATCGTTTCCCATTCCTGTTCCTAATTATATGTTTATGAGTGTTGCACCCAAGGGTCTGAATCAGGTCTTACTTGGTTTGTTTTGTTTACCCCAACTTCCTGCGCTGAGCTCTCAGTAACATTTATATTGATGAATGGTAACAATGAATTGATGGTTGAGAAAATGGTTGAAAAGTTGATTCAAAGAATGAATGCTACTACTGCTGCTAAGTCACTTCATAATGAATAGGTTGATGTTAATTTGATCTAATGGTTCCCAGGGATCTTTGCTATGCAAAAGAAAGGGGCTGATTGACTAAGAGTCTAGCCCTTTTTCTAGTCCCATTTCTGCCTCTAACTTGATAAATATCCACAGGCTATCACTTTTCCTTTCTGTACTTTGGCTGTAAAATGAGAAGGTGGCTCCTAGTTATTCCTTTCTTTTCTATCAACCACACTTCATTCTAATCCCACCTGATACCTGAAGCTTCACCGTGGTTGGCCGGCTGGGTAGCTTATTAAAACCCACCTGTCTGGCTAAGATGTGCTTTCAAAGCTAGGACCCGCCTGGAATTGTATCAGCCAATGCGTCATACTCAGCAACACCAGATTTTACCACCTGCACTTCCCTCACTCTCCTCTAATGCCTTAGCTAGGCTGGATATTGAATGAGTTCCCTTTCATCTTTCCCCAGCTTTATGTATTAAATCTCACCAGCCTTTTCCTAAACCCAGTCCTCAAGCACAAGGGCTTTGTGTATGCACTTCCTTAACCAGGTTTATTGTCTCTGGAATTTCCTGAAACTTCCTATAGCATTTCTGAAGGAAGTAGGGACCCCATGTGGTATTTTTGGCAACATTGCCATTTTAGCTGCTTTTTCTTTGGGGCCTTACAGCTTGAACAACTCATTGTGAGTCCTCAGAGGAAAGAGTTTGCGAGAACTGACTGACCAATGTTCATTCATTCATTCCTAGCTCATTGGTAGCACTAAGCCGCTGTGCCAGCAACTAAAATTTTACTTTTAGTGTCAAAGAATATCCCACTGTTTCCTTTCATATGATGTATTTTATTAGTGGTGCCAGGACTCCCATTTCAGTAATCTTTGCTCTGAGGGGTTCTGAGGTAACTTAGGTAGCACAGAATCCTAGAAAATTTGATTGGTTCACAGTTTCTTGTGAACTAGGAAATGAATAATTATTATTACTCAATTTTGATACTAATTATTCAATTATGATAATTATTCAGTCATTAGCATATACATCTCTCTGTCAAACATAGAGCTACATAATAATACGTGGGGCATCTCATTTATGTAAACATTATGAGCAGATACCATTGAACAGGTTAAGAAATCCATAGCTGGTGACTGATGTATTTGATGGATTTGAGATTCTAACCACTCCATCAGATACCAGCATCTGCATTCCTAACCACCACACTGCTTCTTTCTCCTAGCTACCAATTCGCTGTTCTGAAGGATTATATACGGAAGAGAAAGAAACTCTTTCCCTATTAGCCCTTAGACTTTTACCTTTGACTTGCTAGTGTTTGCTGTGGGGTCCCTTCTCACCTTGTCTTCAGGAGTGTTCTATACTTTGTAGCTCTCCAACCATAAGCCCAGAGGAGTCCAGACTTCATTGAGTATCTCGATATCTGGATCCTTCCCCTTGTCCATATCTGAAGATCATACCAATGTCAACATTATATGGATCCTGGAGACCAACCAGGAGAAAGATGAAAACAAACTATTTTAAGAGCAAAAGAATTTATATATATAACTGAATCACTTTGCTGTATACCTGAAACTAACACAACATTGTAAATCAACTGTGTGCTTTGTGCTCATATGTACTCAGTTGCTTCAGTAGTGTTCGACTCTTTTGTGACCCTGTAGAGTGAAGCCTACCAGGCTCCTCTGTCCGTGGGATTCTCCAGGCAAGATTACTGGAGTGACTTGCTATGCCCTCTTCCAGGGGATCTTCCCAACCCAATGACTGAACCCACATCTCCTGCTCTCCTACATAACAGGCAGATTCTTTACCCACTAAGCCACCTGGGAAGCCTGTAAATCAACTACGCGTGTGAGTTGCTCAGTCATGTGCGACTCTTTGCGACCCCATGGGCTGTAGCCCGCCAAGCTTCTCTGTCCATGGGATTCTCCAGGCAAGAATACTGGAGTGGATTACCATTACTTTCTCTAGGGGATCTTCCTGACCCAGGGATTGAACCAGGGTCTTATGCATTGGAGGCAGATTCTTTACCGTCTGAGTCACAAGGGAAGCTCTAGTATAAAATAAAAAATTAAAAAAAAAAAAACACCTTGCTGATTATCACCAGGTGACCCTATTTCATTGGAAGAAAATGTAGATGACATTTTTAATGAATAATAGCATTGTTTAATCTTGGAGCACAATGGAGGAAAACATTTGACTCCAAATCCCAGCCACCAAACCAGAAGTCCAAAATAGCCTTTCAATTCAGTTTAAAACCTTAAAGCAATTGTCTTAGCCTAGTTTTTCCCCAAAGTACAGCCTGAAACAAATGCTTATATGAGTATTATAATAGTTTAATTTGATATGATGATCCCAGGAAGCAGGAAGAAGGGGAAAAGGGAATGAAAGAGGGAGAGAAAATGTCGAGTTGAAAACCATTAAGGGCAGCTCCTGGCTCCAACATATGAGACCTTCAGAGAAGCTGTATAAAATGCGTTTAAGGATTGTCTGCTCAGAGGAAGAAGGTGCAGTACCCATCAGCTTCCATCTCCCATTGGTTAAGAATGGCCCCAGGGAACATTTGGATTTCAAGTAAATGAGTGTTAAGTGGACTCCCACAAGCATCCCTTGAGGCAGCTCAGAGAGGCTGAAAGGCTGCAAATGAGAGACCTGAGGCCTCACACTGTGAGGTTGCATCTTCATGAAGGTATACTTTATGCACCTTGGCTGGAACCAGAGGTGAGACTGTTAGGGATTGAAGTGAAACACAGGAGATTTTAGATAGCTCCCCTCTTGCACCATTCAGGCCCACTTATGCCTTCCTCTGGTGGCCCAGACTGTCAAAGAATCTGCCTGCAATGCTGGAGACCCAGGTTCAATCCCTGGGCTGGGAAGATCCCCTAGAATAGGGAACGGCTACCCACTCCAGTATTCTGGCCTGGAGAATTCCATGGACAGAGGAGCCTGTTAGACTATAGTCCATGGGGTTGCAAAAAGTCGGACACAATTGAGTGACTAATATTTTCACTTTCATATGCCTTCCTCATATGCCTTGGATATATGCCAAGCCCAGTGAGTCATAAAGTCCTCTTCAGTATGGCTGCTGGCTGCAGTCCCTGCAAACACTTAATAATCTACGAGGATTAGTAAAATATGTTATTCCTGCTGCTGCAGTTGGTCTCAAAGCTCTAGCTGATATTCATCACCGATGTCTTCTGCCACCCAGTCTAGATTTTCTTTATCTTAGCCAGCACTTTGGCTGGTCTGGATTTCTCATGTGGTGGGGGGTACTATGGCCTTCATCCCCAAAGCCCTAATAGTTGCCTTACCTTTGACAGAAACATAGTTATCATAATTGCTTGCTTATCCTTACCACTGTGTTAGTTAAGTGCTTGACTTGGCACTTAACTAAGCTTTACCTGAATGCTCCACCGTTCTGATAATAGTCCTTCTGGGTGGTGAGGTATAGGAGCTGCTGCTGCTGCTGCTAAGTCGCTTCAGTCGCGTCCGACTCTGTGCGACCCCATAGACAGCAGCCCACCAGGCTCCCCCATCCCTGGGATTCTCCAGGCAAGAACACTGGAGTGGGTTGCCATTAGGAGCAGTGGGTCCTAAAATCAACACCTTCTTCACTGAAAGTAGGTCCCTTGTTCTGAGTCAATCTTGTATGTGCACGGGTTCTCATATAGTGGTTCTGGTGTAGGTGCAGAGAAGGCAAAATCATTACAGGCTAGGCACCATATCACTGCTCCCTCCAAGACTAAAGGGGTTTGTTCATTATTTGTTAAGCATCAGCTATTATGTAGAAAAGAAACAAGCCATAAAATTTTAAAGATATGATGGAGAAGAATGTTAGTATATAGATATACGAGGAAACATTCTCTATATAAATATGCTTAAATTTTGTCTTTTTACATGCTCATTCTGATTTGCCATTTTTATCCATTTGTGTTTAATTTTTCAAGAATGAGATTATGTACTGTACCAATTAACCCTCTACCTTAAAAAATATACAATAAATGATTCTTACTAAAAAAAAAAGACTAAAGAGGTTCAGTGTAATCAACTGGTCACTAAGAGGTGAACTGGTTTCCTTAAGGATTAGAGCTCAGCCTTGGTCTCTGCTATTGACTTCCTAGGCATTTAGCAAAGGTAGTAACTAGATCAGCTTTGATAAGAGGGAGCCCAACCTGCTGAGCCCATGCGTAGCCACCATCTTTGTCATCATAGCCACTCAACTCCTGGCCGTATTGTGCTAGCACTGAAGTAGCTGAGGAGAGGCTGACTGAGCTACAGGATGAGTCATCTTCTCTCCTCGTTGTTGAGCACCTTCTCTATAGCGGCTGCTCTCTTATGGCATTAACTTGGAATACAAAGATCTCTATACCACCTTCCACATGTCCATACACCTGTTTCTTGCCCAGTTTTTTTTTTTTTTTAAAGCATTAAAAAAAAATTAATTACTTTATTTTTGGCTGGGCTGGCTGTTGGTTGTTGAGCAGGCTTTCCTCTAGTTGCGGTACGCCAGCTTCTCCTTGTGGTGGCTTCTCTTGTTGCAGAGCGTGGGCTCTAGGGCGCACAGGCTTCAGTAGTTGTGGCATGTGGGCTTAGTATTTGCAGCCCCCAGGCTCTAGAACACAGGCTCAGTAGTTATGGTGCTCATGGGGCTAAGCTGCTCCACAGCATGTGGGTTTCTCCCAGATCAGGTATCAAACCCAGGTCTCCTGCATTGGTAGGCAGATTCCTCACCACTGAACCACCAGGAAAGCCCCTTGCCCAGATTTCTTTAGTCCAATCTTCCAGTGGTGTTTCTTTCAAGTCTCTGACCACTCACTTCAAGCCATTCACCTTTGCTCAGGAGATCATGTAGACTGTAGAACTATACCTCAGGCTACTTTTCTTTCCTTCGTAATCAACTGAGAGCACTGATTTTAGCTCTGTCCAGGATTTCCCTTAACTACTATCCTTTACAACTACCCTTTGAGTCATAATGCAGTTGTACATTTTTGGCTAGTACCAACAAATTGTACCAACTCATTTCTCAAGTAGGGGCTTCCCTGTAACTCAGATAGAAAAAAACCTGCCTGCAATGCAGGAGACCCAGGTTCAATCCCTAGGTCAGGAAGATCCCCTGGAGAAGGGCATGGCAACCCACTCCAGTATTCTTGCCTTGAGAATCCCATGGACAGAGGAGCCTGGTGGGCTACAGTCACAAAGAGTCTGACATGACTGAGTGACTGACGATACAATACGTTTCTCAAGTAGGTTTGAGTTTTTTCTTTCTCCGTCAGTTCATTATATGGTCCTATCCCTTCTACCCACAAACACCATAGGTATGAACTGAAGAAGTGTCAGTGTAACAGAAATAGGGTACATGGGAATCTGGGCGTAGTGTAATTGTATTTTCTGGACCTGTTCATGTCTAATACCTAAGGCACCATTTCTATCCTATAAAGGATTGATTTTCCAATCCTTATGGCTTGGTGGATCTGATAATGCTCACTCATGATCGGCAGTGCCTGTCTTATAGTGACTTGGTGAATTACTTTTCTATGGCTGCTGTAACAAATTACCACAAGCTTTTAAAGCTGTGGTTTGAAACAATGGAAATTTATTGTCTTACAGTTCTAGAGGCCAGAAGTTCAGCATCTGTTTCACTGGGTGAAATCAAGGTATCATTAGGGCTATACTCGCTCTGGAGGCTCGAGGGGAGAATTTGTTCCCTGCCTCTTCCAGTCTTTTTGATACGTGCCAGCATTTCTTGATTTGTGGATATATTACTTCAGGGTCTGCCTTCAAGGTCACCATTGCCTTCTCCTCTTTTTATGTGCATGCCAAATCTTCTGCTCCTTTCTCATATGGATACATATGATTGCTTTTGGGGCCCAGTTGAATCATCCAGAATACTTTCCCTGTCTCAAAATTCATAAACTAATCACAAGGCAGACTCTATTTTGTCACTTAAGGTAGCATTCACAGGTTTTAGGGATTAAGACATGGATATCTTTTGGGAGACTGCTATTCAGCCTGTCACACGTGGTATTCCAAGGTCAAGCAATTACTCTCCACTAGGACCCTGCTGCATGTAGAATCTGGTTTTCAAATATTGAGTGGTTCTGTGCCATAGAAGACATGGTCTTGATCCAGAACTCTAGGGCTGCAGCTCTTGTAGAGTTTTTCAGACATGCTATATAGCATCCTTATGCCCCACAGATCTTCTCGGTCATATGCATGAGTGTTAAGGTAACTTGAACTGCAGACTGAACCTGCTGCAGAATCTTCTTTTGCCATGAGCAAAAACAAAACAAAACAGAACTGGCAATCTTCCAAGTCACCAGGTAAATGGACCAGAGTAGCATGGTAGTCTATTATATGCTTCCTCCAAAATCCACCAAGCACGTGGTTCTTCTTCAATGATAGGAATGCTACTGCAAAAACTTGTCCTTTACCTTAGATGGAATGTTTTGCCTACTCTAGGTCACTGAGCCCCTAAAAACTTCTCTAACATGGTAAGCCCTTGAATCTACATTGAGTTTTTCTCGCATTCTCTGGAATAATTATGTCTTATTGGGGCATCTAAAGTCCTTTTCTTTTTTTGCTCACTAGCATGAGGCCATCATTCTAGAGACCACTACCAATGTTGTCTGCAATGAGACCACTCTGTGACAGAGCAAGAGAGTTAACACAGACTTGGGGCAAGATAGCGAATATAGACTAGTATCCTTTCCAGATAAAGGTGAACCACTTTAGATCTTCTTTACCAATGGAAATTGAGAAGAACATGTTTGTCAGATCAGTAGTCAGATTTCAAGTTGCAGTAAAGATAGTCCATTCAGCATGGAAGCTACAATTAAAGTTACAAGTTGGTTAAGTTTATAATAGTCCACCATCATTTGCCAGAGCCTGTTTTTTTGTAGGGGCAAGTGAGGTGATTTGAATAAGGCTATAATGGGGATGACCACTCTTGACCCTTTAAGTCTGTTTGTGCTCGACTTTGTCATTCCTTCCAGATGCACTGTTGCTTATGGTTTTCTCCCTCGACTTGATGGGGCAGTGGGCTGCCTGGGTAATATCAAAGGCTTCCACTCTGGCCCTTTCTGTGAAATCAAGGCAAAAATTCTGATATCTGCTAAATCTATCTTTACCAATCTCTACTCTCAGAAACAGGAATTAATTACAGGGTGGGTCTATGAACACATTTCACCTTGAGCAATGAACTTGGGCTAGAAGTCCTTTTATCACTTGGCTTCCTTTTTTTTTTTTTTTTTTAAACTTTACAATATTGTATTAGTTTTGCCAAACATCAAAATGAATCCGCCACAGGTATACCCGTGCTCCCCATCCTGAACCCTCCTCCCTCCTCCCTCCCCTACCCTCCCTCTGGGTCGTCCCAGTGCACCAGCCCCAAGCATCCAGTATCGTGCATCGAACCTGGACTGGCGACTCGTTTCATATGTGATATTATACATGTTTCAATGCCATTCTCCCAAATCTCCCCACCCTCTCCCTCTCCCTCTCCCACAGAGTCCATAAGACTGATCTATACATCAGTGTCTCTTTTGCTGTCTCGCATACATGGTTATGGTTACCATCTTTCTAAATTCCATACATATGTGTTAGTATACTGTATTGGTGTTTTTCTTTCTGGCTTACTTCACTCTGTATAATAGGTTCCAGTTTCATCCACCTCATTAGAACTGATTCAAATGTATTCTTTTTTTTTTTTTTAACTTTACATAATTGTATTAGTTTTGCCAAATATCAAAATGAATCCATCACAGGTATACATGTGCTCCCCATCCTGAACCCTCCTCCCTCCTCCCTCCCCATACCATCCCTCTGGGTCATCCCAGTGCACTAGCCCCAAGCACCCAGTATTGTGCATTGAACCTGGACTGGCATCTCATTTCATATATGATATTTTACATGTTTCAATGCCATTCTCCCAAATCTTCCCACCCTCTCCCTCTCCCACAGAGTCCATAAGACTGTTCCATACATCAGCGTCTCTTTTGCTGTCTCGTACACAGGGTTATTGTTATCATCTTTCTAAATTCCATATATATGCATTAGTATACTGTATTGGTGTTTTTCCTTATGGCTTACTTCACTCTGTATAATAGGCTCCAGTTTCATCCACCTCATTAGAACTGATTCAAATGTATTCTTTTTAATGGCTGAGTAATACTCCATTGTGTATATGTACCACAGCTTTCTTATCCATTCATCTGCTGATGGGCATCTAGGTTGCTTGCATGTCCTGGCTATTATAAACAGTGCTGCGATGAACATTGGGGTACACGTGTCTCTTTCCCTTCTGGTTTCCTCAGTATGTATGCCCAGCAGTGGGATTGCTGGATCATAAGGCAGTTCTATTTCCAGTTTTTTAAGGAATCTCCACACTGTTCTCCATAGTGGCTGTACTAGTTTGCATTCCCCCCAACAGTGTAAGAGAGTTCCCTTTTCTCCACACCCTCTCCAGCATTTATTGCTTGTAGACTTTTGGATCGCAGCCATTCTGACTGGCATGAAATGGTACCTCATAGTGGTTTTGATTTGCATTTCTCTGATAATGAGTGATGTTGAGCATCTTTTCATGTGTTTGTTAGCCATTTGTATGTCTTCTTTGGAGAAATGTCTATTTAGTTCTTTGGCCCATTTTTTGATTGGGTCATTTATTTTTCTGGAGTTGAGCTGTAGGAATTGCTTGTATATTTTTGAGATTAGTTGTTTGTCTGTTGCTTCATTTGCTATTATTTTCTCCCATTCTGAAGGCTGTCTTTTCACCTTGCTAATAGTTTCCTTTGTTGTGCAGAAGCTTTTAAGTTTAATTAGGTCCCATTTGTTTATTTTTGCTTTTATTTCCAATATTCTGGGAGGTGGGTCATAGAGGATCCTGCTGTGATGTATGTCGGAGAGTGTTTTGCCTATGTTCTCCTCTAGGAGTTTTATAGTTTCTGGTCTTACGTTTAGATCTTTAATCCATTTTGAGTTTATTTTTGTGTATGGTGTTAGAAAGTGTTCTAGTTTCATTCTTTTACAAGTGGTTGACCAGATTTCCCAGCACCACTTGTTAAAGAGATTGTCTTTAATCCATTGTATATTCTTGCCTCCTTTGTCAAAGACAAGGTGTCCATATGTGCATGGATTTATCTCTGAGCTTTCTATTTTGTTCCATTGAGCTATATTTCTGTCTTTGTGCCAGTACCATACTGTCTTGATAACTGTGGCTTTGTAGTAGAGCCTGAAGTCAGGTAGGTTGATTCCTCCAGTTCCATTCTTCTTTCTCAAGATAGCTTTGGCTATTCGAGGTTTTTTGTATTTCCATACAAATTGTGAAATTATTTGTTCTAGTTCTGTGAAGAATACCGTTGGTAGCTTGATAGGGATTGCATTGAATCTATAAATTGCTTTGGGTAGTATACTCATTTTCATTATATTGATTCTTCCAATCCATGAACATGGTATATTTCTCCATCTATTAGTGTCCTCTTTGATTTCTTTCACCAGTGTTTTATAGTTTTCTATATATAGGTCTTTAGTTTCTTTAGGTAGATATATTCCTAAGTATTTTATTCTTTCCGTTGCAATGGTGAATGGAATTGTTTCCTTAATTTCTCTTTCTGTTTTCTCATTATTAGTGTATAGGAATGCAAGGGATTTCTGTGTATTGATTTTATATCCTGCAACTTTACTATAATCATTGATTAGTTCTAGTAATTTTCTGGTGGAGTCTTTAGGGTTTTCTATGTAGAGGATCATGTCATCTGCAAACAGTGAGAGTTTTACTTCTTCTTTTCCAATTTGGATTCCTTTTATTTCTTTTTCTGCTCTGATTGCTGTGGCCAAAACTTCCAAAACTATGTTGAATAGTAGTGGTGAAAGTGGGCACCCTTGTCTTGTTCCTGACTTTAGAGGAAATGCTTTCAGTTTTTCACCATTGAGGATAATGTTTGCTGTGGGTTTGTCATATATAGCTTTTATTATGTTGAGGTATGTTCCTTCTATTCCTGCTTTCTGGAGAGTTCTTATCATAAATGGATGTTGAATTTTGTCAAAGACTTTCTCTGCATCTATTGAGATAATCATATGGTTTTTGTTTTTCAATTTGTTAATATGGTGTATTACATTGATTGATTTGCGGATATTGAAGAATCCTTGCATCCCTGGGATAAAGCCCACTTGGTCATGGTGTATGATCTTTTTAATGTGTTGTTGGATTCTGATTGCTAGAATTTTGTTAAGGATTTTTGCATCTATGTTCATCAGTGATATTGGCCTGTAGTTTTCTTTTTTTGTGGCATCTTTGCCAGGTTTTGGTATTAGGGTGATGGTGGCCTCATAGAATGAGTTTGGAAGTTTACCTTCCTCTGCAATTTTCTGGAAGAGTTTGAGCAGGATAGGTGTTAGCTCTTCTCTAAATTTTTGGTAGAATTCAGCTGTGAAGCCATCTGGACCTGGGCTTTTGTTTGCTGGAAGATTTTTGATTACAGTTTCAATTTCCGTGCTTGTGATGGGTCTGTTAAGATTTTCTATTTCTTCCTGGTCGAGTTTTGGAAAGTTGTACTTTTCTAAGAATTTGTCCATTTCTTCCACGTTGTCCATTTTATTGGCATATAATTGTTGATAGTAGTCTCTTATGATCCTTTGTATTTCTGTGTTGTCTGTTGTGATCTCTCCATTTTCATTTCTAATTTTATTGATTTGGTTTTTCTCCCTTTGTTTCTTGATGAGTCTGGCTAATGGTTTGTCAATTTTATTTATCCTTTCAAAGAACCAGCTTTTGGCTTTGTTGATTTTTGCTATGGTCTCTTTTGTTTCTTTTGCATTTATTTCTGCCCTAATTTTTAAGATTTCTTTCCTTCTACTAACCCTGGGGTTCTTCATCTCTTCCTTTTCTAGTTGCTTTAGGTGTAGGGTTAGGTTATTTATTTGACTTTTTTCTTATTTTTTGAGGTATGCCTGTATTGCTATGAATTTTCCCCTTAGGACTGCTTTTAAAGTGTCCCACAGGTTTTGGGTTGTTGTGTTTTCATTTTCATTAGTTTCTATGCAAATTTTGATTTCTTTTTTGATTTCTTCTGTGATTTGTTGGTTATTCAGCAGGGTGTTGTTCAGCCTCCATATGTTGGAATTTTTAATAGTTTTTCTCCTGTAATTGAGATCTAATCTTACTGCATTATGGTCAGAAAAGATGCTTGGAATGATTTCTATTTTTTTGAATTTACCAAGGCTAGATTTATGGCCCAGGATGTGATCTATCCTGGAGAAGGTTACATGTGCGCTTGAGAAAAAGGTGAAATTCATTGTTTTGGGATGAAATGTCCTATAGATATCAATTAGGTCTAACTGGTCTATTGTATCGTTTAACGTTTGTGTTTCCTTGTTAATTTTCTGTTTAGTTGATCTATCCATAGGTGTGAGTGGGGTATTAAAGTCTCCCACTATTATTGTGTTATTGTTAATTTCTCCTTTCATACTTGTTAGCATTTGTCTTACATATTGCGGCACTCCCATGTTGGGTGCATATATATTTATAATTGTTATAATCTTCTTCTTGGATTGATCCTTTGATCATTAGGTACTGACCATCTTTGTCTCTTTTCACAGCCTTTGTTTAAAGTCTATTTTATCTGATATGAGTATTGCTACTCCTGATTTCTTTTGGTCCCTATTTGCATGGAAAATCTTTTTCCAGCCCTTCACTTTCAGTCTGTATGTGTCCCCTGTTTTGAGGTGGGTCTCTTGTAGACAACATATGTAGGGGTCTTGTTTTTGTATCCATTCAGCCAGTCTTTGTCTTTTGGTTGGGGCATTCAACCCATTTACGTTTAAGGTAATTATTGTTAAGTATGATCCTGTTGCCATTTACTTTATTGTTTTGGGTTTGATTTAATACACCGTTTTTGTGTTTCCTGTCTAGAGAATATCCTTTAGTATTTGTTGGAGAGCTGGTTTGATGGTGCTGAATTCTCTCAGCTTTTGTTTGTCTGAAAAGCTTTTGATTTCTCCTTCATATTTGAATGAGATCCTTGCTGGGTACAGTAATCTGGGCTGTAGGTTATTTTCTTTCATCGCTTTAAGTATGTCTTGCCATTCCCTCCTGGCTTGAAGAGTTTCTATTGAAAGATCAGCTGTTATCCTTATGGGAATTCCCTTGTGTGTTATTTGTTTTTTCCCTTCCTGCTTTTAATATTTGTTCTTTGTGTTTGATCTTTGTGAATTTGATTAATATGTGTCTTGGGGTATTTTGCCTTGGGTTTATCCTGTTTGGGACTCTCTGGGTTTCTTGGACTTGGGTGATTATTTCCTTCCCCATTTTAGGGAAGTTTTCAACAATTATCTCTTCAAGTATTTTCTCATGGTCTTTCTTTTTGTCTTCTTCTTCTGGAACCCCTATGATTCGAATGTTGTAGCGTTTAATATTGTCCTGGAGGTCTCTGAGATTGTCCTCATTTCTTTTAATTCGTTTTTCTTTTATCCTCTCTGATTCATTTATTTCTACCATTCTATCTTCTAATTCACTAATCCTATCTTCTGCCTCTGTTATTCTACTATTTGTTGCCTCCAGAGTGTTTTTAATTTCATTTATTGCATTATTCATTATATATTGACTCTCTTTTATTTCTTCTAGGTCCTTGTTAAACCTTTCTTGCATCTTCTCAATCTTTTTCTCCAGGCTATTTATCTGTGATTCCATTTTGATTTCAAGATTTTGGATCAATTTCACTATCATTATTCGGAATTCTTTATCAGGTAGATTCCCTATCTCTTCCTCTTTAGTTTGGTTTGGTGGGCATTTATCCTGTTCCTTTATCTGCTGGGTATTCCTCTGTCTCTTCATCTTGTTTAAATTGCTGAGTTTGGGGTGTCCTTTCTGTATTCTGGCAGTTTGTGGAGTTCTCTTTATTGTGGCGTTTCCTCGCTCTGTGTGGGTTTGTACAGGTGGCTTGTCAAGGTTTCTTGGTTAGGGAAGCTTGTGTCGGTGTTCTGGTGGGTGGAGCTATATTTCTTCTCTCTGGAGTGCAATGAAATGTCCAGTAATGAGTTATGGGATGTCTATGGTTTTGGGATGACTTTGAGCTGCCTGTATCTTGGAGCTCAGGGCTGTGTTCCTTGTTGCTGGAGAATTTGCTTGGTATGTCTTGCCCTGAAACTTGTTGGCCCTTGTGTGGTGCTTGGTTTCAGTGCAGGTATGGAGGCATTTGATGAGCTCCTGTCAATTAATGTTCCTTGGAGTCAGGAGCTCCCTGGAGTCAGGGTTTGGACTTAAGCCTCCTGCTTCCAGTTATCGGTCTTATTTTTACAGTAGTTTCATAGCGTCTCCTTCTATACAGCACCATTGATAAAACATCTGCGTTAAAGATGAAAAGTTTCTCTACCGTGAGGGTCACCCAGAGAGGTTCACAGCGTTATATGGAGAAGAAAAGAGGGAGGAGGGAGTTAGAGGTGACCCGAATGAGATGAGGTGGAATCAATAGAGGAGAGAGTGGGCTATCCAGTAATCTCTTCCTTATGTGCACCCCACAACTGAGATGTTCACGGAGTTATACAGAGAAGAGAAGAAGGTGGAAGGTGACAGAGGTGGCCAGGAGGATAAAAGGGGGGAATGAAAAGGAGGGAGACAGATCCAGCCAGTAATCAGTTCCCTAAGTGTTCTCCACCGTCTGGAACACACAGAAATTCACAGAGTTGGGCAGAGTAGAGAGGGGTTAGGGAGGAGACACAGGCGACCTGGTGGAGAAAAAGGAGAGTCCAAAGGGAGAGACAGCAGTTAAGCCAGTAATCTCGCTCCCTAGTGATAAATGGGTACTGAAGATTGGGTTCTTAAAGGTACAAAATTGGTAACAAATACATAAAAGCAAGAATTAAAAATCTAGAGTAGAGTTTGGAATTTCAAAAATACAATGTTAAAGAAAAGAAGAAGGAAAAGAAAGAGAAAAAACGAACAAACAAAAACAAACAAGGTCGTGAAAATTATAAAGAAAATATAGGTACAAAATTGATAACTAATACCAAAAAGCAAAAGTTAAAAATCTAGAGTAGAGTTTGGAATTTCAAAAATACAATGTTAAAAAAAGAAGAAGAAAAAGAAAGAGCGAGAAAAAAACAAACAAACAAGAACAAACAAAGTCGCATAAATTATAAAGAAAATACAGTACAAAGTTGATAACAAATACCAAAAAGCATAAATTAAAAATCTAGAGTAGAGTTTGGAATTTCAGATATACAATGTTATTTAAAAGAAGAAGAGAAAGAAACAGAGAAAAAGAAAAAGAGAAAATAAAAAAGGGTCACAGAAATTATAAAAAAAAAAAAAAAAAAGAACTATAGGTACAAAATTGATAACAAATACCAAAAAGCTAAAATTAAAAATTTAGAGTAGAGTTTCGAATTTCAAAAATACAATGTTAAAGAAAAGAAGGAAAAAAAAAAAAAACAAGGTCAAAAAAATTATAAAAATATATATATATCGAGTTTGCTTAAAAAAAAAGGGGGTCTTCTTTTTTTTTTGCAAAGTAATCGGTTATAAAAGTGAAAATTAAAGGAATAATAGAGGACTTAAAATTTTTTTTTTAATTAAAAAAAATAGAAAAAAAGAAAGAAAGAATGATCGTAAAAATAGAAAAAATATGTCTAGGACTTTCTCTGGTTTTGTTGTGAGTATTGTGGGTTCAGTTCATTTTTGGCTAGTTCCTTGGTCCGACTTATATTTCTCAAGATCTATAGGCCCCTTCTTATGTAGTTGGTACTAACCACAGGGTTTTAATCTATTGCCTGGAGCTTCCAAGGCGATTCCCTCTGTTATAGCTTCTTCTGTTTGCTGGTCTCTTCAGTGTCTGGTTTCTGCCCTGACACAAAGGGGACGGTGGAGGACACTTTTTTCTTTTTTTTTAGGCTCACTTGTTCAGTCGCGCTGAGGGGAGGTGGGGGGGGGGATGCTGCAAACAAATAACACTGGCGTGTGCTCGCAGTGCCTCAGCCACACTGGGTCTGCCCCCGACCCCCCACCCCGTTCATGGCGCGTGTGGCCTCCCTGCCCACACTGCTCAGTCTTTAGGTTGCTCCGCCGGGAACCATCCGTGGCCGGCCCTGGGCTGCCTGCATTCCAGGTCCAAGCCGCTCAGGTTCTGCCTGCACTTCCAGGTCCAAGCCGCTCAGGTTCAGGCACTCGGGTAGTCCTTAGAGGCGCAGACTCTCGGTTGGGCCTGCATTTTGTGCCCTTCCCAGATCCGAGCAGCTCAGGTGATGAGGTGTTTGGCGTGTGCGATTGCTGCGACTTATCGCCTCCCCGCCGCTCGGTTATCTAGGTGTGCACCGGCGCACCTTCTCAGGCAGATGTTGACCGTCCAGACCCCCAAGTTTTAGTTAGCAAAGAAGCCTGCTTACGGTTTTATAGATAATGTCTCTCTGGGGCTGCGATTGTCCCCTTCCAGCTCTAGCTGCCTATCACCGGAGGGGGATGGTCTGCCGCCGGCTATCTCTGTTCAGTCCTTTGTTCCGTGTGCGGGCCTGGCAGTGTCTTAGGTTAGGGCTGGCTTTTTGCGTGGTAGATATCCCACAGTCTGGTTTGCTAGCCCAAATTATTTCGCTCAGATAGCGCTCGGGGTATTCAGGCCAGTTCCTTGTGATGCAGCCCGCGTCACGCCTCCCTGCCCACGCCGCGCCTCCCTGCCCAGCCCCTGCTTGCTAATGGCGGATGCAGGCGTCTGCGCTGCTTCTTCACTGGGGGAGTTACTGTAGGGCTCACAATGTGCAGGTTTTAATTGTTTGTTTATTTTTTCTCCCTGTTATGTTGCCCTCTGTGCTTCCAAGGCTTGGCACAGATTCGGCAGTGAGAAGGTTTCCTGGTGTTTGGAAACTTCTCTCTTTTTAAGACTCCCTTCCTGGGACAGAACTCCGTCCCTCCCTCTTTTGTCTCTTTTTTTGTCTTTTATATTTTTCCCTACCTCCTTTCGAAGACTTGGGTTGCTTTTCTTGGTGCCTGATGTCCTCTGCCGGCATTCAGAAGTTGTTTTGTGGAATTTACTCAGCGTTTAAATGTTCTTTTGATGAATTTGTGGGGGAGAAAGTGTTCTCCCTGTCCTACTCCTCCGCCATCTTAGCTCCTCCTCCTATCACTTGGCTTCCTTAATTCCCCACTCTAACCAGAGGCCTGTAGTGGAGTTTTAGGTCTCCTAGTATAATCAGCATCAGCTTACACTCCATATCCAATGATCCTGAAAATTGTTCTTCCCTATCCAGCCATGTATTTCATCTTCCTAAGTCTAATGCCTTCAACCGTTTCCACATATGTTTCCCTGATATCTTCCAGTATGTATCAACCAGGTCTGCAATACCTTCAGTGTGGAAGTTGTCTCCCCTCAGAGATGGTTATTAGCCTGACAACAGATGGAGTGATATGGTCAGATACTGAGGAAGAAGACAAGCATCTGCCTCAGGGTTTTTGTAGCCTCTCCCGACAAGGAGGGACTACTGTCTTCTGGCAAGACAGAATGAGCTGTTTCTGCTGAAACAGAGAATTTTGGAGAATCTGAAAGTTTAAGATTCTAAGGTTTCCCAGCTAGAATGTCCCCATTTCAGCTGTTAGGATTCTATCCTTTGCTATTAGGACCCTGACACTCACATAGAAGGCATTAAAAAAAAATAAAAAATTAATTAATTTAGCAGCAGCAGGTCTTAGTTGCAGTACGTGGGGATTTTGATCTTTGTTGCAGCTTGTGGGATCTTTTTGTTGTTGCAGTATCAGCTGCGGCATGTGGGATTTAGTTCCCTGACTGAGGAGCAAACCTGGACTCCTTGCATTGGGAGTGCAGAGTCTTAGCCACTGAACCACTAGGGAAGTCCCGACACAGGAGGCTCTTGAGGTTGTGCGTTCAGTCTCTTCTGTAGCTCTGCCACTAGTCCCAAACTGAGAAGGGGTCTCAGAAAGAAAACATGGAGCCTAGTTTTTATAAAATCTTTATTATTTTCTGATTATAAAGTTATTGTATGCTCATTATAAAAAGTCTGTTAAGTATAGAAAAGTATAAAGATGTAGAAAAGTTCTACCACTCAATGCAACCGATGTATTTCCTTCTAATCTTTTTTTTCTGTGCTTATTTTAACTTAGTTGAGCTCACATATATATATACAGTTTTACCTGTTCATGTAAAATAGTCACTCAACATGAGAAAATTTTCCTGTGCTATTAAAATCCTATTTTTTAGTAATTGAATTTGAATAGAAAGTAAATATAGCAACATTTACTGAACTGTTCTTCTATTATTGAATATTTACTGTGCTGTGCTCAGTCATGTCCATGGGTTCTCTTTTGTGACCCCCATGGACTATATAGCCCACCAGCCTTCTCTGTCCATGGGATTTTTCAGACAAGAATACTGGGTTGCCATTTCCTTCTCCAGGGGATCTTCCCTACCTAGTGATTGAACCCAAGTCTCTTGTGTGTCCTGCATTGACAGGCAGATTCTTTACCACTGAGCCACCCCGGAAGCCCCATTGAGTATTTAAGTTGTTGCCAGATTTTTGCCACAAGGGCAAGAATGCAGCTTTTAGAGACAGGTGTATTTCAATTCCAGTGTCTTCTTTTTAATTTCCAGTCTTCATTCTGTGTAGCCCTGAGTAAATTGCTTACTTTCAAATCCATAATCTAAAAATGGGATGACAGTTCCTAAAGTTTCTGTGTGGAATAAATATGTGTAAATACCAAGATGTGTGTAAATACCTGTCACATAGCACATGTGCAGTAACTAGTACTGTGATGGGATATATTTCTGTAGAAATCTTAGTCCTAATTTTGAATGATTTTCTTAAATCTAAATTTTTTTGACTCTCCCAAATTGACTTCCATGGTATAGCACAGTGATTAAAAACAAAAACTTGGGAATCAGACTGTGGGGCTTCAAGTCTTGGTTTTTCCAGTCACAAGCTGTTGAACTTTGGGCAAATGGTTTAACCTGCGACTCGATTTCTTTATCTATAATATGAGGAAAAGTATAGTATGTACCTCACAGTATTATCCTGAGAATTGAGTTATTATATGGAAAACACCTAGAATTGTGTGGCACATGGTAAGTTCTAATGTTGTTGTTGTTGTTATTATTATTATTTGGTCAATTCCATCACTCAGAATTTCTCACTGGCTGACTTTTTCCCTCAGAAGCCCCATCTATTGCTCTGTGACCTAATTCCCCACTCCTTCTTCCCTCTTCTTCCTCCACCAATATTGAATTCTTATTTTATACTATCTCTATTTAGCTTTTTCCTTCCAAATTATACCCAAGGGGCTCAACTTTTCTGGAAAATGTAATAACAGAAACATTTACCTAGCACTCTATTCCAGGCACTGTGCTAAATGCTTTATATGAATTAACTCATTAATTCTCACAACAGTCTTATGTGTACATGAGTGCTCAGTCATATCCAACTCTTTGCAACCCCCAGGGCTGTAGCCCACCAGGCTCCCTTGTCCATGGCATGTCTCAAGCAAGAATACTGGAGTGGGTTGCCATTTCCTTTTCCAGGGGATCTTCCTGACCTAGAGGTTGAACCCGCATCTCTTGTGTCTCATGCTTGGCAGGTGGATTCTTTACCACTGAGCTACCTGGGAAGCCCAAATAGTATGTCTGCTTTATAGATGGGGGACATTATAGTTTTAGGAAGATGTGACAACTTACTCAAGCTCATACTCTAGGAATTGGTAGAGTCTGGAATTTAATACAGCCTGTGGGATTCCATTCCCCGTGCCCTAACCATTAGAGGCTGGTATCGCATAGTGATGAAAACTGTACACTCCAGTGTCAGAATATGTTCAAATTCTTAATTTGTTGCCTAGCTTAGTGGCTCCTGAAGGGATTTTTCCATTCCATTTGAGGCAGAAGCATATGTGATCTAGTTGTGTGTGTGTGTGTGTGTGTTTTAGTTAATTTTTAGCATGTGTGGTCTAGTTGCGTGTGTGTGTTTTAATTAGTTAATTTTTGGCTGTGCTGGGTCTTCACTGCTGTGTGCAGGTTTTCTCTAGTTGCTTAAAGTGGGTATTACTCTTTAGTTTCAGGGCATAGGCTTGTAATTGCAGTGGCTTCCCTGTGGCTCAGATGGTAAAGAATCCGCCTGCAGTATGGGAGACCTGAGTTTGATACCTGAGTTGGGAAGATCCCCTGGAGAAGAAAATGGTAACCCACTCCAGTATTCTGGCCTGGAGAATTACATGAACAGAGGAGCCTGGCAGGCTACAGTCCATGGGTCGCAAAGAGTTGGGCACGACTGAGCTACTTTCACTTCAATTCACTGCACCTCTCTTGTTACAGAGTACAGGCTCTAGGTGCACGGGGATTCAATAATTACAGCACATGGGTTCCACAGTTGCGGCTTGCTGGCTCTAGAGCATGGGCTCAACAGATGTGGCGCACAGGCTTAGGTGCTCCACGGCATGTGGAGCCTTCCCAGACCAGGAATCAAACTTGTGTCCTCTGCATTGGCAAGCAGATTCCTATCCACTGCGCCACCAGGGAAGTTGCAGTTGTGTATTTAAATAGTGCTTTCTCCAATACCCAGCATAGAACCTGCCACAAAACAGATGCCTAATAAACATTTGCTCAAGCAAATAAATATATGCAAGATGCTGTTATAGATATCATGTGGTTCAGTTCAGTTCAGTCGCTCAGTCGTGTCCGACTCTGCGACCCCATGAATCGCAGCATGCCAGGCCTCCCTGTCCATCACCAACTCCCGGAGTTTGCCCAAACTCATGTCCATCGAGTCAGTGATGACATCCAGGCATCTCATCCTCTGTCGTCCCCTTCTCCTCCTGCCCCCAATCCCTCGCAGCATCAGGGTCTTTTCCAGTGAGTCAACTCTTCTCATGAGGTGGCCAAAGTATTGGCGTTTCAGCTTAGGCATCAGTCCTTCCAATAAATACTCAGGACTGATCTCCTTTAGGATGGACTGGTTGGATCTCCTTGTACTCCAAGGGACTCTCAAGATTCTTCTCCAACACCACAGTTAAAAAACATCAATTCTTCGGTGCTCAGCTTTCTTCAGGTATGATCTAAATCAAATCCCTTATGATTATACAGTGGAAGTGAGAAATAGATTTAAGAGACTAGATCTGATAGACAGAGTGCCTGATGAACTATGGACGGAGGTTCATGACATTGTACAGGAGACAGGGATCAAGACCATCCCCATGGAAAAGAAATGCAAAAAAGCAAAATGGCTGTCTGAGGAGGCCTTACAAATAGCTGTGAAAAGAAAAGAAGCGAAAAGCAAAGAAGAAAAGGAAAGATATAAGCATCTGAATGCAGAGTTCCAAAGAATAGCAAAGAGAGATAAGAAAGCCTTCCTCAGTGATCAATGCAAAGAAATAGAGGAAAACAACAGAATAGGAAAGACTAGAGATCTCTTCAAGAAAATTAGAGATACCAAGGGAACATTTCATGCAAAGACGGGCTCAATAAAGGACAGAAATGGTATGGACCTAACAGAAGCAGAAGAGATTAAGAAGAGGTGGCAAGAATACACAGAAGAACTGTACAAAAAAGATCTTCACGACCCAGATAATGATGATGGTGTGATCACTGACCTAGAGCCAGACATCCTGGAATGTGAAGTCAAGTGGGCCTTAGAAAGCATCACTATGAACAAGGCTAGTGGAGATGAAGGAATTCCAGTTGAGCTATTTCAAATCCTGAAAGATGATGCTGTGAAAGTGTTGCACTCAATACACCAGCAAATTTGGAAAACTCAGCAGTGGCCACAGGACTGGAAAAGGTCAGTTTTCATTCCGATCCCAAAGAAAGGCAATGCCAAAGAATGTCAAACTCACAGACTAGGAGACCCTAATCAGGTGTTTAAATCGCCATAACATCAAGATGAATATACTAAACACTTCTGTATAGAAATAAAGTTATCTCTATAAAAACAAAGAAGAGGGGGAGACTAATTTGGTTGGAGGCATACACTAAGGTTTTCTGGAGAAGTTATTGTTGGAGATAATCTTAAAGAAACAGTTACCTTTTTCAGGATGGAAGATGGCAAGGAAATCACATTCTAAGCAGAAGGCACAGAGGAAGGAGAGTTCGGGTATGTTCAAGGAATGGCAAGTGTCTGGGTAAAAGAGAAGTGTAGTTGTGTGGGAGGAGAAGTTGGGTAGGGGCCAGGTGAGTCTGACCTTGGACACCACTGAAATGGACATTTGGACTGCTTAGTGTTCATTCACCTACTTCCAATAACAACCCCCAATTTCCATTCAGGGGTCTACTGTACCTTATTCTCGGTCCATGTTGGTTGAGTAGGCAGGCCCTATCCGTACACACAGTTTAGACCCAGATAAACTGATGCTTGGAGAAGGAAATGGCAACTCACTCCAGTATTCTTGCCTGGAGAATCCCATGGACTGAGGAGCCTGGTGGCTACAGTCCATGGGGTCACAAGAGTTGGACACTACTTAGAGACTGAACCACCACCAACTGATGCTTGGCATATCATTGCTAACAGTGACACACGACCACATCAGACCACCAGAGCCCCCTATGCTCATTGTTTTTCCCTACAATGTATAGTTGAGATATGGAAGAAATGAGTTCTCTTCTTCCCTAGGACTGGACCTAGGAGTGTGCAGGCTGGAACTGCAGCATCCATCTTGCTACCATGAAGGGACAGCATAACCAAGAAAGGGATTACAATTAAAAAAAAAAAAAGGACAGCAAAGCTGAGAGATGGAGGAGAGAAACTATTTCTGGTGAAACCAGAACTTCTCTTAACTTTTCCAGTACATCGAGGCATAAGTCCACACACTCCTCCTGCCTTAAATTTTTTTTAAGCCAGTTTGAGTTATGTCTTCTGTTACTCGCAAACAAGAAAGATTTAACAAACATAGTCCTGCTAGGAATTTTTATTCCTGTAGATGATAGATTAAATGAAAGGATTCACATAGGCTATGACATGAACCTACTTGTGTTCTGTCAAGATCACTCTGACTTCAAATGCTCACAGTCAGATGGATCTCTATTTGAACCCTGTCTGTATCAGTTATTAGGCCTGTGATACCAGGGAGTCATTCAGGGATGATATCAGGGATATCATTCAGGATTGTACCAGAGAAAGAAAACCTTTAGAAGAAAAAAAAAAAAGTATGTGTATGTGTGTTATATATATGTAATTATATTTATAATTTTTGGGGAGGGGCAACAAGTATTTTTATTGGAAAAAACTTATTCTGACCATGACCAGTTTACTGGTTCACAAAGGAGACATATCATGGAAACACTATTTAATCCTAGGCAAAAAATATCTACTACTAGATCAGCTGTATAAATCCATCCTGAGTCAGCAGTGACAAAATGCTTTACTTTGACATCAGACATTTAACAAAACCAAAGCAGAAATAAAATATTTTAAAAATACCTTATGCCAGCAGCACAAGGGAAAAAAATCAGGGCCATGAGCTGTATATCTATATCTATATATTTGGAGAGGGAGGTGGGAAGGGGGATTGATTTCAACGAATTGGCTTTTGGGATTGTGGGGGCTGGCTAGACAAGTGTGGAATCTGCAAGCAGACCAGCAGGCGGAAACTGTCAGGTAGGAGCTGAGGCAGCAAATATGTGAATTTCTTCCCCTTTTAGGAAACCTCATTTTTGCTCATGAGGCCTTTTTAACTGATTGGGTGAGGTCTATTCAAATTATTGAGTATAATCTCCTTTATCTAAAAGCCAACTGACTGTGCAAAATACCTTGACAGCAACACAGATTTGATTTGTGTTTAATTAGAAAACTGGGTACTATAGTATAGCCAAGTTGGAACATAAAATTAACCATCACAGGAAGTTATGTAATTTCTTTAAACCTTTTGTTTTCTCAGCCAGAAAAACTGAGATACTGATACTTACTTACCTCAAACATGAAAATATATGTAAAGCAGAACTTTAAATAAAGCTCAGAGCATACTGCTAGACACAGTAGCAGCCCAGTTTATGGGGAAAAAATGAGGCATTTGCAAGAGTTTAGAACATTAGGGTTTGGTTTGGATAAATATATATATTTTTCTTTCTTGAATACTTTTAAAATAAAAAGTAATAAAAGGCTAGGGGAATCAAATCAGTTCAAACTGGTAGTCACTGAAAAGTTTGTCACCTCCTACTCCAGAATCTCAGGCCCTTTACTCAGAAGTAACCATTGTTGATGGTTTTCTACTATCTTTCCAGAATTCTGTGTTATATGTGTACATATATCCCTTTAAAAATGTTTCTAATATCTTAAATAACATTTTTTATTTAAAAATATTTATTTAATTTATTTAGGCTTCCCTGATAGCTTGGTTGGTAAAGAATCTGCCTGCAATGCAGGAGACCCTGGTTCAATTTCTGGGTCAGGAAGATCTGCTGGAGAAGGGATAGGCTACCCACTCCAGTATTCTTGGGCTTTCCTTGTGGCTCAGCTGGTAAAGAATCCACCTGCCATGTGGAGGACCTGGGTTCGATCCCTGGGTTGGGAAGATCCCCTGGAGAAGAGAAAGGCTACCCACTCCAGTATTTTGGCCTGGAGTCCATGGGGTCACAAAGAGTTGGACACGACTCTTCATTTTATTTATTTGGCTGTACCAGATCTTAATTGCTACATGTGGGATCTAATTTCCTGACCAGGGATTGAACCTGGACCCCCTGCTTTGGGAGTGTGGAGTCTTAGCTATTGGACCACAGGGAAGTCCTTAAAATTTTTTGAATGTTGTTTTAAATTTTTTAAATTGAAATATAGTTGATTTTCAGTGTTTCAGGTATACAGTAAAGTGATTCAGTTATATATATAAATGTATGTATATGTGTATAGATAGATCAATAGATATAGATATTATAGGTGGCGCTAGTGGTAAAGAACTTGCCTGCTGATGCAGGAGACATAAAAGACCTGAGTTCGATCCCTGAATTGGAAAGATCCCCTGGAGGAGGGTATGGCAATCCACTCCTCTATTCTTGCCTTGAGAATCCCATGGACAGAGGAACCTGGCAGGCTACGGCCCATAGGCATGCAAAGAGTCAGGCGACTTATCATGACTTAGCACGTTATATAGATAAATTCTTTTTCAGATTCTTTTCTATTATAGGTTATTATAAGATATTGTATATAGTGATATGTAGTCGGTCCTCATTATCTATTTTATGTATAGTAGTGTGTATCTGTTAATCCCAAACTCCTAATTTATCCCTCCCCACCTCCTGTTCCCCCTTTGGTAATCATAGGTTTGTTTTCTATGTCTATGAGTCTATTTCTGTTTTGTAAGTAAATTCATTTGTATCAATTTTTTAGATTCTGCCCGTAAGTGATATTTGTCTTTGTCTTTGTTTTTGTCTGACTTACTTCACTTAGTATGATAATCTCCAGGTCCATTCATGTTGCTGCAATTATTTCATTATGGCATTAGTTCATTCTTTAAAAAAAAAAAAATTATGTATTTATTTTTGGTTGCACTGGGTCTTTGTTGCTGCCTGCAGGCTTTCTCTGGTGGTGGCAAGTGTGTTCCACTCTTTGTTGTGGTGTGCAGGCTTTCTGTAGTTGCAGTGGCTTTTCTTGTTACTGAGCACAGGCTCCAGGCTCACAGGTTTCAGTAGTTGTAGCACCTAGGCTCAGTAGTTGTGGCTCACAGACTCTAGAATACAGGCTGAGCAGTTGTGGCGCACAGGCCCAATTGCTCTGCGGTGTGTGGAATCCTCCCAGACCAGGGACTGAACCTGTGTTCCCTGTAGTGACAGGCAGATTTTTATCCACTGTGCCACCAGGGAAGTCCTAGTTCATTCTTTTTTTATGGCTGAGTAATATTCCCTTGTGTATATGTACCACATCATCTTTATCCATTCTTCTGTCAGTGGACACTTAGGTTGCTTCCATTCCTTGGCTATTGTAAATACACTGCTATGAAAATTAGGGTGCAATATATCTTTTTGAATTATGGTTTTCTCCAGATATATGCCCCAGAGTGGGATGTTGGATCTTATGGTAGCTCTATTTTTAGTTTTTTAAGGAACTTCCATACTGTTCTCCATAGTGGCTGCACTGACTTACATTTCTACCAATAGTGTAGGAAGATTTCCCCACACACCTTTTTTCACATCCAGCTTCCTCCATTTTGCCCCCAGAATCTTGCTATTTTAATAGTACATCTCAGAGAATGTTTCATTTAGGCACATAGAAATCCACTTCCTTTTTAAAATGACTGCAAAATGTCCCATTGTGTATTTTAACAAAATTTATTTAATAAGTGTCCAGCTGACAGTCATTTAGATTTAGATTACTAACATTTTTTCTATGATATATACAAGAGTAAACATCTTGTACATATATCTTTGCATAATGTACAAGAATGTCTATAAGATAGATTTCTAGAAGTAGGAGTGCTACATTAAAGGGTTTGTACATTTAAAATGTCAATAAATATTACTAACCTGTCCTTCAAAAAGATTGCATTAGTTTACACCCCACTGATAGTATATAAGGATAGTTGTTTCCCTACCCTATTAACACTACCACCCTGGATTTAAACTCACTTTTTTTTTTTCCTTTAAAGTACCAAAATGCACATTTAAAAGAATAGGCATCATAATGATTCCTTCTCTGGGCAAGAAGTCCAGTTTTGTTTTATCTTTGTGATAATAGATCTCTGAAGGGTTGGGGCAGATGACCTGATCACAGAATAGCTCCAGGTCACCAGGCAAAAGGCTAGGCCAGACCTGGGCTTGTGTCCTGCCTGATGATGGAGTGCAAACAAGCCCAGTTCTATAACAGAACACAGAGCCATTGTCGGGAAACCACAAATTGCTGACTTGCTCCTGCAAACAATCAATACTCAGAAGCTGAGTCCAGGAATTCTAAGGCTGCACCCTGCATGAAGGGCTGAGTGGGGGAGGACACTCTGTTAGAAAAGAACCCCACAACAGAGGTCCTGGTGGTACTTCTTAGAGAGCCATCAAGAAGGCCTTGTGTCCCCTTTGCCATGCCCTCTAATGATCCCAGAACCCTAGGCTGCCAGAGCCAGAGTGGATCAGGACATTGTCTCACCCTAGTGGAGACCAAGTGAAGAGCCAGGGCAGTTCCAAGAAGTATGTGCTCACTTTCATGGGACAATGTGGTGCAGTGATTAGTGACCACCTCTAGGCTCAAATCCCAATTCTGCATTTACCAATTCTCAGAAAACGAAGATCATGGCATCTGGTCCCATCACTTCATGGGAAATAGATGGGGAAACAGTGGAAACAGTGTCAGACTTTATTTTTTGGGGCTCCAAAATCACGGCAGATGGTGACTGCAGCCATGGAATTAAAAGACACTTACTCCTTGGAAGGAAAGTTATGACCAACCTAGATAGCATATTGAAAAGCAGAGACATTACTTTGCCAACAAAGGTCCATCTAGTCAAGGCTATGGTTTTTCCAGTGGTCATGTATAGATGTGAGAGTTGGACTGTGAAGAAGGCTGAGTGCCGAAGAGTTGATGCTTTTGAACTGTGGTGTTGGAGAAGACTCTTGAGAGTCCCTTGGACTGTAAGGAGATCCAACCAGTCCATTCTGAAGGAGATCAGCCCTGGGATTTCTTTGGAAGGAATGATGCTAAAGCTGAAACTCCAATACTTTGGCCACCTCATGCGAAGAGTTGACTCATTGGAAAAGACTCTAATGGTGGGAGGGATTGGGGGTAGGAGGAGAAGGGGACGACAGAGGATGAGATGACTGGGTGGCATCACTGACTCGATGGATGTGAGTCTGAACTCCGGGAGTTGGTGATGGACAGGGAGGCCTGGTGTGCTGCGATTCATGGGGTCGCAAAGAGTCGGACACAACTGAGCAACTGAACTGACTGAACTGACTGACTGACCAATTCTCTGACCTTGTGCATAGGACTTCAGCCCTCTCAGCCTCAGTTCTTCATCTATAGAATAGAGATAGCACTTACCTCAGTAGGACATTGTGAGGATTCAGTTGATTATGTTTGTATATAACAGCATGGTGCCTGGCTCTTTGTAAGGGCTTAATGAAATATTATTGTTGTTGTTGTTATTAATAATAATAGGAGCTTGTTTGTTGGGGGACTAAGGAAGGCTTCCTGGAGGAGGAATCATTTGAACTAGATCTTGGATTTGGGAAGATTTCATACATTGGGATGAATAAAGAGAATGAGTGAAGTTCACATGTAAAGGCTCTCTTATAGCTTCCTGGGCCTGACCCAGAGACACTTGGAGGCCTCAGTGGTAGGTCAACATGGAGAGGAGGGTGAGGTAGAGACAGGGGACCTGCTTTGGAAATTGCCCAGTGGTTTTACAACTGGACAGATGGATGCAGGGGCCAGAGTGTAGATTGAATGGACTCCACAGTGTCACTGGCATAAGAAGTCCAAATTGAAGCATGTGGCTGGGCACAGTTGTAGGAGTCTTTGCAAGGGGTTAGTGACATCATAGGAATAAATCCTGGAAATCCTCACACTGAACTCAGTGGCATATATTCTGATCAAACTGTCTGTATCTCAAATATCTCATCTTTCATTGCAACGTGACACGGTCTTCTCCCATTGTCCAACTCCCAGCCTGTCATTGCTTTGACAACCCACGTCTCGTTACATGTACTGTATAAGAAGAATGAAGCTGAGAGCTGGCTAATGCTCTCCTGCTGCAGCCTCTTTGGAGACAATTTTTATTGCATTGTCTCCCATAAACTTTGACATCTTTTACCCCTTCCTGTGAAGTTCATGAACACTGAGAGTTCCCAGGTGGATCCAGGTTGCACCAGACATCATGGGAAGAGTAGGAGTCTTCCTCTACCAGATAAACATAATGATTAAATACATTCTGAAAGTAAGCTAGGGGACAGCTGAGGACCAATCTGGGATTTTCACTTATTCACCTGTTTACTTTTTGGGAAAATACAGGCAACAGAGGCTGTAACTGCCAAATGCCAGATTTGCCAAAAGAGCTTGGACTTTAGGTACTGCGTCATTAATATCCATTAGAGAACTTCCCCAGTTCCTACTGAAAATACCTTACCTGCAAGGCTCATAACATAGCAGGAATATCTTTGTTCCAGGGAAGTTGTCCCTATGAAACAGACAAAAACCTGCAACTGGGTAGATGTGTCCAGAGGCCAGAGTGTAGATAGAAGGACTGGCAGAGCCATATAGTTTTCTGAACCTGTGCAAAGAAGCTAGGGTTTAAGACAAAGCTTTGGCCCCTGGCAGGAGGTCAGAGGGCTTCCCACTTCATTATTCTTGCCTGGAGAATTCCATGGACAGAGGAGCATGGCAGGCTACAGTTCGTGGGGGTGCAAAGAGTCAGACATGACTGAGCGACTAACATACACACACACATACAGGAGAACTGAGCCATCTCAGGGGCAAGCAGAAAGCTGGAGCATCAGAGCTCCTCACAGGCTCACTGGAAACCAGGCTCAGGGGCAGCAAGACCAATTTCAGAAGAGGGGTCTTGACACATGGCTTGGCTTGGTGTCATGAAACAACCCCTGTTCTTATATGTGTTTCTCTTTTATGGGTAAGGTGAAGGTATTTGTTTTAAGTTTGGCTATCTGCTGCTGCTAAGTCACTTCAGTCATGTCCGACTCTGTGTGACCCCATAGACGGCAGCCCACAAGGCTATTCTGTCCCTGGGATTCTGCAGGCAAGAATACTGGAGTGGGTTGCCATTTCCTTCTCCAATTTGGCTATAAGTGAGAGTAAATAAAGAGTAGCTCAAAAAATGTTGACATTCTCAATCACAAAATTGTAGAGGTTGTCAGTCCTGGGCTGATACAGCACTCCCTGATGTCAGTGACCCAGGCTCCTTCCCTGTTGTGGCTCCACCATCCTCAGCATGTGGCTGTCACATCATCATTCATGATGGCTGCTCCTGCCATGTGTCTGACATTCCAGCCAGTATAAAGAAGGAAGGGACAAAGAAGGGCACACTCCCTCACTTTAGAGACATGTCCCAGAAGTTACCTGTACCACTTATAACCTGTTGGTCAGATTTAGTCATATGGCCATACCTAGCTGTAAGCGAGGCTGGGAAATATGGTCTTTCTTCTGAGTGGACAGATTTATGAGTTCGTATTACAGAAAGTAGTAGGAAAAATGGATACTAAGGGACAACCAGCAGCTTCTGCGACAATCAGTTTATCATCTGTTTTCCTAAGGGACTGGATATCCCTGAAGCAAGAGAGTATGGTCATGTTCTTGTGGGTAGGTAAATCTCTCCTTTAAGGGGGTGATGTTTCTTTGTGAAAATTGTAGAGGACAGTGAAGTATAAAAGAAGAAATCAGTGTGAAAGATATGCTTGAAATAGGCAAGCTGAAGACCAGCTGTCTGTTTGGGTTTCTTTCTGGGAGCTGGGAATCGGAGCAGTTTATATAGGTGAATAGGATATCTGGGTGGGGAGAAAAATGGCCTCTGATACACTGAGGGAGGTCTCCCTTAGGGTGTTCCTAGCTGAAGGAGAGGACCTAACTTTCTAAGGTGATCTAGCTCATGTTGTTCTTAATGTTTATTTCCATTTTGCTGTCCCCTGAACCCTAGGGAAAGTCTTGTTCACTGCCTGTGTCTGGTCATAGCTATGTCACTGGAATTATAAGATGGGGTTTCTTTCCACCTTTGAATGCAGGTTCCATCAGGGCAGGCCCCTTTTCTTTTATGTAGTGGCTGCCTGATGATGAAAGGCACATACCAGCATGGATTGCTTCTATTACATTCAACATCTGCTGCTTCCCTCCCTCAACACTGCCTGGCAGCCTTTCCCTGTGGCAAGGACTTAGATGTGGGGTATATCTCTAGTTTAACACTGAATCCCCAGAGCCAGATATGCAGGAAACACTTGGTGATTAAATTGAATGAACATAACATAGTAAACTCCTGGAGTTGGTGATGGACAGGGAGGCCTGGTGTGCTGCGGTTCATGGGGTCACAAACAGTCAGACACGACTGAGCGATTGAACTGAACTGAACACGCAAAACTCTTCACAGTCTGGTCCCAGCATATATTTTATTTATTTATTTTTAAAGAAGTAATGTTATCTTTTAAAAAAAATTGTGTATTTGGCTGTGCCAGGTCTTCGTTGTGGCATGTGGGGTCTGTGATCCTCATTGCAGCAGGTGGGCTCTTTTAGCTGCGGCATATGTGGGATCTAGTTCCCTGATCAGGGATCATACCTAGGTCCCTGCATTGGGAGCGTGGAGTCTTAGCCACTGGAACACCAGGGAAGTCTCCCAGTAGATATTTTAGTCTCTTCCCTTAGCCTCAACTCTAGTTAGTCTCTGAAAGTGTTAGTTGCTCAGTCGTGTCCGACTCTTTGCAACCCCATGGTTGCAAACCATGTAGCCTAACATGTAGCCTAAACCCCATGTAGCCTGACAGTTCCCTCTCTGTCCATGAAATTCTCCAAGCAAGTACTGGAGTGGGTTGCCATTCGCTTCTCCAGGGGATCTTCCTGACCCAGGGGTCGAACCCAGATCTCCTGCATTGCAGGCAAACTCATTACTGTCTGAGCCATCAGGGAGGCCCAGTTAGTCTCTGCTGCTGCTGCTGCTGCTAAGTCGCTTCAGTCGTGTCTGACTCTGTGCGACCCCAGAGACGGCAGTGCACCAGGCTCCCCCGTCCCTGGAATTCTGCAGGCAAGAACACTGGAGTGGGTTGCCATTTCCTTCTCCAATGCATGAAAGTGAAAAGTGAAAGTGAAGTCGCTCAGTCATGTCTGACTCTTAGCGACCCCATGGACTGCAGCCTACCAGGCTCCTCCATCCATGGGATTTTCCAGGCAAGAGTACTGTAGTGGGGTGCCATTGCCTTCTGGTTAGTCTCTGCTGCTGCTGCTAAGTCGCTTCAGTCATGTCCGACTCTAGCGACCCCATGGACTGCAGCCTACCAGGCTTCTCCATCCATGGGATTTTCCAGGCTAGAGTACTGGAGTGGGGTGCCATTGCCTTCTCCGAGTTAGTCTCTAGCCTCAACTAATAAAAATAGCAATATTGATCATTATCATGCATTGAATGTATATCAGGTGCCAGTCATTGTTCTTAACATCTTATGTGCATTGACTTTTATAATACTTACAGAACCCTATCAGGTGAATATATCTGCAGTTGTCTGATGAGGAAATTAGAGAGGTGAGATACTTTGCTGAAGACCATGTAGCCAGCAAGTGGTAGAGCCAGGACTTGAAGTCAGGCAGTGTGCTCAGACCCTTAACTATTCCCACCCACCCCTTTTCTAGTGCCTCTGTTTCAGAGGCAGCCTTGCTCTTTCCAGTCTCAGAGCTGGGCTCTGCTAGAATGCCTTTCCGTAATCTCTGGCTCTAGCAAGCTCTGTTTACCTTTTAAAGTACTGCCCAGATTTCATCCCTATTTCCACCTGCCTCTCCAACTAGGGAGGAAAGCTTCCCCTCTCTCCTCTTTGCCCCCTTTACTAGTTGCTCCCAACCCTGACCTGAAAGCTCTCCTGAAATTGGGACCACATCTCACGTCTCAGTATCCCCAACCTTCAGCATGGTACCTGTATATGGAAGGTCCTTCGTTTATGTTTGTTGAATAAGTAATTGATCCCACTCTTTCACACACGAGGAAACAAGTCCAGACAGGTGGAGGGACCTGAACACATCACAAAGCAAGTGAGAGAAACAGCCAAGGCCAGATCCCAGGACTCATGATTCTCAGTCTTGCTCTTGTACACAACCATGCTGTCTGTGCAAGGAATATTTGAAAAAGCCTTCATGCATTTGAGCCTTTCCTCATTCTGTCTCACATCTCACCCCAAAGAGCACTTCTTTGAGAATGCTGGTGGGAGAGTGAGTTTTGGCAAATCTTGTCTGGAAGTCATGAGGCAATAGGGACAAACAGACAAACAATCTTGGGATGTATTTTGCTGACCCAGTCTTTAAAAACAGCAGAACAAAACACTCCAAACTGAAGCTGTGGCCTCTGGCCAGCAGGGCACCAAGTCAACTTGGACGGAATTCACTAAATGGGTCTTCCTCTTTTTTTATTAAAATGGTGGGGCCATTGGATAGGAAATGCTTTCTGTTTTGTCTGGATTTTCTTCAAGACAAAGCAAAAAAATATTGAAAATTTCACAAGGCCCTAGAAATTTCCAAATGTAAACTAGCTCTGGGCACATCTTATCTTGCCCCATCTCATTGTCACATGAGTCCATGTGGCCCAAGACATGGAACTCCCCGCTATGCTGAGATCAGAAAAGGCTAGAGGAAGAGCTGATAACCATTAATCACAGTTAGCAAAAAAATCAGAGAAATGATTAAGAAAACATTACACTTCTTTTATTAACTCAATTCTAGACTCGGGTCTGTGCCCCGAGTCCTGACAGTGCCTACATCCTTAGAATAGAAACACTCCGAGTTTGGGAAGTGGAGGGTGGCAAAGATGACAGGTTAGGAAGACCCTGAGCTCACCTCCTCTCACAGGCACACCAAAATTACAATTGCTTATAGAGCAACTATCGATGAGAAAGACTAAAAGACTGGCTGAAAAGATCTTTTGCAACTAAAAGTATAAAGAAAGAACCAAAATAAGATGGGTAGGAGGGGTGGAGACATGGGATAGTTAAGACCCATACCCCTGGGTGGGTGACCCACTAATGAAGGTTAATTACAATTGCAGAGGTTGTTTCCGGGGACTGAGGGGTCCAAGCCCCACACTGGGCTTACCAGCCCAGGGTTCCTGCACCAGGAAGATAAGCCCCCAGAATGTTCAGCTTTGAAGGCATGCAGAGCTTTCTTTTGGAGAGCCAGAGGGCAGTGGGAAATAAAGAATACACTTTTAAAGGATGCTCACAAAATCTTACACATTCTGGGATCCAGAGCAGAAGCAGAAATTTAAAAGGATCCTGAATTAGACCCACTTTCTGATCTTGGAGAGCCTCCCAGAGAGTCAGGAGGCAACAGGAGCTCACGCTGGGGACACAGACACTGGTGGCAGCTATTTGGGGGAGCTTATTCTACCATGAGAACCCTGGTACTGGCAAGTGCCTTTATGGGATCCTTCCTCTAACTTACTAGTGCTTGGATCTACTCACCATACCAGCAGGCCACCACTGGCTCTGAGACATCTTGCACCCCTCAGCCAGCTGCCCTGGGATCTGACAGCATTCCCCAGTGGGCTGACACAAGCTGCAGGACACCCACACCCTGCAGCCAGCTGTGTCAGGAACTGCCCAACAGCGGGCTCACACCAGCTCTGGGACCCCCAGGGCCCTGCAGCCAGAGACCTTGAGACCTGGCTCTGCCTACTGGTGGGCAGGCACTTGCTCTAGGATTCCCCTGGGCATTGTCCCTGCCCATCAGCAGGCTAACACCAGGACTGAGACACCAGGGACCACTAAGACTGCTGCCCCAGATATAGTTGACCCACTTACCAGTGGGTCAGCATTAACTTTGGGACATCCTGGATCCAGCAGAAAGGCATGTCAGGAGCTGGCTCCATTTACTTCTAAGCCAGCTGTCCCTGGGATACAGCCCCACCATCCAGTGGGCCAACATTAAGCTTAGGACACCCTAGATCCAGCAGAAAGGCATGTCAGGAACTGGCCCCCCCCACCAGCAGACCAACACTAGATCTAGGACCCCTGGTCCTGCAACCACCCACAAAGCACCTGGCTCTACTTTCCAGTGGGCCAGCACTAGCCCTGGGACCCCAGGGAATGTAGCCAGCTGCTTCATGACCTGGCTTTGCCCACCAGCAGCTGGCAACCTGTACACAAGGCAGGGCATGGCAACCAGCCAGACCAATGGTCAGCAACTTAAAAACAATCATGTATGTGTATATATGATTGTATAGCTATACAAAAACCTCATGGTAACTGCAAAAGAAAATCTGTAATAGATATAGACACAGAAAAGAAAAAGCAATTCAAGCATAACACTACAGGCAGACATCAAATCACAGGAGAACAAAAGAAAGGGGAAAAAAGACCTACAAAACAAATCCAAACGATTACCAAAATGGCAGTAAGAACATACATATTGATAATTATCTTAAATGTAAATGGACTAAATGCTCCAACCAAAAGACACAGTCAGGCTGAATGGACACAAAAACAAGACCCATATATTTGCTGCCTGCAAGAAAATCACTTCAGATCTAGACACATATACAGACTAAAAGTGAGGGGATGGAAAAAGGTATTCCACACAAATGAAATCAAAAGAAGCAAAAGTAGCAACACATATCAGACAGAAGAGATTTTAAGATAAAATCATTACAAGAGGCAGAAAATACCACATAATGATCAAGGAATCAATCTAAGAAGATATAACAATTGCAAATATATATGCACTAGTATAGGAGCACCTCAATATATGAAGCAAATGCTAACAGCCATAAAAGAAGTACTCAACAGTAACATAATACTAGGGTACTTTAACACCCCACTTACACCAATGGACAGATCTTCCAGACAGAAAATAAGGGAGCATAGGCCTTAAATAATATATTAGACCAAATGGATTTAAAGCAGCAGAATACATATTCTTTTCAAGCGCACATAGAACATTCTCCAGGATATAACACATGCTAGGGAACAAAACAAGCCTTGGGCAAATTTAAGAAAATTGAAATCATACTAAGCATCTTTTCTGACCATAATACTATGAGACTAGAAATCAGCTATAAGGAAAAAAACCCTGCAAAAAACACAAACACATGATGGCTAAACAATATGCTGCTGAACAACCAATGAATCAATGAATAAATCATAGAAGAAATGTAAAAAATACCTACAGAAAAATGAAAACAAACAAACAAAAAGTCCAAAATCTATGGGCTGCAGTAAAAGCAGTTCTTGCAGTGATACACACCTACTTCAGGAAGCAAGACAAATCTCAAATAAACAACCTAACATTACATCTAAAGTAACTATAGAAATCAGAACAAGCAAATCCAAAGTTAGCAGAAGGGAAGAAATCATAAAGATCAAAAAAGAAAATGAAAAATACTAAAAAAAAGGTAGAAAAGGTAAATAAAACCAAGAACTGGTACTTTGAAAAGATAAAATTGATAAACTTTTAGGCAAATTCATCAAGGAAAAAAAAAGGCCCACATCAATAAGGGTTTCCCAGATAGTGCTAGTGCTAAAGTGCCTGCCAACACAGGAGACATAAGAGATGTAGGTTCAATCCCTGGGTTGGAAGATCCTATGGAGTAGGAAATAGCAACCCACTTTTGTATTCTTGCCTGGAGAATCCCATGGACAGAGGAACCTGGCAGGCTACAGTCCATGGGTCAGAAAGAATTAAAAGATGCTTGCTCCTTGGAAGAAAAGATATGACCAATCTAGACAGCATGTTAAAAAGTGGAGATATTGTTTGCTGACAAAAGTCTGTCTAGTCAAAGCTATGGTTTTTCCACTAGTCATGTATGGATGTGAGAGTTGGACTATAAAGAAAGCTGAGCGCTGAAGAATTGATGCTTCTGCAGCTGTGGTGTTGCAGAAGACTCTTGAGAGTCCCTTAGACTGCAAGGAGATCAAACCAGTCAATCCTAAAGAAAATCAGTCCTGAATATTCATTGGAAGGACTGATGCTAAAGCTGAAACTCCAATACTTTGGCTACGTGATGCGAAGAACTGACTCATTTGAAAAGACCCTGATGCTGGGAAAGATTGAAGTCAGGAGGAGAAGGGGATGACAGAGGATGAGATGGTTGGATGGCATCACTGATTGGATGGATATGAGTTTGAGCAAGCTCCAGGAGTTGGTGATGGACAGGGAAGCCTGGCATGCTACAATTCATAGGGTCACAAAGAGTCAGACATGACTGAGCGACTGAACTAAACTGAACGGAACTGAGTGACTAACACTTTCACTTTCAAATCAATAAACTCAGAAGTGAAAATGAATTTACAACTGACACCACAGAAATACAAAAGATCATAAGTGATTACTATGAGCAATTATATACCAGTAAAGTGGACAACCCAGGAAAAAAAAGGACAAATTCTTTGAAAGCTACAATCTCCCAAGACTGAAAAAGGAATAGAAAATATGAATAGACCACTTACCAGTAATGAAATTGATTCAGTAATTTGAAAACTCCCAACAAACCAAAGTCCAGGACCAGATGGCTTCATAGGTGAATTCTACCAAATATTCAGAGGATAGTTAACACTGATTCTTCTGAAATTATTCCAAAAACACTGCAGAGGAAAGAACAATTCTGAATTTATTCTAAAAGCCAGTATCACCTGATACCAAAACCAGATAAAGGTATCAGACAAAAGGAAAATCAAGGGTCAATATCACTGATGGTTATATATGCAAAAATCGTCAACAAAATACTAGCAAATCAAATTCAACAATGCATTGAAAGGATCATACACCATGATCAAGTGGGATTTATCTCAGGGATGCAAAGAGGGTTCAACATTTGCAAATCAGTCAATGTGATACACTACTTTAAGAAATTGAGGGAAAAAGCTTTTGACAAAATTCAATATCAATTTATGATAAAAACTCAATAAAGTGGATGGTGGAGAGATGGGGAAAAAAGTGGAAAGTTACAGATTTTATTTTCTTGGGCTCCAAAATCACTGCAGACAGTGATGACAGCTATGAAATTAAAAGATACCTGCTCCTTAGAAGAAAAGCTATGACAAACATCAGTGAGTCAGGCAGTCAGTTCAGTCGCTCAGTCATGTCCAACTCTTTGTGACCCCATGGACTGCAGCATGCCAGGTTTCCCTGTCCATCACCAACTCCTGGAGCCTTCTCAAACTCATGTCCATTGAGTCAGTGATGCCATCCAACCATTTCATCTTCTGTTGTCCCCTTCTCCTCCTAACTTCAATCTTTCCCAGCATCAGGGTCTTTTCAAATGAGTCATTCTTCCCGTCAGGTGGCCAAAATATTGGAGTTTCAGCTTTAGCATCATTCCTTCCAATGAATACTCAGGATTGATCTCCTTTAGGATGGACTGGTTGGATCTCCTTGCTGTCCAAGGGACTTTCAAGAGTCTTCTCCAATACCACAGTTCAAAAGCATCAATTCTTCAGTGTTCAGCTTTCTTTATAGTCCAACTCTCACATCCATACATGACTACTGAAAAAACCAAAGTTTTGACTAGACAGACCTTTGTTGGTAAAGTAATGTCTCTGCTTTTTAATATGCTGTCTAGGTTGGTCATAACTTTTCTTTCAAGGAGCCAGTGTCTTTTAATTTCATGGCTGCAGTCACCATCTGCAGTGATTTTGGAGCCCCCCCCCCCCAAAAAAAAAACAGTCTGTCACTGTTTCCATTGTTTCCCCATCTATTTGCCATGAAGTGATGGAACCAAATGCCATGATCTTAGTTTTCTGAATGTTGAGTTTTAAGCCAACTTTTTCACTCTCCTCTTTCACTTTCATCAAGAGGCTCTTTAGTTCTTCTTATTCCTGAGAAATCTGTATTCAGGTCAAGAAGCAACAGTTAGAACTGGACATGGACCAACAGACTGGTTCCAAATCAGGAAAGGAGTACGTCAAGGCTGTATTTTGTCACCCTGCTTACTTAACTTATATGCAGAGAACATTATGTGAAATGCTGGCCTGGATGAAGCACAAGCTGGAATCAAGATTGCTGGGAGAAATATCAATAACCTCAGATATGCAGATGACACCACACTTATGGCAGAAAGCAAAGAACTAAAGAGCCTCTGGATGACAAATATAGATAATGCATTAAAAAGCAGAGACATCACTTTCTGACAAATGTCTGTATAGTCAAAGCTATGGTTTTTCCAGCAGTCATGTATAGTTGTGAGAGCTTGACCATGAAGAAGGCTGAGCACTGGAGAATTGAGGCTTTTGAACTGTGGTGCTGGAGAAGGCTCTTGAGAGTTCCTTGGACAGTAAGGAAATCAAACCAGTCAGTCCTAAAGGAAATCAGTCCTGAATATTCATTGGAAGGGACTGATGCTGAAGCTGAAGCTCCAGGACTTTGACCACCTGAAGCAAAGAGCCTTCTTATTGGAAAAGACCCTGATGCTGGGAAAGACTGAAGACAAAAGGAGAAGAGGGTGGCAGAGGATGAGATGTTTAGAAAGCATCACTGACTCAATGGATATGAATTTGAGCAAACTCTGGGAGATAGTGGAGGACAGAGGAGCATGTTATGCTACAGTACATGGGGTCACAAAGAGTCGGACATTACTTAGCAACTGAACAACAATAACAACAACTGGCAGAAGATCAGTGAAACAGAATAGCCAAGAAGTGAACCCACATTCTGGGCAATTAATCTGTGACAAAAGAGGAAGAATATATAATGAGAAATGACAATCTCTTCTATAAATGGTGTTGGGAAAATTGGACAGGTACATGCAAAAGAATCAAATTGGAGTAATCTCTCACACCAAGCACAAAAATAAATTTAAAGTGTATTAAAGACTTAAATGTAAGATCTGAAACCATAAAACCTCTGGAAGAAAACAAACAGTGAGCTCTTTGACATCAGTCTTAGTAAATATACTTTTTGTGTATGTCTCCTCAGGCAAAGGAAACAGAAGCAAAAAATAAACAAAACTACATCAAACTAAAAAGCTTTTCAAAGTGAAGGAAACTACTGTCAACAAAATGAAAAGGTCACGTACTGAATAGGATGCGATACTTGCAAATGATATATCCAGTAAGGGTCAGAAAAGGTAGAGGAACCAGAGATCAAATTGCCAACATTCACTGAATCATAGAAAAACCAAAGGAATTCCCCAAATCATCTACTTCTGCTTCATTGACCATGCTACAGCCGTTGACTATGTGGATCACAACAAACTGTGGAAAATTCTTAGAGACAGGAATACCAGATCACCTGTATGCAGGACAAGGAGCAACAGTTAGAACAGGACATGAAACAGTGGACTAGTTCCAAATGTGGAAAAGGGTACGTCAAGGCTGTTTATTGTCACCCTGCTTACTTAACTTATATGCAGAGTATGTCATGCAAAATGTCAGGCTGGATAACTCACAAGTTGGAATCAAGATAGGTTATGGAATCAATAACCTCAGATATGCAGATGACACCACGCTAAAGGCAGAAAGGGAAGAGGAATTAAAGAGTCTTTTGATGAAGATGAAAGAGGAGAGTGAAAAAGATGTCTTAAAACTCAACATTCAAAAAACTAAGATCATGGCATCCAGTCCCATCACATTGTGGCAAATAGGTGGAAAAAAGGGAAACAGCAACAGATTTTATTTTTCTGGGCTTCAAAATCACTGTGGGCGGTGACTGCAGCCATGAAATTAAAAGACAGTTGCTCCTTGGAAGGAAACTATGACAAACCTAGACAGCCTATTAAAAAGCAGGGACGTCATTTTGCCGACAAAGGTCCATATAGTCAAAGCTATGGTTTTCCCAGTAATCGTGTATGAATGTGAGAGTTGGAACATAAAGAAGGTTGAGTGCTGAAGAACTGATGCTTTGGAACTGTGGTGCTGGAGAAGACTCTTGAGAGTCCCTTGGACAGCAAGGAGATCAAACCAGTCAATCCTAAAAGAAATCAACCCTGAATATTCATTGGAAGGACCAAAGCTACAGTACTTTGGTCACCTGATGTGAAGAGCTGACTCACTGGAAAAGACCCTAATGCTGGGAAAGATTGGGAGCAGGAGGAGAAGAGGGTGACAGAGGATGAGATGGTTGGATGGCATCACTGACTCAATGGACATGAGTTTGACCAAGCTCCGGGAGATAGTGGAGGACAGCGAAGCCTGGCATGTTGCAGTTCATGGGGTTGCAAAGAGTGGGACACAACTTAGCGACTGAACAATAACAACCAAAAATATACCAACAAATCATACAACACCACATCAAAACTACAAACAACCCAATTTCCAAAGAAGACACACAGATGGCCAACAGGCACATGAAAATATGCTCAACATCACTATTCATCAGGGAAAACTAAATCAAAACTACAGTGATATCACTTCACACCTGTTAGAATGACTACTATCAAATAGACAATAGATAACAAGTGTTGAACAGGATGTGGAGAAATGGGAATCCTTGTGCACTGTTGGTGGGAGTGTACATTGGTGCATTCACTATGTAAAACAGTACCACTACAATACTGTAAAGTAATTAGCCTCCAATTAAAATAAATATATTAAAAAAAAGAAATAAAGTAAGTGGTGGGAATTAGTCAAAAATAAATAAATAAATAAAAACAAAACTGCAGTATGATCCAGAAACTCCACCCCTGGTTATTTATCCAAAAAAAAATGAAAATATTAATTAGAAAATATATATGCATCCCTATGTTTATTTATAATAACAAAGATATGGAAACAACCTCAGTGCCCATCAATAGATGAATGAATAATAGAACAATGATCTACCTATGCATCTATATCTATATGCATGTATATAGAATATTTCAGTACAGTTCAGTTCAGTCGCTCAGTCATGTCTGACTCTTTGCGACCCCATGAATCGCAGCACGCCAGGCCTCCTTGTCCATCACCAACTCCCGGAGTTCAATCAAACTCATGTCCATCGAGTCAGTGATGCCATCCAGCCATCTCATCCTCTGTCGTCCCCTTCTCCTCCTGCCCCCAATCCCTCCCAGCATCAGGGTCTTTTCCAATGAGTCAACTCTTCGCATGAGGTGGCCAAAGTATTGGAGTTTCAGCTTTAGCATCAGTCTTTCCAAAGAACACTCAGGGCTGATCTCCTTTAGAATGGACTGGTTGGATCTCCTTGCAGTCCAAAGGACTCTCAAGAGTCTTCTCCAACACCACGGTTCAAAAGCATCAATTCTTCGGCACTCAGCTTTCTTTATAGTCCAACTCTCACATCCATACATGACCACTGGAAAAACAATAGCCTTGACTAGATGGACCTTTGTTGGCAAAGTAATGTCTCTGCTTTTCAATATGGTATCTAGGTTGGACATAACTTTCCATCCAAGGGGTAAGCGTCTTTTAATTTCATGGCTGCAGTCACCATCTGCCGTGATTTTGGAGCCCAAAAAAATAAAGTCTGACACTGTTTCCACTATTTCCCCATCTATTTCCCATGAAGTGATGGGACCAGATGCCATGATCTTCTTTTTCTGAATGTTGAGCTTTAAGCCAACTTTTTCACTCTCCTCTTTGACTTTCATCAAGAGGCTTTTTAGTTCCTCTTCACTTTCTGCCATAAGGGTGGTGTCATCTGCATATCTGAGGTTATTGATACTTCTCCCGGCAATCTTGATTCCAGCTTGTGCTTCTTCCAGCCCAGCATTTCTCATGATGTACTCTGCATATAAGTTAAATAAGCAGGGTGACAGTGTACAGCCTTGATGTACTCATTTTCCTATTTGGAACCAGTCTGTTGTTCCATGTCCAGTTCTAACTGTTGCTTCCTGACCTGCATATAGATTTCTCAAGAGGCAGGTCAGAAGGTCTGGTATTCCCATATCTTTCAGAATTTTCCACAGTTTCTTGTGATCCACACAGTCAAAGGCTTTGGCATAGTCAATAAAGCAGAAATTGATGTTTTTCTGGAATTCTCTTGCTTTTTCCATGATCCAGCAGATGCTGGCAATTTGATCTCTGGTTCCTCTGCCTTTTCTAAAACCAGCTTGAACATCTGGAAGTTCACAGTTCACGTACTGCTGAAGCCTGGCTTGAAGAATTTTGAGCATTACTTTACTAGTGTGTGAGATGAGTGCAATTGTGCAGTAGTTTGAGCATTCTTTGGCATTGCCTTTCTTTGGGATTGGAATGAAAACTGACCTTTTCCAGTCCTGTGGCCGCTGCTGAGTTTTCCAAATTTGCTGGCGTATTGAGTGCAGCACTTTCACAGCATCATCTTTCAGGATTTGAAATAGCTCAACTATTTCAAATAGTTGAGGGAATTCCATCACCTCCACTAGCTTTGTTTGTAGTGATTCTTTCTAAGGCCCATTTGACTTCACATTCCAGGATGTCTGGCTCTAGGTGAGTAGTCATACCATTGTGATTATCTGGGTCATGAAGATCTTGTTTGTACAGTTCTTCTGTGTATTCTTGCCACCTCTTCTTAATCTCTTCTGCTTCTGTTAGGTCCATACCATTTCTGTCCTTTATCGAGCCCATCTTTGCATGAAAGGTTCCCTTGGTATCTCTAATTTTTTTGAAGAGATCTCTAGTCTTTCCCATTCTGTTGTTTTCCTCTATTTCTTTGCATTGATCGCTGAGGATGGCTCTTCTTGCTATTCTTTGGAACTCTGCATTCAGATGCTTATATCTTTTCTTTTCTTCTTTGCTTTTCTCTTTTCTTATTTTCACAACTGTTTGTAAGACCTCCTCAGACAGCCATTTTGCTTTTTTGCATTTCTTTTCCATGGGGATGGTCTTGATCCCTGTCTCCTGTACAATATCACGAACCTCAGTCCATAGTTCATCAGGCACTCTATCTATCAGATCTAGTCCTTTAAATCTATTTCTCACTTCCACTGTATAATCATAAGGGATTTGATTTAGGTCATACCTGAATGGTCTAGTGGTTTTCTGTACTTTCTTCAATTTAAGTCTGAATTTGGCAATAAGGATTTCACCATCTGAGCCACAGTTAGCTCCCGGTCTTGTTTTTGTTGACTGTATAGAGCTTCTCCATCTTTGGCTGCAAATAATATAATCAATCTGATTTTGATGTTGACCATCTGGTGATGTCCATGTGTAGAGTCTTCTCTTGTGTTGTTGGAAGAGGGTGTTTGCTATCACCAGTGCGTTCTCTTGGCGAAACTCTATTAGCCTTTGCCCTGCTTCATTCCGTATTCCAAGGCCAAATTTGCCTGTTACTCCAGGTGTTTCTTGACTTCCTACTTTTGCATTCCAGTCCCCTATAATGAAAAGGACATCTTTTTTGGGTGTTAGTTCTAAAAGGTCTTGTAGGTCTTCATAGAACCGTTCAACTTCAGCTTCTTCAGCATTACCGGTTAGGGCATAGACTTGGATTACTGTGATATTGAATGGTTTGCCTTGGAAATGAACAGAGATCATTCTGTCGTTTTTGAGATTGCATCCAAGTACTGCATTTCGGACTCTCTTGTTGACCATGATGGCTACTCCATTTCTTCTAAGGGATTCCTGCCTGCAGTAGTAGATATAATGGTCATCTGAGTTAAATTCACCCATTTCAGTCCATTTTAGTTCACTGATTCCTAGAATGTCGACATTCACTCTTGCCATCTCCTGTTTGACCACTTCCAATTTGCCTTGATTCATGGACCTGACATTCCAGGTTCCTATGCAATATTGCTCTTTACAGCATCGGACCTTGCTTCTATCACCAGTCACATCCACAACTGGGTATTGTTTTTGCTTTGGCTCCATCCCTTCATTCTTTCTGGAGTTATTTCTCCACTGATCTCCAGTAGCATATTGGGCACTTACCGACCTGGGGAGTTCCTCTTTCAGTATCCTATCATTCTGCCTTTTCATATTGTTCATGGGGTTCTCAAGGCAAGAATACTGAAGTGGTATGCCGTTCCCTTTTCCAGTGGACCACATTGTGTCAGACCTCTCCACCATGACCCTCCCATCTTGGGTGGCCCCACAGGTCATGGCTTAGCTTCATTGAGTTAGACAAGGCTGTGGTCCTAGTGTGATAGATTGACTAGTTTTCTGTGAGTATGGTTTCAGTGTGTCTGCCCTCTGATGCCCTCTTGCAACACCTACCGTCTTACTTGGGTTTCTCTTAACTTGGATGTGGGGTATCTCTTCACGGCTGCTCCAGCAAAGCGCAGCTGCTGCTCCTTACCTTGGACGAGGGGTATCTCCTCACCACTGCCCCTCCTGAACTTAAACGTGGAATAGCTCCTCTAGGCTCTCCTGTGCCCGCGCAGCCACCGCTCCTTGGATGTGGGGTAGCTCCTCCTGGCCACCGGCCCTGGTCTTGGGCAGGTAATAATAGAATATTACTCAGCCATAAAAAGAATAAAATCTTGCCATTTATGACAACATGGATGGACCTGAAGGTTTTGCCAAATGAAATGAATCAGACAGAAAAATACAAATACAGTATGATTTCACTTATATGTGGAATCTGAAAAGCAAAACGAACAAACACAACAAAACAAAAACAGAGTTGTAGATACAGGGAAAGAACAGGTGGTTGCCTGCGGGGAAAGGGAGAAGCGGAAGGAAAGAAATAGGTAAGGTAGATTAAGAAATAGAAACTCTCAGTTGCAAAATAAGTGAGTCAGGGTATGAAATATGCAGTGTGGGGAATACAGTCAATAACTCCATAATGGTGACATACTGTAACTCTGCTTGTTATTAGTAGGCCGTGCTACACGGCTTGTGGGATCTTAGTTCCCAAACTAGGAATCGGACCCAAGCCCTTGGCAGTGAAACTGTGGAGTCCTAATCATTTAACCGTCAGGAAATTCCTGTATCTAAGCTTATTTTGGTGGTCATATAGGCATTCCCTGGCCCTGGGGCCTTCTCAGTGGTGGAGGTGGTGGTTTGGGGCATCAGTTATGAAGCCAACTGCCTGTGTGCAAAATCCTCCTTCAGCCTCTTCCTTGCTGTTTTACTTCCCTGAGCCTCAGCTTCTTCACTGTCCTAGTCAGCTAAGGGTACCATTACAATGTATCAAAAGCTAGGTGTCTCAAACAACAAAAACTTATTTTCTCATAGTTTTAGAGGTTAGAAGTCTAAAGGCGTCAACAGGGTTGGATTCTTTGGAGACCTCCGTCCTAGGTTGCAGATGGCCCTGTGTCTTCACACGGTTCCCCTAGTATGTCTGCCTCTGTCCAGGTTTCCTCTTCTTAAAAGAACATCTGGGCTTTGCTGGTGGTCCAGTGGTTAAAAGTCTGCCTGCCAATGCAGGGAACATGGGTTCGATCCCTGGTCAGGGGAGATCCCACATGCTGTGGAGCAACTAAGCCCATGCACCACCACCAACTAAGCCCATGCACCACCACCAACTATGTCCGTGCACCGCAACTAGAGCTGGTGCTCCGAAAAAAGAGAAGCCAATGCAATGAGACATCCACACACTGCAATGAAGTGTAGCCCTCTCTTGCCACAACTAAAGAAAGCCCGTGTGCAGTGACAAACACCCAGCATAGCCAAAAACAAATACATAAAACTTAAAAAACAAACTAGGTGGGGAGGAGCAGATGCAGCCCACAGGAAGTTGACCCAGCCCTGCCACCGACTGGCTTTGGGGCCCTGGCCATTTTCCCTACCTGTAAAATAAAGATGGTGTGCCAGGAGTGAAGGAAGCGAGCTTCCAGGGTCGAATTAGCCCAGGGGGAAGGGTATGCAGACCTGCAGTGCCATTGCCTCTGCTGGTTAATGCTGGATTTCATTTACCTAAGACAATTTCAAGACACAAGTTTATTTTCTATTTTACCACTTAAGAATAAATGCCATCGGGTACTTCCTTGGTGGTCCAGTGGCTAAGACTATTTGCTCCTAATACAGAGGTCCTGGGTTCAATTCCTGGTCAGGGGACTAGATCCCACATGCCTAAACTTAAAGATCCCACATGTCACAGTTAATACCTCATGCAACCAAACAAATATTTTAAAAAATAAGAATAAAAAATAAAAAAGAATAAATATTGTCAATTATAATCGAAAGTTCCTATCAATTGTTAAGTCTCCCCCGGATTTCAGAAATGTTGGAATGTGAAAAAATGTCTTAGAATTGATGAAAGAGGATGTCTTGTTTCTCTCCTTTTGGAAAAATCTACTGAAGGGGAACAGGCAAGGCCACTTGGCCTTCAGCCTCAGATTTTGGCCATTATTCAATGTCAGATTTATGCAGAGAAGTAGGGTGGTGAGACACCTTTCCAACTGATGCTCATCACTTGCAGAACTAGCTGAATTCATGGCTGGGGAACAGATCTAAAAAGCAGCATAGGCCTCACTTGAGCTTTTGGTGCACCTCAAAGAGTGAGCTCATGGCTTTGGGGCCTGACAGACCTGGGTTCTGGTTCCAAGGCTGCTAACTCTCCAACCAAGATGTTGAAAGAAGAAAGACCCCCCCCCCCAAAAAAAAACACACAAAAAAAAACCCCAACAAAACAAAAAACAAAAGCCAAAAGAAGAAAAGAAGAAAGGCTCCCATGTGCAAAGAGGGCTTTGTAAGATGTGGTGTGGACAGTTGCAGTATATGGGAAAGAAGAGGGCTAGGAGGCAAGGGTCCTGGGTCCTCCCTGGCCGTGTAGCTGGAACAAGTCCCTCCACCACTCTGGACCCATCTCCTTATAGGTAAAGAAGCAGAGTTCAGTCATTTATTCAACAAATGTGAACTGAGGAGCTCCCCTTGGAGGCAGTGTACTGAAGGCTAGGGATCTAGAGGTAGAGGGGTGGTCCCTGCTTTGGGAGTGATCCCCCCATCCAGTGTTCCAGTGTGGAGAGCAAAGAATTCAGAGCCAAGGTAAGGGAGCTAGGCGCTATCCATGCATTTCCACATTTCATCATTTCATTCTTATAATTACTCTATGAGGTAGGGAGCAGGTATTTTTATCCCCACTTCCTAAATGAAGTCATTGAGACTGAGAGAGATGGTGTTGCTTGCCAAGGTCACACAGCAGAGCCAGTATTTGGACTGGTCTGCTTGACCCAAAGCCAATTCTCTTTCCTCTTCACCTTTGGTGGTCAGATATAAATTTCTTCCTGTCACAACATTCTCAGATTCTATGCCCAAAATAGCCAATGAATGTCACATTTTGACAGTCTGTTCTCTTAGCAGGCAAGTAAGGAAGCCTCTCAGGAATGCCGGTGGTGGTGGGGGTGGGGGCTCAGCTTGTCTAATCTGCCTCTCCCTTTAAGGATGTGGGGGTGCTGTGTTTCAGTGGAATGAACCTCATCCTCACAAAAACTTTAGGGCTTCACTCTTCACTCAAGGGAATATTCGACTTCCCTCGTGCTCAGATGGTAAGGAATCCACCTGCAATGTGGGAGATCTGGGTTCAATCCCTGGGTTGGGGAGATCCCCTGGAGGACAGCACGGCAACCCACTCCAGTGTTCTTGCCTGGAGAATCCCCATAGACAGAGGAGCCTGGTGGGCTACAGTCCATGGGGTCGCAAAGAGTTGGACACGACTGAGTGACCAAGCATAAGGGAATATTAGTAGTATGACATGATATTTGAGTGATTCCCCTTTGCTTGGTTGTTTTAGCCCCAGAAGCACTTAATAACGTTCAGCATTTCACACTGGAAGGTACAAAAATTCCAGGACTGCTCTATCAGTGAGTATGTTCACAGGATGAAAAGGTGGCAGAAGACAAGCAAGGCCAGTCCAGTGCCAGGAGCCCCCTGACCATCCCATCAAGGGATCAAGGGATTTAAAACTCTTTGCTCACACAGCTCCAGAGCTAGGAGGATCATTCTTCCATCCAACTCTGGCTGGAAGAGACTTCTAGCAGGTAGAGCTGAACTCTATCTTTTTGTCTTCACCCAAGGATGCTTTCTGACCCAGGACTGGATGTGATTTGCCTGAGGTCACCTGGAACATTAGTGGAAAAGCCTAGATCAGAGTCCTGGCACTTGGAAGCCTAGTTCTGTTTTTGGCTTCACAACTGAGGGGAATTAATCCTGAAGGAGGGTTCAGACTGGGTTTTCGTCTTGACTTGGCCACTTAACTTGAATCAAATGACGTAGAATTTAATTTCATAATTGGCCACCCTGGTGGATCAGTTGGTAAAGAATCTGCCTGCAATGCAGGAGACCAGAGTTCGATCCCTGGGTCAGGAAGATCCCCTGGAGGAGGAAATGGCAACCCGCCCCAGTATTCTTGCTTAGAGAAGCCCATGGACAGAGAAGCCTGGCGGGCTACAGTCCATGGGGTCACAAAGAGTCGGACACAAGTGAGCGACTAAACCTACCTACCTACCATATGCTGGTACTGTTCTTACACACGGTGTGTTCACAGGCAAGTCATTTCATCCTCATCTATTAAAAAAAAATCCCTCCTTTGCTTCTTCTCTCAGAGCCTTGCTGTGAGGATTAAATGAACAAAAGAGAGCAAACTGCTTTGTAAATGGTAAAGCGGCATGAACACTGAGGCTGTCCCATCTCTGTGGCCTTCTCTACCTGGAGCAGGCACCTTAGCACTGCCCACCCGATTGGAATTTGTTTACCTCTCTCCTCAACAAAGGTCCGTCTAGTCAAGGCTATGGTTTTTCCAGTGGTCATGTATGGATGTGAGAGTTGGACTGTGAAGAAAGCTGAGCGCCGAAGAATTGATGCTTTTAAACTGTGGTGTTGGAGAAGACTCTTGAGAGTCCCTTGGACTGCAAGGACATCCAACCAGTCCATTCTGAAGGAGATCAGCCCTGGGATTTCTTTGGAAGGACTGATGCTAAAGCTGAAACTCCAGTTCTTTGGCCACCTCATGCGAAGAGTTGACTCATTGGAAAAGACTCTGATGCTGGGAGGGATTGGGGGCAGGAGAGAAGGGGATGACAGAGGATGAGATGGCTGGATGGCATCACTGAATGGATGTGAGTCTGAGTGAACTCCGGGAGTTGGTGATGGACAGGGAGGCCTGGCGTGCTGCGATTCATGGGGTCCCAAAGAGTCGGACACGACTGAGTGACTGAACTGAACTGAACTCCCCCACTGCATACCCTGAGGCAGGAATGTGCAGGGTTCATCTTTACTTTCTCAGAGGCCCAACCCTGGGGTCGGTATACATTAAGCATATAAAAGAATATGTGAAGAAACAGTCCGTGTGATTTGAGAATCTGATTTTCAGACCCACGCATATGCCAACCAGAGGGCGCTGAAAGGCCAGAGGAGGAAGGGCTCAGTGAGAGGGTGGGGGGGCGGGGCAAGATGGGCGTCCACTGTGGATGGACAGGGTTTGGGTCACTGGAGAGGAGAGCTGGGATGCTTCAAGCAGTAGGAGTGCCTTGGGCAAAGGTCAGGAGTTAGAAATCCGTTCGGATTGCACAGGGGACACTGAGGGCATGAGTAAGATAGCAATGAAAGATACAGACAAAAGAGACTCGTGTACCCCGGTGTTCATCGCAGCACTGTTTACAATAGCCGGGACACGGAAGCAACCTAGATGTCCATCAGCAGACGAATGGATAAGAAAGCTGTGGTACATATACACAATGGAATATTACTCAGCTATTAAAAAGAATGCATTTGAATCAGTTCTAATGCAGTGGATGAAACTGGAGCCTATTATACAGAGTGAAGTAAGTTAGAAAGAAAAACACCAATACAGTATATTAATGCATATATATGGAATTTAGAAAGATGGTAACGATGATCCTATATGTGAGACAGCAAAAGGGACACAGATGTAAAGAACAGACTTTGGGACTCTGTGGGAGAAGGCAAGGGTGGGATGATTTGGGAGAATAGCATTGAAACATGTATATTATCATATGTGAAATAGATCGCCAGTCCAGGTTCAATGCATGAGGCAGGGTGCTCAGGGCTGGTGCACTGGGATGACCCTGAGGGATGGGATGGGGAGGGAGGTGGGATGGGATGGGGAGGGAGTTGGGAGTGGGGTTCAGGATAGGGAACACATATGCATCCATGGCTGAGTCATGTGAATGTATGGCAAAAACCACTACAATATTGTAATTAGCCTCTAATTAAAATAAATAATTAAAAAAAACCAAAGCAGAAAATGAAAAAAAAAAAAAAGAAAGATATGGAAAGATGATGATGATAGTAATGCTTACAGTAATGGTAGTAAGTATACTCCTGGCCCTATTCAAAAAGCTGAAGATGTAATCCTCATCAAACCCTGGGAACAACACTATGAGTTGTAGATACTATCACCATCACTTTACAGACAAGGAAACAGAAGTTAAGTAACTTGCTGAAAGTCATATAGGCATTAAGTAGCAAAGCCAGGATTTGATTCTAGGCAGTCTAATTCCAGAATCTGTGCTCTTAAGCAGGTTGAAGTCTGTCTGTAAAGAGCCAGGGACCTTTGGACTTTTTCTTGTGTTATAGGAAAAAGTTTGAGCAAGATGGAGTTTGAGTAAATTTGTCTTACTGTAATAAGACATGGTAAAAATGTCTTATTTCACAGGTGGAGGATATCTTATTTCACAGGTGGAGATGTCTTATTTCACAGGTCCCTCAAACATAATTGTGCACTTTCTGTGTGCTGGGAACCAGTGATACAAAGAGCCAGGTAGAGCCCCTTCCCCCAGAAACACAGGGTTCAGTGGGAGGCATGGACGTGTGCTGGAGGAGGCTCCCTCAGGCTCTCCAGAGCCCACTGTATGCCTCTCTCCCCCCATGATCAATGACTTCATGTTGGTGCCTTGAAATTGATTATGGTGGGAGTATTTACACCATGAAAATTGGCCGATGCTACAGATCATTGCTTTTCCCTGAGAGCTGGTTGTTAAATATTTACCAGTATACCACTGCCTGTGAACAGCTGCAGTATGCTGATAAAAGTCCACACCAGATAGAGGGTGGTACAAAGCCGGCTGGAACTGACTCTACTTGGCGAGCCAAGGAGGCAAGGTTTATGCAGAGTGTTGAAGGATGAGCTGATATGGAGGCAGCAGAGGAACGGCAGGCAGCTCTGGTGAGGTGTGGAATGGCCTCACACCGTCATTCTTTTGCTTTGTGAAGGCAGACTGTGGATGGCAAGAAGTTTGGCAACCTATGAGATGCCAAATGAAAGGGTGTTTATTAAGCAAATTCAGTACTGGGTTTATTAATTTTACTTATTTTTGGTTGTGCTGGGTCTTATTTATTTACGTGTTATTGCACTGGCTGTTCGGAGAAGGCAGTGGCACCCCACTCCAGTACTCTTGCCTGGAAAATCCCATGGACGGAGGAGCCTGGTAGGCTCCACGGGGTCCATGGGGTCACTAGGAGTCGGACACGACTGAGCGACTTCACTTTCACTTTTCACTTTCATACATTGGAGAAGGAAATGGCACCCCACTCCAGTGTTCTTGCCTGGAGAATCCCAGGGACAGAGGAGCCTGGTGGGCTGCCATCTCTGGGGTTGCACAGAGTCGGACACGACTGAAGCAACTTAGCAGCAGCAGCAGCACTGGCTGTTCTCTAGTTGTGGAGAGTGGGGGCCACACTATAGTTGTGGCATGCAGGCTTTCCAGTGTGGTGGCTTCCCTTGTTGCAGGGCGTGGGCTCCAGGGCACAGACATCAGCAGTTGTAACACATAGGCTCAACAGTTGTGGCCTCCAGGCTCTAGAGCATAAGCGTAATAGTTGTGGCACATGGGCTTAGTTGCTCCTCGGCATGTGAGATCTTCCCAAGTCAGAGATCGAATCTGTGTCTCCTGCATTGGCAGGCAGATTCTTTACCACTGAGCCACTAGGGAAGCCCTATAATGGGCTTATCAAGTGAACTAAGATCCAACCAGTCCATTCTAAAGGAGATCAGTCCTGGGATTTCTTTGGAAGGAATGATGCTAAAGCTGAAACTCCAGTACTTTGGTCACCTCATGCGAAGAGTTGACTCATTGGAAAAGACTCTGATGCTGGGAGGGATTGGGGGCAGGAGGAGAAAGGGATGACAGAGGATGAGATGGCTGGATGGCATCACTGATTCGATGGACGTGAGTCTGAGTGAACTCCGGGAGTTGGTGATGGACAGGGAGGCCTGGCGTGCTGCGATTCATGGGGTCACAAAGAGTCGGACGCGACTGAGCGACTGAACTGAACTGAATTGGGGTTGGGGAGGGAGAAACCATGTTGCAATGCAGCAGGATCTCTAGAGGATTTGTGAGTTCACTGGGCCTTTACCCAGCACCTCAGTAAAAGAGAAGCAAGGCTTTTGGGAGGGACTTAAGAAAGGGCTTGAACACTCTAGGGCTGTCACTTAACTGGAATGTTGACAAAGCCTTTGAAATACTACCAAATACATATATTGGGGTGGGAGGGTCAGGGAAGTTGGTGGGAAAGAGGACCAGGAGCGGGAGCAGTGAGATCAGACAGACCCGACTGGGTGTGTACTTCTGCCCAGAAGTCTGAGCCAGGCAGCGGCACCACTGAGCTTGTTCTGTTGCGGGGTGGGGTGCCCTGGATGCTCTGGGTTGCTCAGTGATCCTCTGGCTTCCACAGAGCAACTCTTCTTCTCAGGGCCCCGCTTGGTCCCTTTGCCCCAGACTGAGGTAAGCATGCCACCAGACTTGTCTCCACGGCTCTCTGCTTGAGGCCACACTGTCCTGAAGGTTCTGAAGGAGAGTGAGGTCACAGGGCTGTCCTGACAGATGGAGCTGCCAGAGCCAAGACCCCACAAGGCCTGGAAAGGAGCCTGGGCCCCTCTCTTTGCTGGGCCAGTTGTCAAGGTGGTTTTGCTCTGCAAGATGATCAGGGGGTCTCATTTCCCTGCCAAACGCTGCCCTAGCCCTGAGTTCCCTGGGACATAGGCAGACTCAGGCAGTCAGTTTGAATAGACTGCAGTTCAAGAAATGGATGGGCTATGAGATTCTGTGTGATTTGAACGCATGAGAAATTGGCTCAAGGCTGACCTTGACTATGCCCCCACTTACAGTAGCATGTTTTAGGAATAATTTGTACGACAAAGCTGAAAGTTTGGGGTGAACAGAGGTGCAGTTACAAAAGTGCCATGCTTTAGGCCACACAGCAGTTTACAAAGCAGAGTGACTGCATCTCAGCCTGGGGGGCTGTGTAGGGCACTGAGATGTGGGCAAGGGGGCTGGCCACCTCGGCACGGGGAGCTCTGGCCCAAGGGTGGCATCATGAGCTTGTCCTTCAATAAAGGCAAAGGGCTTCAGGTGGTCCTGAGGGTGAGGTCTCAGGGAGCGGTGCCTGAGGTGACAGCTCTGCTGGTCTTCCCACAGGTAGGGGCCCTGTTTGGTGGCCTCACCAAATGACACACCAAAATGCCCTAGGGTTCCCTTGAGCACCCTTCCTGACCATCCCTCTGCATGCCCAGGGAATGAACAGAGAGCTGACAACGTCGTGCGTCCAGAAGTGCTCTTTAGTTGGGACAAAGCTCTCACCTGTGCAAAAGGCTAAATGAACTGAGTCCAGTTGAGATCACTGATCACTATCGGGTCTTGCTCAGGGCAGTAAGGGGCTCAGACAAGCACATTACCTGCCTCCCAGTCCACCCTGACTGGTCCTCTGGGATGGGGCCACCTGCAGGCTTATTATCTGTTGCACAAGCAGGTGGCTGCACATACCAGAGTGAGATGTGTGCTCAGTGAGGGCCTTGCATGCGCTGCCCGTGGCTCCCCTTCTGCTACGGCCCCGAGTGGACACTCCCCCACCCTGCTTGGCTCCTTGGCCTTGGCTCATGGTGTTTCCTGGTACAGTGCAGCCTACCCTGAGAGGCCCAGCTCGACCACCCATTAAGCCCTTTCTGAGAGCTAAGTTTACTTTCCCCAAGTTCCCAAGCCCAGGGTGTGGACCTCTAATCTTTTCTACGCTGAACATATCTGTGACTGTTCCCATCCTCAGGGCCCATATACCAGGTACCCCAGAAGGCTTGTTAAATTGTTATATGTTTGTGGTGTCTCCAGCTTAACAATCCATCATTACTTCTAAGAGAGCAAACATTTATTGAGCTATGTGCCAGGCCTAGCTAGGAATTTTCACATACACAACCAGGTCACATAACACTGGGAGGTGGGGTTGTCATCAGATGAGGAAACAAATCAGGGAGGCCCCGGGACTTGTCCAAGTTTACACAGCACGTGCTGGAGCCAGAATTGAGACTCAGGTCAGCCTGATTCCAAAGCCAAGGTTTTTCCCCTTATATGTAGACACAAAATAATAACAACCATTTATCATTTATACTGTATTCTCATATACATTATTTCATTTGATCCTCACAACAGCCCTGTGAGGTAGATAGGGTTATGGGTTACTGTTATGCCCATTTCACAGATGAAGAAACAAAGGTGGCTCAGTGAGGTGAGTGACTTGCATAAAGTCACACAGCAAATTAGTGGCTTCACAGGTCCTGTGCTTTCTCTAAAGTCAAGCTGCTTGAATTAAGAAGCACCAAAAAGACGGAGAAATACTTTTTATGAAAAGGAACATGGGACAGTAGTGATTTATGAGATTTCTTCCTTAAATTGTTCTGCTGTGGTCACACCTTCTGCTGGCTGGTCTGAACTGTGTTCTCCTGAGTGGCTTTCCAAAATACCAATAGTCTGGTGGCCTGGGACAGTTGTGAGACTCAGGGGTCCCACTGTACCGGGGGGGGCGGGGCGGGGAAGACCTTTATTACTTAAGGAATGTGGCCTTTCCCACAGCTGAGCACACAAGCTCCTTCCTCAGCCCATCCCCTGGGGTACCTGTGGCACCAGGCGTCTCTGGCTTTGTCTGAGGGCCCCTGCCTAGTGGGGAAGACTGTGGGACTTCCACGGTCACCCTCATTCCAGGGATGAATCATAACATGCAGTTTTGAGACTTGCACTGCTTATCACCCCTGGAAAGTGGTGGCTCAGGGTGTCTTGCCCTGGGTCTCACCCCAAGGAAGTCAACAGACTGGTTATGCACAGAAACAGTACCACATTCCTCAGAGCAGTGTTATAGGTGCTGGACACTTCCTCCAAGGGCAGTGTTATGGTTCAGACCACTCCTGGGCTCCTTGCTACACACTGCCAAGACCCTGGTCTCCTTCCTCTGGGGAAGCAATCTTCAAACTTACCAGAAGATGGTCAAAAGCTATGCAGGGTCATGTCTGGTGAGGAGGGAGGGTCATAAACAAAGTGAAGCTGTAAAAACAGGGATGACCTACAGGGACAGGGATGACTTACAGGGAATGTCAGGGGGCTAACCTTGGTTTTGAAGACAAATCCCAAGGGGAATCCTAATTCCAAGTAGTAATATTTTCAGAATAGGTATGTGGCCTCTCTCAAAGTGACTATTCTGAAAAACAAAATACACATTTGGGTGAGAAGAAAGGTCTACCAGGAACAGAAAATGCTTGTGGGAAGACAGATTTCAGCTCAAGATAAGGAAGGACTTTCTAACAGCCAGCCATGACAGGGGCTGGTTGTGGGGATGACGGATGTTCTGTTGCTGAGAGTATGTAAGCAGAGATAGTTATCTCCTGAAGGTACTGGGGGGAAGCCCTCAGCCTCAAATGTGCTGGGGTGTGCTTGGGGTGGGAGAGCACTAAATGACTGTTGAATTATTTTCCAACCCTGAGAGTGCATAATATATTTGTTTAAAAGAATCTGTTTCAATGACACTTCAAATTCTTGGAGAAAGAAGTCAGGGATCAGGCCACATGATGAAGTGCCTTTCATTGTAGTGGCTCCAGATACTTTCAAATCTTCACAGGGATTAGCAGCTCATTCCTGAAGCCAGGAATCCCAAGATGCCTAGATTTGGCCCTGTCAAGAGGGACACCCCATCTTCTGAACATGCCTGGAGACTCACTCCTCTATGCCGGGCCAGCTCAAATCCCACCCCCACTACCTACTTCATTTCCAAGCCAGCCAAGCAAGCCCCAGGTCCTGGCCACATCCCGGGGATGGAGGGGCAGGCAGGATGGGAATCTCTGGGGAATTCCTGTTCTGAGAAACCAGAAGGAGCCTCTTATTCTCACTTCACCCCCCTCTACCAAAGGAAGGGCTGCAGGCAGTGCCTCATGGTACAGAGAGAGCTGGAGTCCAAGGGAAAAGTGCTGTTTTCTATCTAGCCAGGAAGTCCTCCTGTAGGACATGATGGCAGACTTCACTTACAGCAAACTGCCCATCTCCAGCTCAAAGCGGCAAGGAAAAAGGTGGCTGTGTCAAGAGGACACACAGATTCCTATGGGTGGACTGCATTGTTGGGGGGAATCAAGTCCTGCTATACGATTAATGCAGATTAGTATGGTACCCTGCCTCACACCACCGGTGAGACATTCTCCAACATCCTGGCTTTGGGAAGACCCCCTCCAGTGTTGCTGGGGTCCTTTTACCTATACCGTATTAATCGAATAATCTTATTGTTCATAAAATCCACAGCGTGTGGGTGAGAAGAGTCGATGCAGAAGCCATCACTCAGCGCAATCTTGAGCACCTCCTCCACAAAGACCTGGAAGCTGTTGATCTGCTTGTTGGCTGGCACCACCCAGAGCCTCTTGAGGTTCTGCTTGGTGTACTCCTCCTCTGGCAGGCCCTCCACATTGGCCACCCAGTCCAGAGTCAGGTGGTTGGGGTCTTGCAGGTGGCTGGTGATGGAGGAGAGGTTGCCATTGGAGCAGTAGAAGAGCTTGGAGCCGAGGAGCTTGAGGAAGAGGCAAGAGGTGCTGAAGATGTTGGCATTGAAGACCTCCATGCTGGAAGAGGAGAGGCTGTAGATCTGGGGTGCCTCACGCACGGTGAAATGGACCGTCTGCACACGCTGGTTCAGTGTGATGTTGAGCATGGCGTTCTTCTCGGCCTTGGACAGCTCCACCTCCTTCTCCTGCAGGGCCTCAATCAGGGGCTGCACCTGGTAGAAGTCGGCCTCCCTGCGCAGCAGGCCCATCTCCTGGAAGTCCTCGGGCAAGTCCAGGTGGGAGGTTCGGAGGAAGTTGAGGATGTAGCGGAACACTTTGCCGTCACGGTCAATGAAGCAATTGCCCTGGCTGTCCCTCTTGGTGGGCATCTTCCCGCTGAACATAGCACCCAGCATGGAGTCAGGGAAGCTGGTCAGGGTTGCCAGTGAGGTTGTATAGAGCTTCCCCCCGACATTGAGCGTGATGGGGTCAGACATGGCAGGAAGGCTGGGGTGCAGGAAAATAGTCCTACAGAGAGAAAAGAAAGAAATGACCATTACCCAACCATATCTGATGTCTTAGTCTTTTGGGGCTGGTATAACAAAATACTGTAGACTGGGTGGCTTAAGTAACAAATGTTTATTTCTCATAGTTCTGGAGGCTGGGAAGTTGAAGGTCAAGGTAGGGGCAGATTTGGTGTCTGATGTGTTCTAATATGGAGAAGGGGCAAGAGAGATCTCTGGAGTCTCTTTTATAAAGACAGTAATCTCTTTCATGAGGGTGGAGCCCTCATGACCTAATCTCCCAAAGGCTCTACCACCTTATACCAGCCCATTGGAAGTTGGGATTTCAGTGCATGAATTCTGGGGGACACAAACACCCAATCCATAACATCTGGGTAGTCACGGTTCTCAATTTCTTATTGTATGTCCTTGGAGTTGAAATGAATGAATAACTCGATAAACAACTGGATGGGTAATAATTGTCACTCAGACAGTAAAGCGTCTGTCTACAATGCGGGAGACCCGGGTTCGATCCCTGGCTTGGGAAGATCCCCTGGAGAAGGAAATGGCAATCCACTCCAGGACTATTGCCTGGAAAATCCCATGGACAGAAGAGCCTGGTAGGCTACAGCCCATGGGGTCACAAAGAGTCGAACACAACTGAGCAACTTCACTTTCTTTCTTTCTAAAGCATGTTAGGTTCACTAAGGGAGTTAAAAAAGAAAGAAAGAAATGAAAAGAAAAAGCAGAGAGGGATGCCTTCTGGCGAGGGTTACCCCTGCAATGTCAAGAGTCACAGTGACAGCTTGGATGTGCCAGCGGAGGGGAGCTTTGTAAGCCTTCAGGCATCTGTTTTGCTGTGAGACTGAAATACAACCCAAAGAACTGCTAAGAAAGAGAAATATCAAGACTCTACTTTCTCCAAAGAAATCTCGATTAAAACTTAGAGAGAAGAAATACAGCTCCACTCACCAGAACACCGACACAAGCTTCCCTAACCAAGAAACCTTGACAAGCCACCTGTACAAACCCACACAGAGCGAGGAAACGCCACAATAAAGAGAACTCCACAAACTGCCAGAATACAGAAAGGATACCCCAAACTCAGCAATTTAAACAAGATGAAGAGACAGAGGAATACCCAGCAGATAAAGGAACAGGATAAAAGCCCACCAAACCAAACTAAAGAGGAAGAGATAGGGAATCTACCTGATAAAGAATTCCGAATAATGATAGTGAAATTGATCCAAAATCTTGAAATCAAAATGGAATCACAGATAAATAGCTTGGAGACTAAGATCAAGAAGATGCAAGGAAGGTTTAACAAGGACCTAGAAGATATAAGAGAGTCAATATAAAATGAATAATGCAATAAATGAAATTAAAAACACTCTGGAGGCAACAAATAGTAGAATAACAGAGGCAGAAGATAGGACTAGTGAATTAGAAGATAGAATGGTAGAAATAAATGAATCAGAGAGGATAAAAGAAAAACAAATTAAAAGAAATGAGGACAATCTCAGAGACCTCCAGGACAATATTAAACGCTACAACATTCGAATCATAGGGGTCCCAGAAGAAGAAGACAAAAAGAAAGACCATGAGAAAATACTTGGGGAGATAATAGTTGAAAACTTCCCTAAAATGGGGAAGGAAATAATCACCCAAGTCCAAGAAACCCAGAGAGTCCCAAACAGGATAAACCCAAGGCGAAACACCCCAAGACACATATTAATCAAATTCACAAAGATCAAACACAAAGAACAAATTTAAAAGCAGCAAGGGAAAAACAACAAATAACACACAAGGGAATTCCCATAAGGATAACAGCTGATCTTTCAATAGAAACTCTTCAAGCCAGGAGGGAATGGCAAGACATACTTAAAGCGATGAAAGAAAATAACCTACAGCCCACATTACTGTACCCAGCAAGGATCTCATTCAAATATGAAGGAGAAATCAAAAGCTTCTCAGACAAGAAAAAGTTGAGAGAATTCAGCACCACCAAACCAGCTCTCCAACAAATACTAAAGGATATTCTCTAGACAGGAAACACAAAAACGGTGTATAAACTCGAACCCAAAACAATAAAGTAAATGGCAACAGGATCATACTTATCAGTAATTACCTTAAATGTAAATGGGTTGAATGCCCCAACCAAAAGACAAAGACTGGCTGAATGGATACAAAAACAAGACCCCTACATATGTTGTCTACAAGAGACCCACCTCAAAACAGGGGACACATACAGACTGAAAGTGAAGGGCTGGAAAAAGATTTTCCATGCAAATAGGGACCAAAAGAAAGCAGGAGTAGCAATACTTATATCAGATAAAATAGACTTTAAAACAAAGGCTGTGAAAAGAGACAAAGATGGTCACTACCTAATGATCAAAGGATCAATCCAAGAAGAAGATATAACAATTATAAATATATATGCACCCAACACGGGAGCGCCGCAATATGTAAGACAAATGCTAACAAGTATGAAAGGAGAAATTAACAATAACACAATAATAGTGGGAGACTTTAATACCCCACTCACATCTATGGATAGATCAACTAAACAGAAAATTAACAAGGAAACACAAACGTTAAACGATACAATAGACCAGTTAGACCTAATTGATATCTATAGGACATTTCATCCCAAAACAATGAATTACACCTTTTTCTCAAGCGCACATGGAACCTTCTCCAGGATAGATCACATCCTGGGCCATAAATCTAGCCTTGGTAAATTCAAAAAAATAGAAATCATTCCAAGCATCTTTTCTGACCACAATGCAGTAAGATTAGATCTCAATTACAGGAGAAAAACTATTAAAAATTCCAACATATGGAGGCTGAACAACACCCTGCTGAATAACCAACAAATCACAGAAGAAATCAAAAAAGAAATCAAAATTTGCATAGAAACTAATGAAAATGAAAACACAACAACTCAAAACCTGTGGGACACTTTAAAAGCAGTCCTAAGGGGAAAGTTCATAGCAATACAGGCATACCTCAAAAAATAAGAAAAAAGTCAAATAAATAACCTAACCCTACACCTAAAGCAACTAGAAAAGGAAGAAATGAAGAACCCCAGGGTTAGTAGAAGGAAAGAAATCTTAAAAATTAGGGCAGAAATAAATGCAAAAGAAACAAAAGAGACCATAGCAAAAATCAACAAAGCCAAAAGCTGGTTCTTTGAAAGGATAAATAAAATTGACAAACCATTAGCCAGACTCATCAAGAAACAAAGGGAGAAAAATCAAATCAATAAAATTAGAAATGAAAATGGAGAGATCACAACAGACAATACAGAAATATAAAGGATCATAAGAGACTACTATCAACAATTATATGCCAATAAAATGGACAACGTGGAAGAAATGGACAAATTCTTAGAAAAGTACAACTTTCCAAAACTCGACCAGGAAGAAATAGAAAATCTTAACAGACCCATCACAAGCACGGAAATTGAAACTGTAATCAAAAATCTTCCAGCAAACAAAAGCCCAGGTCCAGACGGCTTCACAGCTGAATTCTACCAAAAATTTAGAGAAAAGCTAACACCTATCCTGCTCAAACTCTTCCAGAAAATTGCAGAGGAAGGTAAACTTCCAAACTCATTCTATGAGGCCACCATCACCCTAATACCAAAACCTGACAAAGATGCCACAAAAAAAGAAAACTACAGGCCAATATCACTGATGAACATAGATGCAAAAATCCTTAACAAAATTCTAGCAATCAGAATCCAACAACACATTAAAAAGATCATACACCATGACCAAGTGGGCTTTATCCCAGGGATGCAAGGATTCTTCAATATCCGCAAATCAATCAATGTTATACACCACATTAACAAATTGAAAAACAAAAACCATATGATTATCTCAATAGATGCAGAGAAAGCCTTTGACAAAATTCAACATCCATTTATGATAAGAACTCTCCAGAAAGCAGGAATAGAAGGAACATACCTCAACATAATAAAAGCTATATATGACAAACCCACAGCAAACATTATCCTCAATGGTGAAAAATTAAAAGCATTTCCTCTAAAGTCAGGAACAAGACAAGGGTGCCCACTTTCACCACTACTATTCAACATAGTTTTGGAAGTTTTGGCCACAGCAATCAGAGCAGAAAAAGAAATAAAAGGAATCCAAATTGGAAAAGAAGAAGTAAAACTCTCACTGTTTGCAGATGACATGATCCTTTACATAGAAAACCCTAAAGACTCCACCAAAAAATTACTAGAACTAATCAATGATTATAGTAAAGTTGCAGGATATAAAATCAACACACAAAAATCCCTTGCATTCCTATACACTAATAATGAGAAAACTGAAAGAGAAATTAAGGAAACAATTCCATTCACCATTGCAACAGAAAGAATAAAACACTTAGGAATATATCTACCTAAAGAAACTGAAGACCTATATATAGAAAACTATAAAACACTGGTGAAAGAAATCAAAGAGGACACTAATAGATGGAGAAATATACCATGTTCATGGATTGGAAGAATCAATATAGTGAAAATGAGTATACTACCCAAAGCAATTTATAGATTCAATGCAATCCCTATCAAGCTACCAACGGTATTCTTCACAGAGCTAGAACAAATAATTTCACAATTTGTATGGAAATACAAAAAACCTTGAATAGCCAAAGCTATCTTGAGAAAGAAGAATGGAACTGGAGGAATCAACCTACCTGACTTCAGGCTCTACTACAAAGCCACAGTTATCAAGACAGTATGGTACTGGCACAAAGACAGAAATATAGATCAATGGAACAAAATAGAAAGCCCAGAGATAAATCCACGCACCTATGGACACCTTATCTTTGACAAAGGAGGCAAGAATATACAATGGATTAAAGACAATCTCTTTAACAAGTGGTGGTGGGAAAACTGGTCAACCACTTGTAAAAGAATGAAACTAGAACACTTTCTAACACCATACACAAAAATAAACTCAAAATGGATTAAAGATCTAAACGTAAGACCAGAAACTATAAAACTCCTAGAGGAGAACATAGGCAAAACACTCTCCGACATACATCACAGCAGGATCCTCTATGACCCACCTCCCAGAATACTGGAAATAAAAGCAAAAATAAACAAATGGGACCTAATTAAACTTAAAAGCTTCTGCACAACAAAGGAAACTATTAGCAAGGTGAAAAGGCAGCCTTCAGAATGGGAGAAAATAATAGCAAATGAAGCAACGGACAAACAACTAATCTCAAAAATATACAAGCAACTCCTACAGCTCAACTCCAGAAAAATAAATGACCCAATCAAAAAATGGGCCAAAGAACTAAATAGACATTTCTCCAAAGAAGACATACAAATGGCTAACAAACACATGAAAAGATGCTCAACATCACTCATTATCAGAGAAATGCAAATCAAAACCACTATGAGGTACCATTTCACGCCAGTCAGAATGGCTGCGATCCAAAAGTCTATAAGCAATAAATGCTGGAGAGGGTGTGGAGAAAAGGGAACTCTCTTACACTGTTGGTGGGAATGCAAACTAGTACAGCCACTATGGAGAACAGTGTGGAGATTCCTTAAAAAACTGGAAATAGAACTGCCTTATGATCCAGCAATCCCACTGCTGGGCATACACACTGAGGAAACCAGAAGGGAAAGAGACACGTGTACCCCAATGTTCATCGCAGCACTGTTTATAACAGCCAGGACATGGAAGCAACCTAGATGTCCATCAGCAGATGAATGGATAAGCAAGCTGTGGTACATATACACAATGGAGTATTACTCAGCCATTAAAAAGAATACATTTGAATCAGTTCTAATGAGATGGATGAAACTGGAACCTATTATACAGAGTGAAGTAAGCCAGAAAGAAAAACACCAATACAGTATACTAACACATATATATGGAATTTAGAAAGATGGTAACAATAACCCTGTGTACGAGACTGCAAAAGAGACACCGATGTATAGATCAGTCTTATGACTCTGTGGGAGAGGGAGAGGGTGGGGAGATTTGGGAGAATAGCATTGAAACATGTATAATATCATGTATGAAACGAGTCGCCAGTCCAGGTTCGATGCATGGTACTGGATGCTTGGGGCTGCTGCACTGGGACGACCCAGAGGGAGGGTAGGGGAGGGAGGAGGGAGGAGGGTTCAGGATGGGGAACGCGGGTATACCTGTGGCGGATTCATTTCGATATTTGGCAAAACTAATACAATATTGTAAAGTTTAAAAATAAAATAAAATTAAAAAAAAAAACATACAAAAAATAATAATAATTAAAAAAAAAATGAAAAGAAAAAACAAAGCCTGGGTCCCACCCTCCAGAGACTGTTTTAATTGGGTGTGGCATGTAAGCCCACCATTGACGTATTTTAAAGCTGATTCTAAATGTTCAGTTAGGACAGAGAACCACTGGTCTAAGGAAAGGCAGAAAATGCACCTGGACTGAATGCTATGCTGGCTGCCCTTACGTACATTTGCTTACACACTATCCTTTGACATACACAATACCACCAGTCATCCCCACTGTGAGGGAAACTGCCAGGATTCACTCCCCAGGCTTACAGTGGTACAGGGTCCTGCAGGATTCAAGCCCAGCTGCCTTTATACGAGACAGAAAAATGTATTCATCCTTACTAGCCAACTACTGGGCCATTCTCGGTACTTAACAGACATTCTGAGGTGTAGAACTCCAAGCCCCGTTCTCCTTCTGCTGTATCAATGTTGCCTTATTTATTTTTCTATCTAAAAGAATGCACAACAAATGGCTGTGATTAGTACCATTTCCATCTATCTTTCAGGCCCACAATGGGTCACTCGGTCCTCTGGACTCCCAGTGACGCTCCTTCTGGATTCTCACCCTCCCATGATGACCTGCCTGGCCATGAAGATGCCCTTGGCTCCTGATGGCCTTCCCTTTCCTACCATGATGGAACCCCAGGCTCCTCTGAACCTTGCTTTGTAGTGTGGATGTGGGCCTTTGCCACCGAGCACCCTTCCTGAGGGCTCTTTACCCACTCCTTAACAACTCTCCCCTGCTATCCCCCCACTGACCTCACAGCCTCTAGTGTCCATGGCTGGTGAGTCTCCTTCAACCTGAAGTCTTGGATTCTAACTTTTCTTTAAGGGTCTAGAAATCAGGGGATGTACTGTTTTTGTTCCTAACATGATACCTTCCCAGGAGTCAAATTGTGCAGTGAATCCAGGAATCTTTCCCTAATGTTGGGTGTGGGGCACAGGTAGGAATCAGTCCCAGTGCTGCCCCTGAGAAGAGGCCAGGCTGGCAGAGGAGACCACAACAACAGGCAGTGATGAGGAAAATGACCAGCTACAGCACAGTGAGGACAGCTAATATTTCATAATAACGTTAAATGGTGTATATATCTATAAAAATGCTGAGTTGCTACGCTGTAAACCTGAAACTAATGTTGTAAATCAACTCTACCTTAATAATAAAGAAAGAATAAAATAAAAAGAAGGAAGGAAGGATGGAAAAAAGGAAGAACAAGCAGGAGTAGGCCTGGGGTGAATTCTGGCACGCTTACTGTCCAGATGGGAAAACTGAGGTCCAAGCAGGGGACTGCCCTCAAAGTCACCCAGCAAGGGTAGCAAGCGGGCCAGGGCGGTTGTCACCAAACATCTGCCTTCCGAGGGGGCTGACTGCACTGTGAACCTGTGAGTCACTCAATCGTGTCTGACTCTTTGCAACCCCATGGACTATTTGCCCCACCAGGCTCCTCTGTCCATGGGGATTCTCTAGGCAAGAATACTGGAGCGGGTGGCCATTCCTTTCTCCAGGGGATCTTCCGGACTCTGGTATCGAACCTGGGTCTCCCATAGCGCAGGCAGATTCTTTACCATCTGAGCCACCAGGGAAGCCCGACTGCACCGAGACCCCTTTACTCCAGAGGGTGGTGGCCATGCTGGGTGTGGAGGACTCTTGGCTGCCTCACCCAATTCTTTGGCGGGGTTGGGGTGGGGGGTGAATTCTGTCCCTGTCCAACAGGGCACTTTGATATTGCAGAAAGGCATTAACCATCTGGAGTGTCTGAAGAGAAACAAGCCCATGATGAAGTTACAAAATCATTAACAGAAGCCTGGAGCAGATGGGCTGTGAGACGGTGGTGGTGGGTGGGTTGGGGTTGGGGGAAGGGGGGTGTCCAACAGAGAAGGCTGGGGGAGGGCTCCTAGGAAGGGGCGGTAACCACGCTGCTGAGACTTGCAGCTGAGGTGTATGCTTGGCCTGGGGCCCGAGTCTGACCAATTTTCCCTCCAGGGGGTGCAGGCAGGAGCTGGACCCAGGAGTGGGCCACCTGCTTTCTCATTCCAGCATCTCCTTTTCTTTCTAGATAATAATCTGCACCTTCAACTTTCCAGTCTCTCTTTCTCTTTAAGGCTCAGGCTCTGTGAAGTGGCTGAGCTCCAAGGAAAGGAAAGGGCAGGCTTTGGCGCGGCAGAGAGGCTGGGATGTCTTTCCTGACAATTCTCTGGGCTGCAAACCCCATATCTCCTAAGTACATAACTTCTGAAGAGCTCAAAGCAGGTGGGGAGGACAATCAGGTGCCACAGGGCAAACCGGGGCCCTTGGATGGGCACTCAAAGTCCTATTTTTCTGCATGCAAAGCGACAGAGCAGCTGCCTTCCTGCCCCCGCGCCCTGCTGTGCGGCTCCTGGTCATTCATCCAGCGCAGTGCCAGGGGTTGCAGTCTGGGCCGAGGCTGGTTAGAAGGAGGTCTCCTGACCCCTGGAATACAGACTCAGACATAGAACACTTATGGACGCACTGGGGGAAGGAGAGGGTGGAATGACTAGAGAGAGTAGCACTGAAATACATGTTACCATATGTAAAATAGATAGCTGATGGGAAGTTTCTATATAGCGCAGCAGGGAGCTCAGCCTGGCGCTCTGCAACAACCTCGAGGGGCAGGATGGAGTGGGAGGTGGGAGGGAGGTTCAAGAGGGAGGGGATATGTGTATACCATGGCTGATTCGCGTTGATATATGGCAGAGACCAACACAACATTGTAAAGCAATTATCCTCCAATTGAGAAAAAAAGAAGGTAGGTCTCCTGACCCCAGACTAGGGGGCTCCCTGTGCTCTTCTCCACAGACTCAGGAATCATAGAAGTCAGCCCTTCCAGCCCCTATTTCCTAGTCACAGTGCCCAGTGCCCACCGTGGAAAGTCCACAGGCTTGGTCTGAGAGCCATGATGACACAAGGGGGTAGGAACTGGCATCCCAAGGCTGAGCAGCTTCCCTGAGGGTGGCAGGGGCTTTCACCACTGAGCTCCAGCCCCACTGTGTACCCAGCTGCCTCTTAGACATGCCCACCTGGATTTTCTGTGGATACCAGAAGCCTCACAAAGAGTTCCTCTTCACCAGATCCTGCTGTGACTTCTCAGCCACCCATCTGCGTGAGCCCACAAGGCAGCCCTGACTCAGCATCCCTAACATTTTTCTCAACTGTCTCCTTGAACCTGTCCCTGTAGGAACTCCTGGAGCTCAGGGCTCACCCCAACTCCCCCAGCATCCTCACGTGGCTCCCTGCCTCCTTTCTGTCCACCTGCCATTTCAGTTTGCAGGCTGATTTTCCTGAAGCAGTGCTGCCTGCTCTGACTACTGTGTGCAATCCAATCTCAACTTCAATCCCGCCTCTCCCCACACTCTATGCTCCGGCCGTCCTGACACCACGGGATCCGCCCTCCCCTGCCCTGCCTTTGCTCTCCTTATACCACCCTTCTTCACTTTTTTCACTTTCTCTGCATTCAATCTATGAGTCACTGCCTCTATCTATCCCCAAACCTCCACTTTGCCAGCTCTCTTCTTGGGGCTTCTGGTCCCTTGCACAGACCACCATTCTATCATGTAATCAATCATGTAATGATCTGCTTTGGATTTGGCCCTCCTCCCTAGTGCTCTCAAGGTGAAGATCACTGGACATCGATATGCATAAAAAGAACCTCAACTCTTATCTCGAAACACAGATGAAAAATTAACTCAAAAGAGGTCACAGACAAATGGACTGTGACTCAGCAATACAAGCCAACTAGCTACTGACACACAACACAGAAGCCCCAAAGCATCCTATTAAGTGGAAGAAGCCGGCCTCAAAAGGTCACATGGTGTATGATTTTACTTATACAACATTCTGGAAAAGACACACCTATAGATACAGAAGTCAGACCAGTAATTGGAGAGGCTGGGGATAAGACTGGCTACAAAGAGACTGGAGGAATATTCTGGACTGACAGAAATATTCAATATCTTGATGTAGTGGCAGTCAGATGACTATATAAAGATTATAGAAATTCGTGTAACTGTACACCTAAAAAGCGTGACTTTTACTGCACATAAATTATGCCTTCATAAACTGGAAAAAACCAAGATTGTGATTATGTCATGAATAATATAATACACTGGGTTATGACCAGTTTTATATATATTGTTGTGAAACTTTTGTTTCATTTGTGTGTGTGTGTGTCTGTGTGTGTGAGAGGCAGAGAGAGAGAGAAAGGAACTGGAAGGTGATATAAAGTGTACCTTCATAACGTGGGTTATGATGAAACTTGTTTGTGAAAACCGCTGCCTGGTTTGTGATCTCTGTGGCAGCGGTGACCCAGCTCCTGTCCCTCTGTGTTCACTGCCGAGCACATGGCGGGTGCTGGGGGTACTGCGGAGGAGGGGCCGAGGGAGGAAGGGATGAACACGTCCTGAGCATTCTACTACATCCTAGGCCTGTACACCCACCAGCCCTTTAAACTCATATAGCAGTTCTACAAAGCAGCCATCGTTCCGTTAGGCAGATAGGAAACAAGAGACTCAGGAGACTGAGGACTTGCCCAGGACACACGGCCGGGAGTGGAAAGCTCACTCTCTTTCCCCTGCACAGGCTGCTGAGAGCTGGAACAGCAACAAAAGGCTGTTTCATAGCTTTCACAAGTTTGAGAATCCCTGAAGCAGCCTTTTAAAATAGTGCTAGGCAGCTTGCTTGGCAAGACAGAGCTACCACCTGCTGAGCACACACTTCCTGCTTTTATAATGCTTTGGCTAACACACAGTAGCATTTTATTTATTTTTAACAAATTATATAGAGAAGTATAGAGAATGATACTACCGTGCTGATTCTTTACCTGCATTACCTCACTTGATGTCTATATAAGCACCCTGCCGGACAGATGCTATTATTTCTGTTTTACAGATGAGGAAACCGAGGCTCAGGAAGGTTAAGAGATTGCTCAAGATTACAGAGCTAGTCACTGGAGGAGCTGTGATCTGAATCCAGGTCGGTGCGAGTCCAACACCTCTCACTATTTCCCCTTCCCACCCTGAGGCCCTAACATGAGTGGAAGGTGCACATTCCCTTATTCTCTGCCCAGATCCGACTGGGGTAGGTCTTTCGGCAGCTAGTCTGGGGCTGGCCTGGGACTCTGCCCACTCACATCTGAGGATATGGGGACTGGATCCTGGATGGCCTGGAGCCCCTCCATAGCTGACATACCACAAGTCTAAACCCTACTGTTTCAATAGCAACCCATGATCCTTAATGACAAAGCAGCAAAATACAAAAAGCCAGGTTTTTTTAAAAAAGCCAGATTAGAAAAGATGAATGAGAATTACAAACCGGACCATGAAACAGGAGATAAAAGAAACTCCACCACTGTCTGAACAAATAATTTGTCCTAAGCAGGAGAATTTCCAAGTCTGCCTCTCGACTCAAAAAGAACCAAGAAAAAAGATCAGCCCATTTCCCTCTCTGAGAAAACCAGGAAATTATCCCAGGCAGATCCTCGGACCATCTGCCTGGGCAGGGAAAGTCAGGGGGCCTGGGAACTTGGGAGGTGGCTGGAACTCTCTCCTCCCTGAAATAAGTCTGTGGCCCAAATGAGGGGTGGTGGATCTTAAAGCCCAGCCTGGTACCATGTGGAGGGCAATCCCAGTCTAGAGTCTGAAAATCACCCCGTTGCAACCTTTAATTGTAACAAAGGAAATAGAATTCTCTGAGAGTGAGTGTCCTGTAAGCAGGGGTAGTTAAGACATTGCTCTGGAGTCCTCCTTTAAAACTATGTCCTTTAAAACCATTCCCACAGGTCTCAAGAGACACAGCTACTGCCTGGTGAGTACTTATTAGGTACTTGCTATTAGACACATTTGCTCAGTTAATCCTTGTAACTTCCTTTGAGGAAAGCATTCTCTCCACTTCATAAATGAGAATCTGAGGCTCTAAGAGGCAGGTGACTTGCCCAAAGAAATGTGTGGCGGAGCCAGGATTCAAGCCCAGGCCCGTCTGCCTGCCATACTCTGAATGACCTTGGGAATTCAGCAGTCAAACCCCTTGCAGAGGTTTGGCACTTGTCCTCTCCTACCTCTTACCAGGTGCTCTCATACCTGCCACCTCATTTTGATTCTGACACGCATGACCAGTGAGTGTGCAGAGAACCAACATTTCCTGAGCACTGAGGACATGTCCCGAGCTATGTGAGGCATTTTCCTGTAGATTATGTCACTGCAACACCACACTGAGGCTGTGAGGCAGGTACAATTATTATCTCTATTTTCTGGATTATAAAACTGAAGCACAGAGCAGTGAAGACAGCTGCTTAAGATCACACAGCTAGCAGTAGCAGAGCTAGAATTCCAAGTGAGGCCTCTCTTCAAAGCCTGTGCTGCCCAGGGACTTCCCTCGTGGTCCAGTGGTTAAGAGTCCACCTTGCAGTGCAGGGGATGTGGGTTTGATCCCTGGTTGGGGAACTAAGATCCCATGTGCCGCGGGGCAACTAGGAAGTCCATGCACTGCAATGAAAGATCCCACGGGTCAGGCCTGCAGCCAGGTAAGTAAATATTTTTTTTTTTAAAATTACACCTATCTTAAAAAACCCCTGTGCTCCCTTCGAAAACAAAGAAGCATATGCTTCTTTATTAAGAAGCATAAATAGGACTCGAATAAACAGAGACCTGTGATGATTCTGAGAGGCAGTATCTTAAAGCTGTTCTTCCCTGGTGGCTCAGACAGGAGATCTGCCCACAAGGCAGGAGACCCAGGTTCAATCCCTTGGCTGGGAAGATCCGCTGGAGAAGGGAGTAGCAATCCACTCCAGTATTCTTGCCTGGAGAACTCCATGGGCAGAGGAGCCTGGCAGAATACAGTCCATGGGATCGCACAGAGTTGGACACGATTGAGTGACTAACACTTTCACTTCACTTAAAAATTAATTATAGTTGTTATGCTATTCTAATCCCACTCCCAAAAGTATGTTTTCAAAAGATTAAAAAAAAAAGGATTAAAATCTTATTTTGGAAAAATTGGTGATAACCTAAAAGAGTATTTGAAAAAGTATATTTTAGTATAATGTATGAAATCAGACTGTGAGGCAATGACATTTCAGACTGTGGTGTTAAGACAATGAAAAGGGGAAGGAATTTTGTAGTAACCATGTTGAAAAGACTGATTATCAATTAAAAAAAAAATATTGATCCTTACAACAACTCTGGGATGTAGGCAAGATAGATCACATTATCTTTATTTCACAGACACAGTGAGAATGAATCCCTGGCCCAGGGCTTTGTGTCCATTCTTGACCTCTGAGTCATGGCCTCTGGGAGGTTCCAGGTTTGGACACTGCTCAGAGGACTAGTCCTTTGGAGGCAGCCTAAGGTCTTCTCTAACCCGGGTCCTGAACAAGAGACTGAACCCAGATGCAGAGGTCCTAGTTAATAGCCCACACACTAACAGAGCCTTAGAACAAGCAAGGGCTCTTTCTGTGCAATTCCCTACATTATTGCCCACTAAGCCTCCATAATGAAGGTATTTTACATGCAATCTACTCCTTTTACACACCGAGGACCAGTTGTTTTAACAATCAAACTACAAGGCTTTGATAATTATTTATCTTTTTATCCATCCATCCATCTATACATCTATCATGTCTCAGCTCTGCTCAGAGCCTAGAAATGATACTCCAAGTAGCAACGAGCACACCTGACTCCGGATCGTGGTTTTTAAACCTTAACTCCTACAAAAACAAACTATGGTTTCCTGGGGAAACTGGTGATTCCAGGACTTTGACAGGAAAAATTCAAGGTGAGCCTGGAACATCTCTTTCCAGACAGCAAAGAAGACATCAAAGATTAACGTGATCAAGTCAAAAGAACGCAGATCTCAAAAGCTGTCATCACAAGGAAAAATTTTTTTCATAACTATGTGATCATTCCACAATATATACAAATATCAGATCATAATTTGCTGTTTTTCTTGTTTAGTTGTTAAGTCGTGTCTGACTCTTTGAGACCCCATAGACAGTAGCCTGCCTGTCCATGGGATTTTCCAGGCAAGAATACTGGAGTGGGTTGCCATTTCCTACTCAGGGAGGTCTTCCCAACCCAGGGATTGAACCCATGTCTCTTGTTATCTTCTGCATTGGCAGGGGCATTCTTTACCACTGTGCAGCTGGGAAGCCCACTTTAGTTACAAGAGGGAAAAACTTAACCTTTTATGGAAAGATCAGGCTGTTATGACCTTATCCAATAATCAAACTTAGCATTCATGGATAGGATAGTAGGATTCTGATAACATATGCCTCCTAATGTGATGCAATTGTAAGTACACAACATTGCCAGAAAAGAAATAAAACAAGTTGAACCTAGTTATTGCTAAAATAAATTTAAACGGGTAGAGGGGCTCTATCTAGATTAAATGAATTGCTTAGAGAGATATAATTAAATGCAATGAATGAATGTTGACTGCATCTGATTAAAAAAATATGAGATAATTTTTGACAGTTGGAGAAATTTGAATCTCAACTGTTTAGTAGATAATATTGAGTTCTTGCTATTTTTCTTAGGTATGATAATAGTCTTATGGTTATGGTACAGAATGTTATAATTAGGAGATAATATGCTGAAGAATTTAGGGGTCAAGTGTCAAGACATCTGTAACTTTTCAATAGTTTAGCAAAAACTGTACATGTGTAAAAACAAAATTGTCAATGTGAATCGGTGCATCGGTGAAAGGCTATTCCTTCAATGTTTCTGTATGCTTAAAAATTCTAAGAATATTTTTATTTTGAAGGAAGAGGGAAGAAAAGAGCACTTCTTTCCTGCGACTACAGATGTAAAGTTTAGTCAGAGTGCCTGGCCCTAGTAAATAGCCAGATTCCATAAATATTAGATGTTATTACTACTACTAAGGTGCATTAGCATCTCATGATCTTCTCCTGATGTCTCAGTGCTCTGGAGGATGAAGAAGCTAACCAGGGCTAAGCTAAAATAGCCCACAGTTGGTGGAGGGCAACTGAATGTACATCCAAGTAGTCTTCATACTCAGACGAAACTGCCCACAGGAACCACAAAATTAGGCCTGCCTGTCTCCATGCTGAGATCCAGGCTGGGAGAAGATGGCTGTTTAGGCCTTGTTTTCCCTGCTTCCTTTTGAACTCAGTCTCTGCTACTACAGTAGAAAAGAAACTCCTGTGATGGTTTACCAAGAATGTTAACAAAGAGGGGCCACTTCTGGGCCTCACAGATGTTTATGGGAAGAGGAAAGTGCTTGGGCTTTGGTGTCACCTGGGCTTGCATTTGAATCAGGCTCTGCCACTTCATTAGCTGTGTGGCCCTAGACCAATTCCTGGGCACACGATGGTGATCATAACAACAGCAGCAGTAATAATAATGGCTGACGTTTATTGAGCAGTTACTACTATGCTATGCACTTTGTGTGTGCTTAGTTGCTCAGTCGTGTCCGACTCTTTGCAACCCCATGAACTGCAGCCCACCAGACTCCTCTGTCCATGGGGATTCTCCAGGCAAGAATACTGGGGTGGGTTGCCATGCCCTCCTCCAGGGGATCTCCCCAATCCAGGGATCAAACCCAGGTCTCCCACATTGCAGGTGGATTCTTTACTGACGGAGTGACCAGGGAAGCCCTTTATGCATGTTAATTTCATAGATGAAGATGCTTATTATTATCCCTACTTTACAGACCAACCACATCACGCCCTCTCCTATCTCTGCAGTTTGGCATCTGCTATCCCTCTGCCTGCACTGCGAAGAAAATGCCATTCATCTGCCAGACCCATTGGCTGCAATTCATTCCTTTCTTCTTTGCATCTCCAGAGCATTTTATTCTTACTCCTTACCAAGGCTCACTTTCCTTAAGTAGACGGTTGCTTGGCCACCCTGTCAGGTCAGGGATCTGTACCCCAGATCTGTACCCCAAGAAGTCGGCAGGCAGGGGAAGGGGGAAAACTTTCTCCCCGTTTAGTCATATCCATTTTCCTAGTCCCAGACTATCATCTACCAATAGGGAGGTTTACCAATCTCTTCTGAATTTTCAAAACTTTCTATTTTGAAACAGTCTCTTGAATTTTCAGTTTGGAATCTGAGGCACATGGCAAAGCCCAGGTAATTACCTGGAAGTAAATATAAGAACTCCCAAAGTATAGGGGATGCATAGAACACAGCTAGGTAAACTTCAAGGATGACAGCACTCAAAGTGAGTAATGTGTCTCCCAAAAAACTAGAGCAGTCTTCCCCACCTTACTTACACAGCCCACCAGATAAAGAGTCTGGCTCACAGCCCTGGAGACTATCTGGGGATACCACCCTCCACCTCCCCTTCCTGGCCTCCCCACACCCAACAGCTGTATCTTTAGCTCTGCTTTGCCCAGTTCGTATCTCTAAAAGGCCCAAATGCTGTTTGCTCTATTATATGCTCACCAGACAGAGAAGGTGCTTCCCAACTCAGATGACACACTTGGATCTTTGAAGGAGTCAACCAACAGGGCAAAGTCAACCAACAGGGCTGGAGAAGGGAAGTCACCTGACCTGGCTTGCACAGCAAAGCATTCTCTCATCTGGTGTAGATTTCCAACAATCATCACCATCCTCTACCCTCTTCCAGAACCTTCCTTCATCCTTTTGGCTCACCCTTAGGCTTCACCTTCTGGTTTTCCTCAGGCCCAACCACTCTTCCACGGTCTTCCTGCTCCTCACAAGAAAGATAATTTATGAACAAACGTCTTTCAAACCTACCTCCTCATTTCATCCTAACAATAAGCCTCGGAGGTTAGCAGTGAGGAAGCTGGTCCTGTCACACAACCTGTGAAGGACCGGGACACTTGTCATCTATTCCCGGCCATTCACTACAGATTAAACCTCTACCTCCCTGCACTGCAGGAAAAAAAGCAGTGCCTTGAGAGTAAGGAGTCCTTGGGTGGTTTGGGGCAAGTCATTTTACTTCTCTGAGCCTCAGGTTCCTCAACTGTAAACCGATATGGTGACGTCTTCACAGGGTGTGAGTTGAATGAACTCAAATGTGTGACGCCGGGTTCAAAGGATGGGCTCTTTATTTTCTAGTCACAAGGAAAAGATGCTCCGTGCATCTGTAGACATTTGCCCATCTGGGCACTCTCTTACTCAAGTCCTATCAGCGCTGCTGATCCAGGGCCGAGAGGGATCCTTTTCATCTTTCCGTCTCCACCCTTCCCTCCCCAACGCTTTTCGGCTCATTCCACCCAATCCAACTCAGGCTTGCTTCCTTGGCTTCCTTTGCACCCATTTCCCCAGCCCCTTCTCCGATCTCACGCGCGTTCCACTTCTTATCTAGAGACCCCGCCCCTCCTTAACCCACCCACCGGACTCCTCCCACAGTCTCGGCCCTTATTATCCGGGCTTTTCAGACTATCGCCATCCGTCCAGGCTCCTTCCACCAGCTCCGCCCCTTCTTCCCCATAAACGTCCCCTCCCCCGCAGCCACAGGCGTTGCTATTCCCATTGCACGGATGAGAATGGCGAGGCTAGGGTAGGCTAGATGACTTCTCACGGTAGGACAGGTGTCCAGATGGGTCCGTGACCCCTAGCCAGCAGTCCCTGCACCCCACACCCCCGTCCGTGCCGCACCCACCTCCTGCCCTCGCTCAGCAACCTCCCCTCCGCGGGCGGCCAGCGCAGCTTTGCGAGGGGGGCGGAGGGCCGGAGCCCAGCCCAGGGGCGTGGCGGCCCGGGACCCGCCCGCTGCTCTCTGGGACTTGTAGTCCTCCAATAGGCTCTTTGTAGCTCCGCGTTTCGGGCGTCGAACTTCATCTCCCGGGAGGCATTGCAGTTAGCCGGCCCGCTCCCGCCCCGCCCCCACCAGAGCTCAGGCCGGCTGGCCTTAAAGGGGACGCAGCGTGAGTGGCGGTTCGCAGGGTGGCCCCCGCTGGGCTCCGCCCCTTTTCCCGCACCTCGCCCCTCCCCCCAACTTCGCCCCGCAGCCCTGTGGCTACGCCGCTGAGTCGAGCTCCCCAGTTACAGACTTGTGCAGGGCCGGGTGGAGAGGTTGGGCTTTGCAGTGGAAGCAGCATCCCTGCTGTCTGGGACTTGGCGGAGGGCGTCCCCACTCCGGGGGAAGCCAAGGACCCGCCCTGACCTCGTCTGGCCCAGCCTGGCTCCTTCCCGGCCAGAGCTCCCCTCCTTAGGAGCTGACTCCTGAGGCCGGGGCCACCAGGCTTCCGAAGGTAAGGGGACTGGGGCGTGTATGAGGGTTGGGGGAGGGAGTGTCTGAACCATCCTTTTGATGGTTCGAGAGCCCGGACACGCGCGTGGGGCTCTGAGAATCCGGGGCTGGGAGGCGGGAGGTCTGGGTGCATAGTGGGCCTGGCTGTGTGACCTTGGGCGAGTAGCTACCCCTCTCTGGGCCTCCATCTCCTTCATCAATTGTGTACATAGAGACCCCGCCCCTGCCCCCGCCCCCCTCAGGGTTGAGGGCACCGGCGCCCAATATATCATGAAGCTCACCGGCCTTTCGTGGGATCCGCAGACCCAGTCTGGGCTGGGAGCAGGTGCAGTGGTATAACTGGAGGGGGTGGGGTGGGGCCGAGGTGGGTTACAAACTGGGGGCGCCCGAGAGGCCACCTGCGCTTGGAATGGGCTCTGCTATTCTCTGCATTCTCGGCCAGGGCGTACTCCAGCTACAAGAAGCCTTGCGCACGGGAGACCCCGGATATGTCAGCCTGGTGCCCGCCCTTCCAGAAAGCCTGGGGTGGGGTGGGGATGGGGGCGCGGCCACCAGAAGTGTGTGAGGGGTGGCCCCCATTGCTTATGTGTTTCTGAGAAGGGAATATATCCCACCTCCTTCCCTTCTCTTCCTCAGTTCCCCTTCAGTAAAATCGTAGGTGGTTTTTACTGATAACCTCTCCCCACCTCATTTTTTCCCCTCCTTTCTTTTGGGGTGACAGTTTGGTGGCCCAAATGAAGGTCTCCCGGTAGTATGACAAGGGAATCCTTCCCAGGGCTGCCTTGCATAGAAGTTCAGTTAAAAAAATCCAGAGAGGAATGCTGCTGTCCAGAGGCCTGAGGGACCAGGGATGGAGAGCTTCTGGGTGTCAGGAAGGACAGCCTGGTGCTCCCGTCTCCCCTCCCACAGGCAGCTCCAGCACCCAGGGGAGCCAAAGGAGGGAGACTGGGTCTGAGGGTCAAAGAGGAAAGGAAATGCGCTTCTCAGTGCTGGGCTGCTGGGCCGGGGGTGGGGGTGGGTAGGGGGGGTGGGTTGCTGTGCTCCGGCATCTGAAGAGATTGAGTGAGACCTTGAAGCACCCTTCCGTGTCCCAGGAGATTCTGTGAGCTTTCTACCTGAGAGTTAACCAGGAACAGTCTTCTTTGTTTGTTTTCTTTTTCTTCAGCTCTGGTTGTTGGAGTCATTTCTAGAATGGCCCATCCAGTGACCTCTGTAGGGGCTCTCTTGGCTGAGGTTTTCAGATTCTCAGGGTTGTGGATATGCACGACTGGACCTGACCAGGGGGCGGTGAATGGACCGAGGGTCAGGCCTGTCCCTGGAAGGAGCTTTTCTAGCGACATCCTTGGTTTTATCTCATCTTGCTGTCATGTCTCTCGGTCACTTGGCACTCCTTCACCTCTGTGCCCGGTCCTGTGCTGGACACTGGGCACAGACAGGGGAATTGGACCTACTTCCTCCCCAAAGAGATCCCCACCTGGTGGGGGAGATGGATATAAAATCAATCTGGTTCCACTGCTGAAGGATGAGAGAATGAAGACGGCCTTGGGAGGCCAAAGCCCAGAGACTTGAGTTGCAGGGGGATTTGGAAAGGCTTCCCAGAGGAGGGGTCATGTGACCCGGGTATTGAAAAATGAGTCAGAATTTGCCGGGAGAGAAAAAGAGGATGTTTTCTCTTTCCCAGCAGAGAAAACATCCCCAAAGTGTTGAGCAGGAAAAAGCCCACTGCCCAAATTCCTGTAGACTCACCACCACCAAATGGAGTTTGTCAAGTTCATCTCTAACCCTGCCCCATATTAGCTTAGTGTCACAGAAAAGACTTGAAAGACAGGCTCAGGAGTTTGGACTTTACCTTGAAGGGATTGGGGAAGCCTTGAGGGTTCTAAGCAGGGACATGGCAGGATGGAGTTTATTATCTAATGAGGTTGCTTTGCCGACATTTGCAGGGTGAGTGGGAGAGACCGGGGAGGGATGGGGAAGTCTGAGCTGGGGCCCGGGGAGAGAGTGAGGCAGGGCATTGTGCACAGAGGCACACACACAGGGTGCTTTGGGGTTGATGAGTGATGGACAGTGGGTACATTCAGTCTCTATCATGCAGGAACAGAGACTGTCAATACACCGTGGAAAGGCAGAGGGTCACTTAAGAAGGACAGTTAAAGGGACCTGGGCTTTCCAGGGGAGGGGTCATGATTTTCTTCTCATGTGCTTTCCCACTTCCTGGAGCAGGCTGGATGTTGCTGGGACTCCCAGGCTGCCCATACAAGCCAAGGGTGTGGGGAGGAGCCGCAGCACTGGCTGGGAAAGGCTAAGGAGTGAGCAGGTGGTCATCTTCCATTTGGGGCTTCATAGACTCCAAGAGGTGGAAAAACACCAGCCTTGATGGTTGTGGCCACAATGGGGGTAGTAGCTGGACTAGATCTGAAACCTGGACTCTGTACTCCTACAGGACACATGCCTCTAGTGGAGGTTGGATTGGGGAAGGGAAAACGGGGATTGGTTAAGAGGCTACTGCACTAGTCCAGGCAAGAGGTAAAAAGAAGCTGATATTGGGCGGGGCTGGAGCTCAGGAGAAAGAATGGAAATGATGAGTTGGCAGTGAGGGTTAATGGATGAAATTCCTTCCAGAATCAGCTGGATCAGGAGTATGTGTCTCCTTTGTCTCCAGACAGTATCAGTTTTGCTTCTCAGTGTAGATGTCCCAAGAATAGACTCTTATTTTTTCTTATCTATTATCCAGCCCTTGGGGCTTCCCTAGTGGCTCAGATGGTAAAAGAGTCTGCCTGCAATGCAGGAGACCCAGGCTTGATCCCTGGGTTGGGAAGATCCCTTGGAGAAGGAAATGGCAACCCACTCTTGCCTGGAGAATTCCATGGATGGAGAAGCCTGGCAGGCTACAGTCCATGAGGTCACAAAGAGTTGGACACGACTGAGTGGCTAACACTGTACCTAGCCCTTGATGTGCCTTGTGACTTGAGGGATCTCATTTCCCTGACCAGGGGCTGAACCGAGGCCATGGCAGTGAAAGCGCCGAATCCTAACCACTAGCCAACCAGGGAACTCCCTGCCCTCTCAGCCTCATCAGCGGTAGGCTCAGAATGGTCCCCATTTCCAGATGAGAAGGCTGAGGAGTCTCAGGAGGGACTCACCCAGGGTCACCTGGTGATTCTAAGGCAGAGAACCCGAGTCTTCTACTCTGACTCAGGCTTTTCTGGGGGAGGGCACAGCTGCTGTTTGCTGCTGCATTTGGCATGGGGCAGGTGCCTCTAGGGTCAGAGCCAGCGTTGACAGGGTGTGTCCTCCTCCAGAGCCTAGAAGGAAGGTAGTTCCCCACCCTCCCCGTGGCCCCCCCACACACCGAGGAGCACTGGCAGTCTGCTTCCTCCTCCCCAAGGGCGGCCGAGTGCAGGTTCTAATCCCACCCTGCCAAGGTGCGTCTTTGTCCCTTGTTGGTTCTCAGCTTCCCCACCCGTGCCGTGGGGAGAGCAGGCATTATTCTACCTCCCTTCTGTGGCCTGGGATGGGTCAGGTGAGGTCCATGCCTCTAAAAACCCCGTTGCATGAATGCATCCAAGATATTCCTGAGTGGGTTCGTTGGTGACCATGGTGACAGCTGACCTCAGAGTGCCTGTGTGGGAGTGGGGGCGGACAGGCAGAGCTTGCCAGAGTGGTCAGGCCACAGACTGCACAGAGGCTGCACAGCTGGCCTTGGAGATCACACCCTCGTAGAATGGCTCCACTGACCAAGCTCCCGGCTGCCAGGCATGTATCATGTATTATGAGGCAGGTATCAAGTAGAACAGTAGGAAATTGCCAGCCTCTGATCCCTCGCTTTTTATCCCCATTTTACAGAAAAGAGGCTCATGCTATTATGTGGTCAAGGTCACACAATGAGTTGCAGGACTAAATGGGATTTATTCCAGGTCACACTTGAATGCAGGACTCCTCGTTCCTAATTTGATTTTCTTTCTACTTCCAGAGCCTTCCTTAGCGCCAGAACTCTATTTATGCCTGCCCCAGGTCTTTTTCCTCCACACATGATGTTAATATCTCATTGATTAGAATTTCTCCTTGGTTGCCTGAACACCAGGGTTTCTCTGCATTTTGGGTTGAAAGTATTAAGTCCACTAGTCTGGAGGGTAGGGGTTTGAGGGATGGTCTGCAAGGGACTGCCCAGGAAGGAGAGGACCAGGGCTGAATGCAGATTCATTTTTAAAGACACTTTTAAAGGCCTTTTGAGAGCACGCCTTACTTACATTGACACTCCACCAATGCATCTATCTCCACCACCGGACTGGAATCTCCTAAGGGCGAGGACTTTGCTTCTAAAGCAAAAAGCATTGACACTTTTTGAGCACTTTCTTGTGCCCAGCACCATGCTAAGGCCTTTATATTTGTCTTCACAACAGCCCTACAGGGTGGAAATAGAGGCTCAGAGAGCCTCTATCATTCTGGATGGTAAGCAGAATGGATCCCGGATGACTCTCAAAGAATAGAGTCTAACACCATTCCAGACTTGGGGGATATGAACTTGTATTAAATGCTCAGGTGATTCTGAAGCAGCGAGGCCAGCATTCAGGAACTGCTATCTGTGCCCTAGCTACACCCTCTAACCACAGTAAACTCCTCAGGGGCACCTACTCTGCAGTGACTGGTCCCTACCTGGAGGACCTCACAGTCTGGTGAGAGAGAGAGAGAGAAATGAGTCCATTACATTGTAACACTTGTAGTAATGGAGGTTTGGTCTCAGTGGAGAGCTAGGACAGAGAAGGGAGTGTCTCCATAGGGCCTGGCACATAGTTGGGGGTCCCACAGTATCTGTGGTTTTGAATAAAAGTTTCTGGCCCATCATCTATGAAATTTCTGGCGTGTCTTCACACCTACTCCAGGTCTTAAGAGAGTAGTTTTTACTGATCCAATAAGTTTAATTAAACAATTACCATATACTGACCCTTATACTGGGTCCTGCCCAGTATGGGATTAAACAAAAGAAGCAAAGAAATGATCCTGCCTTTTAGGACCTGAACCTGTGGGAACCAGCATGAGAGTCAGGAATCAAAGTGGGTCAGTTTAGGATGAAGTCTTCCAGAAAACAGCTCAAATGGAGAAGGGCAGAGATTTGGCTCAGAGGAATAAGGAATAACTCTCAACACACACTGCATCTGCTCATTCAGCAGATCCCTACTGTGTGCCAGGCACTGTGCTAGGTACTGGGGATACTATGGTGAACAAAATCTGACTTGGTTCCTGCCCTCAGGAACTTATATATTAATATAGTGCAGGAGGATGACCCCAACCAAGAAATCATGATTAGTACTCTATAGGAGGATAGGATGCTGTGAAACTGTTAAACAGGGGTGTTTGACCCATACAAGGACGTCAGGCAGGCCCTCTGTGAGGAAGAAGTTGGAGCTGAGGTTTGTAGTGTTAGCCAACCAGGGAGGGGACAAGCAAGTGCAAGCGCCCAGTGGCAGGGAGGATACAGTGAGCCCAAAGTGAGGGGCTGATGTAGGCTGAGGCTCGGGAGGTGACAGGCCCCCACTGTGCAGGGCTGAGCACAGAGACAAGGTGCTCTGCCTTGGTGGAGGAGATTCGAATCCGTACAACCCGGCACTGTGTGATCCCAGCTACAGTGGACGAAGTGGCCAATGGAGGTGACCAATGGAGAAATCCAGTTGAGGGGTGAATTCAAGCCTGGAGGTCCAGGGAGTTCTAATTAAGGTCTGGGTGTTTTAAGTGGGCTTTAGAGGAAAAACAGGACTTTGCCTGGTTGTATGAATATGTGTTCATGGTGGAGGTCTTGGGAGATAGGATGTTTCGGGTGAAAGGCACGGTGAAGGCGAAAGGCACGGTGAACACAAAGAGGAAAAGGGTAGGTCATTTGAGAAAGAGCAAGAAGCTGACTGGGGGCAGAATAAAGTGTGCAGGGATCTCTGGAAGCCCTGTCAGCCCTCCCTTCCTGGAGGAGTGATTTGTGTGTGCGCACAGCTCATCTTCCCGCAGGACATGACTTGGTCAGGGCTCTGGACAGCAGCTTCTAGATCCAGCTCTTACCTGCCTTGCCAAGAATGGACTAGGTGGTCAGGAAGGCCCCGGGGTGGAGGTGGGAATGGGTAGGGGAGAGGCAAAGGGGCGGAGCAAACGGGAAGACTCAGATGTTGCCTTTGTGAGATGCATCAGCAATAATTACAATCCACTGGGGCTTATTTATGTGCCAGGCATTGTGCTTTTACCTCATTAGGATACCTCCCAGGGACGAACGCATCGTTGCCCCATTACACGGATGGGGACCTGGGGTCCAGAAAGGTTGAGCTGCTCGCCCCCAAGTCTCAGCACGCAGGAGACCACGTGACGGGGGGAGGAGGGGGGCGTGGAGCTCGGTCCTGTCGGGCAGATTGTGACCCTGCTCCCTGTCCCCCACAGCCTGGTCACCATGGACAAGATCCTGGAGGCCGTGGTGACATCATCATACCCGGCGAGCGTGAAGCAAGGGCTCGTGCGGCGCGTGCTGGAGGCGGCGCGGCAGCCGCTGGAGCGCGAGCAGTGCCTGGCGCTGCTGGCGCTGGGTACGCGCCTCTACGTGAGCGGCGCCGACGAGCTGCCCCGCCGCGTGGGCTGCCAGCTGCTGCACGTGGCCGGCCGCCACCACCCGGAGGTCTTCGCCGAGTTTTTCAGCGCGCGCCGCGTGCTGCGCCTCCTCCAGGGAGGCGCCGGGCCGCCGAGCGCCCGCGCGCTGGCCTGCGTGCAGCTCTGTCTGCAACTGCTGCCCGAGGGGCCCGGGGCCGACGAGGTGTTCGCGCTGCTGCGGCGCGAGGTGCTGCGCACGGTGTGCGAGCGCCCGGGCCCCGCGGTCTGCGCGCAGGTGGCGCGGCTGCTGGCACGGCACCCGCGCTGCGTCCCCGACGGCCCTCACCGCCTGCTCTTCTGCCAGCAGCTTGTGCGCTGCCTCGGCCGCTTTCGCTGCCCGGCCGAGGGCGAGGAGGGCGCCGTGGAGTTCCTGGAGCAGGCCCAGCAGGTGAGCGGGCTCCTGGCGCAGCTGTGGCGCGCGCAGCCCGCCGCCATCCTGCCCTGCCTCAAGGAGCTGTTCGCCGTTATCTCCTGCACAGGTGCGTGTGCCCTGGGGCCGCAGTGGGGCCCGTGCGTGCAGTCTTCTGCGTGGCGCGCCCGCTTGGTGGTGTGGTGTATGCACGCTAGTGCACAGGGGTGTGTGGGGGGATGTGCCTTTACTTAGCAGGCCCCTCCTGAGCTCCTGCGGGTGGAGGTGGGGGCTCAGATCCTGTGGTCCACTCCTCTAGAGGGCCAGGAGGAGTTGGGGGAGGGGGATGAGTGAGTCAACGGGAAGCGGGGATGGTCATCATGCTCTGTGGGTCAGGTGAGTTTCCAAGTGATAATTTTTGAGGCTGGCCTTGAGAGCTGGGCAGCGCCAGGCAGCAGTAGGGTGCTCAGGGCAGGCAGAGGGGTAGATCCAGAGACATGATGGAGCCTGTACCTGTCAACTGTGAATTGTAAATCTTGGCCCTGTTGACAGCTGTGGAAATTGGACTGTAGTTTAAATGGCTAAAATAAAATTTGTGCCTTCCCTGATTATAGGGTTGTTCATGGGAAAGGAAGGGAATGCACCTGGCTTGGAGGAACCAAGGCTGGGTGTGTAAGGACCTAGGTCTTTCATACAATTGGACAACAAATTTTGATGACTAATTTTTTTTTTTTTAATGTCTATTCGGTTCACCTGGAATGTCCTTCCTCCCCTCAAGTTACATTGCCCTCCTTCCTGTTCTTTCCAGCTCCACTGTTACTATCTAAGGGCCTTGCCTATACAGGCGTAGTTAGGGGTTAGTACTTTTTTCTTTGCTCAGCTCAGGGCCAGAGCAGTGCCAGTGAAGGTCTGTTGAGTGAATGAACTAAGGTGAGATAGAGGCTGGGATGCTGTAGGAGGCGAGGAGGTGGCCCCAGTGTGCTCTTTGCAGAGGGCCCCTAGTTCCTTGGCAGCATGAAGGACATGGGGTGCTAGGGGAGGGGTGGGGCCCATTTGTCCTCAAAGCTCAGCCCCGGCCCCTGTTCCAGAGGAGGAGCCACCGTCTAGCGCCCTCGCCAGTGTGGTCCAACACCTCCCGTTGGAGCTCATGGATGGTGTCGTCCGGAACCTCAGCAATGATGACAGTGTGACGGACTCCCAGATGCTGACCGCCATCAGCAGGTGGGCTGAGAGACAAGTGGTGGTCAGGTCTCTCTCTGTGTCCCAAAAGCCCCTTCCACTGGGTGGGATTGCTGGGTTAGATTTAGTGTCAGAGGGCCCAGGCCCTCATGCTTGTTCAGTCCATCCATCCTTTGAGCCCTTCCTGTGCCTGGCCCAGGGCTGGATGTGGGAGACACACAGAGAGCTTTGCTCTAGTGATGCTCTCAGGCTGTCTACCAACTCTGTGCCCCTAGACCAGTCAGCGGAATCTCTGAGCTTCAGTTGTCCCATCTGTAATAGCAGAGGTAGTATAAGAAGTTGTCAGGCTCCCATGGGGTCAATGATAGGAGATAAAAAGTACTTTATGAAGTGCTTTCTGAGTTTGGCAAGTATGGTAAACAGAGTTTGGGTACTTTTCAGCTCACAGAGCTCTTGCACATCCCCCACCTCATGTGAACATCATCACACCTGTGATCTAGCCACACCTGCCTGGCCAGTGACCTCAGAATATGACACCTACCCTCCTGCCTGCAGGCCTTTGGCTCTGCAGACTCCATCCGCCTGGCATCCCCCCTCCCCTACCATTCTTTCCATTCCTGTGTGCAGATCCACTGTCTCCTCCATTGGGCCTTCCTGGATTCCTTGTCTTTAGTGGGTGAGAGAGTGGGCTCTAGAAGTAAACTGCCTGAGTTCAAGTCTTGGCTCTTCCACTTCTTGCTTGTGTGATTCTGGGCAAGTTACTCAATCCCTCTCTGCCTCAGCATCCTCATGTGTAATTTGTAGTATAATTGGGCCCATCTTACAGGGTTGTTGTGAGGGTTGAATTAGGTAAGATGAGATGTTACATGGTGCCTAGAATAGTGCCGTGGTAGCTGTTACTACCATATTTACTACTTCTTTGTAGCAGGAGCTACCAAGCATAAAAATAATGATATTAGTGCTTTTTTTCCCAAGTACCTACTGTGTGGCAGCTTCATGGTCTGTGCATGCAGGTGTTATCTTGTGGGGGGGTCACAGGGGTTAATACATGTAAGGCAGAGCAGTGCCTGTTGCGGAATGAATAAATGTTATCGGTTAGCCATTGTTATCTCTTAATCCATACAACAACCCTGTGAGGTAGGTGTCGTCTCTATTTGACAGAGGAAGAAACTGAGGCTAAAGAGAGTAAGTGACTTGCTCCAGGTCACGAACGAAGGTTTGCTGGAGCCAGAGCTTCTGGCCTCGGGGCAGTACTTCTCCTGCCGTTGGGCCCCACAGTCCAGGCAGAGGTAGCTGAAAGCCCTGCTCTGCTACTGCAGCGCAGTGTGTGTGGGGGGAGGTTTGGGGCGTTGAGAGGGCCTGGCTTCCCTCCTGCTGGGCTGGGAGCCCCAGTCTCTGCCGGGTGCCTGTGCTTGGCTTGTTTATAGTCCCCAGGGTGTCCTGTTCATCCCCCAGATCCCAGGGCTGCCCTGTGTAGGTGTGAGTCAGTGTGGGGGGATCTCAGGTCAGTATGGCTGGTCCCTGGGCTGCCCGCTCCCAGGCATTTGGGACTCCCCGGTCCTTGTGTCGCTGTCACTCCCCTCACCAGGATGATCGACTGGGTGTCCTGGCCCCTGGGGAAGAATATTGACAAGTGGATCATTGCACTGCTGAAGGGTCTGGCCGCTGTTAAGAAGTTCAGCATCTTGATCGAGGTTTCACTCGCCAAAATTGAGAAGGTTGGTGGGCCCCTGTCCTAGCCCTGGCCTCTGGCCTTTCCCGCTAGTCTCTTGCCAGGGGCAGTGCAGGTCTGGGAGGCAGAGCACTGAGGCTCCCACCCAAGCTCACTGTGACCTGGGACAATTCACTGCTTTCCTCTGGGCCTCAGGTTTCCCCCATTCATTCCTCTGACTCTTCATTCAAGTGTGTGCATCTGTCACTTTTGGTGCATCCATCCATCAGATATCTGACCGTCTTGCTGTCCATTTCACCAGCTGTCCATCCACCCAAGTCTGTGAGCACCTCTGTGTTCTGGCTCCCTCATGGGTCTGCTGCTTTGACTCCGGTGTCTCTGGCCCCCTTTCAGGCCTGTGGCTACACTTGGCCCTGGGTGGCCCAGGTCTGTGGCACTCCTGACCAGGTTTTTTTTTCCAGGTTTTCTCCAAGCTTCTGTATCCCATTGTCCGGGGCGCCGCCTTGTCCGTCCTCAAGTACATGCTCCTGACCTTCCAGCACTCCCATGAGGCCTTCCACCTGGTAAGGACACCTGCATGTTGCCCTGAGGATGGGTGGGTGGCCCTGCATCCCCCAGTGGTCTGGCTAGAGGCCAGACGTGTTGTCTCTGTTGGGGCTTAAGGGGTTGGAGCTTGAAGGCTAAGACCTCCCAGTCCTGGATGTTAGCACTGGAAGAGACTTGAGATCCAATTTTACAGATAGAAAACTGAGGTCAGAGAATGCATGTGACGCTCCCCCTGGGCCCTGAGTACCGGCCTAGAATGAACGGCAGCAGTGTTTCTTGGGTGCCAGCTGTGTGGCAGGCACAGTGCTAAAGACATTACACATGTTCATTCATTTTACTCCCAGAGTAGCCCCAAGACAGGTTTTTGTCATTTTCTCCATTTTTCAACTGAAGAAACTGCAGATTAGGGAGATTAGATGGCATGTTGCAGGCACACTGCTGGTGAGTGGTACAGGGAAGATTCCAGCTGAGTTGGTTTCACTGAGTTGGTCTGACCCAGTGTAGGTCAGGAGTCCATCAGGAGTCCAGTCTAAACCCTGCTGTCCATCAGCACCCAGGAGGCCTGGCCTCAGCTCCGGGCCCTTTCTGCTGCCTTCTGGGCCCTCCCTTGGGAAGAGCAGCCTGCAGCCCTGCAGAAGGGGCCCGGGATTCTTGTGGCCCTTGATCAGTGCTGAAAAATGCTTCCTGACTTGTGCAGTGGGAAGAGCACCGAACCAGGGATTGGGGTTGCATGGGGTTGAGTCTCAGCTCTGCCATTGATCAGATGTGGTGACCTTGGGCCAGACACTTAGCTCTCAGAGCGTGGGTTGGGGGTAAACCCTTAGGCTGGTGGAACAGGGTTAGATGAGGTCACATTTGTCATAGCCTGTTACGTGCAAGGGACTTGATATATATATATATATATATATATATATATATTTCCCCCCCGCCCTCATCCTTCTCCTGGGCTCCCCTGCTTCCAGTTTCTGTGCCCTGACTCTTCCATCCTTGGTACATTATGGTGTGGCTTCCCTGTAGGTTTGAAAGTTAACACTATAGCACAGAGGAAAAAAAAATGGGCTTTGGGTTCATACAGACCTGGCTCAGACAGCAATGGTGAAGTCCTTGCCAAATTACATAAGCTGTCTCATTTAATGTCTTCATCTGTAGGATGGGGAGAGTAATCGCCACATGTCACCGTGGGAGGAAGTGCTTTCCACGTTAAACATTTGCTGCCACTCATCTCTGTCAGGGCTGCCACAAGCTGACCACACTGTGGCCCCAGCATCACTCCTGGGTGACAGAGTAGCGCGGGTCACTCTGCCCTTCAGGCTCTTCAGGCAGATCGGTTGGCTGATACTCGATAGCTGGGGCTCAGGCCTGCCCTCAGCTGTGAGCAGGGAACTGTTTTCCCATTAAACAGATGAAGAGAGTGAGGCAGACTCTTTATTTGTGTTGTAAAGAGTCAGCTGCCTGCAGAGCTTAGAGCCCCAGGCAGGTGAGGGGCACAGTGGTCAGGTGGGCACAGCTCCCTGCTTTGAAGAAGCTCCGGGTGCTTCCAGCATTGATTTCCACCCCACAACTCAGGCGGGGAATCTGGTGCTGACTGACCCTCCTCTGCTCTCCAGCTCCTCCCTCACATCCCCCCGATGGTGGCGTCTCTGGTCAAGGAGGACTCCAACTCGGGGACCAGCTGCCTGGAGCAGTTGGCGGAGCTGGTGCACTGCATGGTGTTCCGGTTTCCCGGCTTCCCGGATCTGTATGAGCCTGTCATGGAGGCCATCAAGGTGAGCGACAGTCCCCACTGTTCCCGCACCCCACTCTGACAAAGGTGCCAGTTGGGGCTTTGCTCAAGGCCATGCTGCAGGTTGGTGGCAGCCGTCCCTCCTTTAGCCCTTGACTGCCTCCCGTCATCTCCCCCGGCGCATCCTGTGCTTCAGGCACCCTGAGCCACCTTTCATTCCCCTAGATGGCTCTTCCTGTCTTGACTGTTCTGAGCCTTTGTACGTGCCAATCACTCTAACTTAAACTCCTCTCTTGTTCTGCCTGGATAGCTCCTGCTCCTCCTCCTAAGCCTTCTTGAAGGCTCTGATGACTCTGAATGAGCCCCCACCCCAGCCCTGTCCCTTGGCTGGATCATGGCCTCTTTGAGCTTCCACAGCCCTAGTCCATCCCTCTGCCACACAGCGTCACTGTCTGTGTGTCGGTCTGCTCTTAGACTGAGCGCTCCAGGAGCAGACTTATGCCACACTCTGTGCCAGGCCCAGGCTGGGAACTGTGGACGCAGGCATGAGGCAGATCAAATCTCCTCCCTGTGAGAAGCTCACAGCCTAGTGGGGTGACTGACGTGTTTACCCATAACTCTGATCTAAGCAGCTTATGAAATACCTGTGAGGATCAGCCCAAGAGCAGTGAGGAGGCAGAAGAGGGACAGATCTCCTCCAGTCAGAGGTGGAAGCTGCAAGGAAGAAAAGGCTTCTGAACCCAGCTTCATCTGAACAGCTAGGACAATAACCAGTGTTTGTAGCTAGAGTCACACTTGGCAGTGTCTTCTAATACATCTGTCTTCTGTTGCTTACTAGAAACCTATGAGGCAGGTACTGATGTTTCAGTTTCATAGATGAGGAAAATGAGACTCTGAGAGGTATGGTATTTTATTCACAGTCGTGGAGATAGTGAGAGATGCAGCCAGGGCCCAGGGTTGCCGAGCCCTTTCCCACTGCATGATACAGAGGACAGGTTCAAGTGTGGGTGATGGATGTCCAGGTAGGTGGTGATCCTTTTAGGACCTCTGATCTGACTTCCATATCTGTAACACAGCAGATAAGTAACCTGAGAAATGTCCCATTGGAAAACACCCAGAAATGCTTGTTAAAATATAACAAACATCTTTTTAAGTATATAGCTGAGCTTGCAAGAGAGTAAGTAAGGATCCACAGGGTCCGAAAAGGAAGAGAAAATCAAATTCCAGAGTGGCGAATGAGAGGTGATACTCTTTAGCCATGAGGTGGGGAGGGAGGTTGGGTGAGATGGCCAACCTCAGCCCCCACGGGGCATGAGCTGGTGGGGACAGGAGTTGAGGTTAGAGCCTGCCGTCAGGAGGGAGTTAGTATCAAGGGGCCCCTGTAATTCGGGACCCAAAAAAGGCTTTACTATTAGCAAAATGATGTTCTAGAAAAAATACACATGGTCCCAAATAGACATCAAGGAAAGTTCTCCGGCTTGGATTGGGAAAAAAGAAATTTGTCATCACTGGACTGCTCTCATCTGATTTTAGGGGTTCAGGTTCATATCTTTTTCTGCAGTTATGGGACCTCTTAAGCTCAGATACTAACACTGAAAGTGGTCATAAACTTGTAATACCCAAGGGTTGCCTGATAAAAGCAGAGAAGAAACCACTTTCAAGCCACAAAGATAAAATTCTATTAAAGATGAGTTTATAATCCCCAAATACAAAACACACAAGGGAACAATCCACCATGAATGAGAGTAGGAAAACACAACATTTACCTGTCATTTACTTGGATTTTCTCAGTTCTTCCAGTTGAGCATGAGAGAGTTGTTTTTTTTTTTTTAACAGTCAGAACTAACCAACAGCAGAAGCAGCTGCCTTATTAGATCATGAGCTCCTTGGCACTGGAGGTGGTTGAGCAGAGGAGACAGGACTCAAACTTGTTGGAAATGACTGTTCCTGTGAGCTTCTGATGGGCAGGGACCGTGTCGTTTTGATCTGTGTGTCTAATAAATGAGTGAATGAACAGGACTGTGGTGTGACGTATGGTATCATGGAGGTGTGAACAAAGAGGGAGCACGGCCCTGAACTGGGCACCAGGGGAAGCTCACGCTGAGGAAGACCCGGGTTTTGCACACTGGAGGCTGTGGCCTGATCCAGGGGGTCAAGGTGAGTCTGCAAATACATATGCAATTGGCTGTAGGGAGTTAATCTCTATAAGACAGGTGTAGATAGTGTGAGGGCCCCCACTTGAGAAGATTATGGAAAGTCTTCTGGAGAGGGGATATAGGAGTTAGACCTTGAGGGACAGGAACTGGGAGGAGGAGGCCAGGGGATAAGGTGTGGGAGCAAGAACGTGCATGTCCAGTTTGGTGGTCACATGTGGTGGAAGGGAGGCAAGACGAGAAGATGGGCAGAAAATAGGGCCGAGTGACTGCATGGTCCAGCAGATCTGGGCTTCTCAACGTCTCCTCCGAAGTACTTGACCTCAGAACAGGGGACTTACGCCAAGCAGCCTGACACAAGCTCAGTTTCTGTAAAATCTCATGTCATCTCAAAGATTCAAGTATATGCTTCATAATTATAAACATCTGTTTTAATAGAAACATATTTTTCTTCCTTGGATTTTAGCTAATATAGATCTAGGAAGATGTGTGATACTTGCTGTATGGCTTTGACTGCCTTTTGGTACAAGCTAGTTTGAGAGGCAAGTCTGCCAAGTATTAATAGGATTTATTGTTTATAAAATTCTTCCACATTTTATTCATCCTTTGAATTGTTTTTTAGTTGCTAAGTCATGTCAGACTCTCTGCAACCCCACTGACTGTGGCCTGCCAATCTCCTCTGTCTATGGGATTTTGCAGGCAAGGATACTGGTGTGGATTGCCATTTCCTTCTCCAGGGAGTCTTCCTGACCTCTATATACAGGCACCTTTATAAATTCTGGAAAGTTCTCTCACTTAGGGAGTTGTGTTAAGTTATGGCAGTTTCTCTGGGGGCTGTGGTCCTTGCTGAGGGAGCTACATTTTATGTAGATTTCTAGTAACAGGAGGAGCTTGAAAGTTATTTGAAAGTTTTTGTTTTATTCTCTTTATTCTCCTATGAGTACAAAGTTACCTTCTTTGGGAAAAATGACATTTGATTTTTTTTCTAGTGTGGATATTTTTGCATTTTGTGGTGTTGGGGAGCAGAGAGTGTTGGTTCTGTCTTTTTGTCCCTATTTGTTCATGTTGTGTGTGGGTGGGGTTGGATTGGCGATCGTAGGAAGAAAAAAGAAGGGACTACAAAGTTACTGAGCCCTTAGCTTCTTTTCTTTGGGTTTCTCTGGTGGTTCAGCTGGTAAAGAATCTGCCTGCCAGTGCAGCAGATGCAAGAGACGTGGGTTCGATCCCTGGGTCAGGAAAATCCCCTGGAGGAGGAAATGGCAGCCCACTCCGGTATTCTTGCCTGGAAAATTCCATGAACAGAGGGGGCTGGCTGGCTACAGTCCATGTGGTCGTAAAGAGTTGGACACGGCTAAGCACACATGTCTAGCTTCTTACCTCAGGCACCTCCTATATTTTTACTATCTGTGGGAGGTGACTGACTAATCTGATAAATTATCTGATAAATAGTCGTGGGAAATGAGTGAGCAAATGTATTAAACCACTGCCACTGCTTGAGCCCTGCCTTTTGCACTGATGAGGGCTTTCAGTGCTGAGCTAGTTTGAAGCTCAGGAACCTTAGACAAATCTAGGAACTGTGCTAAGATCTGGAAATAAGAACGGGGCTAGAGGAACTGTCATGAATATCATCACTTAACTCTAGTAAATAATATTGCATTATTATGCTAGGGTGTCTTTCTTTAGACTATGTCCTCCTTAGAGCCAGTGCTTTGGTTATACTCTCTTCAGTGCGGCTCTCCAGTGTGAAAAGGGTAATGAATGGTAAAGTGTGCCAACCCCTGCCCCTGTGACCAAGGACTCATACCTCAGACCCCCAGGATCCTCCCACCGTCCTGACTGTGGGATCAAGTTCCCAGGGCTGTGTGTGTGTGGTGTTGATTAATTTGAAAAAGCTGACTGTGCGAACTTTAACGTGAAGAAGGTATAAATAGGAGCAGGCCCCATGAAAGTATAGGGTGCTGAACTGACATACGAGTAGGAGTGTCCTCATTTGACAGATGAGCAAACTGAGGTCCAGGGAGGTTAGCTGACTGAGTCAGGCTGGCTTACTGACCACAGCCAGAGAGCTGTGAGGATAGGAGTCAGGACCAGGGTTGAGATCTCAGCACGGCTGGATTGGGCCAGGGGGCCAGTGTTGTCATTGCTTAAAGCGTGTCACATCCTGGACTCATCTTAACATATAGTAGAGTCTTCATTTACTGCCTCTTAAGAAAATCCTTTATCTGGGTCTTGGTTTTTTCATCTACATAGTGAAGATTTTACCCCTTTCTAAAGGCAGTTGTGGCATGAAAGATCATCTCGAAGGCCCACATGTCAAGACGAAAACCTAGAGTATGTTTGAAAGCAGGGGACAGTTCACACACATCTCTGTGACATTTTTTGGGTGGTATGCTTGACCCGTGTGTAGTAGGCTGTACTCCAGGGTTTCCTGGAGGAGGTGGTATTCTTAGAGCTAACCCTGGTGCTCAGTGACCCTCTGGCTTGTTCCTCACTCAGGACCTCCATGTTCCCAATGAGGACCGAATCAAGCAGCTGCTGGGGCAGGACGCCTGGACCTCGCAGAAGAGTGAGTTGGCCGGCTTTTATCCCCGGCTCATGGCCAAGTCAGACACGGGCAAGATTGGTTTAATCAACCTGGGCAACACGTGCTACGTGAACAGCATCCTTCAGGCCTTGTTCATGGCTTCCGAGTAGGTGCTGTTTTTATATGTCTTGTCTGCCTGTGCCTCTGTCTGCTGGGCTTCCCAGTGTGTGGCGGTGGGGATGGGGGTGGGGATGGGGGGCTCCTGCTCTGTATCATGGGCACAGTTCCCTGAGGTCTCTGGGTAAGTGAAGGGCAGGTGAGAGCTCCCAGAGGGCTGCAGGCCATTGTCTAGGCAATAGGTCAAGACTTGATGGGAACTTGAGATGGGGATTTGGGGGCCAGGCTGCAGCAGGAAGTGGGTCTGCTGCGTTGGTCGACACACTGACTTTCCTCCTAGGTCTGAGAGGGTGGACAGTGTCTTCCACAGTAGAACTTCCACCTTCCTTGGCATTAGTGAAACAAAATTGTTGTCGTCAGTGGGTACCTATTCAACTGATGACTTGCTTAAAGATCAATCAAGGTTTCGGCCACAGAAGCAGACATACTTTCCTCCCTATTTTCCTTTTTTTAAAAAAAATTTATGGCTGCACTGGCTCTTCGTTGCTTCTTGCCGGCTTCCCCTAGTTGGGGTGAGCGGGAGCCACTGTGGTTGTGGTGCGCAGGCTTCTTGCTGCGCTGGTTTCTCTTGCTGCGGAGCACGGGCTCCAGGTGCTCGGGTTCAGAAGTTGTGGCACATGGGCTTGGTTGTCCCGAGGCGTGTGGGTCTTCGTACCCAGACCAGGGATCGAACCCATGTCCCCTGCGTTGGCAGGCAGATTGCCAACCACTGATTTTCCTTTTGTGTGTGTGTGTTTAAAAATGTGCATAACATAAAATTTACCATATTAACCATTTTTAAGTATACAGTTCAGTGGTGTCAGATTGTATTCACAATTGTTGTGCAGCCGTCACTACCATCCATCCCTTTAACTCTTTTCCTGTTGTAAATCTGAAGCTCTATGCCTATTAAGTAATAACTCCCCATATTCCCATTCTCCCTTCCCCACAGCCTCTGGTAATCACCATTATACTTTCTGTGATTGTTGTCTCTGCTTTAAGTACCTCATATATGGTACTTGTCTTTTTGGCTTATTTCACTTCGCGATTCATCCATATTGTAGCGTATCGCAGAATTTCTTTCCTTTAAGGGCTGGGCAATATTCCATCGTGTGTATAAACCACATTTTGGTAATGTTCATTGGTAAAATGATAGACGTATGATTGCATCTGTGTTTTACCTGTTATGAACATGGGGGCACAAGTGTCTCTTAGAGACCCTGCTTATGATTCTTTCAGATACATACCCCGAAGTGGAATTACTGCGTCATTTGGTAATTCTGTTTTTTAGACTTTTTGAGGAACCTCTGTCTTGTTCTCCGCAGTGACAGCACCAGTTTACATTCCTACAAACAGTACATAAAGGTGTAGATTTCTCTATATCTTTCCAACATGTCTGGTTTTTTGTTGTTTGTTTTTTTAATAAGTCATCCTAATAGGTGTAAGGGTTTCCCTGGAGGCTCAGTGGGAAAGAACCCTCCTACCAGTGCAGGAGATGCGAGTTTGATCCCTGGAGAAGGAAATGGCAACCCACTCCAATATTCTTGCCTGGGAAATCCCATGGACAGAGGATCCTGACAGGCTATAGGGTTGCAAAAGAGTCAGACGGGACTTAGCTAGTAAACAACAACAATAACAAATGGGTGTGAGGTGGTATGTCACTATGGTTTTTAATTTGCCATTTCTGTAATGATTAGTGAATCTTTTTATGTGCTTATTGGCCATTTGTGTCTATTCTTCAGCAAAATGTCAATTTAAATCCATTGCCTATTTTTGAGTCAGGTTGTTTTTGTTGAGGTTTAGGAGTTTTTTTGTATGTTCTGAATATTAATCCCTTATCACATACATGATTTGCAAATATTTTTTCCCAGAGCCTTCTAGGGTTGTCTTTTTACTCTGTGGATAATCTTTTTTTAAAAAAAAAAAATTTATTGGAATATAGTTGATTTACAGTATTCTGTTAGTTTTTGCTGTTTAGCAAAGTGAATCAGTTATACATAGACATATATCCACTCTTTTTTTAGATTCTATATAGGCCACTGCAGAATATTGAGTAGAGTTCCCAGTTCTATACAGTAGGTCCTTATTAGTTATCTATTTTGTATACAGTAGTGTGCCTATGTCAATCCCCATAGCCCACTTTATCTCTCCCCCCCTCCTTTTCCCCCTGGTAACTGATAACCATGACTAGTGTTTGTTTGTTTGTTTTACATCTGTGACTTTTTCTACTTTGTAAATAAGTTCATTTGTACCATTTTTAAAGATTCTCTGTGGAGTGGATAGTCTTTTTTTTTTTTTTCAGTTGTTGAAAGAGGTTGCTTTTTAAAAAATTTACTTTTATTGAGATATAATTGACATATCACATGACATTAATTTCAAGTGTATTGTGTAATGATTCGGTATACCATTAGTTGGCCCTTGAACAGCATAGGTTTGAATTGCATGGGGCCACTTACATGTGGATTTTTTTTCTCATAAATATATTGGGAAAATTTTTGGAGATTTGTGACAATTTGAGAAAAAATTGAAGGCAAACCTTGTAGCCTAGAAGGTATGTTATGAATATATGAAAAATCTGTTGATATATCAATAACATAAAAAGTGTATGTTAACTGCTTATGTTATTGTTAAGGCTTCTAGTTGACAGTAGGCTATTAGCAGTTATGTTTTGGGGGAGTCAAAAGTTATGCATGGATTTTTGACAGCATGGGAGTTGGTGCCCCTAACCTCTGCATTGTTCAAGGGTCAACCATATGTCTATATTATGAAATGATCACCATAATAAGTCTACTTAACATCCATAACCACACATAGTTACACATTTTTTTGTTCTGATAAGAAATTTAAAGATTTATTCTCTTAGCGACTTTCATATTCGATACAGTATTACTAAATATAGGAACTATGCTGTACATTACATTACATTCTCAGGACTTTTTTTTGCAACTGAAACTTTGTTATCCTTTGACAACCTTCATCTATTTCACCCATACCCAATCCCCATCTCTGGCAACCATCGATCTGTGTTGATTCCACATATAATTGAGATGATATAGTTTGTCTTTTTCTGTCTGACTTATTTTACTTAGTGTAATGTCCTCAAGGTTTGTCTAATTGTTGTAAATGGTAAGATTCCTTATTTCTTGTGCCTGCATAGTAGTCCATTGCATATATGCATACTGCATTTTCTTTATCTGTTCATGCGTCATTGGGTACTGAAGGTTGTCTCCATGTCTTGGCTCTCGTGAATAGTGCTGCTTTGAACACGGGGGTGCATGTATCTCTTTGGATTGTAATTTGTCAGGTGTGTGCCCGGGTGTGAGATTGCCGGATCATATGGTAATTCTGTTTTTAGTTTTCTGAGAAGCCTTCGTGCTGTTTTCCTTAGTGGCTGTACCAACTTACATTCCCACCAACAGTGTAGAAAGGTTTCCACTGCCTCCTCCAGCATTTGTTATTTGTAGACTTTTTAATGACTTTTCTGACCGGTGTGAGGTGAATTGTAGTTTTGACTTGCATTTCTCTGATAGTTTAGTGATGTTGAGCATCTTCTCATGCGCCTACTGGCCATCTGTATGTCTTCCTTGGAGAAATGTCTATTCAGGTCTTCTGCCAATTTTTCAATTGGGTTTTTGTTGTTGTTGTTGAATCGTATGACCTATTTGTATATTTTGGAGATTAAGCCTTCTTTCTTGTCTTTTAATATAAGCATTTTTAGTTATAAATTTCCTCCTTAGGAGCACCACTTTTGCTGTGTCACATAAGCTTTGGTATGTTGTGTTTTTGTTTTTGTTCATATCTAAGTATTGGGATCAGGGGCAGGAGGAGAAGGGGATGACAGAGGATGAGCTGGCTGGATGGCATCACCGACTCGATGCACATGAGTTTGGATGAACTCCGGGAGTTGGGGATGGACAGGGAGGCCTGGCATGCTGCGATTCATGGGGTCGCAAAGAGTTGGACACGACTGAGCGACTGAACTGAACTGAACTGAAGTATTTTCTAACTTCCCCTTGTGATTTCTTCTTTGATCCATTGGTTATTTACAAGTGTGTTGTTTAGTTTCAACAATTTTGTGAATTTTCCAGTTTTCTCTCTTACTGAATTCTAAGTTTATCTTGTGGTAGTCAGAGAAGATACTTTGTATGAGATCTATCTTTTAGATCTATTGAAACTTAATTTGTAGCTTAACTTACAGCCTCTTCTGGACAAAGGTCCCTGTGCACTTGAGAAAAATGTGTATGTTGTTGTTGTTGGGTGGAATGTTTCTTTAATATGTGTTAAGTTTCCCAGTTTCTCTGTTTATCTTCTGTCTGGTTGTTCTGTTTGTTATTGTGAGTGGGGTCATGAGGTCCCCAACTGTTAATGTAGAATTGTCTATTTCTCTTTTCAATTTTGTTAACTTTTGCATGGTTGCTTGTAATTAGGGGTGTAAATGTTTGTAATTGTTATGTCTTTTTGCTGTATTGAGCCTTTTATTAATATATAACGTCCCTTTTGTCTCTTACTACCTTTCTTGACTTAAAGTCTGTTTTGTTTTACATTAGTACAGCCACTTCTGTTCTCTTTTGGTTATTATTTGTGTGGCATTTAGTTTCCCATCCTTTCACTTTCAACTTCCTTGTGTCTTCGTATCTCAAATGAGTCTCTTATAGACAGTATTAAAATTGGATGTATTTTTATCCATTCTGCCACTGCCAGTCTCTTCTGGTGACAGAGTTTAATACATTTGCTTTTATTAAAATCCTTTATAGAGTTTTTAAAATTTATTTTTTGATTGGAGGATAACTGCTTTACAATGTTGTGTTTCTGCTGTACAACAGTGTGAGCCTCTCTCTTGAGCCTCCGTCCCACGTCCCTGCCTTCCAGGCCATCACAGAGCACAGAGCTGAGCTCCGTGTGCTGCACAGCAGCTTTCCACTATCTGTGTTACACATGGTGGTGTATCTGTCTCAATGCTACTCTCTTAATGCATCCCATCCTGTCCTTCCCCCACTGTGTCCACACGCTCATTCTCTACGTCTGTGTCTCTTTTCCTGCCCTGCAAACAGGTTCATCAGTACCATTTTTCTAGAAGGGAACTGACTTCTGCCATTGGGCTGTTTATTTCCCATAAACCCTCTAGCTTTTTTATCCTGCATTTCTTGCATTCCTGTTTTCTTTTGTGTTGAGTTGATTTTTTTTTTTTTTGGTTCAGTCCCCAGTTTGGGAAGATCCCTTGGAGAAGAGAATGGCAACCCACTCCAGTATTCTTATCTGGAGAATCCCATGGACAGAGGCACTTGGGGGGCTACAGTCCATGGGGTCTTAAAGAGTTGGACACAACTGAGCGACTAATACTGCTACTACTTTAATAACATACAAAAACTCTGCTCCTTCACAGCTCTATCCCACCTCACCTTGGTTGTTGATATCACAGAATTACATCTTTATAATCATGTGCCCTAAAACATAAGCAAGTAATTCTTTTAGATGCATTAGTCCCCTGAATTATGTGGAAGAGTTTTGAATTTCAAATCAAAGTTATAGTAATACTAGCTATTGCATCAATAATTGTCTTTTTTCTTTACATATAATCATTCACGTATTTACCTTTGTTGAGATCTGTATTTTTCTATGTGACTTTTAAAAATTTATTTATTTTTAGTTGAGTGATGATTGCTTTATAATATTGGTTTGATTTCTGTCATACATCAACATGAATTAACCACAGGTGTACATATGTCCCCTCCCTCTTGAATCTCCCTCCCACCTCCCGCCCATTCCTACCCCTCTAGGTTATTATAGAGCCCCAGTTTGAGTGCCCCGAGTCATACAGCAAGTTCCCATTGGCTGTCTGGGTACATATGTTAGTGTATATGCTTCCATGCTACTCTCTCCTTTCATCTCACCCTCTCCCTCCTTTCCCTCATCCTTGTCATGGCATCCGGTCCCATCACTTCATGGGAAATAGATGGGGAAACAGTGTCAGACTTTATTTTTTTGGGCTCCAAAATCACTGCAGATGGTAACTGCAGCCATGAAATTAAAAGACGCTTACTCCTTGGAAGGAAAGTTATGACCAACCTAGATCGCATATTCAAAAGCAGAGACATTACTTTGCCAACAAAGGTCGGTCTAGTCAAAGCTATGGTTTTTCCAGTGGTCATGTATGGATGTGAGAGTTGGACTGTGAAGAAAGCTGAGCGCCGAAGAATTGATGCTTTTGAAGTGTGGTGTTGGAGAAGACTCTTGAGAGTCCCTTGGACTGCAAGGAGATCCAACCAGTCCATTCTGAAGGAGATCAGCCCTGGGATTTCTTTGGAAGGAATGATGCTAAAGCTGAAACTCCAGTACTTTGGCCACCTCATGCGAAGAGCTGACTCATTGGAAAAGACTCTGATGCTGGAAGGGATTGGGGGCAGGAGGAGAAGGGGACGACAGGATGAGATGGCTGGATGGCATCACTGACTCGATGGACGTGAGTCTGAGTGAACTCCGGGAGTTGGTGATGGACAGGGAGGCCTGGTGTGCTGCGATTCATGGGGTCACAAAGAGTCGGACACGACTGAGCGACTGGACTGAACTGAACTGTCCATAAATCTGTTCTCTATATCTGTGTTTTCACTGCTGTTCTGCGAATAAGTTCATCAGTACCATCTTTCTAGATTCTATATATATTTGTTAATGTATGATATTTATTTTTTCTCTTTCTGACTTACTTCATTCTGTATAATAGGCTCTAGGTCCATCCACCTCTTTAGAATTAACTCAGATGTGTTCTGTTTTATGGCTGAGTAGTATTCCATTGTATATATGTACCCCAGCTTCTTTATCCATTCATCTGTCGATGGACATCTAGATTGCTTCCATGTCCTAGCTATTGTAAATAGTGCTGCAATGAACATTGGGGAATATGTGTTTTTCAGTTTTGGTTTCTTCAGGGTATATGCCTAGAAGTGGTATTGCTGTGTCCTATGGTGGTTTTATACCTAGATTTTTAAGGAATCTCCCTACTGTCTTCCATAGTGGCTGTATCCATTTAAATTCCCACCAGCAGTGCAATAGGGCTCCTTTTTCTCCTCCACACCCTCTCCAGCACTTATTGTTTGTGGATTTCTTGATAATGGCCATTCTGACAGGTGTATCTCATTGTAGTTTTGATTTGCATTTCTTTAATAATGAGTGATGTTGAGCATCTCTTCATCTGTTTATTAGACATCCATATGTCTTTGGAGAAATGTCTATTTAAGTCTTTTGCCCACTTTTTGATTGGGTTGTTTGTTTTTGTGGTATTGAATTGTATGAGCTCCTTGTATATTTTGGAAATTAATCCTTTGTCAGTTGCTTCATTTGCTATTATTTTCTCCCATTCTGAGGGTTGTCTTTTCACCTTATTTATAGTTACATTTGGTGTGCAAAAACTTTTAAGTTTAATTAGGTCCCACTTATTTATTTTTGTTTTTATTTCCATTTTTCTAGGAGGCGGGTCTTAAAGGATCTTGCTATGATTTATGTTATACAGTGTTCTGCCTGTGTTTTCTTCTAAGAATTTTATAGATTCTGGTCTTACATTTAGGTCTTTAATCCATATCAAGTTTATCTTTGTTTGGTGTTAGAAGTGTTCTAATTTCATTCTTTTACACATAGTTCTCCAATTCTTCCAGCACCATTTATTGAAGAGCTCTTTTTCCCATTGTATATTCTTGCTTCCTTTGTTAAAGATAAGGTGTCCATAGGTGCATGGATTTATCGCTGGGCTTTCTGTTTTGTTCCACTGGTGTGTACTTCTGTTTTTGTACCAGTACCATACTGTCTTGATGACTGTAGCTTTGCAGTATAGTCTAAAATCAGGTAAGTTGATTCCTCCCAGCTCCATTCTTTTTCCTCAAGATTTCTTTGGCTCTTTGGGGTCTTTTGTGTCTCCATATGAATTGTGAAACTTTTTGTTCTAGCTCTGTGAAAAATGCCTTTGGTAGTTTGATAGGGATTGCATTGAATCTGTAGATTGCTTTTGGTAGTACAGTCATTTTCACAATATTGATTCTTCCCACCCAGAAACATGGAATATATCCCTCCATCTGTTTATGTCATCTTTGATTTCTTTCATCAGTGTCTTAAAGTTTTCTGCATACAGCTCTTTTGTTTCCTTAGGTAGGTTTATTTCTAGGTATTTCATTCTTTTTGTTGCAGTGGTAAATTGCACTGATTCCTTAATTTCTCTTTCTGATTTTTCATTGTTAGTATACGGGAATGCAAGTGATTTCTGTGTATTGATTTTGTATCCTGTGACTTTACTAAATTCACTGATTAGTTCTAGTAGTTTTCTGATAGTATCTTTATGGTTTTCTATGTACAGTATCATGTCATCTGCAAACAGTGAGAGTTTTACTTCTTCCTTTCCGGTCTAGATTCCTTTTATTTCTTTCTCTTCTCTGATTATTGTAGCTAGGACTTCCAAAACTATGTTGAATAATAGTGGTGAGAGGGTACCCTTGTCTTGTTTCTGATCTTAGAGGGAATGCTTTCAGTTTTTCACCTTTGAGAATGTTTGCTGTGGGTTTGTTGTATATGGCCTTTATTATGTTAAGGTAGGTTCCTTCTATGCCCATTTTTTGAAGAGTTTTTTTAAATCATAAATGGGTGATGAACTTTATTGAAAGCTTTTTCTTCATCTATTGGGATAGTCATATGGTTTTATCTTTCAGTTTGTTAATATGGTGTATCAGATTGATTGATTCGTGTGTATTGAAGAATCCTTGCATCCCAACTTGATCATGGTGTATGAGCTTTTTAATGTGTTGTTGAATTGTTTGCTAGAATTATTATTGCAGTTTTTGCATCTATGTTCATTAGTGATATTGGCCTGTAATTTTCTTTTTTTGTAATATCTTTGTCTGGTTTTGGTATCAGGGTGATTGTGGCCTCATAGAATGAGTTTGAAAGTGTTCCTTCCTCTGCAATTTTTTGGAAGAGTTTCAGAAGGATAATAGACATTAACTCTTCTCTAAATGTTTCATAGAATTCACCTGTGAAGCCATCCAGCACTAGGGTTTTGTTTTTTGGAAGATTTTTGATCACAGTTTTAATTTCAGTGCTTGTAATTGGCTTGTTCATAATTTCTGTTTCTTCTTGGTTCAGTCTTGGAAGGTTGAACTTTTCAAAGAATCTGTCCATTTCCTTTAGGTTGTCCATTTTATTAGCATACACCTGTTCATAATAGTCTCTTATGATCTTTTGTATTTCAGCATTGTTGTAACCTCTCCTTTTTCATTCCTAATTTTGTTGATTTGATTTTTCTCCCTTTTTTTTTCTTGATGAATCTGGCTAATGGTTTGTCAATTTTATCTTCTCAAAGAACCAGCTTTTAGTTTTATTAGCCTTTTCTATTGTTTCCTTATTTTTCAGTTATTTCTGCTCTGATCTTCTTGATTTATTTCCTTCTAACTTTGCAGGTTTTTTGTTCTTCCTTTTCCAGCTGCTTTAGGTGTAGAGTTAGGTTGTCCATTCAGTGTTTTTCTTGTTTGTTGAAGTAGAATTGTATTGCTATAAGCTTCTCTCTTAGAAGAACTGCTTTTGCTGCATCCAATAGATTTTGTGTTGTTGTGTTTTCATTGTCATTTGTTTCTAGGAATCTTTTGATTTCCCTTCTTATTTCTTCAGTAACCTCTTTGTTACTTATAAATTTATTATTTACTCTCTATGTGTTTGTGTTTTTTTGCAGTTTTTTCCCCTGTAATTGATATCTAGTCTCATACCCTTGTGGTCAGAGAAGATGCTTGATACAATTTTAACTTTCTTAATTTTACTGAGGCTTGATTTGTGACCCAAGATTTTCTGTGTTACTTTGAGGTTCTGACTTGTGTGTTTTCTTTTCACCTTGTAAGACTCCTTTGAGCCTTTCTGTATGACAGGTCTGCTGCTGCTGCTGCTGCTAAGTCACTTCAGTTGTGTCCGACTCTGTGCGACCCCAGAGGTGGAAGCCCACCAGATTGCCCGTCCCTGGGATTCTCCAGGCAAGAACACTGGAGTGGGTTGCCATTTCCTTCTCCAATGCATGAAAGTGAAAAGTCAAAGGGAAGTCACTCAGTCGTGCCTGAGTCTTCGCGACCATGAATTCCTTCAGCTTTTGTTTATCTGGAAATGTCTTGATTTTTCCTCACTTTTGAAGAACAATTTTGCCAGATTTAGGATTTTTGGTTGACAGTATTTTTTTGTCCTTTGAGCATTTTGAATATATCTGTCCACCTTCTTATGGCCTCCAAAGTTTTTGATCAGAAAATCTACTGATAATCTTATGAAGGATCCCTGGTATGTGATGATTTGCTTCTCAGTTGCTGCCTTCAAGATTTTGCTGTTTGTCTTTTGAAAGTTTGATTATAATCAGTCTCACTGTGGGTCTCTTTGAATTCTTCCAATGGATTCTGTTGAACTTGGATGTTTACATTTTTGTCTTCATCAAATTTGAGTTTTCAATCATTATTTGTTTCAGATGTTCTTTCTGCCCTTTTTTCATTCTCTCCTCCTCCTTCTGGGCCTCCCACAGTATATTGGTCCTTCTGATGGTGTCCCATGGACCTCTTAGGTTCTGTTCACTCTTCTTCAGTCTTTTTTCTTTCTGTTCCTCAGCCTTGATAAAATTCCATTGTCCTGTGTTGAAGGTCACTGAGTTGTTGTTCTGCCTGCTTAAACCTGAAAATTTACCTCTATTAAGTTTTAAAGTTCATTTATTGTACTTTTCTGCTCTAGGACTTCTTTTTTTGTTTCTCTTTTAGTTTTTCTCTTTATTGATATTTCGATTTTGCCCACAAATCATTTTCTTGACTTTCTCCATTCTTTTAGTTATCACCTTGAAGACCATTGCTTTAAAGCCTTTGTCTCATACATCTGCTGTTAAGTCTTTTTCAGGGACAGATTTTGTTGAATTTTTTTTTTTTTTTTCCTCTGAGTGGGCTGTACTTTTCTGTTTCTTTGTATGCCTTGTGATTGTGGAGCTTTGGACATTTGTTAAATAATATGGGAACTCTGGAAATCAGATTCTCCTTCTTCCCCTGGGTTTTGTTTTCTTTTGTTTGTTTCATTTTTGGTTGCACTGGGTCTTCATTGCAGCATGCGGGCACAGCAGTTGGGCTGTGTAGGCTTAGTTGCCCCATAGCATGTGGGATCTTACTCCCCCAACCAGGGATTGAACTCGAGTTCTCTGCACTAGAAGACACATTCTTAACCATGGGACCACCAGGGAAGTCCCTGCTTTTGTTTTTTATTGTTATAGTCTGTCTCTGTGCTGCAGGGCAGCCTGAAGTATAAATTTAGTGTCTTCTTATGTCTTTTCTGAGGCTTTCAGATGGGCATGTGCAGTCATTTTCTAGTTTTTCCCACATGTGCAGTTGTCTTTTAATGCCCTAGTCACTAACGTTTAGCTCCTCAAAAGGGAAAAACGAAAAATGAAGCGGTGAAGTAGGAAAGTGGGAGTGGGGAGAGTGCTGGCCTTCTAAGTCTCCTGGAAGTCATAATTTAGCTTGAGGTGGAAGGATTTGTAACAGTGGTGGAACCTGTAACAGTGATGGCTGCCCATGTCTCTGTCTGCATCTGTGTGATCAGGAGCAGCAGCTGGAGCAGGAGTCCTTAATACTGGGGGATGGAGTCCTTTTTACCCACCGCAGCTCCTGCAAGATGTGTGAAAAACACTCCAGGAGCGTGTGCACAGCCGTACTCCTTCTGTGCAGAGAACTGAAACTGACTCCAGCTCACCCTGGAAGCTTTCGCCTGGAAGTTGCAAGCCTTTAACACACTTCAGAGTTCCCAAAATAGTTACATTAGACAGATTCTGCCAGTACAGTTATTGTCGAGGTGGGGAGACAGTTTCCTAATACATCCTACTCTGCCATCTTCCCAGAATCCTCTTTCTTCTTTAGAGTAGGTTTGGTTCCTCAGATGATAAAGAATCTGCCCACAATGCAGGAGACCCAGGTTTGATCCCTGGGTCAGGAAGATCCCCTGGAAAATGGTATGGCTACCCACTCCAGTATTCTTGCCTGGAGAATTCTGTGGACAGAGGAGCCTGGCAGGCTACAGTCCATGGGGTTGCAAAGAGTCAGACATGACTTAGGTTTACAGAAAATTGACTCTTAGGTTTACAGAAGATTGAGAGGAAGATTGATTTTCCATGCCCTGTGTTCTCACAGTTGCATTGCCTCCTCTGTTATCAACATCACTAACCAGACTGGTACTTTGTCTTTTCCCGCTGAGGAGAAACCTGCACAAAGACAAACTGTAATCACCCAGAGTCCATAATTAACATTATGTTCACTCTGTATTGTACATTCAGTAGGTTTGGAAAAATGTATAATGACACCTATCATTATGGTATCATATAGCGTGTTTTTAAAATTTATATTGGAGTGTAGTTGATTTACAGTGTTGTGTTAGTTTCAGATGTACATCAGAGTGATTTAGTTACAAATATATATCCATTCCAGAGAAGGCAATGGCACCCCATTCCAGTACTCTTGCCCGGAAAATCCCATGGACGGAGGAGTCTGGTGGGCTGCGGTCCATGGGATCTCTAAGAGTTGGACATGACTGAGCAACCTCACTTTCACTTTTCACTTTCATGCATTGGAGAAGGAGATGGCAACCCACTCCAGTGTTCTTGCCTGGAGAATCCCAGGGACGGGGGAGCCTGGTGGGCTGCTGTCTATGGAGTCGCACAGAGTCGGACATGACTGAAGTGACTTAGCGCAGCAGCAGCATATATCCATTCTTGTTAAGATTTTTTTTTTCCATATAGGTTATTATAGAATATTGTTGAGTTCCTTGTGTGATACAAGAGGACCTTGGTGGTTATCTGTTTTATGTGTAGTGGTAGTATATACTAGTCTCCAATTCCTAATTTATCCCCCCACCTTTCCCCTTTGGTAAGCATAAATTTGTTTTTTATGTCTGTGAGTCTGTTTCTGTTGTGTAAATAAATTCGTTCCTGTCATCTTTTTTTAGATTTGACATAGAAGTGCTGTCATAGGATATTTTGTCTCTCTATCTGATGTACTTTACTAAGTATAATAACCTCTGGGTCCATCCATATTGCTGAAAATGGCATTATTCCATCATTTTTTATGGCTGAATAATATTCCATTGAGTATATTTACTATTCTTTATCCATTCATCTGTTTATGGACGTTTAGATTGCTTCCATGGCTTTTTTTAAAAATTAATTAATTTATTTTAATCAGAGGGTAATTACTTTACAGTATTGTAGTGGTTTTTGCCATCCATTGACATGAATCAGCTGTGGGTGTACATGTGTCCCCCATCCTGAACCCACGTCCCACCTCCCTCCCCACCCCATCCCTCAGGGTCATCCCAGTACACCAGCTTTCATTGCCCTGATTCATGCATCGAACGTGGACTGCTGATCTGTTTCACATACAGTAATATACATGTTTCAGTGCTATTCTCTCAGATCATCCCACCCTCGCGCCTTCTCCCACAGAGTCCAAAAGTCTGTTCTTTATATCTGTGTTTCTTTTGCTGTCTTGCATAGAGGGTCATTGTTACCATCTTTCTAAATTCCGTATGTAGGGAAGTTCCGGGCAGAGGTCCAAGTGCCAGCGAGTCCTGTTAGGTGCGCGTGGAAACTAGGGTCATGGCTGCGCCCGGTCCAGCGCTCTGCCTTTTCGACGTGGACGGGACCCTGATGGCCCCGTGGCAGATTTTGTTGCCATGGGCACAGATTTTGTGATGACGCTCATTCTGACCTCCCCCTTGCATGAATCAGTCACTGAACAGCAGCCATTCAAACTTGGGACTGGTTCCAAGTGGCCTCACTGTCTTCAAGTTCTGTCTCTACCCTGCTTGGTTCAGGCCGGATGGTAGCAGTGAAAATTACCAAAGACATGGATTGCTTTCTGCAAAAACTGAGGCAGAAGATCAAAATTGGTGTCGTCGGCGGGTCGGACTTTGAGAAAGTACAGGAGCAGCTGGGAGATGACGTTATTAAAAAATATGATTACATGTTTCCAGAAAATGGCTTGGTAGCACACAGAGATGGGAAACTCTTGTATAAACAGAATATTCAAGGTCACCTGGGTGAAGCCCTAATCCAGGATTTAATCAACTACTGTCTGAGCTACCTCGCGAAAATCAAGCTCCTGAAGAAGAGGGGCACTTTCATAGAGTTCCGTAACGGGATGCTGAACGTGTCGCCGATCGGAAGAAGCTGCAGCCAGGAAGAACGCATTGAGTTCTACGAGCTCGATCGGAAAGAAAACATAAGACAAAAGTTCGTGGAGGATCTGCGAAAAGAGTTTGCTGGGAAAGGCCTCACGTTTTCCATAGGAGGCCAGATCAGCTTCGATGTCTTCCCCGATGGCTGGGACAAGAGGTACTGCCTGGGACACGTGGAGAAGGACGGCTATAAGACCATCTATTTCTTCGGCGACAAAACCATGCCAGGCGGGAATGACCACGAGATCTTCACAGACCCCAGGACGGTGGGCTACACGGTGGCGGCGCCGGAGGACACGCGCAGGATCTGCGAGGAGCTCTTCTGCTGACTGGCCTGCACCCCATGGGAGGGGTTGCTCCCTGTGGGAGGGCTCCCCCCAGCCCACCCTGCAGTCCTCGCTACCATCCCCGCTCGGCAGGGGAATCGCCCTCCGTTTTCAGGGCCAGAGAAAAAGGCTTGTCAAGAACGGTTCCCAGGACTGCCTCCAGCAGAGAGTTACATCCCCACCCGAGTCTCCGACCACCCCCACTCTACCCGATATGTGCAGTCACAGTGCCCCCGGGGGTTTTGTTTTTAAACTTCCCCATCATTCCAGAACAGTCCAGAGAGAATGAAATGAGTGAGCCTGGACCCTCCCTCTTCATGGGTCTCGTGGAAAATATAACAGATGTTCATGTTGGGACCCCCTGCATCAGCACTGGAAGGGGGCTCTCTTGATGAGAAAGGACAGGACGTTTATGATGAGGCCGACCCCAGCACAGACAGTTAAGACATTTCCAGAAATGAAGCCCATGAATGTCTGCGCTGGCCCAGTGACCACTGACCCCTGGGACTTTGCACGTCACTCGCTGAGGACTCGGGGTAGCTCCATATCCACTACACATTGAAGAGCCCGTTGGTTCCGGAGACATGGACGGTGCAACCAACAGCCCCGCCGAGAACCGGCCCGCAGGCTGCCCGAGATGCTGCTCTGAGCCCCAGCCCCGCGAGTGCCGAGGCCTTCACACTTCACTCCTCAGGGAGAAGGGCCTGAGCTGCTAACAGATCTGGAGCCTGGTCTTTGAATAATAAGCCCGCCCCCTCCCTCACTCCCTCACCTAGACTTTGACCCCAGGGCTGGAGCAGCTCTGTCAGGCCTCTAACCCTGTCTCCCCTCTCTCCTGCCTCCTGCAAGTTCCTGTGTGGCTGGAAGGACAGCAGCTCTGGCCCTCACCCAGAGCATGGACATGAGCTTTCCAAGAAAACGGTTCACACATCATTTTTCAGCTTTGGTCCCTCCAGACCGGGGTGGGGTCAGTCCAGGCGTGACCTCTGCTGGGGACTCTCAGACCTGAACCTGAATCTGGGGGTGGGGGAACTGGAGAGGGGTGTTCTGGCACCCCACTAGTTGGTCCCCACCAGGTGCCTTCATCACAGAGGAACCTGGTTCCCCCCTAGCCTCCCCTGAGCCCAGCTTGTCTTAGCCTGGAAGAGAAAAGCAGCACCAGTTTGGAGGTCAGCCCCAACCGGCCCCGCCCGCAGTCACGTGCTAGGGTGACCGTTCTCAGTGGTCCCCAGGACTCAGCAGTCCTGGGGCATCTTTCCTGGCTGGATTTTAAGTGATACTGTAATGATCTTTCAAAATGAAAAGTAGCAAATTAAAGTGATTTTATTGGTAAAAAAATAAAAATAAAAATAAATTCCGTATGTATGCATTAATATACTTTATTGGTATTTTTCTTTCTGACTTACTTCATTCTGTATAGTAGGCTCCAGTTTCATCCACCTAAAAAATTAGGGTTAGGGTTAGGGTGGATTATAGTAGGCTCCAGTTTCATCACCTTCACTCAGATGCGTTCTTTTTAATCTCAATTCAGTTTAGTCGCTCAGTCGGACTCACTCAGTCGTGTCCAACTCTTTGTGACCCCATGGACTGCAGCATGCCAGGCTTCCCTGTCCATCACCAACTCCTGGACTTTACTCAAACTCATGTACATTGAGTTGGTGATGCCGTCCAACCATCTTATCCTCTGTCATCCCCTTCTCCTCCTGCCTTCAATCTTTCACAGCATCAGGGTCTTTTCCAATGAGTCGGTTCTTCGCATCAGGTGGCCAAAGTATTGGCATTTCAGCTTCAGCATCAGTCCTTCCATTGAATATTCAGGGCTGATTTCCCTTTGGATGGACTGGTTGCATCTCCTTGCAGTCCAAGGGACTCTCAAGAGTCTTCTACAATACCACAGTTCAAAAGCATCAATTCTTCTACACTCAGCTTTCTTTATAGTCCAACTCTTATATCCATACATGACCACTGGAAAAAACATAGCTTTGACTAGATGGACCACTCCTCCTGTGCAGTGACTGCTTATTCTAGGTATTTTATTCTTTTTGATGCAATAATAAATAGAATTGCTTATTGATTTCTCTTTCTGATCCTTCATTGTTAGTGTATAGAAACGTAACCAGTTTCTGTGCATCAATTTTGTAACCTGAAACTTTACCAAGTTCATTGTTGAGTTCTAGTAGTTTTCTGGTACATGTAAGATATTAAGAAGATGTGGCAAGAATACACAGGAGAACTGTATAAAAAAGAGCTTCATGACACAGATAATCATGATGGTATTATCACTCACCTAGAGCCAGACATCCTGGAATGTGAAGTCAAGTGGGCTTTAGAAAGTATCAGTAGGAACAAAGCTAGTGGAGGTGATGGAATTCCAGCTGAGCTATTTTAAATCTTGAAAGATGATGCTGTGAAAGTGCTGCACTCAATATGCCAGCAAATTTGGAAAACTCAGCAGTGGCCACAGGACTGGAAAAGGTCAGTTTTCATTCCAATCCCAAAGAAAGGCAATGCCAAAGAATGCTCAAACTACCGCACAGTTGCACTCATCTCACACGCTAGTAAAGTAATGCTCAAAATTCTTCAAGCCAGGCTTCAGCAATATGTGAACCGTGAACTTCCAGATGTTCAAGCTGGTTTTAGAAAAGGCAGAGGAACCAGAGATCAAATTGCCAGCATCTGCTGGATCATGGAAAAAGCAAGAGAGTTCCAGAAAAACATCAATTTCTGCTTTATTGACTATGCCAAAGCCTTTGACTGTGTGGATCACAATAAACTGTGGAAAATTCTGAAAGAGATGGGAATACCAGACCACCTGACCTGCCTCTTGAGAAACCTATATGCAGGTCAGGAAGCAACAGTTAGAACTGAACATGGAACAACAGACTGATTCCAAATAGGAAAAGGAGTACATCAAGGCTGTATAGTGTCACCTTGCTTATTTAACTTATATGCAGAGTACATCATGAGAAACACTGGGCTGGAAGAAGCACAAGCTGGAATAAAGATTGCCGGGAGAAGTATCAATAACATCAGATATGCAGATGACACCACCCTTATGGCAGAAAGTGAAGAACTCAAAAGCCTCTTGATGAAAGTGAAAGTGGAGAGTGAAAAAGTTGGCTTAAAGCTCAACATTCAGAAAACGAAGATCATGGCATCTGGTCCCATCACTTCATGGGAAATAGATGGGGAAACAGTGGAAACAGTGTCAGACTTGATTTTTGGGGGCTCCAAAATCACTGCAGATGGTGATTGCAGCCATGAAACTAAAAGACGCTTACTCCTTGGAAGGAAAGTTATGACCAACCTAGATAGCATATTCAAAAGCAGAGATATTACTTTGCCAACAAAGGTGTGTCTAGTTAAGGCTATTGTTTTTCCAGTGGTCATGTATGGATGTCAGAGTTGGACTGTGAAGAAAGCTGAGTGCCAAAGAATTGATGCTTTTGAACTGTGGTGTTGGAGAAGACTCTTGAGAGTCCCTTGGACTGCAAGGAGATCCAGCCAGTCCATCCTAAAGCAGATCAGTCCTGGGTGTTCATTGGAAGGAATGATGCTGAAGCTGAAACTCCAGTACTTTGGCCACTGCATGCAAAGAGTTGACTCATTGGAAAAGACCCTGATGCTGGGAGCGACTGGGGGCAGGAGGAGAAGGGGACAACAGCGGATGAGATGGCTGGATGGCATCACCGATTCGATGGACGTGAGTTTGAGTGAACTCCGGGAGTTGGTGATGGACAGGAAGGCCTGGCGTGCTGTGATTCATGGGGTCACAAAGAGTCAGACATGACTGAGTGACTGAACTGAACTGAACTAATGTATGGTATCTGCAGACAGTGACAGTTTAACTTCTTCTTTTCCAATTGGATTCAGCTTTTTACCATGGAGTATGATGCTAGCTGTGGGTTTGTCATATATTGACTTTATAATGTTGGAGTACATACCCTCAATGCTTACTTTCTGGAGAGTTTTTTTTAATCATAAATTGGTGCTGAATTTTGGCAAAAGCCATTTCTTCATCTATTGAGACGATCATATGGTTTTTATTCTTCAGTTTATTGATATCATGTATCACATTGATTGGTTTGTGGATGTTAAAAAAAAAATCCTTGCATCCCTGGGATGAATCCCAGTTGATTAAGGTGTATGATCTTTTTAACGTATTCTTGGATATGGATTGCTAGTATATTGCTAAGAATTTTTGCATCTATATTCATCAGTGATCTTGGCCTGTAATTTTCTTTTTTTGTGATATCTTTTTCTTGTTTTGTTAAGAAGGTGATGGTGGCCTTGTAAATTGAGTTGCAAAGTTTTCCTTCCTCTGCAACTTTTTGGAACAGTTTCAGAAGGATAGGTGTTAACTCTTCTCTAAATGTTTGATAAAATTTGCCTGTGAAGCCAACAGGTCCTAGACTTTTCTTTGTTGGGAGGTTTTTAATCATGGTTTCAATTTCAGTGCTTGTGATTGGTCTGTTTATATTTTCTATTTCTCCATGGTTCAGTCTAGGGAGACTATGCCTTTCTGAGAATTTGTCTATTTCTTCCAGGTTGTCCATTTTATTGGCATACAGTTGTTCATAGTAGTCTCTTAATATTTCTTGATATTTCTGTGGAGTCAGTTATAACTTTCCTTTTTTCATTTCTAATTTGACTGATTTGAGTCCTCTCCTTTTTTTTTGTTGATGAGTCTGGCTAAAGGTTTATCAATTTTGTTTATCTTTTCAAAGAATAAGCTTTTAGTTTCATTGATCTTTGCAGTTGTTTTTTTTTGTGTCTATTTTGTTTATTTCTGCTTTGATCTTTATGATTTCTTTCCTTCTACCAACTTTAGGTTTTGTTTGTTCTTCTCTAGTTGTTTTAGGTGTGAGGTTAGGTTGTTCATTTGAGACCTTTCTTGATTCTTTAGGTAAGACTGTATTGTTATCAGCCTGCATCTTAGAACTGCTTTTGCTGCATCCTGTAAGGTTTGGACCATTGTGCTTTTGTTTTCGTTTATCTCTAGGTATATTGTAAATTTCTCCCTTGATTTCTTCAGTGATCCAATGGTTGTTTAGTAGCATGTTGTTTAATCACCACATGTTTGTGTTTCTTAGAGTTTTTTTCCTATAGTTTATTTCTAATCTCATAGCGTTGTGATCAGAAAACATGCTTTACATGATTTTGATTTTCTTAAATTTACCACGGCTAGTCTTGTGTCCCAGTATGTAGTCAATCCTGGGGAATGTTCTGTGTGCACTTGAGAAAAATGTGTGGTCTGCTGCTTTTGCATGGAATGCTCTAAAAATATTGATTAAGTCCAACTCGTCTAATGTGTCATTGAAGGCCTGCATTTCCTTATTGATTTTTTTGTGTGGATGATCTGTCCTTTGACGAAAGTGGAGTATTAAAGTCCCCCATGATTATTGTGTTACTGTCAATCTCTCCCTTTATGTTTGTTAGTATTTGCTTTACATGTTGAGGTGCTTCTATGTTGGGTGCGTATATAATTGTTAAATCTTTTTGGATTGAACCCTTGATCATTATGTAGTGTCTCTGTCTCCTATAACACTTTCATTTAAAGTCTATTTTGTCTGATACGAATATTGCTACTCCAGCTTTCTTATGATTTCCATTTGCATGAAATAACTTTTCCCATCCCCTTACTTTCAGGGTATAAGTGATGGTAGGTATGAAGTGGGTCTCTTGTTGTTGTTCAATCACTCAGTCATGTCCGACTCTTTGCGACCGTGTGGACTATAGCACGCCAAGTTTCCCTGTTCTTAACCATTTCCCAGAGTCCTCTCAAACTTATGTCCATTGACTCAGTGATGCCATCCAACCATCTCATTTTCTGTCACCCTCTTCTCCTCCTGCCCTCAATCTTTTCCAACATCAGGGTCTTTTCCAGTCAGTTGGCTTTTGGTATCAGATGGCCAAAGTATTGGAGCTTCAGCTTCAGCATCAGTCCTTCCAGTGAATATTCAGGTTTGATTTCTTTTAGGATTGACTGGATTGATCTCCTTGCTATCCAAGGGACTCTCCAGCACCACAGTTCGAAGGCATCAATTCTTCAGCGCTCAGCCTTTTTTATTGTCCATCTCTCACATCCATATGTGACTACTGGAAAAACCATAGCTTTGACTAGATGGACTTTAGTTGGCAAAATAATGTCTCTGCTTTTTAATATGCTGTCTGGGTTTGCCATAGCTTTTGTTTCAAGGAGCAAGTGTCTTTTAATTTCACGGCAGCAGTTGCCATCTGCAGTGATTTTGGAGCCCACAAAAATAAAATCTGTCACTGTTTCCATTGTTTCTCCATCTGTTTGCCATGAAGTGATGACACATGACACAACAATGCCATGACCGTTGTTTTTTGAACATTGAGTTTTCAGCTAACTTTTTCACCTTCATCAAGAGGCTCTTTAGTTTCTCTTCACTTTCTGCCATAAGGGTGGTGTCAGCTGCATATCTGAGGTTATTTATTGATATTACTTCCTGTAAAATTGATTCCAGCTTGTGCTTCATTCAGCCTGGCGTTTGGATGATGTACTCTGCATATAAGTTAAATAAGCAGGGTGACAATATATAGCCTTGACATACTCCTATTGCCATTTTGAACTAGTCCTTTGTTCCATGTCCAGTTCTAATTGTTGCTTCTTAACCTGCATACAGGTTTTGCATGAGGCAGGTAAGGTGGTCTGGTATTCCCATCTCTCTAAGAATTTTCCACAGTGTGTTGTGATCTACACAGTCAAAGGCTTTAGCATAGGCAGTGAAGCAGAAATAGATGTTTTTCTGGAACTCTCTTGCTTTTTCTATGATCCAGCAGAGGTTGATGTTGGCAGTTTGATCTCTGGTTCCTGTGCCTTTTTAAAATCCAGATTGTACATCTAGAAGTTCTCGGTTCACATACCTTTGAAGCTTAGCTTGAAGGATTGTGAGTATTACTTTACTAGCATGTGAAATTAGTGCAAATGTGAAGTAGTTTGAACATTCTTTGGCATTGCCCTTTTTTGAGATTGGAATGAAAACTGACACTTTCAAGTCCTGTGGCTGCTGCTGGGGGCAGTTTAGTTGATAAGTCGTGTCCAACTCTTGCAACCCCATGGACTGTAGCCTGCTATGCTCTTCTGTCCATGGGATTCTCCAGGCAAGAATACTGGAATGGGTTGCCATTTCCTTCTCCGGGGGATCTTCCCGACCCAGGCATTGAACCCGGGTCTCCTGCACTGCAGGCACAGTCTTTACCAACTGAACTATGAGGGAAGCCCAACCAAATTTGCTGGTATATTGAGTGCAGTACTTTCACAGCATCATCTTTCAGTATTTGAAATAGCTCAACTGGAATTCCATCACTTCCACTAACTTTGTTCATAGTAATGCTTCCTAAGGTCCACTTGACTTCACACTCCAGGATATCTGGCTGTAGGTGAGTGATCACATCATTGTGGTTATCCAGTTCATCATGATCTTTTTTGTACAGTTTTTCTGTGTATTTTTGCCACCTCTTCTTAATCTCTTCTGCTTCTGTTAGGTCCATACCGTTTCTGTCCTTTACTGTGCCCATCTTTGCAGGAGATGTTGCCTTGGTATCTCTAACTTTTCTTGAAGAGATCTCTAGTCTTTCCTGTTCTATTGCTTTCCCCTCTTTCTTTGCATTGTTCTCTAAAAAGGCTTTCTTATCTCTCCTTACTATTCTCTGGAACTCTGCATTCAGATGGATATATCGTTCCTTTTCTCATTTGCCTTTAGCTTCCCTTCTTTTCTCAGCTATTTGTAAGGCCTCCTCAGACAACCGTTTTGCCTTTCTTTTTCTTGGGGATGGTTTCTTGTGTAGAAAGCATATATTGGTCTTGTTTTTGTATCCACCCAGCCAGTCTATGTCTTTTGGTTGGTACATTTAATCCATTTACCTTTAAGGTAATTACTGGTATATATGATCCTATTACCACTTTGTTCATTGTTTTAGGTTTATTTTTTATAGATCTTTACCTTCTGTTGTGTTTCTTGCCTAGAGAAGTTCCTTTATCATTTTTTGCAAAACTGGTTTAGTGGTGCTGAATTCTCTTAATTTTTGCTTGTCTGGAAAGCTTTTGGTTTCTCCTTAAAATCTGAATGAGAGTCTTGCTGGATATTCTTGGTTTTCGGTTCTTCCCTTTCATCATTTTGAATATTTTGTGGCATTCCCTTCTGGCTTGCAGAGTTTCCGTTGAGAAATTGGCTGATAACATTATGGGTTTTCCCTTATGTGTTGTCTTTTTTCCCTTTTTTTTTAATAGTTTGTCTTTAATTTTTGTCAGTTTGATTATGTGTCTTGGTGTGTTCCTTATGGGGTTTATCCTGCCTGGAACTCTCTGCTCTAACTGGACATGGTTGACTGTTTCCTTTTCCATGTTTGGGAAGTTTTCAGCTATTATCTCTTCAAATGTTTTCTTGGTTCCTTTGTCTCTCTCTTCTCCTTCTATGACCCCTATAATGTGAATATTGGTGCATTTAATGTTCTCCCAGAGGTCTTTTAGTTCAGTCCAGTCGCTCAGTTGGGTCTAATTCTTTGTGACCCCATGGACTACAGCATGCCAGGCTTCTCTGTCCATCACCAACTCCTAAGTGATGTTAAGGTGATGTTAAAGGTCTGTTAGGCAGTCTTCATTTCTTTTCATTATTTTTTCTGTATTCTGCTTTGCAGCATTGATTTCCACTATTCTCCCAGGTCACTTATCCATTCTTCTGCCTTAGTTATCCTGCTATTGATTCCTTCTAGTGTATTGCTCATCTCTGTTTGTTTGTTCTTTGTTCTTTTTCTAGGTCCTTGGTAAACATTTCTTAAATCTTCTCAATCTTTGCCTTCATTCTTTTCCTGAGATCCTGAATCATCTTCACTATCATTATTCTGAATTCTTTTTCTGGGAGGTTGCCTATCTCTACTTCATTTAGTTGTTTTTCTAGGGATTTATCTTGTTTATTCATCTGGGAAATAATCCTATTTCTTTTCATTTGAGGTAGCTTTCTGTGATTGTGGTTTTAGGTCTGGAGGCTGATGGGATTGCAGTTCTTATTTCTTTTGCCTGCCCTCTGGTGGATGAGGATAAGAGGCTTGTGCAAGCTTCCTGATAGGATGGACTGGCTGTGGGGAAAACTGGGATTTGCTCTGGTGGGCAGGGTAGTGCTCAGTAAAATTTGAATCCAATTGTCTGCTGATGGGTGGGGTTGTGCTCCCTTCCTATTAGTTCTTTGGCCTGAGGCGACCCAGTCCTGAAGTCTATATGCTTCTATGTTGGTGCTGCTAAGTCTCTTCAGTCGAGTCCGACTCTGTGCGACCCCATAGATGGCAGCCCACCAAGCTTCCCCGTCCCTGGGATTCTCCAGGCAAGAACACTGGAGTGGGTTGCCATTTCCTTCTCCAATGCATGAAAGTGAAAAGTGAAAGTGAAGTCACTCAGTCGTGTCCGACTCTTCGTGACCCCATGGAGTGCAGCCCACCAGGCTCCTCCGTCCATGGGGTCTTCCAGGCAAGAGTACTGGAGTGGGGTGCCATTGCCTTAGTAAGGCTCAAGAAAATAAGGTCTGTCACTGTTTCCATTGTTTCCCTGCCTGTTTGCCATGAAGTGATGCGACTGGATGTCATGATCTTAGTTTTTTGAATGTTGAGTTTTAAGCCAACTTTTTTACTCTCCTCTTTTACCTTCATCAAGAGGCTCTTTAGTTCCTTTTCATTTTCTACCATAAGCATGGTGTCATCTGCATATCTGAGGTTATTGATGTTTCTCCTGGCAACCTTGATTCCAGCTTGTGCTTCATCCAGCCTGGCATTTTGCATGATGTACTCTGCATATAAGTTAAATAAGCAGGTGACAGCTCTGGGAGATGGTGAAGGACATGGAGGCCTGGTGTGCTGCAGTCCTTGGAGTCACAAAGAGTTGGACATGACTGAGTGATTGAACAACAACAAAAGTAGGGCTATTGATGACCTCCAAGAGGACTTATGTGGAGACACATCTCCTAGGACTGCTGCTGCTGGTGCCCCCATCCCCATGACAGACCACCATTGACCCACACCTCTGCAGGAGACCCTCAGACACTCAGAGGCAGGTCTCGCTCAGTGTCCTGTGGGGTCACTGCTCCTTTCCCCTGGGTCCTGTTGAGCACAAGATTTTGTTTGTGCCCTCCAGGACTCTCTGTTTTCTCCAGTCCTATGGAAGCTCTGTAATCAAATCCTGCTGGCCTTCCAGATCAGATTCCCTGTGTATTCCCAGTCCCTTGGCTGGATCTTCAGGCTTGGAAACCTAATTTGAGGCCTAGAATCTTCACAACAGTGTGAGAACTTCTTTGGTATTATTGGTCAACAGTTTGTGAGTTGCCCTCCTGGCAGCTATAGAGTTTGATTTTATTGTAATTGTGCCCCTCCGACTGTCTTGTTGTGGCTTCTCCTTAGTTCTTGGATGTAGGGTATCTTTTTTTAGTGGGTTCCAGTGTCTTCCTGTCAATGGTGGTTTAACAGCTAGTTGCAATTTTTGTGCTCTGGTAGGAGAAGATGGGAGAAGGCAATGGCAACCCACTCTAGTACTCTTGCCTGGAAAATCCCATTGACAGAGGAGCCTGGTAGGCTGCAGTCCATGGGGTTGCTGAGAGTCGGACACGACTGAGCAACTTTACTTTCACTTTTCGCTTTTCATGCATTGGGGAAGGAAATGGCAACCCACTCCAGTGTTCTTGCCTAGAGAATCCCAGGGAGGGTGGAGCCTGGTGGGCTGCCGTCTATGGGGTCACACAGGGTCGGACACGACTGAAGCGCCTTAGCAGCAGCAGGAGAAGATGAGCACACATCCTTGTACTCTGCCATCTTGCACCAATCCTTTCATTGTAGTTTTGATTTGCATTTCTCTAATAATTAGTGATGTTGAACATCTTTTCATGTGCCTCTTGGCCACCTGTATGTCTTTTGTGGAGAAATGTCTGTTTGGGCCTTCTGCCCATTTTTTGATTGGGTGGTTTGCTTTGATGATATTAAGCCTTATGAGCTCTTTGTAAATTTTGTAGAACCATCCCTTGTCAGTCACATCATTTGCAAATATTTTCTCCCAATCTGTGGTTTGTCTTTTCATTTTATTTATAGTTTCTTTTGCTATGCAAAACCCTTTTAGTTTAAGTAGGTTCAATTTGTTTATACATTCTTTTTCATCTTCTTTTCCATTATGGTTTATCACAGGATATTGAATATAGTTCCTGTACTATACAGTAGGACCGTATTTATCCATTACATATGTAACAGTTTCCATCTGCTAAACTCAAGAACTCGATCCATTCTTCTTCCACCAGTGTCCCTCTTGGCAGTCACCAGTCTATTCTCTATGTCTGTGATTCTTTCTATTTCATATATAAGTTCATTTGTGTTATATTTTAGATTCCACTTAAAAGTGGTATCTTATGATACTTGTTTTTCTCTTTCTGACTTATTTCACTTAGTATGATAATCTCTAGTTACATCCCTGTTGCTGCAAATGGCATCATTTCATTCTCTTTATGGCTGATTAGTGTATTCCATTGTATATATGTACCACATTTTCTTATTCCATTCATTTGTTGATGGACATTTATGTTATTTCCATGTCCTGGCTATTGTGAATGTTGTTGCTATGCACTTAGGAGTACATATATCTTTTTGAATTATAGTTTTGTCTGTACAGATGCCCAGGATTGCAATTGCTGAATCATATAGTAATTCTATTTTAACTTTTCTGAGGAACCTCCATACTGTTTTCCATGGTGGCTGCAGCAACCTACATTCCCACCAACAGGGTAGGAGGATTCCCTTTTCTCCACACTCTCCGGCATTTGTTATATGAAGGCTTTTAAAAGAAAAGTGATTAATTATTTATTTTTGGCTGTGCTGGGTCTTCGTTGCTATGCATGGGCTTTCTCCGGTTACGTCGAGTGGGGGCTTTTCACTGCGGTGTCTTCTTCTGTGGCAGAGCACTGGCTGTCGGGTACCTAGGTTTCAGTAGTTTCAGCCCTTGGGGTCGGGCTCTGTAGTTGTGGCATGCGGCCTCTAGCGTGTGTGGGCTTCAATAGTTGTGGCATGTGGGCTTAGTTGCTCTATGGTATGTGGAATGTTCCCAGAGCAGGATTTGAACCCGTGTCCTTTGCATCAGCAGGCAAATTCTTAACCGCTGGACCATCAGGGAAGTCCCTGTACACTTTTTTAATGATGGACATTCTGACTGGCACGTGGTGGTACCTCATTTGGTTTGTGTTTCTCTAATAATTAGTGATACTGAGCATCTGTTTTACTGAAAGTTTTCACTTTCGTCTCAGGTTCAAAGAATTTGTTAACAAAATAAGCTATTTGTTTTATACAAATAATACAAATATTTATTAGAGAATTATCTAGCTTACTTTCAGTATACTAACATTAAAAGAAAAGAGAAATAGAAACAGCAGAGGATACATCACCAAATTGGATTTTGACCAACATCTAGACTCAAACAGTGCTGGGAAGTCCTGTGTCACAGCACATATGGAGTCCCAGCTGGGGAAAGGTCCCAAGTAGCGTGTCCACTCCATGGGTGAGACTTAAAAAATTGCAGTTTGCGGTTCACGCTTGAAATCCTTGGATGCAAACTGATGTCATCATCAATCTGCATAAAAGTAGAAGAGCTGTCAAGGTGACTAGAAGAAAGGCCAGCCAGGAGAAACAGGACCAGACATTGGACCATGGTGTTAGTGTTTCTCTAAGTATGAGAAGATTGAAGAATTTGGGCTCATAAAAGATAAAAAACATTACCTGAAAACATCTGACTATCTGAAGGCCTGTTTTTTCCCTTTTTCCTGGAGCACAGAGTGAGCGCCTGCTTCCTGATATCCACCCTGAATTCTTTTCAGAGAATGTTGAAGGTCAGCAGTGTAGTGGCCGTGATTTAATCTTTGCAGAGGCAGTCTGCTAGTGCCAGTTTCCAGTTAGCAGGGCCCTTCACAGCCACAGAAATGACTATGCTTTGGGGGCATTTCATGGCCATTGTGTCCCATGGTGCTAGAAAGGCTCGTTCCCAGGTCTAGACAGGATTTCATTGATAGGCCACTCAGTGTGCTGTCATTGGACTAGGCCCCATGAATACCAAAAAGTCTCCAGACCATACCTATCTTATTAGCCTCTTGAACCAGGAAAATATTCTCTCTTGTTGCTTCTTCCCATATCTGGAGTTACATTATTAAACCCATTGATTTCGTAGGGAACTAAATACATCCTTTTATCAGTAGCTCAGTCATATACTTGGTAATGTGAGAGACAACAATTTTCTGGAACAAGTGACATAGAACATAATATAGCTAGCCGTTATTACTAAGGTCACAAGTAAGAATTTAAGCCAGGAACTGTCATTAGGTATATCCCCAGGTCATCTGACTTAGGTAAATAACTTACTGTTATTCTTAGTGTTAACTTAGTGTTAATCTCCTGGTTGTAGATCGTGGAGCATCTGATCTTTATCCAAAGATTGACTACTGATATAAGAAACAAACTTAAAGTGTCCTTTTAACAACTTAATTAAATTTTAAACACTATAACAACAAGGAACTATATCTGAGAAATGAGTAACAAAACTGGAATTTAATGTTGTTTGAAACATAAACATTTTTCATTGTTAAGGGTTTTAACCCTGCAGCCAGGGAACGCTTTGTCCCATCAAATAAAAATGAAGTTTGTCAGGGAGTAGAGAATAGCTAAGTGGATGTTTTGGGTTTCCCATAGCCCCTGACTGTTTGATTTACAGCTATTGCTTACCCATTTTAAACTCCCCAATTTAATTGCACTCATCTCACATGCTAGCAAAGTAATACTCAAAATTCTCCAAGCCAGGCTTCAACAGTACGTGAACCATGAACTTCCAGATGTTCAAGCTGGATTTAGAAAAGCAGAGGAACCAGAGATCAAGTTGTCAACATCCATTGAATCATTGAAAAAGTAAGAGAGTTCCAGAAAAACATTTACTTCTGCTTTATTGACTATGCCAAAGCCTTTGACTGTGTTCAGTTCAGTTCAGTTGCTCAGTTGTGTCCTACTCTTTGCAACCCCATGAACCGCAGCACCATGTGGATCACAACAAACTGTGGAAAATTCTTAAAGAGATGGGAATACCAGACCACCTGACCTGCTTCCTGAGAAATCTGTATGCAGGTCAAGAAGCAACAGTTAGAACTGGAAATGGAACAACAGACTGGTTCCAAATTGGGAAAGGAAAACGTCAAGGCTGTATATTGTCACCCTACTTGTCTACCTCATATGCAGAGTACATCATGAGAAATGCTGGGCTGGATGAAGCACAGGCTGGAATCAAGATTGCCAAGAGAAATATCAATAACCTCAGATATGCAGATGACACCACCCTTATGGCAGAAAGTGAAGAAGAACTAAAGAGCCTCTTGATGAAATTGAAAGAGGAGAGTGAAGAAGTTGGCTTAAAACTCAACATTCAGAAAACTAAGATCGCGGCATCCAGTCCCATCACTTCATGGCAAATAGATGGGGAAATAATGGAAACAGTGTCAGACTTTATTTTTGGGGACTCCAAAATCACTGCAGATGGTGACTGCAGCCATGAAGTTAAAAGATGCTTGCTCCTTGGAAGAAAGCTATGACCAACCTAGACAACATATGAAAAAGCAGAGACATTACTTTGCCAACAAAGGTGTGTCTAGTCAAGGCTGTGGTTTTTCCAGTAGTCATGTATGGATGTGAGAGTTGGACCATAAAGAAAGCTGAGTGCTGAAGAATCAATGCTTTTGAACTATGGTGTTGGAGAAGACTCTTGAGAGTCCCTTGGACTGCAAGGAGATCGAACCAGTCCATCCTAAAGGAAATCAGTCCTGAATATTCATTGGAAGGACTGATGTTGACTGAAACTCCAATACTTGTGGCCACCTGATGTGAAGAACTGACTCATTGGATGAGATGGTTGGATAGCATCCCTGACTCAATGGGCATGAGTTTAAGGAAGCTCTGGGAGTTGATGATCGACAGGGAAGTCTGGTGTGTTGCAGTCCAAGGGGTCACAAAGAGTCAGACATGACTGAGCAAGTGAACTGAACTGAATTTAGGAGTAGACTATTGCCATGTTTTAAGGACATCAGGATAGCAATAGTCTGAGAGTGCTGGGAAAGCTTGAAGGCAGGTGGAGAAGGGGATGACAGAGGATGAGATGGTTGGATGACATCAGTGACTCAGTGGACATGAGTATGAGCAAGCTCCAGGAGATAGTGAAAGCCAGGGAAGCCTGGTGTGCTGCTGTCCATGGGGTGGCACAGAGTCGGACACGACTGAGCGACTGAACAACAGCAAAGCAGAATGAGCTTTATGTTCAGTGCTTTACCAGAGTACCATAATCTTCAGAGATCATTGTGAAGTAATACTTATTTACTTTACCAAAGGGATAAGATATTTAAAAAAATAGGATTTTAAAAACAAATATAAATAACTTAAAGGCAAAGAAATTCACAATCTGTTACCAAAGCTGCATTCTAAGAAAACTTTGTTTTCTTAACAAATTTCAGTCTGGTACCGTGTTAACTGTTAATAACAAAATGTGTTTATCTGGTTTCTCTTAGAAAGTCTTTTCTATAAATCTTGAAGACGTAGCATTATTTTTGCAAAGGCATCAGAATGAAACCATAGAAGGCGTGTTTAAAATCTGATTATGTTACAGTTGACAAAGCAACCTGGTCATTGCTGTGACACATAACACTTTCATATGAAAAGTAGAATTTTAATTGACAACATTTTATCAGGACATATCAGATCTTTATGAATTCCACATAATTTTAGGATATCTATATTAGTAAATCAGCCATACAGTATAACCAAAGATTTGTCACTCCTCCAACAATACTTCTCATGTAATTTAACATGTCAAATGAACCCAGGTAGTTTAATATCTCTCTTTGGGATGTCTCAGGGGCCCTCTAAAGCACTTCAAAGTCAGCTAGAGATCAAAAGAACTTCATTATATGCAGAGTACATCATGAGAAATGCTGGGCTGGATGAAGCACAAGCTGGAATCAAGATTGCCAAGAGAAATATCAATAACCCCAGATATGCAGATGACACCACCCTTATGGCAGAAAGTGAAGAAGAACTAAAGAGCCTTTTGATGAAAGTGAAAGAGGAGAGTGAAAAAGTTGGCTTAAAGCTCAATATTCAGAAAACTAAGATCATGGTATCTGGTCCCATCATTTCATGGCAAATAGATGGAGAAACAGTGGAAACAGTGTCAGACTTTTACTTTTTGGGGCTCCAAAATCACTGCAGATGGTGACTGCAGCCATGAAATAAAAAGACGCTTACTCCTTGGAAGAAAAGTTATGACCAACCTAGACAGCATATTGAAAAGCAGAGACACTACTTTGCCAACAAAGGCCTGTCTAGTCAAGGTTCTGGTTTTTCCAGTAGTCATGTGTGGATGTGAGAGTTGGATCATAAAGAAAGCTGAATGCTGAAGAATTGATGCTTTTGAACTGTGGTGTTGGAGAAGACTCTTGAGAGTTCCTTGGACTGCAAGGAGATCCAGCCAGTCCATCCTAAAGGAAATCAGTCCTGAATGTTCATTGGAAGGACTGATGCTGAAGCTGAAACTCCAATACTTTGGTCACCTGATGCAAAGAGCTGACTCATTTGAAAAAACCCTGATGCTGGGAAAGATTGAAAGCAGGAGGAGAAGGGGATGACAGAGGATGAGATGGTTGGATGGCAAAGATGGTTGGATGGCATCACCGACTCAATGGACATGGGTTTGGGTAGACTCCGGGAGTTGGTGATGGACAGGGAGGCCTGGCGTGCTGCAGTCCATGGGGTCCCAAAGAGTCAGACAGGACTGAGCCACTGAACTGAACTGAACTGAGAATTTAATTTTAGAAAGTTTTGCCAAAACTATAAAAAAGGTTTATAACACTCAGTTAGATAGGATCATATAGGTCACCGTGAAACAGTTATTTACTTGGCCAAAGTAACAAAAGATTTTGAAGGTTAACATAGAACAGATCACTTTAGAGGTAAAGAAACTTAAAATCCATTATCAAAGGCAATTAGATGTCTGAAAATTTGTACTATGCACAAAACTCTTTTCTTGGCGTCCGTCTTCCATAAACCTCTGTTTAAAAAAACAAAAATCACTTTGTTCATTTAGAAACAGATACCTGTATGTCAGACCTTTTTTTCTTAATAAAATGTAATTTCAATTTTCATACTTTTTTTTTTAAACTAAAAACACACATCCTACTATCCTTAAGCAACCCTGAACTGTCCTTTATATTAGCATTCTGTAAATTGGTGAACATAAATACCAGTGATAATTTCTAAAAACATTTGCTTTCTTATAGAGAAAATCTCAGGGTGGCACCAAACATACTCATTAATAGTGCAGGATCTCTTTAGTTTCTCTGTAAGAGGAAGTTAGTGTTCAGTAATTAATATTTTAGAATCTTATTTTATTTGGAAATGACCTAGCTATTCAGTAAACTTTCATCAATTAGTTTAGCACAACTCTAGAAATTCAAGTTACTCCAACCTGGAGAGACTATTTTAGATAGACATTCCTAAAGCATAATGAAGCATTTATAAATTAATAGAATTTATCTAAAAGCTCCTGTCTCTTTTACATTTTTCTTTGTTTAAAAGTTTCTTCATTTGAGTTACTTTCCTTATGGACAAATTTAGCTTACATTAAACTAGGCACAATAAAAGTATTACACAGTGTTGATGACTCAAGACATGTCTTAATTAGATTAGCAAATAAACATTAATGATGAGTTGCTTCAGTTGTGTCTGACTCTTTGTGACCCCATGGACTGTAGCCCACCAGGTTCCTCAGGTCATGGGATTCTGCAGGCAAGAATCAGATCAGATCAGTCGCTCAGTCGTGTCCGACTCTGGGACCCCATGAATCGCAGCACGCCAGGCCTCCCTGCCCATCACCAACTCCCGGAGTTCACTCAGACTCACGTCCATTGAGTCAGTGATGCCATCCAGCCATCTCATCCTCTGTCGTCCCCTTCTCCTCTTGCCCCCAATCCCTCCCAGCATCAGAGTCTTTTCCAATGAGTCAACTCTTTGCATGAGGTGGCCAAAGTATTGGAGTTTCAGCTTTAGCATCATTCCTTCCAAAGAAATCCCAGGGCTGATCTCCTTCAGAATGGACTGGTTGGATGTCCTTGCAGTCCAAGGGACTCTCAAGAGTCTTCTCCAACACCACAGTTCAAAAGCATCAATTCTTCAGCGCTCAGCCTTCTTCACAGTCCAACTCTCACATCCATACATGGATTTCTATTTCCTCCGCTAGGGTATGTTCCTGACCCAGGGATCAAACCCATGTTTCTTATGTCTCCTGCATTGGCAGGCTTTATCACTAGAGCCACCTGGGAAGCCATAAAATATTTACTATTTCCCAGTTCATGTGAACCTGAAATTCATTTAGGTTGATTTCTCTTGTAATTGTTTGATTTGTAAATGCTTACTTTTTTTAAGTCAATTGAATTAGAGTTCATATGCAGATTAACCTCAGCAATATTATCCAAAACAAAGACACACTGAGACATACATAAATCCAGACAGAGATGTCATAGTTTTCTGCTTGAGATTTAAAATGTCTCTTTGACCCCTCCCCCCAACCCTTTCTTTCTTGGCTTGAAGTTATAATTTACCCAAGGCTGAGGTTTCAGGCAAAGTGGGCTGTGTATTTCAAGGACATGCAAGGGTTAACTTCAAGCTTTTCCCTGTGTGAGTGCTTAGTCACTCAGTTGTGTCTGAGTGGCGGGCTTTAGCCTGCCAGGCTCCTCTGTCCATGGGATTCTCCAGGCAAAAATACTGGAGTGGGTTGCCATTTCCTTCTTCAGGGGATCTCCTGACCCAGGGATTGAACTTTGGTCTCCTGAATGGCAGGCAGATTCTTGACTGTCTGAGCCACCAAGCTATTCTCTAGGCAATGCTTTTTAACAGCCTGCCTGTGTTTTAACTGCAAATGCAAAAAGAACCAGTTTTGCAGTTTCAAAGAGAAAAAAAAATCCAGAGTCTAAAGAATATCATGGCCATCCTGTGTCCAAAAAAAAAAGTCATCTTTCTATAGTCACAGTTGTACAGCTGAAATATAGACCAAATAGTGCTAAAATTGACTGTGATAAAAGGGGCAGATGGGCTGATAAAAATCTTGGATTGTACCCCTGGGGAGGTGGGGTCTTTGATCAGAAGAATCTGAAGGGGCAAAGAAACTTGCTAGAGTTGGGGAAGCTAGGCTCCTCACTCCCCTGATAGGGGAAGTTAGAAGGGGATTAGCTGATGGAGAGGGAGACAGCGAGTTGGGGAGGTAGAAGTCCACAACTGCACAAACAGGAGAGAGAGGGCATTGGGGGACACTGTTAGAGCTGTGGGCAGGCGCAAGGGAGAGCCTACTTAAAAAGTGAACATTTAATGCCAATTTTTTTTTTAATGCCAGTATAATTTTGGCATTGTAGCATGGACAGTTGCCCTCACAAATCTCATAATTCTTTTTCCAGTTGTAACTTCTTAGACAATTTTAAGTTAGCTTCATGTACCTTACAGTAGGCAGAGAAGAGGATCCAGCGTCTCACCCAGAGTGTCACATTCTTGTCCTTTTTCAGTCTGTGCGAACCGCAAACATTCAGTAACTGCTCAGGGTTTGGACCACTTTTTAAGATTCCAATTCTCACATAATCCAGTGACTATGTACCGTTCATTAGCTGACGAGCAATAAGGTGAATCTTGCCATCTGGAAATAAACTCTTCATCAACCTTAATCTCTTTCTTCTTGAAGAGGGCGTTTTGTTTCACAAATCCTACTCAGCCAACTAGTGTCTTGTTTTCACTTTCGTCTCAGGTTCAAAGGATTTGTTAACAAAATAAACCACTCCTTATATACAAATAAGTAATACAAATATTTATTAGGGAATTATCTAGCTTGGTTTCAGTATACTAACATTAAAAGAAAAGAGAAATAGAAACAGCAGGGGATACATCACCAAACAGGTAGGTTTTTGGGAAAAGGTCCCAGCTAGTGCATCCGCTCCATGTGGTGAGACTTCAAAAATTGCAGTTTTGGGTTCCTGCTTTTAATCCCTGGATGCAAACTGATACCATCAATCTGTGAGCAAATTGCAGCTCTGGTTTCATGTCAATGCTATTTTTTTGTCCTGTAAAACTTGGAATCTTGTTAAGCCTGGCGCTTGGTTGACCAGTACCCCTCCAGGGGCTCAACGATTTCAGAACCTGTCTCCGATCTTATCTGTGGTGCCTCAAGTCTTGCATTCACAGCAGGCAGTCAGGGCACTCAAAGTCAGGGCAGTGTCCAGGCAGGTGAAAAGCTAGGTCAGAGGTCTGCTCTGCTTTGTCTCTGAAGCCTAAACAAGACTATTGATTTAATTTCCCTAACAGCATTTTTTCATGCTACTGGCCATCTGTTTGTCTACTTTGGAGAAATGTCTGTTTTGGTCTTCTGCCTGTTTTTCTGTTGGGTTGTTTTTTTGGTTGTTGAGTTGTATGAGCTATTTGTATATATTTTGGATATTAAGCCCTCGTTGGTCACATTGTTTGCAAATATTTTCTTCCATTTTGTAGGTTATTATTTTCATTTTGTTTATTTCCTTTGCTTTGCAAAAACTTTTAAGTTTGATTAAGTCTCATTTGATTTTATTTTTATTTCTATGGCCTTGGGAGTCTGTCCTAAGGAAACATTGGTACGTTTTGTATTAGACAATGTTCTATGATCTTTGTTTTGAAGTCTGTTTTGTCTGATAAGAGTATTGCCACCCCTGCTTTCTTTTCATTTCTATTTGCATGAAATATATTTTCCCATCACCCCACTTTCAATCTTTGTGTGTCCTTTGCCCTAAAGTGGGTCACTTATAGGCAGCATATTGAAGGCTCTTGTTTTTTCATCCAACCTTCCATTCTGTATCTTTTGATTGAAGTATATTTAGTCCATTGACATTCAAGCATTCAAGGTAATTATTTATAGATCTGTATTTTTTTTTTTGCCATTTTAAACCTTGTTTCCCTGTTCATTTATTCATTTGGCTGTGCTGGGTCTTTGTCACGGCGTGTGCTGTCTTTTAGTTGTGGTATGGAAACTGCTAGCTGTGGATGTGTGATTTAGTTCCCTGATCAGGGATCGAGCCTGGCCCTCTGCATTGGGAGCATGGAGTCTAAGCCACTGGGCCACCAGGGAAGTCTCCCTGTTGATTTATATTTCTTCTTTGTCCCTTTCTTTTTCCTGTTGTGGTTTGATGATTTTCTTTTGTATTATAGTTCCCTTCTTTGTGTGTGGGTGTGTGTGTGAATTTATTGTATGTTTTTGATTTGTCGTTACCCTGGTTTTCAAGCACGGTAACCCCTTCCTGTATCTACTTGCCGTGGACTGGTGGTCATACACCCCCAGGTGTAGTCACACTGGATTCCAGCCCCAGTCCTCTCCCCACTTCTGATACCTGAAGCCTGAGTTCCAGCACTCCCTGCTGCCAGCTCCAGTGGACCTGCATGTCAGGCTGGGGAGTGCCTGGTGGTACTGACCATCTGTGCAGTTCTTCCTCTGCTCTGGCTGCCACGAACAGGCCGCTGCGCTCTCCTCTGAGGCCATGAGGCTCCCCTTCCATCCTGGCTGACCTCCTTGCCAGTCAGGAGGCTTCCCAGGTTGCAGAAGTCTTTCCTCCTTTATAGCTCCCACCCAGTGGTAAACATCCCATCCCAATTCCTGTCTTGCTTGCTTGCTTTTTTTCCCTACCCAGTTACATGGAGATTTTATTTTTTGCCCTTTTAGCCTGTCTGAGGTCTTCTGCCAGTGTTCAGTAGATATTCTGTGAGGATCATTTCACATATAGGTGTATTTGTGGCAGAGGGTGAGCTTCATGTCCTACTACTCCAACATCTTGATCTCTCCCTGTGGTCAGTACTTCTAATCCCTAGTGTTGTGGTCAGAAAAGATGCTTGATATGATTACAAGTTTTCTTAAATTTACCAAGGCTTGCCTTGTGGCCCAGCATGTGGTCAATCCTGGAGAAGTTCCACCTGCATTTGAAAAAGAATTTGTATTTTGCTTTTGGATAGAATGCTCTATGAATATCAATTAAGTCCGTTTTGTCTAATATGTCATGCAAGCCCGTTATTTCTCTATTAATCTTCTGTTTGGATGATCTGTCCCTTGATTAAAGTGTGTGGGGAGGGTTAGTGTCCTCTCCTATTCTTGTACTGCAGTTGGTTTCTCCTTTTATGGCTGTAATGTAAGCATTTGCCTTATATATTGAGGTGCTCCTGTGCTGGGCACACATATTTATAGTAGTTAGATCTTGGATTGATCCCTTGATCATTATGCAGTGTCCTTCTTTGTCTCTTATGCTATGCTATGCTATGCTAAGTCACTTCAGTCGTGTCCGATTCTGGGCGACCCCATAGACGGCAGCCCACCAGGCTCCGCCATCCCTGGGATCCTCCAGGCAAGAACACTGGAGTGGGTTGCCATTTCCTTCTCCAATGAATGAAAGTGAAAAGAGAAAGTGAAGTCGCTCAGTTGTGTCTGACTCTTCGCGACCCCATGGACTGTGGCCCACCAGGCTCCTCCGTCCATGGGATTTTCCAGGTAACAGTACTGGAGTGGGTTGCCATTGCCTTCTCCATTTGTCTCTTATAACAGTCTTCATTTTGAAGTCTGTTTTGTCTGATGAGCTACTCCAGCTTTCTTTTGATTTTTATTTGCATGGAATCCCTTTTTCCATCTCTTCATTTTCAGTCATATGTGTCCCCAGATCTGAAGTGAGTTTCTTGTAGACAGTATATATATGGGACTCGTTTTGCATCCATTCAGCCAGTCTGTGTCTTTTGGCTGGAGCATTTAATCCATTTATATTTAAGGTAATTATCAATATGAATGTTCTTATCGCCATTTTGTTGTTTTGACTTTGTTTTTGTAGGTCTTTTCCCTTCCCATCTTCTTTGCTTTCTTCTCTTGTGATTTGTTGACTATCTTTAGTGTGGAGTTTGGATTCCTTTTTCTTTTTTTATGAGTGTATGTAGTGTAGATTTTTGGTTTGCAGTTACTATGAGGTTTTGATATAACAGTCTCTACCAGATTGTTTTTTAAGTTGCTAGTCTGTTAATTTCCCATGCATTTCCAATATGCTGCATTTCTGCTCTCCTCTTAACGTTTGCTGGTCTTGATGTCATATTTGTGGGTAGATGATTTCTTACCTTTTTGTATGTTTGCCTTTACCAATGGACTGTCCCGTTCATAATTTTCTTGTTTCTAGTTGTAGCCTTTTCTGCCTAGAGAAATTCCTTTAATATTCGTTGTAAAGCTGGTTTGGTGGTGCTAGATTCTCCTAGTTTTTGCTTGTCTATAAAACTTCTGATTTCTCTGTCAAATCTGAACGAGAGCCTTGCTGGGTAGAGTGTTCTTGATTGCAGTTTTCTCCCTTTTATCACCTTAGCTATCCCATACCACTCCCTTCTGGCCGGCAGAGTTTCTGCTGAAAAATCAGCTGATAAAGGTATGGGGATACCATTTTATGTTATTTGTTGCTTTCCCCTTGTTTTTAATATTTTCTGTCTTTAACTTTTGTCAGTTTGATTAATATATGTCTCAGTGTGTTCCTCCTTGGGTTTATCCTGTATGGGACTTTTTCCTTTCCCATATTAGGGAAGTTTTCAGCTATTACCTCTTAAAATATTTTCTCAGGCCTTTTCTCTCTCTCTTCTCCTTCTGGGACCCTGTAATGCAAATGTTGGTGTGTTTAATGTTGTCCCAGAGGTTCATTTAGTGTATTTTCACTACCCTAAAAATCCTCTGCTCTATCTGTTCATCCCCTTCCAACTCCTGGCAACCTTTTTACTGTTTTCATAGTTTTGCCTTTTTCAGAATCATACAATTGGAATCATATAGTATGTAGTCTTTTCAGATTGAGTTTTTTAACTTAGTAATATGCATTTAAAGTTCTTCCATTTCTTTTCATGGCTTGAGAGCTCATTTCTTTTTAGCACTGGAAAATGTCCAGTGTCAGGATGTACCACAGTTCCATTTATCCATTAACCTGTTGAAGGATATAGGATATTTTGTTGCTTCAAAGTTGGCAGTTATGAATAAAGCGTGCATCAACATACTTGTGGAAGTGTTTGTGTGGACATAAGGTTTCACCTCCTTAGGGTAGATACCAAAGAGTATGATTGCTGCATGGGATGGTGAGAGTATATCTGGTTGTGTAAGAAATTGGAAAACTTTCTTCCAAGGTAGCTATACTATTTTACATTTCCACCAGCAATAAATGAGAATTCCTGTTGCTCCCTGTCCTTGCTAGCATTTGGTGTTGTCAGTGTTCAGGATTTTGGCCTTTCTTTTTTTAAAAAAGTAGTACTTACTGGAATATAGTCGCTTGCTAATGTTGTGTTAGTTCCTACTGTACAGCAGAGTGAATCAACTATATGTATATATTTACCCCCTCTTTTTTGGATTTCCTTCTCACGTAGGTCACCGCAGAGCACTGAGCAGAGTTCCCGGAGCTGTACAATAGGATCTAATTAGAGCACTGAGCAGAGTTCCCGGAGCTGTACAATAGGATCTAATTAGAGCACTGAGTAGAGTCCCCGGAGCTGTACAATAGGATCTCATTAGTTGTCTGTTTTATACGTACTGTCTATAGTGTATGGATATTGGCCTTTCTAGTAGGTTGTTGTTGTTGTTCAGTGGCTCAGCCGTGTCTGACTCTTGGTGACGCCATTTACTGCAGCATACCAACTTTCCCTGTCCTTCACCATCTCCCGGAGTTTCCTCAAACTCACATCCATCGAGTCGGTGATGCCATCCAACCATCTCATCCTCTGTCGTCCCCTTCTCCTCCTGCCTTCAGTCTTTCCCAGCATCAGGGTCTTTTCTAATGAGTCAGCTCTTTTCATCAGGTGGCCAAAGTATTGGAGCTTCAGCATTAGTCCTTCCAATGAATATTCAGGGTTGATTTCCTTTAGGATTGGTGTGATTTCCTTGCTGTCCAAGGGACTCTGAAGAGTTCTCCAACACCACAGTTAGAAAGCATCAATTCTTTGCTGCTGAGCCTTCTTTGTGGTCCAACTCTCACATCTGTACATGACTAGTTGGAAAACCATAATTTGACTATACAGACCTTTGTCGGCAAAGTAATGTCTCTGCTTTTTAATATGCTGTCTAGGTTTGTCATAGCTTTTCTTCCAAGGAGCAAGTGTCTTTTAATTTCAAGGATGCAATCACTGTCTATGGTGATTTTGGAGCCCAAGAAAATAAAGTCTGTCAGAGTTTCCATTGTTTCCCCAATGTATTTGCCATGAAGTAATGGGACTGGATGCCATGATCTTAAGGTTTTTCTGAATGCTGAGTTTTAAGCCAGCTTTTTCACTCTCTTCATTCACCTTCATCAAGAAGCTCTTTACTCCTTGCTTTCTGCCATAGGGGTGGTGTCATCTGCATATCTGAGGTTATTGATATTTTTCTTGGCAATCTTCATTCCAGCTTGAGCTTCATCCAGCCCAGCATTTCACATGATGTAACTCTGAATAGAAGTTAAATAAACAGGGTGACAATAATAAACAGCCTTGATGTACTTCTTTCCCAATTTTGAACCAGTCCATTGTTCCATATCCAGTTCTAACTGTTGCTTCTTGACCTGCATGCACACGGGTTTCTCAGGCAGGTAAGGTGGTCTGTTATTTCCATCTCTTTAAGAATTTTCCACAGTTTGTTGTGATTCATACAGTCAAAGCCTTCATTGGCTAGGCTTTACTGTAGTCAATGAATCAGAGGTAGATCTTTTTCTGGAATTCTCTTGATACTGTAACAGAAAAATTTTAACTTTAGTGAAATTTGGCTTATTATTTTGGTGATTTTTCTAAAAAGGTATTCACCACACTCAAGGTCATTAGGTTTTCTCTTGTTGTTTTCTAGGAGTTTTATACTTGAGCATTTTATGATCCATTTTGAGTTAACTTTTGTGATGGGTGTAGGGTTTGTGTTCAGATTACTTTTTTTGGTGGGGGACGTGTACTTGTTCCAGTACCATTTTGTTGACCAGAGTGTGTCTGCCCCATTCTACTGCCTTTGCTCCTTTATTAAAGATCACTTGACTGTGTTTATGGGGGTCTGTTTCTGGGCTCTTTATTCTATTTATCGGTTCCCCTGTTCTTTGACCAGTACCACACTTCAGCATCTTTTTGACAAGTCTCAAAGTAAGGCTTGTTTTTGGCTGTGGGAGGAGCTCCAGGCAGTTTGTCCTCTCAGCTTCAGCTCCAGGGGAACGAGGTTGGAGCTGAACTCCAGGACTTCCTGACACCACTGCTGCTGTGGTTCTCAAGCTGCCTGGGGAAGGACTAGCTTTGTTTTGTTTTTGGATTTCCAGTCTGCTGTAGACTCCTACTTTTGTACAATATAATGCAGTGACTTACTAGGTGATGATCACGTGTCTGTATAACAGTGGTGTCAAATCACTATACAAGTTTCTAAATGCTCTCTCCAAACTTGCTTTGTCACAGCCTGCTAAGTGGACCACATTTTGGTTACACTGCCCCTGTATGCTCAGAGCTTTTTGTGAGAACAGGAGCTCAGCTGGGGCCTGGGAACTGGGTTGTTCCAGGGGATGTGGTTGTCAGGAAGGGCTTCTTCTCGTCTCCCATAGGATCAGACGTGTCAAGAGCCCCAGTCTACCCCCACAGCGCCCTCTTTTTTTCAGCATATTCTTCACATTGACCCCTGCCTCGCTCATTTGAGGAAAGAGGAACAACTTGGGGGTGGTCCTAGTGGAAGGGGCTCTGGTTGGAGTAGGGGCCTGCTACTCTGGACGGTCTGAACACCATCACCCAGGGACGCAGGGCGGAGGGTGTGCGCGGCTGGTGGTGATACTGGCATGGACTCTGGAGCATGTCTGAGAGTTCAGATATTAGAACCTTAGGACATTGAGCTCTTGGAGCCAGGGGCTGTTAGAACTGGAAGGGGGATGGCAGGGGTCATTTAATTGTCCAAATCGAGTTGTTCACCTGCCCCCCTGCCCGGATTCTGGCTGAGTTGAGCTACAAGTGTCTGTCCTGCCTGTGGCCTGGAGGCCTTGGGTTGCCACAGTGTGGGTGAGTTAGAGGCTCTTTGGGTGCCCCGGCTTAACTCTGGGTGCTCTGTTTTGAAGTTTCAGACACTGTGTGCTCCGTTTGACCGAAAACAACTCGCAGCCCTTGATGACGAAGCTGCAGTGGCTCTTCGCCTTCCTGGAGCACAGCCAGGTGAGTGCAGGGGGAGCGGGCTGGGGGGTGTGGGGCATGCTGGAGAGGAGGCCTGGTCTGACGCCTCGCCTTCACCGGAACCCGCCTGCACCTGCCTCCAGGCCCCTGCTTGCTGTAAGCTGTTGGGCCCCAGTCCAGGCGGGCGTGGGTTCAAGGGCAGAGCCCATGGGGCCGGCTCAGTGCCCTGACTGGGCAGGAGAGGGCGAGCCAGCAGAGCCCCCCTGTGCAGTGCTGCCCACTTCGCTCCCGTCGGTGATCCAGTTCACCGTATGAGGTGTTGCTCTGTTGGCCGGCTGTCATTTTGGAGCACTCACACTGCCAGGCACCCTGAGGGCTGTATTTGTTCAATTCACTGCCTCTGCCCTCATGGAACCTAAAGGCCTTGACCAGGCATCACACCAGGCCCTCTGCAGGGGCAGGGGCACAGAGGTGCATCAGCCAGTCATGCTTTCACAGGGCGCAGTCTGGTGGGGAAGATGGACCTGTAGACTGGAACTGTAGTGCTTAAGCAGAGAACGAGGCGTGTGTGGTTTCCACGCAGGGTAGGGGAGGCTGATCATGAGGGGGATGGTGGCCCTTGGAGGACTGCGTGGGACAGGGGACCGTGCATCTGGGACTTGAACTCTAAGCTAAGCTTCTGATAGGGGAAAGGGTGTTTCAGGCAGAGGGAATGGCAACAAACAAGGGAAGAAAAACACATCCTCTATGTGGATGCCGTGCTCTTAGGTGGCATGGACTTGGAAGGATGGGAGAAGTCAGGGACGGACAGCTGGGAATGAATGGGGAGGCTGGGAGTTTGAGGCAGTGACTCCCCAGGGTGACCCTCAGGCCCGGCACGCTGTGGAGCTGGTTGGTGAGTGGCCCCCCAGCTCCTGACTTGTCTCTCTCCCGCTTTGGTTGCAGCGTCCCGCCATTTCTCCAGAGAACTTCCTTTCTGCATCCTGGACACCCTGGTTCAGCCCCGGCACCCAGCAGGACTGCTCGGAGTACCTGAAGTACCTGCTGGATCGGTAGGGGAGACGGGGCCTGGCTCTGCTCAGGGCTCCGTGTCTGCAGAGGGTGCTGGGGGGAAGCCCCATGCCCCTGGGCGGCGCTGTCTCTTCCTGGAAACTGGGCTGTGGCCGGGCGCTTGTGGAAGGCTTGGAGAAGATGGGGACAGGGGCTGCGGGTGGGGGCACGTTCTGGAGGTGCTGAGGGGAAGCATGTCCGGGGAGGGTAAGTGTGTGTATGTACACTGTGCTTGCCTGAGTGTGTACCTGTGTGTTTTCTCATCAGCGCCCTGGGGGCACGTGCACAGCTTTTTGTGGCAGGTTTGTGAGCTTTATGCAGGTTTAAGTATATAGCGTGCGTGCTTGTCCTGAGAACACGTGCAAGTGTGTTCCCTGTGCCATCTCCTGCACGTGTATAAACGTGTGTGACCCATGCGTGTGGACGAAAGCCCTTTGCTCCCCGCGCCAGGCTGCACGAAGAGGAGAAGACCGGGACGAGGATCTGCCAGAAGCTCAAGCAGTCGAGCTCGCCCTCCCCGCCAGAGGAGCCCCCCGGCCCGAGCGCCACCTCCGTGGAGAAGATGTTCGGGGGCAAGATCGTGACTCGGATATGCTGCCTCCGCTGCCTCAACGTCTCCTCCAGGGAGGAGGCCTTCACGGACCTCTCACTCGCCTTCCCCCCGCCCGAGCGCTGCCGCCGCCACCACCACCATCACCACCACCGCCGCCGCCGCCTGGGCTCAGTGATGCTCCCCGCGGAGGACGCTGGCGCCCAGGAGCCAGGCAGCGCCGGGCCTCGGAGGCAGAGGAAGCACTGCATCACGGGGGGCGTCCCCCCCACCATCCTGGACATGGAAGGCCTGGGCCCCCATGGCCTCGGGGGGCAGAGCGGGCAGGAGGAGAAGGTGGAGAGAGGGGAGAGCACAGAGGAGGAGGAGGCGGCGGGAGAGGAGGAGGAGGAGGAGGAGGAGGAGAAGGTGAAGGCGGAGGTGGAGGAGAAGGTGGAGGAGGAGAAGGTGAAGGAGGAGGAGAAAGTGAAGGAGAAGGTGGAGGAGGAGGAGGAGAGGGCAGCCCAGGAGGAGAAGGAGAAGGTGGAGGAGGAGAAGGAGAAGGTGGAGGAGGAGAAGGAGAAGGTGGAGGAGGAGAAGGAGAAGGTGGAGGAGGAGAAGGAAAAGGAGATGGAGGAGGAGAAGGAAAAGGAGATGGAGGAGGAGAGGGCGGCCCAGGACAAGGAGGAGGAGGTGAAGAAGAAAGTGAAGGAGAAGGTGGAGGAGGAAGAGAAGGTGGAGGAGAAAGAGAAGGAGGCCCAGGAGGAGAAGGAGGCGGCGGCTGATGGGGAGGAGGCGGCTGCCGGCCCGGGCCCAGGGACCCTCCAGAGTGCTGCGGCCGCCTCCGGGGACGGCTCCCGCTCGGTCCTGGACCTGGTCAACTACTTCCTGTCGCCCGAGAGGCTGACGTCGGAGAACCGCTACCACTGCGAGTCGTGCGCGTCCCTGCAGGATGCCGAGAAGGTGGTGGAGCTGAGCCAGGGCCCGCGCTACCTCATCCTGACGCTGCTGCGCTTCTCCTTCGACCTGCGCACCATGCGGCGCCGCAAGATCCTGGACGACGTGTCTGTGCCCCTGCTGCTGCGCCTGCCGCTGGCCGGGGGCCGGGGCCAGGCCTACGACCTGTGCAGCGTGGTGGTGCACTCGGGGCTGTCCTCCGAGAGCGGCCACTACTACTGCTACGCCCGCGAGGGCGCCGCCCGCCCCGCCCCGGCCCTGGGAGCCGCCGAGCGGCCGGAGCCCGACAACCAGTGGTACCTGTTCAACGACACCCGGGTGTCCTTCTCCTCCTTCGAGTCTGTCAGCAACGTCACCTCCTTCTTCCCCAAGGACACGGCCTACGTGCTCTTCTACCGGCAGCGACCCGAGGAGGGGTCCGAGGCCGAGCCTGGCTCACCCCGCACCCGGGCAGAGCCCACCCTCCACAAGGACTTGATGGAAGCCATTTCCAAAGACAACATTCTTTTTCTGCAGGTGAGCAGACCCCCACGGGCTTCCAGCAGCCCACTGGCTCGGATTAAGTTGCTGCTCCTCTCTCAGAGTCTTTTCCTTTTTCCTTTGATCCACTCACCTCACTCAGTGCTGGGGAAAAAAAAATCAGTGCGCCAGACAGACCTCCTGCTTTAGAGGGACACACATTCAGTTCAGTTCAGTCGCTCAGTCATGTCTGACTCTTTGTGACCCCATGAACCCACAGCACGCCAGGCCTCCCTGTCCATCACCAACTCCCGGAGTTCACTCAGACTCATGTCCATCGAGTCAGTGATGCCATCCAGCCATCTCATCCTCTGTCGTCCCCTTCTCCTCCTGCCTTCAATCTTTCCCGGCATCAGGGTCTTTTCAACACATATTAGGAAGGACCGTTTCTTTATCAAGCTGTCGTGTGCTGGAGGAGGGGCTCCATGAGTAGTGGATACGAGTGGGTGGGAAAGGCCTTTGGGAGGGTTGCCGTCTCACTGTGCCAACTCCAAAGAGTCTAGGGTGGCATCACTTAGCAGTGAAACAGCCAGGGCTCTGAGCAGCGTGAGGCATGCTGCCGTAAACAGCTGGGGTGGTCACACCTGGACCCTGGCCTGCAGCACCTGGGTGGGGACACTGGGTCTGCTTTTCCATTTCCGCCGAGTCCTTCAGGGGGAGGTGGGTCTGGGGCCAGTGGTGAGGGGTCTCCAGGGCAGGCCCCAGCGCGGCAGGAGGGAGAGCTTTCTCCTCGGCAGAGTCTGTCCCTCCTGCCTCGACAGGAAAGAAGCCTGCAGAGAGGTCCTGGTGGGGCAGGAGGTGACCTTTGAAGTCTCTAGACTGTCTCCTCCAGGTGCCACCTGAGGCCCCTGTCCGCTGTTCAGTCTAGTAGTGGAAGTTCACCTCAGTAGAAGTGAGGTGCTGGGAGTTCAGTCTAGTCAGTGGGAGTGAGTTCCTTTTCTCCAGGGTGCTGGGAGCTTATACTGGGAGGGGAGGAGGAATGGTTTCAAAGCCTAGATACAGGATGGCTGTGGGTCCGGCCCTCCCATCCTCCGGCTGAGCAGGAGTGCCCTTGGGGGGAAGCTGGGGCTCTCCTCTGTGCCCGGCTCTGGGGCCCTCCCCAGGGGTGAAGCTCCGAAGGGCTGGGTGGCCGCGGGAGGCGGGGTGGGTGGTGAAGGGGGCACTGTGGCTTCAGAGCCTACGTTTGAAGCCTCCTGCTCCATCCCCATCTGTTTCCAGGAGCAGGAGAAGGAGGCGCGGAGCAGGGCGGCCTACATCTCCGCGCTCCCCGCGTCCCCACACTGGCGGAGGGGCTTTGACGACGACAAAGACGAGGACAAAGGCCCTCCTGGGGGCTGCGGCCCTGCAGGTGGCAGCGGTGGTGACTTTAACAGACTGGTCTTCTGATGGGAACCTTCGACCCACCCCTCAGCCCGATCTCGCTTGTGGGGTGCCACAGCCAACCTCGGGGTGGGGGGCCCAGGTCCCGGGCAGAGGCGCTCAGCCAGGTGGGGTCTGGGGGAGGCCATGGAGGCAGCCCCTTCCAAGGGCGAGAGCGATGGAGCAGGGGCTGCCGACCTCAGCCTGGCAGGCACAGAGACTCAGAGGCGGAGGTGAGACCCGAGCCCCTTAAACTGCCCTCGGGCCCCCACGCTGGGATCAGCCCCCTTAAGACTTGCACCTGAGAGTTGTGGTCAGCTTGGAGAAGCCGAGATGGACACTCCCTGGGCCTCAGCTCCTGCCCCGTGTTTGCCATCAAGTAGCAGTTCCCGTCCAGCTCCTTTCAGACGACAATCCTGTGTGTCTATAGCACAGACCTGAGGAGGGTCCCAGCCCCAGCATAAACAAGGGGCTGCGTGTCGCCCCTACGGCCGCATCTTGCTTCTCCGAGGGGACTGAGGCGGTGTGTGTGGGTGCCGACGCTGTCCTCTTGTGAGGCGCGCAGGTGGGAAGCAGGCTAGCGCGGGATTAGAGAGGCACCCCCGCCCCCTCCCCGCGAGCAATGCAGAGGGGAAGGACGGCCGCTTAGCCCCCTCTCCTGCCTCAGTGCCTGAGAATGCCCCCTTCTGGGTACGAGAGAGAGTCCTTATTTTACTGCAGGTGTGTGTGTGTGTGTGTCTCACGACGTCTGTCCTGAGGGACGCTGGCTGGCTCAGCGCCTCAGCTGTTGGTCACGGTCCCCGGGGCTGGTGGGGAGCAGATACTGCCCGCGTTGTGCCCTGACACTGCTGTACCCTTTCTAAACGGAGCGGAGAGAACCAGAGTGTCAAACAGGAATAAAAAGAGGTTCTCTGAAGCCTTCAAAGCTGTCGTTCTTCCCGCTCTAGCCATGGCTTCTCGCGGTCTCTGGGCAGGAAGGCAGGGACACCCCCTTGCCCTGCCGACCTGCATGCTGCACCAGGGAGGTGAGTGTGCCCTGCACAGAAGTGCTGTGTAAATGTGAGGCCTGGTGGCCGGGATGTGCCCAGATTAGGGGGGGTTGACTCTGGAGGGATGGGTGCACAGGCTGGGGCCACCCAGACAGGACGCTGTAGACGGATTCATCTATCAGCTCCTGGATGCCTGGAGCTCGCGGCTGCTCCCACACTCCTTTCTTACCCCGGAGAACCTGGGTGAGTGGGCTCAGGCCAGGAGCAAAGCAGCCTGCAGCCCTCAGGGCCTGCCCATCTGGGAACCTGGCACAGTGACGGCCTGGCCGGGGGCTTCCTGGGCTACAGTGGAAGAGCTGAGCTTTGGCCCCAAAGCCCACAGAGCCCCGAGACTCGGACCAGCGCAGGTGGGCTGACGGGTCTGTCAGAGACCGAAAGGTCATACTCAGAACTCACCTCTGTGGTCCAGCGCGCCTTTTAAGAAAGATGAGCGGACAGCGGTTGCTATTACTTCCATTTCACACACCAGGAATACAGATTCCAAGGTAAGGGGGATTCGCACTTGTTCTTACAGCCAGGAAAGGTCCCCAGTTGGCTCCTGTTGAGCGGAAGGTGGAGTGGCCGGGGATGGGGGCGGACCGTCTGGCCGAGGACCGCTGTCCTGTGAAGCCCGCCGCCCGCCCCCCGGACGAGGCAGACGCCGCAGCCTCTCTGCTTTCTTCTCACGGACTTTATTGTCATCTAGCTCCGCCTCCAGTAACAAGGGCCCTGCAAGCTCCAGGCCTGTGCCACCACCGCAAAAACAGGACGCCTGTGAACGCATTCCCATCCCACCCCAGACCTACTTACAGGATAAATACATGTTACATTTTTTTTTAAAGAAAACAATAAATTAATAACTTAAGTGATTAGGCACCAACAGCGATTTGAAAAATTAAATGTCAATTTTAAATGGTAACAGGGCCAGAAACCTAAGACCAGGCTTCTTCCAGCCCATTTTCTCTTCTTGATAAAGCAATGATTCCGTGGAAAATGATTCTACATTTCAAGACACGTGTAACCAACAAACACATAAGAACACACACCACCAAATATCACACGCCAGCCCCACGGCAGACGGCCCACTGGTCCCCCGAAGAGGTCAGTGGGTTTCAGAAGGCGGCAGCTTGGTGCTCCTGTGCGCAGCCTCTGACGCTCGCCGTGCGCAGGACGGACGGACGGACGGACGGACGGAGAGGGGAAGGACACACCGACTTCCCTCCTGCCCCGTGCTCTGCTTCCAGCTTCCGGAGCTCCCTCAGAGGGCTGTGGGCAGGGCAGGGTGGGGTGGCCACAGCTGGGGGCCTTAGCCCCGGGGCAGGCTGAGAACCATTGTGCTTCTGTCCTAGGGATGGGACGCAGTTGAAGGTTTCGAATGTAAAAGTTACTGCAGTCAGGTCTAGGGAGGGCACTGGGTTAACTGGCCCTCAAGACAGGTCACAGAGCAGGGAACAGCCACAGACAAGGCCTCAGCGCCCAGCTGACCCCACCAGTGGGGAAGAGACACAGCTCCCTGCAGGCACTCCTCCCTGCCTCTGACCCCGCGGAGCGGGGGAGCTGGACCAGGAGGGGACAGCTGCTGCTCCTGGGAGCCCCAGGCAGGAGGGGGCTCTGCTGGCTGATGCAGGGCTTCCTGGGGTCTCCGTCCACGCTGGGCCACCAACAGAGGTGAACTCTGAGCCACCGAGGGAAATCTCAGACACCTGGTACTTGGGGCTTTTGAGCCCCAAGTCTCTGCTTTCAGCAGTCTCTGCTCCCGCCTCCACCCTAAGGGTTTGGAGGTTGGAGGAACCAAGAGCTGGAGGGAGGCCTCCTTGTAGGTTAGATTTGAACACCTCCATCTCTCGAGACTCCAACCAGTCTCACTCACCTTATGGCACATTCGGAAAACATTGACATCATTAGGGCACCTGATGATCAATAGGGAATGATACTGGGAACTGACGCATCCATACCTGGGCCCACCTGTAGCCTCTGGGGTGGGGGTGGGCGTACCATTCAAAGCCCTGCCGTATGAGACTGTCTGCAGAGGGCCCTAAAGGGACACAGGGCTGGGCAGTGACCTACCAAACCCTGCCCAGGGTAGGCCACTGCCACCATCACGACTTCATCTGTGCGAACACCAAGGCCTTGCTGCTGCTGAGGGCCTGGCCTGGGCCCATTCTCCCAAAGGTCTCCTGTTCCCAAAGCACAAGTCTCTCCATCTTCCTCCACTGGAGCCCAGACCCACCCTCCTTCCTCTAAAAATCTGACCCTTCTTCCCCTCCGGCCAAGTCAGGCACCCGCTTTTCCTAGAAACCACATTCCCTGATCTGCACACCTCCCCACTCCTGCCCACACACCAGCCTCCTGGAGAAGTGGTCTTGACTTCTCCACACATCCCCAGCTTTGAGTCTCTCACGGCCATCATCAACGTGTCCTTGTCTTTTTTCCTGATCGAGCGTGACCTTCTCAAACACAAAGTCTGATTAACTCCTGTGTCCTCAGGGTGCAGTCCAGACCTGGCCACAGCAGCCGCTGCCATCACTTAACTGAGTTGATGTGACTAATACTAGGAAGAGTTCTCACCTGTTGAGACCATCTCTCCCAGGACAGAGTACAGTCAGGCCTCAGGCTGCTGAGGGGGTGAGTGTGTGTGTGTACACACGCTCACAGGACCAGAAAGGTGAGCAGCAGCCACCTCCCTTAGGTAGGGTCAGAACTCATTTCTTTTGGAGGAAGAAGGCCTGTTCTCCCCAGGGTAGGATAAAACAGCTGGTCCATCCAATTGCCTCTGAAACTTTTTAAAAATTTGGCGAAGAACTTTAACATAAGAGAGTCTCCCTCCCCAGACTTGGGAGAAGGAGCCTGGGGGTGATGCCCCACTTCTGTCCTGGCAGAGGGTGACACCGACCTGGGGGCCTTTCCAGCCCTGCCCTTTCCTGTCCCTGTAGCCAGGCCTGAGTCCAACAGGGCACCTGGGACTCCACAGAGCAACAGCGGGTGACCTGAGCTGACTGGGCACCAGGCCACGCCCTAACCTTTCCTGGGCCCTGCACAAACCTCAGTCGGAGGGCACAAGCCACCAACCACCCTGCCACATCCTCGGGGCTCTGTTCCACCCGCCGTCCGTCAGTCCTGGGGACTGCCCTCGCCTGCCACCAAGCCAGCTGCTCCCCGACAGCGACGTCACCAATCCCTTTCTGCTCAGCCTGCGCCTCCGCGGCACTGCCGGGGGCTCTCTCTCCGGCAGGCGTGCTGGGTGGGGCGCAAACCCCACAGCCCCCACCCCAACTCTCAGCCGCCCCAGCTGCGCCGCCCGTCTTACAGAAGAAGCTCACTTGCTGTGCCGTCTCCATGCCAGTCCCGGGCACCCCCAGGTGCCTCCGCCCAGGCTGTCCCAGGGTGGCCCCTCGGTACCCCCACCCCTGCACGTCCCGCTTGCACCCCGCGTCACCCCCCCACCAGCTCCACCTCGCCATGGCCCCCCCTCGCCATGCTGGCGCCCCCGCCCCCACGCTGTCACCCAGCACAGTCCAAGCCTTGTCCAGAGCGGCGCCTCCAGGCTGGCAAGGTCAGGGGGAAGGCTCTCTGTCCCGGACAGCAGAGCCAGCCCGGTGCTTCACGTTCCCAGGGGCCGGGCCCCACAGCATCTGTCTCCCCATCTCCTGGGCTCTGAGCCCCGCTCCGTGTTCTCGGTGGCCGGTTGTCCCCAGCCTCTCCCTCCTTCCACATCTCCCACTCCTGAAAGTGGGGGGCTGCCCCGAAACCCCTGCGGGGCTCCACTGCCCTTCCGTGTCTCGGGCTCTAATTCCTCTGTCCCTCAAGACGGTCTCTGACGGTCCTCCGCCTTTAGGTGGCCTCGCCCCGCCCCTGTCAAGGAAGACCGTGTCCACACTGGCCTGCTGATCCTTGGGTGCCTGGTCAGCAGGACAATGTGGCCTCTTCTGGGACCGAGGTGGGGAGCCCAGTAGCTGGAGGCCCAACGGTGAGGTGGGGAATCAGCTCGAGCCGCGGCCCCGCCCCCGCACATCCTGTAGATATTCGGGTCTGAAGGGCAGGCGGAGGCTTAAGGATGCTTTTTGGCAAGAGCTCTAACTAAGGTAGGATGGCCATTGCTGATAAAAATCAAAGGTGGGCCCGGAGAGGGCGGAGGAAGTGCCTCCATCAGGCCCTCGCCTCCCAGGGCGAAGGAGTCAGGGTCCCTGATGCCAAGTGCTTTGAAGGCCAGACTGGCAGAGGAGAGAGGAGGTGGGCAGGAGGGCGCGCTGGAGAGGCGAAGGGCAAGAAGACAGGGAGGCCGGCTCTGCAGACGTGGCCTCTGGGCCCCTCCCTGGCACGGGGTGTCACAGCTTTGCGCCCTTGGAGGGCTCCGAGGACTGCCGCACGTCTGTCCACTCCTGCATGGTATTCTGCAGGGCCTGGGTCTTCTCCTTGTCCACTTGAACGTAGTCCACCTTCTCGTCGGAAGTGACCGATGATGTGGATGGCTGGGGGACAGGCCAGGGAGGTGAAGGGGCTGTGAGTTAGCGTAACGTGGGGAGCAACAGGTGGCTGTTCCTGAATGGTGTCTGGGCGAGGAGATGGGCTTCTACCTGCCTCTCTGACCTGTTTTTTCCCCCTCAAAGTGGCCTGTAGAGCCTGACCTCCACCTTGCACCAGCCCTCCTCCTGCTCAATGCCACAGCCTCTGCCAACCCTCTTGCTGTTGCAGTTCTGAGGGGACCCAGGCCCTTCCTTGGGTCCAGGCCTCCACCCACTCCCCATGGCTCCTTGTCCAGGAGAGGGAATTGGGCAGGCGCCACCAAGCGCCAGCTGCAGGGCTCTGTGGGGGAGCGTGGTGAGCACGCACAGCCGCCCTGGGTGGAGGGGACTGTGTCAGTGCTGCTGTCGGGACCCGGCAGCTAAATGTGCCTCTGGGGGTGGGGTGGGTGGGGTGCGGGTATGCCTTTTGCAGGCTGTGCCTGGACAGCGCATTCTCAAAGAGCTCAGCACCGGGACACATGATCCCCGCATCTCAGCTCTGTCACAGATTCACACGTGATCCTGAGCGGATCACGACTCTGTGTGTGCTCATCTGTCCAATCGCATGGTGAGGGGAGGGATGGGTGGATGGACGAGGGCCTGTGGACTCAGGGTGCCTGAGTGCTGAGGCTGAGGGCGCATCAGCCCACTTGAGACCCAGACCTCAGTGCAGCCCAGCCGGATGAGGCCCCTGGCCTCCAGGACCCCTCCCCCCAGGGCCCCTGGAGCTCAGTGGGACCACCCCCCACTCCCACCCTAGGCACCTTGCGGTGGGGGCTCGGGGAGCTCGGCTGGAAGTCCAGGGCCAGATAATCCACACTGCCAGTGCTCTTCTTAGGGGCTGGGCTGTTGGTGCCGCTGGGAATGGGAGATGCAGACACGGGGTTTTGCTATCACAAAGGAGGGGAAAAACTGTTAATAACTTCAGGAAGTGGACTAACCGACCACTGGGGGAAAAACATGCCTCTGGGAGTGAGAGCAGCTAGCTCACCAAAGGCCTGCTCTGTGCCGGGGACAGCCCGTGTTCCTGTTTAAACCCTCACAACAATCCTGTAGGCATTATTACTTCTCTTATTATTTTTTTTACAATGAATATAAAACTGGTTCAGAGAGTTAAAGCAACTTGCCCAGGGCTGCACAGCTGGTGGGCAGGGCAGACCTTCCAGCCTGGGCTGCCCTCGCTGTGCCGCGCTGCCTCCTGCCTGGGCCGTCAGGCCGCGCCTCACCCTCCCTGCCTCCCAGACCGGCCCTCGCTCGCTGCCCTCAGAAGGGAGCTGTGTCCAGTGTGCGCTGGACCAGCCCTGCTTCTCTGGGGCTCCCACCACAGCCTGGAGCGGAGCAGTTACCCCGCAGCAGCCTGGCCCCCAGCCTGTCCCAACTCCTCAGGGGTCACTAGAGAGGGACCTCGTCACCAGGCGGCATGAAGCCCTGGTCCCCCAGCAGCTCTCGGATGACCCACTGCAGGGCCAGTCTCCCCAGGCGCTGAGGCCAGCTTGTCTGGCTCTCTCCTGAGGACGCCTTCTCATGAGAAAGGCGACAGTCCTGTGCTGCGCTTCGGTTCCTTCACTTGACGGGTGGGTTCGCGCTCTCACTATATGTCTCTTACATGTCCATGTGTCTCTGTGTCTCTCACATGTCTGTGTGTCTCTGTGTCTCTCTGTCTCTCACACGTCCGTGTGTCTATGTGTCTCTCACATGTCTATGTGTCTCTGTGTCTCTCACATGTCTGTGTGTCTCTCACATGTCCATGTGTCTGTGTCTCTCACACGTCCGTGTGTCTGTGTGTCTCTCACATGTCCATGTGTCTGTGTCTCTCACATGTCTGTGTGTCTGTGTGTCTCTCACATGTCCGTGTGTCTATGTGTCTCTCACGTGTCTATGTGTCTCTCACGTGTCTATGTGTCTCTCATGTCTATGCGTCTCTCACATGTCCGTGTCTGTGTGTCTCTCACATGCCTATGTGTCTCTCTCATGTCTGTGCGTCTCTCACATGTCTGTGTCTATGTGTCTCTCACATGTCTGTGTCTCTCACATGTCCATATGTCTATGCGTCTCTCACATGTCCGTGTCTGTGTGTCTCTCACATGCCTATGTGTCTCTCTCACGTCTATGTGTCTCTCACATGTCCAAGCGTCTCTCACATGTCCGTGTCTATGTGTCTCTCACATGTCTGTGTCTCTCACATGTCCATATGTCTATGTGTCTCTCACATGTCCGTGTCTGTGTGTCTCTCACATGCCTATGTGTCTCTCTCATGTCTGTGCGTCTCTCACATGTCCGTGTCTATGTCTCTCTCACATGTCCGTGTCTCTCACATGTCCATGTGTCTATGTGTCTGTCTCTCACATGTCTATGTGTCTGTGTCTCTCTCACGTCCATGTGTCTACGTGTCTCTCACATGTCTGTGTCTACGTGTCTCTCACATGTCCGTGCAGCTGCACCCTGGGGAATCCCTGTGGCCCACTCTGTGAGCGCCCCCCCAACACGTGCGCTTTCCTGCCACGGGGCACTCAGTGGACGCCCATACTCCCACGCCTCCTCCCAGTCATGGGGACAATGGGATGAACAAATGAGGAGACCTTTTGCTTCTAAAGTTTTAACAGGATGGAACAAGGGGGTTAACTTGGGAAGCTGCCCCAGTTCTTCCCTGTAGGCTCCCCCGATGACGATTCTGAAACACGGTCTAACTGCCTGGCCTGTGGACCCTTGCGTGGCCCCCACGGGACAAGTGCAGGCTTCTGGAGATAGCATTAGGGGTCCTTCGTGGTCTGACTTCTAGTCCAACCTCCCCGCTGGCCGCCCCCACCTTCAGACAGAGTTAATGACCATGATTCTCCATGTCCCCATCCACACGGCCATCTCTGCCCAAGGCCCCCCGTTTGCCCACCCTGCTGTGATCGCCCGTCCTGTGGGTGCGCCCCCATAACATCGCCTCTCCAGGGCACTGACCACACTGCTTGGGTCACAGTCGTGAGAGAGGCAGGCCTCCTCTCCTCCCTGAGGGCAGGGACTGCATCTTCCTTGCCTCTGATGACGAGTCCACAGAAACTGACATGTATGTGCTCCAGACAGACAGATGAGTAGCAGCACACTGCCCTGGGGCTGGGGTGAGTCAGCGGGCTGGGAAGTGCGGAAGCACTAGGTGGGCTCCAGGGGTCCCCAGAGGACTCACCATAGGGACGTAGTTCTCTTCACTGTCTCCGGAGTCGGTGCTGGTGATGCTCTGTGTAGAGATGGGGCGGCAGTACTGGGAAGAGCTGGGGCTGAAGGAGTGGCTGTTGGGGGGCGAAGACAGGGAGTAAACCCTGGGTACGGCCAGCCTCCTGCCGGGCCCTGGACCCCACACCTCTGGACAGACCTCTGGCCTCCATTATCAGACTAAGATCTGACACGGAGAGGGGACTGTCTTCCCTTCATCACAAAAGAGGAAGCCAAGCCCTGAGCTACCAACAGCATCAGGAACGTGGCGGCCTGTTCCACTCACCAACCCACTGCCCCATCCCAAGCTCTCGCATCCACAGACAGACACTCACATGGCCCTGGACCAAGACCTGGTGATGGGGGACTTGAAGGGGAGCTCATCGATGACGGTGTTGTTTCTCAGGTCAAGTGGTGTTGGCTTTGCTGCAGCAAGAACAGAAGGTCGATTCATCAGCCAATGATGACAAGGCCACACATACAGACCCTTACACATAGCACACAAGTGCGTTGAAAATCCCTCCTACTCATCCCAGTTATACATGGGGAGACGAGGCTCCGTGAGGGTATACGATCTCTGCTCATGAAGTCATGTCTTCAGATACCAAATTATCTATTCCTCACACTGTACTGATGGCAATCATACTTTCAGATCTAAAATGAGCACATGGGCTGTGAAAATATTTGTGACTGAGAATGAAAACAAGAGATGATATCTGAAACATCATGGAGAAGGCCACCATGAGCCCCCCTGCCACTTCTGGGCCAGGACTGTGGAGCCTTCTATGGAAGAAGGTGAATGTCACAAGGCCCTGAGGGCTCCGATTCAAATGCTGAGCTCTGCATTCTCTGCTGACCGGACCCAAGGGGGCTTCTGTCTGCCCACTGACTCTGCTTCTCCCCTTGAGTCCCTGCCCCTGATGCAGGCCTGCAGAATGCGGTCGAGGCAGACCCGGAACCTGAACTGCAGTTCTTCTTCCTGGTCTAAATGCACCAGTCATTGTCTTAGATGCTTTACTTCTGAACAAACCCAGGAAGTAGGCATGACCATCCCCACTTCACAGATAAGAAAACCAAAGGCTCAGAGAACTCACATGATTTACTCAGTCACACTCCTAGGAAGCACATCTACCCGGTTTGAGAGCTCAGTACTTCCTTTTATAGCAGAGTGTATCTTTTAATGGAATACTCTGACAGTTCTACCTTTTTCAGCCCTAGAGCTAATAAAAATCTCTTATCCTTGAGTTGCACTTCATACACTATGAAGCATATTAAGATATATTATCTATGCCCTTCAATGTCTCTGATAGGCATGTTTTTAAAAAATTAATTTATGTATTTTAATTGGAGGCTAATTTCTTTACAATACTGTAGTGGTTTTTGCCATACATTGACATGAATTAGCCACGGGTATACATGTATCCCCCCTGTCCCGAACCCTCCTCCCACCTCCCTCCCCACCCCATCCCTCAGGGTCAACCCACTGCACTGGCTTTGAGGGCCCTGTCTCGTGCATCAGACTTGCACTGGTCATCTATTTCACATGGTAATATACATGTTTCAATGCTATTCTCTCAAATCATCCTGCCCTCGCCTTCTCCCACAGAGTCCAAAAGTCTGTTCTTTATATCTGTGTCTCTTTTGCTCTCTCACATATAGAGTCATCGTTACCATCTTTCTAAATTCCATATATATGCGTTAATATACCGTATTGGTGTTTTTCGTTCTGACTTCATTCTGTATAATAGGCTCCAGTTTCATCCACCTCATTGGAACTGACTCAGATGTTTTATACTTCCCACTTCACAGATGAGAAGCGAGGCATAGGGACAGAGAAGGATTCGTTTACAATCACATGTTAGCAGGTGGCAGGGCTGCAACCTGAATCCATCCTATCTTTCTGATCCCTGCACTTCTGCATTCTGGTAGCCAGTCCCTACTGGGATGAATTTGGAGAGTGTGTAATGTGTGTGCGCGCACATGTGTGTGCGTATTTGGGGCGGTTTAGGCTCCAGAGGCTGTCACTTCCTTGCAAGGCAAGTTTAGGATCCACGGGATCCCTAAATGAATGCACAGTCCCTGAAGAGTGTCCAGAGCTGGGCTGGGGAAACCGTGGACTTACCCTTCCGGTCAGGTTTGAGGTTGCGGTTGACAGGGGGTGGCTGGATCTCACTCCCTCTGCTGGAGCCTCGGTGCAGAGAGAGGGCTGAGGAGGGGTAGCCGAGCGGGTCAAAGTGGTGCGGCCCGGGGCTCATGGGGATGTAGACACTCTGGGAGTTATCACCGGCTCGCTCCAAAGCCAGCAGGGTGGAGGAGCCTGGGTTCATGGGCACGTAGTTGTCCTCGGAATTGGTGCTGTCTGATCGACCCACGACTGCTTTCGCTGGCTAGAAGTGGAGAGAAATACTGCTGTTACCAGGGAGAGGAAAACAAGAGGGGGTGCAGATCTGTACACCCAAGGGCAAGAGAAGACGGAGCTGGGCGCACGGTCAAGCTCTAAGGCAGACCCTGGGAAAACCAGGTAAGAAAGCAGCGGGGAGACAGGAAGAAACGAAGCCTGTGGGCCTCTTCTAGCTTCCACGATCCCTTGAAGCTTACTTATAATTTGTGATAAACCTTGTATAAAACATCCACAGGCTTTCTGGCTGCCTGACCACGTCAGAGGGCCTGGGTCACAGGTTTGGTTCAGGACCTGCCCCCCTCCTCAATTCCACACTCATCACTGGAGGTCAGCGGCTTAGGCCCTGGGCAGGGCAAGGAGCCTCTGGGGGGCCTCGGCGCTGGCAGGCGAGGCCTGGGTGGGCAGGCTTCCCCAGGGCAGCTCTCAGTGTGACTGCCGGGCTGCAGTCAGGGCTGCAGTGCGGCCACCACCCTGGCTGCAGCCTTCCTCTACCTCCTGTCCTGTCTGCTGGATGCATATACACCTAAGCTGCTTTTGTGCACGATCTTCCCAGGGAAGCTGAAGGCAGGCCCTCGTCGGCGTAGCTGGGCCCGACACCCAGCAGGGCTATCATCGACGCCCTCCTGAAGGCGGCCTGGGACGCTGCTCTGACACCATCCTTCTGTCGCTGTGCCCGACTCTGAGCGCCACCCCTGCCTGGGGTCTCATCCCCCGGTGGGACCTCACGGTTAGAGTGCTGCACATCCCAGCGCCTGCGTCCCCTGCATTCTAGACCCTCCCTGCTCACCCTCGGTGATGAGCCTTCTTGTCTAGGGCACCTAAGTACACACATTTCTTCCAGACCAGGATACGTGCATCTTTCCAAACACTCAATCCAGGAGTTCTCAACGAGGAAGCAAGGCAGGCTCCTAAGAGGTAAACACCCAGGCTGTGGTTTCAGTTCTGTGGGCCTGAGCCTTGATCCACCTGAGCTGCCTTAAGGACCCCTGATTAAACCCCACTCACCAGGAAAGCGCTGACTGCATCGCTCATGGACTCGGCAGACCGGCCGGCACTGTCTCCACCACGCTGCGGGTAGTCGTAGGACTCGCAGGAGGAAGCTACAGCAGAGAAGAGAAGACCCCTGAGAACTCAGAGTTTGTCCCTGTGCTGACACTTTCCCACACCCTCCCCAGTGTTGCTCAGGATCGTAACTGCTACTCCAGGAGATACCGCTCTCAATTCCTAAGACAAGGTATTGCTTCTACCACATCACCCCTCAACTCACAAATTCCTCCTGGGCTTCTGGGCATAGCTCCAGGGTTGTTCAGTCGCTAAGTATTGTCCAACTCTTTGCAACTCTGTGGACTGTAGCCCACCAGGCTCCTCGGTCCGTGGGATTTCCCAGGCAAGAAGAGTGGAGTGGGTTGCCATTTCCTTCCCCAGGGGATCCTCCCGACCCAGGTATCAAACCCATGTCTCCTGCATTGGCAGGTGGATTCTTTAATGGTGAGCCACCAAGGAAGCCCAGCTACAGGGTTATTACCAAGATGTAAAATGAAAGAGATTAATATTATTCTACTTTTTCATCAAACGGAGGAGGTTACATGCAGAGTTGGAATACTCTCAGTGGGAAATGAGCAACAGTAGAATTTAAATACCTCAAATAGACATTCAGACTTTAACCAGAATTGCAAATGTGGCTTAGAAAATATTTTGTAAATCTAATTTTAATAGTCTGTTGGTCCACAAAGGTTTGGCTCCAGTTTGGACTAGTCTTCTAAATTTATTTTTGAAATCTTTCATTTGATTTATAAATGAGTAAAAGACTATGATCTGGACCTCTAAACCCCTAATACGTTGTAATGTGGTTAACCAGGAATGTTGTTTCCTTAGTGGAACAGTAACTTCTCTCAGGCAGGATCTGCTAAACTCTTGCTGCTGTGGTGTTCACTAATAGCCTCCAGGGTTGGGGGCCCAGCTAGGAAAGGTCTGGGGTGAGAAGATGCCTAAAGCTGTGAGCATCGCTGACCTAGGTGGGCCTTAAGCCCCTGTGGCCTGGATGACCGAGAACTCGTACAATGCTGAGTGCCCTGTGCCCCTTCCCTTCCTCCCACCTGCTCTGGGTGCAGCCAGGGCTCACACTGACCTCGGTGAAGCCGGCTGTTGTCCATGGCTGGGAGGGTGTTACGCCTGGGGATGGTGGCGGCGGCAGAGACCGATCTGCTGCCTTCCCCGGTGGGAGGTCTCTGCTGAGGGCTGCCCCATCGAGGTGTGTCTGCCTGACTCGGCTTGGGGGGCCGGGGCGGGGGAGCTATGGCCGAGTCCCCAGGCGTGGCCACTGCCATGGCGTTGTGGTTCTTGTCCAGCGTGAACGTCCTAGGGATCTGGTAGGCCGAGAGCGGGGTGGTTGGAACGTCCACGTTGTCCACCAGGAGGTCCCCAAACTCCCGGCACAGGGTGCTGCTGGGCGTCTTGAAGGTATACACATCCTCGTTGTCTGTCTCGGAGCCGGTGAGGCTGCCCTTGGTGTGGCCGTGGGCGGCCAGGCTCCTGGGGAGGTCGTAGGCACTGTCTCTGAACTCTGTGTTGTGCCGGCTTGGCTTCGGGAGGCTGTAGAAGCCGTGGACTTGACCACCGACCCCGTTGACACAGTGCCCGTTGCCCTGGGCAAGTTTCTGCACAGCTGTGTCGCTCCTCATGAGGAACGAGGCCCTGGAGCCCTGAGAGAAGCTGGCACTCCTAGGAGACAGAAAGAGGGGGGCGCAGGGGTTAGAGGAGGCTGGCCAGAGTGTCCATACCCCGCTGCAGCGACGTGGTGGGGAACAAACACAAGCTGAGGAGGCTGGAGGCCTGAGGCTTATCTGGACACAGTATATCTCCTCTTGGAGTTTCAGTAAATGCATCTGCAAGAATGAGGATTAAAATCATAACTTTGCAGCTTGTTTAAAACTGGACTCTGGCGCATCTGGTAAGTATGTGTTCAGTGTCAGCCTTTGTCCCGTCCCCTACCCCCTCATGGCTGCGATGAATAGAGGTTGGTCTTACCTCCTCAAACAGACATCAACAAACTACTCGCATCAGCCACGTGTTCACCGCTTTAAGTGGCACAGAATATACGCATGTGTATACAAAGGCTGTGAGACAGTGGGAAGAACCCTTAAGTTGGTATCAGAAAACAGCAAACAAGTCATTTTACCTGAGTCTCAGTCTCCCCACTGTAGAACAAGTCAGCTGACATGTTCTAGGTTAAACAGAAGTATTCAAATGTAAGCTATAGATTTATTTTCCATCATGTTCACTGAGAGGCATTCGGAGGGGAAAATCTCTCTCCAGAAGACTAAAATACTATAGGAAAAATGTTTTCCAGTTTAGGAACTATACTCAGGAGAGGAAAGGTCTTGATTATTACTTTTTAAAATTCAGGTTTTGGGAAAACAAGGCAAGATTAAAAACTAAATGATCTGGGGGTGAAGGGTTTGTGTGAGTTCCATCCCCACCACTAATACACGCTGTGGGCTTCCCCAAGGAGGGACCTGGGTGTCTTACACACTGCAGGCTTCCCCAAGGTGGGACCCGGGGGGTCTTACAGGCTGTGGGCATCCCCAAGGCGGGACCTGGGGGGTCTCCAGGGTCTTTTCAGGTCCATCTGGTTCTGAAAAGCCATGACCCCTTGGCTGTACTAGCATGGCTTCCAAACTGCATTCTGTGTTCTGTGTAGGTCCCTCCAGAAATGAGAAGATGACGTTCTGAGCAAGCAGAGATTCACGTCTGCTTTTCTCTCTCTCATAGGATGACTCTTCATAGGATTCCATTTGGGGAAAATGAATCAGAATTCTAGAATAATCCTGTACAGTGGTGATTCCCAGCTTTTGGGAGGCTATATGCCTCTTTAAGGATCTGATAAAAATCTCTTCTGGCACTTCTCACCAGAATAAGGCAAATCTCACACACATACAGATTTGCAAGCTATCAGAGGGATGGGCAGCCCTTAACCCACTGAGGCCAATCCATGGAACCCCTGCCTTATACAAGCTCTCTCAGCTCATGGGGAGCTTGTTATTTATGGATGTAGCCACCAGATGGTGATAGATATTAAGGCCCATCAGCTTAGAAAGCGGAAGGGAAACAGGTGTCTAGGCCAGGCTCTCTTTGTTAGTTAACTTGCATCTGTGACGGCTGGGACTGACATTTCAGACCCCACACCGTTCACGACCCTCGTCCCTGGGCCTCCATATTCTCTTCCTTTCTGTTCCATTTCACACACGTAAGCAAGCCAGCATCCCTGGCCTAGAGCACTGAACATCCAGCCTTCAGATCCTGGAGGGCCTGGGTCCGAGGCCGGGGAGCCAATGGTAGACATCAGGGGCTCACATCTGTCTTTGATGCCTTTCATTGTGTCTTTTGGAGCTTCCAACTCTGGCGGATGTTCCCATCTGGATCTGTCCATTGAAACAAACCTTTCCTGACATCTCACTTTCCATCTGGGCCAGGCCCAATGGATACAGAGAAGCCTCCTGCCCTGGCGGAGGGGGCACTGTGGTAGAGGAGGTGACAAGCCTGCAAGCCTTACAGTCAGGCCTGTGAATATGCGGCTGTTGACATATTTAGAGCAACCCTCCCCGGCGGTGGTGGTGGTGCAGAGTGTCAGGGAGGCTTCTTCAGCGATGTCACTCTGGACTGACTGGCAACTGGCCAGGCAAAAGCAAGAGAAGGGAAAAGGTGTTCCCATAGAGGCAGAGAAGTAGAATGCCATCTGGCAAGTTCAAGAACCACAAGCTGTTCAGGCTAGAGCAGGAGCCTTGGGAGGTGGGGTTGAGGGATGACAGTGGAGGGCCAGGCCTGGGCCGAGGAGAACAGGAGTCCTTGAGAGTCTAAGGTGGTGAGGGGTGTGGAGAGCATCTCAGGGAGCCTGCAGTGGCCTTCGTTATCTCTCTGCTGACTCTCCGGTTTGGGGAAAGGCACCAAGCCACTCAAGCCAAAGCCCAGGAAGAACCTTTCTCATTTCTCACTCCATAAGCACATCAGGTCCTACTGACTTCACCCCAGTTCAGGTCCTCCTGATTTTCTTCCGCATTAACAAAAGGGCTAGTAACGAGACTCCGTAATCATCTGCCCGGCTCTCTGGTCCTCTTTTCATCCCACTCACGCTTCCTTTCCTAACTTCCCAGCTTAACAATTCTCAATGCCGTCTCAGTGTCTTTAGGGTGATGGCATGTCCCAGCTCCACCTCACCCACCCAACCTCTTCTCCCCAGCCACCCTCCCCAGGCTGGGATCTACGCAGTTGGCTCTCCAGGGTTCCCAGGCAACCAGGCAACCGGGCCTCTGTGCCGTGTTCGCTGTCTCTGGAAGGCCCCTCTCTCCCATCTGGCAGCTCAAACTCAGCTCCAGTGGCACCTCTTTTGAAGTAGGTTCTTGCATTCCCCACCTCCCAGCACAATCGCTTGCTCACTCTCTTCTTGGAGCAGGTAGGAACTGTTACCTGTGTCACATACCAGTTGCTTATTTCCTCCACCAGGTTGATTTCCTTGAGGAAAGAAACAGTGTTTTATTCATTTTCCTCTCATCAGCACCCAGATTAGTGCATGTCATATAGTGAATAGTGAATATGTGTTTGCTGAATGAACAAGCAAATAAACTTATAAACAGACACACAGGTAAAGAAAAGCCTTGGTGCTGCCATCCACTTTCCCCGAGCTTGGCCTGAACCCTCAGGAGCAGCAGATGGAAACTCTTTCCTCTTCAGAACACGAGAGCTCCTGTCCCAGCCTCCTGCTGCCCTGGTGTCTCCTCTCCAGTTACCGAACTGCTCACTCATCCCTGAGCTCCCGGCCTGGGCTGGCATTATCTACATTTCTCTGGAATGTTTCCTTGATGCATCACGATCTTACAAAGCGCCAAAGAAGCCTTTCTGCTCCACAGAAGGGTTTCAGTCCCTCAGACTTTCCTCGTCACTTCACTCACTCTTCCTGCTTTGCTCCCACAGCACTCCATGTCCCCCGCACACACTCACCTCAGCCGTGTCTTGTGTGACAGTTATTTGAGTCTTGGTCCTTCTACCTGACCCTGTGTTCCCAGAAGGCAGGGCACCAAATCCCATCCCCAGGCACAGCCCCTGGCATGTGGTAGACGACACCCATGCCTGCTGAGGGGACTGGTCATCACTGCAAGAATCGGGTCAAAGGAGCTGAGCAAGGGAAACAAGCTTGCCCAAAGATATGCACTTTGGCAGCAGAGCCGGGGCCAGCTCCCAGACCCCTGGACTCCCTGCTCCTAACCCACATGGCTGTAGTGTGATCACTCCAGACAAGAGTCAAGAGCAGGCATTCTGAGCACTCAGGAGTCCTTGGCTTTCTACCACCTTCCCGGAAACCTTCACTGAGGCCGGTATCACCCTGATGTGCCGAGGTGCTTTCTGGGACAGATACCCAGAAGCAGTAGATTTGTACAAGGGTTTCTCTTCTGGGCTCTGGGCTGACGGAGACCTCATAAACTGAGCACCGTACTGTCCCAGGTGGGCTTCCCTGCTGGGTCAGGGATAAAGAACCTGTCTGCCAACGCAGGAGACATGAGTTTGATCCCTCAGTCGGGAAGATTCCCCTGGAATAGGAAATGGCAACCTGCTCCAGTATTCTTGCCTGGAGAATTCTTGCCTCTATCCACAGGGGTGGATAGAGGAACCTGGCGGGCTACAGTCCATGGGGTCACAAAGAGTTGGACATGTCTTAGCGACTAAAGAACAACTGTGCCAGGGCCATCATGTGTGATATTGCTTTTAATCTTCCTGACGGTTTTGGGAGACAGGTATTACCCTCGTGCATCAGAAGAGAAAAACAGTAAATGGCAGAGATGGTGCAAGAAGATATTCAATCACAAGTGTATAGGGGAGCTCCCTGGGGACAGAGGGAAGTTTGCCAGAAAATATTCCCCCGTGCCAGCAGCTTCCCTTTCCATTGCTGGCCCCCTGCTGCTCTAGAGGCTGCTGGTGGGTGGGGCTATCCTGCCACCTCGGTCTGAAATCAACTCCAAACTTCTCTCTCGGCTTTTAGAAACGCTTTCTTAGTTTTTCCCAGCCACTTTATTTTGCACTTTTTTTATTTTTTTAACACATTGTCACACATCATGGAACATACAATTTCACTCTTTTCCACTCTGTGAGATACCAAGTACGATAACAATAAAAGGCCCGGTTTGATTTTCTTTTACAACTTCTTCTTGTTCAGTCGGTAAGTTGGTTAAGTCAGGTCTAACTCTTTGTGATCCCATGGACTACAGCATGCCAGGCTTCTCTGTCCACTATCTCTTGGAGTTTGCCCAAGTTCATGTTCACTGAGTCGGTAATGACTGTGTTCCCATTTAAGGAAATCTTGTAAACACTTGTAAGTAAATTAGCCACCATTTTAGGGTTCTGGCCCTGTCGCTGGCAATCTTGAAAGGTCATTTGGACCATCATTCTGCATCTGACTCATTCCAAAGGGATCCTTCCAGTGAGGGAAGAAAGCTCAGAAAATTCTGTCTCACAATCTCTAAGAGGTGACATAGTCTTTGTATCTCAAACTTTTCTGGCTGCAATATTGAGCTTGCCTTCTCTCTGCAGTGACAGAGAAAAGCTGTGTATGTGAAACTAACTGAAAGTAAAAGCTGTATCTTCTGCCTTTGGTTAATCACAGCCACAAACAATCAGTCACCGGTTAAATTCTCCGTCGACATTTCTGGTTTTACTTTTTACCCACCATCTTTCTGTAGAAGACTGCTACAGGGTCCGTGATGCTTCCATTTTGGAATTTCATCCCTTGAAATTTTGCTTCCCTCAACTCTTACCAGAATTATGGCTTTCCAGGACGTGTGATTTACCACATCACGTCACTTGTTGCCAGTTTAACAGCCTTAAGACAGAGGTTGGTTAAGACTCGCTAGAATCTAGAATGAGGTCCCGAGTGCGTGTGTGTGTTCGTGTGCTAAATCAGTTCAGTTGTGTCCAACTCTGTGACCCTGTTAACTGCAGTCCGCCAGGCTCCTCTGTCCAAGGGATTCTCCAGGTGAGAATACTGGAATGGGTTGCCACGCCCTCCTTCAGGGGATCTTCCCAACCCAGGGGTCGAACCCAGGTCTCCCGCATTGCAGGCGGATTCTTTGTTGTCTGAGCTACCAGGGAAGCCCGAGGTCCCAAATACTAGAGGATAAAAATAAATCTAGTGAAACTAAATTGTTTCCAAAAACAAAAATGATTCTGCTTGCTTTGACAGAATCAGTTCAAAACTCCTTCCACTGGCAACAGTTACTGTTTTGAATGATTACTTATTTTAGCTCAGTGGAAGAGCTGGATTTTTAGAACTGAAGTCATTTTAACCAGAATACATATTATCCAGTACTTAAAGAAACATTAGTGGCTAGTAGTGTAGTAAGAGTAATAAAAAATTCATGGTTTTATCTCTAGGATGCTTAATTTCTTGTAGCTGTATATCAGGATCCCTCATAAATATAAAAGGGATAGAGAGAAGGCTAGTATTTTTAGCCTCAGTAAATATGATTTCAGTAATCAATCAGGCGTATTTACATCTGTGCTAGGCAGAGATGAATGAGCTGATTCTCTCTCAAAATCCCTACTCAAAAGTAATCCTGTGAGATTACTTTGGAGATCAAAAGAGGTAACTACTGTTAAAGTGCTTTGTAAACTGTTTGTTTCCAGAATGAAGTATATAATGAAGCTGTGCATGACTAAAGCCCATCCACACACTTGCCAACGCTTGGCATTGCTAGTTTTTTTTTTTACTGAAGTCATTCTAGTGGAGATTAAGCAAAACCTCACTGAGGTTTTAATTTGCATTTCTCTGATGCTTCAGCATGTTTTCATGTGCTTATTATTGGCCATTCTTATATCTTTTTTGTGAAGTGTCTCTTCACATCTTTTGCCCATGCAAAAAAATTTGCTTGCTTGTCTTCTTCTTGAGTTGTAATAGTTCTTTATGTATTCTAGAAATTAGTTCTCTGTCAGATATATGCTTTGAGTATTTTCTAGTATTTGTTGAGTAGTATTTGCTTTTTGTTGTTGTTGTTTTACTTTTTTGTCTGCACTGCACAGCATGCAGGATCTTAGTTCCCTGACCAGGGATCATACCATGTCCACTGTAATGTAGGGCAGATTCTTAACCACTGGGCCACCAGGAAAGTTCACCATTGTATTTTCCTAATGGGATCTGTTACAGAGCAAAAGTTTTAATTTTGATAAAGACTATCAGTTTTTTCTTTTATGATTCCTGCTTTTTAAATACCATTTAAAAATCTTTTCTTACCCCAAGATCACAGAGATATTTTCTTCTGTAAGTTTCAAAGTATTAGACTTTACATTCAGGTCTCTGATACTTTTTAGCTTTTGAGTAGTGTGATAGAAAGTAAAGGTTTTTAAAAATTCCTATATAGGTATCTATTTGTTGAAAAAACTTTCATTTCCCTATTGGCACCTTAGTAAAAAACAAACAAACAAACAAAAAATATATATATACACACACACATACATATATTCATTCTAGCCCCTCCAGATTCACAAATCTGTTCCAGTGATTCATATGTTTAGCCGGTCATTAATACACCTATCATGATTAACCTTAGTTTGACAGAAGGTCTTAAAATCAGGTAGTATAAGTCCTCTAACTTTGTGCTGTTTTTTCTTTTTTTAAAAATCACTTTGGTTATTCACATTTTCATATAAATTTTAGAACTAGTTTATCAATTTCTGTGAGAAAGCTTGCTGGGATTTTTATTTGGACTGCACTGAATCTACAGATTAATTTGGGAAGAATTACCATTTTAATAATATTAAGTCTTCCAATTCATAACTATAGTATATTACCCCCCTCCATATTTAGGTTTTTAATTTCCCTCAGCAATGTTAGTGATTTCAGTGAAGAGGTCTTGCATGTCTTTTGCTAAATTTATTCCTAAGCAGTCCACTTCTTTTGGCATCATTATATAGATTTTTAAAGTTCATTTTTTTCATTTTTTTGTTGCTAGTAAAAGTTATTTTTGTATAGTAATCTTTTCTCCTGTGAATTTGCTAAATTCACTTATTAATTCTAGTACTTATTTTCTATTTTCTTTAGGATTTTTAATACAAACAAGCATGTTACCTACAAACAGAGACTGTTACATCTTCTTTTCTGGTATTTGTGCCTTTTATATATTTTTGTTCCCTTATTGAACTCACTAGGATCTCTAGTACAACTGTGAATAGAACAAGGCAGAGCAGGTATTGTCTCCTTGTCCCCAGTATTAGGGGAATATATTTACTATTTTTCCACTAGGTGTGATACTAGCTGTAGGCTGTCCTTAGAAATAGTTTGAGATATTTCTCCTCTATTTACAGTTTGCTAAGAAATATTTTTTATAAAGATGTATTCAGATCAGATCAGATCAGTCACTCAGTCGTGTCCGACTCTTTGCGACCCCATGAATCGCAGCACGCCAGGCCTCCCTGTCCATTACCAACCCCTGGAGTTCACTGAGACTCACATCCATCGAGTCAGTGATGCCATCCAGCCATCTCATCCTCTGTCGTCCCCTTCTCCTCCTGCCCCCAATCCCTCCCAGCATCAGGGTCTTTTCCAATGAATCAACTCTTCGCATGAGGTGGCCAAAGTACTGGAGTTTCAGCTTTAGCATCATTCCTTCCAAAGAAATCCCAGGGCTGATCTCTGTCAGAATGGACTGGTTGGATCTCCTTGCAGTCCAAGGGACTCTCAAGAGTCTTCTCCAACACCACAGTTCAAAAGCATCAATTCTTCGGCGCTCAGCCTTCTTCACAGTCCAACTCTCACATCCATACATGACCACAGGAAAAACCATAGCCTTGACTAGATGGACCTTTGTTGGCAAAGTAATGTCTCTGCTTTTGAATATGCTATCTAGGTTGTATTATGTTTTGTCAAATCTTTCTTAGCATCTACTGAGGCATATACATGCAATGAAATATTTCAGTTCAGTTCAGTCGCTCAGTCGTGTCCGACTCTTGCGACCCCATGAATCACAGCATGCCAGGCCTCCCTGTCCATCACCAACTCCTAGAGTTCACTCAGACTCACGTCCATCGAGTCAGTGATGCCATCCAGCCATCTCATCCTCTGTCATCCCCTTCTCCTCTTGCCCCCAATCCCTCCCAGCATCAGAGTCTTTTCCAATGAGTCAACTCATGAGGTGGCCAAAGTACTGGAGTTTCAGCTTTAGCATCATTCCTTCCAAAGAACACCCAGGGCTGATCTCCTTCACAATGGACTGGTTGGATCTCCTTGCAGTCCAAGGGACTCTCAAGAGTCTTCTCCAACACCACAGTTCAAAAGCATCAATTCTTCAGTGTTCAGCTTTCTTCACAGTCCAACTCTCACACCCATACATGACCACTGGAAAAACCATAGCCTTGACTAGATGGACCTTTGTTGGCAAAGTAATGTCTCTGCTTTTCAATATGCTATCTACGTTGGTCATAACTTTTCTTCCAAGGAGTAAGCGTCTTTTAATTTCATGGCTGCAGTCACCATCTGCAGTGATTTTGGAGCCCAAAAAAATAAAGTGTGACACTGTTTCCCCATCTATTTCCCATGAAGTGATGGAACCGGATGCCATGATCTTCATTTTCTGAATGCTGAGCTTTAACTTTTTCACTCTCCTCTTTCACCTTCATCAAGAGGCTTTTTAGTTCCTCTTCATTTTCTGCCATAAGGGTGGTGTCATCTGCATATCTGAGGTTATTGATATTTCTCCTGGCAATCTTGATTCCAGCTTGTGCTTCTTCCAGCCCAGCATTTCTCATGATGTGCTCTGCATAGAAGTTAAATAAGCAGGGTGACAATATACGGCCTTGACGTACTCCTTTTCCTATTTGGAACCAGTCTGTTGTTCCATGTCCAGTTCTACCTGTTGCTAATGAAATATTTACTTAGCCTTAAAAAGGAAGAAAATCCTGACACTGGCTACTATATAGATGAATTTTGAGGGCTTTATGCTAAATGAAAAAATCCAGTCACAAAAAACACTGTAAGAGAAGCCTAATTCATATAGATAAAAAGTAGAATGGAGGTTGTTAGGGGCTGGAGGGAGGTGAAATGAGACATTAAGGGTATAGTGTTTAAATTTTGAGAGATGAGAAGAGTTCTAAAGATTGGTTGCATGAGTGTGAAAGTACTTAACACTACTGAACTGTACACTTAAAAATGGTTAAGATAGTACGTTTTCTATCATGCATATTTTAACACAATTTTTTTAAAAGAGAAAAAAATCAGAGGAAGAAAGATACAATTACATCCAGGAGAATAAGAATATAAAGAACAATTGACCTCTCATCAAAAACAAAGAAAGTCAAGAAGACCATAGGATGGCATCCTTTAGAATGCTGAAATAAAGCCATTTTTACACTCAGCAAAAATGTCTCTCAAAAATAAAGGTGATACAATATGGCACAGGGAACTATACTCAATATTCTGTGATAAACCATAAGAGAAATATGAAAAAGAATGTGTATTATACTTGTGTATAACTGAACCACTGCTGTCGAGCAGAAATAACACCACACTGTACATCAATTGTATACTTCAATAAAATGAATAAAATCAAAGGTGAAATAAAGGTATTTTCAGATAAGTGAAAGTTGGGAAAACTGGTCACCAGGGGAATCACATGGCCATGACTGGTAAAGGAGGCTCTTCACGCGAGTTTCCTGGCTGTCCAGTGTAAGGACTTGGCACGTTCACTGCCATGGGCCTAGGGTCAATCCCTGGTCAGGGAATGATCCCCACAAACCACGCAGAGTGGCCAAAATGAAATAAAGTTAAAAAAAAAAAAAGGAACTTCAGGTTGAAGAGAAATGAAACCATGTAAAAACACCACTAGATAATGTTTAATATTTGTTTTCTACATTCATACATATTTTAAAGAATTTAGAAGGGAAAAAAACACTTTATAATTTTGAAGATATTTACTATTTCTGCTTGTCTTTCTTCATTCCTGCTTACAGTTCTCTTCTGGTAAGACCTTGGCTTCAGCCTTATTATTTCTTTAAATTAAATCTCCTAGAAATTCTTTTACTTCTTTTTCATCTGAGAATGTCTTTGTTTTCATTCCTGAAGGAATACTTTTGCAGAATTCAGACCTCTGGGTTGATAAGGGTTTCTACTCCTTTTCATTAATTTCAAGTGTGTTTTCTTTTCTCATATGGAATATCATTATAATGTGGACTTTTAAATCTGTGTGTAGAAGCTCCAACACTGGTAATAATGAGATTGGTCCCTGTGCTCGCCCTTGAGAATTAGTTATAGTTTGCTCATTTTCTGTATGCCCAGAAATTTTGGATTATATTCTGAATGTTATGCAGACTGCGTTCTTTTATCATCCTCTGGAAAATGCTGATGTGTTTGTTTTTGCAGGCAATCAACATGGTTAGGTTTAGCCTTTTAAGTTCTGTTTCTCCTTTTGTGTGTAGTAGTAAAAATCTCAGTTTAGTTCACAAAGCTCTTGTTATGCTGGTTTGAGTCTACCTCACACATGGGTTCCCTGGTGGGTCAAACAGTGAAGAGTCTGCCTGCAGTGTGGGAGACCTGGGTTCGATGCCTTGGGTTGGGAAAGATCCCCGGGAGAAGAAAATGGCAATCCACTCCAGTATTCTTGCCTGGAGAATTCCACGGACCCTACAATCCATGGGGTCGCAAAGTCGGACACGACTGAACATCTCACTGTCTGCACGGCTCCATGCCCATCCCACAGCCTCCCATCAAGGTGAGCCTGAGACTTGTGTGGTTTTCATATCCAGAATTAGGAACTCCCTTCTCTAGCTCTCTCCACTCTGGGATACTCCACTCTTCCCCAGCCCCCGAAGGGCTCCTTTTCTGGTTCCTCTAAGCAGAAAGATGAGATTTCTATTAGAGTTTCAGCAGCCTGCCCCACTGGGCTGCTTTGGGAGGGGGCCCATACTCAGGACAAATCCACCAGAGACAGAAAATTCACTCTGCGTAGTTGCATCTCCAAATTTTGCTCTGCTACATAATCTGCTTCCTTTCATTTACAGAGTCTTTGGGTAATTATATTTTGCCTGGAGTTTTTAGTTGTAATTAGTGGGAGGGATAATCTGTAGTGGCTTCTGCCACCACAGAGAAACTGAAACTTATACATTCTTTTTCAAAGTTTCTTTTTCCTAAATTTCACCATCTCTTTACTCATTATCCGTTTTCCCTCCCTGCCACAGATTAAAGCAATCAACACAACTATTCTAAAGTCTTTGTATGCTAACTCCAAAAGCTGAGCTTATTTTGTTTCTATGACCTGAGTTCTCTTGACTACAGGTCAACTTTACAGTGTCTTCAAATGTCCAGCAATTTCTCACTATCTTCCGAACACTTGGGATGCTACGTATGCGAATTTCGTTCAAAAGAAAAGTCATGTAAATTGAATCTTGTTCAGTGTGGGTCCCTTTTTTTAAAATAAATTTGTCCTGCTTTTTGATTGCTTCAGTGCCTTCAGTTGTTTAAAGTGTTTTGTCTGGAGTTTGTAATTGTTATAGTATGTTTGCTATCATGCACACTACTCTACTACCACCAGAAACTATGTATCCCGCTGAAGAAAGCTTCCTTCCCACCCTCCATTCCTGCTTGGAATCCTACAAACACTGAGTTTACTATTTTTTAAAATCTCCCTGAGATCCTACTCATCAACCTCTTGCTCCCTCACCCACACAAGTCAAAACAAAGACCCAGAGGAAAGCACGACTTGATCAAGGCCCCACAGTCAAGTTGCTTCCCCAGATGTAGGTAAGTTCTGTTTCATTCATGAACATCCACAGGCTATGGAGATAACATATTTCTGTAACAGATTTGTTCAAATATTTATCATGCAACGATACGCGATCTGAGTCCTGTCCCAAAGGACAGTAACGCATTAATATAAAAATGGAAGGGTGACCTGCAGTCTGTGCTAGCATCATTTACGGTTTTGCAGAATACCAGGATCTCAGGACCCACCGCAGGCCCACCGAATCAGACGCAGCATTTCAACAAGATGCTTGGGTATTTCGTGTGCCGTTCCTGTTTGAGAGACACTAATATAAAGTGCTCTGTCTTTCACTAAAACTATGACTGTACAGCCTCTCATTCCTTACTCCCCTGTGATCCTATGTGTAGCAGAAGGGGTGGGGGCCTGGGAGAGCATCTGGCAGTATGTCCCGAGGACCTCCTACCTCATGGGTACCTCAGGAATGTTTTGCCATTTTATGTTCATTAATTATGCTCATGAGTTAATTATTCTCACTCTGCAGAGAAGGAAACTGAAGGTCAAGAAGGCTAAATAAATGGCCCCCAAGGTCACAAAGTGGCCAAACCTGAATCTGAAACCATAACTGACTGAACTGAAAAGCCTGTGAAATACTTTGCATTCTACCAGTGTCCCTGGTCTGTGGTTCAGAAGAATTAGGTGCTAACTAGTTCAGGGATCTTGGCTAATTCATTCTACCCATGTAGAACTCAGCCCCTCATGCGTACACTGATGGAGGTCACCTGAATTAGCGAAAGTTCACAAATGAATCGTGCTGCTTGAGGAAAATGAGTTTTTGAGGCAGATTTCAAACTGAGTATTGGGAGTGTATGAAAATGACTCAGAAAACCAGAATCACAGAACAGCACAGTGTAGAGAAAAGAGTACACGACCAGAAAGGAGAAGCCTGGGTTCTAGTCCGACCTCTGTCATTCAGAAGTTGTGAGTCTCAGTTTCTTCATCCGTGAAACAGAGAGAAATGATCGATCCTAGCAATTTCTCAGTGTGTTTGATTGGTTTAAGTGTGATTATGCATGAAAATATTCCGTAATGTGATTTATCAATAAACCAGCTCTCTAACTGCCTTAATTCTCATAACACAAATTAGTTATTTCTAAATTAATTAATTCAGGAACATGATTTGCAATCTGCTGGCCATGGTAGAATTGGGAACCAGTTCCAGCAAAGTCCAGAAGCCCTGTGCTTTTGTTTACCCTAATGATGAGACTAAAAGGTAATAAAAGTATGTACAGGCTCTATACCTGAGAGAGTTTTCGCTGTCAGAAAAACAAAAACTTACTCTAGAGCAGAGAGTTCTTGCTATGACTTTCTGTGATGATGAAAATGTTTTGTATTTGCATGACCCTGTATGGTAGCCAGTGGCCACGTGTGGCCACTGAGCACTTGAAATATGGCTGGTGCAACTGAATAACTTAATATTCAGTGCAATTTAATTAAAATAATTTTCTTTTAAATTTATGCTGTTACAGACATCTTTGGCATCTATTTTCTTTCATCATCACCACAGTCACAACTGTTCTTTATTTCACTGTGTCTGGTCTTAGCTGCATCATGGGGGACTTTTGTTGTGGCTCACGGACTCTCTAGTTGTGGCATGCAGGCTTAGTTGCACCACGGCTTGTGGGTAGTAGTTCCCCGATCAGGGATCAAATGTGTGTCCCCTGGGCTGGCAGGCAGATTGTTATTCACTGGACCACCAGGGACATTCCCGAGTTTTATTTAATTTTAATTGATTCCAATTTAGATAGCCACATGTGGAGAGTGGCTGCCACATGGAACGCTGCAGTGGTAGCAAAACTGAGATACGGATTTACTCAACAATGTTAAGGTTTTATAGCTATATTGTTAGGGTCAACAAATGCACTGACTTTGTTTTTGATTCTGAAACTCTAGCTTCTTAACGCCTTTTTTTCCAAATTAAAGTTTTTATAGCAAGATTTTTGATAATGAAAGGATTCTTTGGAATCCAAGTATCATTATATAGCAATGTAGATGATACCCATAAAATGTGAAGGTTACCTAAACTAGAGCAATGGTGATTTTGTTTTATAATTATGTATCTGGTCACCTGGAGAGATGTAATGATAGTTTACTCCCGCGCCTTCAAAATTAAAAAGCAGAGGCTGAAAAGGACCGGGCCCTGCGAGCGCTCGGCAGCGCGCCTACCGTGTGCTCTCCGCCCTGCGGCTGATGCACTGGTGCAGATAGAGGTACTCCTGAGGCGCGCTGGCGGACAGGGCGGGCTGCACGTGGTTGGACAGCGCGGGCTCGAAGGTGAACAGGGTCGGCTGGCTGGAGTGCGACGGGGCCGAGGCTTTCCGCTCTCGGAGAAGGTGCTGGCTGGAGCTGCTGAGCTCGGCTGGAGAGGAGCGCGGCCCGTGCGGGGCCGAGGAGATGTTCCGCAGGGAGTCTGTGAACAGAGAGCAAGAGCTGTGTGAGGGGACGGGGAAGGGAAGGCGGCCCTCTCCCGGACCGGGCGGGCGGAGGACGAGGGGCTCTGAGGGGCAGAGGCGATGTCCCGCAGCGGCAGCGTCCTCAGCGCCTGCCCGCCCGCTGCCCTCCCTTACTGCCCCCTCCCGGCTCAGGACCTCCGCGCTGCCCCCGGGGTCGCCCGGAGGCCACTGTCGCCCGGTCACCACCTGCCCCGCTCCGGGAGGCGAGGCTGCTCAGGGTCCAGGCCCTCGGCGAGGCCAGCCTCGGGCAAGGGAACGCCACTGCCTCCCCTCTCTCTGGGGGCTCCTGGGGCATCGCCTCCCTCAAAGCTACGCTGGCTTTATTAAATGAAGCTCTGCTTCCCGAAGACTCAGGCAGCAAGGGGCCTGGACCATGTCACCGCACTACCTGGTAAAGTACACGGAACGGAACCACCAGTCCCTTCAGACCGTCCGGGGCCCCTCCAGCCTGCCCTTCCACGTCCTCCCAGGACAACGCTGCCGGGCTCCTGTACTCTATGGGTCTTTTTTTTCTTTTTCTACTTAACTCTTATCTTAAACTCTCGCTGTTGTGTTAGAAAGGAAGCGAGGTACTAAAGACAGATAATAGTTTTAGAGTGCTACACCCCAAGCCAAGGGCATTATTCATTTGGCTGGCTCTCTAAGCTTAGTCCAAATGCCTTAGCACAACATACAAGGCCTTTCACAGTCTGACCCATTTCCTGCTTTCCTCCTCCCATACCCCAGGCATATGGAAGCTTCATCAGTCCGTGGACACACCAGCCCCTTTTATGATTCTTTGCTTTGGTTTGTGCTCTTCCTTCCGCCTGGATTTTACTTCTTTAGCATCCACAGGCAGACTTTTAAGACCCTACACGGATATCATATTCTCCCTGAAACCTTCCTGGACTTGGTCATTGTTTTGGGTGTGAACAGCACGTGGCCCACGCTTCATTATACCCACTGTCACCCTGCTTCCTTGCCTGGCCCATGGGTGTCTAAGAGCAGTGACTGCTGACGTTACCTCTTCAGTGCCAACATTTATCTAATAAAGCCCAGATACACAGAACAAGTTCTGAGTCTCTTTGCAGAATAAGCAAAAAATAAAAAAATGTATTCGGCATACAGTAACTCCACCAGCAAAACTTTTTGTTCAAAAGAAAGGTTAGATGTCATTTCTGGCAGTGTGATGGCCAGTGGGGCTGATGTTTTAGTGGTGATGATGGGGGCTTTCTGGGGCTAGTGAACATTTCAGAGGGGACTTAGTTCTCTTTCTGCCCTTTGTTATCTGACCTGTTTTAGCACCCTTCTCATGGCCCTGGGCGGGATCACCAGCTCTACCGCATTAATGACTCTCCAGTCTTTTCTGATGCTGGAGAGGTCAACTAATGCCAGCGTATAGCAGGAAACGCCATGGGCCTCTGGGGAAAAACTGTTCCATCGACAGCTCTGTCGACCTCCAAAGTGAATGCCCATTACAGGTCTTGTGAACTGGATGTCTGTTAACAGAATCGATGGCTATGTTACTCCATTAGATGTGCGAGATGAGCTCTCCAATGGCAGAGGGTTGACACCCGGGAGAGAGGAAGGCCCAGCGCCAGGGGAGGTGCCAGGGCAGCCTCTTGGGGGGCATCCTGCACTCTCCGTGGTCTCTGGACCCCCTCTCCCCCGGCCAGCCCATCCAGGGGGCTTTCCTCAGTGCTCTGCGCACACCCTCCTGTGACCTTACTCTCCCTCTGGAGACTCTCCAGGGTATCCTGTCTGTTCTCACAGCTTCAGCTATGTGATGACAACTCACAGATCTTAATCTCTGGCTTGGTTCTGTCTCCTGAGCTTTCTGTCCTATAACTGCTCCCCCGTCCCTTCCTCCCCGCCAGCCCCCCAATCTGCCGAGCACCACCATTCAGCTCTCCCACAAGCAGGTCAAGCTCAACAATCTCAATGGAACTCCTCCTGCATCCTGTGTCTCAGTGACGCACACCAACACCGCCATCCGGTCAGTTCTCCGAGACAGAAGCCCAGGCGTTATCTATCACCCTTCCCTGTTTCTCAATGACCACCTCCTGTCTTTGTGCCTCTGCCCTGCTTAAAATGCATCAGTGGGTCCCTGTGATCCTCAGGAGGACTTACAGAGGTCTCTCTTTTTAAAACCACTTCCTGTTTATTTCTTCAACTGTGCTTCTCACTTGAACTTTCCTGTGTTTCAAACAGAATTTCAGGAGAATACCAACTTCTTCTGCATCACTGCATACATTAGGCGATGAACTCAGTGACGGCAGAGGTACTGTCTCTTTTGTAAGTTTTATTCCTAGAAGGAAGCCCCATCTATGACACAGGTCCACAATCGTGTGTTGACTGAATGTCTGAAGTACACAGCATAATAAGTCAGACCCCCTCAATACCACCCATGACTCCTCATCACCTTCAGAATAAAGACCAGGTTCCTCAAACTGACAAGAATAGCCATGTTGTGACAACCAACTTATCCTGCCTTCTCACCCAATTCCTTTTTCACGCCCCCTGTGTTGAATGCTTGTGGGTCAAGCATTCAAAGGAAGACTGACCCAGCCTCAGTGCCGCCAGCTCAGGCTGGGGATGCAAATGTGACCCGGTCTGTTTAGTCACAGAGGAGGAGAAATCATTTCACCCTGGTCTCAGTTTCCTTGTTTACAAATCTCCAGAGGGTGGCTGTAAGGATGAAACGCAGAAAGGGCCAGAGAAATGTTGCCAGTTGTAGTACTCAAGATGTGTTCCAGTCTCCTCTGTCATCTGTGGTGCCTAGAACAGTCCCAGAACATAGTGGGTATTCATTACATATGTGTTGAATGAATACAATAATTTTCTCTGGCACAAAAATCCATACATGCTTGTTTCTTGTGGTCAAGATCAAAGAGGTTTTCGAGGTCTGGTAATAAGATGGAGTAGGTGTTAGGATGAGTTGGGCCCAGAGACACTTGGAATTTCACTCTTCTGACATAAAACCACGTCTATGAAACCAGTTAGCTCCATAATGGTCTACAGCCCCAGGAAAGTTCTTCCCAAGCTGTTTTGGTATGAAACCTTGCCAAAAATCCTACCTCAGCTTGCAACTTTAAAAGACTTCTATCTGAATTCATGTGATTACTCCTTCGTGTCTTTATGGGTTGAACAGTGTCCCCTCCAAAACTCAAGGAACCTCAGAACATGACATTTGAAAATAGGGTCTTTGCAGATATAATGAATTAAAATGAAGTTACATGGGATTAGTGTGGGCCTTACTCCAGTGACGGGAGTCCTTATAAGAAAACAGAGATAGAGACACACAGGGAGAACACAATGGGATGACAGAGGCAGAAGCTGGATAAATAAAAGGTGGGATATTCATACAAGGGAATATTATTCAGTCATATAAATGAATGAAATACTAATAACTTGCCACAGTATGGCTGGATCCCCAAAACACTGTGCTAAGTGAAAGAAACTAGTGACCAGAGACTGGATCACATGACTTTGTTTATGTAAAACGTCTAGAATAGGAAAATTCAAAGGTAGCAAGTCAACTAGCGGTTGCCTGGGAAGGAGGTGGGCTGGTAAGCAGGAATGGAAAGTGACTGCTAATGAGAACGGTGTTTCTTTTTGAGGCTGATGAAAATTTCCTAAAATTAGACTGTGGTGATGGTTGCACAACCCTGGGAAATGCTAAAACCACTGAACTGTATACGTAAATGGGTGACTTTTATGGTATGAGAAATTGTTGCTTAGAAGCTAAGCCGTGTTCGACTCTTTGGTGACCCATGGACTGTAGCCCGCCAGGCTCCTCTGTCTGTGGAATTTCCCAGGCAAGAAATCTGGTAGGGTAGCCATCCCCTTCTCCAGGGGATCTTCCTGACTCAGGGATCAAACCTGCATCTCCTGCACTGGCAGGCAGATTCTTTACCACTGAGCCACCAAAAAGCCCAATATGGGAAATATATCTCAGTAAATTTCTAAACACACACACAGTTGACAGTTCCTCAAAAAGTTAAACACAGAATCACCACATGACCCAGCAATTCCACTTGTAGGTATGTCCTAGGAGTAAAGGAAACACACATCCACAGAAAAACCCGTAAACAAATGTTCACAGCAGCTTTACTCATTATAGCCAAAGTGGAAACAACCCAAATGCCTATAAGCTGATGGATATATAGAGAGAATTTGGGATATCATATAATGGAATATTATTCAGCAGTAGAAGAATAAAGTACAAATACATGTTACAAAATGTGTAAACTTTGAAAGCACTGTGCTAAGTGAAAGGAAGCTAGATTCCACCGGTATGAAATATTAGAATTGGTAAATATTCAGAGACAGAAAATAGATTAGTAGTTGCTTGATGATGGGAATAGGAAATGACTTCTAATGGGGACAAAGTTTCTTCTTGGGGTCATAAAAACGTTCCTAAATTAGACTGTGATGATGGTTGCACAATCCTGTGAATATACTAAAAACACTGACTTGTATACTTTGAGTGATATACAGTATGTGAATTAAACACACACACAAGCATAAGCCCTTTGCAAAGCGTGCAGTGTAAAATATATGCAAGAGATTAACAGTCATCCAGTTAAACTCATGTGACCTTTATTTTTTATTTCCTCTCTGAAAACTGAACGCTCAGTAAATACCAAGCCCTTGCTAAACTCCCTTGAGAAAAAGACATTCCCTGCTTCCTACCTTCAGTTCCCTATACTTCCCTCCAACCCCACTGTAGAGGGTTTTACCCCATCATCATAGCAAGGCAGTGGGCAGCTCAGGTAAACAGAAAGCTAGAACTTATGGTTTGGGGTGAAAAGCCTCAAGCAGGTTGGAATTCCACCTCACAGTGTGTGGGCCTCGTGCATGGGACAGGAGTCAGGAGACCAGGGACCCGGCTCCAACTCTGCCTTTATGAGGTCGTGGACAGGTCTCTGAGCTCTGGCTGCTTACCTGTGAGCTTGGGAGGATAAACCCTGGGCTGCCTACCTATCTCACTGGGCTGCTGTAAAGGGCAAATGAGATAAGCTTGTGAAAACAAGTCTAAGCACTCATATAAAATGTTCGTTTAAGATTTGTTTTTATTGCCTTGGGTACCTCCTGAGGAAAGGAAAGAATGCTAAAAATAAAGGAAAACATTAGACAATATGTGGCTGGGCTGTTTTTGGTGTGTGGCTATCAGGCAGTTGTAATGATGTGTCTTGGGTCATTAGGAAGGTCAGTTACACAGCAAGAAGAAAATGGGCATTTCCAGACTTCTGGCCTGAGCTTCGATCTCCAAGTCTAGACGAAAGATAATGTCAGAAAACGCCTGAGTCAATTTGTTTTCTTTTCAACAGGGTTTTATTTTTTCCTCGTCTTCCTGGCTTCTTTTTAGGGCCCTACAAAATCACTCCCCTTCCTTTCCACAATCACTCATGGGAAGCCTGCCCAGCATAAAAACACTCCTCCCACCTTCTTGCAAAACTCTAGAACAGGAAAGCTCTGAAGGATTTCAGCAGAGGAGCCCAGCCCAGCCCAGCCCAGCCATCCACTGGCTAGTGATAACAGGAGCAGGAAAGGGGCGGTTGGCGAGAGTTTCTGGAAAAGATGACTGGCCAAATAATGACTGGTTCCCTTATCTCAATGCCCTTTTAATCTTTATCCCCCCTCCCAAACCCTCACCCCAAGCCTCGGTGGGTCTCAGAACCCATAAAATGGCAGACCAAAGCTGATGCTGGAGCCCAGGCTGGACTCAAACCCTGGCCCTGGTCACTCCTGGCTCTGGCCTTGGACGGGTTACATAAACCTCTTGGAACCTCATTTGTTCAACAGGGAGAACACATAGTTTGCAGGGCTGCTGCAAGGACTGGAGATCATTTATACAAAGTATTTAGCAGAGCACCCCACTATTCTTACTGCTCCTATTCCTAGGGTACACATGAAACTGACTGAGACCTTGACATTGGCCAAGGTATGGAATCGCTTTCCAAGTCACAATTATACCTTGTATAGACGTTACATGTGAAAGTAATAAGAACAAAAATGTCTATATTGACTGTAACAACTACAGCTGCCATTTAGCAAGCACCTGCTATGCGTCTCTGGTCTACCCTGTGAAGTAGATATTATTTCCTCCGTTGTTTGTTTGTTTTCTTTTATGGGGGGGATGGAGAAATTGAAGTGCAGAGACGTTAATAATGAGTTCTGGGTCACAGGCCTAGAACGCAGCAGAGCCTAGATCTAAATGAGATCGCTTTGTCTTCAAAATCAATTCTTTTCAACCATGGAGAGAGAAGAATTCCTACACAGTCCTTATGTGGTGAATGGTACTAGCTTTATGGGAGGCAGAGTCAAACAACAGAAGGAGGGTCAAGGCCCAGCTCTGTCAGCCTTGGCGGACTGACCTCCGGCATGCCATCTCACCTTTCTGAGCCCTCTTTTCTCTATTTATAAAAGCAAGGACTTGGATTAGATGAGGGATTCACATCAAAGTCATCTTTGGGGAACTTAGGAGAGCTGCTCCATGTAAGATCTAACGAGTTATATTTACACAGAGATTTAGATTCAGAACCAGTGGCTTGGTTTTTAATAATCTCTGGTTCTTAATTCTGGGGCAGGGGCAGAAGTGTTAGGGCTGACTGAAAAATCAAGGGCAAAGCAAGCTCTGAAAGCCAAACGAAAGAACAAATTCTTCCCCAAATCTTTCTTGGTATCATCAAACTTCCAAATTGGAAACCATCCACATTCTTCCTGGCCCTCCTTATCATCTGTTCATGGCCAATTCAAAAGGAACGGGCGAGCAACAGAAAGAGGCTAAAGTGGGTCAGAAACGTGGGAGTCCACATTCTCAGATGACTTTGCCGCAGGGCCTTGGACAAAACTTTTAATCTCTCTGCACCTCCTCTCCCACACTGTGAAATGCCAAAGAGAACCGAACACTTTACAGGGTCCTTTGAAGGACTCAATGGGATAAAATATGAGTAAATAGTAACTATTAAATACTAAGTAAATGGTTGTTGGTTGATACTTGTTACATTATATCATTTGTTCCTAGAAGTAGAAAAGTGGTAAGATTCTGAGGGTTTCTTCCTGGGAGAAGATGAGTAACGAAAGAATTTTGCAAACAACGGTGTAGGATTTTATGGGATGAGTGATCCCTGGAGAAAGCTAAATGAAAAGCAAGAATCAGATAGGCGGTGAGTTCTAAAAACAAAAGCCCTGGACTTCTCCGGTGGTCTAGTGGCTAACTCTGTGCTTCCAATGCAGGGGGCCTGGGTTCAATCTCTAGTCAGGAAACTAGATCCCACGAGCCACAAATAACAGGCTGCATGCTACAACTAAGAATTTGTGTGGCACAAGGAAAGATCCTGTATGCTGCAATCAAGACCTGGTGCAGCCAAATAAATAAGTAAATATTTAAAAAAAGGAAATAAAAACATCCTGTTGACAGGATGGCTGATGGCAAAATTGGATCAATAGATCCAGGTCATTTTAACTCACAATCACAAGCCTGAAGTAATTTAAGAAGGAATAATCCTCAAAATCCTCTCACAGACATCATCATTAAGAGAAGTTATTCTTACATTTACGGTCAAACACAATAACTCCCATAACACGGCAACTGGAAGGGATCCTGGTGTCCAGTCATTCATTTATTATCACTGCCCAGAAAGGTGAGGCTACTTGTCCAAGGACATACAACGGGTCAGATGTAAACTCTGGAATTAAAACTTAGCTCCTGTAGCCCAGAGGTCCTTCTGAAGTACCAGTAGAAAGATGTATCCATGTGAACAAAGATATATTCTCTATAATGGGGGGAGGGGGGCAGGGCGGAATCAAGTCAGGAGATCTGATGACCAAGACACTGGGTATCAGGACTGCTGTTTTGTCATGAGTTTATGTTACTCATATTTGCATGGAAAGTAAACATTTGCTGGATCAAACTACTGAAGACTAGTATAAATAATTCCCCAAGTTCAAAAATATAAGGCTCCTAATGTTTATAAAAACTATAAAGCAGAGGAAGAGAAAAGAGGACGCAGAGACAGGCAGAAACATGGGACCCTGTGAGACCTTTCAGGGGCCAGACTTCCCCATCGCCCCCTCCACCACTTCTGAGGAAGGATCTGGGAAAAAACAGCATCCCAGAGATCCAAGAGCCAAGTCCAAGGGCCCTGACCTTGATGGATATGATCTCTCAGTCTACTTTGGCAGAAATCGATCCTGCAAAGGGCCCGGGGCAAAGGCAGTGAGTGGCTGCAGCTCACGGGCATGTCAGCCAGTCTCTGGTCACACATCCTTACGTAAGGGGCATCTCAAGTCAGAGATGGGAACCTAAGGTCCACAGCAAATGCCATGCTTTCTAGGTCTCTGGTGAGAGCCAATCGTGCCTTCCTCTAAATCTTCGGCAGTGTTTCATTCTGCATTTCATGTTGGGAATTCACAAATCTCTTGTACAGAACTAGGCTGAGAGCTGTTAGGACTCAGGACCTAGACTGTTTTCTCTGACAGTGTTCAGTACAACACTGTGTGCCTACTCAACGTCCAGATCAGAACAAAGGGCTCAATAAACACATCACAGCAGCAAGTTTTGTCAGAAACGATCCTTTTTGGGTCAGAAGAAGGAATGAAGAGCTCCAGGATCCACAGGTCAGCTGCTGTTCCAGGTGAAGGAACTGTGATCACTTAGCGAGGCTGTCTGAGCTGTGCTTGCTTCTGGGTTGGGACAGCTGGTCTATATTTAGGCACGCATGCACTGTCCTGTCCATGACAGACAGATCAGGTTACGAGCTGCCTTCTCATCTTACCTGCCACGTGGACAGCACATCTCAGTTGTGACAGACCTTACGTGGTTGACTACTGACTGTGTTCCCCCCTCATCCCCAAATCTCTCATTTACAGTTGGAGACACTGTGGTTCCCCCACAAAGCCAATCCATAAATGGAATGAAGCACTCTGCTGTTTACTTAGGGTCATGAGGACTGATTGTGGGAACTCTGCTAAGAGCTGCAGGCCTATCAAAAAGAGTGGCCCTGGTCCTCGCTCTAGGAGTTTATACTACAGTTGGGAGAACAAGTTTATACTCAGGGCAGCACTTCTCCCTTCCCCCAAGGAACTTTGGGAACCCATTAGTATTCCCATGAGAATCAATCCATCTAGTGGGCGCCATAAGCTCACACATCAATGATGCATTTGACCTTTGTGACCTTTCCATTGAAATACTGAAACCATATCACTGTATTTTTAAACTAACCAACTCCACAAGAGGCAAGTTTCCCCTTTCTTTGACAGTGGCTTTCACTAAGAGACAACTGGCCACCAGCATGAACCATGAGTGTCAGACGTTAATAATGGGAGTTTATCAAGGATCATTAGCAGTGGCAACAATCATAAGAACAATTCCTGGAACTGCTCAAGTCTGGATGGGGAGGCTGGGATTCTAAGAGCTCCAGCTTGCCGAGGGAATTCTCAGATCCACAGCATTACTTGACCCAGAACTGTGCCTTCGGGAGAGGCAGCGTGGTTCAGGGAAAGGAATGTGGGTTCTGAAACTGGAATCTCAGCTGGTTTTGCTGTGGAACCTAGGAATGGCATCTGAATCTGTGTCCTAATGCATAGAATTGGTACCGACAGCTCCCTGTAGGGTTGGCCCAGGGACTCCAGAGGTGCCCCAGTGCCTGTGGGTCAGTGCTCCACAAAGGAGCCCTCTCCCTCAACACTCCATCCGGGGGTCACCTGGTGTGTGAACTGCGTGTGCAGACCTTCAGGGTTTGGTTATAGAGGCAGGATTGGTCCTCTGGACTTCCAGAGGTGGCAGAGGGCAGCAGGCAGAGAGCCTGGCAGGACTCAACTTCCCGCTGGCAGCTCTTTCTCAGCCGCGGCCTCCATCCTGGGGTCGTAACAATCGCCCAGCTTCGTATCTTGAGCTTCCCTACTCATCTCCCACTCTTGTGTCTTGATGCCTCAGCAATCCTCATTTTTTCCCACTGGGATCCAAAAGGGAGAGTTATTTTTTTTAACATCCCCAGGAGGGCCCGCACACTACGACCATATGTACATGGATCTGAGCAGGCTTGCCAAGGCATATTATCATCACACCAGAACAGGGGTTGGCAAACTAAGGACCGTCAGTCAAATCTGGTCCCCTGCCTGACTTTATAAACAAAAGTTTTACCCCTAGTCATGTACATATTGTTTATGGCTGCTTCTATGCAAAGTGGAGTCCTTGTGACAAAGAACATACAGGTGGTAAAGCCTAAATATTGACTATCTGGCCCTTCAGAGAAAGTCTGCCAGCCCCTAGACTAGTAATTCTCTGTCTGGTTTGTACAATCATGTCCTCTCTCAAAAATCTTAGTATCTAATTTAAGTTTGTCACTAAGGATACAGAAGTGGGTTGAAACTAAGACCCATGAATCCTAAACTCATGCTTTGGAATAATCAAGAGAAAGAACCACAGGAAAAGCCAGTTTGGAGAGCTCATGAATGTAATTATAAGAAATCATACTCATTCTCATTTTAGCACACCTTGGGCACAAACAACAAGCTAGCTGCTGGTCAGCATACAGAATCAGAAGGTGTAAGAGGATAACAGGACTGATTTACGCTGCCAGACTTGGGAGAGAACACCAGTTTTTTTTTCTGATTCTTAACCATTTCTTCTTCTTCCATATCATAGATGCACAGATGTCATTTTCTGTATAGAGATCTTGTGTGTTTCTGGGGGCGCTGGGGAGGGGGGTTAGAGTTGCTTTACAATGTTGTGTTAGCTTCTGCTGTACACAGAAGGACATCAGCTATATATGAGCGTGTATATACACATACATATATATCTATCTCCACTCCGTGGGTCTCCCTCCCACACGCCTAGGTCAGCACAGAGCACTGAGCTGAGCTCTCCGTGCTATACCGCAGCTTTGCACTAGCTACCTATTTTACACATGGCACTTCCAGTCACTCCGTAACACATTACTTTGTCTCCTTTTCATCAAAGCACTTATTACTACTATTTCACCTCATGTGACGCATCGCTGATGCTTCAATATGGTGGCCATAAAAACACGCCTCTCAGATCTCCTGATGTGGGTAGCATATTTTCTAACAGCCCCAGCTGTTGGCCCTCTGCATCCCTTAACTCCCCTGGGCTGTTCTCATCCACTGACAAAGAACAGCATCCTGTTCCTATGAGGAGATGGGACTCCTTCAATGGGAAACCTTGGCTTGAGACTTCCCAGTGACCAGCCCGAAGCTGTCTTAGATCTGCACTATGCTCCAATCCTCCTTCCTTCCTTCTCTTCATCACTGGTGTCAGACCTGCAGCCCAGTGAGGGCTTTCTTCCTTTCTCAGGGTCCTTCCCAGCATCCTTCACAGGCATCTCCCCCAGTAAGTCTCTCGCACATCTAAATGCATCTCGACAGCAGCTTCTTGGAGAACCTGAACCAACATACCCAGTGTCTACAAGAGTCTGATGAACATCTGGTTGGCCCAGGTTCATTCTGCAAGTAAACCACAGACCCAGAATCACAGCCCAGTCCTCCACATCAAAACCTTTTCTACCGACAACAATCATCTGAGAATTACGTCCTTGGTACCTTTGTCCAGAGGGCCACTGCTCTGAGGAATCTGATGAGAAAATGTGTCCACCAATGACCAATCCCCACGGCTAGCCTCTGAGCTCTCTTTACAGTTATGCGGACTCTAGTGGGCATGAGGACATATGTCTTAGATTCAGAGAAAGCTAAAAATATGGTTTAGGGCAATCAAGAAGAGCTGGCTTAGGTTGAAAATAAAAGCAGAAAGAGCTCTGTGTGATACTCTCTTAAAGGAATGTAGGGAAAGCAGCTACAAAGGTAAAGACAGAGAAGGTCATCACAAAGGAGCAGACACAGCAGTGGCCCTCCCCAGGTCATCATATGTGCGCTGAGGACCCCACACAGGCACTGTGACAGCATGAAGCAAGGAACAGTACCTAGAATTTCAGGGTATGGTTTAATTATTAGGAACAGATTCTGGAGCCAGGTTGTCTGTGTCTGAATCCCAAGTTCTTTAATTAGTAGTTGTAAGAACCAGGGAAAGCTGAGCCTCTTTGTGCCTCGGTTTCTTCATCTGTAAAGTGGGACTAAGACAGTAAGATCCCTACCTATGAACCTTCAACCTCGAACTTTCAAAGGTGTGACTATGCATTCGTATGTCCAATCACGCGAGTTAGTGCCTCTGTCTGGTGTACACTGTGAGTGAGTGCACCTCTACGAGTGGGTATGCTCCTGTGTGCTTTACTGTACAGAGCGCAGTAGCAGAGCAGCTTCATTTCAAGCTAGGTCTGCAAGAGGATGACTTCACTGAACTCCTGGCTGTGCAACCCGAGGAGCTTATTGATGAAGACCTGATGGAACTGGAGGCCCAGAGAAAGGATGAAGGGAGACAAGAAGAATTAGTGAAGGGGTTCACAATGCAGGAAATGGCAGGGGGTTTTCTTTGTCTGAGGAGGCACGGTCAGTTTTTGAGGCACAAGACCCGAATGTAGACCGGGCCGTGGCAGCTGTTCAGGATCCAACCCGGCATTACCGTGTCGTCTAACATCCAAAGAGTTGGACATGATGAGAAAAAAAGAGCTACTACCCAGGCATCACTGTATCGTTCTTTTCAAGAGGGTCGACAGGATTGACTCCAGCAAGGAACCAGAACCTGAGCCATCAACATCAGGCATGAGTGATGCAGCTTGTCCTCCGTCTCCTACTGCTGACGATTCTTCAGCTCTACCATCTCCTGCCTCCTCTAGTCAGTAACTCTTCTTGCCCGTTCACGTGATGCCAGCCTGTATGTCAGCTGCTGTACTGTAGCACTGTACTTTTCAAGGTCCTGGACTGTAAGACTAAAAATGTTTTATTTTTCTGTTTGTCTGGTATGTAGTATTCGTGTGAAAACTATTATAGACTTATTATAGTACAGCGCTATGCAGCCAACTGTGTTAGTTGGGTCCCTAGGCTAACTTTGTTGGACTTATGCACAAACTGGACTTACTAATGTGTTCTCGGAATAGAACTCATTTGTATGGAGGAGACTTCACTGTAATAGATGTCCACTTCGTAAGATTATGAGTTAAGATCTGTGAAATGCTTTGAACACTTCCTCCTACAAGGTAAGCTCTAGGTAAAGATCTCTTTGTTAGTAGTAGTACATTTAAAGAGACACCTTTGTTTTTGAGCATCTCAGTAACTTAAGTATAATGCATTTCAAATTAAGAAAGTCAGCAAAGTTTGTATGGTAAACATATAAATCACACACAGTAAAAATGTTTCTGAATTTAGGCAAAACAGAGATAGTGTTCTTTAAAATGGTTCATTTTGGGGGAGATAAGACTCTTGAGAGTCCTTTGGAGATCAAACCAGTCAATCCTAAAGGAAATCAACCCTGAATATTCATTGGAAGGACTGATGCTGAAGCGGGAGCTCCAATACTTTGGCCACCTGATGCGAAAAGCTGACTCATTGGAAAAGACCCTGATGCTGGGAAAGATTGAGGGCAGGAGGAGAAGGGGGCAGCAGAGGATGAGATGGTTGGATGGCATCACCAACTTGATGGACATGAATTTCAGCAAACTCTGAGAGATAGTGAAGGACAGGGGAGTCTGGTGTGCTGCAGTCTAAGGGGTTGCAAAGAGTTGGACACGACTTAGCACCTGAACAACAACAATGACAAAGAATAACATGCCATACACACTCAAAGGACTGCTTTGAGGATCACGGAGAAGGCTGCAACAATTTATTAGCTATATACTCCACAGATAATTCATGTGTACTTATCATGTACCAATGGCTTCCCAGATGGCATTAGTGGTAAAGAATCTGCCCGCCAATGCAGGAGACACAGGAGATACAGGTTTGATCTCTGGGTCAGGAAGATCCCCTGGAGAAGGAAATGGCATGCACTCCAGTATTCTTGCCTGGAGAACCCCATGGACGGAGGAGACTGGAGGGCTATAAGCCATGGCATCTCAAAGAGCTGCAGATGACTGAGCACGAGCACAATACAATGCTATCAGGGACCAAACACCACGCTGTGTGGTTTACATGGATTCTTATGTAATCTTAAACAATGCTTACAGATGGGAATACCAGACCACCTGACCTGCCTCCTGAGAAATCTGTATGCAGGTCAGGAAGCAACAGTTAGAACTGGACATGGAATAATGGACTGCCTCCAAATTGGGAAAAAAGTACGTCAAGGCTGCATATTGTCACCCTGCTTATTTAACTTATATGCAGAGTACATCATGAGAAACATTGGGCTGGATGAAGCACAAGCTGGAATCAAGATCGCTAGGAGAAATATCAGTAACCTCAGATATGCAGATGACACCACCCTTATGGCAGAAAGCGAAGAAGAACTAAAGAGTCCTTGATGAAAGTGAAAGAGGAGAGTGAAAGCTGGCTTAAAATTCAATATTCAAAAAACAAAGATCATGGCATCTGATCCCATCACTACGTGGCAAACAGATGGGGAAACAATGGAGACAGTGACAGATTTTGTTTCTCGGGCTCCAAAATCACTGCAGATGGTGACTACAGTCATGAAATTAAAAGATGCTTGCTCCTTGGAAGAAAAGCTATGACCAACCTAGACAGCATATAAAAAGCAGAGACATTACTTTGCCAACAAAGGTGCATCTAGTCAAAGCTATGGTTTTTCCAGTAGTCATGTATGGATGTGAGAGTTGGACCATAAAGAAAGCTGAGCGCTGAACAACTGATGCTTTTGAACTGTGGTGCTGTATAAGACCTGTGAGAATACCTTGGACTGCAAGGAGATCAAACCAGTCAATTCTAAAGGAAATCAAACCTGAATATTCATTGGAAGGATTGATGCTGAAGCTGAAACTCCAGTACTTTGGCCATTTGATGTGAAGAACTGACTCACTGGAAAAGACCCTGATGCTGGGAAGATTGAAGGCAGGAGGAGAAGGGGACGACAGAGGATGAAGGGTTCGATGGCATCACTGACTCGATGGACATGAGTTTGAGCAAGCTCTGGAAGTTGTTGGTGATGGACAGGGAAGCTTGGCATGTTGCAATCCATGGGGTCACAAAGAGTTGGACCTGAGCGACTGATTATATGGTCTTTATAATAGTCTTGGAAGAATGTCGTTTCTATTGTACTAATGGAGAAACTGAGGCTCAAAAAAGTAAATTGACTTGCCCAAGACCATGTTAAGACTGAACTCATCCATGCTGTGGATTCATGTATTTATGATTCCAAGACCTGTGCTCTTTGCCCCTTACTAAATTGACCTTCTGAACTGGTGTGTATGTATGTACGTATATACACACATATATGCATATACACACATACATGCATCACACAAGTGAGAGGTGAAGCCTGGGTTTCATCTCTAACCTTGCCAGTTAGCTATATGATCTCGAGCAAATTAGCTCCCCTTTCCTGACCTCCAGACACTGTCATCTGAGGAGTGTGGAACTAAACACCCTCTAAGGGCCCTTCAAGAGCTCATATTCTAGAATTTTCTCAGTCTATGAAATCTACTCCCTTCTCTGTCTTGGCTGAGTGTTTTGGCTATTATGATTCACAAGTTATGATGAATTTGTTCACTGATCTCACCCACAAAAGGAGTGAGGAGGTGGGAAATAAAAGCAAACAATAAATAAGTGATAGATATATAAAATAAAGTTCAGGTCACTGGCATATTCTATCTTTTCAGATTAGTTAGATCATCATCCATTTTGAATTTTTTTTTTTTTTGCTGTCCTTTTTCATTGTATACCACTGTTTTATACAGAATTTTAGACTCTATGTCCTGTTAATAAGGTTAGCATTTCTTGAAGCTTCTTTTTGCACCCCCCACCCCCCACCCCCAACAGGGAATTTCTCAAAACAACAATGTTTGGAAGTAAACTGTCATTTTCAAACTGTCATTTTATATAATTATAACTATTTACAAAGTTATAAGCAAACACTATAACTAAATCATTCATTTGAATCATCACTGGCCAGCTGCTATGAGTCTCTACTAATGTGGTGCCAGAAAGATAGAAGGGCCATGTTCCCAACCTCAGTCTCTCAGTCTCCCCTCATTCCCAGACTCTGTACTCTAGCCTTGGCGAATTAGTTTCAGTTCCCTAAGCTCTTGGGAACTTGAACATGCAGCCCACAGAGAAAGCAAGAGAAACCTGAGCTTTGGGGTGGTAGATGTGTTAATTGCCCTGACTGGTAATCATTTTACAATGTTTGCATATATCAAACAGTCATGATGTATACTTTAAATATATACAGCTTTGTTAATTATAATTCAATAAATAGATGGAAAAATAAATATCTGGTTATTTATTTCTATTTATGTGGGGATAAAAGAAGAGAGAAACCTGAAGTAACAGAAAATCCTGTATTGATGGGTTTTAACCTAAGTTGATTAAAACTTCAATTTCTATCACTACCTTGATATTGAAATTAAACTCAGAAGTCTGAAAAAAACTTTTTCTTTTCACACTTGAGGTTAACCTCAATTTTTTTTTTTTTAATCTGTTAGTCATATTCTGGCATATAGCCAAGGCAGAGTTCAGTTAAAGGCAGGCAAATCTTGGTGAAGACAGAGGGCCCCAGAGTACCCCAGACTGTGGTACAACACACAGAGGAGGCAGGCAGTCACTTTAAGAAGGGCTCCAGGGGCAGTGTGGCAGAAAGAACACAAGCCAGAGGACTTGATAAAGCTCGAGAGCGAGATCATGGCTTAAGCTCTTCGCTGGCACATGACCCTAGAACGTGACCCAAAAACAGGTACTCAGTGTGCTGAGTGAGTGAATGTAGAGCAGAAACTGGGATCACCCAGCCACGTGGGCAGCAGAGGCCAAGAGGAGGAAGAAGCATGTTTAGGGAAAGCAGAAGCAGATTTTCATCAGAAATTCAGGTAGACCACTGGCCACCTGGAAGTCAGCCACTGGGTAGATGGGCTCCAGCCACTGGCTTACTGGTTCGGGTAAGAGAGGGGCTAAATAAAAGCAGGAGAGGGTACAGGCCTAGGTGGAATTCGAGATGACAGTCAGGTTAACAGGAAATGACTCAAGAATAGGAAAAGTAGACAAAGTCCCAGGGCTGACCTCAGTTTACACGCAAAATGAAGGTCAGAACTGAGCAAAAAGGATGAAGAATCCCAAAGCCCTGACTCAAGGCTGGGGTGCAGGGTGGGCCTCAATGGGAAGGCAGAGTCCAAAGGCCTCTGGCCGAGTACAGAAGCAGAGGCTGGGAACTGGGTGATCCCGACACCATGTAACCTCTAGATGACCGCTCCCCAGACTTTTCCATCTTATGGAGGAGTGAAAACACTGCCTCTCTGTTTATTTGTTTGTACACTTTAAAAAACTGACACACAGGGTTCACAAATTTTTACTGTGAATATGGAAAAACTATTGTTTACTGTAACTGTCATTTCACACACACACAAACACAAGGACACTTTGACAAACACGCACAGCCCTAAGAAGAGAAGCTCTGGATAAAGGCAAGTTATGAAATCTGACTACATTTAGCCTTATGAAAACTGACTACATTCTCATTATGTTTTTGTTTTTGTTGTGGACTGAGGACATTTTTCACAGCTCAGCACTGGTCTGTGGGACCTTGTTTGGCAATAGTTGCTGCAGACCAATATTTTTGCACTGTGTTCCAGCCTTCCCAGGCCACCAAGGGCGAGAAGGAGGGCAGGCCATCTGGGCCCAACGCCAGCTTACAGTGCTTGACTCCACCTCCCCTGCAACATTTAGAACAGCTCCTTCTCGCCTGTTTCACATATTGTGTCCATGTAAGATTTAGTTAACAAGCATTGCAAGGAAAAAAAAAAAAAGTTTGAAAATCACTGATCCCCAAGCTCCTCGTTTACTGTTGAAGAAACCAAGAGCTACACACTGGATTCAATAACAAAGCTGAAATAAAAAATCAGGACTTTGACTCCCAATTCAGATCTCAGAGAAAGGTGACCATACCTACTGATTTTGCAGAGTTCAAAATCCTGGGCAGAACTCTATATAGCTGGATGTTTTAACCATAACCAAGAGCTTTAGAGGTCCAAGGTGACCTTACCACTAAATTCAAAATCCTAATTCTACCTTTAGCCAAAAATTAGAGTTATGTTGGGCTTTGGAGTCTGGTCTGGGACCAATTCCACAATAATTTATTACCCTCCTTCACTAGAGATAATTAGAAATATTCAAAGAACAGGAAAGGGGGGAGCATCTCATGGGATGTCTGGAAGTTATCCAAAGCTTCTGGTGTTGAAGAGCTGGGGTGAGGCGCTCTCATTTCTAACAGTCTGTGGGTTTGGCAGGTAACACTAGACTTAATCTAAGCTGGCTGGCTGGGGTGCTGAAGGGCAGTCTCTGGTACACGAGGGAAAGCAGGAAGGAGGATCAAGGCTTAGAACGAAGCAAAGAGGGTCAGGTTTCTCCCTGTCTCCCTTGCCTCCTCCAGAGGGTCTGGACTTTGCTGCAAGTCAGGGTTGAAGCCTGTTCCAGGACAATGCAAAAGTGTCTGTGTGGATTTTATGGAGTTCATGTCCCAGCTCAGAGCCTACTCTCAGGGTGACCAGACCCAGCTGTGGACAAAAAACAACAAACAAACAAAAAATCGAGGAAGGTCTGATATTTCAGGGTTATTTAGAATAACATTTTCTTTTTCAAAATAGGGCTTGAGGACTTCGGATCTGGCTGGAAACTGGTCTGGATGTTTATTTTCCTCATTGTCTCTGGAAAAAAAGGGTGGGTGATTCAGACATCTGCCTCCGCCTCTGGGCTGGGGCCTGGGTCAGTCTTCACTCTGATCTTCACTCCTCAAGGGACCTGTGTCAGTCTGCGGGGGAAGCTGCCTACCACCTCCCACATTTGCTCTAAGCTTCCCACAAAGGTCCCCCAGAGGAGTGAGAGATCTGAACTCAGTTTAAAAAGGCAAAATACAAAAGGTAGGGGAGGGAACAAGGCAGGAAAAGGTCCTCCCAGAATGAGAAGAGAGATAGGGTGAGGTCTCCAAGAAAGGCTTCTTCCCTCCCCAGCCTCGTCTACTCCCAGCTTTTCCCTCTAACCCCTGCTTCTCCCTTGGCACCACTCCCTGTGTGAGGGGGAAGGACCAAGGTCACCAGAAGGTATCTGAGTGGACTGCCTGACTCCACCACAGCCCTCCCTGCTGTAAGAAGTCCAGCTGGAATAAGGGGGCCTGACCTTTCAGGCACTAATCATTCTCCTGGAGAGGAAGGAGCTGTTTGAAGACCCTGATAATATTCCTCCACTGGAGGTTGAAGACTTTCCCAAAAGCATATTGATGAGTATCATTTCATCTCAGAGGGAACCAGGACTTAAAATAATTCTGCTATTGAGTTACTGGGAAAACTCATGGATTACTAGAAGTTTATGGCCCCTGCCCAAGGATAACATGCAAATTCGTGAAGCATTTCCATATTTTATGGAGCTTCCCTAGTGGCTCACACAGTAAAGGAACTGCCTGCAATGCAGGAGACCTGGGTTCGATCCCTGGGTTGGGAAGATCCCCTGGAGAAGGAAATGGCAACCCACTCCAGTATTCTTGCCTGGAGAATTCCATGGACAGAGGAGACTGGCAGGCTACAGTCCGTGGGGTCACAAAGAGTTGGATACAACTGAGTGATTAACACTTTCACTTTTCAAATATTTACAAAATGCTTAAAGGGGGGCAGTCTCACCCAAAATTTTAGTAGGGACAGATAAAGAACAGTTGGCTGGAAGGTCATCTTTCCATAGAGTTAGTCATGCAACTGTCGTGAAATTCCTGCTAGGGAGTTTAAGAAGAGAAAAAGCTACAATAAGAGACAGGATATGGAGGAGGCTCTGGCCTTATTTCAAAATCTTCAAGAGTTGCAAATGGGGGTCTGGTGATCTAACCTCCCTGAGCTTTTAGTTCACAGTAGTTTGTTGGCTACTTTGAGATGGATCATGTTGTCTTGCTAATTTAGCCCTTTGAGATTAATATTAGTGCACAGATAGCACTTTGTATATGTAAAGCTCTCAGTGATATATCAACTTCTTGCTTCTCTTCCTTGCTGGCTATTTTGTGATTTACAAACAGCCACAATAAACAGGTCTACGAGGCCAATATCACTGATGAACATAGATGCAAAAATCCTCAACAAAATACTAGCCATCTGTATCCATCAATACATCATAAAGATCATAAACCATGATCAACTGGGATTCATCCCAGGTATGCAAGGATTTTTCAACATATGTAAATCAATCATTGTGATATACCACATTAACAAATTCAAGAATAAAAATCATATGATCATCTCAACAGACGCAGAAAAAGCTTCTGACAAAATTCAGCACCCATTTATGATATAAACTCTCCAGAAAGTGGACATAAAGGGTACATAACTCAACATAATAAAGGCCATATATGACAAACATCAATAACCTCAGATATGCAGATAACATCACCCTTATGGCAGAAAGTGAAGGGGAACTAAAAAGCCTCTTGATGAAAGTGAAAGAGGAGAGTGAAAAAGTTGGCTTAAAGCTCAACATTCAGAAAATGAAGATCATGGAATCTGGTCCCATCACTTCATGGGAAATAGATGGGGAAACAGTGGAAACAGTGTCAGACTTTATTTTTTGGGGCTCCAAAATCACTGCAGATGGTGACTGCAGCCATGAAATTAAAAGACGTTTACTCCTTAGAAGAAAAGTTATGACCAACCTAGATAGCATATTCAAAAGCAGAGACATTACATTGCCTACAAAGGTCCGTCTAGTCAAGGCTATGGTTTTTCCAGTGGTCATGTATGGGTGTGAGAGTTGGACTGTGAAGAAAGCTGAGCGCAGAAGAATTGATGCTTTTGAACTGTGGTGTTGGAGAAGACTCTTGAGAGTCCCTTGGACTGCAAGGAGATCCAACCAGTCCATTCTGAAGGAGATCAGCCCTGGGATTTCTTTGGAAGGAATGATGGTAAAGCTGAAACTCCAGTACTTTGGCCACCTCATGCGAAGAGTGGACTCATTGGAAAAGACTCTGATGCTGGGAGGGATTGAGGGGCAGGAGGAGAAGGGGACGGCAGAGGATGAGATGGCTGGATGGCATCACCGACTCGATGGACATGAGTTTGAGTGAACTCCGGGAGATGGTGATGGACAGGGAGGCCTGGTGTGCTGCAATTCATGGGGTTGCGAAGAGTCGGACACGACTGAGCGACTGAACTGAACTGAACTGATGACAAACCTATAGCTAACATAATACTCAATGGTGAAAAGCTGAAAGTTTTCCCTCTAAGATCACGAACAAGACAAGGATGCCCACTTTTACCACTTCTATTCAGCATAGTTTTGGAAGACCTAGATATAGCAATCAGAAAAGAAAAAGAAGTAAAGGGAATCCAAATTGGATAAAAAGTTAAACTGCCACTGTTTGCAGATGACATAGTATTATACATAGAGGATCCTAAAGATGTACTATAAAACTACTAGAACCCATCAATGAACTTGGTGAAGTTGCAGGTTACAAAATTAATATACAGAAATCTATTGCATTTCTATACACTAACAACAAAAAATATGAAAGAGAAATTCAAGAAATAAATCCATTTACGATCACATAAAAAAAAAAAAAAACAACCTAGGAATAAACCTACTTAAGGAGGCAAAAGACCTATACTCCAAAAACTATAAGATGCTAATGAAAGAAATTGAAGAAGACATAAACAGATGGAAAGATATACCATGTTCACGGATTAGAAGAATCACTATTGCCAAAATGACAATACTACCCAAGGCAATGTATAGATTCAATGGAATCCCTATCAAATTACTAATGGCATTTTTCACAGAACTAGAACAAAAAAATCTCAAAATCTGTACGGGGACACCAAGGAACTCGAATAGCCAAAGCATTCTCAAAAAAGAAAAACTGAGCTGGACAAATCAGGCTCCCTGACTTCAGACAATACTAGAAAGCCACAGTCATCAAAACAGTACGGTACCAGCAAAAAATATAAATCAATGGAATGGGACAGAAAACCTAGAAATAAGCTCATGCACCTATGGTACAGTAATTTATGACAAAGGATGTAAGACTACTCAGTGCTGGAAAGACAGTCTCTTCAACATTTGGTGCTGGGAAAACTGGATAGCCACATGTAAAAAAATGAAATTAGATCATTCTTTAACTCCATACACAAAAATAAGCTCAAAATGGATTAAAGACCTAAATGTGAAACCCAACACTATAAAATACCTAGAGGAAAACATAGGCAGAACATTCTCTGACATAAATCACAATAACATCTTTGTCAATCCATCTCCCAGAAAAATGGAAATAAACAAAACTAAACAAATGGGACCTACTTAAGCTCAAAAGCTTCTGCACAGCAAAGAAAACAATAAACAAAATGAACCGACAATCCAAAGATTGGGAGAAAATATTTGCAAATGATGTGACTGATAAGGGATTGGTCTCCAAAATTTACAAACAGGTTATGACCCTTAACAGTATCAAAACAAACAACCCACTCCAAAAACTGGGCAGAAGATGTGAATAGACATTTCTGCAAAGAGGACATACTAATGGTCAATGGGCAGAAGAAAAAGATGTTAAACTTTGCTAATAATTTGAGAAATGTAAATTAAAACTACAATGAAATGCCACCTCATACCTGTCAGAATGGCTATCCTCAAAAAACTCCACAAACAACAAATGCCGGAGAGGGCGTGGAGAGTAGGGAATCCTCTTACACTGTTGATGGGAATGCAAACTGGAATAGCCACTATAGAGAACAGTATAGATGTTCTTTAAAGAACTAAAAATCGAGCTACTGTAGGACCCTGCTATCTCACTCCTGAGCATATATCTGGAGAAAACCATGATCTGAAAGATTACACGCACCCCAGTGTTCACTGCCTCACTGTTTACAGCAGCCAAGACGTGGGAGCAACCCACACGTCTATCAACAGAGGAATGGACAAAGAAGCTGTGGCACATCTATACAATGCATCTATACTCAGCCATTACAAAGAATGAAATAACGCTATTTGCTGAAACATGGATGGACCTAGAGATTGTCATACTGAGTGAAGTCAGTCAGACAGAAAAGGAAAAATATCATATATTCCTTACTGTGGAGTCTAAAAACAAATGATACAAAATAACTTACAAAACAGAAAGAGACTCAGAAAACCAACTTATGGTTGATGGGGAGGAGAAGGGATAGTTAGGGACTGTGGAAAGATCATGTACAGACTGCTATATTTAAAATGGATACCCACTGGGGACCTACTGTATAGCGCATGGAACGCCACTTAATGTTATGTACCAGTCTGGATGGGAGGGGGTTTGGAGGAGAATGGATACATGTATCTATAAGGCTGAGACCCTTTGTGTTCACTTGAAACTATGACAACATTGTTAATTGGCCATACCTCAATACAAAACAAAAAGTTTAAAGTTTGATTAAAAAAAACAGGTCTGTGAAAAGGGATTGGGACCAATGAAAAGGAATCAGAGCACACAGTCCTAGGATGGAGTTAAAGCTCTTAAGAGTCTGGACCTGGCGACACTGCTTCTTCGGGAACGTCAGTGCCTTTAAACCTCAGCTTCCTTACTTGTGCAACAGGGATCACGCTAGCGGCCCTGCCTCTCTTGTATCTTTATGCTCAAAGGAGACTGCGTATAAGTGTTTCTATAGACTGTACAGTTCTCTAAAAACAACAGGGACTTAAATCATATCCTGTTCATCTTGACCTTCAGATATAAACATCGTCACATTCACCGAAAGCACTACATGGAAAGCAGAGAAACAAGCCACTGCCATTCACACTGCACACCTATGCACTTCCCCAGCTTCCCCCCAACCCCTCGGTGAGGGAGCATCATCTCCACATTACAGATGGTAACACCTCCGAGAGACACTTATTCAACGTCTAGAGCACATAAGTAGCAGCAGCCAGTGTGCCTTTCAGAGCACATGTGAGAGTGAGGGGCTGTGCAGGCCCTGCACTGGCCATGGGATTAGAGGAAGGCGGGGGCCACCGGGGACGAGAAGCTCTTGGCTTAGAGGATTCAAAGGGCTGGGGGCCTTCCAAGCAGTCGGTGGCTCCTGAGCCCATGAATAATTCATCCAAGCTCCGCACTGGGAGCTGGTTCTTTTTGTGTGTGGTACATCTGGTCAGGGACAGCTGCCCATGACGGAGCCACAAACGTGAGGTCTCGGCTCTGCCTGCTCGTAAACACAGTTCAGAGCAGCTTTCTGCTCCCTGCTCGGGGGACTGAAGGCTGTTTTGATTCCCAGAGAAGGCAGGGTTCTTACTGTTGCTTGTGCATGCGTGTACACACACACGCACACACACACCCACCCCCCCAAACAAACAAAAAGCCAACTCCACATATATGACCTGAAATCCTGATATTCACTCTTGGAACTGTTTTTCCTTCCCGAGCGTTGTTCTTGGCTTCCTGTCAGCCTCCTGTTTTCCCCACCCTTGGGTCAATACTCACACTCTGTGTCACTCTTGGTTTGGTCTTGATACTAGGCAGGTTTTATCCTAAGCATTTTTGGCTGAAATATGTGAGGAATTGGAGAGTCGTAGCAGAAAGAAGAAGCTGGGGGTGGCAAGAAGGATTAAAAAAAGACTCCATCTGCCACAGAACTCCTTCCAGCTGAAAGTGAAAAACACAAGTTTTTTTTTTTTTTTTTTTTAAATGACAGGTCCCATCACAACTCTTAAAAAAAAAAAAAAAAGAAACAAGGAATATGTACTTGGAGGAGGCTCTGTATGAGAAGGAATTTCTACAGGACCAACAGCAAGTGAGGGTATGGACCACACAGGTCTTGGGGACACCTCTGCATAGAAACCAATGTGAATCCTCCATTGGGAAATATGAAACTTGAGGGGCTGCCAGTGGTCTAAGGTCTGTGCTGATAAGCTCATAGAGAAACAGAACTGGTAGATGAAAAGATTTTCTCTGTTTGAAGAAAGGAAACTAAGACCTCAATCAAGTGACTTCTTCACATCATCCCAGAGTTGGGATGTGAGCTCAGGCACACCCCTCACCCACCCACCAGAGACTGACCAACAGAGACTGATGGCTGGGTTAAAGCTCTACAAGTTACTAAATTCTTGGAATAGTCCAGCCCGAGGATTTCAGCAATATGGACCGGTAAGGAGGGAAACCTGAGCCAGCTGCAGGACCCCGGCGGAAGGGGTCAAAGAGTGCTTTCAACCTAATATGTGGCATCCACAGGGGCGAAAACAACAGGGCTTGGTTCTGGCTGATGTTCACATTCCAGGAGGGCCGGGGCAAAGAGATGGCGTGTGAGAATGCAGAGTCAGACTCGGGTTAGACTAGAATCCCGGCTCCATCATTTTCTAGCTGTGACCGTGAGTCAAGATCATTGCTACCTCAAAGGATTACTGTGCATTTCGAGTAAGAATGTATTTTACACACCCTATTTTACAAAGGGTAGATGCTCAATACACAGCTCCTATTATGTCCTTTTGTGGTCACTGAGGGTTACCTATGAGTACAGGATGCATCCCACATGAGGCAGGTGAGCAAGCCCCAGCAACAGGAGAGTGGCGCTGTATTTAGGAGAAAGCTTGGCTTCCCTGGTGGCTCAGAGGTTAAAGCGTCTGCCTGCAATGTAGGAGACCTGGGTTCGATCCCTGGGTTGGGAAGATCCCCTGGAGAAGGAAATGGCAACCCACTCCAGTATTCTTGCCTGGAGAATCCCATGGACAGAGGAGCCTGGTAGGCTACGGTCCATGGGGTCACAAAGAGTGGGACACGACTGAGCGACTTCACTTTCACTTAGGCAGATGAGGGCTGCAGAGTCTGTCTGAACCCAGCCAATGCATGGGTATGACAGACAAGAGCTTTAGTCCTAGAGTGTTAGGCATGGGAAAAAAAATAGCACTCAGTTGTTTTTTTTTTTTTGAAAGAAATGGAAACACAGTTGATTAAATGAAATAAAGCACTTTAGCAAAAGTAGGTAGTCAAATGTTAACTTCCTTCCTGCTTTTCCTCATATCCTGATTCTAAAAGAAACACTGACTTAGATGATTAATCTTCCTCTCCTTACCTGAGGGTTTCATAGATAAGACACACTTTTAGGAAAAGCTTCTAAGTTAAAACAAAACCTATTATGTGGCTGAATCTTGTTACATACCAGATTCTACCAGAGGAAGAAAAGCCCATTTGGTTTCATCAGAAAGATCTCACAAAGAATCCTAAACCTCCATCATAGACAACTAATATTCTTGCTCTGACAATTAACACACTAGAGATCTATTAAATAATCCCTTATAAAAGAAGTTAAAAGTTAAAGGGAATATACTGTCTAACAGACAAAGCTGTTGAAAAATACTGACTTGCTTACTTGTTGCCGCCTTAACATTCTCCCTCTTCCTTCCTTCACTGAGCTGGTGGTGTGTGGGCTGGTGCCTCCATCCCTGGTGATGCTTCTGTTATAGAACTTCCCTGGGACTGTCTGGTTATGTCTGTTCCCTCCACTAGACTATGAGGTCCGAGTGCTGGAACTCTACTGTTCATCTTTATAGTCTGTAGCCTCAGTGGTTATGACAGGGACTGTCACAGAATAAGTCTTCCATAAAGATCTGCTGAGTGAATGAACAATGTATGAATGAACAAATGAATATTCCTACCAAAAGAAAGTAAGCCCAGATGATGCAGTTCTACATATTTGAATTTGAATCATACTTAAATTCTATATAGTTAAAGTAGGGATTCAGACAGTAACTGTTTTTAAAATACATGATTTAAAAACAAGATATTTGCACCAGGAATAAATTTTGCTACATTTTAAGGATAAATTTTTTTTGTAGGGACACCTCTAATCCCATAAGAGAATAGTTCAAAGTAACTTTCTTTCCAGTTCCTCCCCAACCCCATTATACATATTTCCTAAAATCTGATGTATTCCTTGGACTTACTTCTCACATTTACGAAAGCTTTGAGACTAGAGGGTCTCTGGATTTTTTCTCCTGCTTTTTAAAAACCTCTTTCTTATTTTCTTCCTCTTTTTTTTTTTTTTTTTTTGCATAAGCATTTTATTCCTCCATCAAAAATAAAATGTAAAACAAAATCCATAAAAGCTATAATAATAAAGATTTGGTCAGATGGAACCAAAAATTCCACCCAGAAAGCAAAAATTGTACCAAAGAATTTAAGAGCAAAATGGGGCTTCATAATCCTTCCTCAAAGATCACACAATTCCTAGGGAAGGACATCTAGTCCAGGCACAATCAGCTACATAATTTGCAGAGCCCAGTGCCAAGTGGCAAAAGCCCTTTGCTCAAAAATTAAGGACTTCAACACAAATAAATGTAAAGATAACTTGTGCTCATGGATTTTAAGAATCTGTATTGTTAAAATGTCTATACCACCCAAAACCATTTACAGATTCAGTGCAATCCTCATCAAGATTCCAATGACATTTTTTTTTTACAAAAATAGAAAAAACAATCCTAAAATTCATATGGAACCACAAATCACCCCAGATAGCCAAAGCAATGTGGAGAAAGAACAAAATTGGAGGGGTCACACTTCTGGATGTCAAAGTATATTATAAAGCTACAGTAATCAAAACAGCATGGTACTGGCATATTAATAAAAAAACAGACACACAGACAAGTGGAACAGAATAAAAAGCCCCAGTATATGGTCAATATTTCATAAAGGAGCCAAGAATACTCAAAGGAGAAAAGTCTCTTCAGTAAATGGTATTGGGAAAACCAGATATTTACACGCAAAAAAAAAAAAAAAAAATTAAATTAAAACCCAATCTCACATTATGCACAAAAATTAACTTGAAATGCATTAGACTTAAATGTAAGACCTGAAACTATAAACATCCTAATAGAAAACACAGAGGAAAAGTTCTTTGACATTGGTCTTGGCAATGATTTTTTTTTTTTTTTTGATGTGACACCAAAAGCACAAGTAGAAAAGGCAAAAATAAACAAGAGGGACTACATTAAACTACAAAGCTCTGCACAGTGAAAGAAAGAAACAATAAAATGAAAAAGCAGCCTCAGGAATGTGAGAGAAATACTTGCAAACCTCATATCTGATAAGGTGTTAATACCCAAAATACACAAGGAACTCATATCATTTGACAGCAAATCTGAATAGACCTTTTTCCAAAGAAGATATCTGAATAGTCAACAGGTACAGAAATGCAAATAAAGTCAAAACCACGAGATACCATCTCACACCTGTTAAATGGCTAGTATCAAAAAGATTGCGGTAAGTGTGACCAGAGATATGGGGAAAAGGGAACCCTTGTGGACTAGAGGTGGGAATATAAATTGGTACAGCCACTATGCAAAACAGTATGGAGGCTTTCCTCAAAAAATTAAAAGTATAACCATACAACCCAACAGTTCCAGTTCTGGATATATCACTGAAGGAACTGAAATTACTGTCTGGAAGAGTTATCTGCCCCCTCACGTTCATTTCAGCATCATTTACAGTGGGAGTGACATGAAAACAACCAAAGGTCCACTGAGGAATGAATGGATAATGAAAATGTGACCATATATGTGTGTATATATGTATCAAATTATACACACACACACACACACAATTTTTTAAACTGGTGTATATTTATAATGTTGTGTTACTTTCTGCTGTACAGTGAATCAACTATCCATAATACACAAATCTACTCTCTTCTAGACTCCAAACCCATATAGGTCACTGCAGAGTCCTGAACAGAGTTCCCTGCACTATACCGTAGGTTCTTATTATCTTTTATATACAATAGTGGGTACGTGTCAATCTCAGTCTCCAAATTTATCATCCTCCTTTCCTCCATGGCAACCATATGCTTGTTTTCTGTATCTGTGAATCAATTTCCATTTTGTAAACAGTTTCATTTGTACCATTTTACATTCCTACCAGCAACATATGAGGTAGGATGCATGAGCAAAGTATGTTTCTTCACATCCTGGCCAACACTGGTCACTGTCCATATTTTGATTACAGTCATCCTAGGGGTGTGAAGTATTATCTCATTGTGGCTTTGTTTCACATCTCCCTAATGAGTAAGGATGTCCAACATTTTTGCATCTTCTCATGGGCTTACTGGTTATTTGTATATCTTCCCTGGAATAATGTCTATTCAGATCCTTTACCTATTTTTAAATGAGGTTATTTTGTTGTTGTTGTTACTGAGATGTAATAGTTCTTTTTATATTCTAGATACTAGACCCTTATCAGATATGATTTGGAAATAATTCCTCCCATTCTGTAGGAGGAGTATCTCAAAACTGTTTTGCAGCCCTAAGTCAGATCTACTGAATCAGTACCCATAAATTAAAAGAGGAAAGTTTTTAGGGTGATTCTGATGACCCACCAGGTTTGTGAACAAATAATCCAGACCAGAGCTTCTCAGATTTTACTGTGCCTACAAATCACCTAGGTATCTTAATACAATTCAGAGGGAGATACAAAACTTCCTTAGGATACCATGGTAATAACGGTTGCAAACATGATCAGCTGATGAATGCTAAAATTAGTGGGCAAAAGTTTAAGCAGAAATGGGGTATTTGCACATCATTAAAGTACTTCCTGCAAAATATTTATTAATTATGAAAGCACAGATAGCAGCTTTACAGCAGAAGAATGTGTCAGATACCATCTTAACCAAGCGATGAGGTAACATGACCAGTAATAAGGCATATTGATACCATGTGTCTCCTGATACAACGTGCAGAGAAAGGCACATTACCTCTGTGGTAGTCTCCCCTAGACCTCAATCTAATCATGAAAAAACATCATACAAATTCAAACTGAGGGAGATTCTACAAAATATCTAGCCAGTATGCCTTATAAGTGTCAAGGTCAAAGAAAAACAAGAGAGGCTGAGAAACTGGCATCCCAGATTGGAGGCCCTAGAGGCAGAACCACCAAATCTAATATGCTATCCTGGACCGAATCCTGAACAGAATAAAGACGTTGGTGAAAAACAAGTGAAAGCCCAATACACTGCAACTAACTGTATTGTACCAATCAATATTTTGACAACTATACTCTGGTTAAGAAAGATATTAACATTAGGGAAAGCTGGATGAAAGATACATGGGAACTTGCTGTACAATTTCTGCACCTCTTCTGTAAGTTTAACATTATTTCAGAATAAGAAACTTAAAAAAATATGCAGATTCTGATCCTGTAAGTCTGAGCAGAAGTTTTCTGTCTTCCTAACAAGTTCCCAGGAGAGGTTGATGCTGCTCATCCATAAATCCCACTCTGATAGTAACAGTCTAAATCGGTGGTTCTCAAACTTAACCATGCATCAGATCACCTGGCAGGCTGGTTAAAACACCTCCAGAGTTTTCTGATTCACTGAGTCTGGGGTGGGGCTTAAGAATCTTCATTTCTAATAGGTTCCCAGATGAGGCTGATGTTGTTGATGTGCTAGAAACAGTTTTTATGTTTTTAAAGGGTTCTAAAAAGTTTAGAAAGCAGGTATAGGAATCAGAGATTGTATGCAGCCTTCAATTATTTACAAAAAATGGATGCTGAGCCCCAGACCCTTGCCACTCGGTGTGAAGCCTTTAAAAGACGGATGCCTAGGTCCCACCCCTGACATTCTTAGCTAACTGATTTGATATGTATCTTTAGCATCAACATTTAAAAAATGTTCCTCTTTAATTCTGATATGTAACCAGGTTTAGGAAACTACTAACTTAGGCTTTCCATCAGCCACACACACAAAAAGAACCCTACTCCTCAATCATCCTAGAGTTGGGGATAAGCCCAAACAAATGTCAAAGAACATTTCTGCAACTGAAGCCTCACTTAAAAATGTTGAGCTACTCTTTCTGTGAGGGCTAACAAAATCTGAACACAAGTCAGAATCTCCCCCTTCTCATGTGTCCATTCCCAGGGAAACATAAAGAACAGTGGATTGTACATCAACAGTACTCACAAAGAATCCCACACCTCCCCTTGCCAGAAAAGTGGCAAGTATAACCATGCAGGTTGTTCTGAAACAAAGGACAGGAGTGGACAGAGGATGCATCAAAGAAGAGAGCAAGGTGCAAGCTGCCCGTGTGTGGGTGACAGGTTAACCAGGCGCAGACAGCTAGAGAGCTGAGGGGGGGGAAGGGCAGACCTGAGAAACGGGGTAGCATGGAGGTACCTGAAGAAATGCCATCAAGTACCTCGAGCTTCATCATAACCCCAGCATGCCTGCTTTCCATGTGAGCAGACTCAGGGCTAGGAGGCCCTCTACTGTGGCCAAGCCCTTCACACTCTTATCCTCTGCCTACTTCCCCCCCGCCTCAGAGGACAGCCTTTAGCTAAAGCCCACTCTGCTGTTCAAGAAGTCTGAAGGCCGTTCCCTGGGCCCCAGGGGCCCAGCCACTGCCAGGAGGCGCCTGCCTGGTCCCTACCGAGAAGCGTCTCGTACCTGTGCTCTCTTCTGCCTGGTTGAAGCCGCAGATCTGGCAGATGCTCTGGACCCACTTATTCATGTCCTCCTCCGTCTCGGCCACCAGGTAGAAGGTGCGCTCGCTGGTCTTGATGTCGAACACGAAGCTGTCCTGCAGCTCCTTCTTGTTGAAGGTCAGGCCGGCATCCACCTGCTCGCAGAAGTTCAGGTTGATGATGCGCAGGGGCTTCTTGGAGTGATCGTTCTTGTAGTATTCCAGGACGTCGGGGTCACCGCTCATCCGGCCGCTCCGCAGGATAAACCAGCGCTTCTTCCAGGCCTGAACAGGAAGGAGTGAGAGGAGGGGGAAAGTCATGAGTTACTTCAAAGCTTTTCACAGGTCCTCAGATATCACCAGGCTAAGGGTGGGGACTGTTGCACCTGCCGGCCGAGCGTGGCCTCTATCTCCTTTTTGTGTTTCCCCAGAGTTTAAGACGGAGAAGGCAATGGCAACCCACTCCAGTACTCTTGCCTGGAAAATCCCATAGATGGAGGGGCCTGGTAGGCTGCAGTCCATGGTGTCGCTAGGAGTCAGACATGACTGAGCCACTTCACTTTCACTTTTTACTTTCATGCACTGGAGAAGGAAATGGCAACCCACTCCAGTGTTCTTGCCTGGAGAATCCCAGGGATGGGGAGCCTGGTGGGCTGCCGTCTATGGGGTCGCACAGAGTTGGATATGACTGAAGCGACTTAGCAGCAGCAGCAGCAGAGTTTAAGACACAGCAGATGACTTTAGTACACACGTTACTGCAGCATTTCACTACTGAAACAGGGTCTTATCACTATGAAATGAGATATGTCATTTCAAGAAGTCAGATGAGGGCTAAAAGACTTTACACAATTATTCCATCAAGCTAGAATACAGCCTCAAACTCACAGGACTTTTAGTCAGGGTGGAACTTGCAAAGCTGTAACATCTCAGTTTATGGATGGGGCCCCCCACTAAGACAGAGTGAGCTGAAGCAACAATGTCACAAACAGCAGGTAGTGGAGAAAAAAGCTTCCAAGCTTTCAGCACCTGGTGCTTTTTACCCAGAATCACACAGAAACCCTTCTAAAACTTCCCTGAAGCACATAACTTCAGAATTTCCCCCATGTCATTCACTATATACAGTGGATAATACTATGTCCCTAGTATTTACAATACAGCCCTGTACCTAATAAGCATTCAATATATATTACTGAATGAATAAACTCCTTATGTCATGCCATATTATAGAATTTAACTCAGTTGCACACTTCCTTATGTGGTTGTCTACATTCCACGTCTTCAGTGAGACTGAGTAATCTGTGAGCAGACATCACACGAAGTGGTAAAAAGATACCACAAATAAAACAGAGCCTCGGGTGGAGTCTATGCTTCATCACGGACTAGCTGTGCGATTTTCACATAAAGTTATTTATCTCTTTGGAGCTTGCTTTATCTATAGAATGAGAACCACCACTTTATCTATAGAATAGAAGATCACCACCAACTGTCCTACCTACCATATAGGGTTTATACTGCACACAAAGCACTGTGATGCAACCCTGAAGCGCCACCAATGCCAAGGATCTGACTGCCATCACGGTTCTTTAGACCTCACTGAGACTTCACTCCATTAATCCTGGCACCTTGCACTCTCACCTTCTATCTCCATCCTCACTTCCTTCTACCTGTCTTGTTCCTGTGATCCATCATTATAATCATTCTCTTGCTTCTCTTCCTCTCTTTATCTGGGAAACCATAACCCTTGACTAAGTCTAATGCTTAACCTACTCTGCCTGTTCCCACTCAGTGGAGCCGGAGAAAATCACACAACCACATTGGCTGCTCTCACTTTAAGCTCAAGTGAGCCCTCATGCTGTGACAGTCTGACTACATTGATCTGGTCCGTGATTTTCCGTTGCTCTTTGGCAATCTTCTGAACCTTCCCCTCTTTAAACCTGTAGCACCTCCACTCTTTGGTATGAGAATATACAAGCAAGCAGAAGAGAATCTACACATGTTCCATTACCGTATTTACCAGTCTGTTCCATTACCGTATTTACCAGTCTGCCTGCATTAGAGCAAAGTACTTTATTACTGTGCAGCAGGGGTGGTCCACCCAGTCTAAGGCCCACTTTCTTCCACTAGAGCATCACCCCCTCTCACTACAGGGGGCAACACTGTATCTTGGCACTCACTGCATCTTCCTTCCCTCCTAGGATCATTCCCACCAGGACACCAACTTGTCCCATCTCAGAAAAAAAAAGTTTGGCTTGATCTCACATTCCCTTCCAACTATGGCCCAGTTTTCTACTCCTCTTTACAAAAAAACCTCAGAGATTTCTACAGTGTTAATCATTGTTTCCTCTCCTCCCATTCTTTTCTTGGAAGCAATACAAACAGGCTGCCCCCAACCCCCACCTCCTTCAACAGAGGTCTTAAAGACTTCAACACTCAAAGCAACTTTTGGATTTTACTTGATCTCTCAGCAACATCTGAGAACAGTTTATTATTCCATTCTCTTTGAAGCATTTTCCTCATTTGGCTTCAGTGCTCACTCTCAATCTTCCTATCTCCCAGCTTCCCTTTTTCAGTTTCCAGTTCTGGTTCCTCCTCGTCTCCCTGACTTCTAAAGGCTGGAATGCCCCCATGCTCAGTTCTTAGACTCTTTTCTTTCTATATCTACTTCTTAGGTTATTCTATTTAATTTCACAACTTTAAAAGTCATCTAACTGCTGTAATTCGCAAATTTATAGCTCCGGCCCAAACCCATCTATAGAACTCTAGAGTCTCATACCTGCTCCTCACTAACAGGCATCTCAAATCTTTATTTATTATTTTTTTTAATTTAAATTTATTTATTTTAATTAGAGGCTAATTACTTTACAATATTGTATTGGTTTCGCCATACATCAACATGAATCCGCCACGGGTATACATGTGTTCCCAATCCTGAACCCCCCTCCCACCTCCCTCCCTGTACCATCCCTCTGGGTCATCCCAGTGCAGCAGCCCCAAGCCTCCTGTATCCTGCATCGAACCTGGACTGGCAATTCGTTTCTTATATGATATTATACATGTTTCAATGGCATTCTCCCAAATCATCCCCCCCCCCCCACAGAGTCCAAAAGACTGTTCTATACATCCGTGTCTCTTTTGCTGTCTCGCATACAGGGTTATGGTTACCATCTTTCTAAATTCCATACATATGCGTTAGTATACTGTATTGGTGTTCTTCTTTCTGGCTTACTTCACTCTGTATAATAGGCTCCAGTTTCATCCACCTCATTGGAACTGATTCAAATGTATTCTTTTTAATGGCTGAGTAATACTCCATTGTGTACTGTACCACAGCTTTCTTATCCATTCATCTGCTGATGGACATCTAGGTTGCTTCCATGTCCTGGCTATTATAAACAGTGCTGCAATGAACATTGGGGTACACGTGTCTCTTTCAATTCTGGTTTCCTCGGTGTGTATGCCCAGCAGTGGGATTGTTGGGTTGTATGGCAGTTCTATTTCCAGTTTTTTAAGGAATCTCCACACTGTTCTCCATAGTGGCTGTACTAGTTTGCATTCCCACGAACAGTATAAGAGGGTTCCCTTTTCTCCACACCCTCTCCAGCATTATTGCTTGTAGACTTTCGGATCGCAGCCATTCTGGCTGGTGTGAAATGGTACCTCATTGTGGTTTTGATTTGCATGTCTCTGATAATGAGTGATATTGAGCATCTTTTCATGTGTTTGTCAGCCACCTGTTCAAATCTTTCTTTAAAAACACATTTTATTTATCTGGCTGCATCGGGTCTTAGCTGGGGCATGAGGAAGCTTTGTTGTGTCACGTTGCATCTTTCATCAAGCCACATGGACTCTAGTTGTGCACGAGGGCTCAGTGGCAACACCGCTCAGGCTTGGCTGCTCCACGGCATATGGGATCGTAGCTACCAACCAGGGCTCGAACCCGCGCCCCCTGCTTTGGAAGGCAGATTCTTAACCACTGTGCCATCAGAGAAGCCCTGGCATCACAAACTTCCTTTAAACTGAGCTCTTCCTATCCTCCAAGTCTGTTCTTCCTTCAACGTTTCCCATCTCAGTTACAAGCAGCTCCAACCTTCCAGCTGCCCAGGCCAAAAATCTTGATGTCAGTCATCAAATCCTAAACCCAACAGCAAATCCTGTTGGTCCAAACAGTTTCAAAATACATTTACAACCCGGTCACTTCTCCACACCTCCACTGTTACCCACTTGGTCAAGTCCACCGTTCGGCCGCCTTCCTGCTTCTATGCTTTCATCCGGCAATCTGTTCCCGACATCGAAGCTGGCGTCAATCAGAGCACAGCACTTCTCTGCACAAAGTGTCCTCTGGCTTTCCACTTCACTCAGAGCAAAAGCCGAAGTCCCCACAGTGGCCAGTGAGCCCCAGGCGACACCCCTTCACCCACAACCCTCACCTCAGCCCTGCCCCTCTCTGCCGCGCCCATTCTGCTTGAGCCACGCTGGCCGAACACTCCTGCCTCAGGGTCTCTGCTCTGGCTGTTCCCTCTGCCTGGAATACTCCTTCCCCAGACATTCCCATTGCTTATGTATTCCATCACGTCACTATTTAAATGTCACATTACTGGACAGACGGTTTTTCTGGCCGCCCAATAGTCACACTCTCTCCCCCTTACTCTGCTATGCTGATCTCACCAGCAGCCACACCACCTAAAACACCGTAGGGTTGCTGATTCTATCCAGCTCCTAGAACGGAAACTTCACGAGGGCGGTATCGGCTCTTTTTATCCCACGCTATATTCTCCGTGTTTACAGCTGAGCCTGGCACATAGGTGGTTATCAGTAAATAGGTACTGGATTGATTACTGAATCATCCTCTCCCATCCAAGTATTAAGCAGGCCCAACCCTGCTTCGCTTTTGCGATCAGACGAGATCAGGCACGTTCAGGGTGGTATGGCCATAGACTGAATCTTCTTACATGAACTCCTGACAGAATCTAGAAGGTCAGGGGACATAACTGGTGCCTAATAAGCCTTCGGTGGAAGTGAAGATAAAGGAATAGGATAGAGCTGAGGAAAATAAATGTGAGTACCTTCAACTACAGTTGCCTAAAATCTTGCTCAGGCCACTGTGTACCAAACTCTGTGTGCGCTTGTGTGTGTGCAAGCCTCAGGTGCCTGTATATAATGCAGGGGTGTGGACAGCACAGTGAAGGTTTTAGAGGTATTAAAGTGTGTGTTTCAGTTGACGTGTCCTCCTTTAGGGCCTGGCTCTGTAGAAAGAACTGTCTCCAAATCACTGGGGTGCAGGTGCAAATGTAAACACACACACAGGCACCGTCACAAGCAAGGAAAAGGTGTGTGTGCAGATAACATCGGAGCCTGTCAGGTTCTGCTCGCAAGAAGTGGTGGGGGCTCATCAACGGCTGCGTACGAAATGCTGATAAATTTATGATAGAGCAGGCAAAGCCATCTAGTCTGGTCCCAGATTCACATCCCTCTTCTGCCACAACACCCTCTGCTCCAACTTTCATGTGTTATTTTTTTTTTTTGGAAACCACATAATTCAGAAGCAAATATAAGCAACTCCAAAGAGTCTAGCTCAAAAGACAACTTCTCCAATGCCTCAGCTGCAATGGACTTCTACTTCCCCTGAACCTTCATAACACTTTTTATGAACTTCTCATGGCATGTCACTTTTTTTTTTTTTACAACATATTACAGATATTTTAGTATTTGTTATTTCTTCCCAAGTAGACAATGAATAAAATCTCCTCCTACTCCTCTCTGAATCTCCATGGTAGGTGTTTGCTAAACATTACTAACTTGAACTGCTCTTATCTCCTTGGCCTCAGGTATGTTTATGTTTCCTTCCTGCCATCCATCTATCCATCCATCCACGCAACAAATATTTATTTAGTGCTTCATATACTTCAGGGCCTTCCCAGGTGGCGCAGTGGTAAAGAATCTGCCTATCAATGCAGGAGACACAAGAATGTGGGTTTGGTCCCTGGGTCAGAATGATCCCCTGGAGTAGGAAATGGCAACCCACTCTAGTATTCTTGCCTGAAAAATTCCATGAACAGAGGAGACTTTACTAACTTCTCAAAGGAGGACAAAGGCATACAGATTGCTGCATTTAGAGGGTATTGTGGCAGAAAGTGAAGAGGAACTAAAAAGCCTTTTGATGAATGTCAAAGAGGAGAGTGAAAAAGTTGGCTTAAAGCTCAACATTCAGAAAATGAAGATCATGGCATCCGGTCCCATCACTTCATGGGAAATAGATGGGGAAACAATGGAAACAGTGTCAGACTTTATTTTTGGGGGCTCCAAAATCACTGCAGATGGTGATTGCAGCCATGAAATTAAAAGACGCTTACTCCTTGGAAGGAAACTTATGACCAACCTAGATAGCATATTGAAAAGCAGAGACATTACTTTGCCAACAAAGGTCTGTCTAGTCAAGGCTATGGTTTTTCCAGTGGTCATGTATGGATGTGAGAGTTGGACTGTGAAGAAAGCTGAGCACCGAAGAACTGATGCTTTTGAACTGTGGTGTTGGAGAAGACTCTTGAGAGTCCCTTGGACTGCAAGGAGATCCAACCAGTCCATCCTAAAGAAGATCAGTCCTGGGTGTTCATTGGAAGGACTGATGCTGAGGCTGAAACTCCAGTACTTTGGCCACCTCATGAGAAGAGCTGACTCATTGGAAAAGACCCTGATGCTGGGAGGGATTGGGGCAGGAGGAGAAGGGGACGACAGAGGATGAGAAGGCTGGATGGCATCACCGACTCGATGCACATGAGTCTGGGTAGGTTCCAGGAGTTGGTGATGGACAGGGAGGCCTGGTGTGCTGCAATTCATGGGGTCGCAAAGACTTGGACACGACTGAGCGACTGAATTGAACTGAACTGAACTGAACCGAATGCCAAATGAAATAAAGCAGACAGGGAAGGACAAAACACCACATGGTATCACTTGCATGTGGAATCTAGAAAATAAAACAAACTAGTGAAAATAACAAAAAGGAGAAAGACTCACAGACACAGAGAACAAACTGGTGGTCACCAGTGGGAGAGGGAAGAGGGTAAGATGGCGGTAGGGGATTATGAGGTACAAACTATTACGTACAAAATAAACAAGCTACAAGGATATGTTGCACAACACAACGGAGTGTAGCCAATATTTTTAGTTGCAAGTGGAACATAACCTTTAAAAATCGTGAACCATTATGCTGTACACCTGTAAATTATATAATATTGTACATTAACTAGATTTCAATTTTTAAAAAGGCATACAGATTGAAGAGGAAGAAAAAAAACTGTTCCTATTTGGATGGCATGATTGTCCACATAAAAAATCCCAAGGAATTCTGGAAAAAAAACTCCTAGGACAAGTAAGCAAGTCTGGCAAGGTCACAAAATACAAGCGAACCTCACTGTGTGGAGCATTGCTTTATTATGGTTTGTGGGTGTTGCATGTTATACGAATCGAAGGTCTGTGGCAACCCTGTGTCAAACAAACCTGTTGGTACCACTTTTCAAACAGCATCTGCTCAATTTGTGCATCTGGCTCACATTTTGGTAATTCTTGCAATATTTCAAACTTTTTCATCATTACATTTGTCATAGTGATCTGTGATCAGTGATCTGACGAAGCTCAGGTGACAGCATTTTTTAGCCATATTTTTAAAAATAACTTTCATATGCACCAGGAAACCAAAAACTTCAGATGACTGCAATATTTGCTTTATTGTGGTGGTCTGGAATCTAATTTGTAATATCTTCAAGGTATGCATGACAAGATGAACATACAAAAATTGATTTGCTCCTGTAGTCTATCAAATAAACACACTGGCGTAGAAAATGAAAATACAATGCCATTCATTTATATAATCATTTCAAAAACACCAAAGAGGCATGAATCTAACAAAACATGTTCAATACATGTATGCTGAAAACTATACAATGTTGATAAAAGAAAGTTTAAAAAACCTACATGGAGAGGCACACCATGTTCATGGGTTGAAAGACATGACACAGTACAGCTCCCCAAACTGATGTCCAGATTTAACACAACTTTAATCAAAATCCCAGCATGAGTTTTTATGGATGTAGGCAGAAGTATTCTAAAATGTACAGGGAAAGGCAGAGAAAGTATAATAGTTCAAGCAACTCTGAAATAGTGGATAAAAGGGGAGAAACAAGTCCACTAGATTTCAGTAATTACAGTATAGCTACAGAAGTCAAGACCACGTCATCTGGCACGTGCATGCACGCGCACACGCACACACACACACACACACACACAGAACAACGGAATGGAACAGGAAACCCAGAGAGAGTGAAAGCTGCTCAGCTGTGTCCGACTCTTTGCGACCCCATGGACTATACAGTTCATGGAATTCTCCAGGCCAGAATACTGGAGTGGGTGGCCTTTTCCTTCGCCAGGGGATCTTCCCAACCCAGGGATCGAACCTAGGTCTCCCTCATTGCAGGCGGAGTCTTTACCAGCTGAGCCCCCAGGGAAGCCCACACAAATATGTTCAACTGATTTCTGACAAAGGTGAAAAAGCAATTCAGTGGAGGATAGCGTTTTCAATAAATGATGCTGAAGCAACAGGGAAAAAAGTGAATCTCAATCTAAGTCTCATACCTTATACAAACATGAACTCAAAATGAATCTTGAACTCAAATATAAAGTTATAAAACATTTAGAAAAAAAATTGGAGGAAATCATTGGATCTAGTGCTAAGCAAAGAGTTCTTAGACCAGACACCAAAAGCACAGTCCATAAAAGGAGAAGTTTATAAATTAAGATTTCACTGAAATTCAAAACTTTTGCTCTGCAAAAGAAGAAGCTAAAAAATAAGCTATAGAGTGGGAGAAAATATTTGCCAACCACATATTTGACAAAGGCGAGTATGGAGAACACATAAAGAACTCTCAACACCCAACAGTTTAAAAAGGGAAATAGTCCAAGTAGGACATAGGCCGGAGAAGGTAATGGCACCCCACTCCAGTACTCTTGCTTGGAAAATCCCATGGATGGAGGAGCCTGGTAGGCTGCAGTCCATGGGGTCGCTGAGCGTCAGACACGACTGAACGACTTCCCTTTCACTTTTCACTTTCATGCGTTGGAGAAGGAAATGGCAACCCACTCCAGTGTTCTTGCCTGGAGAATCCCAGGGACGGGGAGCCTGGTGGGCTGCCGTCTATGGGGTCACACAGAGTCAGAGACGACTGAAGCGACTTAGCAGCAGCAGCAGCAGGACATAGGCAGAACATGAAACATGAAGAGACATCTCACTGAAGAGCATATACAGATGGCAATTAGGCACATGAAAAGTTCAACATCATTAGCAATTCAGGAAACACAAAACCACAAAAAGATATTATCACAAATGTAACAATGGTTAAAATTTTTAAAACTTGTAACAACACAAAATGTGGGCAATAATGGCAGAGAAAATGTGTCACTCAAACATTGCTGGTAGAGTCTAAAAGAATATAACCACTCTGGAAAACAAGTTTGGCGTTTAAAAAAAAAAATTTTTTTTTTATTGGAGTATAGTTGCTTTGCAATGCTGTGCTAGTTTCAGGTATACAGCAAATTGAACCAATCATACATAGAGATATGTCCCTTTTTTTTAATGTTCTTTTCCCACATAGGTCATTACAGAGTACTGAGTAGTTCCCTGTGCTATAGAGCAGGTGCTTATTAGTTATCTGTTTTATATATAGTGGTGTGTATATGTTAATCCAATCTCTCTGTTTATCCTCCTCTCCATTCCCTGGTAACCATAAGTTTGCTTTCCACATCAGTGCCTCAACTTCTATTCTGTAAATAAGTTCACTTCCACCCTTTTTTAGATTCCACATATAAGCGATATCATGAGATATTTGTCTTTCTGTGTCTTACTTCACTCAGTGTGACAATCTCTAGGTCCATTCACATTGCTGCAAATGGCATTACTTTTTTATGGCTTAGTAATATTCCATTGTCTATACTAACAGGTGTCACATCTTTATTCATTCATCAGCTGATGGCCATCTAGGTTGTTTCCGTGTCCTGGCCATTATAAACAGCACTAAAATGAACACTGACGTGCGTGTGTCTTTCTGAAACATGGTTTTCTCTGGCTATATGCCCAGTAGTCAGACTGCTGGGTCATACAGTAGTTTTATTTTTAGTTTTTTAAGGAACTGTAATACTGTTTTCCATAGTGGTTGTACCAACTTACACTCCCACCAATAGTGTAGGAGGGTTCCCTTTTCTCCACACCTTCTCCAGCATTTACTATTAGTAGATTTTTTTTGATCATGGCCATTCTTATTGGTGTGAGGTGATACCTCATTGTATTAATAGCTTTGATTTGCATTTTTCTAATAATTAGTGATGTTGAGCATCTTTTCATGTGCTTTTTGGTCATCTGTATGTCTTCTGTGGAGAGATGTTGGCAATTTCTTAAAGAAAATAAACATGCAACTGCTATATGACCCAGCAATTGTATTCCCGGGCATTTATCCCAGAGAAATGAAGATTCACATTTATATAACTTTCACATGAATGCTCATGTAAGTTTTATTATAATAACTCAAAACTGGAACAATCTAGACTTCTTTCAGTGGGTAAGTGGTAAATAAACTGTCATACTTCCTTGCCATAGAATACTACTCAGCAATAAAAAAGGACAAAGCATTGACGCATGCAAAATCCTGAATGAACTTCCACAGAATTATGCTGAATTTTGTTAGAACCAATCCCAGAAGGTTACATAATGTGTCATTCCACTTATAGAGCATTCTTGAAATGAGAGAATTTAGGAACGGACAGCAGATTAGTGGGGCTTCCCTGGTAGCTCAGTTGGTAAAGAATCCACTACAATGTAGGAGACCCTGGTTTGATTTCTGGGTTGGGAAGATCCTCTGGAGAAGGGATAGGTTACCCACTCCAGTATTCTTGGGCTTCCCTCGTGGCTCAGATGGTAAAGAATCTGCCTGCAATGCAGGAGACCTGGGTTCAATCCCTGGATTGGGAAGATCCCCTGGAGGAGGGCATGGCAACCCACTCTAGTATTCTTGCCTGGAGTCCCCATGGACACAGGGGCCTGGCAGGCTACAGTCCATGGGGTCGCAAAGAGTTGGACATGACTGAGCGACTAAGCACAGCACAGCAGAATAGTGACTGTCAGTGGTTGAGGAGAGGGTTGGAATGGGATAGAAGTGGGTGAGGCTACCATAATAAATAATAAACAGCTGGTGGGAACCCACTGTATAGCACAGGGAGCTCAGCTCAGCACTCTGTGATGACTTAGGTGGGTGGGGTGGGGGTGGGTAAGAGCGAGGTTCCAGAGGGAGGGGATCTATGTATACATATAGCTGATTCGCTTTGTTGTACAGCAGAAACTAGCAAAATATTGTAAAGCAATTATACTCCAATAATTTTTTTTTTTTTTTTTTTAAGGAAAAAAGAATTGGCTGTGGCTTTCCTGGTGGTTCAGAGGTAAAGAATCCGCCTGCAATGCAGGAAGCGCAGGAGCCGTGGGTTTAATCCCTGGGTTGGGAAGATCCCCTGGAGGAGGAAATAGCAACCCACTACAGTATTCTTGCCTGGAGAATCCCATGGACAGAGGAGCCTGGTGGGCTATAGTCTACGGGGCTGCAAAGAGTTGGACACGACTGAAGCAAGTTAACACGTGGCTATAAGAGGGCAGTATGAAAGAGTCCTTTGGTGATGGAAATGTTCTGTATCTTCACTGTAACAATACCAACATCTTTGTTGTCATACTGTAGCACAGTTTTGGAAAATGTTACCAGTGGGTAGAAAGTGGTACAGGTTACTTGGGCTATTATTTTTACAACTATGTGTGAATCTAAAATTACCTCACAATTGAGAGTTTAATTTAAAAACTTATCCACAAGAGAACTGAAATGTTCATAGAAGAGAAGTAAAGATCATGGAGAGAAAGGGTGTTCATACTTGGCGGATGATTATAACCAGACCTAGCTGTCCTCAATCTTTCCCACTCAAGGACAAGAGAGGGGCTCTTCAGGAATCACATGAAAATATGATTAAACTTAAGAGCATTCAGGGTCCTGAGCAGGAGGACACAAAATGGAGTGAACTAAGAGTTATCAGCATTTCTAAACTCACTGAACTATCTGCCAGATCTAGAAAATATTTGCTGCAATGGCATACATGATTCTCTGCCTTGGGGAAACATATTAAATAAGGTACCAGCCAGCTTCTCCTATTTTTCTGTGTAGTAGCCAGGTTCCAAGACAGCCCCTAATGAATCTCGTTTCCAAGTGCAGCCTTATGTAGTCCTCTTTCCTACTGAATGCAGATGAATAATAGGATACTGCTTAAATGAAAGTGTGTGACTTCCAAGGGTAAGGCATGAAAGACACTGTAGCTTCTGTCTTGCTCTCCTTTGGATCGGCTGCCATGCTATAAGGACACTCAAGCAGTACAAAGGAAGAATGTATATGGTGGGGAACTGAGGCCTCCTGCCAGCTGTGAAAAAGAGCTGTTCTTAGAATCATATCTGTCAGTCCTAGTTAAGATCACAGCAACTATAGGTACTTTTTGACTGCAATTTCATGAGACCCTGAGCCAAGTCCACCAAACGAAACTGCTCCTAAATTCCCAATTCACAGAATTCACATTAAATACTAAATATTTATTTCTCCTTTAAGCCAGTAAGCTTTAAGGTAATTTGTTATCCTGCAATAAATCATACATTTTACTTTGGGCTTCCCAGGTGGCTCAGTGGCAAAGAATCTGCCTGCCAATGCAGGAGTAGCAGGAGATGTGGGATTGATCCCTATGTTGGGAAGATCCCCTGGAGGAGAAAATGGCAACCCATTCCAGTATTCTTGCCTGGAAAATTCCATGGACAGAGGAGCCTGGCAGGTACAGGTCATGGGGTCGCAAAGAGTTGGACATGACTAAGCATGTATCATGAGCACAAGCACATTTTAATTTTCACTACTAGGGCCATTTGGGAGAAGGCAATGGCACCCCACTCCAGTATTCTTGCCTGGAGAATCCCATGGACAGAGGAGCCTGGTAGGCTGCAGTCCATGGGGTCGTGAAGAGTCGGACACAACTGAGCAACTTCCTTTCACTTTGCACTTTCATGCATTGGAGAAGGAAATGGCAACCCACTCCAGTGTTCTTGCCTGGAGAATCCCAGGGATGGGGGAGCCTGGTGGGCTCCCGTCTACGGGGTCGCATAGAATCGGACACGACTGAAGCGACTTAGTAGTAATAGTAGTAGTAGGGCCATTTGGGTGTAACCTGAAACTCCAGTACTTTGGCCACCTCACGCGAAGAGTTGACTCACTGGAAAAGACTCTGATGCTGGGGGGGATTGGGGGCAGGAGGAGAAGGGGACGACAGAGGATGAGATGGCTGGATAGCATCACTGATTCGATGGACATGAGTCTGAGTGAACTCCAGGAGTTGGTGATGGACAGGGAGGCCTGGCGTGCTGCAGTTCATGGGGTCACAAAGACTCGGACACGACTGAGCGACTGAACTGAACTGAAAGGTATCCACTAGGAGGAAAGCCTTGTCTATTTAGAAGACTAAAAGTAGAGCCTAAAAGATGGATTAATAGGCTAAAGGAACAGAAGAATCTAGAAAGAGACCCATACATACATCACCTCTAGATTTAAGAAGAAGACGATACTGCAGTGCTGTGGAGAAAAACAAAACTAATTCAAACCTGTCTTTTCAATAAGTGGAACTAGGTCAATTTGATAACGGTGGGAAAAGATTCTTTATCCTTATGTCATGCCATATGTGAAAATTAATCTCAGATCACTGTAAACCCAAATGTGAAAGATGAAATAATAAAGTATTTAGAAGAAAACAAAGGAAAATATGTTCATGACTTTGGGGTAGGTAATGATTTCTTGAATACTCAAAATGTACTAAGACAAGAGATAAAGAGAGCAATTATACAACATTAAACTTAATTTCTGATCATCAAAAGGTACTGCCAAGAGAGTGGGAGGAGATATTTGCAATACATATGTCTCATATTCAGAACACATCTAAAAAAGTGTACAAATTAGCAGGAATAAGACCACTCAACAGAAAAATGAGCAGACACTAAACAAGTTTGATCAGACACTATACAAAAGAAAATATTCAAGTGGCAATAGACATAAAAGGATCTCAACTTCTTTACTCATTGGAAAATGTAAATCAATAACACGAAACCACCAGAATGTTTATTTTTAAATTTTTAAAAAATTTTATTTATTTTAATTGGAGGCTATTTACTTTACAATATTGTATTGGTTCTGCCACACATCAACATGAATCCACCACAGGCGTACATGTGTTCCCCATCCTGAACCCCCCTCTCCCACCTCTCTCCCTGTACCATCCCTCCGGGTCATTCCAGTGCACCAGCCCCAAGCATCCTGTATCAAACCTGGACTGGTGATTCGTTTCTTATACGATATTATACATGTTTCAATGCCATTCCCCCAAATCATCCCACCCTCTCCCTCTCCCACAGAGTCCAAAAGACTGTCCTATACATCTATGTCTCTCTTGCATACAGGGTTATCATTACCATCTTTCTAAATTCCATATATATGTGTTAGTATACTGTATTGGTGTTTTTCTTTCTGGCTTACTTCACTCTGTATAATAGGCTCCAGTTTCATCCACCTCATTGGAACTGATTCAAATGTATTCTTTTTAATGGCTGAGTAATACTCCATTGTGTATACGTACCACAGCTTTCTTATCCATTCATCTGCTGATGGACATCTAGGTTGCTTCCATGTCCTGGCTATTATAAACAGTGCTGTGATGAACACTGGGGTACACGTGTCTCTTTCAATTCTGGTTTCCTCGGTGTGTATGCCCAGCAGTGGGATTGCTGGGTCATAAGGCAGTTTTGTTTCCAGTTTTTTAAGGAATCTCCACACTGTTCTCCATAGTGGCTGTACTAGTTTGCATTCTCACCAACAGTGTAAGAGGGTTCCCTTTTCTCCACACCCTCTCCAGCTTGTAGACTTTTGGATAGCGGCCATTCTGACTGGCATGAAATGGTACCTCATTGTCGTTTTGATTTGCATTTCTCTGATAATGAGTGATGTTGAGCATCTTTTCATGTGTTTCTATCTGTATGTCTTCTTTGGAGAAATGTATGTTTAGTTCTTTGGCCCATCTACCACATTAACAAATTGAAAAATAAAAGCCATATGATTATCTCAAGAGATGCATAGAAAGCCTTTGACAAAATTCAACATCAATTTATGATAAAAACTCTCCAGAAAGCAGGAATAGAAGGAACATACCTCAACATAATAAAAGCTATATATGACAAACCCACAGCAAACATTATCCTCAATGGTGAAAAGTTGAAAGCATTTCCTCTAAAGTCAGGAACAAGACAAGGGTGGCCACTTTCACCACTGCTATTCAACATAGTTTTGGAAGTTTTGGCCACAGCAATCAGAGCAGAAAAAGAAATAAAAGGAATCCAAATTGGAAAAGAAGAAGTAAAACTCTCACTGTTTGCAGATGACATGATCCTCTACATAGAACACCCTAAAGACTCCACCAGAAAATTACTAGAGCTAATCAATGAATATAGTAAAGTTTCAGGATATAAAATCAACACACAGAAACCCCTTGCATTCCTATACACTAATAATGAGAAAATAGAAAGAGAAATTAAGGAAACAATTCCATTCACCATTGCAACAAAAAGAATAAAATACTTAGGAATATATCTACCTAAAGAAACTAAAGACCTATATATAGAAAACTATAAAACACTGGTGAAAGAAATCAAAGAGGACACTAATAGATGGAGAAATATACCATGTTCATGGATTGGAAGAATCAATATAGTGAAAATGAGTATACTACCCAAAGCAATCTATAGATTCAATGCAATTCATATCAAGCTACCAACGGTATTTTTCACAGAACTAGAACAAATAATTTCACAATTTGTATGGAAATACAAAAAACCTTGAATAGCCAAAGCAATATTGAGAAAGAAGAATGGAACTGGAGGAATCAACCTGCCTGACTTCAGGCTCTACTACAAAGCCATAGTCATCAAGACAGTATGGTACTGGCACAAAGACAGAAATATAGATCAATGGAACAAAATAGAAAGCCCAGAGATAAATCCAAGCACCTATGGACACCTTATCTTTGACAAAGGAGGCAAGAATATACAATGGAGAAAAGACAATCTCTTTAACAACTGGTGCTGGGAAATCTGGTCAACCACTTGTAAAAGAATGAAACTAGAACACTTTCTAACACCATACACAAAAAGAAACTCAAAAGGGATTAAAGATCTAAACGTAAGACCAGAAACTATAAAACTCCTAGAGAACATAGGCAAAACACTCTCCAACACAAATCACAGCAGGATCCTCTATGACCCACCTCCCAGAATATTGGAAATAAAAGCAAAAATAAACAAATGGGACCTAATTAAACTTAAAAGCTTCTGCACAACAAAGGAAACTATAAGCAAGGTGAAAAGACAGCCTTCAGAATGGGAGAAAATAATAGCAAATGAAGCAACTGACAAAGAACTAATCTCAAAAATATACAAGCAACTCCTGCAGCTCAATTCCAGAAAAATAAATGACCCAATCAAAAAATGCACCAGAATGTTTATAATGAAAAAGACTGATAGTAGAAGTATGGTGAAGACTGTGGAGAAACTCTCATACCCTGTTAGTAGGAATGTGAGTTGGTATAACCACTTTGGAAAACTATGGCAGCATTTACTCTAGCTGAACACACACCCCAGGGCCTTGGATTTACTCCCAGATGCCTACCTCAAATAACTGTGTACATATATTCATTCAGACATATAAAAGTATGTTCACTGCAACATCATTCATAATAGCCCAGATCATGCCTGCCTTTCCGCATTCCTTATTTCAAGTGCTTGCTATCTATAGTCTGAACTATTTTCATAGCTTCCTACCGTTATTCTAATTTAATGCTTATAAATGACTCAAGTTTAATCTTCCAATCAGAGAAAAACTCCAATCACATCATTTCCACTCCCCTATCCAAAAATCTAATGACTCCCTATCACTTGCATAGCAATGGCTAAGTCCTATGGCTTAGTTTTTTTTTTTTTTTAAAGCTAAAATTTGAAAAAGATTTTCAGTATGGTAAAACATAACATAAATTTTACCATTTAAATGTATAGTTCTGTGGCATTAAGTATATATACACTGTTATAGTGTCATTGATATTATCCATCTCCAGAACTTTTTTATCTTCACAACTGAAATTCTCTACCCATGAAACATTAACTTCCCATTCCTCCCTACACCCAATCCCTGAAAACCACTATTAGACGTTCTATATCTTTGAATCTAACTACTCATATATGTGGAATGACATAATATTTGTCCTTTTGTGATTGGCTTCTTTCAACTTAGCCAATTTGACTTACTTCACTATATGGCTAATTCCTGGCATAACCCAGTCAGGTAGAAGAAACACTATTAATTCAGATCAACAAAAACTCAACCAAGGGGCACCAAGTGCAGAGAAATAAGGAGAGCAGTGAGAATGAGACACTGAGGTAAGGAAAGAATAAGATAGATGATTCAGACTGTGATAAGCAAAGCAAAGCTTGCGATTACGGTAAAAGACTCAAATTAGGGTAAAAGACTCTTGCTCTACAATGTTGGACAAACTTAACATCTCCTAAGCCTTAATAACCAAATATATAAAAGGGAAAATAACAAAACTAATAATATTGACTTGAGAATTAAATATGGTTATTAAGTGTGAAGGCAGCTAGGACCAAACTGCATGACACACTCCAAGAACATAGTTATTGAATCGAAAGCAGCCCAAGGACATTCTGAGATCATGTAACTGGCAAAAGACTTAACACTATGAATGATTCCCAGATTTCCAACTTATTTTTTTCACCAGTAAAAGGCGTTATTTTGTCCTTTGTCTGGCCCCATACCACACAATAGCAACTCCTCTGAATTTTAGTTAGAAGTATCAGGATTCTTCCAGTCTGTTGGATTCAAAATCATCTACTTCCAATTCAACTCTTCTTGCTACTTAACTGTTCCTGACAAGTCAATAGTTATATTCACTAAAACAAGCACAAATTCTCCTAAATGCTTTGAGGGATAAAGAAAGGAGGCAAGACCCAAACATTCCTTTCAAGTAACTTTCAATGTTTACAACAATGCAGGGAGGTAAGACATGATCACATATCCCTAAAACAAAAAGCAGATTTTTATAAGCAACATAAAAGGAAATACAATATGATATTGGACCACTGAAGCAGAGAACCAAACCTTTAGGAATGGGCAGGAAAGGGAGGGGGAGAGAGAGAGAGAAATGAACATGAATGAATATGAACTGAAGAAGGTAGGGTTTGATATATGGTTTTGGGAAGGAAGGAGAAAAGGTCAGTTCTTATAGAGCACATAGAATGACCAAGACCTGGGTATGGGAAAATATAAGACAGGTTCGGAGAACATGGAGTAGTCTTCTCTGAATGTGGAAAAGAAGGAGGAAAGGAAGAGTTTGGTGGTCCTGGAAAAGTCAACACCATCCTACAGATTTTTTAAAATTTAGTTTTTAATTGGCGCATCCTATGAATTTTTAATCTTTCCTTTATTGATAAGGGGGGGGGGTCACTGAAGTGAACAGATCAGCAGAGAAATGATTACTACTGCTGTACCCTTAACTGGCAGAATGAGGAAGACCAACACGAGAAAGGAAAAACAAGAGGCAGGAAAACTAAGAAGCTGTTGCAACAGCCTGCAATAGTGAGAGACGATGGTGGGGGGACAAGAACGCAGAAGACAACGCAAGTCACTTTACTCAATGACAGGGCTTAAAGAAGTACATGGCACCAGGGTCCACCCTCAAGAAAGAACCTTCCATTTGCATCAGTGATTTACAGAACACCACCACCATCTCTGTTGAAATAGAAGTGACTGTTTTCCTTTTGTGCCCAGATTCAGTAAAAACAAACAAAACAAAACTGTTTCACAACCACCCAGACCACAGACGTGCACCGTGGATACACATGGCCCAGAAGTTGCATCATTCTGGCTTTAAGTGGAGAATTCATACCCCACATGAAGCTGTCTCTGTTCTTCAGATTAGATCCCAAGGTCTCCTTCCAACCATGTAGAATGCAGCCATTACTTCTTCCTATTGAACCTGGCACCTAGAATACTTAGAGGGATCCCAATTTAGCTTTACACTGGCCAGATCGCATGGGAGCACTATGATCAGTTTCAGCGGTGTGAAGGGTCTTGAAATACAATGGTACCAGGATTTAGCAAGGTTCTGACCAGAATCTTGACTGTTGTCTTCTGAGCTACAAGGAGCTGATGCACAGCAGAACGATTTGATGTGTTCTGGGTGATCCCACATACTAAAGCTCAACTAGGGTCAGCAGGGGCATGCCACAGAAAAGTAGATGTTTTTTACACTGTAAATAAGAACTTTCTAAAAGAGTGGTCCAAAGCAGGTCCTTTGGAAACTGCAGAACTACTCAGCATCAGAGATACTAAAGAGGATTTAGCCTAGAGCAGAGTTAGCAAACTTTCTCTGTAAAGAGCAGAGAGTAAGTATTTTAAGCCTCACAGATCAGACATTCTCTTACAACTACTCAGGTCTATAGGGGCATGGAAGAAGTCATAGACAATTTGTAAGCAAACAAGAGTGGCTATGTTCCAATAAAACAATTTAGAAAAAGAGCTGGTGGGCAAGATTCACTCGCTGTCCCCTGACCCAGACTAGAAGGAGGGAGGGAGATTCAAGCAGTAGATCAGTAAACAGAAAGGGACTAAGGTCTCTTCCCACCTGGAGAGCTTTATACATTTTTAACCAAGAAAATCTGACATGGTAACACCTCATTTAATCAGATTATTCAGATTCTTGGAACGGAGGGATATGTTCTTCCCTCAAACCAAGTATTAACTAGAACTCCCTTAGTTTCAGCCTTGACAGTTGAAAATATTTCTGAAACTCTAGAATTGTCTGCTTTGCCTTAGGTATTTTACCCAAGATAACAGAACTTTGATGACTAAGGACTTCTCAGAGCCTCAAACCATCTTTCCAGATACCAAATCTTACATGTCTTGTGGCTAAAGTTGTAGAAGGGTCAAGGCATTTCTTGGAAGAGGGTTTTGTGTAACTCCTGGAAATGGGCGTGTCCTTTCAACTTCCCTCTTTCTGATGAGGGTAAAGTCAAAAACTGCCAACAAACCAGGAGAACCCTGTTAAGTGAGAATTATAGTTAATTAATTAGAATCTAACTGAGGTTACTGGCTGATGTCAATAAAATGAACTTACTAGTCAGGGACATTGAAAAATAATACATCTTCAAAAAGCTCTTTGCTTTAAACACATTAAAAAAAAAAAACAAAAACAACCCCACCTATAACACATGCACACAGTCATACTCACACTTACCTCTCCCCTGGTGAAAACTCCCAAGTGGTGATATGATTTGAGTGCCAGCTCAAACGTCACAGAGAAGAATTTGATCTGACCTGTGAGTACATGATACACAACTATATCCCAACACACAGCAGATCACACTTATGCCCCATAACAGTTAAGAGCAAACAGTAAGAGTACAGCGGGTTCCCTAACAGTCACACATTTCTAGAGGAACACTTCCTGAGAAAGAAGCTTCATGCTATCCTTCCTCTAGGTATCCTTCAGCTACTTTGGACCATGGTGACTTTACACTCGGAAGGGGAAAAAAGGCACTTGCCTGAGCTCCTGCTACATTCCAGGTGCTTTCTATCTATTATCACATTTAATCCTCAAGCGTGTGCTACAAGGCAAATCCTTTTTTACAGGTGAGGAAAAAGAACTTCATCGAATTTAAACCATTTGCAGAGATAACAGCCCCAATCTTCTGGTTCAGTGAGTCAGGACTTAGGTCCAGAAAGAGAAGAAGAAGCTAATGCAGATGAAGTGCTGACTACATTTTGAGAAACACTGGCCACAGAAAGGTTAAGTTCACAGTCAGTAGGTGATGGCTATAGAGGGATTAGAAAGAATCTAGCTCTCAGCAATTAGTCCAAAGTTATTTCCAGTCCTCAAATCCAAATGCCTGAGATCACAGTTATATGCTCCCGACTCGGACAGAGGATCCTGGTGGCTGCCGTCTATGGGGCTGCACAGAGTCAGACACGACTGAAGCGACTTAGCAGCAGCAGCAGCAGCATTCATCTGAGTAACAATGTTTCTGACTCTAATGAACCTTCTTTGCTTCTTTGGCACAGAATGAACTTTACCTTACCGTAAGATGGGTCCATTCCGAGGTCAGGGGCTTTTTTATCTCCAAAATTTAGCACAGTGCTTGATAGATGTTATCCACTATATAACTCTCCAATGAAAGATACACCAAAGGAAAAAAAAAAAGGAAAGTGTCTATTTGCCCCCTCTTTTGGTGAAAACAAACAAAACCTCTCAGTTCTATGGTATGCTCTAGGATTCTAACCTAGAGAAGGAAATGGCAACCTACTCCAGTATTCTTGCCTGGAGAATCCTGTGGACAGAAGAGCCATAAAGATCTGACATTAAGATTCAGCTCTAGGGCTTTTGTTTGTGTTATTCAGAGTGAGAAGGTTGGGATGACAGGAGCCTGAAGTTGCAGTGACCACCCTTTGGAGTCTAAGAACAACCAAGACACAGAGAGCAGAGTGAAATGGACCTGCGTTAAATGTGAGTCCTAAATCAAGATGATTCGGAAGCCAGGTTTCCCTTCTTGGCTTAGGTGTCTCCACAAACTCTCTTTTCACTTCAGGCAATTTAGGGCACTAGCTAATCAACACAGGTTTTAAGTATGTGAACTATTCTGGGACCCAGGACCAGTTTGTTATCAAAATGACAACTCAGGGGTCCTTTCCACATGCTCTTGTCAAATTCATTATTCAATCTATTTTCTACTTCCTTCGCTTTCAATTTCTTTTCCACTAGTATTTACTCCCCTTTTCCTTCCAATCATTCAATCAGCATTCATTAAATGTTGATAAATGTTAGTGCTTACTAGCGCCAGCTAGCTCCTTTAAGGTCTCATGACCTGTGGAAAGGACAGGCAGGTACAGTGCACGGGGCACTCAGAGGCTGAGGTCAGGGCTCCGACAGAGGCATGAACAGAGCGCTCTCTGCGTGGAGGGGTCACAGAATGTTGCAGGGCACAGGTGACACCTGGATTGGGTTTCAAAGGATGAGAGGAGTTTTGCTAACTCTCTCCAGTAAGAAAAAATACTGGAGGAGGAACTTTCCAGGGAAAGAGAATACTACAAGTACAGTTAACTTTCATTATTCACCATAGTTATGGTCTATAAAGTCACCACGGACACTGAATTAGCAAATACTGAATCATTTCTCCTCGAGGAAATTCAACGGTTAGGTTCCTGCAAGCCTCTGGTCACATTATCTTTACATAATCCATACATAATCTTGTTTTATGTTTGTTTCTGTATAAAGACACCTTATTTAACATATACCGCTCATTCGTTAGTATTGAACTCATGGCTAACAGGGCTCCAGCTCAAGTCTGTTGAGTATCTAATATGTGTTTTCTCCATAAGGCACATGATGATCTTCTTGTGCTTAGGACTCTGGAGAATAGTTCAGCTCTCTGTTTGGGAGGCATTTTATTTTGGTTTAATTAATCAATTTTTTTTTTTTTTGCTAAGTAGCTCCCATTTCTTTTTTAACATTTGAGTATAGTTGCTTCACAATGTTTTGTTAGCTTCTGCTGTAAAGCTAAGTGAATCAGTCACACACACACATATATATATATATATTATATTCCATTTTTCTTGGATTTCCTTCCCATTTAGGTCACCACGGAGCACTGAGTAGAGTTCTCTATGCTATATGGTAGGTTCTCATTAGTTATCTATTTTATTCATAGTAGTGTGCATACATATAGTGTGTATCCATAGTGTATACATAGTATGTGTGTGTGTAAGCCACTCCCAGTCTTGAGGGGGCATTTTAAATAGTAAAATCATCAAACAAAACAGTGAATAAAAATGGCATTAAGAGGAAAAGGCATTAAAGTTATGTCTTTGAAGCTGAAGGATGAAGGATAAAAAATAGCATGGAAAGGTGACCACTGAAAGGAAGGCTACAAGAGTGATTTGTGGCTGCTTTAAGTAGGGTTTCACATGCTGGGTTTTACATATTTCCTGCAGGCCAATCATTTTCAATGTAAAATTTGATACAAAACTAAAAATTTGAGGGGCCTCCCCAGGTCCAGGGGTCAGGACTCCGCCTTCCAGTGCAGGGGTGCAGGTTCGATCCCTGGCTGGGGAACTAAGACCCCAAGTGCCTCCCAGCCAAAAAACCAAAACATAAAACAGAAGAAATACTGTAACAAATTCAAAAAAGATTTTTTAAATGGTCCATATCAAAAAAAAAAGAACCTTAAAAAAATTGAGAATTCCCCCATAGAATAATAATATACATTTTGTGTGCATACTCAGTCACGTCCAACTCTTTGCAACCCTATGGACTCTAGCTTGCTAGGCTCTTCTGTCCATAGAATTTTCCAGGGAAGATTGGAGTGGGTTGCCATTTCCTACTCCAGGGGATCTTCCCGACCCAGTGACCGAACCCACGTCTCTTGCGTCTCCTGCATTGGCAGGTGGATTCTTTACTACTAAGCCACAGAGAAACCCCAATATACACTTTAGTATTTATTAATAAACAAAAGCCACTAGGAATTCATTAACTCAATTATTTTACTAACCACGGTATCTACATATTTTTTAAAAATACAAACATGAAAAACATTTATTCATTGCATAAGTAATGCATGGTGCCAGAGAATGTGTGTGTTTTCAAGGATCCAGTCCATCGTGCTGGAATCACTGTCGTGTACCTAATGGAGCAGCCCAGGCAGAGGGAACAACATGTGCAAAAGCCCTGAGGAGAAAGGAAAGCTGGCTCATGGGAGGACCTGGCCGCAGGCCACGGAGCAGAGAGACGGCAGTGGAGACCATCAGAAGGAAGGCGCACGGGCAGAGCATGATGAAGCTCTGGAGGTCACTTTATGAAGTGCAGCTATTATCTTAAATAGAACAAGACTGGAACTTTTCCTGGTGGTCTGGCCAAGACTCTGTGCTCCCAATGCAGGGAGCCTGGGTTTGATCCCTGGTCAGGGAATTAGATCCCACGTGCTGCGGCTAGGAGTTCACATGCTGCAAGTAAAGATCCATGTGCCACAACTAAGACCCCAGCCAAGACCCAGTGCAGTCAAATAAATAAATATATAGATTAAGAGAAAAAAAATACGACTTAAAAACAATACAGCAAGATCCCTCAATGGGGGTATATTAAGTAAACTTAATTAAGTAAACATTAGAATTGAAGAATCAAGAACAATGTGGTATGATCTGACTTATAGCAAAAACCCTGTATGTTTATGGATTCATATATGTGCACACCACATATATGTGTGTACATATGGTTTACATATACAGTATATACCTGCATACTCACAGTGTCTTACAAATGCTCAGAAAAGCATTCCAAACTGTCACCAATGGGTTCTTGGGGAGGAGAAGGGGTAATAAGAGACTAAGGGACTCTCACACCCTAATCCACATACTTCTGTATTTTTAAATACACAGACATGAGACCACTGGGTGGATCTTCATTTTTTTTGTATTTTACATTTCTTAAAGATCATTCTGGCTTGTAGCAAGTGAAGGGCAGGGTGGAAAGAGCATGAGCAGGGAGCTCAGACAGACAACTGGAGTCCGGATCAGGACAGTGGCAAAGGATATATACTTTCAGGATATATGTCAGAAGCTGCAATGGCTGACTCTGGTGATGGACTGAATATGGGGGATATGGGAGAAGGAAGAACAAAGCAAGTCTCTAAGACTTCCAGCTTGAGCAAGCAGGTTTTCTGTTATGACTTATGGGGGAGAAGGGAGCCACAGCCACGATTCTCTGCCCTCTCACAGTGCATTCTAACAAAGGAGTAAAATGAATTTGACATGTGTGAGAGGGAGAGGGTCACAATCTGGGAAACCAAAGAGCCTTGTACCAGTGATTACATTGACTGAATTCTATGAGATTGATTCCCCAAAGACCAGGTCAGTCTTTTTGCAGAGGACTCAGGGAATCCATTAGTGAAATTACCTCTCCCATTGAGAAAACGGCAAATGAATCATTGCCAACCCTTTGCGTTTTGGAGGAACAAAGGTCATTTCATTGAAGGGTTTCCCTTTCATGTCCTTCAATGTTCTGACCTGAGTTGTATTCAATGCTTTGAATTAAGCGAAAGTTGCCAGGGCAAACAAGGGCAAAGACGGGGAAAGGGTAGACAAATAAGGCCCACAAATATAATTAAACTGTTTCCTTTCCTCTAGGACAAAGGCTTCTCTCATGCATCTCCCCTACTCCAAGTAAGAGAGAGAAGACAGCTTCACAGGTTTCTGCTTCCCTAAAGACCTGGTTTCGCGCTTTCTTAAGCAACAGTGGTATTTAAAACTCCGTGTGTCAGGATCACTGAGACACCTGTTCATAGGTAGATGTTCCCAGGTCCTAGTTTCAACAGAGATTCAGACTCGGTAGGTCTAGAGTGCGGTCCAGGGACACAAACTCCACACGACTGGCCCAAGGAGCCCAGTGTGAGAAGCACTGCACTACACTGCTCACGACAGTTGATTAAATGTCGTCATAATTTAGTGAGCTGCTCTGCAGAAAGAAGCGGATCATGCAGCTCTGGGTTATACTTTTAACTCTGTCTCTGGTCAGTTGGCTGGGCATGGAGAGAACACTTCTATGCTCTGAGTCATGGTTTTCCCATTAATAAAGCACAAGTGTGACTTTCTGGATCTCAACTTCCCTCTAGTCTCTGACATTTTAGGACCCCAGGAAAAGAGAAAGGGTTGGAAACATCAAGTAGGGCTTCCTACTTGTACCAGAGTGACTCTCCCTGAGGTACTCGGACAGTGGATATACAAGAATAAGAGCGTAAGATCCAGTGCTTTCTGGAACTGGCTGGTTATAAGCAAATATGGAAAAGCTACTCTTAAGGTACAAGATGAACCAGGCGTGGGGCCCTTCTGGAGCCTGGCTTCTGTTTCCTAATCACAGCACTCAGTATAAAAGCAGGGAAGTAATTCAAAGGATGGAAGGAGAGACTGAACCCAATTTCAAAGATTAACCCAGGTGTTCAAGTAAATGCCCTGTCTGCCCCCTGGGAGCCCTCATTTACATCAGTCCAGCTGCCTGAACTATGTATATCTGAAAATACATTCCCACACAGAGACTCCTCTATGGCTTCCATGTGATTTATGGAAAGGCTTTCGTTTAATTTATAAGTCAGTATACACCATTAGAAGAATGACCTCTGGAGCTAACATTTCTTTTTGTTTCCCCCCTTGTTTTAAATCGATATTACAGAGGTATATAATTTATATGCAATAAAAGTCACCGATTTTAAGAGTTCAGGCCGATGGGTTGTGATGAATGTAAACACCACATAACTACCATCACAAGAGAGAACACTTCCATCATCCCAAGGATCTGTCTTCTCTAGAGCATCACAGTAACGGGAACATACAGTAAATATTCTTTTGTGCCTGTCTTCTTATGCACAACATAAAGTTTTATGACTCATCTAGACTGTTTCATGAATCAGTAATTGCTGATTTTAACTGCTGATAGTATCACATCTTAAGGAGTTACCATATTTGTTATCCATTCACCTTTTAATGGACAGTTACATTCCAGTTTGGGGCCACCGTGAATAAAGCAGCCAGGAATAATCACGTGTAAGCCTTTTTGTGAAAATGTCAATTCTCTTAGGTAAATACCTATAAGTGGAATGGCTGGGTCACATGGTAAGTATACACTTGATTTTATAAGAAAATGCCAAACCGTCTTACAAAGTGGTTGTCCATTTTTCAGTTCACACTAGCAATCTGTGAGCATTCTAGTTTTCCACAACACTTCAGAGCCAATCTAGTGGGTAGGTAGTGGTATCTTGTTGTGGTTTTAATTTGCATTTCCCTGACGACTAATGATGCTGAGCATTTTCCATGTGCTTATTGGTTGTTTTGGGGAAGGAAATGGCAACCCACTCCAGTATTCTTGCTTGGAAAATCCCTTGGACTGGTAGGCTACAGTCCATGGAGTCGCAAAGAGTCGAACACAACTGAGCAATCTCACTTATTGGTTGTTTATCTTCTTTTGTGATGTCTGTTCAAATCTTTGGCCCATTTTTAAATTCACTTTTTATTACTTAGTTTTAAGAGTTCTTTACATATATTTTGGTTATGGTCCTTTGTCAGATATATGTATTGAGAATATTTTCTCCCAGTTTATGACTTGATTTTTATTTTTTATTTTTAAATAGTGTCATTTAAAGAGTGAATGTCCTTAATTTTGTCCAATTTATCATTTTTTAAGTAGCTGAGGCTTTTTGTGTCTTGTATTTCTTACCTAAGAAAGTCCTAACTCAAAGTCAGAAAGATTTTCTGCTTTGTTTTCTTGTAGAAGTTTTATAATTTTCGTTTTTATGTTTAGGTCTATGATCCATTTTGGGTCAGAGTGAGGTAAGGGTCATGGTCCATGTCTTTCCACATGAATATATAGCTGTTCGAGCAGTGTTTGCTGAGAAGAAATATCCTTTTTTTATCAAGTTGCCTGAAGTATAAACGACACAAAATTTAAAATCTTTAAATTATACTTTATATATGTGAAAGTGAAAGTCACTCAGTCAAGTCTGACTCTCTGAGACCCTGTGAACTGCAGCCTGTCAGGCTCCTTTGTCCATGAGGATTCTCTGGGCCAGAACACTGCGTGGGTAGCCATTCCCTCCTCCAGGAGGGATCAAACCCAGGTTCCATCGAACCCAACCCAGGGATCAAACCCAGGTCTCCCGCATTGCGGGCAGATGCTTTACCATCTGAGCCACCAGGGAAGCCCTTGATATATGTGGGGACCTGATAAATATATACATCCTATCTCTTAATTTGCAAAAATTTCCTAGAAGTTGTCTACAACAACTTATCTTTACTTTAAGATGTGAGACTGTTATCAGATGGGAGAGATGGAGTTGAATGAATCCTGAGTGTTGTACAGAGCATTTCACAGGGAAGGGGCAGTGACACACTGGGGCTCTGGTGCCCTGAAGCTTTATTACTTTACAAGCTACTGTTGGTCACTTAGCTGATTCAGAGCTGTCTCTAGGTGTGGAAGTGTGTATTGACCACTTCAGAAAATAGAAGAACCAGGATCTTTTCATCTTAAGAGGTAGAAACCACTTATTCCATTTATTTCTAGGTATCCTCTCTTCCTGCCTCTGCGTGAACAATGCAGCTGAATAAATATCAGAGTGGAAAATTCAGCTCTCAGATAATTTTCCATCTTGAGGCAACCCGACTCTGTGATATAGGGTCCTCTGGGGCCCTAGACTCTCCCAGAGTCTCAATCTCTTCCATGACTTCAGGACAAAAGTTTTCAGGTTCCTCAAGCATGTCCCAGACTCAACCCTGGTTCCTTTCTAAATAAAGCTCTGTGATTGAAACCAACCATTTCTGACCCTAACCCTTTTCTGAGAAAATAATGTTCCACTGTAGCAGTTAAAAATACAGAAGTCCAGCAGTTTAATATCTAGACTGCATATTTCTACATTAAAAACCTTATACCTATTCACCATGCCTGACCTCTACAGAAATTTGGCACTTTATTTTTGTTAGAACCTTCAACTTCTACTGTATCCTAAACTCAAATGAGCTTTCCATAAATCTGGATATAACATGAGTCATTAATCTTAATAAATCAATCCCAACCAAATAAAAACCTATACACTTTCTAAAATATCAACCCAGAGTGAAATTAGACCAGAAAATTTCTCTAAAAGGATTATGAGTAAGCAGTCTTTATTTATAATAGCTCCAAGTTTCATCACGAACATTATTACTTCAGATGCAGAGGTATTTTGTAAGCTTCTTGAAGGTAGAGAAAAGATGCATGGTACAGTGGAAACTAAACAGGATTTAGAATCTGAAGATGTAGGTTCAAATTCCTGGAATCACTTACTAGTCATGTGACCCCAATGAGTCACCTAGCCTCTGCGAGCCTTAATTTTCCCACCTGTAAAACAGAACGAAAGCCACCTACTTAACATGGTTATGGAGAGAAAAAATAAGGCAAGGTTTATGTTTTTAAATGCTATGTACAAATATAAACCTTATCTTCTAATTGTTTGGAACATGAGCTTATTATCCATGTATTTGGCCATAATTCAATGCAAGAGACCATAGTAAGTCAAAAAGGATCTCCTGATGTCTATGTAGGAGACATAAGTGGCCACTGAAATCACACACTCTTAAGAAAAGTCAGGTACGGCACCCATATATAAACTCCTAAATTTGAAATGTTAACTTTCCAACCCGGTCACTAAGGATGCTTAGTGAGCACCACCAACTCTCACGTGCACCTGTAGTCCTGGATGTACAGACTTCACCCTTTTCCATACACGAAGCTGCAGCTGTAACACATGGCACAAGGCTCGAGACAAGTGGTGGTGGAACGCTACACGTCCTAAGCCACGGGCCTTCTCGGCCAACTTAGACTTGTCACTATTAATATCTGGGTTTCTATTAATACTCTCCCTTTCCCTGTGAGCTAATTTAAATCTGTTCTGTAAAGCTATTCTTAAACCACACATTCTGGAGCCTGGGCCTGGTTCCCAACTACAGATCATAACTCTCCATTTTGGCTTTTCTACTTGCAGAAATATTAATAATAGGAATTTTGCCCCAACTGATTCTCAGAGGAGAGGTGGCGCTCTGTTGGAATTTGGGGAGGGACAAGTCTTTGTTATGCAGGACTGTCCCATGGCCCTCACACACACACACATTTCTACATCCCAAAGGGTGTGGTACTGCCACTGGCTGAAACCCACTATAACCTGACATCCACCTGTCTCTGCCACCTTGATCCCTGTTGACTTTAGTCTCTTCTCAAGTAGAACGAGGACTGGGGGTGTTCCCCTCTACATCTTGAGAAAAGGTTCTTAGCTTCTCCAGAGATCCCATCTTTATGGAGAGACAGATTAAGGTTCTGATACAAGATCTGCTGAGGACTGGGTTGCTGAGACCAACTGAATGTCATTGTTGCTCTACTGAGACAGTTTTAATCAACACAGGTTTTTATTCTCTTCAAGTCACATGAGGGCTGAGGGGCGGGGAGGCTCAGGTAATGGGGTGCATGCTAAGTCACTTCAGTCGTGTCCAACTCTTTGCAACTCCATGGACTGTAGCCCGCCAGGCTCCTCTGTCCATGAGGATTCTCCAGGCAAGAATACTGGAGTGGGTTGCCATACCTTCGTCCAATGGATCTTTCTGACCCAGGGATCAAACCCACATCTCTTATGCCTCCTGCATTGGCAGGCGGGTTCTTTACCATCTAGCACCACCTGGGAAGCTCCCAGGAAATGGGGAGCGACTGCTAATGAGTCAGTGAGCATGGGACCCAGGGAGGTGGTAACCAGACAGAGAATGGTGGGTCCTGAGAGAGGTTCCTACCATAGCTCAATCACAGAAATCAGCTTTGTGCTGTGCTGCAAATGACTAAGAATACTGACTTCCCTCCCAACTCCAGGCTTCGAAACAATTCTTTTTCCATGTCTACAAGGCAGAAGGTTATGCATTAATAAGATGCCCTGAACCCACTGAATGCCACAATCAAATGAATGCCCCTGGTGTTTAATGTAAGCTCTGAGCCAGGCTGTCCCGAGGAGGAGGAAGAAATGGAGGAGGAGGAAAAGTGGAAAGGATAGATCATCTCCCTATAGTTCTTTAGTAAGAAAATACAGAAAGGCCAGCCTATGTGGCTGAGGGGAGAGGGAGGGGGTTGAGGCGGCGGGAAGATGCTGTACTCTGGGGTAAACTGCAGTCAATGAGGGATCGTTTCTCAGAAACGAGCCAGAAGTGAGTTCAGGCAAGTGTGGATGCCGATGCTGCTTTGAACACCTCAGAAGGGAGGATGGATTTCTCAGGAGTGAAAAAGATGAGCTCTCTAGGAGTCAAAGAAAAGGATAACAAGTTGAGCACTAGGCCTCCTCCTCCTACCAAACGCAAAGGCTGCTCTGATGAGAAGTCCAAGGATCGCTCTAAAGAAAAAGGGGCCTCCAAAGAGTCAAGCGAGAAGGATGGTGGTGGGGATAAAACTCTCAAGAGCCACAGCGCTGCCAGTGGTAGCGGCAGCACCAGCTCTCCTCCAGCTCCTCTTCGGTACTGAGCCGCCCAGGAAGTTCCAGCACACCCCCCAGCCCCAGCAGCTCTGTGGCACCCCGAGTCGCACTCCTTCCTGGTGTAGACAGGACAACAGGAGGCATTCCTGTTCCAAATTGAAACCACCCAAGAGAGAAGGAAGGGACAGGAAAAGGGAGCCATTCCCTTATATCCACCAAGGAGCACACTGGGATGCTGACCAGGAATGTGCCCAAGGATCATGTCGGGCAATCCTCTCCAGCTTCGGGAAAATAAACATGATTGATGTGCCTCCAGAAAGGATGCACCCTCATCTGTCTAAAGGCTATGCCTGTGCGTGGTTTGAGAATCCAGATGAAGCCCAGAAGGCACTAAAGCACAGGGATGGAGGACAAATGTGTGGCTGGGAGGATCACTGTCACCACTGGGCTGGGCTCCTGGCCTCGGCCACCCACCGGGTGATTCGGCCCTGCCAGGAGAATGTCGCCACCGCCTCCCAGGTGGCGCAAGTCACCCTGACGGTGCAGGAGAAGGTCATGGTCCTGGCACATAGGTCCCTGTGTGTGGTGATCCTAGCCCCCACCTAGATGCCACAACACGAGCCACTCCAGCTCCAACTCCGCCCCGACAAGCAGGGCTGCTGAAGCTCTGCCCCTGTGACTCACGTCTCACCCAACTCACTTCTGTCAGTTTTCCAGCCAATGGAGGATCGGTAGGAAAGAAATCCCTCACTTTGGCAGGCTTCAAAGGTGCGGGCAGCAACCAACACGTTTCCCCTGGCGGTGGACTTTCGGCTGCAGAAGGGTTGTTGCTTTGGGGTCCTGCCTATTAAGACACCCCCCAGTTTTCCGGCTGGCCAGCTCCCACACTTCTGGTGCCTGAGACTCAACTTAGTGGCAAAGCCAGCTGGGATGAGCAGAGGGCTGCAGGTTGTGGTTCGGCCCCAGCCTGGGAGCACGTTTTCCATCCCACAGATGACCTGGGGCCAATCTGGTGGCCCGGTCAGGCCCTAGCCTGCGGGTCTGCAGGGTCCCTCAGGAGAGAGTGTGATTTTACGCAGCTGCCCTTCCCGTTAGCCTGGCCCTGCTCGAGTCCTCTCCTGACCTCTAGGGTCACATACCCACTGTTCAGCTCAGTTCAGTTCAGTCGCTCAGTCGTGTCCGACTCTTTGTGACCCCATGAATCGCAGCCAGGCCTCCCTGTCCATCATCAACTCCCAGAGTTCACCCAGACTCACGTCCATCGAGTCAGTGATGCCATCCAGCCATCTCATCCTCTGTCGTCCCCTTCTACTCCTGCCCCCAATCCCTCCCAGCATCAGTCTCTTGCAATGAGTTAGTGCTTCGCATGAGGTGGCCAAAGTACTGGAGTTTCAGCTTTAGCATCATTCCTTCCAAAGAAATCCCAGGGCTGATCTCCTTTAGAATGGACTGGTTGGATCTCCTTGCAGTCCAAGGGACTCTCAAGAGTCTTCTCCAACACCACAGTTCAAAAGCATCAATTCTTTGGCACTCAGCCGTCTTCACAGTCCAACTCTCACATCCATACATGACCACAGGAAAAACCATAGCCTTGACTAGACGGACCTTTGTTGGCAAAGTAATGTCTCTGCTTTTGAATATGCTATCTAGGTTGGACAACTTTCCTTCCAAGGAGTAAGCATCTTTTAATTTCATGGCTGCAGTCACCATCTGCAGTGATTTTGGAGCCCCCAAAAATAAAGTCTGACACTGTTTCCACTGTTTCCCCATCTATCTGCCATGAAGTGATGGGACCAGATGCCATGATCTTCATTTTCTGAATGTTGAGCTTTAAGCCAACTTTTTCACTCTCCACTTTCACTTTCATCAAGAGGCTTTTTAGTTCCTCTTCACTTTCTGCCAGGTCATCTGCATATCTGAGGTTACTGATATTTCTCCTGGCAATCTTGATTCCAGCTTGTGTTTCTTCCAGTCCAGTGTTTCTCATGATGTACTCTGCATGTAAGTTAAATAAGCAGGGTGACAATATACAGCCTTGATGTACTCCTTTTCCTATTTGGAACCAGTCTGTTGTTCCATGTCCAGTCCTAACTGTTGCTTTCTGACCTGCATACAGATTTCTCAAGAGGCAGGTCAGGTGGTCTGGTATTCCTATCTCTTGAAGAATTTTCCACAGTTTATTGTGATCGACACACTCAAAGGCTTTGGCATAGTCAATAAAGCAGAAATAGATGTTTTTCTGGAACTCTCTTGCTTTCTCCATGATCCTGCGGATGTTGGCAATTTGATCTCTGGTTCCTCTGCCTTTTCTAAAACCAACTTGAACATCTGGAAGTTCATGGTTCACGTATTGCTGAAGCCTGGCTTGGAGAATTTTGAGCATTACTTTACTAGCATGTGAGATGAGTGCAATTGTGTGGTAGTTTGAGCATTCTTTGGCATTGCCTTTCTTTGGGATTGGAATGAAAACTGACCTTTTCCAGTCCTGTGGCCACTGCTGAGTTTTCCAAATTTGCTGGCATATTGAGGGCAGCACTTTCACAGCATCATTTTTCAGGATTTGAAATAGCTCAACTGGAATTCCATCACCTCCACTAGCTTTGTTTGTAGTGATGCTTTCTAAGGCCCACTTGATTTCACATTCCAGGATGTCTGGCTCTAGGTCAGTGATCACACCATTGTGATTATCTGGGTCATGAAGATCTTTTTTGTACAGTTCTTCTGTGTATTCTTGCCACCTTTTCTTGATATCTTCTGCTTCTGTTAGGTCCATACCATTTCTGTCCTTTATCGAGCCCATCTTTGCATGAAATGTTCCCTTGGTATCTCTAATTTTCTTGAAGAGATCTCTAGTCTTTCCCATTCTGTTGTTTTCATCTATTTCTTTGCATTGATTGCTGAGGAAGGCTTTCTTATCTCTTCTTGCTATTCTTTGGAACCTGCATTGAGATGCTTATATCTTTCCTTTTCTCCTTTGCTTTTCGCTTCTCTTCTTTTCACAACTATTTGTAAGGCCTCCTCAGACAGCCATTTTGCTTTTTTGCATTTCTTTTCCATGGGGATGGTCTTGATCCCTGTCTCCTGTACAATGTCACAAACCTCATTCCATAGTTCATTGGGCACTCTATCAGATCTAGGCCCTTAAATCTATTTCTCACTTCCACTGTATAATCATAAGGGGTTTGATTTAGGTCATACCAGAATGGTCTAGTGGTTTTCCTTACTTTCTTCAATTTAAGTCTGAATTTGGCAATAAGGAGTTCATGATCTGAGCCACAGTCAGTTCCCGGTCTTGTTTTTGTTGACTGTATAGAGCTTCTCCATCTTTGGTTGCAAAGAATATAATCTATCTGATTTCGGTGTTGACCCTCTGGTGATGTCCATGTGTAGAGTCTTCTCTTGTATTGTTGAAATAGGGTGTTTGCTATGACCAGTGCATTTTCTTGGCAAAACTCTATTAGTCTTTGCCCTGCTTCATTCCATACTCCAAGGCCAAATCTGCCGGTTATTCCAGGTGTTTCTTGACTTCCTACTTTTGCATTCCAGTCCCCTATAATGAAAAGGACATCTTTTTTGGGTGCCCCCAAGTTACATGTGTCTTTTCACATGTACTCATGCGCGTGGCACGCATGCACACATACCCCATGGCTCCCTTTCTCTGTCTGAAAATGGTGAGTGAGTTGACAGCCAGCTCTGCCCCGCTGTCACGGAATCCCCAGTTGTGCTGGTATCCATGGTGGTCTTACAGGTTACCCTGGCAGCTTTTTTGGCTCTTCTCGTAGAGTCAGTACTACAAATTTTCTGTTCTGAGTTTTACAACTTTGTAGCGTTGTAGATAGTGTTGTGTTTGTACTTTATTGTGTAGAATAAAAGGGCTGTGTTTAATAAACCTAGGATTAGAGTGCAAAAAACAAGAAAAGAAAATATGGGAAAGGCAAGAGGGAGACTATTTTCTGCTTTCTCTAAGCTGTGGGGTGTTCAGCTTAAGAATAATAACTAAATTCATCTACTCTATGTCAGGCACTGAACTATGCACTTTATTATATATATTTCATCCTTATAACCATCCTATGAGTAGTTACTATTTCTGATCCCATTTAAAAGATGAAGAAACTGGGGTATAAAGCAGCTAAGTAAACTTAAGAATAGATAAAAAGCTATGATGTGTCAAAGCCAGGATTTCTGATTCTGTCTTCTGGGCCCTTCTTGCTAACCAAGGCTTCTTCTCTTAAACTCAGATCTCAGCTAGAGATGCCTGCAACTTTTTTAGATCTGAAGTAGTAAGACTCTCAACAAGGGTGGCAGAAACTGGAACTGAAAATAGGACATTCCATGGTGGTTTAGTCTCTCAGTCACGTCCAACTCTTTGCAACCCCATGGACTGTAGCCTGGCAGACTCCTCTGTCCATGGGGATTCTCCAGGCAAGAATACTGGAGTGGGCTGCCATTTCCTTCTCCAGGGGATCTTTCTGACCCAGGGACAGAACCCAGGTCTCCTGCCATGCAATAATATACTGCTTTGTGTTAAATCTGTCTTGTTTGGCTGTGCTGGCTCTTGCCTGCGTGTGCAGGATCTTCGCTGTGGCACCCGAGCCCTTTAGTTCAGCCTGCAGGATCCTGACTTGCAGCACACGGGCTCTTAATGGTGGCATGCAGGTTCTAGTTCCCTGGCCAGGGATCGAACACCGGCCGGGGTCCCTGCACTGGGAGCACTGAGTGTTCACCACTGGACCACCAGGAATGTCTCTATGTTGAACCTTATAATTAGAGAAACTTTCAGTGGTGATCTGTCAGAAAAACTGGGTTCAATTCTTAGTCTATCTTTTATTGTGTAATCCCAGCAACGTGCCATGACCTCTCAAAGATGCATGAAGTATCACCTGCTCTGTTTATCTCATGGAGTTGTAGTATTTATCTCACGAGGTTGTAAAGAGAATCAGGTGTGTGTAAGCATTAATGTATCGGCTTTGGGACCACTTTGAAGATTTTTTTTTTAAGTTCTCCAAATGTTTGGATCAATGCAGCTGCTGGATAAACCAAGTGTTACCCACCACAATAAAGCAGTCCTGAGACCAGACCAGAATCCTGGATTGTTGGGAATATTAATAGCCACTCCTGCTTTCTTTATACATGAACCCTATGGAAAGCACCTGATGTGATTTCTCTGTGACTCAGGTGCTCAGGGAATGATTCCCTTCCTCACTCCTTTCCTGCACCGATCCCTCCCCTACTCCTACCCTGCCGGCTTTGTGCTTTTATCAGTGAATTACGAGGGGCTTGTTACTCCAGAGCCTAAGAATAATCCAGATACGAACAGAACAAGAACTGTCTGGGATTCCCCCATCTCAGGATCACTGGGGCTCACAAGCAGCGCTAGCAGCCTCCCTATGGTTCAGTTCCCCATCCCCCAAACAGGCTGATTCATTTGTTCAGGGGACACCATGGAGTCCTGCCAAATGCAAATAGACTGACTATGGGGCACGTGCCAAGCTATGCTGGGAGCAGGCTCATTACTGCCACAGTCACTACAACAAATAACAACAAAAGCCTCTAGGTACAAATTAGCACACATAATAAACTTAATTCAAGAAACACTGAAGAGACCCTTAGTCGCATTTTAATTCAAACAGCACCGTTTATCACAGAAGGGCCTGGCGGCCTCTACAAACTGAAAATAAGATGCTGGTACAGATTAGCTTCTACTATGCTCGGTGACCTTACCAACCTAAATTCACTTACTACTACTGCTACACACACACACACACACACACAAATGTGAAAGGAATGCTGGGAAGAGTGCAGAGTAACTGAAAAGAACTCATAGTCTGGAAATTATGAAGGGGGTCTGTGTTCTATTCCAAACTGGATTATTCCTTAGCCTCCGGACTTAGAAGTATCAAGTCCCATGTAATTCGCTCATAAAAGCACAAAGCCAGGAGGGAAGTAAAGGAATCATTCACTGAGCGCCTGAGTCAGACAGCAATCACATGAGGAACTTTACATAGGACTCACACGTGAACAGGAGTGGCTATTAATGGTTCCAACAAACCAAGACAAAACCACTGTGATGGGACTGGCAAACCTCTTTTCCAAAATAATAAACGCAGTGTGCTTCAGCAGGGGCAAAACACCAGCTACAGAGACAAATAATACTAGTCAGCATCTGAGCACCTATACGATGTGCAGTATTGTGCTAAACTCTTTACTCATGGACGCTGTCTGATTTTCAATACTCACAACCACCTAGGAAGTACATGATACTGTCTTCAATTTGTGGATGAACGAACCGAGTTGCTTAAAGTGGTTAAGCATCTTTTCTGGTCAGTCAACCAGGTTCAAGTCCCACCTCAATCATCTGCCTGTGTGACTTCAGCAAATCCCTCAGCTTTGCTGGTGGCTCCAGAGGTAAAGAATCCGTCTGCCAATGCAGGAGACACAGGAGACACAGGTTCGATCCCTGGATTGGGAAGATCCTTTGGCAAAGGAAATGGCAACCCACTCCAGTATTCTTGCCTGAGAAATACCATGGACAGAAGAGCTTGCAGGCTACAGTCCATGGGGTTGCAAAAAATTCAGACACGATTTAGGGACTAAACAACAATAGCAGCAATATCCCAACAGTGAACGGAGATAAGACCAGTCCTCCCTGGCACTCACTGACTGCTGCAAGGACTGCATATTACACAGAAGAGTGATGTGTATATAAAACTATTTCACCTTCTCTTAAGTGGACTGCAGTCAATGGCAGGCAGAGACTATGCCACATGATCTTTTAAAAACCCTGGAGGCTCAGACTGTAAAGTATCTGCCTACAATGTGGGAGACCCGGGTTTAATCCGTGGGTGGGGAAGATCTCCTGGAGAAGGAAATGGTAACGCACTCCAGTATTCTTGCCTGAAAAATCCCATGGACAGAGAAGCCTGGTAGGCTACAGCCCATGGGGTTGCAAAGAGTCAGACATGACTGAGCGGCTTCACTTTCACTTTCAAGACATAAAGCATGTACTGAATGATTGTACAGTCATCATCACTATGAATGAGTAGATGGTATCAATACAAATATGAATACGATGATTATGCACTCAAGATTACAGATGAACAAAGTCTGTCTGCCTAGTCATCTTTTCAACATATTTACTGAGCACCCACGTCTGTGACTAGCACTGTGCCGCCTGCCATGGAGACACAGGGATGAGTATGAGGCCCTGGAGGAGCCCAGCAGTGCACTAAAGGGAGGCTGAAAGGCGGCAGTGAGAACCAACACAGCTCGAGTCGGGGTTCATCATGGCAAGAAAGGAGAGACACAAGGAAGACAGGCTGGGACAGATGGTGGAAAGGCTATAAATGACCCTCTAAAAAGAATTTCAAAAGAATCAGCAAACTGCAAGAGCTACCATGAGGAAGGAGGGAAAAAAAGGGCAGGTGGAGAAACTGTTGTTCAGTCCCTCAGTCGTGTCTGACTCTGCAACCCGTGGACTGCAGTATGCCACGCTTCCCTGCCCTTCACCATCTTTTGGAGTTTGTGCAAGTTCATGCCCACCGAGTCAGTGATGCCATCCAACCATCCCATCCTCTGTAGCCCTCTTCTCCTCCTGCTCTCAGTCTTTCCCGGCATCAAAAGTCTTGCGTGAACTTGAAGCCCACCCCTAAGTTCTGATTAGGGCTGGCTGCTTATGCGATTTCTTCCCCTCTTACTCCATTCCTGTCTTCTTCTTAGCCTATACTGATATCATACAAGTCTTCTTCTTTTATGCCTTTGGCCTACCTAGGTTACAAACGGCCCTGATTTTAGAGGGTCTCCAGGCACATTTCAATTTCTGTTTTCTTATCTGCTAGATCTTTATAACATCCCAAGAGTATCATGCACATAACATGAGGTGTCATGTAACTGCTCAACAAGTAGATCTCCACATGCAAAAGACAGAAGATGAAACTTAATACGGTATACAAAAATCAACTACAGATGGATTAAAGACTTAAGTGCAAGGGTTAGAACTATAAAACTCTTAGAAGGAAACACAGGAAAAGCTCCGTGTTGGATCTGGCAATGATTTCTTGGATATAACACCAAAAGCACAGGCAGCCAAAGGGACAACACAGGTAAATTGAACCACAGAAAAATTACAAACTTGGGTGAATCGCAGGACACGGTCAAAGGGTGAAAAGACAGCCCAGGCTGAGAAAAAGAATTTCTGCACATCGTATATCTGATAAGGACTTAATACCTAGACTACGTGAAGAACTGTTACAACTCAACAACAGCAAAAACCACCTCAGTAAAAAAAGGGGCAGATGTGAACAGACATTGTTCCAAAGAAGATATACAAATGGCCAATATGTGCATGAAAAAATGTTCAAGCTCACCAATCATTAGGGAAATGCAAATCAAAACCATAGTGAGATACCAACACATGTTCACTAGGATGGTTGCTATCCAAAAAAAAGAAGAAAGTAACAAGTGAGGCAAGGATGTGAAGGAACTGGAGCCCTTGTACACGATGGTGGGAATGTGGGTGGTGCAGCTGCTATAGAAAACAGTTTAGTGGTTCCTGAAAAAATTAAAAACAGAATTTCCATATGACCCAGCACTTCCACTTCTGGGTATATACCAAAAAAGAATTGAAAACAAGGTCTCAAATGATATTTGTATACCTGTGTTCACAGCAGCATTATTCAAAGTGACCAAAAGGTGAGAGCAATCCACTGTTCATCTATGGATGAATGGAGAAACAAAATGCAGTATATAGATACAATGGAATATCACTCAGCCTTAAAAAGGAAATTCTGACACATGCAACAACATGGATGAACCCTGCAAGCTGAAATCACAAAAAGACAACTCCTGTACAATTCCACAATTCTCACTGAGTTTTGGAATTTTAACCATTAAAAAAAAAGAAGAAAAAAAGGATTAAACTACTCTACATTTCCTTTCAGCTGTAAAAATTACAAACACACTGAAGGCTAAAAAGATTAAGAATAGGCTAGCAGAAAGGAAGCATTTTTGAGCGCTTATTATGTGCAAAATACTGTGATGGGGCCGAGAGATTCACGAATACAAACCTAGAAAAGGAAGGCAACAGTTTCTGATTTGAGAGAAACAAAGGTGGACATCACCATGTAGGTGTAAGGTTACAGGAGATCGTGATTACCTGCTAGGGGAAATCCAGGAAAATCCACCAAAGAGGTGATAATTGAGGGGCCTTGATTTTTGAGGAGGGATGCGAGGGATTAGGAAGAGTCAGTCGGGCAGAACGAGGCAGAAGGACCAACGGGAGTCCTTACAGAGAACGGACGCACTAGCAAGGGCACAGGCCACAGCAGAGATGGGAGCCAGGCTGGAAAAGCAGTCTGGGACCTGATTGGTAAACACCAAAGAGTGGGAAAGGGAGCTCGGATTTTATGCTCTAAGCAGTGAGGAAACACTGACAGCTGAAGCTGGAGAGAGACAAGATCGGACGTGCATGCCATAGAAACATCACTTTGGCAAGAGTGGACAAGAGGGAAGGTTCAGGGCAACAGGAAGCTGCCGCGGTCGCACAGACAAAACAGGATGAGGGAAGGCCGTGGCAGAAGAGGAGGGAAGAAAGCTCTCCCTGCCTCCCGCAGCTCCCACTGACGCAGGCAGGAACGGTGCGCGCGCTCCAGAAGGTTGGCTCTTAACATTATGGGCCCTCAACCACATTCCTACTATCTAAATGGTTTCTCACTATTTGTGAATGTCTCCAGGTCCAGGGCAATCACTCAAAGGGAGGAAACTGGCACAAAAGTTAATCTGTTTCAGCTGCGAGGCTACCTCTTCACCCTCTTTGGACGAGAAATAATGGAAGGCAGCAGTGGAAAAGAGCATCTGGCTGCAGCAAAGACCCATCCCTTCCCGTGCTGGAGCTGTTGCCTCATCCCTGGGAATCACGACAATCAAGAATGGAGAATCGTTCTTTTCATCCCTTCTCACAGCATTATCCCTGCGACCTCATCCCCTAACAATGGTGGGGTCTGTGTTATGTTTTCCCTCCATCGCCACCCCTCCCCACCACGGCCCAACGGAAAGGCTGTGCCCCAGGGACCCGTGATGGTGAGGCTGTGAGCCTCACAGCCTCTGAACTGTCTTTGAGGGGCAGGACACTCCTTCAGAAAGGGCTGCCTGAAGGAGCTGATTTAAAAAGACCCATCGTTAGCTAGAGGGAATGGGGAAGACTTGTTTCCCCTCCCTCTATTACACTAGCAAAAAAGATTTTCATGACGTTCCCCAGTGGTGGTAAGTGTGTGATTAAACAGACACCCCTGTCCATTGCTCAAAGCTATTTGCTGATATGATGTATTTGGAAAACAATTTGGCAGTATTTCAAGAGCCTTAAAAATGCTCATTCCCTCTTGCCCAATAATTCTCCTTTCTGGCAAGTGACAAAGGAAAGAAAACTGTACATGCGTGAAGACACACAGCATCAGAGGCCAAAAAAAGTGGCAGTTTCTTTTTATTGAGATTTTTTTTTTCTTCCCATGTCTACCTCTCTGACTTTCCCTTAGGCTTTGTAATGTTGATCTCTGCAAGAGAACCAGATATAATGACAGAAATTGTAACCTCTTACCTGAGTAAACAACTTAAAGTAGACATGCTGTAAGAAAATTTACATGACTAACCAAACTCAGCAATGAGTTACACGAGAGGCTTTCTATTCATTTTTAAGGCAGGAAATTATTATTAAAAATTCATTTAAGGTAATGAATTTATACATTCAGTATTCTACCATGTACTCTTCCAGGCACTCTGCCAGGGGCTGAGGGACTGAGTAAACAATACAGACATGGTCCTTGATCTCAGAGCCTGGTGCCTAGCAGAAATGTCAACAAGAAACAAGTAATTACAATAAAGCATGATCAATATTATGATAAAGATAAACATGGTGTGCTAGTGGGATGAATAGAAGAGTGTCTTATCCTTACTGAAGGGATCAGAAAAAGCCAGTGGAAACAGTTAGGGAATTCGGACTTTATCCTCAGGACCAGAGAAGTATTGTAGTTTCCAGAAGAGGAGAGCTTATGGCTGGATTTCTGTTCTGGAAAGATCACTCTGGTTGGTGTGTGAAAAGCTGGAGAGGAGTAACTACAGTCAAGCACCATCAACCAGGAGGCTATTACAGTCCCAGTGAGAGGTGAGGCTGGCTTGGGCTACTGTGGGGTAATGGAGAGAAAGAGGAGGCCACACAAAGGACATATTTAATAGCTAGAATCAACTTCCTATTCATTGCTAGGACTTCCCTTGTGGCTCAGACGGTAAAGCGTCTGCCTACAATGCAGAAGACCCGGGTTCGATCCCTGGGTTGGGAAGGTCCTCTGGAGAAGGAAATGGCAATCCACTCCAGTACTCTTGCCTGGGAAATCCCATGGATGGAGGAGCGTGGTAGGCTAGAGTCCATGGGGTCGCAAAGAGTCGGACACGACTGAGCGACTTCACTCACTTGATTCATTGCTAGAATGTGAGGGCTGATACAGAAGAATGACTTCTAGACTTCTGGCTTGAGCCAACTGAATGCAGCTTTCCTGGAGCACTAGGAATTTGGTACTGGGTAGATGATACTGAGTATAATTTTAGACATTTACACCTGGAAGGTCTCCAAGACATTTCTGTGGCACTGAACTATGTAAGCCAAGGATTCAGTCCTCACAGTGCACAGGTGGGCTGGAAATACAGATTTGGACGTCATCAGCCTATAGGCCTGGTAACTGAGGCAATGGGAGTGGATATGATCATCCTTCTAACAAGGGTTTATTGAGCTCAGCACAGTACCAACTGCTATGAGACACGGCAGAGGGGAAGAGTTTCCCCAGATCACTCCTTCCAGGATGCCTTCCCACGATCGTAGACTAATGGAAATACAACTGACCTCTGTTACTGTTACTACTTACTTACCTATTTATGCTGTACCACTCAAGAGGTAAGTCTTGGCTGGCTTATCTTGCCTATAGATTGTAAATAATTCCTCACAGGCAGGAACCGCGTCTCATATCTCTTTACTTCCAGACCACAGCAGTGTCTGGAGCATAGTGTGTGTGTTTAGTGTTTGGAAATTGATGTTGTAATAAGGAAATACAGCACAAATTACACTGCATTTCCTCTAACACCATTTGTTTTATAAACATTACACAGGAGGAGGGAGAAGACTATATTATCTGTTTTAACCAAACTTTTGTTTTTGGACAAGTTTTCAAAAGTGCTCCACTTGCTGAAAAAAACAGATACGTTCTTAAATTGTGAAATTATTTCCACCTCCTGTCAAGTCTTTGGTCACGAGCATATACCAGGTGTCTGCTACTAAGCTCTGGACAGCTCTGCAGCAGTCTTCAATGGTACCTGCCTAAGAGAAGCTCTTTTTCATAGTACTCTTGATCCTGAGTGGTGATTTATTAACACTTATTTATTCATGGTGTTGTGATGGAGGCTAGTCTGAGAGACACAGAGCTGGCGTCTGCCCACAAGTGTGCCTATAATCTCCAACAGCATAGATTACCAAGAGAGGTTTGGATAGAAGATACAGATAAAACATTAAGACTAGGTAAGATTAAATACTGACATTCCACTCAGACAGAATACTGAGTACATCAGAGTAGAGCAGAGAAAGGAAAAGGGAATGTTAAGGGAGTGTAATGGTTAGAAAAAGAGAAGGGTTGGAGGGAAAACAATGACAAGTTTTTTGGGAGTCTGAGAAAGATAAAAACACAATCAAGCATAGCAGCCTCCACACTGTTAAGGAGAGGGGAATATCTGAGGTCACAGAAGGGGACAGGCTTTGTGCTAAGTGATTTACATGCAGTCTCTCATTATTGATTGCAATCCTATGAGGTAGGAATCCTTCGTCCCATTTTATGGATAGAGTAACTGAGCTCAGGGAAGTGGAAGAATTTCATAAAGATCTCATGACACTCAAGTATTTCCAAACGCAAAAGACTGTAAAGCCTCTGGATAAAATTCTGTAGGGTGGTTGGTCATTTTCACTTATTTAATTCAAATTAATTCACTTATTAATTCACTTAGTTAATTCAAAGTCATCCATTTTACAGTGATGTGCTGGAGTCAGCTTCTATCAGCTCACAAAAGCTGATTGTTAAATTTTCAGTAATTCTGCAACTCAGCTGACTTCACCTTAGTAATCTGAAATCAGTCGGTGGGAGTATTTACATCATGGAAACTGGCAAATTCTATAAATCAGGGTATCTTTTTTTTTTTCTTTCTCAGAACCTGCTGTTAAACGTTTATCAGCACACTGCTGCTTAAGAACCTTAGAGACGGAAGGGAATGATTTTTATCTCACTTGCCAAGTCCCATCCAAGTCCTACCTATGGGTTCCAGTTGGACTGTGCTGAGAAGCGTTCTGAGACTTCTTTTGTGTTTATCTACCGTAAAGAAACTGCTAAAACCACAGAGATGTTTCTCATGGGCAGAGAGGGGGAAGTGGCAGCAGCCGTTCCTTGTACCTTCCACCTCTGGCACAATCTAATGCTTTGAATCTAGAGATGGAGAAAAAAAGAGACCCAGAGACGGAAGGTCGTTTACCTGAAGCCACTTAGTGAACAGGGTTGAGGCTAGACGTCCGATAACCCGATGTCTTGTCCAGTGATCTCCCTAGGCAGCACAGAGAGGGTGAAGTTGAGGCACTCTTACTTAGCTAGCATTAGTAATGCTGAGCAGCATTTAGTAACTGTGGCCACCAAGCAGGAATGCCACAGAGGGCATACAGGTATACAGCGACGGGCGAACTGGACGAACTCCTGGGCCTCTTGGCCCTGAAAGCCTATGATGCTAGGTTTCCAGGAACTCTATCAATCCTCATACGCACCTTCTTCCTGACCACAGAAACTACTACCAACCTAAAGTATGCGATTTCTAAGAATCTTACATGACTTAGCAACACCCTGACAACCACCACACTGTCAGTAGTCGAGAGATATAGAGATTATACTTAGAGGGTGATTTTACCAGAAAACATGAGCTGAATAATGCCATGAACAAAAAAGAAAATCCACAATTGCTTACTCCTATGAATTCCACTAGTAAATTATTCCTAAAGCATTTTCACTCATTTAAACACTGCATTTTTTGAAGTAACAATGCTCAAGAATCAAGAGGTATAAAATGGCAAACAGAAAAACGTCTTCTTTCACCGTAACTCCAGCCATCTTGCTTTCTGCTTTGTAGAGATAATCACTGTTATGAGTTTCTTGTGTTTCAATTCAGAGACAGTTTATGTATGCATCAGTGAATATGTATAATATTTCCTTTTTCATACAAATGGCCGTATACTATGATTCAGTATCATGACAGATAATGTAACTGAGGCTTATTTTTTTCCACTTAAATTATATCTTGGGGCTCATTCCATATTAGTACCCAAAGAAGATGCTTCCAACCTTGTCAGATAAATGTCTTATTTAAAACCATCACAACTTGATGCCAGAGGAGGGCCAGCAAACACAAACACCATTCAAATGAAAAAACTACTTAAGCTCATGTTGATAAACATTTCGGGGGATTTTGCTTTTGCATTACTTTAGTTTTCCTTGTAAAAATGAAATGATACGTCATGGTCACAGGTCAATAAAATTAGAGTAGTAAACTCTAATTGAATCAAATTTGTACAGTATTTTTTCTGTGGGTTAAAAAATCTAAATGAAGAGCTAAAAACTAAATTATGGTCATGAAAGTGTTCTGAAGGGCTTTCCTATAGGAAATGAAATTGTTACTTTAAATTAGCTTTGTCTTATTCCAAAAAAGATTCAGATTAATTATTTCATTATTTGCCTGTGAGGTGTCTACATTCTCCTCTGAGTTTCCTGAAGTGCTTGAGCTTCTCAAGAGTAACAGTTTGTTCATCTTTGTATTCTCAGATACAGACAGAGACACCAACATGAACAGGGACCTCAGTGATTCTTGTTGAATAGATGAAAACACAGATTAGACAATATTCAAATCACTTGAGCACTCAGTTTGCTACCCTGAAACATGTCCAGAGAAGACACAGTTCTGACCCAGTGAGATGAAGGCTAAGGAGAAACTGAATAGAAATGTATTTGGGCAGAGGACCCTGTCTATTTAACCACAGCCTATGCTCAAGATCATTCATTCCTACTAAGCGCAAATGCAAGTCTCGCTTCAGTCGTGTACGACTCCGCAACCCCATGGACTGTGGCCTGCCAGGCTCCTTTGTCCATGCGGATTCTCCAGGCAAGAATACTGGAGTGGGTTGCCATGCCCTCCTCCAGGGGATCTTCCTGACCCAGGGACTGAACCCGCGTCTCCGTCTGCTGCGTTGGCAGCTGAGTTTTTCATCACTAGTGCCACTTGGGAAACCACACCTCTTATTATTCAATACAATTCTGCAAGTATGTACTGAGCATCTGTGCTGGGTCCCCAGTGGGAACTGGACACGTCTATATCTGGGTCAATTTTTAATCCCTATATTATCATCACTTCTGTACACATCTTATTCCCACCACAGACTGAAACTCTAAAGGAGCATGATTCAATCACCTTTGTATCTGAATATGGAATGGGACTGCTGGGCATTCGAAGTCTAATATATGATCAGAATAGAGACCCATGTACCTCATGCTCGGAATCAGCAGAGAGGGGTGGGGGCAGGGGAAAGTAAGTGATCCAGGGATGTTTCTTGTGGAACTAATAATATCAGACACAAGTCTTAAAGGATTGGAAAAAAAACAATTCCCAAAAGCAAATTCTAGGAACAAGAGATCAAAGATGGAAGAAAGAAAAAAAAAAAAAAAAACAACTTTGAACATAAAGGGGAAGCCATGATCATCAAAATGTATGGAGGTACCAATACTCGTGAAGTGTTCAGGAAACACTTTACTACTGAGTGTTTCTAGAACCGAGAGAGTCTCGGGAAAAGAAGAGAATGAAATAGTAGGTTGAGTCCCAATCACAAGGGGTCTCAGATCATTTAAGAAATAAAATGGTGGGGCCCCAAATTTTAAGTAGAAAAAATATGATATCAGGAGAAAAATTCAGGCTTTAAGAGGAAGACAGAGCTGGGATTATACCCTAAACTCTTAATCAACAGCAGTGAGACTCTGGAGAAGCAATTTAATTCCTTTGACATTGAGTATTTCCTTTATAAGGTGAGTATAATATATACCTTACTAGATTGAAATGAGGAAGAAATGGATGTTTATGAGCTTTATAAACTGGCAAGGGCAACATAAATATTAATTGTTGTTACAATCATAAATTGTGCTTTGGGAAAAAGTCTTATAGCCTTGTTGAAGATTTGCTGGATGTGAGAGGAAAGCCTAGAAGTGGAATAGATAGAAAATGGTGGTGGAGCAATCATTTGCTAGTGCAGACCCTGTTCCTCCACCTGCAGACCCAAGGCCCTGACCCTGAGCTCTTCCTGGAGCAAGACCCTCAGGAATGAAAGGATATATATATTAACCTCTAGACATTCATGATTCCAACAGACTGGACAAAATAAATCCTGGGTCAATGATTTAAATGGGATGACAAAATCAATTTCCTGTTGCAGAGTATTTACTGGTAGCATTGCATCTTCAGTCTTTCCAAACATCAATCCATTAAGCAATCAGCCAAAAACACTGAGTCAGAGGGAGTCTTAAAAAGGACATTAAGTGTAAGATGTTAATAACAGGGGAAATTGGGTATAGGTATGTGGGAACCCTCTGTACTATATTCTTGATTTTTCTACAAATCTAAAACTGTTTGAGGAGATAAAAGTCAATTTTTTTAAAGTAAAAGTTCAGAGTTCCCCACCCCACCCCACCCCCCCATATTAGCCCCAAGCTGAAAACAATCCAGGTATCCATCCATAGGAAAACAGATAAACTATGGTGTGTGCATGAAATGGAATACTGCTAAGCAATAAAATGGAATGGGCTATTAAAATAAACAACAACATGGATGGATTTCAAAAGTATTATGCTGAGTGATAGAAGACATACACAAAAAAGCACATGCTGTAAGACTCTATTTATATGAAATTCCAAAACAGGCAACAATAATTTACAGGGGGGAAAAAATATCAGAATGATGGTTGTTCCTGGAGAGTAGGGTAGGAACTATCCAGAAAGGGCATGAGAAAGCTCTCTGGCACGATGGTAATGTTTTATAGATTTATTGGTGCTTGAGTTACTACATAGGTATATGTCTACCAATTCTCAGAGAACAACCACTTAAGACTTGGGCGTTTCACTCAGTATTTTTACTGAAAGTGAAACTTTCAGTTAAGTTCAGTTGCTCAGTCGTGTCCGACTCTTTGCAACCCCATGGACTGTAGCACGCCAGGCCTCCCTGTCCATCACCAACTTCCAGAGCTTACTCAAACTATGTCCATAGAGTCGGTGACGCCATCCAACCATCTCATCCTCTGTCATCCCCTTCTCCTCCTGCCTTCAATCTTTCCCAGCATTGGGTCTTTTCCAATGAATCAACTCTTTGTATCAGTTGGCCAAAGTAAACTTTACCTTAAAGAAAAATACTGAACAAATACTGAACAAACCCTGGACTTTGGTTAATCAGTTAGTGATATGCATACTGAAATATTTAGGGGAAAATACAATGATGCCTGCAACTTATTTTAAATGCTTTAAAAAATAAGATGAATAATGGATCGACAAAGGGATTGATAGGTGGATAGATATGCAATACAGCAAGTGTCGTAAAATATTAATGGTGGAATCTGGATCGTGGATATATGGGCATAAACTGTAAAATTCTTTGAACTTTGCTGTATGTTTGACATTTTTCATTAAAAGGTTTTGGGAAAAATAAAGAACATTTTGGGGTCTTGTGTCTGGGTTGGGTGATTGAGAGAAAGAGATTATATCTAAGCTTATCAGACCACACTTATAGGCTCCTAAAATTAATAAAAATCCTTTACACTTAACTCTTTACATGAATACACACAGTGTTTCTATATTTATCCTCATTTTATCCCCCAATCTGATTTATGTATCTTTCATCTGTGATCCTTGAGAACATCTTCATTTTAGCATTTGTTGTCATTTCCTATTTTCATTCTGTGTCACCCTACTGGACTTTCGAGAGCTCCTTAAAAGCAGCGTCCTGCCTCTCTTTTCTGACTTTGTGTTCCCTTTGCCTGGGACAATATCTGACATATATACAAGGCATTCACCCAACATTTTTCGGTATATCCCATGAGTGACAAGGAGAGCCGACCAGGTGAATCAGTCCCCTTTGAAAGCCAGGTGGAAACAGAGAAGATTTCCCACAGAGATATGCATCCAGAACATATTCTATGGAAGCAGTTCTGCGCTTGGAAGGAATCAACTAGATGGAGAAGGGCCTGTATTTCCTCTTCTAGTTTCTATCCTGACATATTGCTACCCAAAATACTTTCTAGATGAAACCAGTGTGGCATACACTGTAGGTTGGCTCACTCCACTGCCATCCCACTCTCCTTCTAGTTGAAAATAGTGGAAAACTAAAAAATCACTTTACAGACTGCTTGCAGTTAATCTACCAATTATGCGTATTCACACAAGACAGGTAAGCTGGAAGTGGGGTGACGGCCACTGGCCTCCTCTTGGCTACTTCTTGTGTCCTCTGGCAAGTAAGGACACAGATATTGATACCACAGTGTTCATGAAGCTGAGGCGTTTTTCAGTTTCCTGAGTGCCATGGGGCAGTTGCAGCAGGAGCTTCTCAAGTGTGACCTCCTAACTGCCAGATCACGGCAATGGAGCAGGGGAAGAGGGTTGGATTGATCACCTCAATGGTATTCTAGGGGCGGGCAAAGAATGCGTATCACTTCTGGAGTCCTAGACCAGAACACACAGCTTTAGTTCTTGCTAACATTTGGTTAGCATCTAATACCTAAAGTTAAATTCCTTCCTGTTCAAAGTATCTGGAGTGGTTTCCATTTCTTGCACTGATTCCTGGGTATAAAAATCAAGAAATAAGTTTGAGTTTAAGGGCAGGCCCCTGTGGATGGGAAAGAGATTGCACTTCGGGGTTTTTCCGAGTACCCATTCAAGTACGTGTTGAACCCTACTCTGCGCTGAACATTTGGCTAGTGACTGGCCCTCAAGAAACAGTGGTTTGCTTTAGGTAGAAGATCCATGCAATCATGTGAAAGAAGAGGGCACAGTGATGGATGTTTGAAAGAAGGAAGGAATGGTCAGAATGAGGTCAGATGAACTGGGTGGCTTTAAAGGAGAGAGAAAATGCTTATCCTGAGACCTCAACTCAAACACTAACTAAAATGGTTATTAGGATTTTATGCATAGCACAGTCATCTCCATTATCTCCTTTAACGCTCCTTTCCCACCATCCACTCCCATTTCTGGGGGTTAATATTTGAGTGTTTCCTACGTGGCAGGAACTCACATACATTTTCTCACGTAAACTCTGGAACACCCTACCAAGTGGGATCTGTTATTAGCTCCCTAACTTGCCTGAGGTCTCACAGTTATTAAAAGAGCAGAGCCAGCACTCAAACTCCTATCTTTTGATCCAAATCCTACATTCTTAAGGGATCACAAAGCCAGAATTTCACTTCCTCAGAAGACATAACATGTTTAAAAACTAACACTGTACAAATATGAGGAACTGTTATCCTTGTCACGGAAAACCTCTTTCTCCAAGTTTGAAGTCTTCAAGGTAAGAGAAACAGTGTCCAACTGGTTTGGGCCCTGGAAAGGGACTGAGAGGTCCTAGGCTGGCTTAAGTCAGACTAAACCCACAATGGACAAAAGCAGTGAGGGGCAGAGAAGGAAAAGCAGTTGCTGCCACTACCGCGTCTTCACTAAGCCAGCGCTTTCTCTCCTATATCACTGTTTACAGCTCGCAGGACACTATCCGGGCCTAATAAATGAACGTATCCATTGGGAAGGGGGAAAACACACATGCCCCCTCTGCGTACAAAGGGACATTTGTGTCGGGCAGTCTCAGAGGCTGACACACACCAAGGGTCTGCCCCTCCTCCCCGCACGCCTAGAAACAGACAAGAAAGGCAGCTTTCTGGTACCCACAATGGGGGGAGGCTGTGGCAGGAGAGAGAGCACGCTCTCTCCAAAACTGCTGACTTGATTCATCCCCAACTGACACAATGTGGAGAGGAAGACTTCAGGAAATGGGCAGATTATGTCCAAGAAAAGATTTCCTGCAAGCAGTTAACGGGAAACTAACATGAAAAGCAAGGACTAAAAATACACAGGCTATTGGAAGCTAGCGGTGAGGCCCCAGGGCCCCGCAGTTCTTCAAGAAGTGTCTAAGGAAGCTACTGGCTTGAAACTCTCCCTGAACACCAGCCTAGGAAGACCAACTTGCCACTGGCTTTATTCCTTAGAAAAAGCTCATCAGGCCCCCAGTGTGATTTAAATTTCAATCTAACATTCATCAAATCCTCATTGTATTCTAGGCTCTCTGTTCATATAAGTCATTACTACACAGAAGGCAAGGACCCTAGAGTCTTAGACACAGAGCCTAACTCAAATGACGAGCGAAGGGGATAGGTAGTGTAAATGATATCCCATGTCCATGTGAATTTCGATGATCAAGGAATAAACCTCACAATGTAAGACTTAGGAAGATTTAAAGGGTTGGAAAACCTGCCGGAAGGTGGCTCTGGAATGCAGGAAATCTATTTGTACTTGAAGGCATTTGTAATGACAGATCAAAGCTTGGCTTGAACAGTGAGAAAACTAAAATGCAACTTGAGGAGACTAAAAATTATCTATTACAGGGTGTTGTTTGTTTGATTTTTAAGAAAGAACGTTTCTGTAGATGTTTAAAGGCAGAGGCAGGCCCATGGAGTTTCCTCCATGCCCTAGGGCCTGAGCAGAAATTTGAAGAGACGGAGTTTGTTTTCAGAGTCTTCTCTTTCCCCTTCTCTTGTTTTACTTCTAGAAGCCTAATTTTGCCAACTCTTTATTGAGCCCCAGCATCAGAGTACCCCCTGCAGCACTGAACAACAACAGATCAAGAATCTCAGTTTAAAAGGAAAAACGCATTCTACAAACATCAGAGGGAGGAGGGCATAACTTCTGAAGGGTGTATCACCCTGCCGCCCCATGAATACACTCCTAACCGAGCAGTTTATAAGTCCTCACACCCAGAACCTTGGGCCCCGACTACAAGAGGAAAATCTCATCACAAGTCATCTTTCAAACACTCAAACATGTATACTTTCAGGTTTATAATAAATACTCTGAGACCAAAAATCTTTCTGTGCCATATTTTTGCACCCAATGGGAGCCAGATGTGAAGGTACACTGGAAACCAAAACGTAGGTGGTCCTACGTGATCAGTGTCTAGGGAGGCTGGGCAGGGAGAACAGAACGTTGTTTTTGCCTTTTTTCTTTCTTTTTTTTTAACCAGGGACGATGATCTAAGACTTCTTTTGTTGTAAAATCCCCTGGATGCCTTTGTTGTTGCTGCATTCGACGCCTCTGAGAGCTCCTTCTCTCCTAATGCGGCTCCCAAATCCTTTGGATTATCTGACACCACCACTTCCTGCATCTCTGTGCTCCTTTTCAGTCTTATGGGATCCATTTAAGATCCACAATCCCCCAGGATTTCATCCTCAGCTTCCTCTGTTCTTACTCTCTATACTCCTTGGTGGTTTAGATTCCACTCATTGCAGAGAGTTCTCCTAGACTTACCTTTCCAAACCACACTTAAGGAGCTAATGGGTGGCTGTGAGTAGAACTGGCACCTTTACCTCCATTTGATACCTTCTTCCTATCATCTGTATCAGAGGGAAAGGGGAATTATTTAACTGGCACCCTGAATCTCCTAAGCCTTGGTGAACTGCTTTATTATATAAATAGATAATGAGGATTTTGTGTTTTGTCTCTGTGTGTCTGCACATTAAGTTTATTTTATAACTTGGAAATGTACGTACTGCACCTGTCATTTCATTGCATGTGCGTGTTTGTGTGTGCTCAGTCGTGTACGACTCTTTGAGACCCCCAGGCTGTAGCTCACAGGCTCCTCTGCCCATGGAATTCTCCAGGCAAGAATACTGGAGTGGTTGCCATTTCCTTCTCCAGGGGATCTTCTGACCCAGGGATCAAACCCTCATCTCTTGTATCTCCTGAGTTGGCAGGCAGATTCTTTTCTGCTTTGCCACCTAGGAAGCCCATATCTAAATAATAAGCATCATCAAAGAGTGAAAATTGGACAGGAATTAAAAATATGGGAAAATCAAGTGGCCAAAGGGTGTGAAAACATGATGTTAAGAAATTCTTGGTTTTTGTACTATTGGAAATAAAGAACAAATTCGATCAGTGACGTAAGAAGTGATATAAATTAAACTAGAATATGTTAGCAAACTCTCTGCTTCTAAAATCGGAGTCATGATGAAGAGAAGAGAGCCACTGGATTCACCTACTCGGAGTCTGGCTGTAACTCCCCTGGCGTTACTTCTGAAGACTACGGCGTTAGCCAACGGTGATGCTGAGAGAATACTGGACCCGGCAACGGGGCTCTCCAATGAGCTCTGCTACTAAACACTCCTGTGAAGCATTCACTTAATATATACATTCTTAGCATGTGGTCTCAGCAAGAGATCAGATAATGATTCATACCTCATTGCATATTTCAGTCAATGGGCTTGATTTCCTCATCCAATACTATTTGTCTCTTAAGCCAACTCTCCAAAAAGTTGTAAGGACAGTGGTGGAATATACAAAAGGCACCAGAGAAGCAACCCTGCAATGGTTTCCTTTGGTTGCAGTCTCACATGCGGCAGTGAGGGGGCAGGGCCTAACAGAAAGAAAAGGGCGAAATTCTTCTTAGTGAAGTCAGAGTCAAGACTTAGTTCAGAAGAGGCTAGGGAGTCATAACACAGTACATTGGGGAGAGATGATATACTTCACCCCCTGACAATTCATACTGCTCTCTTAGGAGGAAAACAGCAAGAAGGTGGAAGCTGGAGAAAATGGTGGAGGTCTGAGCAAAAGAAGATAACATTCTTACCCACAGAAAAGCATAATTCAAATCATATTCCACCCCTATACTGTATCAAATCCAGCTAATGGTGAGAAATAGGAAATGTTCTGTCAATCAAAGAATAGCAATTGAGTTCCTCCCTACATTCCATTTCCTTCTCCAGAGGATCTTCCAGATCTAGGGATCGATCCCATATCTCCTGCATTGCATCTGATGGCTGAAAGGCAAGATATTTACCCCTGAACCTCCAGGGAATCCCCGCTTCATACATTCCAGAGGGCACATTCTATGCAAACTCTGAAATTAAGGAGCTCAAAATCTAGCTAAGAATCCATGTGTATTTAAAAAATATAAGTAGCAGATAAACACTATAAGTCATAAGTGATATCAGGAGTTTAGAGCAGTGAGTAACTGCTGCGCTTCTGGGTGGTCTAGGAAAGCTTTATAAGCAACAAACCTGGAGCTGGGCCAGGTCAATGTCAAGGCTTGAACTATGCTGTCCTTCCTGGTTGACCTTTATTCTTTGGATCAATCATCAAGGAATCTTTAAATATGCAATAACAGAAGCCACCAAGTTCATTACATGAGTAAGTAAAAGTACTTTGCAAAATGTAAAATATCATATCACTTGAATCTTTAGAAGAGTAAGATTATTTGTCACCATCAGCATAATAATAGCATTTAACAGATGCAAACTATTATACAAAGGATGGATAAAGAAGGCCTTATGGTAAAGCACCAAGAACTATATTCAATATCCTACGATAAATCATAATGGAAAACAACATGAAAAAGTATATTTATATGTATAACCGAATCACTTTGCTGTACAGCAGAAGTTAACCTATATGTAAATCACCTATACGTCAATAAAATGTAAAAAACAAACACCATTTAATGTTAATTGAATGCTGTGCCAGGCATTACATTATTGACTGGAAAACATAATACCTATTTACAACCTCTGTCTTCCTCTATTATAGTCTAGAAAAGCAGAAGGTTTGCTTTCCTAGCCTTCCTTCTAACTGTGGGTATCCATGTTTCACAGTTCTGGACAGAAAGACATAAGCAGATATGTGCTGAGGGCTCCTGAGAAAGCCTTTGATTTTCATGTAACCATGAGGTTGAAGGCTAACACATGATGAATGGGTGAATGGGAAGATATACAGAATAAACGTCCTTGATCACAACACTGAGTCTCTAAACCAAAGGCAGAAACTTCTTATTTTAGACCTGTAAGGTGGTAATGCTATTTAACATTATTAATGAACACGAGCAAACTCTGGGAGACGGTGAGGGACAGGGAAGCCTGGCATGCTGCAGTCCGTGGGGTTGTGAGGAGTCGGATACGACTTGGTGACTGAACGACAACACTATGTAAACCCCCATCAGTCAGCTTAATAAACTGAAGATATTCCTGACATACTTACCATACACTTAGCAAAGGTTATAGAGTAGACAGGTGACAGAAACAAACTTCAAGCCCGTGTCTGCCAGACCCGAAGCCCTGACCCTTAACTACTGCACTAACAATGGTGTGAGCGGTGTTAGGAAAACCTGGGTCTCCCAATGACCCAAAGCCCTGACCCTTAACTACTGCACTAACAACGGTGTAAGCGGTGTTAGGAAAACCTGGGTCTCCCAATGACCAATCCTGTGTTTGTTTCAGTTGGAGGAAACTTTACGTTCTGGGTACATCTTAGTGATACATTTGAAAGAACAATGACGCTAACTTCCTTGGCTCTCAGTTTAGGAGTAAAGGGACTCAACTTATTGATTTATACCAGTTATCTTCTCCTGATTCCCTTCTTGACAAGTCTATGACCTTCTTCTTCCACTCTGATTTTCTTTCATGTTTGAAATCCAGAAAAACATTTCCCTGCAGAAAATTTTCATATCCCCTGTCTGTTCTGCACCCATCTGGACTTTGGAGATGGCCACAAATGAATTTTGTCCTTGTTTTCTATACAACAGACAAGTTTCATTTCCACAAGCATCTGATAACACTTAAAAATAAACAGCAGACTGTTTCTGGAGCATCTCTTATCCCCTTGCAATAGACCAAACTGGAAGATCATTCAGAAATATCTCAAAAAGCCTAAAACAACACTGAGCTGATGGGGATAGTGATCAGCTGTTGGCAGCTTGTTAGGGTTTTCATGACTTCACTTGAGAGTGAAATGTACTCTTCCTCTGTGGTTATGACTGGTCATTAGCAGGAGGATTAATGGGGCTGCTTTGGCTGTCATGGAAAGCTTAAGACACGTTCTTTATGTGGATCCCTTCTCTGCAAAGCTGATGGGTCACCTCCCTCAGCCAATTAGCTAATTGTCTGAAATCACTCCTCATAGATCAAGAAACACTGTCTGGTGAATGAACTCTGTTCATGCAAAAAGCAAGAGCCTTTTGTTTCCTTTTGAAGACCCTATTCAACTCTAAGGCCCCTTCCATCTACAACATTCTAAATTCTACAAATATGAACAATCAGTTCCAATGAATGAATCTTTCTGGGTTTATGACAAATGAATGTTTGTTTTTTTAAAACTATGGGGGCTTTTTTTTTTTTTAAAGAAAAAATTGTTTCTTAAATGCAGCTTCCTGACTGTGCCAGGTGTGAAACAGTCAGTCAGAGCAGCAGCAGTGGTGCTGGGCATCACTGGCTGTTCCCCTCAAAGCTTGTTGGATTAATGTCATCCTGGATGCTTTCTAGTCTGCTGACCAAGCACGGTCTTCCCAGAAAAATCTAGACTGACTGCTCAATTCTAACCAAAACAAAGCACCAAATCCTAAAAGTTCAGGGCTATCTGGAAGACTGGTAGCTGGCTCTCACTATATAAACAAGAGTGAGTGGCCCCTTTTTTTGTGGCTAACACTAGAAACTGGAGACAACGTCCATCTTCGGCCTGCTGGGAGAAGATGGGCTGAGAATCAGTCACCTTGCATTGGGTGGCAAGACACCCTTACTTACACTATTTGCATAATGTCTCTCAATGATTCTTATTTTCTTCTTCCAAATACAGTGTTATTTTACTCAGGTGCTATTCCCCCTAGTACTAAGATTTGTTTCTTCAAAAGACTAAAATCCCACAAGGACAGAAAAAAGGGAGAGCCCAAATCTCCTGCAACTGAGAATATTGGAAAAACTTTACTGGAGATGTAATATAAGACCTAAATTAAGGATGGACAGAATTTTACTAAATATAGATGAGAGAAGGAGTAAAAGAAAGTTCCCCAGGAAAGAGATAACGGAAAGAGTACATATCATGTAACAGATACCATGCTTTCATATAAATTCTTATCTATGCCTTATAATGACAATGCTAGAAAAGCCGGGTTCTCTCATAGCCTTTAAACACTTGAAGAAATCTACCCCAGGTTACAAAGCGAAGAAGTGACTCTAGGTCTCAAACCCAGATCTGGCTCCCAAGCATCTTTCCCACCACACTACTGAGGAATGGCATGCAGAGGTGGGAAAGACGTGGCTCATTTAGGGGACGTGAACCGAAATAATGTGGCGGGCAAGGTTACGGCAGCTTCTGAGTACCTGCTCTTTGGGAGTCACCCTTGAAAGAAAAGAACCCCGTAAGACAGACCCTACCAGTGCTTTCAGGTATAACCACAGTGAAACTGTCAACCCTTTGACAAGGGAAATCAGAGAGTAAGGTCATGTCTTTTAGTAGTCATGGAGCTGACACTCTTGTTCAGGGCCATGATGGTTGCTTCTTTCATCATCTCCATTTGGCAACATATTCAGATTGAACCTCAAAACTATCTGAGCCTTGATCCCACTGTGTACTAGTGACGCAGGTCAGCGTATACAAAAGGCAATGGTTATTCAAGGGGAACACATGGTTATTCAAGGATATTCAAGATATCCTACATATCTACATTTTGAACTCTATATGGATTCTCCCCAAATATCTCATAGTCTTTTTCCATTTACCAACATTATGCCTTTTCCTATTTCTCTATTCACAGGCTCTAAAATAAGGGCTAATGCATAGAAGTTGCTTATTAGAAGTTTACTGAAAAAATGATAAATAATAGGCATTCAATAAGTGCTTGTTGAGTAAATAAATGAACTGGATATTTCTGTTAGAAGTGCATGAGAGATGTTAAGCCACAGACTCAAGGTTAGAGGACTGGGGTACAATGTAAAGTAACATGGTAAATACAAGCTAGAGCCACTAGACAGACTAGGGGCACCCCGAATGCCAAGCATGGGAGTCTGACTCATTTTAGGCAACGACAAAGAGAATCCTGAATGTTGCTGAGGATGAAAACCTCATGCACGATGGTGGTGGGGTAAAACCCCAAAATGACTCCAGGGTTTTGGCTAACAGCCTGAAGGTACCAGACAGCTGTTGGGAAGACAGTGAACTCTCTGAAGGGAGAGGGCCAGGGAGATGGAATGAAAGCAGAATCCTTGTCTGTCTTTGCTTCACAAAGTTCCTCACTTTTCCATGATGATCCAGAAGATCTAATTCCCCTGCTATTTTCTTACTGTCATCTTCACCCTTTGTCTCAGCTATTTTTCTCTTTGGAATCCTCTGACCACTCCTCACATTCCTGATGCAAGTTACCATTTGATTGGATAAGTGTAATAATGTGTCACCGTCTCAGAAATGTTTAAAATGCCTCAGAATTTCCAACCTCTGTGGGAGAGAAAGGTCAGTGTAAATATATTGTGTTCTTGTCCCTCTGGACAAGACAAACTTCGCCTACTCAGTTCTGGCCAAGAGCCAAGGCTGAGTGAATTGCTTTCTTTCCACCTACCCTACTAAAGCAAAGCAGAAATAAATACAGGGAGTATCTCACTGCGTGGCCTATGCGAGTAAGACTGCACCTGCCTTTTGCTTTCCAGATGTGCCTACATGCTAGTGGGAACACCATTAACTGTTCTGCCCGGAACTCAGCCCAGTGCCTGTGCTTAAGCTCATCCTCACACCTCCAGGACCCTCACCTCACTCTCCCACTGTGCTGAAACTATACTCCTCCTTCAAGGCCTACCTTAAATGCTACCTCTATGATGCTTTCTTTTATCTTTTAAATGAAATGCAAAACCTTCCCCATGTAAACCCCTTTGACACCCTGTCCCTTACAAATCACAAGACTTGTGAGATAGTTTCTGCTGAATGTCTTTTCTCTCACTCTATTCCATTCATAAGACATTAGTTTTGAGGCCAGGGGCTATGTAATTTGGACATTCCTTATGGTTCCAAATAGGAAAAGGAGTACATCAAGGCTACATATTGTCACCCTGCTTATTTAACTTATATGCAGAGTACATCATGAGAAACGCTGAGCTGGAAGAAGCACAAGCTGGAATCAAGACTGCCGGAAGAAATATCAATAACCTCAGATATGCAGATGACACCACCCTTATGGCAGAAAGTGAAGAGGAACTAAAAAGCCTCTTTATGAAAGTGAAAGAGGAGAGTGAAAAAGTTGGCTTAAAGCTCAACATTCAGAAAATGAAGATCATGGCATCTGGTCCCATCACTTCATGGCAGATAGATGGGGAAACAGTGGAAAGTGTCAGACTTTATTTTCGGGAGCTCCAAAATCACTGCAGATGGTGACTGCAGCCATGAAATTAAAAGACGTTTACTCCTTGGAAGGAAAGTTATGACCAACCTAGATGGCATATTAAAAAGCAGAGACATTACTTTGCCAACAAAGGTCCGTCTAGTCAAGGCTATGGTTTTTCCTGTGGTCATGTATGGATGTGAGAGTTGGACTGTGAAGAAAGCTGAGCGCTGAAGAATTGATGCTTTTGAACTGTGTTGTTGGAGAAGACTCTTGAGAGTCCCTTGGACTGCAAGGAGATCCAACCAGTCCATTCTAAAGGAGATCAGTCCTGGGTGTTCACTGGAAGGACTGATGCTAAAGCTGAAACTCCAATACTTTGGCCACCTCATGCGAAGAGTTGACTCATTGGAAAAGACTCTGATGCTGGGAGGGATTGGGGGCAGGAGGAGAAGGGGACGCCAGAGGATGAGATGGCTGGATGGCATCACTGACTCAATGGACGTGAGTCTGAGTGAACTCTGGGAGTTGGTGATGGACAGGGAGGCCTGGCGTGCTGCGATTCATGATGTCGCAGAGTTGGACACGACTGAGGGACTGAACTGAACTGAAATCTGGTTCCCAGTGTAGTGTCTGTACTTACTACAAGTAGAAAGCTATCAAACACTTGCTGAAATAATGAAATTATTACTTTCAATGAACTTCCACACATATTACTTCCAGGCATGATTATCCCTACTTTACAAATAAGAAAACGCAGGCCACGTAAAAGTGACTCAGAAAACAGACCAAGTTTTTCACAGAGGCTGAGATAAAAGGCCCACATAAGAGGATGCAGATTGACTCTGGACACTTCTTGGATAACTGCTCCCATCTTTTATTGAATAACCCATCGAGAACATAAACTGCTAGATTTTTGGGGAGTAAATTTGTTGATATGCATATTGAGTCAAGAAGAAATTCACGCAATCTGAACCAGTACGTCTATTTCGCAAAATTCATCTTAAGAAAATATCTAGAGATGTGGACAGACTTGCACAAGAAGAGGACCACTGCACTGTTGTTTAAGACAGTAATAAAATCTGTAAAATCTCTTGCTTCCCAATTGACAGATTGAAAGTAAGTTTGTATCTCTTTCTTTCCAAATCCCAAAGAGGCACACAGGGAATAAATTAGTACTTGTGGTTATGGTGGAGAAAGAGAAATAAAGGGAGAAAAAGGAACAGACTAGAATTTTTTAACACTTTTCAAAAGATGAAAAATAGATGTATGTACATAAAACCCAAGTGACAACAGGCCAGGCAAAGAAACATGGGGAAAAATTGCATGCAGTATTCAATGTTGATCCTCAGTGGGCTGGGAAAGGTCCCATGATGAACATTAGAGCATCACTGTCCAATAGAAATGTAATGCAGGCCACATACATAACCCTGAAATTTATTTTTACATTTAAAAAGTAAAAAGAAGTAGGTGAAATCAATTTTAATAATGTCAACTACAAATTGGCACTTGCCATCTACCTCTACAAGGATTAAATAACGTGCTGCTGTAGCCACTGACTTTCAATACCCTCTGAAAGGAGTTCAGGGTGCAGAAAAGAAATGAGGCACTCTTTGCTCTAGGAAAAACTGGCACAACAGGTCTTCAGATAGTTAGGTATTTTCAGGAGCCAATTTTATGAGCCCAATTCTTGTATTTCCTATCTAGAAAAGCACTAAACTCCTTCATGGTGATGACTACTCCTCATTACCAGTGCAAGGAAACCTTCTGCAAAAAAAATATGTGCTTGACTGCATGTACTCCCCCTTCACCAAAATCTCATATATACTGACTTGTACCTTACCTCCCTGGAGCAGTTTCTTAGAGTTATATGAGATGCTGTCTCCTGGGCTATAGTCCTCATTTTGCCCCAAATAAAACTTAACTTAAAAAAATGCACAATGTGAAAGCTGCAATTCAGCAATAATATATCCAAAATATCATCGTTTTAACATATAATCAATATAAAATGAATTTTGAGTTTTTCTTTGAAATCCAATGTGCATTTTACACTTATAGCAGATCTTAATTCAGATGAGCCAGGTTTCAAATGCTGAACAGCTCACACTTGGTTACTGGCTATTATACTCCACAGTGCAGAATTAGAGGTTAAGGAGAACAAGGTCAGGAAGAGGAGCAGAAATCAAAGTGATTAATTTCAGGGCTGCCTAAATAACCATCTGGGCAAAACATTTTAGATATGCATGGACTTCAAAGTTTAATTCCTATGCGTTCTTTCTGAAACTACTACCAAGGATGCTAAAAGCAAAAAAATAAAAAATCTTAAAAAGAAGATGACATGGGGCACAAGAAAGGAGATTTAACTCAGGACTTCAGGGAAATGGCAGCAGGCTTTGAAAATAGAAATGAAACTCTCTGGACTTAAGAGAAGAATGTGTCAAGATGGAAGTCATTTCCCGCAAAAAACAGTATGAATACGAGCTAAATGATGTGAGTAGTCATAAGGTAAAGGCAGATGTTTCTTTCTTCAGTCCAGGAAAAAAAGGCAATTAGAAAATCCAAGGAAAACAAAAAGCAAAGACAAGGTATAAACACAAAGCAAAGAGAATGTGGCAAGTGATGGAATGTAGAAAGAGAATCTCTTTGATCTTGATGTTTAGAACATTCTGGCTTAAATGTCACAAGTTTGTATAGCTGAACCTTATTTTCTTCCTAGTGAGTCAAACTATGCAACTCAGTTCTGTTGTGATAAGTAGGTAACTGTAATACTACAAAATATACACACTACTTAATTCTTAGAATCAAATGCACAGGTAAAACTTCCGACTTATTTTATAGATCTGAATATAAATATTATCTAGCTACACAGTACATGTCTTAAGATAGGAATGGACTGATTTTCTCTTTTTACCCGGTGGAGAGTCAAAATATTCTATATACAGTAGGGAGGGAAAAACACAATTTTAGGACTAAGTGGTATGCTGCATACAACAAGTTTGATGTACTGGCTTTAATGATTCAGTGATGCCTCTTTGTGCAGGAAAACAAAGGTTCCAGTTATCTAGTGTTACAAACTGGCTTCATGAGTGAGCCACACTACGGCCATTAAATTATCCTCTGAATTTATAATAAGTGTTTTTAAGCTTAAAATGTTAAATGAAATAAACTGTACCCAAAACTGTAGAGACAGAATGAAGCCTAGGCAAATGGAATGAAATCTGAGCTACACTTACGTATTAGGAGAGATTTAGGTTAGAGTTCAGTAAGCACGAAACTTAAAGAGGCGTGGGACTCTAGCTGAGACAAAAGTGCTACAAGGAGCAGCCAAGGTTAAGAGTGAGGCACTGGCACCACCTCTGATCCAGCTCTGTCATTATTCCCTCTTTCCCAAAGCACACACTTTGTACTCATTAAATAGCCACAGATTTAGATCCTCAAGGCTACTTGAATGATTTAGGATGGCCAAGGAACCATCAAACTAGGCAGGGTAGTCAAGGGAGGCTTTTTAAATTTTTGTTTATCTATTTAATTATTTCTGGTTATACATTTTATTGCTCTATTGTTTAAACTTTTTATTTTGTTTGGGGGAATAGCCAATTAACGATGTTAATGCTAGTTTACTTATCATTTAGTTAGTATGTGATAGCTTCAGGTGGACAGTGAAGGGATTCAGCTATACATATACATGTATCCATTCTCTCCCAAACTCTCCTCCCATCCAGGCTGCCACATAACACTGAGCACACTCCCTATGCTATCCAGTAGGTCCTTGTTGGTTATGCATTTTAAATACAGCAGTGTGTACATGTCCATCCCAAACTCCCTAACTGTCCCTTCCCGTTATACTTTCCACACCCAGCTTCGCAACTATAAGTTCGTTCTCTGTTTCTATTTTGTAAGTAAGTTCATTTGTATCATCTCTTTTTTAGATTCCACATATAATGGATGTCAAATGATATGTCTCTTCTGTCTGACTTACTTCACTCAGCATTTTTTTTTTTTTTAATTCAAATGTGGGCTTTCCTGGTGGCTCAGTGATAAAGAATCCACCTGCCAATGCAGGAGACGCAGGTTCAATCCCTGGGTCGGGAAGATCCCTTGCAGAAAGAAATGGCAACCCATTCCAGTGTTCTTGCTTGGGAAATCCCATGAAGAGAGGAGCCTGGCGGGTTACAGTCCATGGGGTCGCAAGATTCAGACATGACTTAGTAACTAAACAACAAAACAGTTGCTGTAGAATATTATATGTTATAGGTATACACTATAGTGATTCACAATTTTTAAAGCCTGTATTATAAAACATTGGCTTTACTCCCTGTACTGTACTTGTAGCTTGTTTTATACCTAAAAGTTTGTACCTTCTCCTCCCCTCCTCCTCTATTGCCCCTCCCCTTCCCTTTCCCTACTGGTAACTACTGATTTGTTCTCTGTGTCTGTGAGACCACTTCTTTTTTTTGTTATGTTCACTAGCTTGTTGTACTTTCCAGATTCCACATATAGATGATAACACAGAACACTTGTCTTTCTCTGTCTGATGTATTTCCCTTGGCATAATGCCCTCCAAGTCAACCCACATTGCTGCAAATGGAAAAATTATTTTTTATGGCTAAGTAATATTCTATTCTGTACACCACATCTTTTTTATCTATTCATCTGTTGATGGACACTTAGGTTGCTTCCTTATCTTGGCAATGCTGCCACAGACACTAGAGTACATGTATCATTTAGAATTAGTGGTTTTGTTTTTTCCGACATATACCCAGGGGTGGAATTGCTGGCTTATATGGTAGTTCTGTTTTTAGTTTTATTTGAGACACCACCATCATATTTTCCACAGTGGCTGCACCGATTTACATTTCCACCAACAGTGTACAGGGGTCAAGGGAGATTTCTTGGAAGAGCTAAGCCCTGAACTGTAACCTCAAAGGATATGTAGGTTGGAACATGGTAACTGTGGAGACCACGGAATCCTTAATGGACAAAGTGGAAGCAGAAACCAGCTCCCAGACTGAAGTGCTAAGGAGGATCTCATGGAAGGCAGGAGAACGCGGTCAGCTGGAAGACACGGTGACCAGCAGGCACTGGGAGACGCTGTCTTGTCCTCACCCCACCGCCGACACAGAGACTGCTTTTCAGGACTGTATTTCAGAAGATGGAGGTGTAACCACAAATGGGTAAACTGGGTTTCCGTTTTCCTCCCATCAACCTACACTCGATCCTCTCTGTATGAGACCGACTGTCCTTTCTCTACTTGTCTTACACCTCACATTTCTCCCCATAAGTTTCCCACTAGCAAATAATCACATCAACGACAGAAGAGTTTGCTTCCAGGGACCAGGACAGTCGACTTGGCAGCTGGTCGGACAGTCCAGCAGGCAGAATGACTACAGTGCTTTCCCACGCCGGACTTTGAAATCTGACTGCCCCACTCGGCCAGAGAGAAAGCAGGGTATTTATTAAGGCGCCTTAGATAGATCTTTGTACTCAAAAAACATCCTGTGTAAGTCTCAAACACCTCTTCTCTGCACTTTCCGGGAGCTGGGGTTGGAACCTAAAACTTCTCACCCCAAGTTCCATGCTCTTCTCTCTATACCATACTACCTCCTAGAGAGTGAGGAAGAAGAGGGAGTGAATTTACCAAAGCTACAACGATGAAGAGCAAGAACTGAGCACTATAGCCTGTTATCTTCCCATTCCCTCCGGTATTTTTAAAAAGAAACAAAACACTCCTGCTAAGCAAGACTCAGAGATTCCTCAAAGACGACAAAAGTGAACAGCCTTAAATAGACTTTTCTTTAAAGGGCAGGAGGGCACATTAAATATCAGAGCACAGGGGACTTTTCTCTGACATGATTCTGTCCTGGCTGAAAGAAGGTTTTTGGGGGAAAAGACTATTTCCCCAGTATGAGCACAGCATCTAAGAGATTCCACAAGGGGTAGTGAGTTGGAGAGGGAAAGGAGGGAGGCTGACTCACTGTTTGTTTTCCAAAAATAAAAACTCAAACCAAACACAGTGAGACTCAGCTATCCAGCTGGGTATTCCAAGGATTAACTGTCTGTGTGGCCAGGCACTTAACTTCATATTTCTGATGGACCAGCTGTAAAATGGGAGAAGAATTCAGAATATGGTTTCTGGTCAAGAGAGCACCAAGAGAGCTGTATTTATAGCTTCTGAAATACAAACCAATGCAAATGGCCTGACATAGAACCCTTGGCCTTAGGTCCCAACATCCTTACTATGGAAAATGTAAGTTTGGGCTGGGGATATGAATGTCCTCAGAAAGGCAGTGTTACCTCACATTTTTATATTCTTTTCACAGGTTACAGCTGGGCATTTTATAATATAGATTCTACCTCAATGTTTAAAACAAAATGCCGGCATAATAGACTAGAAAGTATATGCATTTTGTTGTTGGGAAATTATGAGTTTGAATTGTGGTTGTATGATTTGAGCAAATTACTTAATCTTTCTAAGACTTCTTTTCCTCATCGTTAAAATGGGGATATTTGTCTATCTTAGAATCTTTACTTATTCAGAATTAAAGTTTCTGATACATAAGACACTCAAAAGATAATTTCCATATCAACCCTTACCTCACACCACATACAAAAATTAACTTGAAATGGATCATAGATCTAAGTGTAAAAGCTCCCAGAGGGAAACACAAGAGAAAAGTCTTTGTAAGACTGTGATTTAGATAAACAAACAAACAAAAAATTATAAAAGAATAAAACAGATCATCAAAATCCAAAGCTTTTGCTTCTCAAATGGAATCATTAAGAAAATGAAAAGGCAAGCCAGCCCCAAGGAGAAAATACTCACATGTTTTCACAAAAAGAAACATTTCACATATTTCTAGCTTACAAAGAGCTGTTACTCAGACCATGTTAAAAAAAAAAAAAAAAAAACTCTTAACAACTTAATAACAAGAAGATAAATTATGCCATTTTAAAAACAAGTAAAAGATGGGAACAAGGACTATACAAAAGAAGCTATATAGACAAAAGACTAGTTATCACCCCAAAAGATGCTAAAGATTATTAGATATCAAGGAATGCAAAATTAAAGCCACAATGAAATACTACTACTTGTAAAGCCATCAGAATGGCTAAAATTAAAAAGGCTGACCACTCTAAGTGCTGGTGAGGAGGTGGCACATCTGAAATCACACACATACACGGTCGGTGGGAATGTAAAATGGAACAGACAACTTTGAAAACAGGCCTGCAGTTTTAGAAAAAAGTTTAACCAACAACTACCATATGACCCAGCCATTTGCAACCCAGGAGAAGTAAATATATATGCCCACACACGTGCAAATGAATGTTCATACCAGCTTCGTTTAAAATAGCCAGAAACTGCAAACGACCCAAATGTCCAGCCACAGGAGGTATAACCATGCAGTGGACTAGAACTCAGGGATAAAACAGACATACGCACAATGACACGGACACATCTAAAAAAATCATGCTGAGAGAAAGAAGACAGGCAGAAAAACGCACACACTGTATGATTCTATTCATAAAAGGCAAACTAATTTATAGCGACAGGAGAATGCTAACCTGGGGCAGAGGGCAAATGGAAGGACAGAACACGAGGAGACCAGAGAAGTCTTTGGGGGCTGACAGAGATATTCCGTATCTTGACTGTAGGAGTCACTTCATAGGTATACACAACTGTTAACATTCAGTGAATTCATTCAGATGTAATTTATTGTGTGTAAATTATCCCTTAAAGTTGATAAGGAAAAAATAAATTCACTATGCTACGCCTCCTGCTACTAGAATCAAGGGAGAAAGTTACTGTTGCCAATCTCATGGCCACACGGAACACGGGAAACTGCATACACGTTGCCGAGGACAGGAATGGTGCTGCAGAAGCCTTTCATTTACTGAGGATCAGTTTGGGTGTTTGGCAATGTGCTGGGCACTCTATACATCTCTATACACATTATTTAATACTGTGTAAATAATATTCAATGTTGTGTAAAGCTATCTTATTAATTCTAACAAGTTTGATGAGGTAGGCACTATTACTTCTGTTACACAAGAGGAAACAGGCTCAGAAGGAACTCATCAAATCTACCCCACATGGTAAATGGTAGGTCTGGATTCAATGATGGATCTGGAATCAAACCAGGTAAGCTAGACTTCAAAAGACAATGCTATCATTTCCTACAGTGCATAAGGCCTCCTCAGGAAGGCAAAGCCCTGACGGCCCACAGACAGGAAGGGTTCCTAGAGAGCCTGTTCATCAGGACTGGCAGATCCTCGCAAGCCCTTCTCAAAGGGGCCTGAGAGGGTGGGAAGAGGGGTATGCCTCTGCTTGTGAGGCCAAGGAGAATCCTCTCACTGGGCTCCAGCATCTGCTGGTATTTTGTTAATTCTTGGCTCCTCCATACTCACCCACCCACTGGTTTCCCAGAGAAGAAAAGCCAAAATATCTTGGCTGAACAGGCGAATGGGTCACAGATGACAGAGGTAAAAAAAAAAAAAAAAAAAAAAATCAAGAAGTTCTGTAATAAGCTTTTTAAAAGCAAAAACAAATTGCACACTTCCTCGTTCTGCATTTTCCTTATTCTCTTTGAGTTATCCATCTTGTGAAACATTCTTCCGTCCACATTTTCATTCATCACAATGGAAAATGTGAGGCCAATGGGTCATGCTGAAAGTTTAAATAAATTTACAGTCTTCCCGTTTCAGACCAGCAATAACCCAGTTTCCCTGAAGCCAGCCAATGGATCAAGAAGAAGGTGGCTTGAGCTGCAGAGAGTGGGCCACGGAGAGAAAACACGGGAAGCTCAGATCTAAAGGGGTATTTCAGGATGGGGACCAGCTCTGAGACGACGGGGCAGAGACCTGAGTTCTGGGATTAGCACTGTCGAATCATCTGTGAGGCTCTGGCAAGTCACCCCCTCTCTCCGAGCCAATCTCAGAAGATTAGATTGGTTATGTTTTTCAACTCAAAAACAAAGGCCCTCCATTTATAACCAGAAATAATCTTTCCCCTAAACCTTTAAGATTCTCATGCACTTCCTCTTTGCGAATTGCTCTGTTGCCTCTTTAATTCCCCAGTAGCCAAGCTTTACTTTCTGAAATCTGTACTATAAAAACGGGCAGCTTTTCATTTATCAGCATATATTGTGACACCAAATAAAAAATCTTAAACTATATACAAACATACAGTGAAATTCTGTCATAATCCTGAGCGTGTGTTAACTGATGGTCAGGGATTAAATGTGCTAATTAATGTAAATTGTGTTTGGGGTGGTTCCTCATTTCCATTCCTGACTTAGTATGAACTGCAATATTACCAAAGCTCTTTGCTCCCTCCTCACGCAGGTTAAAAATTCATTCACACAGGGAGGTGTGCTTTTGTGATCATATAACTGGCTTCTCCTCCCCCAACCAGACTCTGCCAAATTGTTTCTGGTAAGTCAGCTCTGGAAAGTAAAAATTCCCTAGACGCTCTGGACGTGGGGTGAGAGGAAGACACATAACCCAGCAGGGGAACTGAAACATTCCCCCTTGTGTTCACTTCTGTCCCGGGAGGATGGGGGCAGGGAAGCTGCAGAAGAAGCTTTCAGAGGAAACAGACTTGCAGGACTTTTGCTGCAAACAATCGGGTACTGCATCCAGCTCCTGACTGAGGCAACTAAAACCACTGGAGAACAAGTGGGCCAGAGTTCTTGCTCCAAAAACAAGAAAGTAGCTCACTTCTGCTTCACATATTATAGCCTAAAACCTATATTCTAGTGTCATCCCTGGAGCTCAACGCCAGTGTTGGAAGGCAACTTTGACATCATTAGGCCAGTGACCCCCCCTACCCCCTTTTTAAAGAAGTAGAACCCTTTATTTCTACATAGAAAGTTTCCTGCAGAACCATGACATATAAAAACAAAAACAGAACTGCTCGGGGGTGGGGACGGGGGACACACACAGGGAGAGGCCTGCCAGCTCAGCGGCCGTCATCCCTCTCATCGGGCACCATTCTGGATTCCCAGGACCGTAACCAACACTATTAAGTCTGCTGATGTGTGCTGATTTGTGTGTGAATGGTAGGTCCACTGATTTGTGGAGTTTACAGATAAAAACATCGATGACCACACCTTTATTTTGACTCAGTAGGCTGGGGTGGGTGCTCTCTGTGTTTTCCCTTGGATCTTCTCCTCCAGTGATCTCATTAACTCTCAGTGCTTCACTTACCATTTCTACATGGAAGACTCAAACTGTACATTTTTAGACATACAATCTCTCTACTGGGCAAAACAGGGTGTCTGCGACATTCTGACGGGAGGGGGCAAGCATGGATCCAGGGATCCATGTAGACAGGAATCTGGACATCTGGAGGCAGAATCCAAAATTCTGGACAGGTCTCTAGTTGTAAGAGAACTACTGAGAAAAAAAGAAAAACAGGACTTTCTAAAGACTCAGGGTACAAGGCAGGGACTCGGTCAAAGGAACAGATTTTGAGCAAGAGCCCTTTTTAAAATTGGGGGCCAAAGGCAGAGGGGGACTAGCTTTCAGGCTGACATGATGTCAACTTTTAGAGGTTCAGATCTGGTCCTTAAATTCTACCCCACCTCACTCCCATCGTGAGCAGAACTGCTTCACAGGTCTGTCATAAGCTCCGAGAGGACAGAGCCAAGCAGACCTTCACAGCTGAGAAAGTCCAGGTCCTACTTGTCTAGCAAGCTGGAAGCATGTGACAAGCTGAGAAGATGCAGGCCAGATGTCCCTAATCCTTTTTCAGGTCATTCACTGGGACAGATGCAGATCCCTATCAACCCTAGAGTCATTTCTCTCCTTATTGCTGCTATAAAACTAATGTTTTGTCCACAAAACTGCTATGAGACACTATGGTCCCAGGGAAGGTAAACCTCCTCCCATTCAGCCCCAGAAGTCGAATCCCAGTTAGTCTAAAGCAATTATGCAAACCCATTCCCCTTTGCCAGGAGTGGCCCAAAGGCGGGCCTGTAACCTAGTTCTGACCAAAACAACAACAACAACATCAAAACCCAACTCCATAAGGGGTTTTTGAGGAGGGAAAGCGCCTAACTTTCTTGGTGACATACTTGAGCCACTGAAAGAACCCTGACACTTCCTGCCTCTCACTCTGCTAAACGAACACCAATGTCCTTGTGATTTAAGTCACTATTACTCAGATTTTCTGTTAACTGCTGCTAAAAGTTTTCCTGACTGATCTGCTGACCTACTTGAAAACCAGATGAGCTCTGTATCCTGTAACCTTCATTATGTGGATATACAATGTTTCTTGCCTTCAGTTTTAGGAGGTTTACAGATTTTAGAATCCTTACTCTGGATTAATGGTTCTCAAAGTGTGCTCCCTGGACCAGTAGTACTTAGTGTCACCTGAGAACTTGTGATACTTGCTATTTCTTGATGATGACCCCGGACCTACTAAATCAGAAACCCATTCAATGGGGTCTTGCAATATGTGTTTTACTAAGTCCTCCAAGTGATCTGATTCATGCTGAACTTTGAAGAACATTGTTCTGAGCCAAGCATTACTCAATTTTTGTGATGATAGAAATGTTTATATCTGTACTGTCCAGTATGGTAGTTGCTAGCCACGTGTCTTCTGAGCACTTATGATGTGGCTAGTGTAACCGAGAATTAGTTTTAATTTATCCAAATACCTGCCCACAGCTAGTGACATCTGTAAAGGGATTTTATATTTTCAAGTCACAAAATAAGCCAGCGGTTCTTACACTTCAGTGTGCATCAGTGGCCCCCCCTAACCTTTTTGGCAATAGGGACTGGTTTCATGGAAGGCAATTTTTCCAATGAATGGCGGGGGTGGGGGGGTAGTTTGGGGATGATTCAAGCACATTACATTTATTGTGCACTGTATTTCTCTTATTATTACATCAGCTCCACCTCAGGTCACCAGGCAAGATCCCAGAGATTGGATTGCATTAGAGGATTTTGTAGAACAGACTGCAGGCCCCAACATGTAGAACTGATGATTCAGTAGATTTTCCTAGGGCCTGAGAATCTGTCTAGTTGGTTCCTAGGAGAAGGGCATGACAACCCACTCCAGTAACCTTGCCTGGAGAATCCCATGGACAGAGGAGCCTGGCTATGTGATGCTGATGGCACCAATGCAGGGACAGCACTTTGAGAACCACTGGGCTTCTAGCGGCACTAATGGTTAAGAACCCGCCTATCGATGGAGCAGACACAAGAGACTCGGGTTCAACCCCTAGGCCAGGGAGATGCCCTGGAGGAGGACGTGGCAAGCCACTCCAGTATTCTTGCGTGGAGAATCCAATGGACAGAGGAGCCTGGCAGGCTACAGTCCATCGGGTCGCAGAGAATCAGACACACACAGCAGGAGGTAAACCAAACTTTCTTGTGCCTTCCTACAACCTATATGAAAGCCACTTTTCTACCATTCTAACCAATGTTTTCCTTTGTGTTCATCAAATTAACAAACTGGTAAAGTTCCCGGACAGTAGACGCTGGCATCTTCGAGCTTTGTATGTCCCACTGTACACTCTAGCTCAGTGCCCTGGGTCTAACAGGTGCCTGATATTATGAAAAAATGACTGTTCCCTCAAAGAGGAAAAGTTTTGGAAGGGTCTACCATGCTCCACAGACCATGATTATGTCCTTTTAATCAGGTGGCAGGCCATAGGTTTCAAAAGAGATGCACATAAAGGTTAAGTGACTAAGGTACTAGGCCCTACTTCTTATCTTTCTATATTTCAAATTATTACCTCATAAACTGTTTAGATCTATTTGTAGAAGTGATGTGTGTGTGTGTGTGTAAATACTGAAAACTAAATTATTCCAGAATCAAAAATACTTCTGACGCTATAATGGTGGTATGAAAGGCAAAAGGACTGGTGATCTAGACAGGGTGCTCCACCTTCTCAAATTACACCACACAGAAAACCATCTCTGCCAAAGACCTGGCTGGCCAGCAATCCAGCTTTTTCAAGCAAGCATTAATGGGAAAGACAAGAATCAAGGACAAACACACAGGGGACTTTTCTGAAGGTCAGAAAAGCAACAATAAATACCATGCCCAGAAAAGCTTTTAAACCTGACCTTTTTCTCTGCCGAAGCCATTCGCTTTCCAGCATCTTCAATCTAATAGACTGAAGTGGGCTGAAATGGCTCTTAGGAGAGAGCTGGGGCTAGTCTGTTCCTTAATGCTGCCTCTCCAGCGCTACTCTAGCAGCAGCATTCCGGGTAATTACATCATTATACCATAATGGAACACATGCAGTTCGAGTGAAACAGCCCAGCAGCTCCCCAGTTGAGAGAGGAGAAAAAGGCTGCCACTTTCCCATTCAATTTCCATTAACCCTTCAGGTTCTGGATTATTCTCAAAGGCAAACCACCCTCATATAGGACTTTTCATAATTTTAAAACAGAGGCCGTGGAGGTGGAGCTTAGCTGAAGACTAGGAGCCAAGTGTATACGTTCATGTCATGGAAATCTTTCACTAGAACAGCCATCAGGAGACTTGGCTACAGCTCTGGCTGTGCTATGAACATCTTGCATAACCTTGGGGGAAATCATTTGCGTCTTTTAGGTTTCAGTTTCCTTATCTATAAAGAACAGTAAAACTCTCAGAGGATCCCAAAATGTCCCGGTAGGCAATTTGGGATTAGATCGAATGATTGCAAGAGCTCTTCCAGCTCTAATCTATTATCTAAAAAGACTCCACCAATAGGGAAGGCAGAGAAGGAGTAAGAGATGAAAGGCCAACTCAATATGGTTTTCAATAAGTTAATTAGATAAGGGTTTCTGCCTCTACTCTGATCCATGCATCAGTGTCAGACTATCTTCATCAATATCCATAGCAACTTTTCAAAAGACCAAGGTCAGAACTCATTAATGTATCTTAAGCCTGTCTCCCCAAAGAGAGAAAAGACACAGGAATACAAAACACATTGGGATAGAAGCTAGGAAACCAAGGTCCTAGCTGTCACTGACTCCTCCTATAACCCCGAGTCAGTCGCTTAACCTTGGCCAACTCATCTTTAAGGCACCGTGGTACAGGGGAGAGGGGTTAGGATTAGACCCTTTCAGTTCAAGCAGTCTACGATTTGAGATCTCTGAACAAGTTTCAAATGTGCCTACTGGATACTGAGGCTGCAGGGGTGGGTGGCGGTTGGCACCAACAGCATGCTAAAAATGTCAAACCCTGCAAGACAGAAATGAGTTCTCTTATGATATTCTAAAGGTTTTCTCACAGACATGTCACAAATATTATCTAACAGACCTCAAGGAAAGAATTAAAACATACAAAGAAAGAATTAAAACATACAAAGCTACATATTCATCGTATATCTGAGAATCTTCTCTTTCTAGTGTCCAAAAGGAAGAATATAAAATGCGTTCTCTGCACTTGTCTTCTGGGCTTCATACAGAAGGTAAGAGACTTTGATTTTTAGTGGTAAGGTAATGTAGATATTCTGGAAGATCTTCCCAAGAAAACAATTTAAAAAGCTAGATAAATAGTCCTAAAAATTAGTTTTAAAAGTGCATCATTGGCACTTCCCTGGTCCAGTGGCTAGGACTCCATGCTCCCAAGGCATGGGGCCTGGGTTTGATCCCTGGCTGGGGACCTAGAACCCAACTGCCACAACTAAGACCTGGTGCAGCGAAAGAAATATTTGTTAATTAAAAAAATAAAAATGCATCATGCTGAGCTGTCAAGAATACTTGAGGGAATGAAAATTAAAGGAATCTGCACAGAGCAAAAATTAAATGAGATGAAAAGCAGGTGGAAACAACCCAGATGTCTGTTAATAAATAAAGGATAAACAAAATGCATCTATCTTATGCATATGATGGATTACTATCCAGCCTGAAAAAAGGAAGTTCTGACACATGCTAAAGACATTATACTATGTGAAATAAGCCAGAGACAGTGCAAATTTTCTGTGATTGCACTTATATGAGGTAACTAGAATAGTTAAAATCAGAGACCAAAACTAGAATGGCAGTTGCTGGGGGCTGGAGGTAATGGAGTGTTATTGTTTAATGGGCACAGAATTTCAGCTTGGGAAGATGAAAATGTTATGGAGACGGATGGTGGTGGTGATCACCACTGTGATATCTACCACCACTGTGATATTACCACCACTGTGGTATCTAATAACACTGTGAATTATCTAATGCCACTGAACTGCATACTTAAAGACTGTTTACATGGTTAAATTTATATTGTATACCTTTTCATAATAACAAATAATTAAATGAAAGCAGAAATCCTGGAAGGAAAGAGAACACTACAGCCAGCTTTTGCCCTGTGGCTATGTAACAAACACTAGTGACCACTGCAACGATCACTTATGGTATGGGCAACTGAAGATAAAGTCCGGAGCCCACCTTAGGTGAAGCAGTCTTATATGAAATCTCCTTTTAATTTGGGATGCCAATGGACTATACCCTCAATATAGAGACGAAGCATAAACAAATCCACAGCACTGAAAGGACCACAAAGAAGCTATCCTGTCTCAACCAGAAGAGGAGAAATGTCTCTCCTAAGAATCCATAACCAAAAGCTGGCTCTGATGAAGATTTGTGATCAAATTCATGCAACCTTAAGTGAAGATCTACAAATAGTCCACTTAGCAATATTTTCAAAGATATTGGCAAAAGCAACTCCTCATCCTTTCTAGCAGGATAAAGGTTTTACCCAGGCCTCAAATAATTCCCACAGATAAAAGTCCTAAGGAACATTAGATCTTAAAACAAAAGCAAAACAAAACCCACACATCCCAAAATAAGCCACATGAGGGACAGCCAAGAAAAACAGAGCAAAATAAGATCCTCAAAGCCTTCAGATATTGAAACTAGAGACAAAATATGAAATGTCTATGATTTTTATATCTTAAGATTTAAGAGAAAGACTGGAAAAAAACTAGTGAGGAACAACAGAGTATTGAAAAAGAACCATGCACATTTGAAAACATACCAAACAGAACTTCCAGAAATGAAAGTTATAGTTGAAATTAAAAAGTCAATGGCCAGGTTAAACAGCAGATTAGATACATCTAAAGAATTGATTAGTAAATTAGAAGAGCAATCCCAAGAAATTCCATCGAACGTGACCAAGAAATGAAGATAAAAAAAAAATCAGAGTTTAATGGATGATAGTGCTAGAGGAGTCTAACATGTATCTACTCTTTTCACTGAAGTTCAAGTAAAATTAGAAAGAATGGAGAAAGGCATTATTCAAACAGCTAATGGCTGAGAATTTTTCCAGAATAGCTGAAAGAACACCAAACTTCAGATCCAGCAAGCTCAACAAATGTCAAAAAGGATAAATAAAAAACAACATATTATGATGAAATTTAAGAACACCAAAGACAAAAAAAGATATTAAAAGAGAAGCAGAGAGAGATCATCCACAAAAGAAGAGCAATTAGACCATCAATTGGCTTCTCAACAGCAAAAGTAAGATCTAGAAGACCACAGAAAAATATTTCCAATGTATTAAGAAAAAATAACTGTCAAGAGAACGAGGAGACAAGCCACAGACTGGGAGAAATTTGTGTAAAACAGAGATCTGATAATGCACTGCCATCTAAAATATACAAAGAATGCAAGACCTCACTAAAGAAGACACACAGATGGCAGGTAAGCTATGACAAGATGCTCCGCATCATATGTCACTGCTGCCAAGTCGCTCAGTCGTGTCCGACTCTGTGCGACCCCATGGACTGCAGCCCACCAGGCTTCTCGGTCCATGGGATTCTCCAGGCAAGAACACTGGAGTGCGTTGCCATTTCCTTCTCCAATGCGTGAAAGTGAAGTCGCTCAGTCGTGTCTGACTCTTAGCAACCCCTTAGCCTACCAGGCTCCTCCATCCATGGGATTTTCTGGGCAACAGTACTGGAGTGGGGTGCCATTGCCTTCTCCCATATGTCATTAGGGAAATGCAAATTAAAACAATGAGATATCTCTACATATATACTGCTGCTACTGCTAAGTTGCTTCAGTCGTGTCCGACTCTTTGTGACCCCTTGGACTGCAGCCTACCAGGCTCCTCCATCCATGGGATTTTCTAGGCAAGAGTACTGGAGTGGGGTGCCACTGGCCCAAATCCAGAACACTGACAACACTAAATGTTGGTGAGGAGATGGTACCAATAGGAACTCTCATTCACTGCTGGTGGGAATGCAAAATGATACAGCTATTTTGGAAAACTTGATAGCTTCTTCAAAAACTAAACATGCTCTTAGTTTATGATTCAGCAATTATGCTCCTGCTACATTTACTCATGAAGCTGAAAACTTATGTCCACATAAAAACTTGCGCATTGATACTTAGAGCAGCTTTATTCATAATTACTAAAACCTGGAAGCAACCAAGATGTCTATCAGTATGTGAATGGATAAACTGTGGTACATTCAGACAGTAAAATATGATTCAGCACGAAAAAGATACATGAATTAGTCCCAACACTAGAAGAAATAATTATGCTACATGATAAAAGGTATTAACTAATGCTACTGTGGCAATCACAAAGAAAATACAAGTATCAAATCAGTATGGGGTACACCTTAAATTTGTATGTCAAATATAATCCAATTAAAAAAATACATGATCAAGCCATAAAAAGATATGAAGGAATATTAAATGCATATTACTAAATGAAAGAAGCCAACCTGAAATGGCGACATACTGTGTAACATTCTGGAAGAGACAAAATTATGGTAACAATAAAAGTATCAATGGTTGTCAAGGGGAAAGGATGAACAGGCAAAAAACAGAGGTCTTTTACAGCAGTGAAAAATACTCTGTATGATACTATAAGGATGGATACATGCCGTTATACATCTGTGCAAACCCACAGAATGTACAACCATAATGTCAACCGTGGACTCTGGGTGATTATGACCTGTCAATGTAGTTTCGTCAGTTTTAACACATGTACCACTGTGGCAGAGAATGTGGATAGTGAGGAGGCTATGGGATTTCCCTGATGGCTCAGATGGTAAAGAATCTGCCTGCAATGCAGGAGACCTGGGTTGGGAAGATCCCCTGGACGAGGCATGGCAACCCACTCCAGTATTCTTGCCTGGAGAATTGCTATGGACAGAAGAGCCTGGCGGGCTGCAGTCCAAGGGGTCACAAAGAGTCGGACAACTGAGCAACTGAGCACGGCGCACGCATGTATACAGGCAGGGGGTATATGCGAAATCTCTGTAATTTCCCCTCAATTTTGCTGTGAGCCTACAAACGCTTTGTAAAAATCTTAAAAATATTAACTATCAATGCATAAGTGTATAGCTAATTAAACTTTCAACAATGAAAGCAAAATAAAGCTATTTTCAGACAAAAACCGTGATTGCCACAGACAAACCCTCATTGAAGTCAGTTTTAAAGGATATATTTTAGGAAGAAGAAAAACAATCCCAGATGGAAGGTCTCACGTGAAAGGAAACAAAGATGGGCAAAGATACTGATAAATACGTGGGAAATCTGAATTCTGCCAGTAGGAAATAAGATTACTACTTAATCTGTAAAGTAATAAAGAAGTTAAAACTAAAATACTGGGTAACAACAGCATAAGTTGGGAGGAATGATTGGAGTTTTTCTAGGTTTCTTATATAATTTAGAAAAATGGTGGCTCTCCAAAAAACATGTGCACATTTTAATCCCTGGAACCTGTGAATATTATTACAAGCCAAAAAAAAAGAAAACCTGGAGCCACCATAAGCTTAGAGAGGCATGGAAAAGATTCTCCCCTAGAGTCTTCTGAGGGAGTACACCCTATGACACTTTGATTTTGGACTTCTGGGCCTCCAAATTGTGAGAGATTACATTTCTGTGGTCTTAACCCAACGAATTTGTAGTTATTTCATACAGTAATGATGGGAAACTAACATAGAAGGTAAAGATGTTCACTTTAGACCAATCAAATTAAAATTTATATGCGGATAAAGAAATCAGTTCTCACTAAATGGATTTATAAAAATTAAAACTGAGTAAAAATACTGACTTTTAAATAGGAAAGGGTAAGTGTAAGACTCATACAGAAAGACAGAATAGCAGGAAGGAGAGACTTAAGCAACCATATGATAAAAATATACTATAAAGCCTCATTAATTAAAACAAAGTGCATGGTCATATATACAGATAGACAAATGATTGGAATTTAATGTATTATAAATTCACAAATGGGTACTAATGTGTAAAATACTTAGTTTATGATAGAGGTGACATCTCAAATTCTGGGAAACAGGTAAGCATTAGTGCTCAGTCGTGTCCAACTCTTTGCGACCCCACGGACTGCAGTCCGCCAGGCTCCTCTGTCCATGGGATTTCCCAAGCAAGAATACTGGAGTGGGTGGCCATTTCCTTTTCCAGGGGATCTTTCTGACTGAGGGTCTGAACCTGGTTCTCCCACTTTGCAGGTAGACTCTTTACTGTCTGAGCTACCAGGGAAAAAAGATATGAGATGGCATTTAAGATTTAAATGAGACTGACAAATTTGAATCTGTCCTAAGCACAGATCAAGATAAATTCCAAGTGATCAGAGATTTAAATGTAACATAAAAAGAAACTATGAAAGCAACAGAATAAAATGTAGTACATTTCTTTTATAACTTTTTATTACAAAGATGCCTAGAAGCCATAAAAAAAAAAGATGATTAAAGTGACTACACAAAAATCTATAAATCTTACATGGCAATACAAACAAGTATGTGTAGGAGCATGCATACCCAAAGCATGCTAACACATACATGTATAGGCAAAACCAGAGAACAAATGTTAAGCTGTGTTAGAAGTAATAAACATTGTGCTAACATTTGCGATTCCCACTATAAAAGGCCAATCTCTGAAATAAAGAGCTTCTACAAATCAATGAGACCAAGAACTGGAGAAAATGAGCAAGGTATGTGACAGATTGCTCATAGCAAAGGAAACACAAATGATTTTTTAAACACGTGAAAAGATGATCAGTGATGACATACAAAAGGAATACAAATTGAAACTATACTGAAATTCTATTTTCTACCCATGAGACTGGCAAAAATCCAGAACTTTGACAACTATGCTGGTAAGACTGTGGAAACGCACTCTCATATATTGCTGTGGGAGTGTAAACAGATCCAAACCCTCTGGAAGGTAATGCGGGAAAATTACATAAAACATATCTAAATTACAACAGTACAGATATTTTAACTACAAGATTCTTTTCTAGAAATTTGATCTAGAGACAGACTAATACATGTGCATAATGATATAGGTACATTTTGTAGATTTACTTAAAGAAGAAGATAGAAAACAATGTAACTGTCCATCAATAAACATTTAGTTATGGTTCCTTCAATTGATGAAATACCACCTGACTATAAAAAAAAAAAAGAAAAGGGGGCTTCCCTAATAGCTCAGCTGGTCAAGAATCCGCCTGCAATGCAAGAGACCCCAGTTCGACTCTTGGGTCGGGAAGATCTACTGGAGAAAGGATAGGCTATCCACTCCAGTATTTTTGGGCTTCCCTGGTAGCTTAGATGTTAAAGAATCCATCTGTAATGTGGGAGATCTGAGTTCGGTCCCTGGGTTGGGAAGATCCTTGGAGGAGGGCATGGCAACTCACTCCAGTATTCTTGCCTGGAGAATCCCCATGGACAGAGGAGCCTTGGCAGGCCACAGTCCCTGGGGTCAGATATGACTGAGCAAAGAGTCAGATATGACTGAGCAACTAAGCACAGCACATTAAATACATGTGCGTGTGTGTGCACATATATAGTGGGGAAGTAAACCCATGTATCAATATGGAAAGAGTATCAGGATATACTAAGTAGAACAAGCTAAGTACATAGAAAGTTGTGCTTTATTACTACCTGTATAAAATAGTTAAACAGAATACTTATATACTTGTATCTAATAATTTGTATTAGAATATAGCAGCCTAATATATATTTATTATAGGCATATATATATATTGGGGAATTGGAATTGAGCATATGGACACAGGAGGATAAAAGGGAGATTCTTCATAGTACACTTTTTGAATATTTGATATTAAAACCATGTGAACATACTGTCAATCACATTTAAGAATTTTACAAGTATGAATAACAGAATATGTAAGATAACTTCTAATCATTAAACAGAGTATAGCTTCCAAATTAGTAGAGGAGTAAAAATAAAATGAGGAAAAGTAAAGTAAAATACTCAATCCAAAAGACAAGAACACATATCACAACCCTAGATGGTTGAAATAAATCTAAATATTTCCATAATCACAATAAATGTAAATCCGTTAAACTCACCAATTAAAAGACAAAAACTGTCTTAACGTATTAACCATAACAAACGTGAATTAATGAAACTCTTGACTTGAAAGACAAAGACTGTCAGACTATATAAAACATAATCCAGTTATACATTGTTCTTAAAAGGGACTTCCCTGGCAGTCCAGTGGTTAAGACTCAATGCTTCCAATGCAGGGGACACAGGTTCCATTTCTTGTTGGGGAACCAAGATCCTATATGCCACACTTGTGGGGTCAAAAAAAAATTAAGAAAAAAAAAGATACACCTGAAATATAAGAGCAGTGGTAGGCTCAAAGTCACAGGATGGAAAAAATAAAAATTGCTTGAGGCATGTATCCTATGCAGAAGAATGCTGGTGCAACTAAATGACTATCAAGCAAGGAGATATTAAGACAAAAGGTTAACTTTACACAGATAGGAGGTTCAAAGGTCCAGGAAGATACATAATTCTAAAACATGGCTTCAAAATATATAAAGCAAGAGCTGTGATCACTGCAAGTAGAAATCGACGAGTCCATTATCATAATGGGAGATTTTATACAACCTCTTAGTAGATTTAAAAAGGGCAAGGCTCCTTCTGTCCCCTCAAATTAATCTGCTTTGGACCACTACACCATTACATCAGAAAAAAAGTTTATCACTTATTACTGAGAAAATCAATCACGATGGAGAGACATGCTTCCTGTCTGGTTTTAGTGACCAATATTCAAACAGAGAAATGGGAAGTTACACATTATCCAAACATAACAGCTAGATACTAACTCAGATGGCTTTGTCAGCACCTCTATGTGTTTTACGCTTCAACTTTTTAATCCGTAAGCTCCTCAAAGGAAAATATTGCTCTCACACATATGTGTATCTATCCCAGCATCAACCACATACCTGGTATATAATAAGTGTTCATTAAGTGTTTTATTGAATCATCTGTTGTCGGAGAAGGCAATGGCACCCCACTCTAAGTGTTCAGTAAGTGTTTTATTGAATCATCTATTGTACACCCCTTTAAAAAACGCCTATTCACTCCAACATTTATGAAGCACCTCTTATGTACCAGGCACTAGGTTAAGTGCTGGGAATACACAGATGAAGGAAACAATGTCTGTATTCCAGCAGAAGAGAAACAGGTATTTTTTCAAAAACTACAAATGGAGACTATAGTTATAACTATAAAAACTACTGATGGAGAGGTAGAAAGAAGAGCCCAGAAAAAGTACCTGGAGACCTGAGGGAAAGTTCTCAACCACTTAACAGGTTATTTACAAGCAGTTACTGTATTTCAGTGGAGAAGGCAATGGCACCCCACGCCAGTACTCTTGCCTGGAAAATCCCATGGATGGAGGAGCCTGGTAGGCTGCAGTCCATGGGGTTGCGAAGAGTCGGACACGACTGAGCGACTTCATTTTCACCTTTCACTTTCATGCACTGGAGAAGGAAATGGCAACCCACTCCAGCATTCTTGCCTGGAGAATCCCAGGGATGGGGGAGCCTGGTGGGCTGCTGTCTATGGGGTCGCAAGAGTCAGACACAACTGAAGTGACTTAGCAGCAGCAGCAGCAACTGTATTCCAGAATCAGACAGATGCTATAGAAGGGACATTTAAGTCAAGCCTTACCAAGCATATATGGGGGGCAAAGTCAGGCAGAGGACATTCAGGACAAGAAAACAGCAGCATATGAAGTTGCAGGGGAAACGTGATTTGCTCAAGTAGCTTGGGTAATGACCAGAACCTACATTCCCAATGTCTTTTCCATATTAATTCTTGACACTCATTCCCCTAGGACCCTATTTATTCCAATAGAGATCCTTGTCTAGGTCCAAGTCTTTCAACCACAATCCAAGATGAAATTCTCTTAAAATTACAGCAAAGTATCCATAAATTTAACTTAAAAATTTCACGAGATTAACTGCACTGAATACAACGAATGCTACTATTTCATGTTCAACAATGCTGCTTACAGCTCACTACTGACTTCACCACTTGTTAATTGCTTTCTACCCCAGAAGACTCTTGAGAGTCTCTTGGACAGCAAGGAGATCAAACCAGTCGATCCTAAAGGAAGTCAACCCTGAATATTCATTGGAAGGGCTGAGGCTGACGCTGAAGCTCCAATACTCTGGCCACCTTGATGCGAAGAGCCAACTCATTCAAAAAGATCCTGATTCTGGGAAAGATTGAGGGCAGGAGGAGAAGGGGACAACAAAGGATGAGATGGCTGGATGGCATTACTGACTCAATGGACACGAGTTGGAGCAAGCTCTGGGAGATGGTGAAGGACAGGGCAGCCTGGCCTGCTGCAGCCCGTGGGGTCGCAGAGTCAGACACAACTGAGTGACTGAATGACGACCATTTTGTAAAACTCTTACTGTTTGTCACAGTTCAAATGTGTTTTCCCAACTGGAAGTGTATCTAATTCCTCACTGGATAGCCTAGGACGAGCCCTTTTCAGGCGTATTTACTGAGCAACTGCTGCGTGCAGAGGAAACACTGTACTAGGCCTCAAGTGAGGTGTGTGTGGCTAAGTTCTCCAAAGAGCATAACCCAAGGATATTCTCAAATTTTTCTGGAAAACTTTTCCCAAACTAGACACATTCATCTCATATCTACTAAGATAGAGTAAGATTTGGATACACAAATGTTGGGAAAAGCTTCCCAGGTGATAGCAGCTTGATACTATTACAAAACAAGTATTTGTTTTGCAAAGAAATAGACAGCAGACAAGAAAAATGAAACCTCAGGTAAGTAGAGGGACTCTCACCAGTGATCAAAAAGCCACTAGAAGCAAAGACTAGAATTCAGCTTATTGGATGCCCAGTCCATTTCAGAAAGTTCCCATTAGGAAAACTCTCTCTATTGGTGTTCCTTCTTCTTTTGTACTGACCTTTATCAGAAATTCCCCAAGGGGGCCTTGGCTTACTCAGTGCTAATTAGATTTCCTCCACCTGCTCTGGGATTTAGAGGGCAGTGCTAATGCAGTGCCCTCCTCAGCTAACAAAGCCACTGGCATTCCCGGTATGCAGGGGCTGGCCTCCAGTTCTTCAGTCAACAGCAATTAAAGGGCTCCTATCCAAAGCTCAAGGAGGAAGACAGAGATGGGAGGGGTATTCCTCAAACCAAAAAGTCAAGTCCAGCCAAAGACTGGGATTGACTTACTGAAGAGCTGAGGGGAAACAGGGAAAGTCTTGGGAGGTAGGAATGGAATCTGGGTGAGGCAAGCCAACTAACAGCTACTCATCATCCTCTCACTCCCCTGAGGAATGCAACCGCCACCCAGACTGAGGGGATAAAGCCTCGGGGGGATAGGAGCCCTCACCTAAAAATAAGTTATCAAGAAACATTTCCCTTTCTCGTTTCAAGGCGGGTCTGAACTGCTCAGCCAAGAATGATGACCCCTCCCTCTCCAGGCATCATGTGTAAGTGGACGTTCAGCCACTGACTGGCAGAGTACAGTCTGGATGTCCAGTCATTAGCTGGTGTGTGACTCTACACCAGACACAGTTTCTCTGGGTTTGATTTTTCTCAACTCCCAGAGTTGATTCTAAGATCAAACGGGAGAACAAATATAAAAATGTTTTCTAAACTATAAAATGGTGCAAAAGCTTTAATATACTCACAATATAAACTCAATTAGATTCCAACATTTACTAAGTTCCTAGAACAGTGCTTATACAGATTTGGTGCACAGATGTTATAACACAAATACTAGCTGTTGGATGTAAAAAAAACAAACAGAATTCTTATGTGGAAATCAGACTGGCACAGAAGATAAGGTCTCCAAAAGAATATTGTGAGTGTGAAGACAGAGTAGCACAAAGTGAGGAATAAGGAGTAATTTATCCTGCTACTAAGGAATAGTGTTTGTCTGGCCAATCAACAGATTAAAATTGCTCATTGATATAATTAATTTCCAACTGCTCTATGATAGGCTTGCTCTCCAGAAAGATATTCAAAAGAATTTTGTCACCTCAAATTCTCAAACCAAGGACTTTATGCATATTATTCTAGGCCCCCCCAAAGTTACCTTAAAAGATACACACACAAAAAATGAGCCCATTCAGTTCTCTCATGATTTTCATCACTTCTCTTAATTTGACAGCGAAAATCCACATATACTTTGACCCAGAAATTCTACTAAAAACTGACTCTACAGCTAAATCACATATGCCTAGAAGTCATTGATATATAGTACTGGTGATTAGAAAGCACGCTATAATCTCAACTAAATGTATACAGATTGCTATAAAGGTAGTCACACTTTAATAAAAACTGGAACAAAGTATACTATAAAAAGCAGGAATTTCACTAATTATTTGTACAAAGTAAGTAAGAGAAGCAACAATGGACTCGAATAGAAGGTGGTATTTCAATGAACATGGTAGTTTCCCCTTATCCGCAGTTTCACTTTTTGGGGTTTCTGTTACCTGTAGTCAACTGTGGTCCAGAAATATTAAATGAAAATTCCAGAAATAAGCACCCCATAAGTTTTAAATTATGCACCGTTCTGAGTAGCATGATGAAATCTCTGTCCTGTTTGGAATCTGCAACCATTGACAACATCTTCTGAGATTCAATCATTGACGCTGTCATGGCTCGATGACTCAGGATCCCACAAAGCAAATGATCCTCTTCCTGATATATTGTCATAAGGTCAACAGTGGCCTAATGCTTTGTCACAACACCTGTGTCATTCACCTCACTTCACTTCATCTCATTTTTCCATCTCACATCATCACAAGAAGAAGGGTAAGTACAGTACAATAAGATATTTTGAGAGAGAGATGACATCTGCATAACTTTTATTACAGTATATTATCATTGTTCTATTATATTATTATTGTTGTTAATCTCTTACTGTGTCAAGGTTATAAACTGTGTATACATACACAGTGGTATATGTATAGGAAAAGACAGCATATATACAATTTGGTACTAGCCACAATCTCAGGTATCCATTGGGGACCTTGAAACATATTCTCCCATGCATAATGGGGGACTACTATAGGTATACTATATAATAGTATATAGTATACTACACTATATGTATACTATATAATACTATATAGTATACTATATGTATACTATATAATAGTATATAGTATACTATATTATATAATAATATATAGTATACTATACTATATATAGTATATATATACTATATACTATATGTATACTATATAGTATGTACTATATAAGGAACTATACAGAATACAAGTTATGACAAACCTAGATAGCATATTAAAAAGCAGAGACACCACTTTGCTGACAAAGATTTGTATAGTCAAAGCTATGGCTTTTCTAGTAGTCATGTATGGATGTGAGAGTTGGACCATAAAGAAGGCTGAGCGCTGAAGAACTGATGCTTTTGAACTGTGGTGTTGGAGAAGACTCTTGAGAGTCCCTTAGGCTGCAAGGAGATCCAACCAGTCCATCCTAAAGGAAATCAGTCCTGAATATTCATTGGAGGGACTGATGCTGAAGCTGAAGCTCCAATATTTTGGCCACCTGATGCGAACAGCTGACTCACTGATAAAGACCCTAATGCCGGGAAAGACTGATGGCAGGAGGAGAAGGGGGCAAGAGGAAGAGATGGTTCTATGGCATCACTAACTCAATGGACATGAGTTTGAGCAAACTTAGGGAGATAGTGAAGGACAGGGAAGCCTGGCGTGCTGCAGTTCATGGGGTTGCAAAGAGTCAGACACAACTTAACAACTGAACAACATACAGAATAACAACAGAAAAGAAAAATAATAAATTGTGTAAGTTTTCATCTTCAACTTCAGGCTCTAAAAGATCATCTTCAGAGTCAGGTAAACATCCCTGAGGCCAGGAAAATTCATCATCCCTTTTGGTCTCCAATTGATTCTTTTAATCACTGCCACTCACTGCAGTAGAAACTTAGTCACCTCTGCTTTTAACATTGGGTTCTGTTGTCCATTAACTGGGTGAGCTGCAGTGTATATGAACTTGATAGTTAAGTATGTGTCTCTACTACTTTTGAGCCACAACTTAGTGTAACAAAATTTAAATCTAAAATGTAATGGAATAGCCAAAAATGTACCTCTGATCAGCTAACATGGCCTATAGCTTCTTTTGGTTGCTAAAACTCTAGGATCTGAAACTTGTATCTCTGTCACATTTTGTGGGGACATCCTCCTCCATTAGAAGATTCACATCAGGGCAGATCATCTTGCTGTTAAGTATCTTCTGCTTTGGGCCAGAAACTTTCCTCTGCAAAACAGGTGCATGTGACACAAAATAAAAAGTGTTTTTGGGGGTGGGGGAGGAAAGAAACACATCTTATGTGTTAGGAAATTACAGGAATAACAAAAGCATTTATCCGCACATAAAACTATACAGTTGTGAAAGCCTGAAGTTTACGAGAGCTGTATGGAATGTTATTCGGTGAACAGTTATTCTCAGATGATGGGATTTAGGGGGTGAATTCTTGTTTTTTTCCCTTTGAATTTTCCAGCATTTTTGATTAATAACAAACACGCTCCATTTTAACAAAAGTGATAACCATCCTGCCAAAAAATAAAAATGTCATTGATCTGTAGATGCTAACACAGAACTATCGCCGTGGTTTATCTCACGGGGTTGCAGTGCACAAAGTCATAAGGAGTCAGAACAGCACCTGGGATACGAAGCATTCCAATGTTACCTGTTATCACACGGTTGGGTGAAATATAACAAGAGGCAAGACAGCGCCATCTCAGCAAGGGTCTGGGGTGGAAAAGATACTTATTTTTCTTTTTTAAAAAAATCTTTATTTTTTGCCGTGCTGGGTCTTTGTTGCTGGGTGAGGGCTTTTTCTACTCGCGGTGAGAGGGGACTACGCTCTAGGTGCGGGGGCGGGCTTCTCCTGTGGTGGAGCACAGGCTCTAGAATGCGGGCTTCAGTAGTTGCCGCGTATGGGCTTACTTAGCTCTGCGGCCTGCGGGATCTTCCCTGACCCGGGATTGAACCCTGCGTCCTTGGCTTCGGCAGGCAGATTCTTAACCACTGGCCCATCAGGGGAGGCCCATTTATTTTTCACTGAATACCAACCTGCCCAGATTCCTCAGAAAAGAGTTCCAGGCCAAAGTCACCTGATTCCTCAGCTGTTGAACTGTCAGAGCAGAGGCAGGGGGGGAAAAAGACTAGTGAGGCAGGGTAAGGAGGAAAGCAAACACAAGGCTGTGTATTAATAAGCTGGCTACAGTTTAATATGAAAGTACAAGCAAGGGCACAATCATTCGGAATGTTCCAAGCTGAATGACACAGAACTACTGTAGCTAAGAACAGTGTCTGTGAGGAACAGAGGGGGAATGATGGGAGGAGAAAGGCAGACAGCAAGTAACTCATCTGCTGGCTCCTTCCCCTCCCTAGCAGAGGTGTTAAGGCCCCCAGAGCCAGGCTGTGCTACCCCAACCCCTTGGGACAGCCCCTGGGGAAAACACACCCAACATCTGCATGTGGAACTGCTAGGAGGAGCCAGAGCCTTCGTCGGTCTGGCTGGATGGAGCTCAGGCCTCAGAGGGGCCACGGCTGTCTCCATGATGGGCATGACAGAGACGTACCAGAGCCCAACCCTCACTCAGGGAGGTGAGACACGCAGCAGTGCTAGGAAATGAGGAGAAAGCCCCAGCAGCTGAGACTTGCCATTGAGCAGCCAAGGCAGGCCTGCAGTGGGGGAAGGGGCAGGCGGAACCAAGGAAATCGACACTGAGTCCCACACAACACATACACTTGTGTATAGAATGGGACTCACACCACTACGTATATGTTATTTTTTAAAAAAACATTAGAAGAAACTGTACTTAGTCTATACTCAGTGGCCTAATGGAAAGGGCAAGAACTTGGAACCGGAAAATCCCATTCACTGAGTACTTGCTGTGAAACTTTGGGTGGGTTGCTCATCCGTATAATCAGGATATTACATGGTTATTGTGAAGATTAAAAGAGCTCAGGTGGCTAAAACAGATGTTAGGCTCTGACAGACACGGCTCTGCCTCTTACATGCGCGAGGAGGATCCTTTTCCTTCTCTCATTGGCGCCTTCATCCACGCTCCTCCAGGAGACCTCAGGTTACACGACCAACATCATTCTACTTAGCATTATTTATATTATGATCATTCACTACCCTGGAAGCTCCTTGGGAAGAGGGTTATTATTTGATTCTCTAGTGTTCCCTCTTGGGATCCAGCATAGCTATGCTCACATGGGATGGGGTAGGGGGCAAGCACATGATTGCTGAATGAAGGAGAACTCCAAACACCAATTCTTAAGGGAGACAACTTTTGTTATGGCTATTAGTAAAGTCACAGAAAGGACCCACGCGACTTCTTGAACATAGTCTAACATCTGTTCTGAAAGGTAGGCAAAAATAAAATTGAAGGCTCTGAAGTTAGGCAGATTTGCATTCAAATCCCTGTACCATCCCTACAAGGGTGACATTTGGGTAAGTGACACAAATCCTCTAAAACTTTAGTTCCCTTAAACATAAAACGAGGACCCTACCGGATTTAATAGAGTTACTGTAAGAACTGAAATTACGTAATACAAACTATGCCTCGGGATACTCTTATCCCCCTACATTCACCCTGACCAAGGCTGCATAGTCCTACAGCTCCTAAGAGCTATCATCCTTTTCCTAACCTCCAAGGCACTGTTCTGCAGGAGAGACTCCGTGAACCCAAGTGAGAGAATGATTTGTACAGCTATAATGATGACACAGTTTCTTTCCACTATATTCGAAGAGTCATTCATTCATTTGATGAACCTATATCCTCTGGGAGGCTCCAGAGGAAGGACACTTGAGCCCTACAAACAGCATTCTTCCACCTGTTTCCTTCTTTTCTGAAAACTTACCATCAGAGAGAATAAATGGTCTGTCGTCCTTTCTAGGAAAAAGAAACTACTTTGAATTACTACTGGCATCTTCCAGGATACTGATTACCTGCACTGTTAGTGGTGTTGTTACAGATTATACACACAGCAGAAATACAGCAGATTCAGCAGCGGTTCATTCTGTGTTTTGAACCTTTTGGTACAGGCTGATTTTTGGAGCACCACTGTTATTTCTATATTCAAAGCAGCAGCAGAAAGGGGAGAGCTTTCTCAGCTGGTTAAGGATGAAAGTCACCAGCAGCAAAGACAGAAGGACCCTAGGTCCCTAAAGACTCAATGCATCCATTAGACCAACCCTGGATTCCAATCTCTGAGCTTCTTTTACATGAGAGAGTAACACTGGTATGTTTAAGCTGCTGTGGCCAAGTTTCTCTTACTAGCAACCAAAGAATTCTAACTTACTGAATGGTGGTCCACCATGTGGGCACCGTCCACATAGGTACACACAGGATGATCAGCAGGTTCAGGCAGTTGGGCAACTCTTTGGCAAATGTCCTAAGATGTAACTAAATGGCTTTTTTGGGGGGGGGAGGGGTGGTAGGGTGGAAAAGAAGAGATTTTTGGTATGGGTAACAGGTATCTGCTTTTTTTTTCCTCCTCTTTTCATTTAACACACTTTTACTAAATGTCACTCTGTGCCAGGCTTTGTACAAAATAGCATCCTTTGTAGGTTGACAAAATGCTTTCACATCAGCCACTCTGTTTCAGCTCCTACCCTCCTGCCTTTGCTTTAGACCTGCCAGGGACACTCACCAGAGGTGCTGAGAGAGTAAGAGCGTCTGTGATCCCTGCTGTGGATTGTAGCAGCAAGCACAAAGGCAATAAATAAGAAAGACACTGAAGTCTTAGTTGACAATATGGTAACAATGCTTCAAATCAATCTGACCAGTCCCTTAAGGTTCAACACTGGGTACTTAAACTACATCATTCCACTAGTGGCCCTAGGGTTAGGCCCACTCTATCCCTCTAAATGGAAAACTCTGAGAAGGAAAATAAGAATTCCTCATTTTCCAGCTACTTGCCTAAAGCGAAAAACTATGAAGCAAGGAAAGGGACAAAAAACCAGCTAAAGTGGAGAGCGATACGTGTAACCCGAATAAATCCTAACAGTCTAAGTGCCTTAGTCCTGGGCAGAATGGCATTTAGAGACATTCCAGCAATTAAAGGTTAAAAAGAAGAGGAATAATCTCAGTCTTTACTTATCAGTGGGTATAACCCATCATTTTACCTTCTCATCATCAATGGCTGAAATCGTTCAGGGTGTCTCACTTACCAGTCTACCTACCCCAACCTTCCACACCCAGTTTTAAATCTGTACTCTTCTCCTTTCTCTTTCTCTTTCAACTCTTTTCTATGGAGATTCAGTGTGACTTCCTGATTTTTACATTTTTATCCCTTCAGTTTATTAGAACAAAGTTGAGTTTTGAGAGAAGACCCAGAAAACAAGAATCTGTCCACTTCAGCAACCAGGGAGAGAGTGGTGGGGAAACCATCAATACTGATGTGAATAACTATTCTGTTACCCATTCTATACAGTCAGATCTAAGGCTGCCAGGTGGTTGTCATGACTCCCTCCAATCAAATTAGGGACCCCAAGTCATAAAACAGCAAAGGTCAAAGCTTCTAAACATGGAGTTTAAAATTCTTTGATACATACTGAAGGGGGCCAAGACAAGGAGAACTTTCAAAAACATACACAATACTTAATACATGTAAACTGTTTAGAACACAATGCCTGGCACGGCACTCAATTAATGGAGCTATTATTATGCTTTATGTTAACTAGATCCTTTCCATCTCCAGCTCCTCTGTTGTTAGAGTATCCACACGTATTTCTGTAATAGATTTACTATGTTGTGTAATACAACCATCCCTTGGTATCCCAGAGATTGGTTCCAGGAGCCCTAGTGGATAACAAAATCTAGGGATACGCACATTCCTTACATTCAATGGTGAATTACAATGACTACAGTTGGCCTTCTGTATCTGTGGGTTTTTCCATCTGTGGATACTGAGGGGTGACTACCGCTCAATCTAAGGAGTGTGGTGGACTTGCTAGCTCCCCTAAAGCCAGGCTCTGTTCATGCTTCCTTGTTGCCCCAGCCCAGTGCAGGGCCTGACACAGCTGGTATCAACACCTGCTTGTTGAAGGACTTGCTTTTGTTAAGTGAAACATTCCAGGCCCAGTTTACTTTCCATGAGACCCCTTGGCAGAGATTTGATACATCATGAGGTCCGACTGAAGTAATACCCTATTAAAGCACGATCAGCAGACCAACCTTGGTCACACATTCCAACCAGTGACTTACAAAGTTGATCCCAATTTGGTCTTATAACCTCAAAACACCAACTTTCTCAATAGAGATTTTCCACACACTTGACTCCCCCAGGTGTCTCTCCACCCTCAAGACTTCCTCATTGGCTCTCAGAGAAAAACAAACTTTGACAGACCAGGGTCTATGATGCAAACGATCTTGTATTTATGACAGGTGTGGCTTTGGTTGTGCTATTTTTGGACTCATTATAACATGATGTCCCTGTCAACAAACACTTACAAAAATGAAGGACCTGGAAGGAGGGTAGATGCGAAGCCCTGAGTTCGTGGCTCAGGTCTGCCAGTCTCAGATATGTCAGGCATCGTATCTCACTAATCATTCATTTCTTACTGTGTAAAATAATGATTCATTCAAATATTTGCTAAATGCCTATTATCTGCCAGGCACTATTCTGAGTGCTAAGCCTACAAAGATGAATAAGAATATCCCTATCTCCCAGGTTTTGATAATTCTATTGGAGTTGGAGAGAGATTGTATGCAACAATAATACAGTGTGGTAAGTATTGTAATTCGAGGACACAGTTCTACAGAAGTACGAAGGTAAGACTCTTTATTTCCTCTGCGTGGGTGGTAGACACAACAGGGAACTAAGAACTAAGGGGAAAAAAACCATGCTAGGGCTTTATTAATTCTGTGCATACAACAGGTAAAGGGGTGGTGAGGAAAACCAATGCAAGAATGCAGTTGCTAAGTTGGATCTCAAATGAAGAACAGATCAAACCCATTCAGATATTGTTTTAATTGCAGTGTATACTGAAAATTCTACTTCACACACAGGGACATGTGTAACAAAGGGAAGATCATAAACCATACAGTTTCCAATATTCAGGCATTTGACTTAAGCTACTATTATGAAACATCCTCATCCATCATATTAACTTTTTCAAATCAAAGGCTACAACTGTTCACTTTGATTTTAAAGTAGTCTGATTTTTGTCTTTTAATCCAGATACAGTTGGAAGGATCCAAGGCTCTGCCTCTGTATAAATGTCTCTACAGTCTCACAGACATGGGGGATGTTTTTGTTGTAAAATGCTTCATATGGAAAAAGCGTTTAACTGTACAGCAAATATGGATAAAATGACAAAGACAGAGGCAATAACAGACCAGTAATCATTAAACAACTGAAAGGCGTATGGTGGTATCATTCCAAATGTGGCCACTGGTAAAGAGGCAAAATCTTCAGACTTATCGATTATGAGTTCCAGATCCAATCCTAGAAACCAGGTACAAATATATGAGCTAGAGTGCGAGGCAGAGAAAGGGCCCCAGACGTGGGCCACCCCAAAACCTGTGAAGCTTATGGAGCCAGTGTGTGGTGTGTCTCCATCGCTCTCTTTGACTCAGTGACTGGGGCTCCAGATTTTCTTTGGGAGCCTTGCAACCCTGAAATCCTGCCAGGATGTCCTAGCTCTTCATTTAGTAAAGTGTATTCCATTCAGAAGCCACACACACAGACCCTCTTACCACATACACTCGGACACTCCCAGTCCTCACATCACCCTTTTGCCAAACCACCGTCAGTACCTTGGAGGAAGTGACCACTGTGCCCTCCAGACTCATGCATTTACCCTAGTCTGATGGATCTGACAAGGGAAGCTTATTTAAACTCACATGTTTAAAAGATCAGTATGTAGTTATGATAAAGGGACATACAAGAAAAATGTTAATAGTAGGTGTGTAAACAGGACCAGACAGGCAGGAAGACGGATTTCCCTTTAGAGCTGTGCTCCCTGATCATAGCAGTTTATTGCCTTAGACTATACTAAGGTGTGTTTGCTTCTTTGAGAGCTCAATGCATACACCCATATATGAATCCAAGTAACAAAATGAAGATTCCTTAAGTGGAAAGTCTGCCTTTTTTTGGCACTAATCACAAGAGTCCACTAAAAATCACACACTTTAATAAAGAGATCTAACACTGATACAGTACTTGCAGGTACTCTAAGTGCTTTATATATTAGCTTATTTAATCCTTGCAACTAACCCTATGAACGAGGTTCTGTCATGAGCCTCACGTCATGGGTGGATATGGAGAAGGCAATGGCGACCGACTCCAGTACTCTTGCCTGGAAAACCCATGGACCGAGGAGCCTGGTGGGCTGCAGTCCATGGGGTCCCTGGGAGTCGGACACGACTGAGCAACTTCATTTTCACTTTCACTTTCCTGCATTGGAGAAGGAAATGGCAACCCACTCCAGTGTTCTTGCCTGGAGAATCCCAGGGACACGGGAGCCTGGTGGGCTGCCATCTATGGGGTCGCATAGAGTCGGACACGACTGAAGCGACTTAGCAGCAGCAGCAGTAGCATGGATGGATAAACTGAAGCACAGAGTATGCTGCCTCGCTGGTAGTTAGTGGGATTCAAATACAGGCCATCCAGCTTCGGCTACAACTCTTGTGCTACTTAAGTAAAAGGCTGTGTTCAGAAATCTGTTTTCCAGTTTTAGGTCAACACCCAGGCATTTAATTTTATTTTAGGGGGAACACATTCTTTGTCTATTACGGGATGAGACAAGGATGTTCTGTAGGTCTGGAAGAACCTCGGTTTCAAGTTACAGACCCTTGTTCCTTTTCTTTTTGTCTGTGCTGTGTGGCTCGTGGGATATTAGTTCCCAACCAGGGACTGAAGCCAGTGGTGAGAGCACAAAGTTCTAACCACTGGACCACCAGGGAATACCCGCCCCACTCACCCAGGTTTCAAGTCTGACTCCAGGCTCCTGACAAGGGAGAGATGGGGTGGGTGTCCAGGGGAGGACAGGGAATGACATGCCGGCCAGAAATGTGTAGCTTACTTCACTCCGAGAGTGTGCTACACTTTGGAGAAAAGAGGACCCAGCTTTAGCTCCTGGCTCCATCACCTGGATGTTTGGTGGTCCAGGGTGGTCAGTTTCTTAGCCTGCACATGTTTCTGGCTGAAATGGCAGTATTATCTACCTCGCAGGATTATACTAAAGATTTAATAAGAGGTAATAGACTAATATATGCAAAAGTCACTTACTACGTAGTAAGTGAACTGTAAGATTCACACTGAACCTCCTTCCCTACTTCACATTTCTTGCTTCCCACTCTGATTAGAGAGAGGAGGAGAATAAATCTGCTTAGGAAGAAAAGCAAGACTGAATAACTATGGACACTGGTTCTACTATTCAGCACCATTTGGGAAAAACTGCTCTTCATGCAGTGAGGACATGAACTCAGTGGTGTGGCCACTCACACCCCGCCCCACCTACAAGGAAGTGTTCAACCAAGTTCTCTGAAACCTGGCCGCAGCCCATGATCCATATTAATATGACCCAAGCTGTTAGCATTCTTCCCCAAGACTTTTTAATTTGGAGTTTCAAGAACAGGGACCTTGCCTTTTGGGTCACGGGACAGGAACACTAGAGGCTGCAGGTGACTTTCCTGCTTATGACTTAGAGAAAAGAAATCCAACCACAGACAAGCAGTCATGAGACACAGGGGGAGCCCCGGGGCACTGAAATCTGACTGCGGTATCTCAAGCCCTCAGAGTTGCCCAGGCATCCAGAACACGTCCTTCAATTTTCTGAGCTTCCGTAGTACCTTTCTAGCTTTCTGCTTATGTTTGTCTGGGGTAGTTTCTGTCATCAGTAATTTAGAAAGTCCTTAAAGCATTAATTCGTATTTTATGCCAGACTTTCTGCAAGGTGCCCTATGAACTCCCATGCAATCTTCACAGCAGCCCTGACAGGGAGGCACTGGTTCTTTCTCCCTTTTCACTCCAAGGGCATATCCACAACAGCGGGAACCTCTTTGGAAGCCTAGGGTCAGAGTACAGATTGATAGCTAACTCTCTGTAACCAAATCACACCCACACACCACACCAACCAGAGCTTATTTAGATTACACCTCCTAGGTCACATTCCCAAGTCAAAATAATCATGGTGGCCGGGGGAATGGAACTTTCTGACTGGCCAAACCTTGATTAAGGGTGGATGGAACCAGCATCCTCAGAGTCACACATTTGTCTTAACAGAAATTAAGGCACTGCTAGGATGGAGACAGGGGAAGTGGATTCAGGGGAAGCAGTCAGCAAGTGTTCACTACACACTTAAAAGGAAAAAGAGAATAAAAATGTTTTTAAGGTGATTTAGATTTCTGAACTATCTGATCAACAACTCCCTCTGCTCACATTACTGTCTCTTGTGATCTCATACTTCCTTAGTCTAATTTAGGACTATTTTCCTTCTGAGGCTTCAACTATTCTCCACGGGCAAGCTAGTTAGTTTACCAGTGACTCTCTAAACACTCATGAGTACCAAATTGAAATGTGGATTTGGTGAGATTATCAAGAGATCTCAAGGCGCTTTCCAGAAGCTATAACACTAAAACCTGATTAAAAGCATGTCCCATTTGACTCAATAAAATGTCCTTGGCTGTCTCCTTGCCCTGGCTTCCTCCTTAGTAAGCATAAACCTGAAATTACGGGAAAATCAGGCTTCCCTGGTGGCTCAGTTGGTAAAAGAATCTGCCAGCAATACGGGAGACCGCCTGTTAAATTACTAAAGGATAACTGTGAACTTGTGGAGGCTTTATTTTATGCTTTGTTGGGTCAGGGCTATTTCGGTATTACGTTCATCAGTCCCAAAAGGTCTCTTTGTCTGGGGATATAATCTTTAATTCTAAACTGCAGCCCTTCTAGGGTTTCATTGAAAAGTTTCAAGTCTTTATCATACCCCCCAACCTGACATATCTCTGCTATGTATGAAATCTCTCCTGTGTTGAGAAGCAGCTGAAATCTCAGTTCAGTTCAGTTGCTCAGCCGTGTCCAGCTCTTTGCAGCTCCATGGGCTGCAGCACACCAGGCTTCCCTTCCATTAGCAATTTCAGTCTTCCAGTCGTGGTTTCCTCCCGGCTCCTGAAATTCTTGCTTGGTGGTGGTGGTGATCTAGTCACTCAGTCATGTCCGGCTCTTTTGTGACCCCATGGACTGTAACCTGCCAGACTCCTTTGTCCATGGGATTTACTGGAGTGGGTTGTCCTTTCCTTCTCCAGGGGATTTTCCTGACCCAGGGACTGAACCTGTGTCTCCCGCATTGCAGGCAGATTCTTTCCCACTGAGCCACCTGGGAATAACAAAAGTCTCACTTCTCCAAGTACAATCCGGAGGTCATCCAAATACGTGAGGGATGTTTATACGCATAGGCTCTATTGCTCCCGTCTTCCAAGATTTTCCCTTTCAATTTCCAGCTGTTTTGTCAACCCAAACTCTTCAGGCAAAGAGTACAGCTTTCTATCTGAGTTCCAGCCACCCTGCCTTGTGCCTCCTGGGAGATAATAAAACCCTCAGAAGAAAACCCACGTGACTGTGGCTCTCACTCACGCTTTGTATCTCTCCCTTATTTCAGGAGTCAAACCCTCTCTCGTTTTCGTCTACTCTGGTTTCTCTTCAGTGACATCAGACGATAGTTTTCACATAGTTTGTTAAGAGCTTATAATTTTTTTAACTTCTTATTTTGTATCGGGGTATAATGATTAACAATGTTGTGATGGTTTAAGGTGAATGGTGAAAGAACTCAGTCATACGTATTCATGCACCTGTCCTCCCCCAAACCCCTCCCATCCAGGCTGACATTGAGCAGAGTTCCCTGTGCTCTACAGTAGGTCCTTGTTGGTTATCCATGTAAAATATAGCAGTGTGTACATGCCCATCCCAAACTCCCTAACTGTTAGAGCTTAAAATTTTTTTTTCCTGCAGATTTAATCTCATACAAGGTACTTCACCATTACCAGAATTGGAACTTCTTCCACTCAACGTTTAAGGATGAAAAGCTCCACACTCCTGCAAGAGAAACCCATCTTCAATCCAGACATACATGAAAACAGTACGGAGAGAAAGTGTTTCAGGCACTCAGACCATACATCATTTAGTCACCTGACCCCTTAATTCCTTCAGAATGCTTCTTTCACTTTTACCTCACTCAGTTAATATGAAATACCCTGCTCAAGCTTTCTGTTTTTAAAAACTTGGCTGTGTCAGGGCTCAGTTGCGGGGCATGGGATCTTCTGCTGTGGTGCACGGGCTTCTCTCTAGTTGTGTTGCGCAGATTCCAGCGCGTGCGGGCTCCGTGGTGTGTGACACATGGGCTTGAGCTGAGGTGCGCAGGCTCGGTAGCCCCTTAGCGCTAAGTTTCCTATGCCCCCTCACCTCTTCATGTCCTACCACACTGCCCTTACTCGGGTGCTCCAAATGCTCTTTTACCCCAAAGCCACTGCCCCTGAGGGTCCTTCTTCCTGAAAATTCCTGTTCCAAGTAACTGAGAGGTTTCTTCCGGCCTTTTAGTTTTGTTCAGGTGTCAGTTTCTCGGTCAGAGGCCTTCTCTTTCTTAAACGCACGTTCCTGTCTATGCTTTGCTTTTGCCTTCACTGCCCCTGTGCACCTCCTCCCTGGTGAACTGAAGCCCCTCTGTCAGGCACCTTGTCTCTTTCAGTTCCATACTCGATGTCTAGAACATGGCTGTATACACAGTAGGTGTTTACTAGGTATGTTTTCACAAAAAAGCACTACATTTCATTATGCATGTATAGAGTATATGCTTCTTCAAAGGCAGGGAACTTCTTTTATACTGCTGTATCACTAACACCTCCTATGGAGGCCTTAAATACAGTAGAGACTGTCTACTGAACTAATTTAATAGGACCAGATAGAAGACAGCATGCAAATGCCAAGTGACACCCAGATGTTTTATGATGCCCTCATTTGTGGCTTTTATTATAGATGTTTTGCAAAGATATACTGCATTCCTGATTTATACTCTTACCTTCCACTACTATGGTCATTTATTCTTCCAACCAACAGATATGTCTAATACAGTGAAAGAACCTGGTGAATGCGGGTATCTGAGGCGCTGACAGTGTAAAATAGTAATGACAGCGAATCTGGGGAATGGAAAACAAGTTGGAATCAAAAAGACAGACAAACAATAAAGATGAAAATGAAGGGAGGAAGCAGAATTAGAGCAGATATTTCTAAGGATCTTGAATTCTTAGAAGTAGAGAGAGATTTTACTTTAGACGTTAAGTAAGGAACCTGTATAAAAATGCAAGGAAAATCATTAAGATGACAGAAATAGGACGCATGTATTCCAAACTATGGGAGGAAGAGAAAGAAAAATGAAGGAAATCAGATGAATTCAATGGAAGGGGGAAAAAAAGAAAAATAGACTAGCTTGTCTCTGTGCTTGGCTTTGACCAGCGAAGCCAAGGTTTTTTGTTTCTTTTCTGTCTTTGTATATAGCTTTATGGTTCTGAAGTAAAATGTGCATTTTAGACTGAAATGTCCATATGTTAGCTTCCATCTGTTGCCACTGAGGAAGGTTTCTGTGAGGGCCTCAGGAGAGCCCTGGTGTCTGTGCTGACCTGTGTGTTCCACTTGTACATCAGGCAACTAAGTGCAGTCTAATGACCTTGTGAGTTGGCTCTGTCATGTCTGACTCTTTTTGCAACCCTATGGACTGCAGCCAGCCAGGCTCCTCTGTCCATGGGATTTCCCAGGCAAGAGCCCTGGAGTGGGACTGCCATTTCTTTCTCCAGGGGATTTTCCCAACCCAGGGATCAAATCTGGGTGTCCTGCACTGCAGGCAGATTCTTTACCATTTGAGCCACCAGAAAAGCCCTTGAAACCTTGGATCCTGGCTTAAAAATGGGGAAAAAAAAAAAAAAAAAGGACACTGAAGAGCCAAATGTAACAAATGGAGAAAGAGGTGGTTCCTAGATAATTAATTATAATCCATGCCTCAGGGATGCAGAGCAAAGGAAAGAGGGCAACAGAATCAGCTTGTTCTGGAAAAGCTTATTCTTGGGAGAGAAGACCCTGCGGGGAAGGAACAGGAGTAAGATACTCCCCCATGTATCTTGCTTTTGCAAGGACTTTTGCCTTGACTTATTCCCTCTCACCTTTTCTCTCTGCTTAGACTAAGAACAGCAAAAATACTGATTAATAATCAACGAGGCATAACTGGAGACAGGTGACCTAGGAGCTCTTAAATGTGCCTGATAAGGAACAAGCCCCAGTGGCCTCTTCTGGGAGGAGACCGGCCCTGAGATGCCCCCATCTTCAGGTCACTGGGTCCAAGTCTTGCTCTGGAATGCCAGATCTAGCTTCCTTGCTATATTTCCCTGCTACATTAGTAGACATTCACACTATTATTCACACATTCGCAGACTTCACCTATTTCAGAAAACAAGAACACACAGCAGGTCCCATGTTAGTACTGGAGACAGAATTATCCTGATGCTGTACCATGTCTGGACATGTCTAAACTATGAACACATCTATCTGGCAACCAAAGATGATAACTCTTCCAAGACTGCAAAAACACTGAATGTTTTTTCTGGGACCTCTATTCACTCTGACCATGGGCTAGCTCTGCAAAGCATGGTCCACAACCCTGTATCTGTGTTTTGGATATAACCAGGAGAAGTAGAAATAACGAAAACAATGGAAAGAGCAGTGAACAAAACTACAAGTCCCAAGCCTGCCACTGACTAGCTCGAAGGCTGTGAAGGAGCCGATTTCTCTCAATCTCAACTTTCTCCTATTAAATAGGCCAAAGATTAAGCACTGAAGATACATTGCAATGCTCTATACATGTTAATTCCTCCTGTCAAAAGTGTTATTAATCAAAGAGAATATATACAGAGTGCATAATAAGTGCCACTTAGTAAGGCACTGTTCTAAGCGCTTTGCAGTTACTCTTCTCAATAAGATAAGTTACTATCTCCATTTCACAGATGAGGAGATTGATTCAGAGAGGTGAAGAAGCCCGCCCAAAGTCACAGAGCTTGTAAGGGGAGGATCTGGGCCTAGAATCTAAGCAGTCTGTCTCCAGGATGTATTCTTCTTATTTCTGAATACTGGTCCTGCTGCTTCTACCACCATTTGAACTTCAAAAAGCTATCATATTTCATTGATTCTAAAACCCTTTCTTCCTTAAACAGTTTAACTTCAAAATCAGAATGTTTTTTTTTAAAGTATTTATTTTTAACTGAAAGATAATTGCTTTACAATATTGTGTTGGTTTCTGCCATACAGAAATGTTACACTTTTAACCTGTCAACTTTTTTAAGTCTTTTTAAAAATACATATTTATCTGTTTATTTGACTGCACCAGGTCTTAGTTACAACACAGAGGCTCTAGAGCCCATAGGGCTCACGAGTTGTGCTCAGGCTTAGCTGCCCTGTGACACGTGGAACCTTAGTTCCCTGACCAGGGATCAGACCAGTGTCCCTTGTATTGGTAGGCAGATTCTTTTTTTTTTTTTTTTTAAATTTTATTTAACTTTACAATATTGTATTGGTTTTGCCATATATCAAAATGAATCCGCCACAGGTATACATGTGTTCCCCATCCTGAAAGCCTCCTCCCTCCTCCCTCCCCATACCATCCCTCTAGGTCGTTCCAGTGCACCAGCCCCAAGCATCCAGTATCGTGCATCGAACCTGGACTGGCGACTCGTTTCATATATGATATTATACATATTTCAATGCCATTCTGTTTCTTACAGGCAAGCTACAGTCAAGACACAGCTGTCAACAAGAATGTACGTGGTTGTCATTTCTGGTGGTGTGACCGCATCGGAACAACTCTGAACAAATAACTCAAGGTCCGTTTCAGGGAGAAATGTGAATTTCAGTAGTTGTGAGAAGACTTTGTTAAGATCTTCCGGTCAGCTCAAGAAGGTGCCAGCACTGAAAATGGCAGAAACATCTTAAGACAAGTGGTACTATCGGTGCTCTTGATGACCCAGAGGACAACTATCAAATAGCAAAATATGGATAAGTCAAAAACTGATTCAAAGCTGGAACTGAATATCAGAAAGTCTTAGAAATCCTTTACCATATACTTCAGATACATTTTTCTTTTTGTGTATGCAAGAGAGTAACACACTATAAATCCATGTCCAAGTAAGTCTAAGAGTGTTCTGTTAAAAAGGCATTTTCTCATAAAATAAAATGCATAAAATAACAACGTACGTTTAAATATATACCATCTCACACTAAAGGAACACTGAATAATAACGTTTTAAAGGCCTCATTTGAAAGCTGGGACGATAAAATGCAAATAAAACACAAATAACACACAGCATTCAAAGGCCTTCTACAGACCGACTAAACCCCGCTTTGCCAGTCCTGTCTCCTCCCACTCTTCCGAATGGGCTACATATCAATTATTATATATGTGGTTCCTTGAAGTCTGCCTACCCCTTTTTACTTCTGTGCTTTTAAACTGTTTCTTCCACTGAAAATGTTCCACCCCTGACCCATCTAAGACTCCTTATTTACTAAAAAGTGACTTTGAATAGTTCCTTTAATCTTTTAATTCTTCAGTTTTCTTATCTCTGAAATGGGAACATAACTCTAGGTTTGATCTAAGGATTTAGTGAGCTAATGCATGTAAAGTGCTTAACACAGTATTTAATTAATTTGTAGCCAGGCAGTATCATATGTGCCTGGAGGCTGAGTTTCAACACTGAACTGGTCTTAGGCACACAGTATACTTAACAGCAAAGCCAGAACAAGAACCAAAACTTCCTCGTGCCCAGTCCAGAGTTCTCTTTAGTTTAAGAAATGGCTCCCCTTCCCTCCTCGCCAATCCCAAATATTGATAGACTGGTGAACAAGGTTCTTCTATTTTTCTAGAAGCCTGTTGTTCCTCCCGCTCCTTTCTCTTTATCAGACGTCCTACACATGATAAAAGGTAAAAGAAATCTGAAAGTTTCCATGTTTGAACACGCTGGACCATGCATGAAAAAGTTAAAAGGGTTTATCTTTCAGAGCCTTCGGTGTGGTTATATACACAGAGTCTCCAAAAAAAGAGAAATACTGTGTGGAATGTTTGCCAAATTATGCGATCCCCAAACCAAAGGCATCACATATGTGAGGTCAGGCTATTAAAACCTATGCACACACCTTCACAGTTTCCAGGATCCCCAGAGAATGAAAGTTCTAATTCCCTAACATGACACATGAGTCCTTAGAACATGACCCCATCGACCTTGTAAATCCCACTACTCCTCCCTCATATCAGCTCCATTCCGATCATTCCAGCATGTCAGGGGCCAGTTTCACAAGGTCTCCCTCTGGCTGAAATACCTTTCTTCTCCTCTTTCAGTCAGGTCCCTTCACTGAGACCTTCTCTGATCATTTTCACTCAATTAACTGGACCCTCCTCTGTTCTCACATTGCACTTTGCTGATGTCTGTACTGTAGCACTTTTCTCAGTGGACCTCAATTAGTGGTTGCTTGATCAATGTCCTTCTAATCCAGGCTCTTGAAGGCCAAAAACCGTATTGTTTACATCCCCAGAGAGAGGCGTCCCGCAGACACTCAGTACAAGCCTATGCACTGCCTTAACGCTCTTCTGCTGGGACCTCCATATTCCAAGATCCACAAAAGGAAGACTCGAGTTAGCGCTATTCAAAGGGATACTTATATTTTTAGGTCTAATGGACCTTCCAAGAACAGCAGTTAAGTAAGTCTTTGTGTATTGCACAACTCCTACACAGAACTAAGTCATCATGCATGCAAATAGAGCCAATCCTTCCTGTTTGCAGTCAGTTGTCATCCTAAGCCTCCCTTAGACTTAGCCACTACAAATTTTTTTTACAGCTCAAAACACTGGAAAATACTCTTCCTCCAATTTTAATAAAGTCCCTGTAGATTTGGGAGCAGAAAACATTTGATTTATTTGTGTCTACTAATAATCAGGAATTCTGACAGGATCCATGGTTATGAGATCAAAACTAGTGGTTTATGAGCCATGATTTTTCTACTCACAGGGAAAGTTTTGTGCTTCTCAGATTCTCTACATGAATGCTTTTCAAAAAATACATTTAATGTAACTTTGATCTGACTTTAGAAACAGGCTTCCAGCAAAGGCAGTAAGTCATTAGGGAATTCTACCATTTCCACGGAAAGTAGGAAGAAGATAAATAATTCACAGACTGAAACACTGAAGACACTGGTGGTCCAGTGGTTAAGAATTTGCCTTCCAATGCAGGGGAAACAGGTTTGATTCCTGGTCAGGGAACTAAGATCCCACATGCCATGGGGCAACTAAAGCTGTGTGCCACAGCTAGAGAAAGCCTGAGCACTGCAGTGGAGATCCAGAATAGCCATGAATGAACAAACAAACAAATAAACAAACACTAAATTTAGCACAAGAAAAATCACAGCTAGAAGAAAAGTAATCAACTTCCTCTTCTTTTCCTCACACCAAAAGGGCTCTGAGGCTCTGACCACTCCTTTTTTGATATAATCCCTTGGGTGTCTTCTCTAGATGTACAAGCACTGGTCAAGATTTCCAGGTACACACTTTCTGAAATACACATTTCTAAAGTCTGGGGTTCTATATTCTCTCTCTTCATTGATAGCAAACTAAATTGAGCATCATATTCCCAAGCTCTCACCAAGTTCATATTACTAAAATATTTCCCACCAGGTCAGAATTAAACCCATAGTAACAGCGAGTTTAGAATGCAACGTTGTAACATGGCCAGAAAAGGACATGCTGAATAGCTTGCTTGTTATACAACCAAACACCAAAAAATTTCAGTTGAAATCTGCCATCATGCTCATACTCTGCCTCTGAAAGGCTGTGTAATATTAGCCAAGACATATTTACATGGAAGTAGCAGGGGGAGCTAAAAGGAAATGAAGAGCTTTACTCCCAATCTGCTGGCTACCTGAGGCTCAGAGAGATTAGATAAACTGTCCAAGGTCATGTTCTTATTAAACAGTAGAGCCAGGATCCAAACTCGGACTTGTCCCACAAAAACATGTGCTTATTCTATATAGACAGGCCAGGCTGCTTGGGGCCAAAAATCTGCTTCCCTTCTTTTCTAAGGGAGAAGACTTGGCAAATTTCCTAAATTTCCCTATTTTTCAGTTCCTTATCCATAAAATAGAGAAAATAAAAGTGCCTATCTCTTACGGCTGCTGTGAAGATTAAATGAGATAATACGTAAAAAATACACAGGAAATGCTCAGAACAATACCCCATATACATAAGAACAGGCAAGTCTATCCGCGAATAGGCAAATCCATGTAAATATTTTATACACATACCTACATATACGTATTTGTGTGTTTGGCTCACAATATATTCTCATAAAATAATTTCTTTCCTCTTGACTCAATCCTCTCTACCAATCTTCTGATCTCAGAGCTATGGACATGCTTAGAGAACATAACTTCACAGTAAGTAATGCAATAATCCTACTCCCACAACTAGTCTTGCTTATTTTTGCTTTAAAAAAAAGAAACAAACTTAACTCTTGCCTTGCCTTAACACATACTTCTTTGGGCGGAAAAAGAAGAATGAGAAACTCCACATAACAGAGACATGAACTAGGGATTTTGTTCAGAAAACAATTTTCCTCTTAATATCTAGTTGAAAAGAATAAGGATGCTAATATAATTCAAATCAATATTTAATGGGCATATATATGCTCTGCTGTGCTGTGCTCAGTCCTGTCCGACTCTGCAACCCTATGGGCTGTAGCCCTCCAGGTTCCTCTGTCCATGGGATTTCACAGGCAAGAATACTGGAGTAGGTCACCATTTCCTCCTCCGGGGAGATCTTCCTGACCCAGGGACTGAACTCATGTCTCTTGTGTCAGCTGCACTGGTAGGCAGATTCTTTACCACTAGCATCGCCTGGGAAGCCCCAGGTGTATAAACAGGAAAACAAGACTTATTAGTCTTTCCTCCCTCTCTAGGTGCAATCTAGCAGGAAAGGGGTGTACACATGACTTGATCACTGGCAGAATTTGTTTAGTGCTAGGCAAGAGTTTCAGTCAACACGCTCTGGCAAACGGCATATATTTTACTATGGGGGAAACATCTAAGATTTACATGAAGCGTGAGTCCATGGTCTTCTCCATTTCTTCTTTTAGAGACTCTGACAGAAGGAAGTTCTACTGTTCTGATTTTGTGACTTTATAAAAAATTAAGAAGCAACAGAACTTGGTGAGGTCCAGAAAATACAATCAGAACTAGATATATACGCTTCTTAGTAACCCTGTAAAATTTTCTATTTTAAAAGTCAATTAAAAAATTGATTCATAACTACAAAAATAGTGCATGATATATTCTTTTTATTAAAAAAATTGAGAAAAACCATTTGGCAGCTCTTTAAAAAGTTAAACATAGAGTTACTATATGACCTAACAATTCCACTGGGTCCTTTACAAAGAATGGGATGGGAAATTGGTTTCCATACAAATCACCCAAGCATTCATTTTAACAGTCACGTTAAACCGGTTAAACAAAATGTGACATAGGCACACAATGGAATATTATTCAGACAAAAAGGCATGAAGTACGTAAATGCTACAGCACAGATGAACCTGGAAATGATTATGTTCAGCAGAAGAAGCTGAACATAAAAGGCCATGTATATGATTCCATATATGAAATATCCACAACAGGCAAACCCACAGAGGCAGAAAGCAACGGTGGTTGCCATGAGCTTTGGGGAGGAGGGAATGCAGAATGGAATGGAGACGGCTACTTCAAGGGTTACAGAGTTTCCTTTTGGGGCGAGATTGCTCTGGAATGAATAGTGGTGGTGTACAACCATGGGAATTACGCTCAAAACAATGAACTGTACACTTTAAAGTGCCAAATTTTATGGCATGTGAATTATATCTTAATAAAGTAAAAAAGAAAAGAACTGAAACATTATAAAGTCAAAGTCCCTTTGACCATCTCTTCTCAGCCAAATCCCCTCAGGGTACCAGTGTTATCCGTTTCATATGACCCCTCGTTATAACATTTATCCCTCACCGCGCCTAGCAGAGGTCCCTGCACCCGGCAGGCATTTAGGCATTTGTTGCACAGCAACTTCCTACACGGGCAAGATAATGTTATTTTGTTCTCTTAAGGATCATATAGGTCCCTTTGTAACCACCATCACACAAATTCATCCATTTTAGGATCAGGCAGCTTTAGACAGTCTATGTTAACACCACGCACGGCAAGTGCAATAACAAAAGAGCACAGCACTTGCTGGCTCAGAGCTCACCAACCACAAATCCAGTTAACAGAAAACCCTGATAGGGACATTCATGCAAATGAGGAGGCCATTTGCATCTGTCCCCTCTGTTTACAAAGCATTTGGAACTGAAACTGGGCTTGGCAAGGCTATTATGCTGAAGCCCACAACAGCAAGCAGTAAATAAGTGATTTCTAACCTGGTCAAGTCCAGCTTAAAAAGAAGTCTTACAGAGTCTCATAAAAGGACTCACTCCCAGAATACTACAATATTGTATTTCTAGTCTTTTTTTCTGCAGAGGTCTGTATAATCAGGGGGTGCACAAAGTCACATGAACTAACTTTTTAACACATACTCCTGGGCCCCATCCCTCAGAGGTTCTGATTTATTTAGACCAGAGCAGGCTGGCATCTGTATTTTCTAAAGTTCCCTAGGTCTTTTAGAAACAGTGTTAGGAAACTTCAGGAAGAATGGGATGGGAAACCGGTTTCCCACACACATCATCTAAACATTCACGTAACGATCCTGCTAAACTTACCTGAGCTGTGTGCTCAGTCCCTCAGTCGTGTCCAACTCTTTGCAACCCCATGGACTGTAGGCTGCCAGGCTCCTCTGTCCATGGGATTCTCCAGGCAAGAATACCGGAGTGGGTTGCCATGCCCTCCTCCAGGGGATCTTCCCAACCCAGGGACTGAATCCTGCACTGCAAGCGGATTCTTTACCATCTGAGTCACAACAGCTGCCAGTCAGAAGACGTGAGTGTATTCCCATTTTACTGAGGAGAAAATTGACACTCAGGGGTTCACCTTTTAAAGTCAGTAATGAGGACAGGGCAGCACTTCACAGTCCTGACAAACACATCCCATCTTCCTCATACAGACTCTCCAGACTCCTTTTATGGTCCTGGAGCTGTGAAAATGTGGTCTGGTAGTGCAAATTTGGTTGATAACCAGTTTAGGTCATTTCACTTGGGACTTAATGTAATGGAGCGTAACTGCTTCACTATCTTTGAAATGCTTCCCAATTTGTGTTCCCTTGTTGACGTAGCAGTTTCTCATCATGTGCTCCATCTATAAAGTGCATCCTTATTTGCAGCGGTTTGAGTTGGAAAGGAGGATGTGATACGAGAAGCCCCAGCCATGGAAGGGGAAGTAAAAGAGAAGCCTCCCCACCCCCCACCCCGCCCACCCCCGCTTTCTGGGGAAGGAAAAGGGCAGAACAGGTAAACAAAGACCCAGTCCCCATTCACACACCCGCTCCTCACACACATGCCTTCTTGTCACCAAAACCTGCTTCAAGTCAGGGAGCAACGGAACTTAAAAACCCTGAGACTCCAGTTTCCCATACGGTAGATGTGGGTGGCCTTCAGGCTCCTGAAGCTGAAGCTTCAGCTCTGTGCCAGTGTATGCTACGGGAGCAAGGGACTGGAGGCAGCAGCAGGCGGCCGCCAGAAAGAGGAGGTTGGGGCAGCACCATCCACTCTCTAAAGTCTGAGCGTGGCATTCAGGGCATCTAGAAGCTGCTGAGAGACTGGTGGGCCAGCAGAGGTCTGCCGTTGGCGCAAAGAGGCCTCAGTGCACAGGGACTCTGGGACAAATGTCTAGCACCACCACCTCCATAGCGGCTTCCTGCACATTGTTCCCGAAGGACAGACACTATTAGTAACAACTCAACAGACAATGCCAGGATACTTCCCAAACTAGATAAAGAAGCAGAGGACACCACACAGACATCAATACGGATGGCCACACAGATATCCTCTTCTAACTCACACAAAGACATAACAGGCCTTCTCACCAAAGCAGTCAGTAACAGGTACTAAACATCAACTATTTGTCCCACACTGTTCTAGGTTGGTGAAGACCTGCAGATAAATGATGCAACAAAATCTCTACCTGATCAAGTACAACTTGGGGGTGTAGAAAGGGAAGGGGGTAGAGTTCTGAAGAATGAAGTATTTACTCAAAAAGCTCTGATTAGGAAGTTGAACTTGGAAAAGAGTCAAAGGATATTGTTTATCTGGAAAAATTAAACTACTAATATGGCAGTTTTAAAAAAATGGCCACAGATTCTTTGACATTCCATCGACCAAGAAATTTTGAGTCTGTGTTTCCGCCCCTTGAATTTGAGTGGGCCTGAGACTCCTCTGATCACTAGATTTGGCAAAGGTAACACTGTGTGACTTCAAAGATGAGGTCCTTTAAAAAAGGCCATGAAGTGTCTATCTTGGCCACTAAGACCCTCACTTTCAGAGCCCGTGAGCCACCATCTAAGAAGTCTGATTACTTAGAGGCTGCCATATTGGGAGGAAGCCCCAGCTTTGTGTAAAGGCCACTTGCAGACACTCTTAGTCAACAGCCCCATCTGAGTGAAGCCTCTGAGTCATGCCAGCCCTGCTGACACTTTTCAGATTCCAGTTCCCAGAAGTTGAGGGACCCTTTGCCATTCAAGTCTTCACAGCTGAGGTGCCAGACATTTGGGAGCAGAAAAAAGTCCTTCCCATGTCCTGTCTGAATTTTTGACCCATAGTATCTGTGAGCAAAACAGTGGTTGCTTTATGCCACGAAGTTTGGGGCATGCCTTATCATGTCCAAAGATTTATTATGAAGCAAAAAAATTGGAACAACAGATGAGAACTGACAGAAACCCAGATCAATGATGTAAAAAAGATATGAAGCTATATTTTCTTTGATTGCCTAAGGCTGGTTTGAGAGAAACTGTTATCATGGGGGACTAAAGAAACTGGAATACTCCTTTGATTATTAAGAATATCTATTTTATCCACAGCTGCTACAATAGAAAAAGCCTCAGTTATGTGGAATCTTAGCAGTCCAAAAAGCATCAGGTAAGATACCACACTCCTGTGATGATTTTCAGCATGGAGCTAACATTCACATGATGCCATTCAAGGTTGCCCAATGACTCATTTTTGCCTATTTTCCATGGTGCATGGTGTATAATGGCTATTCAGTAACTCTGCAGAATGACTGCTAAGGTCTGAGAGCTATGGGAGAGACATTCTAGACGAGCCAAAGGGATCATGGTGAGGAAAAGGACTGAAAATGGGGTCCTGGCGGCCACTGGAGCCTCATTCTTCCTCCTTCCTCATCTACATACGTTCCTTCAACTGCCTGTATCTTTAGACCTTAGATAAGCTGTTCTCTTTACTTGAAATGTTCCTCTCCCATCTGCTTGATGAACACCTACTTATTCTTCAAAGCCCAGCTCCACTGTCCTTTTTGCTGTAGCTTTCTCTGTGGCCCTATTTTTTAAAAAAATTTTACTTATTTATTTATTTATTTTAATTAGTGTGGCCCCATTTTAAGTGAAATTAATCCTTCTGTTCCACTCTCCTGCAACACTTTCCACAACCCCGAGTACAGAAGAATGCTCTCCATTATATTAAGTTTAGATGTCTACTTTCTTTGATAAACTGTGAGCTGCCAGAGAGAAAGGATGGTTCCTACTCGTCACCTTACTTCTTGCCTAAGTGCCTGTGTGCCAAACACCAGAGGTCAAAACCAAACAAACAAAACTGCTGCCTCTGAGATACCCACGTAATTAAGAGGAGCAGTCTAAAAACACAGTCACAGCAACATCCTAAGAGCTGGACAGAGGAGTGGGGGGATGGTGTGAGAATTTACATGTCCTTCAGGAGGGGACCTGGGAGTGGCACAAAGTAGGTGACATTCTAGGGAGGTCTTGCCATTGAATCGAGATGAGAAGCCTGCCCGGCGGAAATCTATGGAGTTGGAGCTAAAAGTTCCCAGAAAGCAACGACTAAGTAAAAGGAAAGCCTGGTCAGGTCTGGTCATTTGTTTCCCTCCCTACTGCTGGAGATTCCCTGTTCAAGCTATTTTAAGAAGCCCCCTGCCCCACCTTTTTTCACACCCAAAGCCATTTAATCTTCCCAGTTGTGTTAAAAAGCAACTAGTATCTGAACAAGCAATTTGTTAAAAAAAAAAAAAAAAAAGAGTCTTTGATACATGAAAATGTATTCAAACCAGTAGCCATCAAATACATCCAAATTACAACAAGGGACTACTTTTTCATTTGTCAGATTGTCAAATATTTTCAATAATTATACTGCCTGTTATCGAAGAAGAATCAGGTATCAAAGAAGAATCAGGGAAATCAAAACTCCATCCTTTCTGAGAGGCAGTTTGGATATAACAGAACCCATGCAAATAACTCCATTTTTTGAACTAGACATTCCATTTACAGGACTTTTTCTTAAGGATAAAAGTCTTTGCTATAAAGATCATCAGACTATTATTTAAAAGAGTGGAAAGCAGTAAACCACCTAAAGGTCTAACAACAGAAGAGTCAAATAAACACAGGACTGCGAAAACTGTGACAGTACCGCTTACAGAGGGATTGCAACGTGCCTGGCACTATCATATTTAATGCCACAGCAATGTATAAAGTAGGTATTGAAGTGAATGCTGAGTGTGACTTTTCCAGCTGCACCAGGTTGGCAAACAGAGGCCACAAAAGAAAGAGAGCAGTCAATAACTGAGGCTGGGCTCATTCAAGATTTTATTAATAAAGTATAGTGTGAAACCTTTTTAATCCAACCCCCTGTGCCCCTGCACTGCCCCTCCCCCTCCCCCGCCCGCAAAGGAAGAGCAGCAACTGGAGGGGGCCTTGGCTCCTCTGACCTCATGCGTTGTGTGGTCCTCTGGGGTGATGCTCTCCCTCCTCCCACAGTGGGCTTCTCCAAGTCAGTCAGTTACAGAGCTTATGCGGCTACTGCTGCTGCTGCTGCTAAGTCGCTTCAGTCGTGTCTGACTCTGTGCGACTCCACAGACAGCAGCCCACCAGGCTCCTCTGTCCCTGGGATTCTCCAGGCAAGAACACTGGAGTGGGTTGCCATTTCCTTCTCCAAAGCATGAAAGTGAGAAGTGAAAGTGAAGTCGCTCAGTCGAGTCCAACTCCTAGCGACCCCATGGACTGCAGCCCACCAGGCTCCTCCGTCCATGGGATTTTCCAGGCAAGAGGACTGAAGTGGGGTGCCATTGCCGCACAAAAAAGAATTGGGACAAGAATTTTTAAAAACTGTAAGGCCTGGTGAACATCTGCTCAGGCAGCTGACTGACAGATCTGCCCTGGATCATCCTGGACGGGAAAGGGAGGAACGGCATGAGAAGGGCACCAATGCTGCTTGAACCATGCTTTGGCATGGACGTGAGTCTCCTCCATCAAGGAGTCCCATGGACCCTGAGGACCTTAAGCCCTCTTGCCAGGTTCCCAACCAAGACAGCCGTCCATTAGGTAAGTGGACTCCAGCTGTGGGGTGCCAGCAGAGGGAAGGGTTGGCCTACAAGAAACTGAAAGAACGGAACACCAGTTTCCTCTTGGTGTCTGGAGAACACACAGTGGGGAAAAGCCTGTTCTCTAGAGAGCTTACAAGTGCGGGGAATGCACACAGGCAGTGCTGGTCAGGTAACCAGCAGGTGCCATCAAGGAGGACCCAAGGGCAGCCATTTTTTTTTACTTTACTTTTTACTTTTTTTACTTTACTCCTGGCCCTCTCCCTCTAGCCCATCCCTACACACCAACCACTGGAGCCGAGACAAGAGCAGGGAAGAAATACTCCAGACATACATATACATCCTCCCACCCCCAAACTCTCTGAGGAGAGGAACAGGGAAGAAGAGTAGAAAGACAGACCAAATCTACCTTTTCCCACTTCACAGCCCCAGAGTCACAAGTCTGGACAGTACTAGGAGGAGGAAAAGCTTTCAACCAGGTAACAGTGAGATTTTACAATGATGCACTTTCAGTAACCCAGGGTGACCGAGAAGCCTGTGGACTCTGCCCTCAGTCTCATCAGGGATCGGGCCCCTGGAGAAGCACTCCCCAACCTTTTTGGCACCAGGGACTGGTTTCGAGGAAGACAATTTTTCCACGGACTGCGGTGAGGGCAAATGGTTTTGGGATGATGCAAGTGCATTACATTTATTATGCAATTTATTTCTCTTCTTAATACATTAGCTCCACCTCAAATCATGAGGCATTAGATCCTGGAGGTTGGGAACCCCTGCCCTAGAGGAAACGGAGATTTTGACAAAGCACAATTGGGAGTTCTGACTAGAGGAGGGCAAAAACGTTCATGTTTACACTCCTCTGAGTTAAAATTATGCAATTAACTGATTAAAGTTATCCCTGTCTCCACTTCACGGATTATGAAATGAAAGCTCTGGAAAGATTAAGAAACTTGCTCAGGGCTTCCCTGGTAGTTCAGTGGTAAAGAATCTGCCTGCCACTGCCAGAGACGTGGGTTCAATCCCTGGGTCGGGAATATTCCCTGGAGAAGGGAATGGCTACCCAGTAGAATTCTTGCCTGGAGAATCTCATGGACAGAGGAGAGTGGCGGGCTGCTGTCCATGGGGCCGCAAAGAGTTGGACACGATTGAGTAACTAACACAACACTTCTTTAAATTTGATACACTAATGACTAATGAGAAAGAAGGACAGAGGTGATGGCATATAAATAATGTGGTCATACTTATTAAAAGCTAAATAAATGGCTTGCTAGACAAACTCACTGTAGGTCAAACAAAGAAAGGAATGGGACACAGAGCAGACAGCCTCCATAAGAGTAAGGGCTATATCCACATTTTAAACAATTTAGTTTCAGCAAAATATCCAGTGTTGCTAATGTGAATTATATTGATTTCAAAGTTAAATCTGTAAAATTTTTTTGTTTTAATAATTGTAGAAGGGCTGTAAGAAAACATTTCTACATCATAGTTTTTGTTTATAGACATTTGGGTAACATAATAATAAAGATAAATTAATTCAACATCAAGAACCTGTAAAAAATGTTTATAAAGTGTCCTTACATTACACATGCTTGAGAAGCTCTGTGTTATGACACATTAGGGCTTTCCTGGTGGCTCAGACAGTAAAGAATCTGCCTGCACGATGGGAGACCTGGGTTCGATCCCTGGACTGGGGAGATCCCTTGGAGGAGGGCATGGCAACCCACTCCAGTACTCTTGCCTGGAGAATCCCCATGGACAGGGGAGCCTGGCGGGCTACAGCGCATGGGGTCGCAAAGAGCCGGACACAACTGAGTGGCTAAGCACAGCACACGTGACACATTATGCCAGAGCAACCATTTAAAGCCATGTCTTAGCAGACCATTTGTGTCACAGGGAGATACTTTCAATACTATATTAACTTAAGCATACAAAAGGTGGTACAGTCTTGCTCCGATTTTGTAAAATACAGAAATCACATATAAGCATAAGAAAAAAGAGATTAGGATATACACTAAAACGTTAACAATGTTTATGCTACAGTAGGTGCTACAGTAGGTATTACAGGTGCTTTTTATTAATGTCTCTGCTTTTTAAATAATATTCTGTATTTATAAGTTTATTACATGATTAAAATTTAAACATTACCAAAAATTCAATTTTTACAGCCTATCCCAAAGTTTCCACAAATTGCTGCTAAAAGACAAAAAAAAACAAAACACCACTCTTTCAGTCCAATTCTAGCTCAAGCTCTTTATTCTCCAAAGAAATGTAACCAACCCTAAAGTAATATTTGTTCAAAACTTAAAAACATATAAAGTCCTCTGGTGGCTCAGACAGTAAAGAATCTGCCTGCAGTGCAGGAGACCTGGGTTCGATCCCTGAGTCAGGAAGATCCTCTGGAGAAGGGAATGGCAACCACTCCAGTACTCCTGCCTGGAGAGTTCCATGGGCAGAGGAGGCTGGCGGGCTGCAGTCTATGGGGTCACACAGAGTCGGACACGACTGAGCGACTAGCACTGCTACACTGAAAGCACAGAAAGTCCTTGTCAACCAGTGACTCACTGGGCTTCAGCACCTGGGCTACAAGGATGAGCAAGGTCACGGTGCACTCCAGAAGACACCATCCTGGGGAAAGCACAGCATAGATTACCAGTGCTGCTAGGGCACAGAGACACAGGAGCACGGAGAAGGGGTCCCATAACTCATTCTGACGGGGCCGACAAGGCAGGAAAGGCAGCCACAAGGTGACACATGAACGCAGAGCTAAGAATGCGTCAGGAAATGGGTGCAGAAAGGTGAAATGGCAGATTCCTCAGCAAGTAAAATCTAGACGTACGTCTTGTGACACTGGCGTCACTGACCACACTATACCAACCTCTCCTGGGCTCTTTGCCATTTGTATTGTCTGCCATTAAAATCCACGCTGCTTCCCCAGCAGGACTGTAAACTCTGAAGGGAATGCCACGGACACTGCAGACCCATTATTCATTAATGATAGCATCTTCAGATAGGCTTCTAATGGGCACTGAACTTAACATACTTAGCCTTTGCTGGTATGCAAAAAAATTATATATCTATTGAGCCTATATTCATATTTTCCTCTAGAAAATTATGTCAAAAGATCAAAGTAACAGATTCATTCCTATAGTCCTCAAAAGAAGATTAATCTCTTCACTACTGTATATAAAACTTAGCTCTCTTCCTTGCTCTTGTAAGTCAGCCAAGCTCCAAAGAGTATGTTTCTCCAAGGTAGGCTAAGGAAAGATATACAGACTGCCTGTCCAAGAAAACCTTTCAAGTGTCCCGTGGTGACACTTAATGATACTTAAACGCTGTGACTTGCCAGCTAGGGTGAAACTCTCAGATGATGCTCTACCTGATAACACAATGAGCCTATACTGCCTACAGCTGTGAATAACTTGAAGTAACATCCTCGTCTAACCGGAGGAAATGTGTACATAAGGGATGGTATATTCACACATCTTTTTTTCCTTTGTTTTCACATATATGCTTATAAGACTTATGTACATGGCGAGAAATTTACTTTAAAATATTCCAGCAAAGAAACAGTAAAAGGGACAGATGAAGCCAATGAGATGAAGTCCTGATAGTATTTGGAACTGTGTGTGTGACCAACACAAAAGTAATGAGCGCCCCTTCAAGCCCATGAGGGTTTCTAGATACCATTTTTACTAAAAGAATTCTTACAGGAAACGGCTAATTCCAAGTCTGGATCAGAAATGTACAAGATAGGCCTGGAACATCTTGTCGTTATCAGATAACAAAGAAAACTATCAAATGCCAGTAAGGTGAGGTCAAAAGGACCCAGAAACCAACTTGAACAGGCTCCCACTAGCTAAAGATAGTACAAGCTGGACATCAGTAAGGACAACAACCAGAGCCGGTTCAAATATATCAAATGTGTATAAATATGTCAGCTCATAATACTACTCCAAAACACCTTAATTAATCACTTTGAAAGTTATTAAATCCAAAATTTTGACAACTGGTAGATAAAAGAGAAGCAAACATAAACTGGGGGGGGGGGGGGTAGTTGTAAAGCAAAAATGACAGTGACTTTGAACGTGCCTTGCTTACAGCTGGTGCTTACACTGTAATGCAAGGGTTCATAATCTCGCAAAGGGAGACAGACAAAAGCCTAGCCTGAGCGTCCAAACTAGAAGTGAAAAAAAGTGCCACAGAAACAAGCCAAAAAGAAGGCTCACTTTGGAGGGGCCTGGGAGGTAGGAGACATCAGAGCTTTAAAGGGTTACCACTTTGTCAGTTTTTGCATTTTAAGTCATTCTCAAACATGGGTTCCTGAATCACACATTAATTTTTATATCCCTTAGCACACAAGGTTATAGCTGCAGACAAAACCCCATGTGGTTTCATTTTCCTTCCTTGAGATCAGGTGACCCTTGGGATGTTCCTTTTCGGAAAAAGAAAATAACTTCTTACAATTGGATGTAATTGTAATATCTAGCTTGGGAATTCCACTTACATTCCGTCATTGTGAACTTCAGGCCTAACTCAACCTTGAAAGGGATGTGAAGACAACCATGCTCATGTCCTAAATGTCTATGGAATAATAAAGAAATATAAACAAACATCAGACCCTACTGCCACATCCCTCAATATTAAAGGCCTACTCTAGTCTAGACATTATGCTAAGTTTTTTTTTTTTTTTTCCCCACATGTTATCCAGTAAATTCTCAAACCCAGAGAGGTAAGATGTATTTCGCCAATTTTTACAAACAAGGAAGCAGACTCAGAAAATCACCTCATTTGCCCAAGGACTCAGAGCCCCTTGAAACACTAAGACAGAGGTCTTCTGAAGATAAACAGTGTCAACACACCATTGACATTTCGCACTGAAGGAGTGGCTATCTGAAGGCAAAACCTTCCGGAGTTAGAGTGATGCTCTTCATTAATAAATGTCATCCTACCATCTAAGGACTACTTTTATGGACTATTCTCAGCTTTCACTTACTTCTCAATCCTCTGATTTCTGCTATAGACTCCTCCAGTCTGGATGGATTTCCACTGCCTCTCAAATGCCATGTACACTGCCCACTACCCATTTTAATTTCCAAGTTCCTTTCTAAGTCCAAATCTTTTGAGTTCAACTCACATCCCAACTTTCTATTCCAGGAAGCTCTTCAATCTTTTTCCAGGCTAAGAGCTCTCACCTCCATGAAACCTGTTGTCTGGACCACACAACTCCATATAAGGACATTGCTCTGTTTCACATGTGTATTTCTGGTATCTGTAGCCTGTAAATTCCTTGAAGGCAGGGTTTAGTACTGATTTATGCCCTTTGGATGGTAAAAGATACAAAATACACTCTATAAACAAGTGTCAATGTTAGCTTTGATGCAGGCAATTAGCCTGCTCAGGAACCTATACTCTCAGCATTTCTCATAAACTTGAGGTTACCATAACCTCCATTTTCCCTTTCCAGTTAGAGAAAGGTCAGCTAGAGATAGACAGCAACATCAAAGCTGTTTCATTAAGCAAAGCAGCAGGCGTGCCTTCCTGATTTGTACAACTTTACGCCCTCTGGTCCTTAGATCCCTGAAAGAACATTCCATTATCATTCAAGGCTGTGGAGATTCCATCCTGTTTTTTCTCTCGGATAAGTACTAGCAGTGCCGAGTACTAACAAATAAGGGGTCTTTTAACTTGTGGAAAGATACATATAACATAAAATTTACCATCTTAGCCATGTTAAAGTGTACAGTTCAGTGACTTAAATATTCACACTGTTGTGCTAACATCATCAACATCCACTTCAAGAACTTTTCATCTTGTAGAACTGAAACTCTGCTCATTAAACAACAGCTTCCCATTCTTCCCTCCTCCTAGTTCCTGGCAAGCCTCTATGAATTTGACTCCTCTGGGTACTTCATATGAGTGGAATTACACAATTTGTCCTTCTGGGATTGGCTTATTTTACTTAGCATAATGTCATCGAGGTTCATCCACATTGCATCATGGCCTTGTGTAAAAATTTCCTTTCTTTTTAAGGATGAATAACATTCCACTAATATGTATATCCACACTTTGTTTATCTGTTGATAGACATATGGGTTGCTTCCAAATGAGGAATGCTGATCCAATGCTGGTGACAAGCAGCTCAGGAGACTGGCCCTGGAATGGAGCAGTCTCTCTGATGCTGTGAACACAAAGAATGAATCCAGTGATTAGGACCACAGAACACAAAACCGCTAAAAGGAATCTGCATATGCTTCTCTCTCCTAGGAACCGGAACTAGAAAGAGCTTTTGTTTAAATACTCAAATAATACGTTGGAATACAGCTGTGGCTGCCTAGGATGGTCTAGAAACAAATCCTGAATTCTCTAGTTTCTGCAGACCTCCCTTCTCCCCTGTTCTTTTCTTCCCCTCAGCGTTGAGACATAATCGACATATAACACTGTGCTAAGCTTAAGGTATACAACATGCTGATCTGATAGCTGCATATGTATCCTATGCTGATACGATTTGATATGATTCACATGCAGGTCTCCCTGGTGGCTCAGACCGTAAAACATCTGCCTACAATGCGGGAGACCCGGGTTCAATCCCTGGGTCGGGAAGATCTCCTAGAGAAGGAAATGGCAACCCACTCCAGTGTTCTTGCCTCGGAAATCCCATGGACAGAGTAGCCTGGTAGGCTATAGTCCATGGGGTCTCAAAGAGTCAGACAAGACTGAGCAACTTTGCTTTTCACATATGCTGCAATATGATTACCACTATAGCATTAGCTAATACCTTCATTCACATCACATTCTTTTCTGTGGCAAGAACCCTTAAGATATACTCTCCTAGAAATTTTCAAGTGTACAATAAACTAAAATTATAATGCTGCACATTAGATCTCCAGAAATTATTCATCTTCTGATCTGAAGTTTGTACCCTTTGATTAACATCTCTTCAATTTCCCTACCCCCTGGTCTCTTAAATTCTACGATTTAAGTCTGGCTTTTTTATATGCCATACATAAGTGAGACCATACAGTATGAGTCTTTCTCTGACTTATTTCATTCAGTATAATACCCTGAAGGTCTCTTCAGTTGCTGCAAATAGTAGGATTTCATTCTCTCTCGTGGCTGAATATTACTGTATTGTGTGTGTGTGTGTGTGTGGGGTCACATCTTCTTTATCCATTCATCTACTGATGGATACTTGGATTGTTTTCATATTTTGGCTATTGTGAATAATGCTGCAATCAACACTGTGGTATACATATTGCTTCAATATCCTATTTTCACTTCCTTTGAATATATACTCAGAAGTGGAACTGCTGGATCATATGACAGTTCTATTTTTAGTGTGGTGGTGGTGGTTTAGTCGCTAAATCCTGTCTGGCTCTTGCGACCCCATGGACTGTAGCCCACCCTGCCAGGCTCCTCTGTCCATGGGATTTTCCAGGCAAGAATCCTGGTGTGGGTCGCCATTTCCTTCTCCAGGGGATCTTCCGGACCCGGGGATTGAGCCCCGGTCTCCTGCATCGCAGGTGGATTTCTGCATTGCAGCCGGAGTCTTTACCGACTGAGCCACGAGGGAAGTCCCCTCCATACTGTTTTCCATAGTGGCTGTGACAATTTGCATTCCCACCAACACTAAAACAAGGGTTCCCCTTACTCTACAGTGGCAAGTATTCTTGCCAAGACTTGTCGTCTCTGGTCTTCTTGAGGAACAGCTGCTCTAACAGGGGTGAAGGAATAGCTCATAATGGTTTTGATTAGCAGTTCCCTAATGATTCCTGACCGTGAGTTCATTTTCATGAACTGTTGACCATTTTTGCTTCTCCGACCACATGTTCTCTCTCGCCTACCTCTCCAGTCTCACAGCCCTCTACTTTCAACATCCTGCTGGTGGTCCAGCAACACTGAACTGTTTTGTGTCCCTGGACACACACCACGCAGGTCCTGGCCACCTGGCCTCCACTGTCAGTGGTTTCTCTGGCTGGAAAGCTTTCCTCTCTTGGCTTCCTTCTAGTTATGGCATCTCTCCAGGAGGCCTTTCTTTTTCTTCTTTGTAATCCCAGGATTTGAGTGCTTGGCATGTAATGGCTGCTTGATAAATTATTGAACTAAACTATATTTGTTACATTCACAATCTCTGTTGAGAAGACAAGTTTAAAGAAAAATTCAAGGTCAACGGATTACAGGTAATTTTTATTTATACTTCAATATTGTTCAAGCTTTCTAACGATGTGATGACCTGTCAAATTTTAGAAAAATTTAAGAACACTCTGATCAAGAATAAAGTGGAGGAATCAGTGTACCAGATTTCAAGACTTATCAAAAAGCTAGAGTTATCAACAGTATGCAGTATTGCAGAAGGATAGACACATGGGAACCCACGGATCAGTACAGAGAACCCAGAAACAGACCAACACAAATATACCCAACTACTACTACTACTACTAAGTCACTTCAGTCGGGTCCAACTCTGTGCGACCCCAGAGACGGAAGCCCACCAGGCTCCCCCGTCCCTGGGATTCTCCAGGCAAGAACACTGGAGTGGGTTGCCATTTCCTTCTCCAATGCATGCAAGTGAAAAGGGAAAGTGAAGTCCCTCAGTCATGTCTGACTCTTAGTGACCCCATGGACTACAGCCCACCAGCCTCCTCCGTCCATGGGATTTTCCAGGCAAGAGTACTGGAGTGGGGTGCCATTGCCTTCTCCGATATACCCAACTACTTTATGACAAATGGAGAAGGAAATGGCAACTTGCTACCTATTCTTGCCTGGAAAATCCCATGGACAGAGGAGCCTGGCAGCACAGTCTTGTTAACAAAGGGTGCTGGAGCAATCAAGCATCCACTCCCAAGTAATAATGATACTATTAATATTAATGAAAATAATGAATAAAATAAAAATCTCAATCTAGGTCTCACATCTTATGTAACAATTAACTTAGATCATGGACTTAAGTTAAAAATATAAAATCAAAATATTTGGAAGGAAAAACACAGAGAAAATCTCTGCAACAGGGCTAGACAGAGCTCTTGTATTTGACCAAAATAATACAACCCATAAAAAGAAAAATTGCTAAAAAGGGCTTCATCCAAATCAAAAACTTCTCCTCTTCACCCTGTCTGGTAGATGAAAAGACAAGCTTCAGACTGGGAGAAAATATTTGCAAACTATGTATTGACAAGAACTGATAGCTTGAGCATATACAGAACTCTCAAAACTCAACAGGAGAGCTTCTCCAGTGATTCAGTGGTGAAGAACCCACTTGCCAATGCAGGAGACACAGGTCTGACCCCACGTGCCTCAGGACAACTGAGCCCGTGTGCCACAACTACTGAGTGCATGAGCTACAAGTGCTGAAGCCCTCACGCCCGAGAGCCTGTGCTCTGCAGCAAGAGAAGCCACCACCGTGAGAAGTCGCGAACTACAGTGACGAGCAGCCCCTGCTTGCCGCAACTAGAGAAAAGCTTGTGCAGCAACAACGACTCAGCACAGCCAAAAGTAAATAAATAAATAATTTTAAATATATGTAAAAAAATTTTTTTTAACTCCACAGTAAAAAAACAAAGAATCCAAATAGATAACAGACAAAAGACTTGAAGAGAGACATTTGACCAAAGAGTATATACAGGTGGCAAGTAATCATATGAAAAGATATTCAACAACACTGGCCGTTAGAGAAGGTAACCAGTGGGTGAGTGGCTAAACAAATGAACTGTTTTACATCCATGCCATGGAATATTACCCAGCAGCGAAAAAGAATGGACTAACTAGTGATACGTACAACAATGTGGATGAATCTCCAGTGAATCACGCTGAATGAAAAGAGCAATCCTCCAGAGTTATGCTGTGTGAATCCACTTATATAAAACTCTTGAAATAATATATTAGCACGGAGAAGGAATCACAGGGTAAGGATGTGGTGGGTATGGGACAGTAGAGGTAAATTTAGAAACGTGACTGCAGTATGCACAGACAGGTACTCCCTTAAAAGCTTCGGTTTTCTTTGTGAAGGGGTGGGCAAGGTCGTCCGCTAAGACTGAAGGGATGGATTAACTTCTATTCCCAGAATCTAATACAGTTTCTGGGACACAGATCTTTTAATAAATGAGCTTACTGAACAAACAAGAGTTTTCTTAACTCAGGTTGTTCTTTAGCGTCAATACACAATTTTCTCCAAACCAGCCACTAGGGGGCAGTGCTGCTGCCTATCTTTTCCCCTAATATTTTAACCCAGTGAAAACAACAGAAAATAACCGGGCAGTGTGTGTCAACGTGTTTTTTTTTCCTCAAGAAGATATCGTTTCAACTTTACATCCATGCATACGTGCATGCACACACATACACATGCAGACTGTGGAATGATGGGAGGGCAGTTCCTTCTGCCAGCCTCTCACTGCAACCATACTATGTCGCCCCCGAGGTAATACTCACCATTTCCCAGAGGTCATTTTTTTGGTAATTCCTCGAGGGCACACAGCAAATAATGAACAGACCCTTTAAACTTTCTTACAATTGATAACTTAGACCACACATTAATGAAGGAATCCCTAAAGTTAATCCTGGTAACTAACATACATTTTCCATAGCTTCAAGTTGATTTTTTTTTAAAACCCCTATACCTACCACCAACCCAAATTAACTAAAAAGTAGATTAAAAAAAATAATTTTAAATGGTGTAATCTATTTCATAAACTTCTTTTTGCTTTGTTTCAGATTCCTAACACAGTCTTATAATAAAGATTTCTCAATCTATAATATCACATGGCTAACATATATAACAGAATAAGCAACAGTTTGGGGGTGTGTGTTTAGTCATGGGGCTAGAAAATTTCCTACTTTGGTTCTAGTGAACTTGGGCCTCTAATGAACAGAGGAAGCTGGCAGAGTTCTAACTTAAAACAGAAATTCTCAAAACCCCCAAAGAAAAGAAGATGTAAAGGAAGACAGGGTTACACAAACCAGCTCAGCTTCAATTAAGACAAGTGAACATCCACAGTAGGGGAGACTTCCAGTCATACCAATGGAACACATCACACCCTAGCCTAAGAAAACCTACCAGTTTGGCCTTATGGTCTGGAGTACGAGGGAGATAACGAAAAGGCTGAAGTCATCTTATGACTTAAGGCTGTCAAGTACTTCAAATGAGGGCAAAAGGTGCTTGACCCCAAAGCCTCTGAACCCGGTTATTTTGAACTAAAGTTGCTTGGAAACAAAAATACCCAAGAAATAGATCATCATCATCATCATCTACAGTCAATGTAGATAAAGTGTCAAATTGCGAACTGTTTCAAAAACAAAGTTTCAAGGTTGTTTAGGGCAGTGTTCTAACTTGACAATTAAGTCTCATTTTTATTGGATACTTTATTCCACTAGCTCTGGTAAGGGATGGTATTACACTTTGATTGACAGTCTTCTGAAGCTCTTGGGGCCGAAGATTTTGTTTGCTTTATACTTGTGAAAAGATTAATAGCAAATTACTCTTCTTAGCTAATATAAAAATGCACCTTTGCTAAGGAACTGATATGGCCCTCAAGAGGAGAAAAGCTTCTTTCTTAACAACTATAGTTCTTTGGCTACATGGACATCTCTGAAAATGAGCTTTAAAACTGAGATGAACACTTTATTGTCTCATACCTTCTATATTTAAAATCTGTGTCCACTTTTGAAAGTCATGTGCTAAATCCTTAGTCTTTTTTTTCCGCCAGCAGATGATCTAAATAAGAGCCTGATTTCATTTACATACACACTCACTTGCACTCCCCAACAACACTTCCTTTGAAAAACAGAATGTCACTTCCTCAATCCAGAGGCCAGAAGTCCCTTGGTTCTGATCTGGGGAGCCAAGACAGGAAACTCTGGTAAGCTTTTGCCTCTCCCCCTGTGGACAGCCACGGGTGCAGCTGACAGCGGGCAGGGTCTATTCAGAGCTCCCTTGATGCACTGCAGCTGGAAGGCAACAGCTCACTTCCATGCTGTGGGAACGATCCCAGAGTCCAGCACGGACAGGCAGTTTAACAACGGCATTTCACAGCAAGGGAAGAGGAGAGGATGGGAGACCCGGACATCTTTTAGCGACCTTACTTCTATTTCCAAACTCAGTCGAATAACCCAAGGCTGATTTCAGCCAAATCTCAGTCACTGGCATCATCTTGTACTTTGACCCCACCAAGCCAGGCATCTTCTGGTGGGACCGGGGCGGGGGGGGGGGGCGGGGGAGGGGAGGGGGACCAGACCACTCACAGCTCACACCAGGCTGCACGACCCTCCCCAGGAGTGGAGCCTCTCACTTAAAAGGGAGCGGCTGTCCCGGTAATTTCAGTAAACTCTGTCGGTTAGCACCACCTGGCAACTGAGACCCTTGATCTCTCCTGACCCCAGACGCCAAAGGGCTGTACAACACAAGAGCCGGGCCAGTAGTAGCAGACCAAACTGCAGTGTCACCTTCGCGGGGTGGGGGGATGCATGTGAGAGACATACAGCATAAAGGCAAAGAAGGGGGACAAACAAATGAGTCACTTAATACAAGGGCTGCACATGCTGCTGACGCTGCCCGTGATGCAGCGGCTGTGGACTGGAAGGAAGCAGGCGGCCACCGGGAGGGGCGGGCAGGGAAAGCGCGGTGGGAAAGGGTGGGAGGCGCGTCGCCCTTTGTGGGGGGCCCGGCCGCGCGGCCCCTCGGCCTACGTCCCCCCTTTCCCGCCCACTCCCCGAGCCCCGCAGGCTGGAGCCGCTCGGGGTCAGTACGGACCCCCCGGCCGCGGGAATCAACTCTTTACGGTCTATGAAAACAATCAATACAAACTTCAATACGGGGTTTAGTTTACGGGGAGGCTGGCCGGGGAGGCGCCGCAGCCTCAACCTGGCCGCCCGCCCGCCCCGCCCCTCGGCGGCGCACCTGTGACAGGTGTGCAGCAGCCCCGGGTCGCGGGGCGCGCCGGCCGCTCCCGGCACCCCCGCTCGCGCCTCCGCGAACCCTCCCGGGGAGCCCGGCCCGTAGGCAGGCCGCGGAGCGCCCCTCGCCCCCGCCCGCACTCACATAGCGCCTCAACTTCTTCTCGGGGGGCGATTTCCTCAGCCAGCCAGTGCACACCACGTCGCCGCCGCCGCCGCCGCTCATGCTGCCGGCAGCCCGGAGCCCGCCGCGGGGTCGGCGGACGAGGGCGCGGGCCGCTGGCTCAGCCGGCCGGCGGTGCGCGGCTCGCGGCGAAGGGGAGGGGCTGGGGCGGCCGGCGGCCGCGGGGCGAGGGCGAGGGCGAGGACGAGGCGGCGCGGCCCGGCTGCCTCGCGCGCGCCCGCGCCTTCTCCCGGCCCGGCCGCGGCGGGGGCGCCCCGGCAGGAAGGGCGGCGCGCGCTCGCCACGCCCACAGCCCGCCGCGCCCCCGGGCGGGCCGCCTGCGGAGACGCGGACACCGCCTCGCGCCCTGGACCCAAGGCTCTCGGGAGCGCCCGCGGCCGGCCGCGCCCCCCGGGGTCTTTTTTCCGAAGCCTCCGGCAGTCAGCGGGGCAGGCGGCCGCGCCCTTGGTGGGCGTGGGGTAATGGGCAGGGACTGCGCGCCCTCGATGGTGAATCGACCTTTCACAGAGGGTCGTCAGCCAGGGGCCCGAGGGCTGCTCCTCTGTCCATTCCCCCTTCGTTTCAGGTTTCAGTGGGTCAGGTTCTGGCTGAAATGAGTGATTCGCTTTCCAAGAGTTTCATTAACTCTCACCCCCTTGGTGGGAGAAGAAAAAAAAAAAGATTACTACGTGTTGGGCTGGGCGTACGTTCCTTGCTTACATGATCTTCGTTACGAATCTCCAAATTGAGTGGGGTGCATTATTACCATTTCACAGATAGCCTAAAGCCTTGGCAGTGCAGTCAACTTTCTCATTCTAGGGATGGGTCGGGGTTGGGAGTGGTACTGCTCATCTATTTAAAGTGGAGAACTGCTTTCACGTCCGCATTAATTTAGGGTCCTCTTATTATCAGAATGGAGCAGGAACTGGCAACCCACTCCAGTATTCTTGCCTGGAGAATTTCATGGACAGAGGAGCTTGGCGGGCTGCAGTCCATGGGGTTGCAAAGAGTAGGACACGACTGAGCGACTAACACACTATTATCAGAAAATAAAGTTCTGCTGGCTTCCACACTGCCTCTGGGAAAAGCAATTCAGTAGAAAATTCTTACGATCTGTAGAATCAAGGGGGCAAAAATGAGTCAAAAATACTATTTCATAGTGAATTGGAAGGCAAGATGGTGTAGGGCAAGAAACTGGGGTCAAAATTTTTTAGCGCTCCAACTTACTGACACAAGTTACGAGAACTCTCTGGGGCTCATATGATGCAGATGCCTCTTACTGCGTTGTGGAAAGGCTTAACTGAGATGGAGAACGCAGAAGCACATACCTGATGAATCTAGCATTTTGTGGGGAGGGAAAAGGGGAAAAAGCCCTCAGCAAAACCGGAAACCTTTGGTTAAAGGCTCTTTTGAACTCACAAAGTACCTTTACAAGCAGCGTTAAAAGGTTAGGCTCTCCACCCTCGCCCCGGTTTCTTTGAAGAGTGGATAGTAACCCGTTATGTCAATAGGGAACTTCTGCGGGCATCTTGCACTCCCGAAAACATCAGACTAAGGCTACTTTGCTCATTTCCCGATCTCTGTGCAGCAAAGCTAGCTGTTGCAAGCTGTTGGACATCCTTCTGATTTTACAGATCTTTGTTGGGTTGGGGAAAACTCAACCATTTCAGTTTGTAAACGCTAATTCTAAGCTAATTCTATGCTTAGCTCTTCTAAGCACCTGGGAGGGTTTAGCAATCAGCAACCCTGGACCCAATTTTCACTGATTTTCTTCACTATCCGGTGTGCTGCTGGATATCCATGTAAAAGCAGGACAATCGGGCTATCTCGGGTACCAGGGCCTTTTAGCCTTTCAACTGAGGTATACTTAAGACACATGCAAGGGCCACCACCAGAATTATAGCCATTTTAACCTCTGGCTTTAAGTACCTTCTATAAAACCTGACACAAATATCAAAATATTCAAAGCCTGCCAAATCAATCAGGAGGCGGTGACTCTTGACCAAAATAAAGCAATCCTCTGACTTCATTCACATCTGAGTCATGGTGCCAAGACTCAGGGATTGCAGAGTCTGAGAAATCTGCATGGCTTGTTTGCAGCTGAGGTTTGTGATGCAAGTCAGGCATACACACAGGAGGCCTTATCTTTCCTTAGAAGAGTAGTCTTCTGTTAAGTGTCTTTTTATAGCTATAGGATTCAAGACAGACTGGGAGACTGTTCAGCAACCATTAGTTGGGAGTTGGGCTGCACTTGGCCAGAAACTCTTGAGGGTCTTATTTTGTTTAGCTAAAGATGCCACCCACCTGTATTTTATTTACAATTTCCTGTGGAAACATTTCGAGGCCAATGACAGGAGAGAGCCTTGAAATACAAGAGTATCAGCGTCAGAAGTCTTCTCTGAACATACCCCTCCTCCCCCAAAGGTTAGAGGAAGGGGCTCTTCTTGGTGCTCGCCCCCGGCTCCCCAATCTTTTCATTACTCAGTTGCCAGTACTTAGCTAGGGCTGCTCATGGGTGGAGGGACTGCTGCTGAGGTCCTTGGCTGCATCCCCATGTGGCTCAGTCTTCTGGGCCTGAGATAGGTAGAAGCCAGGCCTAGAAACAGACTTCGCACAGGACGTTCCTGTCCGGGCCTTTGCTAAGTCCTCTCCATTCCTTTGCTAAGTCCTCTCCATTCCTTGCCCTTTTTTTTTTTTTTTTTTAATGCTCCTTGGTTTTCACTGGGGAGGGATGGAAAACAAATCATCTGAATGATTTATTTAGATGAAGATCGGCGCCATCTATTGGAACCAGTTGGGACGACAGTCCCCCCCTTCCCCCGAGAGGACGTGCATCACTAGTCTATAATTTAGGCAATTTTGATTAAAGACCACAGGTATTTCCTGGGGGAATTAATGACCCGCTGCAAGGAGCGCCGTTAATTCTGTATTCATTAAATCCCCAGGAAATGACCCATCTTATAAGGAGGGTTTCTCTGGAGGGGCACTGCAGAGATTAGAGAAACGCACACCTGGGAGGAAAGCCAGAGCACCACGTTTCGCTCCCGCCCCTCCCCCCACAGAGCCTGAGTTCTAAAGGGCGCACTCTGACTTTTGAGTGTCCTCAGCGACAGCCTGCATCCGTGCCTGTCTCGGAGTTGAGGCTTTGTGGCCGGTGGCAGGTGCATGGCTGGTGGAACGCTCCCAGGAGCGGGCTGGAAGGAGAGATGTCCTCAACTGCACACCAGACCGGGTGATTAATACCGCCCACGCCAAGCCTGACGTCAGTGATCGGACTGGGGGTGGGAATAGATGTTTGTGTCCTAGCCCTTCTGCCTTTTCTCCCTTTCAGTTTAGTTGACAGGTTAATTTCTGCTTGCTGCTTGTCAAGGTCAGTATAACCAGCTGGGCCACCTCAGCTGGTGACTTTCAGGACACTTCTTTCTCAGGCATGTTGAGCTGGCAGCCTTTCTAACACCCAGGTGCTTTGAGCCCACTTGCTTCCCTCCATCACATTAATCTGACCTACTCAAATCAACTTTCAGCATTTGGGTGGGACTGAGATCTGAAAGTGAGCTTGGAGTGTGGTTGAAGACCTAACTGGGTTTCCTCCCTGTTATACCCAATGGGAGACATTCTGGAAGTAAGCTTTCTTAAAGAGAAAAGTTTGAGCAAGTTGTTCCCCAATTTCTCCTTTGTAAAGAATAAGAACCTGTGCTAATTGCTTTAGGGCAGTTAGGTTCCTGGGACATCTCTGCTGCCATGGTGGTGACATCACACTACCCCCAGATCAGGCTGCAAAATCAGGTACCAAATTCTTGGAAGAACAAAGGCTGTCAAGGTCCCTGGCAAAGTGCCTTAGAACTCCAAACCCTACTTTGCAAGATGACTCCTTACCTCCTTCAGAGTCCTTCTACCTTGAATTAGGCCTTGAACAGATTATTTCAAGACCCCTTTCCCTAAAATTCATGTATCTAACCCCCAAAACAGTTGTTCATTCTTAAGGGTCACACTGCACCTGTATAAACTGGGTTATCACACTGTACTGTAAAAAGTTCCTGTTTACTTGTCAAAGAACTGTGAGTTCCCTGAAGGCTGGACTGCGTTTTCCTTTTTTTTTTTTGTATCCCCAGAACCTCCAAGCATGATGTCAGGCATAAAATAGATGTTCAGTAAACATTTGTGAATGAAGGAACCAGCCCTTAAAGGATGACAAGTGAGAGCTATGGACCCTTGGGGCATCCAGTACTCTCGGATCATCCACACCGGATAACAGTATCTAAGAAGGTACCTGTAACCAGCAGAAGTGCTTAAACCCAGAGGGACTGGCCTGATGGGAGGGGCTGAGCAGCTGGAGGTAATTCTTTGAAGTTTCACTTGTTAACCCTCGGTTTCCAAATCTGTGGTACAGATTCCCCAGAAACCCCCCTGTCTGGGACTAATAATTAAAATCATTTGTGGTTGATCTGGTGTCTGGCCTCGTTCTGACAATTCGACAGGGTGCTGTCACCTGTACCAACAGTACTAGCAGGGGCCAGAGGAACCATTCTCCCTGACTCAAGCTGGGTTTCATAGCACGGTGGACCAGAAATGCCTTTCTTCTGCACCAAATGCAGGCAGAGTTGCTGTGCGGATTTGTTAGTCTTTGTTTTGCTGGGGATCCAAATGCCACAGGAGATTATCTAACTAATTCCACCAGTTATCCAAGATGACGGTTGGACCCATACAACCAGTGATGGGCTGGTAAAAGTTTAAAACCTGGCTCTCTGGTAGGGTCAGCAGTAGCCTTGATTTGTAGTATGTGACAATTTTTGTGCAGCAAATATGAACCTCCCCACAATTTTCTCCCCAACTATTAATGATTTTAAGCTATCAACTTCATGTCTTTGAATACAGAGTTAAAAAATGCACAGTAATACACCTTTAGTACTTCCATCAAAAAGATACAATAGACATAATGCCAAAAGCAAATAGTAAAATGTATCAAAATAATTAGTAACTGATGAATTCTGGTTAGTTTTTAAATTAAAGTATCATTCACATACCAGAAGTATCACGCTTTTAACCTGTACAGGTTAAAAGCGTGTACAGGTTTTTAGTATATTCTTGAGTTGTGCTACCATCACTGCTATCTAACTTTAAAACATTTTCATCACTCCAAAAGAAACTCCACATCTATTAGCAGTCACTTCTCATTTCCCCAACAGCATTTGCTGGCAACCACTAACTTACTTTCTGTCTCTATGGATTTGCCAATTCTGAACATTTCATATAATCGGACTCATATACCACATGGCCTTTTGTGTCTGACTTTTCACTTAGTACAATGTTTTCAAGGTTCATTCCTGTTGTGACATCAGTTTTTCTTTATTCCTCTTTATGGCTGAGTAATATTCCAGTATAGCCATGCACCATGTTTTACTTATGTATACTCATCAGTTAATACATATTTTAGTTGTTTCTACTTTTGGACTATTATGAGTAATGTTGCTGTGAACATTCATGTACAAGTTTTTGTGTGAATCTATGTTTTCACACTCTTCACTATACAGCTAGGAGTCAAACTGCTAAGTCACACTGTGACCCTGCGTTTAACTTTTTATAGAACTCTCTGTTTCCCACAGTGGTTACACCATTTTACATTTCAAGCAGCAGTGTATGAGGATTCCAAGCTGTCCACATCTTCTCCAATACCTGTTATTTTCCACTTTTAATGATAATTTAATTTCAATGTTATTCTTTAGCAATCAGCTTGCAAAATTTTCCATAATTTAACAATCCCTTCTCACAGGCTGGCATGAGCCAGCCCAGAACACCAGTACATACAGCCCTCCACAGAAAATCCCACTGTCCTTCTCTGTAGTCAGTTCCACTTCTTTTTGCTGACAAGAATAATGCCCAACAGATTTGGATTTCCTTCTTACATCCTTCCTATAGAAAACTGAAACAGAAAACCTCAGGGTTTTTTTTCTCTTTCATTTCTGGAATTAAGAAGATTTTTGAATCTGGAGAATCACAAGGTTTTCAGCTCCCACCAAGCACTCTGGGCAGAATAGAGAGTTTCCCTCCTCCATTTACGTTGAGAACAAAAATAAAACCCAAAATGTATTTTCCTGACACCCAGATGTATCTTCTGGATGAGCTCTTGAGCAGTTGCTTCAACAGGGCAAACAGCTGTGGTCTGTTTCAACATAATTTGATGTAATCAGGGTTAATTTTGATGATGCAGTAACTCCGAAGACTGTTTTTTAACTGGATTACTGTTGGGTCAACAATCATGTGGCATTACATTTAGTGGCTGAAACAAAAGCCAGAATTAAAGCAGCCTTCCCCCCAGCCCCCTTCTAAATGACAGCCCCGCTGGGATTAGAAGTTATGAGGCACATGTAACACAATTAACTAAAAAAAGAAAGTAGCTGCAGTGAAATTACACGCAAGCTTCTCCAAGGTCCAGAGGGTCCACTGAGAGAAGAGCTGGAAGCGTATTTGTTGTTGTTGTTTTCTTTTCCTAGAGTAGTGAGAACACGTTGGCAGACATCATTATAACTTCGTATTTGGAACCGTTTCTGCAGAACAAAGTCTTTATCTTACTTTGAGGGATCTGGCTGTCAGTGTTTATGCCAGCCCAAAAGCAGGGTCTGAGCTGCTCTAGGCACACACACGCTTTATTTAGTCTCTTCCCACTTTTCAGTTTTGGCTAGTCTGAAACACAGCTAAGGCCCGTGACAAAAGCCATTCTTCAACAGTTCTGGAAAGCAGAATCTTCAAAAATAGATGTCTTGGGAAGCTGCCAAATGTGTTGGTTCTTCAAAATCTCTTTAATTCAATTTTGTAGTTCAAAAAATATCTCATATGCATCCAATCCCCTCTGTAAATAAGTCTCCATTCATTTCTGTTTTTGTGATTTAGGGGATCAAAAAACTTGAAAAGCAAAGAAGTCATCACCCTCCTACTGCAACTTATTTATTAGGAATTCCTCATCTAAATAATTTCCTGATCAACAAATATTCTGAAATAATATGTAAGTGTGACAAAAAGGTAATGAGACAAAGAATAACAAGAATTTTTTTCTACTAGTTTACTAGTGTCTTTAGTTGTAAAAGCAGATATCCATTTTAAATTTGCTTATGCCCCTACAGGGAATTAACTGGTTTAAAAAAAAAAAAAGGTATATCCCATGGAACCCAAGAAAAAGTTGAATGTGGCCTCAGGAAGAACAGCAACCAAGGACTAAATATAGCAAGAACTAGGCAGCCAGTTTGTATGTGTGTGTGTGTGTCTCTCTCACAGGCCATATGGTTTTTCATTTCTGAGTTTTTGCCTTTAGTTCTCTCTGCAAACTGCTTTCTCTGTCTCTTATGGTACATGTTTGTATTATGGCTCCTAAGTTTGTGTGTTCCTGGTTCAAGCAACCAGTCCAGGCTCTCTAGTGTTCTCAACCCCAATTTCCTAAGAGGAAAAGAGACTGGTCCACTTGGGGTCAGGTATCTACCCCTAACCCTATCAGCAAGGGAAGCTCATGTCCCCCCGCCGTTGGTGGGCCACCCACTGGCTAGTATAAGGGTGGGGGATTCTCAGGTGAAAGATGGGTTCAGTAACTAACTAGATACCTTGAACGGTGTTTAACAGAGACACAAACACCAATCTTGTTCTTTCAGGACATATCCAGTATTTATCATCTGAAGTTCAGAGAATACTTAGGAAGGCATGTATTTCTATTCAAATACAAAATATGTTTATATTCATATATATATGTGTATATATAAAATTTAGGGGTTTCACATACTTGTTTGTTACTCAGTTCTCAATAAAGATTTTCTGAGAACCTACTATGTATGACAAATTCAGCATAGGAATACTGAGGTAAGATCAAGGTCTTATTAAGAAGTTCAAGCTATTTCTGGGGAGAGAAACAGATAAGCGGGTGTCTACAGTGGCATCTGGGCAAGGTTAGAGCATGAGAAATGATCAGCTAACTATAAGGGACAAACAGAAAGGGCTTAGGTTTTGCTTGTCTTCGGGTGCCTCACAGAGAGGCACAAGAGTAGGCATCAATTAACGTTTGTTCAATTAGATGATGTAAGCAGTAGCTCCTTCCATTTTTAGACAAGAAACTTGTCTAGATTTAGAGAGCAAGGTGGAGAAAACCACTAACTGAAAATATGAGTGACTTTCCGTAAGTTCATCTTAGGACTTGCCTCTGAATTTCTTCCATCAATCAAATACATTCATTCAACAAATATTCACCAGGAACCTACTAGGTACAGGGCACTTGGCAAGGTGCTGGCTATGAAATGATGAACAGCATGGAGAGGCTCTTGAGAAGCCTACTAACTCACTGTACTCTGGAAGCAGTATCGGAGAGATGCCCTTGAAATTCACATTCAGTAACAGATTTCAACAACAAATTACGAGTTGAACTCATAGTTACTTCTCATTCCTGAGTTTTTGCTCTATGTTCAGGCAAGGCTGAAAAGGTTAATTTAAAAGTTCAATTTATGCAAGATTTTAGAGACATTTAGGGGAGAAAACCAGTTTGGGAGTTATATTTTAAGGAATATTTCCCTTTTGTCTAGTGGACACATTTCCCTTTTTTGTTTTTGGACACCTAATTCATTCAAGGGTTATTTAATGAGTACTCACTATGTTTCACATACTCTCCAAAGCACTAGACACACAAAGATAAATGCCCTCTCCTTCTCACGAAGCTCATGTTCTGACAAAGAAGAAAAACGACAGCGTGAGACGACTGGTACTTGCGTATGGTAGGAGGGAGGGAGTCTGGAAACCGCTGGCCAACCCCTGGTATCCTGAGATGCAAGTACTACAAATACTAACACCAGTAATACAAACATATGAAAATGCAGCAATCCTAGCTGCATTTTGGAGTGTCACCACTCTTGAAATAAAACCCCATGGCCTCGGAGAGCGTGGTTAGAGTTGTTAATATCTTGAATCTGGGTGACTAAGAGGCGACAGGTGTGTAGCTGAGAAAGCCACCCAAGCCCTATCACAGGCATGTGGAGACAGGCAGCGCTCAGCCAGGGTGCAGGGCACACTCCAGCTCGACAGGCAGGACAGGACTCTGTTGAGGGCTGCCAACCCATGAGAAAAAAGTTAATCAAGAGTGAAATGACAGTCAAAATAAACACCCGAAAGTTTCCATACGTATTTTTGTGGTTGTTGATCCATGAATAGCCCACTCCTACGTTTTCTGAGAAACATTAACCCGATACAAGAGCCTTCCAGCACAAGTTAGTGAATTGGGTTAGTGAGCTGGGTTTTTTTTCAATAAAGGTGACATGTGTGGTTGGGGGCAGGGGTGGAGAAAGGAAGGGGAAGCACCTGGATGTCACTTTATTACAGGCAAAGGAGGAATCAGAGTGGGAGAGAAACACATCACAGAGAAAAACACAGGAGAGGTAGTGGAATAGAAAGGAAGAGAGGGAGAGGGAGAGGTTGAGAGGTGCGGCAGGGTCTGGGCCTCATGGGTTCCAGGGCCACAGCCTTCTGTGGGCTGGCTGTCCAGTCCTTGATAGAGAGGCACAGAAGCCAGCTCAAAGGTCCAGACAGAACGGTCAAATTCTTCAATGAGCAGATCTGTGTAATTATTACTTTTTACTGTAAAAACATTAAGACCTCACTGAAGGTTTCACACTAATAGTGTGATATTAAACCATCTATATTAGAATCATTCGGGTTTCACAGGTGACACAGAAGTAAAGAATCCGCCTGCCAATGCAGGAGATGCAAGAGGTGGCTCAGTGGTAAAGAATCTGCCTGCCAACGTAGGAGACATGGTTTCAGTCCCTGGGTTGGGAAGATCCCCTGGAGAAGGAAATGACAACCTACTCCAGTCTCAAACTTAAACTGAAGAAGTAGGGAAAACCACTAGGTCATTCAGATATGACCTAAATCATAAATCAAATCCCTTATGATTATACAGTGGAAGTAGATCAAGGGTTAGAGCTGACAGACAGAGTGCCTGAAGAACTATATGGATGGAGGCTCCTAATGTTGTATAGGAGGCAATGACCAAAACCATCCCCAAGAAATGCAACAAGGCAAAATAGTTGTCTGAAGAAGCAAGAATATTAAGAGGTGGCAAGAATACACAGAAGAACTATACAAAAAAGATCTTCATGACCCAGATAACCACAATGGTGTGATCACTCACCTACAGCCAGAAATCTTGGGACTGCAAAGTCAAGTGGCCCTGAGGAACCATCATTATGAACAAAGCTAGTGGAGGTGATGAATTCCAGCTGAGCTGTTAAAGTACTGCACTCATTATGCCAGCAAATTTGGAAAACTCAGCAGTGGTCACAGGACTGGAAAAGGTCAGTTTTCATTCCAATTCCAAAGAAGGGCAATGCCAAAGAATGCTCAAACTATCACACAATTGCACTCATCTCACACGCTAGTAAAGTAATGCTCAAAATTCTCTAAGCCAGGTTTCAACAGTATGTGAACCAAGAACTTCCAGCTGAATTTAGAAAAGGCAGAGGAACCAGAGATCAAATTGCCAACATCCATCAGATATTAGAAAAGGCAAGGGAATTGCAGAAAACATCTATTTCTGCTTTGCTGACTACACTAAAGCCTTTGACTGTGTGGATCACACCCTCTTGATGAAGGTGAAAAAGGAGAGTGAAAAAGCTGGCTGAAAACTCAACATTAAAAAAACTAAGGTCATGGCAACTGGTCCCAGCACTTCATGGCAAATAGATGGGGAAGAAGATGGGAACAGTGACTTTCTTTTCTTGCACTCCAAAATCACTGCGGACAGTTAACTGCAGCCACGAAATTAAAGATGCTTGCTCCTTAGAAAAAATGCTGTGACAAACCTAGACAGCATATTAAAAAGCAGAAATTTCAATTTGCTGACAAAGGTCTGTAGAGTCAAAGCTATGGTTTTTCCAGTAGTCAGGTACAGATGTGAGAGCTGGACCATAAGGAAAGCAGAGCAACTAAGAACTGATGCTTTCAAATTATGGTGCTGGAGAAGACTCTTGAGAGCCCCTTGGACAACAGGGAGATCAAACCAGTTCATCCTAAAGGAAATCGACCCTGAATATTCATTGGAAAGACTGATGCTGAAGTTGAAGCTCCATACTTTGGCCACCTGATGCCAAGAGCCAACCCACTGAAAAGACCCTAATGCTGGGGAAGACTGAGGGCATGAAAATGGGGTGTAACTGAGGATGAGATGGTTGGATGGCGTCACCGATGCAACGAACATAAGTCTGAGCAAGCTCAGGGAGATAGAGAAGGACAGGGAAGCCTGGCACGCTGCAGTCCATGGAGTCACGAAGAGTCAGACATGGCTGAGTGACTGAACAATTAGAATTATTCAGGATGACTGTTAAAAGAATGCAAATTGTGGGCTGTTCCATCCTAGACCTTTTAGGGTGAAACAGACTTTCCAGGGTGATACCAGGATAACCTGAATTTTTAATAAGCTTCCCAGGTGATTCTTACACATAATCAGCTTTGGCAAAGATTATACTAAAGGGGAATCCCTGAGTCATGGGAGCACCTCCTATTTATCTCTGTATCCACAGAATGGAGCACCACACCCAGCACAGTGAGCCTACTGAACTGAACTGAATACACCAAAGACGTTTTGAGAGAAAAGTCACTCCATCCCATATCCTGAAACAGCTGATTCCATTTTCCCCCATACACTTCTAGTCCATCGACATAGCTTTTACATTGTTGTAATTCCAAAGTACAGTTAAAATTTCTTTTTAACACACTTTTTCTTATAATTTCTATGGCTATAAAATATTTCATTCAACATGCAATAAATACCTTTGTTCATACAGATTTTTTGTTTGTTTGTTTTGAAAGGGATTCCCTTTGGAGATTTTACATTTGTGTAGTGTTTTCAATTTATGAAACACAACACTGTATGTTAAATATTATCCTCATTTTGCAGATGCATACACAAACTCAGAGATAAAATAACCTGCTCAAGGTTCCACAGCTAGTATGCAGTATGTCAGACACAAACCATAGTCTTCTCCCTCTACATCTAATACCCGTTCCAGGACGCCAAACATCCAGCACATTTTCTGGCAGGAATCTGACCCCACAGTTTCCTGATGCAGAAACCTGTAATGGAGGATGTAGATGGAAATTACATTTCAAGAGATCACTGGCCAGCTGTACCCTAACTGTATAAGGCATCACTTCCTGCCTGTTGCTGCTGCTGCTGCTAAGTCACTTCAGTCATGCCTGACTCTGTGCGACGCCATAGACAGCAGCCCACCAGGCTCTTCTGTCCATGGGATTCTCCAGGCAAGAATACTGGACTGGGTTGCCATTTCCTTCTCCAATGCATGCATGCATGCTAAGTCGCTTCAGTCGTGTCCGACTCTGTGCAACCCTATGGACAGCAGCCCACCAGGCCCCTCTGTCCATGGGACTCTCTAGGCAAGAATACTGGAGTGGGTTGCCATTTCCTGCCTGTTAGGGAAATGCAAAAAAAAAAAAAAAATGTAATAGTGGTAGAAATCTTCGGTGAAAGAACTTACTGTTCTTCAACAGCAAATTCATAGCTGACCCAAGTCCATTTCTGCAAAGGGGGCTGGGACTGTCGTGAACACTGTGACACTATTAACTGAGCTTCTTCCACAGCATGACAGATAACAGGAGGAGGAACAATCACTATAGGCTACATAAGATGACAGGAAGGAGGCACTTGAGATGTTAAGCCCTTCTAACGTCACGACTGGCGTCACAGGGCGCTTGGGTAGCAGCTAAGTGGATGGTGCAGGGAAGCATTCCTCGACCAAGAGAAAGGCCCGCTTTCAGGATACACTGCCTGGTGAACACCCTAGGGAGGGGTGCAGCCCTTCGGGGAAGGACAGACTGTCCCAACTGAGCAGCTACAGAGTCTATTCTGGAGAAGAGATGGCTGAGGAGAAGGAAGTGTGAGGTGGTTTCTAATTTATTATATTTGCATGCCATGGAGAAGCAGGTTCTGTTACTATCAGGTCACAATCAAGATTTCTCCAAGGCTTTAAAAAAAAGCTATCTCTTGGGCTTCCCTGTTGCCTCAGTGGTAAAGAATCTGCCTGCCAATGCAGAAGATCAGGGTTCAATCCTTGATCCGGGAAGATCCCACAGGCCTTGAGCAACAAAGCCCGTGTGTCACAACTGCTGAGCATGTGCTCTAGGGCCCAGGAAGCCACAACAACTGAGCCCACGTACCACAGCTACTGAGGCCCGTGTGCCCTAGAGCCCATGTTGTGCAAAAAGGAAGCCGCTGCAATGAGAAGCCCACACACCGCAGCAAGGGAAGAGCCCCCATTCGCTGCAGCTAGAGGAAAGCCTGAACAGCAATGAAGATCTAGCACAACTAAAAATGCATGCATAAATAAAATTTTTTAAAAAGTCTTAAGATAGACAGTTTTTACTCACTGACGCTTCAGTGGGTTAATTAGAAACTTGGAAAAATACAGAGGCGAATAATTTATATATTATATACAGGGGGACGGACAGACGAAGAGATTTTTCAAATCTGGGACCACTGGAAAACAGCAAACTAGCAGTTCTTGTTTAGCCAGTGTGCAGAGAACATTCTGCACGTGACAAAAACCAGGTTCTGAGAAATACAGTTCTCACTGTATATATATGTATTTTTAGCATGGAAAAAAAAAAAACCCTTTGCTACAAGGACCCACCAAGTTTCTATTCTCAGAGTATCATCTTGAAATATCAAAGGCTGGTCACTCTGTGGAGGATATTAATAATTCCTATCAAAGCTCTTTCATCTACCTTCCTATGTATATTCTAAGATGATCCCAAGAGAAAGGTAGGAAAAATACAAACACAGACATGAAACAGAGAAAACACACAGTGAGCGTAAGTACACTGCTGGGTCTGGGACGCTATATTCCATTTTCAATCTTTACTACCATGTATGTGGGCTCAAGCATCATTTTCCATCACATTCTTAACTTTCTTTTTCCTGTACAGAACAAGGAAATCAGAGGCCAGTGTGCTCTGCACTGGGGCTTAAGATGCAAGATTCGTTGATGACTATAAATAAAGTTTTGTGCTTTCAGTTTTCTCTGGGGGCTGAGAGTGGTGAGCTTTATTTGTAGTCTTACTCTCCAGCATTATTAGGAATTCCTAATAACCAATTTCCGTTAACAAACAAGCTAATCTAACCAAACAAATTTCTGGCACAGTAAGCTACAAAGGAATGAGGTCCATAATCCATTGTGGATATGTTAAAAAAAATATAGTAAACTATAAAACAATGCCCACATGATAGCTGTATTACAAATAACAATTATGAACAGTAAAATCACTGCAGATGGTGACTGTAGCCATGAAATTAAAAGACATTTGCTCCTTGAAAGAAAAGTTATGACCAACCTCAACAGCATATTAAAAAACAGAGACATTACTTTGCCAACCAAGGTCTGTCTAGGCAAAGCTATGGTTTTTCCAGTAGTCATGTATGGATGTGAGAATTGGACTATAAAGAAAGCTGAGTGCCGAAGAATTGATGCTTTTGAACTGTGGTGTTGGAAAAGATCCCCTTGGACTGCAAGGAGATCCAACGAGTCCATCCTAAAGGAAATCAATCCTGAACATTCATTGGAAGGACTGATGCTGAAGCTGAAACTCTAGTACTTTGGTCACCTGATGCAAAGAACTGACTCACTGGAAAAGACCCTGATGCTGGGAAAGACTGAAGGCAGGAGGAGAAAGGGACGACAGAGGAGGAGATGGTTGGATGGCATCACCGACGTGATGGACATGAGTTTGAGTAAGCTCCGGAAGCTGGTGATGGACAGGGAAGCCTGGCGTGCTGCAGTCCCTGGGGTCGCAAAGAGTAGGACACAACTGAGCAACTGAAATGAACTGAACTGAAAGATGTAGTTGAAGAGTCATAATCTGTTAATTCAGTGACTAGCTGCCTGAACGGCAGTTTAAAAACCATCTAAACTCCAGATTTCCTTATAAAAGTTCTCCAGAAACTACAACACACTGTATTAATAATGGATGTAAATCCACTGGATTCCAAACCAAACTTTACAGGAGCCAGCTGGAGTCTTAGCTGACCCAAGGGGCAGTCTAGGGCTCCTGTCAACGGTGGAATGTCTCAATTTCTGGAGGGGTGCTGACCATGATCTAACAAGATCCATCTTACAGAAATCCTACTGAATCATTTTGGCTCAGGGTGATTAAGGATGGTTTCCATTCTTTCCTTAATGCTTTTTCCATTTTTTTAAAATAGGTATTTTATTTTTGGCTGCACTGGGTCTTTGTTGCTGTATAGAGTACTAGCTAGTTGTGGTGTGGGGGCTTCTTATTGTGGTGGCTTCCTTTGTTGCATGCCCTAGGGCACAGGGGCTTCCTCCCTTGCAGCATGTGGGCCCCGTGGTTGGGTTGAGTGGGTTCAGTAGATGTGGGGCACTGGCTTAGCTGCTCTGTGGCATGTGCAACTTCTCGGACCAGGGATTGAACCTGTGGTCCCCTGCATTGGCAGGAGGATTCTTGACCACTGGACTACCAGGGAAGTCCAGCTTTTTCTATCTTTTAATTGGAATATAAACTGGGAAGAACTACAATCAGATATTACTCCCACTTCTTTTTTTTTCTTTTTATTATACATACTTTAGATTGCAGACTGAATACAAATATTGATCAGAAGCCAAAAAACCCCAGACATTTCTTATCAATTCAATCCAGGCCAATCTGTCTTTCAACTCTGCATTTTTATGTTCTTGCCTCACCACTTACTAAAATAAATACATGAATAAATAGCAATCCAATTCAAATAAGCATCTTTCATCTATAATTATCTGAAGTAAAAGATTTAAAGAAGGGTAGAGTTAATCCATCTCACCAATTGCATCTTCAGTGCCTGTTCAGTCATGCTTGAACGTCTACATTCAATTTACAGAGAATATAAACGTACAGCTCTGTAGAGGGATGTTTCTGGCCAATCCCGTTTTAGAGGAACAAAAGGTCAAACAGTCCCTTTGCTGTTCTGTGACAGAGTCTCTGGGCTCGGTCAGAGGCTGGGAGAGCTGTGTCTAGATCTGGAATGGATCACTTACACAATTAAGTTCTTGTCAGACCCTCCTACCCACAGCCACCCCCCACCAAAAAAAAAAAAAATTGACAGCACAACTTCCCCAGGCAGGAGGATAAGCAGATGGAAAGTAACTATTTTTCTCCACCTACTTCAAAATTTGAAACAAGAAAGGGAATTAATGATGGAAAAAACATTCCTAAGTTTTAGAATACATTCTTACTTGAGTTACTATTCTGAGGAAATGTTTGGAAATCTTGGGAAAGCAGAATCTGATTTTTTCCCTCATTGGAAACTGGTTATTCAAGAGAAAATAAACACCCTCAGATCACCTTTTAACTCACAGATTAAGTCCTATAACAGAATAGTCTGTCCTTAAGTATTAAATCCATACCTTTATTCATTATACACAGAATTATACAATGCTGTTTCTGTGTAGAATTTGGATATTCACATATAAGCTGACAAGTTAACATTTAAAAGTTTTTTTCCATTGATGCTGCCTACAAGCAACAGTTTAGTTTTGGCATACTGCCCCCCGCCGGCACCCCCCTTTTTGGACATGCTGTGAGGCAGGTGGGATCTTGGTTCCCTGACTACAGATGGAACCTGCGCTCCCTACAGTGGAAGCATGATTTCTCAAGCCCTGGACCACTAGGGAAGTCCCTAGTTTTGGCTTTTCATCATCCTTATCAGATATCAGTACTTGTTGTTTGTTCACTTATTGGTAAAATGTTAAGTACTGAGTCAAAGATGGGAAATTACTAGGCTGTTATATAAGTGGCCAAGTGTTTGGCTTCAATCAGATACTCATTATGTAATCAACTGTGAGAGAAAAGAATGAATGAGTGTGACAGTTTGGAAATACACTCCTGGAGACTCAAAAAGATAAGGAAGAATATATGTTTGATGCCTTGAGAAGGAACCCTTTCTACCTCACATACACACACATTGAACACACTTAAGTCTACTGTTAAACAACCTTATTATACGTTTGCAGAGACCAAGTATGTACTAAAAGAAAATCTAAAAGTCAGACTCTAAATCAATTATTGTTAGTGACTATGTCCAACAGATTCATAGAAGATTAAGAGACAGATCCTTAGAACTGACCTACTTTAACATGATAGCTCTGCAGCTGAAATAACTGGAGGCCACAAGGATGATCTTACTTGCCTAATGTTCCACAGTTAAGCTACTGGTGGCACTGGGGCCAGAAACTGGGGTTTCTCTCATTCAGTATTCTATCACTGTTCTTTTTGATGCCCAGCCATCATGTTAATTACCATCACAATTCTATCTGGTTCCTCAAAGATCACTGCAGGTATGATTCCTAACAGCCTTGGAAACTATTACTGCATCCAGGTTTCAGGCCTGTGAATATTTGTGATTCTTGCACCACAAAATATAGTATCAAGGCTTAAAGGCCAAATCAAATTAACTGACGTCACGAATGTTTTAAAATAGTTTCTCTCTTTTATCTTCCAGGTCTACGGCTAAATATCATCTTTTCAGAAATGCCTCCTCTAGCAAGCTTATCTACAATTGTCCTATTCTTTACAACTTTTATGTGTGTGTGCGTGCTAAGTCGGTTCAGTCATGTCTGACTCTTTGTGACCCTATGGACCACAGCCCACCAGGCTGCTCTGTCCATGGGGATTCTTCAGGCAAGAATACTTGAGTGGGTTGCCGTGCCCTCCTCCAGGGGGTCTTCCTGACCTAGGGATCGAACCCATGTCTCTCAGGTCTCTTGCATTGGTGGGCTGGTTCTTGAACACTAGTGCCACCTTGGAGCATAGGTCACATTTTGAAACAATACATTTGTTTACTTATCACTGGAATATCTTCTCTAACACACTGTAAATTCCATGAAAGCAAGGATTCAGGACACTACTGTTTATTTAGCAACTAGCACAGTTTGTGGCATGTAGAATAAGCTCAGATAATATTTGCTGACTAAACAAATGAATTTATCTCACTATCCCATGGTTGAAACAAGTCATATGGAAGCCATAATTGTCCCTTTTATGCTGTCCCAAGGCTTCCCAGGTGCTCAGTGGTAAAAAAAAAAATCCTGCTGATGCAGGAGATATGAGTTCAATCCCTGGGTTGGGAAGATCCCCTGGAGAAGGAAATGGCAACCCACTCCAGTATTCTTGCCTGGGAAATCCTATGGACAGAGGAGCCTGGAGGGCTACAGTCCATGAGGTTGCAAAAGAGATACAACTTATTGACTAGACAACAACAACTCAAACTTAGTATCTAAACCCAAGGATTAACGTTCCAGGAAAGCAGATTTTAGCTCAGCAAAAGCAACCAATTAGATTCAGAAATGGAATGAGCTGTTTTGTGGGGTACTGAGCTCTTTCCCAAGAGGCTGCCAAGGCACACAGATCCCACTGCTTTGGGCAGAAGTCTGACCCTGACATCTTAGTGTCTCCTATGACTTCCAACTCTAGGCTCTGCAGTTCTTTCCAAATGTTTGATTCTGAGTTAGGTGCATACAGTGCACACAGAAATTCATTAGGAAATAAGCTAAGAGAAGTTATCTAATGAGACTTGGAAAATAGATTATTCACGTATGCATGCCTTTTTACGATTATTTGCTGCATATGAATTCTGAGTTTACAATCTGCCATAAGTCCATGTACCTGTACGTCAATGAAGACTAAAAACAGAGTTAAAAAAATCTGGGTAGCATTTTATGGTTTTAAACACACACACACTTTCATATAATTACCATATCAAGTCTGTGAGGAAAATTATACCTGAGCTTGTACAGGGTAAATGGCTGATCCAAACTCATACATGTACCTGCTAGAACCGTCAGGATGCAAACTCCCAAAGTCAGTGATCTTTCTGACTCCAAATTATCCGCCCTTTAGGTTTAGCTATATATCCTCCTCTTGGATGAAAAATACCTTTCTTCTAAATTCAATGGGAAAAGGCCAAATAGAATTTAAAAACCTGTTTTTTTTCTTTCATAGGTATCAAGAATATCTTTTATTGATTATCAGAAACATTACAAACATCTAATATGAACAAACTGTAACATGACAGTGATTAGTTTGAACAATTAATACATCTCATTAGCTTTTATACTTAAGGATCAACAGTTACTAAATGTGATTTTTTTTCACACAGTCTGATGAAAAATATTTCAATTCACAATAGCAACTTTCTTAACTCAAGATTCAAAAAAGGAATATTTTCTTCTTTAGTAAAGCACTGAGAATAAGATGGGAATTTATCACAGGTTAAATGGCAAGGGAGAAAAGGTCCAGCAGCATTTTATTTTCAGCCAGTAGTTTCTTGTCAAAGGTCATAGAGAGCAGTGGTCTACGATTAATACAAAGGGAAATACACGTCATCCCATCCTAGTGTTTGAAGGGACCTTTGAGACCATCTAGTTCAATTTCTTCTCTTTTTTCTTATTTGACACAATAGCTTTGAGATTTTATTTGCTATAAATACCTATTGAGAGTTCATGTTTCCAAGAAATGCCTTCAACTTTCTAAGAAAATCATGATCACATGTATTTTTCAGGCATCTTCTGGCATGACAATTACATACCGAAACATTTGCAATTTTGTTCTCCTATATGCATATTTATGTTCAATACCTCTGGCACAGGGTGGTTTTCCTTAGTCAGTCTTCCAGCTACAAAAGACACGAATGAGTAAATCTTGGAAAAGGGATAACATCCTTGATATTGTCAATTCCTAAGATGCACTGCAGATAGCGTTCAAATCCCATCCCAAAACCTCCATGTGGCACAGATCCAAATCGACGGAGGTCCAGGTACCTGATTTTGAAAAACAGAGTATCATTACCTATAAATGCTTCATTTAAGATCAGACGTTATGATAGAATTTTATGTTTCAAAAGTATCTTGCAGTCATTTGTGCTCGTCACATCATTGTGGCAGACCCGTCTTTCCACCTTAAGACAGATGAAGGACACAGGAGTTAGAGTGATCTGTCCAAGATTATGGAGACGAAACAGCAGCAAATCCTGCCATGCATTCATGGGCTTTGGTCACATGATCCTAAGTTTTTGTTTATTGGATACTTATATACAGAAAACTTGTCTCATTAGGCTATAGAAAAATTCCTAAGAACTGTATTATTTTTCTTTAAATACACTCCTCTTCTGCTTCCTAGTATATCAATGATAATGTTCTTTTTTTCCTTATCAAAATCATACTGTTCAATATATAGAGGAAGGTGAAGCAGTTTGCCTGATGTATTACAAAAAGAGATTCCCTTCCTACTAGTCTGTAAGCTACATCAAGGGCAGGAACTGCATCTTATTCAACCTTTATCTCCAGTGACTACCCAGAAACAGATGCTTACAACATGGAGAGTTATTGTTTGAAGGTATAATAATATACTCTTGAGGGCTGCAGTGAGGAAAAACTTCAACTCCTCTGCATTAAGCCTGGTGGAAAATCTCCAGAGTCGTTTTTCTGAAAGGCTACACAGCCTCTGAAGTCCATCCATGCACGTTCTACTCCCACATTAAGACTACATGCTAGAAAACGGTACACTCAGGATTCAAACTCAGATTCCAAGATACCAGTCCAGGATACAGTTATTTTATGAAAGGAAGAGAAAGAAGAAGACTCTATAACTCTTTTTATTATGTCACTTGATGGTGGGAATTCCTGAATTATATAATACAGATTAAAATAAATTTATAGTTTCTTGAATGATTTGTAAAATATACAAACATACAGCATAAAACTTAAACACCACAGCTGGTAGTCATTTGGCTCTTAAGAATAAAGACTATAACCTATTCCCCCACTATTAATGACTACATGTATTGGTATTTTAGCTAATTAAGTACTTCTCTTTCTAAAATAAAAGACAAACTACAACTAGGTGAGTTACAACCAAGTGAGACATCAATAAGAAAGAAGTTATCTAGGATAAAACCTGAGATTAGTAAGCATGATCAGGAATAATGGAAGGAACTCAGTCTTGAGTAACTGAAATGTTTGATAGCTGAATTAACTTTATAAGGCATGGAGGCAGAACATACTTTGATTTAGTGAGAAAATGAGATGAAAGGCATATCATACCACCTGTCACAAACACCTGCAGGATTTGAGCTGGCTGCTAAAAGTCCAGTATCCAGCTTTAGCTGGCTTTAAATTTCTCATACACAGATGTCAGAACACTGGCATAAATATCTGGAAACTGAATTCAGAAGAAGCATTCTGCCTGTAGTATTTTTCTTACCTTTGCTTTGATAGATGGAAAGATTTACTTCTAAAAATAAGTTTTCAAAAGAACCTGTATTTGTTTGATTGTTGCTATATTGGTTCTATAGAAGAGATGGTAAAAATTGTGGAACTAGTTACAGATTTCATTTGCATGGGGCATGTAGAAACGAGAAGTGAAAAAATTCTTAGACACCTGGGGTAGCTACACATTCAGTGTGGTAGAACACTAGCAGAGATCACAGACTTGAAGATTTTTAAGGTCATTTTTACCTTTAAGATACCATGATTACCATATAAAAGGAAGCAGATTCCAACTGTTAAAAAATAAAATTCAATGAGTCAATTTTAAAAAATCTTTATTCTATGATTCATCAATCAGGCAGGACCCACCTAGCAACAGAAAAGAGCTCTACAAAATGATTTTAGGCAGAAGGGGGCAGGATAAGGAAGTTAGTAGCAAAGAGTGAGTGGTTTTAGGCAAGGTCATCTTCCTTTAGGAGATGACAGGTGTCCATCAGGCAGACAACCTCACTAGTGTTGACCAGGTAATTCTAGACTCTCTGGTTCAAGATTCCACTTCTGGGAGATGTTGAAATTATAATTAAATCAGATATTAAGTCTAAGTTTGGGGATGTGAGTTAGCACAAGTGACCTCATTTGGGCCTGTTGTCTCTTAAAATAATAAATACTTACTTTTGGAGATGTTAAGAATTTGAAAATTTTAGTTGGGAAAAAAGTAGTATTGAAATGATTAATAAAGACCAGAACAAGTCTAAACCAATGATTAAGATATATCTAGTTTTTATATATATATATATATATATATATATCTAGTTTTTATATACTATGAATAACATCTTATAGACAGAAAATAAATTGAAGTAAAACGTGTAAGTGTGACAATCAGGTTCATCAACCCAACAGCAAAACTCAGCACTAAGGAGGAAAGGCGGAAAGAAATTAAACTAAACTTCTACTCTGTGTACTTAACTTATATTGCTTCATTTCATCCTCACAAAAATCCTGTGAAGTAGATATTACCATTCCATTTTATAACCAAGAAAACCAAGGCTCAGAAAGATTAAATATGCCAAAGTTCATTACTGATAAATAAAGCAATCGAGGGCCATTACTTGAACCCAATTTCAGGCTTTTTGCATCTCTGAAATCTAGTTCCATTACCAAAAGGGAAGTGTGTAATTTGATCTTTCCCTCTGCTGAGGACAGCAGAAGAGTTAATAATATGGTTGATACTATTATACAAGATCCTGAAAGAGTCTTATTACAGAAATATGAATAAATAAATAAATAAGTTGTATATAATGAAAAGTACTTGAAAAAGGGATCTGCAGAAGGAATACCAGAACAACTTAGGAATGCAGAAAGATGATCTTCCCGAAGCAGCTTAGATTTGTACAGTTGGTGGAGACCCCAGGGATCACTTAGCTCAAGCCCCTAATTTCAATCATAGAGAAAATGAAGCATAATGGTTAAGAACCAAGTCCCAGTTCTACGCTTCTGTGTGCTCTTGATTAAGACAGTTAACACCTCCAGGTCCCAGGCCTGGATGGATAATAAAAAGGGAATAAGAATGGCACCTAACTCAGGGGGTATTGTGATGATTACACAAAACAATATCCATCAAAATTTTAACATTGTTATCTGGCACACAATTGGTAATAAACAAATGGCAGAATTATTATTACTACTTTTCAAAGACTCAAAGGGAATAACTAATCTCAGGACCTGTTCATTGTTTTAACCCTCTTCTATAGCACCCTGGAAATATAAGTGAAAACTATGTAACATTCAGACCCAGAGCCAGAACAAGAGTCATCAGGGGTCGTATTCTTACCATTGGTAGGCTTCTGTCAGTCCTAATCTGTAAAATGAAAATAAGAAAATTCTTTCAGAGAATGACAATAAGATCAATATACTAACCACCAGACATTTATTTTGGGTTGTGTGCAAAGTGCTCTTTATAAAGAAGTAAATACCCAAACTTGTGCTCTTAAATAATAATATATAATACAGTTGAGGAGCTGCACCTTTATTAGGTGGTAAGAAAGGTAAGAAAACCAATATTAAGAAAACCAACAGTCCAATATTATCAAATAACAAATGCTATGGAAAGAAAGCAAGGTCCACAGCTCAAGAGAGGGGGTTCATCTGAGATAAACTTATTGTCCTGTGATATAAGAAAACCACTATTACTACTTCGTAAGGATGTCTAAAGGTACACCCAGACAAGGGATGTACAGACACAATTTTCTTTCCATAATGTAAAATAATAATATAGATTCTGAGGCTACTTCATAATATGGTTGCAAATTGTTTTTTTGCCAATTTGAGAAATGTTAGTTAATTAAAGTTCTTAGTACTCATTAAAATTTATTTCAGTCTTTAAAAGTATTTGGGACCATGGTGTATCTCAAAGTGATCGGGATTATGAAAAATTCAAATATGCAAAAATATGAAAAACATGAATAGAAGTCAAAGACAGATCCCGGCGATAGGGAAACACATATATCCACTTAATTAGGAAAGATAAATTTGGATATTATCAGATATTAGGTAAACATTTAATGTTATGAGGAAAGGTTTCCTGAAGGAAGGAAGCAAGTACAGAAAACAGACCAATTAATCTTTCAACAGATGAGATTTCTTGCCATGTGTGATTTTTATTGTGCTTTTAAAAAAAAAAAACCCAGAGAATCTTCAAATTCTTTCCATCTAAGGAGTTTTACTGTCACTTCAATTCCACAATTTTCCCAGAACTTCCTAACACTATAAAAAATACTAAGGAGTTAGTAGTCTAGCTGATAAAAAGAGTCCTCCCAGAACATATTTATCCCCTTTCTTCTGGATGCTAACCCAAACAGAGCAGTTCGGATGACTGGGATTACAAAACCAAATTACTCCACAGATTTATAAGTTGGGATCTTGGAAAAGCAACAACTTTTTAAGCACTTCTCCATTAGGAAGAGAAGGCCTTACAAATGGCTAATTTAACAAACACGTCAAACAATCAAGACTTTTCCAGATTACTATGAAACCTAGTATTATCTGGAGAGAAAGATTATGCCTTCAACATGGGAAAGTCTTTTTTTTTTTTTTTTTTTCAAAAGTCTGGCACAGTAAAAGTGGAAACCATGGAAAACAGAGGTTTATAACCTTGGTTAGTTTAGGAAGTCATTGTGGTTTTTTGGCAGACCATGCATATACAGGAGTGGTAGTTCAATTAGAAACATGATTCCCCTACTTCTCATCTCCAAAACATTTTCTGTGTGTTTATGGATACATTTCCCAGGTCTCAAACAGTAAGTAAAAGTTATTCAAATACTTAAATCAAGATACTTACATAGTAGAAAACCCGAGGAAGGGAAAACTGCTTATTCTAAATGCTACCTTAGCAGATAAATTTTAGTTTCTTTCTTCCTCCATCTTAATCCTTTCCCTGGTTCAGAGCCTGTCTTCACGATTTAGTTTAAAATCACACACACACAAAAACCCAACAATTCCTTTTCTCCCAAAACACAGAGAAAAGGGAAGAACAAACTTTAAGGGGCTTTAGTTGTCTTTCCTTTCTCTATCACTAACTTTTAAAAAAGCTATTTCTATAGGGAGAGAGATATACAAATAGTGGACAAAAGAAAAAAAAAATCATTGTGTCATATAACAGCTCTAGGCTTTCAGAAAAAGAAGCTCAGAGAGGTTAAGTAACAACTTGCTTCAGTTCACACAGAATCTGAGAGTCAGGTCTGTCAGGTACTAAGACCTACGTACTACTCTGTTAGTCTGCCATTACTGCCTCTGAGTGCTCCATTCCCATTTTTTAAGTTTCATTTTTTCTAGTTCTGATCAGTACCTGGCCAATTGCTGTTCTAATAAATGGTACCGTTCCTCTCTGAGGCTTCCTCCAAAGAGTTCTCCAACTCCAGGAACCAGAAGATCAACAGCAGCAACCTGAAAAGGAAAAAACTCACAAACACCATTCTGTTTTCATACCATCCCAACAATGTCAGCTTCTGAAGCAAGTGGAACTTACAACATTTTGATGACTGGCTGTTTAACTGCTTACAGTTAAACAGAATCTTATTTATGTTAGCTGTTCATGTCCCCTGTTTTAATACTAAATGTTTAACTATTATGTTTAGAATATAAAATGCAGGTGGACAGTTGCCCCTCTGGCACCATTTATGTGGTATACTTAAAAAAATATGTTTTCTGCACAAATGTGGTACAAATGTTAGTCATAAAAAATGTGGAAAGTATTAATAATTATAAAAATATTTTAAAACACCTATCATCATGCAGAGGCAATTATACGTTAGCATAGTTTCTTTCAGGTTTTTTCCTTGTATGCTTAAAGAGTATAACAGAGATCAAATTACATATAAAATTTACCATTCTCATTATCTTAGCCAACAAAATACAATAAATATTTTTCCTATGTTAGTAAAAATACTTCACATACTTAATGTTTTAATAGCTGCACAGTTTACTGTTTAGAAGTATCATAGTTTATTTAACAGCTTTCTGTTGAATATTCAGAGTGTGTGTGTGTCTTTCATAAACAATGTGGCAATGATGTTTTTCTTTAATTTGAAGTATGTTAGTACATGTAAAATATGCTCTGATTGTTAATCAAATTAAAACAGAGAGATACCACTTTGGTGTTATCAAAATGGTGCAGATAAACAATATAAACAAACATGGATTAGAGAATGCATAAACTAATACTCTCATACCTCTGATACAACCTTTCTGGTCAGCAATTGGGCAAAAGATAATCAAAAGCTTTAAAAGTGCAATTTGCTTTGACTCAGCAATAGGAGTTCTAGGAACTAGTTCTAACAAAATAATCAGAGATGCAAAAAAAGAAAAAAAATTCAACACACAGAATATTTACTACAGTATTGCTTATAATAACAAAAAATTCAAGTGTACATCAAGAGGAGACCATCAGATAAATTTTAGACATGGAAGAAAATAGACTGACATCTATAATACATAATGAGGTGTAAACTGTGTTGCTATGATTTCTTTTCTTTTATTCCTATTTTCTTATTTTCTACAAGAAAGGTGTTATACTGTTGTAATAGAACAACAAAAAAATTGTAATAGGGTAAAATGGTGGCTTGATGTTTTAACTTGTATTTCTTCACTTACTAGTAATATTTACATTTTTGAGAACGTTTATTTGCTATCTATATTATTTTGTGACTTGGCAATTCTTTTTTGCAAGTTGGGGCGGGGAGGACAAAGAGGTGCCAGGTAGACATTTATAAGGCCAGTAATAAGAAGGCACAAAACTCAGAAAGATTTAATTTACAAATAAAAATAAGGAATCCATAGAACACATTTAATAATACATAAAAATCTAATCTTTAAATGTACATTATATTATAAACTCTTTTCTTAAATTTGCCTTACTTTAATATTAAGCCATTCCCCTGTTTTGATTTCAGAATTTTTGACTGAGGTATACTTTATAAATAACTAGTTTAATAAAAACTGTAATAATTTAAGAATGTGTGCCAAATGCTATATAATCCTCATTAATATCATTAAAGAGAAAATATGAGATGTGATTTTCATCCCTCAGCCAAATTAAATTGAGACGGGACAGAAATATACTAATGGTTTCTAATTTTACAGAGTCTCCTGCTACTCAATAAGCTGGTGAGAAGTAAGTGTACAAACAGGTCTTTTTCACACTACAACTGTTGGTTGACTACATTTTACATTATCATGTACTAGTATAAAGGAAGAAGACTGTTCTACAAACCATAGGAAATGTATTTGTGGTTTAAGCCTCTATGAGCTTGGCTCTAACTGCTGACTCTGACAGTATCTGGCCCCTAAAAACACTGAGGTGCAGTTGGAAAAGAAAGCCTTCCAGAAATGACAGTGTGAAGGTGCAGATGGGCTGCAGGTAACAAGGAATGAAAATCCCCTTTGGATAGTAAAACGGCTAGTCTGGGAGAATTTTAGATGTGCTGAAATGCACTTTTTACTTTGACATAAATTCCCCAGGTATGGGCAAAACTGGAAATTCCCTTCATCACTACTGCTGGATTTGAGGCTCAAGTTATTTTGATGCAGTTCGATTCATAAGCCCCAGCAAGGGAAATTCATTAGATATCCTTGGTATTTAAGTCCTAAAAGATAATGTTCTTAAAGTGCTACACTCAATATGCCAGAAAATTTGGAAAATTTATCAATGGCCACTGGACTGGAAAAGGTCAGTTTTCATTCCAATCCCAAAGAATTTTCAAACAATTGCATACAATTGAGCTCATTCACATGCTCAAAATCCTTCAAGCTAGGCTTCAATCTGGAGAAGGCAATGGCACCCCACTCCAGTACTCTTGCCTGGAAAATCCCATGGACGGAGGAGCCTGGTAGGGTGTAGTCCATGGGGTCGCTAGGAGTCGGACACAACTGAGCGACTTCACTTTCATTTTTCACTTTCGTGCACTGGAGAAGGAAATGGCAACCCACTCCAGAGTTCTTGCCTGGAGAATCCCAGGGACGGGGGAGCCTGATGGGCTGCCATCTATGGGGTCGCACAGAGTCGGACACGACTGAAGCGACTTAGCAGCAGCAGGCTTCAATCGGACACGAACTGATAACTTCCAGATGTACAAGCTAGATTTAGAAAAAGCAAGAGAATTTCAGAAAAATATCTACTGCTTCATTGACTATGCTAAAGCCTTTGACTGTGTGGATCACAAAAAACTGTGGAAAATTCTTAAAGAGATAGGAACACCAGACCACCTTACCTGCCTCCTGAGAAACCTATATGCAGGCCAAGAAGCAGCAGTTAGAACCAGACACAGAACAACGGACTGGTTTCAAATTGAGAAAGTAATATGTCAAGGCTATATACTGTCACCATGCGTATTTAACTTTTAAGCAGAGTACATCATGCAAAATGCCAGGCTGGATGAATCACAAGCTGAAATCAAGACTGCTGGAAGAAATATCAACAAACTCAGATATGCAGATGATACCACTCTAATGGCAGAAAGTGAAGAGGAACTAAAGTGCCTCTTGATGAAGGCCAAAGAGGAGAGTGAAAAACCTGGCTTAAAACTCAACATTCAAAAAAACTAAGATCATGGCATCCAGTCCCATCACTTCATGGCAAACAGATGGGGAAACAATGGAAACAGTGACAAACTTTATTTTCTTGTACTCCAAAATCATTGCATATGGCGATTGCAGCCATGCAATTAAAAGATACGTGCTCCTTGAGACCCCATGGAACTATACAGTCCATGGAATTCTCCAGGCCAGAATACTGGAGTGGGTAGCCATTCCTTTCTCCAGGGGACCTTATTGACCCAGGAATCAACCAGGGTCTCCTGCATTGCAGGAGTATTCTTTATCAGCTGAGCTACCAGGGAAGCCCTCCTTGGAAAGAAAGCTATGACAAATCTAGATACAGAGACATCACTTTGCCGACAAAGGTCCGTACAGTCAAAGTTATGATTTTTCTAGTAGTCATGTCAAATGTGAGAGATGGATCATAAAGAAGGGTAAGCGCCAAAGAACTGATGCTTTCGAGTTGTGGTACTGGAGAAGACTCTTGAGAGTCCCTTGGACAGCAAGGAGATCAAACCAGTCAATCCTAAAGAAAATCAATCCTGGATATTCACTAGAAGGACTAATGATGAAGCTCCAATACTTTGGCCACCTCATGTGAAGAGCTGACTCACTGGAAAAGACCCTGATGCTGGGAAAGATTGTGGGCAGGAGGAGAGGGGGATGACAGAGGATGAGATGGTTGGATGGCATCACTGACTCAATGGACATGAGTTTGAGCAAACTCAAGGAGATAGAGAAGGATAGGGAAGCCTGGTGTCAGGCAGTCCATGGAGTCTCCAAGAGTCACAAACCACTTAGCGACTGAACAACCGCCACCACCCCTTGGTTGAGTATTCTTCCTTCCAAGTTGACTTCACAATATGTGGTCTATTGAGTGTACATATCCAATGTTTAAAATTTTATGATTTACTAAGTAACACTGATACAATTTTAAAAATTAGAATACTACTGGGTGATCCTGGCATCTTATCAGGGACTTCTGGGCAGTCATTTGTCCTAATCACACATGGCTGAATGGAATGAATGGACATTATTTTCTGTGAAACCAATACCCTAGCTGAATATTTGCCACCAGCCTTTGGAGGAATTGCTTAGGACTCAAATTCATGGTATGTGATATTTTGCATGTTTGCTTAGATTCACTTCATTTAGATCCACAATCTGTCCCTTTCAAATGATCAAATATGTTTGGTCATTTATAAGTTATTCTTATATGTTCAAATGAGCAAAAACTTAGGCTATCTGAAATCAGAAAATTTTAGAGCTGGTTAGTACACTGTAGGTCATCCAGTACAATTCTCTAATTTTTATGGCGGGAGAAGCTCAGGCTCAGAGAATGGAAAGACATGCCTAAGGCCATACAAATAACTAGTCCAGACAAATAACTAGTAAGAGAGCTGGCTTTCAAACAAAGCACTAGTAACTTCTTAGTCCAGTGTACTTTTCACTATAACAATTGGGCATACCACTATTAAAATTATTATTTTTTGGAGAGGGTGAGGGGAAGAAAGAAAGAAAAAGAAACTATAACTGTAAAAATATACCGTATTACTATGCATTACCTCTGGCCAAATGTTATAAGCCTAGGTTAAACATTTTCCTACTCCCCTCTCTTGACTTCCCAGAGAAGGCAACTGTGAGACACACTTGTTTCAATATTTTTAGATTGCATTGCACCCTTTGCAGAAGCTCTTGCAACCCTGCTCATAATCTGTAACTGCATCCCTACCAAAAGAAACACAGAATTCAGTTAGCTGACCCAAAGCCTGTTCACTCACCACTGAAAAAAATAAAGTAGGGATGGAAGCAGACACTTTGTTTACGTGAGCTGAAAAGAAATCTAGGTTGCTAATAAATCAGTGTTGTATATATCAGTAGATTAAGTAAGTTACATTTTAATAATTAGCTCTGAGAAGCTATAGCACTGCATAAATTACAAAAGTACATGAATGTTTATTATAATACTTTCAGGTTTCAGGCTGTGAGATCACATTAGAGAAAGTGTCATAATGAAGGCCTCCCGGTACTTCTAAAGGTAACTGTGACTGCAGTCTACGAGAGAATTGCCTTTCAAGGAATCTTATGTAATGGCATTTAATGGAATCCCCCTGCCCTGCGCCCCCCCACATACACACATTTTAACAATACTGTGCTTTAACATAATAAAGACTTCATCAAAATTTAGAAAGAAAGAGGACTTCACACTTATTGACTACCTACCATCCCAAACACTGTGCTATGCATTTTGCATATATTATTAATTATGAATTAATTCAATCCTCATAATTCTGGAAAATATTATCATCTAATTTTTACAAATGGAAAAATAAAACTCAAAGAAATTAAATGGCTTACCTAAGATCACATAGTTTATAACACAAAGACCTGAGACCTGAACTCAAGGGTGCCTGATTCTAAAGCCTCGGGACATTCTTATTCCATGGAGCCAACATCAAAAAAAATTTAGAGTAAAAGTTGCTCTTTAGCTTCCTAGGAACTTCCTTAGCAAATCAACTCACTCACTATTTGTCCCAGACTGTGCTGGGCTCAATTCATCCATCTTCCAACCATGTGTGTGTGTGTGTGTGTGTGTGCGCGCGCACGTGCGTGCATGCACGCGCTGAGTCCTGTCCGACTCCTTACGATCCCATGGACTGTAGCCTGCCAGGCTCCTCTGTCCATGGGATTTTCCAGGCAAGAATACTGGAGCAGGTTGCCATTTCCTACTCCTGGGAATCTTCCCAACCCAGGGATCAAACCAGTGTCTCTTGTGTGTCCTGCACTGGCAGGCGGAATCTTTACCACTGAGCCACCTGGGAAGTCCATCACCAAATAGACATCAGGTGCCTGCTATGTCCCAGGCATTATGCTAGGCAAGAGGACACACTCATAAGTGGAAAAAAAAAGGCCCTCAAGTCCTTTGGCATAGAGAAAAGTGTCACTAAATAAACAGATAAATGTAACAATACAACCGTGTTAAGAAATAGGATGGATTAAGTTAGTAACCCCAGGTTTGAAAAAAGTGGTACACTGCCGTTTAGTGAATCTCTGACTCAGAAGAGAGGATTAAGGAAGGTTTCTCTGTGGAAACGATTACTGAGAAGAAGAGATCTAAGAATAAGCAAAATTACTTAGGTGAAGGAGGTTGTTCTTAATTTAGGGAAGACTATGTACAAAGATCCTGTGATGAGGGAAAATCCTGCCTACCTACCAGAAGACATGAGATAGGAGCAGCCAGACTACACTGAGGCTTGTAGGCCAAATAAAGAATCTTGACTTTTGGTGTAAGAGCAGTGGGAGGCCACTGAACGGTTTTTAGAAGAGAGAGAATGTTACCAGATTTACATTTTCTAAAAGTTCAAGCTGAAATGGGGAGAATGAACTCAGAGGAGGAAAGAACAGATGCAGGCAAAAGACTGGTTAGAAGTTAAGACTACTTAACTTCAGTAGTTAAGACTACTGAAGTAGTCCTGGCAAGATATGATGATATGTTAATCCAGAAACATAAAAGTGGAAATAAAGAGAAGTAGATGGATTAGAGATTTATTTAGGAGTATAGAAATGACAGAACTTAGTAACAGTTTCAATATGTGAAGTGAGAGAAGAGAACATTTCAAAGATGACTCAGGACTCTGGCTTGCACAATTAGATGAACCCTGAATTTTCAAAGAAAATCAAATTTTGTGGGAGAAAGGGAGAAGAAGTGAAATCACAGGTTCAGTTGGGGGTATGTTAAGTTTGAGATGGTTTTACCATGTGTAAATGGTGGTGAACTCACAGGAGAAGCCTGGATTCAAGACATAAATTTCTGAGTCATGTGAAAATACACAGTGAGTTGTGGGTAAAGATGAAATAATCATCTGGGGAGAGAAAAGATCTGGGGAGAAAAGGATGGAGGCATGAGGAATTCCAGCATCTAGTGGAAGAGGATGAACCTGAAAAGGAGACTGAGAAAGAATAATTCACTAAGAAAGGGAGAAAACTAGGAGAATGCTGTCACAGAAGTCAAAGGGGGAAGAAGTAAGTCCTAAATAGTGCTGAATAATGCTGAGAGGTGAAGTAAAAGACTTTTTAAAGAGTCTGTTGAGCTTAATAACATGACAATTATTACTGCTCCCAGAGTTTCAGTGGTACAATTAGAGGGAATGACAGTGGTTTGAATATAAATCACATTAGAGGGCGGAGGAATGAGTGGTATATACCATGGTGGTTATGAAATAGTCACCTTCCTGAAGAAGACTTTAATTTGAGAAAGGAAAATTTATATAGAGACTACAAAAAACAGACATAATGCCACTAATTAGTTTTACTGATCCTTTAAATGCCATAGAAATCCAGAAAAGGCAGGCTCAGGGTGACTGGGTTAGCTAGGGAAGTCGTCACAGAGCAGGAAAACCTTAAGCAGAGTATTTTTAAGTGCAAAATTGAATGACTGAAAAGTGCTCTACTGAGGGAAATTATGAGAGGAATATACAGTGTGTGTGTGTGCTGGGGGAGAGAGGTGGAAGTGGGATAGGGTGGAGTGAAAAAAAAAAAAAAAAGCAAGAGATACAGACATATTCCTGTTTTTTGATGTAAACTCAACACCAAACAGACAACCTGCAACTGGATAATCCACTCCCTAGTCACTCTCCCTTTTTCTGCTGCCAACCTGTGGGCCTATTCATTTCTCATAACTGATTATACCAGAGGCTTGGTAGGGAGAAGGGAAAATAAGTGTCATAAATCAACTATGTTGCTTACTGCATTTGGATAATGCTGGTGAAAGGTAGGGATGTATAAAATCAGTGGCTAACGTGTAATTTTATATTTGTGACTTCTGAGGTAGTGTAATAAAGTAGAGAACACAGACTTCAGAGCCAGAGGAATCAGGTTTGAATAAGAACTCTATCACTTTCTATCCATGGAGCCTTAAGAAATGCAATTGGTCTTTTTGCACCTCACTTTTCTATATGTAAAACTGGAAAAACAACGAGTTTCTTGGCAAGGTTGTTTTGTGATTTATGACTTAAGAGATGACATGATAGTATTTGCTTCATACTAATTGGTGGCTCCTACTGTTTTAGGAATGCTGTAATATGAGCAAAGACAGGAAAGACATTCAAACAGATAACCTTGTATACCTAAGATGAGGTAATTTTATTTATTAGGGGGTCCTGATCTACATTTTCCTACTGGTATTTATCTAAAAACAAGTGAAAAGTACAAGACAGCAAAGTTTACATTTGGGACCTTTTCTGAGATAAACATATTTGTCTCATAGATTTTTACAATTAATGATATTAAATAACTATTCAATACATATTTAAAGACTAAAAAATATTCTTATTTTATGTTACTGCCAATTTTGTGAAGGAGAGAAGAGACAAAAAGGAAAGTACCAGAAATATAAAAGCCAACTGTAGTTGAGGGAAAAAGAACAGAGGACAAGAAGAGCTAAAGAAGACAGACAGACAGAGACAAGATAGGCAGAGAAGAGAGCCAGTCAGAAGAGGAACAACCAAGAGGAGAATGCACCCAGCCCTCTTCGACCCCTGCACAGCCCTCCCCTCACCACTTCTATTTGATAGTCAAAGTACTCTAAGCTGCCTGCTATGCCAAGCCAGCTCTTCTTTTGTCTGATAATGCCACTACCATCATCTCCCCCTACCGCATGTGGTCTCCTAATCAGTATTTAATTTGATAGAGACTGGGCATATTGCTATACACTGCTCTAGGGCTCTCAGTAATTTAAAAATACAAAACAAAATGCACCTACATTTGCATCTGTTTAACTGAGAAGGACACCCTATAACAGAAATGAGGGAGTGTGCTTACAGAACACTGGGATCTTCTTTGGAAACACATTTTTAGAGGTGCCTGTGAGGAACATTATCATTTTAAGAGATACAGAGTGAATGATATAATTTAAGAAAATATGCCAAAGGATAAATTAAATTAAATCAAGGGGAAAACCTCAGACTCTGGGATGACTAACCCCGATTTATTTAGTGTGTTTACTTACTGTGTGCTGAGGGCCATCTTCATTATCCCTCATGTAGAACGGCTTGAGTACTAACGGATAATTAATGACAAAGACTGGTATGTCGCCACAGTGCTTCACCAGGTATTTTTCATGTTCAGTGTGTAGATCAGCACCCCACTGTAATGAGAAAAAAGAAATTACCAAAGGAGAAGACAGAGCTGAAATATATAATGCGGGACCTAAAAATAGCCTGTATCAGTGCCAAAGGCTTCTTTTCCCTGAGGATCAGGGATGTGTGGAACCGTCTGCTGAAGTTACACAGATAGAGAAACTAGAGAGAGATGTGTGAACAGAACATTCAAAAGCCTGGAAAGATGAAAGCTGGAACTAGTAGATAAACACTGTGCTTTTCTGTGCCCCAATGAGGGAGCAGCATTTAGCAGACAAATAGGAAGACACAGTATGCTTTCCACAGTGCAGAAAAGCTGATTCAGAATCATAATTTTTATTAATATTGGCCAGAGCTGCTTCTACAGTTACTGTTCCTAAGTCTCAGGAAATTAAATGATGAGAGATAATATTCCTAATACTGAGTCTATCTTTGGCTAGCTGGCTTCTCCCAGTGAATTTTTTTTTTTTTATAGAAGAGTCAACTAATATATCAGGTGCTCTTTGATGAATATTTAATAACACTGTTCATCTATTTATTCAGCAAACACTAATGTGCCTATTAAATCCCAAGTACCATCTAGGTACTGGAAACAGTGGTAAGGAAAACAAAACCCCTAACTTCATGAAGCTTCTAGGGTAGAAGACAAATATTAAATTAAAAAATTATACAAAGAAATCAATTGATTATAAATATAATAAGCACAGGACACTCATAACTTAAGAGAAAATCTAACCTAACATCTAACATCTAACTTAAGAGAACATCTAACTGGGAATAGAACTGGTATAAGCAGTAGTTTGAAGACAAAGGTATTATATTCTTAACATTATCTTATAGTCCCCTTTGTCTGGCAGTATCTTAATTACAGGAAAGAAGCACTGGCAGAGAAATGAGGAAACCTGCCTCTAACATTATGTGCATGGTCACTAGATCATGCTGTCTTTCCAGACCGATATCCTTGCCAATAAAATAAAGGAGTTCTGGGAAAAAGCAAAAACATAAAACTCAAGTGTTCTTCAAAGTGGGTCACAAATTAGAAGCCTCCATAAAGTTCAAAGGAAAAAGAAACCTGTTTAATGTGTTGCCTAAACTTATTTGATCACATAACCTCTTTTGTCTGTCAGCTGAAACATCATTCAGAAAATACTTTGAGAAACACTGAACTAGTTGATTGCTACACTGATATTCTATTCTATATTCTATGATATTTCTAAGGAATTTCATCTTTAAACTTGGGAAACTTCTTTATAACTCCTTTTGTCACTGCTAATCCAAATGATATGATTCTACTTCAAAACAATTTTTCAGTCTATATATGTCAACAAGGTTGGGCAAACATCAAAAAAACCCAATGAAATACTGCATATTGCTAATAAGAGAAATAAGGTTATTTTAAAGGATTCTTAATGAAATCAGATAAATATGAGAAAGAAATTTTCATATATATATCCTACCTCTGGAGTGAAGGTGAAGTTCTGGGATGCCTGCTTTAAGATCTCCACTGCCTCAGTGTAAGAAATGCTGGAGAGAAAAAGGGTAAAATCAGAAAAAGGTCTATACAACGGGCTGTTGTTAATTAGTGCATCTGAAAACTGTAAAAGGCTTATTTTCACACTGTTTTTTCAGATCACACATGAGTATCAAATGATTGCTGGGTTATCAGCAATGATTATAAAAAATGATTATTGATAATCAGGAATTATGGCTGATTTAATCTTATGAGAGTCTGAGCAGTGTGAAGAGAAATGGCCATTCAATAATCACACTTGTAGTGTACACAAAGAAGCTAGTCACTCAAGAAAGTAAAGATTTTCTCTGAATTCATGTTATGCTAATGCATGAAAAGGTGTTAAATACTGAGACTGAAAGAGGAAAACTCTTTCCTGAGAGCTATCACTCATTCACCCAACATATACTGAGCATTTACCATGTTCTAGGCATCATTCCCGGCACTGGAGATCCAGTAAATAAACACAAAGACCCTGCTTTTATGGAGAGAGTGTGTGTGTGTGTGTGTGTGTGTGTGTGTAGAAAGATAAATAAACCAGAATAATAAAATGTCAGGGAGCTACTGGTGCTATGAAATAAACAAAGCAAGACAAAAAGAGGGTGTGTATGTATGTATAGAAAGATAATAAACAAAAATAATATAATTCCAGGGAGCTACTGGTGCTATGAAGATAAACAAAGCAAGGTAAAAAGGGGGTGTTTGGTGTACTATTTTAGATAAGATGGTCAAGAAAGGCCTTGCTGACTTGGTGACATTTGAACAGAATCCTGAATGAAGTAAGGAAATGAGCCATATAAATACCTAAGGAAAGTATTCCAGGCAAAGCGAACAGTGAGTACAAAAACCTGCAGTGAGGAACAGTTTGGCTTATTCAAGGAACAAAACAAAACAAAAAAGCCAATGTGACTACAGCATATTGAATAAGGGGAAGAATGCCAGGAATTAGATGGGAAAGGTAATGAGAGGTCAAATCCTATGAACTATTTCAGACCATGGTAAGGGATTCATAATATATTCTAGTATTGGAAGATTGTTCAGGAAAAATACCACTGGTTACCTCAGTAAGAAAGCACCATGCCTAAAGCAAGCCAAACTAAAAATTTAACAATTTGAATAGGTGATATATGCATATAGTTAAAAAAATCAAGATGAATAAAACAGTATACATCTTCATTCCACCCCTTTCACATAGCCACTTAGTTCCTCTCCTCATAAACAATCATTGTTACTGGTTTCCTGTGTACTCTTCCAGAGGGCTTAATGCATCTCTAAGCAAATACTAATACTCAATCTCCCCTTTTTATAGATGGCAGCTGCAGCGTAATGCTATAGCATGTGCATCATACACACTCTTTTAAATCGTTTCTTGCTCAATATATCTTGCAGATATTTACACATTAGTATATGAAGAACTTCCCTGGTGGCTCAGACAGTAAAGTGTCTGTCTACAATGCGGGAGACCCATGTGCAATCCCTGGGTTGCGAAGATCCCCTGGAGAAGGAAATGGCAATCCACTCCAGTACTACTGCCTGGAAAATCTCATGGACAGAGAAGCCTGGTAGGCTACAGTCCATGGGGTTGCGAAGAGTCGGACACGACTGAGCGACTCACTTTTACTTTCACCATATGAAGAACTTGACCTTTTGAACTATTACATAACATTCCACTATGTGGATATATCCTAATCAGTCAAACCAGTCACCTACCAATGGGTATTTCAGCTGGTTCCAATCTTTTGTTACGGCAAATCATGACCACATATATCTAATTTATGCTTCCCAGACAGCTCAGTTGGTAAAGAATCCATTTGCAATGCAGGAGACCCTGGTTTGATTCCTGGGTTGGGCAGATGCCCTAGAGAAGGGATAGGCTACCCACTCCAGTATTTTCAGCTGGTAAAGAATCAATCTGCAATGTGGGAGACCTGGGTTCAATCCCTGGGTTGCAAAGATCCCCTGGAGAAGGGAGAGGCTGCCCACTCCAGTATTCTGGCCCGGAGAATTCCAAGGACTATATAGTCCATGGGATCACAAAAGAGTTGGACACGACTGAGCGACTTTCACTTCACTTCACATGCTCACACAAATTTTGAACATGGGAAAAACAGAATTGTTGGCTTCTAGAGTACTTGCATCTTGGAGTTTTTATAGTTTTGAAAGACACTGCCAAAGATATCATCCATTCCCCCTTTATAGGGTTACACCAATTTATGCCCACTAGTAGTATATGAAGGTGTTCTCTATTTCCTCTCCAACAGTATTTTGCATGATTAAAAACAAAAATCTACAAGCTTTCTGAAGACCTTTGAGCTAAAAAAATATCTTACCCAACCCAAACTTATTCTCTGAAGCAAAAACAAAGTTCAAATTTATAATAACTAACTGGAAAGAGCTGTGTCATAAAGTACAAATAGACTTCCCGAAGCTATGTTTTGAGTGATAGGTTTTTTAAGATGGAAATTCTATTCAAAAGAAAATCTAGTATTAAATAACACATAATTTCTAAGTTAGAATGGTGCTGGTGTTGATAGTAGTAATGCTTTTTAAATGAGCATTTTATAGGAGGGAAATTGAAGTGTAGAGAGGTTCAGTAATTTGCCAAAAATCACTCATGTAAGTAAGAAGTAAAGCTTGATGTGCTGACTCCAGAGTCTAAGCTTTTAACTCCTGAGATAACGCCTAAACCACTTGCAGTTTCATATGTTCTATCGAAATGAAACATAAGGGGCCCTGGGTTCTCCCTCTGACTCTACCACTTACTAGCTATGTAAATCACTTCATCTCAATGAAGGTTTTATAAAATGTCATCTTTATTTAAAAAAATCTAAAAATACAAATATTAAAAAATTAAGTATTTACACTTATAAAATAAGGACACAGGGCTATACTGTCTTAAGCTTTTTTCTACTTAGATATTCTACTGTTCTGTTCCATCAATTACTTGATATGATCTATTCATTATACTGAGAAATAAAAGAGCAGTCAAAAAGGGAAGCACTAGAATCTTGTACCATTGATATATTACAGGTACAATATCAAGAAAAAAAAGACTCTTCGTGTTTAAATAGCTCTCCTTATTCTAAATGTTCTATGATACTCTGCCTATACCTTAAGTTGAGGCAGAACTTTCAAGTTCAAGTTAGAGTTCTGACACTGGATATCCTTGATGGCCTTCAGCAATTCTCTCTACTTTTTCTTGGTTACGCACGCGTTCGTGCTTAGTTGTGTCTGACTCTGTGTGACCCCATGGACTACAGCCCTCCAGGCTCCTTGGTATGTACAGGGAATAATATTTCTTCTCCTTTCCAGAAACTATTTCCAAAGTGCTATGAACTCTGAGAATCATGAACTCTGAGAATATTCCCTCTGGTTGTTCCCCCTCTTTGTTTCTAGCTGCTGGGACCTCTCTTATATGCTAATGAAGCCAACAGTGCATTTCAGAGGAGTTCATAATATTTTAACTAACGTCTTTAGATGTCTTGTAGGAGGGTTTTCAAGTTATTGAGTTTTTGACATACTGCTTAAGCAGCATTTGGTCATTTCAACAAAATTACTCAAGTTATCACTTTTGTGATGAGAAAACTGAAGCTTAACTACTCAGAGTTGTTGTGAAGATAATGAACTTCAGTATATGTACAGTTTATCACTGTCTGATACATAGTAAATATTCAATAAATGGTGGATATTTTCCCTCCATCTAAGATCTTACTCATTAGATAGGAGCTGGATAACTTCTCTTAAGATCTGCCTGATTCTCTGTTTCCAGCACAGATTCCTCGAGATGCCCAATTTATTTCTTTCCTTATCTACTTAATTAAAAATTTTATCAATACACTTATGTCCAGAACTCTCCTGTACACTCCAGATCTGGACACTCAAACTGCCTACCTGACATCTACAAACGGACATCTGAATGGATCTCAATCATAATGTGACACCTCACGGGAATGAGCCTGTTACCACCCCATCTCTCTCTGCAACCTGGCTGCTACTCCTTCCTCTGTCTCCATTTCCATAGCTATGTAAGTCAAAGGCTTTCAAGTCACTCTCTTTCTCTCTCACTCTCAGCAACTCCTGTTTGCTCTATCTTTAAAACCTATCCTGACTAGGACCATTTCTCTCCCCCTCCACTGTCACCATCCTGGTCTGTTGATGGCTTTATGTGTCAAGTTGGCTGGGCTGCAGTATCCAGATATTTGGTCAAATATTCAGGATATTTCTGAGAAGGTGTTTTTGGGATGAAGTTAACATTTAAATCAGTGGATCCTGACTAAAGAAGATACCCTCTCTAATAACATCTAGTTTGAAGGCCTTACTAGAGCAAAGAATGGCCTCCTCCAAGAAGGAAGGAATCTGCCAGCAGGCTGCTTTTGACTTGCTCTTCGCTGAGTCTCCAGCCTTCAGATTTTGAATTTGCCTAGTCTCTACAAATACGTGAACCAATTCCTTAAGATGTTCTTCTCCCACTTACCCATATAGCTGGTGCTCTTACTTTACTTTCTCGAGACCTTTACTCAAAAATCATCTCAGTGGGATCCTCCCCACCATGCTATCTACTATTTCTATCTCCTCATTCTTCCTATGTCATATCTTCTATCTCTTTTTTGGTTTCTCCCCCCTAAGTATTACTCATTTTCACAGATTATATGTTTCACATTTTTATCTTGTTTCTTGGCTATTATTATCTCCACCAGGAATGTAAGCTCAGTGAAGGCATGGAGTTTTATCTACTTTGTTCATTGCTTTAAAAGCAGTTTTTAGATGCTAGAACAATGCCTGGCATATAGTAAATATTCAATATACATTTAAGTAAAGAAAAAGTCTCCAAAGCCTTCACTTTTACTTCACTGTCCTTTGCTTCTCTACCACAGGGCTCTTGACTCTTCCCTCATTTGCTATTCCCACATTTGCTGCCTTGTTATTGGTTCAGGGTCAACAATTCATCACTTTTAACCTGTAGTCTGCAGGTCTAGGTTGCTACCTGATTCTCAGCTTGGTCCAGTGTGCCAAGTTTTTCTTATTTCCCTCCTCAAGGATAGGTTGGATTCTTTATTTTCTTAGAACAGAAACCTGCTAAGTTTAAGATGGCAAGAGAAAAATGATACTAACTACTTTGAGAGACAATCTTTTATTCTTCAGAGTATCAACCTTGCTTCCTTGATACACTGTAAATACCCTGAATACAAAGTTTTTAAAAATTTGTTTTAATTGGAGGATAATTACTTTATAATATCACGATGGTTTTTGCCAAACATCAACACGAATCGGCCATAAGTATCCGTGTGTCCCCCCCAATCCTGAATCCCCTTCCCTATCCTATCCCTCTAGGTTGTCCAGAGCACCAGCTTTGGGTGCCTGGCTTCATGCACCAAACTCACACTGGTCATCTAATTTACATACGGTAATGCTGAATACTAAGTTTTATGTAAATTGTTTGTATTAGATATAAGAAGTTATTTGCTGTTTTTCCCATATCAAGTATGTGTTTAATAATAAACTGTGAAAAGAACAGCCTATCTGATTAATATGACTGGTTGACTAAACAACCAGTCCAATATCAAATGCTATATAATGGGATTACAGTGAAAATGAAGCAATAATGTATGTGCAGTATTTACAATATGGATTTTTAGGTTTTAAAAAATTGGCTTAAAAACAGTTCAGAATATATTTTCAGATTTTAGGCAGCAAAAGCAAAGAAAAAGAAAGAAGATTGAAATAGAGAAAAACGGAGAGGCAAACATTACATGTATCTTAAAAGCATAGTTTTTAATCAAGCTAGATTTTGATTACTAAAGCATTAGTCTGAATTGCAGTAATACGGCTAATAATTACCATGTTCATTTATCTTGCTAAGATTTATTCATTTATTTATTAATTCAACATTGATTGTCAACTATGAACCAGACACAAGAACTATAACTATCATTAAAATACAAGTGTCCCTTGAGTCTAGGGAGTATGATAAGCAGATAAACAAACAAAAAATTTAATACATAATAAATTATGATAAATATGATGATAAATTATGAATAAAGTTCAGAGAAAGTATAATATCTACTTACATTAGAAAGTTGTTTTTTAGCATATGTTCTAATCTGTCCTTCGTAAAAAAACAGAAAAAAGAAAATTTAGTAAATGCAATTAGAGTCATTGCATGTAATTAACATAGTCAGAGGGCTTTATCCACAAAACTAATTACCTTTTGGCCAGGAGCTAAGAATTTGTGACAGAGTTCAACATCTTTAGGACAATTTGAGAGAACTGTCATTGCTGTAGTCTTGAAGAGGCTCTCCATAACCTAAGAGAAATGATACAGAATTGTCTGACATGTTAAGTTTCATGAAAAAACCAGTTTAGGGCTCTGCAGGGACTATTCTCCAGGTTTTAGCAACTCCAAAGCCAACTCATGCGAAGAGTTGACTCATTGGAAAGGACTCTGATGCTGGGAGGGATTGGGGGCAGGAGGAGAAGGGGACGAGAGAGGATATGATGGCTGGATGGCATCACTGACTCGATGGACGTGAGTCTGAGTGAACTCCGGGAGTTGGTGATGGACAGGGAGGCCTGGAGTGCTGCGATTCATGGGGTCGCAAAGAGTCGGACACGACTGAGCAACTGAACTGAACTGAACTGAAAGCCATTAGGCCTCTTACTTTCTGAATATACTGCAGCAAGCTAATTCAGTTTCTAGACTGATTAAAAGAAACATCACAACTTCTTCTCAGAGTAGGAGGGGAAAAAAGAAAGAAAGAAAGAAAATGTCTGAAGTTTTTGTTAACAGTTTCAAAAGTAGTAATGAAGTGAGCTGTCAAATGAACAACTAAAACAAATTGATGCCTCAATTTCAGTCTACTTGCTTGCAGAATCAGAGCAATAACAGTACCTGTTTTACAGGACTGCTGTGAGAATTAAATGAGATAATACATGCAGAAGACTTAGCTCAGTGCCCAGTTCAGAGGAGCACACAACCAGCATCAGTTGTTGTGAAGAGTGGAACATTCTGAAAAGTGCTTCATTGAGTCACTGATAAATGAAAGTAAACTTTAAGATTATAGAAGCAATGAGATCTAGCTTCATCCAAATACATACATTTTTGCTTTGCTAAGGTATAAAGTAAAAATAATACAGATCAATATGACACAAATCAGTATATAAGATTTCATTCTACCAGGGGTGTCTGTAAGTCTCTCAGGGGAAAAATTTGTTCTTAGAAGAAAAAAGTGACTGGAATGGAAAATATTTCTAAAATATTTTTAATCCAAACTAAAATTCTTCTTTTGAAGTCAATGAGATCATACTGTGGTTTCCAAATGTGTCCCCATAAAGAAATACATATTAAGTCCAGGTTGCCTCACCAGACAGTTGTCTCCCTTTCCTCTGTGAATCACCAGACACTCTATCAATGTTGCAAATACAGTGGGGCTATATAAGTGTCTGAGTAATTTAATCAATCAGCTACAGGAAAGAATTTAATTATCAAATAACAACTAGTTAGATTTATGTACGTATATAAAATATTTGGGGCTTCCCTGGTGGCTCAGTTGGTAAAGAATTCACCTGCAATGTGGGAGACCTGGGTTTGGTCCCTAGGTTGGGAAGATCCCCTGGAGGAGGGCATAGCAACCTATTCCAGTAATCTTTCCTGGAGAATCCCCATGAACAGAGGAGTCTGGCTGGCTACAGTCCATGGGGTTGCAAAGAGTCAAACATGACTGAGCAACTAAACAATACACATAAAATATTTTATACTTCTCTTTATATTATTTTATATTATACATGTATTTTATAGAAAAGTAAGGAATAACTTGATGAAAGAAGAGCAAACGGAGGCTAAAGATGTTTTACTTTGAGGCTATATCATCTTCAATCCAGCAGAGAGATAAAGAACTTACTAAGTAACTAAATGATTTATGAAGGGTTATATCTCTCAATCACTGAAAAAAGCCAATGTATTTTGGGAGGAAAAAACATATAAATTGGAGAGTATGCTTACACTATTGAGAGACAAAATACACCTATTTGCAAGATAAAGACTTTGCCACTAGGCTGGTAAAACAGTATCTTTGATGAGCAGTATATTTCCCTTTGAAGAAGAAAACACTGGCTCTTCTAACATTGACTTTCAGACTATGTTTTATGAATATATTAAAGAAAACAAGAACTTAACTGAAGAGTTAACATAATCCTCAGAGGTTTTAAAAACTATATTATTCAATAGCACTGAAATATCAATAGTACTATTTAAGTGTTTATACTTCATAAGAGGAAAATATCCCTTGTTACAATACTGATTTAAGAGACTGCTCTTCATCAAGATAATAATTTCCACAGAATTCAATTTATCAAAGGGAGAAAATTAAAAGAAGCAGAAGATTACTTTGGGAAGAACATATTTTTTTTTCTTTTATCTTTTGGAAAAGGTTTATATTTCAATTAATCAAACTATTCAACAGTGTATATGCCCGGAGTATCAGTCAGTAAAGTAGCAAATAATTAAGAATCAGTTACAGAATACATAATTATAGAGCAAAGATTATAATGTTTAATTAATTCTAACATAACCATGTCTATTGTCTTTATGAACTTTCCCTCTGGTTTTATGTTGGGGCAGTGAAGAAGCAGGAGGTAAAAGGTGTGCTTCCATTCTCTACAATACTGTCATCGCTTGAGCCAAAGAATAATAAAGAACTGGGTGGTGAGCTAAAACTAAAAGGTGATTAAGGAATTTTACTGACTCCATGAGGCTCATATTCTGAATCCCTAAATCTGGAAAGGTGTTACTCAACAGTGTTACTATTAACATTTTTGGCCAGACAATTGTTTGTTAGGGGGGAAGAGGCTGTGCACTGTCGACGTTCAACAGCATCCTTAGCCTTTACCCACAAGATGCCAGTAGCAACCAGTCTTCCCTATTCCTCCACCCACTCCCTGGTGTCTCTGGGGAACACTGCTCTAGAGAAATCAAGGAGAGACAGTAAAGGAGTATATGTAATATGTATATGTGGGGTGTGGCCAGAACACCCGCTCAGGACCAAGATCTTCATCTGCTGGGAATATTAACTGCTGATGTTTCATAGTTGGGTCCTTCTTCAGCAACTGCCCAGACCAAGAGTGCTATCTTACCCACCCAAAGTTACAACTTGTCCCAGGTTATCTTGTGTCCAATGACTGGCTAACATCGGGAGGCACTTGCTTTCCCATGGGACAACCATGAAGGGCAATTCTAGCTTCCAAGGTCCTCACAGAATTGGCAAAGGCCTCTTTGTGTAAACACAAAGTGTTTGAGGCAAAGGCCTCAAAGTGTAAACACATCACACTTCAACTTTTCCTTCTGTTCAGTAGTGCTGTCTTCCTTTCCTTTCCAGATATTTCTCTAGAGAGCATTCCCCAGTACTATCTACACACAAATCTCTGCTTTAGAGTTTATTTACTAGGAAATCCAACTTAGGATAATAAAATTGTGACTCCACTCTGTTAAGAGGAAAAGGTAGTATTTCTGTTTTAAGTGGCATTGGGTCATTTACTGGGTGAGTAAGAGTAGAAATGCAGGTCAGGAAGCAACAGTTAGAGCTGGACATGGAACAATGGACTGGTTCCAAATTGGTAAAGGAGTACGTCAAGGCTGTATATTGTCACCCTGCTTATTTAACTTATATGCAGAGTACATCATGAGAAATGCTGGGCTGGAAGAAGCACAAGCTGGAATCAGATTGCCGGGAGAAATATCAATAACCTCAGATATGCAGATGACACCACCCTTATGGCAGAAAGTGAAGAGGAACTCAAAAGCCTCTTGATGAAAGTGAAAGTGGAGAGTGAAAAAGTTGGGTTAAAGCTCAACATTCAGAAAACAAAGATCATGGCACCTGGTCCCATCACTTCATGGGAAATAGATGGAGAAACAGTAGAAACAGTGTCAGACTTTATTCTTTGGGGCTCCAAAATCACTGCAGATGGTGACTGCAGCCATGAAATTAAAAGACGCTTACTCCTTGGAAGAAAAGTTATGACCAACCCAGATAGCATATTCAAAAGCAGAGACATTACTTTGCCAACAAAGGTTCGTCTAGTCAAGGCTATGGTTTTTCCAGTGGTCATGTATGGATGTGAGAGTTGGACTGTGAAGAAAGCTGAGCGCCGAAGAATTGATGCTTTTGAACTGTGGTATTGGAGAAGACTCTTGAGGATCCAAGGGACTCTGCAAGGAAATCCAACCAGTCCATTCTGAAGGAGATCAGCCCTGGGTGTTCTTTGGAAGGAATGATGCTAAAGCTGAAACTCCAGTATTTTGGCCACCTCATGCGAAGAGTTGACTCATTGGAAAAGACTCTGATGCTGGGAAGGATTGGGGGCAGAAGGAGAAAGGGACAACAGAGGATGAGATGGCTGGATGGCATCACTGACTCGATGGACGTGAGTCTGAGTGAACTCTGGGAGTTGGTGATGGACAGGGAGGACTGGTGTGCTGCAATTCATGGGGTCACAAAGAGTCGGACACGACTGAGCGACTGAACTGAACTGAACTGAAGAGGAGAAATGAATAGAAGAATTGATACAAATTTCTAAAATAAACATATTGTAATTAGAAAATCAAACTAAGATATTAACCAAAATGGTAATGGAGAGAGAATTCATAGTAACAGTTAACAAATTCTGGGTACTTACTAAGTATCAGGAACTATCCTAAGTGCCTTATAATATTATCTGCCTAATCCTATGCTGCGATTCATGGGGTTGCAAAGAGTCGGACACAACTGAGCGACTGATCTGATCTGATCTGATCTGAATCCTATGAACTACCCCATGAAGTAGGTATTATTATTCCCATTTTCTGGATGAAGAAATTGAGGCTCAGAGAAATTAAGTCCCATGTGTAAGGTCACACAGTCAGTAAGTGACGGAGCTAAGAATCAAATCCTGGCCCATCCAACTCCAGAGCTATGTTCTCTCTATTGATTATGGCCACAGCCTCCTGAAAAGTCTCCCATCCCTGTTTTTATCTCCTCCTAAATCATTCTTCATCATGCTGCTAGACAGATATTTCTAAACTGTAACTCTGACCATGGCCTTTCCTCACTAGGAACTCTCTCTCCTTATCTTTTGTATTAAGTTCAAATCCCTCAGCATGGCATTTAAATACAAACTCTATCATGATCTGACTCTTGACCATCTCTCCAGCTTCATTCCTGTTCCAGAGTTCTGGCAGCTCCTGTGGATGCTTTCTCATATTATAGCTATAGGCATGTTTCTCTAACTATAAAGATGCTTTGTTTATTTGCTTAGCAAATACCAAAAGCTACTATTTACTAAGCCTGCTTTATGCAGACCCCATACTTAGTGCTTTACACTATATACAGTCTCTCATTTGTTGTTGTTGTTTTACTTGGTGACTACTAAGTTGTGTGTGACTCTTTGCAACCCCATGGACTATAGCCCACCAGACTTCTCCTCCATGGGATTTTCCAGGCAAGAATACCGGAGTGGGTTGCCATTTCCTTCTCCAGGAGATCTTCCTGACCAAGGGATGGAACCCACATCTCCTTCATTGGCAGACAGATTCTTTACTACTGAGCCACCACTGAAGCCCACTCTTTCATTTACTTCTCACAATAAACTAATAAAATAGCTACTATTTTTCTCATTTTACAGGGCGGAAGCTAAAGATCACTATGGTTAGGTAACATAGCAAAGTTAATGGCAGCGTTTGGACATGAACTGAAATCGGTATGATTCCTGTAGTTTAAACTATTACACTAACAGCATTCAGTAGATGTTTATTAAATTAAGTAGTTCTCTATCTTCTTCATTCTGTGAACACCTGTAAGGCACAAATGTCCGAGGTAAAAATGTATACAGAAGCATTTTAATGTCACAGATGTCTGATATTTAGAAACTATTTTAAAACTTGAGTACCTACCTGCATGAGATCTTGAAGGCTCTCCAGAAAAGAAATCTCTGCTTCTACCATATAGAACTCTGCCAGGTGCCTCCGGCTCTGAGAATTCTCTGCTCGGAATGTTGGACCAAAGGTAAACACTTGAGTAAAAGCTCTGCAATTCAAGATTAACAGTATAAAAATAGGATTTATATGATTAATTCTAAGTTTTAAAAAATTCAGTGAATGCTTAAGGAAAAAAAAGTTTTGTGCCTCTGTCTCATCCACAAATCCATACATATTAGCTGTTATATTTCTTTAATGGGTGATAATAATAGTTTCATTAAAAATGTTACATTTATAGAAACCATTTTATCCCAAAGGAATTTGCAAATGTTTTACAAACCCTACAGCTTACTAAATATAGACTTATAACCACTTCTGGGTGCACTCCACTGCAGCTGCCTTAAACAGCAGACAAGTACATTTCACAGCAGTTGAGAACAAAGTCAAAGACAAATACCATAGCCCAAGAAGCCACACAGAGAATCTAGATAGCAACAGTTAAAATCAGAATTTCATGTGGATGAGGTGAGTCAAGCATTTTCTAAATATGTGAAAAAGGAATATCAGATATGCGTGGCAACTTGCCTTGTTAGGCTTACTCAAGTCCTTTACGCCCACTCAAGAGTTTTATTCAGTGTTGAATGACCCCTGACATTTGAGGGGTGGGGTGGATTTTGAAGAACTGTCTATTTTAACTGTGGTTTTCAAGAACCACTATAGCTCAACAACATACATGGAAAAAAATTATTTTTTTTATGTCCTGCAGAGAAGTGGTCATGATACCTTCATTCTGTAATATTTATAGTGCCCTTCATATATGAAAAAGGTTAACAACTGGGACTAGATCAAGCATGTATGAACAAATGAGTATTTCATGAGGCCATGTAATCTTTGAATTGTAAGGTTTGGCTGGAGCAAAACAAGAGATTTGGGGCTCCTTAGCTGTTATCCTGAACACTCTTCATTTGTCTGTCATCAGTCAGATAACATTAAGATCAGAAAATAGTACAGAAAACAAATGGGTTATAGATATCAGGGTTTTTGTTTTGTTCTTTAAGTAAAAATACTCTAGAAAATTAAACAGTAAAACAATAATACTGGAAATTATGAGATTTATTTTTTCTTTCAAAGGTCATTTCAGCTAAGGCCTAGTTGGTAAGAAGCTTAGGAATTTATGTTTTGGTTCTACAGTTACCTTCCCAAGACCACAATCATTTAACCTCTGTGAATCCTAGTTTCTCATGGAAAAACAAACAGTAAAAACTCAAAATTACTACAGTAACCTCTCCCAAGATTCAGATCCAGACTTCCCTACTAGAATGTTTCTGAAAACACTGACCCTACCTTGTCCAAAATGAAAACTGTTCCCCAAAACAAGAGAAAAATAAAATAGTGAACAATCCTGGTTTTCCTTTCACATTTTCCCCAGTTCTATTAATCTCAGTTAACCCACCTCATCACCCAAACCAGATCCCCATCTCCCTCACTGCTCACACATTTCCTGTCACATAATTTCAACTGTTCACACCTAGGAAAACTCTTGCAAATCTAGAGACTATCCCTTCCCCCTCCCCAAATGCTTGTTTATTTGCTTGGCTGTGCCGGGTCTCAGCTGTAGCACATGGGATCTTCAATCCGATCTTTGTTGTGGCATGCAGGGGCTTTTAGTTGCAGCATGTGGGATCTAGTTTCCTGACAAGGGATCGAACCCGGCCCCCCCAGCACTGGCAGCATGGAGTCCCAGCCACTAGACCACCAGGGTAGTCCCTCGAGACTCTTATTTCCACAGATGCCATCTTAGTGTCATCTCTTGTGTCTGGCTCCTGCCTTTCTTTCACCAGTCCCAAGTTTTCAAATTCAAATCTGACTATATATCAGCCCTAATTTAAAAACCTTCAACGGCTGCCCCCTGCTCAACGGTTAAAATTCAAACTCCTAACTTGGACCGGACCTTCCTTGCCAAAGCCTTTCCTCCAACACACTGAGGACACTCTCCTTACATGCCCTGCATGCCTTAAGGCCTTTTCACTGGCTATCTTCTGTCTGTAGTGCCCATCCCCTGTTCCTCCCTCTCTAATGGCAAATCTCCATCCTTCAAGAATTGACTTAAATGTCACTTTTTCTTACCATATGTCCCCAACTTTATTGTTTCCTCCTTTATATGACTAACATTTTGTTTATGTATTTATTATATAAAATGTATCACTTAGAAATATAATTATGCATTTTGTATCCTTTCCCCTCAAGAAACTGTGAAATATCCTAGAACAGGAATAATGTTTTATTCATTTTTGCATCTCCAGTGTCTATGATAAAACAGGTGCTCTAGTGGAATGAATGAGCAATGATGATGATGACAGGCCTCCTCAGCTGTGAACTGGAAAAGCACAACATTCTCACAAACAGTAACATTACAAATAATGCACAGGAAAATACTTAGATGTATTTTACCATGGCTGTCACACAATAACTAAAATGGATCAGAAAATGTAGGTCTGTCCCAACAATAAATTAAAAAATTACAGGGCCATGAGTTTCCAATATATGCCTATGCAATCTCTCGCAAGGCTGGCAACAGTATATCTAAATAAATAAAGTGACATTTTTTCTGACACTGTATCACAAGAAATTGCATATACAGATGTGCACTAATGACAAAGGATATTCTACTGAGATTTTCCAGGGCATAAAAAGAAACTCCATGGTACAGCAGAAATTTACTTTGAAGGCTCTAAGAAAGACTTCTAAGAGATGGACAGCTATCCTGAAATACAAGGAAGGCCAATGGGATTGCTGTTCAGAAGTGACACATTATATATCAAGGTACTAGATACAGAGAAAACAGTGATTTCTGAAAGTACCACAGATTCAAGTCACAAGGGCATCTACTTCTCACATGGACAGGGAACTCTAAGATGAGCAGTGTCAGTGATTTTTAACAATGGTTAACAATTTTCTCTCGCAATAAATATAGCGGTGCTTCCGAGGTGGCTCAGTGGTAAAGAATCCACGTGCCAATGCAGGAGACGCGGGTTCCATCCCTGGGTCAGGAAGATCCCCTGGAGAAGGAAATGGCAAACCACTCTAGTATTCTTGCCTGAAGAATCCCATGGACAGAAGAGATTCTTGTGCTACACGACTCTCGCAAAACAGTCAGACACAACTTAGCAACTAAACAACATAAAATATAGAAGAAGATCGGGGATTTTTATTTTGGTAAGGATCAGATTCTAATTGTGGTGCCCAAAAGTTAAGAATTTCTCTAATAGAGTAAGTAAAAATCAATGGTCATGGTGCTTCCTCTGAATTACCAGAAAGATAAAATGAGCTGGAATGCATGCTGAAAATTTCCCTAATTTTGCATCTAGTCTTTAAGCAGATAAATGTTTAAATAATTCAGTAAAGATCACCCTATGTAAGCATCCAGTGTTTTTTTAAAATTAATTTATTTTTTAACTGAAAGATAATTGGTTTACAGAATTTTGTTGTTTTCTGTCAAACGCATGGGAGTGACAGTGGTCACTGTTAGCAAGTGCTCCTTGTGGACCAACCATTAGTTGTGAGAACCGTATAGTTAACTCCTTTATCATTAACTAAATATATATATTGTTACTTCTATTTTCCAGGCAAAGAAACTGAAGTTCAGAGAGGTTAGGAAACTTCCCCCAAAGTCATCGAGTCATAGCCTAATAAGTGGTGGAGGCCAGATTCAAATCTAGATCTGACTCTTAATGATCATAGCCTTAATTATGATATTAAATTAATGATGCTCATAGCCAAACATGGACAAACCCAGGAAACAGGAGAAAAAAGTTTGTAATATGTGCCTGCCCCTGATCCCCTTTCTCAAAGATAGCTAGGGTGAGTGGTTTGGTTTATTGTGAATAGCTTATTTATGTGTTAAAATCTTAGCTCTCTAAAATAGGTTGCCCTCATGCAAATAATGAGAAGATAAATTTTAATCAGTATTTTGTAACTTTCAGCAGGTCATTCAGCCTTTCTGGTCTTCAAATTCTTACATGAGTGGGAGATAGGGGCAATTTGGCATTCTCGAGTATCTTTTACAATAATTTTGTTTCTAGGTCCCTGTGAAATTGCTACGTTTTAAATTTATGCTGATTTCCTTTTTTTTTCTCTACCTTCCACACACATGCAAGTGGTTTGCAGCAAGGCTTGGCCCAAGCAATAGTTAAAATAAGATCTGAGAACAAGGCCATTTCTAAAATAAGATACAAAACCAGGTGAAAGGCCAGTACTGCTGTGAGAAGAAACTAGCAGAAAAAACACTCAGCACTAAGAATCATTCTTGTGCCAAATTATGGAGAGAGGAAAGCTATATAAGGAAAGTCCATGAGCTTGGAGTTGATATTTAAGATAACAAAAGTACATTGAATACACATCAACTAAGATAGCTACAAAAACAGCTTTTTAAAAATAAAAAGTAAAGTTACCAAAAATAGATTCTACAAAGGTTATTTTCTCCCTTGTGTGGAATTTTATGAAGCCCTAAATTGGCAAGTGGATTATTATAAAACAGTCACTGATTGCTTGGCCATTTATTCCTCTGGCCCTAAAATTTAAGAGCTAATCTTTTCAAAGAAAAGAGGAATTTCTGTTGTTTTTAGCTGAGAAGAACTCATCTCTTAGCATAAAAGGGATCAGCAACTTTCCCTAAGGCCACCCACTTCAAACCTTCTATCACTTCTCAACTTCATTCAGGAAATGTTCATTGAACTCAAGTGAACTCAAAGACAGCTTTAAACAGGCTTTTAAAACAATCTTTCTCAAGTGGTATTACCATCATCCAGAAAACAATCAACTATTTTGCTACTGCTTTGTATCCATTGGGTTAGCAATTCTGTGACATATTTGTCATTCACTGCTTTTACATGCCTAACAGAGTGGACACCAGGCACCTCCTTTTCAGCTTCCCCTTTCCTCTATCTTGCAATAATACACTTGGTGGAAGGGTTTATAAAGAGATGGAGCTCTCACCACTTCATTAATTCTTATCAAGACATCCTAGCAAGGAGGCACTCTAAAATCTAAAAATGTCTTTATCATTATTGCTAAACATTTCTGCAAAATTAATTTTATTATGTCCTGTTGTAATTGTTTACTCATTAAGTTGTGTCTGACTCTTGGGACCCCATGGACTGTAACCTACCAGGCTCCTCTGCCCATGGGATTTACTAAGCAAGAATACTGGAGTGGGTTGCTATTTCCTTCTCTAGGGGATCTTTCCAACCCAAGTATCAAACACATATCTCCTGTATTGGTAGGCGGGTTCTCTACCACTGAACTACTAATATGTCCTAAGTATCTGATTTAGAACTGAATTTGAAGTCCAAGAAAATTTAATCTTAATTGTAGGATGAGAGTCAAAGTTTGATAGAGCCTGACAACAGACTTGCTAAAGGGAATGAAGAGTTGCCTCCTCTGATGAGCATGTGAACTGGGGGAGGGACATTCAGCAAAGGGAATACAAATCACACAGGTCCTGAGGTAGGAGACAGCCTGACATCTTTAAAGACAGAAGTAGGCCAGCAGCAAGATGAATGGTAAGAGATGAGGTCAAAGAGGTAGGAAGGGATCAGGATCAGAACACAGAGGGTGGTCCTTGTAAGCCACTGTAAGGAGAGTCTGGATTTTATTTACTACTCCTTGAAATATCTAACATTGTATTTTTCTGTTTTTCTGACCTCCATCTCTGCCTCCTTCTACATTCTACACTAGCTGTTCAACAAACACTGCTAACTCACTTCAGTTGTGTCTGACTCTGTGCGACCCGGTAGACAGCAGCCCACCAGGCTCCCCGGTCTCTGGGATTCTCCAGGCAAGAACACTGGAGTGGGTTGCCATTTCCTTCTCCAATGCATGAAAGAGAAAAGTGAAGGTGAAGTCGCTCAGTCGTGTCCGACTCTCAGCGACTCCATGGACCGCAGCCTTCCAGGCTCCTCTGTCCATGGGATTTTCCAGGCAAGAGTACTAGCACTCTTCAAACTTAGTCCGAGAACCTCTTCTTTTCCCCCTGTATACATTTTCCCTAAATGACCTCACCTCAGTCATTTAATTAATTTTCAATTAATTACTTGTTGGCACACACAATTCACCAATTTGTATCTCTGGCCCAGACTTCTCTAAGCTCTAGAAGCACACACTCAGCTCTACTCAATCTTTCACTTGTCTCAAATAGAACTCATGCCTTCCTGACCCCTCACACTGGCTTCAGTCTTCTTCCAAGTTTCTAGGTCTATCCTCCCATTAGATACACCATGTACTACTATTCACAGAGTCTTTCAAATTTTTTTAAAAATGACATATATGGATGTGACTATTTGCTTAATGTCCATCTTTTTCACTAGACTGTAAATTTCATGAGTGACCTTATCCATTTTTTGATTCATTACAATATAACCAGTTCTTAACCCAGTGCACAACACACAGCAGATAATCAAAACTTGTCAAATAACTCATTTTCTATAAAATACGCTGATGCCCATAGTCTGAATCTTTGAAACAGCACTGGGATGGGGGTGAGGACAGAGGAGCAAGAAGAGGAAGACATTAAATAGAATATCAATTACTAAGCAAAAAATTCTGCTATGCCCTGAAATAATTTTTCATAGAAGGCACTAGGAGATAAAAGAATCAGTTTTTTGAAAAGACTCCCCACATGTTAGTTTTCGTTCTATAGGTAACAAGTACACTTTTGAAAAGTACCGTATCAGAAGAACTTCTCTAATTAGCAAAGATTTTACTTTTTGAGAAACTAAAATATAACCACACGAAAAAAAATTTCCCTAAGTCTTTTTCTATGTAAATGGAGAAGCACTTGACGTTCTGGCTTTTGCCGGAGTGGATACCAACAAGTTAAAACAATTATTGTCATTTCATCATTCCTGCAATGATGGACTTTTCAGAGGATGGACTATATTTAGAAAATAGCATGTTTCTCCAGGATCAAATTTTGCTATTTTTTTTTTTTTTTGCCACTTAATTTTTTAAATTGAAGGATAATTGCTTTACAGAATTTTGTTGTTTTCTGTCAAATATCAATAAGAATCAGCCATAGGTACACCCATATCCCCTCCCTCCTGAACCTCCTTCCCTATCCTGAGTCATACAGCAAATCCCCACTGGCTATCTGTTTTACACATGGTCATGTAAGTTTCCATGTGACTCTCTCCATATATCCCACCCTCTCCCTCCTCCCTTCCCCCCAGGTCCAAAGGTCTGTTCTCTCCATTGCTGCCCTGCAAATAAATTCATCAATACCATCTTTCTAGGTTCCATATATATGTGTCAGTATACAAAATCTATATTTCTCAGCATTTCTGATTACTTCACTTTGTATAATAGGCTCTAGGTTTGTCCATCTCATTAGAAATGACTCAAATACATTCCTTTTTATAGCTGAGCAATATTCCATTGTATATATGTACTACAGCTTCTTTATCCATTCATCTGTTGATGGACATCTAGGCTGCTTCCATGTTCTAGCTATTGTAAATAGTGCTGTAATTGACACTGGGGTACATGAGTCTTTTTCAATTTTGGTTTCCTCAGGGTATATGCCTTGGGGTAGCATTTCTGGGTCATATGATGGTTTTATTCCTAGTTTTTAAAGGAATCTCCATATCATCTTTCATAGTGGCTGTATCAATTTGCATTCCCGCCAGCAATGCAAGAGGATTCCCTTTTTCTCCACACTGTATCCAGCATTTATTGTTTGTGGACTTTCTCATAATGGCTATTCTGACTGGTGTGAGGTGGTCTCACATTGTAGTTTTCATTTGCATTTCTCTAATAATGAGTGATGTTGAGCATCTTTTCATGTGTTTATTAGCCATCTGTATGTCTTCTTTGGAGAAATGTTTGTTTAGATCTTTGAGAAAATAAAGTTGACAAACCATTAGCCAGACTCATGGAGAAAAAAAGGGAGAAAAATCAAATCAACAAAATTAGAAATGAAAAAGGAGAGGTTACAACAGACAACACAGAAATACAAAGAATCATAAGAATATTATGAGCAACTATATGCTAATAAAATGGACTACCTAAAGGAAATGTACAGATTCTTAGAAAGAATTCTAAGACTGAACCAGGAAGAAATAGAAATTATGAACAAGCCAATTACAAACACTGAAATCAAATCTGTGATCAAAAATCTCTCAAAAAACAAAAGCCCAGGACCAGATGGCCTCACAGGCGAATTCTATCAGACATTTAGAGAAGAGCTAGTGCCTATTTTTCTGAAACTCTTCACAAAAATTGCAGAGGAAGGAACACTGCCAAAGTTATTCTATGAGTCTACCATGACCCTGATACTTAAACCAGGCAAAGACACCCACAAAAAAGAAAATTACATGCCAGTATCACTGATGAACACAGATGCAAAAATCTTCAACAAAATTCTAGCAAACAGAATTCAACAACACATTAAAAAGCTCATTCACCATAATCAAATCAGGTTTATTCCAGCGATGCAAGGATTCTTCAATACACACAAATCAATCAGTGTGATATACCATATTAACAAATTGAAAGATAAAAATTATACGATCATCTCAATAGATGCAGAAAAAGCCTTTGACAAAATTTAGCACCCATTTATGATAAAAATGCCTCAAAAAATGGGTAAAGAAGGAACCTACCTCAACAGACTAAAGACTATATATGATAAGCCCACAGCAAATATTATTCTCAATAGTGAAAAACTAAAACATTCCCTTTAAGATCAGGAACAAGACAAGGATGTCCACTTTTACCACTATTATTCATGATAGTTTTGGAAGTCCTAGCTACAGCAATTACAGAAGAAAAAGAAATAAAGGGAACCCAGATCGGAAAAGAAGTACAACTCTCACTGTTTGCAGATGACATGATACTACACATAGAAAACCCAAAAGAAACTATCAGAAAATTACTAGAGCTAATCAGTGTAAAAAGTCGCAGGATACAAGGTCAATACACAGAAATCACTTGCATTTCTATAACCCAACAATGAAAAATCAGAAAGAAAAATTAAGGAATCAATCCCACTTACCACTGCAAGAAAAAATAAAATATCTAGGAATAAACCTCGTAAGTAGACAAAAGAACAGTTTATGGAAAATTATAAGACACTGATCAAAGGAATCAAAGATGATATCAACAGATGGAGAGATATTCCATGTTCCTGGGTAGGAAGAATCAATATTGTGAAAATGACTATACTACCAAATGTAATCCACAGATTCAGCACGATCCCTATCAAATGACCAATGGCATTTTTCACAGAACTAGAACAAAAAATTTCACAATTCAAATGGAAACACAGAAGTCTCTGAATAGCCAAAGCAGTCTTGAGAAAGAAGAATGGAGCTGGAGAAATCAATCTTCCTAAGCTCGAGCTATACTACAAAGCTACAGTCATCAAGGCAGTATGGTACTTGCTAATTGCTTTAACTGTGTATTTGTCCTCACATTTTCAACGAGATACTACAACCATCTTTTCAAAAAAGGTATACATTTTGTCAAATGCATCTATTCGTGCCTGGATTATCCCTCCTGTAATCTCCCATGTTTAGTAGTCCTTGTACTGAGAGAATATACGAGAACTTTAGGTACATGCACCACATAGTATTTACATGTTATTTAAGTCTATGAAGATTCAAAGGCTACCTTTTCTGAAATCTTATACTATAGCGGAAGATGAGTCATTGTGACACTGAACTGTCAACAATGTCCTGAGCTCAAGTCCTGTACTGATGAGCCTTACTTTTTAAAGGTCATATAGTAATTAATCCAAAGCCTGTAATCCAAAGACCTAAACTGAAATTCTGGCTGCTGCTGCTGCTAAGTCGCTTCAGTCATGTCCGACTCTGTGCGACCCCATAGATGGAAGCCCACCAGGCTCCCCCATCCCTTGGATTCTCCAGGCAAGAACACTGGAGTGGGTTGCCATTTCCTTCTCCAATGCATGAAAGTAAAAAGTGAAAGTTAAGTCGCTCAGTCGTGTCTGACTCTTCGTGACCCCATGGACTGCAGCCCACCAGACTCCTCCGTCCATGGGACTTTCCAGGCAAGAGTACTGGAGTGGGGTGCCATTGCCTTCTCTGAAATCCTGGCTACTCTGCTTATGAACTAGCCAGGTTAACTTCTTTGAGATTGAATTTTTCCATGTGACAATGAAGTTAAGTATACACTTGTGATGGGACTACTATAAAGATGAAATGAAACAAAATATGAATAAAGCTTAATGTAATGTAAACTTAATGTAGTATTAATTAATGTAATTAATATGGTAAGTGGTTCAACAAACGGGTTAAGACTATTTTTTGGTCTCTTTCTGTTTATGTCTCCTTTCTTTCCAAAGGTCTATCGTTCTCATTTCGTTGGTCTCAAAATCTCTTTATAACTTTCAATCAGTGCAAAAGAGATTTTGCTTATGTAGGCTATGTCTACCAATATTTACTATTAAAACTGAGAAATTTTTAAACATTGTTCACTTAAAAACAAACGATACACCCATCATGTCATAAAAACATCTTTTTAATAAAACTTTATAAGAGGAGTGGTATTGTTTTATATTTTTGTAAATTTTCTTCATATCTGGCTTAATAGAAGACAGCTGGATTCTCATATCTGCTTATGCATTCAATCATTGTGTTATCATAACTGGAAAACTCAATGTATACTCACGAAAAAATAAAAATGAAAAGAACAAATACTGGCTTAGTATTATTATGAAAATAGTTTTCATTTCAAAGGACTTTCTGAAAGGGTCCTGGGCAGGGGGCAGACAAAACTTTGAGACCCATCACATTAGGCAATGATTCTTAATAAGCAGTATTAATTCTGGGCTCTACCTGTGGAGACTTACATTCAGAAAATCTAAGAAGAGTTCTGGCCATGAGTATATTTTGAAGTTCTACATGTAATTACTATGTGAACTCCTGATTAAGCACTGCTGCTGCTGCTGCTAAATCGCGTCAGTCGTGTCTGACTCTGTGCGACCCCATAGATGGAAGCCCACCAGGCTCCCCTGTCCCTGGGATTCTCCAGGCAAGAACACTGGAGTGGGTTGCCATTTCCTTCTCCAATGCATGAAAGTGAAAAGTGAAAGTGAAGTCGGTCAGTCCTGTCCGACTCTTAGCGACCCAATGAACTGCAGCCTACCAGGCTCCTCGGTCCATGGGATTTTCCAGGCAAGAGTACTGGAGTGGGCTGCCATTGCCTTCTCCATATTAAGCACTACTACCCTAAAAAATAGTTAAGATCACTAATCAATGTATTTTTTAAAAAGTTTGATAGCTATCATTCTTTAAATGGATATAATATATGCTGGTGAGGATGGAGGGAACTCCTTGTACATGCTGATGGGAATGTAAAATCGTGCACTTACTGTGAAAAAGTCTGGTGATCCCATAAAAAGTTAAAAATAGAATTATCATATGATCCAGCATTTCCACTCTGGAGTATGAACACCAAAGAAATGAAAATAAGTGATCAAAAAAACCCCTCCCTGTATGTTAGTCACTCAGTTGTGTCTGACTCTTTTTGACCCCATGGTCTTGTCAGGCTCCTCTGTCCATGGAATTCTCCAAGCAAGAATACTGAAGTGGGTTGTCATTCCCTTCTCCAGGAGATCTTCCTGACCCAGGGATCAAACCCAGGTCTCCTGAACTACAGGCAGATTCTTTACCATCTGAGCTACCAGGGAAGCCCTCTCTGTGTGGATGTTCAAAACAGCATTTTTCACAATAGTCAAAAAATAGAAACAATTCAAATGTTCATCAAAGAATTAACAGATAAATGCTGCTGCTGCTGCTGCTGGTGCTAAGTCGCTTGAGTCGTGTCCAACTCTGTGTGACCCCATAGATGGCAGCCCAGGTTCCCCCATCCCTGGGATTCTCCAGGCAAGAACACTGGAGTGGGTTGCCATTTCCGTCTCCAATAATGGATAAATGAGATATGGTACATTTATATGATGGAATATTATTCAGTCATGAAGAGAAACAAAGTACTAATATATCCTACAATATGAATGAACCTTGGAAACATGATGTTAAATGAAAGAAGACAAATACAAAAGACCACATATGGTATAATTTCCTTTCTGTGAAATATCCAGACTAGGCAAATGCAGAGAAACAGAAAGCAGAAGAGTGGCAGCCAGAGCTTGGAGAAGAGGGAACGGTAAACGACTGCCTCATCGGTATGTGGTTTCCTTTTGGGGTGATAATAATGTTCTGGAACTGTATAGTGGTGTTGGTTATAGAGTATCACTAAAAGTAAATTTCAGGTCATATGTATTGAATTCTATCACAATAGAATTTTTAAAAAGAAACTAACTGTCCAATAGGCACTTTACACATGTTTTATTTCATTCTTGCTTCTCTATGAGGCAGGTGATTTCACTTTATTTACAATGGAAGAAACTGAAGCTCAGACAAGTTAAGTAATGAGCGCAGAGCAGCACAGCAAAGGTAGTTTTAGCCAGAGCAATTTGGCTCCACAGCCCACTTTCTGCTGAGCTGTGTGTGTGCACTCTTCAAAACTAACAAAGTGTAGCACAGACGATCAATGGTCCCACAACCCCACAAAATGTGCTACAAAAAGAAGTTTTGTACCTTTAATGTCACCGTTACTTGAGTGGAATTTGCCCCTCTATACAAGGTCATTTCATTCCTGGTTGCTGTTTCCGAAATACCTTTCTTCTTCCACTTGCTATCTCTGCATTTGCCACTTCCTACCATTTACAGCTCCTTTTGTCTCTCTTAGGTGTTACCTACAGCTCCTCCTTAGTGGAAAGGGGAGTCATTTATAAGCTTTGATGGTCAATCAGGATACTTTTTCATTCCGTTTTAGGTTACAGAAAAGGATAACATGTAACACTATAACACGATAACACTGTGGGTCCTAAAAGGTTGAACTTGAGTTAAAACGAAGCTTTGTTAGAAATGCTTAAATGATCTACAGCAATAGTTTTATTACTTTAGCACACATTAGAATCATGGAGGGTTTGTTATCACACAGTTTGCTGGACCCCACACTCAGAATTTCTGCTTCAGCAGGTCCGAGGGTAGGCCTGAGACAACTTATAGGTGATGTTGATGCCCCTGGTCCAAGGGTAACACTTGGAGAGCCAATGATCTAGAGTGGTTCTCAATCTTGGCTGCACAGAATAACCTATGGTACTTCAAAACACAATGTTGATGCCCAGAAAAACCAATTAAATCTGTTTATCTTGGAACTTGCACTAAAATCTGATGCATCTGTATTTAAAAAAAAATCTCCTTAGATGCTATAACCACTGATCTAGACCTTCTAATTGTTAATTATGATTGAAGGTAAAAGGTACAAATAATACTCTTGTGGTTTCACAAAAAGGGTATGGTTTGTATAAAAGCTAGGGGACTACTACGAATAAAATATTTCTAATATTCTTGACAGATTCCTAATCAGAGCTTGGTATATGAACATAAAAGCACAAAGGGACCATGGCACACTAGGAATAGAGGCAAGATCCTTTCAAAGGAGCACTCAGCCTATAGAAATAATGCAGAAACATCTTGATTTCTCTGCATCCATTTTCCCCGAATCGGAACATGAGGAAAGAGGTCAGTGGAGGACAGAGTTACTGGATATTCTTCTGAATCTGTTCAAACGCCCAGTCATACATATTCTGTTTATCCCACATCTCCTACTCTACCAAGGGCTTCCCCAATGGCTCAGAGGGTAAAGAAACCATCTGTAATGCAGAAGACACAGGACGTGTGGGCTTGATTACTGGGTTGAGAAGATCTGGAGGAGGAAATGGCAACCCACTTCAGTATTCTTGCCTGGGAAATCCCATGGACAGAGGAGCCTGGCCGGCTGTAGTCCATGGGGTCACAAAGAGCTGGACATGACTGAGCATGAGCACGATGCTGCCCTGCCATACCAGGCCTCTTTCCCCCTCTTCTGATAAGATAACTCTCTGAAAGGCATTGATAACTTTAGAATTATTCAATAAACTATGCTTCCACCTTCTGTTAACATTCCATCTATATAAAGATGCATAACTCTCAGTATCAGGCTTTTCTGGGCTCTTTACTCAAAATGAGTAAATTTAAGCCATTTTATTCATCATCTTCTGAATTAGAGAATGAATGAATTGTTCTCCAGTGGTCGTGGCTCCCTGAGAAAGAATATCCAAAACTGATACACAATGAAAGGGACACAGCCTTCATCTTTTGATTTGGCTTCACTGATAAATGTGTCTGTAAAAGCCACAATGAAACCGTGAGTGCTGCACAGAAACTAAAAAGAAATATTCTTAATGGTATATTAATAGATCATGGAGTGATCTACACAAAAGGTAGAGACTTTGGATTGAACTATCTGAGCAGTTGTTTTCAAATTCCCAATTCATACCTAACTCTTTAACAGCTCTCTATAAAATCCATTATCAAATCAAACACATATTTTGGCTACAGGTGAGCATGCATCAAAGTTTTTGAGATACTTCTTTGTATGTTGTTCCTTTTGTTTAGTTGCTAAGTCATGTCTGACTCTCTTGTGAGCCCATGGATTGTCACCCACTCTTCTGTCCATGGGATTTTCCAGGCAAGGATACTGGAGTGGGTTGCCATTTCCGTCTCCAGGGAATCTTCCTGACCCAGGGATGACACCCACATTTCCTGCATTGACAGAAGGGTTCTTTATCACTGAGCCATCCGGGAAGCCCACTTTCTTGTAAAGTAGTCCCACTATCTGCCTAGAGTTCAAATGTTTTCACTGAATCTCACACTACACTGTCTGAAGAAGAATCAGGAGGAAAGTACAGAATAGTCACCCAGTTGAAGACACTAAGAAAAGTCACTTAACGATGTTTCAGAAAAAAAAAAAAAAAAACTTTAGGTTTTTATCTTTACTTCCCAATCTCCATAATTCATCAGTACTAAATCAGCTTAAGGGTGAAAAAAGGATGGCTCAGGTTTTGTACATTCTCCAAATTGTACGTTTATGTGGCACTTCAGTTTACTATCCTATGAACCTATCTCAAGTGCAAAACATACATTTTATTTTTTCAGTGTAGGGATGTACTATGGGAGATCAAGTGGGGGTTGACATCAGGATAAATAAAAATATGAACATCAACCAGTATATGTTACTAAGCTTGTTACCAATTTCTACTGCAAGAAAGAAGCAAAATGCATGGCTGAGTTTCTTTATAAGCAATTTCACCTAGAGCAGCAAAGATGAAGTTTCCCTTTATTTTGTAGAAAAGCAAGTAAATTTAATTTGATAAAGTAAAATACAAAGAAATGTTTCAGTAGTTTTCATGTGCATAGTTTACAGGTGAATTTTTAAAATTTTAATTTTTCTTAAAAGACACTAAATTTCTGAACTCATACAAAGAAGAAGTCATACCAACACCAAGGGAATGAAATGAAAATGAAATTCTGCTTTCATATAACGAGGTTACTTTAAAATATCTAAACAGATCCAACATAGTATTACCCCAAGTTTGTTAATGCATATTCTCTTGGGTGACTTTTTTCCCACCAACTAGAATAGATTGATGAAATAAATTAAAATTACAGGTACAATTCAAGCCCACAGATCATATCAGCCAAGAAGAAAAAGATACTGCAGCCTAGAGTCTAGCTATGTGTCCTTTATCTTATAGTCGTCATTATCTACCATGAAATCATATTCATTTATTTCTTCAACAAATATGTATTAGGCTACTGACCAATATGGGCTTCCCTGGGGGTTCAGTGGTAAAGAATCTGCCTGCCAATGTAGGAGACACAGGTTCAAACCCTGGGTTGGGAAGATCCTCTGGAGAAGGAAATGGCAACCCACTCCAGTATTCCTGCCTAGGAAATCCCAAGGACAGAGGAGCTTGATGGGTTACACTCCACAGGGTCACAGAAGAATCAGAGAGTTAGTGACTAAACAACAACTAATCACTATGGAAAATATAGACATAAATTGGACATGGCCTTTCAGTTCAGTTCAGTCCCTCAGTCGTGTCTGACTCTTTGTGAGCCCATGAACTGCAGCACGCCAGGCCTCCCTGTCCATCACCAACTCTCGGAGTTCACTCAGACTCACGTCCATCGAGTCAGTGATGCCATCCAGCCATCTCATCCTCTGTCGTCCCCTTCTCCTCCTGCCCCCAATCCCTCCCAGCATCAGAGTCTTTTCCAATGAGTCAACTCTTCGCATGAGGTGGCCAAAGTACTGGAGTTTCAACTTTAGCATCATTCCTTCCAAACAACACCCAGGGCTGATCTCCTTTAGAACGGACTGGTTGGATCTCCTTGCAGTCCAAGGGACTCTCAAGAGTCTTCTCCAACACCACAGTTCAAAAGCATCAAATCTTCGGCGCTCAAGGAACTTACAGACTATTAACAGTAGGGACATCACAGATCTAAATCTTCAAGCTACAATTATAAAATTCCTAAGAAAAGAAACACAGAAGAAAACCTTTTGCATTTTTTGGAATAAAATTCAAAATTCATGAATCACATAAGAAAAAAAAACTGATCAAGTATACACCAACAAAATGAAAAAACTTTGATCTTTAGAAGACAGTTAAAAAGATGGAAACAGATGACAGACTGGGAGAAAGTAATTACAATGCATAAATCTGATACAGGGCTAATATCCAGAACATATAAAGAATTCTTACAACTTCACAAACAGATGGAAAGATATACTGTGTCTCTGGACTGGAAGAATCAATACTGTTAAAATGGCCATACTACCCAAGGCAATCTAGGATTCAATGCAGTCCCTATAAAACTACCAATGGCATTTTTCACAAAACTAGAACAAATAATTTAGAATGTGTATGGAAACACAAAAGACCCTTACTAGCCAAAACAATTCTAAGAAAGAACAGAAGGAATCATGAAGAACTGAAGGAATCATGCTCCCTGGCTTCAGAATATAATACAGAACTGCAGTCATCAAAACAGTATGGTACTGGCATAAAAACAGGTACACAGCTCCACAGAGCAGGAGACAAAGCCCAGAAATAAACCCACACACTTATGGTCAATTAGTCCACAACAGTGGATGCAAGAAAACACAATGGAGACAAGACAAGCTCTTTAATAAGTGGTGCTGGAAAAATTGGATAGCTACATACAAAAGAGTGAAATTAGAACATTCCCTAATAGCATATACAAAAATAAACCCAAAATAGATTAAAGATCTAAATATAAGACCAGATACTATAAAACTCCTAGAGGAAAACTCTTAGAACACTCTTTGACTGAAGTTACAGCAATAATTTTTTGGATCTGACACCTAGACTAATTGAAATAAGAGCAAAACTAAACAAATGAGGCCTAGTCAAACTTGTAAGCTTTTGCACTGTGAAGGAAACCTAACAGAAAAAAAGACAACCTACGGAATGGGAGGAAATATTTGCAAATAATGGGACTGATAAGGGATTAATTTCCAAAATATATAAACAGTCAATATAAAAAATAAAAACAACCCAATCAAAAAATGGACAGAAGACCTGAATAACATTTCTTCAAAGACATACAAATGCCCAACAGGCACTTGGAAAGATGTTCAGTGTCACTAATTATTAGAGAAATGCAAATCAAAACTACAATAAGGAACCACTTCACACCAGTCAGAATGGCCATCACCAAAAAATATACAAACTATAAATGTTAGAGAGAGTGTGGAGGAAAGGGAACCCTTCTACACTGCTGGTGGGAATGTAAATCTGTGTAGCCACAATGACAGAAAGTCTTGAGGTTCCCTAACACACTAAACATTGAGTCACTATGTGAGCCAGCAATGCCAGATCTGGCATATATCTGGAAAAGACGGTCATCTGAAAAGATACATGTACCCCAATGCTTACAGCAGCGTTATTTACAATAGCCAGGACATGGAAGTGACTTAAATGTCCATTGACAGATGAATGGATAAGGAAGATGCAACACACACACACACACACACACACACACACACACACAGAGTAAAAAATATACTACTAAGCCACAAAAAAGAATGAAATAATGGCACTGGGAGCAACACGGATAAACCTAGAGATTAAAAATATCATAGGAAGCTATTTATACATGAAATCTAAAAAAAAAAAAAAAAAGAGAGAGAAATGAACTATTTACAAAACAGAAATAGACTGACAGACATAGAAAACAAGTTTATGGTTACCAATTGGGAAAGCAGGGTGATGGGGAGGGACAAATTAAGAGTTTGAGATTAACATATACATTCTATTATATATGAAATAAACAATAAGCACCTACTGTATAGCACAGGGAACTATATTCAGTATCTTGTAATAACCTATAATGGAAAAGAATTTGAAAAAGAATATACATATTCAGTTATATATATATATAACTGAATCACATTGTTGAACCCTTGAAACTAATACAACATTGTAAATCAACTATACTTTTATTAAGAAAAAAGAAAAAGAACTCATAACTCGATAATAAGAAGACAAACAGCCTAATAAAATGGGCAAATGAATTCAAAAGACAATTCATGTAAGATTTATAAATGACCAGTAAGCGCACACACACACAATTTAACACTACTATCACAGACACGCAAATTAAACTATAATGAGATACCATATGCTTAGTAGACTGATTAAAAAAATACAACACTGGACTTCCCTTATAGCTCAGTGGTTAAGAATCTGTCTGCCAATTAGGACACACAGGTTCAATCCCTGGTCTGAGAAGATTCCACATTTCTCAGGGCAACTAAGCCTGTACACAACTACTGAGTCTGTGCTCTGGAGCCTGAGAACCGCAAGTGCTGAGCCCAAGCGCTGCAACTACTGAAGCCCTACAGCCAGTGCCCTGCAATAAGAGAAGCCACTGCAGTGAGAAGCCTCCATACTGCAACTAGGGAGTAGCCTTTGCTAACTACAAATAGAGAAATCCCCCACACAGCAGTGAAGACCCGTCACAGCCATAAATAAATAAATAAAAATATAATACCAATTTTTTTCAAGGATGTGGAGCAAACAGAACTTTTATACATTGTTGGAGAGTACAAGAATTTCAGAAATCTGTGTGGCAGTTTCTTCTAAAGTTAATCATACATACAACCCAGAAACTCTTAGGAATTTACCAAAGGGAGATGAAAACTACTTGAACATAATGGGCATATATGCATGAATTTCCACAGAGCTTCATTCATAATAGGCCCAAACTGGAAACAACCCACGTGTCTACCAAAAGATGAATGAATTAACAAATTGTATGTCCATGCAATGGAATAATATTCAGAAATTAAAAAGAACAAACCAGGGCTTCCCTGGGTGGCTCGGTAGTAAAGAATTCGCCTGCTAGTATAGGAGACACGGGTTCAGTGTCTCATCCAGGAAGATCCCACATGTGCAGAGCAACTAAACCCGTGTGCCACAACCGTTGAGCCTGTGCTTTAAAGCCTAGGAGCCTTAACTACCGAGTCCATGTGCCGCGACTACTGGGGCCCACAGGCCCTAGACCCTGTGCTAGGCAACAGGAGAAGTCATGGCAATAAGAAGCCTGTGCACGGCAACTAGAGAGTAGCTCCCACTCTCCCCAACTAGAGGAAAGCCTGCATATCAACGACTCAGCTCAGTCAAAACTTAAAAAAAAATTACAACGACAACAACAAAAAACCACTGGATGAACGTTGAGTGAAAGATGACAGAGAAGAGTCTGATAAATAAGATACTGCTGTCGTTGTTCAGTGGTTCAGTTGTGTCCGACTCTGTAACCCCACGGACTTCAGCACACCAGGCTTCCCTGTCCTTCAACATCTCTGGCAGCTTGCTCAAATTCATGTTCATTGAGTTGGTGATGCCATCCAACCATCTCATGCTCTGTCATCTCCTTCTCCTCCCGCCTTCAATTATTCCCAGCATCAGGATCTTTTCTAATGAGTTAGTTTTTCACATTAGGTGACCAAAGTATTGGAGCTTCAGTTTCAGCATTAGTCCTTCCAATGAATATTCAGGATTCATTTCCTTCAGGACTGAATGGTTTGATCTCCTTGCAGTCTAAGGGATTCTCAAGAGTCTTCTCCAACACCGCAGTTCAAAAACATCAATTCTTCGGCGCTTAGCTTTATGGTCCAACTCTCACATCCATACATGACTACTGGAAAAACCATAGCTTTGACTAGATGGACCTTTGCTGGCAAAGGAACTTCTTTGCTTTGTAACATGCTGTCTAGGTGTGTCATAGCTTTTCCTCTAAGGAATAAATGTCTTTTATTTTCATGGCTGCAGTCACAATCTGCAGTGATTTTCAGATCAGATCAGATCAGATCAGTCGCTCAGTCATGTCCGACTCTTTGCGACCCCATGAATTGCAGCACGCCAGGCCTCCCTGTCCAACACCAAATTCTGGAGTTCACTGAGACTCACGTCCATCGAGTCAGTGATGCCACCCAGCCATCTCATCCTCTGTTGTCCCCTTCTCCTCTTGCCCCCAATCCCTCCCAGCATGAGTCTTTTCCAGTGAGTCAACTCTTTGCATGAGGTGGCCAAAGTACTGGAGTTTCAGCTTTAGCATCATTCCTTCCAAAGAAATCCCAGGGCTGATCTCCTTCAGAATGGACTGGTTGGATCTCCTTGCAGTTCAAGGGACTCTCAAGAGTCTTCTCCAACACCACAGTTCAAAAGCATCAATTCTTCGGCGCTCAGCCTTCTTCACAGTCCAACTCTCACATCCATACATGACCACAGGAAAAACCATAGCCTTGACTAGAGGGACCTTTGTTGACAAAGTAATGTCTCTGCTTTTGAATATGCAGTGATTTTGGAGCCCCCCAAAATAAAGTCTGTCACTGTTTCCATTGTGTCCCCATCTATTTGCCATGAAGTGATGGGACCAGATGCCATGATCTTTGTTTTTTGAATGTTGAGTTTTATTTATTTATTTATTTTAATTTTATTTTATTTTTAAACTTGAATGTTGAGTTTTAAACCAGCTGTTTCACTCTTCTCTTTCACATTCATCAAGAGGCTCTTTAGTTCCTCTTTGCTTTCTGCCATAAGAGTGGTATCACCTGCAGATCTGCAGTTATTGATATTTCTCCCAGGAATCTTGATTCCAGTTTGTACTTCATCCAGCCCAGCATTGCACATGATGTACTCTGCATATAAGTTAAATTAGCAGTCAAAGGCTTTAGCAGTAGACAATGATACAGATGTTTTAAGATACTGTGTGTTACCATTTATATAAAATATATAAACAAATTAAATATTATATAAACACTTTTATATGAAATTCTAGAAGAGGGAAATCTATGATGAGAGAAAGCAGATCACTCATTGCCTAGTACACAGAGCTGGGGAGAGAGACAAAGGGCAATTAGGGACTTTTTTTTAAGGTGATAGAAATATTCTACGTTTTTATCATAGTAGAAACTACAAAGCTTTAGACATTTTTCTAAATTTATTGAATGGTACATTTAAAATGAGTGCATTTTTATATGTAAAGTTTACTCAATAAAGCTGATTGAGAAGCAACAATAATGAAAAGGGTTTATCTGTACACTGACATTCCATTACTTACTACTGAAATTACAACCTTATCCCAGCTATAGTATAAAAGGTGAAGTGTCAACCTCTTGGAACCAAAGAAAGGGCACAGCAATGATTTACTTAAAGAACAAAAGAGTCCAGAACACAGAGATGCCTCACTATAACAGATTATGTTGACCTAATCAACATTAGAGGAGCACACCTAATCTGCTCTTACAGTTTATTTCTGATTTGGTCTTCAAATTATGACGAGTATCTGATTTTTGTGTCCTAGTCTCTTCCTTTATTCCAGGCACTGGTTTTAGTCTGATGTTCTGACCTGTCTTTCAAGTCCTGAATCCTGGCTGACTCTCAATTTGTCCAAATCCTCTGCTAGGTGTAAACTCCGTTCTATTACTGTTGCAAAACAACTTGATTCCTAGCTATCAGCTATTCTTTCTGGCTACACCACCCTGGCTTCTTTCTTTAGCTGGTCTTTCATAATCACTCCGGGTTTTCCACGTCCCAGTTGTCATCAGTACTGCCAATACAGCACTTACCATTTCAATGTCAAACTGTGATAAACACTGGGCTTCACACACACTCGAACTTTCACAACAGTTCTGCAAGGTGGCCATTACAATTTATCTTTTTGGTTAGGAAGTGGAGGCTCAGACATTAAGCTTAAAAAACTAGTACATAAGTAAGCTAGAATTCCAATTCAAACCTCTCAGAGGTTTGTTAATTTCTTCAATTAACAGAGCCATTCACTAAATGAATTCAGTACCTCTCGGCAGGGGTAATATTATCTTAGTAGCTAATTAATTCATAACAGCACTGGCAAGTCTCTACATGTCAATCAACAAGGCTATCTCATATTCCTTGGTATCCAACACAGTTACATGTCATTAGGGTGAACATGAAAATTACTGCTGAATAAATGAGTAGCCATAGAAATTTTCAGATAGAAGAAAACAAGCTTGTGAAAAATAAGCCAAAATGATAGAAATTCTCTCTGTTCCCAACCTAACCTAAATTCTGCAAACATGCAACCAACACAGATTTCCCCCTTTTCTCCTAAAAATATAATTAAAGCCACCTAAGCAAAATAGAATTTGAACAAGATTCTATAGTAATTGAAAGAAGTAACATCAGTCCTGCTTTTTATAGCTCCTATATTGTCCATATTAGTCAAATTACTAAGTATTAATTTGATGTGTCACTATAGTAACCTTTCAGAAAATGCATATAGGCATTGCATCTCATACACAATGAGTTCTGTATCATTATTCAAAGGACTGACTGAGAATTTTTTTTTAACTCACAGCAAACTTGCTTATTTCAAAAGCACTCAATATTTCAGATATTCTGTCTGCTTAACCAGAACTCAGCAAGCTAGGTAACCCAAGAGTAGGGCTACTCTCCTGTACACTTGAGATAAAGAAAAGGTAGGTTAGCAATCTCGCCCACAAAGGAATGCAAAACTCTAAACAGGTAGAGAGCCCAATGCTTAGACTTTCAAGGTGGTATACTGCAGATCTAACACATTTAAACACAGGAACTAAATCATCATGCAAATAGTACATTAACTAGTAATTAAAGAAAAGCAAATTAATACCTTTCAAGTTAGTAAAAACTGAGGTCAAATAGTGCACAGATATTTATATTCACTCCTTCCTGAGATAACCTCAAAATAATAATTTAAAAAATTAAAAGCAAGAAATAGGAAGAGGGCCTTCAGTGGATAGGAGCTCTCCCACACACCTTTGGAGGACAGAAAACGAATGGCTGAGTGATGACCAACGCGTCAAAACATGGAAACCATTATCTGGAACACATAGTGAGCACACTGCAGCAGAAGAGTCAGCCTGCACAAAGTACCATGGTGAGGTTGGGGAAGCGGAAGTGGAGACTCACTCAGAGTCTGCACGTGGACATGCCAGCCTTCTCCCCTCTCCCACCCGAGTGGCTGGACACCTTGTGTCGCCACTAATCAGGCCACAGAGGGTGGCCTAACCAGCACCTGATCACTAGGGAGGTCTGTAACAACACAGATTGCTGGGGCTACTCCCATTGTTTCTGATTCAGCAGTGTTTGCCAGGTGCTGAGAGGAGAGGGAAAAGGCAACTTCTTTTTAAAGTGATGAAAATACTATATAAAGTCAGTGATGAAAGTTGTAAAACTGTGTGATGGTAATAAAAACTACTGATTTGTACATTTAAAAATATTTTTTATTTTAATTACTTTTTGTTATTGAACTGTCCATTTTTAAAGGGTGAATTCTATGGTATAGGAGTTATATCAGTTAAATTGTTCTTTAAGGAAAAAATCATTCTGTTGACCTTTGACCAATTTGCAGTAGGGGATGGCCATCAAATATCTGAGTATAACTTGGTGAAACTTCTATATCAGCAGTCTGTCCATGTTTGTGGTTCTTCATCCATGAATTCAACCAGGCAAAATAGTGTAGCACTGTAGTATTTATTTACTACTGAAAAAAAAAACAACTCTTGTGTAAGTGGACCTGGACAGTTCAAACTCAAGTTGTTCAAGGGTCAGCTTGTATTTAATTGCACACAAGTCTCAGGGCTTCCATGGTAGCTCAGCTGGTAAAGAATCTGCCTGCAATGCAGGAGACCCCAGCTTGATTCCTGGGTCAGGAAGATCTGCTGGAGAAGGGATAGGCTACCCACTCCAGTATTCTTGGGCTTCCCTGGTGGCTCGGCTGGTGAAGAATCTGCCTGCAATGCAGGAGACCTGAGTTCAATCCCTGGGTTGGGAAGATCCCCTGGAGAAGGGAAAGGCTACCCACTTCAGTATTCTGCCCTGGAGAAGTACATGGACTGTATAGTCCATGGGGTTGCAAAGAGTTGGACATGACTGAGAGCCTTTCACTTTCACTCACAGAAGCCCACCAAATAGATTTGAACTATTAAATCACTTCTCTCCTTTGTCATCCCTATGCTCAATATATCGAGTTTCTTCATCCATTTCTTTAAGCCAGTTATCCTGGCTGTTGTCCTAAACTCAGACAAGATACACAGTCATAACCTTTTCATATAAAGTTTAACAACAGATTCTAAGTATTTCCAAATGGACAAAGGAATAGGAAATAGAAACTAGTCTTTTAGCTTTTGAGGATTTGGATAAATAAAATTAATTCAAGAATAACTATTAAACACAATATAAAAGTACCGAGGGTGTCCCATTGCCAGATACAGATTAACACGTACTGAAGTAACTAAAACATTCTTTCTACACCACAAAATGCTCTGGAATAATGGTAAGAGAAAGTTGCATTAACCAGGTTTCTGTTGTTCCAAGGGTAGAAAAGCAACAGAATACAAACCAAATGTAACATTCAGCGATCATTAAATATAAGTAACATTTTTTAAAATGCACTCTCATGTAATCATTCCACTGATAAAGTTACCTCTAAATTAAATTCAACCTAGACAAGGTGAAATTCCCTTGCCATATGCTCTTCTTGCCCTCAGGACAATCTTTTTTACAACAGCTACATTTCTAATTCCTTATTTAGTGTCTGCCTTGCTCATTAGACCATGCAGGGTCAGAAAGGTTGGAATCATATCTTTCCTGCTGCTCTCTATCTCAGCACCTAACCTAGTGCTAGGCACACAGTGGGCTCTCAACAAATGTTCAATCAAATTAAGATTGATTTTTGAGCCCTGCTTCATGTAAGTGGTAGTAATAGAAACCAAGACAACAAAGAGGAACAAGATACAGTTTGAGGAATTTACAGGCTAATAGGAAGATAAAGATACAAACAGGTAATTTCAACATTTTTAAATAAATAAAATTGATAGAAACCCTCTTCTAACAGATATTTAAGTCTTTATTCTGTATCAAGTAACAAACTTAAACACAGTTCCTAAATACAAAATATAGCTCAGTCTTAGCTATAGAGGAAAATAGATTCTAGAGACACAAAATAGGTAAGAATAAAGCAACATGCACACACAAAAGGGCATTTAAACAGGAAAGATGTGGTGGTGGTGGGTACAGAGGTGGGTAGGGATTCTGGGTGAGATCATTTTTAAGCTGAATTTAGACTGATGTGCAGTGGTTAGCTTGACAAAGTCATGGGGGAAGGACATTCTAGGTAGAAAGAAATAAACAACATATGCAAAGGAAAGTGAAACAGGATGATGTGATGAGAATATTATAAGCAGTTTAGGACAGCTGAAGCAAGGGAAGTGGAAGCAAATGACTGAAAGAATGCAAAGGGTGTGGGGAAAGAGGCTCGTGAAATGATATCCATACAGCTGCTGTGACGAGGACAGAAGGATGGTAGTGACATTTTCTCTAATACAGGGACTTCAGAAGGAAAAAACAGATCTGGAGAACAAGATGTTGAATTTATTTTTTAACATGTTGAGATGAGTATCCAACAGCCAACTGAAGAAAACAACTGGCGCTAGTTTACAGGTGGGAGCTGAGCAGAGATTCCAAGTTGGAGAGATGAACTTCACCATACTATTCTTTGACTGTCGCCTTGTATTTTTCCAGGCTTTTACTCGAGTATGTCTTCACCAACAGTTCTTCGGTGAGACGTCCAATTCTGTAAGCCTACCACTTCTGCCAACATCATTCTCTACTTTTATTTCCTCACTTCCCTCCTTACTGAAGCACAGATTCCATGATCTTTCATTATAACCTTCTGTACTTAGCTACTTTCATCATACTCATTTGGTAACATCCAACCCTGGTTAATCCACATATTCACATTCTCCACTCATACCTGAGAAAGCTAAATATTCCGAATAAGAAGTCTCTGCATTTTCTGCTCAATTTGCTGGAAATGCTCATCCCCTGTCTATATTATACAAATAATGAATGAAGTTCTTGAGTCATTCACATCAATAGTATGTTAATTCATATTTCTATTAAATAGGGCTAATTTTTAACATAAATAATACATTTGAAGTAATCTATGTGTTTTAAGGTCCCATAATTAAGAGAACAACATAATCATCATCACTCACACACAGTCAGGAAACAATAAGGTAATTAAAGATTTCAAAGTTTCATGGTTATATCATTTTCATGAATAGAGTAAAAGCAGTGATGAATGTACATTTAATTGCTGTTGCAGACTAAACTTTACAGTAGAAATGGTAAGAGGAAAAATTTTGAAGGATGAGAATTTGTGTTCTACAAATTCAATTTAACAACACTTACTAAATCACCCACTATTGTTTAGTACGTAAGGATGTTTAGAATATTTGTCTATGAGACAGGCACATGAGAACAATTACAAACTGGCTAAATGTTAAAGACAATAGAACCTTTTTTTTCCCCTCTAGGATATGAAGTGATAGTCATTATAAAAGAACAAAAAAAGAGAAAAACAATCTCAGTTGAGAGAAAAACAGGGAAGAAGTCAAGGAGGAAATTATATTTCAGTCGAGCAGATATGAGCTAATATGGAAAAAGCAGCATTAGAGGAAGACTATTAGAAACACAGAGATACATGAAAATGCAGAGCAGGAATAAAACAGCCAAAAGACCCTGAAAATCAAATGAGTATCAATTAACAAAGTTCAGATAAGTAGCTAAATATTAAACGTATGAAGAACGAAAAGACATATGGGATGGGAAGACAGTTTCACACCCAGTTTTAATTGGTACCGCACTTTAAATCAAGTTCACATGCTGACATATTACCACAGCCACTTAACAGGATGAGTGCATCCTGAGTATGAATGTTTCATGGCTTCTGAGCTCAGCATCTGAACTGATGAGATAACCCAAGGAAATAAATGAGTTTAGGAGTGCTCATACCAGTCACAGAGCAGCCAATTAATCAAACTGGAATGAAATCAATTCAAAGACCAAACTGATTCTTTTCTCCCAAAAGAGAAATAGCCAATTTTTTCTCACTATCAAAGTAATAAACACTAGTTTTTCAAATATGAAAAAAAAGTTAAGTTTAAGGGAGACAATAAAAATGAGCAGAGATACTCATTGCTTACAAGTTGAATACTGGTGCATATTTTCCAGACTTTCCCCCATATATACATGCACACACATTGTAAATAACCTCATGAGCACTTTTTTTCTCTTTTAACAACATGTTGTAAAGCTTCATCAACAATTTTAATGGCTGTACAGTAATCCATTCTTTAGATGAATCATAATTATTAATAATTAATTCCAAGTTTATTGTTTTAATTTTTTAGTTTCTCTGTTGAGCAATTTTAGCTATTTCTAAAAAGTAGTATTCCATGACTTTTATACTTCCTTAGATTGCTGTAACAACTTAAAACAAACTGATAGCTTAGAACAACAGAAATTTATTCTATCTAGCTTGTGGAAGCTAAAAGTCTGAAACTGAGATGTTGGCAGTGCCTTGCTTCTGCTTGATCTTAGGGAAGAATACTTCCTTGTCTCCTCCTAGTTTCTGACAGCGCTGGGCAATCTTTAGCATTCCTAGGCATCACTTCAATCTCTGCCTCTGCCTTCATATGGTCTTCCTGCCATGATTAGATCTTTTTTGTATCCAAAACTTCTCCTTTCTCTTATAAAGATACTAGTTATCAGATTTAGGGCCCACTTTAATCCAGAACTTTAATTTGATCACATTTGCAAAGATTTTATTTCCACAGAAGGTTGCATTCAGAGTTCTTGTCTTTTGGGGAGACAAAATTCAAGACATTACAGAATCATCCAAGGAACAGAAATCTCTACTATTTTTTTTCCTAACAGAATAAACCCACTGAATTCTTTCATGAATCTAAGAAAATATGAGGTTTTAGTGATCTTATGTTTCCTGTATATTAAAACATTTTGCTATCTCATCAGCCTAGAAATTATTTTATTATTCATCAATTATTCCTAATTAATTGAAAAACAGTAAAACATTTTGAGAACAGAATGATGGATGTCTCAGATACATAGTGATAAGGGAGAGATGCACAGTGAGATCACCTTCAGTTTTCTCATTGCAGTATATCAACTATCATGTCATTTTTTAAGATATTAGAAAAGCCCAGAGACACTATTATTGTAGTCTTTTCTGTACTTTTCAAAGAACACCATTGAGAACCGAGATTTCTTATTTTTCACTCAAAATGACAAACATTAAGAAAAATGATAGAGATGCTTCATAAATACTGAACAAACCAGCAAAGGAACACAAAGAGACAGATAGTAACAATCTAGTCTCTAACAATGTTCATAAAATTGATTGTGTAAGTGAAATCTGAGACTATGAGGCTTTAGATAACAATATCCTAAATCAATTTCTCAGACACAAGAACTGGTAAGTGAATTATACAATACTATGGGCAAAAAGGAAACATGGTACTTTCATCTAACAAATCATTCCATAGCAAGGACTGCATCATATAATAATTTGCAATACCAACTTGGACCGTACTATTCTGCTAAAAGGATATGTGACAATATTCTTTTTCTGTTTTAAAATACTTAATGTTTTTCTTCTAGTTTTACTGAGATATAATTGACATGCAGGACTGTAAAAGCACCTTATAATGACTTAAAATTTCAATAAAATGATTACAATAAGTTTAGTAAACATCCATCATCTTGTATGTATCAGTTCAGTTCAGTCACTCAGTCGTGTCCAGCTCTTTGTGACCCAACGGACTGCAGCATGTCAGGCCTCCCTGACCATCACCAACTCCCAGAGCCTACTCAAACTCATGTCCATTGAGTTGGTGATGCCATCTAACCATCTCACCCTCTGTCATCCCCTTCTCCTCTCGCCTTCAATCTTGCCCCGAATCAGGGTCTTTTCAAATGAATCAGTTCTTTGGATCAGGTAGCCAAAGTATTGGAGTTTCAGCTTCACCATCAGTCCTTCCAATGAATATTCAGAACTGAGTTCCTTTAGGATTAACTGGATGGATCTCCTTGAAGTCCAAGGGACTCTCAAGAGTCTCCTCCAACACCACAGTTCAAAAGCATCAAATCTTCGGTGCTCAGCTTTCTCTATAGTCCAACTCTCACATCCATAAATGACTACTGGAAAAACCATAACTTTGACTAGACAAACCTTGGTTGGCAAAGTAATGTCTCTGCTTTTTAATATGCTGTCTAGGTTGGTCATAACTTTTCTTCCAAGGAGCAAGCGTCTTTTAATTTCATGGCTGCAGTCACCATGTGCAGTGATTTTGGAGCCCCCAAAAATAAAATCTCTCACTGCTTCCACTGTTTCCCCATCTATTTGCCATGAAGAGATGGGATCAGATGTCATGATCTTAGTTTTCTGAATGTTAAGTTTTAAGCCAACTATTTCATTCTCCTCTTTCATCAAGTGGCTCCTTAATTCTTCTTCCCTTTCTGCCATAAAGGTGGTGTCATCTGCATATCTGAGGTTATTGAATATATATATACAGCCTTGTACATATACAAAATAGAAAAAAAGTTTTTTCTTCATGATGGGAACTTTTAGGATTTACTCTCTTGACAACTTTCATATACAAGACACAGCAGTGTCAATTATATGAATCATGTTGTACATTTCATCTTATAACTAGAATTTTGTACCTTCTGACCATCTTCAGCCACTTTCCCTCTTGCTTCACCCCTTGCCTCTTGGTAACCACATATCTAATCTCTTTCTCCGTGAGTTCGTTTATCTTTGATATATAACTGACTTACAGCACTAAGTTAGTTCCTGGTGCACAATATAGTGATTTGGTATTTCCACACATTATAAAATGATCACCACATTAAGTTGAGCTACCACTTGTCACCATATGAATATTATCACAGATAATATTCCCCACTCTGTACATTTTATTCGCATGACTCATTTATTTTGTTAACTGAAAGCCTGTATCTCTTAATGTCTCTTCCCTATTTCACTCATTTTCCTACCCCCTCATCTCTGGTTAACTACCTGTTTGTTCTCTGTATCTGTTTATGACACTGTTTATGTTTAATTTGTTTATTCATTTGTTTTGTTTATTCATTTGTATTTTAGATCTCACATATAAGTGAAATCATACAGTATTTGTCTTTCTTGGATTTCTGTCGTTTATCATAATATCCTGTAGGTCCATCCATGTTGTTGCAAACGGCAAGATTTCATTCCTTTTTATGGTTAAGTATTACTCTATTGTATTCTATACTATATCACATCTTCTTGTTCCAGTCATCTGTCGACGGACATATGTAGTTCTCATATCTGGCCATTGTAAATAATTCTGTAATAAACACAGGGGTGTATATATCTTTTCAAATTAGTGTTTTTGTTTTCTTTGGAAAAACACTCAGAAGTGAAATTGTTGGATTGTATGGTAGTCCTATTTTTAATATTTTGAGGAATCCCCATACTGTTTTGAAATGGGAATACCAGACCAACTTACCTGCCTCCTGAGAAATATGAATGCAAATCAAAACACAATCATTAGAATTGCACATGGAAAAACAAACTGGTTCCAAATTGGGAAAGGAGTACATCGAGGCTATGTACTGTCCCCCTGCTTATTTAACTTATATGCAGAGTACATCATGCAGAAATGCCAGGCTGGATGAAGCACAAACTGGAATCAAGATTGCTGGGAGAAATAATAACTGCAGGTATGCAGATGATATGACTCTAATGGCAGAAAGTGAAGAGGCACTAAAGAGCCTCTTGATAGGGTGAAAGAAAAGAGTGAAAAAGCTAGCTTAAAACCCAACATTCAAAAAACTAAGATCACGGCATCTGGTCCCATCATTTTGTGGCAACAGATTGGGAAAGAGTGGAAACAGTGGCAGATTTTATTTTCTTGGGCCCAAAAATCACTGTGGGTGGTGACTGCAGCCATGAAATTAAAAGATATCTGCTTCTTGAAAGAAAAGCTATGACAAACCTAGATAGCATATTAAAAAGCAGAGACATCACTTTGTTGACCAAAGTCCATCTAGTCAAAGCTTTGGTTTTTTCAGTACTCACGTACGATGTGCTGGAATCAAGATTGCCGGGAGAAATATCAGTAACCTCAGATACACAGACAACACCTCCCTTACGGCAGAAAGTGAAGAAGGACTAAAGAGCCTCTTGATGAAAGTGAAAGAGGAGAATGAAATAGTTGGCTTAAAACTCAACATTTAGAAAACTAAGATCATGGCATCCAGTCCCATCACTTCATGGCAAATAGATGGGGAAACAGTGGAAGCAGTGAGAGATTTTATTTTTGGGGACTCCAAAATCACTGCAGATGGTGACTGCAGCCATGAAACTAAAAGACGCTTGCTCCTTGAAAGAAAAGCTATAATCAACCTATACAGCATATTAAAAAGCAGACATTACTTTACCAACAAAGGTCCGACTAGTCAATGTTATGGTTTTTCCAGTAGTCATGTATGGATGTGAGAACTGGACTATAAAGAAAACTGAGTGCTGAAGAATTGATGCTTTTGAACTGTGGTGTTGGAGAAGATTCCTGAGAGAGTCCCTTGGACAGCAGGAGATCCAACCAGTCCATTCTAAAGGAAATCAGTTCTGAATATTCAATGGAAGGACTGATGCTGAAGCTGAAACTCCAATACTTTTGCCACCTGACACGAAGAACCGACTCATTGGAAAAGACCCTGATTCGGGGAAAGAATGAAGGCAGGAGGAGAAGGGGATGACAGAGGATGAGATTTTTGGATGGTATCACTGACGCAATGGACATGAGTTTGAGTAGGTTCCGGGAGTTGCTGATGGACAGGGAAGCCTGGGGTGCTGCAGTCTGTGGGGTTGCAAAGAGTCGGACATGACTGAGCGACGGAACTGAACATGTACAATGTGAGAGCTGGACCATAAAGAAGGCTGACTGCTGAAGAATGGATGCTTTCAAATTGCAGTGTTGGAGAAGACTCTCGAGAGTCCCTTGGGCAGCAAGGAGATCAAAGCAGTCAATCCTAAGGAAATCAGCCCTGAATATTCACTGGAAAGACTAATGCTGAAACTGAAGCTCCAAAATTTTGGCCATCTGATGCAAGAGACTACTCACTGGAAAAAACTCTGATGCTGAGAAAGTTTGAGGGCACGCAAGTATGTCAAGGCTGTATCTTGTCACCCTGCTTATTTAACTTATATGCAGAGTACATCATGAGAAACGCTGGGCTGGAGGAAGCACAAGCTGAAATCAAGACTGCCGGGAGAAATATCAATAACCTCAGATATGCAGAAGACACCACCATTATGGCAGAAAGTGAAGAGGAACTAAAAAGACTCTTGATGAAAGTGAAAGAGGAGCGTGAGAAAGTTGGCTTAAAGCTCAACATTCAGAAAACGAAGATCATGGCATCTGGTCCCATCACTTCATGGCAAATAGATGGGGAAACAGTGAGAGACTTTATTTTTGGGGGCTCCAAAATTACTGCAGATGGTGACGGCAGCAGTGATATTAAAAGACGCTTACTCCTTGGAAGGAAAGTTATGACCAACCTAGACAGCATATTCAAAAGCAGAGACATTACTTTGCCGACAAAGGTCCAACTAGTCAAGGTTATGGTTTTTCCAATAGTCGTGTATGCTTGGGGCTGGTGCACTGGGACGACCCAGAGGGATGGTATGGGGAGGGAGGAGGGTTCAGGATGGGGAACACATGTATAATTTTTTTAAAATTAAAATTGAATAAAAAAATAAATAAATAAAAAATAAAAAATAAATAAAAAAATAAATAAAGCTGAGCGCTGAAGAATTGATGCTATTGAATCTTGGTGTTGGAGAAGACTCTTGAGACTCCCTTGGACTGCAAGGAGATCCAATCAGTCCATCCTAAAGGACATCAGTCCTAGGTGTTCATTGGAAGGTCTGATGTTGAAGCTGAAACTCCAGTACTTTGGCCACCTGATGCAAAGAGCTGACTCACTGGAAAAGACCCTGATGCTGGGTAAGATTGAGGGCAGGAGGGGAAGGGGATGACACAGGAGGAGAGGGTTGGCTGGCATCAGACTCAATGGACATGAGTTTGGGTGGGCTCCGGGAGTTGGTGTTGGACAGGGAGGCCTGACATTCTGCAGCTCATGGGGTCGCAAAGAGTTGGACACGACTGAGCGACTGAACTGAATTGAACTGAAGAGTAGAAGGAGGCAACAGAGGATGAGATGGCTGGGTGGCATTACTGACTCAATGGACACGAGTTTGAGCAAACTCCGGGATACAGTGAAGGACAGGGAAGCCTGGAATGCTGCAGTCCACGGGGTCGCAAAGATGTGGACACAATTTAGTGACTGAACTTAGTCACAATATACTCTTTTGCATAGTGAATGCACCAATTTACATTTCCGGCAGTAGCGCATGAGGGTTCCTTTTTCTCCACACACTTACTAACTTTTGTTATTTGTTGTCTTTTTTATAATAAGCATTCTAACATGTGTGAGGTGATATTTTATTGTGGTTTTGATTAACATTTCTAATAAGAGTGATGTTGGGGATCTTTTCATATGCCTGTTAGCCACCTGTGTGTCATTTCTAGAAAAATTTCTATTCAGGTCCTCTGCCCAGTTTTTTATATTGAGTTGTTTATTTTTTTTGATGTTGAGGTGTATGAGTTCTTGGTATATTTTGGATATTAGCCCCTTATCAGACATATTGTTTCACATATCTTCTCCTTTTCAGTAGGTAGCCTTTTTGTTTTGTTGATGGTTTCTTTCACTGTGTAAAAGCTTTTAGTCTGATGTAGTTTTTGTTTATTTTTGCTTTTTTAAAACAACTTTGCCCAAAGAGACATATCCAAAAAAAAATATATTGCTGAGCCCAATCTCAAATGCTTATAGTTTCCTCTGTAAGTTTTACGGTTTTAAGTCTTACATTTAAGTCTTTAACCTGTTTTGAGCTTGTTTTTGCACACTGTATGAGAAAATAGTTCCATTTTTCCAACAGCATTTATTGAAGAGGCTGCCCTTTTTCCACTGTACATTGTTATCTCCTTTGTCATAGATCAACTGACCACGTAAGTGTGGATTCATTTCTTGGCTCTCTATTTTGTTTCAGTGATCTACATGTCTGTTCCAGAATCATACTGTTTCGAATCCTCTAGCTTTGTAGTATAGCTTGAAATCAGGGCATGTGATACCTCCAGCTTTGCTCTTCTTTCTCAAGACTGCTTTGGCTATTTGGGGTCTTTCGCTTCTATACAAATTTTAAAAATATCTGTTATAGTTCTGTGAAAATCATCAGTGGGATTTTGATAGGAATTGCACTGAATCTGCAGACTGCCTTGTGTAATATGGTCATTTTAACAACAGTATTTATTTTTCCTTGTGTGACAATATTTTTTTACTGTTCATGACAATCATACATCAAAATTTATTTGATATGGTTAATAAGTGGACAAATGCTTAAAGGCAAGTGTGTACACAAAGTTTTTTGGAAGGAAAAAAATAACATGTAGAAATGAAAAAATTCACTGAGTTGATCATTCTGACTGGTGTTTAGTAATATAAAAACAAAAATGTTTTGCAATTATTGAGCAAAGAAATGGCCAACCTCTCTTCAATAAAATTAAGAGGTATCAAAGTTATTTTTGATAATGTGCTGCAAGAACCAGAATAATAAGCTAGAGCCTATTAAAGATGTATCTGAAATTGGAACCTGTATTTAAAGTACAGACATATTCCAGGATCATACATGGCAACTGATACACAGCTGGCTACATTCAAAAGGGCGTCTATTTGGAGTACTTTCAAAACCTAGAAAGGTAAAGACAAGAATCTGGGTTTAGCCATCATATTCAAGAAAATAAAAAAAAAACCACAGAATGAGAAAATATATTTGCAAATCAGGTATCAAATTCTTATATGATTTGATATCTGATATCAGATAGATACCAGTTTATCTGTTATCAGATATATATCAGTTTACCTGATAAGAGACTTATATCTAGAATATATTAAGAATTTTTTTATAACTAAACTATAAAAAGACAAATAACTAAAATAACTGAAAACATGAACCAAGGATTTAAATAGACATTTCTCCACAGACAACATCTGAATGGCCAATAGGCACGTGAAAAGATGTTCAACATTAGTCATGGGGGCAATGCATAATAAAAACCATAAAGAAACGTCACTTCACACTCAGTGAATATGTTAGTCCCTCAGTCCTGTCTGACTCTGCAACCCCCAGACTATAGCCTGCCAGGCTCCTCGGGTCCATGGAATTCTCCAGGCAAGAATACTGGAGTGGGTTGCCATTCTCGTTTCCAGGGCATCTTCCCAAGCCAGGGATGCAGCCTGGGTGTCCTGTGGCACAACAGAAGATATATAATAAGTGCTGGCAAGGATGTGGAGAAATTGGAATCTTTATACACTGCTGGTGGGATTGTAAGTTTGGTGCAGCCACTGTGAAAAACAGTCTAACAGTTCCTCACATGGTGAAACTTCCCATGTAACCCATCATTTCCACTTCTAAGTACCTATCCAAGAGAAATGCAAACATGTTCACACAAATACTTGTACTCACACAGTCGTGTGAACATTATTCATAATAGCCAAAAAGTAAAATCAACCCAAATTTCTATTACTTGCTGAATGGATAAACAAACATGCTATATTCATAACATGGACTGTTATTCGGCAATAAAAAAGAATCAAATACTGATACATACTACGACACTGACAGACATTGAATATATTCTGCAAAATAAAGTAAACCAGTCACAAAATGCTATATATGGTGTGATTCCATTTATATGAAATATCCAGAATGGGAAAATTCACAGACACATAAAGCAGATTGATCAGTGGTGCCTAGGATGGGAGAGAGGATGGTGAGGGACTGCTAATAGGAAAAAGCCTCTTTCTCGGTGGTTAAAAATATTCTTAGATTATAGTGATGTTCAGAAACCTGAAAACATACTAAAACCTACTGAATGGTACATTTTAAATTGGTGAATTTTATAATAAGTAAATTATCTCTCAATAATAAAATTCTTAAAAATCTGGGTTTGCTCTATTTAAATACTCACTGAAATTCTAATAAAGTTGATTTTCACCATTCCTTTATTTTTACTTCAGCAAACTATTCATAACATGGCTTAAAAATATTTATTAAAATTAAGGTCCATTACTCCCAGATGGTAAACTGTGCTGAATATTTTCTTGGTACACTGAGGATTAGTCAATCTTCTTAAATAAGTATTTAGATTGTTAGTAATTTTTCATTAGTATAAAGTTGATTTCAACTATTTTTTTTTTGCTCATCTTTACAGAAACTGTCAAATCATTTCCTTAAGAATAATTCTCACTGCAAAAGTATTTCTCTAGAGAGGCTGTACTAGTTTATACTTCTAATAGCAATGTTCAAAAGAAAAGCATCAGTTTTATCCTGAAATGTGCCTGACTGTGGTTTTATAAAAATATATATAAAGGGGAAAAAAAATACCTGCAACAAAACTAAAAATCAACAAAACCAATAAAGAAAACAAAACAATAATAATCAAAAATCCTTTTAAATACATTAGGCCAAGGCTTCCTCTAATTCTGGGTTTAACTGACAAAAAAATGGAAAACTTTATTACATGACATCTTGTAAGTATAAGTTTTACAATTTAGGGCATTTCTAATTCTTTCAGAACAGACACTCAACTTACACTGCACTATTTATAGGCAGACTGTAATGAAAACACTTAGCTTTTGTTTATTTAAAAAACATTTATAGCTATGTCTGCTGAAAGGGCTTAAAATCAATAATCCCTCAGCAGCAGCAAGATACTAGTGACTAAGTCTTATTTTCTAAATACCATTTTCCAAGAAAAGAAATCAGGGCTCTAGAAGAAACAGCTGATTCTGAGATCAGGGTGTGGAAAATTAAAAAATATGGTTGGGATAACTGCGAAAACATGAAGCAACCAAGATGTCCTTCAGTAGGTGAACAGAAGGATAAACCATGGTACTTCCAGTTAATGAAATACGCCAGTTCAGTTCAGTCGCTCAGTCATGTCCAACTCTTTGTTACCCCCATGGACTGCAGCACTCCAGGCTTCCCTTTCCATCACCAACTCCCAGAGCTTACTCAAACTCATGTCCATTGAAAAAGTGATGCCATCCAACCCTCTCATCCTCCGTCATCCCCTTCTCCCGCCTTCAATCTTTCCCAGCATCAGGGTCTTTTGCAATGAGTCAGCTCTTCACATCAGATGGCCAAAGTATTTGAGCTTCAGCTTCAGCATCAGTCCTTCCAGTGAATTTCTTTACAACTGATTGGTTGGATCTCCTTGTAGTCCAAGGGCCTCTCAAGAGTCTTTGCCAACACCACTATTCAAAACCATCAATTCTTCAGCACACAGCTTTCTCTGTGGTCCAACTCTTACATCCATACATGACTACTGGAAAAACCATAGCTTTGACTAGATGGACCTTTGTTGGCAAAGTAATGTCTCTGCTTTTTAATATGCTGTCTAGGTTTGTCATAGATTATCTTCTAAGAAGCAAGCGTATTTTAATTTCACAGCTGCAGTCACCATCTGCAGTGATTCTGGAGCCCAAGAAAATCAAGTCTGTCACAGTTTCCATTGTTTCCCCATCTATTTGCCATGACGTGATGAGACTAGATGCCATGATCTTCGCTGTTTGAATGTTGAGTTTTAAGCCAGCTTTTCCACACTCTCTCACTTTCATCAAGAAACTCTTTAGTTCCTCTTTGCTTTCTGCCATAAGGGTGGTGTCATCTGCATATCTGAGGTTATTGATATTTCTCCCAGCAATCTTGATTCCAGCTTGTGCTTCATCCAGTCCGGCATTTCACATGATGTACTCTGCATACAAGTTAAATAGGCAGGGTGACAATATATAGCCTTGATGTACTCCTTTCCCAATTTGGAAGCATTCCATTGTTCTATGTCCAGTTCTAACTGTTGCTTCTTGACCTGCATACAGATTTCTCAGGAGGCAGGTAAGGTGGTCCGGTATTCCCATCTCTTTAAGAATTTTCCAGTTTGTTGTGCTCCGCACAGTCAAAGGCTTTGGAGTAGTCAATAAAGCAAAAGTAGATGTAATACATCAATGTAATGAAATACTACTCAATGCTAAAAAGACATGAGCCATCAAGCCATGAAAAGATATGGAGTATTAAATATTAATACATATTACTAAATGAAGAAAAGGCTACATATTGTATGATTCCAACTCTATGACATTCTAGAAAGGGCAAAACTTTGGGGACAGTTAAAAGATCAGGGATTGCCGGGGATTAGGAGGGAGGGAGGGAAGTAGGGAGGGATGATTTGCAGGAGCGTACATTTTTAGAGCAGTGAAACTACTCTGTATGACATCACTTCTCCAAACCTATAAAACGTACACTACCAAGAGTGACCCCTAAGCAAATGATGGACTCTGAGTAACAGTGTAGGTTCATCAATTACAGAACAGGAAAACAAACTAACAAAGGAAAAAATCTTGGTATCTAACAGTACCAGAGAATAAGGAGGTACTTAAAAGACAAAAGGATAGGGGCATGTGAAAGGGATACAAGAATTAAAATACAACAAGTCCCAACACCTTAAACAATCTGAGGAGTAAAGTAAATAGCAGAGCATTGAAATACAGCCTAAACCATACATCAGTCCATCATGATACAAATGATGACATAAATAAATAAATCATAGCGAAGAGACAACAAATCATTCATACAGACTAATTCTGAATACTGTCCTCATCCCAGGACATGGTGCATAATTCCATCTCCCACTTCCCAACCCCTCACTCCTACCTCCAGTAAGGGTGGGTAAACCCAGTAACTCATTTTCAAAGAACAAAGCAGAGGAAGAGAAAAACAGTACATTTTCAGTGGTGAAACTTGGCAAGTAACACAAGCAATCAATGTGAATAGCATCATATTGATACCAAGTCCTCCCTGACATGATATGACAAGAAGAGCATTTCACTTCCGTGGTATTCTTTCCACTCCCATTGCCTCCCTGAAATTTAAGAAAAACATAAGGAAAACCCAGACTGGCATACTTCCTACAAGCCAGGAAAAATAAGGAAAGACTGAGAAACCGTTACAGACTAGATGAGACCAGGGAAACCTGAAAACTAAATGTAATTCCCTGGTGGCTCAGATGGTAAACAATCTGCCTGCAATGTGGGATAGCTGGGTTTGATCCCTGGCTTGGGAAGATTCTCTGGAGAAGGGCATGGCAACCCACTCCAGTATTCTTGCCTGGAGAACTCAATGGACAGAGGAGCCTGGTGGTCTATTGTCCATGGGGTCACAAAGAGTCAGACACGACTGAGCAGCTAAGCACATCCTAAAGTGGACCCTGGAAAGAGGCACTGACGGAATGCCAATGAAATCTAAATAAAGTCTGGAATTTATAGTTAATAGTAGTGTATTAACGTTGGGTTCTTAAGTTTTCACAAATGTACCACAGCAACGTGTAAGATGTTAACAATAGGGGAAACTGGGTGAGAGGTATACAAGAAGTCTGAGCTGTCTCTGCAACTTTTCTACATTTAAAAATTATGCAGGGTTTCCCTGGTGGCTCAGTGCTAAAGAACCCTCCTGCCAACACAGGAGACACAGGTTCCATTCCTGATCCAGGAAGATCCCACATGTTGAGGAGCAACTATGCCCCTGCACCACAACTACTGAGCCTGCGCTCTAGAGCCCTGGAGCCACAACTACTGAGCCTACGAATCACAGCTACTGAAGTCGCATGCCCTGCAGCCTGTGCTCCGCGCCAAGAGGAGCCACCATAATGAGAAGCACATACACTGCAACCAGACAGTTAGCCCCTGCTCTCCGAAACTAGGGAAGAGCCCGTGCAGCAACGAAGACCCAGCACAGCCAAAGATAAATAAATAAATAAAATTATTTTTTAAATGTTATTTTAAAAAGTTATTAAAAAATAGAAAGTTTATTTAAAATAACAACAAAATTAAACTTTAAAATGGAGCCATAAACCCACGAAAGCAACATAGATATCCTTTTAGAAAATGTTAACCTTCTAAATATAGCGACCATTTACTCCGTTTTAAAAGTCTGTTAAAAAAATTTAGGAAAAAAATGCTAAGGAAAAGAAGACTAGCAATTTCTTACTGGAGACTAAATCATGCATTAATCTTAAAACATAATGTACTGTGTACTAATAGTACTAAAACTATATTAAACTAGCAATATTTGACTACCCCTGTCAGAAATACTTCATAACACACTAAAAAATCCCTCATATTCTGTCCATTTAATCTTCTGTCAAGTTTCACAGTACCGTGTATTCTGTGGTTCACTGTACTTTACTGGTAAAGAGGGAACATAATCCACTACTGATATTATAACAGAAAAAATTGGCAAACTTATACTTTTCCCACATTATGACACATTTGAGGGAAATAAACCTTTTCTCTAGTTTGTAGATAAAAAGAAACAAATAATAAAAGGTTGTTAAGAAAGGTTAGCCTAAACTTGGATAAAGCTAATAGGGAGATAGCACATCCTTCCAATATAATACAAGGCTACGGACACACTCAAAGGTTATTTAATTACCTAAGAGATGACCTTTGCTCCATTATTCTATTTACTATTGAACTAAATAGCCCAGATTAAGTAAAGTTACATGTTAACTTATAGATTTTTGTCCAGTAGAGATGCAAATCATTTCTGTCAGGTAGAAGAGAAAATTCTAAAGGTTAGAGTTAATTGATCTGCAGGATATCAGCTACTTTGTAACTAATCTAGCAATCTTATTCTAAAATTTCTTTATTAAACTGCCTATTAATTCACAGCCTCCCAAATGCTCTTTGAACTAGTCTTACTATTTTACTTATTTCCTCAGTAATTAATAACTGAATAAAATATTTGATACATGTTCACTTTATATTTCTATTAATGTTTTAAATTTAAAAAAATTATACTGACAGGCACAAGAAACTTTCCATGACATGCCTGACATGGCCTTTCCCACAAACAATTCTGCAGTTCCTACAATCTCACAGAGCTATTATGGTAATAGTTTTTCTATACCATATTCTGATAATATTTTCTATTATTTGGTCTCTGTAGTTATCAAATAGTATCTTTCTTTCTCAAAGGTAAATCAGAAAAGAATCTAAGTATATATTATTTTCAAGACTATCTTTATTCCACCATTGACATTCTTTATCCTGCCAGTAAAGTCCATTAAAAAAAAAAAGAAAGCTGGGGTACATATACACAATGGAGTATTACTCAGCCCATTAAAAAGAATACATTTGAATCAGTTCTAATGAGGTGGATGAAACTGGAACCTATTATACAGAGTGAAGTAAGCCAGAAAGAAAAACACCAATACAGTATACTAACACATATATATGGAATTTAGAAAGATGGTAACAATAACCCTGTATACGAGACAGCAAAAGAGACACTGATGTACAGATCAGTCTTATGGACTCTGTGGGAGAGGGAGAGGGTGGGAAGATTTGGGAGAATGGCACTGAAACATGTATAATATCATGTATGAAACGAGTCGCCAGTCCAGGTTCGATGCATGATACTGGATGCTTGGGGCTGGTGCACTGGGACGACCCAGAGGGAGGGTATGGGGAGAGAGGAGGGAGGAGGGTTCAGGATGGGGAGCACGGGTATACCTGTGGCAGATTCATTTCGATGTTTGGCAAAACTAATACAATATTGTAAAATTTTTTAATAAAATTAAAAAAAAATACAAATACTATTTCCCCTCAGTTTTTCCACCTGCACATTTAAAAACAATGGGAAATACACAAAGATTCCCTATTTTCAATGTAGCCATTTCCTAAAAAGATTTTTAAGTCTCAAGCTCTGTATGAGAAAACAAAGATATTTATATCTGGGTAAAGACTCAGTACTTGTTGAGTCAGCATTAAGAAAATTACCCACAGAATCACAGAATATAAGATTTAAATAATAAAGATTTTCCTGTTTAATCTCTAAAAAGAAGGAAATTGCACTGAAAGGATTATAGTGACTTTCCAGAGATTTGAAGACTGGCTAAAATTAATGGGCTCTGACTTCTAACACTTTTTAATTGGTCACACATCATGATGATTGTGTGAGTTAATTTCCTTTATTTAAACCATAATTTTAAAAAGTTTTTTCTTCCATCTGTTCCAAGTACCTCTCTTATAATTTTCAGGTGTGAATTATAACTGTTTTTACTTTCATAAACATAATTAATTATACTTATATTTTGATTATATATTTTGAGATTTAAGCAAAAAAGATTAGTACAAAGAAAAAAAAAACACTTCATATTTCCAAAGTTACATTCTTCACCAAAAAAACTGTATACTACCATGATTTTTTTAGTAAGACATCTGGATATTGTCAAAGTGTCAATCTAAATGTACTTTTAGTGAACTGAAGTAGACTAACCACAAACCTTAACTTCAATTATTAGGTTTTAGCACCGGGAAAGGAAACATTATTACACTCTCACCCAACCCATAAACAGTAGCCCATGCGAGTAAAATCAAAGAAAACTCTGTACCCTGACATCACTTCAAGATGAAGCTGTCCTGAGACAGTTAAGAAAACAGGAATATTGAAGAAATTCTCCTCAGGCACCTTTATTTTGCTTGAAGGCTGCAAAAGAAAACAGAGGCCACAAGAAGCTATTACATGTTCTGAACAGCATTCACATTTCTGTCGCAACTAAAAATCACAAAGCAATTTAAAATATATGAGGACAGGTCATTCTCATGAAAAAAAGGCAGTTTTCAGTACACACTTAAAAGAGAAAATCCCTGCTTGGTAAGTGCTAAGGTCAAGGAAGTTTGCTCCATATTTTTGAAACACACAACAACTAAAGGGCAAAGTACTTTGGTCACAAAATATACTCTTTCCTAAAAACTGATTTTGATTGAGGGGCAAGCTGAAGCAAGAAATTATGTTTTAGATGTGAAGCATTACACAGTCTTTCACAATTCTGACCCATGATTAAAATTTAATTTTCCCAAGGGAATAGCCTCTAAAACATGTCTTGTCATATTATTATTAAATTGTTAATAATAATGCTTTTAATAGATTTTTATAAACACATTATAAACTATAAACATGTTCATTTCACTTAATCTTCATGACAACTAGGAGATAAGAAAAGCCAGATCTTATCTTTCAAAGATAAGATGAACATTTACATTTAACGATTTTTATGAACTTGTAATATAGAGTGATTAGTCCATTTGAAACTGGTCAGAAACAAGCCAGTCAACATTTATTAACAGTTAAGATAAAAAGTTATTTGGAGGTCATGCATAATTTAAATAGTATAATTAAGAAACCTTCTGTATCAAGTTATGACTATTATATTCATTTGGAGTGAAGGAAGATAATTTACCTACTCTTATATTTCAAATTGTGATCTGAAAATGTTTCAATGTAATGGTGCACTAAAACCAATACTGTAAAAGCAACCAAGCCAATATAAAACTTTCAACAAAGGATGTAAGACTCCTTTTAAGAGGCAGAGTACCAACTGCTGAATTATAGAAACAAATGAAATGAAGGTATCTTATTTAATTCCTTTGGTTGTTCTAAAAATACTGCATATCATGTATGGGTATGTGTGTGTATGAACATGACTATTGTTGTTCAGTTACTAAGCTGTGTCCTACACTTTGTGATCCCGTGGACTGCAGCATGCCAGGCTTCCCTGTCATTTGCTATCTCTGTGGAGTGTGCTCAAACTCATGTCCACTGAGTCGGTGATGCTATCTAACCATCTCATCCTCTGCTGCCCTCTTCTCCTTTTGTCTTTGAAAGGAGAATGAATGTAATACCTAGTGTAAAATTACCAAATGAAATTATTCATTTATTTTGTAACTGCCTATTATTTTTAAAACTTAACTTTGATCTGGTCCTAAATGCCCTATTATTGCTTTTTAAAAATTCATCTTTTATAAACAGTGCTGTGATGAACATTAGGGTACACGTGTTTCTTTCAATTCTGGTTTCCTCAGTGTGTATGCCCAGTAGTGGGATTGCTGGGTCATATGGCAGTTCTATTTCCAGTTTTTTAAGGAATCTCCACACTGTTCTCCATAGTGGCTGTACTAGTTTGCATTCCCACCAACAGTGTAAGAGGGTTCCCTTTTCTCCACACCCTCTTCAGCATTTATTGCTTGTAGACTTTTGGATCGCAGCCATTCTGACTGGCGTGAAATGGTACCTCATTGTGGTTTTGATTTGTATTTCTCTGATAATGAGTGATCTTGAGCATCTTTTCATGTGTTTGTTAGCCATCTGTACGTCTTCTTTGGAGATACGTCTACTTAGTTCTTTGGCCCATTTTTTAATTGGGTCATTTATTTTTCTGGAATTGAGCTGCAGGAGTTGCTTATATATTTTTGAGATTAGTTGTTTGTCAGTTACTTCATTTGCTATTATTTTCTCCCATTCTGAAGGCTGTCTTTTCACCTTGCTTATAGTTTCTTTTGTTGTGCAGAAGCTTTTAATTTTAATTAGATCCCATTTGTTTACTTTTGCTTTTACTTCCAATATTCTGGGAGGTGGGTCATAGAGGATCCTGCTGTGATGTATGTCGGAGAGTGTTTTGCCTATGTTCTCCTCTAAGAGTTTTATAGTTTCTGGTCTTATGTTTAGATCTTTACTCCACTTTGAGTTTATTTTTGTGTATGGTGTTAGAAAATGTTCTAGTTTCATTCTTTTCCAAGTGGTTGACCAGTTTTCCCAGTACCACTTGTTAAAGAGATCGTCTTTTCTTCATTGTATATTCTTGCCTCCTTTGTCAAAGATAAGGTGTCCATAGGTGCGTGGGTTTATCTCTGGGCTTTCTATTTTGTTCCATTGATCTATATTTCTGTCTTTGCGCCAGTACCATACTGCCTAGATGTCCATCAGCAGATGAATGGATAAGAAAGCTGTGGTACATATATACAATGGAGTATTACTCAACCATTAAAAAGAATACATTTGAATCTGTTCTGATAAGGTGGATGAAACTGGAGCCTATTATACAGAGTGAAGTAAGCCAGAAAGAAAACCACCAATACAGTATACTAATGCATATATATGGAATTTAGAAAGATGGTAATGACAACCCTGTATGCGAGACAGCAAAAGAGACACAGATGTATAGAACAGTCTTTTGGACTCTGTGGGAGAGGGAGGTAGGGGATGATTTGGGAGAATGGCATTAAAATATGTATAATATCATATAAGAAATGAATCGCCAGTCCAGGTTTGATGCAGGATACAGGAAGCTTGGGGCTGGTGCACTGGAATGACCCAGAGGGATGGTATGGGGAGGGAGGTGGTAGGGGGGTTCAGGATGGGGAACACGTGTACACCTGTGGCAGATGCATGTTGATGTATGGCAAAACCAATACAATATTGTAAAGTAAAAGAAAATAATAATAATAAACATATAAAAAGATAAAAAAATTCATCTTTGAGACTCATTATCACTTAAACGATATTGTTTCCACGGACTTAAACACTCAAGACTAAAATATCTGACATGTTAGGATTTCAAAATAAAAGATGTATTCTCTGATATGTCTTCATTATTTACTAAATGATTACATTTCAAGTAAGGCCCAGTACATTTGTATGAACATTATAACTTTTTCCTTTCCTTCACCTCTTTAACTTCTTTCATCTGTAATTTGTACAGGTGTTTTATTGACTTCTCTAAAAGTGGTTTCTCTCATTTCATGTATAAATAAAAAAATCTAATATTTAGGAGTTGATTTTACTCTCATTTATTAGCATTTGTACAAAAAGGAAATCTGAGTTTCTTACATCTCTTAAATTCAACTGTTTTAAAGTTACAAACATATCACTACTTCATTATGACTTTCAGTGTCATATGGAAACATTTACTTACTGAAATTCATACTATTTTAATAAATTACTTCCTTTTAGTTTTCCTTTACATTACAAGGAATGCACTACAGCAAACTTTAAAAGCTTCTGTATGTTTTAAGTTATGCTATCTATAAATTTTATTTCAGGATATTAAAGGGACATTATAAAATATTTCTTTTAAAAAGTAATTGCTGAGAGATATCAGCAAAAATGGTGGGGCAGGCAGCTTCAAACTCCAACCCCTCCACAGAAAAACTGAAAATAATAAGTAAAAACTGTAAGAATCGATTATGAGAACTCTGGAAATCAGTCAAACATGGGTTTCCCTGGTGGCTCAGATGGTAAAGAATCTGCCTGCAATGCAGGAGACCTCAGTTCGATTCTTGGGTCAGGAGGAGCCCCTGGAGAAGGGAGTGGCTACTCACTCCAGTATTCTTGCCTGGAGAATCCCATGTACAGAGGAGCCTGGCGGGCTATCACCCCTGGGGTTGCAAAGAGTTGGACACAGCTGAGGAACCAAACAAATGCTGATTCAAGAAAGAGTAAATTTAAAAATGGTAGACTCCACCCAACAACAGTAGACTGTGAACTCTTCAAGTGCACAGGCACACTGTCCAAGACAGACTAAACGCCAGAACACAAGTCTCAACAAATCACATAACTTATCTTCTTTGTATATAATGGAATGAAACTATAAATGTAAACTGGTACCCTTACTGGGAAAAGAGTTTGGTGGTTTCTTAAAAAGATGAACAAGAAATACTATATATACAACATACAGATTTTACTTCTAGGTATATGTCTAAAAGAATTAGAACCAAGTATTCAAAGAACAATATATTGAAAGTATCAAACACCATTATGAAGTGAGATTGATCCTAGGGATGCAAGGATTTTACAATCTCAGAAATCAATCAATGTGATACACCATATTAACAAATTGAAGAATAAAAATGATACAATCACCTCAAAAGATACAGAAAAAGCTTCTGATAAAATTCAATATCCATGTGAGATAAAAACTCTTCAGAAAGTGGGCACAGAGGGAACATACCTCAACATAATAAAGACCACATATGACAAACCCATAATGGCATACTCAATGGTGAAAACCTGAAAACACTTCCTATAAGATCAGGAACAAGACAAGGATGCCCATTCTTGCCATTCTTATTCAATGTAATTTTGGAAATCCTAGCCACAGCAATCAGAGAAGAAAAAGAAATTTTTAAAAGGAATCCAAACTGCAAAAGAAGAAGTAGAACTGTCACTGTTTCCAATGACATGATGCTATACATAGAGCATTCTAAACATGCTACCAGAAAACTGCTACTAGAGCTCATGGATGAATTCAATAAAATTGCAGGATACAGAATTAATACACACAAACTGTTGCATTTCTATACACTAACAAAGAAAGATTAGAAAGAGAAATTGAGGAAACAATCCCATTTACCATCATATGAAAACAAACAAAATTCCTAAGAATAAACCTACTTAAGGAGGCAAAGACCTATATTCTGAAAACTATAAGACCACCAGTGAAAGAAACTGAAAATGATACAAACAAATGGGAAGATAAACCATGTTCTTGGATTGGAAGAATCAATATTGTTAAATGGGGTCATTTCCCAAGGCAATCTAGAGATTGAACACTAATCCCTATCAAATTATCAATGGCATTTTTTTATAGAACTAGAAAATTTTTGAAATGAGTATGGAAATACAGAAGACCACACGTAGCCAGAACAGTCTTGAGACAGAGCACAGCTGGAGAAATCACACTCCCTGGCTTCAGAATATAGTACAAAACCACAGTCATCAAAACAGCATGGCACTGGCACAAAAAAGAACACAGATCAATGCAGCAGGACAGAAAGCCCAGAACAAACCCATTTGCTTATGATCAATTAATCTATGACACAGGAAGCAAGGATATACAAGGGAGAAAAAAAACAGTCTCTGCAATAAGCGGTGCTAGGAAAATATATACACACAAAAGAATGAAATTAGAACATTCTCTAACACCATATACAAAAATAAACTCAAAATGGACTAAAGATCTAAATTTGAGAGCAGATACTGTAAAGCTCCCAGAGGAAAACATACACAGAACATTCTTTGGCATAAATTGCTGCAATATTTTTTTGGATTTAACTCAGAGTAATTGAAATAAAATCAAACACAAATGACACCTAATTAAACTTGTAAGGTTTTAAATGAAAAGACAATTTATGGAATGGGAAAAAATGTTTGCGAACAATGTGATCAACCCAGGATTAATTTCCAAATGCACAAATAGCTCAATATTAAAAAAGAAAAAACAAAAAATTTTAAAATGGGCAGAAGTCTTAAATAAAGATTTCTCCAAAGAATACACACAAATGGCCAACAGGCACATGAAAAGATGCTCAATATCACTAATTTTTAGAGAAATGCAAATCAAAACTACAATGAGGTACCACCTCACACTAGATAGAATGGCCATTATTTAACAGTCTACAAACAATGAGTTCTGGAGAGGGTGTGGAAAAAAGGGAACCCCTTCATACTACCAGTGGGAATGAAAATTGGTGAGCTGTAGTCAAGAACAGTCTGGAAGTTCCTTGAAAAACTAAAAATAGAGTTACTATATGATTCAGCAATCCCACTCCTGGGCACATATCTAGAGAAATACAAAGCTCTAACTTGAAAAGATACACGTACCCTAATGTTCATAGTGGCACTATTTACAACATTCAAGACAGATGAATGGATAAAGAAGATTTAGTGTGTATGGGCTCGATAAAGGACAGAAATGGTATGGACACACACACATACACACAGTGGAATATTCCTCAACCACACACAAAAAAGAATGAAAATGCCACTGGCAGCAAAATGGAAGGATTGATCATATAATAGCACTTCAGATCAGATCAGTCGCTCAGTTGTGTCTGACTCCTTGCGACCCCATGAATCGCAGCACGCCAGGCCTCCCTGTCTATCACCAACTCCCAGAGTTCACTCAGACTCACGTCCATCGAGTCAGTGATGCCATCCAGCCATCTCATCCTCTGTCATCCCCTTCTCCTCTTGCCCCCAATCCCTCCCAGCATCAGAGTCTTTTCCAATGAGTCAACTCTTTGCATGAGGTGGCCAAAGTACTGGAGTTTCAGCTTTAGCATCGTTCCTTCCAAAGAAATCCCAGGGCTTCCAAAGAAATCAGAATGGACTGGTTGGATCTCCTTGCAGTCCAAGGGACTCTCAAGAGTCTTCTCCAACACCACAGTTCAAAAGCTTCAATTTTTCAGCACGCAGCCTTCTTCATAGTCCAACTCTCACATCCATACATGACCACAGGAAAACCCATAGCCTTGACTAGACGAACCTTTGTTGGCTAAGTAATGTCTCTGCTTTTGAATATGCTATCTAGGTTGGTCATAACTTTCCTTCCAAGGAGTAAGCATCTTTTAATTTCATGGCTGCAGTCACCAGCAGCATTGATTTTGGAGCCCAGAAAAATAAAGTCTGACACTGTTTCCACTGTTTCCCCATCTATTTTCCATGAAGTGATGGGACCAGATGCCATGATCTTCGTTTTCTGAATGTTGAACTTTAAACCAACTTTTTCACTCTCCACTTTCACTTTCATCAAGAGGCTTTTGAGTTCCTCTTCACTTTCTGCCATAAGGGTGGTGTCATCTGCATATCTGAGGTTATTGATATTTCTCCCGGCAATCTTGATTCTAGCTTGTGTTTTTTCCAGTCCCGCGTTTCTCATGATGTACTCTGCATATAAGTTAAATAAGCAGGGTGACAATATACAGCCTTGACGTACTCCTTTTCCCATTTGGAACCAGTCTGTTGTTCCATGTCCAGTTCTAACTGTTGCTTCCTGACCTGCATACAAATTTCTCAAGAGGCAGGTCAGGTGGTCTGGTATTCCCATCTCTCTCAGAATTTTCCACAGTTTATTGTGATCCACACAGTCAAAGGCTTTGGCAAAGTCAATAAAGCAGAAATTGATGTTTTTCTGGAACTCTCTTGTTTTTTCCATGATCCAGCGGATGTTGGCAATTTGATCTCTGGTTCCTCTGCCTTTTCTAAAACCAGCTTGAACATCAGGAAGTTCACGGTTCACATATTGCTGAAGCCTGGCTTGAGGAATTTTAAGCATTACTTTACTAGCATTTGAGATGAGTGCAATTGTGCGGTAGTTTGAGCATTCTTTGGCATTGCCTTTCTTTGGGATTGGAACGAAAACTGACCTTTTCCAGTCCTGTGGCCACTGCTGAGTTTTCCAAATTTGCTGGCATATTGAGTGCAGCACTTTCACAGCATCATCTTTCAGGATTTGAAATAGCTCAACTGGAATTCCATCACCTCCACTAGCTTTGTTTGTAGTGATGCTTTCTAAGGCCCACTTGACTTCACATTCCACTGACCTAGAGCCAGACATCCTGGCTCTAGGTCAGTGATCACACCATCTTGATTATCTGGGTAGTAAACATCTTTTTTGTACAGTTCTTCTGTGTATTCTTGCCATCTCTTAATATCTTCTGCTTCTGTTAGGTCCATACCATTTCTGTCCTTTATCGAGCCCATCTTTGCATGGAATATTCCCTTGGTATCTCTAATTTTCTTGAAGAGATCTCTAGTCTTTCCCATTCTATTGTTTTCCTCTATTTCTTTGCATTGATCGCTGAAGAAGGCTTTCTTATCTCTTCTTGCTATTCTTTGGCACTCTGCATTCAGAGTTTATATCTTTCCTTTTCTCCTTTGCTTTTCGCTTCTCTTCTTTTCACAGCTATTTGTAAGGCCTCCCCAGACAGCCATTTTGCTTTTTTGCGGAATCTAAAACATGGTATGTATAAACTCACTTACAAAACAGAAATACACTCAGAGACTAGAAAACAAATTTATGGTTACCAAAGGAGAACAGGTAGGGAGTGATAAATTAGGAATTTGTGATCAGTGCAAAGAAATAGAGGAAAATAATAGAATGGGAAAGACTAGAGATCTCATCAAGACAATTAGAGATACCAAGGGAACATTTCACACAAAGATGGGCTCAATAAAGGACAGAAATGGTATGGACCTAACAGAAGCAGAAGATATTAAGAAGAGGTGGCAAGAAAACACAGAAGAACTGTACAAAAAAGATCTTCAGGACCAGATAATCACGATGGTGTGATCACTCACCTAGATCCAGACATCCTGGAATGTTAAGTCAAGTGGGCCTTAGGAAGCATCACTACAAACAAAGCTAGTGGAGGTGATGGAATTCCAGTTGAGCTATTTCAAATCCTGAAAGATGATACTGTGAAAGTGCTGTCCTCAGTATGCCAGTAAATTTGGAAAACTCAGCAGTGGCCACAGGACTGGAAAAGGTCAGTTTTCATTCCAATCCCAAAGAAAGGCAATGCCAAAGAATGCTCAAACTACCGCACAATTGCACTCATCCTACACACTAGCAAAGTAATGCTCAAAATTCTCCAAGCCAGGCTTCAGCAATATGTGAACCACGAACTTCCAGATGTTCTAGCTGGTTTTAGAAAAGGCAGAGAGGAACCAGAGATCAAACTGCTAACATCTGCTGGATCATGAAAAAGCAAGAGAGTTCCAGAAAAACATCTATTTCTGCTTTATTGACTATGCCAAGCCTTTGACTGTGCGGATCACAATTAACTGTGGGAAATTCTGAAAGAGATGGGCATACCAGACCACCTGATCTGCCTCTTGAGAATGCAGGCAGGTCTGTATGCAGGTCAGGAAGCAACAGTTAGAAGTGGACATTGAACAACAGATTGTTTCCAAATAGGAAAAGGACTATGTCAAGGCTGTATATTGTCACCCTGCTTATTTAACTTATATGCAGAGTACATCATGAGAAATGCTAGACTGGAGGAAGCACAAGCTGCAATCAAGACTGCTGTGAGAAAGATCAATAACCTCAGATATGCAGATGACACCACCCTTATGGCAGAAAGTGAACAGGAACTAAAAAGCTTCTTGATGAAAGTCAAAGAGGAGAGTGAAAAAGCTGGCTTAAAGCTCAACATTCAGAAAACAAAGATCATGGCATCTGGTCCCATCACTTCATGGAAAATAGATGGGGAAACAGTGGAAACACTGTCAGACTTTATTTTTGGGGGCTCTAAAATCACTGCCGATGGTGACTGCAGCCATGAAATTAAAAGATGCTTACTCCTTGGAAGCAAAGTTATGACCAACCTAGATAGCATGTTCAAAAGCAGAGACATTACTTTGCCAACAAAGGTCCATCTAGTCAAGGCTAAGGTTTTTCCTGTGGTCATGTATGGATATAAGAGTTGGACTATAAAGAAAGCTGAGCACCAAAGAATTGAAGCTTTTGAACTGTGGTGTTGGAGAAGACTCTTGAGAGTCCCTTGGACTGCAAGGAGATCCAACCAGTCCATCCTAAAGGAGATCAGTCCTGCGTGTTCATTGGAAGGACTGATGTTGAAGTTGAAACTCCAATACTTTGGCCACCTCATGCAAAGAGCTGACTCACTGGAAAAGACCTGATGCTGGGAGGGATTGGGGGCAGGAGGAGAAGGGGATGACAGAGGATGAGAGGGTTGGATGGCATCACCGACTCGATGGACATGAGTTTGAGTAAACTCCGGGAGTTGGTGATAGACAGGGAGGCCTGGCGTGCTGCAGTCCATGGGGTTGCAAAGAGTCAGACATTACTGAGTGACTGAACTGAAATGAGGTTATCATATACACACGCCTATGTACAACATAGACCTACTATACAGCATGGGGGACTATATTCAGTGTCTTGTAATAACCTATAATGGAAAAGAATCTGAAAAAGAATAACAAATATAAAACTATCACTTTTTTGTACATCTGAAGCTAACAACACTGTAAAGTAACTATACTTCAATTTTTAAATTGTTATAAAAAATAAAAATAAAAAACAAATATTCAAATAGATACTTGTACATTAATGTTCATAACAATACTACTCATAACAAAAGTAGAAATACTGGTAAGTGGATAAACAAAATGCAATATATATATAAACAGTGAAATACTATTTAGTTATAAGATGGAATGAAGTATTTATATATGCTAAAACATGGATAAAGCTTGAACACACTAAGCTAAGTAAGAAACATTTTAAAAAAGGCCACATACTGCACAATTCCATTTATATGCAGTATCTAGACTAGGTAAATCCATACAGACTGATTGGTGAGAGCCAAGGTCTGAGGAGCCATGGTCTGATGGCTCAGACGGTACAGAATCTGCCTGCAGTGGAGACCCAGGTTCTGTCCCTGGGTGGGGAAGACCCCTGGAGAATGAAACAGCAATCCACTCCAGTACTCTTGCCTGTAGAATCCCCTGGACAGAGGAGCCTGGTGGTCTACAGCTCATGGGGTCGCAGATTTGGACACGACTGAGAGACTAACACTTCACTTTCGTGGTCTGGGGAGAAGAGGGAAATGAGAAGTGACTACTTAATGGGCATGGAGTCTTCTTTTGAGGTAATGAAAATGTTTTGCAACTTAATAGGTGTGGTAGTTGTATAACACTGTAAATGTAGTAAATGCCACCAAAATGTACCCTTTAAGTAGTGAATTTATATTATATGAATTTCAATTTTTTAAAACACATACATAAACAAGTAATTATTGAACCTGATAGGGTCAAAAACTAATATGGGATTGCAACTTTAAAATTCACAGTCTAAATATTTCCATTGTAATGAAGAAAGAATAAGAATATATTAACTATTTAAACTTAGTGATTTTGCCAGTGGGAAAGGACCTCTTTAACAAGATCCTCAAATGGCAACACTGAAGTTAAGGATTTTATTTAATAAAGGAAGAGATAAGAAGTCAGCAGAACAACAGATTAGGGATAAAATATTTTGAACATCTAAAATTGACAAGTAATTAATGGGTAGAAAATGTAAGGACCTCCTTGAAGAAAACAAGAAAGAGAAAATAAGCTGCTCGCCACCTGGACAATGGGTATGAAAAGCAGATTTAGAGTAAGGAAAATTCAAAAGGTTAAGATGTATGAAGAAGCACTCAAATTCACTATGAAGTAGAGAAATACGAATTAAAACAAGGCATTTTAAGATGAATTCATTACATATATCTGACTCACAAAGATTAGAAAGTTACATAATATCAAGTGTTAGAGGTATAGTCAGTATGTAATAGGCAGATTTCTATTAATAAAATGTGTTTCAAGATTCTCAGCCCTGGTTTATTCAACCACTAAGCCAAATATTGATGTGAAGAGATTTTACAAATTTAATTAAAGTTCCAAATCAGATGTCCTCAAGATCTGGAAATTTCCTTGCTAGTGCTTTAAAAATAAAAATATTTAAGTAAAAAGTTTTCTACAGCTGGCTGTAGGAAAGTCAGAAATTTGAAGCATGAGAAGGATCTGAAATGCTGTTGCTCACCTGAAGACAGAGAAAGACATACGGAAAGGTGCTTAGAGCAGTTTCTAGGAGCTGAGAGGAATCTGGCTAGCAGCTAGCAACAAAATGGGAACCTCAGTCCTATATATAACCCTATAGCAAGAATGGGTTTGGAAGAGCAAGCTCCAGATGGCAACACAGAAAGCTTAGAGAGCTGATACACTGGTTTGTATATCAAACCAGTGAGACCCTGAGCTGAGAGATTGATCCCAGCCATGCGATTCTGATTACTGACACAGCTATAGAGCTGTGAGCTAATAAATAGGTGTTGTTTTAAGTCACTAAGTTACAAACTGATAGAAAACTAATTCAGAGGAAAACAGGAATGCTGAGGTAATGCCAGTATAGTATAAACTGGTACAGTTATTCTGGATAACAGTGAAATTAATCCATATACCCTATGACTGAGGAATTTCTGGATATACATTCTAGAGAAATTTTCATACAAGTGTATTATGGAATATGTAGAAGCCTATTGCAATTTTTTTTGGGGGAGGATGTAACTTAGAATTGGAAACAACCTAACTTTCCATTACTAGAAATGGTAAGCAAAATGTAGAAGGCAAGCATAAAGAATATCGTGTGGCAATGACAAGCAAAAAATAGATATACCTATAGCAGCACAGAATTTCAAAACAGAGCTAAATGGAAAAAAGTAGAAAACAGAATAATATAACAATAATGACTCTATTATCATTAATGTGAATTTAAAACATACACAAAAAATCACTCATATTTTATGAAGCTATATTAATAGTAAAAAGATATAGCAAAGAAATTAAGGTGACTGCCTCCAAGAGAATATAAGGAATGGAAGTGGTGATTGGTATCAAGCAGAAAAAATAAGGCGAGAAAAAGATTATGCTGGATGGTATTTTATCAGCTTGGCATTATTGCTCCCATCTAAACTGAGGACTCTGTTTCCTAGAATCCCCAATCCTGCATGGTTCCAGGCTACGGCTGGCCTCCTATTGTTGAAAAGGAATGTGCGTAAGATTTGAGAGGAGAAAATGGAACTGAAGTCATTACTCTCAGAAGACTGTGGCAGTCTGACACCGTGACACACTTAGCACAGTGCCTGGTGATCTTTTAACTTTCAACTTGTCCGCCTTACTACTGACCAACAATAGCTGTATGGCAACCACCAAGTGCTGGACGGCAGTTACTACAGAGTCAACTGTGTTAGATTAGTTGCATTAATGTCTCCAATTTGTCACACCTCTCTATTTCAACCCCCTTGGCATATTACACACTAACCCTGAGCCTGGCCACGTGACTTGTTTTGGTCAGTGGCGTGGTAACAAAATTAACACAAATAGTGGCCTGAAAACCTGCTTGTGTAGTTCACATTCTTTCTTGGAGCCACGTTACCAAAGAGATTCACATCCTGATTAGTATAATGGGGAAATCTGAGAAGTAAGTGGAAAAGAGATGAGTCATCCCACACAAAACCATTCTAGATGGCTCAGCTCTCAGCCAACCCATCAGCTGACTAAGCCCAACCCAATCAACCACTCAAATGACCTGTAGACTCACAGAAAAGAATAAACAGCTTTGCTACACAGTGATAGGATACAAGGGCCTTGCAGAGACCAGTAACAACTGTGTGCTGTGAATAAAAATTACCTTTAAATAAACTATTTTCCTGAGGTTAAAAAAAATAATCATTTAGATACAGATACTTCTACAAAAACAACCATAGCCAAGGAGTGTATAAGCATCTAACAAAGAGTATCCCCATTTACAGAGAAGGAAACTGAGACACACAGGTTAAGTTCCTGTCTAATATGACAAAGAGAATGAACCAAGGTGGTGAGACTCCAGGACCTCTATCCTTAACCAAACATTATTTCCAGGATTCATAAGAAATGCAATGGTTGTACTGAATCAATAACAATGGTTGATTCTGGGGAAGGAAATTAGATTACTGGAACAAGGTGTGATGGAATCCTCCTGTACTTTGAAATAGATACCTTTTGAACAATTCAAAAACTAAATTTAAAATAGCTTATTTCTTAAAAAGTGGAACTCTGAGGTATTATCAGCAAGTACTTAAAAAGTATACTGGTTTTATTCCCTGTGTATCCTTTATCACATAAACACTAACACTTTAATCTTCTGTCGGTGGTGTGGATTAGTTTGATAAGCACAAACAGGAAAATCAAAAAGCGAAGAACCAAGTATGAAACAAAGTCAAATACCAAGAAGAATATAGGTGGTTGGTAAAATCTAACACTGCACTACTTATAATGAAAATGGGCTTCCCAGGTGGAGCTAGTGGTAAAGAACCTACCTGCCAATGCAGGAGACATAAAGAGACATGGGTTCAATCCCTGGATCAAGAAGATCCCCTGGAAGAGGGCATGATAACCCACTCCAGTATTCTTGCCTGGAGAACCCCATGCACAGAGAAGTCTGGCGGGCTACAGTCCACAGGGTTGCAAAGAGTCTGACATCACTGAAGTGACTTAGCATGTACACGCACAAAGTCTAACACTGCACTACTTTTAATGAAAACAGAGTTGGTGCAGGACAAAAGATGAGAAGGTCAAAATACGGAGTTCTTTGAGTGCGTATGAAGTTGCTTCAGTTGTGTCTGACCCTTTGCAATCCCACGGATGGTAGCCTGCCAGGCTCCTCTGTCCGTGGGATTCTCCAGGGAAGAATACTGGAGTAGGTTGCCATGCCCTTCAACAGGGGATCCACCTGACCCAGGGATCAATTTCACGTCTCTTATGTCTCCTGCATTGGCAGGCAGTTGTTTACCACTAGCACAACCTGGTAAGTAATTGTTCCATAAATGCTTGACCAAAAGAGTGCTGAAAAGTGTGAGTGAGGGGATCAGCAATCAGAAGCACAATGAGACATAAAAGCTTCTAGCCAAGTGCCATGGAATTGCTGGCCTAAAAGATATCCTTGGTGCATATTTAACTTCATGTTTGTTTTCAAACATAGGTACTGATAAGCAGAAATAAACTATTTCTTATATTAATGTATTGCTTATAAATAATTCTCCATTACTTTCCTAGCAGAAGTGTAAACAGATGTGTACTGTGGTTTTTCTTTAATATCACCATCATCTTAACACTGACAAGTATTTTAAAAAACATAAAAGGTGCAGAATGTATTTTCTGCAATATGTAGTTGTAAGTTTAAAGTACATTAGAGGAAAAGTTTCATTTTCTTTAGAGATGTAAACTGTGTGACCACTATGAATCCATCTCCTTCCTATCTACTCCCACTCAAAAACACGTAATTTGTAGATATCCTATATAATTAAACACCAGTTTTGACTAAATATAAAAGACATCAACTATCCTCTGCCTACCCTCCCAATACCAAGTTCCTAATTCTGACATCACACAGAAAGATTTGAAAGAGATGATGAGATAGTATCATCAATATCATCTTCTGATCACCAAAAAAAAAAAAAGCTCTTCATCTTTTTTCAGCTTTCTCAAGACTGTGTCTCACTTACTTCTAAAGAAGGCATCTCCCAGTATATTCTCTCATATAATCTTTCACTCAACAAATCTTCAGTGACCTCTGGGACAGCTTCATATCCCACCCGACCCCTTCACCCCCATCTCTTTTATTTGGTATAGAGACCTTAGTTCCCTGATTAGGGACTGAAATCGTGCCCCCTGCATTTTAACCACTGGATCACCAGGGAAGTTCCTCTGTCTCTCTTTTTGCTTGCAAGTCTTAAAATCATCCAAAACTACATTAAGCACTGTGAGAGTCATAAGTAAAAATTAAACATAATATAAAATGCTATGCTTTATTTATTTTTAAATAAATAGACCTTATTAAGATCCTGAAGCAAAGCACTGAGGTGGGTGACAGTATTTGGCTGTTTACAGTATTATTCTGTTCTTTTCTGTATGTTTAAAGTTATCCCCAAAAATTGATCAACATTTACATTTCTTAAAAATGTACAGCATATTATTGTGTTATTCCCACAGATGTCAATACTTTTCATTCTATTTCCCTCAAGCATAAAATAAATTATTTTACTTTATTCAGGTTCTCTGTTTTTTCTTTTGTCTAATTACTAGCGTTCTGTAAGTTTAAAGTTGTAGTATTTTATCTATATGATGCATTGATGCATCATATGCATATGATCCAGTCTCATGGTTGCACTGTGAATATAATTATTATGTATTTCAAAAAAAAATTTATTATGTATTTCAGAAAGGGAAAAAAGAGTTCTAAAATTGAAAATAACCAACTTAAAAATTAACTTTCCAAATCTGTGATTATATTTCTGCCATACTTTAAAAAAAGAAAAGAAAACAAAATAACTAGTCTAAATAAAAAGTAAAAAATAAAATAAAAATTAAACTGTTTAACACCCTGTCAAAAAACCCGTAAAGACAAAAATCAATAAGCCTGAGACAAGTAATGAGATGCCAAGGTACTCTGGTTGGTATAAGTTAAAAAAATACACAATAAATGAAAGCTCTGATTCCAAAAATTTATTTCACTGAATAAAAATAAAGAAACATCATCATATTCTACTGTTTTTCCCAAATAAAATATTAAAGGGTTTTACTACATACTAAATACTAAAGAAATATATTGAAGATGGCATAAGAATAGCTAAAAAAAATTACCACAGCATTATTATCTTGATATTCCTCGGGAAAAAACATATATTCACATCACGCTATCTGCCACAAGGTAGATTAAAATTCTGCAACTTATTTCTGATTGACACAATTACAGATGGTCCCCTGCCGTCTGAATTACAAATTTTTGACTTCATGAAGGCATGAAAGCAACACATTCAGTAGAAACCATACTTCAAAATGCAAATTTTGCTCTTTTCCCTCCTAGTATGATACTCATGACGCTGGCAGCAGCTGCAACTTTCAGTCAGCCACTCAATCATGAGGGTAAACAACAGATTCACTTACAACTATTCAGTAGCCACATAACCACTGGTTTTCCACTTTGGGCACGATATTAAATAAATTACATGAGATATTCAACACTTTATTATGAAATAGGCTTTGTGTTAGATGATTTCGCCCAACTGTAGACTGATGTAAGTGTTTTGAGCATGTTTAAGGTAGGTGAGGCTAAGCTGTAATGTTTGGTAGGTTAGTGTGTTAAATGAATTTTTTACTTAATGCTATTTGTTCCATTTACGATGAGTTTATTGGGATGTAACCCAGCTGTAAGTAGAATAAGGTCTGTATATGGTCACCAAGATGCCTAGTACCACATACATTAGTGACGTGAGAAAGTATCTTTATATATTTTCACATGAATGTGGGTCTATTTCTGGGCTTTCAGTTTTATCCCACTAGTTTGTGTACTGATATCACACTATTTTAATTTAGATGCTTTATTGTGCATTTTAATACTTGGTTACTGAAGCATTTTTGATTACTGGATTCCTTAGCGTTACTATGAATGGAGGAGACATTTCCAAGGTTTCTCCACTGATAAATAAATTTGTGTCTCATTTCAAATACAGATATTCCCATACTTCCAAGTTCTGTTTCATTTTTCAATTGAATAAACATTTAAAATAACAGTAGTTGCAGAGTGAACTACTGTGTGCCAGGTACCAGACTAAATGCAGGAATACAGTAATGAATAAGAGACATAAGGAACTCCAATATTTTTAATTTTATGGATCAACACTGTGAGACAAAAGTAATTTAATAAGAAGCTTTAATCTAAGTTTTCGAAACTTGTGAATATGTTTAAAGGAGGTTACACTGACAAAGTCTTACTTTATTTATTCATTTATCAATTGGTCTGTTAATAGCCTGAAGGAACTTACAGAACTTTCCCCAAGTTTCCTAATGGCTGAATAAGGAGGTAGAAACCATGTGATCCATAGAAAATGACTCACAAGCAGTATCCTGGCCAAGTCTGCTGAAAAGCCAGTTAATACCATACACATCTAGTAGAATGGCCAAAACCCAGAAGACCGACAATACCACTGGATGTGGAGCGAAAGGAACTCTCATTCATGTCTGGTGGGAATGCGAAATGGCACAGGCATTCTGGCAGTTTCTCACTAAACATACTTTTGCCATACGACCCAGCAACTGCATGCCTCGGTATTCACCCAGAGTTGAAAACTTAGATCCACATAAAAACCTGCACATAGATGTTTACGAAGTTTTATTCATAATTTCCAAAACTTGGATGCAACCAACAGGACCTTCAGTAGGTGAATAAATAAACTGTGATAAATCTAGATAATGGAATATTATTTCAATGCTAAAAAGAAATGAGCTATCAAGCCATGAAAAGACATGGAAGAAACAAATACATATTACTAAGTGAAAGCAGCTGAAAAGGCTACATACATACTATATGATTCCAACTGTATGACATTCTGGAAAGCAAAACCATGGAAATAGTAAAAATGTCAGTGGTTGGAGGAGTTAGGGAGGTGAGAAGGATGAATAGTTAGAACACAGAGGCGGAGGACTTTTAGAGCAGTGAAACTGTCGTGTATGGCAGGGACTACAGTGGTGGATGTATCTCACTATGCATTTGTCCAAACACTCAGAATGTACAACACGAAGAGTGAACCCTGAAGTACACTACGACTCTGGGTGACAATGATGTGTCACTGTACTACCATCAATTGTAACAAATGCACCATTTTTGTGAATGAGGCTGATAACAGGAGAGGCTAAGCATGGGTGGGGGCAAGGAAATATTTGCATCTTCACTCAATTTAGCTGTCAACCTAAAATTGCTCTGAAAACTAAAATCTGTTTAAAAAAGTCAGTGAACATATGGATCTTTATGATCAATATGATATATATCCTTCATCTGCCAAGAGAAATGATTTCTTCTCTATCAGTCTCAGCAAATGTAAGGAAGAGAGACATAAAGAACTCTTCAGATAGAATACCTGTAGCACCAGGAAGCTTAGGAAGTTGTTTGTATTCATACAGGGTACAACAGGATCATTACTCTGGCTTCTTTACTGCAAAGATAAAACTCAGAAAAAGGAACGTGGGGGTTTTTTGTTTTTATTTTTTCATACTTTGTAAATGAGCCCAGAGGTTTCAGAATTAAATGATAAACCCAATAAATAAATACTGAAGAACAGGGCTGACTTAATTATTGCCATGCTATTGTAGTATACTTCAACGGTCAAAATTTGAAGTATACTACAACAACAATAAAAATATAATCTCACTTGATAAAAACAAAAAATTAAATTTCTAAACATGTTCAGAGTCTAGAAAAAGCACTTTCTGAATGCAGGGGTAGTGAGGTTTAAGCCATTTAAAAAACTGATGATAATTTATATTTGAAACAGTCTATTTCTACTAAAAGTAGTTTGCTGAAATCCACTAAAATTTTGCTAATGTGATCTTTTTTTCTATAACTTTTCTGTTGAGACATACAACACGCTAACGCATAAAAGGAAAAAGTACACCTCAATGATTTATTACAAAATGAATGCCTATGCAACAACCACTCAGATCACAAGATAGTAAAGGAACAGCATCTGAGAAGATTCCAGTGTCCATTCCTCCAGCAATTCCTCTTTCCTTCCCAACGCTGACTGTTCATCTGGCCACTAAATTATTATATGATTTTTCTAAGAATAATGAAAGACTAGAGATCTCTTCAAGAAAATTAGAGATACCAAGAGAATATTTCATGCAAAGATGGGCACAATAAAGGAAAGAAATGGTATGGACCTGACAGAAGCAGAAGATATTAAGAAGAGGTGGCAAGAATACACAGAAGGATGATACAAAAAATATGTTCATGACCCAGATAACCATGATGGTGTGATCACTGACTTAGAGCCAGACATCCTGGAATGTGAAGTCAAGTGGGCCTTAGGAAGCATCACTACGAACAAAACTAGTGGAGGTGATAGAATTCCAGCTGAGCTATTTCAAATCCTAAAAGATGATACTGTGAAATGCTGCACTCCATAGGCCAGCAAATTTGGAAAACTCAGCAGCGGCCACAGGACTGGGAGAGGTCAGTTTTCATTCCAATCCCAAAGAAAGGTGATGCCAACAAATGTTAAAACTACCGCACAATTGCACTCATCTGACATGCTAGCAAAGTAATGGTCAATGTTCTTCAACCCAGGCTTCAACAGTATGTGAACAGAGAACTTCCAGATGTTCAAGCTGGATCTAGGAAAGACAGAGGAACCAGAGATAAAATTGCCAACAATGGCTGGATTATACAAAAAGCAAAAGAGTTCCAGAAAAACATCTATTTCTGCTTTATTGACTATGCCAAAGCCTTTGACTGTGCGGAGCACAATAAACTGTGGAAAATTCAAGAGATGGGAATATCAGACCACCTTACCTGCCTCCTGAGAAATCCATATGCAGGTCAAGAAGCAACAGTTAGAACTGCATGGAACAACAGACTGGTTCCCAACTGGGAAAGGAGTACGCAAGGCTATATATTGTCACCCTGCTTATTTAACTTATATGCAGAGTACATCATGCAAAATGCTGAGCTGGATAAACCACAAGCTGGAATCAAGATTGCCAGGAGAAATCTCAATAGCCTCAGATATGCAGATGACACCACCCTTATGGCAGAAAGCAAAGAGGAACGAAAGAGCCTCTTGATGAAAGTGAAAGAGAGTGAAAAAGCTGGCTTAAAACTCAACATTCAAAAAATGAAGATCATGGCATCCGGTCCCATCTTTTTATGGCAAACAGATGGGGAAACAATGGAAACAATGACAGACTTTCTTTTCTTGGGCTCCAAATCACTGCAGATGGTGATTGCAGCCACAAAATTAAAAGATGCTTGCTCCTTGGAAGAAAAGCTATGACCAACCTAGACAGCATATTAAAAATCAGAGACTACTTTGCTGAAAAAGGTCCAACTAGTCAAAGCTATGGTTTTTCCAATAGTCATGTATAGATGTGAGAGTTGGACCATAAAGAAAGGTGAGTGCTGAAAAATTGACACTTTTGAACTGTGGTGTTGGAGAAGACTCTTAAAAGTCCCTTGGACAGCAAGGAGATCCAACCAGTCCATCCTAAAGTAAATCAGTCCTGAATATTCATTGGAAGGACTGATGCTCAATCTGAAACTCCAACACTCTGACCACCTCATGCAAAAAACTGACTCACTGAAAAGACCTTGAAGCTGGAAAAGACTGAAGGCAGGAGAAGGGGACAACAGAGAATGAGATGGTCAGATGGCATCACTGACTTGATGGACATGAGTTTGAGCAGGCTCTGGGAGTTGGTGATGGACAGGAAAGCCTGGCATGTTGCAGTCCATGGTGTCGCAGAGTTGGACACAGCTGAACGACTGAAGTGAACTGAAGAATAACAAACTAAACCCAAAGTTAGCAGAAAAAGGAAATAACAAAGATAAGAATGGAAAGAAATGAAAGAGAAACTAAAAAGATAATAGAAAAAAAATAAAATCAAGACCTGGCTTTTTGAAAAAATAGAGAAATGGATAAATTCCTAGGAACATACAACTTCCCAAGACTGAATCAAGGAGAAACAGAAAATCTGGATAAACAAATTACTAGTAAAAAATATTGAAACAATAATCAAAAACCTACCAACAAAGAAAAGGACTAGATGGCTTCACTGGTGACCTATATTAAACCTGAAAAAAATAACACCAATCCTTCTCAAACTGTTTAAAAAATAAGACAAGGGAACACTTCCAAACTTGCTTTACAAGGGCAATATTACACTGAAAAATACCAAAGCGAAGCAAGGCCACTGCAAGGAAAGAAAATTACAGGGCAATATTCTTAATGAACACAGGTGTAAAAATCTTTAACAAAATATTAGCAAACCAAATCCTTTGAAAGGATCATACACCATGATCAAGTGGGGTTTGTTCCAGGGAAGCAAAGATTGTTCAATATCTACAACTCAATTAAGGTTTTCTCTCAATAGACACAGAAAAAGCATTTAACAAACTTCAACATCCTTTCATGATAAAAAACTCTCAACAACAATGAGGGTATAGAAAGAATGAACATCATAATAATAAAGGTCATATATGACAGGTCTACAACTAACTTCAAACTCAGTGTTGAAACGCTAAAAGCCTTTTCTCTAAGATTAGGAACAAGATTTGGAAAACCACCGTCACCATTTTTATTCAGGATAGTCCTGGAAAACCTAGCCAGAGCAACTAGGCAAGAAAAATAAAGGCATCAGAATCAGAAAGGAAGAAGTGAAACTGTCACTATTTGCAGATGACGTGATATTACATATAGAAAATCCTAAAGACTGCACACACACACACATACATACACACAAAGTTGGAATAAATGAGTTCAATAAAATTGCAGGATACAAATATATTAAAATCTGTTGTATATTTCTATACTAACCACTATCAGCAGGAGAAAAAAAAAGTCTCATTTACAGCTGCATCAGAAATAATAAAATACCTGGGCATAGATGTAATCGAGGAGGTAAAAGACCTATACACTGAAAACTGAGACACTGATGAAACTGACAGCACAAACTAAATGACATTCTGTTCTCATGGGTATGAAAAATTAACGTCGTTTAAACGTCCATAGTATCTAAAGTAACCTACAGATTCAATGTGATTCCTGTCAAAATTTTAATGGCATGCATCACAGAAACAGAAAAAAATCACCTCAACATTTGATGGAACTACATAAGAGCCCAATTAGCCAAAGCAACCTTGAGAAAGAACAAAGTTGGAGGTGTCATGCTTTCTGATTTCAAACAATATCACAAAGCTATCAAAACAGAATGGCACTGGCATAAAAAGAGACATCAATGGAACAGAAGAGAGAGCCCAGAAATAAACTCATTACATAAGATCAATCATTTTGTGACAAGAATATACAACGGAAACAAGATAAGTCTTTTCAATAAATGGTGTAAGAAAAACTGGACAGACATGCAAAAGGATGCAACTGCACTCCTAGCTTATACCACACACAAAAGTTAACCGAAAATATATTCAAGGCACAGAAGTCAACCCTGAATTTAAAAAAACAAAACAAAAAAAAATTGAACTTTTGAATATAAGACCTGAAACCATAAAACTTCAAGAATTTTAACAGAGGGAGGAAAGTTCCTAGACATTGGCCTTGACAAGGTTTTTCAGATTTGACACCAAAACCAAAAATAAACAAGAGAGTTTATTTGAGACTATGCTGCTGCTGCTGCTAAGTCGCTTCAGTCGTGTCCGACTCTGTGCGACTCCATAGATGGCAGCCCACCAGGCTCCCCTGTCCCTGGGACTCTCCAGGCAAGAACAGTGGAGTGGGTTGCCATTTCCTCCTCCAATGCATGAAAGTGAAAAGTTAAAGTGAAGTCGCCCAGTCGTGTCCGACTCTTCACAACCCCATGAACTGCAGCCCACCAGGCTCCTCCATCCATGGGATTTTCCAGGCAAGAGTACTGGAGTGGGGTGCCATTGCCTTCTCCGATTTGAGACTATATTAAACTACAAAGTTTCTGCACAGCAAAGGAAATCACCAACAAAATAAGAAGGCAATCTATAGAATGGGAGAAAATATTTTCAAGCCACATATCTGATAAAGGGTTAATATCCAAAATACATAAGGAACTCATAAAACTCAACAGCAAAAAATAATATATAAGAAACTGAACTAAAAAAATGGCAAAAGGACCGAAATAGATTTTTTTTCCCCAAAAAGATGACATACAGATGGCCAACAGGCACATGAAAAGATGCTCAACATCACTAATCATCAAGGAAATGCAAATCAAAACCACAATGAGATACCACCTCACATCTGCTAGGATGTGTAGCGTCAAAAAGATAAGAGATAAATGCTGGGGAGAATGTGGAGGAAAGGAACTCAGGCTCACTGGTGGTGAGAATGTAAACTGACACAGCCACTATGGAAAACAGTATAGTGGGTCCTCGTGAAATTAAAAACAGAACTGCCATGTAACCCAACATCCCCACTTCTGGATCTATATCCCAAAGTTTTCCAAAGGAAACAAAATCATTATCTCAATGAGAGATATGTATTGGCATGTTCACAAAAGCATTATTCACAACAGCCATGGTATGGAAACAATGTGTCTGTTAGCGGGCAAAGGAAAGAAAATGTGAGACACACAAACACACAGGCTTGCACACATACAAACAATGGAATATTCTCTCTTAAAGAAGGAAAAAGGAAATCCCTGTCCTTTACAATGATAGGATGAACCTGGAAGGCACCATGCTAAGGGAAACGGCTTGACAGAGAAAGACAAATACCTCAAATGCCTTGCAATATTACTTAAATGTAAAATCTAAAAAAAGAAAAAGGTCAAACTCACAGAAACTGAGAGTAGAATGTTGTTGCTGGAGCTACGTGTTAAGGACAATAGGGAGAGGTTGGTAAAAGGGGAAAAACTTTCAGTCATAAGATGAATAAGGTCTGAAGATGTAATGTGCACTAGATCTGCACTATATAATAGTACACTATAGTGACTATAGCTGATAAACACTATACTGTGTAAGGAAAACTTGCTTAGGGAGTAGAAAGTAAATGTACTCCCTTTCTAAAAAAATAAACAAATATGTAGGGTGATGGACATATGAAGTCAACTGAGGGAATCCTTTCTCAATGTGTAAGTTCACTAAATCACCACACTGTAAAATTAAAGTATTTTAAAATTTTGTCAACTGTATCTCAATAAAGCTGGGGGGAAAGAAACCTTTATATTACTTTTTGGTTTCTGACTTAATATAATCATATAGTATATTTGATTTCATTCACTCAAAACTGTAGTTGTGAGTTTTAACCATGTTGTCTGTTCCTGTAGTTCATTCATTTTTACCATAGTAGGGTATTCCAGTTCATGATTTTATTACAACATATCTATTCTGTTGTTGGTACACATTTGGATTGTTTCCAGCTTGAAACTAATATGAATAGTACTGCTATGTACATTTTTGTAAATATCTAGTTATACGCATTTCTATGCAGTAGAACTATTGAGTAATTGGGTATACATATCTCTGACATCAGCAGATTATGTCAAACTGCTTCCCAAAATTGCAACACCAATGTCCTTTTTCACCAGCAGTGTATAAGACTTTACACTGCACTATATCAAAACAGTGATTCTCAGTATGTGATCTGTGGTTATCTGGGGTTTCCCAAGATTCTTTCAGGAGGTTTGTGAAGTCAAAACTATTCTCATAATATTAGTAAGTTACTTGCCTTTGTCATTGTGTTGATACTTGCCCTGATAGTGCAACAACAGTGGCTAAATCTGCTGGTATCTCAGTTCAAATCATGGCAGGGGACTGAACTGTTCTATAGTCATTGTATATATTCTTCACCACTATGTGTTCATAATGAAAAAGAAAAAGCCAGACTGAAGAATGTCTCCAAAGAAGCTGTTTCAAAAATTATTTTTTTAAGTCTTTACTGATTTGTTACAGTATTACTTCTATGTTCTGTTTTTTTAGCTGGGAGGCATATGGGATCTTAGCTCCCAACCATGGATCTAACATGCACTCCCTGCATTGGAAGGCAAAGTCTTAACCAATGGACCACCAGGGAAGCCCCTCAATAATTACTTTTATTAAATACTGACCTTTAGTACATGCCTTTCTAATATCTGATGTGACAAAACAGGAAGTACACATAAAGCCCTTGTGCTGCATGGTGAAGTGCGACTGTTGTTGCAAACAAAAACACCTGCGTAACTGCACTGAGCAAGCTGCTCCATGTGTGTGCTGAGTCGCACAGTCGTGTCCAACTCTTTGTGACGCCATGGACTGTAGCCTGCCAGGCTCCTCTGTTCATGGGATTCTCCAGGCAAGAATACTGGAGTGGGTTGCCATGCCCTTCTCCAGGGGATCTTCCTGACCCAAGGATCGAACCCAATCTCCCGCACTGCAGGCAGATTCTCTGCCTTATGAGCCACCAGGGAAGCTTTATGGACACCATTTTTTTACTTGAAAGGCTGACATGATTATTCAGTCTTGAATATTTCAGTAATGTTTTCTCAAAAACAACTGAAGGGAGACTACTGCCACAAGGAACGTTACTGATGGAATCTTTTTTTTTTAACCAAGGATAAAATTTGAGCTCTGAAATGAGATTTTGAAAAATGTGCATCTGCCACTGTGACCATGATAGCGTTCCAGTCTTTACCGACTTTCATGATGAGACAGAGTGATATTATTGAATACAAATGTTTAAAAAATCTGCATAATTCAGGGAATCAGCACTTTGCAATTAACAAATGATTAATGCTACAAAATTATACATCATAAAGATTCACTCAAATTTTAAGCTAAACCAAAGGATTTCAATGTAACAAAGTGTGAAAGCATGAAAATATATTTGTTATAGTATGAACTGGGAAGAGTATTTCAGCCAGCAGAGTGGTAAGTACCTTATGATACCAGTACAGATTCCACATTGTAACTAATCTTTAAGGAACTATCATTTGCTGAGTTGTGGAATAGAATCAAAGAACAGGCACAACCATCTAAAAGGCTATCAGAACACTCCCTTTTCCAGTTACATACCTACATGATGCTACATTTTAATACACTTCAACCAAAACAACGTATTGAAACAGACTGAATGCAGATACAAATAAAAGGATATAGATGTCTTGTACTAGACAGACAGTAATGAAATGTGCAAATATGTACAAAAATACCACTCTTCTAATTCTTTTTTAGAAAATATATTCACATAAATATTTTACATATGCTAAAATGTAATGAACTGATGAATTTTAGGTGGAGTAATAAATATTTACAGTTTTTTCTCAGCTTTGATGGCTAATATGGCAAATACCAACACATTATGCCTCATGGGCCCCCATAACTTTAGGGTCAAGGGGCCTGGGGAACTGCTGAACCAAAACAATCTCTCTGGGATGGCAAAAAGTTGGACATGACTGAGTGATTGAACTGAACTGATCAAAGTTTAATAGTGAACAATATAACCCCGTCTTTCTCTATACAATAGAAAAAATTTTTGCTATGTTGTTTTGCCAACAGAAGACAGAAAATGCAGAGCCAAGAAAAGGGAACCCAAGAACTACTAAATATTTTTAAATGTGTTTCCCCAAAAAGCTTCATATTATGGGGCTCTGAAATCCTGTTTCTTTGAGGTCTTCCAAGAAAAATACATATTTTTGAATTGCTCTCCAGGTATCTGACACAAGTCTGACTCTGTGTCCTTGTAAAGTATGTAGCAAGGAGAGTAAGCAGCAGTTAACTAAAGAGTGGAAATCAATATTATCAGCAATGGAAATTTTATTTGACCTCCACAGTTACTGAAGTACCCACATCCTATTTTACCTCTTCTCATCTTCTACTTTGTCCCCCACCTCCCCATATTTTCCCCTATTCTATTTACTCATAATACCAGACAGGAAAAATTGAGAAGAGAATGTACAAAGAGGAAGCAAGGCACAGAAACTTAAGAGGTCTCAAATCAAAACAGCATGCCCTTGCCGTGTTTCCCCTAAGCTTCCATTTCCTTTAAAGAGCATGAAGGAAAGAGACAGCACTCACCGTCTTTAAGTTCCACATAACCAGTGAGTATCTGTTTTCTCTCCTTACCCCAACTAAGGGTTTACAGACAGGCTATGTCTTTTGTGATACAGATGATACAGAATCAAAGAACCTTTGAGTTAGATGAGACCTTAACAGAATGTTCCTTTCATTATAAAAGAAAAGACCCTAAAGCTGAAAAATGTGTTAAAATGTTAAGCCACATGTCACACACAACAAGTTTTTGGCAAGACCAGCAGCAGATTCCAAATTTCTCAGCTTCCAGTACAATGATCTTTCTAATATATGAAGTTGCTCCCTTATTTTCTTTCCCTGTGCAAAAGGAATATTGCTATTGGACTCAAAATGCTTTTTTAAAAAAGTGTCTCTTTTAAGTATTGAAATTCTGACCATATAAAACAAATCAGAAACTAAATCTGTTATACAGTCCCCAAAGATATGTGGGTTTTAAGTTTTATGTTCCCCATCAAGCTATGTCTCAAAGGGGGGCTGCCATCACACTATAGGAATCATCCTTGCACGCCATGAAATTCCATCTCATAGATGAAAACTAATACCGGGGGAAATAGGCTCAATTAACTGCATCCTCTTTGGTTTTGTTAGTTTTGAGATGCTCCCATTATTAACAAGCCATGTAAGTAAGCCTTTCACTGATCTAATAATTTCCAACAAGTCCTATTGATGGTTCCATATTTCCCAGTTGCGTACACTGAACTTCTAGTATAAAAATAATCTTTTCTCAAAATAAGGACCCACTTGCATTCCAGAACACCCACTAACTAGAACACCCACTCTTAGCCCTGAGAAAGGATTCATTCTGGCAACTTTTGATCAGTAGAAAAGGAAGTTATTAGTTAAGATTATTTGTAAACAGTCTGCTTTCCTGCTGAGCAGCCTGAGAAAGAACCAACAAAGAAAGAACCAAGATACAGATCTGGGGAGCCTGCAAGATCAGAGGGTGACACAGGCAAAACAAAAGGTGAGGAAACAATATTGCCTCGTTATTATCATTTTCTTTTAGGAAAGAAATACAAGGCAAATTGCCCAAAGTCAAATTTGCTCCCAAATGTAAAGGGGTCAGGGAAAACACACCCAACATTTTCTTCATTATCATTCAAAGGATGTTAATTTTGGCTTATTAGTTGTCAGGCTGGGGCTACAGAGACAAATATATTGTCCCAGTTCATTAACTACCCTCTTATATCAATTTTCTAGCTTTCTGTGAGAAGGGAGATCTGCTGTTTACAATTCCTCAACCACTCATACAAATCAATTAAATGAACATTTCCTCCCACTTCAGTGTGCTAAAGGAAAAAGTGAGATTCTGGGGAGGAGGAGGTGAGAGGGAATTATTCAAGCAGTGAAGGCAAACTTGGAATATTGCTTATTAGAAAAATTTCCCTTTAGCCCTCGTGGATCATGAAACATGGATTTCAGATGTTTTCTTCAACACCTAAAACTGTTTTTTTGTCTCTTCCTTTGTATTTTTACTCTTACTTCAGTAGCTGGTGAGTTATCACTTTATACCTAGATTTTATGCCAATGGCTACTATCTCCTACTCCCCTCTCTCCCTCTTCTAACCTGGTCTTGCTGCTTTCTCCCTTAAGTCTTCTCCAGGCTTATAAACCTCACTGATTCCACAGTGCATCCTCTGCTCTGTCCTAACCTATCTTACCTTTTCAGGCTTCTTTCCTATTATTCTCCATTAAAAACACCCAGAAGGAGAAAAACATGTTGACAGTACTCTTCCAACCTAAGTAACCTCCTTTCCCCATTTTGCCTTAGTCATCCTTACCTTGAGTGTTTGCAGATGCTGTATTTTTCCCCTGGAATGTACTTGCGCCTCTCCCCACTGAGAAAGAATGCTTTACCAATCTTTTACCGCTTAATTATATACTGCTTTATAATGTTATGCACCTCTGTATGTATCCATCTCTTCTGCTGGAATATAAGGTCCTTATTGGCAGAGACTATTTTATATTACTTTTAACCCCGTTAAAGGACCTGGCTCCGACTAAACACACTAGGCATTTAATAAATATTTAAAAAGCAAAACTGCAGTAAGTATCAAGTTGTTTAGTCACTAGGTCATGTCTGACTCTTGCAACCCTAAAGACTAGAGCCCGCCAGGCTCCTCTGTCCATGGGATTTCCCAGGCAAGAATACTGGAGTGGGTTGCCATTTCCTTCTCCAGGGGATCTTTCCAACCCAGGGATCAAACCCATGTCTCCTGCGTTGGCAGGCAGATTCCTTACCACTGAGCCACCTGGGAAGCCGCACTAAGTATCAAGAATCCTCATCAAATTTCCTTCTATGAAAGCTAATCACTTATCTTCCACGCCTCCTCTCAATATAAAAACTGAATCCAACCAACTATAACTAAGATGACATAGTTTCTTGCAGTTGCTATGAAATGTACAACAGGTTACTGACAACTGGACCAGAAAAACTTGGTCATCCTTCACCTCTGGCTGTGGTACTGAGAGATAATATACAAATTTCATCATTTGATGCTGTTTAAAAATCATGCAGAAAAAGTTCGTATCATTTGGGGGGATAAAAGTGTCCCTCGAGTCAAAAATGCCATGGACTGCTCCCTTCAAGGATGGTATTAGCTTAGACTGTTTGTAAACAGTGTGCTTTCCAGCTGAGTAGCCTGAGAAACAAAGAACAAGGAAAGAACCAACACTATTTCCATCGAAAACCCACTCACCCAAATAATCAAATGGGTCTGGTCCTAAAGAGTATAAGCTCAAAAGGCTTCCTAGTATTTATAAAGCTGACATTTTCACTTATGAGCATTTAACTGAATTCTACTGAATTTTAATTCCTGTACTGACAACATGCAAGTTCATGTGAAAACAAAAAGGAAAATCCACTTTCCACTTTCTTTAGCAATGGAAACAACCATTTGTAGGGAAAAAAAAAATCCCCTCCATATTAAAAGTTCAAAGGTTGCCAGCAGTCCTGATGTAGTTAACATAACTACTTCTGGGAAAACATAGGCCAAGAGTAGAGATAAGAAAAACAAAACAAACATGTGGCCTGGTACTGACATGCAAAAACTACTTTTTAAATATATCCAGATTCCAAACACAGTGTAGAATCTACAGTTTCAAGTCTGGTCTAAACTACTATCATCTGTTCACCTGGATTATGGGATTAGACTCAACTGGTTTTTCTTCTTCTGTACTTAACCACCCACCATTTATTCTCCATACAGCAGCCAGAATGATCTCATTAAGACAGTAGTGATTTACGCTACTCCTTTTCCTAAAACTCTCCAATGACTTGCCATCTCATGCAGAGTTAGAATTCTTATAATGCCTGCCAAGTCCTGTGTCCAAGATTCCTAGGAAATGTTTCTGATTATCACATGAAGAAGGGGAGCGTCTGCAGTTTAGTTGGTACTACCAGAGTTTCAAATAGCCTATGGAACATTCATGTTAGTGAATTATGTTAGTGAGTTATGTGAATTTTGTCCTTTCATTATACTCTGAATTTTTCAGAATGCCTCCTTCATGTAAATTAAGGGAAGGCTGCACTTTGATATAGGACATTATCAATAATTACTCACCATTTCACAAAATCCCATCACAATTACTGTTTACAGTATTTGAGTCAGCAATATACACACATGCTTAAGTCCTAACTTATAACTCTTAAAGTCAGACACTCTACATAATCACCGCTTCAGTCCTGTCCAACTCTGTGCGACCCCACAGACGGCAGCCCACCAGGCTCCCCCGTCCCTGGGATTCTCCAGGCAAGAACACTGGAGTGGGTTGCCATTTCCTTCTCCAATGCATGAAAGTGAAAAGTGAAAGTGAAGTCACTCACTCGTGTCCGACTCTTAGCGACCCCATGGACTACAGCCTACCAGGCCCTCCGTCAATGGGATTTTCCAGGCAAGAGTACTGGAGTGGGGTGCCATTGCCTTCTCCAACTTGTATTCTGAATTGTCATACATAATGAAATATACTACTTTCATTTACGTCTTCTTTATATTAAGTTGGAAACACTGTATTATTTTAAGTGCTTATATTATCTGTATTTCATTTCAGAGGAGAAAAGGGATTTTTACAATGTATTTGTATAAATATATACAACATATTACAAATATATAAAATAGAGTGTTCATCTTATCATGTCCCTGTACAACATGCACTTACTCTCAAACCCCTCATTTCCCACTATTCTTTCCATCATTCATTATGCTCCACACACAGTGTCCTTCATGACTACTTCTTGAAAACTTCAGGCAGTTCCAGCCACGGGACCTTTGTACTTGCTGTTTCTTCTGACTGGAATGTTCTTTCCCCAAGTATAAACATTACTCACTCTCTCAACTCCAATTCTCACTATTCAATAAATAGTACTGCATGCCATAAATTGTGAAAAAACATTTGCAACAATATACTCAGTGGAAGACTGATACCCAGAATATGAAAACACTGATATGCAATATATAACATAGATAACCAACAAGGACCTAATCTGTACCACAGGGAACTACACTCAATATTCTGTAATAACCAATAAGGGAAAGGAATCTGTTGCTGCTGCTACTGCTGCTAAGTCGCTTCAGTCGTGTCCGACTCTGTGCGACCCCATAGATGGCAGCCCACCAGGCTCCCCTGACCCTGGGATTCTCCAGGCAAGAAAGAGAATATATATATATATCTGTATAACTGAATTATTTTGCTGTATACCTGAAACTAACACAATATTGTACATCAACTATGCTTCAATAAATAAATAAAACCTGCAAAAAACAAACATAAAAAAGACAATACAATATAAAGTATCACAGAAGAGGAAACGAGTGGTCAATAATCATAAGAAAAAAAAATCTCAATTTCAATAGTTATTGGGGAAAAGCAAATTAAAATCACATCAAGGCCCCATTTTACATCCATGAGGTTTGCAAAAGTTTAAGACTGAAAATACTGGATACTGGCAAAGATGTAGAACAGCACACCCTGCTGATGGGAGTTCAAATTCCTTCTTCCCTCTAAAAAGTTACATTTGTCTAGTCAAGTTGAAGCTATGAACATGTACTTCCACTATTCTGTATATACACCTGAAGGCATACTGGAATTACCTAGAAAGTCTCAAAAAAATACAAATACTTGAGTCCCATTTCCCAGAGATTCTTATTTAATAGAAATATAATACTGAGGGAAAAAAGCTCATCCGAGAAAAACAGTATGATTCCATTTGTGTAAGTTGAGGAACATTCAAATTGAAACAATTTTTCCTAGGGATCCATCCATATGGCAAAACTATTTTTTTTTTTAAAGCATAAGAATAAAACACAAAATCAGGATAGTGGGAAAAGGCGGGAGATGGAACAGGGAGGGCAGAGTGGAGGATCAAAGGACTTTATAATGCCCTATGTCTTAAGTTTAGTATTTCAGTGGTACAATTGTATGCATTATACTGCCCAGAGCTTATACTAATAGGTTATTTATACACATAAAACTGCAGCACCCATAGTTCTTGCCAACAGTAGCCTATCAGTAAATGTTGTTACTCTCCTTCTTCATGACCCAGATAATCACGATGGTGTGATCCCTCACTTAGAGCCAGACATCCTGGAATGTGAAGTCAAGTGGGCCTTAGGAAGCAGCATTACGAACAAAGCTAGTGGAGGTGATGGAATTCCAGTTGAGCTATTCCAAATCCTGAAAGACAATGCTGTGAAAGTGCTGCCCTCAATATGCCAGCAAATTGGGAAAACTCAGCAGTGGCCACAGGACTGGAAAAGGTCAGTTTTCATTCCAGTCCGAAAGAAAGGTAATGTCAAAGAATGCTCAAACTACCGCACAATTGCACTCATCTCACACGCTAGTAAAGTAATGCTCAAAATTCTCTAAGCCAGGCTTCAGTAATACGTGAACCGTGAACTTCCTGATGTTCAAGCTGGTTTTAGAAAAGGCAGAGGAACCAGAGATCAAATTGCCAACATCCGCTAGCTCGTTCTTCGAAAAAGGAAGAGAGTTCCAGAAAAACATCTATCTCTGCTTTATTGACTATGCCAAAGCCTTTGACTGTGTGGATCACAAGAAACTGTGGAAAATTCTGAAAGAGATGGGAATACCAGACCACCTGATCTGCCTCTTGAGAAACCTAGGAAGCAACAGGAAGCAACAGTTAGAACTGGACATGGAACAAGAGACTGGTTCCAAATAGGAAAAGGAGTACATCAAGGCTGTATTGTCACCCTGCTTATTTATTTATTTATTTATTTTTATATATATATATACACACACACATACACATATATATGGATATGTTTATATAGACATGCATTTAAATAGTTAAGACCAAAACAGGGCTAAATTAGGGATTTTTGCAAATACTTTCTTGATCCTCACAACTGCCCTGGGAGAGAGTATTGCTTCTTTATTGTAACTGCAATATACTTGATTTTAACTTATATGCAGAGTACATCATGAGAAATGCTGGGCTGGAAGAATCACAAGCTGGAATCAAGATCGCTGGGAGAAATAATAACTTCAGATATGCAGATGACACCACTCTTATGGCAGAAAGTGAAGAAGAACTAAACAGGCTCTTGATGAATGTGAAAGAGGAGAGTGAAAAAGTTGGCTTAAAGCTCAACTTCGATTCAGAAAACTAAGATCATGGCATCTGGTCCCATCACTTCATGGCAAATAGATGGGGAAACAGTGGCTGACTTTATTTTTCTGGGCTCCAAAATCACTGTAGATGGTGACTGTAGCCATGAAATTAAAAGACAGTTACTCCTTGGAAGGAAAGTTATGACCAACCTAGATCAGATCAGATCAGTCGCTCAGTCGTGTCCGACTCTTTGCGACCCCATGAATCGCAGCACGCCAGGCCTCCCTATCCAGCACCAATTCCTGGAGTTAACTGAGACTCACGTCCATCGAGTCGGTGATGCCATCCAGCCATCTCATCCTCTGTCATCCCCTTCTCCTCTTGCCCCCAATCCCTCCCAGCATCAGAGTCTTTTCCAAAGAGTCAACTCTTTACATGAGGTGGCCAAAGTACTGGAGTTTCAGCTTCAGCATCATTCCTTCCAAAGAAATCCCAGGGCTGATCTCCTTCAGAATGGACTGGTTGGATCTCCTTGCAGTCCAAGGGACTTGCAAGAGTCTTCTCCAACACCACAGTTCAAAAGCATCAATTCTTCAGTGCTCAGCCTTCTTCACAGTCCAACTCTTCACATCCATACATGACCAGAGGAAAAACCATAGCCTTGACTAGACGGACCTTTGTTGGCTAAGTAATGTCTCTGCTTTTGAATATGCTATCTAGGTTGGTCATAACTTTCCTTCCAAGGAGTAAGGGTCTTTTAATTTCATGGCTGCATTCACCATCTGCAGTGATTTTGGAGCCCCCCAAAATAAAGTCTGACACTGTTTCCACTGTTTCCCAATCTATTTCCCATGAAGTGATGGGACCGGATGCCATGATCTTCGTTTTCTGAATGTTGAGCTTTAAGCCAACTTTTTCACTCTACACTTTCACTTTCATCAAGAGGCTTTTGAGTTCCTCTTCACTTTCTGCCATAAGGGTGGTGTCATCTGCATATCTGAGGTTATTGACATTTCTCCCAGCAATCTTGATTCCAGCTTGTGTTTCTTCCAGTCCAGCGTTTCTCATGATGTACTCTGCATATAAGTTAAATAAGCAGGGTGACAATATACAGCCTTGACGAACTCCTTTTCCTATTTGGAACCAGTCTGTTGTTCCATGTCCAGTTCTAACTGTTGCTTCCTGACCTGCATACAGATTTCTCAAGAGGCAGATCAGGTGGTCTGGTATTCCCATCTCTTTCAGAATTTTCCACAGTTTATTGTGATCCACACAGTCAAAGGCTTTGGCATAGTCAATAAAGCAGAAATTGATGTTTTTCTGGAACTCTCTTGCTTTTTCCATAATTCAGTGGATGTTGGCAATGTGATCTCTGGTTCCTCTGCCTTTTCTAAAACCAGCTTGAACATCAGGAAGTTCACGGTTCACATACTGCTTAAGCCTGGCTTGGAGAATTTTGAGCATTCCTTTACTAGTGTGTGAGATGAGTGCAATTGTGCGGTAGTTTGAACATTCTTTGGCATTGCCTTTCTTTGGGATTGGAAGGAACACTGACCTTTTCCAGTCCTGTGGCCACTGCTGAGTTTTCCAAATTTGCTGGCATATTGAGTGCAGCACTTTCACAGCATCATCTTTCAGGATTTGAAATAGCTCAACTGGAATTCTATCACCTCCACTAGCTTTGTTCATAGTGATGTTTTCTAAGGCCCACTTGACTTCACATTCCAGGTGAAGTGATCACACCATCATCATTATCTGGGTTGTGAAGCTCTTTTTTGTACAGTTCTTCTGTGTATTCTTGCCATCTCTTCTTAATATCTTCTGCTTCTGTTAGGTCCATACCATTTCTGTCCTTTATTGAGTCCATCTGTCCATGAAATGTTCCCTTGGTATCTCTGATTTTCTTGAAGAGATCTCTAATCTTTCCCATTCTATTGTTTTCCTCTATTTCTTTGCATTGATCACTAAGGGAGGCTTTCTTATCTTTCCTTGCTATTCTTTGGAACTCTGCATTCAAATGGGTATATCTTTCCTTTTCTACTTTGTTTTTCGCTTCCCTTCTTTTCACAGCTATTTGTAAGGCCTCCTCAGACACCCATTTTGCTTATTTGCATTTCTTTTTCTTGGGGATGGTCTTGATTCCTGTCTCTGTAGAATTTTACGAACATCCACCCACAGTTCATCAGGCACTCTATCTATCAGATCTAGTCCCTTAAATCTATTTCTCACTTCTACTGTATAATCATAAGGGATTTGATTTAGGTCATACCTGAATGGTTTAGTGGTTTTCTCCACTTTCTTCAATTTCAGTCTGAATTTGGCAATAAGGAGTTCATGGTCTGAGCCACAGTCAGCTCCAGGTCTTGTTTTTGCTGACTGTATAGAGCTTCTCCATCTTTGGCTGCAAAGAATATAATCAATTTGATTTTGGTGTTGACTATCTGGTGGTGTCCATATGTAGAGTCTTCTCTTATGTTGTTGGAAGAGGGTCCCATCACTTCATGGCAAATAGATGGGGAAACAGTGGCTGACTTTATATTTTGGGGCTCCAAAATCACTGCAGTTGGTGACTGCAGCCGTGAAAATAAAAGACGCTTACTCCTTGGAAGAAAAGTTATGACCAACCTAGACAGCATATTCAAAAGTAGAGACATTACTTTGCCAACAAAGATCCGTCTAGTCAAGGCTATGGTTTTTCCAGTGATCATGTATGGATGTGAGAGTTGGACTGTGAAGAAAGCTGAGCGCTGAAGAATTGGCGCTTTTGAACTGTGGTGTTGGAGGAGACTCTTGAGAGTCCCTTGGATTGCAAGGAGATCCAACCGGTCCATCCTAAAGGACATCAGTCCTGAGTGTTCATTGGAAGGACTGATGTTGAAGATGAAACTCCAATACTTTGGCCACCTGATGCGAAGAGCTGACTCATTTGAAAAGAACCTGATGCTGGGAAAGATTGAGAGCAGGAGGAGAAGGGGACGACGGAGGATGAGATGTTTGGATGGCATTACCGACTCGAAGGACATGTGTTTGGGTAAACTCCAGGAGTTGGTGATGGACAGGGAGGCCTGGCATGCTGCGGTTCATGGGGTTGCAAAGAGTCAGAAACGACTGAGAGACTGAACTGAACTGAAAGTACTATACAGATATTAGTTGATTTAACATACTTTACAAATGTTAGATGGGTTCCCAGCTGGCTCAGTGGTAAAGAACCCACCTGTCAATGCAAGAGACGCAGGAGAGACGGTTCAATCGCTGGGTTGGGAAGATGTCCTAGAGGAAGGCGTGGCAACCCACTCCAGTATTCTTGCCTAGGAAATTCAATGGACAGAGAAACCTGGTAGGCTACAGTCCATGGGTTTGTGGAACAGCTGGATGGCACTAAGCAACTAAACAATGACAAACTTTTACCTGGATTATCTTTTTTTGTTTGTTTTTAAGTAATACATGCATATGATCAAAAATTCAAATAATATACAACAGTGGGCCCCATGTCCAGGGGTGAATGTACTATGAGTACCTAACTTCTAGATATGTCCTAGGCATCTTTGACATCCAAAAACTGTACTTCCTTAATAGAAATAGAAATTCTCAACAGAAAAATAAATGACTAGTCAAAATTTTCTTTTACAACTGAAGCATAGTTGATATACAATGGTTTCAGGTGTACAGCAAAGTAACTCAGTTATATATACATCCGGATCTATTTTTTCAGAATCTTTTCCCTTACAAGTTATCACAAAGTATTGAGTTTAGCTCCCTGTGCTTTACAGAGGTCCTTGTTGTTCATGAAAATGACTGGTCTTAAGGATGAAAGTTGTACAAAACTAAAAGAAGCCACAAGTATCATCAACAAGCACACAAATTTTCCACCATTGTCAGGTAGTATGGAGGGCAGTTTTCCCCATAAGGATCTTACAATCTAGATGAGGAAACAAAACTAATGTCAAAGAACAACTAAAGGACATTGACAACTAAACTACTAAATCGGAAATGACAACTAAACAGGGGTTGGAAGAAAAGAGTTGCTTGGAGAAGACGTCTGACTTGGGTTAGCCCTCATCCTATATAAAAAGATTAAAAGAAACAGGGAAGAGTACTGAAAAGTGAACATATCAAGCAGAACTAAAGTGATGTGTGCCATAAATAACTTAGCCATAAGAATTCATAAGCACCGAAATTCCCAAGGCCAAGTAAGTTCTCATTACCACTTCTAGAATGCACAACAGTTTGGAAGATAAGCCTCTAGTGTTTACAGCAGCCTGCTTCTGTCAATACATATTACATTTTCCTTATTTTTGATTAGCAATGTTAAGTTTTCATATGGTGCAGTGGTAAAGAATCTGCCTGCCAATGCAGTATTCTTGCCTGGAAAATTCCATGGGCAGAGGAGCTGGGTGGGTTACAGATCATGGGGTAGCAAAAATTCAGACATAACTGAGCATGTAAGCATGCACGGCGTCTTTCACATTGTATAAGTAGGACATTGAGAACCATGGCAGTAAAAAGTAGTCCCAAAACGACTGGCTTTTTCTTCTTCTGGCATGACAGTGTGGGGAGTTCCACAGACCCACTCCTCAGTGAAACTGGTGAAAGTTATAAAATAAAATAAAAAAACAAAAACCTACCCCCATCCCAGCCTTCTAAAGTCCCTTTAAATGGTCCTAAGTGCTTATGGCAAATGAAGAAACACAGAATTCAAGAAAATCTACTAGAACTTGGTAATGACAAGGAACTTTAGTGGTGTCTATAAACGACAATCTTGCTCCCACCCTTCCCCATCACAGCTAAGCAGGACAGAATCTCCACCCCAGACTGATGCCAAGGACACAGGGTTCTTCCGAACCCCAGCTCTTAGGCAGAGAACTATTTCAGCAGGATGAGCACCATAGCATGCTGGCATTTCTCATCTTGCCCACAGTTACTTGATGCTGAGGCTACACAGAGTGTGAGTATGGCCAAGAGGTAGCGGCTCCTGGAATGGAGGGTCTACATTTGGTGAGGAACTGCTAAGAACACTAGACCCAAATTCTCTTGCCCCAGCTCAAACCAACAAGACCTGGGGCTGTAGCCACCACTCAACTGAGGACTCAGCTCCTAAACTGTAATGTCACTTTCAGAGAAGTGTCCATTGTTCCTGCCCTCAGCCCTAGAGCCTGATTCACAGAGTCACCAGGGCTAGAAGCAATCATAAACCAGACTTCCAAGCCTCTCTCCAAAGGAACTGACTTTATTAGCAACAGGGTGTGGATAATCTCAAACCTAAGGGTGCTCTTAAAAACTGTGGTTGTAGTGATAGGCCACTGGGAAGAGACTGACATTCACTGGAGATAAAGGCTGAATAAACTATAGATCTGCTAGTTTGCAGAAAGAAATGGAAAGAGACAGGTAGGAAGAGATCTTTTGGGGGTCAGAATAAATTTCAAAAACCGACCTTAGGAAGCGTATCTTTAAAGTTGCCTGAATTTGACTGCAATAGTCTGTGAAGCAACCTATGTCCGTGAACACTGTTGAAAACAAAAGAGCAAGCAGCTGTAATTAGTTTAAGAGCTGGGTATGGTCTGGGAAAGAAATAGCCAAAGAGAGTCCTGCCAGAATCAATGTTATCCCTGGGTGGTAGTGGGCATACCCCCGGCTACATCCACTGAGGGGCAACACTGAAGACTTCACACTGCAGGGGGAGGGGAAAAGATAGATTTGTATCTAGAATAAAGAATTCCTATAACTCAACGACAAAAAGACCAATCAGGCAATTAAAAATTGGGCAAAGGACTGAAACAGATATCTCTCCAAAGAAGATATACAAATGGTCAATAGCCACAAAAGGATCTTCAACATCCTTAGACATTAGGGAATGGCAAATCGAAGCAACAAGATAACCACTTCCCATCCATCTGGATGGCTGTAATCAAACTGAAAATAATCAGCACTGGTGAGAATACAGTAAAAGTGGAACTCTCAAATATCACTGGTGGGAATATAACACGCTGCAACCACTGCAGAAAATAATTTGGTAGTTCCTCAGTAAGTTAAACACAGAACATACACATGTGACCCAGCAATCCCACTCCTAGAAATATATTCAAAAGAACTGAAAATATGTGTTCAAACAGAAATTTTAACATGAATGTTCATAGTATTATTATTTGCAAAAGCCAAAGGTGGAAATAACCCAATGAACATCAGTGAATGAATGGTTAAACAAAATGTGATATATCCATACAATGGAATATTATTCAGCAATAAAAAGAAATAAAATTCTGATACAAGTTAACAGAAGGCAGACACAAAAGGCCAGGCACTGTATGATTCCATTTATATGAAATATCCAGAAATCCACAGAGACAAGAAGTAGATGTGAGATTACTAGGAATTGGAGGTAAAAGGAAATGAGGAATTTTGGCTACAGAGCTTCTGCTGGGGTGCTGAAGAATTCTGGAACTATATAGCAGTGATGGTTGTACAACACTGTGACTATATGGTATGAACAGTTCATTAAAAATGGTTACTGTAATACATTTTATATTATGTACATACCCACAATAATAAAAGCAAAACAATCTAATGCCAAACTTCAGTACATACTATGAGAATTCCCACAGTATAAGATTCAGATATAAAACTACACACCTTCACAGGTTCCGTTTAATAGACTTTCTTTTTTTTTTTTTTTTTAGACTTTCAAATTATTCTTCACTTTATTTTTTTTTTTTCTTTTTTGGGCTCATAAAATCTGTTTTTTTTTTTTTTATACAATGGAAATGACAAATAGTTTCAAGAGATTAGATCAGATAGAGTGCCCAAAGAACTTTTTTTTTTTTTCTTTTTATTTTATTCCTTTATTTCTCATGTGTTCCCCATCCTGAACCCTCCTCCCTTCCCATACCATCCCTCTGGGTCGTCCCAGTGCACCAGCCCCAAGCATCCAGCATCGTGCATTGAACCTGGACTGGCATCTCGTTTCATTTGGCTACAGAGCTTCTGCTGGGGTGCTGAAGAATTCTGGAACTATATAGCAGTGATGGTTGTACAACACTGTGACTATATGGTATGAACAGTTCATTAAAAATGGTTACAGTAATACATTTTATATTATGTACATACCCACGATAATAAAAGCAAAACAATCTAATGCCAAACTTCAGTACATACTATGAGAATTCCCACAGTATAAGATTCAGATATAAAACTACACACCTTCACAGGTTCCGTTTAATAGACTTTCTTTTTTTTTTTTTTTAGACTTTCAATTTATTCTTCACTTTAAAAAGTATTTAAATGTATAAATGCTGGACCTGAATACTGTTCCTATTATGTAAAGTATTACTCCAAGATTTTCTCAGCCTAATTTAATTTCACAATATGTGATTATTCATCTAGCACATTTTGGCATAGAACTGTAATTAAAAGCTTAAATATGAATCACATATTTACATATAAACTGTATCTTATCGAAAGAAAAAGGCAAACAGAAAATCCACAGTGAAATACCACTTCACACTGTCTGGTATTGCTATAATAAAAAAACAAGAAGAAGAGCAATAATAAGTGTTGGCTACACTCAGGAGAAATTGGAACCTTCATACACTGCTGCTGGGAATGTAAAACAACACAGTCACTTTGGAAAATGGTTTGGTGGTCTCTCAAAATATTAAACATAAAGCTACCATGTGATCCACCAATTCCACCCAAGAGAAATAATATCCAAATGTTTTCACAAGTATTCACAGTAGCATTAGTCATAATAGCCAAAAGATAGAAATAATCCAAATATCCATCAATGCCTAAATGGATTATAAAACACTGGATATCTTTATAATAGAATACTAGTCAGATATAAAAAGGAATCAAGCACTGTTGTATGCTACATGTATGAACCTCAAAAACTTTGTGCTAAATGAAAAAAACCAGACAGAAAAGGCCATATGTAGTATGACTGCATTTATAGGAAATACTCCAGAAGAGACAAATCTATACAGAGTGGCTAAGCAGTTACCCAGAGCTTGGGGTGGGAACGAGAAGAGACTGCTAATGAGTGCGTAGTAAGTTTCAATACGGGGTGATGTAATGCTCTAAAATTAAACTGTGAGGATGGCTGCATAACTCTGTCACTGTACTGAAAACTATGGAACAGGATCCTACACCCCACCTTTATTTTTTATGATTCACCAATATAAATCTTTTAATCTTCCATCCAGAGCCCAGTGAAAACCCCCACACTAATTTCAACTGCTTGACTCTGCTCACACTGTTCCCCTACCTAAAATGCTCTCCCTAGTGTAGAGTACAGGGGCTTCCCTGGTAAGTGCAGATGGTAAAGAATACGCCTGCAATGCAAGAGACCCAGGTTTGATCCCTGGGTCAGGAAGATCCACTGGAGAAGGGACTGGCAACTCACCCCAGTATTCTCGCCTACAGAATTCCACGGACAGACCATGGGGTCACAAAAAGTCGGACACAACTAAGCAACTAACACACACACACACACACACACAGGGTACAGTTAATTTACATACTTATTTTGAAGATGTTTCTGATCAAGTCAGTCCTCATGAACCTAATCAGTCCTCATGAACCTAATCAGTCCTCATGAACCTAATTATATTCTAGATTTCATATATACCACTTAAAACGGTAACACTGTAACCTCAAATATATACATAAAGCAGTTCCACCTTACTTCCTATCAATGTTTAGATTTTGCCAGAATCTCTAATTCATGCTTTTAATCTCTTTTATCTTCTCAGAGATAAACCACTCACTGCAGAATCATGAGGATCAAACATAATTGTGGGAACTCAAATAGGGCTCTAAGACAAAGAGGAAAAAAGTGTACAACCAGGGACTATTGTAGGATAAGTAGCATCAAGAGTGAATGAAAAGAACCTCTATGGTGGTTCAGTGGTTAAGAATCCCCCTGCCAATGCAAGGGTCATGGGTTCGAACCCTGGTCCGGGCAGATCCCACATGCCAAAGGACAACAGAGCCCGTGTGCCACAACTACTAAGCCTGTGCTCTAGAGTCCACGAGGTGCAACTACTGAGCCTATGTGTTGCAACTACTGAAGCCCAAGTGCTCCAGAGCCCATGCTGTGCAACAAGGGAAGCCACTGCAACAGGAAGCCCACACACTGCCACGAGAGAGTAGCCCCCGCTCGACACAACCAGAGAAAAGTCCACCCAGCAATGAAGGCGCAGTGCAGCCAAAAATAACTAACAATTCTTTAAAAAAAAAAAAAAAAAAAAGTGAATGAAATGTGCACTCCTTTCTCTATCAAATCCTGCAAACACACCTGCTTCACCGACCAGAACTGTGACTACATCTTTATATCCCTCTTAATAGCGAGCAACTTTTCTGGTGGCTCAGACAGTAAAGCGTCTGCCTACAATGTAGGAAACCCCAGTTCAATCCCTGAGTTGGGAAGATCTCCTGGAGAAGGAAATGGCAATCCACTTCAGTATTCTTGCCTGGAGAATCCCATGGACAGAGGAGGCTGACGGACTACTGTCCGTGGGGTCGCCAAGAGTCGGACACGACTGAACGACTTCACTTTCACTTTTTTCAGTTAATAGTGAGCACATCATCTTGAACACAGATGGTACCAAACGTCTGCTGAATAAGAAACTGATGCTTTGAAAGCAACTTCCTACATGTTTGTTCAGTAGTACCCAAACCTTAACAAGTACCTGAAATTGTAAAGCAGGAAATACGGATGAGGAAAAAGAAAATGAAAATGATGGGACACACACTCACTTCTCGACAGTGTATGATGTTCTTACTGTGTATTTCAAGGTGGCCACCTTACTGCTTTCCTCAAACCTAAGTATGTATACCAGGCATCCTTACCTTTAAGTAGTCACTGCACTTCATCATTATCAGAGGAAAAAAAGAACACTAATACGAGAAGCAAAAATTTAGGTATGACACTTCACTTTCTCCTAATAGTGGAGTGCCAAGACTCAAACTCCTATCTCTCTACATGCAGTCAGGAAGAAACCCACACCATGAAGCTTGGAAGCGCATTGATGTGTGAGGTGGGAATAAGGAGCACTGCTTTCAAAGGAAAGAGGGTTGGCAGGGGCAAAAGGCAAGTCTTAGGAGATGAACTGCTGAAAACAGCAAAGACAATGGGTCATTAAAAAAAAAAAAAGCCACAGATTGGAATTTGATCTAGACCCTAACTGCAGGAGCCTAGGATCAATCAATTCAAGAGCATCTCTTTCTGACACTCTGAATAAACAAAGCTAATTCCACTATCTAAAATTCCTCAGCATGGCCCTGAAGAACTATGAACATAGAAGTTATTTGTTTTACTTCTGTTTAGTCACTCAGTTGTGTCTGACTCTCTGTGAGCCCATGGACTGTAGCGCGCCAGGCTCCTCTGTCCATGGGATACTCCAGTATCCAGGCAAGGATACTGGAGTGGGTTGCCATTTCCTTCTCCAGAGAATCTTCCTGACCCAGGATCAAATGTGCGTCTCCTACACTGGCAGGTGGATTCTTTATCACTGAGCCACCAGGGAAGCCCTCTCATTTATTAAGCTTCAGAAATTCATTTTCCCCTTTCTATACATTTATACTTGCCTTGTGTTGTTTAGAGTCAAAAACATACATGTTCTAATCATTCAGACTTGCCTGGAGGATTTCTCTGGTGGTAAAGCACTTAGCTCCGAATTTATCTTATTTAAGTTTGCTACACAAATATTTTTTATTTAATTTGGGCCTAATAATTCCCTTTATACTTATAAAAACTCCTTTTTAAAAATTTATTTATTTTTTAATCGAAGGATAAATGCTTTACACAATTTTGCTGTTTTCTGTCAAACGTCAACATGAATCAGCCATAGGTGTACATATGTCCCCTCACGTCAGGACAACTATTGTAGTGAATACACTGTTCGATTACATGAAGGGAAAGCATCATTACCAAGAGTCAGAATGTACTGAACCACAGAGAGTAGTTTTATACAGGTCCTGTCATTTGATGGAATCACCCAAATGTATAAAGAATTTTGACTTCCCTCAGAGACATAGAAATCAGTGAATAAATACAAAAAGCACCAATTATCAACATATATTTCTCTTTGTACGTTGTTATACTAACTGGCCAATGATTTTAAACAGGCTGTCTAACTGGCAAATGAAAGGCTTTCAATTGCCTACAAGTAAGAAAAACTGGTAACTTTTAAATTTCCTGCAACAAGTGCAGGCTAACAATGCCTGGCCCATAGAAGGAGCTCAAAAAATAATTGCTGAACAAAGGACTGAAATAAAAGCCTTCACGAGGTATACAGACTAAATCATTTTTATGAAAAATACATTTTCTAAAGACTCTGAAAAGAGAAAATATTCACATGTGTACTTTTCTATTTTAGTTTATCCCTTAAAATAAAAATTACACCCAAAAATGTTAACTGGGGCTTGAATCTGTATAAAAGATATCTTAGAATTTTTATTAATTTTTTCAAATTTCTCTAGCTTATCACTTCACAGTTATCAAAAAGGCAAATAGAGTGGTAAATTAAAAATCCACTCCTTTCACAAAGGAGGCAAGAATATACAATGGGGCAAAGACAACCTCTTCAATAAGTGGTGCTGGGAAGAAAACTGGACAGCTACGTGTAAAAGAATGAAATTAGAACACTTCCTAACACCATACACAAAGATAAACTCAAAATGGATTAAAGACCTATTAAGACCAGAAACTATATAACTTTTAGAGGAAAACCTAGGCAGAACACTCAATGACATAAATCAAAGTAAGATCCCCTATGACCCCCCCACCATAGAATAATGGAAATAAAAACAAAAGTAAACAAGTGGGACCTAAATAAACTTAAAAGTTTTTACACAGCAAAGGAAACTATAAACAAGGTGAAAAGACAACCCTCAGAATGGGAGACAGTAATAGTAAATGAAACAACTGACAAAGGATTAATTTCCAAAATAGATAAGCAGCTCATACAACTTAATACCAGAAAAACAACCAACCCAATCAAAAAGTGGGAAAAAGAACTAAACATTCATTTCTCCAAAGACATACACATGGCTAACACACACATGAAATGATGCTCAACATCACTCATTATTCAGTTCAGTCGCTCAGTCATGTCCAACTCTTTGCGACCCCATGAACTGCAGCACACCAGGCCTCCCTCTCCATCACCAACTCCCGGAGTTCACTCAAACTCAACGTCCATCAAGTCAGTGATACCATCCAGCCATCTCATTCTCTGTCGTCCCCTTCTCTTCCTGCCCCCAATCCCTCCCAGCATCAGAGTCTTTTCCAGTGAGTCAACTCTTCGCTTCAGGTGGCCAAAGCACTGGAGTTTCAGCTTCAGCATCACTCCTTCCAAAGAACACCCAGGGCTGATCTCCTGTAGAATGGACTGGTTGGATCTCCTTGCAGTCCAAGGGACTCTCAAGAGTCTTCTCCAACACCACAGTTCAAAAGCTTCAATTCTTCGGCGCTCAGCCTTCTTCACAGTCCAACTCTCACATCCATACATGACCACTGGAAAAACCATAGCCTTGACTAGACGGACCTTTGTTGGCAAGTAATGTCTCTCCTTTTTAATATGCTATCTAGGTTGGTCATAACTTTCCTTCCAAGGAGTAAACGTCTTTTAATTTCAGGGCTGCAGTCACCATCTGCAGTGATTCTGGAGCCCCAAAAAATAAAGTCTGACACTGTTTCCCCATCTATTTGCCATGAAGTGATGGGACCAGATGCCATGATCTTCATTTTCTGAATGTTGAGCTTTAAGCCAACTTTTTCACTCTCCTCTTTCACTTTCATCAAAAGGCTCTTTAGTTCCTCTTCACTTTCTGCCATAAGGGTGGTGTCATCTGCATATCTGAGGTTATTGATATTTCTCCCAGCAATCTTGATTCCAGCTTGTGCTTCTTCCAGCTCAGCGTTTCTCATGATGTAATCTGCATATAAATTAAATAAGCAGGGTGACAATATGCAGCCCTGACGTACTCCTTTTCCTCTTTGGAACCAGTCTGTTGTTCCATGTCCAGTTCTAACTGTTGCTTCCTGACCTGCGTATAGATTTCTCAAGAGGCAGGTCAGGTGGTCTGGTATTCCCATCTCTTGAAGAATTTTTCACAGTTTATTGTGATCCACACAGTCAAAGGCTTCGGCATAGTTAATAAAGCAGAAATAGATGTTTTTCTGGAACTCTCTTGCTTTTTCCATGATCCAGCAGATGTTGACAATTTGATCTCTGGTTCCTCTGTCTTTTCTAAAACCAGCTTGAACATCAGGAAGTTCATGGTTCATATATTGCTAAAGCCTGGCTTGGAGAATTTTGAGCATTACTTTACTAGTGTGTGAGATGAGTGCAATTGTGCGGTAGTTTGAGCATTCTTTGGCATTGCCTTTTTTTGGGATTGGAATGAAAACTGACCTTTTCCAGTCCTATGGCCACTGCTGAGTTTTCCAAATTTGCTGGCATATTGAGGGCAGCACTTTCACAGCATCATCTCCCAGGATTTGAAATAGCTCAACTGGAATTCTATCACCTCCACTAGCTTTGTTCGTAGTGATGCTTTCTAAGGCCCACTTGAATTCACATTCCAGGATGTCTGGCTCTAGGTGAGTGATCACACCATCGTGATTATCTTGGCCGTGAAGCTCTCTTTTGTACAGTTCTTCTGTGTATTCTTGCCACCTCTTCTTAATATCTTTTGCTTCTGTTAGGTCCATACCATTTCTGTCCTTTATCGAGCCCATCTTTGCATGGAATGTTCCCTTGGTATCTCTAATTTTCTTGAAGAGATCTCTAGTCTTTCCCATTCTGTTGTTTTCCTCTATTTCTTTGCATTGATCGCTGAGGAAGGCTTTCTTATCTCTTCTTGCTATTCTTTAGAACTCTGTTTCAGATGCTTATATCGTTCCTTTTCTCCTTGGCTTTTCGCTTCTCTTCTTTTCACAGCTATTTTAAGGCCTCACCAGACAGCCATTTTGCTTTTTTGCATTTCTTTTCCATGGGGATGATCTTGATCCCTGTCTCCTGTACAATGTCAGGAACCTCAGTCCATAGTTCATCAGGTACTCTATCACTCATTATTAGAAGAATGCAAATCAAAACTACAATGAAGGTACCACTTCACACTGGTCAGAATGGCCATCACCCAAAAGTCTACAAACAATAAATACTGGAGAGGGTGTGGAGAAAAGGGAATGCTCTTGCACTGTTAGTGGGAATGCAAATTGATACAGCCACCATGGAAGACAGTATTGAGATTCCTTAAAAACTAGGAATAAAACCACCATATAAGTGAGCAATCCCACTCCTAAGCATATACCCTGAGAAAACCAAAAGAGAAAAAGACACATATATCCCATTATTCATTGCAGCGCTATTTATAATAGCTAGATCATGGAAGCAACCTAGATGTCCATCGACAGACGAATGGATAATGTTGTGGTACATATATACAATGGAATATTACTCAGCCAAAAAAAGTCAATCAGTTCTAAGGAGGTGGATGAACCTAGAGCAATTATACAGGGTGAAGTAAGTCAGAAAGAGAAAGATAAATATCGTACATGAATGCATGCATAAATATGGAATCTAGAAAGATGGTACCAAAGAATTTATTTGGAGGGCAGCAATGAAGAAACAGATATAAAGAACAGACTTACGGACACAGGGAGAGGGGAGGAGACGGTGAGATGTATGGAGAGAGTCACATGGAAACTTACATTACTGTATGTAAAACATAGTCAATGGGAATTTGCTGTATGTCTTAGGGAACTCAAATGCGCTCTATATCAACCTAGAGGGGTGGGATGGGAAAAGAAATGGGAGGGACGTTCAAGAGGGAGTGGAAATATGTATACCTATGGGTGATTTACACTGAGGTTTGATAGGAAACAACAAAGTTCTGTAAAGCAATTATCCTTCCATTAAAAAATAAAAATTAACTTCTTTAAGTCACAATGTAAGTAATATAGCTTGTTGCACAGAAAATTAAAGAAGTATGAATTTCCTATATATGTTTTTTTAAGAATTATTATCAATAAAACTTCAGGTTCCGGTCATGGTCTATCCATATAACTCTCATTAAATTTAAATCAACTGTCAAGTGAAAAATATTAGCAAGCAATATAACCTCCAAGATGGGATGCACAACTTACTTCAACTTGAAAAAGTTCTCCAGCCCCCTCACAGTCATTGGATGTGATTACTGGAGTATGAATATGCACAAAGCCACTGTCCTGGAAGAAAAAGAGAAACCACTTGTCTCAGTACATCTGTCTGTGAAACAGTTCCAAGAATATACACCTTTTTATATGATTAAAATAGCACTAAGAGAATGTCACATCAAATTTTTCAATCACTCAAATAAAACTACTGAAATATCAAATGGAGTGTTTATTATGCACAAAAAATATTATTAATAAATCCGAACTAACTTAGACAATATCTAGTCCAACCTCCTCACTTCCAAGATAAGGAAACTGAGGCCCAGAGAAATTTAATGAGAGGCCAAAGTCACACAACTCGTCAGTGTTGGAGCTGCAACTGGAACCTGGGTGCTCAGGCTCTCTGGTGCCATTTCTTCTCTCATCTCCAACATACTGGTAGTGATTTAACACACACTCACTCACTCAGGCTAATGCACCATGATGTTGCCCACATTACTAAGGGAATACAAAGTGATCAATATTAAGTTCAATTATTTTGGGATAAGAAATTGTAACAACTCTAAAAAGGAGAAAAATTTGGCAACCAGGGACTGAAGAAACAAAGAGCAAAACAGGCAGAAATATTATTTAGGAAGTCTGCCACTAAACTGCTAGCACAGCGCACTGCACGTGGCGCAGGCAGTGTGCTTCCTCCGCCTCAAGGAAGACTCTGAGCAGCAAACCCTAAGGCACCCAACTGCGATTCTCCCACTCTGAAGTCTGAGACTACCTCCATTAGTGAACCACAAAAGCTGTTACTAGTAAAATTGAGATAACCCAGCAACTTCAAAGGTATACTTTCATTTTGACTATGGATGTAGGTAAAAGGTTACAATCAGCATAAATGTTGCAAGGTAGGGGTGGGGGCAGCTATAGTGAATTTATGTTGCAAAGGCAGAAGAACATGTGTTTAATAGACACATTTTGCTCTTGAAATCAATACAATAAATTCATATATATACATCTGTCTGTGTGCTCAGTCACTTCAGTCCTGTCCAACTCTTTGCGATCCCTTAGACTGCAGCCCTCCAGGCTCCTCTGTCCATGGAATTTTCCCAGCAAGAATACTGTAGTGGGGTACCACGCCCTCCTCCAGGGGATCTTCCTGACGCAGGGATCGAACCGGAGTCTCCTGCACTGCACAAAGATTCTTTATAGCCGAGCCACCAGGGAAACTCATATACACATCTAATCTCTGCTACATTCTACCGGTCATGGGTGAAATGTAAAATATGTCAGTGCACTACCAAGGGCCTCCCATATTTGCCCCTTCCTTCCTAATAAGACTGAATTCAAGTATTCTGGCTAGGATACAAAGCATCCAGCCAAGTACTTGCCTTATGAGGTAGAATGATTACATTTTCAAGCTATAAATTAGGAGTCTTAGGAAGTATTCAAATATGTACTTAATCTGCGAACAACATTCGGAGAAGTGCTGCAGAGAGCACGTTATAGAGAACAAATGAAACAGAATCAATAACATGACTGCATTAAACTTTTACCTCCCAGGAGCCAAGAATTATGGACATGAATCATTTATTCCACATGAATGCAGGCAACTATGAGCATGAGTGCAGTAAACAAAGAAAGGAAGTGAAAAATCCAAAGGAAATGAGGGTGGCGAGAGGGAGGGGAAAGGGAGGAGAAAATTTAACGGCTGAATGTAATTGCCAGAGTTAGAACTGGTCAACTGCTACGAGAAACAATGCTGTAAATCTTATGGAAATAACTGGATGGGATTTTAAAAAATAAAAATTACTCAAATAATGCTAAACCTCCCAAAAGGCGTCACCAGCTTTTTAAGTCTAAACAGTGCTAGCAAGGCCTATCATATCTAAGACTATAACATTACCACCAAAAGTTATAAAGAAGAAGGTACAAAGGAATAACAAAGGTGAGAACAAAGTCCAAAAATGAGAAAGTGAACAGCGAAGCAGGAAAATAGCAAGAGTACCATCAGTGGCTGCCTCCAACGGGGTTCCGGTGTCAAGTACTTATCCCATCCCATAGCAAAGGGGTTCCTAACGAGAGATACAAATGCCAGAGAAGGGGGCAAAAATAGTGGCCCAATTATTCAGATCTCACCCACCACCTCTAAATATCTAAGTATTTGGACAGATACATATTTCTACAACCAGATATGATAAACAATGAGTACTTGAAAGTTAAAAATTCGTGTACTAAGGCCCATATGTATTACCCAAAGACTCATGGACTGTTTTTAACACACACAAAACAAGTATCGTTATTTAATCAGACTCAACAGAAAAGAAACAGGATAGCAATTGCTGGCCGCAGGCGCACCACTGGGGACAAACAGTGACAGCAGGAGGAGACCAACCAACAAAACGAAACCCAAAAACACTCCCCATAACAAGCAGTCACAGGAACTCAAAAACACAGCAGTCTAGGGTCATTTAACCCAGGGTCAAAGAACGCTCCCCACTGTGACAGGCTTTGAAGGCACTGCCATGCTGAGAAGGAAACAATCTGATACTCAGAGGAAGAAACTCAACTCACCAAGAAAGGGCAAACACATATTAACATCTTTTCAGGAGCCTCAAGTAACAAACACAGAAACAGCACCCAATACAGAATAATATATAACTCTAATTTAGTATGTCCTATAACACTCATACACAAGTGGGAAGCATCTTAAAAGGGGAATATCAGGATTATGTTTTCTAGGGCCTTACAATTAAAAAGTGAATTTTAAGATTCAAAAGTGCCTATCTTTACAAACATGTCCAACACTGCAAAAATTCATTATTTTTAACCACCTAAAAGATCCCTGGGTTGGGAAGATTCCCTGGAGGAGGGCATGGCAACCCACTCCAGTATTCTTGCCTCGAGAATCCCATGGACAGAGGAGCCCAGCAACCTACAGTCCATGGGGTCACAAAGATCAGACACAACTGAGCGACTAAGCACAGCACAAAATGTTTTTTAAACTTTACTTTGCTGATTCTTTGATTTCAGAGTTTTCTAGTTTATTCTCTCATGTAAAAATCGTTTATCTGTAAAAACTTCAGATAATAAACAACTGTGTTAAAAAAAAAAAGTGAAATGCATGAATTAGGAAAAGCCCACTTGTTAATGGCCTGCCAATACCACCACCTAGTGGCCAGAAATCCATAAAACTTTCAGAATTGAAGCAAGTCCACTGACTAATAGCTGAAGACAAATGGGGGAAAATACTTTTACATCTGAACAAATTTTCTGTTTGTATAGTTCAAGCACTACTGAAAAGCCACATGGAAGCTGTGTGAGAAAGCTTATGACAGCATATGAAAATGCACCCCTTTAAACCATAATGGGATGACATTGTATAATGTGATTTATTTTCCTTTGTTTATTCTTATGCTTTAAAGCCATGCTGTTCTTTAGCTGTCACACCAGAAATTATCTCTTAAGGAGCTCTGCAAAGAGCGAGAATTTTCTTGTGTTCTATGGCAGGGCTGCACCTGCATGAAGTTGGATGCTGTCCAAGGGAAGGGTGTGCTGTCAGACAATGTTCCCAAAAGAGCTGGATCTGGAGAAGTGGCTTAGGAAGAGTTCCAAACCACATGGAATGATACTGAATTCTGTCTGTCGGCTCCCTCTTGCCTTTGGAGCCCTTCCATCTACCACATGGGAGGAGGGTCTCACCAACTGACCAACTACATTCCACTGTGGCTTTCTTGGGTTGGGGATAAATGGCTGAAAAGCAAAGCTAAATGAGACAAATGTCTTTAGTCATTAGATCAACCTACTTGATCATCAATAATCCTTTAAAATTAGCGCTTACTGTATATATAATCTCTGTGACCAAGATGGAGAAGCAGGAACTAGATTTACCCTCCTGTCTGAAACAATCAAAAGACAAAACAAAAGAATCCACGAGCAAACCACATGGAACGACAGTTTTCAAGACACTGGATATCAGACAATAAAGGAGAGTGAACCCTGAGAGACAGGAAATAAACATAATGAACCCCACCAGCAGCCCAGCTTATTGCTTTAAGATTTCCCAGATGACAACAGGAAGCAGGAATAAATAAAGCAGAGCTCAGCAGATTCCCTGAGTTGAAGAGACAGAGCTGAGAGTCTGAGGCCAAAATGGCAGGAATCGACAGGACTGAGTTCCAGAGAGCAGAGAGGTATGCAACAACTCCAGAGAAGCACAGAGAGTCACCCTGGAGTATGGATCAGTACTGATCAAGTGGAGGAATGATCAGCTCAGGCATGTGAAGAGACCATCCAAGGCCAGGGAAAGAACCATCCAAAATGATTAGAGGAAACAGTGCCAATTCCCACAGCCAGGTTAGAAGATCTCAGGAAGGCTTTGCCTCAGTAGTGGGGAATAACAGACCTAGACTGAGCACTGCTTCGGATTTACCTGAAAGTCAAAGTGTCAAGTCACTCAGTCGTGTCCAACTCTGTGACTCCATGGACTGCAGCCGGCCAGGCTCCACCGTCCATGGAATTCTCCAGGTAAAAATACTGGAGTAGGTTGCCATTTCTTCTCCAGGGGATCCTCCTGACCCAGGAGTGAAACCTGGGTCTCCTGCATTGCAGGCAGATTCTCTACCATCTGAGCCACCAGGGAAGCCCAGAAAAAAGGTTTCCCTGACTGGGAATTGACCCTGGGCTGCAGCAGTGAGAGTGCCGAATCCTAACCACTAGACTACCAGGGAGCATACAAATCATAAAAGCAAGATCCTGCCAGTAACTTAACTACATACCAGAACAAAACATAAAAAGCTTTATAAATATCCAGCACCCAGCAAGATAAAATTCACAAGGTCTGGCAACTAATCAAAGATTAGCAGGTATAAGAAGAAGCAGGAAAACATAATCTCTAATGAAGAGACTAATCAATTAAAACTGACTCATAACTGACTGACATGTTAGTACACAAAATGGTAACGAAACAGCTATGAAAACTATACATAGTTTCAACTAAAACTTCTGATTATGTTCAAAAAAGTTAGTAGAGATATGGAAGACCTAAAAAAAAAAGGCCCCGATTTCTCCAAAGAAGACATACAGATGGCTAACAAACACATGAAAAGATGCTCAACATCGCTCATTATCAGAGAAATGCAAATCAAAACCACAATCAGATATCATCTCTACCAGTCAGAGTGGCCATTATCAAAAAGTCTACAAACAATAAATGCTGGAAAGCGTATGGAGGAAAGGGAACGCTCTTGCACTGTTGGTGGCAATGTAAACTGATACAGCCATTATGGAAGATGGTATTGAGATTCCTTAAAAACTAGGAAAAAACCACCATATGACCCAGCAATCCCACTCCTAGGCATATACCTGGAGGAAACCAAAACTGAAAAAGATACATGTATCCCATTGTTCATTGTAGCACTATTTACAATAGCTAGAATATGGAAGCAACCTAGATGTCCATTGACAGATGAATAGATAAAGAAGTTGTGGTACATATACACAATGGAATATTACTCAGCCAAAAAAAGTGAATCAGTTCTAATGAGGTGGATGAACCTAGAGCCTATTACACAGAACGAAGTCAGTCTGAAAGAGAAAGATAAATATCATATTCTAACACATATATAAGGAATCTAGAAACATGTTATGGAAGAATTTATTTACAGGGAAGCAATGGAGAAACGGACATAGAAAATAGACTTATGGAGACATGGGGAGAGGGGAGGAGAGGGTGAGATGTGTGGAAAGAGTAACATGTAAACTTACATTACCATATGTAAAATGGAGAGCCAACGGGAATTTGCTATATGGCTCAGGAAATTCAAACAGGTCTCTGTATCAACCTAGAGGGGTGGGATGGGGAGGGAGGTTCAAAAAGGAGGGGATATATGTATACCTATGGCTTATTCATGTTGAGGTTTGAAACAACATGAGAAAACAACAATATTCTGTAAAGCAATTATCCTTCAATTAAAAAATAAATTAAAAAAAATAAAATTAAATTAATGATCTGAAAAAAAAAAAAAAAAAAGGCCCAAATCAACCACTTACGAAACCTATAATGTATGGGGTGAAAAATGCACTGAATATGAACAACAACAAAACAGGCATTGCAGAAGAAAAGATCAGAAAGCAAAAAAGACACAGCAAAAGAAACACACTGGGGGAAAAGAAGATTTAAAAAAAAAAAGAACATGAGTGAGCTATGGGAATATCATCAAGTGGCCAAATATATGCGGGTAACTGAAGTTCCCCAAAGGAGAGAGGTAACATAAAAAATATTTGATGAAAAATGACTGAAAACCTAGTGAAAACTGAAATACATAGATAAGAAATTCAATGAACTCCAGACACAAGAAGCATTAAAAAGCTATGCCAAGGCACACGTTAATCAAATTGCTCAAAGTTAGTGATAAATAGAAAATTTAGTATCAGTCAAAGAAAAAAGCATCACATAATAAAGCATGCCTGGAATAAACAACCAGAAGACTTTTCAGGATACTACTCCAGTGTTACAATTATTCAACTTCTTCACCAGAATGAACACTGAGAAGCAAAGCTCCTTACCTTAAAGAAAGAATGGATAGCAGCTGTGGCTTCACTGCGAACCCTCAGTACAGAACCCAGAACATTAGTCCTACACCTGAGGTGAGGATATTGTCTCAGATATTCTAGAGGATGCCTCTCTTTATATTTAAAAGGGAAAGCCTGAAACAACAAGAAAAACAAGTGAGAAGCTAACAAAGATACTGCTTTATAAAATCAGTTTACAGGGCATTTGTTAAATAGCAGTGTTTTAGTATAAAACTAAGATGCTTTCCTTCTCATTTTCTTAACATAATTGAATATGGTCCATATGAATTCTAACACATTAGTACAACAGTGAGTGAAATCAGAGATATGGGTTTGAATCCAGCTCAACTTCGTACTAGCTTTGGGGTTTTGGGCAAAATTACTTATTATCAGACAGGCTAATATGTTACTTACCAAATTTCTACCCATTAGCTATCAACCACTATTTACAAACAGAGATTAGGATATAATCATGCAAAACACTCCAGGAGAAGGAAATGGCAACCCACTCGAGTATTCTAGCCTGGAAAATTCCACAGACAAAGGAGGCTGGAGGGCTACAGTCCACGGGGTCGTGAAGAGTTGGCCACAACTGAGCAAATGCAAAATACTCCACTGTTGGGCACACAGTTTAGAATATTGTAGATATTAAAGATTACATTTTCTACAGCAGTATACACACAGCTGGTGTTCAATTCTAAAATCATCATAGTATCTTGAAAGTCCACAAACACTCATAATCTATTAGCACTACTTATCACCATTTCTCAACATGTGCTACTGTTTCAGAACATGGGGGATGGTCAACAGCTGTCATCTAGGGGAGTATATATTCATAAAAATTGTAAAGGAAATTTTGACACTACCTAGAAGAGCTTTCCTAAAAACTGTATGACCAAAACCAAAGTTTCAATAAGAAAGCTAACAGAGAAGTGAAGTAAAAGAGCTCCTGTTGTTCAGTTGCTCAGTCGTGCCCAACTCTTTGCAACCCCATGGACTGCAGCACGCCAGGCTTCCCTGTCCTTCACTATCTCCCAGAGTTTGCTCAAAATCATGTCCATGGTCAGTGATGCCATCCAACCATCTCATCCTCTGTCACCCTCTTCTCCTGTCCTCTATCTTCCCCAGCATCAGGGTCTTTTCCAATAAGTCAGCTCTTCACATCAGGTGGCCAAAGTACTGGAGTTTTGGCATCAGTCCTTTCAATGAATATTCAGGACTGATTTCTTTTAGGATTGACTGGTTTGATTTCCTCGCTGTCCAAGGGACTCTCAAGAGTCTTCGCTCACCATAGTTCAAAAGCATCAGTTCTTCAGCACTCAGTCTTCTTTATGGTCCAACTCTCACATCCCTACATGACTACTGGAAAAACCATAGTTTTTCTTTGCACCTTTGTCGGCAAAGTGGTATCTCTGCTTTTTAATACACTGTCTAGGTTTGTCATAGCTTTCCTTCCAAGGAGTAAGCGTCTTTTAATTTCATGGCTGCAGTCACCATCTGTAGTGATTTTGCAGCCCAAGAAAATAAAGTCTCTCACTGTTTCCATTGTTTCCTCATCTATTTGGCATGGAGTGATGGGACCAGATACCATGGTCTTCGTTTTTTGAAAGCTGAGTTTAACCCAGCTTTTTCACTCTCTTCTTCCACCTTCATTCAAGAGGCTCCTTAGTTGTTCTTCGCTTTCTGCCATAAGGGTGGTGTCATCTGCATATCTGAGGTTATTGATATTTCTCCCAGCAGTCTTGATTCCAGCAAGTGATTCATCCAGCCTGGTATTTCTCATGATGTATTCTGCATATAGGTTAAATAAGCAGGGAGACAATATTCAGCCTTGATGTATTCCTTTCCCAGTTTGGAACCAGTCTGTTATTCCATAGCCAGTTCTAACTGTTGCTTCTTGACCTGTATACAGCTTTCAGGAGGCACATAAGGTGGTCTGGGATTCCCATCTCTTGAAGAATTCTCCAGTCTGTTGTGATCCACACAGTCAAAGGCTTTAGTGTAGTCAATGAAGCAGATGTTTTCTGGAATTTCCTTGCTTTTTCTATGATCCAACAGATGTTACCAATTTGATCTCTGGTTCCTCTGCTTTTTCTAAATCCAGGTTGTACATCTGGAAGTTCCCAGTTCACATACTATTTAAGCCTCGTTTGAAGGATTTTGAACAGTACCTTGCTAGCATGTGAAATGAGTGCAAATTGTGGGGTAGTTTGAACATTTTTTGGTATTGCCCTTCTTTGGGATTGAAATGAAACTGACCTTTTCCAGTTCTGTGCGCACTGCTGGGTTTTCCGAATTTGCTGCCAGATTGAGTATAGCACTTTAACAACATCATCTTTTAGGATGTGAAAATCTTAGCTGGAATTCTATCACCTCCACTAGCTCTGCTTGTAGTAATGATTCTTAAGGCCCACTTGACTTCACACTCCAGTAATCAGATCAGATCAGATCAGTCGCTCAGTCGTGTCCGACTCTTTGCGACCCCATGAATCGCAGCACGCCAGGCCTCCCTGTCCAACACCAACTCCCGGAGTTCACTCAGACTCACGTCCATCGAGTCAGTGATGCCATCCAGCCATCTCATTGTCTGTCGTCCCCTTCTCCTCCTGCCCCCAATCCCTCCCAGCATCAGAGTCTTTTCCAATGAGTCAACTTTGTGCATGAGGTGGCCAAAGTACTGGAGTTTCAGCTTTAGCATCATTCCTTCCAAAGAAATCCCACTCCAGTAATGGTAACCTATTTTAGAATTATCTATTCCTTTTAGGCCTGTGCAAACACTAGTGACGTATAGAAATAGGTCCCATACCTACGAAAGTGACAATATGATCAAATTAACAAGAATCTGGGGACTGCTAGCAGGCTCAGAGTTCCCTAACATGTGAATACTTACAAATGACACTGAAATGAGGGGGAAGAATACGGGAAGGCATCAATATTCACCAAGGAAAAACAATTTACAAAGAGTAAAACACAGGGCAAATTTTTAATAATGAAACCTTTCTAAAAAGCAAAAATAGTAATGGTTACCATTTTCATTCTTCTGAGTTCCAAATTATTTTCACAGTCTATTTTTCAGACACCTTCATATCTGATTCTTAATTTTAAATGTCAATTAGAACTTCTTAGAATATTGTTCAGAAAGCCATTTTTAAAAATTGCCTATTTTCTTTCTTTCTTCCTTGTTTTTAATTTCTTCCCGTTATCCAAAAGAACTAAAAATGAGCTAAAATAATGCTCTTTCCCTGTATTTCCTCACTTTTTATTCATTAAATATTTGAAGATGAGTACAGATAAACCACAGGGGAGTCAAATGGCTAGGGCATAAACTTCAGCTGTGCCACAACATGACCTAATGCAAGTTATTGTGCCTGGTTGGGCCTCATTTCCTCCAATTAGAAAATGGATTGATAATCTATGAAATTATCCCCTGTGACCTCTTTGTTGCTGTTCAGTTGTTAAGTCATGTCCGACTCTTTGTGACCCCATGAACTGCAGCAGCCAGGCTTCCCTGTCCATCACCATCTCCCAGAGTTTGCTCAAACTTATGTCCATTGAGTCAGTGATGCCATCCAACCATCTCATCCTCTGTTGCCCTCTGCTTCTCCTGCCTTCAATCTTTCCCAGCATCAGGGTCTTTTCCAATGAGTTTGCTCTTTGCATCAGGTGGCCAAAATATTAGAGCTTTACCATCAGTCCTTCCAATAAATATATGGGGTTGATTTCCTTTGGGATTGACTGGTTTCATTTCCTTACTGTCCAAGGGATTCTCAAGAGTTTATAACCTCTTTATCAATCTATAAATAAAAAGCTACCACCACTCCAGTATTCTTGCCTGGAAAATCCAATGGACAGAGGAGTCTGGCGGGCTCCAGTTCATGGAGTCACAAAGAATCAGATGCAACTGAGCTAACACACACACTAACAAGAGAGTGTTCCAAAAACAAAAGTAAACATGTCTTAATGTAACATTTGTCTTTGTTCCACCCAAACATGACCACACTCTAGCACTGTCCAGTAGAATTTCCTGTGATAAATAGAAATGTTCTGTATCTGTGCAATGCAGGACAGAAGCCATTAGGTGCATGTGACTACTGAGCACTTGAAATGTGGCTAATGCCACTAAGGAAGGGAATTTTTTATTTAATTTTGAATCATTTAATATTAAATAGCCACAGGTAGCTAGTGGCTACTGCGCTGGATGATACAGTTCTAGATAACGGAAAAGTCATTTCAAGGCAGAGCATTCCTAAGAACTCAGTTTGCCCTGGTATGTCTTTGTCATTGTAGCTGACTAGGCATGCTTGTAAAAGTGGCAAATTTCAACAGTGAAAGGCACCACAGAGATGCACGGAGTAGTATCACTTAGCTCCTACTCCTAAGACTCAACCATTTATATGAGTACTTTCTGCTACTCTTTCTACATTCCTCAGTCTATAGTCTGTTTCAATTATCTAGGAAGTCACGATTAAAATGATCCAAGTGCCATCTTCCTAACATTACACATAAAACACTGCTAGTTTTAACTAAGCCATTTTAAAAACAGCCTCCGTAAAAGTGTTATAAAACATACCTTGGCATCACAACTGCCAACAACTTCAATTTTTTCTGCCTTCAGTTCCACATTTTGCTTTTTGGATGGACTTTTTACCAACTGCCCTTGAACTTCCACAGAACTCCCAAAAGCCAGTTCTCTATAGTAATGAAAAACCAACATAAACAAGATCTTACAAGTAGCCCTCATATTAATACAAATCTTGCTATCAAAACACTAAAGTATTTAATGATAGAAGTTTACCCTTAATTGGGTTAAGAACTGCATGTAGTTAAGAAAGAAGCAAAGGATAGGTAGGGGATATTGTCATATGAAAATGTTAGACAAGAAAATAATCTTGATTCTATGCATTTGGACTTGAGCATCAATGCTATGAAAAGCAGATCTGTTTAGAAAGATCACTGAGGGGCAATATGAACACCTAGATGATGGAAATGAGCAACAGAGGAGATGAAAAAACAAACCAAAAAACCCCAAAGTATTCTTAAAACAAAACAAAAATCTCACCTACTGTCAAAGCTTGAATCTGCTACAACCTGGAGGCTTTCCAAAGATGACCCATCATTTACGTGCAGGAACAGGACTTCCTTCTGGGAGCGGATTGAACGAATCCATCCCTGATGAGAAATATTTCTAAACTTGAGTTTAAAACACAAACATTTTATATTTTCATTACATATACACACAGAAGACTAAATGAAAAACAAAAAAATCCTCATAATCCTGCCTGAACAAATCAACTGCTTTTATAATAGCTCATCTACATGCATATATAATTTTATATGGTCCTTATCACAGTGAAATATAGCTTTGGCATTCCACTGTTGTTTCATTAATAAAGCTCATCATTTTGAATAGATGCCCCAAATACCATTAGGTTCATGAGCCTAATTCACATAACCAATCCCCCAATATTCCAGGTTTTCTTCCTGCCCCTAACCCCTCCCCTACGCAACAGGGCACATATCTTGGTTCCCTTCTCCTTTTGTATCAAATTCCCAGAGAGATTACGTATGGACTAGAAAGGTCTTTGTGGGATTTTGGTTTTTTCCCCCAAAGTATCACACGAAAGAGTTCTCAAGAAACTTAGTAAGAACACATACTAAATAAAACATAAACTTTCAAAGACACTCTGAATTTAAATGATAGGTATGTATGAGGGCTTCCCTGGTGGTTCAGTGGTAAAGAATCCGCCCGCCAATGCAGGAGATGTGGGTTCGATCTCTGTGTGGGGAAGATCTCCTGGAGAAGGAAATGGCAATCCGCTCCAGTATTCTTGCCTGGAGAATCCCATGGACAGAGGAGCTTGGTGGGTACTGTCCATGGGGTCACAAGAGTCAGACACAACTTAGACACTAAACAACACAACAAGAATGCAGAAGTACAAATGAGATGTCTTCAAGTAGACCAGTAACAGTAAAAACAGCTCTCTGATGACAATCAACTTACATTTAACTAGCATAGAAGTTGAGAATATTCTAACAGTCTTTCAACAATTATGAAACAACTGATGGTGTCTGATTAACCATTTAAACACTGGAAAACCACGATTGGCTATTAAACTTGGGGAAAGTGGTATGATCCTACTTAGAAAAACTGTATTCACCCTGGCTTTCTTTGTATCCTCAGCACACCCTTTAGACACTGTTATTCAAGCCCTTCTATTACTTATTTGCATGTCCATATTTTGGGGATTTAGGAACGACGTTTGTAGTTGCCTTGAAGGCTGTTGTCAGGGACACAGTAGATAACCCACAAGTATTTTTCAGTGGAAGAATATCTATCATATACTGAACACCTTCTATGTGACAGGCATTTTACTACCTTCTTCATATACTGTCTCAATCTACTCCTCACAACAGCTCTATGGATTTTCATGAGTCACATCTTACAATTGAAGAATTGAGGCTCAGAGAAGCTAAATAACTTGCATAAGGTCACACTGCCAGTAAAGGATAAAGACTGAATTTGAACTCAAGTCTACCAGGAAGCCCTTGATCTTTCTCCAGGGCTAGACCAAATAAAAGGTAAATTACCTCAGTCTCATGCACAAGGCCCTTCATAACTTGGAGCAAGGCCAATCAACAGTAATTTCCAAAGCACCACAGTCTTGCTTTTTACTTGTTAGTAAAAGTTAACATTTATGAAACACTGTTTAATGTGCTTCTGTTCTACTTCACTCTGTGAAATAAGGAATACCATTATCTCCATTCTTATAAGAGGAAATTGAGGTTAAGAGCACATAAGCGACATGCACATCATTAACAAGCTACCAAGTGGAGAGATTTAAATGCAGGCAGCTTAACCACAGCTCTGTCAAACTGCTATACTCCATTTTGCTCTTTAAAAATATTTATCTACTTAATCCTCACAAGAACTTAATGAAGTGAATATTATGTTCAGTTCAGTTCAGTCACTCAGTGGTGTCCGATTCTTTGTGACCCCATGAACCACAGCACTCCAGGCCTCCCTGTCCATCACCAACTCCTGGAGTCCACCCAAACCTATGTCCATTGTGTCGGTGATGCCATCCAACCCTCTCATCCTCTGTTGTCCCCTTCTCCTCCTGCCCTCAATCTTTCCCAGCATCAGGGTCTTTTCAAATGAGTCAGCTCTCTGCATCAGGTGGCCAAAGTATTGGAGTTTCAGCCTCAACAATCAGTCCCTCCAATGAACACCCAGGACTGATCTCCTTTAGGATGGACTGGTTGGATCTCCTTGAAGTCCAAGGGACTCTCAAGAGTCTTCTCCAACACCACAGTTCAGAAGCCTCAATTCTTCGGTGCTCAGCTTTCTTTATAATCTAACTCTCACATCCATACATGACTACTGGAAAAACCATAGCCTTGACTAGACGGACCTTTGTTGGCAAAGTAACATCTCTGCATCTTAATATGTTGTCTAGGTTGGTCATAACTTTCCTTCCAAGGAGTAAACGTCTTTTAATTTCAGGGCTGCAATCACCATCCACAGGGATTTTGGAGCCCAGAAAAATAAAGTCAGCCACTGTTTCCCCATCTATTTGCCATGAAGTGATGGGACTGGATGCCATGATCTTAGTTTTCTGAATGTTGAACTTCAAGCCAACTTTTTCACTCTCCTCTTTCACTTTCAGCAAGAGGCTCTTTAGTTCCTCTTCACTTTCTGCCATAAGGGTGGTGTCATCTGCATATCTGAGGTTACTGATATTTCTCCCAGCAATCTTGATTCCAGCTTGTGCTTCTTCCAGCCCAGCGTTTCTCATGATAAACTCTGCATATACATGAGAGGGTGACGATAAACATTATCATGTTAGGGATGAAGAAACCTATTCGAGAAGTTAGGATAACCTTGTTAAATACTCAAAGTTACCAAGTAGTAGAGCTGGAATTCAAATACAGTTCTTAGTTCAAAGGTCACATTTTTAATCAATGAATTCTTCTGAAATGCTCTTTCCACCCCATTCCCCTATTCTCTACCCAGGAACACATCCTTCAGCATTCAGCTGAAATGTCACCTCATGCAAGAAGTCTTCTTTGACCGCCTCACACTCTTAAGAACTTCCCTCTGTCTTCCCAAAGTTTTCTATAGAAATACAGCTAATACTTATCATACTGTTATAATTTCTTGTCTTAGCCATCAGCCCAGGGCTGTATATAATACAAAGTGAGCCACATATGTAATTTTACATGTTTTACTGGTCACATGAAAAGTAAAAAGAAATGACTAAAATTAAATTTAACAGTATATTTCATTGAATCCAAAATATATATCGACACGTAATCAATATAAAAAATACTGAGCTACTTTGCATTTTTTTTTTGCTCTTCAAAATTGGTATGTATTTTACAACTACATTACCACTCAATTCAGATGTTTCTAAATTAGACTGTTTTTGCCATTGTTCAGTCACTAAGTTGCGCCTGACTTTTCGCAACCACAAGGACTGTAGCCAGTCAGGCTCCTCTGTCCATGGGATTTCCCTGGCAAGAATACTGGTGTGGGCTGCCATTTCCTTCTCAACGGGATCTTCCCCCATCCACAGATCCAATCCTCCTCTCCTGTCTTAACACTAAGCCACCTGGGAAGTCCCCAAATTAGACTGTACAGCACTAAAACTGAAGCCTGCTCACCTAGGGAGTAGGTTCTGTTCTTCCTCCTCTCTAGACTACCACACAGAAGGTATCATTAATATATGTTGAATTAACAGATGAATGCAAGAAAATGTTTTGATTTGTATCATAGAAACCCATGAAAAATAAAGAAACACAAAGAGGAGGAAACTGGTCACACACCTAGAAATCAAGGATATGTGAGGACAACAAAAATAACTGTATGAGTGTTACAGCAACCTAGTAAGTCAAACCATCTTGCTTGGTCTGCTCCTCTAAGCAGGAATCTTCTGTGTGAAGCTCCTGCAAATATTATTAACAAGAGAAATGTTAGCAGCTAACATTTACTGAGATGGACTACTGTCCTAAATATTTTATAACTAATCTTTAGGACTATGAACTAAGGACTATTATTATCTCCATTCTTATAAGAGGAAACTGAGGTTTAGAGCACATAAGCGATATACCAATCATTAACAAGCGAATAAGTGGCAGAGATCTAAACCTAGGCAGTTTCACACCAGAGCTCTTTCAAACTGCTACACTCCATTTCTTTTCCTAATTTACTGCATGTGTGTGTGTGTGTGTGTGTGTCCATCCCCATGGACTGCATGCAGCCCACCAGGCTCCTCCGTCCATGGAATTCTCCAAGCATGTACACTCCTACACTCCATTTGTTCTAATTCGGTGTGTGTGTGTGTGTGTGTAGGGGCGGGGCGATGGACTGCAGCCCACCAGGCTCCTCTGTCCATGGGTTTCTCCAGGTATGAACACTGGGGTGAGTTGCCATTGCCTTCTCCACCTAATTTACTAAACATAAGTTATATGCGAAGCCCTGTGGTAGTTAAAAGTTGAATAAACGGTATGGTTTGGTTGACCAAACGTTTACTGCCAACCATGTATGAATACTAAGACGAGTAACAAGACAGTTCCTGCTCTCAAGGAGCTTTGTCATTGTGAACACACGGCATGAGGGACAAATGAAAAGGGATTCGTTCATTTTTCTCTGTGATTAACACCACCCTGCGCCATGAAAGCAAACTTCCAGCACTTTTCAGGCACTGAAACAGTTTTCCGAAAAGTAACGGTAACCAAGGAAAGGAGAAAAATGTGGACACACGCTCGCCTGTATTTTCTAACTCTCCCCGCCGGTCGTTCTGTCCACCGACAAGCTGAGAGGTGGGTGAGCAGGACAAGCTTAGAGGCGGATGCGCCACATCCGTCAACGAGGACAAACCCGCCCGCTGCCGACACACTAACCTGGACCTTAACGCGCTCCCCGTTCGCGCTCTGGACCCCCAGAGCGCCCCGCACGCTCACTCTGGCTGCAGGTCTCTGCCTCGGGCAAGGAGCCGAGGAGCAGGAGCGCAGGGCTCGGAGCAGGCACCGCGCCCCGAACATCGCGCGGCCGCCCCAGGCCCTCCTCGGGACCAGCCCTGAGGCCAGCGCGAGCGGGCTCTGCCGGGGGGGACCCTCTCTCCTCCCCTCTTCCGGGCCGCAGCCCTACACTCCAGCGCTCCAGAGCCCCACGCGGGCTTCCTTCCCCTTCACGGGCCCCCGTTCGGTCTCCACAGGACCTCTGCTTCCCGAAAGGGCGGAACGGAGACCGCTCATTCAGCGGCGAATGGCGAAGAGAAAGCGCTCCCTGTGGGCGCGTGGAACACCTGACAGACTCCCTCAGCTTCTAAACCCACGCTCCGAGCGCGGGCTGAAACACGCGCCGCGGTCGCCCGAACGTCACCACGCCAACGTTCACGTCATCACGTTACGAGGAGGTTCCGAGGGAGCATGCGTACTTACGACTCCGTTTAAAGAGGCGCTGGGGCGGAGGAAGGGGCGGGTCAGGAGCTGGGGTGGGCGGAGCTAAGACCCAAGGGTTGTAGAGATTAGCAAGGAGGTAGGTAACCACTCCTAGAGAAGGCAATGGCACCCCACTCCAGTACTCTTGCCTGGAAAATTCCATGGACGGAGGAGCCTGGTAGGCTGCAGTCCATGGGGTCGCTAAGAGTCAGATAGACTGAGCGACTTCACTTTCACTTTTCACTTTCATGCATTGGAGAAGGAAATGGCAACCCACTCCAGTGTTCTTGGCTGGAGAATCCCAGGGACTGGGGAGCCTGGTGGGCTGCCATCTATGGGGTCGCACAGAGTCGGACACGACTGAAGCGACTTAGCAGCAGCAGCAGCAGGTAACCTACCTAGGCTGACGTCTGACAGTCTTCGTTTCTAAAGATTCCAGGTGAGGAGCTTCCCTGGTGGTCTAGCAGTTAAGACTCCGTGCGCCCAACGCAGGAGGCTCAGGTTCACCCCGGCTCAGGAAATTAGATTCCGCATGCAGCAACTAACGATTCTGCACAGTCGCCAGTGGCCACTAAGACCCAGCGCAGCTAAATCCATAAATTAAATAAGTAATTTTAAAAAAAAGACGTTTTACTCAAACTAAGTGAAACACTGATTTCATTTTTAAAAAAATAAAGCTTCCAGCTGATGCTTAGGAACGCAAAGTGGAAGACAAGGAGTGACTGATGGAAAAAGAAAGTGGACCAGAAGACTTGAATTATTGAGAGGATTAGCATGACGATATCAGTAGCTGAGCACCCAAGAATTGATGCTTTTGAACTGTGGTGTTGGAGAAGACTCTTGAGAGTCCCTTGGACTGCAAGGAGATCCAACCAGTCCATTCTGAAGGAGATCAGCCCTGGAATTTCTTTGGAAGGAATGATGCTAAAGCTGAAACTCCAGTACTTTGGCCACCTCATGCGAAGAGGTGACTCATTGGAAAAGGCCCTGATGCTGGGAAAGATTGAGAGCAGGAGGAGAAGGGGACGACAGAGGATGAGATGGCTGGATGGCATCACTGACTCGATGGACATGAGTTTGAGTGAACTCTGGGAGTTGGTGATGGACAGGGAGGCCTGGCGTGCTGTGATTCATGGGGTCGCAAAGAGTCGGACACGACTGAGCTACTGAACTGACTGAACTGAACTGATCAGTTCTGAGAACAGAGAAAAACAAGACAGAGCACCTGCTCAAGTTACAGATGGGTGGTATCAAACATCTAAATAGAAAACTGAATAAAAGGGTGATCAGTTCCCTGGCACTGCCTTAGCGTGCGATGCTAAAGATGGCTTGCTGGAGCTGGTAGCCCTTTGATGGGTAAGAGTAAGTGAAGTCTTCAGACAGGGTAGTCGGAGAAGGCATGACAGTGTGAAGCTGTTGGACAGTGTGTGGAGGAATTGCTGGGCATTGCCTGCCAGAATCGTCTAGCCTCTCTCTTTCCTTTTTCCAACACAGTTATCTGCATTTGTCTGACCTGAAAATGACTCTTTCCTATATTGTCACCTTTTATTTAAACCTACACAAACACACAATTTCCCCCAGATAACTCACTGATACTCATGAATTAAGTTTTTCTACATAATTAAAAGACAGAAATAAGGGCTATTACTTAAAACTGCACTACTACTATGCCCATGTTTACAGGTAAGAGAACTTATTAGGCACAGAAAAGTTAAATGACTTACTCAAAGATATACATCATATAAGTGCGAGATTTAAACCTGGAAATCTTGGCTCCATCATTTCAGTTCAGTTCAGTCGTGTTTGACTCTCTACATCCCCATGGACTGCAGCACGCCAGGCTTCCCTGTCCATCACCAGCTCCCAGAGCCTGCTCAAACTCATGTCCATCAAGTTGATGATGCAATCGAACCATCTCATCCTCTGTCATACCCTTTTCCTCCTGCTTTCAATTTTTCCCAGCATCAGGGGCTTTTCCAATGAGTCAGTTTTTCACATCAGGTGGTCACAGTATTGGAGTTTCAGCTTCAACATCAGTCCTTCCAATGTATATTCAGGACTGATTTCCTTTAGGATTGACTCATTGGATCTCCTCGCAGTTCAAGGGACTCTCAAGAGTCTTCTCCAACACCACAGTTCAAAAGCATCAGTTCTTCGGTGCTCAGCTTTCTTTATGGTCCAACTCTCACACCCATACATGACCACTGGAAAAACCATAGCTTTGACTAGATGGACCTTTGTCGGCAAAGTAATGTCTCTGCTTTTTAATATGCTGTCTAGGTTGGTCATAGCTTTTCTTCCAAGGAGCAAGCATCTTTTAATTTTATGGCTGCAGTCAGCATCTGCAGTGATTTTGGAGCCCAAGAAAAGAAAGTCTGTCACTGTTTCTATTGTTTCCCCATCTATTTGCCATGAAGTGATGGGACCAGATGCCATGATCTTCATTTTTTGAATGTTGAGTTTTAAGCCAGCTTTTTCCCTCTTGTCTTTCAATTTCATCTAGAGGCTCTTTAGTTCCTCTTTGCTTTCTGCCATTAGGGTGTTGTCATCTCCATATCTGAGGTTATTGGTATTTCTTCCGGCAATCTTGATTCCAGCTTGTGCTACTGTTAATATTAATGTATAATGTTAATATATTCTTCACATATTCACTCATTCATTCCTCACAATAACTCTCTAAAGTAGGGCAGAAGCATCATCTCCAGTTTCCAAAGGAGAATCTGAAGCTCAGAGAGGTTTCATAGTTTGTACTAAGTTACACCAGCAGTTTGGCGATATCCTTTCCCTGGTTTCTTCTCTTTGCTTTCAGGAGTCCCTTACTTTCTTATACTACATGACCACAACAAAATAACCTAAAGTCCAGGCTGCCTTTCAGGTTTAGAGTGAGGAGGCATCAGTGGGTGCAGTGGAATATGACTTCAGAAATATAGAAGGAGCCTCTTCCTCAGCTGGCTCTGTTGGGACTTCAGGCCCTTCCTAGGCTTACCTCTTACCACTCAGCCACATCTCACCCCTCCTGGGCTAGGAGCGTGTTAGGAGCCTCCCCCTCTTTAGACACAAGGGCTAGAATCAAACTGGAGATAAGACCAATCTCCCTTAAACCAATGTTTTCCAACTGTGGTCATGGTGCAGTACGCTTGCATATTTAATAGTAAAACTAATGATGATTCACAAATTAACTTAGTAGGTTTCAACCAGAAGAATGGAAAGGAATACAAAAATATCCATATGTGCCTAGGCTAATAAGTAACATTTTGTGAAATTTCTAAGATGTAAATGAATTTCCTGGTATGGATGGGCAAGAAAGAGTTTAAAAACCACTGTCCTGAGCCCTGTAATGTAGGGCCAGTGATATGAATGGAATTAGGCCCCTGCCTGAGTCTCTTGTTAGTCCCCCAGAGAATGGTTAATTCCAGATGTTTGCTGCAACTTTTATATACTGCATATTTAAAGTTTACCATGAAACAGTGTCAACAATTTTTATTACTACTATTAAGAAAACCTAAGCACAAACATGAAAAAAATTTTAGGCAGGAACAAATGGTAAATTGAAGAAAGCAGGGAAAACCACAAGACCATTCAGGTATGACCTAAATCAAATCCTTTATGATTATACAGTGGAAGTAACAAATAGATTCAAGGGAGTAGATCTGATAGACAGAGTGCCTGATGAACTACGGACGGAGGTTTGTGACATTGTACAGGAGGCAGTGATCAAGACCATCCCCAAGAAATAGAAATGAAAAAAGGCAAAATGTTTGTTTGAGTAGGCCTTACAAATAGCTGAGAAAAAAAGAGAAGGTAAAGGCAAAAGGGAAAAGGAAAGATATACCCATTTGTATGCAGAGATCCAAAAATAGCAAAGAGAGATAAGAAAGCCTTCTTCAGTGATCAGTGCAAAGAACTAGAGAAAAACAATAGAATGGGAAAGACTAGAGATCTCATCAAGACAATTAGAGATACCAAGGGAACATTTCATACAAAGATGGGCATAATAAAGGACAGAAATGGTATGGACATAACAGAAGCAGAAGATATTAAGAAGAGATGGCAAGAATACACAGAAGACCTATACAAAAGAGATCTTCATGATCCAGATAACCACGATGGTGTGATCACTCACCTAGAGGCAGATATCCTGGAATGTGAAGTCAAGTGCGCCTTAGGAAGCATCACTACAAACAAAGCTAGTGGAGGTGATGAGATTCCAGTTGAGCTATTCCAAATCCTAAAAAATGATGCTTTGAAAGTGTTACATTCAATATGCCAGCAAATTTGGAAAACTCAGCAGTGGCCACAGGATGGGAAAAGGTCAGTTTTCATTCCAATCCCAAAGAAAAGCAATGCCAAAGAATATTCAAAGTAGCACACAATTGCACTCATCTCACACACTATCAAAGTAATGCTCAAAATCCTCCAAGCCAGGCTCCAACAGTACATGAACCATGAAATTCCAGATGTTCAACTTGGATTTAGAAAAGGCAGAGAAACCAGAGATCAAATTGCCAGCATCCATTGGATCATTGAAAAAGCAAGAGAGTTCCAGAAAAAAAAAAACATCTATTTCTGCTTTATTGATTATGCCAAGCCTTTGACTGTGTGGATCACAATAAACTGTGGAAAATTCTGAAAGAGATAGGAATACCAGCCACCTTACCTGCCTCTTGAGAAATTTGTGTGCAGGTCAAGAAGCAACAGTTAGAACTGGACATGGAACAATAGACTGGTTCCAAATAGAAAAAGGAGTATGTCAAGGCTGTATATTATCACCCTGCTTATTTAACTTATATGCAGAGTACATCATGAGAAACGCTGGGCTGGAGGAAGCACAAGCTGGAATCAAGATTGCCAGGAGAAATATCAACAACCTCAGATATGCAGATGACACCACCCTTATGGCAGAAATTGAAGAGGAACTAAAGAGCTTCTTTATGAAAGTTAGAGAAGAGAGTGAAAAAGCTGGCTTAAAACTCAACATTCAAAAAATGAAGATCATGGCATCTGGTCCCATCACTTCATGGGAAGTAGATGGGGAAACAGTGGAAACAGTGACAGACTTTCTTTTCTTAGACTCCGAAATCACTGCAGATCCTGACTGCAACCATGAAATTAAAGACGCTTGCTCCTTAGAAGAAAAGCTATGACCAACCTAGACAGTATATTGAAAAGCAGAGACATTATTTTGCTGACCAAGGTCCATCTAGTCAAAGCTATGGTTTTTCCAGTAGTCATCTATGGATGTGAGAGTTGGATCATAAAGAAAGCCGAGTCCTGAAGAATTGATGCTTTTGAACTGTGGTGTCACTGAACTGAATGACTGAACTGAACTGTGGTGTCGGAGAAGACTCTTCAGAGTCCCTTGAACTGCAAGGAGATCCAACCAGTCCATCCTAAAGGAAATCAGTCCTGAATAGTCATTGCAAGGACTGATGCTGAAGCTGAAACTCCAATTCTTTGGTCCCTGCTGTGAAGAACTGACTCATTTGAAAAGACCCTGATGGTGGAAAAGATTGAAAACAGGAGGAGAAGGGGACGACAGAGGATGAGATGGTTGGAGGGCATCACTGACTCAATGGACATGAGTTTGATTAAGCTCTGGGAGTTGGTGATGGACAGGGAAGCCTGATGTGCTCCAGTCCATGGAGTCGCAAAGAGTTGCACAGGATTGAGTGACTGAACTGAATGGAACAAATGGTGTATCTATAAAAAAATCTCTCCAACCACCCTCTTTCCCTATACCATCCTCAGTGGTAGCTACTATTTTTCTGTACATACATTTTCTAGGCATAAAATTATATATTTTTGTAAAAACATATATGTATGTATATACATATATATGCAATTAAACAGTCCTTGTTCTATACTTTCTGCCTAATATGAAGATATTTCTACATAATTTACATAGAACATCTATATGACCTGTAATGGAATCATGTGACTCTACTTTAAGGCTGAATTATAGTTAAACAATTTTCCCTATTGTGTATATTTAAATTGTTTTTGATCCTTTTTCTCATGTCCTATGTATATAAAAATTGTATATGTAGAGGATAAACTCCTAGAAATAAGACCAAAAACTTGTTTTAAAAATACCTTTAATGTCATTAACTGTGTCCAGTCACTCTCTCCACCCCAATTTTGAGATCTTTCCCACCATGGTTTTACTAGTTCTGGTACTTTCTATGTTTTTGGTCAAGAGTTTGTGGAAAATTTACAAAATAAATTCCTGTAATGCTCTGTGACCACATTGCAGATTAAAGAAAACATACTTACCCCACAAAGTGCCTAAAGGGTGCATGACTCTGTAAAGTTTAAATTTAGCAGAGATTGGACACAGCCTGCCACTAGGTGGAGTGCTACAAATTCTGATTTTTCTCCACTGCTACTGTTGGAGTTTAATATTTGTTTATTGGCTGACCCACTGGTAAATGTTTGCATTTCCTAAAATGGGGTGGAAAGTAGATTGTAACAGCCTTTGCAAATAGGTAAATGGGTGAAGCATACCAATTTTATGCCATATTCTAAATCTAAGTCACTTCAGTCGTGTCCGACTCTGTGCAACCCCATAGACGGCAGCCCACCAGGCTTCCCCGTCGCTGGGATTCTCCAGGCAAGAACACTAGAGTGGGTTGCCATTTCCTTCTCCAATGCATGAAAGTGAAAAGTGAAAGTGAAGTCACTCAGTCTATCTGACTCTTAGCGACCCCATGGACTGCAGACTACCAGGCTCCTCCGTCCATGGAATTTTCCAGGCAAGAGTACTGGAGTGGGGTGCCATTGCCTGGGGTCATTTGGCTTACAGGAATTGTCTGGATTTTTACTACTGAGGATAAAAGGTTTTAAAAAAAGTTTTTGTTATGAATCAAATAACAGAGCAATGCACAGATGTGTAGGTAGGAAATGGTTATAAAACGGACACCATCCAGGTTATGAAGAAGAGCACTGCCATCGCTTTTCTAGCCCCAGCCCCTTCTCCTTCATATCACAACTTCCCTACATTTCTGACCTCTGCAGTAATCTTTTCTTTATAGTTTTACCATTTCAATATGTAGCCTAGACATTATCATTTAGTTTTGCCTGGTTTTGAACTTTCTGGAAATAGAAGCATACAGTATGTGCTGGTTTATGTATGGTTTCTTTTGGTCAATACTGTTTTTATCAGAATTAACTATATCATTGCTTGCAGCTATAGTCTGTTGATTTTCAGGGCCCTGTGGTATCCCATCTTGTGACTATAACTTATTTATCCATTCCGTTGATGAATTTTTAAAAAATTTAGCCTGAGTTTTTATTTGGATTTCCTGTATCATACATTTCCACATTACAGAGTAAATGCCAGAGTTTATCTTTTTTCTTGGATTATTTTATTTTTAAATTGAATAGTTGGTTTCTAGTATTAATTTCAGGTGTATACGACAGCAATTCAGTATTTTTATAGATTGTTCTCCATTGTACGTTACTACAAGATAATGGCTATAATTCCCTGTGCTGTATACAATATATCCTTGTTGCTTATCTGTTTCATCCATAGTAATCTGTGTCTCTTAATCCTACACTCCTAGTTTGCCCATCCTTCCTCTTCCCTTCAGATAACTACTAGTTTGTTTTCTGTATCTGTGGGTCTGTTTCTGCTTTAAACCCTACATGCATTTGTAGTATTTTTAGACTCCATATATAAGTGATATCATAGTATTTGACATTTCACTAAACACAATATTTTCTAGGTCCATTCATGTTGCTGCAAATGGTAGGATCTCATTATTTTCTATGGCTGAGTAATATTCCATCGTATAAATATCAATCACATCATCTTTATCCATTCATCTGTTGATGAGCATTTGGATTGCTTCCATGTCTTAGATAGTAAATAGTGCTATATGAACATGGGGGTCTATGTATCTTTTCAAATTAGTATTTTCATTTTTTTCCAGATAAAAACCCAGAAGTGGAATTGCTGGTAGTTATATTTTTAGTTTTTTGAGGAACTTCCATTCTGTTTTCCATAGTGGCTGCACCAATTTACACTCCCACCAAGAGTGTATAAGGGATCCATTTTCTCCATATCCTCACCAACATTTTTTGTTTGTAGACATTTTTTTAAATGTATATATTTTAATTGGAGGCTAATTATTTTACAATATTGTGGTGGTTTTGCCATACATTGACATGAATCAGTCATGGGTAAACATGTGTCCCCCTGTCCCAAAACCTTCTCCCACCTCCCTCCGCACCCCATCCTTCTGGGTTGTCCCAGTACACCGGCTTTGAGTGCCCTGTTTCATGCATCGAACTTGGACTGATCGTATATTTCACATATGGTAATACACATGTTTCAGTGCTATTCTCTCAAATCATCCCACCCTTGCCTTCTCCCACAGAGTCCAAAAGTCTGTTCTTTATATCTGTGTCTCTTTTGCTGTCTTGCATATAGGGTCATCGTTACCATCTTTCTAAATTCCATATATATGTGTGGTAATATACTGTATTGGTGTTTTTCTTTCTGACTTACCTCACTCTGATTAATAGGCTCCCGTTTCATCCACCTCATTAGAACCGACTCAAATGTGTTCTTTTAAATAGCTGAGTAATACTCCACTGTGTATATGTACCACAACTTTCTTATCCATTTGTCTGCCGATGGACATCTAGGTTGCTTCCGTGTCCTGGCTATTATAAACAGTGCTGCGATGACCCCTGGGGTACACGTGTCTCTTTCAGTTCTGGTTTCCTTGGTGTGTATGCCCAGCAGTGGGATTGCTGGGTCGTATGGCAGTTCTATTTCCAGTTTTTCAAGGAATCTCCACACTGTTCTCCATAGTGGCTGTACTAGTTTGCATTCCCACCAACAGTGTAAGAGGGTTCCCTTTTCTCCACACCCTCTCCAGCATTTGTTGTTTGTAGACTTTGATAGCAGCCATTCTGATTGGTGTGAGATGGTACCTTATTGTGGTTTTGATTTGCATTTCTCTGATGAGTGATGTTGAGCATCTTTTCATGTGTTTGTTAGCAAAATGGATTAAAGATCTAAATGTAAGACCCAAAATTATAAAACTCCTAGAGGAAAACATAGGCAGAACACTCTCTGACATAAACCACAGCAAGATCCTCTATGACCCACCTCCCAGAGTAATGGAAATAAACAAATGGGACCTAATTAAACTTAAAAGCTTTTGCACAATGAAGGAAACTATAAGCAAGGTGAAAAGACAGTCTTCAGAGTGGGAGAAAATAATAGCAAACGAAGCAACTGACAAAGAATTAATCTCAAAAATATGCAAGCAGCTCATGCAGCTCAATACCAGAAAAATAAATGACCCAATCAAAAAATGGGCCAAAGAACTAAACAGACATTTCTCCAAAGAAGTCATACAGATGGCTAACAAACACATGAAAAGATATCTGTTGACATTTTGATGATAGCCATTCTGATGTGTGAGCTGATATCTCACTGTTGTTTTTATTTGCATTTCTCCAATAATTAGTGATGCTGAGCATCTTTTTATGTGCCTGTTAGCCATTTCTATGTCTTATTTCAAAAAGTCTCTTCAGGTCTTCTGCCCATTTCTTACTGAATTTTTTTATATTGAGTAGTATGAGTTGTTGATATATTTTGGATATTAATCCCTTTTTGGTCATATTATTTGCAAATATTTTCTCCTAGTCCATAGGCTGTCTTTTCATTTTGTCGATGGTTTCCTCATTAAGCTTTTAATTATACCTCACTTATTTTCTGACTCTATTTCTTTTACTTAGGAGACAGATCCAAAAAAGAAAAATATTGCTGGTTTATGTCAGTGTTCCACCTATGTTCTCTTCTAGGAGTTTTCCAGTTTCAGGTCTTACATTTAGGTCTTTAATCCATTTTTATTTTATTTTGTATATGGTGTAAGATATGTTCTAATCTCGTTGTTTTACAGTAGGTGTCCAGTTTTCCCAGCACCACTTATTTCCAAAGAAAGAACAGATATTTTTCCAAAGAAGACATCCAAATGGCCACCAGGTACATGAAAAGGTGCTCAATATCACTAATCATCCGGGAAATGCAAATCAAAACCACAGTGAGATATCATCTCATACCTGTTATTATGGCTATTATCAAAGAATAAGAATTAACAAGTGCTGGTAAGAATGTGGAGAAAAGGAAACTCTCGTGTACTGTTGGTGGGAATGTAAATTGTTGTAGCTACTATGTAGAACAGCATAAAGGTTTCTCAAAAACTATAAATATAACTACTATATGACTTAGCAATTCTACTTCTGGATATTTATCCGAAGGTAACAAAGAGATTAACTTAAAAAGATATCTGAATCCCCATGTTGACTGCAGCATTATTTGTAACAGTCAAGACACGGGAGTAACCTAAGCGACCATCAAGAGATGAATAAAGAAAATGTGGCATACACACACACAGACACATTTACACATACATATGTATACACATATATTGGAATATTATTCAGTCATAAGAAAGGAAATCCTGCCATTGGTAACAACACACATCAACTTTGAAGGGATTATGTTAAGCAAAATAAGTCATACAGGGGAAGACAAATACCATATGATCTCACTTATATGTGGAACCAAAAAATAGATATAATTTTTGGTTCCAAATATAAGTGTGTATATATATACACACACACATATACAAATACATCATTGTCATATAATCATTAGTACAGAGGTTAAGGAAAAACATACCCTTGAGCAAAATGAGTTGTTCTGTTGTGTGATCATTAGCTCTGAGCCTAAAGAAAGTTAGTCTTGAACACTGTTGTCATAACAACTCAGTTTAAGAAAAAAGTGCCTTATGTGACTAAGACAAAGCAACACGGAAAGAACACTTTTGTCCCTTTCTCCTCCTTGAGGGCACCGGACTCCTTATCAACTGACCTAAGAATTAACTCTCGCATTCCCCCCTTTTTCTTTTAGGAGAATATGGCTGCTGAGGGAAAGGGGGCTTGCTCTCATTCTGTAGCTACTTCCTGCTGGCTTGGGGAACAGACTCTAAATTGTCGAAGCAGCACATTCTCCTTACCCTCATACTGAGGGTCTCTGATCCAGGGGCCCCAAGTAATAGTTGGAGGAGGCTATAGAAATTGTAGGGGCATGAACAATCATTTGTAACCTAAAAACTTTTAGACAGAAACAAATCCCATTATACAATTCCAGATATAAGGCAAAATAGTCACTAAACCAAGTTGAGATAATCAAAATTATAAGTCACATTATGTCCATAGTTAAAGTACAATGTGTTATACCAGTCCATCTTAGAATTGTTAGATATCATCAGCTCATGAAGAGACATCACATGTGATTGTTGTTGATGAAGGTATTCACACAGGTGAGTAAAGCCCTGTCCTTGAAGTGGAGAAACGCACCACGTGAAGCCATCCATTGATGAACCCCCCACCATGGTAGTGGACCGAGAGGAAAGTGGGCCAGGGGCTGCAGGGAGCACAGAGAAAATTGCCCCAGGGCGTCCAAAAGGAAATGGACGGACTGGCCTTCCACAGTTATTAATACCTGGGGTTCCTCAGGTGCAATTAGGACCGGAGCTTGTGTGGAGACCCCTGGGCACCTTCAGTCCCGATTGTTTTGAGAGTCCGACCCCTGGGGCCTAGGCCTTGGAGGGCAGTCTCTTCTCCAGCGTGGGCCTTTGCAGGACATGGAGCTGGGGGTGGCTTAGGTGCCTGAGGGCAAACCCGCTGGAGATGCCCCTCCTTTCCACAGTAGTTACAAGTCCCTCCCTTTTCACCTGGGTCCCTCTGGGCGTTTTTCCCTCAGGCTGTTTCTTGGCAGTGCTAACAGCCATTATTGAGGCTTCAGTCTTCAGCCTAGTTCTTTTCTATCTCCTAGTTTCCTCCTCATATGCTCTGCCACGGTAAACTGTCTGATCCAGTTGCAACAGTGTTCTAAAGACTGATTTGGCCCAAATGCCTGTTTTTGTAACTTATGGTGAATATCTGGACTGACTGAATGAGGAATTTATCTTTTAAGATCATTCCTCCCTCTGTACTTTCAGGATAAACATCAGTATACCTGCAGAGAACCTCCAGGAGTCTATCTAGGAATTTACCAGGAGCTTTCTTCTTTTCTTGTTCTATGTCAGCCAGCTTAGCATAGTTTAAAGTCTTAGTGCATGCTCACTTGAGTCCTAAAAGAATACATCTGGCAAAGTGGCTCTGTTATGGGACCTGCTCAGCTCCCATCAGATCAGATCAGATCAGTCGCTCAGTCGTGTCCGACTCTTTGCGACCCCATGAATTGCAGCACGCCAGGCCTCCCTGTCCATCACCAACTCCCGGAGTTCACTCAGACTTATATCCATCAAGTCAGTGATGCCATCCAGCAATCTCATTCTCTGTCGTCCCCTTCTCCTCTTGCCCCCAATCCCTACCATCATCAGAGTCTTTTCCAATGAGTCAACTCTTCGCCTCAGGTGGCCAAAGTACTGGAGTTTCAGCTTTAGCATCAGTCATTCCAAAGAAATCCCAGGTCTGAACTCCTTCAGCATGGACTGGTTGGATCTTCTTGCAGTCCAAGGGACTTGCAAGAGTCTTCTCCAACACCACAGTTCAAAAGCATCAATTCTTCGGCGCTCAGCCTTCTTCACAGTCCAACTCTCACATCCATACATGACCACAGGAAAAACCATAGCCTTGACTAGACGGACCTTTGTCGGCAAAGTAATGTCTCTGCTTTTGAATATGCTATCTAGGTTGGTCATAACTTTCCTTCCAAGGAGTAAGGGTCTTTTAATTTCAGGGCTGCAGTCACCATCTGCAGTGATTTTGGAGCCCAGAAAAATAAAGTCTGACACTGTTTCCACTGTTTCCCCATCTATTTACCATGAAGTGATGGGGCCAGATGCCATGATCTTCATTTTCTGAATGTTGAGATTTAAGCCAACTTTTCCACTCTCCACTTTTACTTTCATCAAGAGGCTTTTGAGTTCCTCTTCACTTTCTGCCATAAGGGTGGTGTCAAAAAAAAAAAAAAAAGGGTGGTGTCATCTGCATATCTGAGGTTATTGATATTTCTCCTGGCAATCTTGATTCCAGCTTGTGTTTCTTCCAGTCCAGCATTTCTCATGATGTACTCTGCATATAAGTTAAATAAGCAGGGTGATAATATACAGCCTTGATGTACTCCTTTTCCTATCTGGAACCAGTCTGTTGTTCCATCTCCAGTTCTAACTGTTGCTTCCTGACCTGCATACAGATTTCTCAAGAGGCAGATCAGGTGGTCTGGTATTCCCATCTCTTTCAGAATTTTCCACAGTTTATTGTGATCCACATAGTCAAAGGCTTTGGCACAGTCAATAAAGCAGAAATAGATGTTTTTCTGGAACTCTCTTGCTTTTTCCATGATCCCGCGGATGTTGGCAATTTGATCTCTGGTTCCTCTGCCTTTTCTAAAACCAGCTTGAATATCTGGAAGTTCACGGTTCACATATTGCTGAAGCCTGGCTTGGAGAATTTTGAGCATTCCTTTACTAGCATGTGAGATGAGTGCAATTGTGCGGTAGTTTGAGCATTCTTTGGCATTGCCTTTCTTTGGGATTGGAATGAAAACTGACCTTTTCCAGTCCTGTGGCCACTGCTGAGTTTTCCAAATTTGCTGGCCTATTGACGGCAGTACTTTCACAGCATTATCTTTCAGGATTTGAAATAGCTCAACTGGAATTCCATCACCTCCAAACTAGCTTTGCTCATAGTGATGCTTTCTAAGGCCCACTTGACTTCACATTCCAGGATGTCTGGCTCTATGTCAGTGATCACACCATCGTGATTATCTGGGTTGTGAAATCTTTTGTACAGTTCTTTTGTGTATTCTTGCCACCTCTTCTTAATGTCTTCTGCTTCTGTTAGGTCCATAACATTTCTGTCCTTTATTGAGCCCATCTTTGTATGAAATGTTCCCTTGTTATCTCTAATTTTCTTTAAGAGGTCTCTAGTCTTTCCCATTCTATTGTTTTCCTCTATTTCTTTGCACTGATCACTGAGGAAGGCTTTCTTATCTCTCCTTGCTATTCTTTGGAACTCTGCATTCAAATGGGAATAGCTTTCCTTTTCTCCTTTGTTTTTCACTTCTTTTCTTTTCACAGCTATTTGTAAGGCCTCCTCAGAGAGTCATTTTGCCTTTTTGCATTTCTTTTCCATGGGGATGGTCTTGATTCCTGTCTCCTGTACAATGTCATGAACCTCCGTCCATAGTTCATCAGGCACTCTGTCTATCAGATCTAGGCCCTTAAATCTATTTCTCACTTCCACTGTATAATCATAAGGAATTTGATTTAGGTCATACCTGAATGGTCTAGTGGTTTCCCCCACTTTCTTCAATTTAAGTCTAAATTTGGCAATGCCGCCTTCCTGCAGTCATAGTATAATCAAGGCTTTATATACTTTTAAGAGACCCTCTCCCACATAAGATAACAGGATTAGTCAGAGGGTCCTTGTTGACAATTAGTAGAGAGCTTAATGATATGATCTGATCTGATCTGAGAGAACTTAAGGAAAAACATACCCTTGAGCAAGATGAGCTGTTTTGTTATATAATCATTCAGTTCAGTTCAGTGGCTTAGTCGTGTCCCACTCTTTGCAACCCCATGAATCGCAGCACGCCAGGCCTCCCTGTCCATCACCAACTCCTGGAGTTCACTCAGACTCACGTCCATCAAGTCAGTGATGCCATCCAGCCATCTCATCCTCTGTCGTCCCCTTCTCCTCCTGCCCCCAATCCCTCCCAGCATCAGAGTCCTTTCCAAGGAGTCAACTCTTCGCATGAGGTGGCCAAAGTATTGGAGTTTCAGCTTTAGCATCAGTCATTCCAAAGAACACCCAGGTCCGATCTCCTTCAGAATGGACTGGTTGGATCTCCTTGCAGTCCAAGGGACTCTCAAGAGTCTTCTCCAACACCACAGTTCAAAAGCATCAATTCTTCGGTGCTCAGATTTCTTCACAGTCCAACTCTCACATCCATACATGACCACAGGAAAAACCATAGCCTTGACTAGATGGAACTTTGTTGGCAAAGTAATGTCTCTGGTTTTCAGTATGCTATCTAGGTTGGTCATAACTTTCCTTCCAAGGAGTAAGCGTCTTTTAATTTCATGGCTGCAGTCACCATCTGCAGTGATTTTGGAGCCCAAAAAAATAAAGTCTGACACTGTTTCCCCATCTATTTGCCATGAAGTGATGGGACCAGATGCCATGATCTTCGTTTTCTGAATGTTGAGCTTTAAGCCAACTTTTTCATTCTCCACTAATATAATCATTAGCTTTAGGCTTAAAGGAAATTAGTCTTAAAGATTATTGTCAAAAGAACTCAGAGTTTAAGAAAAAAATGTCTTATGTGATGAAGACAAAGCAATGTAGAAAAAAAGATTGTCCCTTTCTCCTCATTGAGGGCCCCAGACTCCTTATGCCTATGCTAGAGTGGCGAGCGGCTGTGAGGAGATACCCCACATTCAAGGTCTGGAGCGGGGCCATGAGGAGATACCTCATGTCCAAGGTCTGGAGTGGGGGCCAAGAGGAAATACCCCACATCCAAGGTCTGGAGCAGCAAGTGGCCGAGAGGAGATATCTGATGTCCAAGGTCTGGAGCAGCAAGTGGCCGAGAAGAGATACCCCACGTCCAAGGTCTGGAGTGGGGCCAAGAGGATATATCCCACATTCAAGGTCAGAGAAACCCCTTTAAGATGGTAGGCTTTGAGAGAGGGCATCAGAGGGCAGACAGGCAGAAACCACAATAACCGAAAACTAACCAAACTGATCACATGGACCACAGCCTTGTCTAACTCAAGGAAATGATGAGTCACGCCGTGTAGGGCCACCTGAGACAGACGGGTCATGGTGGAGAGGTCTGACAAAATGTGGTCCTCTGGAGAAGGGGATGGCAAATCACTTCAGTATGCCTCCCTTGAGAACCCCATGAACAGTAGGAAAAGGCAAAAAGATAGGACACTGAAAGATGAACTGCCCAGGTCGGTAGGTGCCCAACATTCTCCACTGGAGATCAGTGGAGAAATAACTCCAGAAAGAATGAAGAGACAGAGCCAAAGCAAAAACACCACCCAGATGTGGATGTGACTGGTGATAGAAGCAAGGTCCAATGCTGTAAAGAGCAATATTGCATAGGAACCTGGAATGTTAGGTCCATGAATCAAGGCAAATTGGAAATGGTCAAACAGGAGATGGCAAGAGTGAACATCGACATTTTAGGAATTAGCGAACTAAAATGGACTGCAATGAGTAAATTTAACTCAGATAACCATCATATCTACTACTGTGGGCAAGAATCCCTTAAAAGAAATGGAGTAGCCATTATAGTCAACAAAAGAGTCTGAAATGCAGTACTTGGATGCAAGCATAAACATGACAGAATGATCTCTGTTCATTTCCAAGGCAAACCATTCAATATCATGGTATTCCAAGTCTATGCCCTGACCAGTAATGTTGTAGAAGCTGAAGTTGAACAGTTCTATGAAGACCTGCAAGACCTTTTAGAACTAACACCCAAAAAAGATATTCTTTTCATTATAGGGGATTGGGATGCAAAAGTAGGAAGTCAAGAAACACCTGGAGTAACAGGCAAATTTGGCCTTGGAGTACAGAATGAAGCAGGTCAAAGCCTCATAGAGTTTTGCCAAGAGAATGCACAGATCATAGCAAATACCCTCTTCTGACAACACAAAAGACTCTACACATGGACATCACCAGATGGTCAATACCAAAATCAGAATGATAATATTCTTTGCAGCTAAAGATGGAGAAGCTCTAGACAATCAGCAAAAACAAGACTGGGAGCTGACTGTGGCTCAGATCATGAACTTCTTATTGCCAAATTCAGACTGAAGTTGAAGAAAGTAGGGAAAACCACTAGACCATTCAGATATGACCTAAATCAAATCCCTTACTATTAAACAGTAGAAGTGGAATAATAGATTTAAGGGATTAGATCTGATAGACAGAGGGCCTGATAAACTATGGATGGAGGTTCATGACATTGTACAGGAGACAGGGCTCAAGACGATCCTGAAGAAAAAGAAATGCAAAAAAGCAAAATGGCTCTCTGAGGATGCCTTACAAATAGCTGTGAAAAGAAAAGAAGTGAAAAACAAAGGAGAAAAGGAAAGCTATTCCCATTTGAATGCAGAGTCTCAAAGAATAGCAAGGAGAGAGAAGAAAGCCTTCCTCAGTGATCAGTGCAAAGAAATAGAGGAAAACAATAGAATGGGAAAGACTAGAGATCTCTTAAAGACAATTAGAGATACCAAGGGAACATTTCATGCAAAGATGGGCACAATCAAAGACAGCAATGGTATGAACTAACAGAAGCAGAAGTTATTAAGAAGAGGTGGCAAGAATACACAGAAGAACTGTACAAAAAGATCTTCATAACCAAGATAATCATGATGGTATGATCACTCACCTAGAGCCAGACATCCTGGATTGTGAAGTCAAGTGGGCCTTAGGAAGCATCATTATGAACAAAGCTAGTGGAGGTGATGGAATTCCAGCTGAGCTATTTCAAATCTTGAAAGATGATGCTATGAAAGTGCTGCCCTCAATATGCCAGCAAATTTGGAAAACTCAGCAATGGCCACAGGACGGGAAAAGGTCAGTTTTCATTCCAATCCCAAAGAATGTTCAAAGTACTGCACGATTGCACTCATCTCACATGCTAGTAAAGTAATGCTTAAAATTCTCCAAGCCAGGCTTCCACAGTACGTGAACCATGAACTTCCAGATGTTCAAGCTGGATTTAGAAAAGGCAGAGCAACCAGAGATCAAATTGCCAACATCTGCTGGATCATTGAAAAAGCAAGAGAATTCCAGAAAGATATCTATTTCTGCTTTATTGACTATGCCAAGCCTTTGACTATGTGGATCACAATAAACTGTGGAAAATTCTTAAAGAGATGGGAATACCAGACCACTTGACCTGCCTCTTGAGAAATCTGTATGCAGGTCAGGAAGCAAGTTAGAACTGGAGATGGAACAACAGACTGGTTCCAAATCGGGAATGGAGTACTTCAAGGCTGTATATTGTCACCCTGCTTATTTAACTTATATGCAGAGTACATCATGAGAAACGCTGGGCTGGAAGAAGCACAAACTGGAATCAAGATTGCCAAGAGAAATATCAATAACCTCAGATATGCAGATGACACCACCCTTATGGCAGAAAGAAAAGAAGAACCAAGGAGCCTCTTAATGAAAGTGAAAGAGGAGAGTGAAAAAGTTGGCTTAAGGCTCAACATTCAGAAAACTAAGATCATGGCATCTGGTCCCATCACTTTATGGGAAATAGATGGGGAAACAGTGGCTGACTTTATTTTTTCAGGCTCCAAAATCACTGCAGATGGTGACTGCAGTCATGACATTAAAAGATGCTTACTCCTTCGAAGAAAAGTTATGACCAACCTAGACAGCATATTAAAAAGCAGAGCCATTACTTTGCCAACAAAGGTCCGTCTAGTCAAGGCTATGGTTTTTCCAGTGGTCATGCATGGATGTGAGAGTTGGACCATAAGGAAAGCTGAGCGCCGAAGAATTGATGCTTTTGAACTGTGGTGTCGGAGAAGACTCTTGAGAGTTCCTTGGGCTGCAAGGAGATCAAACCAGTCCATCCTAAAGGAGATTGGTCCTGGGTGTTCACTGGAAGGACTGATGTTGGAGCTGAAACTCCAATACTTTGTCCACCTGATGCAATGGATTGACCCATCTGAAAAGACCCTGATGCTGGGAAAGATTGAAGGAGGGAGGAAAAGGGGATGACAGAGGATGAGATGGTTAGATGGCATCATTGAGTCAATGGACATGAGTTTGGGTAAACTCTGGGAGGTGGTGATGGAAAGGGAGGACTGGCGTGTTGCAGTCCATAGGGTCGCAAAGAGTCGGACACCACTGAGCGACTGAACTGAACTGAAGAAGAATTAACTCTCTCAAACTCGTAGATACAAAGAACACATTGGTGGTTGCCAGAGATGGGGAGTAGGTCCATAGGTCAAATGGATGAAGGTGGTCATAAGGTACAAACTTTCAGTTTATAAGATCTGGGGATGTAATGTATCCCATAGTTACTCTAATTAAAAATACATTATTGTATATTTGAAAGTTGCTAAGAAAGTAGGTCTTGAAGTTTTCTTCATAAAACAAAACTTCCAACTATGTGAAGATGGATGCTATTCAAACTTATTGTGGAAATTAATCATTTAAAAATATATATTCAATCATACTGGGGAAAAGGCAATGGCACCCCACTCCAGTACTGTTGCCCGGAAAATCCCATGGATGGAGGAGCCTGGTAGGCTGCAGTCCATGGGGTCGCTAAGAGTCGGACACGACTGAGCGACTTCACTTTCACTTTCCACTTTCAGGCATTGGAGAAGGAAATGATAACCCACTCCAGTGTTCTTGCCTGGAGAATCCCAGGGACGGAGAAGCCTGGTAGGCTGCAGTCCATGGGGTCGCACAGAGTCGGACACGACTGAAGCGACTTGGCAGCAGCAGCAGCAGCAGTACACTTAAAAATGCTATATTGTTACATGTCAATTGTACTTCAACAAAACATTTATAATAAGAAAACAACACCAATTTAACCCATAACAAAGCTGAAATGTAATATACTGGCAATAGAAAATATTCTTGAAAAACAAGTCAAAACAAAAAAGAAATCCAAGTTCAAATTGCTCTTTAGGAATAATCAATAGCTTTTGACATTTTTATAGTGAAGAGGAAAATTTTAAACTTACAGCCAGCTAGAATGCTGGGCTTGATGAAGCACAAGCTGGAATCATGATTGCTGGGAGAAATATCAATAACCTCAGATATACAGATGACACCACCCTTATGGCAGAAAGTGAAGAGGAACTCAAAAGCCTCTTGATGAAAGTGGAGAGTGAAAAAGTTGGCTTAAATCTCAACATTCAGAAAACTAAGATCATGGCATCTGGTCCCATCACTTCATGGGAAATAGATGGGGAAACAGTGGTTGACTTTATTTTTCTGGGCTCCAAAATCACTGCACATGGTAATTGCAGCCATGAAATTAGAAGATGCTTACTCCTTGGAAGGAAAGTTATGACCAACCTAGACAGCATATTAAAAAGCAGAGATATTACTTTGCCAACAAAGGTCCATCAAGTCAAGGCTATGGTTTTTCCAGTGGTCATGTATGGATGTGAGAGTTGGACTGTGAAGAATGCTGAGCACTGAAGAATTGATGCTTTTGAACTGTGGTGTTGGAGAAGACTCTTGAGAGTTCCTTGGGCTGCAAGGAGATACAACCAGTTCATCCTAAAGGAGATCAGTCCTGGGTGTTCATTGGAAGGACTGATGTTGAAGATGAAACTCCAATACTTTGGCCACCTGATGCAAAGAGCTGACTCATTTGAAAAGACCCTGATGCTGGGAAAGTCTGAGGGCAGGAGGAGAAGGGGACGACAGAGGATGAGATGTTTGGATGGCATCACTGACTCGATGGACATGTGTTTGGGTAAACTCCAGGAGTTGGTGATGGACAGGGAGGCCTGGCGTGCTGAAGTTCATGGGGTTGCAAAGAGTCAGACAGAATTGAGCGACTGAACTGAACTGAACCATTTAGAGCCCAGCAGTCCCTGTGAATATGAAGTGTTCGTAAGTGCTGCAGTGATATAAGAAATAGTTTCCTTTTGAGTCCTTCTCTACTCTAACTGTTCCTGATCTACAGTCTGCATTGATAACTAAGTTTCCTTCTTTTCAGAAGACTAACCTGTTAAGTAAACTATCCCGCATCTGTGTGTGTGTGTGTGTGTGTGTGTGAGTTATCAGTCGGAGGGCTAATGCACAATGATTTGCCCACACTGCTAAGGGAAAACAAAGTGATCGATATTAAGTTCAATTATTTTGGGATAAGAAATTGTAACAACTACTAAAAAGGAGATAGATTTGGCAATCAGGGGCTGAAAAAACAAACAGCAAAAAGGCACACGTGTTTTTAGGAAGTCTGCCACTAAACTGCTGGCACAGTGCACGGCACGTGGTGCAGCCATGCGCTTCCTCCCCCTCGAGGAAGATGCTGAGCAGCAATCCATCCATTACTAAGGCACCCAACTGCGATTCTTCCACTCTGAAGTCTGAGACTCTTTCCATTAGTGAACCACCAAAGCTGTTACTAGTACAGCTGAAATACCCCAGCAGCTTCAAGGCTACACTTCTTTCATTTTGACTATGGATGTAGGCAAAAAGTTTCTAGAAGCTGAAAGCAATATAAATGGAGTCTGAGAACAGCCTTGTTCTCATGTTTTTATTTATTGAGAATTTAGGGAAGGGAGACTTTGCAATGAGAATAAGGTTTTTTGTTTTTTTTTTTTAATCAAATCAGCCTCGTATAAAAAAGCCAATGCTCTCTAAAGCCTACTTGTGTGTGCATGTCCAATCTCTGTGACCCCATGGGCTGTAGCCCACCAGGCTCCTCTGTGCATGGAATTCTTCAGGTAAGAATACTGGAGTGGGTTTCCATTGCCTCCTCCAGGGATCTTCCCCACCCAGGGATCCAACCTGCATCTCCTACACTGCAGGTGGATTCTTTACCACTGAGCTACCGGGGAAGCCAAAAGAGACTACCGATGAATAGAGCCCAGGAAGAAGTCAGTTACAGTCCCTACCAAAGTACTATCTTATACTCACCCTCTTCCCGTTTGGAAAGTCACTATTGATGTAGATTAGTAAGCATATTCATGCAGAGGAAATAAAATGTTTCATAATAACAATGTTAATACCAATAATTACCACTCACCACACTAAAGGCTTCAGATGTAGTATGTCATTTAATCCTCTCAACAACTCTAGTCATCTACTATTTAAAAAAATACGATGTGCCAGGTATTCTTACAGGTAATAGAGATACAACAGTGAACAAAACTAGACAAAAATCCCTGTCCTCATAGAGTGTTAACTTCTAGTAGTAAAGACAGGCAGTAAATACACAAATGGGTTAGACTGTGTGGATAAGAACCGAAGCAGGGGAAGGGCTTGGGGATGCTGGGGATAATTACAATTTTATATACAGCGGTTGGGGGAGCTCTTGTTAAGAAGGTAATACTTGAGGGAGGTGTAAGCTTTGAGGATATCTCAAGGATGTGCTTTAGAGGCAAAGGAAAAAGCAATTGCAGAAGTCCTGATCAGGCAGTGTGTCTGGCAGGCTCAAAGAACAATAGAGGTCTGTATGCAGCCGGAGTGAAGTGGGCAGGAAGAGAGGGAGGGGGTCAGACAGGTGAGCAGGAGCCCCAGGACACGGGGACTTCTATGTCAGAGGATAGGCTTTGTCTTTTACTTTGAGAGAGATGAGAGCCACCTGAAGGTTTTCAGCAGGCAGAGAAACATCATTTGGCTTATATTTTAATAAAAATACACTGCGACTGTATTGAGCATAGATGAAAGTGGGAGGGGGCAAGAAAAGAGTCAGAGAGCAAGGTTATGGCTATAATCCAGAAGAGAAATGACCCTGGTTTGCACAGGGTTGTAGGAAAGATGCTTTAAGGAGTGCTCTGGGGACTTCCCTGCTGGTTCAGTGGTTAAGAATCCACCTTACAATCCAGGGAAAACAGGTTTGATCTCTGGTTGTGCAACTAGGATCCTACGTGCTGTGGGGGCAGCGAAGCCCACGCACCTCAACTAGAGAGCCCACACACAGTAACAATTACAGGAAGGTCACACACAGCAACGAGCGGTCCTGCATGCCACAACCAAGAACTGATGGAGCCGTGAATACACACTTATTTTTTAAAAAGTGCTCTGATTCTGGATATATCTTGAAGTAGAGCCAATAAGATTTTCTAAACTACATGCATGGAAGGTACGATGTTGAGAAATGGGTCAAGGATGACACCAGGATTTTGAACTGAGCAAAGGAATCATGAAGTTGTTATTTACCAAGATGAAGATGACTGTGAGTGAAGTAGGCTTTTGTCGAGGGCGGAGGCTGGCAAGATTAGGAGCTTGCTTTTACATATGTTAAGTCTGAGATACCTTTATTTACCCAAGTGGAGAAGTTTAATAGGCAGTTGGGCATATAAGACTGAAATTCAGGAGATAACTTTAGGAGTAACTGGCATATGCTGCTGCTGCTGCTAAGTTGCTTCAGTCGTGTCCGACTCTGTGCGACCCCATAGACAGCAGCCCACCAGGCTCCCCCGTCCCTGGGATTCTCCAGGCAAGAATACTGGAGTGGGTTGCCATTTCCTTCTCCAATGCATGAAAGTGATAAGTGAAAGTGAAGTCGCTCAGTCGTGTCTGAAATCACAAAACTGATGACATCTCAAAGAAAGTATAGCTAAAAATGAAAAAGGATTCAAGGACTCAGAATGAGGGCAGCCAATATTAAGAGGTTAGGGAGATGAGAAAGACCCAGCAAAGGAGACCAAGGAGAAGAGCACCAAGGAGGAGAAAGGAGAGTGAAGTGTTCTTGGAAGTCAAGTGAAAAAAGTATTTTCAGGGGGAATGAAGGATTAGGCATGGGTCAAGTCAGATGAGAACCGATAGATGACCACTGGATTTAGAAACGTGGAATCTGGCGACACTGACAGGCTATTTTAGTGGAGTGGAGGTGGCAGAAGCCTGATTGGAGCCACCAATGAAACTATGGCTGCTTGAAGAAATGATCAATTCCAAGTCTCAGGCAGAAAGTGTACAAAAAGAGACAGCTTGTTGTGCCGAAAAGTGAGGAAGCTATCACACACTAATGAGGTCTTATCCAAAGAATGTGAAAAACAAATTTAAGGGGCTCCCAAAGGTGGAACACTATGCATCAAAAATAATACCTGCAGTTTTTGGAAACATATCAAATATGTAAACCTCGAAACATCATAAATATAGTATATTAAAAACAAGTGGGAAAAAAGCCCTATTGGCCACCTCTGGAGATTTCAGAACACCAATTTATTTTTCTGAAAATTGGTAAATAATAAGAAAGGAACAAGCATTTGTCCTGCCTTTCCTGAACTGTGTTTCAGGGTAATCAAATAGTTATAAGAGAAAGTTATTCTGTATTGAAGATCCCCAACTAAAAAATGCAAAGGGGAATGAAATTAGATAACCAGCATTTTATAATCATTAATGAAATATCTTGGCAACAATCACCAATGGATGCTAAAACAATTAGGGGAAATACTGATAGGGAACTTTATAAGAAATGGATCAGACTGACACCTCCGAAATGACTGATTAATCTAAATACCATTTAAAGTGTGACAATGAGACATTATATGCCTCAGTAGGAAATAATTAGCATACTTAGAATACTATGTGAAACATCCTTGCAAATATAAACAAACACATAAATAAAACAAATTTGATGGGAATCTCTAAATCAGGGTGAGCAAACTTATCTTGTAAAAAGCCAGATAGTGAATATTCTAGGATTTGTGGGCCACATACAGTTTTTACCATTTATCCTTCTTTGTTTTTCTTATTTATGTGTTTCTTATTTATGTACAACCCCTTAAAATATAAATGATCATTCTTAGGTTTCAGGAATTACAAAAACAGGTCTGGACTAGATTTAGCCTGCTGGCCTTGTTCTAGATCAAATACCAGTTTATATGGGAGTTAGAGGAACAAATGAAAAACTACGATAAAGAAGAAACAAACCTAGTCCAGAATTGAGGAAATTCTATAGGACAAAGAACACGTTCCTTCAACAATAAGAAACATTAAACATGATGAAGGGAAATTATAAAGAAAAATTGAGACGTATCACCCAAATGCACTGTGTGGGTCAAATCAGATGGAAAAAGATTATATATAATATGTATATGGCGGGAGAGAGACAGAAACAGAGGCAGAAATTTCAACAGGCACAGGGTATTGTTTTTTGAACTTTTTTGTGTAAGATCGGTATTATTTATTCCTTAAATGTTTGACAGCATTCACTACTGCAGCGAAGAAGGCCTGAAGCTCACCTCATGAGTAGGTTTTAAATTACAATTTTTAAGGCTTCCCTGGTGGCTCAGTGGTAAAGAATCTGCCTGCCAATGCAGGAAACACAGGTTCAATTCCTGGTCCAAGAAGATCCCACCTGCGGCAGAGCAATTAAGCCCGTGCTCCAGAGCCTGGGAGTCACAATGACTGAGCCCGCATGCTGCAGCCACTGAAGCCTCTGCCCCCAAGAGCCTGTGCTCTGCAACAAGAGAAGTCACCGCAAACAGAAGGCCACACACCGTAACAGTAGCCCTTGCTTGCCACAACTAGACAAAGTCCTCACAGCAACAAAGATCCAGTGCAGCCTAAAAAATAATCAACTAAGTTAAAAACCTCCAATGCAATATTATTATAAAAAAAAAGACATTTCCTAGCTTCCCTTGAAGGTAAGCATTGTTATGTAACTAACCAGTGAACCAGTGACGTTGCTCAGTCGCGTCCATCTCTTTGCGATCCCGTGGGCTATAGCCTACCAGGCTCCTCCATCCATGGAATTTTCCAGGCAAGAGTACTGGAGTGGGTTGCCATTTCCTCCTCCAGGGAATCTTCCTGACCCAGGGATCGAACCCAGGTCTCCTGCATTGCAGGCAGACCTGGTAACTAGGTAACTAAATTCTGGATAACAGAATATAAGAGAAGAGGTTTGTATAGCCTCTGGGCATAATCAGAAAGGAAAGGGTTAGGGGTTCATCACCTGAGTGTAAGGATGGAGGAAAATAAGGATGATTGAGAGAGGAGAAATTGTGAAAAAAAATTATTTGGGAAAGTGGAAGGGCAAATGCATTAGAGAACTATGTTATGATCATTACAGAGCTTTAGGGAGTTCTCTTGTGGGTTAGTGGTTATGGGATCTTATCTTATACATGGAAATACCAACACTTAGACTGAGATGGACTCCTAAAATCTCACATTGGGTGGCGATGATTCTGAAACTTTCTAGGCGTATCCCCTGTATTTCGGCATAGACAGTGGAAGATGCTGCTTATCTGCAAAGCACACCATGTGTCCATTCATCAGTAAGCAAGAATACATAACCCCTGAGTGAGCACTCACACAGTAAAGCTGCAGTTGCTATTGCAGGCCAGGCTGATCCCATGATGCAGTCAGCAACTATCTCAGGGCACCTTCTACATGCTTGGTGAAGCGCTTGGAACTAGAGCTACAAAAGGGAAAGGCAGGCAACTAATACTCTTGTGCAGGTTTCTTTTGTGCCTGTCATATGCAAGAATACAAGCATGCATTCCAGTTATTATTATTATTTTTGTATTTCCTAAGTACTGAACTGCTTCTCTGGTGGCTCAGTGGTAAAGAATCTGCCTGCCAAGTAGGAGATGTGGGTTCCATCCCTGGGTCGTGAAGATCCCCTGGAGAAGGAAATGGCAACCCACTCCAATATTCTTGCCTGGAGAATTCCCTGGACAGAGGAGCCTGGAGGGCTACAGTCCATGGGGTCGCAAGGAGTTGGACACAACTGAGTGACTAAACAACAGTAACAACAACAAGCACTGAGCTGGGCACTGTCATAGGTTTGCGGGATATAACACTGAACCCTTTGGGAAATTGATTTTGCTGGATCCTGTCCCCCAGCCCTGTTCTGATTCACTAAATAGTTCTTTCTCTCCTGGAACTGCGAGTCTTGTGCAAAGTGGGGAAAAGAAAGAAGAAGGTCATTTTCCCCTCCAGTGCTGTACTCTGATAGCTGAATAGCTCGTGTCCTGGTTCTGGTCCAAGTTATAAGCCTGCTTCTCCAGCCTTCCTGTTGATTTGCAAAGTTCCAAGATTATTTCAATAAATCTATTTTTTTCTTTAAAGATCTTTTAAAATTTGAAATTATTTTAAATTAATTTAGAGTAATAAGAACAGTTCAAATAACTCCATACCCTTTACCTGGGTTCTTTAATTACTAATATTTTACCATATTTACTTTGCTGCACTCTGCGTTTTACATATATATTATATACATGATATATAATTTTTCCTGAACTATTTCAGAGTTGCAGACATCATGCTCCCTTACCCCCAGATCCTACCTTACTTATTTCCTCAGGACAAGCTGCTTCTCTTACATTACCACAATAGAATGATCAAATTCAGAAAATATAGGATTAACATACACTGTTTTATAATATACAATCCACTTTTCAGATTATACTACTTGTCCCAATAATATCAATTTCTATCATTTCTATCAATTTCCCTTTCTGACCCAGGATCCAATTCCAGATTATACACTGTATTTAGTTGTTACGCACTTCCCCCGCCCCAAATTAGCCAGTTATATTTGTTGCTTATAAGCAAAGAATCTTAATGATACAGCTTCTTTCTGTTAACAACCAAAGAACCTTTATAATATAGTAGATTACATCACAGTGCTAATGAACTCTTCCAGGTAGGTATTAAAATACCTAAAAACAAGGGTTTTACAGAAACAGATCCACAGACATAGAAAACAAACCTATGGTTACCAAAGCGGGAAGGGGGGATGAGAGATAAATTAGGAGTTTGGGATTAACATATACACACGACTATATACAGAGCAGGTGACCAACAAGGATCTACTGTATAGCACAGGAAACTGTTCACTAGGGAAGAAGAATCCGAAAACTAATATATATAACTGGATCCCTCTGCTGTGTACCTGAATCTAACACAGCATGGTGAATCAATGATACTTCAATTAAAAAAATTCCTGTTTTCAGATTCATATTATGAGGTCCAGAGTAGTTAATTTGCCCATGATGATACACAAACTTCTCGAGCCAAGATTTAGATCCAAATCGTTTTTTACTCCCAAGCTCCTACTTATGCCATTGTAGGCCTGGCAAACAGTAATAAAGCACAACCCCAGCACAGTCTTACAGGCTAGTATGGAACTGGTAAACAAATAATTAGAATAGAAAGCAGTAAATCCCAACCACAGAAGTATATACAGGGTGTAGATGGAACATAATCAGTGAACTTATCTCAAGTATGACAAGAGATACGGTCAGGGCTTCAAGAGCAATAGCAGAAAATCAAATCAGTTATTTTCTTTGGTGTCAACTGGGTGTTTACAGACTGTCTACTGTCCAAAGTATGATTAATATCAGTACTGATCAGCTAACATCCAACATATGCTCAGGAACTGATATGTCTCGTTGGCTAACATTGTTAACTGACATCTGCTCATGGAATATTACCTCTTGAATGTTAGGGACCCAAGTAGTTCCTACATCACTTCAGTTCTTAGTTGGTCATTCCGATGAGAGCTGACATCATCTAGTTCTGATATTTAGCTGCAATGTATTGCAATGATCCTAATCTGTAAGCCTACTTAAAATCTGCCCTGTTCAGTTTGATAGTTTTAAAATGTAGACATTACAAAAAGGCATTCTCAAGGTAGAAGGGTCCGATCTCTTCGAGAAATCTAGAGCCCTTTTCTCTTCTCATTTTGGAAAAAGTCAAATGAAAAACAAGCACCAGGCAGGAGGAAAACCAGAGCGGCAAAGTCAGAGTAAATAGCATGTTTCATTTTGTGGCTTCCATTCTGAATCTAGTGACAAAGAGAAAACATGCAAGGGTCAGGAGCTGGGATGGCATTCAGGGAGCCGAGTCTTGGGACAGTTATGAGTATTCTCAGAGGACAGGACGGTGGCAGCAAATCAATGGACTCCTGGGCCCAATCAGGGAGCTGAGTATTTGCTGGTGATCCCAAGAGGGACCTGGGTGGTCTGTGAAGAACTGGAAAAACACAATAATAACATATTATCAATTATATGTTATTGATAAGAGTATCTTACTTGTTATTTAGCAGAGGTTTTCTTTTAAAAAATACTTGACTTTCATGTGAAGTTGGTCCTAAGTACCTTGCATAAGTAGGTGCTCAAGTAGTGTTGAACTGGATTAAGCTCAAAGAGGTGAGACTAGTGTACACACAAAGCTTTATGTTACTGGCAGCTCTTGCTATGCAGCTCCAGCCTGCTGTGCGTGTGCTCAGTGGTGTCCGACTCTGTGACCCCAATGACTGCATCCCGCCAGGCTCCTCTGTCCATAGGATTTTATGGGCAAGGATACTGGAATGGGCTGCCATTCTTTTTCCAGGGGATTTTTCTGACCCAGGGATGGAACCCACGTCTCCTGTATTGCAGGCAGAACCTTTACCCGCTGAGCCATCGGGGAAGCCCCCATCTTCAGCTTCAGTTCAGTTCAGTCGCTCAGTCGTGTCCTACTCTTTGTGACCCCAGGAACTGCAGCACGCCAGGCCTCCCTGTCCATCACCAACTCCCGGAGTTCACCCAGACTCATGTCCATCAAGTCAGTGATGCCATCCAGCCATTTCATCCTCTGTTGTCCCCTTCTCCTCCTGCCCCCAATCCCTCCCAGCATCAGAGTCTTTTCCAATGAGTCAACTCTCCTCATGAGGTGGCCAAAGTACTGGAGTTTCAGCTTCAGCATCATTCCCTCCAAAGAAATCCCAGGGCTGATCTCCTTCAGAATGGACTGGTTGGATCTCCTTGCAGTCCAAGGGACTCTCAAGAGTCTTCTCCAACACCACAGTTCAAAAGCATCAATTCTTCAGTGCTCAGCATTCTTCACAGTCCAACTCTCACATCCATACATGACCACAGGAAAAGCCATAACCTTGACTAGACGGACCTTTGTTGGCAAAGTAATGTCTCTGCTTTTGAATATGCTATCTAGGTTGGTCATAACTTTCCTTCCAAGGAGTAAGCGTCTTTTAATTTATGGCTGCAGTCACCATCTGTAGTGATTTTGGAGCCCCCCAAAATAAAGTCTGACACTGTTTCCACTGTTTCCCCATCTATTTCCCATGAAGTGATGGGACCGGATGCCATGATCTTCATTTTCTGAATGTTGAGCTTTAAGCCAACTTTTCCACTCTCCACTTTCACTTTCATCAAGAGGCTTTTGAGTTCGTCTTCACTTTCTGCCATAAGGGTGGTGTCATCTGCATATCTGAGGTTATTGATATTTCTCCCGGCAATCTTGATTCCAGCTTGTGTTTCTTCCAGTCCAGCGTTTCTCATGATGTACTCTGCATATAAGTTAAATAAGCAGGGTGACAATATACAGCCTTGATGTACTCCTTTTCCTATTTGGAACCAGTCTGTTGTTCCATGTCCAGTCTAGGCTATCCCAAACAAAGATACCTGTGACCTCCTACCAGCAACCTAAATCCCTGTTGCTGGGGTTGACAGATTTAATCAATGTTTACTGAAGAGGTGTTGTGGATCACACCTTGTCTCAGGTGCCAGGGACACAAAACGAAAACATCTTTATCCCTACCTTCAAGGAGCTTACTGACAATGGCGTCCACAATGATGACTGCCAGCCGTCCAACCTGTCTCCTCATGGGTCGTCCATGGAAGTTCCAAAATCTGAGAGTACAGGACATCAGTTCAGTCGCTCAGTTGTGTCCTACTCTTTGCAACCCCATGGACTGCAGTATACCAGGCTTCCCTGTCCAGACATAAGCATCAGTATAAACCACTGAGATAATTTCCTTCAACCCCTGCCCCGTTTTGCCACTCTAAGTTTAACCTAAACGATAAGGAGGCAGGTACTCCTTTTTAAAGCTCTCCTAAGCTAAGAGTCGGACAAGACTGAGCGACTTCACTTTCACTTTTCACTTTCATGCATTGGAGAAGGAAATGGCAACCCACTCCAGTGTTCTTGTCTGGGGAATCCCAGGGACAGGGGAGCCTGGTGGGCTGCCGTCTATGGGGTTGCACAGAGTCGGACACGACTGAAGCGACTTAGCAGCAGCAGCAAGGTAACAATGAATTTACTGTGTGATCTAGTCTAGGGTCTCACAACTCACTGTGTGGAATTCCTTCCACAGAATAATGATGCTGATGCAGTGATGACAGCAACCACTATTGATCACGCACGTGGTACATTTCAATTCCTGTGCAAGATACTCTATGCATTTTGTTAGTGCATATTAATTGCATTTATTTTTGAAGCTAAAAGAAAATAGATGATGTGTAACTGAGGACTAAGTATCTAAGACTCCTGAATGTTTATATCATATTTTACTTTTCATAAAATATATCTTAATTTGATTAACAACATTTCCAACTTACTTGAAACTTACAAAATGGCACTGAATGTATCACATACTCTACACATCTTATCTCAGTTCAAACTCATAACAATTCTGTGAGCTAGGAACACTGTTCCTAATTTATATTTGGGAAATTTGAGGATCAAGAACTTAAGTGGCTTGCCCAAGGTCACCTATCTCGTGGGCGGCAGAACTGGTTTTCCATCTTGGGCTGTCTAGACTCCATGAAGCACTAAATCTCAGCATTCTTTCTCCTCGTCTGTGGTAGAGGTGCCGCTCGCCTCCCCATTGCACACTCTGATCACCCTATTGGAGCATGTGAACTGGCACTCTGAAGGCGGGTGCCAGGGTTGGGCAGTGTGGGTGGGTGTGGCCCAGGGAGGAGGGAGGCTAACTTCAGATCCCCAAAACTGAAATGTGGTCACACACGTAACACCCTCATCACAGCCCCATCATATCTACAGGGCTGTAAGCTGACTCCTGTGACACTGAGATAACTCAGGCCTTTTCTGGAATTTCTTTGTCTAAATTGTTTGAGGGTGTCCCTGTCCTCAAGGGTTACTTCAGCAAGAATAAACACTTACTGGAGGGCTCCCAGTGGGCCAGCTTCAAAGTAGCGACAGAACAGAGTTCGGTTTTCCGAGCTCACGGTGTGCCGCTGAGGGCACGATCGCGGATGCTCAGCAAGAGTGAGGCTGGGAGGCCACAAACACCTTATGAGCTCACTGTCCTGAGCTCCCCGCCGCCTCCTCCACAGTCTCCCTGGTCCTCTGTCTCCTGGAGGCTCCTTGTTTTGGTTTTCCAGCCAGCTACCTGGGGCTTTACTTACCCTGCTTCTGACATGCCCTTCCTGCATTTATAACACCTGTGTTGGGGCCATCTGGTGGGAAGATGGAGAGAAACAAAGGAGCAGAGACCCTTGAGACCATTACTCCTCTATCAAAGGGGGACAGTTCCCCTCCCTTAAGAGGCTTAGGTGTCTGTGGGTCTCTATAGTCAGGACACCCCTTTCTCATCCCTCCAGCCTGCCGTAGAGGGTTTCTCCTGAAGTGAGAAATGGGCACCTGAAGTGAGAAATGGGCATCTCCACACTGCTGCCCATTTCTGAGTCTTCAGCTGTCTTGAGTCAGGTTGGCAGACACCAGAGGGGAATAAAAAAGATGAACTCACTGCCTATTCAGTGGCACCCCAAATCCTAGTTTTCCCCTCCCAATCCAGCTGCTGCTGTTCACTTTCCAGCCCTCAAGTACCTCCGCACATTCCGTCCAGATTCTGTGGTTGTTCCATCTTACCTGAAGCCAGAACCTGAAAGGTCCTCTTTAGAGACCAGATCCAAAATAAAGAGAAAAAAATAAACACCAGGCCCATTTAATAAAGGAATAACAGACTCAGACAGTCAGCACTTTTTGTATTGCATTAACATCACTCAATCTCAACATCACAAGAAGTCAGACAATCAAACTTTAGGTGCCTCTTGATGGGATGGGATATAAAGCATACAGGAATTAGTCTTGCTGGAAGCAACTGAAGTGGGATTCCATTAAGCCTTTAGAGCTTCATGCCAGCTAATAGGAGACATGGAGTCAAGTGTAAAATGACAGTCTGAAGAACCATCACCCAAATCCGGGTTGTGAGACCTTCTGTAGTACAGTGACCTGGTGTCTCCAACAAATAAACAGCACGAAGAAGGTGAAACTATTACAGAATAAGGCAATTTCAGAGGCACGACAAGTAAAAGGGGGATAAATCTCACAGGATTCCTGAGACGATTCAAGGAGATAATTAACATAAGGTGCTTAGCAGAGTCTGCTGCTGCTGCTAAGTCACTTCAGTCATGTCCGACTCTGTGCAACCCCATAGATGGCAGCCCACCAGGCTCCCCCATCCCTGGGATTCTCCAGGTAAGAACACTGGAGTGGGTTGCCATTTCCTTCTCCAGTGCATGAAAGTGAAAAGTGAAAGTGAGGTTGCTCAGTTTGTGCGACCCCATGGACTACAGCCTACCAGGCTCCTCCATCCATGGGATTTTCCAGGCAAGAGTACTCATTGCCTTCTCCGTAGCAGAGTCTGGCAAGTGGTAAATGAGTTATTACTATCTCCTGTCAGCTCTCAAGAGTCTCAGCCTCTTCATTCACAAAACACGGGAGATGACAGCCCTTCCCTCTCACGGCTGCTGGAGGACCAAAGGGTTCAGGTCCCTTTCCCTCTGCACCTGGGCAGGAAGGTCTGACTGCAGCACTCTCCCATGCAGTGTCTCCCGTTAGCCAGTAGATGGCAGCCCAGGCACGTTTATTTGGAACCCCGGGCTGACGCGGGAGCTAGTCTTTTGCTCTAAGAAGCCGGGTCCTGCCTCATCACCAGTATTCCCCTTCTCTTAGGTAGGAGGCCTAAAAATGATGAGAGAGAATCGGAGTTTCTGAGATACAATTAGGGTTCTAGTAGCAGTTTGCTGAGGATTCAGTATCTGCTGGACAGAGAGGTATTTCTGACCCAGCTGGATCAGAGTTCAGGCACTACTTGGCTGGCTGCGCCTGGACCCTGCTTCCTGTCCCAGTGCCATTCTGCTCCATCCTGAATCACCTGTGCACAAGTCCAACATGGTTTAGTTTCTCTTCCCCATCAGACTGGGGATAGTTTAAAACTATGCTCCTACCCACACCTGGAGCAAGATGTCCTTTGGGAAAAGTTTGTCAAATGAGTAAATATGTATACACACTCTGGAGATGTAATCACATATCCTCCTTTCCCAGAAAACTCCATATACCACAGGGTGTATGCATTTTCTTTTTGTCTATCAGTTGAGATAACTGGGGTTGTGATTAAAAGTGCATGCCCTGGAACAGGATTTGTTGTTGTTCAGTCACCAAGTCGTCCCAACTCTCTGTGACCCCATGGACTGCAGCACACCAGGTCTCCGTGTCCTTCACTGTTTTCTTAATCCACTTTACACACCACCCTTGTGGCCAGGGGGCTTGCGTAACTCAGTGAAGCTACAAGCTACACTGGAAGGGTGGTTATGAGCCACCAGAGACAGACGGTTCATAGTGGAGAGTTCTGACGAGATGTTATCCACTGGAGAAGGGAATGGCAAACCACCCCAGTATTCCTGCACTGTATTGCGGTGTTCATGAACTGTATAAAAAGGACCAGCAGTCTTTAGGTTCAAATCTCAATTTCTCCACTTACTAGTTGCATGTCCTAGGAGAAGGGCCTCAGTTTTTCTACCAGCAAAATGGGATAGGCAATAGTATCTTGTGGGTTGTTCTATGGTGAGGACTAAACAAGCAAATGCATTTTAAGTGCTTAGGAAAGTGCCTGGCACACGGTAGGCACCCAATGCATATTAATTACCATTTGAACACTGCCTTCCTCTGGGACAGATGGAATGCACCTGCAAAATAGGCGCTCAAGGAAGATATCGAATGGCCTGGGGTGGCTCTCTGGCGTGAGGTGAGGAATGGCTCTCAAGAAACAGCAGTACTGCTTCCAGCTCCCCCACCCCTTCCTCTTGTTATTGATGGTATCATTATTAATCATTTGACGAGGCCGAAGGGAAGTCTCCAACCCCACAAGTCATGAATGCTGTTTTGCTCACCTTCCAAACCCAAGCTCAGCAGTGGTGTCTGCAGTTGTCTGCATGTTGCTGGGGACAGCACGTTCAGGACTGAGGGACCCCCCTCCCTGTGGCCCAAGGCTGAGAAGGCACTGACTGAGGCAGAGGAGTAAGGGACTTCCAGGGCTATTTCCTATCTCTGTCCCCTTTCTGGGGTGGGTGGGTGGGTGTGTGTGTGTGTATGTGTGTGTTTGTGTGTGTGTGTGTGGTGCTTTGGGGAGCATCTTCCAAAGGTCCTTGTTCAGCTCTGGAGATGCTGTGTAGCTCAAAAGGATTCCTATATGATGGACATCTGTACCACACAAAGAGCAGGAGCAGGAAAGGGATTACTATGGTCCTAAAGGTTCATCTAGTCAAGGCTATGGTTTTTCCAGTGGTCATGTATGGATGTGAGAGTTGGACTGTGGAGAAGGCTGAGCACCGAAGAATTGATGCTTTTGAACTGTGGTGTTGGAGAAGACTCTTGAGAGTCCCTTGGACTGCAAGGAGATCCAACCAGTCCATTCTGAAGAAGATCAGCCCTGGGATTTCTTTGGAAGGAATGATGCTGAAGCTGAAACTCCAGTACTTTGGCCACCTCATGCGAAGAGTTGACTCATTGGAAAAGACTCTGATGCTGGGAGGGATTGGGGGCAAGAGGAGAAGGGGACGACAGAGGATGAGATGGCTGGATGGCATCACTGACTCGATGGACGTGAGTCTCAGTGAACTCCGGGAGTTGGTGTTGGACAGGGAGGCCTGGCGTGCTGCGATTCATGGGGTCGGAAAGAGTCAGACACGACTGAGCGACTGATCTGATCTGATCTGATCAAATCACTTATGATTATACAGTGGAAGTGACAAATAGTTTCAAGGGAGTAGATCTGAAAGAGTGCCTGATGAACTATGGATGGAGGTTTGTGACGTTGTACAGGAGGCAGTGATGAAGACCATCCCCAAGAAAAAGAAATGCAAAAAGGCAAAATGGTTGTCTGAGGAGGCCTTACAAATAGCTGAGAAAAGAGAAGCTAAAGGCAAAGGAAGGAAAGATATACCCATTTGAATGCAGAATTCCAAAGAACAGCAAGGAGAGGTAAGAAAGCCTTCCTCAGTGATCAGTGCAAAAAAATAGAGGAAAACAATAGAATGGGAAAGACTAGAGATCTCTTCAAGAAAATCAGAGATACCAAGGGACGGTTTAATGCAAAGACGGGCACAATAAAGGACAGAAATGGTATGGACCTAACAGAAGCAGAAGATATTAAGAGGAGGTGGCAAGAAAACACAGAAGAACTGTACAAAAGAGATCTTCATGGTCCAGATGACCACGATAGTATGATCACTCACCTAGAGCCAGACATCCTGGAGTGCGAAGTCAAGTGCACCTTAAGAAGCATCACTATGAACAAAGCTAGTGGAGGTGATGGAATTCCAGTTGAGCTATTCCAAATCCTGAAAGATGATGCTGTGAAAGTGCTGCACTCAATATGCCAGCAAATTGGGAAAACTCAGCAGTGGCCACAGGACTGGAAAAGGTCAGTTTTCATTCCAATCCCAAAGAAAGGCAATGCCAAAGAATGCTCAAACTACCGCACAACTGCACTCATCTCACACACTACCAAAGTAATGCTCAAAATTCTCCAAGCCAGGATTCAACAATATGTGAACTGTGAACTTCCAGATGTTCAAGCTGGATTTAGAAAAGGCAGAGAAACCAGAGATCAAATTGCCAACATCTGTTGGATCATTGAAAAAGCAAGAGAGTTCCAGAAAAACATCTATTTCTGCTTTATTGACTTCGCCAAAGCCTTTGATTGTGTGGATTACAACAAACTGTGGAAAGTTCTGAAAGAGATGGGAATACCAGAACACCTGATCTACCTCCTGAGAAATCTGTATGCAGGTCAGGAAGCAACAATTAGAACTGGACATAGAAAAACAGACTGTTTTCAAATCGGGAAAGGAGTACCTCAAGGCTGTATTTTGTCACTCTGCTTATTTAACTTCTATGCAGAGTACAACATGAGAAATGCTGGGCTGAAGGAAGCACAAGCTGGAATCAAGATTGCCAAGAGAAATGTCAATAACCTCAGATATGCAGATGACACCACCCTATGGCAGAAAGTGAAAAAGAACTAAACAGCCTCTTGATGAAAGTGAAAGAGGAGAGTGAAAAAGTTAGCTTTAAACTCAACATTCAGAAAACTAAGATCATGGCATCAGGTCCCACCACTTTATGTCAAATAGATGGGAAAACGATGGAAACAGTGTCAGACTTTCTTCCAAAATCACTGCAGATGCTGACTGCAGCCATGAAATTAAAAGACATTTGCTCCTTGGAACAAAAGCTTTGACCAACCTAGACAGCATATTAAAAAGCAGAGACACTACTTTGCCAACAAAGGTCCATCTAGTCAAGGCTATGATTTTTCCAGTAGTCATGTATGGATGTGGGAGTTGGATTATAAAGAAAGCTGAGCGCCGAAGAATTGATGCTTTTGAACTGTGGTGTTGGAGAAGACTCTTGAGAGTCCCTTGGACTGCAAGGAGATCCAACCAGTCAATGCTAAAGGAAATCAGTCCTGAATATTCATTGGAAGGACTGATGCTGAAGCTCCCATACTTTGGCCACTTGATGTGAAGAACTGACTCATTTGAAAAGCCCCTGATGCTGGGAAAGATTGAAGGCGGGAGGAGAAGGGAACGATAGAAGATGAAACAGCTGGATGGCATCACCGACTCGATGGACATGAGTTTGAGCAAGCTCCCGGAGTCGGTGATGGACAGGGAAGACTGGCATGCTGCAGTCCATGGGGTCACAAAGAGTCGGACACGACTGAGTGACTGAACTGACCGGTCTCACCGTGTTTTTCTGCATGTCAGTTTGGACAGACTTGAAGATGTGACAGGCGACCACTAGGTGGCATTATCAATGTGAAGGTGCCATCTGTGTGAAAACGCATCGGCTGCCTTGTACAAGGAAAGTAAACCTCTGTCTGGAGAAGATTAGACCCCCTCATCTCAATAAATTTCAGCCACCTGGTAAGACCTGGGTGCAAACGGAGGCTGTTCTAGGACAATGTACAAGTACAGTCAGTTCAGTTGCTACAGGAGGACAGAATTTGAAGGGGGGTGGGCGGAGAGGAATAGCCTGGCTCTGCCCCAAGGCCCACGCTGGATTCCTGAGGCCCCGCCCCTTTCGCCCAGGAGCCACGCCCAGCTGCTGCAGGACCACTCAGCACCCCTACCTCACCAGGCGCTCTGCCTGCTGTTCCCTACTTTCTTCCCTTGTTTTCAAGTCAGTCGAGGTGCTAGCTTCCCTGATCCATGGATGGAACTGGCTCGTGGCTTCTTTGTGCCCCACTGTCTCTGCACCTGCTTCTTTCCCGGGTCTTTGCCGCTTTAGTGGACGGGGCTGTTTTCCACTGACTGGAGATCCCCTGGCTTGGTGCTGGGAACAGGTCGGGCTGCTTCTCTTCAGTCCCCACACTCCCCCAAAAATGTACAAGGGCTTTCTCACCCACAGCACCCCTTGGGGGTCCAGGGACCACCCTCTGTCTTAGGGGTCCTAAGGATGCCCTAGAACACTGAAAGTGTGTCCACACCGGGCAAGCAGTTGTGGAAACAGAGGGCTGGTTATATAACCTGCCCTGCCCAGTGCATAATGAAAACACAGGACTCCTGATTTTAGAATTTCAAGATGGTGACAGCAGAGCATTAAGCGGGCTCTTCTGAGTACAGGGCCCAGGATGACTGCACCATCTGCATGCCCTGAGACAGTCCTGAGTTTGGAGTTGTGTCAAGGGATGGGGTGGCGGCTTGTGTCTGCTGAAGAGTTATCAGGGGACCTGCTGGCTACCTGAGAGGTGGCTGGCCATCTGCAGTCTTCACAGGAAGCCCTCACTCCAGAAATTCCCTTGCTCCCCAGCTTTAAGACATCAGAGAAACAGCCATTAAGCAAACCTAGATTCAAATTCTGAATCCATTTCCATAGCAGAAATCATGAACGTCTCCAGGCTTCACATGCCTCATCTGCAAAATGGGGGGTGGTAATACTTACTGTGAATACCACCATAGGCTCTAATGAGATCTAACAGGACAAGCCCTGGGTCTAGAGCCCACACCTACTGCACTTCTCTGAGCCTGCCCCTGCCCCCGCCACTAGCCAGCACTGCTTGTCCTCAGACGCACCCAATCAGGACAGAACAGGGGCAGACATCGGGACCTTCCAATTTGGGGGTGCCTGCTCAGTGAGGAGGTTTACCACGTGGTGAGGTTTACCATGTGGTGAGGTCCACGGAGCTCCTCCTGGGTGCTCCACGGGCCTCTGGCAGCATCGAGTAAGCAATGGAAGGGAAAACCCAGAAGACCCTGGAGCAGCTCTTGGAGCATAGGATCACTGTGGAGGAGTTCACTCATCACTCTCCTAACAAATGTGTATGAACACTTCTTGCGCCAGGTGCCAGGGGTATGGTGGTAAGCAGAACAAGGGGGGTCCTGCTTTCTGTCAGCCTAACGCTTGCATGAATGTGTCCCCTTCTCCTCGATGCACCCCCTCACCAGCCAACCATAAGCTAGCATTTACGAGGCGCCCACGGTGAGGCAGAAAATGAAAGCACAGCAGGTGCTGAGACACTCTACCAACCTCCTCTGATTGAATGAATAAAAGCTGTGTGCTTTGCTTCCAACAGCCAGCACCTGCGACTCTTTGTAGGAGGGCTGTCCTCCAGTTGCTGGGGCCCCCTTTGCTGAGTACACAGAAAGCCAGAGGTGCCTGGGAAATGACATCCCCAGGGACAGCCCTTACCCGATCTCCACCAGGCGCAGATGTGTAAATACTCCAGCCTCTGCCTGGCTGGGGACAACTCTCGGGTGTGACTTAGACTGTTTCCACAACCCCTCCCCCTGGACTTGGCCAGATTCCTCTCCTGGGACCCTGCCTGAGCTCACACTCTTGATGGTCCTCTTCCCTTCCTTATCCCTCTTCTTCACGCATCCGTTTTTTCCTGAGACCCCTACATGATAACTTCAGGCAGATCTTGGTGCAGGGTTTCCTTATGCAGAACTCCCCCACTCAAGACACAAAGAGAAGCAAAGGGGAGGTAGTGATCCCTCCTGGTCTTTGTGTTACTACCCACAGTGATGCAAGTCAGCTGTCAGTCATTATAAATAATAGAAGAATAATTCCTTTCACAATAAATTTGAGTGCATTCAAAATTATCCCTGTAATACTATGATCAGTCTCCCCTCACTTCAATTCTGGTTACTTTATGAGTGTGGAGAAAGAGGAGGCATTCCTGCTTGCTGGGGTTTGTACATAACCTACACTTTTATTATTACATCAAATCTAGATAAATCCATGGGATTGGGTCTTGAACGTAAACATCAACCATCGGGTGTTTTGCTGTGTGAAAGACGTTGAGACTTGCAGGATCAGATCCCTGGGAACCAGGGGGCTTTTTGCCTGCCTGGACTAGGTTCATGGGAGTAAGTCTTGGGGGCCCAGGCTCCCCCAGGACCACGTGAATAGCACACCTTCCTCCCACCAGAAATGTCTTCTGCTGTCATCTAATAGCTTCTCACTAAAACCTCTTGCAGGAAATTCTGATTCTTCCCTCGTTCCAGCCAGCGTACCCTGGGATTTCCTTCTTTGGCACTATGGAAAATGGTTTTGCTGCAACCATGGTCTTAGCACTTGGCTCACCCCCTTCCCTCCCCTGAAGCTAGCTGGAGTCTCAGCTTGTAGGCAAAAATCAGACTGTCAGGCAAAGGGTGCATGAGGGGCCTCAGTCAAGGCAGGAGGTGGGAACCAGGGCTGGTCTTGTTGTCACAGCATCATGATTAAGGCAGAGGGGGAGCTTAAGTTCCCCAGACCTTGGTTCCTCCTACAACCAGATCTATGCCAGGAAGTGTGGATGCCAGGGCATCTGTCCAGCCCACCTGTCCAGACCCAGACACCTCCCTGGAGGTCTGGATCAACCCCTTGGACACTGATGGGGTTCTGCTCCCAACAGCCCTACACCATCCTATTTATATCCCCACACACCATAGTGTCTGGAACCCCTGGCTGCTTTGCTGTGCTTCTGGCAACTTCCTATCCCCAAAACTGATCTTGAGCTTATGGTGACTCTTGATTCCAGAGACTGGGCCCTGGTACCTGCCTCAGGGCAAAACCTCTAAGATTTCTGTTCTCCTTTACCAGACCTCTGAGTTCTAGCAAGCCTGGATGCTGAGGCTGCTGGAGTAGTGATAGAGCTTGTTGGTATCACAATCTAGTTTCTGAATCTTTCTAGACTTTCTGACTGGGTGGTGGTGTTTATAAGCAAAGGGTCCTGTGTTACATCTTTATGTCCTCTAAGGCTGCTTACATATGTGAAAGAGAAACATTGTCTGCTATAAGTAAATAAAGGCTGTTGCAGCCATCAAGCCATCGCATTACAGCTGCCCTGAAGGTGAACGCTGAGGGAACTAAGAACAGAAATAGGGTGCCTGCCATCAAGCAGCCGCTGCAGCCAACCCCTCCTTCCCAAAAGATGCACCCTGAGGAGACAGGAGACAAGGCACAGGATACTGGCCTCAGAGAGCTGAGGTGCTCATCAAAAGAATGATTTCATTGAGTCCAGACCCTTGCATATTCTCATATATAGAGAAGCGCTAAATTCCTTACTTGAGATATCTAGTCTTTAACAATTATCTTTTGATGTTCCAACTACATAGTTTTTGTTGCAAAAACTCCTATATATTCTGGCTCCCCCTACTCTTTACAGAGCGGTCTCTCAGAATTATTTGAAAATGCTGTGCCCCGGGCTTAAGTCCTCAGTTTTGCCTCCCAGATAAAACATAACTCATCCCTTTCAGGCTGTGCATTTTTTTTCCCCCCAGTCAACATGCACATTAAATGCTCATTAAACATTTGCTGATTGACTCAATTTTTTCTCTAGGCCTCTTCAGGAGCCACCATGGCATTCATTTATTTAATCATGTTATCTTTCCATCCACCCATCTTATAACAAACATCTGTGTCTGAAAGAATGATTCCCTCTGTCCCCATCTCACAAACTGGGGAAGAGATTTTTACGCTACAAACTCAGTCCTGGGAGTGTGGAATAGGTATATTTTAAAGGTGTGGGAAGGGATGACAAAGCCAGGCCCAGATGCTCTGCATACAGTGTCAGGTGCTGACTTCTTCATTGGAGAAGTGGGCTTGCAGATTATAGAGTAGGAAAAAAAATGCTTCCATTCTTCCTGGTAGGTTTAAGACTCTACTGCCCCTAAGAGTTGATGTCAGTCCTTGTCAAACAGGAGGGAAAGAGGCAGGGTACAACCTTTTAAAAAATGACATAGCCACTGAGGATATGACAAAAACTGATTAGAACCAACCATCCAAGATGGCAGGAGATCTGACTTCCAGTAGACCTTGAGCCTCGTTATATGCTCATTATAGAATATCAGCATATGCTAAATGACACACCCACAGGCGCCATGACAGTTTAGAGGCTCATCATAAAATGCCAAAAGTGGCCAGTGGCCCAATTCTTGAAATCTCTGCCCCTGCTCAAAAATAGTTGGAATAATCCTCCCACTGATAGGCTCAAAACTCCCAGCCTGTAAAGACTAACCATGTCGTGTTCTGGGGCCTCTGGCCTTCTGAGATGGCCCACAATCTGTCTCTGAAGCGTGTGTCTCCCAGGGGCACTCTCACTTTCCAAGACCAACCCCTGACCTGGGGCTGTGCTCACCTTTTAAAAGGGGCCACATTCTGCCTGTGGAATGTGTCACCTCTCCAAACAAATTCACTTCTTACCTATCACTTGGTCTCTCACGAAGTTCTTTCTGTGAGGAGATACAAAGCACCTGAGCTTCATTACGTCCTAAGACCAGGTGCCTAATCTCAATTAAAACATGGTGAGTTCTAGGGATTTCCCTTATGGCGGTTGACTCCGCGGTCCCAACGCGGGGGGCCCGAGTTTTGCCGCAACTAAGATCTTGTGTGCCATAGCTAAACAACCCGAGTGCCAAGCAAGATCCCGCCAAACACCCTTCACAGAGAAAGAAAAAAAAAAAAAAAAGACTGGGTTTGAACCCCAATCTGGGTTCTCACTGGGTTCCAATTCTGGCTGGTGGGTTCGAGTTCTAGTCTGACTTGCAGGGTTTCACCTGCAAGGTGGGTGGGTCTTCACAAATATGGTTTGGGTTCTTGAAGGATTAAAAAATAATGTAACTTTAACTTCGATTACCCTGAGACTCTGAAAAAGGGGACTGGCTTGGGAATGGTGGCCAGAGACTACCATGGGGCCATTACTGATAGATTTGGACTTGAGAAATTAACGCTGGATGGCCTGATGGGGGCAGGGTGGGCACTCCTGCAGCAGGGCAGCTTTCCAAGGCGTGGAGAGGGATTGCCAGCGTGGGGCTGGAGAGAGAGATGCCTGCTGAAACGCCAGCATAAACCGGGTGTGAGGGCAGGGTGGGTAAGACTAAAAGCAACACCCTGTAAAAGGCTACACCCTCCTCGGCTAGATAAAGAAAAGGCTAATACTCCTCCATGAGTTTGAGTAAACTCTGGGAGTTGGTGATGGACAGGGAAGCCTGGCGTGCTGCAGTCTATGGGGTCGCAAAGAGTCGGACATGATGAGCGACTGAAATGAACTGAACTGAACAGTACTCACTGTAAAGCCTTTCTCCTCCCGCGTTGTGGCTTTTTCCACCACCTCCCCTCTCCGATCTCCCACACACCCACGAGGGCACGGTTATAGATCTCGGCAAGCACGTGACACTTAGGAGAGGAGACCCACCGCTCCCGCCCACTGCTTGTTCCTAGAGGCCCTCCCACCTGCAGCTAATTCAGAGGAGAGGCGGCCCCTTGCCTCTAATCAGAGGCACAGACGCCACACCCTGCTGTTTCTCAAATACATGAGACAGGGTGGACCCCTGCGGCAAAGGCAAAGCTGAGCTTAGGGTGACCCACAGCTGGGCAGCTGCTTTGGGCTCTGGGGACGCACAGCGGATCAGATACACACAGGTCAGGCTGGGGATGCTCAGCCCAAGTCGAGTCCATCCTGAAGGTGCGTGGCTCATGGCATGGGCGCGGTGATTGCCTTCTGAGAGGAAAGGAGCTACCAGAGGGCTTCGGGAGCACGTTTCAGCTGGGCTTGAAGAAGCGCTGAGTGCAAAGGCCTGCAAGGTGTGAAAGGCTGGGTATCTCACGGAGGGGCACTCTCCCCTGCAACTGACTGTAGTGTGGTGGCGAAGAGGGAGGGGACGTCGCCGAGGAGGACATGATACACTGATACACTGGCTCTGCTGGCTGTAAGTGGTAGGTCTCCTTGAGCAAGGGCATCTGAGGGTCAGGCTGAATAGCTTATGGTGTCCACAGTGTAAAGAGTTGTTGGCAGCAGTTCTCAAAGCGTGGAGATTCTCATCCACATCATCTGAGAATACGTTAGAAATGCACATAGTGGGGCCCCATGCAGACCCAACCAATCCACCCTAAAGGAAATCAGTCCTGAATATTCATTGGAAGGACTGATGCTAAAGCTGAAACTCCAATAATCTGGCCACCTGATGAGAAGAACTGACTCATTTGGAAAGACCCTGATGCTGGGAAAGATTGAAGGCAGGAGGAGAAGGGGACGACAGAGGATGAGATGGCTGGATGGCATCACTGACTTGATGGACATGAATTTGAGTAAACTCCAGGAGTTGGTGATAGACAGGGAGGCCTGGTGTACTGTGGTCCATGGGGTCACAAAGAATCGGGACACACCTGAGCGACTGAACTGAAGCAGACCCATTGATTCAGAAATTCTGGGGGTGGGGCCCAGCAATCTATGGTTTGAGAAACACCAGCTGAGTCTGATATAAGCCAGAGTTTGAGAACTACTGGTGCAGTGGAAAGAGTACCAGACTTCGCAAGGAAGGTGGGGAGGGGCCTGGGGAGAGAGAGGTGAAGGGGAAAAGCTGCAGTCGGCCAAGAGCTGTTGTTCAGAGAGCAGCGGGCCACAGTACATACCTGCTTCTTTAAGGCGATCTGAGGAGGAACTAAGGTATGGGCCGCCTTGTTACAGATAGAAGACTGAAGCTTAGAATTTAAATTACTCACCTAAGATCAGCCTCCATCCCTGGCACCATGGAAGAATGGCAGCCTGGACATCGGTGCCTGGTCAGCCCATGGCTGCCCGGGTGGAGGGAAGAGGCCTGGAGCTTGAAGCTCCTTCCTGGGGGGCCTGGTGGTAAGCCAGACCCAAGGCTAATGGGAAGCAGTGAGCCTTCTGTTCTCACTCTTGTCCTCAATTATTTGAATTTTCATAAGGTTCACCATTCACACTAGGGAGCTGGGCTTAGCAAATGTATTTTCCTAAGTGACCAGCTGTCATCCCTGACTTCTGGACCTGAGGTTAAACGCGAGGTTCTTTGAAAAAGGCAGGGTGAAAAATTACCCGTCTGCGGTGACTACACCTACCTTAGATTTCTTTTTTTTTTTTTCAGAAAAAAAATACATATCATAGAGCAAAAAACAAAAATCCAAAACAATGCGAAAGGAATTTTCCTCCTTTTTCCCCCAAGTTGTATCATGTGGCTATAATAATTTGTATGATGAATATACATTTATTTTTGAAAGTGTAGCTAGTGACACCCCACGTGGAATGTAGTGACGTGACCCAGTGAACAAGTGGCAGAGTGTAGCTGTCTCCTTAGGGCAGTGTCGATCTGTCCGGCCACTTGGAGTCTGTCCCTGAGGCCAGAAAGAAGAGCCGCTGGGATATGGCCCCGGGGAACAGTGGGGCGTAGCTGGTGAAAGAGTTGCTTTGGCATTTGTGAGGTTAAGGCCCAGGGTCTTTGTGTCCTCTGGAAATGCCTGGCTATGACAGGCGTCACCTGGAGGGCTTAAGGGGGACTTTGGGGCCGAGGACCAGAGCTTTGGCAGTCCTCCTGAGAACTGAGCTTGCTTCTTGGAGTGCAAACTCAGAGCTGGCTCAGGCAGCCACCGTTCTCCAAACAAAAGGCCACTAGACACCTTTAAACACAAAATATTCTTTTATTTGTCAACGAAGGCTACACAGGGTCACTTCTGGTTTTGTTTTTATGCCTTTTTCTTTTCTTTTCTAGAAGGTATCTACATCTGCATTTATTTACAGCCTTGTCGGTATTTACACAGTCAAGAATACAGTGTTAGAAACACAAAAGTGTTGAGAAAAAAAACTTCTCAAAATTAGTTCCAGACTTCAGGAAAATTATTTCCACATGGTAAGGCCAGAGTCTCCAGTGTTGGTCGTCCAGAGGCAGCTTGGGAGAGTCCCGTTGCCAAAGCTGCGGGTTCAGAAGTCTTGAAGAACATCAGGCGGGTCTAGAAAAGTGGGATTCTGGTGTTGGTGAATCCAGGGCTGCCGGGCACCACCAAACATCTGTGACTCAGCTTCTGCCAGGCTAGCGGAGCCTGCTGGAGCATTCGTTCTCCATTGGCAGTTTGCCCTCAGAATCAAACACATGTTCCTGGGGACCGTGAGGTCACCTGGTACCATGCCTTTGGCATTCCAGAGAGGGTAAGAAACCCAACATCGGCCCGCTGTCTGGGGCGGTCGTGTACACAAGGCTGGTTTTTTGAGAATGTAAAGGTTGGAGAGGATCAAGTTTCTATCACCTGAGCAATGAGTCTTTAAAATGAGTTTGCTGTTTTTCGAAGGCTAAATGAAAGGGCCTTGAACTACAGAGTTCTTTAATTTCCTCCTGTCCAATAAAATACAGACAAGTATATAAACCTACCTGGGAATTATGAACCTTCAATAGAGGGCTTTTAGTCCTAAATGAGGATCCCAAGGGGAAAAGGAGACTGGGTTCTTTCTGGGAAGGAAAAGGAGGTGGGCCCTAGCTTGGGACGGGAAGCCATGGCTGGGGCATTAGTGGCCACTGTGAGGGGGTAGAGGATAGATTTGACTTTGAGCACCGGGGGAACAAACCCCAAAATCTGAGACCCTGCTGAGGCCTGGCCGACTCCTTCCTCCTGGGCACCTAGCTCAGTGTCACGGTCCTCACCATGTGGCAACTGCAGGTACAAGGTTACCAATGTAAAACTATTCTAAGATTTCACGTGGAAATCTTCTTTGCATTTTGGAAACCCCTGCCATTGTTAAAGGTGGTACTTAAAAGTCATAGCTAAAAAGGTTATTTAAAAAAAAAAAGAAACAAATCTGATTCCTTGTTGTGCTAAGTTGCTTCAGTCGTGTCCGACTCTTTACGAGTCTATGGACTGTAGCCCGCTGGGCTCCTCTGTCCATGGGATTCTCCAGGCAAGAATACTGAAGTGGGTTGCCATGCCCTCCTCCAGGGGATCTTCCTGACCTAGGGATTGAACCTGCGTCTCTTGTGTCTCCTGCGTTGGCAGGCAGGTTCTTTACCATTATTGTCACCTGGGAAGCCCCCTGTTATGTGTCTATGAAAACACTGCCCCGTTTTATTCACCTTCCTTATCTACATCACCTTCTGCTCCCAGCCCCACCTCATCCTGATTCATTAGAATCATATCCTCTGGCCATTTTCAACTTCTGGTCAGTTTCTTAGAAATGGTTTCAAATCCTCCATCCCTAGGTAGAAATCAGGTACTGGTCTGTTCCGTGGTTTAGTTCTCAGCAAACAGTTCTGAGTGGCAAGCATCAGGGGTCATTTACCATGGAGTTTCTTCGCCTTCTTCCTGTTGTCATAGGTCCCCCCTCCAGTGATGTCTGGCTGGTGGGTGGGTGACAAGGAAATCTCATCCTATAAAACCAAAGTTGGGGAATCACTGAAGTCCTATTTAAGGTGATGACAGAGAGGCAGCTGTGGAGGATTCAGGAGGAAGTAGGAGCTCTTCTAAAGGAGCTTCCACAAACAGCTCTTCTGTCTTCTTGGGACAGAAGCTGTCATCCTACAGAATAATGGACCAGGGCCAGGGAGGGAGGGCTGTCTCTCAAGGGAAGGGACACGTTTTGGCTGGTTAATGTCAAAAGGGCAGGTGCCATCAAAGATGGGATTTGATGCCTGGAGGCCAGTAGGCTGGCACTGGGAACGCTGGCTTATGCCTTCAGACTGTTGCTGTGACATTGGGACTGCTGGTCCCAGCGGGAAGACATTGCGAGAAGAGGCACTGAGTCACCTGCTGGCTCGAATGCAAAGCAACTCACAAGGGCTGAAGCCAGAAGCACCGTCTCCAGTAGCAACTGCACAAGGCAAAACCGAGGTGCACGAGGCTGCCTGCCCCACACTTGAGACCCTTTCTCTACAGGCTGGGGGTGCTCCCATTTCCTCCCAGACAGCAGCTAGGCCTCCTTGGTGGTGTGTAGCCCAGGAAAAAATAGAACATCATTCGTTTAAAGAAATGGAATGTTCAGTAATTTTCCATGACTTTGATCTTTAACAGTCACTGTGACTTTGGGGTTGGAGAGTCAGAGGGTTGGGGAGGTACAGGGAGATGGTTCATTTGGCTCTGACCTCCAAGTTGACGTTCCCAGCAGGTCTGGACTGATGTCAGGAGGTCAGGGTGGAACTGATTATCTAGGCCAACGTTCAGGGCCCCATTGCTCAAGGACCCCTTCCATCAAGATGACATTTGAGAGGCATGTCTATTCTGGGTTGAAAATAAAAAACAAAATGTGTTCTTCAGGCCCAACTATCTTCCATCCTATTCAAGAAGGATCCTGCCAGATGGGCGCCGCCACCAGCCCCCGCCTCACACGGTGGGCGCGGAAGCCCTGCCATCTGACTCGGCTGAGCTCTGGACGCGGTGGACAAACAAGGCCAAGATGCACTGTCACGGCAGTGTCACTTTTTTTTTTGGAAACAGGAAGAGCACTTAGCGAAACGCATCCTCTCGTCCCAGTGGAACGACGTCAGGCGAGACCTCCTCTCCCGAGCAGCTGCGGGGGCCTCCCTCTGCCAGGCAGGCTCCCGGCCCGCGCGCTTCACCAATTCTCACGCGGCAAGAGACCGTCTCGGTTTCGTTCACTGCTGGAATATTCTGAAGACTCTGTGAGTAAGGCTATAAAGGTGCCGTGAGCTTGTCAGTCCAACAAGGTTTCCACGGGGAAAGAGCTCAGACTCAGAATTCATTTTCCACACTTAATGTAAAATGTAACCCATAGAAGTCCCATTTTCTAAGAAGCCCAGCTTAAAAGGGAACATTTGGCTTCCGCTCCTGGTCTCCCAGAGCCTCCTGTGAGAGGTAATGATGATGGTAATTAGGCAGATGAGACAGGAGCAAGGAGCCCCAGGCGCTCCCCTCCCTTCAGTACTCCCCTCCAGCCCAGTGGGGGCTGCCTCTCCCACAAGCCTTGCAGGTGTGGGCTGGCCACAAGCCTCTACCCACTGCCCTCAGGCGTGGGTCTTCACAGGGGCAACTGCAGCCTGGCTTCCTGCGTCTGCGAGCACTGCCCCCAGTCCTGGAGGGGCAGCTTGATGCTGCCAGGCCACACCAAGTTCTCTCTTCTCTCCTCCTTGCTCCTTCATCTCACTTTAAAACCCTGGCTGGGCTCCTCTAGAAGGGGAGAAGCTGTCATCTGTTTTAGAAGAACTTCACAGAAGGCATTTCCTGCATCCCAAGCTCTGCAGTTAGCCCGACACTAACAGGGAAGCAGAGGTGCCTTCGGGAGCTGGTTAGAACCATGCTTGGTTCACGCCTTCCTCTCTTTGGCTGACTTTTCCTTAAACCTCTTTTCCGGAACCGAAGGCCACCAGGCACCTCTCTCCACACTCCTAGTTCTCAGTGGTGGCAGCTGAGCAATGGAGGGAAGATGCCCAGAGTCCTGGGGGAGAGGGCTTCACCTCGGAAGGCAGGCTGGTATCCTTGCCACCAATGCCATCCTTGTGCTGTGGGTGACCTTCTCTTCCGGGCATGGTGCCCACACTCAGGGCCGGCCGTGCAGTGCTGGTTCTCACATCTGGCTTTGGGAGAGAAGAGGAGCTGAATAAGGAACATCACGGGAGGACTGATCAACCACAGACGCCCTGGGTACCTCTGCCTCTTAGCCCCCAGGACGAGGTTGCCAGACTGGGAAAAAGACCCAGGAGACACATGCTCCGTCCCAGCATGGGAGTGGCAACTGACAACTACACAGGGTTTGCAAAAGGGGTTGGGGGTTTCGTTTAGCATCAAAATATAAAGCTTGGACAGGAGTTTGGGGCAGCTTGAAAAAGGTGCCGTGAGATCATGAAATTCCCCAGAGCAAGATGAAACCATCCGTGGTTCTCCGGGGGCATGGAACACAGTGTTAAAAAGCGCCCCCACCTATCTGCGGGAGCTTGGCCAAAGATCCTTGGGTCCTGCAGACCCTCTTTCCAGGCCCTCCGGAAATCTGCTCCTGGCCCATGACTCTCCGCACCCTTCACTCCTGCCCGACCCCCGTGGAAGATAGCCTTGCACGTGGACAAGTTAGCACAGACACTCGTGTCTCACATCACACTGGGGACCTGGGGACAGACAAGGACACACCCCAGGGGCTGCATCTCAGGGAAGAGAAATGTGCCCCAAACAACAAGGAAAACTCCTCAAGGAAAAGGGAACAAAAGACAGTCAAGTTTTCATTGTGATCACACTACAGAAAAAAAAAATACCCTCTGTTCTTTGCAAAAAATGTGTGAAGGCCAAATCTGTGTTTTTCTTTTCTTAAAAAAAAGTATGTTGCATGAGTTACAATGCAACCAAGTATCTTTTTTGTTGTTGTTTTTTTGCACTTGTTAAAAAAAGGATTTTTTTTTTTTTTTTAAGTACAACACAGTCAGGTCCGCGGCCACAAAAGAGTAGCTGTCTTTGGCAAGAAGTCCCGGCCGTGGTCCTCTCTGTCACCTCCGGCCCATCTCACTCTGTCTCATGAAGTGGATGTTGTTGGCGCTGTCTGACAGTTCCGGGTACTGCTCGACTGAGATCACGAAGAAGCCATCGTAGCCTTGAACCCGCCCCGTGTTCAGCACCTGCTGCTTCTCGCCCTCGGTCCAGGCCCGCAGGCCCTCCTCCCCGTCCCGAAGTCGCTGCTGCTCACGGGCCCAGGCCTGGCGCACGGCTCTCTGCCGGGCCAGCTCCAGCACCCGCGCCTTCTCCTCGTCCAGAGTGGTCCCGTAGCGCGTGTTCAAGCACAGAGCCCCATACTGGAGCTGGATGTCTGTGTAGCGTCTAGTCCTGCCGTTAAGCATCGTGTTGATCTGGGAGACGGTGACGTTGACCCCGTTCTCCAGGGTCCGGCGCCCGCCGCTGAGGCCCAGGATGGCCAGGTCACCTTCTGAAGGCCCTGGTTTCACGAAGTAGTGGGTGTCCACCCCGTCGATGGTGAAGTGCAGGTTCTCCAGGTAGTGGGCGTTGTTCAAGACGGCAGCCACCCGCCGCCCGTCCTCGTTGGCCACGCTGATGATGTCTGTGGCCACGCGGCCATCCTTCAAGGCGAACTTGACCCCCTTGCCGAACACGGAGCCGCTGGATGCAAACTTCTTTGTCTCTGGGGCCTGCTGGCAGCTGGTGATGGTGGAGCCATAGAGCTGGTCAAAACGTTCCAGGGTGACGAAGGCCTTGAGCTGCTTCTGCACTTCACATTGCACCCCGAGGATAGACTGAGGTGGGGAGGAGAAAGAGAGAGTGAAATAAAGTGGGGAAACCACCAGGGAACTGGAGAACCAGCCTGCGTGACCAAGTCTAACTTATACAAATACACTAACCTGTAGCACCTAGCTCTACTGCTGACCACCAGGACGCCCGGCCCCTGTGCGAGTAGCGTCTAGTCCTGCTGTTAAGCACTCTGTCGGTCTGGGAAGTGGTGACACTGAACCCATTATCCAGGGTTTGCCGTAAAAGAACCCATGTATTTAACCCTTCCTTCCACTCAGAGGCTGCTCAGGGGGCATCTACTCTGAGCTCACTTCCTTTCTCGGCACTGAGGTCAGAACAACGAAGCAGACATCATCCCTGTCCTTGAAGAACTCCTTGTTTCGTGGGGAAAGACAAACGTACAGCGAAGAACTACAATCAAGTGTGAGGACTGGTGGCCTAAGAGAAGTGACCGTAACGGCTATAGCCAACATGTCTTGGTCTTTGAGCTGAATAGTTCACATTCGTTCTCTGTTGGATCTTCACAATAGCTTTATACAGTAGGGGTGTTATTATTCTGGTTTTACGTCTGAGAAGCTAAGGCTCAAAGAGGTTGAGACTGGCCCACAGTCATTCAGTAGTAGGTATTCAAGCCAACATTCGAACCCAGGTCTTTCTGATTCTAGAGGCTCAGTTCAAGGGCTACTGGAGTCGGGAGGAGCAAACACAGCTCAGGACACCAGTCTGGAAGCAGAGAGGCGAGGTGGAGAAGGCGGGGTTCAAGGACAGGCTCACACCTGGGTTGGGACTTGGAGGATGAGGGGGTGATGTCAGGTATGGCAATGACGAGGGTGTACTCTTGGCTAGGGGCTTAGTAAGACGGAAAGCGGTGGTTTATATGACCCTCTGTGTGCGTGCTAAGTCCTTCAGTCGGTGCAGCTCTTTGTGACCTTGTGGACTGTAGCCCGCCACACTCCTCTGCCCATGGGATTCTCCAGGCAAGACTACTGGAGTGGGTTGCCGTGCCCTCCTCCAGGGGATCTTTCTGACCCAGGGATCAAACCCGCATCTCTTGTATCTCCTGCATTGGCAGGTAGGTTCTTTACCACTAATGCCACCCGGGAAGTCCATGAATCCTCTTAACCTGCTTTATTGCTCTCCACCACATTTAGAAATGGTTTTCAAGGATGGCCTCTATCTCTACAATGCTTCCTGGAGGCCCTTTACGTGCCCCTGCTCTTGGCTACTTTAGGGAACAGGTTGGGCCTGTCTCCTTGGCATACCTGTCCCTCCCATGGCTCAGGGAGCTATGGGAAGCCACTCTCAGGCAGGCTGCACGGCCTTGTCAGCAACTCAGGCAAACAGCTTTAGAAACAGGTCCATCAGCTTCTCACTGAAATTAAGTCCTCTTTATAATTAATAGAACCCTGTCTGTGAACAATTATTTCCTAGAGTTTCGCGAAAGCCAGAGTGCTCAACAACAAAGATCTCCGATGCTTGCCAAGGGCAGAAATCAATAATTCATTGACAAGAGAGGCTGGCAAAGGGGCCGTCAGGGATTGTGGCTCTGGGAGTGGGTGGTGGAGGGAGCCTGGAGTTGGGGCGCAGCTGAGAGGCTGGAAGCAGCCCTGGGAAGACCGTGCCATGGGCAGCTGGGGGGACCTGGAGGGGAGGGACGGTGGGGCTGGAGAGGGCAGGCAAAGGCCATAGAGAGAGAGAGGCTTTGCGACCAGATGGGCTTGGGCTCTCATCGCCTTCTGCTACTTTGCAGCTGGCCTTGGACAAGTTTCCTCTCTCAACTCTGGTCTCTGTAAAGCGGGGGAAAAGACTGAACTCGCAGAGTTGTTTACCTCTTTCAACTATTTGGTCATTCAACAAAAAGTGTTCCTTCCAGGCACCTGAGAAATATGCAAGGTGGTACGCCGGGTACCAAATAAGACCCACTACTTGCCCCCTTGGGGCTCAGGGTCTAGTGGAGATACAGAAAAGAAAGCAGAAATGAAAATAGAGTGTGGAGAGGAAGTTGTAGGTGCCATCAGACAACAGAGGTCCAGCACCATGTTCTCCAGAGTCTAGGGGAAGGGAACAGCCAGGCTGAGACCTCACGGAATCTGGCCGGAGTAAGAGATGCGGATGCGTCAGTTTCTGATTGCCAGCCATATGCCACCTGCAACCCAGACTTCCTCCTGAGTCTCTTGTCCCCTTGGACAGGGGTCCCCTGGAAGGCCCAGTCTCGGCCTGATTCATTCCTGCCTTCCCTGGGCTCCTGCAGCATGGGGTCTGGAAGAGCCAGCTCCTTGTACAGATCTTATGAATGAGGGGGGCAGTGGGAAGAAATGAACAAATGGATGCAGGAAGTGAGGGGGTGGGGTGCAACCGCTTTTATGATCTTTATAACCATGAAATTCTATGAGTCTTTGTGTCACGAATGGAAGATGGAGAGAGCAACACTGTTTTGAGGACCTACAGACAGATCTGAGTTTGAATCCCACGCTACTCCATCTTTGGTGGGTGGCATTTGAAAGCCTCAGGCATTAAATCTGTAAAATGACAACAATGATGCAGGGGGATATTTTTGTTGTTAATTTATAAAGAACACCTCACACAAGGGCAGGGGCATGTTGAGGGTGCTCAGGAAATATTACATTTGTATTTAGAACGCACCTTTCTTCCTTGTACTTTTGTTCTGGGTTGGGACAAAGGCTCATTGTGCAGAACTCCAAACTCAGTGTAACATACAAAACTCCTTAATTTGGCTCATGAGGATCTGTGTGCCATTATGGCTGTGTCCATAGTGACTTGCCGGGGTCACTAAGTTTTTTGCTCAACAGTTTCTGGTAAGCACTGCAAACGTACCACGTTGGTTTCTATTACTGGCCTAAGCTTTTCTGAAAAGCTGGTGGGACCCATGCTTGTAATGTCAGCCATGTGCGTGAATTACCTTGCTGTTATCCCACTCCTGAGTTTTCATCTGTGTGTGGACGAGCTCATAGGATGGTTCCATAGCATCCATGTCTGGCTTGGGATAGCCGGGGATCACGTTGTGAAGCTGGAATCCGAAGGTGAGGAGCCAGCTGTTGACATCTGGGTGGGAGAGAAGAAGCAGAAACATCCCTGTGGAGTCAGTGGACCTCAGATGTGACACACCCCGAGAAGGCGGCCTAGAGTAAGGCTGCTGGGGTGGGGTGAGGATGTGGTGGGCAGCTGGTGGGAGAGTCAACAAGCACGCCGGAAACTGTTTCATAGCATGGAAGCCGAGTGTGCTCTTGGGACTAGTGATCCCTCCTGTGGATGTATCTGAGAGTGATGTCACACATGTAGAACCTAGGCTTCCCAACTCCTCTTTCTACTGTCACTCTACCCCAAGGACCTTCAGCTTCACAGCCTGGGGCAGCTGTTGATGGATGAAGACCGCTCTGCATCTACCTTAGACATCAACAGAAGACACGGAAGACAACCACACCCAAAGGGAAGATTTTAATGAATGACTTTCAAAGAGAAAATTCACTTAAGAAATAAACTCTTAAACCCTTTCCCAATCCTTTCTGCAGAGATTCGAATCTCAGGGCCAAAGTGCATTGGCCTGTGCTCAGTTGCTTCGGTCACATCTGACTCCTGCTCACTCTATGGATCATAGCCTGCCAGGCTCCTCTGTCCATGGGATTCTCCAGGCAAGAATACTGGAGTGGGTAGCCATCTCCTTCTCCAGGGGATCTTCCTGACCCAGGGATCAAACTCATGTCTCATGCATTCAGGAAGATTCTTTACCGCTGAGCTACTGGGGAAGCCCATGGAGATGGCCTGACCACAGATCAAAGAGTTCCCCCCGCCCCCCGATCCTGCCTTTTACTTACTCTGACAGCCAAAGGAAGTCACCTAACTTCCCTGTGCCATCATTTCCAGTCTCTATATTGGGTTTGATGATCGAGCCCCATAGGCATTGAATTTATTGGTTTTTATAATATTCCTGGGGGGTTACTAATTAGAAAGTCCTCAGTATAGATACTCAGCTGGGATATTGTCATGAGCATTTGGCTCACTGAAGAATGGAATCAGGAAGTCAAGACTTCAGGGGGAAAAAAAAAGAGGAAAAGAAAGAGGCTGTGCCATCAGTTACTTGGCCCTCTGTGGCTGAGGGTCTTTTCCGTGCCCAGCACTGGTGTCACAGACCTTCAGCTTGCACACTCAGGACCCTGGAGGGGAGACGAGACACATGGCATGGATAACTCTGACACGAGAAAAAGGCCGAGCAGAGGGCAGAAGTCTTTTGGTCCTACAGGCTGACAAGTCTTCATGAAGAAGGTAGCCTTTAAGCTGGACACTGAAAGTTATGTAAATTTTGTCAGACTTCAGTGGAGATGAGGGGGGCACTTCAGGCAAAAGCTGTTGTGTAAGGCAAGGCCTGGAGTGGGCAGGTGAGTATTGGGAACTTTCGGGTAGCCAGACAGCAGTTCAGCAGGGCAGAGAGAGAATCAGAAAGGAAAATGGTGGCTGGGGCAGGAAGAGCCTGAGGTGGCAGGCCGGAGATGATCTGGGGTCTACAGGAGACAGACAGGGTTTCCTTGGTGGCTCAGATGGTAAAGAGTCTGCCTGCAATGCAGGAGACCCAGGCTTGACCCCTGGCAAGGGAAGAGCCCCTGTAGAAGGGCATGGCAACCCACTCCAGTATTCTTGCCTGGAGAATCCCCATGGACAGAGGGGCCTGGTGGGCTATAATTCATGGGGTCTCAAAGAGTCAGACACAACTGAGTGTCTGACACACATACACAGGAGACAGACAGACAGCCTGTGTCCCAGCATGGCTCAGCCTTCCTTGGGAAGGGGCAGCCGAAGATGCCAAGGCAGTTGGTGACCAGAGACTTGAATCTGAAGTCAGGAGAAGGCAGGATTCAGAATTTAGTCTCAGAGCCAGCAACTCTGGGCAGTGGGCATTCAGGTCTGCTTTTGGCTTCTTCCCAAGCAGACAGATCTCTGGTCAGGGAGGTTCTTAGGGTCCAGGCATTGGTGAAACAGTTCATCCCAAAGATGGGAGTGCCCTTTGGTGGTCAACAACCTCATCCCGTGTTGCCTGTACCCTAAAAGCCTCATGTTTGCCTTTTCGGGGCGGGGGGTGGGGCTTGTTTTTGCATTTTGGATGTTACAGAGTCCATCTCTTGGGTTTGAAGCCTGGAGGTACTGAAGCGAAGGGGTGGTAGAAAGAAGATTGGAAACCCAAATTCTACTTCTAGAGAGATCACTTAAGGGAAAGAACATGGTTAAGGCAAGACAAAACCCAGGTCCAAACGCTGGCTCCCCAACTCACAAACTGATCTTGGACATTTTCCTTAATCTCTCTAAGGTTTAGTTTCTTTGTCTGCAAATTGATGGGAGAAATAGTTTTCACCAAGTCATGGAGAAGAATACTAACAATGTTACCAGTTGAATCGGCCATCATATAGCAGGAACTGTTCTGTCTGTTATATAAATGATTGAACTTACTGTATTTTCAAGTGTTCAGCGTGGTTCTGGCTCACAGAAGGTTTTCTGTGTTTCTTCTGTGTTTGAAGAAGAAACACCTATGCCTCCAAGTGCCTGGACCTTCATTTCCTCATTTGAAACACGAGGCGCTTGAATCAGTTTTCTCCAAAGTCCCTATATTCACTGAGTTTCTAAGTATCTCTGATTCTATGAATCATGGCAGATGGTTCTTTGGGAAATTAAAACAAACAGAATGGAGAGGGAAAAAAATGGCTACAAAGCCATTTTGCCTCAGGCTTAGAACTTGCATCTGAATTTGTAGTTGCAGAGGAAAGTTTCTATCAGGAGTAATGAGAATTCCCAGGAAACCAGGGGGCTGAAAAGAGGCCTGGGCCTTAATTATAAGTGATGGAAGGTGGGAAACTTTCCGTTATGCCTTTAGGAAAAATGCTGAAAACTGATTTATTCATTGGTTTTTCTACTGTGCTTTTCTAAAGAGTTGGGAATGTTCCCTTTCTTTCCTATGACATCAGAGGTAGATGTTCCCTCACATTAAATAGCTCTTCACCAATCCGTCTCAGACCTCAGCATGGCTGCCTGGAACAGTGATGGAGAATAACAATCCCTTTTACATGAACACAGCTGTGCACTTTACAGAGAGAACTCACCTAAGAATGAGGATCCTGGAGTCAGACACAGCAGCGGTCTAAGCTCAGCCTCGCCCCCTCTACCTGGGCTGGTTCCTTTTCTTCTCTGACCCTCACTTTCTGCCTCTGTAAATGGCGTCAGTACTCCCCATCTCACAGGCAACAGGGATGGTCAAGTGCAAAGGTGTATATGAGGGATCAGTGGTGGACATTTTAAAGTTGCATTCCTAGCATCCCATTCTGCCTTTTCTCTCTTTTTGAGGTACGCGTGTATTTTTAGGGATGCTGACTCCACCTAAGGATTCCTCATTGGAGCATGCGAATGACCTAGGCTAAGCCAATCAATCAGTACATTCTATCTCCCCAGCCATAGTGGCTGATTCAGAGGTCATCATGTGATATAAGTCTATCCAATACAGGCTTAAGACCCTATGCATCCATGTTCAGTTGCTAAGTTGTGTTTGACTCTTTTGTAACCCCATGGACTGTAGCCCACCAGGCTCCTCTGTCCATGGGATTCTCCAGGCAAGAATACTGGAGTGGGTTGTCATTTCCTCCTCCAAAGGCTCTTTCTGACCCAGGGATCAAACCTGTGTCTCCTGCCTTGACAGGCAGATTTCTTTACCACTGAGCCACCTGGGAAGCCCTAAGACCCTATACTGGAGTCTATCTCAGGACCCTTGAAGACATTTTTGGAAAAAAGATGCCCTTTTTATCATTGTCATTGCTAGATGTGAATGAGGTTGCAGGTAGCCTATGTGGAAGCTAAATGTTTAGGTCTAGTGAGAACTCGGAGAAGGCAATGGCACCCCACTCCAGTGCTCTTGCCTGGAAAATCCCATGGACGGAGGAGCCTGGAAGGCTGCAGTCCATGGGGTCACTGAGGGTCGGACACGACTGAGTGACTTCACTTTCACTTTTCACTTGCATGCATTGGAGAAGGAAATGGCAACCCACTCCAGTGTTCTTGCCTGGAGAATCCCAGGGACGGGGGACCCTGGTGGGCTGCCATCTCTGGGGTCGCACAGAGTCGGACATGACTGAAGGGACTTAGCAGTTAGCAGTGAGAACTAGTTGCATCTTGGCTTTTGGTAGTAAAATGGTTTTTCGCACCATTTTTTCTTCAGCTACAGTAACCTGCCAAGTCATCTACCAGGAACCTCACTGGAGGATGAGGCACAGGGCAAGCTTAATCCAGACAGATATAAGTTGAACATCCTCACAACCCACTAAGGTGTTCTAGGGCTGGCAGCAAGCTGAGCAGGGTGAACGATGGGCAACCTTGTTGGGATATTCCTGTGCATCCTCAGGTCCAAAGGAGGTTTTCGTCTCACCTGCTTACCACTGTGTCCTCTCTTCCTGCCCACTCTTGGTACTCTAGCTCTCTAGAGGACCATCTAGAATTCTTCTCTGAATGAAGACTAATCCTCTAGGCCTCTGTCAGCAGAAACAGGTCCAGCCTGAGCCACCAAGTTTGGGGCCCCAGGAAGCCACCACATGCCTAAGGGGCTCTCGTGTAGGCTGTACACGCTGCCTTCTGCACTTTGGCATGCGCGGCCCCCTCTCCCTGGATCATCCTTCTTCCCATCACCTGGTGAAAGTCCACTCGTAAGTGGACCTCATGCATCAGGGGTTCCCCGGGCGGAGTCAGCCATGTCTCCTGACATGTCTCCTGATGCTTTCACTGACCATCACGGCAAACGTTCACCACGGGCCTCTCATACTTCAGAGTGCGTGTCTATCTGGCCTCATGCAGGGTGAATTTCTGGAGGGCAGGGATGGTCTTTCTATCCCCAGTGCCTAAAACAGTGGCTACACAGAGGAGGCCCTTGTTGGATGAAGGAAACGGCCTTAAATTATGGGGCAAGATGGTGTTATCATGGGACAAAAGAGGGGCAAAGTTGGCATGCCCAACTTTTTGCCCAGTACACATACTCTTCTATAAAAAGGGCTGGTTTTAACCAGACCTGAATCCCCATAGCCTCTCTGACTTGTGAGGTCTGACCTGACTGTGGCTGCTTGCTGGGAGGAGTCTGCTGGAGGCATTTCTGGCATGAGTGACCTCTGGGGCACTTTACACTCAAGTTGGTTTCACAGTAGTGAAGACCAAAGCCCGCTTTTAAAATTGGATAGTAGAGGAACAGGAATGAACACAAGCCATGAGCTGTGCTAGGCAGATTGTCAAATGTATCTTGTTTTATCCCTGCAACCATCCTACTGAGAAGGTAACAGGCAGGAAAGCCAGGGGTCTCTAAACAGAGGAAATAGGGCTGCACATGTCAGATTTTTTTCTTTTAAAATTCTGTGTTGCCATGACGACACCTGGTTCCACCCGAACTTAACTTTTCTCAAACCTTGAGCTCACCAATGCCTTTTTCTTATGGAAATGTTTCTCTTAAGCTATGTTAATGAAACCATGTATTTGCTTTGGAATTTGCCTTCAAAATGGTTCCACCTAAGACTAACTTTTTTTCTTTTCTCAAACCTTGGGCTGACAATGACTCAACAAACCAGTATTCGTATCAACTGCTTTATGGCTGGGGATGACACACCTCGTGCCATCCTATCTCAAAAATGCATATTGTGGGCGAGGGGCCGGTGAAACTCCATCAGCCTCGAGGTGTCTCTCTTATCTGATTAACAGCTTCCTAACAGACATGAAACATCTGGCTAAAGACTAGCAGGGGGGCACTCTTTCTACTCCCCTCTGATGTCTATGTCAGAAGCTTTCTCTATCTCTCTTATACTTAAACAAAGCTTTATTACACAAAAGCTCTGATTGATCAAGCCTCATCACTGGCCCCGGCTTGAACTCCTCTTCTCCGGAGGCCAAGAATCTCAGCATCTTTCACAGCTCAACAACAACCTTTCACTACCAGGGTTTTTTTTTTTTCCCATTTGTCCATCTGTTCTTTGTTCCTTTTGCTCCCTCATCCCCTCCCCTCTTTGGATTATTATTTTAGTCTTCATTTTATCTCCACTATTGACTGATAACCTATGCCTCTGTTTTACCTTTTAATAGTTGCTCTATGATATACAATGTGCATATTAACTTATCAGAGCCAGGGTAGATATTCTAACTTCAATTTATAGATCAGGAAACTGGAATTCAAGGGAAGTTAAGTAAATTTTGTGACTGTCATAGCTTAGAAATAATGGATCTTTCCTCTAGTTCTGTCTCCTAAGTTTGAATTTTCCATTCACATCATCCCAAATAAGATAACTGATTTCTTGTTTCTGATTTTTTTTTTTTTTTTGGTCATACCTTCACTCAGTTTATCAGGGACACATAACCAGCTTGATCTTTGGGTCAGAAACTCTCAGAATACATCCCAAGGGATGCATCCAGTGAAATATTAGGGTTTCATGGTAAAAAAAAGGGGGGTTCATGGTTAAACAAGTTGGAAAAACAGTGGGTGATTATATGAAATTATATGAAACAGTTCCCTTTGCTACAAGACTTCATACAGCCTTTCCTAAGCTGAAATGGATCATGAAAATTTTGGAATGGTGGTTATCCTATCAAACTGATTTGATGCCAAAACCAGTTTTTACAGAGCATTTCTCTTAACTAGTGTTTCTTCAAAAATACTTTGGAAAATACTACTCTAAGAGAAAGTAAATGTTTCCCATTATACCATACTGGCTTTGTCAAGAAAGATGGTCCAAATGACCAGAGCAATCGAGGTCCCTGCCCTCTGAATGAGCCCTGATCCTCACCTGTCATGAAGCACTTGATGTCCTGAGAGTTGCTGATGGGGTTGTTGTTTTTAAACATGTAGAGATTAAAGGGCATGATGTTGCTGCTACTAAGGTGCTTCCACAACTCGTGGTCTGGGCTAGTCCAGCGACCAGCCAGCACGTCGTAATCCCGCCGGCCCATGTGGACAAGCTTGGTGAGTGGATCATAGAGGCCGCCATGGTAGCCAATGATGATCTGGAAGTTGGGATTGGTGTCCATGTAGATCTCCCCATAGGCCGTGTACAGGATCTGCTTGATCATTAAGCCTGTTCCACTGAAGACAGCAAGAGGGGTCCCGATGTTGTCGCAAGCTATATAAAACTCATCTCCACTGCTCAACTCCATGGCAAAGAGGTGCCCTTGCAGGTCGTAGTAGAGGGATGTGATCTCAGAGCTGGAGTGGTTGTAGAGGTGGGTGACCTTGGTAGGGTTGGTCAGGTCTGCATAGAAAAACTGCAGGTGGTGGCTCTGGCTGCTCTTGCTAGACACCCGTCGTCCCAGGCCATCGTAGCGGTACCTGACACTCCAGCCACCACCCCGGTTGTAGGCCTTGATGAGCAGGCCGGCTGAGTTGTACTCAAAGATATCGCTGCCCCGCTGCCTCAAGAAACCGTCCTCGTCCATCTTGTACTGCACGTCGCCCAGCCTGGTGATGCGGTCGCGGAGGTCGTACCGTAGTGGGGTAAGCCGCGCACTATTTCCAGGGCTCAGTAAGTGCAGGTTCCCATTGAGGTCATAGCTGTATCGCCAGAGTGGCTTGTCATTGATGGAGACAGTCTGCAGCTGGCCATCGGCGTCGTACTCATAGGAGTAGCGGGTGGTGTTGGCGTAGGGTCCCACCTTCAGCTCCTTCTTCACCACTCGCCCCATGTTATCATACTGGACGGTCATCCAGTACATGAGCGAGCGGAAGATCTCATATTGCACTTCCTTCATCCGGCCGTAGGCGTCAAAGTGCTTGGTGTGGGTCATGACTGTCGTGGTGATGATCTGGTTAATGTCATAGTAGATGACACCAAACTTCCCGAACTGCTCTGTCTTGCCCGACACGTCATCATAGCGATACAGGTCAATGGGCAGTGGGGTCTCGTTGATCACAGCCTGCATGCTGGTCACCCGGAAGCTGTTGTCATAGTTGTAGTCAAAGCGGGCATTGACCATGCCTTCCTCGGTGAAGCGAAAGATCTGGCGGTCGATCAGGGGCCCGATCTGACGGTAGCGGATAGTGCAAGTGAAGCCCTCGTTCTGTAGGTTGATGGTCTTTAGCATGCCAGCAGTCTCATCGTAGGTGAAGCTCACCTTGGTGGTGTCATACAGCAGCTCGGCCAGCTTGGACAGCTTGCCATACTTGTATATCACCCTGCGGCCAGTGCCCAGGTAGAAGGTGTGGAGGAGGTGCCCATCCTCAGTGAAGTCCTGGATCACTGAGGCATTGCCCTCGGGGGGCTGGTAGATGTTCCTGTAGTAACCCACTGAGCGGATGGTCTCCAGTGTCTGCCGAGCCACATTGGGCATGGTCACAGAAGAGAGGTGGTCGTTCTTGTCAAACTCAAAGATGTATTGCCTCTGGCTGTGGAGGAGCAGCACCATAGACTGGAGGGAGAGGAAAACCGAGAGGTGAGAGGAGGGTGCTGGGGAGGAAGGAGAGGTCTGTGAGCCCCAGACTTAAAGGAAAAGAATGAAAGGCCAAGGAAGCCAGTGGTTCTTCTAAGTTATGCCCAAACCAGAGCTTTCCAATCAGTGTGCCCTAGGATAATGCAATGGGGTATAGATGTGCTAAGAGAAGGCCTTCTTGCCACCCTTGGCCTGCCTACAGTGAGCAGCGTTGTCTGTTTGCCCCTTTGTGGGGTATAGAAATGATTTCAGTGTGGGATGGGGTTGAGAGAACTGGCCTAAAGTATAAATATTTGCAGCAGCCTCTCTCTTGGCTCCCTTGCTCCAGATTCCTTCTCAATCTTCCTACCCAAGCAAGAATGATTAAACACAGTCTGATAATGTCCATGTGTGTGCGTCACTTCAGTCGTGTCTGACTGTGCAATCCTATGGACTACAGCCTGCTAGGCTCCTCTGTCCATGGGATTTTCCAGGCAAGAATATTGGAGTGGGTTGCTGTGCCCTCCTCCAGGGAATCTTCCCAACCCAGGGATTGAACCCATGCCTCTTATCTCTAACTGTATTGGCAGGCAGATTCTTTACCATTACTGCCACCTGGAAAACCCCTGATAATGTCTATTGCCTGCTAAACAGCTTCTGTTGACTCCCTATGGCCTATAGGATAAGACCTGTCTGAGAAGGACATTTAAGGTTTTGCATAATTGTTTATGTAGTAACAGGTCATACACCCCCCCAGGGGTAGGGTGGGCTGTGATGGGAATGGGGAAACCTGGTTTCTAATAACGGACTCAGTGTATGGCCGTGGACAAATTCTTTCCCTCTGCGTTCAGATTTTCAGGTCATGTTGGATGACCTTCAGGGTATCTCTTAACACTGCCACAAATAATACTCTTGCAGATGTGAATGCTGCTGGTAGGGGAGACGGGTCACAGATCAAGCAGAGCCTGGGCCTGGACAGCTGACCAGGTGTAGAACACAAAGCCAGGATCTGGGTATCAGAACTGTGGCATGAAATACAGACTGTTTCATGAATAAGTCAGTAGGTAACAGGCCAAAAGACATCTGGGCATCAAAATTACCATTTCTCTTCTTTGAGACCAACTTTTGATTAGAGGCCTTTTCTGATTCCTAGTTCCTAGGATGAAATGAATGCAGAGTTCCAAAGAATAGCAAGAAAGCCTTCCTAAGTGATCAATGCAAAGAAATAGAGGAAAACAATAGAATGGGAAAGACTAGAGATCTCTTCAAGAAAATCAGAGACACCAGGGCAACACTTCATGCAAAGATGGGCACAATAAAGGTCAGAAACAGCATGAACCTAACAGAAGCAGAAGATATTAAGAAGATATGGCAAGAATACACAGAAGAACTGTACAAAAGAGATCTTAATGACCCAGATAACCATGATGGTGTGAACACTCACCTAGAGCCAGACATCCTGGAATGTGAAGTCAAGCGAGCCTTAGGAAGCATCACTATAAACAAAGCTAGTGGAGGTGATGGAATAGCTCAAATAGTTGAGCTATTTCAAATCCTAAAAGATGATGCTGTGAAAGTGCTGCACTCAATATGCCAGCAAATTTGGAAAACGCAGTAGTGGCCACAGGACTGGAAAAGGTCAGTTTCATTCCAGTTCCAAAGAATGACAATGCCAAAGAATGTTCAAACTACCGCACAATTGCACTCATTTCACATGCTAGTAAAGGAATGCTCAAAATTCTCTAAGCTAGGCTTCAACACTATGTGAACCGAGAACTTCCAGATGTTCAAGCTGGATTTAGAAAAGGCAGAGAGGAACCAGAGATCAAACTGCCAACATCTGTTGGATCATAGAAAAAGCAATAAAGTTTCAGAAAAACACCTACTTCTGCTTCATTGATTATGCTAAAGCCTTTGACTATATGGATTGCCACAAACTGCAAAATTCAGAAAGAGATGGGAATACCAGACCACCTTACCTGCCTCCTGAGAAATCTGTATGCAGGTCAGGAAGCAACAGTTAGAACTGGACATGGAACAACAGACTGGTTCCAAATCAGGAAAGGAGTACTTCAAGGCTGTATCTTGTCACCCTGCTTATTTAACTTTTATGCAGAGTACATTACGTGAAATGCCAGGGTGGATGAAGCACAAGCCAGAATCAAGACTACTGGGAGAAATAGCAATAATCTCAGATATGCAAATGATACCACCCTAATGGCAGAAAGCAAAGAGGAACTAAAGAGCCTCTTGATGAAAGTGAAACAGGAGAGTTAAAAAGTTGGCTTAAAACTCAACATTCAAAAAATGAAGATCATGGCATCCGGTCCCATCACATCATGGCAAATAGATGGGGAAACAATGGAAACAGTGAGAGACTTTATTTTCTTGGGCTCCAAAATCACTGCAGATGGTGACTGCAGCCATGGAATTAAAAGATGCTTGCTCCTTGGAAGAAAAGCTATGACAAACCTAGATAGCATATTAAAAAGCAGAGAGAGACATTAATTACTTTGTCAACAAAGATCTGTATAGTCAAAGCTATAGTTTTTCCAGTAGTCATGTATGGATTTGAGAGTTGGACCATAAAGAAGGCTGAGTGCTGAAGAATTGATGCTTTTAAACTGTGGTGTTGGAGAAGACTCTTGAGAATCCCTTGGACTGCAAGGAGATCCAACCAGTCAAGTTTTAAAGTCAACCCTGAATATTCATTGGAAGGACTGATGCTGAAGCTGAAACTCCAATACTTTGGCCACCTGATGCAAAGAGCCTACTCATGAGAAAAGACCCTGATGCTGGGAAAGACTGAAGGGAGGAGAAGAAGGGGACAACAGAGGATGAGATGGTTGGATGGCATCATCGACTCAATGGACATGAGTTTGAGCAAACTCTGGGAGATGGTCAAGGACAGGGAAGGTGAAGGACGTGGCATGTTGCAGTCCACAGAGTCACAAAATGTCGGACATGACTGAGCTATTGAACAACAACAGGATGAAATGAAGCCTGATTTGAAGCAGAAAGACTTCCTAACGCCACTCTTAGCATGTGACATGCAGGATTAAGCACCTCTTGCTTAATACTGATCCCCTGGCCTCCGTCTTGTTCTCTGTGACCAGGTCACACCAGGTACCCTAGACCTGGGAGCAGACTCCAAATCCTGCTCCATAAGTCCAGATAGTATTTGGGCCTAGCTCCCATCTATCAGGTGAGACTTTTACATTCTCCCACCCAGAAGCTTCCATATGTCATACCCTCACCATAATCCATCCAGACTCCACCCAGGAAGCCCCTGACCCTCTGATCCAGATTTTCCTGAACATTTCCTTTCGGAGACCACATGGGTCAGATTTATCCCATTGAGGTCAGCAGGCTGGGCCTGGGCTTAGGTTGAGCAGAACGAAGATCTTCTATATGGCAAGGCCAGTGATGGAGGGAGACAGACACCTGCCTTCTCTAAGTAGGTGTAGCTCCATGTCTTCCCGTCAGCGAAGATCCTGGATGTGATGCGGCCCGCCTGGTCGTATTCCATCCTCTCAGACATGATGCCCCTCTGGACACCGGCGATGTGGCCCCCCGGGGAATAGGTCACGTTGACGCCGTTCAGCCTGCTGCTGGGTGACCAGAGGCTGGGCCGCCCTGTCTGGTCATACAGGATGCGGAGGGTGAACTTGCGGTGGTCGTCATAGATCTTCTCCGTGCGTGTCACGCGGTCAAAGTCCAGGGACAGGAGGTTCCGGTTGTGAACCTGGAGAAGGGGTAGGCGGACACAGAGTCAGTCTAGACATCGAGAACTCGGTCTGAGAAGCCGCTGAGCAGAGGAGGCGGCACAGGTCTTGGGTGGCAGCAGACAAGGGTTTGGACTGTGGCTCTGTCGCTTGTCAATTCCGCCAAGTTTCCTCATCTGTAAAATGGGAACAGTCGTGCCAACTGCACAGGGCGCTTGTGAGGGTAAAGACAATGCAGAGTCTGGGTAAATAGTAGCACATATGATGCATGTAATTTCCTAGTGCGATTCTCCTGATGAGGAGACAAAAGCAGATCCTTCTTAACTCCCTCCTGGAAAGGGAGTGGCCATGTGGGCCCAGTAAGTCAGTGCCTGACCCCATATTTTATGTGCCCGGCGCTGCTCTTGTGTTTGACACCAGGGAGACCACAGTCAACGACAGGGCTCCAGACCCCGTGACTGGTGAGTGACTGGGCCTGGATTCGACTCTCACCACTGCAACATGCCAACGTATGATCTGTGGTCCTTCTTGGGGCCTTGGAGTCCCCATCCCCTCTGGGGTCTCTCCTGCCCTCTGCCACCACAATCAGGGCCTCCTGGTCATCTCAAGGCATCTTCTTCTTTCTGGAGGCCCTGGGAGGCAGTGTGTGTGTGTGTCTGGGATGCCTTCTCTGGCTGTGGGTCGCCTGGGGAACACTGTCCTAGGTTTTGGAACATTTGCTCCCGGCAGGTGGCACAGTGGTAAAGGATCTTCCTGCCAATGTGGGAGACATGAGTTCTATCCCTGGGTCAGGAAGATTCCTCTGGAGTAGGACACGGCAACCCACTCCAGTATTCTTGCCTGAAAAGTTCTACGGACAGAGGAAACTGGAGCCATTAAATGACAGCAAATGATCGTGGTAATTCTCAGAGGAAGTAGAGACGTGTGTGTCTCACCCTTCTCCCCAGACAAATTCTAAAGCCTTGAAAATCAGGATTTATACTGATGGTGCTGAGACGACTTTAGCTGTGAATGGCCTGGTTATAATAAGGTTGCTTTCCCAGAGGTAATCAAACACAATTGCAGAAGCAAAAACAGTATGGCAGACAATTTCCATGAAAAATCAGAGGTGTTGTTCTTTGCAGAGAGGGCAGAGGGAGAAGCAGCTTCTATACCACCAACGATGATGGGGGCCCTACAAAGCATCTTTGGGAAGGTCCCTTGTGACTCCCCTACAAGGTGCTACCACCTAGCCAGTTGTCCCCCTCTCCCCATGGAGGGCCCCCAGTGAAGAGAAGCTACAGCTCTGCAGCAAAATTAATAAAATTGAATTAAGCAGCTCACTGAGGAACTGCCTAACGCTTCCTGTGCTCGGCAGTGGCGGCAATGAGATTTTACATCTTTCTTTATTAAAAAAGTTCCCAGTTGTATAAAAAATGAACTGCATTACGGGGAGGTGCACCCAGCTAACATTCTCATTCCGTATGCCACCACTGTGGGTGGCCATTTATTTTGGGAGGACTTGGAGGTGGCGGCCACCCGACCGGAGCGTCATTCGTCTCAGCCTAGGAGAGGGACCCATTAATGGCTGGGAAACTTTTGGTCCAGTTCGTGCGGCAGAGAGGAAATCCTAACAGCAGTAATGGCAGCTCTTTATTGAGCACCTGGGGTCTTCCAGCACTGGGCTAGGTGCTTCAGAAATATCATCTGGTTTCTGCAGAGGAATCTGAAGCTTAGAGGGGCTGCTCAAGGCTACATACATGGCCCCCAGGCAGGACTCAAACCTGGGTCAAGCGTTCTACGTAGCCCGTTGCCTCCAATGTGTGTGAAGGACTCCGGGAGAATTCACACAGGGGGCTCGGTGAGTCTGCAGACAGTGTCCTATAAAGAACAAAGACAGCTAGACCTTCCTTGGGGAATCAGTGGAAGGCTGTTTCCTACATCAGATAGATAGCTGTTGAATTCTTGAGGACCACAGGAAGCCCTGTTTTCTGGGCTCCAGTTATGTGATACTGAATCAGGCACATACTTGTCTGCTACGAGAAAGGCACCATGAGACAGTGTGTGTATTTCCAGTGACTGCCTAACTATTCGAGTCTGGAAAACTCCCTCCTCTCTCTGGACCCTGGTTACCTCCTACGTGAAACAGGGCCTTAAATGAACTTTCTCTGCAAGAAATGGCTGGGTGGGGGTGGTGGTGGGTGGGGTGCAGTACAAGACAGCCCTGGCCAGGTTGCATGAGGATGTTTCTGCAGCTTTGAGGAATCAGGAACATGTGGCCCAGTCCTGGGGTGCCCTGCAGCTCAGCAAGGCTGCATGGAGCACCTGTGTGCGGTCTGCGAGGCGCTGTGCTGAACGTCAGGACCAGGCCTTCCATTTCCCTTTCCCCATTGCCTGCCTTTTCTGAAGCTGGAGGGAACTGGAGCTAGGTAATCTGGCCCTGGGGCAGAGGCCACACTGCAAAGACATGTGAGTGAGGCAGCGAAAGTGCTCGTTCTGTGCATCCACATGCAGAAAAGTGCTCTGAGATGCCAGACTCCAGAAGCCAGCCCCCTGGCAGTGACAGCCATGGTGGAGTTGTTTTGCTCACTAAGGAAGGATAACTCCGCCTGGAAGGAGAATGTGGCTTAGGGTCCAAAGAGCTAAACTAAATCTTCATGCGTATTAGCAATGCGTGATAAGAATAACGATGACAACTAAAATAGGTATTACTGACTACTTTTATGTGCCAGATTCCATCAGTTCAGTTCAGTCGCTCAGTTGTGTCCGACTCTTTGAGACCCCATGGACTGCAGCACGCCAGGCCTCCCTGTCCATCACCAACTCCCCGAGTCCACCCAAACCCATGTCCATCAAGTCAGTGATGCCATCCAGCCATCTCATCCTCTGTCATCCCCTTCTCCTCTTGCCCTCAATCTTTCCCAGCATCAGGATTCCATATGAGACACTTTATGTACTATTTCTAATCATTACAGCAACTTGTAAGTTGGTTTCATTGTCCTCATTTTATGGATAATGAAATTGAGGCTTTACGAGGTCATGGATTTGCCCAAAAGTACTCAGGAAACAGCAGAAGCTGGAAACCCGACTCAGAACTGACTAACATCAAGCCAGTGATCCTTTCTCTAGCACAAGTGAAAATACACGAGACTCTGATTACGTGCGCTTGCTTAACGTGTTCCCTTTTGCGGATTAAGACACGGAAGCCCGGGAGCGCCTTCTCCCCTCGAGCGCCTTCTGCCCTAGAGCGCCTTCTCCCCTAGTATAGCTTCCAGACCAGAGCCCAGTCCTCAGAGTCCTCCTCCTCCCTGGCCCCCCGGGACTCAGCCACCCCTGCTGGGAGGCCTTGCTCACCCGAAGCCGGCGCCCGAAGACGGTGATCTGGCCGCGAGCCTGCTCCTTGCGCTGCCGCCACTCCACCAGGTTGAGGCCGTTGTCGATGGGCAGCGTGACGTTCCTCTTGCCCACAGTGGGGTTGACGGTCCCGGCCAGCAGGTGGGGCTCCGTCTGCAGGGCCACCTCCATGCCGTTGGCCAGCAGCAGCCGCAGGGAGCCGTCGGCCCCGATGAAGTAGCTATTCCGGACCTGGTCTGAGGGACAGATGAGGGGAGACTCTGTTTAGGAGGGCTGAGGAGGGACGGAGCTGTACAGCAGAGGCAGAGGTGTGGTCTTCAAATGTGCTTAATGTTTCTGACCACAGAAACAAAACACTGTCATTGAAGAACACGAGAAAAATATATGGAGGTCCGTGAGCTCAGTCTCCAAAGGAAACTACTGTAAATATTTTGGTATGTTCCCAGATTCCACAATATTTCTGAATACATTTATGGTTAAAAATGGCTGCTTATAGAGTTCTTACTGATCGCTGTTATTTTATTGTTGAATATGTTCATAACATTTTTCGTAATGAGTATATGCTATGCCATTATATGGAAATAACAGAACTTATTCGATTGGTCCTCATATAGATATTCTGATTAGTTCCACTTTTGCATGATTACAACCCTGCAAATAAATATCTGTTAATCATTATGCTAAAGTGAAAGAAGTCAGGCACAAAAGGCCTGATATTATATGAATCAGTCCATATTTATGCAATGTCTGCAAAAGGCCAACTTGTAGAGAGAAAGTAGTGAGGGAAAGGGAGAAAGGGGATATGACTGTTAATGACTATGGGGTTTCCTTTTGGGGGTGATAAAAATTTTTCTGAAATTAGATAGTGGTAAAACATCTATTTCTGCTTTATTGACTATGCCAAAGCCTTTGACTGTGTGGATCACAATAAACTGTGGAAAATTCTGAAAGACATGGGAATACCAGACCACCTGACCTGCCTCTTAAGAAATCTGTATGCAGGTCAGGAAGCAACAGTTAGAACTGGACATGGAACAACAGACTGGTTCCAAATAGGAAAAGGAGTACGTCAAGGCTGTATATTATCACCCTGCCTATTTAACTTATATGCAGAGTACATCATGAGAAACACCGGACTGGAAGAAACACAAGCTGGAATCAAGATTGCCGGGAGAAATATCAATAACCTCAGATATGCAGATGACACCACCCTTACGGCAGAAAGTGAAGAGGAACTCAAAAGCCTCTTGATGAAAGTGAAAGTAGAGAGTGAAAAAGTTGGCTTAAAGCTCAACATTCAGAAAACGAAGATCATGGCATCTGGTCCCATCACTTCATGGGAAATAGATGGGGAAACAGTGGAAACAGTGTCAGACTTTATTTTTTGGGGCTCCAAAATCACTGCAGATGGTGACTGCAGCCATGAAATTAAAAGACGCTTACTCCTTGGAAGGAAAGTTATGACCAACCTAGATAGCATATCTAAAAGCAGAGACATTACTTTGCCAACAAAGGTCCGTCTAGTCAAGGCTATGGTTTTTCCTGTGGTCATGTATGGATGTGAGAGTTGGACTGTGGAGAAGGCTGAGCGCCGAAGAATTGATGCTTTTGAACTGTGGTGTTGGAGAAGACTCTTGAGAGTCCCTTGGACTGCAAGGAGATCCAACCAGTCCATTCTGAAGGAGATCAGCCCTGGGATTTCTTTGGAGGGAATGATGCTGAAGCTGAAACTCCAGTACTTTGGCCACCTCATGTGAAGAGTTGATTCATTGGAAAAGACTCTGATGCTGGGAGGGATTGGGGGCAGGAGGAGAAGGGGATGACAGAGGATGAGATGGCTGGATGGCATCACTGACTTGATGGACGTGAGTCTGAGTGAACTCCGGGAGTTGGTGATGGACAGGAAGGCCTGGCGTGCTGCAATTCATGGGGTCGCAAAGAGTTGGACACGACTGAGCAACTGAACTGAACTGAACTGAATGGTTGCACAACTTTGTACATATACTGAAAACCACTGAATTATACTCTTTAATAGTATGTTACAATAATATGTAATAGAATTATATATTTATTAAAAATATACTTTTTGGATAAATCAATGTCTTCACTTTGGGTTATTTAATCAAAGTTGACTCCTAAAAGTAGGAGTCCTAGGGCAAAGGGTTGAACATTTTTAAGGCCTTCCCACTAGGGTAACAACACTCTTTACAATAAGGTGAAAAATAGCTCCAATATGTAAATCAGTGATAGAATGCCAAATATATACGTTTTAAATCACTCTCATGTATATACATATATGACACATATATGTATACATATGACAATGAATTAAAAGTAGACTTAATTTTGAAATTTTAATCCTGATTTTTAATTAGGATCTTTAGCTAATAGAACCTTCTGGAGAAAACGTAAATTTCAGTTGTAAAATGCACATTGTGTTCTTTTCTAAAAATGGAAAAACCTGAGTTTTTACTGCAGTCACCTTCCTCTTGCCCATGGTCAGCTGCTGCTTCTGTCTGCACTGCCCCTCTGTTTAATAAATGCGAGCCCAAGCCCTTCCTTCAAGGCTCTGTGTAAACGTCATCTCTTCCCAGAAGCTTCCCTTGTTCCTCCTTAGCCTCTTTCCAGGTCTCAACAGTGGTCCTGCAGCTAGTGGTGCAGAGGTTCACCACTCCGTGAGTGAATGAACCCTCAAACACTTCAGTGCAGTCGCTCAGTCGTGTCCGACTCTTTGCGACCCCATGGACTGCAGCACGCCAGGCCTCCCTATCCTTCAACTCTCGAAGTTTACTCAAACTCATGTCCATTGAGTTGGTGATGCCATCCAACCATCTCATCCTTTGTAGTCCCCTTCTCCTCCCACCTTCAATCTTTCCCAGAATCAGGGGCTTTTCAAACTAGTCAGTTCTTTGCATCAGGTGGCCAAAGTACTGGAGTTTCAGTTTCAGCATCAGTCCTTCCAGTGAACACCCAGGACTGATGTCCTTTAGAATGGACTGGTTGGATCTCCTTGCAGTCCAAGGGACTCTCAAGAGTCTTCTCCAACACCACAGTTCAAAAGCATCAATTCTTCGGTGCTCAGCTTTCTTTATAGTCCAACTCTCACATCCATACATGACCACTGGAAAAACCATAGCCCTGACTAGACGGAGTTTGCTGGCAAAGTAACGTCTCTGCTTTGGAATCTGCTGTCTAGGTTGGTCATGACCCAGCGGACAGTGAAACGCACTAGCACAGAGACTGAGGGCACAGACTTTGGGCCAGACCTCCTGGACTCAAGCCCTACCTCTGCCGCTCTCTTCCTGCAAGACCTTGGGCAAATTCCTTAGGCTTTCAGGCCTCTGTTCTTTATCTGTACATTAGGGATAACAGCTGTACTGTTAGCTCTCGGGATTAAGTGGGAGGATGACCATGAAGATCTGAGCGCTCAGCCTCTCGCGTGAGTCACGTAAATGTCAGTGACCACCAGCTGCGTGTGCCGGGCGCTGTGCTGGTCACTGTCACGTCTGTCTTTCGTCATCTTTCCTCCATCTCCTCTGCCCCATTTCACATACTTGTCAGAGTGAACTGTAGTACCAGTATGGTCCTTCCATAGCCCCCCCTTTGCCTGCAGATTCATGCGTAAGAGAATGTATCCTAGAGCCTATTTGTCTGGGTCCAAATACCTACTAGTTGTGTGACTTTGGATAAGCCACTTAACCTCTCAATGCCTCATTATCTTCATTTGGAAAAATGGAGATATTAATCGTACCTCAGAGGGTTGTTGCGAGGATTTAAAAAGGATGATGAATATAAAATACTAAAAATATACTTCACACAGAATAAGTGCTCAAAACGTTAGCTCTCGTTGTTATTATTGCATGTGTTCAGTAAACATTTGCTGGATCAGACCAGATATACCCTGGGCTGTGTCAAGCAATGAGGATACAGTGGTTTCTGCAGGGAACCCTCACTGAATTTTTCCTGTGAGAATGGCATCAGATTGGTCTCTCTCCCTCCCACTCCCTCCCTACACCATCTTTCTCCCCTTCTCTCTCCCACACACGCAGAATTCTAAAATCTGCCTCAAACTTGCCATGCATTATTCACTGACAATCTGTATTTTACTCCCTTTGAACAGTGAAAGCCTGTGTCAATTTATCTTTTAAAGCTGTTCCTTGCTGAATCCACATATGTCCATTAATGGTGCCTGCGGATGGAACAGCATCTGCAGAGGCCCCATCTCAAACGATTCCCGTTTAATGTGAGCTGTGACTTCCCAAGGCTGCCGCTCATTAGAAGATGCTTCTTATTTCTTCCCATAGTTCAGACATAAGATGAAACCGAACGAGCTTTTTTGACAAAGACTCTACTGAAGCAGCTGCAAAACCAAGCATCTGAACCTGGTATGAAATGAGGAAAGAGAGCTTGGCAGAGGTACCAAAGAGGATAAAGAGGTATCAGCTTTCCTGGTTTCCGAGATGGACTTTTCACATTTTAAGGTTTCTGAAATTGGAATGTGTCTTAAGTCCTCGTATGGATTTTGAGCAGTGCGTCTCCCGACCCCCTCCACCTGGAAAGTTGTTATTAAATTGATGGTACATTTTAAAACTGAAGAGATGTGTCACCTTTGAATTTTTAAAAGTTGTCTAAATATTAGAAGGCTTGCGTTAACTTTTGAGAAAAACGCTGCAAGCCGGCTTAGACGTATGGAGCAAAAGAGGCAATTCTTAATCATGGGGAAGAAAACAGGTTTGAAGGATAAGATGTTTGTGTGTCATCAGCTGCCCTCTCTTCCTTGGTCGGCCAGAACCCTGGCTGGCTAGGAACTGCTACCTTTTCTCGGAAATAACCCAGTTGGCGCATAAATACCTAGGGTCTGTCCCAACCCATTGCTAAAGGTGCTTGGTGGAGAAGGAATTCCAGGGCTTGATTTCTCTTTCTTTGATTGAAAACTGATATTGTTCCTTGAGTTTTGTTAAAGGCATAGGACTACAGTTGGCATAAAATGGTTGTGGAAATACATGGTCCTTCTCTTACGGTAAATCAAAGTGCCTGTTAATTAATTAATCCAACAAGTACTTCCCAAGCAGTACTATGTGCTGGCCCATGCCAGTCCCTCTGCTTGTTGTCTGAAGAAACTGTCTGAGCAACCCTAGGAAGCAGGACTTGTAATTCAGCCCCATTTTCCAGACCCAGAAACTGAGGATCAGAGAAGAGTGACTCCACCCAGTCCACTCTGGAGCTGGCACAGCAGGTGCAGGGGCCCGGCGTGTCTGCCCTGGAACTGCAGGGCACCATCCACCACGGCTCTCGTTTGCCTTCTTTCCCCAGAGTAGAAACTTGAGGGCCACGGTGATGGGGTGGCAGTCAGTACTAGAATTCGGGGCTTTGACTCTCAGACCAAGACCCTTATTACAGCTTTGTGTCAAAGCTCTGGGGAGTACGCCAGGGAAAAACATCAAATAAGTCTTTCCCTAGTGACCCCTTCTTTTCTTCCATGCTTACCAAGCCCAACAAAGCGACAAGCTCCACTTTGGGTCACCATGCCCCGTGAGAACAATTGTGGCAAACAATTCACAGCAAGGTTACTTCTTTGTGGTTTATCTGAAGCTACAAGATCAACTCATATCAGGTTTTATTTGATGGACACAGAGCAGGGTCTCTTCTCCATAGAGTCCTAGATGAGGAACAAGGCACTCTCACCCGAGATTCAGGGAGGCCTTCTCCAAGGCCCAAATCCCTTTCATAATTAGGTGTAATTATTCTCGTCCTTTGTCCTCGCCAGGCACCAGAGTGAGAGTCGGTCTTTAATCTGGGAGCCACTGGAATGGCCGAATAGCGAGGTCACCTGGATTAACAGCTAATGGATTGTCTACCCTTTGTTCTGCTGATAATGGGATGAGACAATGACTATTACTCTGAAGCTTGGGGGAGAGACTCTACAGGGCTCAGGCTGGTGTGTTTTGCAAATGAGGTGGTGATACAGTGACAAAGCAGTTGTCACGCTTTTCTGTTCTGGGCAGCTGCAGCAGTAGCAGCTTGTTTCTCATGTCATCCTTCTTCAAAGGGGGGCGTCCCCACCCCACCGTCTCCAAGCCCCCAGGCCCCCGGCTGACTTACCTTGCAGCAGCGTATAGAAGGCACCGGAGGCAGACAGGTTGGTGGTTATGGTGACGTCGTCCTTGCTGGAGGTCTCCACCTGGACATGCACTGAGCTGTCTGTATCACTTCGGAAACTGCTCACCTGGCCGGTTGGGAAGGTCACATTTGTCAGGCGGCCAAAGCTGTCGTACCTGAAAACCGAGGAGTGGCTCTGAGTAACAGAGATATAATGGTGCCACTGCTGCAGCCTGGCATGTTCTACCTGATGGCATGGTTTTGCATGGTCCGCTTTTCTTTCTGCTCGGATACATTTCCACGTCTCCAGCATCTCCTTGGACACAACTCCACCTTCTGATATTCAACTGCAGACAGACAACGTCTCTCTCTTGAGTCTTCCTTCCTAATTCTGTAGAGTGGAGATACCCTCCTCACCCTCCAGGATTCCTGTGAGCAATGTGTGGAAGTGCCCTGTTGCTATGAACTAATACTCACTCACTAAGAGCCAGATGATGGTGCCCTGCCAATGCAGGAGACCTAAGAGACTCGGATTCAATCCCTGTTATCAGCAAGATCCCCTGGAGGAGGAAGTGGCAACCCATTCCAGTATTCTTGCCTGGAGAATCCCATGGATAGAGGAGCCTGGTGGGCTACATACAGTTCACAGGGGGCCACAAAGAGCTGGACATGACTTAGAACGTGCATGTGTGCACACACACACCACACCCACACACATACACACCCGAGATGGATGATCAGAGGCAAGGAGTCAAAGTGGATGCTTGAATACCTTCTCAAACCTCCGCCCCCTGCTGCCCCTCTGCCAAGAACTGGTTAAACAGGTTTCTCCTGACCAGCACTGGAGATGGGGCTTCCTAGGAAGCCACAGAGCCTGGGAAAAGGGGACTTTGAGTTCAGACCAGGATTCTGCTGCCACAGAAGGGGGCTAGACAGATGGGTTCCCGTAGCCCCTTCACAACTGGATTTCACATCTGGCACCGAGCAGCGCTCAACACCCACAGCTTTGCTCTGGTGTGGTCTTTGTAAAGCATCACACGTGAATCTTAATTCTCTTTCCCATTCTCCTGAGGATAAAAGAAATAACCTAAAATTTTTCAACACCCACAATATGGCATTCAGATATGGTGCTAGTGCTTTTCATACATTCTTTCCCTTTACCCTCACAACTAGTCTAAAAGACATATATTAGCTCTTTTTTGGAGGACACTCAGAAAGTGAAGTCACTCGCTCCAGGTCACACAGCTAAGTGTGATAGAGCGAAATTAAAACTTAGATCTCTCTGCTTCCAAGCTGACCCTTGCTTCTCTGTCTTCAGAGTGTTTCCAGACCATCTGTTTGCAAGTGTCCACGGCGTGTGCTATCCTACCTGCTACACAGTGGCTGGCAGATGGCAGGGAGCTGGCTACTAACAGGTTTGAAGAGCCTTTCTGGACTTGCGTGTGAATGGGGATGGGTGTCTCAGGTGGTGCTAGCAGTAAAGAATCTGCCTGCCAATGCAGGAAGCACAGGTTAGATCCCTGGGTGGGGAAGCTCCCCTGGAGGAGGGCATGGCAACCCACTCCAGTGTTCTTGCCTGGAGAATTCCATGGACAGAGGAACCTGGCAGGCTACAGTCCGCTCTTTCTGTCCTCATGGCTGGCTGGTACTGATCACGGAATGATAACAGTCCCGGGCACAGTCTGCCACAGAGGAGGTGTTGGTGAAGGTCTTTTGAGTGAATCATCCCAGTCCTCGACTCAAGACTGACTTTAGGGGGAGGGCCAAGGGGCTTTGGGAGAGCTGAATCTTTGGTGCTGAGGTCTGAGGAAGGCAAATGGATGCCCTTTCCATGACGGTAAGAAAAGCAGGGGTTGCAACCGTATACCTCAGGCCTGGGGGTGGTGAGGCAAGGCTGTGCGGATGTATCAGTCCTTTGGGTTCTAGGAGAGGCAGTTCCCTGGTGGCTCAGCTGTTAAAGAATCTGCCTACAGTACAGGAGATCTTGGTTCAATCTCTGGGTTGGGACAATCCCTGGGAGTAGGGAAAGGCTACCCACTCCAGTATTCCGGCCTAGAGAATTCCACAGACTGTACAATCCATGGGGTTGCAAAGAGTCGGACATGACTAAGCAACTTTCACTTTCAGAGGCAGTTAAAGGGTTTGGAAAACTGTTTCCTGTCATGATTCTCTCATTTTTCTCTCTGTACCGAGTCAGGTTCTTGTAAGGGGAGGTCAGTCTGGCTCAGTGGGAAGCAGCGGTGAGCCCTGACCGGGAATGGAGGGTGAGAGGTGCAGAGTGCCCCTCAGAGTGGGTGAGGGCACGACTCTGAAAGACCACTGAGGGCGGTCTCGGGTTAAAGATCTGGGCTGTCTGTCTTAAGGCCTCTCTCTCCTGGAGGAGCTCACAGCTCTGCTCCTGTTAACTCTGGGCGAGGCTGGTGTGCTTTTTAGCCCTTTATGGCTGCTGGAAATTTGAACAGGAAGGAATTTCACAAAAATGTTTACAGCAGCTATCTCTGGGAGTAGAATTACAGGGGATTTTAGTTGCTTCTTTATATGCATTTTATAGTCTCAAGATTTTGAATAATTAACATGGATGATTTTCATCATTAGAAAAGTGCTGTGATGGGACTTCCCTGGTGGTGGTAAAGAATCTGCCTTGCAGTGCAGTGGATGTGGGTTCCATCCCTGGTTGGGGAGCTAAGACCCCATGTACCCAGGGGCGACTAAACCCACGCGCCACAGCTACTGGGCCCGCCAGCTCTGCAACTAAGACCCCAGCCAAATACATATATTAAAAAACGAAGAAAAGAAAAGTGCTGTGACAAGGCAAGTATGCCTCATGAGCATGGTCACCTTGGGGAAGAGGACTTTTTTAATTGCTGGTAATTTTAGAAGTGTCTCATTTAGAGGACATCTGCCAATAACAACCTGTAGGCCAAATATCACTAGAGCATCCCAAATTTTTGAGCCCCAAATCAAGACTCCCCGCTCTCTAACTCCCCATCCCCCACCCCAACAAAAACCCCATTCTGTCCCTTTAACTGCAGTCTATGAATAAGCTGAGTGCTGTCAGATCCCCAGTCATCTTGGAAGGTAACAGGAAGATCCGTTTCAGTCTGACAGTTTCACGGGATGGGCATGCTATTCTAGTCTCTAGTCTCTAGTCTCTAGTCTGGTTCTTTGATCACCTATGATCCATGTACACACTCTTTATTAATCTAATTTCCTGGCCTAACTGGATAAAAAAGATTTTATTACACCATGCAAAATACTTAAAAAGGAGTTCTGGAGTCTTACAATTTTGACTTGACAGATTATTCACTGGACTTCCCTGGTGGCTCAGATGGTAAAGAATCTGCCTACAATGCAGGAGACCTGGGTTTGATCCCTCAGTATGGAAGATCTCCGGGAGAAAGGTATGGCTACTCACTCCAGTATTCTTGCCTGGAGAATTTCATGTCACCTTGATGCTACTTCTGTCAAGGCCCTACTCAAACGCCACCACTTCAGGTCTCCCCATCCATTCTTCTCCCAGTAATCCTCTGGAATGTGCCCTCTGCATCACAACAGCTGATGGACAACCTGTCTCCCGCTTTGGCCTTGGAGCGCCTGAGTTAGGACAGGATCGTGAGGTCCGACAGTCAGGCTGGGAATCTGGATTCCAGCATCTGCCAGCCACTGGACCCTGGAGGACTGGCCTTCAGTTCATCTCAGCTTCCCTAGCATGGGGACTGGGAGAGAGAAGATGATCAGGGGATGGTGGCTGAACAGATAAATGAATGCAGGACTGCACGTGCAAGGCCTCTTCCCTGCTTCTTCAGAGAAGAGAGACCATGATGCACTCACATGCCACTCCCTGCAGACCTACAGAGACCTGACACACAGTAGGTCCCTGATAAACATCTGCTGAATGCACAAATACGGAAACAACCACTTTCACTAAACGATACTTGAGCAATCTCTGTTGGCATCTCCCCAGAGTTTTAGCTTCCAAGCTAGAAAGAGGCTTTGCATAAAGGCATACAATTGTAATTATTATCGAAGGTGGCCTGTAATACATAATTAAATTGAGCCTGAAGACGATACGATGAAAAGGCCGGATGCCGTCAAGATCTGGCTTTCTAGGAGATGGCCAAAAAGCAGTAATTTCCACTCTTCATATTTTCCATTAGAAGGACTGAATGTCTTAATTAAATGAACATCAAACAGCACAGCCCATTTATAGAATTTTCTTGTCTCTTATTCACTCATTTCACCGCTTTCTGGAGCTTGAGAAAGGCCACTGGCTCTCTCTGCCACCTGATCAATTCCTGTGATTATCCCATCCGAACGCCGCTGCTTCTGCCTCTGCGGGGAGGAGCTCGGGCTACCCATTCTCTGGACCTTGACCTTTGCCCTGTGGCCACCTCGGTGTCCCTTTCTCTTCCTGCTACCCAGTTGCTAAGGGAAAGGATGCGGGTGCTTCCCAGCAGGATGCTGGAGACAGGTCTCTATCTGCAGTACCTGGATTCCGACCGCATGAGGGACGACTTCTGGCCAATGGCTTAGATACATCTGTCGCAGCTTTACTTAAATTACTGGCCAATTTTCTTCCTCTCTATCACAGGAGGACAGAAGGAACAGGTCCTTGTGGGAAGGTCCTTGGAGCCAGGTGGTTTAGGCTTTGAATCTAGGCTCTACACTTGCCAGCAATGCAACCCTAGAGGCAGGCATTCAGTTCTGTTCCCTTGTTAACCATCCAACCCCCACCACGAATGCTATTATTTCAGGCAGGTTATACAGCATAACCTTCGTGTGCCTCTGAATTCTCCTCTGTAAGACGTGGGTAATAATACCTGTCTCAGGGAGATACTGTGAAGATCAAACAAGATAACATATTTCAATGCCAGTTCCTTCCAGCGACTGCGGGACCCCATGAGATCACCCTCACTAGACTGTCAACTCCCTGAGGGAAGTGCCTTTGTTCAGTCACTGGTGTATCCCTAGCACTTAGGGGAGTGCCTGGCATAGAGTTCAGTTCAGTCGCTCAGTTGTGTCTGACTCTTTGTGACTCCATGGACTGCAGCACGCCAGGCTTCCCTGTCCATCACCAACTCTTGGAGCTTGATCAACCTTATGTCCATCAAGTCAATGATACCATCCAACCATCTCATCCTCTGTTGTCCCCTTCTCCTCCTGCCTTCAATCTTTCCCAGCATCAGGGTCTTTTTCAATGAGCCAGTTCTTTGCATCAGGTGGCCAAAGTATTGGAGTTTCAGCTTCAGCATCAGTCCTTCCAATGAACACTCAGGACAGATTTCCTTTAGGATAGACCGGTTGGATCTCAGTTCAAGAGACTCTCAAGAGTCTCTGCCAACACCACAGTTCAAAAGCATCAATTCTTCAGTGCTCAGCTTTCTTTATAGTCCAACTCTCACATCCATACATGACCACTGGAAAAACCATAGCTTTGACTAGACAGACCTTTGTTGGCAAAGTAATGTCTTTGCTTTTCAATATGCTGTCTAGGTTGGTCATAGCTTTTATTCCAAGGAGCAAGCATCTTTTAATTTCATGGCTGCAGTCAGCATCTGCAGTGATTTTGGAGCCCAAAAAGGTAAAGTCTGACACTGTCTCCACTGTTTCCCCATCTATTTCCCATGAAGTGATGGGACCAGATGCCATGATCTTCGTTTTCTGAATGTTGAGTTTTAAGAGGCTCTTTAGTTCTTCTTCACTTTCTGCCATAAGGGTGGTGTCATCTGCATATCTGGGGTTATTGATATTTCCAGCAATCTTGATTCCAGCTTGTGCTTCATCCAGCCCAACATTTCGCATAATGTACTCTGCATATAAGTTAAATAAGGAGGGTGACAATATACTCCTTTATGTACTCCTTTCCCGATTTGGGAGCCAGTCTATTGTTCCATGTCCAGTTCAAACTGTTGCTTCTTGACCTGCATACAGATTTCTCAGGAGGCATGTCAGGTGGTCTGGTATTACCATCTCTTGAAGAATTTTCCATAGACTAGATGCTCAATAATGTGAATGAGTGAGTGTAGGTGGAATAATCTGCTCATTCTTTTTTTTCCTGCTTTTCCCAACTTTACCTTGAAGCCTATTCGTTCATACTTTCTGCCTTCCATTCCATTTGCTTCTGAACACGCTGAGTTCAAACTAGGCTTGGGGTGCTCGCGCTGACTGTTTTCTTTGCTGGGAATGCTCTTCCTTCTAACCTTGATAGGGCCAGTTCCTTTTATTACTCATGTTTTAGTTCAAATATTATTATTTCAGCAAGGCCTTCTCCGGTCACCCGTTCTGATGGGTCCTGCCATCCTGATCACATCAATCAGCAATCCGCAACCTTTTCAGCACGAGGGATCAGTTTCGTGGAAGACAGCTTTTCCACAGACTGGGGGCAGGGGATGGTTTCAGGATGGTTCAAGCATGTTACACAGATTGTGCACTTTATTTCTACTATTAATACATCAGCTCCGCCTCGGATCACTGGGCAATAGATCCTGGAGGTTGGGGACCCCTGCATTATCTTATTTTACTGTTTTCACTTCGCATCTTGTTTACCTGCTTACCTGTTTTTTGTCTCTTTTCCCACTAGAATATAAGCTCCACGAAGGCAGGGACCTTGTTTGTATTCTTAGTGCCTGTTGCAGGACCCAGCATGTAAAAGGCACTCAGTACGTATTTCTTGGATGAGTGAATGAATAGTAGATATTTTTGTTTTTTCAAGACCTAGGGTGAGAATAATTAAGCACTCCACCCCTGTTACCCCTCACCTTCTGTAGGAAGGGAAAGTTCACTAATATTCATATAGTACATTTTAGGTATGGAGCACTGTGCTCACAGCCATCTTTGGAGGTGAACATGATTATCATCATTTCACAACCAATGAAACTGAGGCTCAGAAAGATAAATAACTTGCTTAAGATCACATGGCTAATAGAGGCATATAGACTGTGTCAGGTCTGATCTTAAAGCCTGTGTTCTGTCATCAAGCTTCCTGGAAAGATGGTGCCGTTACAAATCAAAACCTTTGTGTTCAACTCTGGTAAAGAAAAGACTGCACTTGGAACTCTGAAGTGGGTAGAGAAGAGGGACAGCTTTCTCTTCGAGACGCTTTTCTTTGCTTCCATTACAGCTGATTCTACAGTGATGCTCAGCCCCCACCTGGGGGGTGTGATGGAGACAGCTAGGTGATCGGTTTCTCACTATTTCCCCCCACCGGCTTTTCTTCACTTGTTTTTCCAAAGCATCTTTGGATTACAGAGAATGAACACACACAGAAGATTCATAGAGTGGTTGCAAACTTGGCTCAGAAGAGGACCACTAGAAGCTATCTTCACACATACTGCAAGCGTTTCTTCTTCGCACTCGATACTTCACACCTTGATCCACTTCACTACACGCACTTGGTGAGGAAAATGCCACACTGCCTTTCTGAGAGTAAACTTTTTGCTGATTGGGCACTTTTTAGTTGGAAAATAAAGATTTGATTTTTTAGGGCTTTCATCTATGATTGTTCCAAACACCACCGTCATCAACAAGAGGAAATGGCCACTGTATTCTCTGTGAATAATTACAGTTCACAGCCCATGCACACCAACAGATCCCTTGACCTTAGGTCTCTGTAACAGAGCGGCATCTCTAAACAGTAGCTACTCCAAAACTGCAGCAGAGGCAGGCTCCTTGTTGGCTCTGCAATAAAAATTTGTCTTTGCTGCCCATTTCCCATAGAATTAACTCCCAACAATGAATTGTAGCCTTCAGCATTTCTAAGAGCTGGCCCACCCTACCTCTGTAGGTCTGAGCTCTCATTGATGTTATATTCGAGGCCATGCATCTGCTAGAAAGTTCTTAGGTAGATCTGGGATTGAACGCTGTCTGCTCTGCCATTCCCTCCTCAGATTCATTTTCTACCCTTCCCTGTGCCCTGACAGGCTGACCTCTGCAGACTGCATCCCTGGGGCCTCCCTTGCAGGCTTGCTTCTGGTTGGGTATAGCCAATGGTAAGCAGTGGTGAGAGACTGCAGGTCAAGAGGAGAAGTTTTCCCTACTCTCTCTCTCTCTTGGTCCTGTATTTCTAATAATGGGTGCATCCACCCCGAATTACAGCTCCTACCAGACGCCTTCTACACAGCTGCAACTCCCACTGGGCTTTAGTAACAATATCTTGTTACTTCCCTGCCTTGCCCTTCAGCCCGAGGGTTGGTAATGGTTGTTCAGTATGTTTAGTGCCTGGGTGCCTCACCGTCCTTCCTTGGTTACCTTATTCTTGCCTGTACCTCTACACCATTTTTTCATTGGAAAGATGTTTTCTTTGCAGGATATAGAAATCTGAGTTGACAGATTTCTTCTTTCTTTTAGCATTTCTGTTTGCTGCTGCTACTGCTAAGTCGCTTCAGTCCTGTCCGACTCTGTGCGACCCCATAGACGGAAGCCCACCGAGCTCTGCCGTCCCTGGGATTCTCCAGGCAAGACCACTGGAGTGGGTTGCCATTTCCTTCTGTTTTCTAGTTTATATGTATTTCTCTTTCCAAATTTCTTCTTCTGATGAGAAGTCTGCTATGATTCTTATCTTTGCTCCTTTGTAAAAAAAAAAAAAAAAAAAAAAAGCCCTGTATGGCACTGCTTTCGGGATTCTCTTTTTCTTTTGTATTCAGCAGTTTGAATATGATATGCATAGGTATCTGTGGGTGTGTATGTACTCATTTTGCTTGGTGTTTTCTGAGATTCTGGGTCTCCGGTTTTGGTGTCTAATTACATATGGATAGTTCTCAACCACTATTTCCTCAAATGTTTCTCCTGCCTTGCTCTTTCTGTCTTCTTCTGGAATTTCAATTAAATGTATACTAGAGCGGTTGATGTCCCCCAGTTCTTAGATGCCCTATTCTATATTCTTTCTTCTTTTCCTCTTTGTGTTTCAGGTTGGATAATTTCTATTGATCTATCTACTTTCCTCAGCTATCTCAACTTTACTGATAAGCCCATAAAAGACAATTTTCACCTCTATGTTCTTCACTTCTCGCATTTCCAATTGATTCTCTCTTACAGTTTCCATTTCTCTGCTGAAATAGCCATCTGATCTTGCATGCTGTCCACCTTTTCCACCGCAGTATTTTATTTTAGCTGCCTGGCATGCAGGGTATTAGATCCCTGACCAGGGGTTGAACCTGGGCCCTTCATAGTGAGCATGAAGAATCTTAGCCACTGGACAACCAGGGAATTCCCTACATAATCTTCCTTAAATTCCTGAGATACAGTTTCAACATCTGTGTCACATCTGAGTGTTCTTCTGACGATATCTTTGTCTCCTGGGAGAGTGCTGCTTTTTCTTGCCTTTTTGTAGATTCAGATGAAAGTGTGACATCTTGTGTAGCACAGTAGAGACTGAGGTAGTAGATTTTGGGTATGAGTTTTCTCCTGCTTGCACTTTAGTGAGAGAGTTTAAGTTAATTTAGTTAGGATTTGGGCTGGCTTTGAAATGTGTTACTTCTAGGGCTAACCCTAATGCATCACAGGCTTTACATTCCTTCAGCAATATCTTGTATTTAGTGTGTGAAAATAGTTTGCCAGAGGGTTTTTTCCCCCAATGTGCCTACTCTATTCTCAGTTTTAGGTCCCATCTTTGTGCCCAGCCTTAGAAAGGGTCTCTTTTTAGGCTCCTGTATTCTTCTTATTGGAGAAGGCAATGGCACCCCACTCCAGTATTCTTGCCTGGAAAATCCCATGGGCGGAGGAGCCTGGTAGCTGCAGTCCATGGGGTCGCTAAGAGTTGGACACGACTAAGCAACTTCACTTTCACTTTGTACTTCTATGCATTGGAGAAGGAAATGGCAACCCACTCCAGTGTTCTTGCCTGGAGAATCCCAGGGACGGGGGAGCCTGGTGGGCTGCTGTCTATGGGGTCGCATAGAGTTGGACACGACTGAAACGACTTAGCAACAAATTCTTCTTATCTCCTTCCCAGTAGTATTCCACTTTTCATTGTTATGTTTAGCTTTTTAGCTAGCAGTGGTGGGTGGTAAGCTTGAGAGAACTCTCTTTTGTTCTCATTGAGCCTCAAACTTATATCAGTATTTGCAAGTATCCCTGAATCTCAGGAGTGTGGCCTCTTCAGTGCTCCTGCCCGCTTTGGGCTGTTCTTCTGGGCCCATTAAGTATTCCTGCTTCTCTTCCAGCAGTAGTTAGAATTTTCTTCCCCTTAGGGCCTAAGTACTAGCGTTCACTGTCCTCTCCACAGATTAAGGCTTTTGTTCCATATGGGAGATCAGGTGAGAAGGATCTGAGTGAAGCAGGTAGAAAGTTGCACCCCCTCCCTTAGCAGCTGCTGTACCCCTCCTCCAGGTCTACCACAGGGATTATTTTCCTACTTTTTCTCTGTACTACCTGCTGGGGTTTGTGGAGAAAAGTTTTGGAGAATGTGGACTCTCCCAATTTCTGCAGCCTCCAAGGGCTACATACTCTCCTGCCAGGACACATTCAGTCTTCATAATTTCCCCAAGCTAAACGCTTTTTTTTTCCCAGGGACTAGTTGCAACCCGGAGAAGGCAATGGCAAGCCACTCCAGTACTCTTGCCTAGAAAATCCTATGGATGGAGGAGCCTGGTGGGCTACAGTCCATGGGGTCGCTATGAGTCGGTCACGACTGAGCGACTTCACTTTCACTTTTCACTTTCACGCAATGGAGAAGGAAATGGCAACCCACTCCAGTGTTCTTGCCTGGAGAATCCCAGGGACGGCAGAGCCTAGTGGGCTGCTGTCTATGGGGTCACACAGAGTCGGACAAGACTGAAGCGACTTAGCAGCAGCAACAGCAGTTGCAACCACCCCAGGGAAGCTGGCACCCACATCTTGTCTCTGATGTGACACTCTGTAAAAGGCCTGTCCACTTGGCTGCCCTGTGACCTCCGAGAAGGAGTTCAAGGAAAACTCATGCATTTGCCATTTGTCTTGCTTATTTTCACTGTAAGGATAGGAACAATGTGTTTTCTGGCTCTTCTGTCCTCAAGCAAAAAGGGGAAGCCAGGTCTCCTCACTGGAACCATTTGAACTGAATTCCGTGTCCTGCTAGGAGCACTGACAGTACTGTAGCTGCGATGGAAACCCAGCATTTTTCTCAGGACAGCATGTTTTTTTTTTTCCTTCCCTTCTTGATTTCCCTTCCCTCCCGAATGTAAATTTCACTCATAAAATAATTACTGAGCACCTCCTAGTTGGCAAACCCCAAGCATGTACAGAGAGGCATTAATTAGGGTCTCAGAGTAGAGAGCTTGAGCATAAGGGTGATGGGAGCTGTCACAGGGCTCTGAGTGCCACAGCCACTTGCCTTATGAAACTTACTCACGCCCATCTAATAAGCCAATTTTGGAACCTGCCTCCTTTTGTCAGGCCGTTTTCTTAGCCAGCAAATGCCACCAGCCCAGAAGCCCAAGTCTGAAATTAATGTTGCCACATGCTAGAGATGAAAGCATTACAGACCCCTTTTAGGTTTCCGACCGGCAGATCTCTGGGTTGAGGGAAGAAAAGGATCCTCGATTCCCCAGAATTATAAACACTTTAAGTCAAGCTGCTTGCTCTGACATGTGAGATGTTTATGTTGGATGTATTAATCTGTTGAGAGGGTCGATAAAGCCAACTTAAAATTTGTTTCAGTAATAGCCTGTGTTATAGGCAAGACTGGGCTGATTTTTTTTTTTTTTAAGTATTAGAGCATTTTGGTTTGGAATCCATTAAGCTGCCCCATGGACCTAAAAGTAGGAAATTCACTGGAGCAATGTGCACTGGCAAAGTCTGTCCAAATCTGTATTGAGAAATACCATAATGATAATAATTTTGATACCATAACTTCTTGGGAGCAACAAAGGTTGCAAAGCATTTTCACTTTCAGCATGTACTTAGTCTTTTGATCCCTCTAATAGCCCTAAAATGGGGTAGGTCAGGCATTATTTCTGTCTGGTTGAGACATGGGTCTGGAAGCCAGCCTGCTCCTGAAATCACATGGCAAATGTCCAGTAAAAATAAGTATCTGGTATCCTTGCTATGTTCACAACCTGAATTGAACCATTCTTCCTGGACCCATCCTGTATAACTCTTTCCCGTCCATTTTGGGTATTCTCAGGAATCTGACCCCTTTCCTGGTTCATACCTTCATCCCTCAGACTTGACACCTGAGTCTGCTCTTCTGATCTGCCCTCTAATTCCTGTGTGTGTGTGTGTGTGTGTGCATGTGCGTGCACATGTGTGTGTTAGTCGCTCAGTCGTGTCTGACTCTTTGTGACCACATGGACTGTAGCCCACTAGGCTCCTCTGTCCATGGAATTCTCCAGGCAAGAACACTGGAGTGGGTTGCCATTCCCTTCTCCAGGGGATCTTCCCAACCCAGGGATCGGACCTGGGTCTCTTGCACTGCAGGCAGATTCTTTACCATCTGAGCCACCAGGGAAGCCCTCCTCTAATTTCTACTAACTTCAATTACAACTTTGGTCTGTTTGTTTGATTAGCTGACTCGAAACTGCTGCCAGGTAAATACCTTACATGCCCAAACAACATCTCTGCAATTACTTAATACTATGGCAACCCATTCCAGTACTCTTGCCTGGAGAATCCCATGGACGCAGGAGCCTGGTGGGCTGCTGTCTATGGGGTCGCACAGAGTCGGACATGACTGAAGCGACTTAGCTACTGCTTGAAATGCTAATACTAATGTTACTTGAAATAATAATAACAACAATTGCTGTCATTTGAGTACTTATGATGAGTCCGATATTGATTTCCATATTTTATCTCACTGAAAATTTGAACCCCAGACTATCCCTATGAAACAGATACAACTTTAGTCCTTAACATACAGATAAGTTACAAAGAATTTAGGTGAACCCAATCAGTGTAGTTGAAAGAACGTGGGCGTATGTTCTGGTTCTGCTCAGTTCTCACTGTGTGATTTTAGACTAGTTACCTACTCTTTCTGTGCCTTGGTTTGATCATCTGTAAAAAACAGGACTGATAATCTCTACCATCTGAGGTTGCTGTGAAGATTAAATGAGAAAGAGCCTGGTACACAGTTGGATCTCAAAAAAAGTGACTTTCACTTTTTTCTTTTAGGGCTTTTATCTTCTGCTTCTGAATACAGCTATGAAGTAGATACTTTGGAATTCCAAATGCAATTTTCTAAAAAGTGATGGTACTAACTTTTCTTTCTTCATAAACCATCAGATATGGCTGTATAATTTCATCAAGGAAGACCGGGAGAGGGGCAGGGGATCCTTGCTGGTAGAGGTGTAGGAAATGCTTTTCAATTTCAGGGCTGGTTGAGAGTAAGGGCTGCAGTGATGTGTAAGCATTTGGTCTTCGATTTGAGAGAGTGACCTTGAGAATGAATCGAGGGCACCGACTTGCTCTGACAAAGAAACCCCTGTATTGGCTAAATAATGTATAAGGGATTTCCATTGGGCAACTGGGGGAAAATTGAATTATTTAATGTATTTCCATTTCGATGAGTTAATCAAGATAATTGCTGTTTTCCTGGATTTTTGTCTTTTTTTTTTTTTTTTGTAATTAACAAGGTGCCCGTATGGAGAAGGGAATTTAGCCAGTGAACTTTGTACAAACTGCTGTGACTTTTTCTTTTTTGGTGCAAATTGTATTCAAAAATCTATGATAGCTCCTTTTGTTTGGGAGCTATCTCTAGGATTGTGAGAAACTGATGCTTGATCAAGGTTGAGAAAAACTTAGGGTTCAAAGATTCAAGTTCATTTGGGATTAACAAACTCCGCACGGGGCAGCAGGGCAGAGCTGCAGGAGCATGAGCTCTGGTATCAGACAGATGTGGGCTGTGACCCCTGTTCTGTGAGGTCTCACTAGACAATAATGAACAAATGAGCCTCTCTGAGCCTCAGTGTCTCCATTTCTGTTTCTTCCAGAGATGATTCGTGGCCTGAATGCAGTAATACAGTTCCTAGCCCATCAGTGATGGGCAGCTAGGCTAGTTCCTTCCCTGTCTCCCATGTACTTGTCTAATATTTGACAGTCTCAGTTGTGTGGAACACGGCTAAAACCTCAAAAAGAAGCTAAAAAAGGATCTAAGTAGAAATAGATGTTACAAGTCTATTCATTAAAATACCTCATAGAGGAACACCCTGGAGATATAATATACATATTTAATTTTGGTGAGGATTATAATAAGCTGAATGTCTGGTTCTCTGACTACACGTACATTTAAGAACCCCTACCCTGGATGAAGAGAAGGGAAGCGAGCTACTGAAGTCAGCTGAAACGACGATACGATAGCGCCACATGGAGGGAGGAGGTGGTAAAACTAAGGATTAGGCCCAGGAGCAAAGAGCTGTTTAGAATCACTTCAGGCAGGAATGGACGGGTCTATAGCCTCATTTCCCGGGAACTAGCTTCATATCGAGGTAGGAGACAGATGGGCCCCCGGGATAGACACCCGCTATTTGTCGAGTAGAGTAAAATTCAAGCTTTGTTCTCACCCAGACACTCCAAGGACAAAGCTAGTGGCAAAAGCTGAGCTCTGCTAAAGTAAAGCGGTAAGAGGCCCACTCCTGAGGCCAAGGACGACCTCCCTGCCTGCCCACGTGCAGGGAGGCTCCTCGGGGGTCGAAAGGGAGGGGACCCTACCCCGTAAGTGTGGATATGCACCCACAGGCCTCTGTGGTGGGATCCACCTTAGCGAAAAGTTGTGCACGCATCCTGGGGAGGGTCCTAGGACCGACCAGTCAGGGGTGAAGAAAGAAACTAGACAATCGGTCAAAAGTAAACAAAGACTAGGAAGGATGATGCTAGATAGGTGATTTAAATACCTTCTTACTGTGCGCCTCCTCATTCAGGATGCCCACACTCGTCTCCGCATGTGTGTCTCTGAATTACCGCATTCCTCTTCATTACAGAGGATGACCATACCCTTTCTCTCTGGGTGTGTATCTCTGCCCTGCTTCTGAGTCAGATAAACAAACTCTTTTCCTGTGTGCTCTCCCAGACATTATGTTGTGTCTCTAATAATAAACTTTCTGTTTTTATAGGTTTTGCCTCCTTGAAACATTCTTGCTTTCAAACTGTGGCAAGAGTCAGGGCCACTGTACTTCTAGCCTCTAATCCCTGGTTTTCTAGTGACTAGGATTCCTGGTTTTCATCCAGGCTACCCAGGTTCAATCCCAGGGCAGGGAGCTGAGATCTTTCTTCAGGACCTCACACTGCTGTTTCTCTGAGATCAATTTGGCAGCATCAAATGCCTTGTTTCTTATTAACGACCTTGACTCATAAAATAAAGATTTATGACTGTATAATGAGAAGGGAGGCATCTAATGCACTTCATAAATTCCATCCAAAATGTTAAAAGTGAAAGAAAAAGTTTTGAATTATAAAGATGTGGACGTGTGAAGTGAGTTAGAAAGAGAAAGATAAATACTGTATTCTAACACATATATACGGAATCTAGAAAAATGGTACTGAAGAATTTATTTACAGGGCAACAGTGGAGAAAGACATAGGAACAGACTTATGGACATGGGGAGAGGGTGAGGTGTATGGAAAGGGTAACATGGAAACTTACATTACCATATGTTAACTAGATAGCCAACGGGAATTTGCTGTATGTCTCAGGAAACTCAAACAGGGACTCTGTATCAACCTAGAGGGGTGGGATGGGGAGGGAGATGGGAGGGAGGTTCAAGAGGGAGGGAATATATGTATACCTGTGGCTGATTCATGTTGAGGTTTGACAGAAAACAGCAAAATTCTGTAAAGCAATTATCCTTCAATAAAAAATAAATTACTTTTAAAAAAAGATGTGGACTTGGATCATGTGGACAATTGCTGACACTTAACCAAGTACTTTCTATCTATGTCACCTCCCTGTAGTGAGTCCATTTTACAGAGGTGGAAGCTGAGGCCTAGGGAGATTAAGTCCACAGGGAAAGCTGGATTCAGGCCCAGCTTCTCTGACTTCAAAGCTCATGCCTTTCCTCCTACACCATATTCCTTCCTAGGAGTAATCATCTGGGTTATTAACATGCAGAACATGTAATTGGTCATGGTTTGCATCTCAAGTGAATTAAAATAAAAGACATCCATAAATGAACGCTTCATCAGTTTACCTCTAATTCTACAGTGTGGCCATGAAACAAAACCACCAAATACTTACTCATAAAACGTTGTCCATCCATTTTCATTGCTCTTGGTGGCTAGCAGGCCAGAGTTGCCGTGGTACGTCATCATGGCCAACTCGTGTCCTTGTGTGGTTACGCTCTTGAGTGCGCTGTTGGTGCCCATGGTCACCCAGTACACCTGGCCATCCGGGACCACCAGCCAGAGGGGCATCCCCGTGGAGTCTCTGCGGACGTTGACCATGTTGCCGTTGTTGTCTGTGATGAGCGTGACGTCACCATCTCCGGTGTAGGTGAAGTTGTACAGGTAATCTCCCGTGGGGAGGCTTTGGGTGTACAGATGCTTGCCACTGGTATCAAACAGGTAGAGCTCCTGGTCGATCGGGGAGGACAGCTCATACATGTTCTGGGTGTTGAGGAAAGGCTTGTTCTTCCTGATAAACCGGATTCGGATATTCCCAAGGTCGGCCACATAAAGCTCCCCGTCAGCACACACAGCCAAGGAAGATGGGATATTCAGCTTCGCGTCTTTGGCATAGCCATCATCTCCAGAGAAACAATCACAGTTGGCATCATTTTTACAGTCACAGCCACTGGGGGCCCCAGCAACCAGTGAGATTTCTCCGCTGGTGGTGACCTGCCTGATGCGGTTGATCTTCTTCTCGTCGGTCTCAGCAATATACAGGACCCCATTGTGAGAGACGGCCAAGGCAGTGGCCGACTCCAGGGTCGCGTGCACGGCCACCTTGCTCAGCAGGAAGTGGTCGATGCCGGGCACCTGGCAGTGCATGGGCCTCCCGGCGACGATGCGCACCTGGTGGTTTTCAGAGATCTGCAAGACCACGTTGTTGTCCAGGACGTAGAGGGAGTTGTCCATCGGGTTGACTGCTAAGTCTGTGGGCCACTCCAGGCGAACCTGATGATGGAGACACGGACACTCAGATGCCTGGCGAGGTGCCCACCACCGATCATCCCACACCCTGTAGAGCCCTGGGTCGCTGTAGAGTGGACCAAACGCCAGCACAGGCAGTCCTGCCTGATCAGCAGGCAGCAGCCTGTTATCACCCGCAGATATCAGCCCCTGATCAGACAGAAACTATGCGAGAGCCCCACCGAGACATCTGATGGTCTATGTTAGACTGACAAAACCCAGAGAAGGGGATAACAAACAAACAAACAAAAGGAACAGGTGAGAAGAGAGACTTCCGAGTCAGACACGCCTGGATTCAGATCCCCGTTCCCTCACTTACAGCCTTGGGCAAGTTACTTTGCCTCTCTGAGCCTCAATATCCACATCTGTGAGATAAGTAATGGCAATAGTCCCGAGGGTCTGACCCCCTCAGAAGTTCTCAAAGAATGGCAGCTAATGTTACTGAGGTGGGAGGGGAAGGCAGATGGAGTCTGGAGGCTGAAGGAGAAGTTGTTTAGAGGCTTAAGGAAGATCTTACGTGAATTGTTGCTAAACTCATGGCAGAGGATTTCTCAGTTCATGGAGTAACACATGGCTAGGGGCTGGGGATGTAAAGTGAATGCAACCCTGGCCCCTGTCTGACATAGTTGCAGACCTGTGAGTCTCAAATCTGGCTACACAGGAAGGACCCGTGGTGATTTAAGAAAGTATTGACGCTAAAATTCCATCTCTGATCAATTAAGTTAGATCCCTGGGTATGGAGCTCTGGGAAAGGCACAAAAGCATCCTGGATGATCCTAATATGTGCCTGGGAATCAAAACTGGATCTTTCTCCTTCAAGGGTGATCTCTGGCCTGAGAGCGTTGGCATCGCCTGAGAGCTGGTCAGTATAGCAGAATGGTAGGCTCCACCCCAAACCTACTGAATCTGAATTGGCATTTCAACAAAATCCCTCGGAGGCTGCTGCACATGCATATTGAAGTTGGTGATACGATGGTTTCTAGTACCTCAGAGAACAAGTCCACCTGGGAGAGATGAACAACGTCAGCTACGGGAATGGAGGGTTCAGAGGTCCTGCGCCCCAGGTCTGAGCCTCCTCTGAGCCAGGCCGGGATGCCAGCAGGGATCACAGCGGGCTGGCCTGCAGGTGGGCACGCAGGGGACTGCAGCCTGGCAGGTCTAAGGTCAGGATACTCTTTCTTGCCTTGGTGGCCTTGGAGGCTGGGATGTTGGGTATCTCGCCCTGGGAGGTGCTGGCACTAAGGGAAGCCCTTTGCCAGCTGTGTTCCCCGAGAGATCCAGCCACAATGCATGTAGGCGGACAGCTGCTGCCTGCACTTGCCTTATCCACCCCACTGCTGGGGACTCTTCGCCTTAGGATCCTGAGCCTCCAACAAGTCCTTGACATTCCATCCAACTTGGGGCTTATTTAAATAAATGTTACACGTTTGAGTGAGCAATTTCTCTTCCAGAAATTTACACTGTACACCCCTGACTACAGAGGTGCTTATCACAGCCATTTTTAATAACGCTGAAAGGCTGGAACCAACCCAGATGCTTGATGACAGAGACCTGGCCGAAGAAATTATAGTCCATCTCACGCACCCACAGGTTAGAGCACTCTGTGCAGCAGTTAAAGTGACGTCACAGATGGATACTTAACGACACGGGAGGATGTTTGCTACATATTAAGTAGAAAGAACAGTTTGAAGATCTGTCATCACAGTGTGATCCCAACTGGGGGAACCAGACAACAATAAAGTAGATAGATGATGGACAGAAGCGGGGTTAAAAGCTTGAGGGTTATATACGGAAACGTTAACCGGTATTGGGAGGAGAGGGAATTTTAACTTTCTTCTTTGTCACTTAAAATTTTTTATATTTCCTGCAATGTGCAAGTGGGAGTTGACTATAGTGAAAAGAAACCCCAGAAGACAATACACCTCTGAGACGTGGCCACCTCCATCTGGCCCTTGAGCTCAGGGCCCTTCTCAGCACGGAGCAGGCCCTGCCAGCCGCACTGCTCCGAGGGTCTGCTTGCTCCCTCGCCCCCGGCCTGGGCCCCCTCTGCCCCACAGCACAGGGGGTGCCAGGCAACGCCAGCACCAGCGGCTGGGCTGCCTCCCTTCACACTTCCCAGCACTCCCCGGAGCACAGCATCACAGCTGCCTTCGGCTGCATCAAGAACACAGTTTACTCTCAAGTGACAGGGGAATTTTCAATTTCCTAAAGCCCATTTCTTGTCAACACTGGCTGCTAAATATTTTATGCCCTCTGGCCCTGTGGTGCCTTGGGGACATGCTTGCCGAGACCTTTCTGCCCGTCATTATGATGAAAAGACGGCTCCTTGATGGGTGGGGGAACCTGGGAGGGAGAGGGAGAGGAAGCGGGGAGGAGGGAAGGACAAGCCTCTCCTACTCTCTCCTGCGTGCACATGTGCACATAGCCACCCAGGAAAGAAGGCGAAAGAAGTGCGCTTGGAGTCATGGTGCGTGTGTGATGGTTCTGGACCAAGTACCTATGCTGCTCTGATTTTACCTCTCTGTTAGCGATGACCCCGTGGAGGCTTCACTTCCCATCACCAGAACGGAGGGACATTACAGTTTCTGAGGTCCCTCCCCTCCAGCTCGCACTTCTGTCATCCTGAGATGCAATCAAGCTCCCTCCCCCTCCCCCAGAGCATGCTGTGCCTTTATTAAAGCTCCCTGACTTGACTGCCTCATTGCAGAGTTATTTGCAAAAACGGATCATCAAATGGATGGACGAATGACTGACTGGTGAATGGCGTAGAGAGAGGGAGGGATTGGGGGTCTGGACACTTTACTTCTTAGTTCAGTCCACCAGTGACCACAGGTGTGACCTTCCTCAAGTTACACAAGTGCCTTGAACTTCTTTCCTCATATGTAGATGGTGCTAATAAATCTTATATGAGTAGTCGTGAGGATCAAACGAGACGATGCACAAGGACATTCTTTGTAAATTACAAAGAGAATGAATACTTACAGCCCATTATTAGCTGCCAGACACTGTGTGGGGCTCTTATGTAATATTTATTACCCCCTTCTACATATGGGAAAGAAGTTCAAAATGCTTTACATGATATCATGAAAAAAATTTCCTTTCTGCACCCCTGAGGGAACCTAGCACAGAGCTCTGCATTTATAATCACATTTTCCTTCACCAAGTCTGTTTCCCCATCTATAAAATGGGGTATGCAATACCTACCTTGAGGGATTATTGTTGTTGTTATTGTTATTGTAGCGACTGTTATTGTCAGTCGCTAAGTGGTGTCCGACTCTTTGTGACTCCACGAGGGATTACGGTGACAATTAAACAAGAAAAGTTGTCATATCCATCTCTGTGTCCCCATTTGTAAGAGTGCCTGCACACAGTACGTTCTCAGGAAATCATTTTGGACTATGGACAGGGTGATGATACTCAGTGTCTGTGGTGGCCGCAGGCTGCAGAGTTGAGAACTCATGCCTGGTTCTGAATGGATGCTCTGGACAGATGGCAGCACCTCCCATTACGTCTCTACTCTCTGCCTCCCTCTATTTTCTCCTCCCACCTGGTCTTCAGTCCAAGAGAGCTCCCTGGTTCTCCTCCTTGCATTCTTATTTTTAAACTTCTGCTCAATCACTTTGATTTATTTTAAAATTCATTAAAGTACATGAAAAGTTTTCTAATTTATGGCTTTCCCCACCCCCCAAATTTAAAGTTAATGCCATTTGCCTAATTTTCTTTCAGCCATGAAAGGTTTTCTTCACATTTCTAACAAGAATTTGTTCATTCCATTAGTTTTCTTTTTTTTTTTTGTACACATGTTCCCAATCCTGAACCCCCCTCCCACCTCCCTCGCCATACCATCCGTCTGTGTCATCCCAGTGCACCAGCCCTGAGCATCCTGTATCATGCATTGAACCTGGACTGGTGATTCATTTCACATATGATATTATACATGTTTCAATGCCATTCTCCCAAATCATCCCACCCTCGCCCTCACCCACAGAGTCCCATGCCAGTCAGAATGGCTGCGATCCAAAAGTCTACAAGCAATATATGCTGGAGAGGGTGTGAAGAAAAGGGAACCCTCTTACACTGTTGGTGGGAATGCAAACTAGTACAGCCACTATGGAGAACAGTGTGGAGTTTCCTTAAAAAACTGGAAATAGAACTGCCTTATGACCCAGCAATCCCACTGCTGGGCATACACACCAAGGAAACCAGAATTGAAAGAGACACGTGTACCCCAATGTTCATCGCAGCACTGTTTACAATAGCCAGACATGGAAGCAACCTAGATGTCCATCAGCAGACGAATGGAGAAGAAAGCTGTGCTACATATACACAATAGAGTATTACTCAGCCATTAAAAAGAATACATTTGAATCAGTTCTAATGAGGTGGATGAAACTGGAGCCTATTATACAGAGTGAAGTAAGCCAGAAAGAAAAACACCAATACAGTATACTAATGCATATATATGGAATTTAGAAAGATGGTAATGATAATCCCTTTGCATTCTTCCCTCTGAGCGGTTTCTCATTTCTCTGCCTCACCTCCCTGCTCCACACAGCACAGTAAAGCAGCTGCATGTTTGTGATAGAGGAAGCTCTGAGGATGAAAGCCAGGCCCCTTCCCATATGCATGTATAAGAGTTTATGGCTATGTCAGAGAGTGTCGTAAAAAGAATCCTGTGCTTCAATTCGGATGAGGGCGGTGAGGACCAGGGACATGGAGATTTCAGTCCAGGATTTCTGAATTTAAGCGTGGATTTTTTTCCCCCCTCCACAATATGCCAGTTGTCTTCCAAGACTTTGATCTGGCTGCTTGGCAGCACCTCCAGCTAAAGCTACACAATTTTCCAACGTGTGGATTGAAATTTTTCGGCACCCTGTGCTGGCTGGTGGAGGGCCCATTTGGAGAACTGAAGAGACTTGGACGTAACATCCTCAGGCTGTGGCTGCTTCCTGACGGGGTAAATCAAGCTTGCTCATAGACTGGAGAGGGAAACCCTCGAGCCAGCAAGGGGAAGCCTGCCAAATTGGAAAGACGGGTGGCAGAGAACAAATTCCCACTCGGGAGCATAACAATCAGTAGCTGGTGCAGAGGGAAACCACACCAGCACCGGACAGGGAAGCACGCAGCTGCGGGACGGCCGGCAGCAGCCCTGAGGTCCGGGTGAGGGGCTCGGCGACACGCTGGGAGCAGGGGCGGGCATGAGCCAGGGAGCCTCCTCGCCTCCGTCACCTGTTGAACCCAGGCAGCAGGTTGGCAGTGAGTGGCAAAGGGCCTGTATGCAGGCTCCCCTAGAAGTGAGGGTGTTTAAAAAGCCAAGTGTGCCCACTGCTAACACCAAATCCAAATTTAATGTGATTTGAACCTCCTTGTATCTCTGGCTTTGCTAATATTGACAAGATGGATATTCACTGATTCAGCGCCAGCCAGATTCTACTAAAGGATTGAGCAATAAAGGACACATCCCTTCTCAAGTCACTGTAGGACAAACTAGGGACACGCTGAACAGCAGCCAGAACCTTGTGTCTCTCTTGGGTCTACATGGGGCTCCTGGAGCCCACTCGCTGAGGTTCAAACCCTGGTGTGGTAAGGCAAGTCCTTTCCTTACTGGCTGCAAAGCACACTCCAGTTCCAACTCCTGCTTCTTCCTTCTACGAACCCTGTCCTCAGTGCTCAATCTTCCAATGTTCCTTGAATGTTTCCGGCCCACTAACACCTTTGTGCCATTGCACACGCAGTTTCCATTGTGTGAAATGTCTCCTTTCTTCCTGCCACCCAACAAACTCCTATTCAGCTTTCACAAGCTAGCAAAGTCACCTCCTCTGTGAAAGCGGGACTAGAATTTCTGTTTAGTGAGCCCTTCCGGAGCGCCGAGTGGTGCTCGGAGCTCTTGCATACATCGTTTCCGTATTCTCAAGGCAATCCTGCCAGGACAACATCAATTACTCTTATTTTAGAGACATGAAAAGCGAGGCTCAGAGGACCTCAGCAACTTGTCTAAAGTTATACAGCTGGTGAGTGGCAAAGATGGGATTCAATCAATCCACTAATGAATTAATCAACAAACGAGTATTGGGTGTGCTCCTGTGTACCAGGCACCCTGGTTACAGCAGAGGAAAAGATGGACAGAATTCCTGTCCTCACGTAGCTTACAGCCTAGAGGGAGAACAGGCAATGTTCAAGTATCTGTGAGTTCATGAGGTTACGGATTTAAATTTACACTGTATGAGGCTCTCCTGCCTTCGAGGGCTGCATGGGGCAGATTTCTTCAGCCCTCCGGGTCTTCCTGTGTCACCCATTTGTCACCTCTGATGGTGACCATCCAGAGCCCCACACTGTGCTGGACTCACCTATGCGTCCTTAATGCTCTTAAGAGGCCCTGCACCAAGAGTGTGCTCACAAGCCTTGTGCAACACAAAGACGAACAGCCAGCAGGCAAGCCAGGTGCCCACGAGAGGACAAGCATGCTGACCCAGGGCCCCAGCAGACAAAACCTCCTTACCTGAGAGATATCCATCACAGAGTCACAGCTCAGGGGCCGGGCCGAACTGAGATCGTTGGAGCCCAGCAGGGTGGAGATGACCCCGTTCTGATCAATGCGTCTGATCATGGTGCCGTCCACGAAATAGATCAGCCCCGACTTGTCCACTGTGATGCCTGGGGTGGAGAAGCCCAAACAGGACATCCAGCCTTAGAGGTGGTTAACAACCCGAGTACTCAGGGAAACGTGCAGGGTGATGGGCACATCTCCTCTATGATTTGATTAGATCTTCCCTACGACATTCATCCCCTCTCTGAAGACAGCTGCCCAAGGGCTTGTACAAAGGGGATCAGCACAGGCCTCTGGTTGTTCTACCTTGCTGCCTCTGGAGATATTTACCTATCATCTCAGTCATCCACAAAACCTGGACTCATAACTGCCGGGAGTTAAGCACTAGAGGTAGTGGCAAGGAGGAGCATTTTCAATGTCAAATGATGGACTATGTAAATTACCCTACTTCTGAAGACCTGAAATTATAATCATCAAATCCCTTTGATTGCAGTAATCTTTCTTTTCTTCCAGGACAATCATCCCTCACGCTTTTCTAGTCTATTACTATTTGATGTTATTCTATTCTAATTTTTAATTTCTTTGGCCACACCATGCAATTTGCAGGATGTTAGTTCTCTGACCAGAGATTGAACCAGGCTCCCTGCAGTGGAAGTGTGGAGTCCTAACCACTGGACCACCAGGGAGTTCTCTATTACTATTTTAGTTTCGTTGGTTATTTTCGAATTATAGAGCCTAAAAAAGAATCCTTTGGATTCGTGTAGGGAATATTGGTGAATTTAAAGTCTAACAAAGGCACAATGAAAGGCACAATGAATTATCCAACGTTCCTTTCCTCCAGTTGCTAGACTATCCCGCCTGCTGACTTTCTCCAGGGCCACCTGTGTGACCTCAGGCAAGTCACTGGATGTCCTTGCATTTGTTTTCTTAGCTGTGAAATGAAAAGACTGTTCCAGATCTGTATTTCTCACGTTTGGATGTGTATGACAATCACCCGGGAGCTGGCTAAAAGGCACCATCCCCCCAGGCACCTGGTTCACTAAATCTCAAGTGCAGCCTGAACATCTGCCTGTATTTTTGACCAGTGCCCTGGGTGATAATGACGTAAAAAGATATAAATCAAAGTTTGAGAACCACCCTGGTAAGGGAGGACTTCTTAACCAGTGATATGGATAAGAATCGCCTGAAGAATCTTTAAATACATGTATTTATACACACCCCTCTGCTTGGTCTCACTCCCAGAAACACCATTAATCAGTCACAGGTTGGCTGGGACTAGGACCAAGGCTCAGGGGTGATACTGACACTCCAGGTCCAGAATCACAGGAGTCAGACATACCCTATAGAAGTGTGAACCGCTGAGGGGTCCTGGGGCCGAGAGACAGACAGGGTGTGCCCCTGAGGAATGCGCGGTCTAGCTGAGGGAGCACAGGAATCACTTTGGACCCAGGGAGTGACAGAAGCCACAGCGGTTCATGGGGAAATAAAGGAGATTCTGGTCAGTTTCATCTTGTTTTTTCTGGGGCAGGAACTGAAAGAAGGGGTCAGGAAAAACTTCACAGAGGTGGAGATGTTTAAAGTTAAAAAGCCTCCCAGTTATACAACCTTGGGGTAGTCACTTCACTTCCAGGATAAACCACTTCCAGGATAAACTTCACTTCACTTCATGGATGAAATGTGGGTAATAACATCTAACCTGTAATAGTTAGCCCTTGATTATTGGAACGATTTAGAATTATGAGAACACGAAACCCACCCTGGGCTTGCTCTCAAGGGCCCACAGGTCTATGACTGGTCAGGAGGGTGGGGTTAAGACAGCCAAGGGCCTCTGCGTGGTGAACACCCACGGGAGCTGGGCTTCCTCCTGCCCGCTGCCTTAGGCTGTTCAGGGCTGAACACTGATTTCACGTGGAGGACTGGAGGCCTTAAAGTGGGGGCCGTCCTCCTTCTGTCCCTGCTTAGAATATAAACTAATTTCATTCTTCAAGCCCAGGAGCTTAAGACAGGCGCTTTCTTGTCTGAGTGGCTGCTCTTGGTCTTTCTCCTCCATCTGCTGTAGGACTGATGAATGCTCCAGGAACAATTGGGTTTCTTGTTTACAAAGTTGGCTGCACAGGCTAATAGAAGGGACGTGCGCCCTGATTAATGACTTCATTTTTTTCTCCTTTTGTTGTGCTAAATAGATGGACATCTTTTCTCCTCCCTGTTGCACAGTGTCTGCACATCCTGGCACCCTTGTCATTTCTATCTGGGTTAATTACAGGCTTTGGGGCAATTTCCCTGTCACTACATCTGTGTGTGTGTGTGTGTGTGTGTGTGTGTGTGTGAGAGAGAGAGAGAGAGAGAGAGAGAGAGAGAGAGAGAGAGTGTGGAGGGTGGAGAACACACGTGTGCGGAGCAAATGAGAAAAGATCTTGAGAGAATAAAAATTCTCAGGAAAAAACTGTTTTAATTTTAAGAGAATAGAACCTTGCCACCAAAAAGGCTCTCACGGACCATTTAGCCCAATCTGCACGTTTACGAAAGGAAAACAGGCCCACAAGGGGAGGTCCCAGAGCCGGGGGTTGCAGAGCGAAATCATAATGCAGGCTCCCTGAGTGCAAGCGTAGTGTTCTTTCCACTCCAGGCTACTCTCTCAGTATTAGGATATTGTAATTCAGAAGGAGATTAACCACAAGTGTCACAAACTTTACCCCATGGAGTTACTACCTGATCACTTCAGGTATGTGGTAGAGACATACAAGTAATGATACACGATAGTCTGTACATACAATAAAACAGGAATAGGAATTACCATTTATGAGATGTTTATCATGTGCCTGGTACCACTGTCCTAAGCAAGTATTTACATTCCTGATAACAGTTAATCTGGATGACAACTGTACAGTGTATTTCTATTTAGAGGAGGAAAATGGGGCTCAGAGAGGTTAAACAACTCACACAAAGTCACACAGCTATTAGGCGGCAATGGCATAATGCTGGCGGTTTAGTCACTAAGTTGTGTGAGGGGTCACTCTTTGTGACCATGGACTGTAGCCCTCCAGGCTCCTCTGTCCATGGGATTTCCCAGGCAAGAGTACTGGAGTGGGTTGCCATTTCCTTCTCCAGAGGATTTTCCCAACCCAGGAATCAAACCTGCATCTCCTGAGTTGCAGGCAGATTCTTTACAGCTGAGCCCCCAAGGATTCCCATTAGGTAGCACTGTCTGAATGTAAATACAGGACTGCCTGACTTCACAAGTCTACAGCTTACATTTGAAACCAAGCCCTGAAATCTGGCACTACTTAAGAAAATATCGCTCATGACATTTTTATAGGCCATCATATGAAACATATTAATTTTGACTCTCAGCACAATTCTAGGAGGTAGACACAGAAGATATTGTTACTCCTATTTTATTGATGAGGACCCTGTGGCTTAGACACCATAGGTCATTGGCTTTAGGGCCTGCAGCACGGTGAACATGTGCCGATGGATGTCTGCTGACAACGATGGCTTCTCCTCCAAAAAGCCTTCCCGGTCTCCTGGGCACAGGGGCCTCCTTGGCTCTGGACTCTCAATGCACAGTTCCCTCTCCTTGCACCTGAGGGAGCACTTCTCCCCCTCTCCCATCTCCATGATTCACATTCAAGTCTTATTTTTATGCGAAAATGAGCTTATCTATGTACACACAGTACACTGTATACTCAGCAAATACTTGCTGAATAAGTGAATGGAAAGTAAGTGTGGGTGTGAAGAGGCCTGGTTTTTTGAAGGACTCAAAATTGAAGCTTAAGAGTTAACCCATCCTATAGGACATGAACATGTGCAAAGATGATATACTGCCACTTTTTTTTAATCAAACAATGACATGAAAGGCAGCATATATATCCAACAGGAGGGGACTGATAAATAACAAGATATCCATTTGGTGGAATACTATATAGCCATTAAAAGCAAATTCATAGGAGACTCTTTAGTGACATGGAGAAATATTTGTGATATATCACTTAGGAAAAAAGTAGGTTACTAAAACAACTTGTTTAATGTGACTTAATTTTGTTGGTTTCTGGTGAGCTTTAGATACACACAAACACTTAGAAAAAAGGCTAGGGGGAAAGATAGGAAATATTAACTGGGAATATTTCTGGCAGGTGGAATTATGACAGCTTAAACTTTCCTCAGTAGAGTTCTTAGCATTTTCCAACTTTTTTGCAATGATAAACAGGTTCACCTTTTGGAAATGGAACTACCCCTATGAATGTTACTGAGAGAGTTTTGAAAGCCAAGCCTTACCCCTGGGGTTGGTAAGTGTGGCTTCCGTGGCTTTTCCACCATCCCCACAGCGAGTGTCATCGAAGGGGAGGCACTGGTCACCTGTCCCCGCCACCACCTCAGAGTTCTTGACGAGGTCCTTCACCACCACCGTGGACTTGATCTTGAAGACCCGCCGGCTGGTGGTGTCCGAGAGGAAGACGGCCCCACTCATGGGGTCTGTGGTCAGGTAGTATTTGTGTGCTGGGCTGTGGCTGGAAAACAAGGACACGCCAGTTGGTGAGCACTTTCTTCTTTCCTGACAGGCAGCCAGAGATACAGAACTTGAGATTAAGCCAAAAAGGGGACAATGTCCCTCTTTGGGGTGATGGTTCCCCAATTTTTCTGACCTCTGTGGTTGGCCTTTGCTTCTCACCCAACTATGAATGCAAGAGGTTCTTGTTGATGACTGTCATGCCCAGCCAACAGTGCGATGCCTGTTTTCTTTAAAAAGATTATCCGTTGAGGCTGACCAGAGGTGGTCTGTAAATCCAGACCAGAGACACGAAAGGATCTGACTTTAAAAAACACTTCAAAACTAAACAAAACAACACACAAGCTCTTCCCCCATGCAGCTTTTACAGCAGCTCTACCCCCTTCTTGGGACTGACTGCTAAGGTCCCAGCCACACTGGACCGCAGCCAGTGTCAACGGCGTCTTCTTTTGACACTCATATTACACTTATCAGGGGCCCCGTAGTCTCCTTCCTGCAGCCAGACCCAAATGAGCCACATGATTAGTCTGTGATTGGCAGCAACAGCCAAGGAAGAAGAAACAAAGAGGGGAGCTGTGCTGGTGATGGCTCTGTTTCTGCAAAACAGCCGCAAAGAGCAGGATGCACTAACGGAGGAGAGTGAACTAGACAGGGACGGTACAGAGAGATGACGGCGACGAGGCCGAATCTCCAGGCACAGGGCAGGAAAAGTCGTACAGGCTTTGGGTTCAGATCAGTCTGGGTTCCATGTCTAGCTCTGCCATTTTGTGGTTCTGAAACCTGGGCAACTGACCTGGTCTCCTGAGCCTCACGTTTTCTTCATCTGCAAAATGGGCGTGTGAACCTTGCTGGTATATTGGGAACATTATATAAAATGTTACATAAATTATATGATAAATACTCAGCACAGTGCATGGCACACAGTGCTGTGTGTGCTGTGCATAGTCGCTCAGCCGTGTCCGACTCTTTGTGACCCCATGGACTGTAGCCCGCCAGGCTCCTCTGTCCAAGGGGATTCTCCAGGCAGAATACTGGAGTGGGTTGCCACGCCCTCCTCCAGGGGCTCTTCCCAACCCAGGGATCGAACTCAGGTCTCCAGCATTGCAGGCAGATTCTTTACTGTCTGAGCCACCAGGGAAGTCCACAGTAGGCACTTGGTAATCATAATTATTATTTTAATTACTAGTCATTATGTCTGTTTTTGCCTTTGGAGAGGACTACAGAGTAGGTATCTCTTATTAAGCCTGAATTTTGCTATCATGTAGTAATGATTTACAATTTCTTCCCAGTCTAGGGCATTCCCTCACCACTTGTCATCAGCCATCCTGACAACTTGTCCCTCAAACATGTCTTCACACCTCTTTGCATCTGCGGTTCCTGCTCTGGGGACCATCCTGTACCCTCCTGTTCTCAGCCTCAGTTTCAGTTCAGTTGCTCAGTCGTGTCCGACTCTTTGGGACCCCATGAATCGCAGCACGCCAGGCCTCCCTGTCCATCACCATCTCCCAGAGTTCACTCAGACTCATGTCCATCGAGTCGGTGATGCCATCCAGCCATCTCATCCTCTGTCGTCCCCTTCTCCTCCTGCCCTCAATCCCTCCCAGCATCAGAGTCTTTTCCAATGAGTCAACTCTTCGCATGAGGTGGCCAAAGTACTGGAGTTTTAGCTTTAGCATCAGTCCTTCCAAAGAAATCCCAGGGCTGATCTCCTTCAGAATGGACTGGTTGGATCTCCTTGCAGTCCAAGGGACTCTCAAGAGTCTTCTCCAACACCACAGTTCAAAAGCATCAATTCTTCGGTGCTCAGCCTTCTTCACAGTCCAACTCGCTATTCACTCTTCAGGTGTCAGCTCAAATGGCACCTTTTCTGTCAAACCTCCTCCAGCTTTTCTTCCCTATGCACTGAGATTCTTATCTTATCATATCTGGGTTACAGGACACTGAACATAATGCTCTGGCTATTTACTTATGTGTCTGTCTCCCAGAGTCTTCCCTGGGGGCTCAGGTGGTAAAGAATCAGCCTGAAACTCTTTGTGTTGCAGAGAGTCCAGCATAACTGAGCAGATAACACGTTCACTTTCCACTGTCTCCCCAATCCTGTCCCCAATAACTACTTGATGGGAAGAGATGGGATTTTATTCTTTTCTGTGTTTCCAATGTTCAGCTTGCTGCTTTTCTAGCCCACAGCAGGCATTAAGTGCATGAGATCTCCATTTTTAGTTTACTTAAACAGTATTTTCAATCAAATTACTTAGCTTTCTTGTAACTTCTCTCTTAGGAGTGGTGGTAACAGTAGAGATGTCCTATTTAGCTAGGCATGTCCCCTGTGACTTGCCCTATAACATGTGACAGATTTAATTTTCCCAGATGACACTGATTCTGGCTAAATAAAATGCAGTGACCTTAGATCCTACTCTGCAATGCTGGGGCAGCCTTGAGCTTTCTGATTCTTGATGACAGCTGGAGGTCAATTTTTCATTTCTTTTCGTATCATCCATGATAAGCAGGTGCTATTCACCAAGGCAGAAACTGGGTCCTTGAGGAATATGGTGGGGTCCCTGTCCACTGAGAGTAGGCCCCCCATCCCAAGATTTTGGCTTATGTCTTTCTGCATCAACCCAGAGAAGTGCCACTTAGGTGACGTTTCTCAGATTGGTGAATTCCAGAAGAGGGTGGCGTTTGGCAGACTGTCCAGTGGCCCCCTCTTTTGTGCCCCAGAACAAATTTGAGGTTGGGGTTTCGTCAGCTAACCATAAGGGAAAGAGCACTAGTTTTGAACTGAGAGAATGTGGGTTCTAGTTTGCACAAGCCACCTAAATGTTTCAAGCAGTAGGTTCCTCAGCCTCAGATGATGGCGTCCCTGCCCTGCTCTGCTCACAGGCTTATCATCAGGATCAAATGAAATGATCCAGCTCAACGGCCCTTTCCAGTTGGCAGAGCTCTTGGACAGTCTTCCGCTCACTTCTTCCTCGGGCCACCTGCACTGGGAGCGGCACCCCGACCTCTCCCAGGAGATGCGTCCTCAGTCCTGGGGGCAGAGCTGTGGATGCACGGGCTGCTGGTATGGAAGCATCGGCTGCCACCTCCGGGCGCCAGTTTGTCCCAGACATGGTGCCAGCCTTTTATATGCACAACCTCCTTTTCATCACAAATGCCATAGAAGGCATTATTAAAACACAACAACAGCTTTAGAAACCTGAGATGAGAGATGTTTAGAAAGCTGAAACTTGAGCAGGGCCGGAAAGTGCTAGGTGGCAGGATGGTATTTATCTCTGATCTGCTGGATGCCAGAGTCTGTGTTCGCTCTACTTCCCTGGGCTGCTCCTCAGGGCCTAGAAAGCTCCTCTGCCTTTCTCGCCCAGGATGCCTGCTCATCTCTTAGGACTTAGCTCCAACATCACCTCATCTGGAACACCTACCTCTCCTGGATTCTGGGGTCCCTGCTTTCCCCTCCTTCTTCTGTTGTGTCTCCACCAGACTCTTAGCACATTATACTTTCAGTACGTCCAGCACCTTAAGACCCTTTTCTGCTTGGCTGTCTGATTCCTCAAGGACATCTTGGACTCTTTAGGGGCAGGGCCAGGCTTCAAGTTCCTGGTGCTTAGCCCTGAGCTGGTACAGAGTCAGCGTTCCAGAAAGGCCTGCTGACTTATTGAATCGGTGAGTAAATGCCTATCGGCTTCTCTGGGATTGCAGACAGGAAACACCCACTGCTAAGGATCGTAGGGTGATGGTTCTCAACACGGCTGCACATCAGATTCACCTGGAAAACTTTTCTGTTTTTTGAAAACCCTCACCCATCACATCTGAAGGGCCTGGGTATCTGTCCCTTGAAGATCACTTGGTCGCTCCTGAGGCCCAGCTGGCTTTGGAAACCATGCCTTTAGAGCAGAGCTTTTCAAACTTTGACGTGCTCATGAATCATGTTAAAATGAAGATTTCAGCTTCACAGTTCTAGGTGTGGTCCGAGAGTCTGCGCTTCTAACGAGTTCTCAGAGGATGCTGATGTTGCTTATCTGTACTCGGAGGAGTGGGGCCTTCCTTAGAATACTTTGCAAACCATAGATGTGAGAGATGGGAGATGGCCTCCCGCTGAGACCGCAGGCCCGGTGCTGTGGACAGGGACCCTGTCTGATCTGGTTCTGATCCGCAGGATCCTGGGCAGGGCTGGGCACAGAGCGGGCTCACAGTTCCACTGCCGGAGTCTGCACAGGAGTTCCTGAGGACCTGCATTCTTTTCCACTTCCTTAAACACAACCCCGGTGCCTCTGGAAATTATGCAAAATCTTAGGGACTATAAGGTATTAATCCTGAAGTAAATGAGCTGCAGTGGGCCTCACTCTGACCTCCATCTGGACAATGTGGGGAATTTCCTAGTAGGAGCTGTGAGCCCAGGAGTCTGTTGGCACCAAAGGCAACCTATTGCCTGTTCTGAGTGGGGATTTTCCCTCTCCTTCAGAATAAGACCTGCCTTGTGCAAAGGGGTGTCCTTTGACCACATCAGGTAGCAGCCTTGGCAGACCTTGATCCGCTGGTTCTTGGAACTAGTAGAAAGAGCTTGAGCACTGGAACCACACAGACAGGGGTTCCAATACCAGCTCCGTCACCCACGTGATAGGTGACCTTGGGCAAATGATTACTCGGAGCCTCAATTATTTGTCATCTGAGAAACAGGGATAATCATAGCTGCTTCGAGGACAAAACTGTATGAAGGATGTAAACCTTTGAGGATAGTGCCCGCTCCATCAAAAAATAAAAAAGTCCAATTAATGGCAGCTGGTCTCCTTGAGAAACCTCCAGAACATTTATGTTACTGCACAATGAAAAACACCAGTATGTCATACTTAATACTGTCTGTCTAACCTGTTTTCTGAGGCAACTAAGGGCTCTCTTCGAGTTAACATAGCATGTGTAGCTGGGTTTGATGGAGATTTGAGTTCAGATGTACTTCTGAACAAGACTTCAAACATTCCTCCATGACCCTAGAGGAGAGATCTGGGAGGAGGTGAGAACCCTTAGTCCCTCAAGGAAGGCAGGGAGGACGATGCCCAAGGGACTGGGGGTCTCTGTGCTGAGCATGCCCAGCTTGGTGGGCTGAATTAAGGTTGGAAAGGCAGAAGAGAGAGACACACACACAGGCTGAGTCCTAGCCTGAGCCTCTAGCTTCTCGGAGCAGCAGGAACAGTAAATGCTAATGGACTAAGAGGACGGAGTTTTAGAATTTCTTTATTCCATTTCTGGCATTTACTGATGGGAACACTAAAGCTCTGAGGGAGGGAGGGATTTGCCAATATCCAGGTGCCAGTTAAAATCAGAGCTGGAGCCCAGGTCTTCTCCCTCCTGACTGTCCTTAGAAAACTGGAAGGCAGAAAGAAATTCCATTTTTCCCTTCTACTTTGGTTCACTTTCAAAATAGGTTTTAGCACCTGAGAAAACAATGAATTGAGAGGGGGGCAGGAAGCCAGCTCTGAAATCATACCATGGGTACATCAAAAGATCACTAACAGCACAAACAGGAGGTACCGAAATCAAGACTCTCAATTTACAGATGATGCCACTGGAAACCAGAAAAGCTGTGGGACCAGCCCAAGGCCACACGAACATGCAGCAAAGCTGGAAGAGCACCCTGGCTTCTGACTCTTGCCAGCTAGGTGCCCCCGTCTCCTAGCTGCGACCCAGGCGGTCACCACCACTGACTGGAGGTGTTAATGGGAAGTGCTAGGTTTCCATCCAAGATCTTCATATGAAAGGTACTGTGTTTGCTAAAAATCCAAACTTGAGGGCACATATCAGTTCAAAGTTCAGTAACATCCGTACTAAGCTCTTTGGATATCTCTCTCCTATTTCAGTGTCAGGAAAAATACTCCTCCTCTGAGAAGGGGGCATATTTTCCCATTTCTGGTAACGTAAACCCTGAAAACAGTTATGCTTCTCTGTTTAGTCTGACTGCTAGGAAGCTCCGAGTCTGATCTGATGTGTAATCACATGTATGTGTTTTCTCCTTTTTTCTTTTGTTCCCAAATTCTATTTAATTTACTTTAATACATGTGTCTTTGGTTGCAAGAACACTGAATTCCTTTTCAGGATAGACAGCGACATAATCATCATCATCTAATTGTTATGATGATGATGATAATAATAGTAATAATAACAATAATAAAAATAATAACTCATTAGAGTGCTTGGCACAATGCTAGATACTTTATAAATATCCTCTGTATCCCTTATAACAGAGATTTTATTATCTTCAAATTAGAAACTAATGCTCAGATAGATTTAAACAGTTTTCCAAGGCCACACAATTGAGAGCTTCGGTTTCCTCATCTGTAAATTGGATGTATCATGAAGAACTACTTCAAAGGCAGTCTGGGGGTGCATTGCTATAATCTGTAAAACGCTTAACCTGCTTTCTACTACACATTAAGTGCCCTCTATATACTACTATTATTATCTTAAAAGAATACATATGATTTCCATGTTATTACTATAATTATACAGACATGGACATAATCGCTGTTGGATTGGGATCTGTCTGACTCTCTACTGAACTTATCTCCAGTAAGTGCCCACCCACGTGCCAGTCTGATCTGCACCCACACAGGTAACCGAGAGCCACGTGGGTAGCAGTGCAAGCCACCCTCCATGTGCCATGGCTGCTGTCAGGCCACCCAGATGTGTGGGAGGCGGGGGGACTCTGAGGTGACCATCCCCTAGGAGTCGGACGAGCGCCACAGCCCGGGGATGTCAGTGTGTCTGAGGAGGACCACTCCTGCTTGCTGCAGGGTCACTGGGAGCCTACGTAACAGATCTACTCTGTGCCAAAGTTCCTGTTTGGGGGCTTCTCCCTGTGGAAGGTGTGTATGGCCCGAATATCCTCCCTCATTCTGTCCTTGCTGACAGACCTCCTGGAGCGGTCCCTTGGCGTCCCAGCCTCCAAACCCGAGGCACCTGGCATGCCCAGAGACAGACGAATCTGAAGCCTGTTTTCTGCCAGGATCTCTGCCTGATTGAGTCCTTCTCACGGCCTTCCCACTGTGATCCTCCAAGTCACTCAACACGGTGGGGATAATCTCTTCCTTCATTCTCAGGATAATCAGACTAGGGTGTGCAAATTACTCTGCCAAGGTTAAAATTTCCCCCTATTACTCAGCCTGTCATGTCCACAAACTACCAAAATAAATGCTGCGCTGTGCCAGAGATGAAAGGAGCTCAGGCTCTCCCTACCCGTCTTCACCATTATTAATGACTTTCTTTCACTGTAGCCGAGGTACCCCCAATCAGATCCAATCACAGAGGAGTCATTTGCCACCGAGTGATCTGAAATTGACACGTGCAGCTTACCATACAGCATGCAACAAGGCAGGCAGAGACAGGAAATTCTCCACTGGTTGGCTTACCTATGTCTGAAATCTTTATTTCTGACAGAAGACAGGAGAGCAGGGAATAGAAGAAAGAATGAAGTGTTAGCAACAGGGTTAGAAGCATTATTAGCAGCCTGAAAACTTGACAGCAATGGTTCTGTACAATACTGTAATAAATAAAGACTTAGCAGCTCTGACACTGATATATTTCATATCGGATATTACTTGTCAGTGAGCTCACTTAGAAGCAGCTACATATCACGGAAGCAGCATGGTCTCACCTGCACCAACACTGCTGACTCTAGCAGAAGAGGATGCGGTTGACCCGGGTGGCTGCTTGCACCAGGGCTAAGCCAGAGGCTGGCACGGTTGATTCCTCCCCTGCCCAGAGAGGCGCTCTCAGAGACATGCTCACTGCTGTGTCTCTGTGTGCACGCTGCCCTACCGAGAGTGGCCCAGACCTGTGTGGCCCACCACGATCGTCCTCCCAATAGAACAGAGAATTGGAGCTACATTCTACTTATAGGGGAGAAGGTGACAGAGAAACAGTCCTGGGAAAGAGGACGGGAAGGAAATACACTGTGATGATAACCTATCAATAAATTATTTTTTCCCCTAATGTAATTTCCTCCTCCCTTCCTTACACACTATCTTTCATGATCTCTCTACAACTATGGCAGGGAGACAGGGAAAGTGGGGTCTCTAATTTAAAAGATGTGAAAATGGAAGTCCAGAGAGGGTAAGTGGTCCAGTTTCAGTTTCTCTGCCAAGGTGGGCTGACCCCGAGCCTATGACTCTCTCTGCATTAAGGCATAGGAAAGAGAAAGATAATATGAGCAGTTAGTCGACTAAAGCAAATACACTCAAGGGTTCCCATTTCCCTGGCAGTTATCTATGATGGTCAAACTCATAAAAGAGAGAAAAAAAAAAAAACGGGCAGAGACTCTCCTGTAAATGGCCTGGTTCTCATTCCGCCTGATGTCTGATTTCCTGTGAGTCCACAGAATGTGAGCTTCTGCTTTTTTTTCATGGCCAAAGACCCTTCCCTTCCTTTGTCCCCCTTTGGTTGGGTGGGTGAACACAGTGCCCTCATCTTCAGGGCAGTGATGGCTGTGGCCAGCCGGCTGGCCTGCCCCGCCTCTCCCATGTGCCCTGCAGAGAGGGGTTCTCAGCGGGCACTCATCTCCGGGATATGTAAGCATGGCGCTCAGCCAAGGTCGTCCCCACTGGGCCCCCTGATGACACTTTGGCGAGGCAGAGCTGTGTGGTGGCCTTCTGGGTTTGGGTCTGCCAAGCTGGACCCTGGGCAGGTTCCTTAAATTCCCTAAGTCTCCTTTATCTTATTTGTCAAGGGCAATAGTAATAATTAATAGTAAATAAGAGCCAATAATAATAGCAAAATAATCTTGCAGAGCAGTCATATTAACACCAGGCAAATAAAAGAGGCCTTGCAAGAGAGAGTTTCCTTTTCCCCTGGTTACTTCCCAGCTCAAGGGCCCATCCTGCTCACATGGACCCCAGCCCAGGAGATGGGCAGAGTCCACTCTCTAAAATGGTCATGAGAAACCTGGTACAGTTTCTCCTGAAAGGGAGGGTGGGGCTCCCCCATCTCTAACCAACCACAGCTCCCCTGGAACCCACCCTGTGACAGGGCTCTGCTTCTGAAGTATCTCGTTTGAGGGGGTGTGGAGATGTCCAACACACCAGGCCTCTCCCTGTGCAGGGAGAGTGCCTGTGCTCTGTCCCTCATGGTCAGGATGGGGACAGGGAAAGGTGACAGCTGGCTCTGTCATCTATATACACCTGAGGAGCAGCCATGGGCCTTCTCTCAGCACCGGGCAGCTGCAGAGAACTGCCCCTAAGTCCCGATGCCAGTTAAGTAACAGGACCAGGCTTGGTAACATCGGCACTGGGGCCTAGTTCGTGATACCATCCCTTGTCCTTATAAAAAGACTCATGTGATGCATGTCAATGGGTTTGGTGCCAGGAAGCAGGAAAAAGATTGAAGGGCTTCCAAAGAGTCTAACTCAGTGGCTGGCCTCCTTCTCCATCATCTGACAGCAAGGGTGTCTCCCCATCCCCAGGGTGGTTTGTCTGCATCTCTGTGTCCCGTGGAGAGCGGCGTTGGCTGCCTCAGAGCCTCCAGCTCACAGGTCAGCCTCTGGGAAGTGACCGGGGAGGCTCTGTTCTGTCCCCTTCTCGGGCCAGTGGGTCCTGCCAGGTAGGCCCGTAGGGTGGCAAAGGGACATGCTAGGAACCGCTGGGGAGGCCTCACCGAACATACCTCAGCTCCAGGATGTTGGTGACGTTCCCGGAGGGGAAGATCCTTCGGATGTAGTTGAAATCTCCCACGTAGAGGCTGCCGTCGGCGCCGCACGTGAGGGCCACGGGGGCCAGGAGCTTGTTGCCGTCGGCGAGGCCGTTGCAGCTGGGACAGGAAATGCTCCTGCGGCGCCCATTGCCCATGATGCTCCCGATGACGGGCGGCTGCTGAGACACAAACTGGTTCTCCCCGTTTCCCTTGTGCAGGATGCCTGGGACAAGGGCAGAGGAGCGGAGTCACTGATGGCGCTGGGGGTGGCTCTCCCTGCGGCTGCAGCGTTGTCCTGGTTTTGCAAGGGATGCCAGATCCCTGCCTACTGCTTCCAGACCCAGCTCCCAAGGCTGCCTCACCCCACAAGGAAACCCAGGCCATCCTGGACAGGACACGTTGCTCTGCTGATAGAATTCCCACGGCAAGGCTGTAAGACGGGTGCTGTTACCCTCCCGGTACTGACAGGGGACCCCTGACATCACGTATTGACGTACTGACATCACACAGATGACAGGAGAAGTCCCGGCTCTGAACCATTCAGCTTCACTGCCTCTCAAATAAACTGGACACACTGCGCGGGCCGAGTTTGTGTCTCCATCACAGCACAGAACTGTTTTTTTTTAAAGTGTGCAAATAGCTTTCTGTCTTAAAAAACCCAAAGTTACATACCTTATTTTAAAAAAATAGTTTACTACCAAAAAGGTAAGCATCACTGTATACTTCAGAAAGTAGTGATTTTTTTGTAGGTGGAGACTCTTGGCTCGGTGTTAATGGCACAGCACACAATTCTTTATTGCACTTATCTGTCCTCTCTTTACCATTTCAGGTGTGGAGACAGTGTCTTCCCCACTCTGTATCTCAGTGCCTAGCACAGAACCTGACATAGAGGAGATATCGAGAGATGTTCATAGAAATGCATGAGGGAGACTCAGTCTAAAGTAGCCCTGGACTTCATTCACCTCCAGACTGCTGTTTGCAGTTATTTTGGCTTTTCTGACACTCATGACCAAAGCAAGTCCTAACTACGACTCACAGGTCAGTTTCTGGATGCCTCGTTCTATCCTATGGAATCTATTTATCTGTTCCTGTGACAGCACTACAGTTTTAGGTATTATGGTTTTCCTAAGATAGCTTAACATCTGGCAAGTGCCTCTTTTTTGTTCTTATTTTAAAGAGTGCCACAGCTATTTATAAATATTTATTTGATTACAGACTTCAGAATTAGTTTGTCAATCCCTGCCCCCCAAATGCAGTGGCTTTGATGGGCATTCTTGCATCTACAGATTAGGTAGGAGAGATCTGACATCATCCCCATATTTACTTGTCCAATCTTGAAACACAGTCCCAGGGAGCTGTCTAACATACAGCTCTGGGATTTCCCTGGTGGGCCAGCAGTAAAGTGTCCGTCTGCCAGTGCAGGGGACACAGGGTTCAGTCCTTGGTCTGGGAGGATCCCACATGCTGCGCGGCAGCTAGTCCATGTTCCAAAACTACTGAGCTCGTGAGCCTAGAGCCTGTGCTCTGCAATAAAAGAAGCCACCAAAATGAGAAGCCCGTGTGTGGTAGCAAAGAGTAGCCCCAGCTCGTCACAACTAGAGATAGCCTGCAGGTAGCAACTCAGACCTACTGCAACCGAAAGGAAAGAACTTTTAAAATACAGATCTGACAGTGTCACTCCACGCTGTAAACCCTTCAGAGGCTTGAGATTTGCCTCTGGGTGGAGTCGAAAGTCCTAATCTTCCTACCTGGGACTCAGGCTGCTCAGGCCCCCCACTCCGGCTTTTGCTACTCCCTTCATTTCACCCTTTGCTCAAAGCACAATGATCCTTTCTCTCCAATCACTCCTCTTTCAGGTTTCAGTGCTTTGGCACGGACTGTGCTCTCTGCCCAGAATGTTCTTCCTGCTTGATATACACGGCTAATGCTGTAGACCCCTGGAGACTCAGTTTGGAAGTTCTCTCCAAAGAGACAACCTGCTGAACCAAGAAGCTGAGTCAGGGGCTTCTCTTCTGTGCCCCCACAGTGTTCCCAGCTTCCCCCTGTGACGGCACCATCCATGGCATGCTGTGAAAATTGCCTGAGAAGTGTTTGTCTTGCCCAGAGTGTAAGCTCTTGAAGCCCTTCACTTCTGTATCCCCGGTGCCCAGTAGTGACGAGCACAGAGCAGGTTGCCAAGGACTATTTGTATTAACCCTTCTGACCAGTGGATCACACATGAGCCTATGGAATTTGAAGTGTGTGTGTATGTGTGTTTTTGCCTCACAGGGAACAAAGCACATGAGACAAGACTCACACCATGGCCTGGCTCCTGGAATTCTACTAATCCACTCACCGCTTTGGATGTTGAGGGCATGGTGCTTGTCCAGGCTCCATCCTCCCAGCTTGGAAGCATCGATTTCATAGCCCTGCAGCACTGCGGTTCTTTTCTCCCACAGGATCAGATCTGGGCAGGATTCATACTCATAACCCACGGAAACTGTAGGGAAAAAAAGGCACAAAATGCACATGTGAGCAAAGCCTCTTCTTTGGCTTTAGATCTGCATGCAAGGCCCCTGCTTGTCTTTGGTTTGAAAAGAAAGAAGGATCAGATTCCTAAGTGGCAACAAGATCTATATGCAACACTAACCTAGGGAGGCTGAGCCTGAACATCCTTTTTTGGGGAGCGATGGTACATCATTGTGAAGTGAAAGTGTTAGTCGCTCAATCACGCCTGACTCTTCGAGACCCCATGGACTCTAGCCCGCCAGGGTCCTCTGTCGAAGGAATTCTCCAGACAATATCGGAGTGGGTAGCCATTCCCTCGTCCAGGGGATCTTCCCGACCCAGGGAACGAACCCATGTCTCCTGCATTGCAGGCAGACTCTACCATCTGAGCCACAGGGTAAGGCCTTGGTACATCATTAGGAAATGTTAAACAAATGTTCTAAATATTTTAAGGACCCATGTCAACTGATTCCAGGGAAATGATCTTTAGTATGCAAAGTACTTTAGGTACTAAAGTCTTCATGCACTGTTATTCGTAATAGTGGAAAGTTGGAAGTAATCTAAAGGTTGGAAGGGGATGAGAGGTTGAGCAAACCAAGTGCATGCACTCGAGGGATATGCAGCCACCGGAAGTTGTGGTTATGAAGATCATGGGTGACATGGAAGGTGCCTAAGGGGTAATGCTGAGTTAAAGGCCTGGTTATATATGGTACTAAATCTATGTTAAAAAACTATACATGAAAAAAGAAAATAAATTTTAATGTTAAGAAGTAGTTTTATTTGCTTATAGGACTATGCATAACTTTATTTCTATTTTTTGGCCCATTTATCACATTCTTATTGATGAACATGGAAATACTTGAACAAAGAAAAAAAAAATCCAAAATCACTGATAATGAATACATGGAAAAGGAGCTCCTTCAAGGTACTCTGAAAGCTGGAAGTTGCTTTGAGGTCTCAAAACTTGAAAATCTCCGGTTTCACTTCTGTTTCATGGATCCAGGCCTCCTTAGGGGATCACTGGAGAGCAGGCTAACCATGGAGGACTCCCCAAGGCTGGGTTTGGGAAAAGCCCTGTGACCGCCCTATGGGAAGGGACTGGCAGAAACAGGAATGCTGTTTCTTCCAAGTATCTTTCTGGGCAGACACTGCTTTCCAGGGGGCAATACCCTGCCACATGCTCAAGACGGGAATTAACACCTGGGCAGCTCTTTAGAGCTTCCTTTAGGTGCCAGGAGAGACTGCTGGCTCCCCATGGCAGGACGGAATGTGCTGGAACGTGCTTCTGTGGTCTCTTCCCTGTGACCTTGAGCCCCACAAGGAGCCACTCTCTGCTTTTTCATGGTCGCCAGTCATCTCAGGAAAGCAAGCCTCAGCCCCAGTGCAGAGAGGCCTTGACGGGCTGGAGAGCACTCAGCGCTCTCATATCACCTGAAAGAGGTGGCAAGGCTTCATTGCTTCTGAAGAGACCACAGAAGCAGCTTGGTTTCCAGAAGGGACTGTGAACAGCGAGGGACAGCATCTTGGCTCCCAGCGTGCCCAGTGGGGAGGAGGTGGAACGCAAAACTGCAAGGAAGCTCTGGGGAAAATCCGGCCCAGCTCCTTCCCTGTGTGGCCCTGGGAAGTCCCCTCACCTCTCTGGGCCTCAGCTTCCTCGTGCAGAATACGAGGATGCTTTCTGACTCACAGGGTGGTTGTGAGGATTAACTGAGATATCAACATACAGAGAGTTCACCCTCCGGAGCAGATTCTCAACAGACCCTCTTCTTGCCTGCCTGCCTTGCTTCCTCTCCCTTCCTCTCCTTTCTTTTTACATTACTTCTTCTCTGCCTCCTCACTCTGCCTTTGCTGAATCTAGAAAGGGAATGAAACTGGAGCAAGGATCAAACAAGGGAAGAGGACCAAGAGCCCTGTCCCCCCAAACCTTCCTGTCTCCTGAGGACGGCGCTGGGCCCTGCGGTGGGGAGGCTTACCGAAGGCTTCTGAGAGCCCGAACACCTTCTGGTTGTAGACGTCCGTCTTGTCCCAGATGAAGTAATAGGACAGGTCTGGGGCGGCAGCAAACCACTTCCTGAAGAGGCGGCCCTCAACCGCCACCATGAGGTGGACCTTCATGAGGTTGAAGGGGATGGTGGGGTGGGTGAGGCTGATCCTCAGGACAGATTTGTAGCCGGGGGTCCGGCTGCTCAGGTAGCTCAGCCTCATCTTGCAGCCGGAGATGGCGATTTCCTCCTGCAAAGCCTGGAGAGACAGATCACAGTGGGTGACGGTCACGGAATCACTGGCAGAGGGGAGGCGGCTGCAGCCTCACAGACTCTGGGTGTTGGAGGGGCAGAGGAGGAAGAGGGGGAAGGGGGAGGAGGAGAAAGCGGACTGCAAAAAGGAGCGGGAGGAGGAGGAGGGAGTGGGGGAGGAAGACAAGAGCCAGAGGCCTGCTGTCCGGGGCGCACTCTCAAGTGGCACATCCCTGCCTCGTTGAGCCTCTGGCTCTTCCCCCTTTCAACAGGGATGACGATGTTCAACTCACTGCATTAGTGAGAGGATAAGATAACGTGTGTAAAAAATACTTAACATCACCTCTCATTCACCTGCTGTGCCATCCCAGAAGACCCAGAAGAACCTCAGCATTGCAGCTTCCCCACTAGGTTAGCTTGCGGACCGGGAAGGCCACATATATAAATGGCCCAGCATATAACGAATACCCAGTAAATGTTTCTAAGCAGGATGATGGTACTATGGCTGTTGTGGCTGCTGCTGCTGCTGGAAGCAGGGGGCATTGTGAAGACAGACCTTGCCCTGGGATCAATGTGGAGAGCTGTCTCAACTAGAAGAACTGCTACTCTCTCAAAACCTTCCTAAGGTAAGATCTGTTACAAGTGACTTTCCTCTTCAGGAGGGTAAACAGAGGCTACAAGATGTTGATGGAGCCATTAGGCGGGGCTGGAAGTACAGGCTGCCAGGGACCGGGAGCGAATGGCCCCCAGCTCACCAGCAGAAAGAGGGCAGACGGGCTGCTCGGAGCCTGCGTGCTCCAAGGCTGTGCTGGAGGAGCAGCCTGGTGGGGAAGGCAGTGCTTCACCTGCTGGTTCAAAGGGCTTGGCTCCAAGACAGGACGCTGAAAATGAAATGCCAAGATGCTGAGGCACGTGGCTGAAGGGAGAACTTTTATCGGCTTGATGCTCTGGGCTCTGTTTCAAGAAGGGGACGTCAAATCAATTGAGGCTAACATATCCATTAAAAAGACAGTGATTATTTTACTCTCGTGTTCACGGGGGAACTGGGCCTTCACAAAGAAAGGCCTCTTCCTTTCTGTCTATGTCATAGACCGGAATGAATTCTCACTGGTGCTCCGTTCTCCCGAACACATGATGTTTCTGGGATGGGGCCTGTATGACAGCAATCTTCCCCAGCTTCGGCTCATAAGTTCTAGGCAAAGCAGGGCTCGAGTGCCATCCTGATGTGCTCATACATATTTATTAATACTTTCCTTAACACACCCTTTAAAATGCACATCTCCCTGTACTTGCAAAGGCTAGCCAATGACAGGACTGGGGAAACCAGATATCATGTATTTCATGATATCTGATAATAAGCAAGGTTTGTGACCCAGCCAGGCTTGTAGACATTCAGCCCAGGGAGCACTATAAAGAGGAGGAGGACCCTTCACCTCATTTGTTCCAAAGTCCCTGCTCCCGGGAAGCTGTCTTGCCGGAGCCAAACCAGGGCTGAGTAACAAACCACCCCTCTCCAGCAAGCTCCAACTCCACCGACAGCCATCTCCTAAGAAAGGTCAGCCTGGTGGTGGAGACAGGTGCTGCATCTCTGAAAAGGAGTCAGGTTTCAACCTGAGGGTGCAAGGAGAATTCCCAAATGGCTGCATTTCCTTCCTTTGGGCTGTGTCTGAAGCCACTCACCAGGGCACAGCAGAGAAGTGTGCCTGCTTAGCCAGGCAAGAAATACACACACGAACACGTCTAAACGCCCCGTTGCCCTGACACTGGAGATCATTAAGGTGCCGGTCGCCAGAGCTCTCGTTAGGCTGGTGGGACGGCTGGGGCTTCTCCCCCAGCTTTCGCACCGTCATCCCTTGTCCTCCCCAGCCTTCCTTTCGGCCATGAGAAACGGGGCCTGGATGGCCAAAGAAATTCAACTCCACACAGCTATGTGAGGCAAAGAATCTATCTCGATTTCTATCAGATTAAAATGCATTTTTCCAAATTACTTCCTTTTAATGATAACGGAGTAAAGAACTTACGTGCATGGATTTGAGCCACAGCACTCACTAACTGGCCTGAAGGTGGAGCGTGTAAAATAATCTTCATAATAATACTGGTTAAAATCTGTCGAGCACTTAGTAGGTGCCAGATACTGTGTGAGGCATCTCATACACGTTTTCTCATTTAATCTTCAGTGTGATGTGAACATTTGGGACCTCCTGTCTCACTCCTCTTGGTGGAAATTATCATCACTATTTTTAACAGAAATAATGAGAGAGGGGAGACACTGGAAGTTGGGGAAAGGGGACGTAGAATGAAGTGGATGGCAGAGTGGAGAGGGCGTGGGGATTTATTACATCTTGAAGGATGCCAGGCACTTTAAAGGGCTCACGTGTATTAAATGTGTAAGGTGGTGGTTGTCATAGCCCGACACCACCCCGCAGTGGGGTCTTGGCCCTTGGGTTCCGGGTGGTGGGCTGATGGCTGTCTCTGTCCCCTGTCTCTGAGATCCTCCCCCACCCCCTAAATGAAATAAAAGCATGGAGAAATGCAACTCAGAAACCCGGGTGTACCTGGATTTCCGGGACAATGGGGCCCTTCTCTGCACAGGAGCTGGCGAAGGACGTCAGCGGGGAAGGAGACACGACAGGGTTGGGGCGGGCGAAGCTGCTCAGGTCACAGCTGGGGATCTCATTCTCCTCGTGCCGCATGACGATGGTTTCCATGACGAAGAAGCGATCCCAAGGCAGCCAGAGGGTGTGCTCCTGTGCGATGAAGGGGGCCCGCTCGAACCGCAGGATGATGGAGACGCCGCCGTTGGTGACCAGGTCAAAGCTGTTTGGGAGGGGAGGGTGAGAAGGAGAGGAGCGGCAGACAAAGAGGAGAGAGGCAGAGAAAGGAGGAAAAATTACACCAAAGGGTCTCAGCACTTGCTGAGGGAGATCCTAACACCTCAAAGACCTGACCACAGTCACGCACAATGACCCAGATCCCGGGAGGCATTATTGTTTTGAAAGTGATTCACCACAGAGAATTTGCCAAGATCAAATAATAACCTGCTATGGAGAACCGTTTTCCAGGACACAGGACTGCTGATGAGCCTCTGCTGTGGTGCTTCAGCAGAGCAAACCCTGCCCTGGCGTTAGGAACCCTAAGCTTAGTCCTGGCTCTGCCATGGGCTACTGTGTGATCTTGGGTAAGTCACTTAGCCTCTCTGATTCTCAACTGTCTCATCTGTAAAAGGCAAAGATTCCAATAAATTCTTCTTAAGTCATTAAGATTCTATGACTCCTCAGTAATTTTAGGGCTTCCCTGGTGGCTCAGTGGTAAAGAATCCGCCTGCCAATGCAGGAGACCCAGGTTTGATCCTTGGGTCAGGAAGACCCCTTGGAGGAGATAATGGCAACTCACCCCAGTATTCATGCCTGGGAAATCCCATGGATGGAGGAGCCTGGCAGGCTACAGGTCCATGGGGTCGCAAAAAGAGTTGGACGTGACTGAGCAACTGAACAACAATAACAAAAATAGTAACTTTAACTCTGATTATGATACTCAACCAGGCTTCTGGAGTTACAAAACAGTGAGGTTTAGAGAAGGGTGCGGTTAGAATCACCGTAACTTAAGTGAAAGGGGAACCAGAAGACGGGGTCCCAAACTCTGAGATGAGATGAGATCTCTGCGGCAGTATCGCTGAGAGGTGGTCACCCAGCCCTTGTTCATCGCCCCTTGGGGATGGCCGGGCACTTGTTGCCAGCTCTGCTTTTGGCTCAAGCATCTTAATTCTCATCACCTGCAGAGAGACCTGGCAGGGTACTTGCCCATTCAAGCCTTGGCATGGAGCTTTTTTTTTTTTAAATCCCAGGAAACTGAGTCCCCACTTGTACCCCATGTTTCTGACACTGCCTCATACAGTGTCTGAGCTGGGGGCTCTGCAGCTTTGTGGCCAGAGACCAGGCGAGCTCACGTTACAGAAAATGGCAAAGGAGGCCCAGCAGCAAGCCCAGATACATCCCTAGCTCTGCAGGCGGCATCTGCTTTGTCAAGTAGAGTGTATGGCTGCTTCTTAAGACCTCACGTTCAATGTGCAACAAGATTAATTCAGACCCACCCCCATCAAAACAGGAAGTTCAAAATCAAGTAACAGCTGACTCACTGGAAGCGAACTTCACTGCCATCTGACCTAGTCCTCTCTCTGAATCTGATGTTGTACTTCATTCTACAGAATCACCTCCAAGGAGCCAAATTTCCAGTGATGATATGCTCTGCCCCCAGGAGGACTGTCTCGTCTCTGGTTAGTTCTGGCTGTTAGTAGACTTTTCGGGGGGTGCGGAGTGAGCCTGGCTCCCTCTCCTTATGGCGCCTTAGCCACTTGTCCTTTTTCTTCCGGCTGCAGTGACTTCAAACTAGTCTGCCTCTGCCTTGGACAGTCCTCTAGGACTTGGAAACGTTGATCCTGTCCACCTGCCACCTCCCGGCTCTGATGTCTCCTTGGACAGAGCCCTTCAGCTCTTACTCTCAGGATGCATTTCCAAGGCCTGTTCTCATCTTGCTCTTTTGGATGGAGGGCTTCTGCTAGCTCCTGGCCCCCTCAGGATTCCAGTCCCCTCCCCGGGTCCCCTCTGCACCATCACTGTGCACTGGGATCCCACATTCACTCTCAGACCCAGGGACACCGATCGCGCTCAGTCTCTCCAAACTTAACCCAGTGTTTCATGGTTATATGAATAGTTTATAGAACGAATGCATGAGTGAGACTGTCAACTTCTTCTGAATTGACTGTACACTGAACACCCTAAGTTCTTCCCTCCTTTGGCTATTACTCTAAGTCAATCCAACGTTTACCTGTGCAGCTGGTTTTTGGGACCCTACCCCAGGACCTCATTTTCATCCCAGATAAACGGCCCTGGCAGGATTAGCCTCATGGCTCCAGTTTGCTCTTCCCTCTTCTAGAAGCTGCAGGGGTTTTGCACTGAACTAGCATCAAATCTTGCTCTTGGTAGATGGTGCCCTTGGATTTGGGTTCCCAAGCTCCAAAGCCTGACTCTTCCGTGTTATGCTAAACCTTTTTATCTGTTTTGCCTGCTCTTCACTGAGCCCCTTCTAGGTTCATGTAACCTCTGTGTAGAGGAAGCTGGGTACCACCATCCTTTGATATTTGATGATAGAGAAAAACCAGGGAAGGTGTTTATTTTCAGCTAAGAGTTTAGGTGTTGGCTTTGTTTGGGGAAAACACCCAGGGAACAAGTTTTCTGTCATAGAAATGACAGCATTTGTACTTTGACAGGACATTTTTTTTTAACACCAAAAGCATTTTGTATTGGGGTGCAGTCGATTAACACTGTTGAGGCAGTTAGTTCCAGGTGAACAGCGTGGCGGAACATTTTTAACTGTCAAGCAGGACTGTGGCCTGACTTACACGCTCCCTTCACATGAGGATGAGTGTGCGGAGGGAATGAAGACAAAATGAAAAGACGCTTTCTCAAGGCCCTGAGCCGGCTGGGGGTGGCTGCTGCTAAGAGCCAGGCCCGCTCATCTGAAGGGAAACTTTGCTGCGGACACGGCTGTGATTCTGACCTCAAAGGGAAGGCCTGCTTCTCACATGAAGCCCAAACTTAGTGATGGCTGGTCAGAGCACTGCTACTTAGCCCACAAGTGACTGACATCGCCTGTCTGAGCCTAATCTCCTCATGTGAGATGAAGTTGGTGATCACTGTTACTTGGCAGAGTTATTAATTAGATAGATGAGATAATGGATGAGGAAAGCGCTGGGCTCCATTCCCTGGGCTTTGTGCTTCAATGACTCTGAGCTGCTTCTCTTGTCTGCTAATTCCTCTAAATTTTTCTTCATGACTTCTATTTTCCATCTTTCTAATCATCTGTTTGGCTAGCTTCCCTGCTACTGTCTTCTGTTTGTGAAATCTTATGACTTGAGGTCTGGCATTTCAGCATGGTGTGTGTGTGTGTAAGTGTGAGGGTGTGTGTGTGTATAAGTGTGAGGGTGTGTGTAAGTGTGAGGGTGTGTGTATGTAGTGTGAGGGTGTGTGTGTGTGTAAGTGTGAGGGTGTGTGTGTACGTGTGAGGGGGATGTGGATCTGGGTATAGGCAAAGGGCCTGCAGAACAAGTGAGGAATACAAAGATGAATTGGACCCGGTCCCTGGACTTGCATACACTATTATCTCCAGGCTGTGTCTGTAGCCTTTCAGTTTCTCCTGGGTGTGAGAGGTAATAGAAAAGGTGAGTCAGGAAAACATGGGAGGGAAATTGGCAAGATGCTCCTCATTCGCATATAACAAACAGGGCTCTTCAGAGAATAAGTAACGCTTAGAGAATAAGTAATGACTTTCCCATGCATTATCTAGTGTCTGAGATGGGAAGAAAATGTAAGCCCCATAAATGCACTGGTAAGAACTGTTCTGAAACTCAAGCTCTAGATTATGGCAGAGTCTGGCCACTATGGTGTGATTTAGTTGGCTGGTACAGGACATACGACTGACACTTACCACCCAGGACGACCATGCTCTCATGCAGAGACTGCAGGGACAGCACAGCAGGAGGAGTCAAAGCGTAGAGGTGCTAAGCAGGCACTGCCCAAGGCCCACCAAACTTAGTGGACTCTGGTGTGTCTTATGGATCCATCCTAACCAAGCACAGTGAGCCGAGGATGGACGATTTGCTATCTCACAAGAACGATGGACAAGCTTTTTTTTTTTAATTAAAAAAAAAAAATGTTTTGGCCATTCTGTGCAGTATACAGGATCTTAGTTCCCTGACCAGGGATTGAACCCCTGCCATCTGCAGTGGAAGCATGGAGTCTTAACCACTAGACCGCCCAGGAAGATTCCTGGACAAGTTTTATGGCAAAAAAAAAAAAAAAAGCAGTCACCATGACTCCTTTTTGATGACTGTTTCACAGCAGGTAATAATGTGGTCAGGACACCTGTTACCTATAGTGCTCACATCTGCCGTTTCCATAAAGCAGGCAGCCCAGAGGTGGAAGGTGGGGAAAACACCAGGAGGGAGGAGACGTCTCTGTGCTGTAGCGCGAGTCTACACTGGGGGTCAGTGGCCTGGCCCGGGGAAGACGGCCCCTGGGGACTGGCCGCCAACCTCTTCCATTCACAGGGAGGGGGAGGAGGGGAAGTGGGTCTCCCATGCCGAGCATGCCAGTCCCATCGAAGAGGCACACATGTCTACAAACAGATGAGACTCTACTTCATTATCACCTCGGCCAGGGCACGTTCACATCTGAGATTGGATTAAAGAGGTGCTAAAATCAATCAGGCTGGAGCATAATTTCCAACACAGAGTGAAAATCAACCTTATGGGCCCACACTTAGCCAGATGGACTGCCACCACCTGATTTTATTAAAAATAGAGGACTTGTCACCACTGACAGCCTAAATATCCCACTTTCCTCCTTTCCCTCCCCTTCTCTCTGAAATAGTCTTATGGCTTGCACTGGAATTATCACCTTCCCAATTTGTAATTTTAATAAATAGCTAATATTTATTGTATACTGACTATGTGTTAGACCCTGAAGATACAGGGTGAACCAGAGTGGGGCAGGGTACTAAAATTTATTAAACACCTAGTATGTGCATGGCGTTTTTCTATCAAAGAATTGAATACTTACCACGCCACTGGGTAAGACTGATAATATTAGGGACCACTTAACAGAGCAATTGATCTGATCTGAACAGATGAAGAACATGAGGCCAAGAGAGGCTTGGAGATAGGTCCAAGAACACATGGCCAGCAAATGGGGGAGCTAGAGTGATTAGAGAGACCTGACTTCATTCAGGCTGGTAAACTAAAGGTCCTCACAGGGATCTTAAGGTCAGAGCTCAGTTATCAATCAGCAGCCTCCATAGACCTAGGTGGTTGCAGATGGAACCATGCAGCAGGAATGCTAAGACTTTAGGAGCTGTCTGGTCTATAGAAAATGGTTCATGTGACAGTATTTTATATCATAAGCTATGAAACAAGAAAATATATATAAGGTACCTAGTGGTTACTCTGAGAACCAAATAAGAAAAAACTGCTTAATTTAGAGCCAAGATGACTCAGGACAGAGTCAGCTACAAGACCTCACTCACAGCAAGTGAGCTGCAGGGTTGAGCACGTGGATGCAGGTCCTCTGACTCCAGGTCCCATCCTCTCTGCACGATGTCATTCCAGCAGCAGCTATGTTGGCAAGACCATGAGTACAGGGTCTTTACTAGCTCTGGTTGCCAAAAGTCCTCTTACCTGCCATCCTGCCTGCTGATCGTGTATCCAAAGAGAGGGTTATTGACAAAACTGATATTCACACCAACCAGTGGGGTCCCATCTGATGTCATGACTTGACCACGAATGACACATGCATGCCTGTGGGTAGAAGAGAGAGAATAACATGACCTACTTATGATGGTAGAACCCTGGCTAGCAGGTAAGAAGACAGAAGGCAGGTCACTCAGATATATCTTGGCACCCAGGGCTCATGGTATCCACTCAACATGAGCACTACTTTTTTATTTACTGCCTCAATCTTTTTTAGATTAGTACAAAAGTTAATGTGGCCTCTGTCTGTGAATTTTAAATCATTATAACTAGGCTCAAATACATCTTTATTAATCAAAATAGGAACCATTACAATGAACACGTTTTGCTAATGAGAAATAAGTTTGTTTATTCCTTAGAGTAAAAATCTGTGCTTTGGGATTCGATGAAATATTGGAAAGCATTTTCTGTCTCCTGCTGGTTGTGGACGTGTTTTCCCTGCAAAAAGTTGTCAAGATGCCTGAAGAAGTGATAGTTGGTTGGCGACAGATCTGGTGAATATGGTGGATGATGCAAAACTTCACAGCCCAATATGTTCAACTTTTGAAATGATAGTTGTGCGATGTGTGGTCAGGTGTCATCATGGAGAATTGGGTCCTTTTAGTTGATCAATGCTGGCTGCAGGCGTTGCAGTTTTCGGTGCATCTCATTGGTTCACAGAGCATACTTCTCAGATGTAATGGTTTTGTTGGGATTCAGGAAGCTCTAGTGAAGCAGACAGACCAGCAGCAGACCGTCACCAAACAATGACCAGGACCTTTCTTTTTCGGTATAAGTTTGGCTTTGGGAAGTGCTTTGAAGCTTCTTCTTAGTCTAATCACTGAGCTGGTCATCACTGGTTGTCATATAAAATCCACTTTTCATTGCACGTCACAATCTGATTGAGAGATGGTTCACTGTTGTTGTGTAGAATAAAAGAAGATGACACTTCAAAACAACGAATTTTTTTATTTTTTTTGCAGTCAGCTCATGAGGCACCCACTGATGGAGCTTCTTCACCTTTCCAACTAGCTTCCAATGCTGAATGGCCATAGAATGGTCAACGTTGAGTTCTTTGGCAACTTCTCTCGTAGTTGTAAGAGGATCAGCTTTGATGATGCTCTCAACGGTCATTGTCAACTTCTAATGGCCGACCACTGTGCTCATCTTCAAGGCTCTTGTCTGTTTGCAAAACTTTTTGAACCACCACTGCCCTGTACATTTGTTAGCAGTTCCTGGGCCAAATTCATGATTGATGTTGTGAGTTGTCTCTGCTGCTTTATGACCCACTTTGAACTCGAATAAAAAAAATTGCTTGAATTTGATTTTTGTCTAACATCATTTCTACAGTATAAAATAAGGAAAAATGAGCAGCAATTAATAAGTCAGGAGCAAAATAATAAAGTGAGGAATATGCATTAAAATGATGTATAACAAGCCACTTTTATTTCAGAATGTATTCTAATATCAAATGGCAAAGTTCAACAATGTAAAACCCCAACTACTTTCACACTAACCTACTAAGTCATCAAACTTTCTCTAAAGAATTATTATTGAGAAAAATTTTCAGATGTCTCACTTACAGGTTATGTTCTATGGATACTGTACAGTGCTGTAAGGAGACGAAACTGATCCAAGGGACCCATACAGTACAGTTGTCTGTGTTGCATGATTGCTCAGTCATGTCCAACTCTTTGTGACCCCATGGACTGTAGCCTGCCAGACTCCTCTGTCCATGGATTTTTCCAGGTAAGAATACTGGAATTGGTAAATGGGTTACCATTTACTTCTCCAGGGGATCTTCCAGACCCAGGAATAGAACCTGGGTCTCCCACATTGCAGGCAGATTCTTTTACCACCTGAGTCACCAGCGAAGCCCTACAGTATAGTTATGCATATAAATTTGCAGTCATGTGACTTGGGTTCAAATCCTGGCTTGGTCACAGCTCTTTGATTCTCTGTTCTTCATCCATGTTCAGAGTAACTCCATACATGGCATTATGTATGGCATACATCCTGGCACAACAGTCTCACTAGAAGCAGACACTGAAGAAAGTGACCAGGATGGAGAGCACTTCCTCTCATCTGGCACAGGAGACAGGAGGAGGGCAAAAGCTGAGGTCCCCTTGGAGTGGGTTCTGGAACCCGGCACCTCTCCCAACACCACCTCCCTACTCTCCTATATTCCAGGCAACAAGCCATCTGCTTTTCCCCAGCTTGTCAGGCAAACGTTTAAAGCCTCTGTGTCTGTGCGATGTTCCTCCATCTTCCTCAGATGTCATTATCCTGCAACCCTCTCCCCACTTTCTCATCCTTAAAGACCCAGCTTCAAACAACACCTCTTCCCTGAAGCCCTTCTTGATGCCCGTAATTAGAACTGGTCACAGTCTCTTCCAAAACCTGGCACAAGCCCCGTGATGCCCTGCCACACATACACGTTTCTCCTCTCCATGGATCACCACCTCTTTTAAGGCCACGGTCAAGGTCTTTTTTTTTTTTTTCCTCTCTCTAGAGAACCTGGAAATGCCTAACTAGTACTAGGTGATTGCTTGCATGTGTGCTAAGTCGCTTCCATCGTGTCTGACTCTTTGTGACCCCATGGACTGTAGCCCACCAGGCTCGGGACTCTCCAGGCCAGAACACTGGCGTGGGTTGCCATGTCCTTCTTCAGGGAGGTGACTGTAAACAAACATAAACAGTGAACTGAGTAAATAAGTGGGAGAATCATAGATCATCCAAAATGATGTTTTTCAAATATTTCAGAAACAGTATCTTCTTAGCAGATGATATTTTATAAGGATCCCCAAGTGGAAAACCATTAAAAACAAGATCTCCGGATGAAGTAGGGGTGGGGTCCCCTTTTCTGCTTGGGATGGTCCTGAAGGCAACTCTGTGGAGTCTTACTGTTTGGAGAAGCCAGAGGAAGGCTAGTTTGAAAATCGCTGAGTTAGCGGAAGAGTAGGAAACTCGGTCCACAGACGTCATGGTGTTTGCTCCAAGCCACACAGGGAGGTAGGGGCAGAGCCAGCCCTGAAGTCCAGGCCTCAGCTCTGGGTCCAACTTTAGACCAGTCTGCACACCACTGCCAACGGGTGCATGTGGAGATGCTCACAGGTGTCAAGGTCCTAAGGGATCAGGACGCTGGGGAGACAACCCTAGGGAACAAGACAAATCTTAGGCAAAGATATAGGCGCTGATGTCCAGACCACCTTCTCCATTCACCTCAGTTCGGAAGGCTTTTTTCTGACCTGGGGAAGAGCTAGTGATGAGGCCTGTGGGCATTCATGAAAAAAAAAAAAAAAGATCTTAAACTCTGCCTCTGCTTTATTAGGTACCTACATCTCTAGCTTCCTAGAGTGATAAACTTTTCTCTGTTTGATGAGAAAAGCAATTAACACCAGGCTTGTAAGCAGCTGGGCTCGCCCGTGTGAGCTTGTCCTTTCTGAAGGCAGGGATGACTACCCACAATGCACTGACAGCCCCCGCCCCACCCGGCCCCCTCCCCTCCCCCCCACCACACACAATCGGGTTAATGTTAATTCAGTCAGTGGTTTCCTTCTGAGGCCCTTGGTCTAAATGCAATTACATGGCAAGCAAGTTAAGCAGGTGAAGCTCAGCAAAGACTCTCCGTTCCTGTTCTGAAGGTCTCCCAATATATTTAGGTAAAATTATCTCTCCGCTAATGGGAAAGATTTATTCCATCAATTGTATTCAGCCAGTACTGAGAGATGCTTTCTCTAATGGAGGAAAATTGGATTTCTTATTTGCTGGAACTCTGTCCTTCTAGAGAATTACTAACAGATCGCATCTCCTGGTGCTGGCTCCTCTCCAGCCTCCCCCTGACATCTGTGACTTCTGAGTCTGTCTGGACGATAACCAGCCCTCTGGGGATGGTTTTCTTTGGGGGGCTGCCCCGGCTGCTGCCCGTCATCCACAGGCAGGCCGGCTGCCTCTGATTTATCTCCCTTCAGGGATTTCCTGATAATTGGGCAACATTAAATCAGCACCATTTGGCCATCACGTCACCTCCACCTCGGCAAGCCCGAGCAGATGTAATTTTAGCCTGGGCTCCTGTGGATTGCCTTGGATTCTGGAGAAGATTAAGTGGACTCCCTGTACCCCAGTGGGCCACAGAGGCCTCCTGCCAAAACAGGCATTTGGCTCAGAAATTGAGTTCTGGAGAAAAACACTTCCATCCTCCTTCCATTTGACCATGACTTTCAGTTGTCAAGAAAAACCCAGTTCAACACAAAGTCTTCTGTGGAACAACAGAGGCTGGGGGAGTCTGCTCCAGGGATGGTTCTTGGAAATGTGTCTCCTGCCATGTGTTTTTGTCTAGGGAGGTCTGAAGAGATGTGTGTGTTGGGCTCCCAAACGCTTTCCTTCTTCATCCAGGTATTTATCAGATACCACCAGTGGGGCAGTGGCGAATGTTTAACAACTGGCTTTCCAAAGAACAGTGACTTTAACTTGCAGCATTTGCCTATTTCTGTGGTGTAAAGACTTCCACCATAGCCGATTCCATACTGCCGATAAGATGTCACCATATCCAGAGCTGGGAAGAGATGGCCAACAGGATACCATGAGATAGCAGTATTTCCATCATAGAGACACAGGAGACCTAAATAAACTCTAGAACAAAGGTGAGGAGAAAACAGTGGAATAACTAGGAAGTGGTAAGTTTTGATTATTTATTACCTTTGCTTTTAATATAATTTGTGATGTTATGTAGTTTTTTAAAATAATTATTGTGCTTAAGAACTAGCTTGCAGAATTCCTGAACACTTAATAAACAGTCCCCATGAACTGGTATGAGCCAGCTTCGTCCACCACTGGAAGACTGACCCTCATACTAAGGATCAGTGCATCTCAGAAATAGGTGCTGCTCTGACTGTGAAATTCTGTAATGGAAGGTCGCCTTGGTGAGAAATCACTAACGCAGGGTACAAATCAGTGCCACCAATTTGGCTTCTTGGCTGGCTTATCTGATCCTCTTACCATCAGTCCTAGAGCTGATGTGTTTTGCTTTTCTGTGGTCACTGTCTGGGCAGAACGGGGTTATTTTCTACTCATTCTTGGGGTCCCATCTAAGCTGTCATCACTTCAGTGAGGCTGTTGCCAGCTCTTCCTGGCACAATTAATAACCCCTCTGCTAGGCTGCTCTAAACCTTCCAAGTATGTCTCCACGACGTGGCTGTCATCCAGTGATACTATTCACATTTGCACAGCTATCCCACATGCTTCCATCTCTGAGGGCTGGGTAAGCATGAAATATTCTCCCTGAGTGCTTATTAGGTGAGAAATGATCAAGTAACTGAAGTTCAGAGAGAGCAGACTTGCTCAAGGTCATATAACAAAGAGCTCAGCGGGCTCAAAGCTAGGTCTCCTAATACTTCCAGGTCCTTCTTCTTACCACTGTGTTATTCACCTGCGCTCACTGAAATTCACATAATTTAGAACACAAGGCATCTACTCAAAGCTAGGCACTGTGTTAGGTGCTGGGGTTATAGAAATACATGGATTATAGTCCCCAGTTGCTGGCTGGAGCTCAGCAAGGCCAATTTGAAATGTTTGAGTATAGTTGTCTGACACCAGTGAGTCAACACATGGGTTTGGCATATGTCAGGCAGCTGGGATACAAAACAAGCAATTAGGCTGGGTGAACTCTGCCAGAAAGGCATGCTTGTGCCAGGCCAAGGGTGGGGGGGGTGTCAAACACTCTGGCATTGGCCCAACCATACACTCTGGGCCTGATTGAGGTGCCCTGGCTGATGCCAGTGATGGGGAAGATCTGCCTGACTGCTTCCCGGGGACAGTGGCCAGGTTTGGATCATGAGAGGAAAGTGTTGGAGAGACAACACCACTGTGAAATAGAACCAAGCAAATACAAAGCTCATCCGAGCTGCCCATCAGGGAGAAGTGGAGGGCTGTAGTGAAAGAGCCCTGGGCAGGGCGTCAGATCTCGGCCCTGACTCTGGCATGACCCTGGAGTGCACCCGGTCTCTCTGGACCTCCATTCTCTCATCTGTTCACACAGGCTGAAGTTTTTCCCAGCCGGATGTAAAATGGGATGTATGATGGCTTTAATCTGGTGCTACTCAATCCAGCTCAAGCAGCCCTACTACACATGGCTTCAGAATCCTAATGGAGCTCATACAATGCTTAAACTTATTTCTAAATTTTCCCCCCTACAAGGAACCTTCCACCCATTCTCTTCACCTGAAAACCACCTGCTCATCCTCAGACCCCACCTGGAGTGGTACCCTAGCACTCACATCCCCGGGCTGTCTCTGCTAATGTTGTCAGGCTATTGGGCAACCTTGTGATCTCCCAGCAGATCACGAGCTCCTTGAAGACTGGGACCACAGTGTCCTCACTGTTGGATTGCCAGCACCCCGCATGGGTGATGCTCATTTCTGAGTGGGCAAAAGAAAGCCTCTGCCAACACAGGGGTTTGCCCTGGAATTTGAATGCATGGAGCAGAGTAAGCTCTTGATAAATTATTTACTGAATGAATAAAGAACTGATGTGTTTCTGTAACTGAAGGTGAGGGAGAGACCAAAGAACTCTAAGCTACATGACCTTGACAGCGATATGGCTAGGGCACAGAGGGCTGCTGAAGCTGGGCTTCCAAGGTGGTCACAAGTTAGCTGCGTCCCAAGGCCTGGTTCCCTCACTGAGAGCATCTGCCCACCTGTGCCTGCAGCCCTACTACTCTTCTGTACACTTACAATTTTGCAAAATTAAAAAAAAATGCTGGAAATTCAGTTAGATTTCTTATTCAATGTGTATTATACAAGAAGACAGGCAAAAGCAAAGGAAGAAAAACTGCAGCTTGATTTTTTGTTGTTGTTGCTGTTATTAAATGGAAACAGCTAATGAAGTTGGTATTCAGGAAAGTGGAATCATCATTCGGGATCTATCAAGGTGCAAAGACAACTCTGGCCTTTTCTCTGCTGTGGAGCGTTTGCTACTGTCTGCCACTGCTGGTTATGCAAATCACTCCTCTGCATTACCTACTTTAAACAGATTTATATGCTTGACTTGTACCAACACTTTAAACTGTTTTCTCCTAACTCATGCTGACTGATGGGGGATCTTTCCAGCACCCACTACACTTCATCTACCCTCTTGTAAGAACCTTGAAAAAAAAAGTGTGTTAGTTGCTCAGTCATGTCTGACTCTTTTGTGACCCCATAGACTGTAGGCTCCTCTGTCCATGGGGATTCTCCAGGCAAGAATACTGGACTGACCGCCATGCCCTCCCCTCCAGGAGATCTTCCTAACCCAAGAATTGAATCTGGCTCTCCTGTATTGCAGGTAGATTCTTTACTGTCTGAGCCACCAGGGAAGTCCTGTAAGAACCTTATGTGGGCCCAGATGAGAAGCCCCACCTCACAGCCTATCATATGACCTCCATCAAGGGGGTTCCCAGTCAAAGCCTGACCCTGTCCACCTGGTAGCCTCTGAGACTTCTTTCCAGGCTGGCCACATGGGCTGCTCTGCAGTTTTCTCTTCTGATCTTTCCATCTTGGGGCTCTGCCTCCATTTCTTCAACCAGCTTTTCTAGCCTGATATCTTCCACCTAGTCATGTGAGAAGAAACCATCCTGATCATCTCCTTCACACTTCTTATTGCAGAAGTGAGGAAATAAAGTCTAGGCAGGGGATGGACTTGCCCCTTCTCACAAGAGTGGCTGAAGAGCCAGGATTCAAATTCAAGACTTCATTTATGGGATTTCTCTGGTGGTCCAGTAATTAGGACGCTGTGCTTCCAATGAAGGGTGTGTGGGTTCAATCCCTGGTTGGGGAACTAAGATTCCACATGTCATGTGGTACGGCCAAAAAATAAAAAGTACATTAAAGAAAATATTTCATTTACTATCCATGAGGACTCAGGAAAGTTACTTCAACTCTTAGGCTACTCACCATCTGACACAGACACACAACTAAAAACTGAGAATCTCAATTTGTTTTACCTGCCGAAAAAATCAGAGTTAATGTCATCAGAGCACGGCTCTGAAAGCCCTTTTTGATCACATACCTTTTCTGTAAACATCTAGTGCAGGCTCCATGGATGCATTTATATTTATTAATAAGTTGTACACACGTGCTACCATCATTAGTTAATACTGGAAAGCATAATATATGCTTGGTACAAGGTTTAATGCACAAAAAGGAATATTTCAACTAGTCTTGACAATTTTGAATCTTCTGCTTCCCTTTTTGTTAGATCTAATGAGAATGATCATTCCTGTTTTTAATGATCCTTCATAGTGGAGTTGAGGCAGACTTTGTACTAGGAGTAGCAATATCAGCTCTGCCATCTGACTGCCAGCCGGTATTAGGTTGGTGCAAGAGTAATAGTGGTTTTGGACTGTGAATTTTCAACCATTATAACCAGGTTCAAAAGTGAAAGTGAAAGTGAAATCGCTCAGTCATGTCCGACTCTTTGCAACCCCATGAACTGTATCCCACCAGGCTCCTCTGTCCACGGGGATTCTCCAGGCAAGAATACTGGAGTGGGTTGCCATTTCCTTCTTTAGGGGATCTTCCTGACCCAGGGATTGAACCTGGGTCTCCCACATTGCAGGCAGACTCTTTACCTGGGAAGCCGAAGCACTAGGCTCAAACACATCTTTATTAATCAAAATAGGAACCATTACACTGGAATGTAATCAATAGGAATCAATACATTTTTGCCAATGAGAAATAAGTTCGCTTATTTCTGTAGCATAAAAATCTGTGCTTCGGGATTCAACGAACCCTTGGAAAGGATTTTCTACGTCCTGCTGGTTGTGGAAGCATTTTCCCTGCAAAAAGGTGTCGAGATGCTTGAATAAGTGGTAGTCAGTTGGTGAGAGGTAACCTGAATGTGGGATATGAGGCAAAACTTTGTAGCCCAATTCATGCAACTTTTGAAGCATTGGTTGTGTGACATGCAGCTGGGCGTTGTTGTGGAGAAGAATTTGGCCCATTCTTTTGACCAATACTGGCTGCAAGAATTGCAGTTTTTGGCGTATCTCATCAATTTGCTGAGCATACTTCTCAGATGTGACGGTTTCACCAGGGTCCACAAAGCTGTAGTATATCAGACTGACAGCAGATCACCAAATAGTGACTATGACCCGTTTTCTGGTGCAACTTTGGCTTTGGCAAGTGCTTTGGAGCTTCTTCTTGGTCCAACCACTATGATGAACCACTAATGATCACTGGTTATCATATAAAAGCTACTTTTCATCGCATGTCACAATCTGATCAAGAAATGGTCTGCTGTTAAGTAGAATAAGAGGACACTTTAAAACAATTTTTTTGCTTTGTGGTCAGCTCATGAGGCACTCACTCACTGAGCTTTTTCACCTTTCCAATTTGCTTCAAATGCTGCATAGAATGGTTGATGTTGAGATCCTGGACAACTTCTCACTTAGGGGTAAGAGGATAGGTCTCAATCATTGCTCTCAGTTGGTCATGGTCAGCTTCTGATGGCCGGCTACTATGCTCCTCATCTTCAAGGCTCTCGTCTCCTTTGTAAAACTTCTTGAACCACCACTGCACTGTAAGTTCATTAGCAGTTCCTGGGCCAAACGTGTTGCTGATGTTGGGGGCTGTCTTTGCTGCCTGATGACCCATTTTGAACTCAAATAAGAAAACTGCTTGAATTTGCCTTTTGTCTAACATCATTTCTATAGTCTAAAATACATATAAACAGCAAGTAATAATTCATTAGCAAAATCATAAAGCTAAGAAATGTATATTAAAATGATGTATAACATAACCACATTTAAGAATGTATTCCAATATCAAATGGCAAAGTTCAACAATGCAAAACCAGCAATTACTTCTGCACCAACCTAATATTTGCACTTAGCATCTTACTCTGCAAAATTCTCTTATGTCACTGGACCCCATTTTTTATGGAAGTTTAGTTTTACAGACACACACACACACCCACACACACACCCCCACATATACACAACACAATTATGGTATAATTTTGTTGTTTGGTGCTCAGTTCAGTTCAGTTCAGTCACTCAGTCGTGTCTCTTTGCAACCCCATGAATCTCAGCAGCCAGGCCTCCCTGTCCATCACCAACTCCCAGAGTTCACTCAGACTCATGTCCATCGAGTCAGTGATGCCATCCAGCCATCTCATCCTCTGTCATCCCCTCCTCCTCCTGCCCTCAATCCCTCCCAGCATCAGAGTCTTTTCCAATGAGTCAACTCTTCGCATGAGGTGGCCAAAGTACTGGAGTTTCAGCTTCAGCATCATTCCTTCCAAAGAAATCCCGGGGCTGATCTCCTTCAGAATGGACTGGTTGGATCTCCTTGCAGTCCAGGGGACTCTCAAGAGTCTTCTCCAACACCACAGTTCAAAAGCATCAATTCTTTGGTGCTCAGCTTTCTTCACAGTCCAACTCTCACATCCATACATGACCACTGGAAAAACCATAGCCTTGACTAGACAGATCTTTGTTGGCAAAGTAATGTCTTTGCTTTTCAATATGCTATCTAGGTTGGTCATAACTTTGCTTCCAAGGAGTAAGCGTCTTTTAATTTCATGGCTGCAGTCACCATCTGCAGTGATTTTGGAGCCCAAAAAAATAAAGTCTGACACTGTTTCCACTGTTTCCCCATCTATTTCCCATGAACTAAAAAGCCTCTTGATGAAAGTGAAAGTGGAGAGTGAAAAAGTTGGTTTAAAGCTCAACATTCAGAAAACGAAGATCATGGCATCCGGTCCCATCACTTCATGGGAAATAGATGGGGAAACAGTGGAAACAGTGTCAGACTTTATTTTTTGGGCTCCAAAATCACTACAGAGGGTGACTGCAGCCATGAAATTAAAAGACGCTTACTCCTTGGAAGCAAAGTTATGACCAACCTAGATAGCATATTCAAAAGCAGAGACATTACTTTGCCAACTAAGGTTCATCTAGTCAAGGCTATGGTTTTTCCAGTGGTCATGTATGGATGTGAGAGTTGGACTGTGGAGAAGGCTGAGCACTGAAGAATTGATGCTTTTGAACTGTGGTGTTGGAGAAGACTCTTGAGAGTCCCTTGGACTGCAAGGAGATCCAACCAGTCCATTCTGAAGGAGATCAGCCCTGGATTTCTTTGGAAGGAATGATGCTAAAGCTGAAACTCCAGTACTTTGGCCACCTCATGCGAAGAGTTGACTCATTGGAAAAGACTCTAATGCTGGGAGGGATTGGGGGCAGGAGGAGAAGGGGACGACAGAGGATGAGATGGCTGGATGGCATCACTGACTCGATGGACGTGAGTCTCAGTGAACTCCGGGAGTTGGTGATGGACAGGGAGGCCTGGCATGCTGTGATTCATGGGGTCGCAGAGTCGGACATGACTGAGCGACTGATCTGATCTGATGGGACCAGATGCCATGATCTTCGTTTTCTGAATGTTGAGCTTTAAGCCAACTTTTTCACTCTCCACTTTCACTTTCATCAAGAGGCTTTTTAGTTCTTCTTCACTTTCTGCCACAAGGGTGGTGTTATCTGTCATGTCCAAATCTTTGTGACCCCATGGACTGCAGCATGCCAGGCTTCCCTGTCCATCATCATCTCTCAGAGCTTGCTCAAACTCACGTCCATTGAGTCAGTGATGCCATCCAACCATCTCATCCTCTGTCATCCCCTTCTCCTCCTGCCCTCAATCTTTCCCAGCATCATGGTCTTTTCAAATGAGTCAGCTCTTCGCATCAGGTGGCCAAAGCATTGGAGCTTCAGCATCAGTCCTTCCAATGAATATTCAGGGTTGATTTCCTTTAGAATTCACTGTTTTGATCTCTTTGCAGTCCAAAGGACTCTCAAGAAGAAAGTTCTCTTGAAGACAGTTCAAAAGCATCAATTCTTTGGTGCTCAGCCTTCTTTATGATCCAACTCTCACATCCATACATGACAACTGGCATAACAATAGCTTTGACTATACGGTAAAGCTCTATTATTTGTAAGAATAAACCAGTAAAGCTCTGTAAAGAGTAGATCCTCACCTGCCTCAGAAAACCTTGTGTGCTGGTTCAGACATAATCAACTAACACTGGTAGCAAGCAAATCAAAGAAAACCCAGTGTTCCATCCAAGTAAACATTTATACTTACTTTTAAAGGTAAGTAAATGTGGACAGATGTTCTAATATTTTCTTCATGTACTTCATGGGCCATGTTGGGTAGCCACCCTGGGACTGCTGTACAGCACTCGAGTTACAATGGTGTGAGTCTGCTTTCTTTGTATGAAATAAGCTCTAACATACTGTATAGTACTGTATGCAATAACTCTGGGTCCCTCCTGGTGGTCCAGTGGTTAAGAGCCCGCCTGCCAATGCAGTAGACATGGGTTCAATCCCTGGTCTGGCAAGATCCGACTTGCTGCTGGGCCACTAGGCCCATGCAACACAACTACTGAAGCCCACGTGCCTAGATCCTGTGCTCAACAAGACGCCCCTGTGATGAGAAGCCCTATCATTGCAACAAAGATAGCCCCCACTCGCTGCAACTAGAGAAAGCCTGTGCACAGCAATGAAGACCCAGTGCAGCGAAAAATAGATTGATTTTTTTAAACAGCTAACTTCTAGCTGTGTTTCATTCTTTAATACTTATTTCAATGCTCTTCCTGGGTTTACTATGTATGTCTTTCAATTAACTTGGCAGGCCCAAACCAACAGAACTTGATTTGATAAAATCCACACTCTTATAGCACATCCGCTGCTGCTGCCATGTTAAATTACTTCTCATACCCTTGTCTGGGCAAGCACTTCCCTGCCTCCCTGACTTTGTCTACATTGGTTCCTTTGCCTCAAATGATTTCTCCACTTTCCTGCTAATCTGTCCTTTAAGGCCTGCCTCTCAATAAAGCTCTTCTTGACTTTCCAGGACAAAGAACCCACTCCCTCCTTTTGTGAAGAAAGCACAATGTACTTATCCCACTGAAGTGTATTCATCTGTTCAAATACCTTATCTTCTCTAGATTGTGAGTTCTTTGTGGGGAATAACTATGTCCTTTTCATCTCTATAACGCCGTGCTTAGTGCAGCAGCAGCTCAATTAGTGTGCATTCATTAAATGTTAAGTAAAAAGATAAATGGAGATCACATTAATGGATGAAAAAATGGAAATGAAATATGAATAATATCAAAATATGAGAAATACGAATATAACTATTCCACATAGCCCAAAGTGAAAAATATATATGTGGGTTGTTTTTCTTGTTGTTTAGTTGCCAAGTCATGTTTGACTCTTTTGTGACCCCATGAACTGGAGCTCTCCAGGCTCCTCTGTCCATGGGATTTCCCAGGCAAGAATACTGGAGAAGGCTGCCATTTCCTTCCCCAGTGGATGGGTTGGGGGAAGAGAATCATAGACAAAAGGCCAGGTAAATGAGAATAGGGTTCAGTTGCTGGAAATTTAATTGAGCAGCTACTTTGCGCTATACATGGTTCTGGGTAATAGGGAAGATGCTTACGCATCCATTTCCTTTCCTGTGGATACTACAGCACCACAGTGCCAGTGGTTTCTGGCTCATTTCCCATGGCATTCTAAACAGTTACGTTACTAACAGCAAATGAGACAAAATCCCTTTGCATGAGGAGCTCACCTTCTGGAATGAATACAATTTGACTTTATGAACAATCCTTGTATCTAGAAGTGAAGCTAGCATGGGGTAAAAAAAAAAAAAAAAAAAAAAAAAGGGAGCTGCCCACCAGGTCATTCTAGTATGACAGACAGACGCACCACAGCTAGCATCAGCGCCAGGCCCTGCCCAAGTACCCTGACTCTGTTCTTTCACTTGGACTTGGGCTCAGTTCAGACTCCACCAGAGGCTCCCAGATCACTTGCTGGGTATGTGGGTTGAATGTGATAGGGACGTACTCCAGTTTATGACAGAACACGTTTTTCCTCTTGGACTTTGAGTATGTCTGGGGAGAGGAAAGAAGAAATCCACAGACTTCTTCAGATGAGTCAGAATTTAACTCTGAATGAGAAGAGTCCTTTGGGTGAATGGGCCCAAGCCCCTCATTTACAGGTGAGGGACACAATCCCTAGAGATGGGTGCAGCTCCCCCTTCATCACGCACTGAGGCTGGGGCATGGGCAGGTCTGCTGTGATGTTCTGAGCCCTGAGGGCATCCGATGATGGCCCTGTGACCACGCACGTCTTCTGGGCCTTTAGATCTGCCTCCTGCAGAGCCCAGAAGTCATGGTCCTGTGATCTCCTAACTTTCTGTGGCTGATGAGCTACTTCAGACACTCAGGGAGTGTGCGCTCCCAGGCCACAGATCTGATCACTCAAGCCTGGGGGCAACCTGGCTGTTGAAAGCTGATACTTTGGGCTGCATCGCCCTTCACAGGAATCCTCTGGAACAGTTCCTGCTGGCCCACAAAGGTGCTCACAAGAAGAGAGCCCTTGACTGTGACACTGTACTTCCAGAGAAGTGAGTCCTGGTTGTGGCAGAGGATGGGCAGGATGGAGAGAGACCGGCCAGTGGAGATCACTTTGGAGGAGCAAGGCTCCTGATGCTGGGTGACAGGGCTGGTCGGGCAAGGGGACACGACTCAGAGACACCGGCCACGTGCCCCTGGGGTCAGGGAAGGTGAGAGCGTGTCCAGAGAGCCTGTTCTCTGGGCCATGCAGCCGGAAGCCTGCCTCTAAGAGGATTCCTCAGGAGATAGGTGTTGCTAGAAAAGCTCGAGGTAGCTCTGCCTCGAGTCTCAGTGAACAAGGTCTTTTCATGACTGCGTGTCCTGTATTCCTGTCTTCCAGGACAGGCCTTGCTTCCCCTGCAAAAGGGAGGCTTTGCTACTTTACCCCGAAAGGAGAGACTACGATGGAGTGGACATTAGATCCACTTCCTGAGGTAGGACGGGGGCTGGGCAGAGACACGGGAAGGGGCTGCAGAAATCAGCTCAGCCGGACCTGAGGTGCAGAACCACACACAGGCGGCATTCCAGGGAAACGGTCCTTCTGGGGTGGGGCAGAAGATCAACAGGGCACAGGGCGTGGTGAGGGGCCCCCAGGGCCAGCTGGATGTGAGTGCCCCGTGCACCAGGGAACAAGGCCCAGGTTCCGACACAGAGCAAGGGAGGAGCTCCAGGCCCAGACGCGGCAGGGGTGGGATCCAGCCCAGGGGAAGCAAGACTCGAGGCGTCAGGGGTGGGAGGGTTGGGGGCTGAGCAGGGCTGCCAGGCTGCTTACATAGGAAACTTAGGGGTAGGAAACGAGGTTGGAATTCCGGGACCAGACGGAAACCCCTTGGGGAGAGCTGGCACATAAAGGGTCAGGCAGAGGAACAGTAGAAGGACTTGAGGCTGGGCACCTAGGCTTGCTGCAGGTCAGTCTCCTCAGCTTGGGGTTGATTCTAGACGCTGCAGGGTAGACCCGCAGCGGGGAGTCGCAGGACCCGCAGGGGTGGAGGGAGGACGAGGAGGAGGAGGAAGAGGCGGGGGAGGTGGGCAGAGCTCCTTCCTCTGTGAGAACACGGCCCACAGGTGTTGGGTTGGCCAGAACGTTCATTCAGGCTTTTCCTAGAATCTCACAGAACCAACCCCGTAGCATCTCCTCATCGCAGCCCCACATTGTGGCGCTCACTAAGAGCCAGCTCTCCACGCCCCCAGGACTGCACAGCAGAGCTGACCAGATTCACTGCAGAGACATCTGTTAAGTCCTGACCCTGTATTCTCCAGGGAGGACAATATCAGTAATGTGATACATGTCCCGCCAATATTTTAACTTCTCTGTGCTTGGAGCTTATAGTCTTGGATGAAAATGCAGACAGTCCCTGGTAAAGAACCTGCCTGTCAATGTAGGAAACGTTAAGAGATGTGGGTTCAATCCCTGGGTTGGGAAGATCCCCTGGAGGAGGGCATGGCAACCCACTCCAGTATTCTTGCCCGGAGAATCCCATGGACAGAGGAGCCTGGTGGACTACAGTCCATGGGGTTGCGAAGAGTTGGACATGACTGAAGCGATTTAGCACGAATACATGCCCTGACTTAACAGACACAGGAATTACTGCCTGAGAACCTCACTGAGGACTCTAGGTTCACCAGGACTCAGGCTCTGCTACTACCTCGCTGAGCCAAGGGTTTCCTCCGGCCTCAAAGGTTCCTTTTCTACCACAAAGGACTGCTGATCTTAAGGGTCCCTTCACCTCTGCCTGCTGCAATGCTCAGACCTGTGCATCAGTTATATAACCACATCAGCGTTTCAGGCTAAGATTTTCATTTCCCTCCCAGTTCTCACAGTGACACTGAAACCTATATGAATACAAAAGTCCTTGCCAATGTTCACATCGGCTGTATCTATGCTAACGCTTGCTCTAAGTGATAATGGCAATGAGCACTCATCCAATGCTTACTTGCTCTGACACATAAGTGTTTTATATCTCCTTTAATCCTCAGACATCCCCATGAGGTACCAATTATTGTCCTCATGTGACAGATGAGGAAAGTGAGGTCATGCAGCTGGTAAGGGGTGGGGCTCACAATCAAGCCCCGATGCCTGCCTCTGAGGCCACACTCGGGAGCACGGAGAGCCGCTGCACAGTAGCCTCTGGTTGTGCTGCGTGGGAGCAGAGAGAAAGGGCCAGCTGGGGTTGCAGAGTTGCAGCGGCCCCACCTTGTATACACTTCCCGCTTGAAGATGTGGAGGTGGGAATATGCAAGACCCAGCAGAGGAGAACAAAGGCTCGGTATGTGGGCTCCAGAGCCACTTGCCTTGGCTTCAAAGGCTGGCTCGGCCACTTACAAGCTGTCTGTCCTGAGCCAGGCTACTCACCCTCTCTGTGCCTCAGTTTCCTATCTGGGAAAGATGAATTCCCTAAGTCACATGATTTCAGGGGAGATGTAAAGATGTTTCCACTCACGAACCTCACCAAGCATTTCAAACAATGCCTGACACATAGAACATCCTTGGTAAATATTCGGTGCTATGACTGAACGTGTGCTGTGCACCAGCTACAGGGCTTCCTGGGAATTTTCTCTCATTTACTCTTCCGCACAACCTGCAGGGTGAGAATGAATAACCCCACATTCCAGATGAGGACGCTGAGCCTCGCTCACCCGTGGTGGCTTGCTCTCACTTGCCCAAGGGCTTGAACGTACGGCCTCTCCCTCTAAACCCCGCGTGGCTCCTGCTTTGGCACAGCATCATCGGCTAATGCTTCCTGTGATGGACAGCTAGGAAAACGCTCAGGCTACAAAGCAAACAGATCGTAATTCGGTTTCGGAATCAATAAAGGGATGATCAAGTGGCAGAGGAAGAGTTGTTAGCTGCTTATCAGGATGATGTGAGAAGCTGCTGCCTGCATCCTGAATTAAATTCACCTAGTTGCTTTATCATCATAAACAGTCATTTCAATGTGGGGAGGGATTTGTTTTTTTTTTTAAACCCAACATGAATAATATATAATGGCTGACATTTTGGAGGAAGCAGGATCTTTACCTTCTTCCATCCGCCATCAGGGTAATTTATCATTGTCTTTCTCCCTGCCCCCCACCCCCCCACCCCCCCACCCCCCACCTTTTAAACTGATGGGGTAGCCTGTCAGCTCAGCTTGTTCTGAAAAGGCAGGAGTATAATTCAATAATAAATTCGCTCAGAGGCCAGCTGTCAGGAAGCTGGTGTTTATTTGAACTCCATTAGATGATCTCTACTGCTCAGACTCTCTGAGGGCTATCTGAGGGACGTCTGAGGCCTGGGGCGGGGGAGGGGGGAGGAGTGGCCTGCAAATGCATTTCTGGACCGGCTCTGTCACTGACACCTGCATATGGCTTTAGATCTGCAGAGGGCTGACAAAAAATTGCATCACATGCATGATCTTTCCTTCCTTCTTTCCATTATTTTTTCCTCTTCTAACCTCTTACTTCCAAACTATGTGGCAACTTTGTGCCTTTATAAAGGGTCTGAGAGGAATTCTGAAGCTTTTTGTGGTATCAAAGTTATTTTACTTCTGTTTGTAGAAGTTTTACCTGAGGCGAAATGCCCCGGTCTGGTTTGTGAACCACCGAAGGGTGGATCTTTCTCAGTTCCTGCCCCAAACTGCTCTTCTTGCCTCAAAATCCTGTTATTCCTTTTCCTCCATGGCCTCTAAGACAGCAGGTCATTCACCCCGGGTTTCTTAACACTCTCTTGATTTCAAACACTGAAGCATGTCTCTTGACTTTTGACTTGGAAAATACTATCACTACAATTATGCTCCAGCCACATTAAAATTCTCTCTGTTCCCTGATCATCATGCAAAGCCATGCTGGTTCCTCAGTCTAGAATGCATTTCAAAATTCTGTTCAACAGAAACCCATAGTAAGCAATATAGCTTATTCAAGAGTACGCACATGCACACGTGCACGCGTGCACACACACACACACACACACACACACACGCACAAAGTGTCACGAAATACATATCCTTTCAGAGTGCTCCACTGATACTTTCTACACCATTGTACCCCTTTCTATTTAAATTTACTTCTTTATTCTTTAAAAAATAGTTTTGACCGACTACATTGATTCTATGATGTGCTAATGGGCTGTTGTGACCTGAAGTGGGATAAATACCGTTTCAATGGTCAACCCTCCTCACTGAAATCTTTGTCTCAGGCCACAGACCATGTCCTGCCAGAAGTCTTCACTCGTTAGTTCATTTGTTTGTTTGCTCATTCACTTGCAAAACCAGTCACTGCTGCCTGCTCTGAGCCAGGCCCTCTGCTGGTGCTAGAGACACAGAGGTGGGCCAGATGCAGACCCTGTGCTGTGGAGCTCAGGGACCTGGATTTGCACTGGGAGGGATGCCCCTGCCTTTGAACTCTGAAAACACTTTCTGCTCTGTTCAGGCATTCAGCAGTAGCTGGTTGGCTGACTCCCTGACTCATCTACCATTCAACGTGGTTTAGTCTATACCAACCCCTGCAGAAGCGCAAATACTCTGGCTACCTGATACGAAGAGCCAACTCATTAGAAAAGACCTGATGCTGGGGAAGACTGAAGGCAGGAGGAGAAGGGGATGACAGAGGATGAGATGGTTGGATGGTATCACTGACTCAATGGACATGATTTGAGCAAACTCCAGGAGTCAGTGAAGGACAGGGAAGCCTGGCATGCTGCAGTCCACGGGGTCGCAGAGTTGGACACGACTGAGCAACTGAACAACAACAACCCCTCTGCTAGGCACTAGAGGTCCAGTGACCAACGAGGCATGGGACACACTGGAAGCCCCAGTGTGATGGGGTCAGAGGCATATCTTCTCACAGGCCTAGTGCAGAACAGGTGTTGCTTAACAGTCAGCAAACAGAGCTTGGCAGTTCTGCCCCTCTCCATGCCTGCCCATTCTCTCCTCTCCATGGGATCTGACCCTCTCTATACAATATGATCCTCTGTCTCCTTTGGGATGAATGCTCTCATCCATCCCTACTTTCCTAAAGCTCCCCTGACTCCTGAAGTCTTCTCTCTTTGGGTTCAGTGTGTTCCGTCAGCTGACTTTCATAGAACCTGTCTTCGCCCAACTGCTTGCCTGAGTGAGTTGATAACCTATCAGGTTTTGAGGAGCCCAAGAAGGCAATGGCAACCCTCTCCAGTACTCTTGCCTGGAAAATCCCATAGACGGGGGAGCCTGGTGGGCTGCAGTCCATGGGGTCGCTGAGAGTCAGACACGACTGAGCGACTTCACTTTCACTTTTCACTTTCATGCACTGGAGAAGGAAATGGCAACCCACTCCAGGGTTCTTGTCTGGAGAATCCCAGGGACGGGGGAGCCTGGTGGGCTGCCGTCTATGGGGTTGCACACAGTTGGACACGAGTGAAGTGACTTAGCCGTAGCAGCAAGAAGACTTAATGGCATCACATTCTTCCTCTCACCAATCCAGCGTTCTTGAACATATTCTAAACAGCTAGTCAAGTAACTTGGCGGTGGTTCTTCCTCTTCCCATAATCTGCTAACCTGTCCAGCAGCAGCAATCCACAAGTATTTGCAGAATTGCACTGTCTGCCCTGTGTCCAGTCCTTTTGACCCAGTCAGTCTTTCACAAGCTAAGGGATACAATCAAAGTTGTGTCGCAGGGAAATAGCTGCCTCAAGTGCTCTTAGAGGAGGAATTATCTCATGCTGTCCTCCCCTTCCCAGCTGTCTGATCCCCAGGTACTGTTATCCGCCCTCCTTGTATTGACGATCCAGCTAGGGATCCTTCTGCCTGCAGACCTGAGTGGCTCCTTCCTTCCCACACAAGTCTCTATACAGGGCACCCTGCACTTTATTCTCCCCATGAGTCCAGGGGAGGGACAGGTGATCCACTAGGCTGAAGGGCCCCAGGCATCCAGGCCCAGATGGAAAGATGGTATTCAAGCCACCTAATCTGCTGAAGGGGGTTCCCCAGCCTGATCTGGGCCCTCCTACTATAGACCTACTTGAGGTCAGCTGAAGTCATTGATACCTCTCTCACTTAATATGGAGCTGAACACAGTGGAGGCAGAGTGTCAGTCTGAGCTACTGTACTCATAAAACCTGTAAGAAACACCTGCTCTGGGCCCGGCGTTGTGCTGGGCTCTGGGGATACAGATGAGCGAGACAGGGGCAATAGGCCTTCCTCACTCCCAGTCCATCTGGCAGCACTTCCACTTCAGTTCTGAGTCGGGCTCTGCGCTTCCCTCCAAGGAGACCAGCCCGGTCCAGCTCAGCATCTAGTCTGTTTGGCCGGGCCCCTCCCGTCAGTCCCCACGGGCCGCCCCTGTTCCTATGGACCAGCTGGGGCACTGTTCAGAGGCATGAGGAAGCGCCCGGGAACTCCTGGTGTCATCTCTGCACTGCAGCCCCTCTGGTTTCTTGTCCCTGCTGTGGGCAGGCCTTGAGGAAAGGCGTTCAGGGGAGAGCCCCGTGTACTGACGACTGGCTGGCTGGCTTCTCCCACAGGACGGTGTTCCTGTCAGTTCCGACCTGGCCTTGAATCCCTCTCCATCCCATAGTCCCAGCAGGCCTCATACTTGGATCTCCCAGAGTCAGTCACACAGCAGTGAATCTGCAGAGTGAAGCTCCTGTACCTCACAGGAAACAGCTGAGGCTCCTTGCCAGGCTCAGAAATGCCATTAGGTCACTGGGTGACAGCCTGTTTCTTGGAACCTCTTAGACGGGCTCCCGTTCAGACTGTACAAAGTGCAGTGTAGCATACGGCTTCCCTGGTAGCTCAGCTGGTAAAGAATCTGCAATGCAGGAGACCTGGGTTTGATCCCTGGGTTGGGAAGATCCCCTGGAGGAGGGCATGGTGGCCCACTCCAGTATTCTTGCCTGGAGAATCCCATGGACAGAGGAGCCTGGTGGGCTACAGTCCAGGGGGTCGCAAAGAGTTGGACACGACTGAAGTGACTTAGCACACATGTGTGCTTTGTGTTTGTAGGTCTCCAGTCACTTAGATTTGTTTTACATAAGAATCTGGGGATACTTAGTGAAAGTAGTGAAACATAGGAGCTGTTTCCCGCAAATCTAGATGAGTGAGGAGCTGGGCATGATGATTTAGGCAAACGTTAGGTAAAAGGAATGTTTGCAGTAACATTTGGAAGCTTCCATGATCCATTCATTTTAGAGCAAATACTCTATTCCAGGACCTGCCCTAAGTCATACAGGTTTGGAGAGATGAATGGTCTCTGCTTTCAAAGTCTCTGCTATTTAACTGAAGGTGACAGATACATAAACAATGACCTGGGAGCTGACTTCTACTCCTGCTTCTGCTACTAACTGGTAATGTGATTTCAGCAGATAATTGAACCTCTCTGGACTCTTGAATCCTCAGTAGAAAATTAAATAAAACAGACAATATATCCATTTATTCTCCGTCCCACTATCCCTCCCCACTCCTCCTTTTCTCCTTGTTTCCTTCCATCTTTTCCTTGTTCAAGGTAATATATATGCATATTTATCTTGAGCAGTTACCAAATGTGAAAGTGAGTAAGATGTGGTCCTGTCGTGGCAGACTCAGTGTAGAGGGTTGGCAGACATTTACATATTCACTATATTAAGCCCTTGCCCAAAGCCACGTGCATTCAGCAGTGGCAGAGCCCGGATCTGAGACACAAGCTGGCCTTGCTCCAAAGCCCATGCTCTCTTCTTTCTGCTGAGCAGCCCATTTCTTCCAGTATAGGTTTCGCAAGTTCCCCACTGGACAGGCTCCTTAAGGGCATGTCAGACTGTTAGAAATGATACCCAAATTCCTGGGTAGGTGCCACGTGATCTGTGATAATGTAAGCATCAGGCTTGGTGAAGCAACAGAGCACGTGGTCCCCACTGGCACTGATCAGGATGGCATGGTGAGGATACCCCTTAATCAGAAGAGCCATCAGCAGCCAACCAGTCAGAGCCCTAATCAGATCCCATGACAGTCCAGTAAAGAAGGGCTGAGCAAGTATTAAATAATATCCCCCTTGGTAGGAGTAATATTCCTACCTCCAGTTGATTAAAAGAACTCATACCACGGGAAGGCCCACAAGCTTACATACAAAATCACACAATTGAATAAAAAGAGCAGAAAGCTTTGTACCTGGAGACAAAAGCAGAATTCCTGGCCAAGATAAATGAATAGCTTTCTCCTCACTCTGCTTCTGCTCCTGGCTCTGCCACTTCACTGGCCTACGCATTGGGGAAGATCACTTAACCTCTGAGGCTCTCAGTATTCTCAGGGTGAGCTGAAGGGGACTCTCACATACTTTCACCTCTAAGAAAGTTAAAGTTCAAATGCTCTGACACCCTTGTATGATGCCGCGATTATTGGGCTCAGGGCACTCCCCTGACTTCTCTCTTCCCATCTTGTCACTGCTCCCTGTGTGGAAGGGCTGGGGCAGTCCAGGCTTTGGAGTCCCAGGTCCATCACATCCCAGGAGAGGGCCTCCTCCATGGATTCCCAGCTCCTCTCTAAGGATGGTTAATACCACTTCCCAAGGTGACTCCCCAGGAGTCCTTCTTAGGTCCCTGCTCCTCCCTCCTTCGACACTTTCCTGGATCACACACCTGTGTGTTCATGGTTTCATCTACCACTTGCTTGCTGACGGCACCTGAATCAAGATCCTCAGCCCTAACTTCTGTGTGAGTTTCAGGTTTGCTTCTGAACTACAAACAGACATTCTGGGTGATCTATTGAGGTGAGACTCCTCTTTGCCCTTGCCAGCCATCTCAGTAAGACAGTCCTCTCTCCAGCATTCCTCAGACCCCGCTGACGATGAAGCTGATGACCGGCTGTGCTGACTTCCCTCTTTAAATAGAACTGGGAGAATGTCATTCATTCTTCCTGTCTCTCCTCCCTACCCCTACCCTGTTCCCTTAGGGCAGGAACTCTCCGGCACAGAAGGCATGAACACAGAAGGCACAGTCTGTGACTGCTGAGCTGAACTGGGCTGACGTTTTGAGAAAGCTCTGTGTGTATCTGGCATCACTACCTTGGAAGACATTCAAAAGAAATGATCACAATTCCCTCCTGCTTAGATATCTTTCCCGAGGTCAGAGACCCTGATCTGGGGAGCAGAGCACAGAGCGCTGCCTTTTGCTGGCTCCTGTATCCTTTCCTTGGAGAAGGAAATGGCAACCCACTCCAGTGTTCTTCCCTGGAGAATCCCAGGGATGGGGGAGCCTGGTGGGCTGCCGTCTGTGGGGTCGCATAGAGTTGGACACGACTGAAGTGACTTAGCAGTATCCTTTCCTGGGCTTCCCTGGTGGGTCAGCAGTAAAGAATCTGCCTGCTAATGCAGGAGACCCAGGTTTGATTCCTGGGCTGGGAAGATCCCCTGGAGGAGGGCATGGCAACCCACTCCAGTATTCTTGCCTGGAGAATCCCATGGACAGAGGAGCCTGGCAGGCTATAGTCCATAGGGTCACAAAGAGCTGGACACAACTGAGCATGCGTGCATGTACTCTTTCCTGCCCCTGGGTCTTTGCAGAAGCTGTTCTCTCTCCCTGAAAAACTCTCCCTGGCTGAGCTATTTGTCATCTTTAAGACTCAGTTCTTAAATCTCAGGCTTCCCCCGCCCAGAAGCACCTTCTCTGTGCTTCCAGAGTATCCTGTGGGCACATATCTGGCCTATCACGCTGGAACAACTTTTTGTCTCCCTAGCGGACTGTGAGTGACCAGTGGGCAGGGACTGTGCTCCACTCAAGTCTGCAGTTCCGGCACAGTGCAGACCTCGGTACCAAACTGTCCAGTAGACGAGACACCACTGAACACTGGTGGAAGAATGCCTGGGCGTGTGCCTGGGTGCCAGCAGGTGCAGCCCCACCCCCGAGCCTACTAAAGTCTCCCAGCATCAGCTCTGAGGGAGAAGACTGTCAGAGCCTTCAGCTCATCTGGAGACAGTGGCATCAGTAAGAGCGGACTGCAAAGTGGGTATTGATCCAAGATTCCCCTTGGACCTTTGATTTCTTACTCTCTCCATCCATCACCCAGCGAGGACAACACAACTCTGCTCATAAAATTCCAGATGCCTTGGAGAGCAGTTTTCTAAACGTAGGTACCTGAGACTGCTTCCCTGCCTCCCCTGATGGTCCACCCAGAGCCTTCAGTGCTGTGTCCCCCTCCCAGCCTCCTCCCACTCCCAGCCACACAGATGGAGCCCTGGAAGTGGCTCATTCCCCTTTCTGAGAGCCACGGCCAGAGCTGGACTCACCCTCCATCAAAGGGGTTCTCCCCGGGGATGATGTGCGTGCTGTCCCTGCCCACGAGGAACTTGATTCGGTCGTAGAAGGAATGCAAGTTCTGCTGGGACACGGGGGCCTGTGTCTCCTGGATGATGTCCAGAGGGTCGGGGGAGCCCAGGCACAGCGGGTTGACGTGACAGAGGGGCTGGAGGCAGCAGTCGGGGTCCATGCAGTCCACCAAGCCGTCTGCAGGGGTGACAGAGCAGGGTGTTTGTAATGTTGTGTGCAATCCGCATCGTTTGTTCACACTGCCTTCATTCACTTCTCTACTTTCCACTCACTGAATGACGGTATAAAAGTGCCTGATACAAGCTGAGGCCGCTGCTGGGTGCCAAGGAGATTCAGGGGCTCCAGGTCCCACCCCACTAGTCTAGTAGGAGAGATGGACAAGCAGTGTGCAGTGTGATGTGTGACGTGTGTTATTTCTTTTCTTTTCAGAGAGACAGAAGGAATGCTGTGCATGGGGGCCCTGAGGTGACAGTTTGGATCACTAATTTCAGATGCTGGGCTCAGAAAGGGAGGAGAAGAGCACAAGATCAGGCTGCGAGTTTTGCAGGAGCCGACAGCTGGGCCTCCCGGGCCAGGTTGGGGAGTCTGTATTTCACCCTCTGGACAACAGGAGTTACTGAAAGGTGCTAAGCAGGGGATGACTTCACTTGAAAGTCACTGTATTGCTGAAAGCACATCTCCTGCATCAAGGACAAAGGAGCTGTGGGAGCCGGGGGCTCCATGCAGCAGGAGAGACAACGGCCCCTGAGACTAGAGGAGGAACAGTGGGCATGAGGGAAGACGGTGGTGTGGAGAGACAACGGAGAGGTAAAAACGGGAAGATCTGGTGACTGATGGGATTTGGGGGTGAGGAAGGGGTGGCCGAGTTCCAGCCTCTCCCCCAGCTGCAAGGCAAGTGTGTGGGGAGCCACCTCTGCCTTCTGTGAGAGGGGCTTTGTGAGTTTGCTGGATGGTTTCAGGTCACTGACCAAGTTGTCATTAGTAGAGAATTCTCTTTACCACATGGGTGGATTTCTTTAGGAGTGAAAATTATATTGCAGCTTCCAGCTTCTCGAAGTGCAAAGAAAGAAATTCCACCAGACCACAGATTTTTGGTCTCGTTATCCCAAAGTGCTTTTACGTACACCCAATAGAATGGCTTAAAATAGACAAGAAGCCAATTGTAGGCAGCCTGTGCGCTCTGTAGGCAGAGAACAGCCTGAGCACATGTGTTCTTCTGTAGGCTGGAATTCTGCGTCTCCTGCTTTCAGCGATTCTGGGCAAACTTCCCCACCACCTTGAGGGCGTGGGTCCTGCTCTGGTTGTCTCTGATGTAGCCCCAGCCCTTAGCACAGGTGTTTAAGACCTGACTGTTAAATAAATGAGTGACGATGGAATGAGTTAAATGACATTTGAATCAAGTCCATAAAAGGCAGAAAAGCATTATCTTCACTCAATTCGCTTAAATAGTGTGGTATGGTGGGAGGATCCTGAGGCTCAGAGACTGAAGTGCAAGCCCCAGAACTGCCTGGAAGAATGGCTTTGAATGAGCTCCCATACTTAACCTCTCTGAGCTTCCGTCTCCTTAACACTGATATACTCCCTCACTTGTCTCTGTGGGTCTACAGTATAGAGGCTGGCCATAGGGTTATTGCACATACAATATGCACCCTTAAGCCTCTTTACTAGTTAGTCTCGGGGTGTTGTGGCCTCAGGCAAGCTCCATGACCTCCCTGAAACCCAGTTTTTTCCTTAATAAGTTGGGACAAAAAAATCCCTTGTCCTTCTCTCCCAACTTCGGCATGGTGTCTAAGGTCCATCTGCTCTGCCCTCCTTGAGGGCAGCACAGTGGTGCAGAGAATGGGCTCCAGAGGTCAAATCCTGGCTCTGAGACTTACTACTGTGTGGCCTTGGTCAGGTTCTTAAACTCTCTGGCCTCAGTTTCTCACATCTCTTACTGTGATTTATAAGAGTGTTACTAATGTAATTTTTATTTATGTGAAAAACACAGTATATGTCCTCAAATCTGGCAGAGTACCTGATACATCATAAGTGCTTAATAAGAGGTGGGCTTTCCTGTTAGCTCAGATGGTAAAGAATCCGCCTGCCATGTGGGAGACCTGGGTTCAATCCCTGGGTTGGGAAGATCCCTTGGAGGAGGGAACAGCCCACTCCAGTATTCTTGCCTGGAGAGTCCCATGGACAGAGGAGCCTTGTGAACTACAGTCCACGGGATGGCAAAGAGTTGGACTCGACTGAGCAGCTAAGCACAGCACAAGAGGTAGTTCCTCTTCCTGACCCTGGAACATGGCTCCCCAAACAGGGGAGCCAACTGTCCTGTGTGTGCCCACCAGCCAGATCCACCCAGAGATGCAGCGGAAAGGCCTCCCCTCACTTGGGCCGGGTCCTGGGTCCAGCTCCCAGGTCCACCAGCTAACTGCCGAGCCAAGCACCTGTCTTCTCCCGCAGTCGGCTGGCCCCATCACACATTCTCAGGCTGCCCCTGTCAGACATTGCTTAAACACATAATTACAGCCCGAGCTGAGGGTTATTTGCATTCTGCTATTGATGTTCGCATGACAGATTCAGCTGCCGCATCCATAACTCTGCAGAAATGCTCCATTATTCAATCCCAGTGAGCAGGGACGCTGACCATTAAATCAGCCAGCACAATTGAAGGGCCGTGAAAAGTCATGGCTAATTTGAAATTTTATTAGCTCTGCCTGCTCTTGTTTACCACCGAAGCAGTCCCTGGAAACCAGTCTTTCACCTCTTTATAAACACCCTGCTTCGTGGCACCTTGGAAGAACGGTTTCCTGTCCTCTGGTCCTGGCTGGAAGGTTAGACAGGAATGACTATTATTAATTTTTGTATTAAATGACGATGATGATAATCACAGCTGTGCCCTACTGAGGGCCAGGCACGGTGCTAAATCCTTTACAAGGAATGTTTTCAAGAAAAATGTCAGTGAATCTTCCCAGTTTTGTGAAGTAGCCACTGTCACCACCATCACCCTCATTTTCGACGAGAAGGAACCAGAGGTTCCAAGAAGTAAGGTAACTTGGTCAAGATCACACAGTTGGTCAGTAAAGAAGCTGAACTCAGTTCTTTGTGAAATAGAAAAAGGTTCTCTGTCCCTGAAGGGATGTAGGAACTATTTAAGTGGAAAACCCGACTTTATGAGTCTTGCTGGGCTCTTCCAGCGCCCTGGTGACCTCCACCACTGCACTCATCTCTCTGTATTGTAATTCTCATGTTCTCTGTCTCCCTCCCCACACAGCGAGCTCGTAGAGGCCAGGGCTGACTCATTTCAGGGTCCCCCCCCTGCCCCGGCTGCCTTAGCTTCCAGCTTCATCCATGCCTCTGGAATCTGGGCTTTTCCATACCCCTTACTTCTTTCCTTTAAAAAAACAAATTCAGCAATGAATCTTAAACAAAATTGCTGCTTCTTGTGGTGAGAGGGCCCTGGTGATGATCTAGTTGACTATTCAGGTAGAAATTTTAAAGTCTCCGTGAGGGCTCTGAGCTTTAGTTTACCTGTCTGTAACATGAACCTAGCTCAGAGGGACGCTGGGAGGATTAGGTGAGATCATGGACATAGCACACTTAGCGTGAAGGCCAGCACCTGAGTAAGGGCTTGACAGACATGAGCTACTACTCGCCCCTGGCTGGGTGCTTCCCTTGAACAGGGATCCCAGTAACAGAGCTGCCCTCCCTATACCCGCGTTTCAGGGCAGCTCTTTCTGCAGATAGTCTGGCCTTGGAGAACTGAAGCAGAGAAACACAGCCACAGCAACACACCTACGAGTTAGGGAAGCAGAGACCCCAGGGGACTTGAAGATTGGGGTTCTCCGAAATGGGGACATATCACACACTGTGCTCTTATGAGAGACTCTGGGACTGTGGAGTTGCTTATTGTAGGCTTCACAGCACACAGTGATTAATGTCTGGCCAAGAATGCTGCCCGCCTACACATCCCTATGTGGAAGCTCCCTCATCATTCAATCGGCAAATATTTGCTGAGTTGTAAATGTGGGCTAAACCCCGTTAATAGAGACCATCACAGTTAAAGGAGATACATAACAATAGTTTTAAAATGAGCAGGGCCCACGAGATTCTCATCAGAGCCACAGTTTATGAGATCGGCTTCCAAGCAAACCCTTCTCTGTATTTTCAAATGCAGCGTACGGCAGCCTGCAGCAGGGTGTATAGCTGCTCACAGTAACCAAGACTCTTGCATGGTTTCAGCTTCTTCAGCATGGATGACAAATTTTAGAAGTCATAGTAAGAGGAAAAAGTATATTGTGGGGACAGAAAAGTGAATTTGGGGGTAGGTTAGAAACACAGCAATATATGGTTTTCAAGGTTCTCTGGTTTTGGCTAAAGACATTTAGATTTTCCACGCACTTCTTATCTCACTTAATTGTATGTTACACACATTGGTTGACTTATGTCCATGCTTCCTGCATTGCCTGTTCTCCTGGAGAGACCCTTGTGATCATAGCAGCAAAAGCAAAACTCCCAAACCCATCGGGAAAATAGGGAAGATTTTCCTCTACTTCTTTCAAATTTTTCCATAAAGCCCTCCTAAATCCTAAAACTCCAACTTGGGGGAAATTACACGTTTCCTCCAGAAATTCCCTTTACCCATATAGTCCTAAGGCCTCCTCTCTCTCCTTATATGGTGGAAGTTAAGAAGGGCAGATGAAGGGTCAGAGGCCGTTCAGGCTCTGGTCATTCAGCAATGCTGCTCCCAGCTGTGGCCTCTGGTGGGAGAGAGGGGTGCAGGGAAGGGAGAAGGAAACAGCTAGAAAAAAGGCAGAATAGAGATTAAAAAGACAGGCAAGAAAAAAAGGGAAGGAAGGGTAGGTTGGGAAAAAAAGAAAAAGGCGGCCACGTCTCCGGGGCACTAAATGAACATTCCAGAGTAGTTCTTGTTCTCCTGACCCTCGAACATGAAGTGCCATGGTGATGAGACGCCACGTGGGGACGAGACGCCACGTGGTGTGTGCAGCGAGGCTCTGCTAACACTTCCATGTACGTCCTGCGCTATCCCCTGGAGGATGGGGGCCGTGCTATCTCCTCTTGCATTCCTCCTCAGTGCCCAGCCTGCCATGGGTGTCCCTGACCTTGGAGAGGGGCAAGTGGAGAGAAAGAATCCAGGCTAAGAAGCCTGAAGACAGGGCTCCTTCCCTGTCACTTCCTATGTCCTTCCCATGTCACTCTCCAGCCATGAGAACGTCAATGAAAAAAGCCTTGGTGTCCATCACCCTCTGCAGAGAGGGGTGCTGCCCACAGGAATGGGTGAAGAGTTGTGCCATCAGTCGGAGTCCTGACCAGCAACGGCTCCCCATTTGTGTTGTGATCTTCACAGCTGCCAGGGCGCGCTGTGACCTCAGGCGACCACGTCCCTCTCCGCTGTCAGTGTCCCCATCAGCTGCGGGGGCGGGGAGCGGAGGGCAGCCCCTGGGGTTAACCTGCCTAACAGTCACTTCATGGCCTTTCTATGCCACAGGCCCATCTCCCCTGGTGGCCGCCTGCTGGAACATTCACAGAAAGCGACAGGCGCTGAGGGTTCTGTAGAAGGTGGTGACGGAGCTGGCCTTCTCATCTTTACAAAGAGGATGCTGGGGTCAGGTTAGCTGATTTACCCAAAAATCATACCGCTAGTGCAGTGGCAGCTGGGGCCCTGGTCTCTTCTCTGTCTCCCAGTTCAGGCCCTACTCCACAGTCTGCATCTCTTTCTCCATCGTTTCTTGGACATCCTGGCTCCCCCGGCTCTGTTCCCCTTGTCCACAGAGGGCAGACGTGACTTGTTTCTTATCCCAAATGCATATAGCACAGTGCCCTGTGCACCGTCAGAATGTTTGTTGAATGAATGAAAAAATGAATAATGAATGCGTGAGGATCCCAAGTCAAACAGCTCCATCAGTTCGACTGGGCCCCCTGAGGGCTACGGGGTGTGATGGAAGTCACCCCTCCTCCCCCTCACCACCCACCCCAGGAAGAGCTTGTTCCTCTCCTTAGAAAGCAGGCACACAGGACAGGTCTGCTCTGACCCTTCAGCGTCTGTCCCATGGCTGGCAGGCCCTGCGCCAGGCACTGGACAGACAGGAAGAAAACCGTCACGCCTCCAAAGGACTCCCAAGTGTTGCGAGTCAGAGCGAGATAACCATGTGCAGGGGAAGAAGGAAGCGGGGGTGGGGGCGCTGTGGAAGCCCAAAGCGGGGACCCTAACATGGGGCTGAGGGCTGGAATATTTCCTGGAAGATGGAATGCTTAACTGAGAATAGAAGGATGGGCAAGAAGAAGCCGAAAGGAGAGCAGAGCTAGGGGCGGGTGTGGGCAATGCATGGCCTAGCAAACTCTTTTCATCAGAGTTGGCTGCATGGTCCCTTAGCCCGATGGGCCTGTGGACAGGGTCTAACCAGTCCAGCCAGCTCTCTCTGCAGGCTTAACTCCTCCCACCCGCCGACCTCATCTCGCGGCTGCCTGCAGTCTGGCCCGAGACGTGTTTTATAGCAGGCTGTAAGCAGCATCTGGGGAGGCCCCAGGGGGTGGAGGGTGGAATGTGCCTCCCTGTCTGTACACATCTGGGAGAAGTTTTTGTCATCTGCTGTAATAAATTCTGTGCCTATGGTGAAAAGGCTTGCAAAATCTTTATCTGCTCCTCAGAACGCAGGATTTTTAAAGGTCAATTTCTCTCTTGTCTCTTATCACAAGAAACATGGTTTAGAGATAGTCTGAAGTGTGGCCAAACTCTATGGCTTTATGTGCCAATGGTGGGAGATGAGAAGGAGAAGGGAGGACAGAGAGCTTTGTTCTCAGTTTTCCTGAAATGTCTCCTTCCAGGTTGCATCTATCAATGCTCTGAATTGCAATCCATGATTGTTTTACAGGGCCAACAGAATCTAAAGAGATGAACACACTTTGAAGCTGCTTAAAGATCCTTTATCACAAGGGGTATGGGTGCTTAAATTCCCGTGAATGTTTCCTTTCTTTGGCTTCTTTTTAAGCACGGCTTCCATTCGGATCCTAGCTTTCCCATTGATTCACGGTGTGACTTTGGGAAAGCCTCATCAGCTCAGTGAGCCTCAGCTTCCCAGCCTGTAAGCGTCTGCCTTTCAAGTGTATTGCAAGGGGCTGGAGTTTATGGACACAGAGTGTCCAGCCCAGCCCCTGGCCCTTAGAGATGCTCTCTAAATGATGGCTACTGTTTTCCTTTATGTATATTTGATTTTTCTTTTTTCCTTCTAGCAGTAAGCATGTAACAGTTTGGAATACAAATTTTAACTAAAAAGTGAAAAAGGTCTAGATACATTATGATATGGAAAAATACAATCTAATCATAATCCAAACAGAAGACTGTAAAATTTTATAGAGAATATAATTCTAATTTTTAAAAGTGATTTATATATGAATATATATTTATTTTATAATAAACATCACACTTCTGTGATTACAGGTGGAAAGGAGCAAGACAAAGAGAGATGACATTTGCAGGTGACGATCTGAGGCTCAGAGAAGTTGAATAACTCACTCAAGGTCATACAGCCAGCAGACTGGGGAGACAGGATTTGAATCCAGACAGTCTGGGTACAGATCCTGCTTCTAATCACTGTGGTATGTTGCTTCTCAGGCACTTTAAATACACCCTCTGTAATCCTCACAGTAACCCTGCAAGGTAGGCCTTATTATTCTTATTTTATAGTCACTTAGCATCTTTGGTAAACTCCAGAAGGTAGCAGAGGACAGAGGAGCCTGGCCTGCTTCAGTCCATGGAGTCAGAGTCGGACACAACTTAGTGACCGAGCAACAACAGCAAGCGTCTTTGGGCCACAGTTTTTCCATCTCTGAAATGGGCACAAATGCCCCCTCGAATGGTCAGTGAGAACATGTGAGAAGGTGCATGGGACACACGTCACAGGGGGCTTTCTGAAGGGCACAGAAGCATAGGGCACATCTTCTTTGTCAAACGTACCACAAGGAGGGACTGCCTTTCATGGTGAGTCAGGGTCTCTGCTTGCCAGCCTGCTCTGCTGTTGCCCTTCACCAACCAGGGCTTGGAGTGAAATCTGGAGGCAGGTTAGACTGACTGGGCAGCCCTGACAGCGGATTAAGAGACTTGGAGTCACTAACTCACATTCAGGATCTGTTCTCCGCTTTAAAATCTAGACAACAACCATAAGTGAAAACAGAAACAAACCAATAAAGCTAAACCCGACTCAGCCGTACAGTGAAACACGTTTTTTGGGGTCTCAGTTAAAAAACACTGCAACAGCTTTCTTAATGAAGCCTGAAGTTCAAGTTTCATTTGTAAAGAATTGCGTTAAGCCTAGCAAATTGGGAAAGAAGAGAAGCCAGGAGTTTTCAGATGACTTGCAGGGCCATGGTTAGGTTTATGATGGAATCGTGAGTCTGAGGTCCAGGCATGCTGAAAAGCTCTTGTGTGGCCAGACTCCAGGAACTATACAGTTTCTGCCACCTGCCAGCTATGTGACCTGAGCCAAACGCTTCCCTTTGCTAAGCCCTAGCTTCCTCATCATAAGGACATAGTGAGGGTATCGGAATACCAGACGCCTCCCAGAGTTGTTGGGTGGGTGCACGATTGCTTATATGAGCTATCTCTGTCATCCTCTGGTCCTCTCTACGGCACTACTGTAGCCTCCTTAGATTGGACTAAGTACTCACACTACATGCCTGGGAGGAAGATGAAACACCAGGGGGCGGTGGTCCACGAGACCACACAGAAAGGCTCAAGGGTCTCGGGTCCGAGTCCAGCCGTGTTAATGACTTTCTGTGCGAATCTGATGTGTATGACATCACATCCCCGCTCCGGGCCCCAGCTTCCCTGTCTGTAATGGGCAGGGCAGTAGGAGGGAGCTCAAGTCTGTGTTCTCTGTCTCCTCCAGTCCTGTTACTCACATTAACCACTGCGAACTCCTTCTCCAAGCCGCTGAGTCACATCAGCCAAAAGCACTCACTAAGCGATACTCTAACATTTTTTTCCCTCCACCATGGCTTATTGAGGGATTCCTGATGGCTCAGATGGTAAAGAGTCTGCCCGCTATGTGGGAGACCCGAGTTCGATCCCTGGTTTGGGAAGATCCCCTGGAGAAAGAAATGGCAGCCCACTCCAGTATTCTTGCCTGGAAAATCCCATGGACGGAGGAGCCTGGTGGGCTACAGTCCATAGGGTTGCATAGTCGGACGTGAGTGAGTGACATCATTTTCACTTGCTGGCTTATTTATCTGAGATCCTACTGTGTCCCACATCATGACTGAAATAGAGGTGCTCATTTCATTCTGCCTCCATTAGATTTGGTTTGTGTGAAAAACAATTTCTTACAAATAACTGTGAGCTTCCCAAGGGAGAATAGGCTGGGCCATGTTCGCTGGTCTTTATATCCTCTGAGAAAGGAGCATGAGACCTGGGAGATAGCAGGAGCCCAACGAATGTGTGCCTGACCAAACCTCAGACAGCCAAGTGCTTACTCTGGCTCACCCCATGTTGCTGGGTAAAGCCTGCCCTGTTTCTCCCTCCACTAAGACTGCCCCTGTTTGGCCAAGACCCAGAGGGGCCAGTGAGGACAGTCTTGCCCCCTTCAGCACCTGGGGACAGCCTAACTCCTGCAGTTGCTTCATCTTTGCCATCTTTCAAAGCGGGGCAGACCCTTGCCCTTCCTGTTGGCTCCTCCAATGGGTAGAGAGCCCACCAAGCTGAGAGGGTCCTGAGGTGGGCTGCTGCCTCATTTCGCAGTTCAGAACCCAAGGCCAAGCTCCCTCAACAGTGTGCTCCCCCCAGCCAGTTGTCTTCCCAACCAGGATGATCCATGGGTGTCTTCCTGGCTGGACTGGAAGCCATGGGACATCACAGTTCCCAGGAGGGTACCAGGCATTTGATAACATCAGCTGCATGAGGGATGCTTCTTTATCACTGCCATGATTCTACTGCATCTGTGACAGGTGCTGTTTCTCTCTCTCTCTCCAGACTGTGAACATCACAAGGGTAGGGACTGTGTCTTACTTGTCTCTGAAGTCTCAGAACCCAGGAGAGGGCCAAATGCAGAGGAGACGTTCAGTTAATGTTTGCTGAGTGAGTGACCTCATGTTACAGCACTTGTGTGTGGCTTCACTAGAAAGTATGTAAAAGTTCACTCCAGTCCAAACATGCTCTGCAGATGGAAGAGGTATATTCTCCTGCACTTGGCGATTTGTTGACTGTTCTTTTCCACTTCCTGCTGGTTTGCCTCCACGACAGCTAGAGAAGGCTCTGTTCCCCTGGGGTCTGGCTCAGCCCCGTTTCCAATGATGAGACGCTCTTCCAGGGCTGTGGGGCTCTGGGCTCCTGTGTACCCACCCACCTTGTCAACCCTGGGCAGTCCGGGCCCTGGGAGGCTAGCTCTGCAGGATGGTGAACAGAGGGTACGTGGGCACTGTGCTTCATGTGAGGGAGTAAACGGACCTTGTTTTATGACCTATTCTGGGATGTGCATTTTGTACACCTTCTCCTGGCATTTTTCAAGGACACCCAATTCTTTTGCTGCCTGGATATTCAACAGCCCTCTGAAGGCTTTGGCCAAGACCCTGGATTCCTGAAAAGGGAATGACTTCATGGTATGGCTCCTCTCCCTTTCTTTCCTAACTACACGAATGTCATTGCTGGTCATGGACTTGTCTACACAGGCAAAGTGAAGGGGGCAGTTAGGGAGATAACCAGGTTGACATCTCCTTCCTATGAAAAGCAAACATGATTGTCCTTTATCTTCCCGGAAGGCAGGGCTACACGGTGCCCTTGCTCTGCCTGTGATGTTTTCTCCAAATGGAAAGCCCTCTCCTTTCCAATAAAGCCTGCCTACTCAAGCATGGCCTTCTTGATGAGCGTTTTCCTACCCCCACGACAGTCAATATGGAACTCTGCACCAGCCCGTCTCACCATCCACTAGCATTTCACTTTGGCTCTTGCCCTCATTTGAGTTCCTGGAGTGTGGGGACAGGACTTATTCATCCCCGTGCCTGGCCCCCAAACAGGGAACTCTGGATATTTATGCAGCAGAAGAATTAATGAGCTTTGCACGTTTCGGGTTAAGGGACATTTCAGTCCTGTGAGGTCTCAGGAGGACAGCATGGACCTGCTGTCTCTGCCTGTCTACCGTGGCCCAGCCCCAAGGGCTCCTTGTGGAAAATTACTCCACGGGGCTGAGGACTGGGTGCATCGGGTTTGGCCTCCTCCTGGATTCAGGCAGCAGATATAAGGTCTGAAAGCTGGGGGCTCGGACAAAGACCAGTGGTCTGAAACAGCCCAGAGCTGCTGGAGCCAGCTTAAGGCAAATGAACCAGAATAATCATGACAGCACACATTGGCCTTTCAGTCCTCTTGCTGCTCTGAGATTGTTGAACTGCACTAAGTAGAAGCTTCCCCAAGGTTGGGATGCTGAGTTTCTGGCCTTGGATTTTCTACTCTGTGCAGTTTTAGGCCAGAAAAGTCCCTTGGCATAAACATAGAAGATGCATAAACACATCTTTTTGATGAGGTCAACTGTTAGGCCATCATTTGAAAGGAAGGGCTAAATGTTTTGATCTTTTTATTTTTTTTTTCCCGTATATCTTTTTATCCTCCAAATAACCCCCTGAGATTGGTAGAGGCATGAAGAATCATCCCATTTTCCAAGTAGGAAATGAAAGCACATTGCGGTTGTATTTATCCAGGTTTCACACAACAGATAGGCAAAGGCTAATCCTAGCACTAAGATAAAGACTGGAAGGGCTCTTATGATCCGAGGGCCTCATTTTGTAAGTAGGGAGTGTGAGGCCCACTGACTCGAGCAGCTTGCTTAGTGACACACAGAGGGCCAAAGACAGAATTGGGATTAGAACCTTGACCTATTCGTTCTCAGCTAATACATGTTCCACAAGAGAAGGCCTCTCTTCCTCAGGGTTCTGACTGCCCAGCACTTGAAAAAAAACAAAAACCAACAGCAAAGATGAATTCTACTACAAACCCACAGGGACAGAAGGTGTGGGGGCAAAGGTGGCCCCCAGGACTCTTGGTGAGAGTTACCACCAGAACCAGAGGAGAAGGGACCTCGACCAAAGGTAACTCAACCACCCTCCCCCTGGAGAAGCATCCTTTCTGGCACTTTCTGTGCTACAGAATTGGGGTGGCCTCTTCTTGTCCACTTCCAGTGGGGGAATCTCACAACTTTGCTAGGCAGCTCACTCCATTAATGCACTGTGAGGAAATTCCTTCATTCATGTGCCTTCTCCTCTGCACTTGCTGTCAGATGGCAACGGATTTTGTTTGCATCAGTTAAGCTTAATTAATTCCAATGGAACAACGAGTGACACGTGCTTATTCCTGAGATGACAGGTGCTGTTTTATGCCTACCCTGAGGGCCCCACCCTCCACTCTGCACCTCCCACTGCCCTGGAGACTCACGGGCCCCTTGGGTGCCAGAGCCCTACCTCCATCGTTGTCTTTGCTGTCGCCACAGGCGGTTTCCATGGACGTATCGCAGCCAGCTCCTCTCCAGCCCAGCTGGCAGACGCAATGCCACCCGTTTAGGTCCAAGGTACATCTGCCGTTGCCATTGCACAGGCCAGGGCAACCCTCTGCAAGGCAAAGCAGCCAGAATCAGGGTCTGATCAACCATGGGCACAGACTGTGCTCACACACACTCATACTCGACCTGTCAGCTCACAAAAGGCCTTCACATTCGTCAGCACACTGATGCCCTCGGTACCTGGGGGTGCCTATCGTTAGAACTGCCCCTTACATTTAAGGCTACTGAGACTCAGAGGTGGAAGGCCTGCTCAGACCACATGGTTAGCACGCGGCGCTGTCAGGAGGTGGGGGGGCTAGGCCTGAAGCCCACACCTTCTGTACCCAAAACCCTCCCTTTCCAAAGTGATCAGGATTCTAGAGCCAGAGTCCACGGATGTGGGCTTATCCAAATCTGGCCAGTGGAGCTTTGGGGCTGATTCTTCACTCCTTGCTTACTCTTGCCGGTTGTTCCTGCCTCTGTTTTGTTTAAAACAAAGGAATGATCATCTCTCTGTTTACTCCTCTTGTCCCCTCAGCACACCTGGGTCTCCTTCTAAAGGGCTGTACTTTTCTCAGGCCTTGGGACTAGGTCCATTGCATGGGTCCTTAGGCTTTGCATTTGTTTTGTCCGATTTCCTCCTGAACAACTGTCTTTGCTTTGAGGAAGAGTCCTGGGGTCTTTTTCTTCCCATCTGATCCTCAACCACTCAGAGCAGCCTGGATGACTGCCACGAGAGCGCCTAACGAGGGCTGTCTGGGAATGCCAGTGCAGGTTCGGGCAGGCCACTCTCCCCTAATTGTGTTCATCTGTACATCTGTCTGCCCGCCTGTCATTTATTAGGCACCTTCTCTGGGCTAGCACTGGAGGTACAGACATGAATAAGGCCTAGTTCTTATTCTTGAGGAGCATGCAGCCTATCAAAGGAGACAGATTTGTATGAGTAAAATATTTCACTGCTAAGTGCCCTGAGGGAGATGTATAAAATATGGTGGGAACCAAACACGGGAGTGCCCATCTGTCTGCGAGGGCTGGGATGATTTAATCAGGGAGGGTCAGGCAATATTTAGACTCTGCCTGAGTTCTGCTTTGACTAGATCATAAGGTGGGAGTTATTATTCCAGTAAGCTTGCAGATTTTTGCTTACCACCTTCTCAAGAATCTGTTAAGTTACATGCTTCACTCCTGCTTCTATTTTGCTGCTTGGTTTTCATCAAGTCCTCATTTTTAACAAATCTGCCAACTCCTTTCTTAGAGGGGCCATCAAAAAAACACCTCACCAGGATGCCTTCCAAAGCTTCTTTCTGGCCCTGCTCAGTCTCAGAGGAAGGTATGGATGTGAAAGCACTCTGCAATCTATAAACTTGTTTTATTATTAAGAGCAGCAAACTGCTACAAATACAGCTATAAACTGAATTTTCTATCATGAAATAACTGAAAACTGACCCATTTCTCTTAAATGAGACAAGTATGGATACGGCTGTCTGGTACAAGACCTAGGCCAAGGCAGGCACTCACTAAATGGCAGATCAACTAGAATCTAAAACTGTAGTGTTCAAGGCCTTTTTATCCTTGACTGGTATTACAAGGTAGAAGAAAAGAACATGTTCATTTATACTTGAGATGTTCAACACAGCCACCGGTCAATCTGGCCACTGTGTTTTCCATTCAAAGGAAGAAACATTTATTGAGTGTGTGCTCCCAGCCCAGGAGGGAGTCCCGCAGAAACTTTGAAGCAAATGTAGACTATGGGGGTTGCTGCCTGGCAGAAGCCTGTTGGGGGAAGCAGGACGACACCAGCATGGTCACCCCAGAAGAAATCGAGACAGCAGCTGAGAAGCGCAGGAGCAGTGCTGTGACATGCAGGCACTGTCTCAGAAGCTGACCTCAGCCACTCCTGATCTAAGCACCTAAAGGCTCCCTCTTTCTCCAATGAGGCCCATTTAAAATTTTGTCCATCCATCTGAGACTTGCTTTAAATTAAGCCTCATATGTTGAAATTAGTCTCGGAGGAACAAGGGTCCAATTGTTAAGGATAGTAGTAGACTGCTTTCTCTTGCTCCAAGGTATAGCCACAAAGAATCTCTCTTGAATAAGAGTACAAGCTTGGGCTTCATATCAAAGGCTGGTTGTGTCATTCAGTGGCTGTAAGACCCAAACACCTTATTTAGTTCCTTTGAGCCTCAGTCTACTTATAAAATGGGGTTGTTGGGAGGCTTAAATAAAGTATGCATGATGCACAAAGCCTGACAGACAGGTTGAACACAATATCTGAGTCTTCTACATGTCATGACTTTCTCTCTAGTTTGAGTAGAGGGACTATCATATCATAAGCTGTAACCATAACCCCAGATAGGGGCCATAGAAAGGCAAAAAGAAAACTGAGGCAATTACCTAGATCAAAGTCAGTAAAGTATTTTGTAAAGGTCCAGCTACTGAATATTTTGCCTTGTGAGCCATATGGTCTTTGTGGCTCTGTTATTACCAAATTCTGCCATTATAGCTTGAAAGGAGCCACATACAATTTGTAAATCAATGGGCATGGCTGTGTTCCAACAAAATGTTATTTATAAAGACGGGATGAGCCAGATTTGGTCTGTGTTCTGTAGCCTGCCAAACCCTGATTTAGATGCTTCAGGACAGTGACGACAATGACAGTTGCCATATACTGAGGGTCTACTATGGCTCACCACTGTGCTAGGCATTCTACGTATATTATTTCCAAAACTAAGTAACTTTTGGTTGTATTTTTCAGATCCTGATTGTCTAAGGCAGTGTCAGTTTCACACCATTTAATCCTAAATTTTTAATAAAAACCAAATCTTAGAATGTGGACTTCGGAATGGGACAGAACAGTTCAAATCCCAGTGCCACGATCTTACTTTGTTGTTGTTGCTAAGTCATGTCTGACTCTGCGACCCCATGGACTGTAGCCCACCAGGCTCCTTTGTCCACGGGATTTCCCAGGCAAGGATACCAGAGTGGGCTGCCACTTCCTTCTCTAGGGGATCGTCTTGATCCAGGGTTTAAACCCGTGTTTCCTGCACTGGCAAGCAGAGTCTTGGGGAATCCCATGTAATGTTTGGCAAATCATTTAACTCTCCAAGTTTAGTTGTGTTATCTGTAAAATGGAGCTAATACCCAATCCACAGAGCTGTTAAGAAAGTTAATGGGATAATGTATACCAATTATTTAGCACAGCAGATAACACAGGTAGGCATTTAATAAATGATAGCTGCTATTATTATTATTGGACTTCTTTGTTTTAACATTGTATTGGTCCAACTTCACTACGAAACTCACGAATCAGAAAATAATACTTTGTCAGTCCAAACTGTTCAGCATTTGGGTCAAAAGCTATGGTCCTCATAAATACAAACCTCGCCAGAGAGAGCTGAAACAAACCCCATGCTGTGGTCATGGGGCCAACACGCCGCTCAGCAGGAAGCAGTAAGATAGATGGGTTCAGGGCCCCCGAGTCCCAGCCCAGGCCCGCCTGACTTCCCTAGTGCTCTGTCCTTCTCCTTGAGGGCAACTGTCCCAAGCGCACTTAAATAATTCATTTTGCAATAATTTAAGGTCTACTCCCTCCATTAGAATGTAACCTCCATAAAGGTAATTTTGGACCTAAACTAGTACCTTGCACAGAGCCAGTACTCCATATATTTGAGCTGAAATGGATCAATGGATGAGGCGGGAGACCTAGGTTCTGCCTGCCTAATTTGTGGCATCTTGGCAAAGTAATTTGTCCTTTCTTGACCTCAATTTCCTCATCTATTGGAGTGGCCAAAAAGTTTATTTGGGTTTTTCCATAACATCTTACAGAAAAACCCCAATGAACGTTTTGATTAACTCAATACGAAATGAAGGTTTGGATGAGATGCTCTGTTAGGCCCTTCCAGTACCACCACCCAATAGAGAAGGTCAAAATAACCTCAAATTGGATAATTCTGTTCTTAATTTCAACAAACTTTACTTAACACCTACTGCATACCAGGTATGCGTTAATTCTGGGGTATACACAGATGAGATATAGCCTCTGCCCTCAGTATTTTTATACTCTATTTATCTATACCTTTTGTTCCAAGACAATTTAAGACAGGATGGGGCTTCCCTGGTGGCTCAGATGGTAAAGAATCTGCCTGCAATGCAGGAGACCCAGATTCAATCTCTATGCCTGGGTTGGGAAGATTCCCCTGGAGGAGGATATGGCAATCCACTCCAGTATTCTTGCTTGGAGAATCCCCATGGACAGAGGAGCCTGGCGGGCTACAGTCCATGGGGTCGCAGAGAGTCAGACACAACTGAGCGACTAACACTTTCACTTTTGTTCCAGGACAATTTAAAATGGGTCTTATAATCGCAAACAATGCTTCTCAAAGTGAATTCTTTGAACTACCAGTTCTATGAGTTCCTCAAAAACAAGCCTCTATAGTTAAATAAGTTTAGGAAACAATATATCATATACTCTCATCCTAGAAAGTCACATTAAACACATTAAAGCCTCCGGGGAGTCTTACAACAAAGAAACCTGCGTATTTGATTATTGGAACATTTTCCAGTTTGACCTCAGAACTCCTCGCTGCCACCCCAACCATTTATAATCATGTGGAACATTCTATTCCACGAAACCCTCTTTGGGAAGCCCTGCTCTATTGAGCTCTGCTTAGCACACGGGGCCTGGTGCACACATTCTGTGCAGCTCCGAAACTGCCAGGAGGAGCCCGTGTTCTCAGGGAGGGTCCACTCTACGTGCAAAACCACAAGAACACTCTCCCCATGGTCAGTTTCTTTAAATGGACTAGTCTCTATCCCGAGGGTCTGCACTGTCCAGCTGGTTTCAGGGTTTCAGAGACACCTGGAGTGCCTGTGGCTTGAGTGAGGTTTGCTCTCATGTAACAATTTGCTTCTGAGATCATCACACCTCCCATTAGCCATTATGAAAAGGCCTCCTCTGGGGGGGAACCTGTTGACTTTCTTAAAGCAATATGCCCTTCCTTACCTGCTACTAAAACTTATTAATTCCACAACCCTGAAACACATCAATAATTCAGAGAGCCCAAGTGGCGTTAACAATCCCCTCTGGAAGGATTCATACTGGGTATTTTCCAGAGCCCAAAATAATATAATTTTAAGGTTTAGAGAAGGGCTAGGCTTTTCAAAAGAAATAATGCCCTTTAAATGACAAGGGACCGCTTTATTTCCAACCTCCTGTTTAAGCCTACAAAGAAGACTCCTTTGAAGTTAGAAGACTTTCAGAATCCTTGAAGGTATTTAGTTTTTATGTGGTAGAGGAGCTATACAACATACCCATCCCATTTATGTTTCTCATTCTGGTCTTCTCGTATGTTTTCATTCCCACAGGCAGTTCTCTAGACAAGGGCACCATCATCTCCTACCTAGATGACAGCAACAGCCTCCTAATTGGTCTTTTTGCCCCTAAATGTTCCTTCTCAACTTTTCCCACCATACGGCCAGATCCATCCTTCCAAATCACAAATGTCATCAAGTCATTTGCATGCCGTTCAGTCGCTCACTCATGTCCGACTCTTTTGCGACCCTCATGGACTGCAGCCCACCAGGCTCCTCTGTCCATGGAATTTTCACAGCAAGAACACTGGAGTGGGTTGCCATTTCCTTTTCCAGGGGATCTTCCCAACCCAGGGATAGAACCTGCATCTCCTGCATTGGCAGGCAGATTCTCTGCTGCCTGGGAAGCCCCATCAAGTCAGTATCCTGCTTTTAAAAGCCTTCAGTGGCCTCTTGTGTTATGTTATGGCCCACAGTTTGGGTCTGTGAGGCCCTGCCTAGGCTGGGGAGGGCTCTCATTGCTAAGTGGCCACGGGATGTCCTCTATCACAATCCTCATCATGTTTTGTTGGAACTATTTTTAGTGTTTTAGTGACAATATATGTTTACTGATTTCTCTGGGAGGCTGGGGCCTCTTCTGTCGTGTGGCTCCACATTTCCTCACACTTAGGAGGAGGTCAACATACTTGGTGAGTGGCTGTTGTTTCTTCAGTGTCTACCAAGGCAAGTGGACAGAAAGAACAAAAGCTGGCTTGTCTCTGAACTGCAAAATACTCTACTCTGAAAAGTCCCAGGCTTACATATATCAGCCTCTGAATTCTTTTTTGGGAATTACTAGCACCCATTATACCAGAGAGCCAGTCCGATGGGGTGCTTGGTGGAGAACTAGATTTTTGGCAAGAAACATTTGTCTTTTAAAGTGACTTATGATTCATTGACCTAATCTAGCTCAAGGTTTGGTGAATATTTTCTGCACTACAGATCAGAACAGGTGGCTTGAGAGAGAATGTGGGTTACTTTCTGGTGAAGGTGTCAGCTTGGAAGATGAGGTTTGGAGGAAGAACATTGGAAATTAATGGGACATTCTTCATGACTATGACAGAAGAAAGAATATTGGAAATGTGGATTAGGCCAGGAAATAAAAAATCCTGGTTCTGCTACTTACTACAAGTGTGATCCAGGCTGGGACACTCAACTTCTTCAACTTTAATTTCCTTTTCCAATCAAATGAGTATAATTCTATCTGTTCCCTTAAAAAAAATTCACAGGACTCACTTAAGACTCATGGATGTGGAAAAACTTCACATAGTGGGAAAAACATTCACCAAATAGATGGTGACATTATTAAACTTAATCCATCTTGAGGATTCCCCTGATGATGATCATGTGTGAAATGCCTATTTTAAACAGGCTCAGATTTGTGACTCTTTCTTGCTGCAATAATTTTATTCTTGGTTGAAGGCCAGTATGTAAAATTCAAGGAACCTTGCTTCTCAACACCAGGCATCCATTGGATGGGCCCCACAATCACCTTCGCTGTATTTGGCAGAGATATCCCAGTTGAAAAGCGTTCAGTCATTTAGGTTGCCCTAAAATCCTTTCCATGAATTTTTAAACAGCAGTTGCTATCTCTTATTAAAAGCCAATTTAGTCTTTTTCTTTACAGTTTCAAAAATTAGCCTGGCTAATGAAGTCCTTCTTCAAATTAAGGGCAAGGCTAAGAGTATGATGATAAAACAGCACAGCTAACATTTACTGAGCACCATTCCTGCCCACGTGCTGAACACTTTACATTCACTACTTTACTCAATCCTCATGCCAACCCTATGAGGCAAGTTCTGTTATCATGCTTATTTTATAAGGACTCTTGAAGTGAAGGGAGGGAGGTCGGTCATTGAATTCATTAAGTGTTGGAGTTTAGATTCAAACTCGGGCAGTCTGACCCCGGAGTATGTGTCCTTAAGCACTGAGCATATATTTGGTACCCAGTGCTGTGTGAGGGCTTAAGGATAAAAAGACGAAGATGGCACAGTATTTCTCCCCTGGGAGCTTGGAGCTTTTCTGGAGCACACGTATCTGATCATTCAGACTTCTTAGAGCTGCTGCTGCTGCTGCTAGGTCGCTTCAGTCGTATCCGACTCCGTGTGACCCCATAGATGGCAGCTCACAAGGCTCCCCCGTCCCTGGGATTCTCCAGGCAAGAACACTGGAGTGGGTTGCCATTTCCTTCTCCAATGCATGAAAGTGAAAAGTGAAAGTGAAGCTGCTCAGTTGTGCCGACTCTCAGCGACCCCATGGACTGCAGCCTACCAGGCTCCTCCGTCCATGGGATTTTCCAAGCAAGAGTACTGGAATGGGTTGCCATTGCCTTCTTCCCTTCTTAGAGCAGTGAGGCCTTTTTGCAAAATTAGGTACCATCAACTTAATGTAAATGGCAAGAATTACTTTGCCTGTAGGGAACACTCTGCAAAGATAAAACTTAACTAAGTCAGGCCTTCTCTGAAGAGGGGGAAAAATAAATCCAAACAAACCGACCATTTACTCCCTGAGGTCAGAGGTCTGTTTTCCCCTCATTTCTCCAGAGCCTGGTACAGTATCTAGTGGGAATGGAGTTCTTAAGATGTCTTAGGTGGCTCCAGGGTCTCTGTTGCTTCCTGTCTAAGACCACCCACCCTGGTTCCCAGCAACTTAATCCTGATGGACCAGGGGCCACAGGGATGGGCAGGGTGACATGAGATGGGGCAGAAAGGGTGTATGGGAAGGGAAGGATAACAGCACGATGGCAATGTCACAAACAGATTGAGCACTTGCGGGCAGGGAAGAAGGACACTCCAGGTATATCAACCGTCTCGTTATCAAAACCCTGCCCCCGGGGCAGTGGATGCTGTGACAAGTCCGGGATGTGGCAGCCTTGGGACGCCATGCTTAGAGGGTACATGTGTATTTCTAGATGTACATTTCTTCTGTTATGCCCATACACAAACACACACACACAAACACAACAGGAAAATAGAGGAAGACCATACCTTTAACTACCCTATCCAGATAGTGCGCTTGGGGAATAAAAGACAGCACATTTAAGGTAGGATCCAGAAAGTGCAATACTGCCTGTCACACAACCATGCCAGGTGCTAAGGAGACAAAGGGGCCACACCCCACATCTGGGACAGACCTGCCAGGGAGAGGAAAATAAAACCAAAGACAGGACAACACGAGAGAGCAGGAGGGAGAGCAAGCGCATTCTCCAGGAGGGGCCAAAAGGAACGTCAACCCACTCTGGGATCCAGGCGTTTGGAAATGTGATCATATAAACAAGAGGACATGTGGATAAGGAAATCGGGAGGAGGAGGAGGATGGGAAGCTGCGAAAGTGGCCATGCTCCTGATCTGTCAGCTTCATGGAAAACTAGCACTTTGTCTGCCCAGAGCATCGTCCACCTTCCCTTTGCTGTGGGACGAGAGTGAGGGAATCCTGTCTGGGCAGAGGTGCCCGCAGAAGGTTGGGGTTTGGAGACAGGCAAGATGTGAGTTATCTCTGATATGCACTAGGGGACTGGGTTGAGTCTTTGGTCAAATATACTGCTAGCCTATATGCTTGCCACTCCTGTATTTTCCATGGACACATGTGCCCAGAGGAATGCAGAATGCTTGGTGTTCTAAGTGAGATGCGTCTCTCCTTTGTGCCTCTTACACAGAATGTGAGGTGCAGGTCAGTGGAGGTCGCTGTGAAAGAAAAGAAACCCTGACCCCTTCTCAATTCTGATAAACTCAAAAAGGTATTTAGAATGATGTATGCTTTGTTTTCCAACACATACGCCATTGTTACAATCATACAGCACCACTGGGGGGTTATATTCAAGCAGTGAATCATTTGGCAATCTGAGGTTTTGCTTATTTGTGAGTGTGTTAAATGTTAGTTGCTCAGCTGTGTCCGGTTCTTTGCAACCTCACGGACTGTAGCCCACCAGGCTCCTCTGTCCATGGAATTCTCCAGTCAAGAATGCTGAAGTGAGTTCTATGCCCTTCTCCAGGGGATCTACCCTACTCAGGGACTGAACCCGAGTCTCCTGCATTGCTGGCAGATTCTTTACTGTCTGAGCTACCAAGGAAGCCTATTGGTGAGGATGGGTGTCCAACGAGGCTCTGAAATAAGCCTGCTGTGCATATATGTGGATGCCTGGCTGTGTGTCTGGAGCAGGGCAGACCTCTTCATCCCCAGCACGCATCAGTCACAATATCTCACCTTCCCCATTAGGCTGTGGTCACAGTCTTTGGAGGGGCTTCCCTCACATCTCCCTCTCTACAGCTCCCTCACAAGTGCTCCCAAGAAACTTGGGGAGACGGCCACCTCCTGAAGGGCGGATGTTTTCAGCCAGGCTGGCCCCCACACTTAGCTTGATTTCACACGTGAACCAGAAGTCCATAAGAGAGGGCTCAACTGCAGTGGTGAGGCCTTATCTGGAAGCCCTAGGGTTCTATAAACTGTGAGAACATTCTTACTCTCTTCATAAAAAAAAAGGCATAAATTTTATGTTTTCAATCCTCTGGACAGGACAGATACTGTTGCTGTTCATCAATATATATTTGCCTCTAAAGGCTCGTGGATGAAAGGCTATGTTCTTAGTTCAGGCCTCCTTGTGGTCTGTGCTTCAAGATGAAATACACTCCCAGAGGCTGCAGAGCCAAGTGGAAAATTGGGAAGAGGAGTTTAAAGGGGTCTGTGTTCTTCCCCCTTCATTCTCAAAGATCCTGCAGAGTCCATGAGCTCACAGGATGTCAGGAGGAAATGCGAAGGGGAGTGGTGTATTACGCAGGACCGAACAAACAAAACTGTGGACGGACAGACGGTGAAAAACAGGATCAACCCGCATGGAAAAACAAGCCCAGGAAGCTCCTCTGGAGAAGGCGAACTCTTTCTTGATGTTTGGTGCTTCTGCAACCTTCTTCTTAGTCAAGTTTGTTCATCTAAGTTTGCAAAGTGACCCGAAATTGCTTAGAGGTCATCTCCCGGGATACGCCATTAGAGAGCCATAACATACAGGATTTCTTGGCTCAGCTGGTGTTCTTAGCTTTCTGATCTGCAGAGTTCTGTGAAGGGTCCTAATCATATATTCTGGTCATAACTCTGAACCCAGCTACAGACGAGATGGAATGAGCCTAGACTTCTCTCATAGGGCTGGCAAGGATGACTCAGCTGGATGAGACACCACTGTTGGGATCCAAATGGCTATAGAGCTGTGCAGCATCCATGTGGAGGGAGCTCTCAGACCATGAAAAATGTTGTCTCCAAACTCAATGGTGATGTTGTGGCTCTGGTGATGAGTCAAGATTATATCCACTCTGCAGACTAATCTCCCCAAGTTCAGGGGCTGACCTCAGAGAGCTCTTGTTCTCTCTTCTAACGTCATTTCATTTATAAGAACTATTTCGTAATAAAGTTCTCTATTAAGCGTGTTTTTAGTACCTTGAACAAATGCTTACTAATTTCTTAGATACAGGCAGGAATGGCAGCCGGTGTAAGTGACAGAGGCAGACTTAGGTTGCAATCAACATTGTGGGTTTCAGGAGGCAAAAGTGGGCTCCACAAATCCTGAGATTCCTTCCCTACAGAGATAGAGACCTCAAGCCACACTGTGAATCCAAATGCTGATAACAGCCAGTCAACACCAAGTCCAAGGGATGCAGAACAGAGCTTTCTTGACTCTACTAAAAATGAAAGTGGTAACTGGGTCTTTGAAGTCCAATGTCATTTACTTATAAAAGGCTTGTGCAGAAGTCCACGCTGTTGTTTCTTCTACTGTTTGAAAATCTTGGCGCCTATGCCCTTGAAAAGAGTTAATTAAAATTTCATTGTGATTTTAAAGCACTAACTGTAAGAAAATATGATGTCAAGTCCCTAGGCTTGCACTATGGATGGTGGATTCAGGGCTTCCCCAAATTCCTTCATCTTTTTCTTCCAGATTTTAGGATGAAGACGATGGGAGTAGAATCAGTTTCCTCTCGGACGATGATTGTCTTTTCAACATTGTACACGATTCTCAAGCTTCTGCTATATTCCTGTCACTATGCAAAAAAACTGGAAACCGTGGAAGCACACAGTTATTTATAAAACAAGTTCTGGGCCTTTGACAGGCGGGAAGTCTGTGAGGTCTTAGTTCTCTTTAGTATTTCTATGACCTGTGACATGAAAGCTTCTTTCCTTTGCTTGCTTGTACCAATGGAAGTTTCTAAACATTTCTCTTGAGATAATCCCAATAAGCTTTGGGGCCCCTTATCAAAGGCTGTGAAGAACATGGCAAGAAGCTTCTTCACTCTTATCCTCCAGGAGCCTCAGCTGACTCTAACAGTTGTATTGTGGGTACGTGTTAGGTCAGATGAAACAAGGATCACTGTGATAGGTGATGACAACTGGGGTGGTTACAGTCATCTGAACTTCTTTCAGATGGATGACAGATCATCCAAGAGATACTCTTGTTAAGTTCTTGGATACGTTAATGCTCTTCTCTCTTTGGATAAAGGATCAGTGAGGAGTAAGTAGCCCATGGCACCTGCCCTGAGAGGGACTCACAGAGCTCACTAATTGGTCTCCAGTTTCCCACTCCTATCACGTGTGGGCTGAGAGCTCCCAGGAGCATCAACTAATCAAGCTCCTCTGCTGACAATGTGGGGGCAGATCCCTGTCCATGTCCTCTTTCTCCTTGTCAGCATTTGTCCTGCAACTCCTGGGTCCTGATGTGAGAGCACGCCTTTGAGGAGGCAGAAGGCAGGAGGAGAAGGGGATGACAGAGGATGAGATGGTTGGATGGCATCATTGACTCGATGGACATGAGTTTGAGCAAGCTCTGGGAGTTGGTAATGGACAGGGAAGCCTGGCATGCTGTAGTTCACGGGGTCGCAAAGAGTCGGACATGACTGAGCGACTGAACTGTAAGCACAGGATTATCTCACAGATGCAGAAATCTTATGAATGCTTGTGAGTCCTCTTGCTTGAGGACTGTCTGATAACACAAAAGAAACTCAAGAGCGAACATTAAAAAATGGACAAAGGACTCCAGAAGATTGTGTGGCCTTCCTTTATAATTCCTCTGCATTGTGAAGTCTGGCTTTGTTCACTCCAGTAATTGCATCATCACAGTATTATTTTGATCTTTACTCCCAGAGGAGGATTTGTTTAAGAATCAGGATTTATAGGACTGGACAGCTCTCCTGAAGCCTAGTAAATAATTCTGTATATCTGGCATTTTGAACAATCACAGCTTTGGGGTCAAGGTTGGAATTTTACAAATGTAATCAGAAGCTAGCATTTCCCATATGTGTTTTGGGACTTTATAGTCAAGGGAAATGAATAAAGTAACCATCACAGAAGTGATCCAAAATGTTGATGTTTTCAAAGAAATAGGAAAAATTAAACACCTTCTTAAATTTAGCTATGATTTTCAGCTTTCTCTAATGAAATAGGAGGTCAAGCCCCAGACTTAAAAGATCCATAAAATTCTTGGAAAAGATGTCCAAAAATATGTTTTTGATGACTCTGTCTTGACCACATACTTGAGAAATGAATCCATGTCGCATCCTACCTTAACTTCTGGACTAGGGAAACTGGGTTCCCTTTACACTAGGGTGTGTTAGAAACAAGTAAGTGAGAGTGAAAAGGAAAATACCTCTTTTTATTTTTAGGAGCAGGTGATGCTGGATGTGTAGGTCTGTGGGCAGTGGAGGAGGGGCTGGAATATCAGTGTCCCTGCAGGCCTCCCCCAGCCCCCTGCATCCTGAGATCTGTGATTTGTAGATGGAGAAACTGAAGCCCCCAGCGACCATGCGGTCTGCCCACGGTGCTTCTTCACCAAGACCTTTCTTGAAGATGCAAAGAGATGGATAATTCCTAACATAAAGAATTAAGATTCAAAATATTCTTGTTTTCTGACAAGAATATAGTCATTAAAGAGGATGCCACTGCCAAATTTCCTTTCATTCTGAAACTAATCTATTTTATTAAAAAAAAATCTAGTAGTTTCCATAAAAGAAAAGGTGTACCCAGATCTCCAAAAGGAGATACTTAATTCCTGCTATATAATCTACTCTGGGAAATGTCACTGGGTTAAGAAGGTTCTTATGCTGGGGACTTGTCACAAGGAGTTCAGGCTTGTCTAAACTCTTTTACGCTGGTTATTAGATAATCAAGTCATTCTTTCCTGTTTATGGAAGGCAGGGGTGTGCAAATAAACAGCTCTGCTCTCTCTGGCGCCCACTGCATGGAGGTGTCTGAATCAGCATTGTGGGTTCTGGCATTTTCTCTTGTATAAGACAAAACCACATTGTAACATAGGAACTAGCTGAACTATAATCAACCCTCATATAATAAGGAAGCCTGATTACAAGAGAAAATTTAACATTTTGAATTTCTAACTTCGCAGCAGTAAGTTTTTGCTTTTCCTAAATGATCCTCACAGGGAGTGTAGTTCCCTAGAAATAGAAGAAAGTGCTTCTTGCTGCCATTAAAGATTAAAGAGAGGCTTCTCCTTCTCATTTCTGTTCTGAAAAGAAAAAAGAAGGCACCACCATTGTTTCCCTCCTTTGTATCTCGCAGCCCCTTCCCTTCTACCGACAAGGTTACTGGAGGGTTCCTTTGGCACTACGGTGTTGAGTTTCTGGCAGGAATGCAGCTGGCCACAGGCGAGACGCACAGAGGGCAAGCTGCCATGCGGGGAGACAAGACAGGGACAAAGGAAACGCTCACCACACAATGACAGGTAATAGAATTCCGGGCCAAAGTCCTTTCATCTGAGCCACTATGACTAGCCCATTGCTTCTTCAATGTCCTGTGACATTTTCTGGTATTTATGACTGTCAACCTTCCTCTTGAATCGTGTGCACTTTTACCTTGATGTATTTCTTATCTGGAGGGGAAACAGCATCTGCAATCCCAAGGTGGAATTTGCTCTTACAGAGTGACAGCCGGGTGTGCAGGGGAGATGGGAGGGCCTGCTTTGACTTCTTGGCATCCAAACAAAGGGATGCTCTTCAAGGCGGGCTGATGATCATCCACGAGACGCTAGACAGAGCACCGCTTGCCCCCAAGCCCTGCCATGAATCACCTGTGACTGGACGAGGGGAGACTTTCCCCAAATCCCTCGTCATTTGACTCAGATGAGATACTTTAATCTTATAAAAGTCTGACATCCATAAACCCTGTGCAACTTGGTGGGGTGAGCTGAGGACTCTGTAAGCAAGTGAGAGAAAACAGAAGGGTCTTTCTGGGCTCTGATTTTGGTTTTAATAAGCACGGGTCCCGTTCTGGGCTGGGAGCCTAAGAGGTCAGCCTGTCCTTAGTCATGCAGAAAAGCGAAGGTGAAGGGGGAGCCGAGTTTAAAGAAGCGGGCGGCCCTCCTGAGTGACTCGGGCCGCTTCTCTTTCAGGGGGTGTCCAGGGCTATCATGAGATAGGATGACTCTGACAGAAAGAAGCCACCCAGAGGCGCATAGGGTGGTAGCGCGGCACATTCTGCTATGGAAAAGCAGGCCGGGCTGCTGGCGGTGGTGGGAGCAGCTTTGCGCGCTGGTAAGAGCACTGGCTGGCAAACTAACCGTGGGACTCTGAGCGCCACTGGAACAGGAGGGCCCCAGCCTCTGGGAAGGACAAGAGCTGGAGGCCTCTGCAAAAAACCCAGGCTTTCACTGTGGCTCAGAAAACCAAGCCTCAAGTTCCCATTCTACTTCTTAACGGTTAAGTGACTGTAGGCCTCGGGTCCCTGAAAGAAGGGGATAATACACGTGCCTGCATGGGGTGACGGCTGGGTGTATGAAATGATGCAGTCAAAGCCCTTAGCACAGAACTGGCCACACTGTAAATACTCAAATATCAGAAGCCATTATTATTGATGTTAATAAGTATAAGGCATTCCAGACCCATTTATAAACAGAACGATGGGGTGGGGGCAGACATGATCAATAAAAACTAATTTCAGGCTATAAAACAGAAGGAATGAAGCTGTAAAAAAAAAAAAAAAAAAAAAAAACCATGAAATAAGAGGGAGCTCCATTTGTTCAAAATTCCTTCATCCCTCAAAATCTTTGGGGCTTGCCTCCCAGTTTCTGTAAGACTCAGGAGGGGACTTTCAGAGCTGGAGAGGCAGCCAGCGTCCTGCCTCCTAAAGCCATGTGCTCACCATCTGATCACAGATCCTTTCTTTAAAAAAAAAACACACACACACACACAAAAAAAAAAACATGGAAGGGGAAGAAGTTGAAACATACATACACAAACCAGTTGATTCAATAAAGACGTTTTGGTGAGTGTTCATTCCAGGATAATAAACCAAGCAAACGTCTGGCTGTGTTTAAAATCAACAAAACCAGCAGGAAAGGCAGAAAGAAGGGAATGGAGTGATCAGCTTGTTTTAAAAGCTGCAAACAGTGCTGCTTCAGCAGGGGCTGGTGCTGAGGAACCCCCTGGAGAGGGGAAAGGAGACAAAGGCAGACAGGACGGAAGCCGAGGACAGGAGTGAGGGGGAGGACCCCAGGCCTAATGGGCTGCAGATGTGGCCTGGGACCTGCGGGAAGCTTCCTCCAGGACTCCAGGCCTCTCTGGGAGTACAGGCCTAGGAGGCCGTGGTGGGGAGGGGTCAGTGCTAGAACCAAGACCTCCCAACCAGACCATAAATTTGATTGAATGGGCTACATGTAATAAGCAGTACGATGTGCCAGCCTGTGCTAAGCTCTTTACGTGCATGCTTGCCCCCATTTCATAGGTGAGCAAACTGAGGCTCCCAGAGACACTTAGACCTTGCTCACAGTTGCTCAGTGGTAGAGTCATCTGCCTCATTCTTCAACCCCAGCTCCGTAACACAAAGCGGTCATCCATTTGGCCTGGGCAGGGCGAGCCTCAAGGTATGCTACCAGCTGGTTGAGACCCAGGAAATGCAGGTTGGGAGGGAAAAGGTTCTGAATCCCCCGACTGTGAATTCAAATCCAACTGCTGTCTAGGACACGCCGACCATAATGTCGTCGGATGAAAGGACTTTCGGCCCAGCTCCCGCATGCAATGGGGGCCCCCCAGAGTGCCCGGCAGACGCAGGCAGCGTGCAGCCCCCGGGGAGGCCCGGCCCGGCCCGCGTACCGATGGTGCAGTGCTCGCCGTTCCAGCCCGGGCTGCACTCGCACTTGCCGTCACGGCAGGTTCCGTGCTCCGCGCAGCGCGGGTGGCAGGCGCGCTGGTCGCAGGCCGCCCCCATCCAGCCGTCCTCGCAGCGGCACGTGCCCCCCACGCAGACGCCATGGCCCCCGCAGTCGGCAGCACAGATCTCTGTGGGGCGGGGGGAGAGAAAACAGGCACTGAGCAAGCTTTTCTGGGGAACAAGGGTCACACTCGGCTCCCCTCCGCAGGGCTCCATGAGCTGTCAGGGTTCCAAAGGCTCAGGGCTAATCCCTGCGGACAAGGACCCCCTGAAAGAATAATTCTCCCTGCGGAGGCCTGTCCCCAGCCCCCCTCCTCATCAAAACAGGATGGCTTGCAGGCCTCTCCTCTCTTTGCTTTTCCCGGTGGCCAGCCTGTCCCCACTTTTGTGCTTGCCGCTTCCAAAAGGGACCGGCCTTTGGAACAGATGTGACGGGAAAGTCAGATTTAATTAAAACCCAGTTACGTGTGAAAACAAAGCGAGGATGAGTCCCTGATTGCCAAGTCAAGTGCTTGTGGGTTTGGCTGGGGTGTGTGAGGGGTTCTGGGCTTGTGTTTCACTCCAGCCTTGACTCTAACTGAGATGGGATGAAAGGGAGGTTGGCCCTCCAGCACCCCATGGGGGTAATTCTGGGTGGCTGTTCTGGGCTTTTGCTGGGTTTATGCTTTGTCCTCTTGCTCATGGGTTCACCCCAACTCCAAGTGCCATCGAAATGGCCTTTCCCATTCAAAGCAATACTGGCTTGGGGGTGGGGGTACTTCACAGCCAGAGTGGAGTTGCCCAGCCCTTCACAAAGGCCCGATTGTGAGATAGTGCAACACACACACACACGACCTGATTCACAAGCCCCTCGGGCTTGGGGCCAGTGACATCTTCACGGTTATGCAGGCAGAGGCTGTGGAGGCTCTGAAAACAACTGCTTTTTAGGAAACCGGTTGAACAACTGGGGCCCTTGATGCTCTTGGCCAGGGCTGTGAATGGAGACTCTAATTAGATTCTGTGCCTTGTGGCCCAATGTTCTTCAAAAGAAAATCCCAACACCTTAAATTTCTTTCCAATTAGACTGATTGACACCCACATCAAGTTGCATTTGCCTATTACCCCTTCCAAGCTGTACTTCTGATTTCAAAGTTACTAACAGTTTAAGCACTTTTGAAAAAGGAAAGAAAATAAAATTAGATCTCAGAGGCTCAGAACTTTCATCTTAATCTACGAGGCAATGGCTAAAATGTTCAAGTGAAAAGGAGAGTGAAAAAGCTGGCTTAAAATTCAACATTCAAAAATGAAGATTATGGCATCTGTTCCCATCACTTCATGGCAAATAGATGGGGAAACAATGGAAACAATGAGAGACTTTAACTTCTTGGGCTCCAAAATCACTGCAGATGGTGACTGCAGCCATGAAATTAAAAGATGCCTGCTCCTTGGAAGAAAAGCTATGACCAATCTAGACAACATATTAAGAAGCAGAGACATTACTGACAAAGGTCTGTCTAGTCAAAGCTATGGTTTTTCCAGTAGTCATGTATGCATGTGAGAGCTAGACCATAAGCAAAGTTGAGTGCCGAAGAATTGATGCTTTTGAACTGTGGTGTTGGAGAAGACTCTTGAGAATCCCTTGGACTGCAAGGAGATCAAACCAGTCCATCCTAAAGCAAATCAGTCCTGAATATTCACTGGAAGGACTGATGCTGAAGCCGAAACTCCAATACTTTGGCCACCTGATGTGAAGAGCTGACACACTGGAAAAGACCCTGGTACTGGGAAAGATTGAAGGCAGGAGGAGAAGGGGACAACAGAGGATGAGATGGTTGGATGGCATTACTGACTCGATGGACGTGAGTCTGAGCAAGCTCTGGGAGTTGGTGATGGACAGGGAAGCCTGGTGTGCTGCAGTCCATGGGGTTGCAGAGAATTGGACATGACTGAGTGACCGAACTGAACTGAAAAATACCCAAGAGTTAAAAAAAGAAAACAATAGTAAGAGTGTCCGTATCTGAGGTGTTCCTACACCTGACATCTTGGCCAGCAAACTAGCTAGACAGGGAGGGCGTGCCTACGGTACCACGCCAGGTTTCTTGGCTACCCAGAGGAGAGAGAGGCTGCTGGGAAATGTGAGGAAAGAGCCCTGACCTGGAGCCAGGGGATTTGGTCTCTACGCCAGGTTCAGGAGCAGAAGCTCTGTGACCCTGGTCAGGTTCCTTGACTTTGCTGGTGATGCTGCCTCTCAGCATTTCTACTGCCCATCAGGGCCAGTAGAAGTGGATAATGAGAAATGGTGTGGCAAGATCACTAACTCAAAAAAGATTTCTCAGGACAGTGATGGATGTCACTGGATGTCCAAGGACTGGGTTTGCAAGGTTCATGCCTGCTCAGCCACTGATCTGCTGCGTGACCTTGGGGAGGTCACCTGTCATCTCTGGGTGTCAGCTCCCTCATCAACTGCAGGGGGAACCAGATGGCAACTGAGACCTGGGAGTCTCCGATGTAAACATCCTCCATGTTGCACAGCATCATCCATCCCCAGGGCTGGGCCCCTCCTCCTCTGAGAAGTCGCCCACGATTCACCCAGCAGCGGCTGTCTTGCTTCGATGCCTTTCCAGATGACATGGTAGACTGCTCTTCCATTTCTGTGTGTGTCACAGTCAGACACAGGACACCCTGAGGCTGGATGAATTCTGATCGCCTCTGGGCCTGATACCCAGCATGGTTCTTGGCACAGAAAGACCCTTAATTAAGGTTTGTTGGATAACAAATCCATGAGTGCCTGTGGTTACTGGTGCCAAAGAATATAAAACAATTCAGGTACACCCTGCTCAGCCTGGCTGTCAGTCAGTCCAGGCCTGTCTGTCTGCTGTGAAAACTCCCTGAGTGAGGGTGCGGCTGTGGAGCAGTGTCAGGACAGCCAGCAGCCCTCCAGGAAGGGGGATTTCTCAAGGTGTTCTTCAAGCTTCCTTCCCTTCTCGCTCCCATGGACAGCGTGCTGGACTTCCCTTAAGATGAAGACCAACAGTCTCGGGTCCCTGGGCCTCCCCATGTCTCGAGTCTGAAATTTCTAGCCCTACGGCACAGCGCTACAAGGACATCCACCCAGGTGCCTCTGGAGGCGGGCCCGTACTCAGAGACCTCCACCTGAGACCTCCACCTGAGAGCTTGAGGGAAGGTCAGCTTAGCCTTCATTTGGGTTTACTTAGCGCATCTCCCAGGCGGCAGTTTATGGTGTGAAACTAAGCTGCAAACAACGCTTCTATTCACTGAGGTGTGAGCCTGGAGAGGACAGACTGCATGGGCCAGAGCCTTGGTGTTGGGGGCCGTGGGGCACTTGAGGTTCATAGTCTCGGTGCTGGGGGTCGTGGGGCACTTGGAGGTCACAGGGTTGAGAGCAGAAGAGGCAGGTCTTCCCCAGCATTTGAGGGTCTCACTTCAGGTCCTCACTATTGGTTAGTTCATTCTTTTACTAATTAACCTGGAGGCAGTGTGCATGAAAGACCTAAAGACTTGGGATCAGGTATGACTCCAAAGCTTGGTTCTGCCCACTGTGGAATCTTAGACAGCAGATTCAATTGCTCTGAGCTTCACTTCCTTCCTCTGCAAAATGGGAATGGTGACAGCACCCACTCCAGAGGGGACACAGCCCTGATAAACTGATGTACAGTTTATCCTGATTTAGTCCACGCCTGCCTGCTTTGTGCCAGAGACTGTGCCTGGTGCTAGGAACACAGAGCTTGATAGGACACAGTCTCTGCCCCCAGGAGATCGCTGAGCAGAGAAAGCACAAACTGATTGCTACGATCATCTGAGTGATTTACAGCTGTTACTCACTTCGGCACCTTTCTGCTTATGTGCAATGAATAAAGAATCCTGGATCTTAGGATCAGACAGATTCGGGATCTGTTCTTGGCTTTGTCCCTTACTGGCGGGGTAATCTTCAAGGTGCCAGTTACGCAGTTCACTAAATCTCGATTTCATTTCTGTAAAATGAGGATAAATAACTCCCACTTCACCAATCTTATAGGCCTGGTGTTAGATCAAATGAGATAATGTGGGGGAAAGTCACTTCTGCTTAATACCGTAGCACTTAAATCAGGTTTCACAGTTCACAAAGCCCTTTTCACGTACAGTTCCTCAATTAACTATCACAGCAATGCTGTGTGAACACTTGGCTATTATCCTTCCAAGAGGTGAGGCTCCTGAGACCCAGAGCACATAAGGGATTCGACAAGGTCGAGTGTTCTCTGGTCCTTTCGCCTCATTCTGACAATCCTCAGCACACCACTGCAGGACAGACGTTTCACAGATGTGGTCCCAGACTGGACAGGGGCGGGCTCTCCTCCAAGCGAACCTTCTGGTTCTTCCAGAAGATGTGCCCCTGTTTCTGGTCTTGTTGCTTATCCTTCATTATGTTTCAGGTCAGACCGACCCTGGCTGTGTGTGAAATGCAATGAGATTCTTTACACAGAGTTTCCCCCATCAGTCGAGCCTACTTTTCTCCTCTAGAGACCGCAGGGCTGTCCCTCCAAACAAAATGGTAAACATCCGTTTACCACCAGTTTACACGAGACATGCTGCCCTGGCACGAAGCTGAGGTTGCCTGGTGGCTGGGTACCCCTCCATCAGTCCTTTTACAAGCTGGGCTGTGAGCTCTTGCACATTTTAATGGAAGGGGCCTGAACGGGGTGACCGTGATGTTTATGGGGTGCAACACAGTCTGTCGGTCTGAGGTTCTCTTCTGAAGATGCACTTCCCGCCTGAGTGCAGGAGACGCGCTGCCTCGTGGAGGGAGCGGAAGCCTGAGACTACTTTCTCGTTCAGCCACAAGAGGCAGGCCCGTTGTTATGCTTTTATATTCCTCAATTATTATTATTTTTTTCTCCTTGAAATAAAAGGAACTGCTTTGTTTTTCCTTTTTCGATTCTGCTTTGGCATTAAAGCAGATGTAACTTCCCGGAGTGGTTGGTGAAAACCAAACAGAATGATGCGAAAGAATGTGCTTTGAGCTCTCCTGCACCTTTTACATAATGTAAGTGGCACTCTGTGAACGTCCGGTCAGAGCTCCTACAGCTCAAGTTTCCTCAGTTGTAAACTGTGGATGACACTGACTACTGCAGAGACTTGTTTGCCGAATTTCTTTGCTCCCAGCGGGCACTGGGGGATCCCATGGTGAGCATGACAGACACGGCTCTTTCCTGACTCTAAGAAGTGACATCCTAGCATGGCAGATGCGTGTAACCTAATGCAGTTAAATGAGTTAAGATGAATGGAAGTGAAGCTTCTAGCGTGGAGCCTGGCACACAGTCAGGATATAAACCGCACACACATATTCATATAAGAAAGGAAACGGGGTGTGGTGCAATGCGGTTCAGATGTGAATTCTGACTTATGTAACGTATCTGACACAAGCAAGCATGTGATAAAGGCTAGGGGACAGTCACGTGATTCACATCAGTACTTTCTGACAAAATGCTGGAAGACTGGGGCCTGGTGGAATCCTTTGATGTACTATAGGGTACACAATCCACAGAGTAGACTTGGGTTCAGACTTCGGCTGCCCAGTCTCCTTGGGTTCTCGTGGAGTCCTTGGGAGAACTGCTTAATCTCTATGCATCATATATCTCCCCCTAAATGGGGAGAGCAGTAATGGTCCCCTACTGAGTGAGTGATAATGGAAGGAAAGGGCAAATGTGTAACTTGTTATGACATGTGCTCTGTAAACTGTGCCATGTACATTCTGTTATGCACACAACTGACTGATGGGGACCCAAAGGTGTCCTGTTTTTCCAGTAGTCATGTACAATTGTGAGAGTCGGACCATAAAGAAGGCTGAGTACTGAAAAATTGATGCTTTTGATTTGGGGTGCTGGAGAAGACTCTTGAGAGTCCCTTGGACAGCGAGGCGATCAAACCAGTCCATCCTAAAGGAAATCAGTCCTGAATATTCATTGGAAGGACTGATGCTGAAGCTGAAGCTCTAATACTTTGGCCACCTGATGTGAAGAGCTGACTCATTGGAAAAGACCTTGATGCTGGGAAAGATTGAAGGCAGGAGGAGAAGAAGATGGCAGAGAATGAGATGGTGAGATAGTGTCACTGACTCAATGGACATGAATCTCAGTAAACTTTGGGAGACAGTGAGGGACAAAGGAGCCTGGTGAGCTGCAGTCCATGGAGTTGCAAACAGTCAGATATGACTTAGCGATTGAACAAAGTCAACCAGACACCCAGTATCAGTCAGCTCTGAGTCGCCTGGAAGGGGTGCACCTCCCTCAACAGCAAACCAGTCTCTAGCAGGGGCCTCAAACTTTGGGTGTGAAGTTACACAGCACAGCACCGCCAGCCAAGACAAAACAGCCTTCAAAACCATCTATGCGTGTCACTCGGCTTCCTCTTGAAATCAGGTGGAAATCCCTAACTGTCCCAAAGTTCTCATTCCAAGTCTGTAAAGCTCTTGACTCAACTGTGCAGGGCCTTGGGGACAAACCAGGTCAGGCCCAAGAACACCTTAGCTTTTCTGCTGGGAAAAGCCACACCCAGAGCACCTCCCCTTCCCCACCTGGCCTGTGCCCTGCCTCACTGGCATCTGTGTCTATCTCCTCTTTAGACTGGAAGCCCGCCTGCCAGCAGGCTCTAGCATTTATTCAATCTTCGGTCCCTGGCAGCAGGCACCAGACCTGGCACAGCATGTGCTTTCAATAAATATTTGCTGAAAGAACAGATGAATAAAAAAAAAAAAAAAACTCATGGAAGAGATGTTATATCAGTTGGCTCAACTCTACCTCAGCACCATATTGTATCAAATTTACTTGGTTAAATATAGTCACACAGGGGTTCAGTCTCCTTTGTATTTAACTTAGAAACTTATCTTCTCCAACATCCGACTGGAGCTTGCAACCTTAAAGTGTCTCAGTTTTTACACGCTCACTCACATCTTCCTTCACACCAATGCCCACACCCATCCCCTTTCTATGATGCAGAAGCAGGTGGACACATGATGAAGAGGTTGGGAAATATATATGGTTTGGCTGTTGGTTAACTGTGCTCCAAACTGTATACATGAGAGAAAGGCTGCCCCAGGCTCCTCTCATTAAATGTTAATCCCCATATGAACCTGGACAAAGCCTGGGACCTATCACAGCTATGTTTTAATTTGTCTGGATTTACTTTACAATCCTCTTCATTAAAATAACTGGCAAGGGAGACTGTGTCTTTCCTCCAAAGGGAGAGACTTATATATAATTTTCCTGTAAAATTTCTTCCACTTGGAAAGATGCTCAAAATTGACAAAAGTGGGAGATAGAGGGGACCTCATGCAATGATCTGTGCGCCTTCTTCCTGAGCAAGGAACAGATGTAGGTGAAGCTGTCTTTAAATTCCAGGGATGTGAAAGTAGAGCTGTGACCTCTCGGGAAGACTGTAATAAGTCTGTATGTGGCATTAAAAGGGATAATAGCGAGAACTGTTCTATTCTGCTTAGGATCTGAGTTTCTTAGAGTGATCTCAAGAAATTTTAGTAAGCGTTAAATAATTTTAAATGGCATCACTGACTCGATGGACATGAGTTTGAGCAAGCTCTGGGAGTTGGTGATGGACAGGGAGGCCTGGCGTGCTGCAGTCCATGGGGTCGCAGAGAGCTGGACATGACTGAGCGACTGAGATGAACTGAACTGAACTGAATTTTAAATGGTTTCCACTAGGACTTTCCGTTGCATCACTAGCTCATCTGGGTTAGTGCACAGTTTGGGGAATTTGTCTGAAATCCTGGTCCTTGAAAATTCCTTAGGGAATTTCTCATGAAGTCCTTGGATACTTTAAGTGTGTCCCCACACTAAACAGCATTTGGGGCAAAAAATAAGGGCAAATTATAGAACCACTGTTGATGGCACACAAATAGCATCTCACTAAATTCTCACAACACCCCTGCAGTTATATTTGTACTCCCTTATCATCACTGAGCAAACAGCTTGGAGAAATTAAGTGACTTGCTCAGAGGCAGTTAGCTAGAATGAAAGGTGACTATGATTAACACAACTCTTTTGGTCTGTAAGCAGCGGGATCTGGTTTAGGTAAAACCTCAGATGTAATGTGACATATGTCCTTATTAATTATGTATTATATCATCACCCTAGCTAGACTAGCGAATCTCTGAAATCAGAATCTGAGTCTCCTTTTTCACCCTGACTCAATGTTTACATTGTGTTCAGTACTCTTCCTTTCGTTTGTCTCTCTATCTGTCTTTTCAACCTCCATTCATCTATCTGCCTGTCCATTAGCCCATCCAACTGTCCATCTACCCATCATCCAATCAGCTATTCAGTCAACAGGCCATCTAACTGCCCATTCATCCATCCATCTTCCATCCATCCATCCGTTCACCTATCCACCCATCCATCTATTGTGTGACATGGGCAAGTTACTCCAACTTTCTGTGCCTCAGCTTTCTCATCCGCAAAATAGAGACACCAACATCTCACGCTCAAGTGGGACTGAAACGAACATCATGTAATGCGCCTAATGTCACGCACACCTTTTGCAGAGCAGCAGTAGTGTTAGTTGCTCAGTCGTGTCTGACTTTGCAACCCCATGGACTGTAGTCTGCCAGGATCCTCTGTCCATGGGATTCTCCAGATAAGAATACTGGAGAGGACTGCCATTCCCTCCTCCAGAGGATCTTCCTGACCCAGGGATCGAACCCGGGTCTCCTGCATTGCAGGCAGATTCTTCACCGTCTGAGCTACAGGCAAGTTCTGAATATGGCAACTATTTTATGTTTACGTTCTAGAAGAGCCAGGGGAAGGGGGTGAAGTTTGAAGATACTGGGGAAAGCAAGTGGAGGGTGTGAGCAACTGAGGTGCCTCTCAAGAACTGGAGAGGACTGGACGTGGAGCCTAATCAGGAGGACAGGCTTCCTGTGCCTCGTGCCCTCGGGAGAGGTGAGCAAAAGAGACCTGTGTGGGGCACAGGCAAGGATGATGAGAGAGCCTTAATCCATGGCCTCGGGATTCTCAGTGAAGGAGGACCCTCCACTGAGCAGGATGCTGATGGAGAGATATGGACATTTGAAAGAGCCCCTTGGGGACTGAGCACAAGAACTCACAAAGTACAGGATGAACTGCAGCTGGAAGGGCTCAGGAGAGGCTAAAGAGCGTGAGCACGATGTGATTTGGGTTGCAGCGCTCTGAGGCCTGGCCATAAGATCAGGGACAGTGAGTAGCTGGACTAACCCTGGGTTTTGCTAGGGGGATGTGGAAGACAGGTGCAGACATGGGGAGCTGAGAGTGATGGAAGAAGGCAGCTGGAGATGAAGGACCAAGGGGGAAACAGACGGGAAGGAGGGTGAGCCAGGAGATGCTGGGCAAGAAGTGGCTTGGACGTGGCCAGGGAATTGCCTTCAGGGGGGTTTAGGGGTAAGAGAGAAAAAGAGGAGGAAAACTTAGAAGGGCGGTTTTCACGGTCAGAGCATGAGAAGGCATCTTCAGTTCAGTTCAGTTCAGTCGCTCAGTCATGTCCGACTCTTTGCGACCCCGTGAATCGCAGCATGCCAGGCCTCCCTGTCCATCATCATCTCCCGGAGTTCACTCAAACTCATGTCCATCGAGTCAGTGATGCCATCCAGCCACCTCAGCCTCTGTCGTCCCCTTCTCCTCCTGCCCCCAATCCCTCCCAGCATCAGAGTCTTTTCCAATGAGTCAACTCTTCGAATGAGGTGGCCAAAGTACTGGAGTTTCAGCTTTCACATCATTCCTTCCAAAGAAATCCCAGGGCTGATCTCCTTTAGAATGGACTGGTTGGATCTCCTTGCAGTTCAAGGGACTCTCAAGAGTCTTCTCCAACACCACAGTTCAAAAACATCTATTTCTGTTTTATTGACTATGCCAAAGCCTTTGACTGTGTGGATCACAATAAACTGTGGAAAATTCTGAAAGAGATGGGAATACCAGACCACCTGACCTGCCTCTTGAGAAACCTATATGCAGGTCAGGAAGCAACAGTTAGAACTGGACATGGAACAACAGACTGGTTCCAAATAGGAAAAGGAGTACGTCAAGGCTGTATATTGTCACCTTGCTTATTTAACTTACATGCAGAGTACATCATGAGAAACGCTGGGCTGGAAGAAGCACAAGCTGGAATCAAGATTGCGGGGAGAAATATCAATAACTTCAGATATGCAGATGATACCACCCTTATGGCAGAAAATGAAGAAGAACTAAAAAGCCTCTTGATGAAAGTGAAAGAGGAGAGTGAAAAAGTTGGCTTAAAGCTCAACATTTGGAAAACTAAGATCATGGCATCTGGTCCCATCACTTTATGGCAAATAGATGGGGCAACAGTGGAAACAGTGTCAGACTTATTTTTGGGGGGCTCCCTTTCACTTTTCACTTTCACGCATTGGAGAAGGAAATGGCAACCCACTCCAGTGTCCTTGCCTGGAGAATCCCAGGGACGGGGGAGCCTAGTGGGCTGCCATCTCTGGGGTCGCACAGAGTCGGACACGACTGAAGTGACTTGGCATAGCATAGCAAAATCACTGCAGATGATGATTGCAGCCATGAAATTAAAAGACGCTTACTCCTTGGAAGGAGAAGGCATCTTAGAGATCCTCTAACCATCCTGTGGACAACATGGGCCAAATACAGAAGTGCAGAGTGACATGTAGGCTGGTACTTGAGCAAGAGCTTGATGGCTGCCTTAGGAAATGCTCAGGTATGGGGCCAGCCAGACAAATGCCTAAAAGAGGGGGTGGGCTCAGCCCTCTGTGGCCTCTCCTCTGTGCCTCTGGACAGGCTGCTTTCATGGTCCAGGTGCTCCTTTCCCCCAGTCTTCACATGTTGAACCGGGTTCCAAGGCTACCTCTTCCTTGAAGCCGCCTTCCCATTTCCCAACTGGAAGGGGCTTCATCTCCTGCCTTCCCAAAGCACTCTATGCAAACCTTTCTTTATCAGGGTTATCAGTCTACCTGTCTTACCTCCAGAACCCTCCCATCATCAGATTAGTCTCTGCATCCCACACTGAGTCTCATATAGAAAATGTATCCTTAGACTGCATCCATCAGGCTCCAGTGCCCTGAGGCAGGGTACTCCACGTAACAATTCAAGGCCCTGTGATTTTGCATAGGACAGAGGCCTTGATTTAGGCAAGCTGGGTATAAAAGCCAGCTCTGATACTTCCCAGTGCTGGGAAACAAACATTGCACATAGCTAAGTCTTATTTTTTGTCATTTCTAAGACAGCAGTAAAGACAGAATCTGAAAACTGAAAATATATTGAGCATCTACTATGTGACAGGCATCCTTCGATGCTGGGGATTCAGAAATGGTATTAAATTACTTCAAGGAACTCAAGTCTATCTAGGTGTATAAATGGGCAGAAAGCTGGCCACCATGCCTGGCACACAGTAGGCTACAATTTAACCTTCTCTTCCACAGGCCAGAAATCCCTGCATTTTCAATGACTTGGCTTAAATATAGCATCTCTCTCCCTCTTTCCCTCCCCCACAAAATTGGGCAGATGGCTTTTTAAGTCTCAGTGCAGGTTTCAGGAAGCAGCCAGAAGGGAGGGAGGCACAGGAAAAGGGCGTCGGACTCCTTCACAGTAATTAGTCTCCTTTTGACATTGAGGCCAAAGCCAAGTCACTCTCCTGTGCCTGTCACAGCAGAGGCAGAGCGGCTCCAAGCCGCACCTCGGCTCCTCAGGTCTAGATGGCAGGAAGCTAACGAGCCTTGGAGACCACATGGCCTTTCACCTCACTCAGGGAGCTCGGGAAGCTCTCAAACCAAGCAGAAAAGTGGATTCCAGTATGTCAGTGCAGAGCAGTCTCCAATCTATTCTCCCAGGACCAGAATTTCAAGCTTTGTGAAGCACCTATCACAGGAAGTAGGAAGCCACCACTACTCATCGTAATTGGAGGGTATCTGGCTTCCTGATTAGGGGAGTCTAAAGCTAGCACAGGGGAGGACTTCAGATAGTCTGACTTAGCTGAAGGATAACAAGCCAGGACTGGAGAGCAGAGAAGCCAAAAACGGTGACTGGGGTGTGGTTTTTTTTAGCTGGGGCTGAAACAATGCCCACGTAAAACGGCCCAAGTAGGTAACCTGAGAGACATCTGGTGTTGAGACCTCCAGCCCTGACACCCTTTTGTGAAGGCCTGCCTCTCCATCCAGTCATGTGCTCATCCATCTAACTCTGTCCTGATCATCTCCTCCTGGAAATCCCCTAGGCACCTCCAACTGCATGCCAAAATTAGAGAAAGCATGCTAAAGCCAAACCTGACCGTGTTGCAGATCTGCCTGGAACGTCCCAGTGGCTTCCACTGACAGACGAAATCTAAACTCTTTCAAGGCCATTCATGATCTGATGCCTGCTAACTTCCTCACCTCTGACTCCTCTCACTGCTGTCACAAACATCCTAAGCTAGCTACTCCAAGTTTCAGCTTCCCGGGTGGCTCAGTGGTAAAGAATCTGCCTGCCAATGCAGGAGATGCAGGTTCAATCCCTGGGTTGGGAAGATCCCCTGGAGAAGCAAATGGCAACCCACTCCAGTATTCTTGCCCGGGAAGTCCGATGAACAGAGAAGCCTGGCGGGCTGCAGTCCACGGGGTCACAGGAGTTAGACATGATATTGTGATAAAAAAGCGGCAGCAAGCTACTCCAAACCACTTCTCTTTCCTAGAAAAAGCCACGATCTGTCTCATCTATGTACCTGCTGTAAATCTTTACTTCCACAATGGGCTGCTGCAAAGTGCTAGCCTTTCTTCCATCTCTGTCAACTCAAATCTAACCTCCATACCCAACTTAAATCTCACTTCCTCCAAGAAGCCACCCTGATCACTCCAGCTGAAAGCAACTGCTCTTTTCCTGAACCCCGGTAGTATCACCAGGTCCGCACTGGTCATGATCCAATTTATACAGTGTCACCAAATGAAGTGGCACCTTGTCAACCTGATACATGATCCTCAGACAGTATCAGTGTAAATCTTCGAAGAAAGGAGAAAGTGTTAGTCACTCAGTCATGTTCAACTCTTTGCAACCCTATAAACTGTAGCCTGACGGTCTCCATGGCCATGGGATTTCCCAGGCAAGAATACTGGAGTGGGTTGCCATTTCCTTCTTCAGGGGATCTTCCCGACCTAGAGATCAAACCCAGGTCTTCTACATTGCAGGCAGATTCTTTACCGTCTGAGTCAACCTTGGTAACAGCCAATGGCAGAGTTATGCAGGGGATAAGCGTGGGCTCTGAACCCAGAGAAGTCTGGATCTGAATCCTTTTTTTCTCCAAAGTGCCTTTGGGAAAGTCACTCAAGCTCCCTGAACCCTGGTTTCCAGAGAATAACACCATCTGCAATGTCAGAGGCTTATGTATTTGTTGTTGGAATAAATCATGAAGCACATACATGGAGAAGCTCTGTAAAATGTAAATAAAATTTCCATTCAAAGAATAGTCAATATTTTAAAATTACAAGTTACCATACCAGCAGTTTGATTTAGGAAGACAGCCAGAGATTCTGTACAAGGTTATCAGCTTGGGCATCCAAACCGAAACCTAATTCTGAAGCCCAATTTCAGGAGGGCTTATATTTGGATACTGAAGAGCTCCAACTGTGAACAAAAATGTTCCCGGGCTGTTGGGAAAAATTCTACTAAATTACTAAGCTGCCAGCTTCCGGTTTATCAACCTTTACCTCTGGCAGTATTTAGCAGCACACCTCTTCGGGTCCAATTTCCCAGTCTTTGGTTAAATTTTAGGAACCGACCATCTCCTTGTGTCTCAGCATCCACACTACTTCCCAGACGACTGGTGGGCTCTTCTCTGCCTCCTTCCAACATACCCTCTGCTTTCTCTGCTTCACTGTCAGTCTCTTGAATATTTACTATTCTGAACTTCAATTTTAGACTGTTGGGAAGGGGCACGGGAAATGTCAAGTCTCAACGGATACGATTCCTTGGGTGAAATTCTAACCTTGGGTTTCCCCTCCTATAACATACCTATACAGAAATAGCCCAGCCCGATCATTTCCTTTGGATGTTTAATTGGATGTCAGTGCTGTGCTTTCTAGGCTGAGAAGCTGATGCGTCTCAGAGAGGGAACAATTCCTGCTACACAAATGAGACTTGTAACTGGGGAGAATGCTCAACACTGAATCTAATTTTCTCTCCCATCCATGAACAGAAGACAATTTCTCTGGCATTAAAGCATTTCACTCAATCTTTCTGTCATTAATAAGAATTAAGTTCTGTTCCCTCAAATCTAAACGTAATTATAGTTTGCCTCGTAAATAAAATTGAATTACCTTTTTCAAAATTTAGCACTAATGCAACTGCTATGTTTAGAGCTTTATTTGTTTTTTTTTAACTCTGTTGCTACTTTCAGCTTATTTTTTTTTTTTAAGCATTGGGCTTATTTTACTGTTGACTGTGACTTGATTTGGTAACAGAGCTTTTCTGATCTGTATCTATCTGGTCACTATTGTTATTAATTATGCTTTCTGTTTTGCTTATCTTTTTGGTAGGGGAGGACAGTATTAGAGAAGAAATTTGAAACTCAGAGGCTCTGAATTTGAATTCTAGAAAGTCCCTGTGAGTTGAAGTAGGACCTAGGCTAAGTTGCACTGACAGAGTTCTAGAAAGAGTCTTGACATGGAGTCTGCAAGGAAAATCTTCATTGGGAACTGAAACAGTTTTCAAACTGAGATTCACAGCAAGACATTCAGTAGACTCTGTGAATGGGACCCTGCCTACCTCTCTGGCCTCACTTCACCGTCTACCCCCAGGGCTCCTAGTCTCCAGTCAGGAGAGGAAGGACCAGTCTGTGCTTCTGCACAGGCTGCTCCCTCTGCCTGCACAGGCCTCCTCTCATTTGCCAGCAGGAGCCCTGCTTCGGTCCCCTCTGCCATCTGGCTTACAAGTCTCCATCTTGGGGAGGACCTTCCCAGGTGCACATGCCTGCCCTTGTGTGCCCCAACCCCGCCGCACACATGTCGGTCAGAGGTCTTAACGCCGTATATCTAGGTACTGCCTCCTGAATGGCTTGAGGAAGGCTGAGCCTTGATGCCTAGGCCCAGCACGAGTGCAGGGCCTGAGGAGTGCGGATCCTTGAGGCCCAGCACTCGGGGAGGCCAGGAAGGGCCGCGAGAGGATGGAGCGGACAAGTGTGCCTCTCAGCAGTGGGCGTCCATTGGAGCTCTGCTGGGATGCTCTGCGGGGGCTGTGCTCCTCTCTCGGCCCAGTCCCTAGGCAGAGTCCGATGCTAGCACCCTGGCGCCCTTGTGCTGGGGTTTGGGGATAAATGTGTTGGCATCTTAGCGACTCCTTGTTTAGACTTGATGATCAGAGTCGGGCAGGGGCTGGGGGAAGCCGAGGGTAGGCAGTTTCAGAAACCACAAGGAAACCAAGCTTCTGAGAAAGAGAGGTGTTCAAGGTCCTATAGACTCCAAGCAAGGTTTGGCTCCAAACCTTCAGCATATAAACTTTCCTCAGACTTCAACAGTTAGTGTCAAAGGACTATTTGGCTAATTTAGCTTTAATCATGCATTCTAAAAATATACATTAATACTTTATTTATTGAGCACTGAGTGCCAGCCACCATGCCAGCTTTTTATATATACAAATTAAAGCTAATTTGAAAAACAGCCCTGAAAGGCAGGTATCATTAGCCATATTCTTTGGATAAGCTGGATCTTAAAAATCTAGCTTGGTCCCACTCCAAATCCCATGCAATTCTTTCTGAGTGTACATGCTACCGCCAAATCCGTACCACTGAATCTCTAAAAGATCCCCACCTGTTATTCTATGAAACTCAATTGCAATGAAATGGTAAGAATCATAAACCACCAGCATGAGCATTTTACAATCCGAATCTCTGCCATGTACGGCTTCTATGAGCCAGCAACCCAAAGGAATAAAATGTAGCGAGAAGGCCCTCTCAAATAAAAGTCATTTATGGAAGACAAGATTGGAGTGAGCCCACAGAGCAGTGGAAATGAGGAATGAATTTATGAGGCTGAGGACTGAGATGACTGGGCTGGGGTGTCGGGGAAGGAAGACACGAGGGAGAGCCGGCGAAGGGGCAAGTGATGGGTTTAAGGGATCGAATCGGAAATGATATTCTGGAAAATGCCGCAGAGCCTGAAATCTTCCTTAGGAGCTGTTAGGCTCCGAAAGAAAGGTAGGCTTTTCCAATTTCAAGGACCATCTCAAAAGAGGTTAAATTCCTCCCCTTTTAGGAAGCAGCTCTGAGCCAAGAGGCTGAAAAGCCAACTAAAGCACTTGGGGGTGGGGTAGGGTAGGGAGGGAGTCCTTCTGCTCAGCGGGGCTGCTCACTGTACCCCTTTATGCAAAGCTGAGGAGGCATCCAGCCCTGCAGGGCCGCTCCCTGGGGAAGAGGGCTGGAAGGAGGTCAGATGATGCCATTCTTGTCCAGGATGGGTTCTGCCTGGCTGGCCCTGCACATGAGTGAGATGAACGTGAGCTAGGTCTGGAAAGTGAAAAGGGGCTCAGGGACTTGATTTTAGCCTTGCCGAGTGTAATGTGTGTGTGTTGGCGGGGTCGGCGGGTGGGGGTGGTGATGGAGCTCTCGTCGAAGGGATTAGACTGTCTGGCTGGTAGTGTGCTGGGATCTCCTTGGGCAGAGCCTTGAGAGGAAACTCCTCACTCTTCTTTGATAATTCCCTGCATGAGTCACTCATTCAGCAAGCACTGGAACCTATTGGCTGTCAGGCTGTGCACAAGCGAGAACCACAGACCTTGCCTTCACAGGGCAGACGGTTTGGCAAGAGAGGCGCATGTATAATACATCTCTCAGCACACAGAGGAGCTTAGGAGAGGCCCTGGAGCCGGATCTGGGTTGAATCTGTACCGTACCACTTGCAAATGAGGGGGTGCTGGTAAGGAATTTAACTCAGTTCTGAGCTTCAGCTTCCTTATCTGGAAAATGGAACTACTGCACTGACATCAGAGGGTTCTTATGAACCTTACCCAAAATCATGGTTGAAAAGCACTTAATTCAGCAGCTGGTAAATGGTGAGCATTAGTAAACCAATGACTCTTTAATTAATGCTTCATCCTGTGGCTTCTCAGGGGAAAAGACAAGATTAATTGCAAAGAAACCTCTTTGGATAGAAATAAGGCTTGACGTAAGAGCTGAGGACTTAGAGGGCCTACACTTAACTCAAACTCTGCCATGGATTAGCTGAGTTACTCTGAGCAAGTCATTTCCTCTCTCCAGCTCTTTCCCATTTGTAACACAATAGCAGTAGGAATCATCATCACATAATCATCACTAACCTCATCATTACCATCCTCATCATCACCATCACCACCACCACAACCACTGCCATAACCACCAACACCTCCATCAACACCATCATCACCATCACCACCACTAACACCTCTATCAACACCATCATCGCCACAACCATCAGAACAACTGCTCCCAAAGACTGAGGCAGTGAAGTCCCACTGGGCCCAGAGTTCAGGGCGGAGGTGTGTTGGGGGTAGGGGCTGGGACATATAACTTGTGCTCTTCTAGGCCACAGGGATCGATTTAAACAGTTATCTTATATGGTTTGTCAGGAGGGAAGACCACAGCAATGAGGCAGGATTTAAGGGTGAATTTCTGAGATGAAATGGCAAGCCAAGCTGCTGAGAACCCAGGGGCCTGAGTAAACACTTGTATAAAATCTGACTTCACTGTTTCCACAAACCTAACTGAAGTGCTGGGAAACTTGTCAGCTCACATTACACTACAGGCTGGTTGCTGAGTGCAGGGCGTGTTGATTTAAGCTGCTTTCATTAAATCCTGTTCTCTGTGCCAAACAGGCAAGACACTCATCTCAGGCACAAGATGGGTTCTCCTTCCTAGGGGGGCCAAACAGCGGGGGCTCACTTCTGCCAGCCCCACCACCTAGAGCCAGTCCTTCAGGATGCGTCTCCCGGCCTGCGGCTCCTGACGGAAGGGCTCCGGGCAGTGCCTATGTGGCCTTGCAAATAACACAAATGGCGTGACTTGAGCTACCCTTGTCGGGGGTCTGAGTTGTGCCAACCATGTGCTAACCATTTGCCCTGCGTTTTCTCACTTAATCTGTACAATAAGCTCATAGGTAATTTACCTAAAAGGAAACTTAGGGTCAGGGAGGTGAAGCGACTTCCTGAAGCCACTCAACTAGGGGGGACCAGGTCCCTTGAAACAAAGTTCAGTGCCTATTCACGGCCCTGTGGCCAACTCCCTGAGCACAACGAAGGCAGTCCCTCGGTCATGGGGCATCCTCTTAGTGAGGCCTGCCCTGTTTAGTTGTAGGGCCCAAACTCCATCGTTTTCAAACAGCTTCCACTCGGTGGAAGTGCTGGTGGAAGGGAGGGAGGCGGCGGCGTGAAGTGCCCCCTCTGCAGGCGCTGTTCTTGTGCGCGCCTGCACTGCACAGCTTCATCCCCACATGGCCCTCCGAGGCAGGTATGGTACTATCTCCATCTTTTCTAAGGGAGTGACAGGCATGTCAAGTCCTTTTCCAGCGGCCCACTGCTTAAGACTCTGTACTTCCATTGTAGCACGTGCCGGTTTGATCCCTGGTCAGGGAAATAAGATCCCTCATGCTGCACAGCATGGTCAAAGGAAAAAAAAAAAGTCAAGTCCCTTGCTAAGGTCAGGCAGTTACCATGTGCAGAGCCAGGATGGAGCCCAGGCATGTACGGCTGGGACAGAAGGGAGAGAGAACCACTGGCAACATCAGTTTCACTAGCCTTCAAACCAGCATCTGTCAGGAAGTGGCAGCCGTGGGAAGCGGTGTGGGGTGCTGGGCAGCAGGGGCCAGGCTGGGCTTGGACTCCCAGCTCCCGCTGGGCGCCTCACGTAAGTTGCTAAGCCTCAGTGTGAGGATGGGGACCATACCACACCTTACTCTGCCTCACCAGCTATTGCTGCTTCCGTAGGGGGGGGGGGGTGTGTGTGTGTGAAAAAGAGAAAGACAGAGTGATCTTGGCATGCTGTGAAGCACTCAACAAACAAATTGTTATCACTACTTCAAGGGAAGAGGGGAAATCTGAAGTCATCTTTTAAATCCCCAGCCTCGTGGCAATCATGACACTGTTTTAGTCAGTTATAGGTCAGAGATTTAGAAACTGTCATCCGCGTTTCTGAAAGGCCACATTTCATCTTGCCTCATTAATATCGAGGGCTCTCACCACCGCGTGTTTTAATCATACCCGTAACATAGCTGACCTTATCTGAGCCAATATCATGTGCTAAGTGCTTGTATGCATTACCTTAAATAATCCTCTGAATAATGATTTCCCAAATACTAACCCCACGAGGTAGGTACTCTCGTTATCCCCATTTTACAGCTTGCAGGGGTGAAGCCACCTGCCCAAAGTTACAACCAGTAGGCAGAAGGGCCGGTGTTTGAACTCACGGCCGTCAGACTCGGGGACTCCTCTTAGCACACGGAGCTCCATGCCTCAGATTGGAGGCCTTGTACTTGATACCAGCGGTGGGGAGCAGGAGGCACAGAGTTTAGGAAGACGGGCCCCCACAGCTGTATTCAAGTTCTTTTCAGTGGGATCTTCTCTCTCCCTCTAAGGGGCCAACGAAAAGAATCCTTAGTGATCTCATTCAAAGTTAAACCTGCCTCCATCAGATGCCGTGGAGTTTCACTGGGGATTAACAATGCACAGACGGTTATATTTCTATCATAAATTAGCTCTGTGGCCATATAATGAACAATACAACCCAGTGTAGCTGTAAGAGGAACATTCATTATATTGCTATAAACAGAGCTATATAAAAAGAATTATTCCTAAGACTCCATGCATCTGCATTTGTGATGTCTTTACATGAGTTTTGCAAACAAAGTCCAAATTAGATTGCATGTGTGTGTATGCCTGTGAGTCGCTTCAGTCATGTCTGATGCTTTGCGACCCTATGGACTATAGCCTGCCAGGCTCCACTGTCCTTGGGATTCTCCAGTCAAGAATTCCAGAGTGGGTTGCCATTTCCTCCTTTAGGGCATCTTCCTGACCCAGGGATGGAACTCACAACTGCTGTAGCTCTAAGACTGGCAGGCGAATTCCTTACCACTGAGCCACCTGGGAAGCCCCTTAGATTGCATTTTAAACATCAGTTCTTCATTCACTGGGGAAAGGGAACTCCAAGTATCCCAAAGGCTTGAATGCTGCACAGGATCTCATCTTTACAAAGGTGTCAACCCATCTTTCCTGACCACTATCAAAAGTGTTAGTACACAAGATGATGAGCTGATCTGACCTTCACTTTGTTTAAACAGTGTGGTGTGGTGGGGAAGGTGATTTAGGGTGAAGAAATTGATCAATACCCACAGCTAACTTCAATCTAACTTCTTACCTAGATAATTAAAGGTAATGATATACTCTTTAACAAATCTAGAATACCTATGACTAAAAACAATGGGGTGAATTTCAGTTAAATCATTTGAGTATAAATAAGTCAAGTGGGCCTTAGAAAGCATCACTACGAACAAAGCTAGTAGAGGTGATGGAATTCCAGTTGAGCTATTTCAAATCCTGAAAGATGATGCTGTGAAAGTGCTGCACTCAGTATGCCAGCAAATTTGGAAAACTCAGCAGTGGCCACAGGACTGGAAAAGGTCAGTTTTCATTCCAATCCCAAAGAAAGGCAATGCCAAAGAATGCTCAAACTACCGCACAATTGCACTCATCTCACACGCTAGTAAAGCAATGCTCAAAATTCTCCAAGCCAGGCTTCAGCAATATGTGAACTGTGAACTTCCAGATGTTCAAGCTGGTTTTAGAAAAGGCAGAAGAACCAGAGATCAAATTGCCAACATCTGCTGGATCATGGAAAAAGCAAGAGAATTCCAGAAAAACATCTATTTCTGCTTTATTGACTATGCCAAAGCCTTTGACTGTGTGGATCACAATAAACTGTGGAAAATTCTGAGAGAGATGGGAATACCAGACCACCTGACCTGCCTCTTGAGAAACATATATGCAGGTCAGGAAGCAACAGTTAGAACTGGACATGGAACAACAGACTGGGTCCAAATAGGAAAAGGAGTACGTCAAGGCTGTATATTGTCACCCTGCTTATTTAACTCATATGCAGAGTACATCACGAGAAACGCTGGGCTGGAAGAAGCACAAGCTGGAACCAAGATTGCCAGGAGAAATATCAATAACCTCAGATATGCAGATGACACCACCCTTATGGCAGAAAGTGAAGAGGAACTAAAAAGCCTCTTGATGAAAGTCAAAGAGGAGAGTGGAAAAGTTGGCTTAAAGCTCAACATTCAGAAATCTAAGATCATGGCATCAGGTCCCATCACTTCATGGGAAATAGATGAGGAAACAGTGGAAACAGTGTCAGACTTTATTTTTTTGGGCTCCAAAATCACTGAAGATGGTGACTGCATCCATGAAATTAAAAGACGCTTACTCCTTGGAAGGAAAGTTATGACCAACCTACATAGCATATTGAAAAGCAGAGACATTACTTTGCCAACAAAGGTCCATCTAGTCAAGGCTATGGTTTTTCCAGTGTTCATATAAGGATGTGAGAGCTGGACTGTGAAGAAAGCTGAGCGCCAGAGAATTGATGCTTTTGAACTGTGTGTTGGAGAAGACTCTTGAGAGTCCCTTGGACTGCAAGGAGATCCAACCAGTCCATTCTAAAGGAGATCAGCCCTGGGTGTTCACTGGAAAGATTGATGCTAAAGCTGAAACTCAGGCACTTTGGCCACCTCATGCAAAGAGTTGACTCATCGGAAAGGACTCTGATGCTGGGAGGGATTGGGGGCAGGAGGAGAAGGGGACGACAGAGGCTGAGATGGCTGGATGGCATCACTGACTTGATGGACGTGAGTTTGAGTGAACTCTGGGAGTTAGTGATGGACAGGGAAGCCTGGCGTGCTGCGATTCTTAGGAGTTGCAAAGAGTCGGACACGACTGAGCGACTGAACTGAACTGAACTGAAACTGAGGGTGCTAACATATTATCCCTTAAACTTTGCATGTGTAGACTCTGGGGTGAACCAAATACCACAACAAAGCGTGCACTCAGTCATGTGTGTCATTCATTCATCCATCAGTGTTTACCAGGCAGCTGCTGTGGGCTAAGGGTATGCTGAATTGTGGGGATGTAGGGGTAAGAGATGTTTGCTATCCTCCTGGAACTTCCCGTCTCGTAGAGGATCTGATCAGAAAGACAGGTGGGGGCCATATCACTGAGCGCCCTAAATATTATATTGAATCTGGACTTCATCCTGGGACGAGGTGAAACCAAAGGCCCATCCCTGCAGGACTCAGGGAGGTACACTGTTCCCTATGGCCTTGCCTCTGTGATGTGAAGGTGAGAAGTCAGTGAATCACATCTACTGTAACTAACATGGTTAAGGGGAGACACTTTGACTTTCAAGGCCATCGCTATGAAAGGAATGGTGTGAAGATATGATGGACGAATCCTCTGTTCAGCTAAGAGTAGAAGTGTTGAGGCTGGAGTTTAGAGGAAGAAGAAAGCATTCAGGGATTTGGGTAACCACCCGCTGCATGACCAAGGTCAGGGTCAGGGCCCTGAACAGGACTGAAAGGTGCACAGGTCATAGTGAAACCTCCTCCCTCTCCATCCATGCTGCTGCCTTATTCCCCCCACACTTACCGATAGAACAGTCGTGTCCAGTCCAGCTTGGGTCACAGCTGCAAAGCCCGGTGTCTGGGAGGAAGGTTCCGTGGCCTGAACACTGGTCCAGGCAGGTGGCCCTGGGCGTCTCGCAGTTGGTGCCTCCCCAGCCCACAGAGCAGTGGCACTCGCCTCTCACGCAGACGCCTCGGCCCGAACACGTGGGGTCCATGCAGTCCACTGTGACACGTGGGGAGACAGCACTAGTGAGTACTGGACCGACCAGGCTGGAGGCTTCTTTAAACAAACTGCTATGCTTTGCACTGGAGCAGCTTCACACGATCAAGGAGAAGGACCCAGATGTCCACAGAAGTGTTGATAACACTTGATAACAGTGAAGCAAATGACTCTAGCAACAGTAGACCTGGGTTCTTGACTCCACCCAGTGGTCAACTGTTTATCTCCCGAGTCTCAATTCCCATGCCTGTAAAATACGGATACATAGTCCCACCTCTTGGTTTGTGGGTGCAGAGAGGAAGACATATATGTCCCTAACAACTGCAACAATGTAGAGAAAGACTTTGTTTCCTTCCCTTCTGTAGCTCGGCCTCCTAGAATACCGCCAAACACAAGGGAGGCACTTGAAACGTCATCAGAGAACAAACTATTTGTGTTTGCCACATTACGATGCAGTTTTATTTCTTTGAATGTGGGACTAAAATAAAGAAATTCCTTAATTTAAATGAGAATTTATTTTGCACTTAAATTCCCTTAGCTTGTGTCATCTTCCCCAGATTCTGGTGATTGAGACGAACTTTCAAGCCTCACTTCCCACACACATATTTGTCTGGAAGTGCATCCAGGCAAACATTTCAATGATTATTCAACATTACATACAGCGGCTGTGTTTAGCTTCTCCTCAAGTTGGGGGCGGGGCGGGTGGGGAACTACAAAGCTGTAGCTCAAACCAAGCAACTCCCCACAGGGCTCTTAGGGTGCAAGGCCTAAGCGGTCTCAAGAGACCTCCCCACCCCGGAAGGAGGGAGGAGAATATTGCGAGTTACCTGCTCTTTGCCAGTGTGCTAGGAAATGCTTCATAAACCTCATCAGGTTCCGTTTTCTCAGTGAGATAAATGATTTATAGGAGGACTTCCAGAGCGGAATCTGAAGACACGTCTGTCTGATTCTGAATCCAGTGGTAGCCCTGCCCCTGGGACTAATTTTCCTAAACCAAAGCTTTAGTTGTGGAGTTACACAAAGTTACCAGAGACCATTAATCCTCCGCCAAGCATTTCACAGAAAAAAGGAGAAGAGGCATATTAGGGGCTAACTTAGCATGTGGCTCCAGCGCACGTGAAAAGTGCAAAAAGAAGTAGAGATGAGACAGAATTGGCTAACGGCTGGTCCGTGTTCTCTAGTCAACCAAAGAGCTGTTAGATCACCCGTGCACTAGAGGGAGGGAGGGGATTCGATCTGTTTTGCAAGTGGAAGGGGAGAGTGAGGTCCCGGAGTGCGGTGGGGCTTATTGTGCAGCTGTTGTTAAGAGTGTTGATGGAGCTGCCTCTATGAATGTAGTCAGATTCTTCCTTACAGGGCTCATGAGAAAGCCATATGCTGCAGAGGAAATAATGTAGCCTTTGACCTCTGAAGTCCTAAGGTCAAAGGTCACAAGACAAACGGAAATGGGTCTATGACTATGGCTGTGTCACATATCTGCTTTGGGCTTCCATGCATAAAGCAGGTTTGGTAAAATTACCTACCTCTCAGGTTGCTATGAAGACCAAATGATACTGAGGCTTTGAAAGGGCAGTATAAACTGTAAACTGTTTCAAAGAATTTACCTGTCCACTCTACCAGGACATTCAGTAGCATGACTTGGGCAGATGGTGGTTAGCACTCATTTATAATTCAGATGTGCTTTTACTTCATCTATCAAGGGAAATTTTATAACCCTATGTACCTGACTTTTCCACAAGAGTCAGGAAATCAGCCGGAGTATATTAGAGTCACAGACACACGTGGACAGAGACTTTACGAAGAGCAGCATTCTGGGAACAGGTTGTTCATTTTGAGGGCTAGCTTATTAAGAAAGCTCTTTCACTGGGTTTTTAAAGGCACTCAGTGTAACTACTTGAGTGATAGGTAAGAAGATCAAAGGTCTGGAGCAACCACGGGATTAAAAACATGGCGACAATAATAGCAACAGTAACAACAGTAATTAGTGTTGAGTGTCTCTTCTATGCTATATCCTACTATTAAACCTTTTATATACATTGTCTGATTTAACCCTAACAACAACCTTTTGAGGTAGATACCACTGTTACCCTCGTGTCACAGATGAGGAAACTGAAGCACAGAGAGGTTAAATGACTTGTCCAAGATTACACAGTGGTTAAGTGGAGGAATTTAAATTTGAAGCATTCTCTCCTGGTACAAATCTCTTGCTATTTCCTTTGCAATCTTACTGGTTCCAAAATACATGTAACGCATGAATACAGACACAAGCACACAAAATGGTTAAAAATAGAAATCAAAAGAAAACGAAACAATGAAAGAAAGGGGCAAAGTGGAGAATTAATAAAGCCACAGGAAGGCAAAGAATCCCTTCTCTTGCAGTCTCTGGACACCACTTAATAATGGTTTACACATGACCTGCTGCAGTTTCTGTTAATTAAAAATGATAAAAATAATAGCAGTGATAAATTTTCATGACCTGCCTCAGATCCCAGGACCTCAGAAGGATTATTCTGGCCCATTAGGCTGCTAGGATAATTCCCCAGACCCAGAGAATTTTCCAATTTGACGGGAAATGACTCAGCAGTTCCTATCCCGAGACCTGTAAAGGTATTTCCCGTTCTGTGAGTGCCCGGACCCCAGCGTGGGGTTGAAGCTGTCTCTGAGGCGCCCTTGAGGTCGAATCTATAAATCTGCAATGTTAGTGGAGCAAGCCGAGAGGGTGCCAAGTTCAGCAAGAGGCCCTTGGCGTCACAGTCCTGTTTCTCAGACATAATAAGTCTGATGGGGACCCAGGAACCAGCAAAGTGAATCTGAAGTTCTCAGAAGCTGGTCCAGGCAGGGAAGAAAGAGCAGAAAGAACTGATGAGGGGCTACCTCCAAGCAATTCATCATCAATTAATCATTGCTTCGGGAGGTCAGCTTGGTAAAGCAAGTGTGGAGCAGCACAAAGGAGTTCTAAGGAGGCCTGCACCAAGGGGGCATAGCGGCTCCAGGAAACCTTGGCTGAACTGACTGAGGTTCCTGCCAGAACACGGGCCCAAAGCCAGGGTGGTTATCTATGCCACGGTGACTCTCTGCCGAAGGTCCCACGTTGACTGTGCATCTGTGTACCCTGTCTGGGGTCTCTAGGGAAGCAGGAACCTTAGGATGGAATTAAAATGATCTCTCTCCATCACACTGGGATACTTTCCCCAATACTATTTATTTGGTAGGATGCTGGGTATAACATGGGAAGATCAGCAGGCTTGGGGTCGGGGAGATGAAGAAATACGGGAGAAGCTGGCAGGGAGGTGGGCTTGGCTCTGGGCAGAAGACAGTCTAACTTAGTTTCTTCTTAGAAGAGGAGCCAAGCAGTCATATTTTGTTTTCCCCTTTGCAGAGCCTGCCATTCAAGCCAAAATTTCTGGCAGATGCTTGGCTTACAAATGAGATGATGGGGCCTGCATGGCCAGGCCACAAACACAGCTCTTTTCCCCAAATGTTCCACGCTTCGGTGGCCACACAAGCTACCCGAGGCACTTCAGGACCCGAAACACAGTGGCTCACTTTTCACAGTAAAATGTTGAGGTCTGGCCCCTCTGCCCTTCCCCCAGGCCCCTCTAAGCGTCCTCTCGGTGCAGTTCAGGCTTTTTTAAAAAAAATAATGGGACGATAAACTTCAAAAGAAAGAAGGAGAGAGCGAAAGAAGTCAGCTTGTTAGCTGATGTTTTATAAACACAGTGAAACCTATTAGAACAGACAGGGGATTGGGGGATCGGACGAAGGCCCAGGAAACCCCCACTCGAAACACAAGGAATCTGCAAGGATGCTTTAGCAGAGAAACAGAAATAAGAGGAATCAGGACCAGATGGCCCTTCTCAGAACAGAGACCAGGAGTGAAAACCCTTCTTTTCAAACAGTAATGTAAATCAAATTGCTAAATAACTTCTATCTCTCTGTAAGTGACCTGGCCCTCCAGGGCACTGCCCAGGGCTGGCTGATCAGGAGAAGGACAACTTCTCCTCCTTGACCCACTCGACACAGTGGGACCCAGGGTGGGACGGCCCCACGTTTCAGGAGGGATCTCTTCTTTGTTTCTCTTTCCTTCACAGCGTCTTCGCCTCAAGGGATGAAAATGAAAAGGGGAAGCAGACGAAGGTCAGCGTCATCAGGATGAGAAAGCCAACGCCTTTGTTCAAGGGAACCAGGCCCCTGGTTGAGCTCAGACAGCCCGAGGTAATCCGCATCAAAGTTAATAGGTCTGAATCAGGATCTCCAGTCACACTTGGGGAGCGCAGACAGCCTGTCTCTCAGAGGAGACGGATGCTTTCCAGACACTAATCCCTTCCCGCTCCCTGTTCTTTTAACATGGGCCCATTATGTTCTCTCATTTTAGGGGAAATGATGCTTTGAGAGGGGACTACTTATTATATCCCCAGTAGATTAGAAGACTAGCTCTCCCTGGAGCCTCTTGTACCCACTGGAGAAAGTGCCAGGGCCCTAGACAGTAAACAGTAGGAGGTTATGACCATTAACATCGCCCATCGGTTTCAAGGTCCATCCATTTCAAAAGGCCTTGGATACAGTGAATGGAGTGAAACAGGAAGCATGCTTCAGCTGTCTCCAGAAAGCTGCTAATGATATAGGAGCTAACGTTCAGGGAGCATTTCCTGTATGTCAGACACTGAGCTATGTGCTTCACATGAGTCATTTAATCCAGTCCTCACAATGACCTTCTGTGAAAAGGAATTCCCATTTTACAGATGAGGAGTCTGAGGCTAGTGAGTGTGGCAGAACCAGGACTCAAACTCACATCTAACGCCAGAGTGTGTACTCCTGACAGCTACTCTCTATTGCTCGTGATAAGACCCCTCCTCTCATCGGGAAATCCCATGTGGTAAGGAGGAGAGAGTACAGGGTTTGAGGTTGGAAGACCTGGGCTGAATTCTGGCCCTGCCATCAGGTAATGTTATGACCATGGGCGTGTTGATGCCCTTCCCCGGGCCTCAGGGTTCTCATTTGCGAGACAGACCAGTTTGGCTTATCGCAACTCGTTAGGTTTTCTGGGGAACAACTGACATCACTGTTGAGTTAGCAGTTCACTTTTAAACCTCATTCTGTACAGGCGTGTATTTACTTTATGAAGGAGGGAGACACGCCTATGAATACCTAGGAGCTACAGACAAGACCACACACACATATACATATTCACACGTGCAGAAGGGTGTGACAATGGAAGGCAACCTTTGGAGGTCTACAAGAGACTCAAATTCAGAAATGGAGAGCAAAGATGCTTAAAGGGGAGGAGAAAGACCTGAGACTGTGGAGCCAGAGAGACTGGGCTCAAATCCGGCTCTGCCATCCACCAGCCGTGGGACCTTGGGCAGGTCATCTGTCTCCCTGAGTCTCAGTTTCCTCAACTATAAAATCGAGATGATTACCCCTCCCTAGTAGGCATGTGTGCATGCTCAGTCAGTCAGTCATGTATGTCCAACTCTTTGTGAACCCATGGACTGCAGCCCGCCAGGCTCCTCTGTCCACTGGATTCTCCAGGCAAGAATACTAGTGTGGGTTGGCATGCCCTCTTTCAGGGGATCTTCCCAACCCAGGGAGCAAACCTGTGTCTCTTATGTCTCCTGCATTGGTAGGCAGGTTTTTCTTTTTTCTTTTTTTTTTACCACTAGCACCTGGGTGGCTCAGATGATAAAAGAATTTGCCTGCAATGCAAGAGACCTGGGTTCAATCTCCAGGTCGGGAAGGTCCCCTGAAGAAGGGAATGGTAACCTACTCTAATATTCTTGCCTGGAGAATTCCATGGACAGAGGAGCCTGGTGGTCTACAGTCCATGGGGTCGCAAAGAGTTGGATACGACTGTGCTTTCACTTTCAGCACCTACTAGCGCTGGAAGTTAAATGACACCAGGCTTCTGGCCCAGAACCTTGCACATGGTTAGTGCTCAATACACACCCTTCTCTTCCCCTCCCTGAGTGGGACCTGTCCTCTCGCTTTAGGTTAGTGACTGCTGCCAGTGACGTCCTGGCTTGGCGCGGGGGTGGCGGTGGCAGGCCTGCTCTGGAGGCTCCCTCTGCTCCCGGGGAGGCCCGCCAGCCATCTCTGTCTCACGGGCAGGAGCCGAGCTGCCGCCCCCCGGACCTGGGGTCCTACCTTCCTCGCAGTTCTCGCCCTTGTAGCCGGGGTTGCAGATGCAGGTGCCCATGATGCAGGTGCCGTGGTGGCTGCAGGCCACGTCGATGCACTGGTTGGTTGGCACGTCGCACTCGGCACCCTTCCAGCCGCTGTGGCACAGGCACCGGCCCTTCATGTACTGGCCATTCCCACTGCAGAGCACGGGGCAGGAAGCTGCGGAGACAGCGCCGGGAGCCTGGCGTCGATGTGCGCCCTGGTATACTCCGTCTGTCCCTTTCCACCCCGGGCTTCAAGTACTTTGCCATAATTCCCATATGTGTCCACCTGTCTGCTTCTCTTGCTTTACTTCATTCCAGTTAAAACACGTCTGGAACTGTCAGTTAAAGTATAGAGTGCAGGGCCTAAAGAATACAGCTGGGGCCCACTGAACGTTGCTTTCTCCTGTCCCCCTCATTACTGGTGACTGCATGGTGGTCGCCAGGCTCCTTAGACAGGAGGCTTCAATCTGTTCCTTGGGCTGGCTGCAAAAGACAGCTTGGCCTGCTGCTCGCCCCGCACCGCTCCAGCAGGACTCTCCTCCTAGTAGTGCTGCGTTTCGCTTCCTCCATCCTCACGTGCTGGACCACTTCGTGTCACCTTTAACCCAGCCACTCTCCAGCTTTCCCTGTCTTTCCAGCCTCCACTGAAGCCCCACACGCCACTGCTCCAAGAAGAGAATAGCTGAGCCCAGTGTGGGTCTTTAAAGTGTTATCTTTCTACTCTGCCACTTAGCGTAAAAGGTTTTGTGATCATCTGTACGAAGGACACTATATAAAAATAAATTACGTTGCATTGTGCTCTAAGTACCGACAGCCTTACCGAGATACAATAAGGCTGCTTTACACACGACTCTTAACTTTAAGTGCATATGGGATGAGACAGTAATTCATGTTAGGAGGAATGCCTCATTTTCTCTCTGCGCCACCTTCTCCCGGCTCCCACCTGGCCTCCTTCCTTTTTAAAGCACTCAGCAGGTAATCACTATGCTTCCTCAGGTCTGCTGGCTCTGCTGCGTCAGCCTGAGTCTATGCTGTTTCATGATAGGAAGAACAAGTAGAAGCCCCAGAGCAGCATCACGGCATGGCATTTGGAGGGCGCTGTGTCCTCAGCTTGGAAAGCCATCTCTGCCTTCTGCTGATGAACAAACTCAAGGATCTGGTCTGCGTTTCAGTGTCACTTCACCTGGAGAGCCTTTCCTATTCCTCATTCCACCCAAGCTAGGACCCTTCCACGCTGACAGATGTTTCTGCATCTAACTTGCTCTAGTCTGCTTCACCCGTCACTGACTGCTTTGTGATCATCATCTGTTTCTCTGTCACTCTCCCCGACTGAGAGGTCCTGGGCTTGAGTCTTGCTCAGTGTTGCAACCTTGGTGTCCAGCACAGGACCAAGTCCTAAAGGGCGCTAAGCAAACACCTGTGGGATGAGGCAAGAGGTGGAGAAACCAAAGGAAGGGGACTTTTCCTTTCCCCAAGAGGAGTGCCAAATTCTCAGGACCACCGATCATCCGGTAGCATTTTTCTTGTTAATTCTTCCAGGACAGAAATGGAACCTGAATGCTCAGGCAAATCACAGGCAGCCTTTAAACGCTCCCCACAGTGATTACCATTAGCATCGTACATGCCTGAAGAGGAGGCAGCATTAGGGTCCCGTGTGAAGAGAAGTCTCGCCTCCCAGTCCCTCCCCTCGGTGGTCTCTGCCAATACTCCGCTTGCGTTGTAATAAGACAGCAACGGAGCAGCAGCTCAGGCCCCTCCCCAAGGACAGAGACAAACCACATTCGCTGGAGATGCACGTCAAAGACGCTTGGCAAACGCTGATTGGTCCTCCAAGGGGAAATCTATTTTTGCAAAGGACCCCGTGTCCAGTTCCCTGTGGCTGCCCTTGCCTCCTGACCTCCCCGGGCATGCACAGTGGATAACACGACTGGGACAGGGCTCTGCTTGCAGACCTCCCCGCCAGGGCCCCACCGGACCGGCCCCTGGGAGCCCTTCTCCCGAGAGGCGGGAGCTGGCCGGGATTTCTGCCCTTGCCCTGAGGATTGGGACCCGCAGGCCCACGGGGTGGGGCAGGGCTCTCACCTCGGCCGCAGTCAGGGCCCAGGAAGCCCAGGAAGCAGTGGCAAGTCCCAGAGATGCAGTCCCCATTGCCATAGCAGTTGCTGGGGCAGTTATCCACCGACTCTGTGGGAGAAAAGAGAAACAAAGCTGCAAACAGAGGCTTCTTTACCCAAACAGAGGGCCCGGGAATCCAGCCTCGGGTTAACCACGACCCACACATTCGAGCGCTTTTGACGCAGTCACTGAAGAGTCAATCAAGTTAAAAATGTATGTTCTGTTTACTCTTGCTGAGGTGCATCTCAGCTGACATTAAGAGATGTGTTTGGGGAAATGTGTCCCTAAACCAATTTTTTATAAATCAAATTTGTATCTACAAATGCAGAGAAATTTTTCGGCTAAAAACACTGGGAGCAAATGCATGGTTTAACTCGTTAGTGGTTATCTTTGGAGGCTGGGTGATGGGGTGATACCTATGGTCTTCACACTTTTTTGTGGTTTATATTTTTCTCATAATGGGCTGATAATCTGTGAATCCAGTTTGTTTGTTTGTTTGTTTGTTTTTCCACAAAGTTACTGGGGATTTGTAAATCGGTCTCTTCCCACCTCTGATTCTCCATCTCTCGGTCCAGACGCCACCATCTCTCACGGGGGCTAACACAACAGCCTCATGGTTGGCCTCCTCCTCCCACCCTGATTCATTCACCACCCAGCAGCCTGAGCCACCTCTCTGAAACAGATCTCAGCCTGTCCTCCTCCTAAAAACTCTTCAGTGCCCCCTGCCCCCCATTTGCCGAAATGAAAAGAGCCAAGCTCCTTCAAAAGGCATTGGGATTTTCCTTCACGCCCCCTCTGCCCTTCCCATATCCCCAGCCTCTGCAATGAGTGCCCACTTTCTGCAGGGCTGCTCATTTCTCTAACGCATCCTGGTACATTTGGTATCATCTGTGTGACATGTCAAGGAAATACAGGCTTCACTGCAGGAAGCTTTTAGTAAAAAAAACTAATCAGTGGTTTGTAGCTCCAGTTAGTACACATGCTATATAGAAAATCTGTTTATCTGGATTAGCCCGTTTCTCAATCATGCTAGATATGGCATAAAGGAAGAAGCCACTGTATTTTGAATGGCTTCTTTGTGCCACCTATTTCCACAAAGCTTATTTCATCTTGCTGCCACCAAATCTTCAAGTGTATCAATATTCCTACTTTACAAACAGCAACAACACCACGAGGAGGCTGACAAAGAGATGAAGGGACTTGCTGAAGGCCTCAAGAGATACTAATTCATGGATGCAGAATCTGAATCTAGGCCTTTGGACCCCAAGCCTGCTGTGTCAATGATGCTGTGTCATCTGGACCTTGAAGGAACTTCTCAGCCACAGCCAGGAATGAACGAGGCAGATCTGTGACTCAGTGAGGCCAGTCCTGATGACAGCAAGGGACCAGCTGGAAGGCAGTGAATTCTAGGACTTGCAGAGCTTGAAGGGATCTAGGGAGACCTGATTCTGGGGCCCATTTTTCCAGAATCATGTTGGGAACCTAAAGCAACTTCCTCCCCACCCACCATTTCTGGGCCTCATCTTCCTCATATGTGAAATGAAGGTGATAGCAGAGATGATTCCCAGGACTGTTTCCTGTTCTAAAATTCTATAAGCTTCTGTGCAGAAAAGACATCCTGACAAGGGCAGCGAGTCTTAAATCACCAGGAAATCACTTAGGACCAATGCAACAGCAGCTGATATGGGGCAAAACCAGTGGAGGAAGGCTTCTGGGAGGAGATAAGCGTGAAGGATGTCTTGAGTACAGGTAGATGGTGGAAGGTGGGAGATGTTGAGGAGCTCATGGCACAGTGCGTTCCCCAGAAAGGTCTTTTCCCAGTTGTCTGCCATTACCAACTGGGAAATGACTGAAAAGGGGCTCAAATGTGCAAATGAGTGGGAAATTTCCTTCACTTGCTGTCCCTCTGATAATATGAACAGCATACTACACCAACACAGAGTTAAGAACAGGAGGGTCTAATCTAGTCTGTATTCTCAATTCAAGGTTTCAGAAGCCATTTGGGACCCGGCAGAGCTGAGCATCTCAGCTCTCCACTGGCTTTGCCTGGAAGAATAATGCTTAGTCACTTGCGTCTGACTCTGCGACCCCATGGACTGTAGCCCACTGTAGGTCCACAGGATTCTCCAGGCATGAACAATGGAGTGGGCTGTCATTTCCTCCTCCATTTGGGTTGGGATCTTCCTAACCCAAGTCTCTTGCATCTCCTATATTGGCAGGTGGATTCTTTACTACTAGCGCCACGTGGGAAGAATCTACATGCCTTTAAGTTAAGCCTCTATGTTAGGAGGGGCTTCTTAAAAACTATTTTTTTATAAAGGATAACTTAGGATGTTTTCTCTTTAACATTCTTTTTAAAATAAGAGAGGCTTCCCTGGTGGTCCAGTGTTTTAAGAGTCCACCTGCCAATGCAGGGGACATGGGTTCAATCCCTGATCCAGAAAGATTCCACATGCCATGGGGCAACCAAGCCTGTGTGCCCAACTACTGAGCTCACACTCTCTAGAGCCTACGTCACAACCTAGAACCTGTTCTCGGCAACAAGGGAAGTCAACACAGAAGCCCGTGCATAGCGGTGAAGACCCAATGCAAACAAACAAAAACATAAATAAAAATAAGAATTTTAAGTAAAGTTTAAGGCAAGATTGTTTTCACTTTAAACTTCAGGCTAATGGTGCAATTTGAGGGTGGGTTCCATCTGCAGTCTTGCAGAAGGAATAAAGGACAGAGAGCCAAAGGCCTGCTTCTACCTCTTGTGCCACTACGGAAGGGCTCCAGGACCTTGGTCATGTCCCTTGATCTTCCTGCACCTGTGTCCTCGTCCTTGTGTTTGCTCTCCCCTGTTAGGCGACTCCTACTCCTACTCAAATCCAATTCATATGTCACTTCTTTGGACAAGTCTTCCTCATTTCTTCAACAGGCTAAGTTACTCCTGGGACTTTTTCTGTAGCTCCTATTGAAGGACCAGGCAGCCTACAGGGTTGACTGTGTACTTCTTGAGGACAGAAGCCGAGTTTATTCACCTATGCATTTACCCTGGTTTCCAAAGAAGGGCCTCAATGAACGTTTGCTGCTGTCCCTGAAAGAATTCAGCTAGATGATCTCAGAGATCCCTCACAGGTCTAAAATCCTATGGTCCAGGTCTGCTCAAACCCAGTGGTATAACATCTATCTCCCAACACCGTGGCCATAATTCCCAGCTGTGCTTTTAACAGGGTTGGCTGCAGGTAAGGGTCACAGACTTTCTAAATTTTGATTTATGAAGTCCGTAAGATACAAACCTGTTAAATCCAAAATGTCTTCCTAGTGAAAAGGTGTGTTTTCTGTGACTGAATATTGTGTTGGTTGCTGAATCTGACAGACTAGAAGCCTGTTTGCTACAAAACTTGCCGCAGGCTGTTGGTGTCAGCGAAGGCAGGAGTTTTAGGAGACATGGAGTAATTTTACGATGGCAACACGGAAGTAGAAGCGAGACATTTGGAGACTATTTCTCCTTGATGAAATGTTTATGTATACAGTCTTTCTTCTGCTTGGAAGGATTTCAACTACTTGGGGTCCACTTGGAATCCTACAGATAATGAGTCTCCATTGACCAAATATCTCTAAGCTAAACGCTAGTGCAGAAGTGACACCCACTGGCTTGGGAGAAGTGTGAACTTTATTGCATAAACATGTTGCTATGTTTCCAATTAGTGTCTGGTGAGTTTTCCCCCCTACAGTCCCTTCCTGCTTTGCTCACATTTAAACTGCAGTGGCCTTCATGTAGCAGAAGGTGTACCTTAGGTCTGCTCAGATCTGAATTAAAAGTTCAGCTGCCTGTACATAACTGATTTTCATAATTCGGTAGATGGTATGTTGGAGAACAGGGAGCTTTCTCCTAGCTTTTGCTTTTCTATCATAACAGTGGGTTCTGCTAGAAATGTGATTTTCAGGAACTTGTTTTTCCTTCCATCAATACTGGAACGCAGAGTTTAAATGTTTCCTGAGCTTGTTCTCTGGACATGTGTTCTGAGTGGGCGTGCTCTCTGAATGTTGAACAAAATATTGCTCAAAATACAAAGGGGCCTTTGCAGAAGGACAAAAAGACAACGATGCTCCTTCCTGGAGAAAACACAGGAGACGGGAAAACACAGAGGCCTCAGTGAGCCCACAGCAGTGCCTCATTTTGTCTGTTCATCTCCCTTTTCCATGGATAATCCAGTAGCATCACCATGTCAAGGTGAAAGATGATCACAGTTGGTGAGTATGTCTCCCGAGTCTAAGACTGATGCCTGGGAAAGCCTGCCTTCAGTTGCCACTTGTCCTGCTTTTCTCTTTTGAAATCCTGGAGCCTGATTTTATAGGAAACAAGGGGAGACCACAGGGGAACATCCTGCCTGTCAGAGGGCTACTGGGCGGCCTGAGCCCTGCTGTTTCACAGGGGGAATGGAGGGGAGAGGAGAGGAGGCCTGTCTCCTTCATTGGCTCGCTTCAGGCTCTGCTCTGAGCAGGCAGACCTTTGCGGTGACTGGGGCCTGAGGCTGGACCCCAGCACCAAAGACAGAAGGAACCAGCTGTGAACAAGGTCAGAGCCCACTAGTCATCCTTGTCTCGCTCTTCTGCTCACCCAGCACTTATCCCTCCCGCCCAGCACCTCCTCCATGCATTGTTCACCTGGGATATGTCCCAGCTAACAGAAGGCCACCCTTGCCGACAGCAGCTCCTTCCTCTGCTTCTCTTGTCTCTGCTGAGGTTGTAAAAGTGGATGTTGGCAACTCTTTGAAAGCACTTGTCTAAAGAGCCAAGGTCCACCTACTGCCCAAGAGAGGTGTACTCTCTGATGCCTCCTTCTCCTTAGGAGTTTGGATGCTAATGCTTCAGGCAAGAGGGAGGGAATGTAGACTACAAAACACCCAACTGGATGACTGAATACATCACTTGACTACAGCTGGTGAAATATATACTCCAAGTTCCATCTATTACATCCTCTTTGATCCTGAAGAGGGGTTGGATTTATTACTGACAACCAAAAAAGGGAAAAAAACTAGATAGCACAGGCAGAGTGTTAATTCTACAGTTACTCTAATAGAGACCCTCTCATTCTCTCTCATGGAACTGGGAAAGGTCTCTCATATATTCTAATTTATTCCTTATAATTATGAGAAATTGGTACCTTTGCCACCATTTCACAGTCTGAGATGGAGACCAAGAGCTGAAGTCACAGAGCTACAAGGGTGAATCTGGTAGGTGAATCAAGTTTAGTCTGAAGTCAAAGTTTATGGTAGGTGGCCTGGACCATAAGTGTGGGCTTTGGTACCATACTAGTTGGACTTCCCAAGTGGCACTAGTGGTAAAGAACCCACCTGCCAATGCAGAAGAAGTTAAGAGACCTGGGTTCAATCCCTGGGTCAGGAAGATCCCCTGGAGGAGGGCACAGCAACCTACTCCACTATTCTTGTCTAGAGAATCCCATGGACAGAGGAGCCTGGCGGGCTGGGTCGTAAAGAGTCGGACAGACTGAAGAGACTTACTGGGTACGCATGTGCCATACTAGTTAGAAGCCCTTTGGCAAAGTTGTCTCTAAACACGTTTCCATCTGTGAAATGAGGTTAACGATAGCACCCACCTCAGAGGGTTAGTCTGAACAGCAAACAGTGTAACACTGTGCATGGAAAGAGGTTTGCCCAGCACTTGGCAGAGTTGGTATTTTGGTTTTAAGGGAGGGTCACACATGTCTTCTATTTCTGAACCAAAGCAACACACGGACTTGGTCTAATGAATCCAGAGAAGGCAACGTGGGTTCTTGGGGGTGAACACGCACACACACATAAAACACACAGAAACTCCCCATAGGAAAAACAGGAAAGCAGACAGGCAATGTGCTGAATGTGATGAAGGCAGGGTGTTTGGGTAAATTTCCTCCTGGGGAAAAGGACTGTCAAAGCAAATTAAACCTGCTGTCTCCCAGAAGCCCAAACACAGGCCAGCTCATGCCAATATCTGAGTGAACCTTTCTCCCTGAACACTCCAGACTGGCACTGGGCAGGTGCCAGGTGCTGGAAGGCTGTTCCATGGGCCTTGGAGACATCAGTCTCTGTAGGTGTCCCAGCTTTCTTTGCAGATGATGGAACTCAAAGGCCTCAGTCTGCAGCAGTCAAGGTCAAGGCAATGACAAACATTTGACAAAGCTCCTGATAGGCTGGGCTTGAAGCCAGTTCTGCACTGGCATTTGAACTGGGAGATCTGCTTTCAATCCTACCCAGAAATCTACCAACTGCTATTATTAGCAGCTCCAAGGAGGGGTCCAGAGGAAAGATTGTTCCCTTGATTACATTCTTTATTAATTATTTCTTGGGAGGCAAACCAAATTTCACCAATGAGACTGTGACTCCTTGAAGACAAGCAACATGTCTAGTTCTCCAAAGAGGCTGATGAGTGTGACACCCAAAGCGAGTCCTCAGTAACGTTAGTTGTATTGAGCAGCTGAGCAGAGTGCAAGGGGGAAGTGGAAGAAAGAGGTCAGGGTCACGGGCATGGCACAACAGTCAGACTCAATAGAACAGTTGGTGGCCAAAGCAACTACTGTTTCCTTGCTCTAATTTTTAGATGTGTAATGCCTAGAAGAATGCAGGGAGTGACAGAAGTTCAACTTTGTATTGTACCCTCAGTCCGTATATGGAGCCCAGTTGTTCGAATCTAGAAGGACATTGAAGAGAGCAATAGCTGGAGCATGTCCACTGAAGAGCAACCAGGGGGTTAAGAGAACTTCAAATCACATTTCAAATAAAGAATTCTTGAGGGAATTGGTAGTTCAGCTGACTAAGGGAGTATGAATCCTGCTTAAAAATACCTAAAGCACTTTTATGTGAAATAAAGATTAACCTTTTGTTTTGTAGCCTTAATAACTTGGCAGAGGTCCAGTACCTGAGGATTATCAGTTCAGTTCAGTTGCTCCATCGTATCTGACTCTGTGCAACCCCATGGGCAGCAGCACATCAGGCCTCCCTGTCCATCACCAACTCCCAGAGTGTACACAAACTCATGTCCATTAGATCGGTGAGGCCATCCAACCACCTCATCCTCTGTCGTGCCCTTCTCCTCTTGCCTTCAATCTTTCCCAGCATCAGGGTCTTTTCCAATGAGTCAGCTCTTCTCATCAGGTGGCCAAAGTATTGGAGTTTCAGCTTCAGCATCAGTCCTTCCAATGAACACTCAGGACTGATCTCCTTTAGGATGGACTGGTTGGATCTCCTTGCAGTCCAGGTACTCTCAAGAGTATTCTCCAACACCACAGTTCAAAAGCATCAATTCTTTGGCACTCAGCTTTCTTTACAGTCTAACTCTCAAATCCATACATGACCACTGGAAAAATCATAGCTTTGACTAGACAGACCTTTGTTGGCAAAGTAATGTCTCTGCTTTTCAATATGCTGTCTAGGTTGGTCATAACCTTTCTTCCAAGGAGTAAGTGTCTTTTAATTTCATGGCTGCAGTCACCATCTGCAGTGATTTTGGAGCCCCCAAAAATAAAGTCAGCCACTGTTTCCACTGTTTCCCCATCTATTTGCCATGAAATGATGGGACCAGATGCCATGATCTTAGTTTTCTGAATGTTGAGTTTTAAGCCAAGTTTTTCACTCTCCTCTTTCACTTTCATCAAGAGGCTCTTCTTCACTTTCTGCCATAAGGGTGGTGTCATCTGCATATCTGAGGTTATTGATATTTCTCCCAGAAATCTTGATTCCAGCTTGTGCTTCAACCAGCCCAGCATTTCTCATGATGTTCTCTGCATAGAAGTTAAATAAGCAGGGTGACAATACACAGCCTTGACGTACTCCTTCCCCTATTTGGAACTAGTCTGCTGTTCTATGTCCAGTTCTAACTGTTGCTTACTGACCTACATACAGATTTCTCAGGAGGCAGGTCAGGTACCTTTGGTACCACTCCAGGATGTCTGGCTCTAGGTGAGTGATCACACCATCATGATTATCTGGGTCATGAAGATCTTTTTTGTACAGTTCTTCTGTGTATTCTGGCCACCTCCTCTTAATATCTTCTGCTTCTGTTTGGTCCATACCATTTCTGTCGTTGTGCCCATCTTTGCATGAAATATTCCCATGGTATCTCTTATTTTCAGGTATTCCCATCTCTTTCAGAATTTTCCACAGTTTGTCATGATCCATATAGTCAAAGGCTTTGGCATAATCAATAAAGCAGAAATAGATGTTTTTCTGGAACTCTCTTGCTTTTTCAATGATCCAGTGGATGTTGGCAATTAGATCTCTGGTTCCTCTGCCTTTTCTAGAACCAGCTTGAACATCTGGAAGTTCACGGTTCATGTACTATTGAAGCCTGGCTTGGAGAATTTTGAGCATTACTTTACTAGCATGTGAGATGAGTGCAATTGTGTGGTAGTTTGAACATTCTTTGGGACTGGAATGAAAACTGGCCTTTTCCAGTCCTGTGGCCACTGCTGAGTTTTTCGAATTTGCTGGCATATTGAGGGCAGCACTTTCACAGCATCATCTTTTAGGATTTGAAATAGCTCAACTGGATTTCTATCATCTCCACTAGCTTTGTTCGTAGTGATGCTTCCTAAAGCCCACTTGACTTCACACTCCAGGATGTCTGGCTCTAGGTGAGTGATCACACCATCGTGATTATCTGGGTCATGAAGATCTTTTTTGTACAGTTCTTCTGCGTATTCTGGCCATCTCCTCTTAATATCTTCTGCTTTTGTTTGGTCCATACCATTTCTGTCATTGTGCCCATTTTTGCATGAAATGTTCCCTTGGTATCTCTGATTTTTGGCATTTCCCATTCTATTGTTTTCCTCTGTTTCTTTGCACTCATCACTGAGGAAGGTTTTCTTATCTCTCCTTGCTATTCTTTGGCACTCTGCATTCAATTCAGTATATCTTTCCTTTTCTCCTTTGCTTTTCGCTTCTCTTCTTTTCACAGCTATTTGTAAGGCCTCCTCAGACAACCATTTTGCTTTTTCACATTTATTTTTCTTGGGAATGGTCTTGATCCCTGTTCTCTGTACAATGTCATAAACCCTCATCCATAGTTCTTCAGGCACTCTGTCTATCATATCTAATCCCTTGAATTGATTTCTCACTTCCACTGTATAATCGTAAGGGATTTGACTTAGATCATACCTGAATGGTCTAGTGGTTTTTCCTACTTTCTTCAGTTTAAGTCTGAATTTGGCAATAAGGAGCTCATGATTTGAGCCAGAGTCAGCTCCCAGTCTTGTTTTTGCTGACTGTGTAGAGCTTCTCCATCTTTGGCTGCAAAGATGTAACCAATCTGATTTTGGTATTGACCATCTGGTGATGTCCATGTGTAGAGTCTTCTCTTGTTGTTGGAAGAGGGTTGTTATGACTAGTGTGTTCTCTCGGCAAAACTCTATTAGCCTTTGCCCTGCTTCCTTCTGTACTCCAGGGCCAAATTTGCCTGTTACTCCAGGTGTTTCTTGACTTCCTACTTTTGCTGAAAAGGACGTCTTTTTTGGGTGTTAGTTCTAGAAGGTCTTGTAGATTTTCATAGAACCATTCAACTTCAGCATTAGTGGTCGGGGCATAGACTTAGATTACTGTGCTATTGAATGGTTTGCCTTGGAAACAAACAGAGATCTTGAGATTGCATCCAAGTACTGCATTTCGGACTCTCTTGTTGACTATGATGGCTGCTCTATTTCTTCTAAGGGGTTCTTGCCTACAGTAGTAGATATGATGATCATCTGAGTTAAATTCACCCACTGCAGTCCATCTTAGTTCACTGATTCCTAAAATGTCGACGTTCACTCTTGCTATTTCCTGTCTGACCGCTTCCAGTTTGCCTTGATTCATGGGCCTAACATTCCAGGTTCCTATGTAATATTGCTCTTTACAGCATTGTACTTTACTTCCATCACCAGGCACATCCACAACTGGGTGTTGTTTTTGCTTTGGCTCCATCTCTTCATTCTTTCTGGAGTTATTTCTCCACTGATCTCCAGTAGCATATTGGGCACCTGCTGACCTGGGGAGTTCCCCTTTCAGTATCCTATCTTTTTGCCTTTTCATACTGTTCACAGTGTTCTCAAGGCAAGAATACTGAAATGGTTTGCCATTCCCTTCTCCAGTGGACCACATTTTGTCAGAACTCTCCACCATGACCCATCCGTCTTGGGTGGCCCTACTTGGCATGGCTCATAGTTTCATTGAGTTAGACAAGGCTGTGGTCCATGTGATCAGATTGGTTAGTTTTCTGTGATTGTGGTTTTCAGTCTGTCTGCCCTCTGATGGAGAAGGATAAGAGGCTAATGGAAGCTTCCTGATGGAAGGACTGACTGAGGGGGAAACTGGGTCTTGTTCTGATGGGTGGGGCCATGTTCAGTAAATCAGTATAGTGAGGACTATAGTCCTTGGGAAATGGAGTTGGTTCAATACAAGAACCAATAGAGAACACCACTTACGCTGTTGGGTTATATTCTATTGCTGTGTATGTATCTGCCCAAATATTGTAAGCTTTTGAGGGCAGGAAATGTGTTATTTATCTGAATCTCCAGTAAATAGTACCATCCTTGACTCATAGCACATGTTAAATGAACGTTAGTTGAATGACCAAATGAATAGACTAGGTGAGCTATAAGGTCACACATTTTCAGTCACTGATGTACTGAGGGAGGGGGCAAATGCATGACCAGGATATTGCAGGGAGATTAAGACAGACCATATGATATCTTCCAAATCCAAAATTTCATGATGCTATGAGTCATGGAGTAAGGGAACATGCATGGATTGGGTCAAGAAACTTGGGTTCTCTATTTACAAAACAGAAACAGACTCACGTATGAAAGGAACCTAAATGTCCATCAACAGAAGAACGGATGAAGACGATGTTCACGTGTACAATGGAATATTACTTAGCCATCAAAAAGAATGAAACAACGCCATTTGCAGCAACACGGATGGACCTAGAGATTGCTACACAGAACGAGGTAAGTCAGACAGAAAAACAATTGTTATATGATATCACTTACGTGTGGTGTCTAAAAAGTGGTACCAGTAAGCTTATTTACAAAACAGAAATAGAGTCACAGATGTAGAAAACAAACTTGTGGTTACCGGGGGGGAAGTGGGGAAAGGATAACTTGGGAGATTGTGATTGACGTATACACACTACTAAATATAAAATACATAACTAATAAGGACCTACTGTGTAGCACAGAGAACTCTTCTCAATACTCTGTAATGACCTAATAGGAAAAGAATCTAAAAAAGAGTGGAGGTGTGTGTGTGTGTGTATATATATATATATATCTCTCTCTCTCTTCAGAGAAGGCAATGGCACCCCACTCCAGTACTCTTGCCTGGAAAATCCCATGGACGGAGGAGCCTGGTAGGCTGCAGCCCATGGGGTCGCTAAGAGTCGGACACGACTGAGCGACTTTCACTTTCACACATTGGAGAAGGAAATGGCAACCCACTCCAGTGTTCTTGCCTGGAGAATCCCAGGGACGGGGGAGCCTGGTGGGCTGCCGTCTATGGGGTCACACAGAGTCGGACACGACTGAAGTGACTTAGCAGCAGCAGCAGCAGCAGCAGCATATATATATCTCACTGATTTACTTTGCTATATAGCAGATCTGCTATATAGCAGAAACTAATACAACATTGTAAATCAACTATACTCCAAAAATTTTTTTTAGAAAAGAAATAAACTCACAGACATAGGAAACAAATTAATGGTTACCAAAGGGTAAATGGGGAGGGATAAATTAGGAGTTTGAGACTAGCAGATAGAAACTACCATACACAAAACAGCTAAACTTTTAACAAGGATCTACTGTATAGCACAGAGAACTGCATTCAGTATCTTGGAACAACCTATAATGAAAAAGAATCTGAAAAAGAATCTAGATACATGTATATACACAAACACACATATGTATAACTAAATCACTTGGCTGTACACCTGAAGTTAACAAAACAGTGTAAACCAACTATACTTCAAAAAAAAAAAAAAAAAAAGACAAAGAAACTTGGGTTCTAGTCCTACCCCTGCCAGCAGCTTCTCAGGCAACCTTAGCCAAGACCCTTTTACTCTCAGAAACTTTCTTTTCATCTACAAAATTCATTAAATTTATTCAGCAAAATTTATTGAGCATCTCCTCTGGCTTAGGAAGTTACCCAGCGCAGTGGATGACTTATATGATCTTTCAGGTCAAACATCCTGTGATCTAATGAATCAAATCAAATCGTCAGTATTTAGACAACTACACTAACAGATGAAAAAGATGAGAAAATAAATCATCATCATGATGTTTATGGCCTGAGGGAGGGAAAGGAAGTTTGCTCTTTTAAGAGCAGACCTCATGTTTTTAAACCTCTCTGCTGTGTCCTCAAATAACTAGCTTCACATTTTAATCTACCATGTGAGAGGCGTCTCCAGTGAGTCACTGAGGAAGGAGGGCCCAGGGTTGGGAACACAGAGCAGATGCCTCACTGGCTGCCTCTGGCTAAGAGCTCCCACCTCTGGCCCCCGGGCTGTTGGCAGGAACCTTCCCAGATGCCAGGGCCTGCAGATGGCCCGCTGCCTTTCCCAGGGAACTCGGCCCATGCGTAGTCTGCTGCCAGGCTCTGTGAGCATATGGCAGGGAGGCCAGCGAGACACACGGCAAGCAGTGATGAGATTGCCCAGTGCCACGCTGTTCAAGAGCACAAGGACCTTCCAAGGAGAGGTGCACGCCCTTGTGTGTGGATCCATGTTTCCTTCCTTTACAGATTTATCCATCCTTCATCCACGCCTCCTCCTGAGGAGCCATGCTCTGCCCCTAGTTCCTGCCTGGGCTGTAGGCACAGGTAGACCAGATGACTGGTCACTGCTGGAACCCAAAGAGATTCATTTTCACAGGCTGCTCAGTGCTCTCAGACATGGGCTGCTGCACAGAGGTTCTGGCCGGATAGATTCCCATTCTAGTATTTGAAATCAAATCTGCCCGGGGAATACAGCAGCTGGTGATGAGAGTGGAAGCCAAAAGACATGATCAGAAGAGAGGGGCTGGGGAGGTTTTCCTGGTCAGGGGGGAGCCCACGATCAGAAGCAGCAGTCATGGGTGATCAGAGGAAGCCAGCCTGTTGGCTGGGAGAGGTAAACAGAGTGGGACTTCAGAGCCAGGCATGAGTCCACTCTGCCCCCGGGGAGAGCAGGATGGGGCTGGGGAGCAGCCTGGCCTCCCCACCGCGTCTCAGAGCCTGTTTTAGTCCCAGGCCATGTGAAGCTTTTTGAAGCTACTTCACCACCACACCTGCCTTTCCTTGAGGTGCCCTGAGAGTGTTTTTGCTTCTGGCAACTGAAAATACCCTGATACATCCATTCACTTTGGACTTTATGATGAGCTCTACCTGAGAGTTATCAGGCTTCGATGATAACTGGTAAGTGCAGGGCATGATGTTTTTAAAGCATTTCTGCATACAGTTGCTCACAGTTTCATTTGAGCCTTACAATAACTCTGTATGCAGGAAGGGAAAGTGCTGTTTTTTATTCCCCATTTTGTAGATGGGAACACGAAGGCAGAGAACTCATTCAAGTTCATGTAGCTAATAAGTGACAGGGCTAGTATTAAAATCTGTATTTCTCCTCCCAGCTAAATGAGGGATTCTTCCCTACACCATAACTGCCAATTCAATAAGAAAACATGCCGGTCCCACTCTCTTCGCCTCTGGTCTCAGTTATTGAGTGAGGATGACATAAGGGTGTTGACAGGACCAGTAAATTCCAAATGGTACTGATTTCTGGTTTTGTTCATCGAAATTCTGGTGTTAAAACATACCTGCCAGCATTCAAGACTCAGAATGTGGCTCCTACCACTCACATTGTAGCGTACTTGGACAACAATATGGTTCTGTCATTTGCTCACTGATCATTCACTCATTCATTCAAACAAGCTGGTTGATTCCACTGGGCTGGTGCCATCAGGAGGACCTGAAGAGTGGTCCTTGTTCTCAAGGAGAAGGAAAAAGGCTCCAAACAAGCCACTGAAGTCAGGCAGATCTGAGTCTAAATGTCAACTGGTGAGACTTACAGAAAGTCGCTGAATCTCAGTCTATTTATCTGTGGAAGGAGAAAACCGTTTGCCTTACACAAGTGTCTATATTATATAAAACTACTGTGTGTGTGTGTGTGTATAAGCACACACCTGGTACTTTGAAGGTGCTCAGGAAATACTGCTTTCTCCTGTACCTGCCGCTGCTGCTGCTAAGTCGCTTCAGTCGTGTCTGACTCTGTATGACCCCATAGACGGCAGCCCACCAGGCTTCCCCGTCCCTGGAATTCTCCAGGCAAGAACACTGGAGTGGGTTGCCATTTCCTTCTCCAATGCATGAGAGTGAAAAGTGAAAGTGAAGTTGCTCAGTCGTGTCCGACTCTTAGCGACCCCATGGACTGCAGCCCACCAGGCTTCTCCGTCCATGGGATTTTCCAGGCAAGAGTACTGGAGTGGGCTGCCATTGCCTTCTCCGTCTCCTGTACCTAGCACAGGTTTTTTTCTAACTTCATCCTAGATTAGTTCCCTGAGGGGCTTGTTAAAACATGGACTGCTGGGCCCTATCTCCAGAGTTGCAGATTTAATAGATCTGGGGTAGGGTCCCAGGTGACGCTGATGCCCATGGCCTGGGTACCACTTTGAGAACTACTGATCTCGAAGAAAGGCTGGGACTTGACACACAAGTTTATAAAAACAAGACCAGAGGACACAAAGATCTAAACTATGCAAGAATGCAAAAGAACTCGTGGACCACTTCCAAAGAGAAGGGCTTGGCCCTCCAGGAGGGAGTGTTTGAATAGCTCTTAAAGAATAGGCGGCCTTTTGAAATGCAAAGCAGTCCTGGGCAAGATGGGGCTCGGGTGAGAGCTGGATGGAGAATAATCATCTTTGCTGCTCCCACGCAGTGACCTGCTGATCATCATGCCAACTTCATGTCAAGTCTGTCTTTGGAACAAATTATTTAAGAAATCAGATTTTTTTTCCCCTAGTTTTTTAAAAGCTCAACTTGGCTGCTGGCTAGAGAGTTCCATCTAATGAGCATCACTTTGTGCTGAATTATGCTGTGATGACAGACAATGGAGGAACAGAAAAAGGCTCTGAGGAGGTGGGGGTGGGGGGAACTGTTAATTATTCTTCAATCTTTTATCCAGGCTTGTCACCAAGGTTGATACTGCTTATAAACCACACGGAAAACCAATCCCCTCCCGCTCTGTTCATGTCAGGATAGTCACGTCTGAAAATGCACAGAACTATGAAAGATGACCTAGACGCCTGCAGGTTAAAAGGTCCATGGTGGCCAGGTCTTGCTTGGAAAATGCCTGCCTGGCATCACCTGTGGCCTGAATCACTGCATCAGCCCTCCAAGGGAACTTCTGCCTCCAGCCTTGTCCCTGTCAGTCTGTCCTATACCTGGAGGCCCAAGCTGTCATCCTGAAATTGAGTCTCTTCAGGCCCCCGACAAAGACGCAGTTCCTTGGCATCTAGAGTCACTATCAGAGAGGCCTATGAACGCTTTTGTTTGCGCGGTGTTTCAAAAAATTTGAATTAGTTGCCAGAATTTTTCAAAAAGGAGAGTTCACAGAAAAATCTGAATGGTGGCTTTTCTTTAAAAAATTGGAAGATCCAGCATGGCAGAAATCTCTCTTCTCATTTAGGAGAGGCCCAAATACTGAGATCACCCCCAACCCCAGACTATAGCTTCCACACCTCTGCCACCTGCATGGGCCCCACCCGAGCCGGGAGTCTCGCTTCCAAACGTCACTCACTTGGGTACTGCCTTTATGTTGCTGCCATAGCCACACACCAGCTGTTCTCTGAGTCACTTCGTATTTTTAGACTCATTTATCTTCTGAAACAAATTTACTTAAAAAAGAAATCCAGAATAATAGTTCGAGTTACCTAATTATATTTTTTCTAGTTGACTAAAATAAAAATACAATTTTTGAAATAGAGTCTATGTACAATATAAAATAATCTTGAAAACTAAGGTCTAGGAAACACCGGGGAGGAGAAAGCCTGAGTTTTTGGAACCAAGAGTTGACTGCTCCAGTTTCCCTTCCCAGCCTAAATCCTTTGCCACAAGGTTCCTTCTCACGTCCTCTCTGGGATGCAGCCAAACTACCCCGCTCCCCTCCTCAACCCACACCCCCTTGATGACTTCACCTGCAAAGCCTTCCCCTCAACCCCCTCCACTGTCCAAGTCCTACTTAACCTTCAAAGCCCCATTTAAACACCACCTCTTTCGTGACACCTCCCCAGATCCCTCCTAGCAAGAGTGATCTTACTCTCTCTCATATGAATCCAAACACCCACTTATAGCTACTTTTTGCTTATTACCTACGGCTGTCTACCTTGCAGTCTAGTTATTTATAAGCACTGGCTAGCTCCTTTTCTCTAGTAAGCAACAAACTCCTCTAGAGGAGAGAAGGAATCCATTTCCCATCCCCTTTCTTGTCCGTATCTCCCCAGTGGCTGGCACACCGCCTTGTCCAGAGTGGCTGTTCAGTCAACACTTGCTAAATATCAAAAGGCCATGTATGGTTGACTTCACGTCCTCTGGTGTGTTTGGCCTCAAATCCTAAGGCTGGGCTGCTTCTGTGGGGCTTGGACTGTTTATTTCCTTGCTGATTTCTTCTTTTTTTTTTTCATTTATTTTCAAATTTCATTTTTATAAATTTTTCCCAGACCCATGGCCTCATTTTCATTTCTATTCCTCTGGGCCTATTCCAGATACAATACTGGGGCTTTCTACCCCTCAAAACAGCACTACCCATGTGTCTGGGGAACATTTGGTAATAAAACTTTGTGGGGCCCCCATTCTTCTTTCCTGCAAGACCTGTCAAGATGGCATCTGTGAATTATGTGCTAGAATTACTTCCATTAGGACACAACACAAAAAAATGATTATTGACAAGATGGATACATTCTCAGACTCTGGTGGATTTTTCTTTACAATAAATATAATGCATGTTGGCCAGTCATGTCATGATTGGGACACTATTTCTTTCTTATTTATCTAGTGGGTAACACTCAGTGTAATAACTTGGGTCTATATCTTTGGGCCAGAGGCCAAGTTGGAGTTCTGCTTGACACCAAATCCTATTAGAGATCATGGTAATGTAATTATATGTTCAAGCTAAATATTTTATAGCTGCTCTAGCCACCTAGATATTATCACTCCCTCAGCCCCTGGGCAGAAACTGCCCGTGGCAAAAGTAAAAGCTACATGTCTTGCAAGGAAATGAGAAATAGTTGCTGCTGTTGAAACTTTATGGAAACTTCTGGCCACCTCTGATTCTCTGGCAACAGCAGGATTTTAAGCCACCTATACACTAGGCTATGCACTTCCCTGGTGACTCAGATGCTAAAGAATCTGCCCGCAATGAGGGAGACCCAGGTTCGATCCCTGGGTCGGGAAGATGCCCTGGAGAAGGGAATGGCTACCCTCTCCAGTATTCTTACCTGGAAAATTTCATGGAAAGAGGAGCTTGGTGGGCTACAGTCCACAAGATTGCAAAAAGCTGGACATGACGGGGCAACTAACTCACACATATACTAGGCTATAACACAAATTTTAGCCCCTGTCTGGGCCTGATGTGGAGGGAAAGTCTCTCAATTTCCCTAACGAAAGAAGCACTGCAGGCCATGTGCTAGGCTGTCTGCATGCCAGAGCACTAGACCACAACCCCTGTGGCTGGCCAGCCTTCCTCCCAGGTCCCAGGTTCCTCTCACTTGTCCACTGAACTGGAGTGTGAGCACTGCCCAGATGTGGTCGGCCGGGCCCTGACTCCCAGGCTGAGTCTCCAACCCTTCTGTTCCTCAGAGCTGGATCCCACCTCTGGCATAATTTTTCAGGAGCTCCCTGACCCAGGACTGAGCACAGACCATATAATCAGACAACCTGGGTATGATTTCCAGATCTGACTCTCACCAGCTGCACATCCCTTGGAAAACCATATAAGGCCTCTGAATCCTGGTTTTCTTACTTGCCTATTTCATAGCAGGGTTGGGGGTTAATGAGATAACCCATGTAAAGCAATTAGTGGGGCTGGCAGTAAACGTCTCATCATTCTGCGTGTGTGTGTGTGAGTTGCTCAGTTGTGTCCGACTATTTGTGACCCCATGGACTGTAGCCTGCCAGGCTCCTCTGTCCATGGAATCCTCCAGGAAAGAACGCTGGAATGGGTTGCCATACCCTCCTCCAGGGGATCTTCCCAACCCAGGGATCGAACTCATGTCTCCTGTGTTTCCTGCACTGCAGGCAGGTTCTCTACCACTAGTGCCACCTGGGAAGCTCCAAATGTCTCATCATTGGGAAGTAAAATGTAACCAAGCTAAAACACGTCAAACAAAGCAAACCCATTTTTGTTCAGGCCAAGTCAGAGGCTGAGTGCCACAACAGAGCGAGCCCAGACTTGAGAGTGAGACCCCTGGCATTCTCATCCACTCTGCCTCCTCCTGTGACCGTAAGCAAGTCACTTGGCCTCTCTGTGCCCCAGTTTCCTTTTCTGAAAAATGGGCATAGTCATACAGACCTGAATTCAATTCTCCTTCCTGCTGCACCTGCAGGTATGTGCACTTTATACCAACAGGACAAGAGGAACCTGGACCTCACCTTGGGGTAGCAGCAGTCCCTGCGCTAACGTCGCCTCTGCACAGGACGGGCTGATCAGGTTAGGACACAGTTATGTTTCTCCCACCTGCATGGCACTGCAGCCTATGGGATGCACCCACGTGGGGGAACGGGGCGCTGAATTCTCTCTTCCTTTCAGCTTATACCTCCAAAGTATGGATGCACACCCCACAGAAAGCATGCCCACTTTCTGTGAAAGATGAGTTGTAAGGGTCTGGTCTCCCCTAGAACCCTAGAGGTATTTCCTGGGAACCCCTCACTTCTTCCCCCTGCTATTCCTCACTCTGAGGACCCTGGCCGTGCCCACAACAGAGGAGGCCTACTCTGCAGACTGGCGTGATCCATTGCTCTAGCCTCGGTGTGAGTCTAGTGACCAAAGGCAGGATGTGTGGACACACACGTGTACAGACACACACATTGCATGTGCAAGTCCACACAAGAAGCGGCAGGAGCCGCACCTGCTCTCTGTTAACCTGAAGGGGCTGAGGGCTGGGTCTAGAGGCTTCCAAAGGAGGGAGTGGAAGCAGCCATAAGAGATCATCACCCTCCCAGGGCACAGACTCCCTCTGCTGTCTCCCGCCTCCTTCTGGGGTCGGGGTACAAGGCCCCCTGAGCCCGAGTCCTGTGCCTGTGGAGGCTGCACCTCTGGCTGCAGAGCCCTCTGTCGCTCGGCCCTCCCCTCCTTCCTGGTGGCTGGCCAGGGGGACACCGGCGCGTGTCCTCTCCAGAGCAGTCTGCTTTGAGGGGGCGGCTGCTCTAGCCAGCTGATGCTTTGGGAGGCTGAGGGAGAGCAGCTTTAATTCACGAGGGCTGACTGTAATTAGCCTTCCATCCCAGACCCTGGGGAAATCCCAACCTTCACACTCAACTGCCCGGACAGCAGCTGAAGAGAAAGACATTGAGCAGAGAACACTCTCAAGGGCATCCTCTGAGAGTCCAAGATGGGCTAGCGCAGCGGTCCCCAACCTAATTGGCACCAGGGACCAGTTTTGCGGAAGACGGTTTTTCCACGGACCAGAGAGGGGGCTGTGGATGGTTTCAGGAGGCTTCAAGCGCATTACGTTTATTGGTACCTCATTTCTATTGTGATGATATCAGCTCCACTTCAGATCATCAGGCATTAGATCCTGGAGGTGGGGGACCCTGGGCTACAGGACTTGGCCTCTCTCTTTCACATCTAAGCTTCTTAGATTTCAAGTACAGATACAGCTTTTTAATAATAAATAAATTTAGACACTTAAGGTAACAATACTAACACTAGTCCTCACCACCACCCTTTGAGTCCTACTATGTGCTAGGCATGGCCATAAGCATGCTAATCTCATACATTATATATTGTTCTCATTCCTATCCAAAGGAGGGCAATGCCAAAGAATGTTCAAATTACCACACAACTGTGTTCATGTCATATGCTAGCAAGGTAATGCTCAAAATCCTTCAAGCCAGGCTTCAACAAGTCATGAACTGAGAACTTCCAGATGTACCAGCTGGATTTAAAAAGGCAGAGGAACCCAGAGGTCAAATTGCCAACATCCGTTGGATCACAGAAAAAGCAAGGGAATTCCAGAAAAAAACACCTATTTTGCTTCATTTACTATGGTAAAGCCTTTGACTGTGTGGAACACAACAAACTGTGGACAATTCTTCAAGAGATAGGAATACCAGCCCACCTTACCTGCCTCCTGAAAAACCTGTATGCAGGTCAAGAAGCAACAGTTAGAACGGGATATGGAACAATGGACTAGTTCAAAGTAGGGAAAGGAGTACATCAAGGCTGATTATCGTCACTTTGCTTATTTAATTCATATTCAGAATACATCATGTGAAATGCCAGGCTGGATGAATCATAAGCTGGAATCAAGATTGCTGGGAGAAATATCGATAACTTCAGATATGAAGACGACACCATCCTAATGGCAGAAAGCGAAGAGGAACTAAAAAGCCTCCTGATGAAGATGAAAGAGGAGAGTGAAAAAGCTGGCTTAAAATTCAACATTGAAAAAATGAAGATTATGGCATCCGGTCCCATCACTTCACAAAAAGTAGATGGTGAAAAAATGGAAAGAGTGACAAATTTTATTTTATTGAGCTCCAAAATCACTGTGAACGGCACCTGCAGTCCTGAAATTAAAAGATGTTTGGTCCTTGGAAGAAAAGCTGTGACAAATATAGACAGAGTATTAAAAAGCAGAGACATACATCACTTTACTGACAAAGGTCCATATAGTCAAAGCTATGGTTTTTTCCCAGTAGTCATGTATGGATGTGAGAGTTGAACCACAAAGAAGGTTGAATGCCCAAGAATTAATGCTTTCGAATTGTGGTGCTGGAGAAGACTCTTGAGAGTTCCTCAGACAGCGAGGAGATCCAACCAGTCAGTCCTAAAAGAAATTAGTCCTGAATATTCATTGGAAGGACTGATGCTGAAGCTGAAACCCCAATACTTTGGCTACCAGATGCAAAGAACCAACTCATTAGAAAAGACCATGATGCTGGGAAAGATTAAAGGCAGGTGGAAAAGGGGACGACAGAGGATGAAGTGGTTGGATGGCATCACCGACTCAATGGACACAAGTTTGAGCAAACTCCAGGAGATAATGAAGGACAGGGAATACTGGCATGCTGCAGTCCATGGAGTTGCAAAGAGTCGCGCATGACTGAGCAACTGAACAACAACAATATCTCATTTAATTCTTATCCTAAGACGAGTAAGAGACTGGTATCATTATCCCAATTTTTCAGATGAGAAAAGGGAGGCTGAGAGAAGTGAGATGCCTTGCCCAAGAATGCAGAGCCCAAAACTGTTAGGTCTCCCAAACAAGTAGTTACTGAAAACCTGCTACGTGCCAGTTGCTAGAAATTAATTGGTTCAACTGCTCCCCTCTCCACCCCTTTTCTCATGCTGTTCCAGCTATTGTGTGGTTCAGGTGAAACTGCACTGCAGTTGTCTGCACACCTGTCTCTTCCAGTGCGATCACAACTTGGAGTGCCAAGGTGGGGTCTAAGCTCCTTTGGAGCTCTAGCACCCAGTTCACGGCTCCGCGAAGGGCAAAGGCTTGATAAGTGGTTAGAGGAGATAGAATGAAGGCACAACCTCTGTCCTCATTTGATCCAGGTGACAAGAAGATGGGTGACCATGTGGTAAGTGCCTGCAATGGACAAATGTGTAAAGCCCATTGGAGGAGGCAGCAACACCTCTGGGCCCCTCATGAAGCACTGCAGCTCAGCTCCGAGGGCTGGGCAGACAGTCTGCAGGCAGAGATGGGCTCTGGGATTATTTAGAAAGAGAGGAATGCATTCAAAGGCAGGTGTTTTCAAGATCAGGTGGAGCAGCAGGGCTGAAACGTATGATGAGTGGCGGAACTGAGGCCCTGAAGGGCCGTCAGCTGATGGATGCCGATTACGGGGACCAGAGAGACGCCCCACAGTCCAAGCTGCAGGCCTGGAGGAGCTTTACTCTGGGCAACTCAAAGGGCCGGCTGGTGTTGGCATTTCTCCTCTCAAACTTATCCTCCCAACCATCACACCGTATGGAAAGGTTGGTCTATTTCTTCTAGAATTTACTCTAATATTTCTAAATACTGTGCTTATACAGCTAGTTTTGACTTATATTTGATGTCGTCTCCTACTACTGTTACCCACTACTTCTGTCCAGTATGCTATGCTATGCTATGCTAAGTCACTTCAGTCGTATCCGACTCTGTGTGACCCCAGAGATGGCAGCCCACCAGGCTCCCCCATCCCCGGGATTCTCCAGGCAAGAACACTGGAGTGGGTTGCCATTTCCTTCTCCAATGCATGAAAGTGAAAAGTGAAAGTGAAGTTGCTCAGTCATGCCTGACTCTTAGCAACCCCATGGACTGCAGCCTACCAGGCTCCCCTGTCCCTGGGATTCTCCAGGCAAGAACACTGGAGTGGGTTGCCATTTCCTTCTCCAATGCATGAAAGTGAAAAGAGAAAGTGAAGTCGCTCAGTCGTGTCCGACTCCTAGCGACCCCATGGACTGCAGCCCACCAGGCTCCTCCATCCACAGGATTTTCCAGGCAAGTGTACGGGAGTGGGGTGCCATTGCCTTCTCCGTCTGTCCAGTATAATCTGATGGAAAAAGCATTATTTCTTGCTGTCTTAATTTTCTGTGTTCTTATTAATGATTCCGTTCACATTAGGCAAGGAACTAAAGTGAAAGTCACTCAGCTGGGTCTGACTCTTTGTGACCCCGTGGACTATATAGTCCATGGAATTCTCCAGGCCAGAATCCTGAAGTGGGTAGCCTTGCCCTTCTCCAGGGGATCTCCCCAACTCAGGGATCGAACCCAGGTCTCCCGCACTGCAGGCAGATTCTTTAACTCAGAAACTGAGTTTCCCATGTGGTCAAACACACTGCATAGTCAGTTGGGTCCACTGTTTTCTTTCTGCCTGGAGACATCCCTCCTGGAGCCCTGTGCCCCGCTGTGGTCTGGCCTGTGTGTGTTAGGCCTGAAACATACCCATCACTCTGGGACTTCTCTCTCATTCACTGAGCCCCTTGCTTCCTGTCCTGCTCTTTATTATTTTGGTGGAGTGCATTTTCTAGAAGCTTCCTGAGAAAAGGTGGACAGGAGGTAAGGTTTTAGGACCATGCATGGCTTAACAATCTTTACCCCAACACTGGATTGGTGTTCTGATGGACTGTGTGAGATGAGGGAGGGAACCGCAGGGTCTCGCTGCTTGTGGTCTAGCTGCTCATGTCAGATGAACGCGTGTCCAGCCATGCTTGGCACCGGGCCTCACCCCTATCCTCTGCAGCAGCTGGTGCCTTGGTCCTGAGGTTTCCTGGGGCCCTGCTCCTCACTGACATCTCAGCAGACGCTCAGTATTCAGCTTTCCCCACACTGCTGACTCAACCTGCTCTCTGTTTTCCAAAAGCCTGCTGACATCTCTTGAAGGCTACCATCTCCTATTTTTTTTTTTTGTCTTTGGGGGTTTGTTCCTTTGTTTGTTTGAAGCCATTGTCCTTACCACGGTGGGACTCCAGGAGGGAGTTAAATGTGACACTCAACCACAGGTTCTTCTCAACAGAATCTGAATTATTTTCTAGTCCCTTCTTCCTGAAGCTTTCCCCCTCCTACACCTCTGGAGATAGTACACCTCAGATTTCTGCCACTCTACTCACTCACCCCGTCCCCTCCACTTGCCTGTTCTGACTCTTCCTCCAACCACTAAATGCTGGTGGTCCTCAGGCATCTGTCTTAAATCCTCATCCTTTCTCATCACTTGCCACTCACCTTGCTCTCCCCCTGTTTGATTCTTTGAGGTCTCAGCTTAGATGTTGTGTACTCAAAAGCAGCCTTCCCTGCCCCCACCTTCCATTAGGCTCGCTCCCCTGGGCAAGTGCTGCCCATGATCTCACCCTTGGTCTTCATAACTCATCAGGTCCCAAGCGCATCAGTGTCCTCCTCCCTGCTGCCTGAGGGAGCCTCCCAGCTCCCTGTCTGCCGTGTTCACAGCTGTCAGCACTGCCCAAGCAGAGTGCATGGCATATAGAAGGTGGGTAAGAAACATACTGGATGAATGCGTGCTTACAAGGATAAATGGATGCACGGGTCAATCAATCAAACAGGAGCACTGGATTCAAACCCAGGCTTGTCCATATACAGCCTGTGTGATCTTGGACCAAGAAAAGAGTCTAAAAGAGCTTGAACTTCTGAACCTCAGCTGCTGCTTCTACTATACAATAGGGACAATAATTCGAGTGCCATCCTGCCTCACTGGGTTGTAAAGATCAAAATAAGGCTGGAAAAACTGTATGTCATCATGCTCAGTAAGCTAGAAGTCCTCCACGACGTAAGGGATTATTACTGTCACAGGAAACTTTGCTACACAGAAAATTCTTGTCTGCTTTGCGTATAGAGGGTGTAGGAAACAACAGCGGGCTCAGGTTTCTAAATCTCAGGATTCCAGAATCCACTTTCTTTCTTGAAGTGAATCCCACTAAACCCTCTCCAGGATCCTCTAACTCTAGGCATTCAGGATGGAGGGACCACCTGGGGTCTTGTCTTTCACTTCAAGCAAAGCTGATTTAGAAGACTGGGATGCCTTCACGGTTAATGGTTTTAACTTAATGCATTCTTTAAAAAGCAGAAACAGAAAACAGTGAAAATATTTACATACACACAGGTGCGTAATAGAGACCTGAAGACACACGTGTCCTGACACCTGCAGGGCTTAGAAATGACACTGGCCCCAGATTTAGTTCAACTCAAGTGCTTTTTCTGGCACTCAAATTTGCCCATTTTATCACTTGTATCAACCAGGGAGAGGAGGAAACTTTTAGAAAACTCTGGGGCTTAGAGTCTATAACAGAGACAAAAGTCTCTTCTTTCACAGCCCCATTGACTACTGCTTTGAAATAACGCATTAGGCTCAGTTTAAAAGTGCACCAGACTCCAAAGGCTACCCTGACAGACACTGCGATCGACACCCTCTAAATGTCACACTGATACTGCGCAGGGCCCCCTGGGGCTCCAGGGCACAAAGACTTTATGTGCCCCTCATTGCATTGATTATGGGAAACAGCCTTCATTCAGCCTCCATGACCTTCCCTGAGTTCCAAGGGGCAGATTCAAGCAGTTGTTAATTAGGGAAGGGAGGGGATACAGGACTGAGGAGAAATAAAACACTTAAGAGCAGACATGGGGCAAGGTCCTGGGTCCCCATCGACGGACACACACCACAATATCTTTGAGCTGTTTTGCAGATGCTGAAACCCCCTCCAGGTGGGAGAAGTTAACAGTTAGCGATGGTAGGCTGCCCACAAGCATGGAGACCCCAGACCCGTTGGACCTGAAGGTTGATGATGCTGACTCCTACTCACCTCACCGCCAGCCCATCAGAAAATGTCCAGGAGCTCATCACGCCCTTCTTGAACAACTACTATAAGTTTTCTTGCTGTCTTCCCCAAGTGGGGACTCACAGTTTTCAGGGCATTAGCCCACTGTGGCCCCCTTTGCCCGGCAAAGTAAAAAGGCTGTCCTTTTCCACTTCACCCAGAACACTGCCTCTGAGATTTGATTTGGCACCAGTGTACAGAGAAGCTGAGCTTTCAGCATAAGGAGTACGTCAAGGCTGTATATTGTCACCCTACTTATTTAACTTATATGCAGAGTACATCATGAGAAATGCTGGGCTGGAGAAAGCACAAAATAGGATCAAGATTGCAGGGAGAAATATCAATAACCTCAGATATGCAGATGACACCACCCTTATGGCAGAAAGTGAAGAGGAACTAAAAAGCCTCTTGATGAAAGTCAAAGAGGAGAGTGAAAAAGTTGGCTTAAAGCTCAACATTCAGAAAACAAAGATCATGGCATCCGGTCCCATCACTTCTTGGCAAATAGATGGAGAAACAGTGGAAACAGTGTCAGACTTTATTTTTTTGGGCTCCAAAATCACTGCAGATGGTGACTGCAGCCATGAAATTAAAAGACGCTTACTCCTTGGGAGAAAAGTTATGACCAACTTAGACAGCATATTAAAAAGCAGAGACGTTACTTTGCCAACAAAGGTCCATCTAGTCAAGGCTATGGTTTTTCCAGTGGTCATGTATAGATGTGAGAGTTCGACTATGAAGAAAGCTGAGTGCCGAAGAACTGATGCTTTTGAACTATGATGTTGGAGAAGACTCTTGAGAGTCCCTTGGACTGCAAGGAGATCCAACCAGTCCATCCTAAAGGAAATCAGTCCTGAATATTCATTGGAAGGACTGATGCTGAAGCTGAAACTCCAATACTTTGGCCACCTGATGTGAATAACTGACTCATTCGAAAAAACCCTGATGCTGGGAAAGATTGAAGGCATGAGGAGAAGGGGATGACAGAAGATGAGATGGTTGGAAGGCATCACGGACTCAATGGACATGACTTTGAGTAAACCCTGGGAGTTGGTGATGGACAGGGAGGCCTGGCATGCTGCAGCCCATGGGGTCACAGTCGGACAGGACTGAGCAACTGAACTGTTACTGTGTTGGTTCCAAATCAGGAAGTAGGCAGGTGGCAATAGCTGTGGTCTCAGTGTTGAAAGACTTGAGTTCAAGTCCAAATTCTGCTGCTAAACTGTGGTGGTGGCTTAGTCACTAAGTCGTGTCTGACTCTTGGAACTCCATGGGCTGTAGCCAGCCAGGCTCCTCCATCCATGGGATTTTCCCAGCAAGAGTAATGGAGTGGGTTTCCTTTTTCTTCTCCAGGGGAATCTTCCCAACCCAGGAATTGAACCTAGGTCTCCTGCACTGCAGGCAGACTGAGCTACCAGGATTAGCCAAACTGCACTGTTACTAATATATGTGTTCATTTTGTAAACATAACTTCCATGTCTAATTTGTGGGGCTGAAAATTACAAGCATTTCCCCATGTTTCATAGTCTTGATAATTTTTAATGGCTGAATAATATTAAGTGAATACTGCATAATTTTCTTATATGTTTTCTTATTATTAGACATTGGATTTTCTCCTAAATTTTCACAATTGTAAGCAGTGCTGAGACAAGAAAGCCATTTTTTCCCTAGTCTTCTAAGAAAGACTCTCAGAAGTTGAAAATAGGACTATTTTTATGATTTAATACGAAACCTTCATATGCTTTTCCAAAGGGTTGTACTGATTTACCATGAAGGTAGTAATATAAGTGGGCACAGTTTCATTGCAGTCCTTTTGGGGCTGGGTATTAACTTATTTGGGGGATTTCCTAATTTATTAGGTAAAAAAGATGCAAAATTATTTTAATTTGCCCTTTTTAGATTACTAATTAGGTTAAAAATATTTCACATATGTTGATAGTATACTACTGGGTGGCCAAAAAGTTCATTTGGGTTTTTCTCGACCATATTATAGAAAAACCCAAGAGAACTATCTAAACAATCCAACATATATTTTTGGAAGCTTTCCTACAGGAGTTTTAGCCATATATCTATGAAATCATAATTTTTTCATAGCATATGCATCTTAATATATATACATATTAACCCTTCCTTGGTCTCTCATTTTTACTGCAAGTATTTCCCCATTTTTCTTCTTATATTGAGGTCTTATAACACATATAGAAGTTTTACATTTTTATGTGAACATTTGCTAGTCTTTTTCCTTTGTGATTTCTTCACTGACTTTTTAAGCTTAGAAGTCCTTCTTAAGCCAGAGATATGCAAATATTGGGTTTTACCCTCTTTGAGTTTGACTTTTAAATATTTACCTCTTTAATCCATCTGGAATTTATTTTGGCATATGGTGTGAGATGAAGTCTGAATCAGAGGGTAAAAACTCAAATTCTTCCCAGGGTCCAGGCAGGTAAGTTAAAGAAGTAAAGCAGGTCAGGCAGAAGAGAAAGAGGGAAGTGGAGACTGGGGTGGAAAGACAGTATTTGAGGGGCAGAGGCTTGTTCCTGCAGGAGTTTTGGCCTTCTAACTTTTCAAGGTAAGCCATAAACCTATAGTTTCACAGGATATCATCCAAATTTTAAATCCTGAGCCAACACTGCAGATAAAAATCTTCTTCTGGGTCTACTGAGCATGTCCATCCCTTTAAACGCCACTTGGTAGCCTCTGGTTGAAACTGATATTTTTTTAAAGTTATTCCAACAACATTAATTGACCAAGCATTTCCTTCTCCATTAATTTGAAGTTCTTTTGTTTTTTTGTTTTTTTCCTCGCACACTAAAATTTTACATATAACTGGTACTATTTCTAGGCAATTTTATTTCACAAATCTGTTCGACTCCTAAGATCTTTTATTTTAGATTTAGGGCATGTTAATATCTCTAAAGATGAGTGCCCTTTCATTATTCTTTTTGGAATCTCTTTCATACTCTCATCTGTTTTTTATTCCAGGTGAAGTCTTAAACCCTTCAATCAAATCTCCCAAATTCCCTTTAGGATTCTGTTTGGCATTTCATTAAGCCTATAAATTGACAGATTTAGAGTAGTTCACCTTCTCATCTAGGAACATGTTATATTTCCTAATTATTCATGTCCTGTTTTATAGCCCTCAATAGAATTTCACAGTTTTTGTCACATAGGTCACATATAATTCTCATTAAGATGATGTTTTAATTTTTATTGATTTTTTTTGACTGGGACATTTTTCATTATATTTCATAACTGGTTATGGCAAGTATATGGGAAATCTATTGACTTTTGAAAAGCTTTTTTGTACCCCAGTTGCTGCTGCTGCTGCTGCTGCTAAGTCGCTTCAGTCGTGTCCGACTCTGTGCGACCCCACAGATGGCAGCCCAGCAGGCTCCCCCGTCCCTGGGATTCTCCAGGCAAGAACACTGGAGTGGGTTGCCATTTCCTTCTCCAGTGCATGAAAGTGAAAAGTGAAAGTGAAAAGTGAAAGTGAAGTCGCTCAGTCATGTCTGACTTTTAGCGACCCCATGGACCGCAGTGCACCAGGCTCCTCTGTCCATGGGATTCTCCAGGCAAGAGTACCGGAGTGGGGTGCCATTGCCTTCTCTGGTACCCCAGTTACAAACTCTGAATTCTTATTAGTTTTTTGACTGATGTTCTTGTATTCTTTGGGAACACAAACACACCCTTTACAAATAATGAGAGCTTTGTCTTTGTCTCTTTTTTCTGTTTTTATTTTCATTGCAATTTCCTTTTATTATTATTTCTGGTTCTTAGTGTCATTTTCTCAGCTTTTAGGATGATGATTTCTGTTTCTCCCTACACCTGCTATATCTTTCATAGGTCTCTTTCTTGTTATTTTTTTTTAATTTTATTTTATTTTTAAACTTTACATAATTGTATTAGTTTTGCCAAATATCAAAATGAATCCGCCACAGGTATACATGTGTTCCCCATCCTGAACCCTCCTCCTCCCCCCTCCCCATACCATCCCTCTGGGTCATCCCAGTGCACCAGCCCCAAGCATCCAGTATCGTGCATTGAACCTGGACTGGCATCTCGTTTCATACATGGTATTTTACATGTTTCAATGCCATTCTCCCAAATCTTCCCACCTTCTCCCTCTCCCACAGAGTCCATAAGACTGTTCTATACATCAGTGTCTCTTTTGCTGTCTCGTACACAGGGTTATTGTCACCCTCTTTCTAAATTCCATATATATGCGTTAGTATACTGTATTGGTGTTTTTCCTTCTGGCTTACTTCACTCTGTATAATAGGCTCCAGTTTCATCCACCTCATTAGAACTGATTCAAATGTATTCTTTTTAATGGCTGAGTAATACTCCATTGTGTATATGTACCATAGCTTTCTTATCCATTCACCTGCTGATGGACATCTAGGTTGCTTCCATCACTTAAGCCAGAACTTCTAAAATAATGCTAATAGATATGCCCTTATTACTAGCTTTAAAAGGAATCTGTCTAATATTTAACAAGGAAGCACTGACTTTTGATGTGAAATCAATGTTCTTTATTACACTAAGTATTTTTTTTTTTTGTCTTTCTTTTTTTAATATCATTATGACTTAGTATCATGATCAGGGGTATTTTTATCATTTATTGAACACAAAAGGCAAACCTCAGCACAGTGTATTCAAAAAGTGTTGGAAATTTGCAAAGTAAGTGTGAATGAAATATACATGGATCTGAATCTTAGCTCTGATTCTAGGTGACCTTGAACGCAATCTGCTGCCTCATCTGGAAAATGGGGATAATGACTCTGATGGCACAGGTGGGTTCAGTTCAGTTCAGTTGCTCAGTTGTGTTCAACTCTTTGTGACCCCATGGACTGCAGCACACCAGGCTTCCCTGTCTATCACCAGCTCCCGGAGTTTACTCAAACTCATGTCCACTGAGTCGGTGATGCCATCCAACCATCTCATCCTGTCATCCCCTTCTCCTCGCACCTTCAATCCTTCCCAGCATTGGGGGCTTTTCCAATGAGTCAGTTCTTCACATCAGGTGGCCAAAGTATTGGAGTTTCAGCTTTAGCATCAGTCCTTCCAATATTTAGGACTGATTTCCTTTAGGATCGACTGGTTTGATCTCCTTGCAGTCCAACGGATAGGTGGGTTATGGGAATTAAAATGAGTTAATGCAAATAAACTGTGCTTAGTGTACTACCTGGCACCTATGAAAACTTCAGAGAGATTCACTTTCCCCCTCAGTCATTTAAAAGACTGAGACACAGTGGCACAATTTCCCAAATGAAAGCTTCCTAAGGAATGGCTTGCATTTGTAGGGTTGAGAAAACTCAAACTCTATTTGTGAAAAATGTCACCCTAGTGCCGAGGACTTTTTCTCACTTTTCTAAAATATACCGCCTATTCCTTGCACTCGTGCATGGATTCCTTGGCCTATGACACAAATGAAAATAAAAAATGTGGCTGACATGTAATGTGAACCAGGAATGAAACAAACCGTGCTTCTATTAGCCCTGAACACGAATGCCGCTCAGATAAAGGCATGAACAAGCAGCTACTCAAAGTGAAACCAGATGTGCAGAGGTTTCTGGCCTGCACTTTTTTTTATAACCCTTCATATAACACTCACAGTCCTGTCATTTCAACAGAAGGTCCTCTGCTCTGTTTAAGCAGCAAGAAACCCTCCCAAACCTCTGTTAGATTTGCATTCACTTAAGCCTGTGCTTGACTGTGGAGAAAAGAGAGCTCCTTCCCTCAGGAGAGAGCCTTAGGTGCAAAGTATTTGGCCCAGACGAACACTAAGACCTAACAACACACACACGCTGCACTGTCCTTCGAGCGGAGCCTCCGCTGCTTACTTGTTGCCACAGGAAATGGGACCCAAGCAAAGTGTAGAGAAGCCTGTGCAGAAAGAGTGTAGATTTGGAGTCTGATTGTTCTAGATTCAAACCCTCGCCCTGCCCTTACTCCTGTGTGACTGTGGGCAACTTCTCTGGACCTTATTTCTTCATCTATGCTAAGCAAATCATTTCTCCTGCTTCCCTGAGATTGTCACAAAATTTAAGTTAGATAATGCATGTACCACACACAGCTCCCTCCCGGAACCCTGTAAGCACTGAAAACTATTAGTGACTATTATTGCCAATAACAATGACATACCCTTGTATAGCACGGATAATGAGGCGCACCCTGTTCTTGGTATTTAACAAATATTGTTTCTTCTGAGAGTATTAGTGGGTATTAATATTATCACCGTTTGTCAGATAAGGAAACTGAGGCACTGATGGGTTATGAATCCTGCCCAGGGTCACACTGCTAAATGTGGATGCAAGCAAGGCTGTCTGGCTTCAGATCCGATCTCTAACCACTAAGCCACGCTCCCTCCTCGTTCCTGCTCTGTGATACAATATAGCCGATTTGATGCAGTGCCACCGCGAGGCTGCATTGGCATGGAAGGGAACACACACAGCGCAGGCCAGAGAGGGCTTCCCGCCCTGCCCTCCACTACGCTCCACCTGCAGCCTTGTCTCGTCTTCACGGCCCTCTCCTTCCCACCGGAAGAGGCGTGTCTCCGCCTCTTCTCGGATGAGCCTTCTGCGTCTGCCGTCCGTTCGGTGCCTCCTGCCCCGCTTCCTTCCTTCATCATCTCCCCTCTCTCCTGAGCCTCCCACCTTCTCCCCTGGCTCCTTTCCCGCAGCTGACAACACGTGCAGGGCTCCCCCCGCCTTGTGTAAACCTTGCCTTGAACCTGCCTCCTCCTCAGGTTACTCCCATCCGTCTCCTTCCCCGCTCTGTCTAGAAGAGGTCGTTTCTCCTCCACGCCGCTCGCTCGCTCCTGAACTCGCGGTGACCCTGCTTTTACCTGCACGGGGGTGGAAACGCTCCCACTGAAATTCCCAGTGACCCCCAAGGGACCGGTTTGCTGTCATCAGCTCCCCAACTTTTCTGGAAGGCAAAGCTCTGTGTCTCTCTCTTCGCCGCCCACCCGCTCAGTGTTGGGGTCCATGCTAAACTCCCTTCTCCTCAGGCCTCTGCCTTCTCATATTCACACCAAGGCACCTGTGGGGTCCATGTTTCTGGGTCAGGGGTGCCCCAAGTCAACACCTATTTATTTATCTGACCACTGGCCAACTGCAAACTGACCCCCACTTGGAAATTCTATGAGCAGCTCCAATCTACTGTGCACTGACCATGTTCCCACTTCTTCTCCCAACAAGCTCACATCCCCTTTTTATTTCCTAATTTAACTGACGGTATCACTAGGTACCTATTCTCCAAGGCTGACACTTCCTGCCTCTCCCTGACAGTAAAGTAGTCAAGAAAACTAGTCCATCAGTTCAGTTCAGTTCAGTTCAGTCGCTCAGTCGTGTCCGACTCTTTGCGACCCCATGAATCGCAGCACACCAGGCCTCCCTGTCCATTACCAACTCCTGGAGTTCACTGAGACTCACGTCCATCGAGTCAGTGACGCCATCCAGCCATCTCATCCTCTGTCGTCCCCTTCTCCTCCTGCCCCCAATCCCTCCCAGCATCAGAATCTTTTCCAATGAGTCAACTCTTCGCATGAGGTGGCCAAAGTACTGGAGTTTCAGCTTTGGCATCATTCCTTCCAAAGAAATCCCAGGGCTGATCTCCTTCAGAATGGACTGGTTGGATCTCCTTGCAGTCCAAGGGACTCTCAAGAGTCTTCTCCAACACCACAGTTCAAAAACATCAACTTTCTTCACAGTCCAACTATCACATCCATAAATGACCACAGGAAAAACCATAGCCTTGACTAGACGGACCTTTGTTGGCAAAGTAATGTCTCTGCTTTTCAATATGCTATCTAGGTTGGTCATATCTTTTCTTCCAAGGAGTAAGCGTCTTTTAATTTCATGGCTGCAGTCACCATCTGCAGTGATTTTGGAGCCCAAAAAAATAAAGTCTGACACTGTTTCCACTGTTTCCCCATCTATTTTCCATGAAGTGATGGGACCGGATGCCATGATCTTCGTTTTCTGAATGTTGAGTTTTAAGCCAACTTTTTCACTCTCCTCTTTCACCTTCATCAAGAGGTTTTTAGTTCCTCTTCACTTTCTGACATAAGGGTGGTGTCATCTGCATATCTGAGGTTATTGATATTTCTCCCGGCAATCTTGATTCCAGCTTGTGTGTCTTCCAGCCCATAACGTCCCTTAATATATCCTTTCTTTTATATAATACAGAGGCATTTGGCCCAATTCAGGCCCTACTCTCTCATCTAACCGTACTGGATACTGAAACAGTCTTCCAATTTGTCTCCCTACTTTTAGCCTGAGAAAATAACCCATTTGTATATACCACCGCCACAGAGATGGCTCCATGGCACAAATTAAGTTACATCTTTGCTTACAAACTATCTCGTGCTTCTCACTGCCTTCAAAAATCAGACTTTCAAACCGGTCTAAAAAGTTCTTTCCAGGTTGGGCCTGAACTCATTTTCGAGGCTCCAGGCACCATCCCATCCATGCCCTCTGCCCACCTCCAGTGCATACACCAGGCCCTCTCACGACAAAGGCCTGAGTGACAGAGAACAAGAGCAAAAGTGGAGGCACCACAGCCAGAGAGACCTGGATTCAAACCCTCGCTGTTTCGCTGACTGGGTATGAAACTTCTGCCTCGTCATCTAAACACGATGAATCCCACTTTTCTCTGGAGAAAAAAATACCTACTTTGCATTTTTTACAAATACCTGTTGTAAAGGGTCTGAAACAGTGTATCTAAAACATCCAGGATGATACTTTGATATACTACGCAGTGGATAAACAATAGCTGTTAACATGAATTTTGCCAAATCCTTTCAGAGAGGCAGGAAGGAATTTATAAAGACTGACAAAACTTGAACCTAGAATGCGACATTTGAGAGGCTTCCTACTAAATCTAAGCCTATGAGCCCCAACTACTGAAGCCTGTACACCTAGAGCCTGTGCTCCACAAGAGAGACCACAGAAATAAGAAGCCCAAGCATCTCAAGAAAGAGTAGCCCCCACTTGCAGCAACTAGAGAAAGTCCATGCAGCAATGAAGATGCAGTGCAACCAAAAATTTAAAAATTATTCAAAAAATGAAATAACAGTTAATGCATTGGAATGTTCTGGAACCCGCATTTCCATTTTTGAGCTGCAATAAGGTCCAGCACAGAAAGGCTGCAGACTTGAACCCATTTCAGAGTTGCTATAGTCCATGGGGTTGCAAAGAGTCAGACACGACTGAGCGACTTTCACTTTCTTTTACTGAATCCAGCAGCCATGAAATGCATGAATTTCCCCAAACAGAAAGAACATTCTTCAGTGAAGTGCCTAGCAGTGCCCTGAACTGGCAGATGTGCCTTCTTTCCTTCAAGCTGTTCAGAAGTTAATGTCCACAGAAGAAGGCTCTAGGTGGCAAGAAGTATCTGTGACCTTTGACCTTTCACTTGGTACTCATTGGCCCTCTGGTGAGGGTCTGCCTTGTTCAGGGACCTGTGCCCACATCTGGGCTCCAGGTGAAGTCTTCAGATTGGATTCAGAAGACCTGGCTCCGTGTCCTGTGAGTCACTGCTCAAAGGCTCTTTCCTCTCATCTCTAAAAGCTAACAGTGGTTGTTTTCTGCCTGGTCCACAGTGACCACGTCTGTCATTGAGCAGAGGTGGTTACCATTTAGCCTTTATTATTATTCTTGAGTAACTCTTCAGAATACCTTTCTGGTTCTCACTTCGGCTCCAGCCCTAAGTTGGTAAATTACTGAGTATTTGTACACTGCCTTCCAGCTCTCTAAGCACTTTTCTCACAGTAAGTCCTTTATGCCTCCAACTTCCTTCTGCACCCTTGGCAGAGGTAGCTGCCTGCCTCTCTGCCCTCATGGGCGCTCGCCCAGAGCTCTCGGTGGGCACAGACCACATTCTGTTGGAATTATTTATGAGAGGGTCAGGTCTCCCAGGGGACTACAGGCTCTTCGAGGCTAAAGCTTGTTTTGTTCACTGATGAGTCTCCAGCACTTAACCAAGTTGAGGTTCAGCAAATGTTGAATAATTAAGAGACACTTAAAAACGTGCTGAGAATTTGTCATGAATCACCCAGCTTCATGTCACCGTCAGACTCTCTGAAGTGGGTTTTATTACTAACAACAGGTGAGGCTCAGATGTACCCAGCATCCGACAGCTCATAGTGCAGTCAGAACTCAAACCCAGGTCTGTTTCACTCCAAAGCCTGGCCCTTTTTCTGGACCACACTCTCTCCAGCCACAGTGACAACCTCAGCTATCTAACACCAATGCCAAGTCTAGTCGACCTGGTTGGGGGCTATTTCTCAGAGGGTGCCACAGAACAGGAGGCCATGCATTTAATCATGTCCCTCCTATCAGCCATTCCAAAAAGTGAAAGGAAAGGGTACCAGGTGTAAGAACCCTCTTAAGGCCACTGGTCTGTAATGGTAAAGCTAGCTGGCGATATGGGGAGGAGCAGCTGCCTTCATCAAATGAGGGAAAGGAGAGCTCTCAGAACACAAAAATTAATCATCTGTCATATAAAAATTAAACCATCGCTGCTGAAATATTTTCTATTGGAAACCCCACCTGAATGGGGGTGGGAGTGGGGTTCCCTCAGCAGGAGTGAGCACAGTATCAGGATAGTTTTCAGGACCAGGCAGATGAGAACCCTGTAGCCTTGGACAGTAAGCCCACTGCAGGCACCCTGTGAGCCTAGGAGATGCAAAGGCCATGATGTCTAAGACCCCAGCTACCTCGATGGTTCTCTGACTATGAGAGTGTATAAGGACACACACAGACGTCATCACACACCAGAAACCTGGTTGCTAAAATGTAAGAGAAAGAGCATGGGCTCTGGCTTGCTAACCCAGCTCTATTTCCTACTTATGAGATCTTGGCAAATAGCATCGGATCTCTGAGCTTCGGTTTCTTTATCTATAATGTGAAAACGCACGTCCTCTAACTTCCAGGGTGTTTGGGAACTGATACTACATCCTGTACAGTGCCTGGCATGGAGTCAGGGCTCAGTCAACAGACTGCTGTCTTTACGATCTTGGCTTGGCCCCTTGGTGGCTGTGTGACCCGGGACAAGTCGTGTGACTTCTCCAAGCCTTGGTTTTCTTACCTTTAAAAAGTATGATTTAGATAAAGAAGAGGTTTGTGGAGGCTCCTGCCAGCTGTATCCCAAAGTGGTAGAAGCATAAACCAAAAGTGAAATGGAGACTCTGGGTGGAGGAAGAAGGCTGAAATGCTGACATGCAGGAGCCTGGAAATATCTAAGTTCTTTCTGTTGGCCCTCACCGCACTGTTTCTCCCAGTCACTTTTCCTCAGCTGCCTGTCTTCACGCCTAAAATGTTGTTGTTGTTCAGAGTATGTCATGACTGACTCTGCAACCCCATGGACTGCAGCACACCAGGCTTCCCTGTCATTCATTATCTCCCGGAATTTGCTCAAACTCATGTCCATTGAATCGGTGATGCCATCCAACCATCTCATCTTCTGTTGTCCCCTTCTCCTTCTTCCCTTCACTTTCTTTCCCAGAATCAGGGTCTTTTCCAGTGAGGTGGCTATATGCATCAGGTGGCCAAAGTGTTGGAGCTTCAGCTTCAGCATCAGTCCTTCTGATGAATATTCAGGACTGATTTCCTTTAGGATGGACTGGTTGGCTCTCCTGGCTGTCCACTCCTAAAACAGACCATTCCTAAACCCTTTTCTCTTCTTGCCTTAATCTTTTCTCTTAGGAGACAGTATCCTACCAGCTGGGGTCTGCCAATAATCTCTAAGAGCAGGTAAACAACACAAAAGGATTCATTTATCTCCATTTCCAAGGCCCTCCATCCTGGCCCAGACCAGCCTGAGCCTCTGCTGAGACCTCAGACACAGCCCCTTAACCGGAGTCCCAGTTCTACAGCTTGAGAAAGTTTCCAGTATGTAGATCAAACTAGGTCACTCCAGCTCAAAATTCCACAATGGTTTCCTGCTACTGTTGTTGCTGCTGCTAAGTAGCTTCAGTTGTATCTGACTCTGTATGACCCCGTAGATGGCAGCCCACCAGGCTCCTCCATCCTTGGGATTCTCCAGGCAAGAACGCTAGAGTGGGTTGCCATTTCCTTCTTCAATGCATGAAAGTGAAAAGTGAAAGTGAAGTCGCTCAGTCGTCTCCGACTCTTCACGACCCCATGGACTGCAGCCTACCAGGCTCCTCTGTCCATGGGAGTTTTACTGTCAGGATCAATTAAAATACAAAACAAAATGAAACTTCACATGCTGTGTTAAAGCCCATACAACCTGGCTGCAGTATCTCTCCAGGCTTACCTGATACTACTCAGCCCTCTGATCCACATCCCATGTGTGACCATATCACAGTTCCTTGAACTCCCAGCTCGTGTCTGTCCCAGGGCCTCTGCACATGCTTTCCCCTCTGCTGGGTCTATTTTCTCCCCAAACCTTTATCTAAACAACAACCTTCCACCCCTGCTCCAGCCATCTCAATGAGGTCCCTTATTTGTTTCCTTAGGGCACTCTCTTCTCTTCTCTACCACAGTGAATGTATACCATTTACAAATGGCAACCCACCCCAGTATTTTTGCCTGGGAAATCCCACGGACAGAGGAACCTGGCGGGCTACAGTCCGTGGGGTCACAAGGAGTCGAACATGACTTGGCAACTAAACAACAAAAACAAATTATATATTTAGATGTATACTGGATGGTTGAAATTAAACTTAGTCTACATTACACTGTCTCAAGCAGGTCTGTAAACTCCAGAGGGTAAGAAGCATGGCTATTTAATATACCACAGACACCAATGCCTGCTCAGGACATGGCATGTAGAAGACAAACCAGCAAACGCTGGTCAGATGAGAACATGAACAGCTGTAGTGTCCAGATCTGCCTGCAACCACCCTGGACCTCCTGGCCAGCCTGCTGAAGGCATCATGCAAAGGGCTCTGAAGCTCTTCTTAATAAGAAAGTCCTTGCTGCCTAGGATGCTGTAGAGACTGAACCAAGTCTTTTTCCCTCCTCCTCAGGTACTAGGTTGGCTGAAAAGTTCGTTTGGGTTTTCCATAACATCTTCCAGAAAAACCTGAACAAATTTTCTGGCCAACCCAGCATGTAGGCAGCTTTGCCTTCCGCTCAGCCTCACTAACTAGCCTGTGAGGATGTCAAAGGCAAGCACCAGGTCTGCTTCATACTTTCTCTGTATCTCCGCCTTGGGAAAGCGCATGATCATTTGGGAATGCAATCACTGCTAGATGAAGAAAGGAAGGCAGGAAGGAGGGAGGGAGGAAGTGGGGGCGACATTTGCTTCTAGTCCTGGACACAGAATAGGTCAACTTGCAGCAGCTGCCTGGGCCTGAACAAAAGGACTTTCCTCTTTAATGAGCATTAATGTCCTCAGACCAGGAAGACCAGGGCATGTGTCTCATAAATTACCAGGGTCTATACTGTCTAACTGGAGAAGGCAATGGCACCCAACTCCAGTACTCTTGCCTGGAAAATCCCATGGACGGAGGAGCCTGGTGGGCTGCAGTCCATAGGGTTGTGAAGAGTCAGACACGACTGAGCGACTTCACTTTCATTTTTCACTTTCATGCATTGGAGAAGGAAATGGCAACCCACTCCAGTGTTCTTGCCTGGAGAATCCCAGGGACAGGGGAGCTTGGTGGGCTGCCGTCTCTGGGGTCGCACAGAGTCGGACACGACTGACGCGACTTAGCAGCAGCATATTGTCTAACAGTGATTCTCATTTCTTTTTTCTGGGTTTCTTAATCCACTGTTGGGCAGCTCTGTTATTTTTCAACTTGGCTCACACTGTCACAACGTCAGGGTGATCTGTCCTCTTATGCTTCAGCATCAACCAAAATGAAAAGATAAGATGCTCTCTGGAGACCTGAAGCACTGCAACACTGACTTGTCGTGTCTTAGGGTTGCAAGCAATGCATATGGAGGTGTTTTTATTTTTTAAGTTTTGGATGTTGTGAGATTTTTTTCCATTGTCTTTTTAATGACTTTTCAAGAAAGCTTCCTGTGTTGATTTAAGATGCATACTTATATTAATAAGGGGAAGTTATAAATAATAAAGGGAAAGTTATATAAAGGGGAGGGGAGTTAATAAAGGGGAAATCATATTCCATATAATACAAATAGAAATAAAATATTTAATAGCATCAGAGCAAATAGTAAGACACTCTGGCATCATGGAGAGAACACAGGATTTGGATACCAAGTTTCCATCCTGGCTCTGCCCTTAATAACTTTGGGCAAGTCAATCAAATTCTCTGAGGTTCAATTTCTTCATCTGTAAAGGTGAGATCAAAAGGCAAATTGTCTAAAGTTCTCGTGAGGTTCTTTCTCACATACAGAAAAAAGCTAAGCATGGTCCGCAAAACACAGTAGGCGTTCTCTAAATGTCTATTGAATGAACAGAAAAAAAGTGTAATATCCAAAAAAGGAGGCTTGATCTTGGAAAAGAGGCATATGGCTAAAGAAGGAAGATCATGCTCTGTGGAGTGAGACAGATACAAATTCAAGTCCTAGCTTTCCTCTTAACATGCCTGAATCTCAACTCCCTCATCTACAATAGGGGGTGAAAATAAAAATAATCACCTTATGGAGTTACTGCAGGGCTTCAAGAAAGTATTTCAAGTCCTGTGTAAATGGTGATGGTGAATTATAGCTACTGGTATAATTCCCCTGGGCTTACCAGGTGGCTCAGTGATAAAAAATCTGCCTGCCAATACTGAAGACGCAAGAGACATGGGTTCGATCCCTGGGTCAGGAAGATCCCCTGGAGAAGGAAGTGACAACCCACTCCAGTATTCTTGCCTGGGAAATCCCATGAACAGAGGAGCCTGGCGGGCTACAGTCCATGGGTTCGCAGTTAGACACAACTTATCGACTAAACAACAACAAATAATCCTCCTACTTCATTCAGTACTTGGGGTCAGCAAGGTTACCTATCCCCAGACAGGAGCAGAAACATTGCCTTCAAATTATCCATCTCTGCATGTAGGGAAAGGCCAGTCTTTCTGAAAACAGCTGCCATGTCTTATTATAAAACTTGCCTGGTGTCGGTGGTTTGTGTGCCTGTGTGTGTGTGAGAGACAGAAACACATCCAGTTCACAGGGGGCTCTGTCAACAGCGTGTCTCCATATGTATACATTTGTATACACAATTTGTAAAGTGCTTTTAGAATTTTTTCAAGGCAAAAGATAAACTAATATAAAATCATCAGCTGGATTGCATTAAATGGAGGGAAAAGCAAAAACGTACACAATACAGCCATTTGTTAAATTAAACACAATTATTTCTCCCGCTATTTAATTACAAACAGATATAAATAATCTGGATTCTGACATCTCAAATCTTCTTAAATTCTAGCTCTGCACTTCAGCATGTAATGAAGGGAGGGTCGTTTTCCAGACTGTGTGTTAAGCAAACCTGAGAGTTACAATTGTATACTGGGACCATAATAACTTCACTAAAACAAGACCTAAACTTTTAATTAAGCTGCCAAGACAAATTACAACTCACGGCCCACAGGTAAGGACCACAGACAGCAGAGACTCAACGCCAGGGAGTCTCAGGGAGAGAGGGATTAATAGCAACATTGGAGTCAGTCTGTTTCTGCATTAAAGTAAGAAAAGGTATTCATTAAACAATCACTGTAGCTTGAAGGAAGACAGACAAGTCAGCAAGGCAGCAAGAGAAAGGTGGACTGGGAAAGCAGCCGGGGAGAGAATGTTAACCACTTCCATGCATGGAAGCCTGGACTGGGCACTGTATATTCACTGTCTCTAATCGTCACAGCGGGGACCGCCAAGCACTATTACTATTTCCCTTTCTAGATAAGGAAGCTGAGGCTCAGAGAAGCGATGTGACAGACTACATTCGCAGAGCTAACATGGATCAGTGGGAGAAGGAAGGAAGAGAAAGCAGAGCTCAGGAGGTATTTGTTTTCATAGCTAAGCTGACAGACTGCCCACCAGAATCAGGATCACCTGGGCTCTGCCTTAGGCCTACTAGGGGAAGGCCCAGGAATCTGAATTTTAGACTCGCTTCCCAGGTGACTGCTTTGCACAACAATATTTGAGACCCCCTCCATGAGATACTGTAACCCCTTGTTACTCAAAATGTGGGCCACAGATGAGCAGGATCTCACTGGGCACTGCACCCCAAATGCTTATTGCAGCACTGTTTACAACAGGCAGGACATGGAGGCAACATGAATGTCCATTCACAGAGGAATGGATAAAGAAGATGTGCTATATATACATAATGGAATATTACTCAGCCAAAAAAAGAACAAAGTTGGGTCATCTGTAGAGATGTGAGTGGACCTAGAGTCAGTCATATAGAGTGAGGTAAGGTACAAAGAGAAAAACAAGTATCATATATTAACGCATATAGGTGGAATCTAGAAAAATGTGCACATGCACCTGTTGCCAGGACCTCCCAGATGGCGCTGGTGATAAAGAACCCACCTGCCAATGCGGGAGACATAAGAGATGTGGGTTTGATCCTTGCGTCAGGGAGATTCCCTGGAGGAGGGCATGGCAACCCACTCCAGTATTCTTGCCTGAAAAATCCCTACGGACAGAGGAGCCTGGTGGGCTAGAGTCCATACAGTCACAGAGTCAGACACGACTGATGCAACTTACCACATACAGACCTATTTCCAGAGCAGAAGCAGAGACACAGACATAGAAAAAGGACATGTAGACACAGTATGGGGGAGGGGAGCGTGGGACAAAGTGAGAGAGTAGCAGTGACATAGATACACTGCCATGTGTAAAGCAGATCGCTGGTGGGATCCTGCTGTGTGACACGGGGAGCTCAGGGCGCTGCCCTGCGGTGACCGAGATGGGTGGGGTGGGGTGGGGTGGGAGAGAAGCTCAGGAGGGAGAGGATCTATGTGTACAGGCAGGGGATGCACTTTGTTGTACAGTAGAAACTAACACAGCATTGTAAAGCAATTATACTTCAATTAAACAACACCAAAAAGGCAGACTCTAAACATCTACCCAGACTGACTGAAGCAGAATCTGCATTTTAACAAGACGCCAGGTGGTGCCACAAAACTCTGAGAAGCACGGTACCACCTATCTGCTCTGAAAGGCATCACAGGGTAAGGAAGGTGAAGAAATTTCATCATTTAGGTGAGAATGGGAGAACCAGAGGGAAAAGCAGGACCGTCTCCTTAATTATGGCAAAAGAGGTCAGCAAGTTCTGACAAGCCAAGAGTTGGCAAAGGTACCTACCTGTACGACATTTTATTTCTCTGAGAGGCACTTCCTAATTAAAAGTAGTTTTCTTTGGGGGTTTGTATTAATATCCTTTCATATTTGTGCTCAGTTATTAAAAATATAGAATCCTGATTGGAGGAGACCTTAGTTCTGAGCAAGCGTGATGCTGCGCCTAAGAGGAATCAGGCTACGAGACTATGAAGCCATAACTCAGGGACCACTGATGACTTGAAAATCATGTCTCTGATCTGAAGCTACCGAGTCCAGAAAGAGAAAAGAGAGAGAGTCTGGAGCTGGGCAGACCCTGCCGAGTGTCAGCCTAATTGATGGTGAGGACCACGGCCGACCACGGCCGACTCGTCCATGACGGGGAAAGGGGTGCTGAGAGGCTTTAGGTCACCATTAACCACCAGGCTGGAGCCTCCAAATTCCAGAACCTCAGGCAACCAGGACCTGGAATTTGTGCAGGGCCAAAACTGGCTGGATGGCATCACTGACTCGATGGACATGAGTCTGAGTGAACTCCGGGAGTTGGTGATGGACAGGGAGGCCTGGCGTGCTGCAATTCATGGGGTCGCAAACAGTCGGACACAACTGAGCAACTGAACTGAACTGAAAACACAAATTAGTGGTGGGGATTCAGAAGTGAGCACAGTTTCCACTCCACCTCAAAAGAAGGCATTAACGGAGGAAACCGACAACACAGCAGCTGCCAAAACTGGGCAACTACCAATGGGGGCCTGAGGGAAGCCCACCCCAACTCCCTCATGCGCTGAGTGACGCCGTGTGGGCTGGGCTGAGGGCTGGGGCAAGGAGATTACGTCCAAGTCCTTGCCCTCCAGGTACTCAGCGACCAGCAGCTAGGGCAGACAGGTGGAAAACAAGGACAGCACAGTCTTATTTCTTACCCCAGGGCTCACGCAATACAGCCCCACTTCCCTCATTTTGCCAAGAGGGTAGAATGTTGAGCCTGCAGTCACAGTCGAATCTTATACATTGTTCACTGTATTTAATGGGAAGGTATTCACTGCCTTGATGCTAAGGGCAAAATTGCAAGTAAGAGGAAAATGGCCTGAAAATGCTACTGCTGTTAAGATGGAAGTACCAGGGTCTTGCAAGAGTTTTAGGGACTAAGGACCAGATTTGGAGATTTTTATTCAAATTCCATTTCCCATATCAGATAGACTCTCAGCCAAGGACTGAGAGCTTTGAGGAGAACTCAAAACTTCATGGAAGTTTTCATTCAGCAGAAAATTCAACACCAAGCGTTCTGGTTAGCAGAGTTTTGTCTTCTGGAAGTTTTATTTTCCTGTAGGGGATTTTTATCTCCAGTCTATGTCAGTGAGCTTCTATATGAACTCAGATAAAATGTTTTCTGACCTGAACCAGAGACCACCATATCCTACATCACATCATGGTGGTTTGATGAGGAGGCAAATTCTTAGCAGCATGTGGGTACAGAAGAGAAATGCCTTAAAATAAGGATGCCAGGCTCCCGGGACACCCCCAGGCTTTTGGGGTGGCCAAGGGGCTTGCTCTGAACAAGAGCTCTTCCACTGCAAGGGAGATGATGGGGCTGAGAGCTCACTTAAATCATGGGGGCTCACTGTCCACCAGAGTTCAGGGCATCTCAGTATCTCAGTTCTCAACAGAACCCCCATCTGACCGAGCACACTGTTTATCCAGCCCTTTGCATGGCTATTCCCACCCTCTCTCCAAGCCTTTATCTATCTCTTTTTTTTCTCATCTGCCAGGGGTTATTGGCTCTAAAAGCAAAATAATCAAGCAAACAAAATCACACATAAAAAAAAAATCCAAATAATACATCAGTGATTTGAACCAAGATAGATTATGAGGATGGATACCGGTATTGGAGGGAAGTGACAAGAATTCCTGTCTCCTTGTCAGTTTCACCCTTCGGTGTTTAAATGAAGCAGCTGGTCTGCACACCAGGCCACTGATCAAAGAGAAGGATGGTGGGCAGCAGTATTGGGCACCCACACGGCCTTACAGCTCCTCCTGCCACTCCCTTCATTTCCCCGCATCTCACTCCTACCCTTTGTCCAGCAAGCCCGGTCAAGATGGCCTCATGCTGGATCCAGCTGGCCTCTGCAGCCCTGGACAGTATACATCCCGCTGTCAGCTTCAACCCCTAAGACCCCTGGTGTCCCCTCATCCAGGGAGACAATACCCCACGTGCCCCAGAGCGGCGGAGGTTCCTTACCGATGGCAGTAGTGAGAAAGGAAACCACTTCAGACTCCTTCCCGTCATTATAGAAAGCCAGGTGCCAGATTCCTGAATCCAAATACTGGATGAAGCCGGTCTCGTGGCTAGAAGGGGGGATGGCTCCCCGAGACTGGCGCTGGGGCCCCTCCAGGCTCCGTGCCTCCTGGGTCAGGAGCCTCCTTCCATCCAGCAGCTCCACAAAGTCAAACTGAAGCACAAAGAGAGCATAATTAGCAGCGGACCTGCTTCACCACCATTCTAAGTTCTTCAGGCTTCTCCCAGGGAGGACGCAGGGAAACACAGATGAAACAGGCAAGAGAGGCCAAAGCGATGCGGAGGTTGACCAACCCACTCCAACTCCTTCCCAGACCCCATTTTGCAAGGTGGGAATCTCCTGATCCGCTGGTGAGGGCAGCAGAATTAGTAGATTATTTTTAAGTGCCAGTTGGCTGTAATTTGGGGTGTGGAGAGTCTTCCTCTGGCTGACTCTACACCTCTACATCAATCAGGACAGCCATGCTTTTTTAAAAAATTTTTTTTAAGCTATGCTTTTCTGATGGGCATGTGATTAGAAACCCAGTCACTTTATGACTGAACTCCTCCAACTCCACGCAGGGGATGGCGGGAGGGAACCCTGGGGATCTAGGATGGGGCCCGGAGCACTCACTGGGTGTGCCTTAAATGTCAGTCAAGTGCAAAGGAAAATTTGATTTATATCTATCTTCCCTTTGTCAACGATCCTTTCTCAATGCTCCAGTTTCAGGGAGCGGTTTTAGGGGAACTAAACTGGATTAGCACAAAACTCCATCAATAATTACATGCTGTGTCAAATAATACAATTTCCAATTGATCCAAGCCTGCTAGCATGAGAAACTCGAGGGAAGATAATCACGCGGTGCTAACAACAGGCAGGTGGTGAAGTCCTGCTGGTGAGCAAACCGAGCAACTGTCTACCTATCTATCTTTTAAGAAAAAAAAAAGGGTATTTATCCTGTCTCATGTGACAATGTCTAGGGACAGGAAACCCAGGACCAGTAAATAAAGAAATCAGGGGTCCAGGCTCTCTGTACTATTCTGCAACTCCGTCCTTAGCAGATGTCTCTATCTAGCTTTTACCTAGAAATTAAGTACCTGCTGGGGGTCACAAAGGCTACATTTGGCCAGGGAATGTCTGAGGACGCCTGTGACTCATGTTACTCCAAGCCCAGGGCAGGGAGGACCTCACGCAAGTCTGCTTGTCACCCATCATGACTGGCTAAGTGTCAGTCATCCTGCTTGAGTTTTAAAGGTTTTCTGGTGCACCTGTGTCCGGGTAAATGTGAAACCCTGAAGGAGAGAAGGGATGCAAGAGATGAGGCGAGGAACCTTTATTCTGAGCCAGGTCCTGCACTAGCTGTCTTCTAGATGTGGTTATCCACTGTTCACAGCAGCCCTGCGCAGTGGGTATTGTTAGCAGCATCTGCTAGACTAGGAAACTTGTTCCAAGAGGATGTTACAGGCTCGAGGTTACACAGCTGATAATGAGAGGATTCAAACCCAGGTCCGTTTGACTCCAAGGTGCATGCTGTGCTCTCTGGATTGCATTTCCTGGATAATTTAACTTAGGAGACTGGGTACTAGTAAAAAGGCTATTGAGAGATTCCCTAGAATTCCTTCCTCTTAAAAAGCTCCAAGGATACAGCCCTACTCATCTGAAAGGCAGGGTCTGAGAGACGGCAAATGGATGAATGGACTATAAAATTTGTGAAACTCCCTCCAAGCTCAGGGATCCAAGTTTCAGCATCAGGTTTCTTGACTTTGGTTAAGATTTGAGGTGGGAGCCCCTGGAGAGGAGAAGGGTACATAGGGTTCTGGTTTACCTGTGTGTGTGATGGAGGAAGGCCTTTTCTGCCATAAATGCCAACCAGAGCCGCCTTTCCCAGAGACACATTGAATTTCAGATGCACAGGATGGTCTATGAACACCTGAGATCTCCAGAAAGTGCCAGGAGGAATCTTCTGGGAAGCCCGTCTCCCCACGTCGATTTCTCCAGAGTCTATAAAACTGTCCTCTGGAAAGAAACTACTGGGCTTTCCTACCAAGACACAGGGAAGGGAAGACAAAAACATCACCGTTAGCCACAAGTGGAACCAGGGATCAGAGTATCTGAAGGAGCAGGGCTCTCCTCTGCCTCCCACCTCTTCTCTGCAACATTCCAGGGCCAGCCCACTCCCTGCCCTAGACTCCCCCATTGAGGAGTTAGAATGTCCAGAACTTTTTTTTTTTCCCAAGGACGCTCAAATTGTTCTGCTAAAAATATGCATTCTTCCAAAGCAGAATGGGTCCTCTCCAAGGGCCATCTGTTTACTGCATAATTCTAGAGCTTGTTAAGATATATTTTGATCCTAAAAATAATCACTTGCAGTCATATGAGAATAACTCTGCGCGTCTGAGCACCCGCGTGTGTGTAAAAGCATGCATGCTAAAAAAGAAAAGATAGAGGGAATGAGGTGCTGTTAATTTTTCAACTTAGAATGGTTTCCCTAGCAGTGGGAAGCATGACCTGAGCGGAGTCAGGTATTTTTCAAGTTCACTAGGATCTGAGAGACCAATTCTGGGGCTCAGACATGTGGATGAGGGGTTGTGTTGGGAGCAGGGGTAGGGATGGGGGTGGATGAGGAAGAGGGTACATCTGAACAGAGAAAACACTTCTGAAAAACGCTTCTTTGTCTGGGATGTAGGGCAATGAGTATCATTGTGCTGAAGGTGGGTAAAGCTGGGGAGATTTTTCAAGTTTAGGCACAAAACTTTTCACATACTTAGATTTCAACTCAGGCCGCCAACCCTGCAGGCCACAGGAGTGGGGGCTGGTTGAGAATAAGATCTCTCGCCCAATTCTGTCACCAATCAAGAGAGTGACAGCTTTCTGGGGGCACCTCAAGTGCCAGGAAGGAAGGCTGCTTATCAAACTTCCTCTACATAGTAATTAAACACACTCACAAGTGAAAAATATAAACCCTAACTTCCTGCCAGACATCAGCCCTCCGAGGAGTTGGCAGGGGGCAGGAGGAGAGAACGGGGCATTAGAAGACCACCCTTAGGACATGAACAAGCCAAAATCAAGTCAACAGGCTCCATCTTATTTGTCATCAGAAAGCACCCCCTGGGCATCCTAGTTTCAAGGTTTGTTGTGTTGCTAGAGATGCTGGAAGAGGCACTTTCAAGACCAAGAATCCATCTGTAAAGAAAACAGATTTGTGGGAACTTTTTATAAAAAGCATTTGGGGAATAAGAAATTAAAGTGTCTTTTTTTCCTCCCCCAGCTTTGTAAGATTCCTTACAAAGCACATTTGATGCTGAAATGGAGCTTGGCAGGGCATTGTTGTAGTCATAAAATATTTTACTGTTTGAAATAATAAAATTCAATTTATATGTTAAACTTCTCCATATGTTATCATTCCCTTATAAACTCCTAGGCAGAAACATCAGGTTTTTAGCTTCAAACCGTTAAATGTTATTTTAATTAAAAATATGCCAACAGAAAAGTTAAAACGCACGCTCTCAGTAAAAGTACCAGTAGTATTCTGTCATTAGCATGGGAAAGAGCTTGCATTTAATTCCTTAATGGAAGGAATGTGCCCCAGACTTTTACCTTGAAAATGCAGACACATGCAAACCACCACACTGTGGTTCAAAGTTCAAAGACAGAAGCCAAATTCACAAAGCATTAAGATGGAAGAGAATCATTTTCACATTCTTCCTTATCTGACTTTGGTGTTCCTAATTCCACAATCCTTTTATAGTTCAGGTAGAAAAACAGTTTACCCTTCAGCCTATAATTCTGTTAGGGAAGCAGAACTAAGAGGGAGTTATGGCACAAAAGCAGGATGAGTTCTGAGCTTTTTACTTCTAGAAACTGCATAAAAATAAGCCGGAGACTCCTAATTCCAAGACCTCATCTCCTTTGTGAGTGGGTGGGAGTCAGAGCTGATGGGATTTGAGAATTGTCTGCATTCAAATAATTCCTATGTCTGAGAATAAAGAATGAAAACTTCTCCCACTTTTTGGCATGCTGTTGGAGAGCCCTGTAGTGTTCATTTCCCCTCCAGTGAGCATGTTTTTCAGAGACAGCTATTGAATTAGCCAAGCTTTTAGTTTCACAGGGCAGAGGTCAAGTCCAGAGACTCTCCAGAGGTCTGCAGGCCCAAGAGGCATACATAAATTGGTTCTTACCCCCAGAGGAGTGGCAAAAAGGGAATAGTCTTTTCTAGCACTCAACTATTTCACGAAAGCTGGCCAAAATGGGAACAAAAAAATTTACAAAATTTATATTTGGTGTGTATACCATGTTATAAAAACAGTAAATTCTGGTCTACGGCACAGCACCCCACCAGGACCCTGACTTTCTTGGCTGAAAGAATTAGGAATTAGGAGTCTTGAGCTTATTTTCATGCAGTTTCTATGATGGAGCTTAGGATCTGGAGCTTAGGTTCAAAAGCGAGGCCTAGAAGTCACCCTGTCCAGATCCTTAGGGAAGGGGCCATGGCCCTAGTCTTTTAAGGAAAAATTTGAGAGGGGAAGGAAAGACCATGCCCATCTTGGAAATTTAACCTTTATCATTCTTTCCCATCAGTCCCCAGTGGTCCCCACATTGACTAGGGATGAGATGAAAGTTTCTAGGAGGAGGGACCTGGAGCCTGCCGAGTACCTGTGGCTGGAGGGAAAGAGGCATGACACTGGCTGGGCTAAGTCAGAGTGAAACCACCTTCATCCTTTTCTGTCTTTCCGAAACCCTTACTGTCTTTCTCCAGATCTTATAACCTAAGAGTCTTCAGTCTTAATTCTGAGCACCAGTATGTGAGCACCAGGATAGAAAATATTCTACGACATGGCAATACCCACCAGTGGTGGAGCAGGGAGAGGGGGCAGAGGGTAGAGGCAGGTGGAGGTGAAAAGTCCTGTGTATATAACTCTTTTTATCTGTACCTATGTTCTGGAACACAATAATAATAACAAATATCAGTAGTAGCAATAGCAGTAAAGATAGAGGTAGCAGTACTAATGGTATTATCTATCATTCATTAAATTCCAACTATGTACTGGGCATTTTTACATATATTGGTACACTTAATCCTCACATTATTAAAATGTATATACTGAGGCTCAGAATGCGAAAGAAACCATTCAGAGATGAAGCCATTTGGGGTGCCTCTTTATTTATTAGAATATGGCTTCTCAGAACATCAAATTGATAAATTATTAATTAAAACTCTTCAAAGGTCTTTTCAATGGTAGCAGAGTATACTAACCCTCTTTAAGAGTAAAGATCTGATTTAATTCACAGTCTTAGAAGGCTAGATACCAAGGCTAGACCAGGAAGATCCAAGGCTCACTGGAGCACTTCCTGCCATCCTGGGATACAAAAAATTGACAGTTTTTATGAACTAGGATCCACACATAGACCCCAAAGTTAAAGGGAAACAGTATCTCAAAATATTCCTAAGGACACTATACAATGAGTGAGTGCCCCAGAGGCTTAACAAAGTACAAAGAGCTTAACTCAGAATTAGGGACCCCCAACAGCACAAGCTTCACAAGGCAGATTCTACTGGTAACCGTCGTTTTCTTTACAAAGACATACAGATTCAGGCTTCCCAGAGCAATGTTCTGGAAATAAACAATCATGTCTAAAAGAATTTTCTCAACAAATTGCTGAAATGATTGGCTAGCTCAGTCAAAAATAAGGGAGAGTTGGAAGAACTAAGATCCCATGCACTTCCCAAATTCACAGTCTTTATTTTCTTGAACTGAGATTTATCCATATGGAGTCTAAATTCCTAATCAACCAACATTCTCCCCCTCCCTCTACCTTTTTTGGTTCTTTTCAATGCAATAACTCACACAAAGAATTCTTTAGTTTCCTTAGCAACTGTTTGAAATTTATTTGGTTATCAAAATAAGCTGAAAGCCCAGCTGAGCCTGTATGCAGCAATTTGCATGGTTCAAACTGATGGGCAATTTTGATTTCATTGCAGAAAGAAGAAAATGCTAACCTAGCCCCCCAATTAAACCATCAGAAATGCTTGTTTATTCAATGCTTTTCCCCCTTTCTCCATTAATGCATAACATAAGTTCTTGTGGCTTTACTTCAGAAAGCTGCTGTATTTGGTTTCCATCCCATGACGGCTCTGAAATGGTTATAGCCACTTTGAAAGTACAGAATACATTGCAGTTTGATGTTATTCTCAGAGACATGATGAGCCTTTAAAATACTGGGTTCATCATATACTTCACTTGTAAAATTAAAAAATACACACCCTTTAAAAATATTCAAGCATGCCCTAAACTCTGTAGAATCTTTGAGGAAAGAATATTAATTAGTCTGGAATTCTGAGATTTCTAATGACAGACATGGAATGGCTTGGGATTTAAATGAATAAGAAGAAAAGGAACTCACATTTATTGAATACTTCCTCATAACCAGTCTTTGGAAAGATAGGTATGAGCCATCCTTGTTCCACAGATGAGGAAACTAAGGCCAAAGGAAATGGAGTGGCAGAGCCAATAAATGGCCAGACCAGGACGCAAAGCCTGGACTTTCTGGCTCCACGGCCTATCTGTCCTCTTCCTACCACACTGCTTCCCCTATCACTGTGCAATGGGGCTCTACTCTTCCTTCTGGAATCAGCTCTCTTCTCTGATACCCTCAGAAAGGACAGGAAATGTGTGCTCACATCAGGGTTAGAAGCTTTCCCCCTTGAGATATGTCTAAGGAACTAGATTTTTAACATCATAGTTAAAAACATAAACTGAGTAGACACTGCTTTGACCAAGGCAAAAGAAATTAAGAACCCTGTGACAGTCTCACATAAACTCTGGGAAGCTTTGTCCTCTGTTTCTCCAGACGGATGTATTTTTTTATCACAGTAATTGCTTTTGATGCTGACCACTTTACAGCATCACACTGCATTTTGGGGGTTTGTAAACAGGATTTCCAATTGCATTAGTAATGACAGATAATCCCTTTAAGCAAAAATATTCCAATGAGAGTAAACCAATAAACTGGTGCAATTTTATCTCTTATCTGCACCTCCTGCTCCTTAGGAAAAACAAAGCAAAATCCAAGCAATCCGCAAACTAATTTCATTAGAGTGGGAGATTTTAGATAGACCCAGGTCCTGTTTAAAGAAAGTTTGATAGAGATCATACAGAAAACTCACATTTTTCTAAATGAGATCTTTGAGGGTTACACATATCTTAAATCTGCATTGGTTGATACTAATCTAAAGACAGTTGTCATTTACGTATTCACCTATGGCATCTGACACTGTAAGCTGACATGGGAATCACAAGGCGACAGGCAGGACCACGGACAGAGCCAACCTGAAAAAACTTCTCAAGAAGAGTCTGGTTAATCATGTGATGATGCTATTACTAATTTCACATGTAGAGCTTGTGAATTAGAACAGACTTTAGAGATAATATAGATCAATCACCTCCTTTTAATGAGGAGGAATATGAAGCCGAGAAAGTCTTTCAAGGGATTTGCTTAAGGGCATCATGAGTGGCAGCAGCTGAACTTGAACTCAGGGTTCTAGACTCCTAACCCAGAGTTCTTCCCATGACCCTATCCATGCTCCCTCCATATCCTACTAAGGTGCAAAGCAAGTGTAAGTTATTCAATGTCTTAAGTCTGAAAATCTTTATAAAGGAGAAGACTGGCTTTGCCCATCAAAATAGCAGGCAGAGGTTCTGATTTGGCTCTGTGGAAATGCCCTCAGTTTCCTTAAAGATGGTCATTGGTCAAGAGTTGATTTTGGACTTCAAGACCATTCAGAGGTCATGAATAACTGCTGTGACTAGCCATATGCTACTCGGTTAACCACACTGATCACTAGAAGACAAACTCTTAAAAGGACAGGGAAGCTCAGGAGCCACGACCCAAAGTTAGCTGAGATAAGAGGAAAGGCAGTGAAGGCTGGTGGCAGCTGTAACCACTTTGCTGACTAGGGTAACACCAGAAAAAAAAAAGTGGTCACATGAGAAGGGATGGTCACATTCCCTAGAATGACAACCAGCCTGGCTCATGAGCTCAGACCTCCTCGCTGGTGCCAGTTCTTGTGGATCTGCCACTCCTGGCTGACAGTGACAGAATTTACCAATAAGTTGGTGGCATGTTAGAAAGACCCCTAAGAAATTCAAAAAATGGGTCTATGGATGTCCCATTCAAGAATGCCAAACCCCAAATGTCACCACCACTTCCATCATTAATACAGAAACATCTGTATCTCATTGTACAATGGGGTTCCTTATTCACATCTCCTTCAGGGTCTTATAACCATGAGGTGAGTCAGGTAGGGCAACTTATGGAGACAGCAAGAGCCCTGTGGACCACAGACCTGGGCCACGTCCCAAATTCCACTGGCAGTGTGACTCTGGCCAAGTCACTTAATCTATGTGGTCCTTAGTTTTTGCATCTAAAATGGCTGTAAACAATTATACTTACTTCACAGGATCTCTGTGAGGATTAAACATGAAATGTTCTTCACAAAAAGCTTTGAACAAACATACTGAACAAACACTAACAATTACTGAGCCTGGAGATGAGGAAACGAGCTCAGGAAAATTAAGTGACTTGCTCAAGGCCACGTGGTAGGAAAATGCTAGAACAGTGGGAGTGGTGTTTCCCTTGAACCACAAGGTCCACGGATATTTCATGTACACCACATCCTCTACCCACCTTGCCACACACCCCACTCCAAGAGACGCCCATTCATGCCACGAGGCTGCCCCGGAAGGCGTATCATGATCCCACACCATCAAAGACGGCCGCCCAGCAGTGTGAAAGCCCACGATGCTTCCCCTGAGGTATGGGATGGGATGCCGCTGAGCACCATGAGCCCTGCCCAAGCCCCGCGATGAGCTCACAGTGACGAGGAACTGCGATGAAGACATGGGTGGCCCGGCAGTGGCGTGGAGTGCAGGGGGATGGAGGAAGCACCAGGGCATGGAGCTGTGAGTCAGGCACATGGCGCGCAGGATGGCGGTCTCCTCAGCTCAAAGGCAGACACAGAGGACTCACGACACGAACAACACAGCGACCCTACCTTCTGCGGCTCCTTTGCCTTTCCTGTCAGGGATCTCTAACCCAGTGCCCCCTGAGGGATACAGGGAGACGTCCGTTGGCACAGGCCAACTGCTGGCTGTGTCCTCCGTGATCTCATACATCTGCCCCTCCATCGGCTGCAGGTGCCAGTTTAGGCCAAACAGGTGCATGGCTGTGGTGAGCAATGAGAAAAGTCATCTTTTTCTGCTGGAGGTGGAAACGGGACTCCCAAGCCATAGGGGAGGGCAGGTGGGGGTGGGGAACACGGGAATTCAGTTCAGTTCAACACAGAGCCCCTGGAGAGAGCTCTGGGTGCCATGGAGGGGACTGGGCCACAGGGATGACCTGGGCACGGACCCTGCCCTCAAGGGCTCACAGTGTAGGGGTGCAGGGAGAGGAGCAGGACGGGGGACTTTCAGGAGGTCTAGGCCTTTTGCTTTAAAAGATTAAAAATAACAATCTACAGGGGAAAACGGCAACTTGTTTCATCAAGGCTTAATTTCCTTAATATAAAAATAATGCTTACAAATAATAAGCAAAGTCCAACCACCCAGTAGGAGAACAGGCATAGGAGATGGGCAGACAGTTTATAGAATAAGAAATGCACCCGGCTCTCGGCTGTATGAAAGGACTCTCTACACATTACTCAGGGTAGAAGAAATGGAAGTTAAACTTTAAAATACGGTTCTTCATATATGGTTTGGCAAAGATTTTTAGAAGGTTGAAAATATACAGTATTGGAAGAGAACAGGAAACAAGCACTCTCATACTCAGCTGGTTTGGTGTGAGCATAAGCTGGTACAGACCTTACAGAGAGGGCAGTTTGAGAAAAGCTATAAAATAAAATACCCATACCCTTTACCCTGGAACTCAGAGATTCCAATTCTCCTCCAGATATGCTCACATTTACACAAAATTAGGTTTGTGAGTGCATACAAGGTTATTCACTACAGCATTGCTTGTAATAGCAAAACATTGGAAAGTGAAAGTCGCTCAGTCATGTCTGACTCCTTGCGACCCCCATGGACGATACAGTCCATGGAATTCTCCAGGCCAGATCACTGGAGTGGGTAGCTGTTCCCTTCTCCAGGGGATCTTCCCGACCCAGGGACCAAACCCAGGTCTCCTGCATTACAGGCAGATTCTTTACCAGCTGAGCCACCAGGGAAGCCGCAAACACTGGAAACCAGTCCACAAACAAGGAGCCAGACAAGTTACATTCATCCAATACACTGTGTGTGTGCTTAGTCACTGAGCTGTGTCCGATTCTTCACGACCCCATGGACTTAGCCCACCAGGCTCCTCTGTCCATGGGACTTTCCAGGCAAGAATACTGGAGTGGTTGTCATTTCCTCCTCCAGGGGATCTTCCCCCACTCCCACCCGCCCCAGGGATTAAACCTGCAACTCCCGTGTCTGCTGCACTGCAGGAGGATTCTTTACCTGCTGAGCCACTGGGGAAGCCCATACAATATACTGTGCAACCATAAAAAAGAATGAGAAAACTTTTTTATACATTTTTTGGGAAGGAAAATGGTAACGTGCAGAACAATAATACACCGCCAGTATTCCTGCCTGGAGAATCTCATGGACAGAGGAGCCTGGCAGGCTATAGGCCATAGAGATGCACAGAGCTGGACACAACTGAAGCGATTTAACACATGCTCAGGACAAAAATACAAATGGAGGGACTTCCCTGGTGGTACAGTGGATGTGAATCTACCTACCGATGCAGGAGACACAGGTTTGATCCTGGTCTGGGAAGATTCCACATGGCTTGGAGCAACTAAGCCTGTACACCACAGATACTGCAGCCCGAAGGCCTTTGCTATTCTACCTTTGGGTTAAGAAAAGGATTCTGTATATAGAGTCTGAGAGGATATGAAAGACACTGGTAACAGTGGCAGCCCTCTAAAGGAAGAGATGCTAAGGGCCTGGGAAAGGGGACTGATTCACATTTTACATTTCATCACATATCTGTTGTACATTTTGATTGTCTGCATTTTTGTGATTTGGGGGAATTCTGTGATTTTGATTCACGTGCATGCATTTCTGTTTTAAAAATATCTTTGCAATGTAGTAACTGCTAAATAGTCTTCTGCAGCAATCTAGAAGAGATCAGTAGACACTAAAGAATGGATACTGTGCCTTGAGATATACAGTGCTCTAGGCAGCATGTTTCCAAAAAGGTTTGTGAGCTCGTACAAAGTGAAGGCGCTCAGTCGTGTCCGACTCTTTGCGACCCCATAGACTGTAGCCTACCATAGACTGTAGCCTACAGGCATCTCCATCCATGCGATTTTCCAGGCCAGAATACTGGAGTGGGTTGCCATTTTCTTCTCCAGAAATGTGTGCCTAAATCCCATTCAGGATCTAAAACTTGAGCCTTATCAACGGTCCATACTTACCCCTTCTGGGAGGCCTTCTCTGATCCCCTACATACAGAGTTAAGTACTACTCCAGTCCCTGACTCCACAGCACCTTGTGCTCAGTGTCCCTCCTTTGCTCAGTTGGTGAACATTTTCTAAAAGCCAGGACCCGTGGCTGACGCTGAGAGCCAGAACCAAATCAGATACTCCCTGCTTCCAAGAGTTCAGAGGTAGGGGAGATGGACAAGCAACAAAGTACATTCAGAAGGACTGGAAGGCCCAGAGGCGGCGGTGGCTGACCCAGTAAGAGGGCCAGAGGAAGACAGCAAAGGACCAATCGACAAGAGATATGAAGGCCCACTGTAATTGTTTTCACAGAGGACCAAGGGCTTGCTAGGCAGTGTCCTGGGTAATTTGCATACATTACCTCTAATCCTCACCCAACTCAACCAGACCCAATTTACAGATGTGCATACTTAATTAACTCAGAAGGTTAATTAAAATTACGATAATTATGAAACTATGATTTCTTGAGTGTTTTCCATGTGCCAGGCATTGTGCTAAAAGCAGCAAATACAGTATTTCCTTTCATTCTCACAACAGTCCTAGAAGGTGATAATCCCATTTTTGCCGATGAAAAGACACTAAGACACAAAGACTTCAATTTACATGGCTAACAAGTGGCCTCGAATCCTAGCCTAGAATCCCAAACTCTTTGAATCCTGAAATCACAAACCATTTCCCTCTCTGGCTGGAAAAGTCAGGCTCTCCCGACTCTGCCATTCTGCCTCTCACTAGCTTTATCCAACAAGGTGGGTGGGCATTATAAAGACACCCTCCTTTACACAGGAAGCTGACTCTAAGCCTCGTACATGTCTTTTTAAGGCAGCAACAGAGGATCCTGTGAAGTAGACAGAAAGTTGTGTTATTTAGCCCGTTTGTGGAATGGTCACTGATGGTGGTCTTGAGTAGTTGTGTGACTGTCTTCAAGATGCAAAAACCTGTAGAGAAGAGCGGAGTGCAGCACAACCTTCTGACTCCTGGTCCAAACAAAACCCACTGAGGACGCACACAAGTTCGGCTTAACCAGGACCGTGTACACTGGTACCAGAGATGCGATCTGACCCTCTGCTTTCTCTTTGGTTACTATGACACAGGGGAAAGTGTCCTGGACTGACGGCAAGAAAACTGGCTTTGAATCCTAACTGCCACTTCCTAGCTAAAGTATTCTTATCTGAGAAGTGAGGATAAAAATATTTCAAAGAATTATTACATCATATGTGGTCATATAGGGCTTCCCTGGTGGCTCAGATGGTAAAGCGTCTGCCTGCAATGCGGGAGACCCGGGTTCAGTCCCTGGGTTGAGAAGATCCCCTGGAGAAGGAAATGGCAATCCACTCCAGTACTCTTGCCTGGAAAATCCCATGGATGAAGGAGCCTGGTAGGCTACAGTCCATGTGGTCGCAAAGAGTCGGAAAAGATTTCACTTTCCCTTTCTTCTTTCTATGTGGTAATATGGGCTCTCGGGTGGCTCAGATGGTAAAGAATCTGCCTGCAATGCAGGAGATCTGGGTTTGGTCCGTGGGTCGGGAAGATCTAGAAAAGGAAATGGCAACCCACTCCAGTATCTTTGCCTGGAAAAATCCCAAGGATGGAGGAGCCTCGCGGGCTACAGTCCAGGGGGTTGAAAAGAATCAGACACAACTGAATGACTAACAATTTCACTTTGGGTGATAATATATGGCAAAGCATATTATAAACTGTACCCATGTGTGATTGCTGTATTTTATAACCATTATATTCATACTGTTGATGATACTGATAAAACAGTAGCTCACATTTATAGAGCACTTTTTAGGTACCAAGCACTCAATGAAGTGCTTCAGACTGCTCCTTACTGTCCCTGTGTAGTTTCCAATAATAATAAAATTCACCAGCCTGTTAGAAGTGACTATGCTGCTACTTCTGGGGCTGAATTAGCTCACAGTTCTGCTTACCTTCTTACCGTTTCAATCTATTTACTGGCAACTCCAAAGGTAGTGGAAAAATTGCCTGAACTGCGGACAACTCAGATATATGCAGTTAAATGAGCAGGGCTTCGTTGCCTGTTAGAATCAATTATCTCATCTAAGTGTGCAAAGAGAGCTGTCTTGTTAAAAGGTCAGGAGAATTAACTAATCCCACGATGAACAGACTCTCACAGCTTTGTGAAGAGAAATATTTTTATTGTCAAAGCTACCTCTTATTTTAATAAGATGCAAAAGCAAGTTCTTGCTTTAAAAAAAAAAAAAGTAGGCGGAGGGGGAAGAAAAGCCAGTGAAAAAAGTATTCCAGGTGAAAACGCTAACAAGATCTGGCGTTCCAGGGCAGTTAATTAGGGCACAGCAGCCCACCACTGGACAGGGGAGGATGTCGGCTCCCCTGCTTCTCAGCCTGGCCCCCACCCCCCACCGGTGATCATAAACAGGGGCCCCCACAGCTGTGAGGCTGGCGGGTCTCTCGGTCAATCTGCAGACGATGTGCTCCTGGAAACCAGCAAGGGAAGCCAGGTCTGGATCCAGCTGTAACTGGACTCTCAGGAGACCCAGTCCTCCAGAAATAATTCTGGAGGCTGGCGGTAGGCAAGTGAGTATGGGGCCACCAAAACTGGGCTGAGAAATGGCCGGCTAGAAGGAAAGATATAGAGAGATAAGGATACAGAGTCAGAGAAGCCAAGTTCCACAGGTAATGTCATCTTAGCGCCAGAATGAAAGGGACCTTCAACCTGCGATCCAGTCTTAAATATGTCATGCTAGGGGCCCCTCGACTCTTCTACTGTACTGTTTGATGGGTGGTCAATTTTACACCCAATGGAAAGACAGAAGGAAGGAAAATGGTTTGCTCTGTTCTCTTCTCAAAGCACACAAAGCTTACTTGGTCAGAGACTGTCCAAAGAAAACATAAGCTCAAGCAACCATTTTTCTTTGTCCTTGATAACAATAACAACAGTAACTCAAAACCCGGTATAAACAGGAGTGCATACATGCATGGATGCTAAGTCACTTCAGTCACGTCCGACTTTTTGCAACCCTATGGACTGTAGCCTGCCAGGCTCCTCTGACCATGGGGATTCTCCAGACAAGAATACTGGAGGAGTGGGTTGCCATTTCCTCCTCCAGGGGATCTTCCCAACCCAGGGATCAAACCCAGGTCTCTTATGTCTCCTGCATTGGCAGGCAGGTTCTTTATCACTAATGCCACCTGGGAAGCCCACCTGGACTGCATCAGTTCAGTCACTCAGTCGTGTCTGACTCTTTGCAACCCCATGAATCGCAGCACGCCAGGCCTCCCTGTCCATCACCAACTCCCTGAGTTCACTCAAACTCACGTCCATCGAGTCGGTGATGCTATCCAGCCATCTCATCCTCTGTCGTCCCCTTTTCGCCCTGCCCCTAATCCCTCCCAGCATCAGAGTCTTTTCCAATGAGTCAACTCTTCGCATGAGGTGGCCAAAGTACTGGAGTTTCAGCTTTAGCATCAGTCCTTCCAAAGAAATCCCAGGGCTGATCTCCTTCAGAATGGACTGGTTGGATCTCCTTGCAGTCCAAGGGACTCTCAAGAGTCTTCTCCAACACCACAGTTCAAAAGCATCAATTCTTCGGTGCTCAGCTTTCTTCACAGTCCAACTCTCACATCCATACATGACCACTGGAAAAACCATAGCCTTGACTAGACGGACCTTTGTTGGTAAAGTAATGTCTCTGCTTTTGAATATGCTATCTAGGTTGGTCATATCTTTTCTTCCAAGGAGTAAGCGTCTTTTAATTTCATGGCTGCAGTCACCATCTGCAGTGATTTTGGAGCCCCCACAAATAAAGTCTGACACTGTTTCCACTGTTTCCCCATCTATTTCCCATGAAGTGATGGGACCAGATGTCATGATCTTAGTTTTCTGAATGTTGAGCTTTAAGCCAACTTTTTCACTCTCCTCTTTCACTTTCATCAAGAGGCTTTTTAGTTCCTCTTCACTTTCCGCCATGCATACTACATGCCATATTCTTAATTTATGGTAATCAATGTAATCCTCATGGAAAGATGGGTTGAAAAACCACTGGCTCACAGGTACAATGGAATTGAGTCAGGAGACGGACAGGCTCCAGGCTGCTCAGCTTCTTGCCTGTGGACGAAACTTCCTAATAGCAGAAACTCCGCAAAGGCAGGATGATGGAGGAGGCTGGGTCCTGACTGGATAAGAGATAAAAGACCACATATTCCTCATTTTCAAAGTCAAGGAGACCGTCCCACTACACATGCGCAGAAGGGCTCCTTGAAGGTCAAAAGAGAAGGGGTGCTACCCCATAGTAAGTGATGTCAACTACCCATAAGTCTCTTCGCTAGAGTCCATCTTGGTTAAGGGATGAGTACGCACACAGGGGAGGATCCTGAGACACACCAAATACAGACTCAGAGCCAGGCAAAGCAAAATGATGGGCCAAAGGAAACCAGGAAGGCATGCCCCATAAAAGTGATTCAAACCACCACCAGGGCGTGACTCTCTCTCCGTATGTGTCTATCTGCACAGACTGTACTCTCTTTTCCTCCTAGTGAATGCTTGTTTCACTACTTTCCATCTTTGCGGGAGTTCTTTTTCTGCAAAGCTGAAGGGCCAGGGCCTTGTCACCATGGGCCTAGTGGCTAGGATTTGGTGCTCTCACTAACGTGACGTGACCTCAATCTCTGGCCAGGAACCCAAGCCCTGCTTCAAGCCACTGCAGGCTGGGACCACCAGAGATCAGAACTGAAAAGAAACTGAGCTATGGGGATATATTTTTGATATACTTCAGAGTAAGTTACCTAACACCACAGAGCTGGTATAAGTTTGAGGTGAAATTTCAAACTCAGGAGTCTGTGTTCCCCAGCCAAGATTCCTCTTTTATATAGTTTACTTTAAATAGATTAAAATGGGTAATAAAGGCTGAAATGAATCTGTGGGGGTCTCCATGGTGATAATATTTCTTACCCCACAGCAGCCCTCATTTGCAGCTGTGGACAGCAGTCAGTGCATGCTATCCAGAGGACTTGGAAGTAACCACCAAGTATCCCAAAAGGCTCAGAAGTATACACGGTCCTCTTCAGTCTGCTTTAAGACCAGGCCACTGAAACAGTATAAATTATAATCATCGTAATCCCCTTTTCCAGAGGAATTAATGGTAACCATCAATGTACATCACAGGATTATCTAAATTATACTCTGAGGTATTTATACAACTGTGTGTACAGAACTCTCCCAAGTACATGGAAAGTGATCTAAATAATGAACGTGATACTGGTGTTCCCTTTAAACTAGTTTGTAATTAAATAAAAAGGTGAAAAGATGTTAAAGAGTTCAGAAAAAGGCTGTGGAAAGGTAGTGAGTTCACAGGATCACCCACGTTGAAATGTTAATGGTTTCTAAAAGCCAGGAGCTAGGGTGGGAGAATTCTCTTATTCCCTCAGTTGTGATCCCTCTGATCCCAGGGCTGACATTTTCCAGTCGCCTTTTCCTGCCCAGCAAGACATGAGAGAAGGCTGGGAAAGTGCAAGCTCCATCTTGACATTTTTAAGAAAAACGCCCAATAGATGTTCAATGTTGACAGTTCCCCCCTCCCAGCACCCAGCCAGCAGGAGGCAATTAACAAAGTCATTGTGCAGGAGTCACCAATGTGCACAGGAGAGGTTCTACCGTCACAAGATGCTTCCCTTCCCCAAATCGAAAGCACAAAGCCACTTGCATTTGTGAATCAGCAGCTCCAGGTAGTGATTAGAGATGAAGCTCTAATCAAGAAACTGTTGGCTCCAGTGGCATTTTTTTTTTTTTTTTGGCTTCAAAAGGCAGCGGGACCCAACCAAGGTGCATGGCTACCTACTTTTCTGTTTAAGTTAGTGCCCAATTGCTTGTTGCATCATTTCTGTAAGCTATAACTCATTGGAGTTCTCTTATTTATGGTCCTGTAAGGTGGAAAGCACAAAGCAAAAAGGCGAAACAGTAACAACCACAAAATGACAGTTTCCTTCCCCAAGTTCTACCCCTGGTTTTGCACCAAAGCCACAACATTCAAAGGCTTCAAGCTTAGAAGTCATATACACAGAGCTGTACACTGCAGTGCATTATTAAGAAAATCAGAAGCAATGTAGATGTCTTAAAACAGGAGAATGACTGAGCTAAATTATGATACAGGGACTGGATGGAATGTAAGCTAATCATTATGAAAAATAACTGATACTCCTGAAAGATGATGCTGTGAAAGTGCTGCCCTCAATACGCCAGCAAATCTGGAAAACTCAGCAGTGGCCACAGGACTAGAAAAGGTCAGTTTTCATTTCAATCCCAAAGAAAGGCAATGACAAAGAACGCTCAAACTACCGCAAAATTGCACTCATCTCACACGCTAGTAAAGTAATGCTCACAATTCTCCAAGCCAGGCTTCATGAACATGAACTGTGAACTTCCAGATGTTCAACCTGGATTTAGAAAAGGCAGAGGAACCAGAGATCAAATTGCCAACATCTGCTGGATCATCGAAAAAGCAAGAGAGTTCCAGAAAAACATCTATTTTTGCTTTATTGAGTATGCCAAAGCCTTTGACTGGATCACAACAAACTGGAAAATTCTTCAAGAGATGGGAATACCTGACCACCTGACCTGCTTCCTGAGAAATCTGTATGCAGGTCAAGAAGCAACAGTTAGAACTAGACATGGAACAATAGACTGGTTCCAAATTGGGAAAGGAATATGTCAAGGCTGTATATTGTCACCCTGCTTATTTAACTTCTATGCAGAGTACATCATGTGAAATGCTGGGCTGGATGAAGCACAAAGCTGGAATCAAGATTGCCAGGAGAAATATCAATAACCTCAGATACACAGATGACACCACCCTTATGGCAGAAAGCGAAGAGGAACTAAAGAGCCTCTTGATGAAAGTGAAGGAGGAGAGTGAAAAAAGTTGGCTTAAAACTCAACTTTCAGAAAACTAAGATCATGGCATCTGGTCCCATCACTTCATGGCAAATAGATGGGGAAACAATGGAAACAGTGACAGACTTTATTTTGGGGGGCTCTAAAATCACTGCAGATGGTGACTGCAGCCATGAAATTAAAAGACACTTACTCCTTGGAAGAAAAACTATGACCAACCTAGACAGCATATTAAAAAGCAGAGACATTACTGTATCAACAAAGGTCTAGTCAAAGCTATAGTTTTTCCTGTGGTCATGTATGGATGTGAGAGTTGGACTGTAAAGAAAGCTGAGCACCGAAGAATTGATGCTTTTGAACTGTGGTGTTGGAGAAGACTCTTGAGAGTCCCTTGGATTGCAAGGAGATCCAACTAGTCCATCCTAAAGGAAATCAGTCCTGAATATTCATTGGAAGGACTGATGCTGAAGCTGAAACTCCAATACTTTGGCCACTTGATGAGAAGAACACTCATTGGAAAAGACCCTGATGCTGGGAAAGACCGAAGGCAGGAGAAGGGACAACAGAGGATGAGATGGTTGGATGACATCACCGATGCGATGGACATGAGTTTGAGTAGGCTCCGGGAGTTGGTGATGGACAGGGAAGCCTGGCGTGCTGTAGTCCATGGGATTGCAGAGAGTCAGACATGAGTGAAAAGCTGAACTCAACTGACAATGAGCAATGAGGGCAAATGCTTATCATGTAATTTTAAGGGGGAAGAAAGTAGGACACAGAGTTGCATGTTTTTGCGTGCATAGTATGTTTATAAAAAAACATCTAGAAAGACATATGTAAAAACGACATCAGGCTTTGAATCACAGTGTAGGATGTGTGACAAATTTTCTGCACTGATTTCCAAACTCATTTCCATGCTGTTTACCTTAAAAAGGAAGTTCTACAACCCAGTCTCAGGAGGAGCAAGAGTACAAAAACGATAATAGAGCAGAGCGGGGAAATTCCGGTTTTGAGTCTATGCCACAGGTCAGACATTTAGGCAAGGGGAATTCCATATGCTATTTCATTCAGTCCTTATATAAACCTTGAGAAAATGATCAGTATTCCCATTTCACAAATGAAGAAAGGGGAGGCTCATAGAGGCTTCATGATCTTCCCAAAGACACCTCCCAAGATACTTTCCATGTTTACACCCTGACTGCCATAGGCATGGCTGACCTCCACAGTCAAAATCATGCAAAATCAAGTGACTTTGGCAGGATCAGTTGTCAAATGGGGGTCTATCTGGAGCCTTCAGAGCTGTATCATTTCCTAGGGTCCTGATTCTGGATAAATGACTTTGCCTTTCTGAGTCTCAGTTTCTCTATCTGTAAAACAGATAGCAATATTACATTAAAGGATTAAATGGAACAACACGCATGATTTGTTTAGAACTGTGCCTGGCACACAGTAGGAACAAAGCAAATGGCAGCTGTCATCATTGCTGTCATTTTGCTCTGATTTTCCTAAATTCGAGATCCCTTGAAAGACCTGTTTAAGCCAGCTCTGCCCATCACCTTTCCTTCTCTCCATACATGGCCCTTAATTTCCCTCCCATGCCAACTGCAAAAATGCCAACTGAAAATTCCTTTGAGTTGAGGGCTTTGGGCAAAGGAGCTCGAGATATTTGCCCAATGGATAAAACAGTTTTTAAAAGTGGAATCAGTATAAAGCAGCCTGATAGGATCCTACTGGTGACTACGTGGGGCTAATTTTAAATCAAGTAAATATATTGCCTTTCTTCCCATCTCTGGATAAACCTGACTGCAACAATCAGGGTTACTGTCTCTCACCCCCAAATTAAGTGTTTTCTGGAGAATGGACTCTGGCACACTTAATCATTTTTCTGCACCACGCAATGCTGTGGGGAAAGGAGGCCTTTCAGCAAGGATTTGCTGGCAGCCGCTCGATATTTCTGTAAAACAAGTTGAGGAGGGGATGGGTGCTAGAAAAGGGGGCGGTGGGCACAGCCACTGTCAGTGCAGAGATGAAAGGTCAATTTAACTGGAGGGCATTGAAAACTGGTGACACAGCAAGTGGTAGGGGAACCGGGGCTGGAATCTAATTTGTGCAGAATGGAGTAAACAGCTATTATTGCAGTAATGGAATTAGAAAGCTGTCTTCTCGGGGCACCTTTCACCCAACGGGCTCTACTAAGACCTCTTCCGTGCATGACTAGTCTAGGGGTTGGCCACCTCCACCACCCCTTGGACGGACCTCAGCCCAGTAATCCAACCTCTTCCCGCCCTGCTGTGCTGCTTCCAGACACAAGAAAATGAAGGCGTGAAACACACTGGTTACGAGCACAGGCTTCATAGCCACGCAGCCCTGGGTTCCGTTTCTGGTTCTTGTGTTTACAGTTCTATGACTTCATTCCTGTTATTCAACTCCATTGAGTCTCGGGGTCCTCCTCTATAAAACGGTGATAATAGTGTCTAGCTCCCAAGAACTGCTGTGAAGATGGAAGAACGTGTTTCACGAGCTTATCGTGCTGCTTGGCATTCGCTCCAATCGACTACCAGAGGGTAAGCGTCTATGTATCATCATCACCATCATTTGCAGTGTATATTAAGGTTTTCACTGAGAAGGGAAGTAAGGAGATTTCTTGAAGAAGTGGAGAACTCTTTTGAGTTTTTGCTCTGGTTGGCGGCTGTTGAGGGGGACGGGTATGGATGTTGTTCTGACTGAACCTGAGTCCTGCTCACTGGGGAGATGGGACTTAGGCTTGACTGGGGCAGAGGCTGGAACAACGCTGAGCCCAAGTCTCTGAATTCATCACTGGGAGTCCTTTCCACTAAATGACGCTGGCACTGAGTCACAGCAGAAAATGTTGTGAGAGCAGGAAAGCCCCGCTCAGGGCTTGTGCCTCCAACGGGGGCTGCACTCTCAGACCAGAGGAGTCATCTTCTTGAGCCTAAAGTAGAGGGAATGAACCCCTGGGGCAGGTGATGTCAGCCTACCAGGAGGCCCTCCCTCCAAGGCAGGGATCACGTTCTTGTCTCCACCAAGATCCCAGCATCTGGCCCACAGGAGAGAAGGAGAAACAGAGGCAAGGAAGGAGACAGACGTAATTAGGACCGTTACTGAGACGATAACCGCTTCCTTTATGAAACATCGCACCATGTGCCTGACACAGTGGGGGAGGGTGCACGTTCATTCCGTTGTTTAATCCCACCACTTTTTAAGCAAGACTGTATCTCCACTTTATGGATTGCGAGGACCTCAAAACAGAGTGACCAAGTAGATATTATTAACCTGATCTTGTATCTCTAGAAAACCAAGGTGCAGAATCATCCATCATTGTGCCACTTGTCATGGTGGCACCAAGACCCAAACCCGGGTTCTGGGTCACGGCACGCCCTGAGTCCTTCGCAGACCACTGTCAGAGCCCAGGGCAGGCCTCCCCGCCATCCTGATCAGAACAACATGCAGCTTCTGAGTAAATCACGGCCAACAGAGCAGTCAAGGAAGCGACGCCACTGCAACTCCATGCAGCGGAAGACACACCACCTCCCCTTCAAACTCAAGGTGTCACTAAGAATCCAGTAAGCAGAGACACTCCTGGGGTCACAAGCCCATCTAGCTGCTCCTGCTGGGGTGTGAAGCCAGCCCTGCCCTAGCAGAGCTACACAGCCAGCCTGGGAAACCAGGGAAAGTGCCTGTCATTTCCCCAGAGGAGGCAGAAGGCTGGTCTGGAGCTCTCTAGGTTCCCTTTCTTTATGGTGTTTGCAAGCAAGCACCAAGGCTATTCACTGGGCTATCTAAAGCATTTCTATAAAAGGTGTCTCAACTTAGCCAAGGACCAGCCTCTTATGTGTGAGGCCTTGTCCCCGCCACCGAACCATCAAACGGGGCTGAAGCAACCGGGGGCTTGGTTCTGCCTTGGGAGCTCCAGCGGGAGGATGTGCCTGTTGCTAGGTTCCATTTCCATAGCTACTAGAGAAATGTCCTGTCGCAGGGCTCCGTGAGGCACCCACCCATCGCCTGGTTTCCTTTAGCAAACCAACCACGTAACTAGTTTGCTTTTTTTTTTTTTTTTCTGTGATCAAAGTCAATTAGGAGGTGGTCCCGCTGTACCTCTAAATGGAGTTTTAATTTGTGTATATATTATTAGGATAGGCCTTTCCCCTCCGGAACAGTCAGTTCAGTGGGAAGAATGAGGGCGGACAGCTTAACACTGAGTCTGCCACCTGGATTTGTAATGAGGGATGCTATTTCTTTACAATGAGAAGCGTTTTGAAAGAGTGTGGTAAACTCTCATGGAACAGAGTGTGCAAGTGTTCCTCTTTTATTCACCACAGCTTCCCAGGCTCCTGCCCATGGGAGTCTTTTCTAGCTCTTTGGAGTTAGACTACATCTTCGTGCCTCTCTGCCGTGTCTGAGCACAGAACCAGGCACTCAGTTCTTGGATATTCTAGGGACCCCTGGTTTGACTCAGCCCTTTGGCTAGGAAGTTTAGGACAGCCTGGAGCTCCAGGCACCGTGTTGATGATGATGATAACCACAGCTGCTGTCATTAACGATACCAAGCACTCTGCTTAGTGCTTGATAAACGTGTCGGTGTTAGTTGCTCAGTCGTGTCTGACTCTTTGTGACCCCATAGACTGTAGCCTACCAGGTTCCTTTGTCCATGGGATTTCCCAGGCAAGAATAGAAGAATAGGAGTGGGTGGCCATTCCTTTCGCCAGGGGATCTTCCCAGCCCAGAGATCGAACCCGTGTCTCCTGCATTACAGGCAGATTCTTTCATCTGAGCCACAAGGGAAGCTGTTATCAATTAATCCTTGCAAAGCCGTACACTGTAGGTACTACTGTTATCCTCACTTGCAAGAGGAGGGGACTAAGGCTCTAAGAGGTCCGACAACTTGCCCAAGGTCACACGTTTCATAAGCGGCAGAGTCACTTGAGATCTGAACTGAATCCAGACTGCCCAGAATCTGTCCCCAGCCACTATACATACACTGCCTTTCTGGTTAGATGTGAAACTGTGGAAATGACAAAAATGGAAAATAAAAGAGATCTCATTATTACATGGACCTGCCGTACTGCTCAAACTCTGTTGGTGATATTTCTCATGAGGCTAGAAAACTCCAGCATTTGGAAGGCTTATCAAGTACAGTACCTGACACTCCTCATGGCTTCTCCCTGTCCTGGAGCCTCTGTTTGTGTGGGTTTCTCCTGTTCCTTGAACACTCTTGTCCATCCAGGCCCCAGCCTTCGCTGATGCAATGCCTCTATGTGGAATGGCCACTACCTTCCCTACTTTTAAAATCATTCTCCCATCCTTCAAGGCCTACTTCAAACCTTGACATCTTCTGTGAGAATTTCCACCGTAGCCCATGGTCATAAGTGCCCTCTGCTCTCCCGTCCGTCCCGGTTCCTACCCATTACTTCAGCACCTCTCCTGTGTCCACTGCCCGGACAGCCTGTGTCCAGGTGCTCCCTGACACTTGATGGCTCTGCTGCCCACCTATGTGCCCAGTGGATCAGATCTGTAGAGAAAGCCAGGCTCCCAGCTCTCGTCTTAACCAGCTATGCAACTGGAGGTAAGTCACCTAACCACTCTGATCCTCAATTTTTCTATCTGTAGAAAGGGAAAGGATTTAAAATCATCTCCTGGGGTTCTTATAAGGATTAAATTTAAGGAAAGTCCTTCATAGATTATCAAGTGTATTGAAAATATAAGACATTATTATTATGTTGCTTAATCAACGAAAGGAAGAACACCCAGGTTTAATACACAGACTAATGCAAAGATTTACATGAGAAACTTCCTATGCAGCCCCAGACTGACACAAGTAGGGATATGCACAGAACAGTTTAATAAATTTAATGCTTTACAGAAAAGTGAGGATGCATAAACAAGTTTTGAAAGAAGAGTTTTCAGGTAAAGAAAAATGCTACTTCTAAAATTCTCATTTTGAGTCTTTGCTACCTCACCATTCTACCTCCTCTCAAATATCTTTTTTGCCTGCATAGTGGGCAGAGTCATATATGTGCTCATATGCACAGAGAGACTCGCACACTAACACACACACAAGTCCAAAGAGCCTGTCTTGCTGTAAAATTCTACAGATGGCCTGAATGGTAAAATTTAGGACAATGTGATGAAACGCAGGCCAGAGCACAATTAATGATACTGGCATTTTTTTCCCCTCTTCCCCCTCTGGAGGCTATGAGCAAAATCTAACTCCAGGCTCAAAGGTGCAATAAATCTAGCTGTCTGCCAAACACTAGCAGGAAAGGCCTCCTCTGAAATGAAATGTTACACTGGTGACGAGCTAATGCCACAGCCCCATGGAGCCTGGAGGACAGCGAATCAGATAACACGAGGGGCCAGGGCTCAATAAGCAATGTGTATCGAGGTCCCTGATGTCATCTGGGCTTCCTCTGCTCTCCAGTCCTGGAGCACTCTGCGTGCACACCACAGCTCCACTCAATGCCACAGATACCCGTGGCAATCCTGGCACAAGGCACGTCCCAGGGTGGGGTGGGGGCAGTCGTGGATACTCCATTTTCTTCCATAAGAAAAGGTAATTTCTCTCTTAGTAAGGAGCTCCCTGCATCCTCTCAGCAGCTCAGATCGGTAAACCACGCCAGTCCCACCCCAGCCCAACTCCAGCTCTGGGAATCGCAGCACACACTGTGAAGAGGGCAGGCTCTGCGGCAAATTCTGGCTCTCGCACTCACTAGTGATGTGGCCTTGGAAACTGGCTCGTTCTCCTCAGGCCTTAGTTTCTCATCTATGAGATGGAAATAAAAACAGAATGGAACCTAGCACATGGCTGTGCTGTGCTCACTCGCTCAGTCGTGTCCGACTCTTGCGACCCCGTGGACGGTAGCACACCAGACGCCTCTGTCCATGGGGATCAGGTCTCTCTCCTACATTGCAGGCATATTCTGTACCATCTGAGCCCCCCGGGCAGCCTAGCACATGGCTGGTACTTGACAAATGTCTGCTGGATGGGTAGGATCACTGAAAGCTTAAATGAGAGATACATGTAGCAGAACGTGGCTGGCATGTGGTTAGCTCTTGATGCATGTGAGCTGCCACCTCTGTTAGATCAGAGGAGGTCGTGGTAGGGAAGGGGGCAGAGGACATCCCTGGAGAGGATGGCAAAGTCCCCTTGTTTGCTCTGGGCCTCAGGGATGGAGTGTGGCAGCAAGGGAAGACATCGGAGGAGGGCTCTGAGAGCCAGCATCGTCTAATTACGGAACACAGGACCTGGAATCATAAAACCTGGTTTCTAGACCCAGCTCCATGACTTAGCTGTCCTTCCAGGTAAACAAGCAATTTAATTGCAGCAGGCCTCAGTTTCCATATCTGGGGTTTGCAGGATTAAAAAAAAAATGCAGTTAATAATCTTCTACAGTGCAGGGATGTTGGGGATGACTGATGGATTTGAAAGGCCTCATGTGAAGGCAAGGGATTCCTTGGGCATCTGTCCGGTGGAGCCTCTGCTCTAAGCGGGGAGGCAGTCTGCATCCTCCTGCAGTCCCCGTGGTTTCTGCAGTTCAGCACTGAGAGCCTTCAGTAACAGAGAGATCGAGGCCCATGCGAAGTCCAAAGCACAAATGGGTATTTTAACGCAGTCTTCTGAGACAGGTGCCAAAACAGACAACATTTCTATCTAGCGTCCCTTGCCTTTGTTTGGACTGTTCCATCTTCCAGAAAGCCATTCCTAGCTTCTCTTTCAGTGTCTTCCTTGATTTACAAGGCTCAATGCCTTGGGGAAATTTTATCTGATCTTCCTGACTACAATGAATTGCTCTCTCCTTTGGACTCCCACAAGGATAAGGTTCAAACCCCAGTAACATGCTTTTATCATCTGTTTACGATTGCCTTCGGGTCCTTACACATCTGGCTTTCCATGAAGCCACGGAAGACTCAAGGCAGTGATGCTAGCTTATCTGGCTTTGTCGGTCCCCGTAGCCCAGGACAGAGCCCTGCGGATAGGCTCAGTGAATGCTCATCGCTGTCTTGAACCTCAATCTTCGGAAGCTCCCTCTACTGCATCCCAGATTACCTGAAGTCCCTGTGTGTGCAGATGGCCCTTGGCTGCTGAATCTGAAAGGGGCTCAAATCTCTGGGTGATCTGGCTGCCTGGAAGAGTGAGACCCACATATCTTCAGCACTTATCAGGGACCACCCAGCCGGCTGGACCCTTTATAGATACTCTGTCTCTTAATGCTCAAGACACCTCTTGGATATTTATGGACAAAACTATCCGTGAGAAAACCAAGACGTGGAAGGATGGAGAAACCTGTGTGAGCAGGACTAGAAGGTAAAGTCTGTGGTTTTTGCTCTTAGACTACATTGCTGTCTTTAGAAGGATGAAGCCGTTTAGCTGTGGTTTCATTATTTTACTGATAGAAGGAAGGACACACTGCGCTTTTTACGGCCAACTCACCTCCTCTCCCATTTCCTGCTCCTCCCCTGCCCCCCACCGGCAATGAAGCGCTGCTTAGCTGGATTTCCCTCATCTCTGTCCCCAGCCTATGGCTCTAAGTCAGCCCTGAGTGTACCACCTCTTCTTTGTAACTAGGTGCTTGCAATAGTGGAAAAACAGCCATCAGGGAGCCCATTCTCACTTTCTCTCTGCATCTAAGTGCAATTAAATTATGTTATTTCACAGTAATTAGTTCAGAATAGAAACAAGGACTTGGGGACAGGTTCTTCCCAAGGATGCTAAAAATCTGGAAAAATCAATTCTTCTTCCACACGCCCAGGGTGCAGCTGGGGAAGGAGGATTCTGGACACACAGCTTGGTCCCTGACCAACCGTGAGATATGCTGCCACTTCAGGGGCCTTGGAACTGCTCATGGGGCAACTCCCCCCCCCCCACCCCCAAGTCCTGGGAAGAGTGTGCTGTCTCTGTCAGTCTCTGTAGCTGCTGTTGCTACAAAACATGAATATCCTAATAAACTCAGGTCCTTTTTTGAGACATTTCCAAACTGAGGACTGGTTGGCCCTCACATTCAACATACCTCGTTTGCTGGCAGGAGGGGAAGATGGACTTCATTCATTAGTGGCTCTTGTTAGAAAGAAGCAGGTGCCCTGTTGTCACAGCCTCCTTGCAATAGCCTATTACCTGCTTTCACTGGAGGGGGAAACCGAGGCTCAGAGACAGCGAGCTTCTTACTTCAGTCTCGCAGCTGGAAGGAACAGGCCAAGGCTCACCGCCAGGTCTGTGCCTCACTCCACCCCTGGCTGCCTCCCTTCCCTTCGTTTCCAGGAACTGCTTTTTACTCTCCTACGATCTCCCTGCCTCTAGACTTTTGGTCTCTGTTCCCTGTAAGAGCCTAAGCTTCTATGCTTACCATTTTCTCTCCCTCCACTCCACGCCTTGCGATATCCATTGGGTTCTGGTTCCAACATCCTCGCCTCCTCTCTCTCCTTCAACACACTTTTGCTGAACACAGGCTACATCCTGCCACACGCTGGTACAAGAAGCTGTGGCCACAGCGCTGGACAAGACAGAAATCACTCCCGCCCCCACAGAGCTTGTCTACAGTGTAAGTCTTACAGTCTCAGTGGAGGCAGAGCTGAGCTGGGCTAAGACCCAGGCCCAGCTGCAATGACGGTGAGGCTCCTGGCACTGTGAGTGCAGACAACTGGGTTCCTGGTCTAGTGTGAGGTCATCAGAGGAGCTTCACTGAGAAAGGGACACGTGAGCTAAGCTTTCGGAAGAGACTGACTGGGAGAAGGCGGGTGGTTCCCTCCACAAATGAAGCTCCTTTACCTCTCTGGGTCTCAGGGCCACTTGTAACCTCCCTGACCTGCACGTGTTGGAGCAGCTGACCTAAGAGCAGACACAAGGCCCCAGACGGGCAGGGAAACTGGGCACTTAGCTGGAGACCCAGGGATTCAGTCCTATCCTTCTGAGGAGCCCTTAGCAGTTGAGTCGCGAGGGCTTTGAACTGTCTATACTTTGTGACCCAGAAATCCTGCTCAGGGAAACACCCCCTCCCCAAAGTCAGTGAAAGAAGGAAAAAAAGCAGATTTTCTTTCTTTCTGGTCATTGAAGTGCTGTTTATAACAGCAAACAGTTGGAAATAGAGGAAAGCAATGATATAATAACGGCACAAATATGACAGAGGTATCAAACCTGACTAGAACGAGATTTTTGTGTTAACACTTAGAAATATGTTCCTAAAAAGATGTTCCATGAAAAAGGGAGGAGGGCCTACGCTTGTGAATTCATGCTGACGACACGGTGGTCTCGGCTGCAGTCCTCTAAGGAGGTCAAGAATGACACACAGAGAAACCTAAAACGTTCCAGCTCTTTGCCTTCATATCTTGAATTCTAAAATTATATCTTAACATTTTCTCAACAACATTTAGAAGTCTTACAGTCTGAAGGTTATGGTAGGTAACACCTCATCTTTGAACCCAGTAAATACATCACTTCTTTGCTACACGTCTCAAAGACGGTACCTAAAACTATGGAGATGGGGACTAGATGCGTGGCTGCCGGAGTCCGAGGATGGAGAGAGAGGACTGACTTGACAAAGGGGATCTTTGGGGCAACGGAAATATTCTGTGTGTTGCTGTAGTGATGGTCAACAACGCTGCCAGAATTCACAGCATGGGATGCCTAAAAAGCATTAATTTTCTATATGTAAATTGTATCTCAATAAATCTGATTTTAAAAACAGGCAGTCGGGGACTGGTGGCTGAGCGGGTGTACAGGTAAGCGAGCCACACCTGTGTGGCGTGTGGGTCTCAGTCCTAGTTTAGAGCCCTGAACGGTGCCAGGGCAAGAACTCTGAAGAGTGGGGAGGCTGGTGCCAGCCGTTCACCCTCCAGACCCACCCTCTCCTTCTCCCCACTGCGCTGTGCCCTGGGGGACCAAGCCACATGGTCCGGACGAGTGGGTTCCCTTAAGCTCTGGCTCCTGGTGGGGTCCTGCCAATGGGAGGATAAGCGGGGACGGGGAAGGAGGGAGCTCTGTAAAATGGCCAATTTTCTTTCAGGCTGAGCTGAAGCACGTTGAATGACTTACTTCAGCTAGTCCTGGCTGTTTATTCTGATTTAATAGGTGCAGAAACTCATCTGAAGGAGATCAGTCCTGGTGTGGGTGGCGTCGGAAGTCACGGCAGAAGGACGATGCGGATGGGAGCCACTGATCTGCGGAGCTGCGACACTTGAGTCTCCCCTCCGGCTGCAGACACAGGCAACCCACCCTCACAGGCCGTTGTCTCTGAGAGGAGTCTTTTCTCTTCAAGTCAGAGTCAGCCTTCCCACCATTCCCACCCTTAGTCCCTGTTCTACCCTCGTTAGTCCCACGGAGCAAGCCTGCCCTCTCCCCCATGAGCCAGCCTTGCACATAACTGCAGGGAGCCGTGCTGGCCTCCTCAAGTCCTCCTTTTGGGGGTTGAAGGATATGTGTCTGGGGTCTGTCATAAAGAGAACAATCTATATATATCTCGCTATTAGCAATTCCCACAGAGCAGCATGAAGGTATCAATCTTGGAAAGAAAGCCTTTAATACAGGATCCTGTATCTTTATCACTTTTTCCTCCTCCTAAAAGATCAAGTTCAATCATCTCTGTTTCCCATTCTTTGGGCTATAAAGCTAAATCTATGGCTTCTATCCAAAAGGCCTGATGTGAAGTCGAAGAGAAAGGGGAGAAAATGAGCCTTATTGCTTACTAATAACACCCAGGCCCAGAGTGCAGCAGACCTTTTCTTAGGAAGCCAATGGCATCTGAGATCCTGATATTGCAGGAGCAGAACCGAGTGGGCATAATTGTGGGGCAGCAGGGGCTACAATCGCCCTGGCTTTGATCTCTAATGCTTCCTCTATTCATTTCACATCCATTTCACCTGTACGCAAGGCCTGGGACATAAAATGCACATTTCTGCCACCATGCCTGTGCCCACACTATTCTGCCTGGAAACATCTCAGCAGATTTTACCATCTTGCAAGTCTTTGGTTCTCAATCATATCTCACTGAGCACAGCTACTCTGTGCCAAGCACTGTGTTGGGACAGAGTCTGCAGCCGAGACAGCCTAGATAGTATATTAAAAAGCAGAGACATCACTTTGCCAACAAAGGTCCTTATAGTCAAATCTATGGTTTTTCCAATAGTCATGTATAGACGTGAGAGTTGGATGATAAAGAAAGCTTAGCACTGATGAACTGATGCTTTCAAACTGTGGTATTGGAGAAGACTCTTGAGAGTCCCATGGACACCAAGGAGCTCAAACCAGTCAGTCCTAAAGGAAATTAACCCTGAAGATTCATTGGAAGGACTGATGCTGAAGCTGAAGCTCCAACACTTTGTCCACTTGATGCTAAGAGCCAACTCATTGGCAAGACCCTGATTTGGGGAAAGATTGAGGGTAGAAGAAGGGGACAACATAGGATGAGACGGTTATATGGCATCGTCAACTCAATGGACATGAGTTTGAGCAAACTCCGGGAGACAGTGAAGGACAGGGAAGCCTGGAGTGCTGCAGTCCATGGTGTCACAAAGAGTTGGACACGACTGACTGACTGAACAACAACTGCAGCAGAGAATAAGACGTTAGGATGGGAGACCACACTACCAAACAGGAAGGGAAACCTGACTCCTCCTACTTGGACTGCTGCCATGGAAGTCACGTGTGTAGGTGTGCCTGGTCCATGCCTGCATGAGGGAGGCTGCCCAAGTCTGTGCAAGTCACACTGAGTGCCCAAGTCCACCTCTATCAATACTGCCCAGATGACTCTAAGAGCTGGATGACTCAAGCTCTTGCAGACCGCGAACTGCAATATCCCAACCAGCGATGCTCTCCAGAAGCTGCCTTTTGAAAAGCGGCAATTAAGCTCTACAACATTCTCACGTATAAATTAAACTATCACCACTTTGAACAGGATTCTGATTTTTTTTTTCCAATTCAGCCAGCTGCTGGTGGAGGTGAAAAATGCAACCTAATTTGAACAGAGTCTCTCATGGTTTTGGAGCATGTCGGCATGTTCTGCAGTTACCGAGGCTGCTGCAGCCCACACTTGGGACTGCACCCTCAGAGCTTTGGCTCAATTTCCTATGAGCACCAATTTGCAGACTGGAAAGGACCTAAGAGGATCGGTTACTCCCACCCCATCCTCGGCTGAGGTAACTGAGGTCCAAGGACAGGTAGCAGCAGTCTCCCGAGGCCACCAGCAAGAGACTCCTCCTTTGTCACATGCCTCATTTAACCTGCTTAACAGCCTCCACAGGGAAGTACTACTATTCTTCCCAGCAGTAGATGAGGAAAGCAAAGTTCAGAAGAGTCACACAGTTGGCAGAGCTATTTCCACCGAACCCCATATTCTCTTCCAATCAGAATGCTGTTTAGTTACTCAGTTGTATGTAACTCTTTGAGATCCCATGGACTGTAGCTTGCCAGGCTCCTCTGTACGTTGGATTTCCCAGGCAAGAATACTGGAATGGGTTGCCATTCCCTCCTCCAGGGAACTTTTCCGACCCAGGGATTGGATCCACATCTCTTGCATTGGCAGGCAGGTTCTTTACTGCTAAAGCCAGCTGGGAAGTCAGATCAGAACACCTGCTCTCTTTAGAGAAATCACCCAAATGAGGCCCCACCCTCTGGAGGGACCTGGACCTGACAACAGAATAAACCAGCATCCCAGGGTAATCTCTGGGTCTCCATTTAAATGTAACGCTTTTCCTGGTTTTTGTATTATTAACAAGCCTTTAAAAAAATCTCCTGATTTAAAGGCTGATCTGGCTAGACAGGTGCTTGAAGAGTCCTCAAGATATGACTCCACGGTCTTTTGCAGTCCTCAGTGTCTGCTTTTTATGCAGAGATTCAGAACTCAAGGGGAGCTGTTGGTTTTATCTGGATAGAGGTGACTGGCAGGGAAGCAAAAATCAACTTTTGTTCTAGTTAAAGAAATGACGCAAGGTGCTTTGGGGTAATGATTCTTGCGGCTGCTTCCCTGGAACAGAGAGACATCCCTACAAATGCTTTCTGACAGGTCCCCTTGGTTGGTCTGTCAGCTGCCCTTGTGACTAACACATGCTGGGGAGCCTTCAGGCGCTGCCGTGAGATGATGCTGGCCCAAGTTCTCTCTCAAGGCTTACTCTTTTCCATGGGATCCTAGCAGTACTAATGATCCTATTAATAATCATAACAGTATCTAACATTTCTTGAGAGCCCACTCTGTGCCAGGCAGTGAGATAGCTGCTTTACGCAAATTATCTTACTGGAACATCACAAAACCCTGTGAAGTGGCCACTATGATTATCCCCATTTTATAAATGGGTAAACTGAGGCTGCTGATGCTAAGTCGCTTCAGTCATGTCCGACTCAGTGCGACACCAGAGACGGCAGCGCACCAGGCTCCCCTGTCCCTGGGATTCTCCAGGCAAGAACACTGGAGTGGGTGGCCATCTCCTTCTCCAATGTAGGAAAGTAAAAACTGAAAGTGAAGTCGCTCAGTCGTGTCCGACTCTTAGTGACATCATGGACTGCAGCCTACCAGGCTCCTCCATCCATGGGATTTTCCAGGCAAGAGTACTGGAGTGGGGTACCATTGCCTTCTCTAAAACTGAGGCTATTAGAGGTTAAATTAACTTGCCTGAGGTCTCAAAGCACATTAGGCAGCTGAACTGGGACTTGAAAGCAGTTAGCCTTATTTCATGGAGGAGGGCATGGCAACCCACTCCAGTATTCTTGCCTGGAGAATCCCCATGGACAGAGGAGCTCGTCGGGCTACAGTCCATGGGGTCGCAAAGAGTCGGACACAGCTGAGTGACTAAGCACAGCACAGCACAGCCTTATTTTCGAACTCAGGCTCTCAACCACAATGCTACCCTCGGTCTCCTCTCCTGTAAAAAGGGCCTAATCATTCCAGCCACATCAGCCATAGGGCAAGTGGAAACTGAAGTTCAGAGAGGTTAAGCCACTTGTTCAAGTTTATACAGCCAGCAAGGTATGGAGTCAGGGCCTGAATGGGGTTTTCTGATCCTCCATCATCTGAGCTACAGGGTAGTGGCTGAGAATATGGCCTTTGAAACCCTATGTCATTTACCAGTTATGCGACCCTGGCAAAGCGTTAACTTCTCTGAGCTTTAGTTTCCTCTTCCAGAAGACACAGAACTGTCGTGAGTGTTCAGAGAGATGGTAACTCTTTAGTAATGGCTTGGACCAATGCTAGGCACATAGCAAAAATTTAGAATATTAGACACTAAGATGGGCTTCTCTGGGGGCTCTGATGGTAAAGAATCCACCTGCAGTGCAGGAGACCCAGGTTTGATCTCTGATCGGAAGATCCCCTGGAGAAGGGAATGGCAACCCACTCCAGTATTCTTGCTTGGAGAATCCCACGGACAGAGGAACCTGTTGAACTCTGTCCATGATGCTGCAAAGAGTTGGACACGACTGAGTGACTAACACCGCACTGCTCAGATGGGAAAGTTACAGCATAAAGATTAAGACTGTGAGCTCAAAAGAGAGGGGAAAAAACCAGACTAAAAGCATCAGCTCAAGAGGCTGAGTGCACAGTGTAGCCATTGACTGTGTAACAGTGGATGAGTTACTTAAGTTCACAGGGTTTCCATGTCCTTATTTGTAATATGGGGATAATAACCCACAGGCTGCTGGGAGATTTCAATGAGAAAACACAAGCAAAGCGCTTAGAAGAGTCAGGGCCGAGTGGACAGGGTATGATGGAAGTGAACTGCCCTGATCATTAATCACAAAAAGTGACCCCTGTTATTTCTACTCCTCTAAACCACCCTGCTTCTTGGGGCGAAAATGTTTTTTAAAATGATTAAATGCTATCAAATAAAGCATTACTGCCACGACGGCACAAGTTCCAAGGTCCGACTTATAACGAACCTTCCCCTCACACCCTTCTTTCCCCATTTTGTTCTGTGAATAGATTTCTTTTCTTTGGGAAAGAAAAGGCAGGGTATTCAAATGGAGACTGAACCAACCTGAAAACCTTCATAGAGAGAGTGGGTGACTAACGCAAGGCACCCACCCCAGTGGTGGCCTCTCTGAAAAGGGCGTCCTTCTGGAGGGAAAAATCACACATCTTTGTGTGATCCTTAAGAGATCCCCCAGGCTCAGTGAGGGTCCTCCCTAGGTTCCCAGCCCAGGGCAGAGCAGACAGAAACATCCCAGGGGATGAGAAGACAGCCCGAGGACGAGGCCCTGGGTCCTGCAGTCTTTATAAGGGTAATCAGTGCCGACTCCAGCTTCTCCATCTTCCTATGAAACAGCAGCCAATGTGTTTACAAATGAAAGGTCACCAGTTGCTTCATTCTCAATAAACTTTCCAACTAAGAAACTGAAAGTCAAGTGGATCTTGAGTCCCATCCAGACGTGGTAGCCCTGAGCAGACCCTGGAGAAAGAACAACTCTTTCCTGCCCTCTGTTTTCAACTCCCTCTCTGCTGGTGAGGTGATGCAATTCTTTTCTGGAACTTGATAGGATGTAAAAAATAATTACAAATGAAAAGGTTATTCATAATTTTTAAATGAGTTAATTAGTAAACCCAGTCAGACTCGCTCATTACAGTAATTAATAATTGATTATACTTGAAATTAAACACAATTTTTCATCAAAAATCTAATTAAAGATCTGCGCTTCTTGCCTGTTGATGAGATCAGCTAGTCTGCTGGCAAAAGTCTTTGTGAAGGATATTTGTGCGCGGCAGAGACAATTAATTTGATTTTGAATAATTGATAGATCCTTACAAATTAGTCATCACGGCCTGAGATGATGGCCAAGCCAACAAGAGCTCACCCTTGGCCCTTGGAGAGCCAAGCAGCTGGAGAGCAAGGACAAGGCTGCCAACCCAGCCCTTGAGGACTCGTGGGACGCAGCTGGCACCTGTGATGCACTCACGGCCTTAGCTAAACTCTTCCTCCAAACTCAGAAGCATCCTTCCGAAGTAGTGGACTATGAGGGAGAAATCAGGACTCAGGGGGAGAAGTAAGTTGCCCAAGGAGAAATAGCTGCTCGGTGGCTGAGCTGGGAATGGAATCCAGACTCTCAGGCTGCTGTGAGCTCTGCCCCCAAGTCTCCTTGCTGAGTCTCCAGGTTAACAGAGGGAAGCCCCCAGGTTTGCCTCTCTGATCTGGCCCTTGGATATGGATCCTAAACTCCCGTTTTAAGTTGTCTATATACCTCAGGCTTTGGCAGAAGGATGTATTTATTCTCGGCAGGAACACCTTCTCAGTGGACTGACCTCTCCTGACTTGAGACCCAAATTCTCCCAAATCGACCTCAACCACCCCCCTCCCCCCCAACACTGTCACCCTCTGAGTTGAAGCCCTCATCTTCTCCTGACTTCTTTAGGCAGTAGGGCCCATTCTTTCTCCCTCCACCCTGAACTTTCTAAGACAAACGTGCCCTGCCCCTGCTTCAAGCCCTTCAGGGGTTCCCTGTTGCCCATCCAGTAAGGTCTTGAACTTGGCCTCCACAGTAATCTTCAGAATCTGACCACTCTCTCCTGCGTTAGCTCCAATCGTGGCCCCCATGCCCCTCAAAGTCTTCAACCAGAAAATGTCTTTGCCACCAGATGGCCTTCTTTCAAGACTTGGAAATATCCCTTGGTGTGAAATTTCTTTCCTTCCTGTCTACTTCTGGCTGTGACCTGAAGACTCAGCTAAAACAGCACCTTTGCCAGGAAGCCTCCTCGGCTGCCTTCTGGAGGGGGCTGGTATTCCCGCTGCTGCTCCCCATGTCACAGGTAATATACTACGGGGTCACGCTGGATCAATCGCTGTTTCTAAGCCAGCAGCACCTCAAGAGTAGGGGACACGCTGTTGGCCCTCGCACAGCACAGTGCCTGACTCAAAGAAGGCACCTGCTTGGTTTGCTGAATGAAAAAGAATATTCACAAGATTGTAGATTCTAAGACTACTCTGAAATGGAGTATTTCCTGCCATATCAGTAAACAAGGATGTTGCAGCCATCAGCAACTTCAGGCCCCCGAGCGTGAATTTCTGAGCCCTGAGGGCACCCAAAAGGGAGAACAATGCTTGTGATCCAGCAGCTGCTGCTACTCCCAACTGTGAACAAGGAACTAAGGACGTGAAAAATCAAGAATTGGATGCCTACCTCAGATAGCCGAGATACACGAGAGGAATGATTTCAGTGAGCCCAGCCTCTTTCATCCCCCCATACACAGAAAAGTGCCAAATTTCTTGAGATACCTGGTTTTCCTTAATTAACAACAATCCTTTGATATTCAGACTACCTGTTCCTCGCTGCAGACTTCTGTATAACCTGACTCCCACCCTGTCGCCTACCTCCTCGGAGCAATTATGTCAGGGTTATTCAGAGTCTGTCTCCCAGGCGTGACGTCCTAAAAATTCCCACCAAATAGAACGTAACTCTCAGGTTCTAGGTTGTGACTATTTTTGGAGTTTGACATTATCAGTGCGGGAAGGGAAATGAAAGGTCCTCCAGTGATGAGCCCTATTCAGTGAATAAACCTCTGTCTTGCTTAGTCGTCATTAAGCACTATTTGCACCCTTCCTAGACAGGAAACCCACGAGCTCCCACAGTAGCCCCTACTTTTAGACAATTGATGATATAGTCTTACTGAATGGGAGAGGAAGAAGCCCACGGGATGGACGGCAGAAAGAAAGGTTATTTAATATATAGAGACTTAGACTTTCTTTCTGAACTAAGTTCCACTGTGTATAGTATAAACCTTTCGACTTTAACACAAAACAAGTTACTGTCTCTCGATGAACAGTTGCACTGCTTGTTCAAAAGCCTTCTCATCTATAACCTGTTTGCAGGGCGGTACTGGAGATGTGGATATAGAGAACAGATGTGTGGGCACGGCGGGGACAAGAGGGTGGGATGGATGGAAAGAGTAGCATGGAAATGTGTACGCTGCCATATGTAAAACAGACAACCAGTGGGGACTTGCTGTATGACTCAAGGAACTCAAACTGAGGCTCCGTGACAACCTACAGGGGTGGGATGGGGTGGGAGGGATGTTCAAGATGGAGGGGACATGTATATACTTATGGCGGATGCATGTTGATGTACGATGGAAACCGACACAATATTGTAAAGCAATTATCCTTCAAATAAAAATAAACTAATTAAAAAAAAAACAAATTTATGGTTCTCAAAGGAGAAAGGTGGGGAGGCGGGTAAATTAGGAGTTTGGGATTAGCCAAAAAAAAAAAAAAGTCAACTCATCTATGAAATATAATAATGTCAGTAAAAAGCAAGGGCTGTGCTGGTGGTCGGTGGGGTTACAGTACTGGTGACGCCACGGACAAACTGCTGTGCCAGATGGCCGTGCTTGGAACCCCACAAGCCTCCCCGGTAACCCAGACTATATCAATCCTGACGCTCTTGCAGAACCTGGCTGGGATCTGACTGCTCCCAGTCTGGCTGTTTCTTTTTACCCAAAGACCCAGAGCAGGGGTGGCAAATACTTGGTTTGTCATCAATATTCTCCACTCCTGTGATCACAGCAGACATCAGCCATCAGTCACAGACTCTTCCACGGAGTCTGAAGGAAGCCTGGGGAGGCTTCTCAGCACCGCTTTTCAAGGCGGCCACAGCTAATCAATCAGACAGAAGAGCAGATAAACACATATGCCAACCTGATCTCGATGCCACGAGATTCTCCAACCCAATCTTCACAAGCGGAGAAGAGACCCGACATGCCAGAAAAGGCTTACTGCAGCTCCAGATGCTTAAGGAGTCTTTGTTCGGAGGGTTATCATCTTCCTGATTACTTGTTTTTACTTAAAGATCTTGAGAGCAAAGTGACTTTACAGCTTACATCACCCAGACCCCCATTCAGGCTTGAGTCTCTTCCTCCCAAACCAGTGGGAGCCGCGCACTATTCATCACTCCTTGAGACAGTGCTTACTACCTCTCCGGACAGTCCTCTCCCGTCCATGGTGACTTTGCTTGTCAGAGTCCTTTTCCACAGTGGGCAGTGCTCTGCCTTCCTCTGGCTTCTGCCAGTGAGTTTCATTTCTATTTACTGGGTTTACACAGCCAGGTTTCCTTTGCTAACAGAAGGATCTCAGAATGCCTGAGCGTGGATTCCAGGCCTTCTCAAGCTGGCCTCACCTACCGTACATCTTAGAATGATAGAATCTGAAGGTTGGGAAGGACAGAGGGTTAAGCCAACCCTGGTGGATGCCGTTACTAACAGGCTGATTTACAGAGAGGCAGCGGACTCTACGCCTCTCTCCAGAGTAACATCCTTCCTGGGAGCAGACCAGAGACCAAAGGCAGGGGTCGGAAGCAGGACACCCGACTGTGCTGCAAACACATCAGAAGAGCGCGCAGTGGGGGTGTTGCAGGCACGGCGGTGGGCCTAGAGGAGTGTGTTACATGGGAGGAGCCCTGGGGTCAGCTAGGCAGGCTGGTCTGTGCCGCCCCCCGGCCTGTGTGCCCCCTCAGCCAGTGCCAACCGCTCACGGGGGCTCTTCCCAACCACGGTCTCCACCTGTACCTCGGCTCCCCCGGAAGGCCCGGCCAGACCCTCACCTTCAGACCCGCTTTCCTGGCTTGAGGTCACCACAGCCCACTCTGTGGCAGCTTCCTTCCAGCCCCAGGGCCCGCGGCCTCCTCCCTGCTCCTCGCTGCAGCGGTGTGGCACCCACAGGAGAGGCCAGCCTACTGTCGAGCCTCCCAGCTTGCCACTTCATTTCTAGTGACTATCACCCATGACAGTCATGTCATAGACGACCACCTCAAAAGCCAGTCCTGAGTGCTGGTGCCCGATGCCAGGCTTCCATCACACGAGGGGGCCGACAGGATGCACATCCAGGATGTGCACGCACACCACCTTCCTGGTGTACATGCAGGAGGAGGGGACGGTCCCAGAGCCCCCCTTAACAGTCTCGGGGTGCAGGGGGTGTCGTTACCGGCCAGCCCAGGGTGCCTGGCCCACACGGATCACCCCGCAAGCTCTGACTGCCTACAGGTGTCTCGGTCACTGCCCTCTGGGCCAAAGGGGCCCCCAGGGACCCCAGGGTGGGGGGGTACTTACCCACAAAGTACGCCAGCAGGATGACCAGCGTGGCCGAGATAGCAATGGCACTCAGGGCCGCACACTTCCAGTTACAGTACTTGGAGGGCTTCTTGAGGTTGAAGGCCGGGCGGGAGAAGGTGGTGCGGGGCAGGGGCCGGGGCGGCGGCGAGTACACCGTGCTGGACGTCAGAGGATAGCCCGGCGCCGTGCTGCAGAAGAGCGGGGAGGTGCCTCCCGGCTTGAAGAGGAAGTGCCTGTGGACGGAGAGAAGCCGGGGGCGGCAGGGTTAGCCGGCGCCCCGGGAGCCCACACTGACCTGAGGGTGGAGGCAGCGGTGGAAGAAGCATGCAGAAGAGCCTAGAGAGACGGAGAGAGAGAGAGAGCCACCAAGGAGGAGACGGAGGGACAGAGAATAAGGAAAATCATGTGCCGGACCACAGAACAGGGCACATGGAGACACGTTTCCACAAAAACACGAGTGGGACAGCCCTGCCCATGGGGAACCCACCCCAGCTGGACAGAAGGCTGGGTGCTGAGATCCTTTTCCTGGGAAGCCACGGGGGGCTGGGATGCTGTTTTCTTGGAGAAGGAACTAGATGTCTTCTAAAATTATTGCAGTAACTTGGAAAACGCCTAAAATCCTATTCTGCCCTCACCCCCCGCCCCTCCCCCGGAGATTATGAAACCGCCAGTTTTTCCTCTCCTCCAATACATCCTTTGCTTTTATACCATGGTGGAGGAATGGAATACCAACTTTTTTTTTTTTTTTTTTTTTTAGAGGGAGTTGGGCTTCCCTGATAGCTCAGTTGGTAAAGAATCTGCCTGCACTGCAGGAGACCCCCGTTGGATTCCTGGGTCGGGAAGAGCCTCTGGAGAAGGGATAGGCTACCCACTCCAGTATTCTTGGGCTTCCCTTGTGGCTCAGCTGGTAAAGAATCCGCTTGCAATGCGGGAGACTTGGGTCTTCGATCCTCGGTTTGGGAAGATCCTTTGCAGAAGGGAAACACTATGCACTCCAGTATTCTGGCCTGGAGAATTCCATGGACTGTATATTCCACGGGGTTGCAAAGAGTCGGACAGGACTGAGTGACTTTCAGTTTCACTTTCACTTTGGTAGGGGTGGGAACCAAGAAACCACTACTAAACTCTGCCAAGGTCAAGAGTCCCGTAGTGGCTGTTACACAGTGAATGGCAGCAAATGCCTTCAAAGAACTCTGCTCAGAAGCCAGTCTGCTGCCTTCCAGGCCCCTGGTAACAGCTGCAGCAGCGGACAGACAGGCAACTGTGTCCTGCAGCCTGGCCATAGCATTGAGGGCAGCATGGCAAGGTCAAAGCACATGGCTGTGGCCAAACTAGGTGCCGGGAAATCCTCCACAGCCTGCCTTTAACCACGGCCATGGGAAGACTGGGACACGGCCTGGGAAACGGGGTGCACTGGTTATACTGAATGCCCCCGAAGTCTTAGGGAAGAAGGTAAGACTGAGAGGGATCTTGTACCCTGCTGGGGTGCAAGAGGCCTCGGGCCACAGAATACAACACCAGGGCCAGCATACATACAACACAGGGCTTGTGCTGCATAGAGGCAGCTACATGAGATGGCTTCCGGATGTCAAAGGCAGCCAATGAGATGCTGGGAGCACCATATTAACAAGACTGCTGTTAATATGCTGGGGGATAGCGTACTCCAAGAATAAACTCTTGCAAGTTGAACACAGGCTTGGGGATGGGCATGCAACATGGCCTCATCACTTCCCCCAGGAGGTCCCAGGGAAAGGTCTCAGGGTCAGCATGCAAGAGCAGGAGCCACAGGGAGAGCACACACAGAGGGGAGGAGCATGGGAATGTCACGTACCCGTCATTGTAAGCCCCATCATGGCGGGAGGCGCTGAGAATGTCCATCTCAATGAGGTTGTCCTGCAATGTCCCTAGGAATGGCTGCTTGCCTAGGTTTCTACACACACATGGAGACATGAATGAAGCCATGAGTCATGCATCGATGAAGGGGAGAGTAGAGAAACACAGAGAGTGGCTGACTGGTGCAGCTGTGCGTAAGACCAGCGGGGCGTGGTTTCCAGGCGATGGGGCTGTGGGCAAACGCCCGGTGCCCAGGGTCTGCCTGGCCCAGAGCATCTGGAGGGAGCACCCTCCATACAAACCTGTAGGTCTGCCAGCTGTGTGCATCAGCATCTCTGACTGGTGAAGACTGATTATGGCTTATGTGCTGAGCTAGGCGCGTGATATCCATTTATCTCAGGTCTTTAAGAGAGGCACGGTACAAGGAAGGCAGTGTCATCACCATTGTACAGAGCAGGGAATGGGTCCTTTGGCAGTGCGGGGACCTGGGTGATGACTAATTGGCAGGGACAGAGCTCCACAGAGATGGGGGGCTCTTTCGTCCCCCACATGCACTGCGGCCTTCTGGGACCCAGAATGAAGGTCAACACACTCGCCACTTTGGTCTCAACTGTGCCTGCTAAGTGACGCCACTCACACACAAGTGCGTGGGGTCTTGTTTCCCGATGTTTCAGGGTTGCTGCCACCTCATTTGAATTGTTTTGAGCATGCCCGTGGTAGATACCCTCTGCTGTCTGTGCCTCAGGGAAGGACTGACTGCAGAAAGTCACCTTTTGGGGCCAGCCCTGCCAGAGACTATCCTTCTGACTTTGACCAGATCTTGAGAACTGGAAAACTAAATTCAAGCCCCCTTTCTGCCGCATTCTTGCTGTGTGACTTTGTGTAGACACTTTAACCTTTTCTAATCTTAACCTACTGTATCTGTAAAATGGGGCTAATAATGCTAAACTCACAGGTTGCTATAGGAACAACTGAGGAATGTTGGAAGTGTTTTCAGAGTTTAGGCAAAGGTTACAGAAATAAATACCAAGGCTAGTCATAACAGTGGCTACCTAACCTACATCTCGGCTTCTCAGGCGGTGCTAGTGGTAAAGAACCCGCCTGCCAATGCAGGAGACGTAAGAGATGTGGGTTCGATCCTTGGTTGGCAAGATCCCCTGGAGGAGGGCACGGCAACCCACTACAGTATTCTTGCCTGGAGAACCCCATGGACAGAGGAGCCTGGCGGACTACAGTCCACAGGGTTGCAAAGAGTCAGACACGACCGAGGAACTTAGTATGCACACACCCTAGATCCACTGTATACTTCCCACTGTCTAGAGCTGTGCAACTATTATCCAGTGTAAATCTTTCTTCCCCAACAACCCTGCAAAGTCTCCACTGCATCCTTGTTTTGTAGGCTGGCATGCATGGCACGGCCTGGAGAAGTCCCAGGGTTCTATCATAGAGTAAGCAAGTGGCAGAGCCAGACTGAAGACTGAGTTTGTCTGCCATCGGAGCTCAGGCCCGTTCAGGCCCTCTCTGCCCATAACCTGCCCAGCCTGTGGCTTTGCTCCTGCCCAGCCCCACAGACTCGCAAAGGAGGGGCTGTAAGTACTGTCTCAGAGCGCCATTCCACTGGCCTTCCCAGGGACTGTAGGGGCTCAGACAGCACTGTTTTGCAGCCGAGACTCTGAGTACCACCGTGGTGGGGGATACCTAGCAATCTGGGTGGCAGCCGGTTCTGGAAGACACCCCTGGGGCATCCCACAGAGCCCAGAGTTCCCACAGGGGAGCGGAAGTCCCTCGGAGTTGCCCCATTTCTGCCCCCAGGCAGGGAGGCCTTCTGATGGGAGGTCGTGTGACCCAGTGGGAAGCACACAGGCCCTGGGGTCAGGAAGGTCTGCTTCTCTCAGCCCCTGGCCTGCAAGTGCCTGACAGATGGTAGAAAGAACTCAAATACTTGCTGACTACTGCGGGTGATGGGGTATACCAAGGGGAGTGTGCCTGGCATATCGTGAGCATGTAGTTGGTGTTTAATTGAGGGTAGCACAGGGGGTGTTCTATTATTATTCCCTCTATTCCCTGCATTTCAGGAGGACATCTGCAGTCTCTTCATAGTCTATACCGCCCAGCCTGGGCAGGCCCTCACTCCCCTGTCCAGGGACCCCAGAGCTGAGCTCTTGCTGCCTTCCTGGGGCCTGAGAGTGGCCACGTGGCACGCTCACCAGGACACACGGGGTCTGGCCTATATCACTAGCTGAGGACCGTGCTCTTAGACCGTCAAATCTAATCTTTAAGATGCATCACACACACACACACAACACAGAAGTCACTCAGTTGTGTCCGACTCTTTGTGACCCCATGGATTGTAGCCCACCAGGCTCCTTGGTCCGTGGGATTTTCCAGGCATGAATACTGGAGTGGGTTGCCGTTTCCTTCTCCAGGGGATGCATCAGTAGCAAGTAAATATATTCAGGGAAAAGGGACAAAGGATAAAGATCAAAACGTTAACAGTGGGGATTTTCCAGTGTCTGGAATAAGAGCCATTTTAATTTTGTAATTTTAAAGGAAACTTTTAAAGAGAGAGAGAGAATGGTCAACTACCTCCTGAAAGTACAGATCCATTCAAACAGGGGAAAAGGCAACACGACAGAAAAGGGTCTCTAGAGTGACAGAGTGCGTGTCATCCCCTGAGAGAGCGTCCAGATCCGCACTAACTCCGAGGTCAATCGTCTAGATCGCTCAGGAACTTGGGGGTACATGCGCACTTGCTGAAATGCTGCCCATTCAGAGGCTACTTTGCCTTGAACTGTGCTGTGTGTGTGCTCAGTCATGTCTGACTCTTTGTGACCCCGTGGACCATAGCCTGCCAGGTTCCTCTACCCATGGGGATTCTCTGGGCAAGAATACTGGAGTGGGTTGCCATGCCCTCCTCCAGGGGATCTTCCTGACTCATGGATCGAACCCACATCTCTTGCATCATCTGTATTGGTAGGCAGTTTCTTTACCACTGTTTCACCTGGGAAGCCTTTGCCTTAAAATAACAAGCCTTATTTCGTACTTTCAAAACTGAGTCTGGGTCAATTTATTAGGTCTCATCTGACTCTGAGAAAACCAAGGCCCAGAGAGACACATGTCCTACTCCCACCCACATAGCAAGTCAGTGGCAGAACTGGAATGAGAGCTCCGGTGACCCAACGCCCAGTTCAAGAGTCCCCAGTACATTTTGTGTCTACCTCTGCCCCCAACATCTGGGTTTCTGGTTCTTTTGAAACATAAATGTGATGAGAGTTTCCTGATGGGGACCCTGAGCTGCTGAGCCCTCCCTGGGTTACAGTCCTGCAGGGTCTCCAGCTCACTGCTGCTGGGAGCTCAGGTATGGCCGCCAGATTCATCTGACCCTCTCATTGCTGGCTGTTGTTAACTCATTTTACAGATATGCAAGCTGAGACCCAGAGATGTTAAGACACTGCCTGAGATCACACAGCAATGAAAAGCTAGAGACGGGACTCAAACCCAGATCTCTCTGAACTCATCAAGCTGCCTATCAGGAAAGAGCAGCCAAGGGCTTGGAGAGGGCACTGCAAAGTAATGCTAGACGGTACTGAGAGCTCCTCATAGAGAGGAGACTGGCTCCTTTCAAAGCCTGAGGGGAGGCCCTGGATCAGTTCCTGGGCTGCCTGAAGCAGGGTTCCATTTCTTTGACCCAGGGCCGGATGAGCTTGCCTCCCAAATGCAGAAGACAGGGCTTTGCGAGAGGAAGTGGCTGGGGAGCTGCAGAGGCCAGTGGTTCTTCTGGGACCGCCCCGTTCCACAGCCCATCTTCTCACCACAAGCCACTGTCCTGGACCAGGTTTCCACCCACAGGGCCCTGGGACAAAGCAGGACAGGCAGGGCTCACACCCCACACCCTGCAGCTGAGACCCTCCCACAGGGTGCTTGGGTGTAAGAGACTCAGCCACAACCACTTAAATTTAGTTACAGAGCTGGCATTTGAGCGGAAGGATGAACATAGAAAAGTGAACCAGGTCTTCATGCCATTCCCATGATGTCCCTCTCGATTTGAAAGATGTTGACAGCTACTCACCCTCACGTCTACCGCTCCAGGCCCCAACCCACAGGGTAAAGTGCGCCCTCCTGCTCATGGAACTCAAGGGTCACTGATCCCTATTTACTGTCATCTCCACAGGGAAGCCCTGAAGCTCCCACTTCAGCCAACTCTTAGCCCTCTCCCCCAAAATCCAAGTTCTCTCCCGGCCTTTGCACAACTCTCGTCTCGGAATTCCTTTCTCCCCTGAAATTCCACTCGTACACGCCCCAGGACGCTACCTGTAATAATCAGAAAGGCAGCACTGGACAGTGGTTGGGGCAGAAACTCCGAGTAGGCTGGCCCGAGTATGGATCGTGGCCCTGCCCTTCACTGGCTGTGGCTCCTTAGATAAGTTTCTTAAGTTTTCTGTTCTTTAGATTCTTCACTTCTCCAGTGAGGAGGGTAATAAGAGCTAAGTGTAGAAGAGCTAAGATAGCAGAGGAGTGCAGAAGAACTGAGATAGCAGTACTGACAGCTATCCTTTTAAAGGCATGCTTATAAGGTTGGTGTGTCGGCTTGTCTGGTGTCTGGGAACTTAGGGTTCAGGCGGGTTCCCACCATCAACTGATAAGAGGGACTGACTCACTGGGCCTCAACTATTTGCATAAACACCAGGGTTTATGCTGAACACCTGCTTTCCTTCTGGGAGTCTGGATTTTGGATACATGCCAGGCAGGAGGTGAGGTGTCCATGTGACCAACCCTCAATAAAACCCTGGGCACTGAGTCTCTAATGAGCTTCCCTGGTTGGAAGCTCATTAGCACACTCAGTATGGACTCTCTGCGTGTTTGTTATGGTTATTATTTGGTGCTTCTAAGCAGGGGAGGGGGCGGTCCCACAGTCCTCTCTGCTGGGAGGCTTCCCTGGTCAGAGCATTATGCAGACAGCCCTGCCTCCCTCACTAGACCTTGTGCTTCCCGCGTGGGAGTGGCTGTGTCATGTCTGTGATCGAATCACCAAATGACAGAGTCCGTGGGGTTCCGACAGCTCCCAGCAATGCTCAGAAGCTGGCCTGGAGCACCAGGAGACACCGTGCACCCTTCTGGAAAGCGCGTCAGGGCTGGGCTGGAGACCAGGGGATGGCCTCCCATCCCTGGGGGTGGGCATGGCTGTTCCCCCAGTGGAGTGTGGCCGCGGAGTGGACCCCAGGCTCCCAGACCAGGCCTGCGATCAGATGAGCTAGAGCTGAGGTCTGGCTGCCTTCTGCTCTGGCTTCCCCTTTATCCGACAGGAGCCCGTCGGGTTATTCATCAGGCAGGCCCTGAGAACTCAATCACACATCTGATGCCTCAGACGGTGAAAGAATGGGATTGGGTTTTAGGGGACTCTCAACACGTGGTTCCCACCAGAATGGACCACAGACGCACCTGCGGGGCTTAAAGCAACATCGCAGCCCAGCTCTGGGGAGCACAGCTAGACACCATCTCCTTCCTCCCTGGGGGCCTCGGTCACCCTGGGGGGTGCCAGTGGCATAGCAGGGCGGGGCAGGGAAAGGAACAGGTTAATCAAGTCCTTCCTCTTCTTTGTCCTGGTAGCCTCTTTTCTCCTGCCGGCATGCAAGAGAAACCCCTCCTGGTCACTCTACTAGCTGTTAGGGTATTTGCTCGCTATTTATTTTCGCCCTCAACCAAGACTCAGTGTGACAATTACGGAGGGGCCTATGGCTGTTTCTCTGGCATCGGGAGGGAGGCCCACCTGCTGGTGGGCCTTGGCAAAGCTGTTCAGGGCAGCCGTCTCAAACAGGCCCTGCTCTCTGGGGCTCCCTGGGCTGAGCTCAGCCTGTGTCTCCCCCGGCCCGCCTCTCCTCCCTGCCTCTCCCTGGGGACTCCTGCTCTTCACCAGGGTGTCCCCTGGCACCAGGGCCCCTGGGACGTCTCCCCTGCGCCCTGCTCAGGCCTCAGGTGAGTGTACATATCCATTCATTTGCTCCATCATTCATTCACACCATTTCGCTTGCATGTTAATATTTATCAAACCCCCATCAGGCGGCAAGGCTATGTTGTGTGCTGGGGGATCCTGAGGCAAGGCAGTTAAAACACGTTTCCGGTGCTGATCTCTAGCCTACTGCTACAGTCTGTTCTCTGGCACACAGTAGGCACTGCTGAATATTTACTGGACAACAAATAACTACATGATAAGCCCTTGAGCGTGCACGTGTGCTAAGACCTATGCAGACATTATTTTTGTAACTGCTCCAACATCTTGATGAGGCAGTGCGGTAGATTCAAGGAGGATGAAAATTCTCAGCTCTTCTTGCTTTGAGAAATGGGGTCTATTGTCTCTCCCTTGAAGCTGGCTGGCCCGTGACTGCTCTGACCAACAGAATATGACAGAAGTGACACCATGCCAGTTCCAGGCCAAGCCTAATATTAGGAGGATCAACGGCTTCTTGTCTCAGCACAGTGGAGCCTTGAGCTGCCATGTGGAGAGACACCCTGAGACTATACGAGAAGGAGAGGGTGCCCCCAACCTAAGTCCAGCTTCCCAGCGGTGTCCCCCAGGGTGTCAGGCACATGAGTGAAGCCATCTTGGATCCTTCAGACCAGCTCAGCCAACAGCCAGACACAACTGCCTCCCATCTACCCCCTGTGGAGCAGAGGGCCAGCCCACCCGAGCTCTTCCTGAACTCTCAACTCACGCTGTGAAGTACAATCAACTGATGGTCTTTAAACCACTAAGTCTTGGGGTAGTTGGTTATGCAGCAGTAGATCATCAGAACAGGAATTCACTTGCATTTTCTCCCCTGCAGAGACGAAGACTTGTAAGGTCGAGGTCCGCAGCTAGTGAGCACTGGGGTGAGGGTCTGATCATAGGATGCATCTGACCTTTAAACCTGTGCTTTGAACAACTTGTGCCCTCAAAATGTCAGGGTCAAACTCACTGTTTCAAAGTAAAGAAGAGAGAGAACCCACAATTTCCTCTCAACTCCTCTGGTGAGCAGCACCTTAATACATATTTTTGAATGGCTTTTTCTTCACAGGGTTGATATGGGCAGCAGATACACATGGGAGAAAAAGGGAAACAACTGTTATGGCATGTCTTTTAATGCCAGGCACTGTGCGGTGTGCTCATATATTAGCTCCCAAGCTAAGAGATATGACGTCTTATCCCAATTTACAGGTGGGGACATCGAGGTCCAAAGATGTTAAGGAATTTTCCCTGCCAGGAAGCGCTGAAGCCAAGGTAGGCGTCTACATCCATCTGATCTATAAAGCCTGCATCCTTCTCACCCCACCAAGTTGTTCAGTTACCTGTGACCCTATCTCCCAGACTTGACATGGCTCCCTCATAAACTCTACCTTGTTGGTTTTGTGCTGTTGACCAGCTGGTATTAAGAGCCAGAATTCTGATTGTCTTATCCACTGTACTAGGCAACTCTCCCAGCTTCAGGCTATTTTTAGATGCACAGAACTCTGCGGTCACAGACGAAGCCTTCCTCCAACATCTCATCTGGGTCTTCAAGGACAAGTAGGACTTTGATAGACCAAGAAGGAAGGAGGAGGGTGACTCTGGCAGAGACTTGTGCAAAGAATCTGTGCAAAGGCACAGGGGCATGTGAGGCCCAAGGTTTTGCTGAAATACTGATACACACACATATGTGTACACTCATCTATACACACAAACACTGAGTATTAAATTTACAAGATTATGTTATATATGTGTATGGATTTAGATAAACAAGAAAATGTTACATAAACACAAGCATATGCCAACATGTTAATAATGATTACTGTCTGGTGGTAGATATGGGTAACTTTCTTTTTTTGCTTATTTCTATTTCCCAAGTGCTCTATAAAATATCAGTTGAACGATAAAGTGTTAAGAAGAGAGAAAACAAAGTTCCTGTGGTTTGAGCAGTGGAAGTGGGAGGACAGAGGGCAGATGGGCACTGGCTGACCAGGCAGGAGAGTTAAGCCGGGACCACCCTCATATCTCCAAGAGCCATCAGGAGACCAACCCTGCTGCTGGTCCTCTCCTCTATCTTCCTATCCCTCGAGAAACTTGGAGAAACACCTACGTTGATGCTATGTGAGAAACACAAACTTCTAAGCAGAGGGAGTGGCTGCCACACTCCCTTCAGAGAATGAGAGCCATTGATTACTTGCTGGCTTCCTTTGATTGTGTGCCGTCATTCAGCAAGCACTTTGGGAATACTGGGGATCTAATTAAGCTACTCTGCTCGGGAAGGCACACAATTATCTGACTCTGTCCATGAAGAGAGCAAATGAAGCACGCAGGGAAAAGTCACACATGATTTTAAAGGCTGTCAACAGACATATTAATTAAGAGACTGGGGAAGGGGTTGGGCCATACCTGTGAGAAATGTACTTTAGGAAAAAATGACTGTATGAAAAGACACAAAAGGATGCTGGTTTTCTCTCACTGGACCCACAAGTTCAAGGTGGGAGTATCACAGCCAGGTGCCAGGCACAGTCCGATGGGTCCGCTTCCCATGTGTGGATTAACTTCACTTCCTTAAATGTGACATGACTTTTGTCCTCTTCCCAGATAAGGAACAGGGATTTAAGAGGCTAAAATCTCTGTTTCCCACTACTTTGAGAAATAGGGCAGAAGAGTAAGAGGTTCCAAACATCCAGCCTGGGACACTTTGTCCTCGGTTCAGAGCAAGTAGAGAAAGGCTACGTCCCCCAAAGTCAAGAGCGTGTGTCTCAGAGTGGCAGGCTGGCGGGTGCGTCCAATTTTCATCTTTACATCTTTCTGCGCTTTCCCCAGTGGGCTTGTATGGTTTTCATAATCTTAAAAGAATCATCTCCACTTGGGAAAAATAGTGATGTAGCCAAGGGAAGGAAGACAGCTAGGAACTGAGGCTGACTGAGATCCTTGAGCTGAAAGGAACATCCTAGGAAGCTGGGAGAAAGGAGAGGCAGAGTCCAGCCCAGCAGCAGGTGGTGGGGGTGCAGGGAGATGGCCCCATACCCAGGAGCCGGGGCACCTGGGTTCAAATCTCAGCTGTGCGTGGACTGTGATGGGACCTGAACTAGTCACCTATCCCAAGTTTTAGCTTCCAAATCTGTCAGCTGGGATCACAATAATAATACCTACTTCCTCAAGTTGCGAGGACTACCATTTTATCACACAAACCCGTATACATCCATGTTAGGGCTTGTTAGGGCTTTGGGGATAGAGCGGCTAGGCCAACAGGGGAGGAGGAGAGGTGGGCAAGGGAGATGGTCACTGAGCAGCCACCTACCCACTGGCTGCTCCTGCCTGGTCCCCAGGTGGTCCCCATGGCACCACGCAGGTGCCACGCCAGGGAGAGGGGGACCGAATCACGGAAGGGAATGGCGGAGGTGTGGGCCCAAATCAGACCCTGGGAGCTTGCTCTCTGCCACATGCCAGCCTGCTTAGACACAGCAGCTCTCACCTACTGTTACAACAGCGCTTTCCATCCAGCAGCAGCCCTGTGGTGTAGTAAAGGGAGGCGCAGAGGGGGAGGCCGCTTGACCAAGCTCACACCTTCAGTGAGCAGCAGGGTAGCCCTGAACCTCAAGAGCTGCTTGATTCCCAAGCCACAGTACTCTCTCCCCTCCATCCCACGGCCCTTCTTTCTGGCAGCCAGAGAGTCTGATCCCTGGGACCCTGCTGCTCAGGACGGGCCAGGTGGTGGGCACGCAGCACAGCCCCGCCAGGGCCTCAGAGCCCCGGGGATCTCAGCCCGGCCGTCTCCTGTCCTCAGGGCCCCAGCCCGCCCCACACCCCGCACCTGGTCTCCAGTGGGATGTTACTGTTGAGCAGCCAGTTGTCCTGGGCGTGGGTCTGCTCCTGCGCACCGCTGGCGGGGGGCTCTCCAGACAGCGAGTGGTCTGTGGGCGCCGGGCTGGGGTTGCTCCTTGGAGTGAAGTTGCCCCGGTTCAGGGAGCTAATGGAGGCCGCATGGTGCTGGTTGGGGGTGTGGGCATGCGAGAGCGGAGGCGGCGGTGTCCGGAGTCGAGAATGGTTCTGCAGGCCGCCCGGGTGATCTAGGGTACAAACACGCATGGTCAGCGAGGTGGGGACGGCCCCATGGGGACCACACGGGGGCCACACAGGAGCAGCCAGGCCAGCCGTGAAAAGAGCAAGTCACTCAGACGTGTCTGACTCTGCGACACATGGGCTGTAGCCCGCCAGGTTCCTCTGCCCCAGGTTCCTCTGCCCAGGTTCCTCTCCCGGCAAGAATACTGGGGTGGGCTGCCATGCCTTTCTCCAGGGGATCTTCGCAACCCAGGGAGAGAATCCAGGTCTCCCACGTTGTAGGCAGATTCTTTACTGTTTGAGCTACCCAGGAAGCCCCATGCCAGCCGTGGGAACTGGCCAACGGGGCACGATCATGCAGTCAATAAACAAGTGCTCGACAGGCATTTACTGAGTATCTGCTACTCTAGGTGCTGGGGAGCAAAGCAGACAAAAGTCCTGTCCTCACTGAGCTTACATCTGAGTTAGAAAGACAGACAGAAAAGATTAAAAAAAGAAAACAAAGACCAGATAAATAGGCATGAATTTAAGTAAATTCTGGGAGACATTGAAGGACAGGGATGCCTGGCGTGCTGCAGTCCATGGGGCCGCAAAGAGTCAGACATGACTTAGAGACTGAACAACAACACATGTCACTGACTTCATACTGTTTCTTTGATACTTTTAGGCTACGGCCAGAACCCATAGCTTCAACATTACCTGGGAATTTGCTAAAAATGAAAATTCTTATGTCTTGACCCAGAGTTACTGAATCATGAACCTTTGAGTGGGGCCAAGAAATCTGACCTTACAAACCCTCCAGGTGACTCTGAGGCATGATAAGATTTGGATATCACTAGTTATATGTAAGATTAAACAGCAAACGAAACAAATGAGTTAAACAAATCATATACATACTTATCTATGTATGAAAGTGAAAGTGTCAGTTGCTCAGTCATGGCCAACTCTTTGCGACCCCATGGACTGTAGCCCACCAGGCTCCTCTGTCCATGGAATTCTCCAGGCAAGAATACTGGAGTGGGTAGCCATTCCCTTCTCCAGGGGATCTTCCTGACTCAGGGATCGAACCTGTGTTTCCTGCATTGCAGGCAGACTCTTTACCGTCTAAGCCACCAAGGAAGCCCATATATACATATATAGTCACCATCTCGGTAAATTATATTTATATTTATATATATATATATATATATATATATATATATATCACACACACACATATATAGTTTGGGCTTCCCTGGTAGCTCAGATGGTAAAGAATCCTCCTGCAATGCAGGAGACCCTGGTTCAATTCTTGGGTTGGAAAGGCCCCCTAGAGAAGGGATAGGCTTCCCACTCCAGTATTCTTGGGCTTCCCTGATGGCTCAGATGGTAAAGAATTTGCCTGCAATGCGGGAGACCTGGGTTCCATCCCTGGGTTGGGAAGAGTCCCTGGAGGAGGGCACAGCAACCCACTCTAGTATTCTTGCCTGGAGAATCCCCATGGACAGAGGAGCCTGGCGGGCTGCAGTCCATGAGGTTGCAAAGTCAGACATGACTGAATGACTAAGCACAGCCCAGCAAATATATGTATATACATGTAGTTTACCAAGATGGTGATAAATCTGAGAACACACAAAGCCGGGAAGGAGGCTGTGGCCTGTGTATGTCGGGGCAGTGATGAAACTTTAGATCAGATGGTCAGTGATGGGCTTCTGAGTAAAGGGAATGATCCATGCTGGTGTCTGGGGTGGGGGTGGCAGTTAAAAAGCACCACTTACACTTCTGGAGCACTAACTATGTGCCAGGCACTATTCTGAGCCTACTTGTGTTAATTCAGCTAATCCTCACAACCCACTACAAGCAGGTATTGTGTGCATTTCATTTTACAGATGAAGCAATTACTTGCCTGGAAAATCCCATGGATAGAGGAGCCTGGTAGGCTGCAGTCCATGGGGTCCTAAGAGTCGGATACGACTGAGTGACTTCACTTTAACTTTTCACTTTCATGTATTGGAGAAGGAAATGGCAACCCACTCCAGTGTTCTTGCCTGGAGAGTCCCAGGGACGGGGGAGCCTGGTGGGCTGCCGTCTATGGGGTCGCACAGAGTTGGACACGACTGAAGTGACTTAGCAGTAGCAGTATATATATTCATATAAATTTTTATTTATATATAAATATTTATATTTTATTTACTCCTTCTAATTACTTGGAGTGTTGGAGTACCATCTTAAAGTAACATCCGCTCAGCTATGCTCACAGGAAGGGTATTATGAGGGTAAAGAAGGTCAGGAAACTGGGTTCTATTCTAGATTTTGCCACTTATTAATCTCATAACCATTGTTGTGGACTGCACATTTAAACCCTCCAAAATTCCCTGGTGGCTCAGCTGGTAAAGAATCCGCCTGCAATGTGGGAGACCTGGGTTTGACCCCTGGGTTGGGAACATCCCCTGGAGAAGGCAATGGCTACCCACTCCAGTATTCTGGCCTGGAGAATTCCATGACTATTTCATGGGGTAGCAAAGAGTCAGACATGACTGAGTGACTTTCACTTTCAAAATTCATAAGTGGAACACCTAACCCCAAATCAATGGTATCTGTAGGTGGGGTTCTTGGGAGGTAACAAGGTTGAGATAAAGATACAAGGGTGGAGTCCTCACGACAGGATTAGTGCCCTTAGAAAAAGAGCCCAGAGAGCTAGCACTCTCTCTCTGCACGACGTGGGGACATCGCAAGAAGGTGGCCATCCTCATATCAGGAGGAGGCCTCTCACCAGACGCTGAATCTGCCTGCACCTTGATCTTGGACTTCTCAGACTCTGGAACTATGAGAAATAAATGCTTGTGGTCTAAATTACCTTGTCTATGGTACTTTGTTTTAGCAGCCCAAGCTGACTAAGACAGAAACTGGTAATCAACAGTATGATGATGCTGGAACAAATATCTAAAAAATGTGGAAGTATCTTTGGAACTCGGTAATGGGTAGAGTCTGCAAGAGTTTTGAGGTGCATGCTAAAAAAAAAAAAAGACTATGTTGCTGTGGGGGGACTGTTAGATGTGATTCTGGAGAGAGCTCAGGGAAAAAAAAAAAAAAAGATGTGTAGAGAAACCATCCATATTCTTAGGGAATACAGAAACACACATGTACAGAATGTTGATAGAAATAATGGACATTAAAGGCAATTCTGATGAGGCCTCAGAAATGAGGAGGAGCATGTTACTGGAACACTAGAGAAAAGGTGATCCTTGCTACATGGTGGCAAAGAATTTGGCTGACTTATGCTCACGTCCCAGTGTTTTGTGGAAGGTAGAAGTTGTGAGCCAAAAAAATTAGATATTTTGCTGAGAAGATCCTGAAGCCAAGTGTTAAAGAAGTGGCTTGGTTCCTCCTGGCAGCTTAGAGTAAAATAGGAGAACAGAGAAATGAAGAAAGAACTGTTAAGCAAAAAGATTTGAAAAATTCTCAGCCTGCCCATATTGCAAAAAAAGAGAAAGCACGTACAGAAGAGAACACCATGGGTGGGGCTGATGGAAAATTTGGTAAGAAGATGTATGTGGGTGTGAACCATGGACCTAGCCAGCCACCCCAGAAGGAACACTGCCAATCTGAGTCAACAGCGATTGAGACAGAATGAAGGATAGCTGTCAAAGTTAGATTCTACAGAATAGGACAATGAAGCTATTTGGCACATTAGCTTCATTGTCCTGTGAATGAATAGCACATTCTCCAAGAAGAGGGAAGACTGGCCTTGAAGGTAATTCAGAGGTCATCGGGGCTACTGCCTCAGTTTCAAAAGGCCTAAGGCTTTTTTATGGCTGAGTGATATTCCACTGGATATATGTACCAAATCCTCATGATGATGGGATCTCCCCTGCCAGGTAAGTATACGTACATCTTCATCCATGCCTCTGTCAAGGCACATTTAGGCTGTTCCTGTGTCTTGGCTATTGTAAACAGTGCTATAATCAACACTGGGATGCACGTAGCTTTTCAAATTATGGTTTTCTCCAGGTATATGCCCAGGAGTGGAACTGCTGAATCAAATGGTAGTTCTATGCTTATTTAAGGAAACTCCATACTATTCTTCATAAAGTTTGTACCAATTTACATTTGGGACTGACATACATACATATGTAAAATATATAACTGATAAGGACCTACGGTTTAGCACAGGGAGCTCTATACTCAAAACTCTGTAGTGACCTACAAGGGAAAGAGTGGATCCACGTACATGTGTAACTGATTCACTCTGCTGCACGCCTGAGATGAACACAACATTGTGAATCAACTATACTCCAACAAAAACGCTTTTAAAAAGAGAAAGATCTAAGACCAAGATAACCATGGGCATGTCACATAACCTCTTTGCACCTCAGTTTTCTCAACTGTAAAATGGGGAAAAGAGTTCAGTAAGGGAACCACAAAGCCACAGTGATATCAAATGAGCCAGTCGATGGGAAGGAAATACACCTGAAGTTCACAGTTTACAAAGCAGTCCACGTCATTCGTTCCTCTTGAGAATGCTGCACCTCACAGAGGGGACTGAGAGTTTGTGAGTACAGGATCCTAAACCCGGGTGGGTATGATATTGCAAAGGCTGTGCTTTTCCTTGGCTCAGGAGACAGCTTCCTGGAAACCATCACAATCAAGAGTGAGGCACTATCAGTGATATGACTATTCTTAGAAGAAGATGCTCTGCTTTTTAGGTAACCCGGTCCTTTAAGCCAACGAGTTACAAAGCAAATCTGGTGGGAGTGAGGCTGGGTAGCAATACAAGGGAAGAGAAACAGAAACCCATTGGAGCAGATAAGGATTCCTTACTACTAACTGCTATTTTCAGGATAAAACCCACACCCGTCTACCAATCTCTTTGGAATTTGATCCACACCTGTCTTTCCAGCTTCATCTGTCATCAGCTCCCTCCCCATACCCTCCAGTCTGGCCACACCTTTGCCTCAGAGGCCAAGAGCTCTGCTGGGGCCACACAGTAGCTAACATTTCAACTCCAGTGAAGATGGTCTCCAAGAAGGCCACAGAACATGAATGGTGCCCTCTGAAGACGTGCCATATGCGGTGGTCCTGGTCTGACAGAGATGCTCCTTGATGGGAAGGGCGAGATCCTGGGAGCCAGTAGAACAGGCAGAGTGTCAGACTCAGAGAAAACATGGCCTTGGACCAGAGAGAAAGCGAGAATGTGTATGTGGTGTGTGCATGCGTGCACGTGGGCTCATGTGTCTGACTCTTTGAGATCCCATGGACTACAGCCTGCCAGGCTCTTTTGTCCATGAAATTTTCCAGGCAAGAATCCTGGAGCGGGTTGCCATTTCTTACTCCAGGGGATCTCCTTGACTCAGGGATTGAACTGGACCTCCTGCATGGGAGGCAGATTCTTGACTGTCTAAGCTACCAAGGAAGCTGGAAAGCGAGACTGTGGAGGTTCATTTATTTTGGTCACCTGCTCTCAGGCAGCACTTTAATGGAGACATTTGGAGCCTGGATATAGAAGCCAGCAGGAGACGCAGCCTCCTGGGCGGCTTGAGTGCCCCTCCCTATCCCTGGCCTCCCAGTTCAGGGCACTTCTGCCCAGTGGTAATCAGGAGGCCAGCAGAGAAGGCTGACCTGGTCCTTGCCCCATCGTGTCCTTAGCAGTCAGCCTTCCCCTGGCATCTCACCTAATGGATATTAATAGTTGCTGCCACGTATTTGAGTACATACTGCGTGTCCTTTCAACACGGTAACTTTCCTAATGCTCACGACCGCCCCTAGAGGGCAGTCTCATTATCATTCGCATTTTACATGAGAGGAAACTGAGGCTTGCAAAACGAGTGAGTGGTCCTTATTAACCCATAGTCGTTATTCTGTCTACCAAACCATGGTGCCTTTGCATACAACACAGATAGCTGCTTGACCATCTCAGTCTGTAACCAAAGGCAGGAAAAAGACCCTCGGTGAAGAGAGAGCAAGCGTCTAACATCTGGGACAGGACAGGCTGGACTGTAAGCCTATAGACCCCAGCTTCGTGACTGAGTGGAATGCTGGGCTCTGGCTTGATAACTGTCAAGAGTCCTGAAATGATGAACTTTCAAGTGTCAGCTTCTAAAAGGAAATTCTCTTGTGGAGGTGAGGAATTCTCTGGTCCAAACCCACTCTATCTTTTGCAGCTCAGCTCAACTGCCACCTTGTCTAGAAACTCTTCCTTGATCTATCTTCCCCAAAGTTCCCTTTTCTTCCACTGAATGCTAACAGCAGGTAACCTGGACGGTGCACCTTTTCCTTATCTCCCAGAGCATGCCTACTTATGTCCTTCCTTCCTGTAGTGGGTATAAATTCCCTGTTCCCTCTGGGTTGTTGATCACAGTTCCATAAACAAACAGATGCTCAATATAGGTTTATTGAGCGAATGGCTTGTGTGAGTGGCCTGGACAGTCTATCCAGGGGGATAAGGCCAGTGTGAAGCTTATTTGCAGGCCAAAACTGACAGCAGACCACCTGAGCTCTCTAGACCATAGGGCAAGCCAGTCCTTGACTTTCTTGCCTGGAGCCAGAGTTCCAGCGGCTTCTGCTGGGGGCTCTGTTTCCCTTTGGTTCTGAGAACACTAGGAAAGGGGATTCTGACATTTTCCAGGTTTCCTATAGAAAGGCTTTGTGCTTGGGGCTTGGCAGTGGATGTATACTCAGAGACATGACCTTCCCAAGGAGCAAACGTTTCTCTGATCTGAACGGAGACTCTGGGCTGAGTGGCTCCCGTGGCCAGGAGGGAAGACAGAGGGGGAGAGCCTGCAGACAGGCCTTCTTCCCTTCCCTTATCCTCCCCATTTACACTCTCAGTTTTAGAGGGAACTCAGAACCCATTCACTCATTCAGCGTGTACCGAATCCTCTTTCAGTGGCTTGACTGGTATGAGACAGAGATGGCCTAAGAGGAGAACGCGTTCCTGATTCCTTCTCACCGGGGGATGCCCTCCGAAAACTCACATCACCTTCCTGGCCTTGGTCTGCGCACTGTGAAGGATGTACACTTCCCTGCGTCACCCCTTTCTGGAGGATGCTCAAATGCACAGTGAGCCCTTAGCTGTGCCCGGAGGGCAAGGCCCATGTTCCACTCACAACCCCCATCCCCGGGAAATATTTGTGGAATGTGGGAAGGGGGAGGGGACAGCCAAGCAGGTGGGTGGACCCCTTGCTACCTGGGGGTAAGACTGGTACATTCGCAAGGCTGTGCTGTAATCCCAGTTTATACTGTCTCCTCGTAGATCCAGCCATCGAGTATGTGTCCAAATCAACCCAGATACAAGTCACTTTTACTGTTACATTGCACGCCTCTGTCAGGAAAGGCCACTTGCCTATCTGAGTTTTGCAAGCCTGAATTTCCGGGAAGGTTTTTTTGCTTCCCGTGAGTTCCCACAAATATTTACAGTTGCTGGTTCCTTCCAACACCTCATACATCTTTCATTTTATATGCACAAAATTCCTGAACACTGGTGCCTCCGGGCTGCACCTCCCTGAACTGAGACCACGATGAGGCTTCTTGAGGGCGCCGGGCAGAGCAGTAGGTAATAGGAGGAGATGAGGCTTGGATGTCAGACAGCCCTGGGTTCAGGGTCTGGCTCCGCCATGGGTAAGCTGTGTGACCTTGATCATGATACCTGACTTCTCTGGAGTTTCCCATGTGCTTTCCCCACTTTCACCATCTCTTTTGTCTCTGGACCTCCACAGATGCATCACCCAATGCCCAGGATACCCTTAAGACATAGGGCACAGGTCACGTGTCGTGAGCCCTTCCCGACCCTGACGGGCTGGCAGCCCACTCTGTGTTCCTTGGCGCTCCATCGGGGCCGCGGTGTGAGGTTAACAAGGATTCGAGGAGCAGACACCTGTGGGCCGCTCACCACTCGACAGACCTCAACACAGGCACTTCCCCTGTGTCACTACCTCCAGTTTTCGTATCAATTAAATGGAGATAATGCTCATCTTATAGGGCAATGATGAGACACAAACGAGATCACATATATAAGGTGCCTGAAACGCAATAATGCCAAAAAAAAAAAAAAAAGAAGAGCAACTATTAATCCTACCGTTACGGTAAAGTCATGCTGAATGGGTAAGTCATAAAGAGCTAAACTGTCACTGTGATGATTACAGCATTTACAACAGGGGTGCCCAAGCAGAAAGTCTTGAGAGAGAAAGAGTAGGCACATGCCTGGCAGAAACGTGGTTATCTTCAGTGACAGGAGGGGCCAGAGCAGAATTCTGGAGCCTCCCAGACCGAGGTTCAGCCTTTACTCAGTCTCTGACAGGCTACGTGTTTTGGGGCAAATCACTCAAGTTCTCTGAGCCTCTAATTCCTCACCTATAGAGTGAGTGTTTAATAGTAATGCAATGAAAGGAAGAGGAGAAAGGACTACCACAGAATGAATACACAGAGATCCAGGGCTGAAACAAATCCGGACCCTGCCTTTGAGCTGCTCACAGTTTAGTAAAAACAAGAGACACACCCACAGATACTATGCAAAACAGTAATTACTAGGAGATGATAACAGCTAACATCTATTGGGCACTTGCTATGTGACTTGCTCTAAGCGCTTTATTTATAACATCTCTGTAAAGAAGGTCCTATTATTACTCCTCAATTTGTAGATGAGGACACTAATGTACAGGAAAGCTAAGAAGTTTGTCCAAGATTACTAAACCACCGAGTGATGGAACCGGAATCTGAACTCAGGCATCTGGCCCCAGAGTCCACTCTCTTAACCACTCTGCTTTACATACACAGACGGAGTGGACACAGGGAAAGCCTCCGTGCCTGTCATGTGGCGAGCGGCCCCCAAGTGTCTGTTTCTCACATTCCTGTTAGCCCTACACCGCGGCCCTGAGGAGCACCGAGCAGGCTAGTCTATCAGGGTCGTGAAGGTTTCATGACAAGTGATGTGTGTCCTGTGTCTTAAGGGGTATTCTGGGCATTGGGTGATGCAGGTATGGAGGTCCAGAGTCGAGAGAGAGCCAGATGGGGGGCAGGGAGGAGGGGGCGCCAGCAGACACGCAGGAGGCTGCCTGGGGCACTTCTTTAACCAGTGTGGGGTGGCTGCAAGGGGGCGCTGGCAAGAGGCCAGGAGGAGACACTGGAAGGAGTTGTGTGTGCTGGTTGCCCGGAGATGCCAAACAGAAGCACCTGGCCTCTACTGGGAGGGTGAGAGGGCGCCCTGCTGGGCTTTGAGGCAGGGGGGCTGAGATCACACTCATGTTTGAGGCAGATCCTGTTTGCCACATGGAGGATGAACCAGGTGGGGCTAGCTGCAGGTAGGACCCAGATCAGCCTCGGGAATCCTGACAGCTAGCACAACTTCAGTGAAACATGCTGCTATCCTTTTATAAGAGCATGTTCATGAGACAAAGACATAAATTTCCGGAGTTTTGGCTCAGGCAAAGACTCCGAATGTGTCAACAGCCCTATGATCTGGGCCAACGGCGGCTCTGAGAAAGGGCGCCAGGCTGGACACCCACCTCCAACCCCGAGAAACAGCCGCCAGGCGTCTGAAGGTCTCCTGGCTGTGGAGTTAATGACGACCCAGTGTGTGTTGCAGTCATTCATCGGGCCCTAAAGACTGGCAGATATGAAAGATGATGGTATTTAATTATGATAAAACACAAAAACTCCAGCGGCCTGAGAATGCCAAGAGAAAGAGTGATTTGGCTTCCATTAAAATGCCATCAACTACCACTGACTCAGGCTGTACAGTAGCGGTGTGGAGAGCTTAGCTAATGAACCTTGACCTCCCCGGCCGAGTTAGACAGGCCACAGAGCTCTGTCACCACCGTCAGCAGCTGGGATCTGATGGCCTGACTTCCAGCCTCTGTTTCTGTCTCCTTCAAGCTATGTGCTGCTGCTGCTAAGTCACTTCAGTTGTGTCCGACTCTGTGCGACCCCATAGATGGCAGCCCACCAGGCTCCCCTGTCCCTGGGATTCTCCAGGCAAGAACACTGGAGTGGGTTGCCATTTTCAAGCTATGTAATCCTGGACAATTCACTGCACCTCTCTAAGCTTTGGCTTCCTTGTCAGATGTCTAGGAAATCGCCTTGCAAACCGTAGGGCCCAGCGTGAGAGTCAGAGATAACTATCAGCGTATTCTCATTGCCTCAGAAGGAATAAAAATTGCGACATCCAGATGGGAACTGCTGGTCTGAGCAAGGGGTCAGGGCTGCATTTTTGTGTGCTTCTCTCTGTCCATTCCTTCCCCTCCCTGAACACATGCTTTCCGTTCACTCCAACCACTGTGCTGACCATGCCGAGTCTCGGCCAGTGTGCAGGGACTCTAGGCGGTGCTCACAGATGGGGAGGAGGAGGAAGCACTGCCACAGAATGAATACACAGGGATTCAGTCATTCAGTTCAGTTGCTCAGTCGTGTCTGACTCTTTGCCACCCCATGGACTGCAGCACGCCAGGCCTCCCTGTCCATCACCAACTCCCGGCAGAGCAGGGCAGCAGGCTGAAGCTGCTCTCCGGCACTCTTAATGGGGAGTAAAAAAGAGTGCCCTCTTTCTAAATTCCATATATATGCATTAATATACTGTATTGGTGTTTTCCTTTCTGACTTACTTCACTCTGTATAATAGGCTCCAGTTTCATCCACCTCATTAGAACTGATTCAAATGCACTCTTTTTAATAGCTGAGTAATATTCCATTTGTGTATATGTACCACAGCTTTCTTATCCATTTGTCTGCAAAAACCACTACAATATTGTAAAGTAGTCTCCAATTAAATTAATTAAAAAAGTAAAACAAAAATAAAGGAGTGCCCTGAGGTCACACTGGGGTTGTTTCTGCTCTCTTGTTCATGAAGTCAGGACAGAACTTTGGGTGAACGTTCAGACTATTAAAGAGCTGGTCTGTGTGGCTCAGTGGTAAGGAATCCACCTGCCAATGCAGGAGACACAAGAGATGTGGGTTCAATGCTTGAGTTGGGAAGATCCCCTGCAGGAGGAAGTGGCAACCCCCTCCAGTATTCTTGACTGGAGAATCCCATGGACAGAGGGGCCTGGTGGGCTACAGGGCATGGGGTCACAGCACTGAGCACTCATGCACGTGTGAGAAACAGTCAAGAAAGGACAGTGTCTAAACTAATGCAAAAGCCCCGTTGTACAGGGTAGTGGTTTTCCAAATAGGGCTGTCTAGAAATGCGGGAGGGGCTGCTTTCTGTTCTTATAATGACTGGCAGGAGGGGCCAGAAAAGCTAGCCAGGCATGGGACCCGGTGACCCTAAAGGCATCCAGTCAGTGGTGAGTCTAGCTGCAGTTAGTCTAGGGCAGGTGAACAGTTAAGAGCAGGTTTTATTCTGTTTGCTTCCACCCCCATCCCCAGTTCACTCCCTCTCGGTCACAGGATGTGACCACCAAGGACTGAATCGCCTGAGGTCCCTTGCTGCTGGCTTCCAGGGGGGGTTGGCCAATTTTCAGCAGCGCAGGGCACTGACTGGAGGGAGGGAAGAGAGGCTGAGGCCACCCCCAGCTCCCATCCTCTGAGGCCCTGCTGCAGGACAGTGAGCCTCATCTCACAAAGTTACAGGTCTGGTGGTCTGAGGAAGCTTCTAGGAAAAGCGAGACCTTAGACTAGATGCTGAGGCGGGGACAGGGTGGAGGGGTTTCAAGGGGAGGGGGCTGGCACCAGCAGAGACCCACAGGTTGAGAAACATGGGCTCCTGAGGCAGCAGGATGGGGTGGAGCCCGGGCACCCAGAGCAGGGAGCTATGGGGTAGTGGGGGAGAGGATGGAGCCCCCCTCTGAGGGCCTGGGGCCCGAGGGGCAGCTTTCAGGGGGTTCAGAGGGCTGTCCCCCACTTCCTGCCTTTTAAAGTGAAGTGTCAGGGCGGTAATCAGGTGAACCAGGAGGCCCAGGCTTCATTCAAACGCACTCAGGGTTCCTCATCCCAGCGAGGAATGCTCTCTTAGGGCAGGGTGTGGGTGAGCAGCCCTCTGCTGCCTCAACCAGGTGTGGAGGGAGGCGCAGGGTCAGAGTCTGTCCGGGAGAGGTGTAAGCAGCTCTGCTAGGGTATTTTCAGAGTCACCGCAACTCAAGAGCTATCTGTTCTAAGCGTGCGAACGAAGGACTTGGCGGGGCCACCATCTGAACCTGCAAGAACGCTCTCCCAACATACGTTTGCCCAGACTGCATTCTTGTGCTCGTCTCTATTGGCTGCTAATTGCTGTGTGACCATAGGCAAGGCACTTAACCTCTCTGAGCCCCAGTGTCCCCAAGTGACAAACGGGAGGGGGAGGTGGGGAGAGTCCCGTCTTAATTCTAAGGCTGCATCATTCTTGGCAGATGAACCTGGGGTATGTGTCAATGAGCATCTGCCTGTGAAAGGTGTCCACAGCAAGCTGCGGCCTAGACTGTGCTGTGTGTCTGGGCACTAAGGCAGGCAGAAAGGCAGGCGGGAAGGAAGAGACACAGCCCTTCTTTTCTCCCTTCCCTCCTCCCTGCTTCTCTGCTTTCCTTCCCTTCACGGAGGTCATTCTCTATAGGGCCTGTGCATGACATGGAGACCGGAGATGGATTAGACGGAGTCCTGGCCTGTAAAATTCGAACAGACCGCTCAGAGATGGTTGGCCGCAGCCACAGTGGATCTTTCCTGGGTACACGGCTTTCCCCTCAATGTAGAGCTGTGTCCACCTCAGGGCAGAGCTTGTCCTGGGAAAGCTTTCTGCTTGTCAAGGAGCTTTTTTTCCTTCCATTATCACCTTCTTGCCCTTTTCAAAAGTGGTCTGACCCATAAATGGTTAGGTCAAGTCCCAGATCAACAAGGAACCTTACCTATCAGGGGGTGGGTGGGTGGGGGTGTGTGTGTGTCTGAGTGTGTGTCTGAGTGTGTGTCTGTGTGTGTGTGTGTGTGTGTGAGTGAGTGGAGGAGGTGGAATTCAGTTCAGCAGGAGTCTGCGGTGTGCTGGATGGGCTGCATCCATGGAAGGAAAGCAGGGGGGAGGAGGGGGGTGACGGCCAGGCTGAGCTGATCAGCTGGATTGGGTCCAGAGGAGGGACACGTGGAATGGGTGGGGGGGTCACACTGGTGCTACAGATGCTGAGCTTCCCCTGTCGCCTCTAGGGCTAGTCAGTACTCTCTGTGGCTTCCCTGGGTGGTGAGGGGTTTAGAAACTGTGCTCCTACAGGGGCAAGCAAAGGACTGATGCTGTAAGCCTGGGAAGGAGACAGGTGAGGGGAAGGGATTAAAGAAGCAGTGTGTGGCTAGGAGTCCAGCTGAAAGCCACCACATGCCTGATGACCAGCTTTCCTAATCTGCCCACACAATTCATAGCTCAGAAATTACACCCAACAGTACTCTTTCCTGGAAAATCCCATGGGCAGAGGAGCCTGGTGGGCTGCCGTCTATGGGTTCGCACAGAGTCGGACACAACTGAAGCAACTTAGCAGCAGCAAGTGGTGTAGTAGATGGTCCTAGACTGAAGAACTGTTCCCTGTTGGGTCATTAACTCACTCTGTGACCTGGGAAAGTCCCCCTTCCTGGGCCTCAGTTTCTCTGAAAAAGGAGGCTCCTTCATTTTATAAATGATCTCCCGAGGTTCCTTCCAGCCTTTGGCGGTCTGATTCCTCGTGGCTTCCCTTGCTCCTCTTGGGGAATTTTCTGGAAAGAAAGTGATGGGCAAAGCACTGCAGCTGCATTCAAAGGCCAAAGGATGGAGGAAGAAGGGGCACATTTACTCCATGGGGCTTTAGGAGGAAGAATGGGGGCCAAGACCAGGAGGGACCGAGAGGACCGTCGGTGCAACTCCAGGAAACCCTCCTTCCTGCCATGTTCTGCAGCAGACCGCCTTGCAAAATGGTGAGCTCCCTGACGACGAAGAGGTTTGAAAGAACCAGCCTCCACCTCCTCCCTGGACTTCAAGCCTCTGCCGCTCGAATGCAATAGGTATGGAGCTGAACCTACCGCCTCCCCGCCGCCCAGCCCACAATCAGGTCCCTCTCCTGTGCTCCTGATCTCGGCATCACCAGCTGCTGCCAGCACCACCCGCCCCATCCATCGGAGCAGGCGGCTGGGGATCACCTTTGCATTCTTCCGCTTCTGCAGGTTCAACAACTCAGCCAAGATCGCTAGACTCTGGCTCCCACTCTGCCCCCATGGGATTTTCACTGCTCCGGCTGTAACCCCCTCAGCTCAGGCTCTCATCAGTGGACATCCAGACCCAGCCCACGGCCAATCCTGGGGTCCCAGCCCACTTGCTCACCCCTGCTCCAGGTTGCTCCCCTGCCATCGAACCTTCCATGGCTCCCCTCGGCCCACAGGACAAGACCCTCACCACTGGACCTGAGCTCACCACCCCAGGGCTGTACCCACATGTCTTCACTGCCCTCTTTAAGAAGGTGCCAAGGTTAACAGGCTATTTGTAAACCTCTCCTGAAACAGCTCACTGCTCCTCTCACATTCACGGCTCTGCACCTGTTGTTTCCTTCTGCACGGAAGGAATTTTTCACCCCTTCACTGGTTAACTCAGATGAGAAGTCACCTTCTCCAGGAAGCCTTTCATGACCACTTCCTCACATCCCCGTGCCCCCAGTTTGGGTTTGAAGCTCCTCTTCTGGGCTCTTCTAACGACCATGGCTCACTCTGAGTTAGGATCACTTGCTTGATGTGCATCTCTTCTACCAGACTGTGTGTATCTTCCTACGTCACAGCCTTGATGCTAGAAGCGTGGCCCCTCCCTCTGGGGTGCCTGGCGGGCTCTCCCATCCAGTGCTGCCACGGGCTCTCAAGGGGCAGGGGATAGTTTGGGCTCTCTGGGTGCCCTGATCTTTCTCCTCAAACCTGACCTGATGTTCTCCAAAATGCACAGGTTAGACAGCAGATCACTGTATTTTTAAATAAGCTTTGTAGTTTTATCAACAGTTAAAGAAGCCATGAGAAGGAAATCAAGACCGTGAATCTCAAGGTTCCTCCCACAGGGAAGAGCCTATTGTGTTGAACCTGACGCCAGCACTGAAGGTCAGGCTGCCTGATCGGGTGTTTTCCTTATTCTACCCACCTCCCCAGCTGCATGGGCCCTTGTTGTTGTTTAGCCACTCAGTCGTGTCTATTTATGACCCTATACATTGTAGCCCACCAGGCTCCTCTGCCCATGGGATTTTCCAGGCAGGAATACTGGAGTGGGTTGCCATTTCCTTCTCCAGGGGATCTTCCCAACCCAGGGATCAAACCTACAACTCCTGCAAGTCTCCTGCATTGTAGGCAGATTCTTTACCGCTGAGCCATGGGGGAAGCATCGGCCCTGTTGGAGGCTAAATACCAGCACGCAGAGAAGCGAGTCTCTCCCATCATGTTCACATCTCTCTCTCCATTTTATATCCACCAGTATTTCTGAAGAGGGCTTCCCAAGTGTTTCAGCAATAAAGAATCCACTTGCAATGCAGGAGACCCGTGTTCGATCCTTGGGTCAAGGAGATCCCCAGGAAAAGGACATGGCAACTTACTCCAGTATTCTTGCCTGGGAAATCCCATGGACAGAGGAGCCTGGCAGGCTACAGTCCACGGAGTCACAAAGAGCTGGACACCACTGAAGCAATGCATGTGCACAGTTTTGAAAAAGCTGCCTTCTCCCAGAAGAGACCTCGACAGGCCTAGATGACGTGACAAGTTGCTGGAATCCATGAAGCATCACTGTGTGTGGTTAAGTGCTACGGCTGAGGCTCAAGCTGTCTTGGGTTCAAACCCACTTCTCTCACTCACCCTGGGCCACACCGCACACCTTTTTCAGGACCCCAGTTTCATGCCACCGCAGCCAGGAGGGTGAACCGGAAGGAACTGTTTGAGACCAGGTTCCACCACTTACTAGCTCTATGGCTTTGGGTGAGTTTTTAACCTCTGAAAGCCTTGATTTTTCCATCAATAAAATGAGGATAATAGCGCCATCGGCTTCCTAGTCTTATTTCAGGGGTGCAGTGGGACAGTGCATGTAGGGCTCTTGGCACAGGACTGTCAGATAGAAGGACTCAGTTGAGGTTAACTAGGAATTTCCTCTCAACGCTCCTTAGAATCCCATCGAATTACAATTCCCCTTGGGCTGTGGGGTCTGTGGAGGCAGAGATCCCGGGATCAGATCTGTCTTTTCACCAGGACCTGGTCTTCCCTGTACCTTTAGCTGTCTTCCCTCTAGAGGCTCTTAAGATGTCAGGAAGTGTTTGCTGAATGAAACGAATGAAGCCCTTGTCCAGTCAGGGTCTTCAGGTGTGGATACCAAGAGGCTGTCGGCAGGGAGGACAATGAATATTTACTGACACATGACTATAAGCAGGGCTCTCAGGAAACTCTCATCTCATCTTCAGAGCAACACTGAAGGTGGGCCTTAATTACCCCATCTTACAGACCAGGACACCGAGCTTCATTGGCCTGCTCCACCTTTGCCTATGACATTTTTCAAATGGGATACCTCAGGCCTCAGCATTCAGGGCAACTTTATGAAATGTGACATCTTGCTTTACAGAAAGCTGCCCAAGGTCAGAACACTAAGAAATAATAAAAGCCACGATCCCAGAGCAGACCTCTCTGTTCTTTATACTCGGGATGGTGGGGGCGGCAGGGACCGGGGGAAGGAATCTAGGCTCCTAGAGGCAAAGGAAGAAGGAAAAACAAATTTGGAAGTACTTAAGCTCTATGTCATGTCACTCAGTCATGTCCGACTCTTTGTGACTCCATGGACTGTAGCTTGCCTGCCAGGCTCCTCCATCCATAGAATTCTCCAGGCAAGGATACTGGAGTGGGTTGCCATTCCATTCTTCAGGGGATCTTCCCAATCCAGGGATGGAATCAGGGTCTCCTGCGTTGCAGGCAGATTCTTGACCGTCTGAGTCACCAGGGAAGCCCCTAACGACAAGGGATGTGATATTTACAAGCAACAAGGGATTGTGGATTAAACTTTGGGCCAGAGGGGCAGGTATAAATAAATAAATATATATTTGTTTACATATATAAATATTTGTTTATATAGTACTCTTGCCTGGAAAAATCCCATGGATGGAGGAGCCTGGTAGGCTGCAGTCCATCAGGTTGCTGAACCACTTCACTTTCACTTTTTACCTTCATGCCTTGGAGAAGGAGATGGCAACCCACTCCAGTGTTCTTGCCTGGAGAATCCCGGGAACGGTGGAGCCTGGTGGGCTGCCGTCTAGGGGTCGCACAGAGTCGGACACGACTGAAGCGACTCAGCGTGGATGAGGTGTTTGGGGACCACAAAAGCCTTACTGTGTGGTGACACACTAGAATGACAATCCTAAGAGGTGGGTGTTATCGTCCTTTCACACAGGAGGAAACTGAGGCCCCGCAAGGCTCACGGGCTTGGCCAGGTGCAGAGCCTGTAAGCAGCGCCCTCCGAGCCTCCAGACAGTGCATGCAAACACACACCCTCTACCTCGGCCCAATCCCAGCAAGTCACAAGCCAGCATGAGACCCCCGCCAGAGAGACTGTGACCTTTTTCCTCACGCCATAAAGGGCCCCCACTTAGAGGGAAAGGCAGAGAACCTCTACCTGATTATACAATCAGAAAGATATCTTCCATCATGTATGACATGACCATATGTGGCTTTGCCTTTTGATTCAAGTTCAGGAGATCTTAGCCAGGTATTCCATGCATCAACGTCCATGAATCAGGTCACACTAGGAACAGATAAAAGGAATGTGTCCTCCTGAAGTCCTTGGCAAGGAATCCAGCTCAACCCCTAGACCTCCGGAATGTAATCACAGTACAAGCCTCAGAGTCCTGGAGGCTTCCTAAGCTGCCAGCTACTCTGCTAAGCGTCTCTGATGCACTTTTCCCCTTTTCCTCTCCCCAGAATGCCCTGAGACCGGTGTGTGAGGACCACAATGCAGCCATTGTGCGCTCAGTGGCCAGGAGGCCTGGGTTTGAGTCCTGACTCCTGTGTGGTTCTTTTTCCTGACTTCAAACATGGAGACAGCACCCATGGGTGGCTGGTACGACTCGTGTAAAGCGTGAAGAGCATCATGGCACAGAGCGAGGGCTCACTAAACGCTAGCTCTTGTTATGTCTGTTTTCACAGATGAGAAAACTGAGGCTCAGAGAGAATTTAGCATTTGGCCACGCTCCATAGCTGCTCAACACCAAGCTTGGACTTCAGATCTAATTTCAACTCCTATGTTCTTCAGAAAGGCTATGGCTTACTTCCTACCCTTCCCTCTACCTCCACCAGCATGGCAGGTGCTCCGTAGATGGTATGATGATGATTATTCTGGCTGAGAATGCCCTGTTAAGTGCTACGCTCCTTCCTGGTCAATGCCCTCCCAAGGGGACCCACCCCCAGCTCCCACCCCTTCTCATCCACGGCACCATATGCCACGTTCAGGGCAAGTAAGTCCTTGCAGCCAGGGCACTGATGGTACTGACTTCATTTCAATGCAGAAAGTGTACAGTCTGTGGGCGCCACCTGGGCTCACTCCCCAAGTTAATTCCTTCCTCTCGGCTGTGGAATCTTTTATTTTTCCAATTTCAGAATCTACTTATGTTAAAAGAGAGAGAGAGAGAAACCCAATCAGTCCATCTCAGATTTGTGAAACAAATAATGCAGCTAGCCTAGAACCTTAATCAAACAGTTATATTCATAAACCACCGTGATTACTGCTCTGCCTAATTTCTGCAGCCTGGGGCCTCCTGCAGAAAATGTCTCTTGACAATGTAGGATGCAATGCGGAGGCCTGCTGACGCTGCTGGAGGGGTGGAGAACCCCAGGCCTTGCGTCCTGATGAATCTGAAGCAAATCTGGATTTGGAGGCATGTCCCTCGGGAATTCTACCCACGCCCGAATGTCATATTACATTTTTTTTCTTTCATTTTTTTAAAAATAAGGACAGTGGAAGAAGTCAACTTTTGCCTGGCTGCATCCTCTGTTTTCTGGAAGAATTAAGTAGAAAGGCCAAGCTCAGTGTCTGGGAGAGGACACAGGCTTCAGAGTTTGGTTGACATTGTCTAAACTCTGACCCTGCCATGTGTTAGCTGTGTGACTGAGAGAACACGCAGCTCTGAGAGCATCTACAAAACACAGATAATTATACCTACACACAGGATGCAAAGTAAACGAGAGAACAGTGCGTTTCCTCCTAGACTGTGAGCTTTGCTTTCCCAGTGCTGAACACAAGTACTACTTTACTGTAAGTCTAACATAAGTGTTTACTGACTGTGCCCGCAATCCTACCGTTCATTGTTTACTGAGTGATTACCACGTCAGGGACAATGCTAAATTCTTTACATGTGTGATCTTATTTTATCCTAAAAACAACTCTGCAAACACATATTACTGTCCCCCTTCCAGCTCTGAGATAACCCTGAGAAGTTAGGAGACGTGTCCAGATAATACAGAGAGTAAGAGGGGAGTCGTCAGGAACCCCACCCGCAGTCACAGAGGCAGAGCTGGACCCAAGACCAGGCCTGCTGACTCTACGTCTCTGTCCTGCCCCTCCTTCCCAGGCAGCCATCAAACTTTACGCCCAGCATAAGAATAGCTATTTCCACATTCTTTCTCCTTTTGACCTCTCCTGTTTTGAGATTCCTTGGGGCAACTCAGAAATCAGAGTAATATTTCAGGATATTTAGAGGGACTTGCTCATCACTTTCAGCCAACATCTGTTGAACATTTGCAGCAGGCCTGCTCTGAGTTAGTTCCTGGGCAGAGGCTTCCCTCATTTCTGGACTCTGCAGATGAAGGCAAAGTAAGAGCGCTAACTCCCCTGAGCGACGTGAGGGGAGAGAAGGTGCCCGTTCAGGGACTCAGTGAGTCTGAGCCAGCCTACTCGTGCCCATTATCCTGAGAGGCAGAGGGAAGGCTGGGCCCTTGCCCAGCCCTGCCCCGATCTCGCTGGGACTGTCCAGTCACCCCACCTCTCTGAGTCTCAGTTCTTCCCTGTGTGAATGGAGAGTACCAGGCTGGATTCATTTGCTCAGCAAATATTTCTGTCAGTTACTTCCAAACTCTTCACTCCTAGAATTCTACTAGTAATCCCCTCACAACTAACCTGTTTGAAAATACTTTTTCACACAAGCTCTATTAATTAACTAATCGTTCATTGTTTCCCTATTTTTAATTGGACACACATAAAGCTGATCAGAATGCGTGAAAGGACGAAGAGCATGTAGTGGATGAATCCTTGGCACCTGGCTTACCGTTGACATGATGTGAATGGATGAAGGGACGGATGGATGGCTGGATGTCTGGTGCTACGCAGAAGGGCACGAACAGGTGGAAAAATACCGAGTCAGAAAGACCTGGATCTCAACTCCAGCTCTACCATCCACAAGGTGTTTGATCTTAGATAGGTCACTTACCTCTCCAAGGCTCAACCTTCCTATCTATGAAAAGAAGACAGTCAGCTATGTCTTGCAGGACTGTTGTAAAGTTAATTAATAATAAGGGCAATAATGATAAGAAAAAATAATAGGCAGTAACACATATATCGTGCAGAGTATGTGCCAGGCACTAGTCTAAAAGCTCTGCACATATTAACCCCATCTTCATAAGAGTTAGTTACTATTACATTTCTGTTTTACAGGTGGGGAAACTACAGTATGAGAAAGATGTCATGTTACTTCGGCCGAGGACAGACTTGCATGATGGAGACAGACTCCAAATCCAAGTGGTGTGGCTTCAGAGCCTGTGTTCTTTACCCTCCACTCTACTGCTTGAAGTAGGTCGCTGAAGTGCTGAGCACATAGCATGATAGCTATCTCATGATAGCTGCTCACTGAGCAGAAGCCCCGCAGACTGGCCAGTGCACTCTTACAGCAGGACAATGAACATGGTTTCTAGATTGGCCATTTGCAATAACGGCAATCACTCATGCTGCTAAGTCACTTCAGTTGTGTCCGACTCTGTGCAACCCCATAGACGGCAGCCCACCAGGCTCCCCCATCCCTGGGATTCTCCAGGCAAGAACACTGGAGTGGGTTGCCATTTCCTTCTCCAGTGCGTGAAAGTGAAGTTGCTCAGTTGTGTCCGACTCTTAGCGACCACATGGACTGCAGCCTACCAGGCTCCTCCGCCCGTGGGATTTTCCAGGCAGGAGTACTGGAGTGGGGTGCCACCGCCTTCTCCGATCACTCACAGCACCACTATATTTACATGATCTGTAAGGGTCTGGCAACCTGGCTTCCCAGGTGGTACTACTGGTAAAGAACCCACCTGCCAATATAGGAGACATAAGAGATGCAGCTTCAGTCCCTGGGTCAGGAAGATCCCCTGGAGAAGGAAATGGCAACCCATTCCAGTATTCTTGCCTGGAAAATTCCATGGACAGAGGAGCCTGGCGGGGTACAGTCCATAGAGCTATGAAGAGGTGGACATGACTGAAGCAACTTAGCAGGCACTTAGCATGTAATGGCCCAGCAACAGCAGTTGGGATGGAGCAGGAGATGCTGTCAACCACTGGCTCTACTGGGGACAGTATCACAAAGGCCTTCGTGAACAGGAGGAAGGAGGAGGCAAAGACTGTCCATGTAACCTCCCTTTCTGGAAGACACGCAGGATTCCTCTTGCTTGAGGCAGTTTTCATCCCCCATGCCTTTGTCTCTTTAGGGTACCTAGGTGGCTTTTGTTTGCCTGGATTTTTTCCTGTTGATAGAAATTCTCTTTTTGTTTTGGGGAGCCCCACTTTCAGCTTCTGAATTTGGATGGGACTGGCTTCAGGGAGGCCAAGGAGGTACCATCATTCCTCTGGCCAAGGTGTCTGATTCAGGCACAGACATATGACCCTGGTCAGGCCAATCAGAGTTGATCCTAGATTGACTCTAGTCCTATGGGGATTTTGTAGGTGCTATGGGCAAGAGGCACTTTCTTTTCCCTGGGTTTAAAAAACTGTTAGGTCTGTGTGTGTGTGTGGGGGGGTCCCTCTGTCATCAGAAGGGGAAAGCCTGTGTGAAACTGAGGCCAAAACAAAGAGAAATGGTCAGGAGGAAGAGATTCATGGAGACATATTTGAATGCCTGTATCTAGCTACAATGATGGGAAAATGACACCCATTACATTTTCTTTTCTTAAAAAAAAAAAAAAAGAAGAAGGTGGCATTGGATTTCCATCCTTTGCGACAGAGAATCCTGTCTAACCCTTTCTGACTGCTTACTCAGCCGAAAGTCCCTTTCCTGGCCCCCTCTTCCATCCATGAGGCTGAACCTCAACTCAACAGTAACGCTACTCTGAATCTTCAGACAGACCTGGCATGCCCTCCTTTGGCCCCATGGACTGCCATGACAGTGTCCCTTCTCCTGCACACCCAGAACACTGTGTGTGCACACACGTGTCCCCCACTGTGAGCCCAGAGCACCTTCTTCAGCTCCATGCCCCTTGCACCCAGCCCAGGGCTTGCCACATGGGAGGAGCCTATGCTCTGACATCGCCAGCGTTTAAGCAGATGACCACAAACATCCTAATAGAAGAATGTACCACTACTATAACATATGACCATTTCTACTTCATGAGAAAGTGTCCTGTAAAGATCTCTGGATGTTAAATAACGAGAGGACGTCTGTGTCCGGGTAGCAGACCATGACCTGTGTGGAAAAGCTGTGGTGCTGAGCCTGGTGGCAGAGAAGGATCATCCACCGGGAACAGTACTGTAGTTCCCGCCTCCTCTAAGTCCTCGTCCTCCCGAGGCATTACTCATGGACACCGTTGCTAATCACTTTCACTCTCACTGATTCCTCTTTTCTCCCTGAGGACGAACTACCTCATCCCTTGCTAATCTAATGACCAAAATTAGGCGAAAGCAGCCATCTGATACATGTTAGGAATCACCCCAGAAAGGAAGTCATCAAACAAGATATTACCCAAAATACTTTTAATGTCTCCATTCTCTTAACTGCCCATGCAAATCAGGCAGAATAATTCCAAATGTAGAAAAACATGCCCGAGGCTGCAGCTGTTACTCTTGACCCCTCCTGGGTCGGCTCAGTCAGAGAATACATCTTTGTGCTGGTCTTTCTCCTCTCCCACCCCTCAGCCCCTGTCAGCAGAAGCTGAGCCTCCTGCATGCCAGGCACTGCACGAGGTATTGTAAATATATGCTCACTGATCCATGTTACAGCAAGTGAAGTCTGACCCCTATCGTCCTCATTTGTCCAAAGAGGCAACTGAGGCTCAGAGAAGTGGTGGATCAAAACCAGGACTCGGTAAGGTAGACTCCTCTACTGACCCCTCACAGACACTATGAATCAAAAAGATTCAGTGAAGTGGGAACAGCCAGTCCTGATGTGTTGTTGTTCAGGCGCTCAAGTGTCTGACTCTTGTTTGACCGCACAGACTGCAGCATGCCAGGCTTCCCTTTCCTTCACTATCTCCCAGAGACTGCTCAAACTCGTGTCCATTGAGTCAGTGATGCCACCCAACCATCTCACCCTCTGTCGTCCCCTTCTCCGCCTGCCTTCATTCTTTCCCAGCATCAGGGTCTTTTCCAAATGAGTTGGCTCTTTCCCTCCAGAGTATTGGAATACTAGCTTCAGCATCAGTCCTTCCAGTGAATATTCAGGACTGATTTCCTTTAGGATGAACTGGTTTGATCTCCTTACAGTCCAAGGGACTCTCAAGAGTCTTCTCCAGCATCACATTTCGAAAGCATCAATTCTTTGGCACTCAGCCTTCTTCATGGTCCAACTCTCACATCCATGCGTGACTATCTACGCATTACAACTCTCACGTCCATACACCTTTGACTATATGGACCTTTGTTGGTGAGATGATGTCTCTGCTTGTTGGGTCCCAGCTATAGGCTGGCATCACCTACATCTATACAGGAATGGGGGAGAAGCCTGGGTTGTTCCTTTTGAATATTCTGAGATACTGTGACCCAGCAGACGTCTTAGCTCCCAAGAGCTGAAGGAATGTCGTGTTATAGTGACTCACATCCAATGACAAGTAGACTCTCCCCAAAGGAACTTCAGATATACATCTCTGTTTCGCCTTCTCAAGAACCCAAATGTGGCCCTTAGGAGTACTTATTTCTAAATGTCAAAAGCCTCCATGAAGGGAGAGGTCACCTGCCCCTTTCACTCACACTTGAGGTCTGAGCCATAATTACAGACAGTTTTTCTTGACACTATGTTTGCTGTGTCTGAGCCCATCATGCAGCACGACAGGGCTGTAACCAACACAGGCAGGCATTGCCGGCAGGATCCCAGGGGGATCCTGCCCTCCCAGTGACTGATGGAAGGCCTGGAAATGGAAGAATGGAAGGCCTGGGCCAAGGCCAGGATGGAGGTGTCAGTGTCAGGGAGCCTGATGTCTGGTGGACAGCTCAAGGCAGGTCTTGCCCAGAGCCCATCACTAGGCTGAGTCACATGCCAACTGTTCCTCTCTGGGTCTCAGACTTCTGAAGATCATGAGCACTCCCACAGGGTGCTCAAGCCCACAGACCCTTCCCTTCTTGGAGCTCACGGTACAAAGTCAAGTCAACCACCTCTCACTGGAACCTCTTGTGCATAATGTCAGGAAATAAGCATAAAGTGAGGGCAGGGGAGGCATGGATATCATACTGGCCACCATAGTACTGGGTCTGCAGTGGAAGATGGTCTTCGAGAGATGAACCCTAACGGGTGCAGCAAGGGAGCTGCTGGTATCAGGGTGTACTGGAGCATGATGGGGCTGGAAGGGACTGATGTTCTCTTGCTAAACTGGGAGAGAAAGCCCAGGAGAAGGCAGCAAGGACTTTTCAGAGGCCAACAAGTAACAGACATTCTGAAGAACGTTCCTATCCCTCTTCTCAGAGGCAATCTCTGGAGGCCTTGGAGGATGGGTAGGAATAACTGATAGGAACAGTGTATAAAATATGCAGGGACAGTTTGAGCAAAGGCAGGCGGGCAGAAAAAAGGGAGTATGGCCTGTACCATCCAAAATGTGAATCCCCTGGACAGCAAGGAGATCAGACCAGTCAATTCCAAAGGAAATCAACCCAGAATATTCATTGGAAGGACTGATGCTGAAGCTCTAATACTTTGCCCACCTGATATGAAGAGCTGACTCACTGGAAAAGACCCCGATGCTAGAAAAGACTGAGGGCAGGAGAAGAAGCCGGTGACAGAGGATGAGATGGTTGGATGGCAGCATCGACTCAATGGACATGAGCTTGAGCAGACTCTGGGGGATGGTGAAGGACAAGGAAGCCTGGTGTGTTGCAGTCCATGGGGTCTTAAGGAGTTGGACATGACTGAGCAACTGAACAAAGTCTTGCCCTCATGATGCCTTCAGATCTAACAGTTCTTGTTACTTAACATTTCTGGGTTTTTGCCCAGTGTCTCCAACGAGGCACACATGTCTACACACTTCCTTCAGTCTCTGTCTCCCTGGAGCTCTCACAGTGCTCTTCTTGCTACAAAAGCTGACTCGGCTATTCCTGAGAAAATGACGACTACATTCCTGTATGATAAAAGAGCATCGATTAGCCTGATGCAAGAGCAAACAGCATTTTGAGTTGCAGGTCCAGAAGTAGGCTGTAACATCAAAAAGAAAATCCTTTGCACAGTGACTCAAGGACTAGAAGTGAATGGATGCAAGTGTGGAAATCTGGGTCAAGAATGTGACTACGGTGCAGCAAGGTGTCACAAAAGGCCATGGACTTTAGAAATCGGGAAGTAAGTTCAACAAAACTGTCCCGCAGGTACCAAATACAAATAGCAGCATGATGGCGGTTCAGTGGGGAGCAGAAAAGTCTCAGGGTCAACATCAGAATGGAGGGAAGGAGGCGGCGGTATGCAGAGTGTGTGGCGTGGAGCTGGTACTCAAGTCATCCTCCGCATCACCACCGTCATGATAGCTACAGCCTTGGCTGGGGGACGAGATCAGCCCAGAATCCCTTTCTGAAACACTGTATTTAAAAAAAAAAAAAAAAAAAAACGAGCACCCACTATAATCCAGGCACTGAAGGAAGCACAGGGTACACAATGACAAACAGGAATGACTGGTCCTTGCTCTTGAATGGAAAACGGGGCAGTAAACAACTGAAGCCCATGGGCCGCAGGCAGCATGGCATGGCCAGGGCTGGCTTTGCGGGTGTGTGGTCAGCTTCAGAGGGCCCGTTTCATGTACTGCCGGAACCTTGAAATTCTTCAACATTTTTCAACAAGGGGCCCTGTATTTTCACTTTGCCATGGGTCCCACAAATAACACAGCCTGATCTGGAAACAGGAAAGGGTTTCTCGATCCAGCTTCCATTCTTCTCTTTCCCTACTGAGTAATAACACTAAAGTCTTGGGAACTCATCTCCACACAAGCGGCCTGAGAGACTGAGGGGCAATGCCACCCTGTGGGCCGGGAGTGGTTCGGGACTGAGAGTGTGCCAAAGCTCTGGCCAGTGAACTTTGATGGGGAGGTCTGCTGGAAGCTCCCAAGTTCTTCTTTGCTTTTTACTACTGAGCAATGGGAAGCTGATCTCTCTTGTCCAGTGAGTCAACAAGGAGCATGAACTCTGTGCTTCCACTACCAGCCATCGTACAACTATAAGGCGGAACCCAGCTTAAGGATGACAGAGCAGAAACGCGGAGAGAGCCCGAGTCCCTGATGGTGCTGTTGGTCCCTGGAGCAGCCAGTGCTGAAGCCCACCCTACCTCTGAGCTTCCTTGTATGTGACACAATCTAGGTCCTAATGCTTGGTGTTTTCTTTTACTGACAGCCTAGAGCATCTTGACGGACACTGACTTGACCAGCTTTGTTTTAAATCCCAATTATGCCATGCACCAACAGCACACTTTAGGGCAAGGCCCAGTCTCTCTCCTCCACTGGAAAAAGAGGGCCAGGAGTCACATTTGATGAGACTGCAGTGAAAACCAAGAGTGGTAAGCACTGATGAAGCTGCCTGGACAGTGCCTGGCACACAGCAGGGGCTCTGTCAACGACAGGTATGATGATGATGATGACAATGTTGGGACCTAATGGATACATGTCTGCCACTGCATTTCCTGCTGATGAGTTGGTTATGAGCTGAATTTCCTGACTGAAAGTAAAAGCAGCAGAAATCTTTTTTGTTCTAAAGCCCTTTGGGCATAAATAGCAATTTGTAACTATACTAATAAAATTTAAATAACTTGACAAGCAAATTCAATTACTTTGCACATTATGGAGACAGTTGGTGAGCTGCTCTTTCAGAAATCTGGACATTCCCCGATCACCATCACAGTGGAGTTTTCCTCCTCATGAATGCTAGCCACAGGCTCACCTACCCAGGCTAAGACAGCGAAGCTGTGATTCTGCAAAATTAGTTTCATACCCAATGCCACGGATACAAACCCTTTTTCTATTCTTATTCAAATAACCTTCCAAATCTTACTTCTTATTTGGATTATTTGTTCTCTTGACTATTTCCAGCCTTTCTTTTCTCTCCCAACAAAACAAAACGAAGCAAGAAGCACTCGCTGAAATGTGTGTGACTTCAGCTTAAGAGCTGCATTTTGGGTGTAGTATAAAGTCTAATTCAATGATGACGGGTGATGCACAAATTCTATACGTCAGCATGTCAGGTATTATTACTTTTTTAAAAAAATAGGGTTCAGGGGGAGTGAGCAGGAATAGTTTTCCTATTGTCCACAACTTGGACCACTTTATGAGTGTAGAGTTTCAAGTGAATCTTGGGAAATTCCAATTGGGGGCAGTCAGGGAGAGGATCTTTATCCTTCCTTACAATGTATTGATATATGTGGGGAAGAAAAATGCAGGAGAACTGGAGTCTGTTAGTGACTTGACAAACACCTTTCCAAGTGTGGGGGCTGCCTAAAGATGGCACCAGTTATGCTGGAGAGATGGGGAGAACGCAGATGCTTTCAAACACACTTCCATGTCAATTTGCAAACTGTTTCTATGTGGTTCTCTTACACAGTCCTCAGAGGAATGTCCCAGAAGTTCATTTCCCTGCCTAAAGACCTTCCATGGCTTCTCATTCTCTTTAGGAAAAAGTTCACGTTCCTCAGCCTGGCATTCAAGGTTCTTTAAGATATGAAAGAAACTTTCAGGCATTCAAAGTTCTTTAAGATATGAAAGAACCTTTCACCACATCCCTTAGCCACACCAAACCATTTGCCATTTCTCAAAAAGGCAATAAAAGGAAGGCAGTCAACAGCTCCAAGAAAAATAAAGGCATGCAAAGAAAGGAGAGATGGTTAGAGCACACTACTTGGCTCGGGAGCAAAAGAAACAAAAGCAAAACCCCGTTATTTTAAATAATCATAATTATATAACCAATGCCCACATATTTACCCAAAAGTGATTATAACAATCATCTTAGGACTGTGAAGAGATGAAAAGCAAGAGGGTAGGTAGCGTGGGAGTTCTTCGACTACAGGAAGTCAACAGATAATAGCTAAGACTGATAAATGAAGAAATACCACTATAGGTACCTGATTTGGAAACATGAAGATAAAAAAGAGCAGGGAAAACAACTGCAAGAGATCAGAGCTGTCTGCTGGGAGTGGGGAGGGCCGGGGCAAGGGTCTGCTGCTTCTTCATTATAAACAATTTACTAAAAGTTAACTTTAAAAATTTTGCGTACATATTATTTTAAGAACCATTACAATTGAAGGGTCAACAACAACAACAAAAGCCGTAGGGGAATGCTTTAACGTGAGGTCTGACGTTCAACTCTGAGAAAGGGCACAGTGACCAGAGCTGCAGGGTGGTATCTGACAGATCAAGTTCCCTCTCTTACTTTGTGAACACCACTAATTAGGAGAATCATCTGGAATCCACCAGTGACATGGCTTTCAATGGCTTTGGAAATGCTGAGTTACCTGGCTTCACAGATGACGGTTTTCTAGATTTGGGGGATTAAGATTAAAACCTTTATGATACTGTACATTTTTGCTGCCTCTCATAAAACGTCGATAGTCACCAAAATGTGATTTTCTTATAAACCATTCACATTCTGGGGGGTTGTGGTGCACTAAGATTAACAGAAGCATTTGCTTTTAGTCCATGTGTGAGCATGGTGTTGGAATGCCTTCACATGGATTATTCTGCTGTGTGCGTGGAGCTCATTTCTGATGAATTACATGCTTGTGTGCATCGTGGCTACTAGCGCAGACACTGATTTAATGTTAAAGCTGTTTGCAAGCCCCTGTGTGCCATTTTTTTTAAACTGATATATTCCCTTTGTCCATTGGGATTGCACAGGAATTTATTTTGGTTTATTCTCCAAGAAAAGAACCAATGATATATTACATTTATGTTAGAAAAAACAAACAAAATTTGTAAGGGAAGTCTACACCACTCCCTCTCCTTAAGAAACCTTAGAACACTGTCAAGGGAAAGGATGTAAATATAGAAGTTTATACTGATCAAAAATAAAAAGAGAAATATTCTAGGGAAACGGATGGGATTTGAATAGTGGCTAACTTGGCTCTGAGAGGTCTCCCTTGTAACATAAGGTAGGGCACACAAGTATCTTTCAGCTGTTCCCAGGACCAGACATGCACGATGACATTTAACAATACTCCTGGATTAAGGCGAAGGATACAGTATTTTTAAGGCTTAGAAGATGTGTGTAAAGTTTTCTGCCAACTTCTGCGATCAGCGTCCTTCAAGTCAGGAACCCCAGCAAAACACGGAACCTATCAGAGAGCTGACATTCAATCAGGCTCAGCTCTTTCCTTTCCATCCCAGGAGTAAGAAAAAAGAAAAAGTCCCACTTTCTCTCTCTCTTAATCATGTTTAATTCAAAGCGACCCTCAGTGATAGCCAGAGCTTTCATTTCCAGCTCCCAGGCGGCCCGAAAACCTTCCCCAGGGAAGCACCAAGCTGACACCCCCTGGCCCCCCGGTTGCTGTCATCTGCTGTCAGGGTCCTGGGGGTGTGGGGGCAGCTGCCTTCCCTGAAGCCGGCACATCTTTGCCACCCAGCCCCACGCTTCCTCAGCAAGCAGAGGCCTGGGGTCCCTCCTCTGCAGCCCTCCAAACAGAACAGCCTCTGGGCCTTCAGCCGCCCCTTCTGCTAAAGCTGCATCCCTTGCAGCCGATCCCAGGCAGGAGACCAGGAGCCCAGTGAGAAGCAAGGCCCCAGGCTGAGGCTGTCACCCCCCAGCTAGCTGGGAAGTGTCAGGAGGGTGACATGATGCTTTAAGAAGCAAAGAGGACTTTTTCCCCTAGCCCGAGAGGAAAAACACCACTCTGTCACTGCCATTTAATGTAACAACTCTCAACTTCTGGGATATGTAAATGGGTGATAAAGCTAAAACAATTAAAATGATGGGCCAATAGTTCAAACATCTGCAAAGGGCTTGACAGAAAAGATTCAGAGCCTGGAAATACTGCTCAGAGCACAGAAGAACTCACCACATAGTAAAAGAAGGAGCAAAATGTGGGGGTCCCAGGGTGGGTTTTGGATTCAGAGCCACATGCATTCAAATCCCAGCTCTCCTGTTTGCTGGCTGTGTGGTTCTGCACTTATTGCTTCACTTCCATTATGAAAATGTTTCTGTTTTCTACATAATTAATGGAAATAATTAAACCGAGTATATACTAATATAGTCAGTAATTGTTGTAAGGATTAAACAAGAAAATATAAGAGATGTACTCAGCACAAAGACAGGCACTCAGGAGGGAGTGCTGGCTGAATGGAACGGGCTCTGTTGTAAGGCCTGACTGGATTTGAACCCAGGTTCCATCAGCTTCCCTGGTGGCTAAAAGGGTAAAGAATCCGCCTGAAATGAGGGAGACCCGGGTTTAATCTTGGGTCGGGAAGATCCCTTGGAGAAGGGAATGGCAACCCACATTCCAGTATTCTTGCCTAGAGAATTCCATAGACAGAGGGGTCTGGTGGGCTACAGTCGATGGGGTCACAAAGAGCTGGACAGGACTGAGTAGCTAACACTCCATCACTATGGGCTTCCTAGGTGGTGCTAATGGTAAAGAACCCGCCTGCCAATTGCAGGATACTTAAGAGACTTGGGTTCGATCCCTGTGTTGGGAAGATCCCCTGGAGAAGGAAATGGCAACTGACTCCAGTACTCTTATCTGGAGAATCCCATGGACAGAGGAGACTGGTGGGCTACAGTCCATAGAGTCACAAAGAGTTGGATGTGACTTAGCATGCATGCATCCATCACTTCTAAGTTGGGACGGATTTGTCACTTTCCTCACTAGCAAGAAGACAATGGCCACCTTTACCCGGTACAGTGGTTTTAGGCACTTCTACATTTTTGTGTCTTCTATTTGCAGAATGAAAAATTCACCTGCCCAGAGACTGAGAGCTGAGCCAACTGTGAAGCTGACGGGGGAGACCTGGGGTACAGGGCAGGTGCGTGTCTACACCTGCAACCTCAAGCAGAAATGAACCTTCCCTGTCAAATGCTCATCACCCACACCTTTGCCCCCATTGGCCCCTAAATCCTGCCCCTTCAAAGGTTGCCTGTAAATTCAGATGGCTGCCTTCCTGCGGGATGGTCCAGATATCCAAGGAGGGTGAGCTCACTATCAGTTGAGGTTGAGACAGGCAGGACAAAGAAACAGCAATCAAACTGCTTCTGCGTGCCTGGCGAGTAATTACAGAATTTGCTAAATTACAGTGATTAGGCATCGCCAAGGAGAAGTTGAAAGAAGTCTCCAGCAACTCCAGAAGTGGGAGGGGGAAAAGTTTAATTAAAAGGCTCCTTGCAATGGACTTAATCTCTCCCTTGCCTTGGCGGGGCGGGGGAGGGGGGGGGGCTGGGGGGGAAACAACAGCAGGTTCAGAAGAGACCAGAGGGAGAGAGGGCCAGGGGAGAGGACCCAGGGAAGTCATCCAGCAAAGGGGCTGCCTGGGTCTTTAAAGGGTTCTCCCGAGAGTAAGTGGAGAAATGGGAAACGGTGGCCTTTATTATGGAAATCTGAGATTTAGGTTGAGGATCTGGGCCCCTAGGGGGAGGTAAAGTGGAGACCCTGTTATAATAGCTGATAATGTCCTGCTGAGGCTGGGGCTGATTTGCATAAATACAGCTAAACCAAGCTTCAGGTGGCTGCAGACTTTCTCTTGAAGGAATTATTCTCCTTGTGTCAAAAGTTCACCACCCCCAGACTGCCATTTTGGGACGAAATGGGCCTTTTTAAGCCACCAAAGGTGGAAAACAAAGGCTGCTCTGTGGGGAGCCCATTTTACCAGCAAAGCTTCCTTTGAAGATTAATTAAATTGAGATTCTGGACAGAAGGACTCGTTGCATTGGTGAGGCAGGGGAGAGAGAGACTGAACAGCTCAGATGGGCAGCTCCGCACCTCTGTCCAGGCAGGATTTTAATTTTACCCTGAGAACTTTACAGAGAAGGCCCTCTATGAAGCCTGGAGAGGGGCCTGCTGAGCCAGCATTCCCCAGGGAGCAAAAGTTCTAGAAGGGACTATCCGTCAGCATCTGTGTGTGAATTTGGCAGTGACTTAACCTCTCTGAGGCTCAGTTTGGCAGCAAACGACAGAGCCTCAGTGCCAGGATCTTCGGGAAGACCAGATTCGCCCATCCCTGCGAAGCGGCCTGGGCCACAACAGGTTCTCAGCGAACGCTGTTGATTGTGACAAAGGTCACACTCTAAAGACTCCCAGGAAAAGGACAGGGACCTTATCCCCCAAAATCTTGACTGTAAACTCGAAGGACATCTCACGTATTTAAAAAAGGGAACAGGGTGGATAAGAGCCCTTTTTCTTGACTGTGGCAATGATTAAAACCAGGCCTTCAGCAAAGAAAAATTCGACACACTCTGGCCCTTCAGAGGCAGGAAGCTATCTTTAAAAGGTCATCTTTTCGGCCCAGACTTCATACGGTCCGGGGGAAGGGTTCCAAATGGTTCTGCTTTCATTTTGCAGTGTTGCCAAGAGGATTTGAGAATCCACAGGGCCTCATCTGTTGTTCCTTAAGCAAACATCTAATGTAATTTGAAATTTCACTTCATCATTCTGATGGCCGCCAGCAATTCTCCCCCAGCCTGCTAACCCTCCCTTTTAGGGGGGTTGGGGCACTTTTTGAGCAGCCAAAAAGGTGCCAGCTCTCCATGGATTCTCACTGCCCACCAGTCATCAAGAAAATTACAAAACAGGCTGTGGAGCAGGGACTTGCCTATGAGTTCCCCATGTGACTTGCAAAGTTTCTTTCCTCTTCTCTTTCTCTTCTCTCTCATTCTTTTTCCAAAAGCCAGTATTTTTTAAGGCATGTAACCTCGGAGTCCTAACAGAGGCCCCAGTACATATTAAAAAGCAAAGATCTGCACGGCCCTGAAAGAAGGCAGAGTAAGCAGGGAGTCAGCTGGGGCCAGGGGGTTGTCTGACTCTCAAACACAGCCTAAAGCACAGGTTTTCGAAGTCATTACATAGGAAAGATAGAAAATGGGTAGTAGGTACTGTATTTGCATCAAAGCATCTAAAAAATAAATCAGTAAACAATTACTGGCTACTGATCCCATAAAGAAGGAATGAAAGAGACTTTTTTTTTTATTAACACCCGCTGGCTTTTTTGGCAAACTGGCATCTTGTTTAATCCACTGGAGAAGGGATAGGCTACCCACTCCGTATTCTTGGGCTTCCCTTGTGGCTCAGCTGGTAAAGAATCCGCTGCAATGTGGGAGACCTGGGTTCGATCCCTGGGTTGGGAAGATCCCCTGGAGAAGGCAACAGCTACCCACTCCAGTATTCTGGCCTGGAGAATTCCATGGACTGTATAGTCCATGGGATCACCAAGAGTTGGACATGACTGAATGACTTTCACTACACTTTCACTCACTGATCCCATAAGGAAGGAAGGAATCCAAGAGATATTTTTCATTAATACCCACTGGCTTGTGGCAAACTGTGATCTCATTTAATCCTACATACATCCAGTGAGCAGATGCTGTTGTTCCCATCACAGAGAGTCTAGTTAAGTGACTGGCCTCGGGTCCCTGTGCTGCTAAGGGGTAAAGCCACGGTGTGGAACGGTAGTGAATGCTTTCTGAAGTCGGATCAGGATTCCAGCTTAGGCTGGATGTGAATTCCACTCCTTCCAACTGGTGCAAACTCAGCTGTTTAACAAACCTCTCTGCTTTCTTCATTTACAAGTGGCAGCGATAACAGTAATACCTCCGTCTTGGGTTACAGGTTGCTTTGCTGTTGTTTAGTCGCTACGTCGTGTCTTGACGCCTTTGTGACTTCCATGGACTGTAGCCCGTCAGGTTCCTATTCCTATGGGCTTTCCCAGCAAGAATACTGGAGTGTGTTGCCATTTTCTTCTCCAGGGGATTTTCCTGACCTAGGGATCAAACTTGAGTCACCGAGCCACCAGGGAAGCCCTGGGTTACAGGAGAATTTAGTAGATGATTCTGTAAAGCACTTAGTAGGCTACCTTGCACACAGAAAGTGCTCAGTAAAAGTTAGCACTGGCATCACGGTCAGCACCACGTACAGCTGAGTAGCCAGCACTGACAGTGGAAGAGGTCTCCAGACCATGGCTGGGACAAGAGGCAGCCCGGCACTTCTCCTCTGGACAAGGATTTCTGCATTTGCAAGAAGTGGGTAATACTTCCCTTAAAAGGCTGAGGAGACAAACGAAAGAGCGTATATAAAGAACTTCGCAAGGCTGGGACTAAGTAAACGGCAGCAATTATTACTATAATGCTTGTGAAGGAGTTTGGGAAATTAAAATGCTGCATAAACTCCAGGTAGCATTATTAGTCTTACTCTGTCGACTTCCTAGGTCCTAAATTAAGGCATAATTAAAGATGAGCTAAGGTGACAAGGTTGGCTGCCCACCTTTTCTTTCTTGGTTTGGTCTCCAGTGTTGCTTGTAACTTTTATTCAGGCTCCAGGCAAGACATAAAAATATACTTAAACATCCAACCACAATAAATGCCAAGGAGATTTTGCAACATCCAAGCTAGAGAATGCTGCTGCTGCTGCCTGGCTGAGTTTAAATCTCGGGAGCCTTGGGAGGCCAAGGAAGCTGGCCACCGAGGAGGGCAGTGCGGCGGGTGGGCAGACTCGCCCCAGTAGCCAGAGTAGCCGAGGGTCTCCCCTGCCGACCCAGGCTGCAGTTTCTGGAGGATAAAGGGAGGCATACTTGTCTCTGGAAAAGAACATGTGCTGCTCCTGACTGCTGCTCAATAAACCTGAGCTCCCCTCTTCCCTTCCTCACTTTGCAAGGAGCTCACGGCCCCCTTACACGTGACTATTTCTGTTTATCAACTGTAGACACACATTCCAAATGCACTCTGGGGCAAAGCAGAAAAGGACAGGACTGGCTTGTTGGTCTCCTGGTCCAAAGACACACTGGGAATTAGACCTTACTCCGTCTGTGTGAGTTACTCCTGGGAATTGAAGACATCCCCATCGCTTAGGCAAGTACTCAGGGCGGCACCCCTGGAGGAGGAAATGGCAATCCACTCCAGTTTCTTGCCTGGAAAACCCCATGGACAGAAGGGCCTGGTGGGCTACAGTCCATGGGGTCGCACAGAGTCGGACACGACAGAGCGACGGAGCAAAGGGCAGCATGTCTGCCAGGGAGGGCAGCCTGGTGTGTAAGGAGGGTGGTCCCTCAGTTAAGATGAGCCTGAGGAGATGCTGCAGGAGGGGAGTCTGCAAAGACACAAATCGGGGCTGTGGCCATGATCAGGAGCCCCAGTGCAGCCCCACTCATGCTCGTATTCACTTAGGCCCCTCAGAGATCCACCCAATCTTAGAATCTTCCAGTCTGACACATTCATTTTAGGAGGGGCGGGGGGACAAAGCTGCAGGGCAAAGGCACACATAAAAGCCACAAAAAGACCTCGATCATCGCCCCTCACTGTTTCACCCACCAAGTAGGGAGCAGAGGGGTCTCCGGAAAACAAGAGTCCCCTGGGACCTGTGCCAGACTCTGTCTTGCAGGAAACCCCAGCCCCTCTTCAGACCCCGGTATCTTCACCATTTTGGGGTTAGACTGTCCAAAGGTAACGTCCGTCCATCCAAGTCTATGGAATCTCTCCCAGAGTGCTATTAAGCATGCTTACACATAGCACCCAGACACTTTCTCTCTGCCCAGAGTGAATTTCAAACAATTGCTTCACATCAGGTCAAATTTCACATACTGGGGGGATTGGCCATTACCTAGAGCGGGCTCACCTGATCTGCTTTTATGCGAGTTCATAAAGGAGGCGGCGGGAGATGTGTTAATAGCTTTCATGAGGTGCTATGGCCCAGGATCTGGAGATGATATGAATTATGCTCGATGTTAAAGCCCTCTTTATCGTTCTGGGAGGAAAGAATGAGACATACTGTATGTGCATTTTTTTTTTTTTTTTTTTTGAAGCAGAGGAACGTTTGATTTACTACTCAGGAGGGGGTTGTTCTTCACAGCCAACACTTATTTCGGTTCTATTTCATTACTGCTGTGCACTTTGCAGGTGAGGAAGTGTGCAATTTCCAAGAGTTTCTTGAACCCTTGGAAGAAAAGCTGGTGAAGGAGGGAGGGGAGCACTTCTTATGTTCCAGACACCTTTCACTCTTTGTCTGACAATCCCATGAGATAGGTTACTGTACCGGGCCTGTTTTGCAGGTAAGAAAACAAGCTCAGAGAAATGAAGTAATTGACCACAACTAATTAGCCCAGTAAAAATCTAACTATAAAGCTCCCAGAGTTTGTTCAATTTTATGACTGTGTGTGTATAAAGAAAACCAGCACAGTGCTTCTGAGGGTTGGAAATGACCCGAGGCGTTTGGGTAAAGGGGACTTCCTGGGGCTGCAGCAGCAGGAGCAAACCATCCCAGGCACACACCTGTGGGTTCAAAGGCACGGCTGTGTCCTAGCCTTGTGTTACAATGGTGCGAGTTATGAAGATAAGCCCAAGACATGCAGAAAAGTCTAAGATGGGAACCATCCACTTGACACTGATTCCAAAGAAACATGGACTCTTCATTAAGAAAACTGTTAACATATTTTCAAAGTCCTAGGCTGGAAATCAGAAGAGCTGGGTTCTAGTCTTGGTTTGACCATAGCTGACAAAGCCACCTTGAGCAGGTCATCCCATGTCCTTGAGCTTCCTCCCCCTTAAAATAAAAAGGGGTTTTGCAATGAGATCTCTAAGGTCCCTTTGAGTTAAAGCTCTGTGATTCCATCTGTAAAATGCACTTAATATAACAGCTCATTCCCCAGTGAGGGATAAATGAGGTGTTACCGGGCTGCCTTGTGAGTTTCCTGCACACATGTCATCTCCTTCAAGCAGAAGGTGAGTTCCTGGGGCACTGGAACGTGTCTTCTGTCTGGCACCCGGCACATGTCAGTAACTGTTGAGCTGACCATACGAGTGAGAGGAGGAATGGATCTCCTCATTCCTGGTGTACCGTTAAAGGACATGGACTTAGGGATCAGATCTGAATTTTCATTAAGTTTTACTCTGAGCTTCATCTTCCAAGTTTATAAAATGGGAACAATAATCCCTGCCTCGCAGGGTTGTATTATCACCAAATTAAGTGTTTTTATTGAAAGGAAGACCAGAAACAAAATATGTAACAATCTTAAAGGAGGCAATTAGCTTCTTAATTAATATCTTTGTTAGACCAGCAGCTACTGCATGGAGGTACCTTTGCTCACCCAATAAGCACTTCTGAGGAACTGGTAAGTGCAGAGTACAATGCCAATCACTAAAAACAGACCCTTGTAAAGAATACTTATATTGTACCTAAATATACTATGTGCCCAGTATTTTTCTGCTCTAGCTCACCAGGCTCCTCTGTCCATGGAATTCTCCAAGCGAGAAAACTGGAGTGGATAGCTAGGTCCTTCTCAAGGGGATCTCCCTGACCCAGGGATCAAACCCGGGTCTCCTGAGTTGTGAGCAGATTCTTTACCATCTGAGCCACCAGGGAAGCTCTAAATATACTACGTGCCCAGTGCTTTTCTGCTCTAGCTCTAGGTCAGGATTGCTCCTTTCATACCAAAGATAAGAAGGCCATGCTCAGAGAGGTTAAAGAACTCGCTGAAGGTCAAACAACCAGTAGAGACTAGTAGATGTGACAAAATCAGGGGTTGAATGAACTACAGTGAAAACGCTGAATAACCTGAGTATTTCAATGATCTTCAAGCTCAAGTCAACCACAAGGTAGAGTAAGGTGGGGAAGGACAAAAGGCCACCATAACTAATTACAGCACACAGGTTCAAACCAAGGTGGAGTTCATCTATAAGGAGGAAGGAGAGGAAAAACTCCCATATTTGTTCATTCGAATGCAAAAAAGGGAGGTTGGTTAAGGGACTTACTCAATTAGAAAATTACATTTAAAGGATCCTTCAAAAATGCTTTCTTGCAAAAACATCAAATGATTTCTCATTCTCGCAATTTAAGAAAAAAACTGGGTTGGAAGTGTGTCCTAGGCATCCGTGATACTATTATTCTCCCATTGTTACAGAACCCACAGAAGAGCCTCCCGGCATTCGGAAGGGTGGTAACCCCAGGGGGTCACCCGCCCACCCCCGCCCCCAAGGCTGACAGCTGGAGAAGGAAGGGGAGGTCGGGGGCACTCAGTACCCCGGTGCAAAGGGATCTGAGTATGTTTAGTGACGGTTTCCAGCTCGCAGAATACAGAGGCACATAAGGATTGTGCTACAGACACTTGCTCCTCTCGTTTTCAACGCCAGCTAGTATTCCCTGAAGTACTTTTTTCTGAATACAAGTCCTGAGAAAATTTCTTAAGAGGGTTCCATGGTGAAAAAGCTTTGGGAAACACTGGGGAACTTCTCTTTTTAGAGAATAACCAGGCTGTGTGCTCAGTCAGTCATGTCTAACCCTCTGTGGCCCCTTGGGCTGTACCCTGCCAGGCTCCTCTGTCCATGGAATTTTCCAGGAAAGACTACTGGAGTGGGTTGCCTCTTCCTATTCCAGGGGATCTTCCTGACCCAGGGATTGAACCCACATCTCTTATGTCTCCTGCACTGACAGGTGGATTCTTTACCTGTGATTTAGAGAACCGCAGGGCATATTTAAAGATGATCCTCTCCCACCTGGGTTATTTCCACTGCTTCCAGGCTCATTTCTTTACAGTTGGTCAGTCTCTGATTATCAGGTGCTTAGCCTTAATCAAAAACCTTCTGTGGCTCCACACTACCTACAGAATTGTGTGAACTCCTAGCCTGATGGTCAAGATTCTCTCGTATGCAGCTTTAAGTGACAAACCCAGGTGACTTCTTTCTATTACCTACCTTCTGGCCCCCTGATCATTCACTTTCAGTACTAGTCTTTTTAAAAAACTTATTTTTTTAAGTAATTTTAGATTTACCTACAAGTTGTGAAAACAGAACAGGGTTCTTGTGTACTTGCCCCCAGCATCTCCCCTGTGATAACATCCAGCTTTTTCTAAATGCTACTCATCACTTCCTACCTTGGGTTACCACTTGAGATGGTGTCTTCAAGCGTCTGGTTCAACTTTGCATCTCTCCCAAAACCTGACACTAAGTATAGATCAATGAGGCACAAAGCCTCAGTCGTTCCCAGGCTTTTGTATTTCATAGTAAAGGTTTTTAAAAAGTCAAAACCAAAAATAACAGAACCTGCTAATCAATGCTTCATTGAAAAGGGGGTATTTCCATAGGAAGGGCAATGTTAGGGTAAGAGACAGTCTTGATGACACAATATTCTGTTGCAAGCAGATACTTGTGCGGCGATCCCTGTGTTAGCTAAACCCCAGGCAAAGGGAACAAGGAGCTCCCGAGTTTTCAGCACTTTGTCAGCTCTCTGGTGAGGGCTGTGGGGACTTCTGCAATAAACGCAGATCCCTCTGAGCTTGGAATAAGTACTCATAGTATTGCCACACAAGACTTTCCCTTGATTTTATGGCAGAGACAGAAGTGTTTGGGGCTAATTAAGCACAGAAATTGCATTTGAAACTAAAAGTCCATTTGGAATTCCCACGTCTGCCTTCCGGTAGTAACACCTTTCCCCTGTCTAGATGGCTAACACACCTCTGTGCACATACATCTCTCCTCCTAGGGCTGGAGTCCATGTGGCTGCAGCGACTGTCTACAAGTAGATAAGGGTGAAGGAAGTCACACACTTGGTGGGCTCCCCCCGCCGCTGCTGTTTCCGTTCTCCTCCCCTGATGCCTCGGCTGGAATGGAGATGCATTTTCCTGCAACACCCGCTCTCCAGAGGAGCAATGCTCTCTCTGCTCTCCCTGGTGGAGCTTTCCACGGGGTTGAAGAAGCCGGCACCATCTTTCTCCAGCGCAGAGCTGACCGTGTCAGGGCTCCTTCATGGCTCACCGCTGCCAAGTGGACTCACGCCCAGACTTTTCAGCACCATCTCCTATGCCGTTCACACGGTGGCCCTAACAGCCTCTCCAGCCCCTCTTTGGGGAGGAAGAAGTGCAGTGTTGGCCACTTCATAATAAGGTTGTGCTCCTCCCTGCCTTGTGCCTCCGTTGGTGGTGTTCTCTGTACTTGAAAACCTTCCCCTGGTCTGCCTGCCTGGAGAACTGGCATGCATGCTGTAGGAGTCGGCACAAGTACCAACTCTTGACTGCAGCCTCCCTGGCCACTCCCAAGACAGAATTAACCTCTCTGTTCCCATAGCAGCCTGGACTGTCAGTAAAATGGGTTAATAACTACATGCTTTGTGGAGCTGTGATGTTTAAGTGTAAATATACATGAAGAATTTAGAACATTCCACAGCATTTAACAAATGTGTCACTATAATTGCAGCTGTTGCTGATGTTAAAAAATATTTTTAAAAACCTGCTTATATATTTTTATGCCCTGAGCTACTATGAATTCATAAAGGGCAGGGGCTCAGTTCCTCTGAGTCTCTTATCCCTAGCACCTAGCACAATGTCGGCAATAAAATAGGAGTGAAAGAAATTTGTTTTGTTTTGATTCTGAAATAACATTTTCAGGACTTCTCTGGAGATAGAGCGGATAAGACTCCATCTAATAATGCAGGGGACAAGGATTCCATCCCTGGTCTGGGAAGATCCCACAAGCCGTGGAGCAACTAAGCCCGTGTGCTGCAACTGCTGAGCCCACGTGTCACAGCTCTGAAGCCCAAGCACCTAGAGCCGGTGCCGCGTAAGACGAGAAGCCACCACAGTGAGAAGCATCGCAACGTGAGTCACCCCCGCTCTCCACACCTAGGGAGAGCCCACGTGCAGCAACGAAGACTGAGCACAACCAGAAACATAAATAAATTAAAAAACAATAAAAAATTAACATTTTCACTAGAAAAGGTATATATAAAGGAGTAAAGTACAAAGAAAAAAAAAAAAAAAAACCCTAAGCTCTATCAACACCAGAACACTTAGAAATAACCACTGTTAACACTCCTTGGTCTATTTCCTTCTAAGTCTTTTCTTATACATATGTAAACATTTCCATATCAAATTAGGTTCAGACTGTATATACAGTTTTCTATCCAAGTTTGTTCCATTTAATGTTATACTACAAGAGTTTTTCAGATCTTTAAATATTATCTGAAAACGATTTCCATAAGCCACCTAAAACTTTATCATACGAACGGAAGATAATGCATGCGATTTCACTGACTTTCTATTCTTGGACATCCAAGCTGTTTCCAGTTTTCCTGCTTTTGAAAGCACTTCTCAGTTGCAAGCTGTGCTAAGGGGTAGACTAAGGCCCAGATTAAACAGACCCCCACCCTACCCTTGTCCCTACACTCCCTTAAGAGAAAAGGCAGAGGGTGAATCCTCTTTCCAGGGGCTGCTTTGAGTGTCTCTTGGAAGGAAACATGCTTGGATGAGCTCACTCCAGAGGCTGACCTCCAAGTGGGCTCAGGCTGAAGTCAACCTTCTCTCCCTTCCATCCCCCCTCCACTGTAGGTCCCATTAACATTCCTCCCTGGAGATGGCAGCTCCAAAGGACAAACAGGCTTTGTCGGGACTCAAGGGCCCTGAGAACGGCCCTGTAACTTGAGCCCCACCAGCTTGGATACCGTGGGGGCAGGTCACCCTGGGGACGCCTGGTGACAGATGAACGTGCATCTCAGAGCCCTGGATTGTGTTTCCAGGGCCCAGGTGTGGGGGGATTACCTTTCTGACAAGCCAAGCACTTACCCTCATCTCTACAGCTGCTTTCTCTTCTCTCTCGGGGCCCAGCACCAGAAATAGCACCCTCAAGCCACTGTCTGTTAAAGCCTCAAGCTGTCTTCTTCGGAGCCCTGAGCCCCTCTGCCGAAGAGCTACCGAAAGATCCCGACAAAGTGCCTCACTTTGTTAAGTGAGAGAGAGAATGCACAGCCTGCCCTGGGGGTGCAGGGTCAGGCGCAGCCCCTCCAGCCAGGGGAGCCATGGAACTCTTGCCCCCTACCCCCGGGGGCTTGCCCTGAGCTTGCCGCCCAACCAGAGACAAGCGGCTTGATCGCTCTGAGCCTCAGTCGCCTCACCTGTGAAGAGGGCATAATGCTGCATTATATACCAGCCTCAGAACTGCTGTGATGATTGAGAGAGACAAGACATGTGAAAGCACTTAGTACCACGTGTGCCTGGCAAAGGCGCTCCTGCAGACAACCGCAGGGCCGTGAGAGGGGCCAGGTGTGTTTGAGGAACAGGCAAGTGATACAGGCAGGTGGGCCCACGTGCCAAGGCCAGGAGACCTGCCTAAGATGCTTGATTGGGTTGCCAGGAGTGGAGGGTGGGCTAGACTGTTCTGTTCAGGGCTTGGCAACACCCACTGGGACACGACTTGAAAGCAGCCTGGCCTCAGGGCTGGGGGGCAGGAAGGTGAGCCCTAGCAGGGCTCTAGCTAGGATCCCCCCACCCCTGAAGCAGGTGCTGGGGCAGGGCAGCCAGGAGAATACGGACCACTCAGCTCTGGCTCTTGGCACCCACCCCAGCGTGTTGCACAATCCAGAGCAGGCTCTCCCCGCAGGCTGCAGCTGCCCTGACTCACTCTCACCTCACAAAGCTGTCCCCGAAGTGGGCAGGGAGCTGACTCTGACAGAACACAGACTGCATGCTTGGCCTGTCCGGAACCAGATTTCTTATTGAAAGACGCAGCATTTCCTGAGTGTCTACTACGGTGCCTGCACTGTGCCGACACTAACGTACACATGATCTCAGTAGGTCTCCAGCACAATCCTGTGAGGTCCTTGTTCCCATTCCAAGCGGGGGTGATGAGATCTTTTAAACATGGGCAAGCATGGGATTAACCCTGGGCTAGGGAAAAGTTATGACCAACCTAGACAGCATATTAAAAAGCAGGGACATCATTTTGCTGACAAAGGTTCATATAGTCAAAGCTATGGTTTTTCCAGTACTCATATATGGATGTGAGAGTTGGACCATAAAGAAAGCTGACCGCCGAAGAATTGATGTTTTTGAATTGGGGTGTTGGAGTAGACTCTGGAGAGTCCCTTGGACTACAAGGAGACCCAACCAGTCAATCCTGAAGGAAATCAGTCCTGAATATTCATTGGAAGGACTGATGCTGAAGCTGAAGCTCCAATACTTCGGCCACCTGATGCGAAGAGCTGACTCATTGGAAAAGACCTTGATGCTGGGAAAGACTGAGGGCAGGAGGAGAATGAGGCAGGAGAGGATGAGATGGTTGGATGACATCACCAACTCAACGGACATGAGTTTGAGCAAACTCGGGGAGATAGTGAAGGACAGGGAAGTCTCCTGTGCTGCAGTCCATGGGGTCACCAAGAGTTGGACATGACTTGGCGACTGAACAACAACAACACTAGGTGGCACTAGTGGTAAAGAACCTGCCTGCCAATACAGGAGATGCAGAAGATGTGGGTTTGATGCCTGGGTCAGGAAGATCCCCTGGATGAGAGCATGGCAACCCACTCCAGTATTCTTGCCTGGAGAATCCCATGGACAGGGAGCCTGGTGGGCTACAGTCCGTGGGGTTGCAGAATCAGACATGACAGAAGTGACTCAGCACACATGCAGGCACCCCTGGGGTGAAGTGATGGGCAGCCGGCCCTGCCTGCTGGTGCTGCTCTAAGGCAAAGGCTGATCTGTGTTCCCTTTCTCAGATCCCTTATTTGTCCATGAGGACAAGCTCTGTGGGCAGGACTCAGGGCAGCTGATCCTCTGGAAGCCCATGGGTGGAAGGAAGGACCAACTCGTTCTTGTGTCTCCCATGCACCAGGGTACCTGTTCATCTTTCCACAAACAGCACCTGACTCAGTCCCGCCAACTACACGCCTGCTCCCTGATATAAGAACTATCACCCCTGTTTTGCAAAAGACAAAGATAAGGCTCAGAGAGGGACACAGACCATCCAGAGCTATACGGCTACAAACTGGAGAAGCCGTGACGTGAGGCCCGTGCTGGCTGACTCCAAAGCCTGTGTTTTTCCGAGAGAATCTCTGTAAGTTTGAAGGTGCCTGGGGCCTTCCAGGTGCCCGGGGAGTTCTGAGCAGACTCTCAGACCCAAGGAAGCTCTCCCCTCAAGAGCTGGCACAAGAACCTGTGAGGGTCTTGAGGACAGACTCTTTCTTCCCACCCCAGAAATCTGCATCTGCTGCTAGCCCCACAAAAGGGACCTTGGTTAAAGATCTTTATGAAGGGTGTACCTTTCAGATAACAAACACTCAGCTGTTCCCAGTTCCCAGCCAGCAGCCCCTAAGCTGGTATGGGAGACCCCAAGGACAGAGGTGACTTTGCACCCCAATTTCGAGGCAATTTTTTAGTCCTGGGAGAGGCATTTTCTGAAGTTTCCAATCCAAGAAGGACCCTGACTCTTGAAAGAGGGAGGGAGAAAAGGAAAGGAACCCCAGTATGGGGGTGAGGGGTTGGGGGCGGCGTGAACAGCAGACTCTTATCCCAAGGGATGCAGAGCCTGGACTCATTCAACCCATCCAACAAACAAAGAAGCAGGAAGTAAGTCTCACCCCTTTCTACCTTCATCTGCCCTTTTTATACATGACTTCCTCTGCTGCAGCAAGAAAAACACACATTTGGCAAAAACACATCATTTAATTGCCTGCTATAAATTCTCACCTGTCCAGAGGCATGGTGATTTTCAAGGCATATTTGAAAACCATTATGTTTTAAGTAGAGAAAAATATCTAGATCTTTAGTGATTAGTGCAGATGATCTGCTTGCAGGTCCTGTCGATCCAGATGTGCTACTTCAGTGTGGAAAAACGCAGTCAAGGATCTAGATGCTAAAGCCGAATAAATTAAGGGTAACAGATGGGAAGGAAATATTAATTTTCTTTATCTCCTAGGCTGTACTTACAATGTTCCCATTCACTAAATAGTCTATTTACCAAGTTATTTTAGTAAAAAAAAAAATCCTCTGTTTTCATTTAGCTTTTCAGGGAAATGCCTAGTGACCCTCCTCGCTGGAGAGCATGCTCCTGGGGTTGCCTCATATACAGGCTTCCACGTGCCTTATCTCCTAGAAGCCACGTGACAGGCTGCAGAGACCAGCACTGCAGGGGTTTTTTTTTCCCCCCTTCCTTCAGAGATAAGGAAAGTGAGGACCAAGGAGCTAACGTGACTTTCCAGGGTCACGTGGCTCGTGACGAGCAGAGCTGGGGCTGGAAGTAAAAACCTGCTTAGGATGAACTGGCTGACACTACAGTGAGTCAGATTAAAATGCTGAAGCAGTCCGGCACTCTGCATCCTCATTCAGGCAGAAATAAAAAAAAAAAAAAAACAAATAAGCTGATGCTGGGCCCATCTCTAGCTCTGTTGGTCAAAAGAACAGGCCAAGAAAGGTTGTGTCCCTTGTCTGACCATATAGTCTGGGAACCCAGGACTCAGCTTGCCCTACCTGAAGGTTCTCTGAAATAACAAACTGAAGTTTCTTCACATCCTTAGTGTCCTCTCGGCCCCAACAAACCCCTAGTAGCTTGAAGGGCCAGGTCGACGGACAGCTTCAAAAGAGCAGAGATCACAGTGCGTTTTATCATCCATTGGAAGGTCTGCAGGGCAGGGCTTTTGATGTCAGCTGGCTGACCCTGGTCTGTCATTCCTGACACAAAAGAACAACACTTGAGAGGCAGGTTTGGGTATCAGGGGTCTTCCTGGTCGTCTCAGATTCAGTACTGATTGCGTGTCTGTTCACTGAATGCTTATTATTTGCTAGGTGCTGGGCTAAGAGCGTTCTGTAAAGTATGCTGGTTCATCACTCACCCTACTGCTGTTGCTGCTGCAAGTCGCTTCAGTCGTGTCTGACTCTGTGCGACCCCATAGACGGCAGCCCACTAGGCTCCTCTGTCCCTGGGATTCTCCAGGCAAGAAGACTGGAGTGGGGTGCCATTTCCTTCTCCAACTCACCCTGCTAGGTTGGTGTTATTTCACATTACTGCACAGACGAAGTGACGGAGGCTCAGAATGGACTTCTAATTGGCCTGGTCACTCTGCCCCTGGGTTCTGACCCTCAGCCTGACTTCAAAGCCTATCCACCTTTTTACCAAAAACTCTTAATAAGAGGATAAAATAAAATTCTTTTCCTGTGACCTTCCACGTGATTTCTCTTCCATGAAGAACTGTACTTTGGCTACCTTTTGGATAAAAATAAGAGTAATTTTGGATACATTTTTCTTCATGATCAAAATAAGACGATTCACTACAGATCTCTATACATTTGACACACTCTGACGTAATCAGTAAGACCATATTTACAGAAGCACCTACTGTGTGTACAGGCTCCATGCACTCAGTGACCACACACCTAGATGGGCTGGGCAACCCTGTAATAAATGTTGTCTATAAAAAACCGAGAGGCTGAAGCCCAGAGAGGGGAACCAACTTGCCCAAGGCCACACAGCCTCAGAGCTCAGACTCAGAAACTCAGGACCGCCTGGCCACAGCAGAAACCTCCCAACCACAGGATTCAGCAGCTTCTGCATTTGATTGGATTGTAGGAGGTGGAAAGTTGGGGTGTGGGGTGGAGCATGTGGGAGACTGGCCAAGGGCTGAAAAAGCAGAAGGAGATGGAGAAGGTTTTATTCCCAAATGCTGCCTCCTTAGAAAAATTTAAACAGAAAAGTTGGCCTTTGCAATCTGGAGGAGTTTTTCATGTTTCAACTCATGTTGAATTGTTTTATGCTTTAGCTATAAACCTCCGACAGAGAGGGTGCAGGGATAAGGCGGGCCCAGCTTTAACTGTGGCGGTGCCGCTGTAAAGCTCAGGTTACCAGAACCACGTCTGGTGCCAAGACAGTTTAACAAGTATGAAGGCACATAATTCCTTCCAGTTGTCTTGCCTCAGCACAGAAGGGCTAGTTCTGGGGTGTGGCCCCATGCACTCTGGCCAATGTGGTTCCCATTACCGGCTCCAGTGCCTCGCCGAAGTCCCCCTCCACGCCCAGGAAGGGCCTGTTTTATCACAACTGCTAAACTATCAATTCTCTGTAAACGTTCAGAGGGTTTCTGTATTCTGAGTCCCCAGAGTGTGTGAGGGATCTTGCTACAAAGAGTGCCCACGACTCACCCATCCTAAGAATCCTTTCCGAAAATTAAGCTGTTGTTGTGTCATCTCTCTCCAATCCAAGTTAAATCTCTTCCATTTTTTATTTTGATTAACTTTAAACCCTAAAGAAAAGTCAAAACAATAGGACAAAAACACCCAAATACCCTTTACCTATATCTGCCACTGTTACTGCCATGTGGGGTTATCTCTCTGCATAAATTTTTTTGATCCTTTGAAAGTTGCAGAGATCAAGATGCTTTCTAGCAGCATGAATCTCCTGGGAATATTCTCCCATATAACCACAACATCATGATCACAACTAAGAAAATGAACAATTACACACCACATCACCTAGCCACATATACACCATATTTTAAAAATTCCCCGATTCTTCCCCAAATATCTTCTTTACAGTCTTAAGAAAAACTTAGGGTCCAATCAAGATTCACGTGTTACATCTGGCTGTTACCTTTTTCATGTGTCTCTTTTAATCTAGAGGAACATCCCACCCACCTCAACTGTTTCTATCCCTTGTTTCCCCCACGATATTAACTTTTTTGCAAGTTCAGGCCAGTTGCCCCTCGGACTATCTATCCTATATTCTGGATGTGTTGTTGTTCAGTCGCTAAGTTGTGTCCAACTCTTTGTGACCCCATGGACTGTAGCACGCTGGGCTTCCCTGTCCTTTATCATCTCCTGGAGTTGACCCAAGTTCATGTCCATTGAATCGGCGATAACCATCCAACCTTCTCATCCCCTGATGCTCTCTTCTCCTTCCGCCTTCAATCTTTCCCCGCATCAGGGTCTTTTTCAATGAGTTGGCTGTTCGCATCAGTTGGCCAGAGAATTGGATGTGTTGCTTTCTCATAATTAGACTCAGGGTAAACGTTTCAGGCAAGTGTATCTCATGCATGGTGGAACGTACTTCTTACTGCTTTGTAATAATGAAGTTTGGTCACTTGTTAAGGTGATGATTCCTGATCGCCTCACTGTAAAGGAATCTTTTTTCTTTGTAATTTGTAAGCAATCTGTCACACAAAGACCAATCTCTTAGAATCAGATATCCGAGCTGTTTCTGCCCTCTGAACTCCCCTCCATCCTCCTCTGGCTTTAGCCTCTGCACCCTAAAAATGCCTTCAGCAAGGTCACCAGGGGCCATCGAGATGCCAAAGTCAGTGGGCATGTCTCACGCTTGCATCAGACCGGATGTTAGTACTTGGGCCCCTCCTAGAGGGCAGGGCCTTCATATTACTTAGGCCATACTCCGGGACCTACTTCAGTGTTAGGCACGCAGCAGGTGCTTAAGAAATCTCTGTAGAGTGCATCAGTGAGTCCAAACGCTGCAAGAAAAGTCAGAACTGGGAATCAGAAAACCTGGCTTCAAGTCCAGCTCTGCATCCCTTCACACAAGGAAGGGGTAGATTGTTTTAACTTTTTATTTTGTATTGGGATATAGGCAATTAACAATGTGGTGAAAGTTTCAGATGCAGAGCAAAACAACTCAGCCATACATACAGTGTATGTATGTATGTATGTAAAACTCCCCCATACAGTGGGGAGTTTTCATTCTCCCCAAACTCCTCTCAGGAAAGGGTTGATTTAAATCAGTATTTTTCATACTTTGAAAAAAAACATGTTTCATATTAGAAGTGTTTTTTTTTTTTTAAGAGGATATTTGTTGTTGCTATTCAGTCGCTAAGTTGTGTCTGACTCTTTGTGACCCCATGAAGTATAACACACCAGACTCCTCTGTCCTCCACTATCTCTCAGAGTTTGCTCAAATTCATGTCCACTGAGTCAATGATGCTATCTAACCATCTCATCCTCTGCCACCCCCTTCTCCTTTTGCCTTCAGTCTTTCCCAGCATGAGGGTCTCTTCCAAAGAGTTGGCTCTTTGCATCAGGTGGCCGAAGCACTAGAGCATCAGCTTCAGCATCAGTCCTTCCAATAAATATTCAGGGTTGATTTCCTTTGGAATTGAATGGTTTGATCTCCCTTCTGTCCAAGGGACCCTCAAGAGTATTCTCTAACACCACAGTTCCACAAGTAGCAATTCTTCGGTGCTCAGCCTTCTTCGTGGTCCAACTCTCACATCCATACATGACTGGGTAAGAGGATCTTGCTGCTGCTGCTGCTGCTAAGTCGCATCAGTTGTGTCCAACTCTGTGCGACCCCATAGATGGCAGCCCAACAGGCTCCTCTGTCCCTGGGATTCTCCAGGCAAGAATACTGGAGTGGGTTGCCATGTCCTTCTCTAATAAGAGGATCTTGCTCAGGAGCAAATGTAGGCATCTGATAAAAGGAAGCTGCTTTGGTTGAAGGACAGCGTGAACTGATGAAGCTACTGCAGTCAGAGCTCGGGGGAGGGTCAGAGAGGGTCAAGGAGGAGGGAAAGAGGCAGATTCTCAGAGGTCCTGACTGCTTCCCTAAGACACCTGAGCTCTAATCTGTAGTGTGAGGTTTCAGAGGTGAAAGGGGCTGCTGGCAAACCGTCTAGTCACTGTGGGCTCGATGCATCCGGGGGTGCAGAGCCGGGAAGGCACAGGCCGAGTGGGAAGCCAGATTTAAAGGCTCTCTTGTCCTGTCTCTGCCTCAGTTTCCTCTTCTGAAGTCCTCTGTCACTCGAATGCTCTTTGAGTCTTCCTCCCCATTATTCTGAGAGTTCCTCCCTGCTAAGTGGGGGTGGCTTCATCACGAGATGAAGAGCAGGGTTAGCACAGAGCAGAGGGGGCCTGAGGCCTCTGCGCTCCAAGGGACTCGGGCCATTTGCTGAGTGATTCGGTGACCTGAGAGGCTTACCCATTGTCCGGGCTTTAAAGGGCCACTGCTCCTTACCATCAACCCAACTCGGGACAATGGCCATCACCAGCTCAGACAAATAAGCTTCTTAGCCGGACCTCATGCATCATCTTGTCACCCATGCAGAAGCCCAACAGGGGCATCCTAAAAGAGCTAAGAGCGGGAGTGCAACTCAGCAGTTTCCATTCTGGGGGGTTCTGGCCAGGGGTTGGGGACTGCTGCCAAAATGTGTCTGCAGCCTCCTGCTCAGTGCGGGGGGTTGGGGGTAGGGGGCAGGAACGTGAGGGCAAAAGAAATTTCTGATCTCTTGGGGAGGTTTCCCAAGATCTCTGGCTTCCTGGGGACTGTCAGGAAAGAGGGGTGATGGCTGTCAGGGAGGAGGGGCAGCCTGTGGGGAAGAGGATGGCTGGGCCAGGCATTCCTGCTTCGGGATGCAGGATGCCTCTTCCTACCTACCTGTGTGGACTTGGGCAGGGGACCGAGCCTTTCTGAGGCCACTTTCCATGAAACAATAACCAGGACAATAAGGATCACAGCAACAGCAGTTTCCATTTACACCTTTTCTTCCATTTAAGACTTTGGAATAACCTAGTACTTTGCTAAGTACTTCACATACATGATTTCATGTTGAATTCTAACAACACTGAAGTAGATACTATTATGATTCCTGTTTCACACGTGAGGAAAAATAGAAACTGAGAGGTTAATCATGTGCTACACATCTCAGCTGGCTGTGGCAGAGTCAACATTCAAACCTATGCTCTTAAATCGTCTGTTCCAGAGCCTGTCAGCCGGACGGATTTGGGAGTGTGGGGCAGAAGCACCTAGCACAGCACCTGGCACCCTGCAGATGGGCTTTGTTCTTCCACTGCACAATTCCAAGGCATGTCGGACCTGTTCAGGTTCCTGAGGCTGCACCTGCCATGGCCACCCCCTCAATGGGCTCTGAATGAGAGGTGGGCAGAGCAGCACATCTGCCTCAGTCCACGCCACTCACTCCATGTCCACCTCACACCCCAGGAAAATTGAGTCTCGTAAAGAGGCTGCTCCCTGACAGTGGGAAGGCAGGTAGCGGGGCGGGGGGCCTTAGCTTGAGAAGAAGCCAGCCTTGCCCTCCACCACGGCCAGGTGCAGCCCCCCTCCTCTGTCCCCTACCTCGTGGCCACACATGGGGGAAACAGAACAGGTCTGGTCAGAACTCCCCAGCACAGGACCCCACGCACAGCACGTGCCTGAGAAAAGTCTGCTGGATGGATGGATGGATGGATGAACGAATGTTTGAGGAGAGAGTGAGTGAGCACGCTCTGGGGCCTCTTCCTCCTTTATAAGGACACCAGTTTCTTCAGATCAGGGCTCTGCCCTTAAGATCTCACAGAACCTCAGTCACCTCCCTACAGGACCTGTCCTCAATTCGGCCACATGGTGGGTTAGGGCTCATGAATTTGGGGGAGGGGACACAATTCAGTCCATTGCAGCCTAAAGAGCCATCCAACTACAACTCACTTCTGGGCAGAGCTCTTTGAGAGTTTCCCTCTTTCTCCAGGATGAGCCCCTGAGCCTGCCAGTCTGCATGAGAGCTCTGCAGCCCCACACCCTGGCACTCGGCCCCACTCCTTGCTGCCCTCACTGATGCCTGTTTTAGGGCAGAGTTGCTCAGACGTGCACCTCTTTGCTCAATATCCAACGGATGAGCCAATGCTTTCTATTCCCCCTGGGCCCCGGCACACAATAGGTCTTTAATAGTAATTTGCTGAACTGAATTGGTTCTGAAGGGCAAACATGCTTCATTTCTTCCCATATGATTCCAAATCAGAAAGAGCTTCAGCGGTTTCCCCTCTAAATCAATGAGTTGTGTTCTGAAGGCTTTGCTCCCAAGATGGTCAGATATTCATCACAGGCCCTGTTCTGGGGCCAGGATTGTCCTCTGTCCCCTCAAAAACCATTTTAGTGTGCTGTGGTTGCAGGTCCTAGTAGGGCCACAGAAGTAAGCGGCCTGAGAGGGCAGGAGGGCCTCTGTGAAGAAGGGTCTTTGGGCTCCATCTGAGGAGATGGGTCCCGAGTCCTCAGTGGTGGGAAACAAGAAAAGTTCCTGCAGGCGCTCTGGAAAGATCTCCCTGGGACAGTAGAGATGGATTAAAGGAAGAGATGGGAGGCAGGGAGGAGACCACTGAGGATGCTACTGCAGTTAGCCAGAGGAGAGAGGACATAGTCGTAAACATTGTGGCAAAGGGGAGTAAGACCTTGCAAAACTAGCAAGAATCATCTCCACTTCCATTTTTTGCTTATTCTCGGGTTGAGAGCACGTGTGTGTGCGCACACGAAGTTGCTTCAGTTGTGTCTGACTCCTTGCGACCCCATGGACTGCAGCCCACCAGGCTCCTCTGTCCATGGGATTCTCCAGGCAAGAATACTGGAGTGGGTTGCCATGCCCTCCTCCAGGGGATCTTCCCAACCCAAGGATTGAACCTGCATCTCTTAAGTCTCTTGCACTGACAGGCGGGTTCTTCACTAGCACCACCTAGGAAGCCCATGACAGCAGGGAAGTGATTACAACTTCAATTCTGATCAGAAAAACTTCTCATCGACTGGAAACAAATTGCATTCTTTGCCCCAGATTAGAAGGGGAAACCAGTCAACACTCAGCATCCCTTGTAAGCTCAGTGTCTCAGATGTTATCCCGTCTCATGGTTGCATCCACCCTAGACTGCTGTCCATATGCCCGCTTTACAGATGGGCAACTGAGTGAGAGGGGAGGTCACACAGTTAACAGGGGCAGGAACTTGGCTCCTATCAGGCATCGATGCTCCCACAGCCTCTGCTGTGGTAACCAAAAAGGGGTTTCTGGAAGTACAAATATATGTATTATTGTTAGCCCGTGCAACAGCTTCCCAGAGTTATTTGCAGAAATACGATCCATTCAGGAGAGAGGGAGTGAAGCGTAAATGAATTACCAGTCATTTCCTTCTCCTTTCAACTCGGGGTGGGGGATAGGGGTGGGGAAGGCCCACTGGCCAGAAGGAAAAGGCATCACTGTGTTTGATCTGGTACCGAGTATCACACGCAGTTCCAGGAACTCTGGGAAAACGGCGGCAGTGCAGGGAGCCCCACACGGAGGGTGGGGCCTCTGTTTCTAGGACCCCATGCTATGTTTGTTTAGCTGGTGTCTTGGGCTCACTCTCCCACCCTAAATCTCTGCAAATCATCCGGGAGGGGGAGGGGGATTAAAGCCCAGGCCTCCAGGACAGAGCTGTTCACTGTTGTACCTCCTCCGGGCCTGGGAGGGGCGGTGAGGGAGTAGGAATCTGCCTTCCTTCCAGAGATCTTCTGGGTTCTAGAGAAGAAAGTGACGACACGAACATGCATTGCGCACCTCTCGTGTAGCAATCACTATGTTAGAAGGCTCGCTCATAGTTTCCCACAGACACAACAATTCTGCAAAGTACTATTAAAGCCAATATCCATTTTTACAGAGCAGGGGACTGAGACCCAGAGAGGCTGGGCACGCTTCCCAAGGGCACACAGCCCACGATGGACCCGCAGGCCTCCATAGCCTCTTTCTTCCTCCCATGGCTCCATATGGCGCCATTTCTCTTTTCCTTTTGGCTTCAGTCCTTTTAGGCCATTTAAAGCAGAGGGAATGTTTTTTAAGTTGTTCAATCTCAAACACATATATCAATAATGACAGTTCAGAAGGAGAGGGAGGAGAAGGGAAAGGAGAGGAAGGGGAGGAGTGGAAGCCACTTGGGTTCCTGGTCCAAACTGGGAGCTATTAACCAGTAACGGGGAATCCAGTTGAGCGCAAACCACCCAGATCAGACCTGATGACAGGGGTAGAGGGCAGGAGGGGAAGGTGGGAACAGCTCGCTTAGAAAAGACCACACTTAGGAAGGGGAGGGACAGGGGGTTCTGGGAACAGCAAGAGATATTTACTCTCAAGGTGAGCAGGCCGTGGGGTATAGCATTGAAAGCCTACACAGAGTTCTGGGAAAAGCCACGGAACCATGGATCCCACGGACATGGTTTTAGGTGGTGAATGAGTGAGCTGACGTTTGCTCACATGTAGGACAGCCTCCATCCTCTTGCAAGCTTCTGATGAAGAGGAGGAAGTCTCTGTTTGGTACTGGTAGGTTTTTAACACCTAACACTTGCCAATGTCCCTCTTTAACAAACAGAAGCAAACCTCTGCTGGGCCTTCTAGAGCGGGCTTTATCTCACCACAGTATTTACTTTTTACAGCTACCCTCTATTGGGAGAAGGCAGTGGCAACCCACTCCAGTACTCTTGCCTGGAAAATCCCATGGGTGGAGGAGCCTGGTAGGCTGCAATTCATGGGGTCGTGAAGAGTCGGACACGACTGAGTGACTTCACTTTTCACTTTCATGCATTGGAGAAGGAAATAGCAACCTACGCCAGTGTTCTTGCCTGGAGAATCCCAGGGACGAGGGAGCCTGGTGGGCTGCCGTCTATGAGGTCGCATAGAGTCGGACACGACTGAAGTGACTTAGCAGTAGCAGCACCCTCTATTTATGGCAAGTAAATTGCCGCAGTAATATACAATTTCCTTTTTAAAATAAATTTACTTAGCTTAAGAAAAAGTTCAAGAAAGGAGGCAGTTTAAAGGCAAGGAGATGGCATGGAGGTGGGTACTGCTCTAGTGCAGCCTCTGACAGTGACACACAGAGGAACCAGCGGGGGAGTGCTGATCTAACCAAGTCCTCCCCCCACCCGATGAGACAGCCAAGGAACCAAAGGACCGGGCAGGTGGGGATCACACCGCAGGTAAGATGTAGATTTGGGCTCAGAAGGCAGGGCTGCTGTCCCAAGGCGCACACGTCTCCCCAAGCCGCTTTCCAGGACGACTCAGGCGAGATTATCAGGAGGCTTCTGCAGGAGGGGTTACAGCTGGAAAACTCAGCTTATGTGGATGGTGGTGGGCCTGAGAGTGTGGATCAACCAGCTGAGGGCAGATCTAAAACTGGCCCAAAGTTGCACAGTCAGAGGCATAACCCAGCTTCTTCCCTCTCTCCTACCTGGTGGTTCTCCACGTTCAGTCAACCTCACGCCCTGCGCTGTGGGTCCCGGGAGATGGCGGATGTGAATGCACTCGGGGAGTGCCAGGGTTACCAAAACGTGAGACCCACTACTCTCTCAAGCTCTCCTTAGCTTTCTTCCTGGCATCACTTCAACAGTCTGTGCCCCGAACTGTCAGGAGATGCCTGAAGATGTGGCCTACTGGCCACAAGGGCCCCAGGGAGCAAGCCACAAACATTCCCACAGGGACACAATCCAGGCTTAGTTTCCAGGTGGAGGGCTACCGTGCCTTCCTCAAGGGGTGGTCTAGGAATTCCTAGATCCAATCAAGCCAGACACCAAAAATGTTATTTCTGTACCTTTTAATGCAATGGTATTTGGGGAAATTAGTGGAAAGGGAGCTGCAAAGAGTCTGCGATCGTGTCACGTGAGTGACTAATTAGAGGGCCCTGGTTCTCCCAGGACGTTTGGTTACATTAACTCAAAATGTGACCTGTTTATTTTGCAAGGTCAGGAAGAAGCCTTACCTCCTAAGAAAGCCAACGTGGCGATTAAATTAGAGTCACCAGAGTCTGCCTGAGGTAACGTATGAATAAGGGCTTTGTGGACTCTACGAAAACCGGAAGTGACCCCTGTGTGGCCGTCCCCACTGCTCCCACTTGGGGGGGCACAGCCGCCTGCCCCTGGAGGGAGGCACCTGGTGAGGCGGAGAGGGCCCTGGAGGCTGGGGCTGTTCACTGACCCTTGACTCTGCAGTGGGGCAAATGCTCTCTGTGGGTCTCCGGTTATATCGCCCATGCGGCCCACTGCGCCATTCCTAGCAGGGTGGGTGCATGCGTGCGTGTGTGCGTGCGTGTGCGTGCGTGCGTGTGTGTGTTGTGTTGGGGGGTGGGGTGGGGTGAGGGGAGCTGGTAAAAGAGAAGACGAGAGGGTATCAACTTTTTTTTTCAGTTTTGACCACAACACCTATATATGCTCAGCTTTGAAGACACAACGTCAGACAAGGCCTGCCTCAAGGAATCGGTGGTTGAACCTGGAAATCAGACTTGGGAATAAGCAGGTCCATAGGCTGTCACGGAGAGGTTTATGTAGAAGACAGCAAGGCAGCAAAGAAAGGTGGGCGGGTGGGGGTGGGGGGTGTCCATACACCCGAAGGGGCTGTCAGGGAAGGTTCCTACTCAGAGTCGCCGAGTTCTAGACTTTGGAGAATAGAGCAGTTGGCCTCTCACCTCCTGAATTCCTAGGCCTGCAAGGCAGCCAACCTGCTGGCACTGGCCTCTGGAACCCCCACATCTACATTTGAGTGGCTTGGTGTTTCCAAGCACTCATGTCAGATAAATATGGAGCTGCCCAGTCAGCAATCTGAACCTGTATCATGCCTTCTAAGAAAGTAAGTGTTAGTCGTTCAGTGGTGCCCGACTCTTTGCAACCCCAAGGACTGCAGCCCACCAGGCTCCTCTGTCCATGGGATTTCCCAGGCACGAGTACTGAACTGGGTAGCCATTTCCTTCTCCAGGGGATCTTCCCAACCCAGGGCTTGAACGCAGGTCTCCTGTACTGCAGGCAGATTCTTTACCGACTGAGCTACAAGGGAGGCCCTTGTAGCTTCCCCTCTAGTTACTAAGTTTTCTGGTTATCTCTATGATTGTCTGTTACTAGCCTTTCTGAATCATGGGACCCCTTCCACCCATTTAAGAAAAGGTACAATTCAGGATCACCATCGTAAGCCACCATTCCAAAAAAAAACCTCAAAACTCTGAAGGCTGAGAGGTTTTTCTTTTCTAAGACAAAGTTTTATCAAAACTGTTCTGGTTGTGAAGCCTGACCTGAACAGTCATTTATCTCAGAGTCCTTTTTTTGGTTTGTTTAAATCTCACCAGAGTAGCTGTTCATATGTCTGACTGCAGAAATATCAAGGTATTTGGTTACCGTGGGCTTGCCCAGCACTCTGAGAATGTTAGGAAAGACACAGTATGTGTACTGAATTTTATTCCTTAAATCTAAAAATTCCTAGATTCTAAAATGCAACTCCAAGGGCTTCATTTAAGGGATTTTTGACTCTATGAATTAAATGCCTATTTCAGAGGATATTTATGCTTAGAGTCAGTGCCTGTTACCCCTCATCCATCAGGAAAACATCCACAAACATTTCAAATGGCATTGTGGATGAAGGCAAGAGAGAAGGAAGAAATCAATTTGTCTTGTTCTTAGGAGTTAAGGACTTACATTCTTGACGTGGCTGGTGTAAGAATTTATTTACCAACAAGAATCTTTTGATGCAAGAGAGCTGGTGGTGAACAAAAATGCCTGAAAACTTCATATGGTCCTATGTCCTTAACCCTTGGGTCTTGGGCATCATACAGACCCCCAAGTACCTGCAGTTGGCATGGAGCAACTAAATCAGGTTCCATGAAATTCACAGAGAAAGGAGACAAAAGCCTCATTGCATACGTGTCCATAGTAGGAAACAGGCACAATTTTGCCTTATGATTTCACAAACTGACTTAACAGGACCCCGGCAGACTCCCTCAGGGGAATCTGGATAGGTTCTAAATTAAGTTGAATTTTTTGTTGTGTTTTAAGAAAACACTTTTGGAAGGAGCTCACATACATAGCAGTGTTTCTCATTTAGAAAGAAAAATAAACACTCCTCCGCCAGATTGGAAGTCAAAACAAAATAAGCCCAGCTGCTTAAGACCTGAGAAAGTCAATGAAACTGCCAAACAACAGTGATGTTGACCAGTGTGACCAGCCTGAGAAATCTGGTGAGGCCCGGAGCAGGGGGAAAAGAGGGAAAAAAAAAAAGGCCACGGATCGCCCAGCATCCAGGGCTTGGCTTTCAAGGAGCAGCAGCAAAATTAGGTGTCCAAGTCATTGGCCTGATTCATCTTTGAAACTCCCATAGTCCTCACCAAAGAACAAGGGAAAGATTTCACTCTGGTTTCAAACAGACCTGGGAATCAAATCTGGTTCTGCGACCTAGAAGCTGTGTGATTTAGGGGAAGTTACTTAACCTCTATTGCCTGCTATTGCCTCCATGAGAGTAAAAATGGCCATGACACAAGATAGATAGGAAGATTCAGTGAGATTCCATGAATACCCATGATTCAATGAAATTACACATCTCTCACATAATAGAGGCTTCATCAAGGTTTGTGAAGTGAGTACTAGGAATCTAACAACTAGTAATTTTTTTTTTAATCAGCTTTTCTTTGGTGGACTTCCCCTTATCTTCTTTAGCTTCCTACTAAAAAGACACAGAAATAACAGGATCTGGTACTGAAAACAACACAAAAAAATTGGGGGTAAAGGAAGAAAATTGAGGCCCGAGAATCAAGTAGGCTTGGGTATGAGTCTCTGCATGCCCTTTAGGAGCAGTGAAGCCATGGGCTAAGCCCCTGACCCTCTCTGGGGCCTCAGTTTGCTGAACAGAGACAAATATAAGCTCAATAAAGATAACGTGTGTAAAGAAAAGACACACCAAAGCTGCTCATCACATGTAAATTCTCCCACTGTTCCTATCTCACCTCAGCTTTGAGAAATGGACAACTTTCTCTGAGCTATTTATTTTCTGAGCCTCTTAAATATTAACCAACGAGCTTTTAAAGTCCTTCTACTTTAGACTTTGAAAAAAGTGAAAGTGTTAGTCATTGAGTCGTGTTTGAGTCTTTGCGACCCCATGGACTGTAGCTCGCCAGGCTCCTCCATCCATGGGATTTCCCAGGCAAGAATACTAGAGTGGGTTGCCATTTCCTTCTCCAGGGAATCTTCCTGACCCAGGGAGTGAACCTGGGTCTCCTGCATTGCAGGCAGATGCTTTACCATTTGAGCCACCAGATGACGGCACATTTAATATTTCCTTTGAAAAGTTTCTGTGGGGATAGGGACAAAGATCTACTTAATCCTAACCACTTCCTTAGCTCCTCAGCTGTGACAAGTTGTTATTTTAGTGAAATCTTTCTTTGTATCTATCAGTGACTTCTAGATGGTTATCCCTGGGGTGGATTAGGATTTTGATGACAGAGGAGAGCTGCTTCCCGGTTCCTTTCCTGTTCTGTGATGCCCCACGTGGCCTCCCTGCTCTTTACACGGGGATTTTAGGAGGGCGGTTCTGGGGAGCCCCGGGCCTGGGATCGCAGCTGGGGCAGGAGTTGACACAGCTGGAGGCAGAGGGCCTCCGGGAGCCCGTGGAGCACACAGCCTGGCTCCCAGAAGGCTGCCTCCCAAAGGGCCAGCCCGCAGAGGAGGGTGCTGAGTCAACTCTTGCCAGAGGAAACTTCATTTTCACCCTCCAGGAGCTTGAGGGGCTGCCTTTGTCATTTAAAGTACTTTCTCAAAGATGCCTCTGGGGAAGTAGGCCTCTAAAGGAGCCAGAGCAATTAATCTACTTTGTCGGGTGGTCTTTAAAGCCTTCAATTGGTGGAAAGTAATGGAGGTGTGCAGATAGGGAAGGGAGATAGTGACCCCAGAAGGGTTTCCCCATTTCACCTGCGCTGCAGCTGAGGCTCTGGGGGGTTAGGTCCTGCGCCCAGGGTCGCATCTCTGGGGCTCGATTTCAGAAGGCTTGACTACAGGCCTGCTCTCTTGGGCCTCCGAGGTGGCATCAGTGGTAAAGACCCCGCCTGTCAGTGCAGGAGACACAAGAGATGCGAGTTCGATCTCTGTGTCGGGAAGATCCCCTGGAGGAGGGCGTGGCAGTCCACTCTAGCATTCTCACCTGGAGAATCCTGTGGACAGTGGAGAGCCTGGTGGGCTACAGTCCACAGGGTCACAAGGAGTCAGACACGACTGGAGCGACTCAGCATGCACGCCTGGACTCTTGGCTGCACTGTGGCCCTCATGCAGTCTGTTCTGCTTGCTCCTCCCTTCATGTATTTACTCACTAATTTTCACTCCCTAAAAAGCATCTGTAAGGCCCTGCACCAAACTGTTAAAAGTGGATATCTCTGGGAGGAAGAGTTACCAGAGGACTTCACTTGTTACCCTTCCGCACTGTTTGAATGTTAGCAAGCAGTTACTTTTATAAATGACAGAAGCAACAGAGATGATTCCATTAAAATAATTTCACACTTTTCCATGAAAAAACAATGAAACAAAACTTAACAAGTATTGGGCCCACTATGGAGCAGGGCCCGCTCATCCTCACTTGCTGGGCTGGGTCCGTGCCAATGGCAGCAGGTCCTGGGGATCATGGAAGATCCCTAGCTTTGGGGTTTCGGGGGACAGGAAGGTGGCAGGCAGGGTGACACTTGTGACCCACCAAACCCAGAGCAGCGGATCACCAAGGACCGAGACTCTCCCTTCAGGCACGGGATACATTTCTTACCAACCTTTAGAGTGACTCCCAGCTTCAATCCCTGGGTTGGGAAGTTCCCCTGGAGAAGGGAATGGCAACCCACTCCAGTATTCTTGCCTGGAAAATTCCGTCGACAGAGGAACCTGGTGAGCTACAGTCCATGAGGTTGCAAAGAGTTGGATAGGACTGAGTGACTTAACACTTGCACTTTTCACTTTAAAGTGACACACTCAGAGCAAGGCCCCAGGGAAGGACTTTGAAGTGTCTCTAGGTCCCCTGGGAGCTGGAGTAAAGAGGAGCGAAGCTGAGCAGACAGCTGTAGGCTGAAATCCCCCGCGCTCCCTGCACATCAATAATGCAATAATGCCATCAGTCTGCTGCAGAACTTGCAACAGTATGATTGCTCTTGTTCAGTTAATTAGCAAGAGGAGAGATTAAGGACTTTAATCTCCTGCCTTCTCTTTTACCTACAAGGCTTATTTATCTAGAAATGAACAAAAAATATCCCAATGTATATACATATTTTTCCAAGTAAGCTTAAGGCTACTGACTGACACACCTGTCAGCACCCATACAACTCTCAGAAAATCAGAGTACCTTAGAAATTGCTCCATTGTTGGCAAGATGGGGAAACTGAGGCCTGAAGGACAGTGATTGTCCTGTAAGGATAAATAGCCAGTAAGCCATAGAGCTGGGCCTGAAACCATTCCTGGGTCGCTATTTCTCTGCATAGTTTAAAGCAAGGACAGCTAAAAGGTAGAGAGGTGCAATGATGCTGAACCACCAAAAGGACAGCGCCACTCTCAGGAGCACAGAAGGAAAAGGGCCCTGGAGGACGGCTTCGCTCTTGGTCACAGAGAAGCAGGGCTCAAGATCCTGCCAGAAGAGAACCACCAAGGCCAAAGATCTGTCTGGTTTTCACAGAGAGCAGAGGCTGGGAGAGATCCTGGTTAGGGGAGGGAGCTGGGGATAAAACACCTTTCTTTGTCATGGTGGTGGTGGGGGGTGGGGCCTTGGGTAATGCCTGAGAGCCTCAGTTCAGCACCCAGAGGAGCTCAGGTCACTTACCATGTGGCCTCCCACACCCTTCCAAAGTTAATGCCTATTTACTGGCCATGTTCCCAGGTATAAAAGAGCTGGCACCAGGATCCCAGCAGCTCCCTACCCTGGGTCCTTTGTCTATGTTTTCCCTCTGCCCAGCATATCCTGGGTTATTAAAGCCATTGGTTATCCCCATCTGACACACCCTACTTTTTCTTTCAGGCCCAGGGAAGGCCTCCTCTAGGAAACATTTCCTGATTCTCTTGGGCAGACTGGAGGCTCTTCTCCTGAGTCACCCCCACACCAGGTTCCTACCTCCTTTATCACCTTAGGCTGTAATGATCCTAAGAGATAAGGAGTCTGACTCTTCTGAGCATTACTAAGGGCCAGGCAGTGTGCTGGGAGCTTTCACATACAGGCTCTCTATAAATTCCTTGGAGGGAGGTGGGTGGTGACTGTGGCCATGACTAACCTTTACTAAACTCTATCCCAGGCCCTGTGATGAGCCCTCATCATGAGCTGGGTACCACAATGCCCACGTTATACTTGCTTGAGGAAAAGCTTAGAGGCAATGTGCCCTGTCTGAAATTCCACAGCAATAAAGCTTACGTTTAATGCAAAGATGTCTGATTGCAGAGCCCATTAGTCCTGCCTATTCTCTCTGAATCTTTGCCACCTTTTCCAGAATTGGACCAGAATTTAGTGCCAAATAGGCACTTACTAATAAATGTTTGCAAAATCAACACACAAGCTGCAATGTTAAGTGGAGAGTCTCATTTTCTTTCCTCTTCTTTGATAATCAGGACATACTGGTCCATCAGGGAGATCCCAGGTTATCTCATATATATCACCCACCTCCGTAGGCTTGACTCCCCTCCAGGCTTTGAATTCTTACAAAGAAGTGGACTAGTCACTGCCAGACACAGAGACTGCGAGTACACTGGCCCAGGTCACATAACACCTGACCAGACGCTAACACTTGGGTCTGCAAGCTCCTGGCCAGCCTGGACCTCTTGCACTGAGTCCTCCCATACCTCTTCTCCTTAAGAAAGTCAGGGCAGGATTTATAAGAGGAAGTTCCCTGCTCAGCCCAGTGGCTCTCTCTGCAGTCAGCTTTCAGCCTTGCAGCTGCCTGGGCTCCCAGGCCCGTCTCCAGGCAGCGTGAAACCTCAAGAACTTCCAAAAATGCCAGAAGCCTTTCTCTCGGCCTCCTCATGGTCAGTGGAGACACTACGAGACCGGTCTCTTAGGCAGGGTTGTGAGGAGGATGCAATAAAGCAACAAGTGCCAGTGGCTGGCACAATTCCTGGCACACAGCAAGCAGTCAATCGGTGCTATTTTTGACTTTTCATTTTCAGATTCTATCTTTGTCTCTCTGTCTTTGCCTGACTCAGGTTCTACTTGATTTTTTGTCTCCTAGTATCTGTCTGAGCATCTCTATTCTGCAGCTCTGTCTGCCCGACGTCTGTCACAGGGGTGGGAACAGCAGTCCCCCAACCGCGCAGTACCCAGCAGTGCAGCCTGGCAGGAGCGGGGCTTCCCCCGCCCATGGAGCCTGCCAGGTCCCCCCGAGAACCCCGCGCTCCCCATGCACCAGGCCCCTCCACCCCTGCAAGCAGCCCAAGCAGGCAGATTAACCAGCATCGCCAACGAAAGGGTAAAACAACACAAACCCACAGAAGTTAGGAAGAGAGAGGGACTTACCGTTTGCCGCGACCCCCAGGCTGGCGGAGCCACTTTTAACTAAGAATGAATTAGGGACAAACTCTTCCTCAGAGTCTGAGTCCGGGGTTGGCTGGGCCACACCGTTGCCTAGCAACCGCCTCTGGCTCTCATTGGCCGGAGGGGAGGGGGGCGGGGAGGGGGACTGCTCAATAGGGGTTGATGAAGCGGATGAACAATGCAAGGGAGCACCTGCGAACCACAGAGACAAACACAGACAGGAAAAAAAAAATAATGAAAATTGGTTTTGAGGCACACGGGGAGGGGGAGGGCGCAAAATAAAACACGCATCAACAGGGGGAGGGGGCTCCCAACACTGGGCGATCTACTGCACACGTGGCCCGGGGGCGGGGCTGATACCTCTGGCAAAGCGGGTGCAAACTCCTGAAGAGCTGGCCTCCTGCGCAGCTTGCCAAGAGCAAGACCCTCGGAAACACTTGGGAAGGCCTTCCTGCTTTGCCTGCTCTCTGAGAGAGGCCTGAAAACCTGAGGTCTAGTCCCGGGGGCGGGCTGTGTCTTCTATCACACAGCGGCCCCGCTCTGAGTTTCAGTGGCGTCTCTAATAAAATGAGCATCCACCCTGGGTGATCGCTGAGCCCCTGCGAAGAAGTTGGCCATTCTGTGATGTCAGCGAACTGAAATAATGTTCTTATTAGTCAAATTTTAATCCAGCATGCCTGGAACAGCCTCTAAGCCTCATAAAAGGTAGCGGGGAACTGGAAAGAATGATCTAGTGCCCCCTTCACTGCTGGCATTCTAGGATTTCAACACACTTAAACTTTTCTAAGAATCTGACACTTTTAAGATTTTAAGTACGTTCTCTGCAAACTTATTGAGAGAGCAAGAACTCTTAACAGTCTTTTTCACTTGCGTGCCTCTCCAGACTCTAACATAGTACCTAGCACACAGTAGGCACTATATAAATGTTGGCTGAAGAGATGAATTCTAAGTGTTTCGCAGACTAGCGTTCTTAAATTCTAATATTTCAGAGGAAAATACTGTATACCTTTTACGACACTAGCATCCTGTGAGTTTGGAAACACTAAGTTTTGGGGCACTAAGTCAGGAGGCTTGCCTGCAGATTTCTAACATGTCAGGGTCCCACGATTCTAAAATGCCAGCTTTCTATCGTTTTGTGGAAACACTCCCAACTCTTCAGAAGCAGGGGGTGACGACTGGGGACAAGAGCTTTGGGGACAGGCAATTTGCTGTCCTACACGTGTCTGGCCTTTAGGCATGTGCAGTACATCATCTACAAGAGAGGGGACATACACACAGACATGTAGGGGTATACAGTACAAGGCAAAGCATTCACTGGACAGCCAGGCCTGCTGCTTCTCTCCCACCTTGACTCACAGAAGGTTTAAAACATAACCGGACCCATTCAGTGTTTCAGAGACCAAACACTTAGGAAACAAAACGCAGCCCAGACACATCATCACAAGATTTGGTAGAGCCCTGAGGAAGAGGTGGTATAGAGAGCTGCTGATTCTTCATGGGGAGGGGCTGGGGGGTCTGTCTACCAAGAGAGGCTCACTCAGTTCAGTGACCGAATCCTGCAGGATTGTGCAGGTTCCATGATGCTCATGTCAACCCCTGAGCCCAACCACATGAGACATTTTATAGAGCTGCTGTGTATCCCACTTGGTTGGTTTGTATTAGAAACTCAGTAACAGCAACAGAGGCAGTAGGAATCCACAATCAAGGTCCAATCTCTGGGTAGCTTTTCCATCTGTGTTTTGGTTCACCTAAAAATTTGGGCTATGATTTACCTTCAGTTCAGTTGCTCAGTCGTGTCTGACTCTTTGCAACCCCATGGACTGATTTATCTTAAAATCGCCCAAATCAGGGTTTCCAATTTAGCCTAGGGAGACCCTTCCCTGACACCACTTACCACATAGCACTATAGGGATGATCATTTCTTTCTTTGAACTAACCTTTTAGTTCTGTTATCATATTTGCTCTGGTGTATTTGGAGTTATCTGTAGCTGTCTCCCATATAAAAGCATATGCACCCCCTTGGGATACAGTACTACCTTCTTGCAGCAGGCTTTGAAGTTCAACAGAATAGGAGTTTGTATCATGCCCTAGCCTCCTACTGACTATATGATCTTGGGTCAATGTGTTCCAGTTCCTCATTTGTAAGTTGGGAGCTCCTCCCCTTTAATAAAGTTATTGTAAGGACTAAAGATACTACATTCGAGCACACGGCATGCTCCAGCGAGCAGAATCCCAGGGTCAGTGCTTAACAAATGTTGACCAAACTGAATGAAACCACCCCATGAAGAATTCCATTCAAGATTTCCCTTCCCCTGCTGTCCCAGGATTGAAAAGATTTTGTCGGCCAGGCTGCATTAATTAAGCAAATATATATTCATTTCCTCATCTTTTATTAACCAAAGACATCTTCTAATCTCCAATCAGAGCTTCTGATGAGCTTGAGATAACCAGGACCAGACCATGCTGAGTTGTTAGAATTTCAGACAAAGGTTAAGAAACATGATCTGTTGTTCCAGGGTGCTTGTTACAGCCTCTTCCTGAGTAAATCTGTCAAGCTTTATGAAATAAACAGTTCCAGAACTAAGTAACTTGTTCCATCACAAACTTCAGAGATTCTGGGCTAAGAGCAGCACAGTCCCTCCCAGGCCTTATGCCTGTTTCTTCTCCCTTCCATGCAATCTCTAGGCCTCACCCCAGGCCTCTGGGGTTGCTCTGAATGTTCATACCTAACATTCAAGCACCTAACAAGGTGCCAGACCCTTAATAAGTGAAGTGAAAGTCGCTCAGTCATGTCCAACTCTTGGTGATCCCAGGGACAATACAGTCCATGGAATTCTCCAGGCCAGAATACTGGAGTGGATAGCCATTGCCTTCTCCAGGGGATCTTCCCAACTCAGGGATCAAACCCAGGTCTCCCATGCTGCAGGCGGATTCTTTACCAGGTGAGCCACTAGGGAAGCCCAGACCCTTAATAGGTGCACAATAACTCATGAGGTTTCCGTGATGTACAGAAACTATTGGAACTATGTCAATTTCCTCCCTCTCATTCATCAGCATCTCTTAATTTAAGTGGTCCCCAGGCAGGGGCATAAAACCATCTCCTGGATGCAAGAACATTCTAGAAGTAATTTTTATGTCACTCTTTCCTAATATCTATTTTGTAAATGTTTTATAATGTACATAATACATTCCTGCTTAAAACACATGTAATAAAATGCACTGCTGTCTCAATTTGGCATCCTTGGCAGCAGTGCAGGATTATATTAAAAGAAAGGGCTCTGGATCCTACATCTGAACTCTACTGTTCTACTTGCTAGTTCTGTAACAGTGACCTCGGTCAACTTACCCCACCTTTTGTGACTTGATCGCCTCATCTAAGTAATCATGATCGTGAAGTTGTTCAGTAGTGTCCTATTCTTTTCGACCCCATGGACTGTAGCCTACCAGGCTCCTCTGTCCATGGGATTTTCCAGGCAATAGTACTGGAGTGGAAGTAATGGAGAGCAAAAAATAAAAAAAGAATAGCTACTTTACAGAGTCGCTCTGAGAATTAAAGGAGTTAAAACAAGTAATGTGTTGAGAATGGCATGTGTGTTAGTTGCTCAGTCTTGTCCGACTCTTTGCAACCCCATGGACTGTAGCCCACCTGGCTCCCCTGTCCATGGGATTCTCCAGGCAAGAATACTGGAGTGAGAATGGCATGGCAGCCAGTAAACACCCAATAAACTTTAGATGTCGGTATGCATAAACATGTATGTATAAAGTGAGGGGGGCTAACTTTATCTTTTCTTTATAAGAGCAGCATGTGAACGGAGAAGTATGGCGAGCACTGTTTCATTCCACAGACATTTCCTAAATGCCCCCTGAGCAGGTTAGAAGGTGAGGGGGGTACAGACTATGAGAGGCGTAGCCCCCAAGGAGCTGGTGGGAGGGCAGGGGGAGTGTCCCATGCAGCTCTCAGCACGGCAGGGGTGGGATCTGTCAGAGCAGAAGACTCCAAGCAGTGCCTGGAGGATGTGCGAGGGGGTGGGGAGCTCGCTTCAACTGGAGGCACCAAGGAAGGCTTTCTGGAGCCACAGAGGATTCCAGAGGGAAGAGATGAAGAGATGGGGGCTTGAGCATCCACGGCAGAGGGAGGAATATTCTGCCTCAGGTCCTTAGCCCCGACCTGGCCTCAAGCAACCTCCCTGGCATCACTCTGCCTCTCAAGTCTCGTAACTTCTCACTACATGTGCTGAGACTGGTTGACGTGCCCTGACTTCCACATACTCACCGACCCCTTTTCTGCCCAAGTCTGCAGATCTGCACAACTTCAGGGCACCACTGGCATAGAACTGATCTGAAGGGCACCCCCTGGAGCACAACTACAAAATTTTGCCTCTGAGGTTCTGTATATGCTGTTCCTTCTTCTTGAGTGTTTCCTTTCCTCTTCCCTTTTCTGCATCACTACCACCCTTGTGAGTCTCATTAGCCCCCAGTCAGCCTCTGGGCTTAATCTCAAGATCGCTACCCCCAGGAAGGCTTCCCAGATGCTCCAAACCTGGTTTTGGCATGCTTCCTGGGGGTTCCCTGCTGCAACACTTCCCATACTGTAGTGAGGACTTGTCTGTGGCCACCCCCTTGCCAGCCTGGCTTGTCCATTACTGTATTCTCCAGTGTCCAGCACAGTGTCTGGTACTTAGAAAGTACTACAAATATTTGCTAAATGAAGAAAGGATGGAGGGAAGGCAGAAGGGAAGAAGAGGACTTTGATTATGGCAGCAAAGGTCTATGTGAAGAGAGAAGTGGGAAATGAGTCTCTGAACAACAGGTTTAGGCCTTGAACACAAAGAAAGGGAAACCAGACCTTAGGTGGGGAGTCACGCGGGTTTTTAAAGCAAGAATGTGACAAGATTGGGACCGTACTTTAGAAGGATTTGATCTTGAGACTTCAGGCATCTGCTTCGGCACCCAGACTTCCTTTCTAATTGGCTCACAGCTCAGCTAGGATGTTGAAAGTCCATATGATCTGGGCTTGCATTTTAGGTGGGGCCCAGATGCATGTATGTGTAGGCAAATAAGGATGCCTGATACCACGGGCAGGACTAGGGAATTGGGGTTAGGGGTCGCCTTGCCATGTATCCTGATCATCGGCTGAAGGGAACCTGGTACTGCAGAATTTTCCACTGTGTCTCTGCTAAAATGAGATGGGGTGTCTGGAATACCTCACCTCAACAACAGGGGGCCACAGAAGGGTAGGGAGTGGCCATGCATGTCTCTGGAGAGAAGGTCTTTGAGCCTAGCTTGCACTTATAGTAGATAAAGGTGGAGAAAGGAAAAAACCAAAGCAACAAAGTGAGAGAAGGCAGACACCCTATGGTCGAGGGATGGGGGTGGGAACAAGCATTCACAGAGCTCCTCCTCTGGGAGGAGGATCTTTTTACAAGATCTTTTCTTCACAATAACTATGGATTGGAAAACCCATGCCCATTTTCAAGGTCAAGAAATGGAGGCTTACACAACTGAATGCATTTGTCTGTGGTCACAGGACCTGGGGGAGAACCCACAATGGCAATGCTCTGTCCACTGAGGGGGTGTGAAATACATTTATCAGCCCTGGTTTGGAGTCTGGAGGGGGAGACTCCTGTCCATCAACTGAAACACATCTAAAGTGGAAAGACTACAGGATTCCTGTTGAACAAACCAGGGACCAAAGCCCCAGTTCATAACTGGCTGTACAACCTTGGGTGAGTCACTTCACTTCTCTGAGTCTCCATTTTCTCCTTTGAAAAATGAAATCACAACATCCACAGCAAAGAGCTTTTGAGGGGAGGATGGTATCATGCTTGTAGGAAGTCCCAATGTGAGGGCTCAACCAACATGGATCCCTTTACCATCCCTCCAGTTGTAGGTCTTTGAGAGGAAGAACAGGCTGATTTTGGGGAATAAACAATGACAGATCTGCAAGCCTGCCAATGACACCTTTATCAATATGCATCGCTTACTGACGTCGTACAAGAGGAACGTGTTAGGCAGACAGCTGTGATATATGAAAGGAACACATGACAAGGGAGTCCTGAGCTCTACAGGAAGAGCAATTTCAATCCCTCACACTTTGTGTGTATTGATGGCAGCTTTCCTTAGCGTTTGAAATGTAACCTATAACTAGGGCAAGCTGGTGCTCAAGAAAGAGCCTCCAGCACTCTGCATTCTAAGTTGTCTTTGGAATACGCCGGGAGACTAAAGTGTGAAGGGCTAGCTGATGGACGCATTTATTACTCTGCCAAAGAAAGGACCATTAACAAAATGTACTTTTTTACACTTTTCTCAGCAGTCCTGAGAAATCCATCTAAACGCCCAAATGGAACCTTATTGATCTCCGTTAAACCCCATCTAGGCTCCGGTGGGGAAAGTCACAGTCTGCTCACATAGTGGGGAAGTGTGAGTCCTACAGTAGAACCAGAGCACACGCTGCTGCTCTGGGGGTGGGGAGGGTGGAGCACTCTCGTCCCTGGATTAGGCAGTTCCCTGGATCCGGGTAAGAGCTCCTGATAACCTTCTAAGCAGCAGCCCTGCGTTTTAGAAGCTTGTATATAAAATGTTTAGCATAGTGTCCAGTAAATAGCAATTACTCAATAAATGACACCCTGAAAAGACCAAAACAAAACCTTGACACCTAAACAAGTAGCTCATTTCAATGGAACCCTGAGCTGATGGATTCATCCTTCCTGTGGAGCCTGGCTGTGTTTCATCTCCTCAGTGTCCCTCCTGGAAATACTCTAGCCCCTCCACTTAAAACCAAATGCAGGGACTTCCCTAGTGGTCCAGTGGCTAGGACTCCATGCTCCCAATGCAGTGGGCCCGGGTTCCATCCCCGGTCAGGGAACTAGATTCCTGCATGCTGCAACTAAAAAGATTCCACTGCAATGAAGACCAGCTGCAGCCAAATAACTAAATAAAACAACAAAAAACAAAACTCCAAACCGAATGCATTCATTCTCTCCTCATGAGCCAACCTCCTATCTATTTCCTCTTAACAAGGCAGCCAGTTGCTCCACTAAATAAGTAAAATCTTAGCCAGTGCTGAGCAGAGGATGGAGCATTAAGGAAAACTGGAATCTCCTTCTGATATGAAGCTCTGAGGTTGCTAGAGGACCAGGAACTCCATTGCAGTGACAGCATGGCCTGCTTCTGACAACAGTGAGTGTTCGTCACGTCTATTGATAAAACTGCTCAGCCTGCCCCACAGAGACCACAGCTGCTCATCTCTGTGGCCTGGCTCAGAGTCTCAGCTTAGAAAAGGTTTGCAGAACTGGTTACCATCGTTTTTTAAAATGGGTTGAAATCCAGTGTTGCCAAGCATTTCAAAGTGCTACAAATCTGAAGCCAGAGCACCAGAGGGACCTCTCGTTCTGGTTTGCCAGTGACAGCCTCAATGCACGTCTGTGATCCCACATCAGTCAATAATAGTGCCCTGCCTTTCCTCTAAAGATGTCCTGCTCTGGACAATCATGTGGCCACCCCATTTGAGGACAGTACTGATTCAGTTCCACATCAGATACAGTTTGCTGCAACAGACTAGAGGTCAAGAGGTCTGGGTGCAGGTCAACAGTGTGCTGTGGGATCATGGGCAGGACCTCTGACCTCTCTGGCACTCACATTCCCCCTTGGGGAGTTAGACCAGAACACCCTAAGTTTCCTCCGTAATCCAACATTCTACAAGACAGGAGTAACAGTAGTTCACTACCTCCATGGGTTATTCTGAGGGTTAAAGGAGGCTAGAAAAAGTGCTGGATAAAAATAATTTATAATGGAACGTTAGGTCCTTTCAGTATACTTAATGCTCATAAAACATTTATAGAATAAATACACTGGTATAAATGCATTCCTATACAAAAAATTGGCTGAAAAAATCTTTAGTGTTAGTTATCACTGATATCAGCTTTTCAAATATGCTTTTATAGCTTTAAAATTTTCTACAATGAGCACATGAAGTTATTTTTATACTTCTAAATATGATTTTTTCAAGCTACAGGAGAAAGTGAAATAACAAATGTGAAAAATCTGGCATTAAGTAGATGTTAAAATAGATATTGGCTTTAAATACAAACAAGATTTTATGCACTGATATTGGTAATATAATTTGATATAAATTGATTTTTAAAATGTGTAAACTTTTAATTGAGTAATTCCACTTCTAGGAATTTACTCAAGAACACAATTATGATTTTTGAAAAGATTTATTTATAAGGATAATCATCACAGCATTGTAATAGACAAAAGTGAAAATTTAAAAAAAATGTTAAAAAGGAAAAACATCCTGTAGGTTAAAAAGTGACATTATGTAAATTAAGGCACATCAATAGAATGTTAATATGCAGACATTATAAGCCATGTTTGTAAAGAATGTTTAAGGACATGGAAAAAATATTTTAAAAGCATGAGGCAAAACTGTATAAAAATAATTGTGACATTTGTTTACATATGTGTGTGTGAGTATGAATAATTAACAAAAATGTTAAGGCTTGTTACCTTAGGGCAGTAGAATTCCAAATAAGTTTTTTTTTCTATATTTTTCTAATTCTTTCAAGGAACAAATGTGGTAATGCAATTTTTAAAAAGCTTTTTTAAACAGAAGAAAACACACAGAAAGGCAGCAAATACAACAGCTTCTGCTTTGGGTTCCTCCTGGGATGAGCTTGGCAGAACCACAGTCTCCAGGGTCCAAACTGCCTTCTTTTCCAGTGCATTGATTCTGTGGGTCTTACTCCCCAAGCTGGGCAGCTCCCACTAAGTCAGCTCTCCTCTCCTCGACAGTAGCTATTTTCAGAAGCAGGTCTGGGGCCATCTGTCTCTAAGACTTATGCTGGGAAAATGGTCTCTGGAAAACAGGACGCAGTAAATTTCTCAGGCTCAGCTCATTTGATCTCCAGCTCTCCTCCTCACAGGTTTCTCAGGGTCATTTTTTTAAAAAGCATTCACCAGGAAAGGAACTCTGTGTTCACCTGTTCATCTGGGGAAGCTCAGTGCCTGGTGTACCTTCCACAGCAATACTGAGAAAAGAGTAGCTCGTGTCTCTCTGGTCTTCACATAGTCGACTTTTTTGATATAGATATACTAAATGAGGACATTCATTGATTTTTCTTTTTTTGGTAATAACAGCTTTTTATGTTGCTTAGTTGCTAAGTCATGTTTGACTTTTTATTGATCCCGTGGACTGTAGCCCACCAGGCTCCTCTATCCATGAGATTTTTCCAGGCAAGAATATGGGAGTGGGTTGCCATTTCCTTCTCTGGGGGATCTTCCTGACCCAGGGATTGAACTCATGTCTCCTGCATTGGCAGGAGCTCTTTTAAAAAACAACAACAACAACAACACTGAGTTACCTAGGAAGCCCAGTAACAGCTTTATTAAGAGATAAATATATGCCATGAAAGTCACCAGATAATCATGATGGTGTGATGACTCACCTAGAGCCAGACATCCTGGAATGTGAAGCCAAGTGGGCCTTAGGAAGCATCACTACGAACAAAGCTAGTGGAGGTGATCGAATTCCCGTTGAGCTATTTCAAATCATGGAAGATGATGCTGTGAAAGTGCTGCCCTCATTATGCCAGCAAATTTGGAATACTCAGCAGTGGACACAGGACTGGAAAAGGTCAGTTTTCATTCCGATCCCAAAGAAAGGCAATGCCAAAGAATGCTCAAACTGCCACACAATTGCACTCATCTCACACGCTAGTAAAGTATTGCTCAAAATTCTCCAAGCCAGGCTTCAACAGTACATGAACCATGAACTTCCAGATGTTCAAACTGGATTTAGAAAAGGCAGAGGAACCAGAGATCAAATTACTAACATCCGTTGGATCATAGAAAAAGCAAGAGAGTTTCAGAAAAACATCTACCTCTGCTTTATTGACTATGCCATAGCCTTTGACTGTGTGGATCACAAATAAACTGTGGAGAATTCTTCAAGAGATGGGAATACCAGACCATCTGACCTGCCTCTTGAGAAATCTGTATGCAGGTCAGGAAGCAACAGTTAGAACCGGACATGGAACAACAGACCGGTTCTAAATGGGGAAAGGAGTATGTCAAGGCTGTACATTGTCACCCTGCTTATTTAACTTATATGCAGAGAACATCATGTGAAATGCTAGGCTGGATGAAGCACAAGCTGGAATCAAGATTGCCAGGAGAAATATCAATAACCTCAGATATGCAGATGACACCATGCTTATGGCAGAAAGTGAAGAACTAAAGAGCTTCTTAATGAAAGTGAAAGAGGAGAGTGAAAAGTTGACTTAAAACTCAACATTCAAAAAACTAAGATCACGGCATCTGGTTCCATCACTTCATGGCAAATAGATGGGGAAACAATGGAAATAGTGACTTTATTTTTTTGGGCTCCAAAATCACTGCAGATGGTGACTGCAGATGGTGACTGCAGCCATGAAATTAAAAGACGCTTGTTCCTTGGAAGAAAAGCTATGAGCAACCTAGATAGCATATTATAAAGCAGAGACGTTATTTTGCCAACAAAGGTCCATCCAGTCAAAGCTATGATTTTTCCAGTAGTCATGTATGGATGTGAAAGTTGGACTATGAAGAAAGCTGAGCGCTGAAGAATTGATGCTTTTGAACTGTGGTGTTGGAGAAGACTCTTGAGAGTCCCTTGGACTGCAAGGAGATCCAACCAGTCTATTCTAAAGGAGATCAGTCCTGAATATTCATTGGAAGGACTGATGCTGAAGCTGAAACTCTGATACTTTGGCCATGTGATGTGAAGAGCTGACTCATTTGAAAAGATCCTGATGGTGGGAAAGATTGAAGGCGGGAGGACAAGGAGCCAACAGAGGACAAGATGGAATCACTGACTCAATGGACATGAGTTTGAGTAGCCTCCAGGATTTGGTGATGGACAGGGAAGTTTGGCATGCTGCAGTCCATGGAGTCACAAAGAGTCGGGCACTACTGAGCGACTAAACTGAACTGATGCAAGTCACCCACATAAAGTTTATTCTTCAATGGCTTGTAGTATACTCACAGAGTAGTGTGACCATCACCACAATAAACTTGAGAATATTTTCATCACTCCAAAAGGAAACCACACAGTCATTTCACAGTCATTCCCCATTTCCTTCCAACACTCTGTAGCCCTGGACAGTCACTAATCTACTTCTCTATAGATAATCCACATCTCTACAGATTTGCCCATTCTGGACATTTCATATAAATGGAATCATAGGATATGTGCTCTTTTGTGATTATCTTCTTCTACTGAATATATTTCCAAGGTTAACCCATGTTGTAACACAGATCAAGATTACATTCCATTTTATTGCTGAATGACATTTCACAGTACAGAAGCACCATATTTTATTTATCCATTCATCTGTTGGAAATGTGAGTTGTTTCTACTTTCTGGCTCTTCCAAATGATGCTGCTACAAACATGTATATACAAGTTTTTGTGTGGACATGTTTCCATTTCTCTTGGGTAGACACCGGGGAGTGGAATTGCTGGATTGTAGGGTAACTGTGTTCAATCTTTTGAGGAACTGCTGGGATGTTTTCCAAAGTAGCTGTGCCATTTTGTATTCCCATCAGCGGTGTTAGAGGGTTCCAACTTCTCCATATCTTTGCCAACACTTGTTATTGTCTGACTTTTGATGACAGCCATTCCAGTAGGTGTGAAGCAGTATTTCATGGTGGTTTTTGAGTTGCATTTCCTAATGGCTAACGGTGTTGAGCTTCTTCTCATGTGCTTATTGGCCATTTGAATATCTTTGAAGAAATATCTATTCAGATCATTTGCCCGCTTGAAAACTGAGTTACTTGAGTTTCCTGTTATTGAGAGGTAGGCACAGATTCTTTCATCAAACACTATTTTGTGCTTACCCTGTGCCAGGCACTGTTGTAAGCATTGCTGACGGGCAAGGAAGACAAAATCTTGCCCTCAGAAGCCTACCTTCTAGTGGAGGAGAAAAACCAATAAACAAGTAATTGAACCTGGACTGGCGATCTATTTCACATATGATAATATTGTAAAGTTATTAGCCTCCAATTTAAAAAAAAAAAGGTAAACAAATTGCTATGCAGAATAAGATCAGGAGATGATAAACACTATAAAGAAAAGTTTACTACAATAAGAGGTTAGGAGTGATGGCATGAATGAATGTGTTGTTTTAAGTAAGGTGATCAGGGGAGGCCTCTCTGAGGAGGTGGCATTTGAGCAGAGACCTGAAGTAAGTAAAGGAAGAGCTTTCTAGCCAGAGTGCTTGCACCCAGCAACTGCAAAGTCCAAGCCCAGAAGCGAGTTCGTCTGAGAGACAGCAAGGAAGCTAGTTTAGCTGGAGGAGTGTAAGGAGGAGAGAGCGGGAAATGAACCTTGAGAGGCGGCCAGGGGCCAGGTTACAGATGTGCATGTTGTAAACCAAAGGCCACCATGCCTACATGTTCTTAGTGAGTTCCTTGAGGGAAGGGACTGGTTTTGCTTACCCCTCTATGTTCACAGCCCACACAATGATCTCATATACAGTGGGTACCCACTACATATTGGAATCTATTTTAACTTACTGAGCTACTAATAAAAACAATGTCTACACGTGAACAGTGTTTACAGTTTACAGAAAAATTTCGCATCCATGATCTTATTTGATTCTTACTATATCCAAGTGTGGATGTGAGAGTTGGACCATAAAGAAAGCTGAGTGCCTAAGAATTGATGGTTTTGAACTGTGGTGTTGGAGAAGACTACTGAGAGTCCCTTGGACAGCAAAGAGATCCAACCAGTCCATCCTAAAGGAAATTAACCCTGACTATTCATTGGAAGGTCTGATGCTGAAGCTGAAGCTCCAATACTTTGGCCACCTGATGAGAAGAGATGACTCACTGGAAAAGATCCTGATGCTGGAAAAGATTGAAGGCAGGAGGAGAAGGGGATGATAGAAGATGAGATGATTGGATGGCATCACCGACTCAATGGACATGAATTTGAAAAAACTCCAGGAGATGGTGAAGGAGAGGAAAGCCTGGCATGCTGCAGTCCATGGGGGTATAAAGTGTTAGACATAACTTAGTAAATGAACAACAATCCAGGCCTCTGGAGGCTCGAATCAGCCTGGCAGAGAGAAGCCCCCTTCTGTGGCATGCAGGGGAGAGGGAGGGCACCAGGCAGGCTGGATTATCTCTGTCTGTCAAAATCTGTGGGCAAAACATGACCAAGGAGCCACTGAAATTTATGGCAGGCCTTGAACAACCTGCAGTCACAGAACACTCTGCTCAACAGGAAACCTTCAGTTTGCATTTCTGCAGAGAGATTTGATTAAGAAAGTGCTTCTCAACAGCTGTTCCCAAAGCCACTGCGTTTTAAAAATATATATATATACACACACACACATCTACATATACACCATACATAGAGACGTAATATATAGCACCCTCTGCCCAATTCAATTTACACAGCTGCAAAATTCCAGGCCCTGAGACACAGGAAGAGCACAACTTGATTGCCAAGCCCCACCTCTGGTCAGACATTACAGGGAGGTGGAGGTATTAGGTCAAGAGGAAAGAGGCAGGAAACGGAGCTGAGGATGGAAGAGGGCCAGGCTGCTGGAAGGAGGGGAGGGCACTAACTGGGCACCGACTGTGTGTGCAGCACCATGGAAGCTTTATATACATCATATCACTGAAACCTCACACCTCCGTGAAGGCAGTAGGCTCTCTGCAGCAGACAGATGCAGAATTTGAGGCTTAAAGAGAGCCTGTTCGGGGTCACTCAGCTGTCGGGTGCAAGGCTGGGTTCTGGACCTTGTTTTGTTGGGCTGGAAAGCCCATACCTGTGCCACGAAAACCATCTGAGTAAGTGTGATAAACAAGAACGTGTGCTTTTAAATTCACGTCTACTCCCCTGATCTCGCACCAGCCATGGGAACAGGACAATCTGTTTAAAGAAGTTAAACAATATGCTCAAAACCCCAGAGCTGGGGAGAGTGGATCTGGCCTTCCAGCCCAGGCCACCTGAGCCCACGGCCAGAGTTCTTCCTAGAAAATCACTCTTTTAGAGTCTTATAGTGGGCAGGGGGGTGGGTCAAGGATCCGTGTAATCAAGGAACTGGGCAAATATTAACTAGGAAAAAACAAAGCTCCCTAAAAAATAAAGCCAGAATTGCATAGTTACTGTTTGTGTCGCTTTCTGAGTATTCGTTAATATTTCAACAAAAGGTTTTTAAAAAATACCAGAAAGCCCTGCAGTGTGAATGTATGGATACAGTGAGGAATTTTCCTTAAATAGTTTCCCGCATAAATGCCCTGATTCTAAACAGCTTTTCTCGAGCCTGCTCACTGTGCCAAAGCCTCCTTCCCATTAGGCTTCCAGAGAGCTTGTTGAAACATTTTTCTGGGGGGGAAAGCATGTATGTAGTTGAGAGCCAAGCTTTCCAGAGATCCCTCTAGCCCCACTCCAGGGAATCATGCAAAACCCCGGAAAGCTTCCGGGGGAGACAGCGCACAAGAAGAGAGATGGCTGCCGGAGCCTGCCCCCCAGGAACCAGGTCTCCCTCAGACTGAGCGGCCCCAGAGGAAGGCTCTCAAAGCCAGGGGCCCTTTAGGAGGTTTTAGGCAACAACTGGGAGAAAAACAGGGCTGTTTTTAATCCCAAACTCTACTCTGTACAGAAAGGAGCCTTTGGCATCGGAAGGGAAGGGAAAAGAATGAACCGAATGTCGTCTGTGCGAGCACTTTACACGCTTTTCCGACATAACCTTCACAGAAGCGTCACTCCATCCCTCCCCAAATCACAGAAGCCCCCCATCCCACATCAGGCTCTCTGCTAGGAGCTGGGGACACCCTGAGAAATAGAATCATGTGAAATGCTTGCCTGTATTAATTTAGTTTCCAAGGCTATTGGAACCGGGTGCCACAAACTGAGTAACTTGAAACGAAAGCAACGTACAGCCTCATAGTTCGAGAGGCTACAAGTCCCAAATCCAGGTGCTGGCAGAGCCACGCTCCCCTGAAGCCTGAAGGAGGACCATTCTCTGCCACGTGCTAGCTTCTGGTGGTTGCTGGCAACCTCTGGCTTGACTTGCTGCTGGATCACGCCAACCTCTGCCTTTGAGGTCACACAACCTTCCCCCTCCTCCTGTCTCTGTCTTCATGAGGCCGTCTTCTTAGGAGGAAGGTCATATTGGGTTAGGAGCCCCCCCTCCTCCAGGTTGATCTCATCTTGACTAATTATCTATTTTCATTCAGGGTCACATTATGGGGTACTGGGGGCTAGGGCTTGAACTTATCTTTTTTTTGGGAGGGTGAGGTGCAATTCAGCCCATAACACTGTCCTTTTGGAGCTTATATACTATAGAAGCTCCCCTTCTGAAGATGAACATAGGAGGCACAGAGAGGTCGAGAGACCTCCTCAGGATCTACAGGTCGTAAATCACAAATCTAGAGCCGATTTCAGAGCCAGTATTCCAGCTGGCATACCGTCTTGCCAGCATGGGGCTTTCTCGGCCGGTGGTCATTTATATCAAATGCATGTATCATCCTACCTAGTCCTTGTGGCAACTCTATGGGCAGGTACTATTGTTCCCACTTCACTGACAAAGAAAATGAGCTCCAGAAAGACTGGAGTCACTCCATTCTCAGGAGAAGGAGCAGGACTGAACCCAAGCAGGTAGACTTTACACTCAGGCTTCGCCTGCAGCCTTGGGGTGGGGAACTGGACACCAGAATGGAGCCAGAAATCAACACAACTAGCTATCGGCAAGTCTTATCTCCAAAACTGCCCGGGGGAGGACAGTCACCCTGATGGAGGGCACTGGATTGGAAAAGAAACAAAGATGTTGGCTCGTTTTGTTTCTTTTAACCAAAAAGGCTCATCTGGAGAGGGACGACTTTGTATTTTGAAAGCTGAAGACATTCAGCATCTTGAGCCCATGAGTTCAGATCTCATGCTACTCCCTTGAGGAACAGAGGCTGAGCGCTGCTGGCAAATGGGATTTCTTGCTTCCTGGAGGGGAGGGCGCTGGGTGACGCTTGAGTATAAATCTTCTCAGGGGTTTCTTGGGCAGAGCCAGAGAAGCAGCATCCCCATGGCTTCGTGCAGGCACACGTGGACTGCATTTGCCTCGGATGTCATGGGGTTTGGGAAATGAGAGGAGAGAGAGGTGCCTGTGGGGAAAGGCACTGGCGATGTTCCTACATGCCAAGTGCAGTGTTGTGGTGAGGCTGGGGGATGGGTTCTGTGTGATCTGTCACAGGTCCCTGGGCTATCAGAGGAGGCGAGCACCACCTTCTTGGGGGAGAAGGCCAAGCATCCTTGTGAAGTGTCCTGCCAACTAGTCCTGCCCACTCAGTGCTCAGTGAGCCCAAAGGAGATCCAACCAGCATCCCAATGGAGCTGGGGAGGAGAATCAGATTGGGTTCTACCCGCCTTTGAGGAGTTCCGCTGTGATGGCTGAGCAAACCCTGAATGGGCAATCCCACAGTGCTAGGAGCTTGGGGACACAAAGCGCAGGCCCTTAATTACTGGAGCCTCGGGGGATGGTGGCACTTTGCTGCAGGAAGTGATGTTTAAGCAGGAGCTTACAGGTGAACCAGGAGTTGCCCAGACCAAGGCGGCACTGTAGGGGTGCTTGTGTATGGTGTGCATGTGCGGCTGCTTTTAGTGTCCCCGGCAGAGAGAATGCATGTGCAGAGGCCTGAAATTAAGTAATGATGAGTATTAACTTGGGGTATGTCTGAGCTTCCTGGGTGGCTTAGTGGTAAAGAACCTGACTTTCAGTGCAGGAGATGCAAGAGATGTAGGTTCAATCCCTCGGTTGAGAAGATGCCCTGGAGATGGGAATGGCAACCCACTTTAGTATTCTTGCCTAGGAAATCCTAAGGACAGAAGAGCCTGTCAGGCTACAGTCCATGGGGTTGCAAAGAATTGGACACCACTAGGCATGCATGCGCGCACACACACACACACACACACACGTCTGGAGTAGAGGTGGGGAGGTGGCAGAGAGTAATGAGAGAGAGAGTGAGTGAGCGAGAGCGACAGAGAGGCTTCAGGTGCTAAAAAGCTCCTGGTGGTATCCAGGGCCAGCCCCCATACCGTGGGCTCTCTATACACCAGTGGTTAGCAACTGGGCCACCTGAATTAAGTCACCCAACTGCTCTGGGTCTCTAGCTGAAAATTTCCAGGGTTACACAGGTCACTTTCTAAGCTCTCATAGAGCCCCAGTGAGCCTCTTGATGGTGAAAGAGGAGAGTGAAAAAGCTGGCTTAAAACTCAATATTCAAAAAACTAAGATCATGGCATCCAGTCCCATCACTTCATGGCAAATAGATGGGGAAACAATGGAAACAGTGACAGACTTCATTTTCCTGGGCTCCAAAATCACTGCAGATGGTGACTGTAGTCATGAAATTAAAAGACGCTTGCTCCTTGGAAGAAAAGCTATGACCAACTTAGCTTATTAAAAAGCAGAGACGTGACTTTGCCAACAAAGCTACATACAGGCAAAGCTATGGCTTTTCCACTAGTCATCTACTGATGTGAGAGCTGGACCATAAAGAAGGCTGACCCACCAAAGAATTGATGCTTTTGAATTGTGGTATTGGAGAAGGCTCTTGAGAGCCCTTTGGACTGCAAGGAGAACAAACCAGCCAATCCTAAAGGAAATCAACCCTGAATATTCACTGGGAGGGCTGATGCTGAAGCTGAAGCTACAATATTTTGGCCACCTGATGTGAAGAACCAACTCATGAGAAAAGACACTGATGCTGGGAAAGATTGAAGACAGGAAGAGAATGGGAAGACAGAGGATGAGATGGCTGGATGCCATCACCGACTCAATGGACATGAGTCTGAGCAAGCTCTGGGAGATGGTGAAGGGCAGGTGAGCCGGGCATGCTGCAGTCCAGGGGGTCGACCGAGCAACTAACAACAACTACACAAACTAGCCAAGCTGACTTACACTGCTCCACTTAATCCTCATATCTGCTCTCCAAGTTTCTCTTTATTACTCCCATTTAGCAGAGGGGAGCAGAGAAGTTCAAAAAAGGTTAAGTGACTACATTCTGTAAGTCTATGATTTTCTGAAAGAAACTGCCCTCAGGCTTTCTGTCTTGAAAAACATAGTCTTTTGCTCTCAGAGGAATTTTATGTAGGAGCGAGAAGGAAGACTTGCTAATAACAACAAGGATAACAACAGCTACCATTGATTGGGAATCTTCTCTTTGCCAAATATTGTATCAAGCCATGTATAGACATGCATCCATTTTAATCTTCACAGCAAAATCTTGCCCTCAACAGAGATGAGGAAACTTCGACTTACAGGGATCAATCCAGTCGGCCAAGGTCATGTGGCTGAATAGGAATGGGAGAGTCAGGAGATGGCCCCAGGTGGCTGACTTTAACCGCAGTCTGAGCTCCTCATCACTTCTCTGTGAAGCTTAAAAGGAAGTACAGTCTTCTAGCCCAACTTGTGGGATTATACATGAGGGAACTGGGGCCTGGAGAGTTGAACAGAATGAACCCAAGGTCCGTAATAAGGCAGCAACAGAGGCGGTTTTGTGCCACAGACATCACTGATAGTAACAGCTTAACGCAGAGATCAAGAAATGGACTCAAGCCAACTGCCAGAGTTTGAGTCCTGGTTCCGCCCCTTATGAGCAGTAGAAGCCTGAGCGTGCTAAGTTCCCTGAGCCTCAGTTTCTTTCTCTGTAGAACAGGGATGATGATATACCTTCCTCACAGGGTTTTTGTGGGGGATTAAAGAGTCAGGTCATCAAAGCACCTGGCACAGCAGAAGCTCTCTATCAGTGTTTGCTGCTGTCACTGACTGACCGCCTGCTCTGTGCTTGATGCACTTGACTTTAATTCTCACAGTACTGTAGAGAGGGGTTACCATCCCTGTGGTTCAGATGGGGGAACAAGTCTAGAGAAAGTTACTAACATGCCTGACATGATGCAGTGTGGGAGCCGTAGAAGCTGGGTTGGAAGTTACACCTGTCTGATGCCCAAGTCCATGTCATTTCCCATAACAATCCCACCCCCCCACACCAGGCATCCGGCCTTGCAGACAGCATTGAGATCCATCACCTCACCACTGTGAAGTGTCAGTTTATTTTCAAATGCTGATAAGTCTTATATCTCCATCAGAGTTGTGTACGTGTGTGTGTGTGAGAGATTTCCATGAACAAGAAAGAATGGTTTGATGAACACAAGCAGAATGGATGGTTGCATTCAAGTACCATCTATTATCCTATGGTACTTGATATTGGTATGGTATTTGACATGGTACTTGATATACATCATTATCCTATGATGCAATTAAAATTATTCAAGGATAATAACAATCTATCCTGTGCGCCAAGTCTTCTAGGGTTCAGAAGACCCTTTCACACCCATTATCTCACTGCATCCCCTAACAGCCTTGGAGAAGGGGAGCAGAGTTAACTGTATCATTTTCCATTTATAGCAGCCACTCTGGATTGTTTACCAACATCAGAGGCCCTTATTAACAGAACCCTGACTTCGTTCAGCTATCCATGCCTCTGTGACGTGTCAGGTCACAGATCCTGATGTTGTAAATTACGATAGTCCTGTTCCTCAGGGGGGAATGTGAACCACCATCCAATCAGGTGTGAGGAGAGGTTGTGGGGTTCCCCAGACACTGTGCCATCTGCTGCAAGCCTTGACTTCCTTTCAGAGGGTCCTCCCGCTGCCAGTCCAGTTTGGGCAGGAGTCATCAAGCTTTAAGGAGATAAGCTGGACACTGCTCCTCGAGCCCTCCTCACACCCCCACTGGCCCTGCTGCCTTGGGGGTGCTTTTACATCCCCTGGGGACCTGCCTCTCCTGGCTGCCAGTTTCCCTCCCAGCTGCAACGCCCAACAATCCAGCCAGGCCTGGCTAATGCACTTCCCTCAGAGGGGCTTATCCAAAGGCCAATAGATGGCTCTGCATGTCAGATATTATTTCCTGATGCCCAGCGGAGGCATCCCAGGCCCTGCATCACCCACTGGTATTGTCTCTGCTTCTCCTGCTCTTTGGAACCTCTGCTAATGCCACACGTCATTGGCTCAACTGCCCTCTGTGCTTCTGCTTTGCTTCTTTACCTTTGCTGTCTGCTCAACAACACATTGCTGATGCCGACTGTGTGCCAGGCCCTGCCCCAGGCCCTGGGTACGCAGATGGACGGCACAGCTCTGCCCCTGGGGAGTTCACAGTCTAACTGGGGATACTGATGAGCGACGTGTATGTGCGGATACCTGGGGCCTCCGGAAGGCAAGGAGAGGCCTTGTTTGAAGACTGGCAGACAGGAGGTATTCCACTCATAGAGTGTTTATCGACCCAAGAGATGTATCGGAATAAAAGGCAAGCCCTGCTCAGCCCCTGGATTTGGCCCATCTCTGTCCCAGGTAATTTCTGATCTTTGTGGGGGTGATGGGTTGAGGGGAGTGGGGGGTAGGGTAGGATGAAGTAGGTGAGGGGAATAGGGTGGTGGGATCAGGCACTGGGTGGTGGGAGTTGGGGAGTGGAAGCTGGGGAGTCAGTGGGTGGCAGGTTAGGACACGGAGTCAGAAGCCCTGGCTTTGAGCCCCAGCCTGTGACTTTCTTGGATGTTGAGCAAAACTGCCAGCCTAAGCAGAACCTCATTTTCTCAGTTATGCAATAGGAGACCTCAGGGAATGTTCTAGAAGAAGTGGCTGGTCATCCAACTATCAGGGACATGGGGAGGGGATCCCAGCCATGGGAAGAAGAAGGGGAGGTGGGCCAGGACGGGTCTCCAGGCCCTCCTGCCACTGGATTCTTTGCACTGCTCTGAGGCTCAGATTTCTCATCTGGAAGACAAGGGTGTGAGGCTTGGGGATGAGACAGACAAGTTCAGCCCCATCTGTGCCTCTTGCTTTGTGATCTCTAATAAGCTACTTCATATCTCTGAGCCTTAGTGTCCTCAAGTGCAAAATGGGGATTTGCAACATCTGCCTTGTTATATTGGTGTAAGGCTTAGAATATTATAAACGAAGCCTGGCACGGTATTTGGCACAGGGTAAATATCAAGTAAATGTTAATTCCTCCTCCTCGGAGGCGTGAGATGGCCTTGAGAGTACTTGAAGAGGAAAATTTTGGTGACACAGTTTCTCACCTGACCTGTTAGTGGGATGATGGGTGTAAACTGCATCTGTCTCTTAGGATCAGGGTCTCCTGACTAGACTGGACCTTGAATATCAACAACTGCCCATCCCTTTCCTTATCTGCCTTCTCATATCCAATGCCCGAATCTCTCTCAAGACAAGGTTACTGCTGACGAACCTCCTGGCACAAGGAACTCACTGCTCACTCCAGAGGCAGCTGTTCCCCTCTGATTCAGCTCTGCCTAAAAGCCTTCCTTCTAACGACACAGAAGAGTGTTGCTGCTGCTTCTACTGCTAGTATTACTAATTACAACTAACACGGGCATAATTCAGAGACATGCAGTTCCAGATCAAGGCGCCAAAGTAAATATCACAAGAAAGCAAGTCACAGGGATGTTTTTTGGTTTCCCAGTACATATAAAATTTATGTTTACACTCTACTATATATAGTCTTAATATGTGTAAAATAGCATTGTATCTAAAAACTTGTACCTATCTTAATTAAAAAATACTTCATTGCTAAAAAAAAATGCTAACCATCACTTCAGCCTTCAGTCTGTCATCCTCTTTTTGTAACAGTAACATCAAAGATCACTGATCACCAATCCCTGTAACAAGTATCATAATAGTGAAAAGTTTGAAATATTGGGAGAATTACCAAAATGGGACACAGAGACAAACAGTGAGTGAGTGCTGTTGGAAAAACGGCACCAAAAGCCGTGATCGATATAGGGTTGCCACAAATCTTCAATTTGTAAAAAAAAAAAAAAAAAAAGAAATGCAACATCTGATGAAGCCCAATTAAAAAAAAAAAAGTGCAACAAAAAGAGGTATGCCTATAATGGCAAAGTGATTAAGAACACAGACTCTGGAGCTACTAACCATTTAAAATTTTAAATAAAAAAAACTAATTTTAATTAGTTAAAATTAAATTAAAAAACTCCAGCTCCTCAGTCACAGTAGCCCCCTGGACATCTGCCTTGCTATACTGGTATAAGGCTTAGAATATTGTAAATGAAGCCTGGCACAGTATTCGGAACAGAGTGAATATCAAGGGCCAGTCAGAGATGGGATCCTGGTTCTGCTAGTGATGAGATCTGTGATCTTACTCAAGGGCCTTAGTTTCTTTATGCCTCAGTTTTCTCATCTGTAAAATGAGATAAAAATGGAATAAAAACAGTGCTTGCATCACAGGGTTTCTGTGAGAATTAAATGAATGAAAATAGGGAAACTTCTTAGAAGCATGCTGGCTTTACGAGTGTTTGTTTATAAATAAAGTGTCACTGGTTTGATACCAACTCTATGTCAAGTCCCATACTACACATCTGATGTACACATGTCACACATACATTTTTTTCCACACTCAAATGAGTATTTTTACATGCCCAAAGATAAATTACTAGGTCAAAGAACAAGAATAACTAACATTTCACAAAGATAGGGCTGAATCATCTTCCAAAAGAGAATGTAGATTTTATACTTTTACCTATAACATATGTTTCCCACAATCTGAGCAACCCTGCTGCTGCTGCTGCTGCTGCTGCTAAGTCACTTCAGTCGTGTCCACAGATGGCAGGCACCAGGCTCCCCCGTCCCTGGGATTCTCCAGGCAAGAACACTGGAGTGGGTTGCCATTTCCTTCTTCAATGCATGAAACTGAAAAGTGAAAGGGAAGTCCCACAGTCGGGTCCGACTCTTAGTGACCCCATGGACTGCAGCCTACCAAGCTCCTCCATCCATGGGATTTTCCAGGCAAAGTACTGGAGTGGGGTGCCATTGCCTTCTCCATGAGCAACCCTGGATAGTCTTAAAATTTTTAACCCTTGCTTATCTGATGTAAGATATTTAAACTCATTTTAATATTCATGACTTCAAAGGGAACCCTCTGACACTGTTGGTAGGAATATAAATTGGTATAGCCACTAAGGAGAATGGAATGGAGTTTCCTTAAAAAACTAAAAATAGAGCTACCGTCAGTTCAGTTCAGTTCAGTTCAGTTGCTGAGTCATGTCTGACTCTTTGCAACCCCATGGACTGCAGCACACCAGGCCTCCCTGTCCATCAGCAACTCCCGGAGTTTACTCAAACTCACATCAATTAAGTCAGTGATGACATCCAACCATCTCATTCTCTGTTGACCCCTTCTCCTCCCACCCTCAATCTTTCCCCAAATCAGGATCTTTTCCAATGAGTCAATTCTTAGCATCAGGTGGCCAAAGTATTATAGTTTCAGCTTCAGCATCAGTCCTTCCAATGAATATTCAGGACTGGTTTCCTTTAGGATGGACTGGCTGGATCTCCTTTCTGTCCAAGGGACTCTCAAGAGTCTTCTCCAACACCACAGTTCAAAAGCATCAATTCTTCAGTGCTCAGCTTTCTTTATAGTCCTGCTCTCACATCCATACATGACTGCTGGAAAAACAATAGCTTTGACTAGACAGACCTTTGTTGGCAAAGTAATATCTCTGCTTTTTAATATGCTGCCTAGGTTGGTCATACTTTTCATCTGAGGAGTAAGCGTCTTTTAATTTCATGGCTGCAGTCACCATCTGCAGTGGTTTTGGAGCCCCAAAATAGTCTGTCACTGTCTCCACTGTTTCCCCATCTATTTGCCAAGAAGTGATGGGACCCGATGCCATGATCTTAGGTTTCTCTGAATGTTGAATTTTAAGCCAACTTTTTCATTCTCCACTTTAACTTTCATCTAAGGCTCTTTAGTTCTTTGTTTTCTGCCATAAGTGTTGTGTCATCTGCATATCTGAGGTTATTGATATTTCTCCCGGCAATCTTGATTCCAGCTTGTGCTTCTTCCAGTCCAGTGTTTCTCATGATGTACTCTGCATATAAGTTAAATAAGCAGGGTGACAATATACAGCCTTGATGTACTCCTTTCCCAATTTGGAACCAACCTGTTGTTCCATGTTCAGTTCTAATTGTTGCTTTCTGACCTGCACACAGATTTCTCAGGAGGCAGGTCAGGTGGTCTGGTAGTCTCATCTCTTGAAGAATTTTTCACAGTTTGTTGTGATCCACACAGTCAAAGGCTTTGGCATAGTCAGTAAAACAGAAGTAGATGTTTTTCTGGAACTCTCTTGCTTTTTTGATGATCCAGCGGATGTTGGCAATTTGATCTCTGGTTCCTCTGCCTTTTCTAAATCCGGCTTGAACATCTGGAAGTTCACGCTTCACATATTGCTGAAGTCTGGCTTGGGGAATTTTGAGCATTACTTTACTAGCATGTGAGATGAGTGCAATTGTGTGGTAGTTTGAGCATTCTTTGGTATTGCTTTCTTTGGGATTGGAATGAAAACTGACCTTTTCCAGTCCTGTGGCCACTGATGAGTTTTCCAAGTTTGTTGACATATTGAGTGCAGCACTTTCACAGCGTCATCTTTTAGGATTTGAAATAGCTCAACTGGAATTCCATCACCTCCATTAGCTTTGTTCTTAGTGATGCTTCTTAAGGCTCACTTGACTTCACATTCCAGGATGTTTGGCTCTAGGTGGGTGATCACACCATCGTGATTATCTGGGTCATGAAGATCTTTTTTGTACAGTTCTTCTGTGTATTCTTGCCACTTCTTAATATCTTCTGCTTCTGTTAGGTCCATACCATTTCTGTCCTTTATTGTTCCCATCTTGGCATGAAATGCTCACTTGGTATCTCTAGTTTTCTTGAGGAGAGTCTAGTCTTTCCCATTCTATTGTTTTCCTCTATTTCTTTGCACTGATCACTGAGGAAGCCTTTTTTTTTTTTTAATCTCTCCTTGCTATTCTTTGGAACTCTGCATTCAAATGGGTATATCTTTCCTTTTCTCGTTTGCTTTTCACTTCCCTGTTTTTCATAGCTATTTGTAAGGTCTCTTCAGACAGCCATTTTGCTTTTTTGCATTTCTTTTTCTTGGGGGTGGTTTTGATCCCTGTTCCCTGTACAATGTCACAAACCTCCTCCATAGTTCTTCAGGCACTCTGTCTATCAGATCTAATCCCTTGAATCTATTTGTCACTTTCACTGTATAATCGTAAGCGATTTGATTTAGGTCTTACCTGAATGGTCTAGTGGTTTTCCCTACTTTCTTCAATTTCAGTCTGAATTTAGCAATAAGCCTTCATGATCTGAGCCACAGTCAACTCCTGGTCTTGTTTTTGCTGACTGTATAGAGCTTCTTACGTCCAAGGTCAGAGAGTCCCCAGCAAGATGGCAGGTGCTAGAGCGGCGGCTGCATGGCGCTGGAGCGACTTTGAGGAGATACCCCACATTTAAGGGCAATGGAGAAGTGGCAGCAAGATAGTAGGAGGGGCGAATTTGCATTTAGAAGCAAACCCCATCCCTGCCAGCAATGCTCAGAGGCCTCAAATAAACCTTGTGTGCACCAGGACCCAGAGACTCCACAGAGACTGAGACAGAAATGTGTTTGAGCATCTGTGGAGGTACAGGCCAGTGGTGGTCTGCCACAGGGGTGGGGGCTCTGGTGCAGCACACTTGGGTATGGCATAAGTGCTCTTGGAGGAGGTCACCATTAACCCCACAGAGAGCTGCCAGAACTTACACAGGACTGGGAGATAGACTCTCGGAGGGCACAAACAGAACCTCGTGTGCACCAGGACCCAGGAGAAAGGAGCAGGGATCCCAAAAGAGACTGACCCAGACTTGCCTGTGAGTGTCTAGGAGTCTCCAGCTGAGGCATCCATTGGTGGTTGCCTGATGCAGGGTTGGGGGCGCTGAGTGTAGCAGTGCATGCATGGGACCTTTTGAAGGAGGTACCTCCCCCACTGTTTCAGTTCAGTCACTCAGTTGTGTCCGACTCTGTGACCCCATGAATCGCAGCACTCCAAGACCAACTCCTGAAGTCTACCCAAATCCATGTCCATCTAGTCGGTGATGCCATCCAGCTATCCCATCCTCTGTCATCCCCTTCTCCTCCTGCCCTCAATCCTTCCCAGCATCTGAGTCTTTTCCAATGAGTCAACTCTTTGCATGAGGTGGCCAAAGTACTGGAGTTTCAGCTTCAACATTAGTCCTTCCAATGAACACCCAGGACTGATCTCCTTTAGGATGGACAGGTTGGATCTCCTTGCAGTCCAAGGGACTCTCAAGAGTCTTCTCCAACACCACAGTTCAAAAGCATCAATTCTTTGGTGCTCAGCTTTATTCACCATCCAACTCTCACATCCATACATGACTACTGGAAAAACCATAGCCTTGACTAGACGGACCTTTGCTGGCAAAGTAATGTCTCTGCTTTTAAATATGCTATCTAGGTTGGTCATAACTTTCCTTCCAAGGAGTAAGCGTCTTTTTTTTTTTTTATGATAATACTTAGCTTTTATTTATTTATTTATTTTAAACATAAATGGCTTTTTTTTAATTAATTTTATTTTATTTTTAAACTTTACATAATTGTATTAGTTTTGCCAAATATCAAACTGAGTCCACCACAGGTATACATGTGTTCCCCATCCTGAACCCTCCTCCTTCCTCCCTCCCCATCCTATCCCTCTGGGTCATCCCAGTGCACTAGCCCCAAGCATCCAGTATTGTGCATCGAACCTGGACTGGCATCTCGTTTCATACATGATATTTTACATGTTTCAATGCCATTCTCCCAAATCTTCCGTCTTTTAATTTCATGGCTACATTCACCATCTTCAGTGATTTTGGAGCCCCAAAAAATAAAGTCTGACACTGTTTCCACTGTTTCCCCATCTATTTCCCATGAAGTAATGGGACCAGATGCCATGATCTTAGTTTTCTGAATGTTGAGCTTTAAGCCAACTTTTTCACTCTCCTCTTTCACTTTCATCAAGAAGCTTTTGAGTTCCTCTTCACTTTCTGCCATTAAGGGTGGTGTCATCTGCATATCTGAGGTTATTGATATTTCTGCCAGCAATCTTAATTCCAGCTTGTGCTTCTTCCAGCCCAGCATTTCTCATGATGTACTCTGCATATAAGTTAAATAAGCAGGGTGACGATATACAGTCTTGACATACTCTTTTTCCTATTTGGAACCAGTCTGTTGTTCCATGTCCAGTTCTAACTGTTGCTTCCTGACCCTCATACAGGTTTCTTAAGAGACAGGTCAGATGGTCTGGTATTCCCATCTCTTTAAGAATTTTCCACAGTTTATTGTGACCCACACAGTTAAAGGCTTTAGCATTGTTTGGCCCCAGGTAAATAATAGGGAGGGAACATGGCCCCACTTATCAACAGAAAATTGGATTAAAAATTTACTGAGCATGGCCCTGCCCATCAGAACAAGACCCAGTTTCCCCCTCAGTCAGTCTCTCCCATCAGGAAGCTTCCATAAGCTTCTTATCCTTCACCATCAGAGGGCAGACAGACTGAAAACAACAATCACAGAAAAGTAACCGATCTGATCACATGGACCACAGCCTTGTCTAACTCAATGAAACTATGAGCCATGCCATGTAGGGCCACCCAAGACGAATGGGTCATGGTGGAGAGTTCTGACAAAATGTGGTCCACTGGAGAAGGGAATGGCAAACCATTTCAGTATTCTTATCTTAAGAACCCCATGAACAGTATGAAAAGGCAAAAAGATAGCACACTGAAAGATGAACTCCCCAAGTCAATAGGTGCCCAATGTATTACTGGAGATCAGTGGAGAAATAACTCCAGAAAGAATGAAGAGATGGAGCCAAAGCAAAAACAACACCCAGGTGCGGATGTGACTGGTGATAGAAGCAAAGTCCGATGCTGTAAAAAGCAATACTGCATAGGAACCTGGAATGTTAGGCTCACGAATCCAGGCAAATTGGAAGTAGTCACACAGGAGATAGCAAGAGTGAATGTCAACATTTTAGGAATCAGTGAACTAAAATGGACTGCAATGGGTGAATTTAACTCAGATGACCATCATATCTACTACTGTAGGCAAGAACCCCTTAGAAGAAATAGAGCAGCCATCATAGTCAACAAAAGAGTCTGAAATGCAGTACTTGGATGCAATCTCGAAAACAACAGAATGATCTCTGTTTGTTTCTGAGGCAAACCATTCAATATCACAGTAATCTAAGTCTATGCCCTGACCAGTAATGCTGAAGAAGCTGAAGTTGAATGGTTCTATGAAGACCTACAAGACCTTCTAGAACTAACACCCCAAAAAGATGTCCTTTTCATTATAGGGGACTGGAATGCAAAACTAGGAAGTCAAGAAACACCTGGAGTAACAGGCAAATTTGGCCTTGGAGTACATAATGAAGCAGGGCAAAGGCTAATAGAATTTTGCCAAGAGAACGCACTGGTCATAGCAAACACCCTCTTCCAACAACACAAGAGAAGACTCTACACATGGACATCACCAGATGGTCAATACTGAAATCAGATTGATTATATTCTTTGCAGCCAAAGATGGAGAAGCTCTATATAGAGCTACCATATGATCCATCAATCCCACTCTGGGGCATATATCCAGATAAAATCATAATTTGAGAAGATACATGCACCCCAATTCATTGCAGCACTATTTACAATAGCCTGGACATACAGGCAAGCTATATGTCCATCAACAAAGGAATGAATACAGAAGATATGGGACATATATACAGTGGAATACTACTCAGCTATTAAAGGAACAAAAATGCCACTGGCAGGAATGTGGATGGACCTACAGACTGTCATACTGATTGAAGTAAGACAGAGAAACACAAATATCATGCTACTGTGTATACATGGAATCTAAAAATATGGATACAAATGAGCTGATCTACAAATGAAATAAAATGCAGATCTACAAATGAAATAAGCTGCAGAAAATAAACTTATGGCTACTGGGGGTAAGTGGGAGAGGGGATAAATCTGAAGACTGGAATTGACCTATACACACTACCATATATAAAATAGGTAACTAATAGGGCCCTCCTGTACAGCACTGGGAATTCTATTCAATACTCTGTAATGGCCTATATGGGAAAAGAATCTAAAAAAGAGTGGATGTATGTATAGGCTGAGCTATTTAAAACTCTAAAAGATGATGCTGTTAAAGTACCACACTCAATATATCACCAAATTTGGAAAACTTAGCAGTGGTCACAGGACTGGAAAAGATCAGCTTTCATTCCAAACGCAAAGAAGGGCAAAACCAAAGAATGCTCAACTACTGTGCAATTGCACTCGTTTCTCATGCTAGTCAAGTTCTTCTCAAAATCCTTCAAGCTAGGTTTCAGCAGCACATGAACTGAGAACTTCCAGATGTACTAGCTTCATTTAGAGAAGGCAGAGGAACAAGAGCGCAAACTTCCAACATTCCCTGGATCATAGAGAAAGCAAGGGGATTCCAGAAAAACATCTTCTTCTGCTTCATTGACTACATGAAAGCCTTTGTGTGGATCACAACAAACAGTGGAAAACTCTTAAGAGAGATGAGAATACCAGACCACCTTACCTGCCTCCTGAGAAATCTGTATGCTAGCCAAGAAACACCAGTTAAAATCTCACATGGAACAACGGACTGGTTCAAAATTGGGAAAGGAATATGACAGGGCTGTATATTGTTACCTTATTTAACTTACATACAGAGTATGTCCTATGAAATACTGGGCTGGATGAATCACAAGCTGGAATCAAGATTGCCAGGAGAAATATCAACAACCTCAGATATGCAGATGATACCACTCTAATGGCAGAAAGCAAAGAGGAACTAAAGAGCCTCTTGATGAAGGTGAAAGAGGAGAGTGAAAAAGCTGGCTAAAACTCAACATTCAAAAAACAAAGATCATGGCATCCCATCCCCATCCCTTCATGGCAAATAAAAGGAGAAAAAGCAGAAACAGTGACAGATTTTCTTTTCTTGGGCTCCAAAATCACTGTGCATAGTGATTGCAGTCATGAAAATAAAAGATGCTTGCTCCTTGGAAGGAAAACTATGACAAAACAAGACATCGTATTAAAAAGCAGAGACCTCACTTTGCTGACAATGGTCTGTATACTAAAAGCATGGTTTTTCCAGTAGTGATATATAGATGTGAGAGTTGGACCACTAAGAAGACTGAGCACCGAAGAATAGATGCTTTCAAATTGTGGTGCTCGAGAAGACTCTTGAGAGTCCCATGGACTGCAAGCAGATCAAACCAGTCAATTCTAAAGAAAATCAACACTTAATATTCATTGGAAGGACTGATGCTGAAACTGAAGCTCCAATAAGTTGGCCACCTGATGCAAAGAGCCGAGTCACTGGAAAAGACCTTGATGCTGGGAAAGACTGAGCGCAGGAGAAGAAGGTGATAAGAGAGAATGAGATGGTTGGATGGCTTCACTGACTCATTGGACATGAGTGTGAATAAACTCTGGGAGACAGTGAAGGACAGGGAAGCCTGGTGTGCTGCAGTCCACGGGGGTCACAAAGAGTTGCACAAGACTTAGCTACTAAACAACAAAACAACATACCAGATTCACTACACTGTATATCTGAAACTAATACAACATTGTAAATCAATTATACTCCAATAAAAATGAAAATAATATTCATCACTTTATTAGTCCCTTTGAGCATTTTCCCACATTTATCAGATATTTATATTTATGTTTGGACTGCAAGGAGAACAAACCAGTCAATCCTAAAGGAAATCAACCCTGAATATTCATTGGAAGGACTGATGCTGAACCTGAAACTCCAATACTTTGGCCATCTGATGCAAAGAGCCGGCTCATTGGAAAAGATCCGGATGCTGGGAAAGATTGAAGGCAGGAGGAGAAGGGGACGACAGAGGATGAGATGACTGGATGGCATCACTGACTCGATGGACATGAGTTTGAGCAAACTCCAGGAATTGGTGAAGGACAGGGAAGCCTGGGGTCGCAAAGAGTCGGACACGACCGAACAACTGAACAACAACAGCAACATGAATTGATGTAATGTCTTTGCATTTTCTCTTATTGGGTTGTTTATTTTTTCTATTTATTGAGTCTAAGGCTTTCCATATGTTAAAAAGATTAATGCCCTTCATAAAATGCAAATATTTTCCCACTTTCCTTTGATAAAATGCTGATGTTGTTTTTTCTTGTCATGCAGAAATGCTTAGCTTCTACTCCTCAGTCTTTTTCTTGATAGGTTCTGGGTTCAGGGAAGGTCAGCCAACTTCCTCAATTGCCGTCAGATCTCCCTGGGCTCCTCGAGGTCTGAGCACTAGCAAGAAAGCTCACACAGACAAAACAGGGCACTGCCTTGCACTGCCCCACTTGCAGTTAGAAGATCCTTCACATCTGACGGAGCCTTGCCTTTCCTCTCAAGTCCTCACTCTAGGGTGTACTAGGAGAAGGGTACCATCCCTGAGGAAAATTTGATTCTGACTCTGAATTCACTGGGAGTAGCTCTCTCTCTCTTCTGGGCTCTTTGTCCTCCCGGAATGTCGAGGCAGACAGAATATGATGAAAATTTTCGGTTCTTTTAGACCACCCAGTGAAGTCACTGGTGAATTCCTGACCCACAAAACCTGTGTGAAATAATAAATGTGGTTGTTGCTGTTCTAAGTGGCTAAATTTGGGGGTAATTTGTTACATAGCAGTTGAAACTAATACCTAAGAGAGGGGCTATTTGGATTAAATGGTGAGCAGCCCTCACAGATGAGCCTGAATCTTAAAAGGGAATCACAAGGGCAATCATCTCTGCCCTGCCTGAGGGCTAAGATTCAGGGGGTTTTCAGTTGTTCTCTGGTTTTCATGATTCCCTTTAGCCTTTTTTCTCTCTGTGCTCCATCCATACCGCCCAGGCCCTAACCTGAGACACTGCATTCTTTAGCTGCATCTCCTTAAGCTTAATCTTCTACGCACGGCCAAATAATGTCAAATCTTACAAGGAAGAAAGAAAAGCCTGCAACCGGTTTATTAATAAATTAGCCCTATTGAAGCCTAGAGCCTATCAACAGCTGTGTTTGATATCAGCTCTTCATTAGAATGCTAATCATTAGTGTCAAGATTTGCCTGATTTTGTTAACATTAACGAGAGGGAACGTTTTGATCCGAACGTCACACTGAAAAGACTGTGGAAGGATCACAGGATGCAGGAAAGCACCCAGAAAGAGTTTGGGCCCCGTTCTCCTGTCTCTAGGCAGATGTTTTAACTATGTTTGAATACATCCAGAATGAGAGCCTTGCACAATATCCTTTGGTAGCAAATTCTGCTTTCTACTTTTTGTTTAATCCTAATCATCAAGTAAGTCCCTCTCCATCCCACGAACATTTCCAGGGCTTTCATTTCAGCTCCTTTTCTCTTGCTTCATCTTCTGAGAACATGAAGAATGAATGTTAAGAGCTCTCTTCAGAGAAGGCCTGCGATGTGTTCACAGAGAGTAATTAACCCGCAGCTCAGCCATCTCATCTGCAGACTCAGGAGCTCCAGGGCCTCTGCGCTCCCCTCACGGGGTTGTTCCCGAGCCCCATGGAGGAACCTCCCTGACAGCTCCCTCCCCTCCAAGCTGAGGTGCCTCGGGAATGCAGTCGTGGCCCAGCGCAGAGTATAAAAATGATCAGCTCCCATTTCTGCCTCCTTTATTGGGTCATGATGTTTAGCCTAGAACTTATTTTCACAGTTTCAGACCACAGATATGTTAGAGGTATAGCTGTGACTTTTGTTCCACCCCCGAATTTTACAGCGGAGGCAATTATGGCCCAAGGAGGCCTGTCAAGGCCACAGAGGGGACAACAATGGCTGCACCGGGTCCAGGACCCAGGGAGCCCGACTTCCCGGCATGTGCTCTTCTGGTCTCTGCGGCTCAGGGTGGCTTCACCTGGGTGGGTCCTCCCCCCGGTGCCGGGTCTGTACCCTCTTAGTCCCACAGCGGGCCTTTGCAGCTGGCCCTGACCACGATCTCCACCGCAGCACTGTTTGGCACAGTGAAGATGGAAAAAACCAAGTCCTCTCTGCCATGGGCTATTCTGAGGCTGCTAAAAAGCATGAGTAAGATCTAAATGTGCTGCGAGGGAGTGAACTACAAGATATATTATTCAGTGGGAAACAGACCAGCACCAACCTTCAGAACAACACATGGAGTATACGATTCCACATGTATTTGGAAAGCGTATACACACATATGACACTGCCCAGAAATTTCTAGAAAGATGCACTAAAACTCTTCACAACAGGATGAGGTTCATGGTAAAGACTTTTACTTTTCATTATACCCTTTAGCACTGTTTGAATTTTTAACATGTGGCTTTATTACTTTTATAATAAAAATAGCATAAATGTTTAAAATGTTAATGCTGAGGACTCTCACTTTTCACTTGTCACACACTTCTAGTGTTCGACTTTTTCAACCACCATATATTACTGGTGTAATTATGAAAAAGGTGTCAAAAATAAACATAATGCTCCGCATCTGATTGCTGGTTCTACAGTAATGCTTTCAGGGCACAGGCCACAGAGCCGGTACACTCTGGACAGGAGAGATCCAGTTGTCACGTGGCGGGGTTTTCTCCCATGGTGCATGGTGTGTGTGTGTGTTTGTGTAGGATGTGACTGGAGTTGTTGGAGGTGGTTTTTGGTGGTCACCATGACTAAAAAAAGTGGCTACTGATACCTAGGACCCTGGAGTCAGGGGTGGTAACAACACCCATCCAAAATGCCAGTGGAGCCCTGCCAAGAAACACTGGTGGAATATTGAAACATAGAGTTTTAAAATATATCTATTTTCTCATTGAAACTGCACATCCCCTTTGGGGTTAAAAAAAAAAATCAGTATCACTTCCTGTTGACAGAGGGGAAATCTTCAGAATATAGGCTATCCAAATACCTCAGAAAGGAAGTGTTCTAGGAGGAAGACAGACGCACGTAGAGACAGTATTGTACCTAGCAACCGAGAGGCTGTTTGTTCATATAAGCTCTTTAGGCCTGTTATCTCTCCTACCATGGTTAATAGGGTGGCATATCCCTGTTTTACAGAAGAGCAAACTGAAGCCTGGAGATCAGACCACCAGCCCCAGGGAAGCTGGCTAGTAAACAGCTCAGCTCAAGCCCAGTCTGCTCTTCCAAAGCCCTGGCTCCTTGAACTTCCCCTTGTGGCCTCCCTCACTGCCGTGCGAGGAGACCAGGTGGCACCTGGAAGCAATTTCTCCTCTGGTTCCACCCCCGCAGGACTCATGCTACTTTGGTAGGAAATTCACAGTGGGAAATTAACCTCTGTCTGCAAGGGCCAATTATACAGTCTAGAAGAAAAAGAGCAATGTGGGCCTGGGCCCAGGCAAAACACTGGCTCCCCCTCCCTTCGCCACTGCCTGTGGAGGCGGCTGGGAGGAGCAGGGAAGGGGGCAGGGAAACCCCCACTCCAGTTTGAGAAAATAGTTGTGCTTGATTATCCAGTAATACCAAGCTATAAAGTTGGGACAACTATGGATTTTCCCTAAATTTGAAAAATTGTGAGCCATTAATGTCTCACTCTTAAACCAGGTCCATTCAAAAGGAATTTAATTCTTTGTGCCTTCCGGTGAGCAGGAGTTAAGATTCACTGCAGACTTCTCTTAGGAAAACAATAGGAATTCAGGCCTACAAAAACCTGCTGGAAAGAGGGAGAGACTAGGAAGAAAGAGCAGCTTTTTAGAGGATTTCTTCCCACCATTCCAATGACTGGCCTCTCTACCACTGTGTTCTCTGATGTAGGCACAAGGATTTTTTCCTTACTGCAGTATTTTATACTTTGGCCAGTCCTCATATCCTTGAGATTCATCTCGGGTATCAGTCTTCCAGGAAGCCTTTCCTGATCACCCCAGGCTGGTTTGCATGCGTGCTAAGTTGCTTCAGTTGTGTCCAGCTCTTTGTGACCCCACGGACTGTAGCCCGCCAGGCTTCTCTGTCCACAGGATTCTCCAGGCAAGAATACTGGAGTGGGCTTCCATGCCCTTCTCCAGGGGATCTAACTGACTCAGGAATAGAACCCACATCTCTTAGGTCTCCTGCATTGGCAGGTGGGGTTTTTACTGCTTGCGTCACCTGGGAAGCCCAGGCTGGTTTAAGGTCCTGCGAGTCCCCACACTTCCCTCCTGTCCTGTATTCATCTCACTTGTCATGGGACTTTCTATCTGATTGGATTGTGTGGTTCTTTAGGGGAGAAAACATCTTTTCATCTCAGAATCCCAATGGCTTAGAACAGCCAAGGCATTCAGTTGGGTTCAACCTTACAGATTCTCGGTGGTACATAAACCTACTTCCTGCCAAAGTCAGCATCTGATGTGTCCTTGAGCAAGGAACTGGGCTTTAACTGGTGGATAAGAGAAAAGGCGAAGAGACGAAAGGAATACCGTGACCAAAAGCACAGAAGTATGAAAATATATGATTAAGAAATGGGGGTATAAGGAGCACAGCAAAATGGTGAAAAGCACCATTAAAAAAAAAAAATCAATCTGGAGAGGATATCCTAGCAACACCATTACTATCTATGTAATAGGTAATTTACTTAACTGTCTATCCCTTAGCTTTCTCATTATAAAACTTAGGTGTGTATAAAGGAATCACCACAGTGCCATGCATTCTGTGAATACTTGATGAATTGCAGTTTTAAATATATTATTCTGAAGGGGGAGTTATAATTCCCTTGTAGGATGATCTGAACCCTATTGCTTATTAGCAATTGTTTGCTTAGACGTACAGGATTTGATAAACAATCTGCATTATTCTTATTTTTATTCACTCAAGTCCTTCATTCACTCACTTTACAAACATTCGCTGAGCAGCTACTATTGGCAAGATGTAGTAATACACTGCAATAGCATCAGAGTAAGAAGAATTCCTAGGCATCAAAAAGTCCAAAATCTTGGAGGGGAGATGAAGCTTAGCACAAAGATAACAGTCTGAAGATGAGGCAGCATTATAGGTGGAGACACCAGCTTACAGAAAAGGAGGACTTGTGTCCTTCCCTGGCCACTGTAAAGAGTTTTCTTTTTATAATTGATTTTCAACAAATGAATTATGATTTTCATTATGTTTATTCTTTAGTTTTGTTGAACTTCTAGGATCAGTGGGTTTATAACAAATTTGGAAAAACTTCAGTAATTATTTCATCAATATTTCACAATCCTCATCTCGCTCCTATTGCTCCTTCTTTGATCCTAAAAACTTCTAATCAAATATTAAATGGACCCTAATTACATGTTGGATGGCTGGATGGCATCACTGACTCAATGGACATGAGTTTGAGTGAACTCCGGGAGATGGTGATGGACAGAGAGGCCTGGCGTGCTGTGATCATGGGGTCGCAAAGAGTTGGACAAGACTGAGTGACTGAACTGAACTTAACTGAATTACATGTTGTGGTACAGGAGGCAGGGATCAAGGCCATCCCCAAGAAAAAGAAATGCAAAAAAGACAAAATGGTTGTCTGATCACTGCAGATGGTGACTACAGCCATGAAATTAAAAGACGCTTGTTCCTTGGAAGAAAAGTTATGACCAACCCAGACAGCATATTATAAAGCAGAGACATTACTTTGCCAACAAAGGTCCGTCTAGTCAAGGCTATAGATTTTCCAGTAGTCATGTATGGATGTGAGATTTAGACTATAAAGAAAGCTGAGCACTGAAGAATTGATGCTTTTGAACTGTGGTGTTGGAGAAGACTCTTGAGAGTCCCGTGGACTGCAAAGGAGATCCAACCAGTCCGTCATAAAGGAAATCAATCCTGAATATTCATTGGAATGACTGATGCTGAAGCTGAAACTCCAATACTTTGGCCACCTGATGCAAAGAACCAACTCATCTGAAAAGACTCTGATGCTGGGAAACATTGAAGGAAGGAGGAAAGGAGGACAACAGATGAGATGGCTGGATGGCATCACAGACTCAATGGACATGACTCTGAGTAAACTCCAGGAGTTGGTGATAGACAGGGAGGCCTGGTATGCTGTAGTCCATGGGGTCGCAAAGAGTCGGATATGACTGAGGGACTGAACTGGACTGAATTACATGTTGAACCACTTGATATTGTCCCACAGGTTAGTGAGATTCTATTCATTTGTTCTGTCTTTTTTTTCTTGTCTTCCTCTGCTTCAGTGGGATAATTTTTATTTTTCTACATTCAGGTTAATGGATCTTTTCTTATACAGTATCTAATCTACTGTTAAATCCATCTGAAAATTTTCATTGCAAATATTCTAGTTTTCGATTCAAGAATTTCTATCTGGCTCCACTAACCTATTGAAATTCTCTATCTGTTCGTTCACATTCGTATTTTTAACTCCTTAAACATATTTATAGTAGCCATTTCAAAGTCCTTGTCTGCTAATTCTATCATCTTTGTAATTTCTATTTCTATCAACTTACTTTTCTCTTGGGCTTCCCTCGTGGCTCAGTGGTAAAGAATCCTCCTGCCATGCAGGAGATATGGGTTCGATGCCTGGGTTGGGAAGATCTCCTGGTGGAGGGCATGGCAACCCACTGCAATACTCTTGCCTGGAGAACCCCATGGATCGCCCTCCCATGCCTGGAGGGCTACAGTCCAGAAGATCATAAAGAGTGGACATGACTGAAGCGACCTGGCATGCCTGCACTCACTTTTCTCTTAGTTTTGGGTCCTGTATCTACCTCTTTTGCATATATAGAAATTTTTGATTGTACACTGCACAATACAGATGCTAGGATGTTCCGTGTCTGAATTTTTGTTGTCTTCCTTTAAAAAGTGTTGAGTTTTTATTTAGGTAGGCAGTTAATTTACTTGAGATTAGCTTGATCCTTTCAAAGCTTATTTGGGCTTCATTAAAATAGGCTTAAAGTAGACTGTATGTGTATATTAACACTATTCCTAAGGCATGGTCTTTTGGGGGTCTCAACAGAAAGCCTGGGATGTTTAACAAGGTCTCTCCACTCTGGATGCTTAGAACGTAAACATCTCTCAGCTTTGTGTGAGCTTTAGCATGCAGCTGCCTGGTGGTTGTTTTATCCCCCGATAGCTGCTCTTTCCCCAGTAGATGCTCTTTGTCCAGCATTCTGGGATCTTTCCCTACATATGTGAAGCTTACTATGTGGCCAGAGACTCAGAAGGATGTCTATGTAAATTTCTCAACTCTCTCTTCTTACTACCCTGTCACACAAATCCAGACTTGTCAGTTGTCTCTAACTCAGTAAGAAAGCTGAAGTCTGTCTGACCTCTCCTCCCCTCTAAGTTTCAAAAAGTTTCTCTAAATTGAGAGCTGGGGCAACCACCAGCTCAAATGGTTTGTTTTATTTCTCTTGGAGACCATATTTTTGTGCTGCCTTTCGTCCAATATCTGAAAACAGTAATTTCATACATTTTGCCCATTTTCACAATTGTTTATGGTAGCACAGCTAGTCCAGTTCCAGTTACTCCATCAGGGCCAAGAGCAGAGGTGTGGAAAATGGGGAATTGGAATAGTTACTTGAAGAATAGGTAGGATTTGGACATAAGGCAATGAATGAGGAGTCTTATTTCAGGCAGAAGAAACAGCATGAGTAGCAAATATTTATTGAGCGCTTGCTGTGTGTTATGCACTGGGGGTTTTGTGATGAATAAGACAAATGCAGCCTTGCCCTAATGGAGTTTACAGCTTGTTCCAGTCTGTGTTCATTTCAACCATTCTCTGGATGCCTGCTCTGTGAAAGACTGCACTGGTACAGGAAGATAGTGTGAGAAGAATGAAACACAATTCTTGTCTTCAGGGAGCTCACAGTATTTGCAAGGAGAGAGATAAATAGTTACTTTCAACATAAAGTAGTGAGTGAGATGACAGTGTTATGCCTGAGGTGCTATGGGAGGAGAGACACAGACTTTTAGGTCTAGCTTCCTTTATGATATACGCACTGTGTCTTCAAGAAAGAGTAAGCGTTAACTAGGGATAGAAGGAGTGGAGGGAGGCTTTCTAAGCAATGGCAACAAAGGCAATAGAGACACAGGTACCTACAGGAAGCCGCAGGCATCTCAGTGTGACCGTGTGAGATGAGACGGGAGAAGCCAAACAGACCTTGAGAGGGCTTGTGGGTCAGGTGAAGGGCTTAGATTTTGCCCTGATGGCAATGGGGAAGCCAAGGAAAGCTTTCAAGCAAAGGAGAGATACCCTGAAAACTCCGTGACTGAGCTGGCAGGAAACGTACTGAATATTCAAGGCATTAATGGGACTAAGAGCTGTGAGAATTTAACTCTCTTCCACCAGGAATTTGAAGGACCTCTGTGTAAGAGGACTTCCCTAGTGGTTCAGATGGTAAAGCATCTGCCTACAATGCAGGAGACCTGGGTTCGATCCCTGGGTTGGGAAGATCCCCTGGAGAAGGAAATGGCACCCCATTCCAGTAATCTTGCCTAGAAAATTCCACAGACGGAGGAACCTGGTAGGCTACAGTCCATGGGGTCGCAAAGAGCCGGACATGACTGAGCGACTTCACTTTCACTTTTTTGTTTAAGAGTCATTTGGATAAAAGATAAAACAAAACAGTAGCAGATGCTTACAAACAAATCCTATGGGGAGGAAATCTTGTCAACAGAGATGCAGAAAAGCAAGAATGGCAGCTGGTGAAGACAGGTCTCCGCAGGAAGGTGATGCGTGTGTGCATTGTGCTAAACTGCTTCAGCCGTGTCTGACTCTCTGTGACGCTGTGGACTGTTCTCTGTCCATGGGATTCTCCAGGCAAGAACACTGGAGTGGGTTGCCATGCCCTCCTCCAGGGGATCTTCCCAACCCAGGGATCAAACCAGAGTCTCTTACATCTCCTGCATCGGCAGGCAGGTTCTTTAGCACCACCAGGAAGGTGATAGGAGGGGAAGAATAATAAAATTTTAGGGCTGTAATGCTTCCTGAAAGACATTCTGTTCTTCACTTAATTTCATAACTCACACTGGAGACAACTGAGACCTGGAGATATAAGCAGCAGAATGGAGTAACAAAAAGAGCTTTGGGGCTTTTTAGGCTGATCTGAGCTTGAGTCCTGACTTGGTCAGTTCTTGCCTGGAGAATCCCAGGGGCGGCAGAGCCTGGTGGGCTGCCGTCTATGGGGTCGCACAGAGTTGGACACGACTGAAGCGACTTAGCAGCAGCAGCAGCTGTGACCTTGGGCAAATCACCTAATCTTTCCGAGTTTAGTCTCTTCATCTATAAACTGAAGAATAACAAAATCCACTTCTCTTGACTGAGTAAGACCTTATGAAATCCCTGGTGTGGTTCCCCCTGAGAGTAAACTGACCTTGTTCATGTGGGATCATCGATTCCTCAGGCATTCAGCTGCTCAACTAATTTACATGGAGAGTAGAGTCCGCAAGGAGGAAAGTTTCCTTTGGGACAGCCTCAGGAACTTCAGGGATGACAGTGGATTAAAGATAGCTGCAAATTCTTTGTCACTAACCTCATTTCAGCAAGTGGGGTTTATTTTCTCTCCCTTGAATCTTGGCTGGCCCTGGGACTACTTAACCAACTGAAATAGCCATCACAGGGAGTGGGACACTGTGCTCATCCTGAGCCTAGACCTTAAGAGAACCAGTAGCTTCTGCTTCCTTCCTACTGAATATTTTCTCTTGAGATCCAGCCATCATGAAAGAAGTCTAAGCTAGCCAAGGGGAAAGACCATTTGGGGAAGAGAGAGACGCCAGCCTCCCAGCTGACTCTGTCAAGGCACCGGACATGGGGGCACAGCCATTCTGGCTTTTCTGGCCCCCAGCTGACCATAGCCTCACGAGCACCCTGGGCAGGACTCACAAAGCTGCTCAGCCAGCCGTGTGAAAAATAACACCTGGCTATTTTTCTAAGTCGCTGAGTTTTGTGTAGTTTATTATACAGCAAAGGACCCCCTGCAGAAATAGGGAGGTTAGCTTTCCTGCCTGAGCCCGGGGTCAGGTCTGAGCCTTTCTGGGAAGCTGAAGGAATATTACATTCTGAACACCAGCAATGCTACGTTGGTGCCTCAGGGCCAAGCTTTAGCACAGAATTAGGGTGAGGGTCCGTCCTCCTCCTTCTCGAGGGAACAGAATGTTTATGATGCAGTGTGGGTGGTGTGGAAGTCTGAGGGCCTGCAGCTTTGGGACACCTTACAGCTAGGCCCCTCGGGTAGAAGAATGGTGCTGTGTGGACTCCAGCTTCAAGGCAAGAGGCATGGTGCCGCCTTCCTATGGGCTTGTGGGAAGAGAGAATGTTAACAAGGAGTGTGATGTAAAGGGACCAGAGCGGACTTCTTGTTGAGAACATGTGAGGCCCTTGGAGTCTCACAGAAAGTCCTGAGAAAAGACTAGGGGAGAGTTTTTCCCTCACAAGTCATCGAGGGAAAATCCAGAAAATTTGGATTACTACAATCAATGAGATTATAGGCCGAGGACGTCTGGGGACATCCAGGTTTTATATGTCAAGCTCCTTGCATAATATTTAGTCCATGGTAAATGCTCAATATCACCATCATTAGGCAGGAGCTTCCCAGGTGGCTCAAGGGTAAAGAATCTGCCTGCCAACGGAGGAGACACAGGAGACCCAGGTTCGATCCCTGGGTCTGAAGATTCCCTAGAGGAGAAAATGGCAACCCACGCCAGTCTTCTTGCCTCAGAAACTCCATGGACAGAGAAGCCTGGTGGGCTGCGGTCCATGAGCTCTCGAAGAGTCAGATATGACTGAGCATGCACGCATCATCATTAGGGAATTGGCTCTAATATCTAGAGTCATACAGCACATTAACATAGAGCCGTCCAGGACTTTCTCCTTGTGAGAACCTGCCCGTGCTGACGGCTCTGGGGCTATTTCAGAAGTAGCTGCAGTCATTTCCAAGAGTACCGAGCTTAGACTACTCTCTGGAGAGTCAGGCAAATCCTGTCGGGCTCCGAAAGTTTGCAAATGTAAGCCTTTGTTGTGGCACAGAAGATAATATTCTGACTCAAGGGGCTGTAAATCCATGGATCTTAAAGCAAATGTCACCTTTGTCTGCGGGACAGTTCAACAGAGGAAGCTGGAAAAAGAAAATGACTGTTAAAACCTTAACATCAAACTAAATATGGGCCATAGTTATAATTCAGGGGCTACCTCCAGAAAGAGCACAGGGTCCCTCAGTATGATGGCTGGAGGAGGAAGAAGTTCCACTATCAGCTCTCATCTTAATGGTGAGAAGAGGGACAGCCCTCAGCTTCAGCATGCAAGGCTGGTGTTATACTTTGTCTCCTGAAGTTTAGCTCCTGAAAAACTTGAGGGACCAATGGAATTCTCTAGGCTTTGAAAGAAAACAAAGAAAGAAAGTGAAATTGCTCAGTTGTGTCCGACTCTTTGTGACCCCATGGACTGTAGCCTGCCAGGCTCCTCCGTCCATGGGATTCTCCAGGCAAGAATACTGAAGTGGGTTGCCATTTCCTTCTCCAGGGGATCTTCCCAACTCAGGGATTGAACCTGGGTGTCCCACACTGCAGGCAGACTCTTTACCATCTGAGCCGCCAGGGAAGCCCTTCTAGGCTTTGAGGCAACAAGATAAAGATCTGAGTTAGCTTCCATATGGGCTGAATACTCGCATCCCCCCAAATTCCTAGGTCAAAGCCCTAACCTCCAGTATGATGGTGTTTGGAGGTAGGGTTTTGGGGAGGTAATTGGGTTTAGATCAGGTCATGTGGGTAGAACCCTCATGCTGAGATTAATGCCCTTGTAAGAAGAGAAAGACAGCAATCCCTCTCTCTGTGCACACACACTGAGGAAAGGCCTTGTGAGAATCCAGTGAGAAGGCGGCTGTCAACAAGCCAGGAGGAGGGCCCTTACCAAAAACCAAATCTGCTGGAACCTTGATATTAGACTTCCTGCCTCCGGAACTGTGAGAAATAAATGTCTGTGTTTAAGCCACCCAGTCTATGATAGGCATTTTGTTATTAAAAGCCTGAACTAAGATAACATCTTTGCTCAGGGCTCAATGGAGCCCCACTCACGCTCCATGGCATAATAGAAAAGGCCCTGAAAGATGGAAAGCAAGCTGGAATTCTGGCTCAGACAGTTTCCAGCTGGGTGATACTGGGTGAATTATTTAACCTCTCGGATTTTCATTTTCTTTATCTTTGAAATGGGACTAAGAATAGTTGTTCTGTCTATCTTGCTTAGGAGTCAGGATCAAATGAGGCCATGAATGTAAAAGGACTTACAAACTATAGGGGTTATTTCTGGCTATGGCAGAGTAAGGATGTCGACAAGCTCTTTCCCCTCGAAAGGAGCTATAAAATTGAACAAAACTGACAAAATCACCATTTTAACACTCCGGAAATTGACGAAAATGATATATCAGTCTCACAGGTGCTTATGCTTAAGAAAACTAACTTCAAGAACAATGGGGTTCAGTGATGTCGTTGCTTTGTGTTCTTTGCATCTCCTCCAGCTCAGTCAGCACAGAGGTCCCGCCAGGGTAAGGCTGCATGAGGACTGGCAACCTGGCTGCTGAGTCTGAAGGGGCTCAGTTGATTTGGAGAAGTGGGTGGTGACTTAGGTTGGTGGCACTGTCAGTGGAATTATAATTGTAATTATAATCCTTGGCAGCAGGCAGGTAGGAAAGGCCAGTGGCTCTCCTAGCACTAGTCATGGTTGGGGCAAGCCTGTTCTTGGCTGAGATGTAAATGAAAGTGGAGTTCAGCATGGGCCCAAGCTATCTACATACCTCTGGTTGACCCCTGGTCAACCCTGAAGGTGTGTATAGGCATCGAAGACATGCAAAAGGATCAAATGGAAAGCAAAAGCCAGAACAGACTGTAAAAAGACCTGAACTTTGAATGTGCTCCTTGTCCACATACAGCTCCACTGGCAGAACACTTGGCTTGATGTGTTTGAGTACAATTTCTAGCCAGTCATTTGTTGGCCACTAAGCTATGCAGACTGGAGAAGGAAATGGCAACCCACTCCAGTGTTCTTGCCTTGAGAATCCCAGGGACAGGTGAGCCTGGCAGGCTGCCATCTATGGGGTCGCACAGAGTTGGACACGACTGAAGCGACGCAGCAGCAGCAGCAAGCTATGCAGATCTGCAGTAGGCAATGGCTACCCACCCCAGTATTCTTGACTGGAGAATTCCATGAACAGAGAAGCCTAGCAGGCTAGAGTCCATGGGGTCACAAAGAGTCGGATGTGACTGAGCAACTGAACACAAGCTATGCAGACAGAAGCTTAAAGGCAAGAATAAAAAAAAACAAAATAGACAAGTGATCAAATTGTGGGACTGAAAAGATTTCACTGATTCAACCTATGCACGTTCTATACAAAGAAAAAAACAAAAACAGAAAAAAAAGAGTAGTAACAACAGTCTTCATGAGGGAACATCAGAACCCAGAGTCGATACAATATAGTAACTAAAATATCCAGTTTTCAACAACAGAATTATAAGACAAAGTAACAGGACACTATAGCCTCTAACCAGAAACAAAAGCAGTAAATAGAAACTGAGAATGTCCCTAAATGTTGAAGCTAGCAGATAAATGGAGAAGGCAATGGCACCCTACTCCGGTACTCTTGCCTGGAGAATCCCAGGGACGGGGGAGCCTGGTGGGCTGCCGTCTATGGGGTCGCACAAAGTCGGACACGACTGAGCAACTTAGCAGCAGCAGCAGCTAATGTGAAAGTGAAGTCGCTCAGTTGTGCCCGACTCTTAGCGACCCCATGGACTGCAGCAGCAGCAGCAGCAGATAAATATTACAAAGCAGCTATTTAAAAAATGTTCAAAGAAGTAAATAAAACCAATAAAGTATGACAACAATTGACAAATAGACAATCTCAAGAGACAAAAATTTTAAAAAACAAAGGAAAATTCTCGAGTTGAAGCACAGTAACTGAAACAAAAATTCACTAGAACAGCTCGAGAGCAGACTCAAGATGGCAAAAGAAACATCAGTAACCTGGGAGATGAAGAGAAATTATCCAATGGAAAGAATAGGAAAACAAAAGTTTGAAGTAAAGTAAACAGAGCTTCAGAGACCTGTGGGATAACATTAAGCACACCAAGAGACATACACTAAGGGTCTCAGAAAGAGCAGACAGAGAGAAAAGGCAGAAAAACTACTTGGAGAAATAACAGGTGAAACTTCCCCAAACGGGATGAAGGACATTAATTTACATATCTGAGAAACTCAATGAACCCCTGATAAGATAAATGCAAAGAGAGTCAAACACAGACACATGACAGCCAAACTGTTAAAGAGAAAATCCTGAAAACTATAAGAGAAAAACGACTCTTTTTTTTTTTCATAGCAGAACACCAATACAATTAGTAGCTAACTTCTCATCTTAAATAACAGAAGATAGAAGAGCTGAAAGAAAAATAGCTGTCATCCAAGAATGCCATGTCAAACAAAACTTAACTAAAAAGCGAAGGCAAAATAAAGATGTTCCCAGATAAACAAAGATGGAGAGAATTCATTGCTAGAAGAGCTGTCTTAGGAAGTCTTTCAAGTTGAAAGGAAATGATATTGGATGTACTCAAATCCACAGGAAGAAATGAAGAACATTAGAAATGGAAAATAAGTTGCGTAACATGGCACCCCACTCCAGTACTCTTGCCTGGAAAATCCCATGGACAGAGGAGCCTGGTGGGCTGCAGTCCATGGGGTCACTAAGAGTCAGACACGACTGAGCAACTTCACTTTCACTTTTCACTTTCCTGCATTGGAGAAGGAAATGGCAACCCACTCCAGTGTTCTTGCCTGGAGAATCCCAGGGATGGGGGAGCCTGGTGGGCTGCCGTCTATGGGGTCACACAGAGTCGGACACGACTGAAGTGACTTAGCATAGCATAGCATAACATAAAAAATTATGCGTATTTTCTCATTTCTTCTCAACATTTCTTAAGAACAAAAGATTATGTACAGAAACACTGAATTTAGGTTATATGTATAGTATATATAATATACAATATATATATAATATGCTATATATACATGATATATGTACAATACAATGATATACATATACTGTATATTATATATATTAATAATGGCATCAGGAAGGAGAAAGCAATAGTCATCTTGCAGCAAAGTTTCTAGGTTTTACTGGAATTTAGTATTAATCTAAAGTGGATTATGATCATTTAAGCCACATAGGACAATACCTAGAGCAATCACTAACAAAACCCTTAAAATATGGTTAAAAATCAACAAAGGAATTCAAATGCTACACTAAAATTTTTTATTTAAACCCAAAACAGATGGTAGAGTGCATGCATGCTCAGTTGCTTCATCATATCTGACTTTGTGACGCGGTGGACTGCAGCCTGCCAGGCTCCTCTGTCCATGCAATTCTCTAGGTAAGAATACTGGAGTGGGTTGCCATGCCCTTCTCCAGAGGATCTTCTAGACCCAGAGATCGAACCCATGTCTGATGTGTCTCCTGCACTGCAGGTGGATTCTTTACTGCTGAGTTACTGTGGAAGCCCAGTAGAGTAGTGACAGAGAAATAAAGACAAAGGGCATATAGAAAAGAGCTAACAAAGTGACAGATATAAATTGAATAATATCAATAGAGCTATTAAGTGTGACTGGTCTAAAAGATCCAATTAAAAGGCAGATATTGTCAGACCAGATAAAAAGCAATATCTAATTATACACTATCTAAAGAAGACATACCTTAGATTGTAAGACACAAACAAGTTGAGAGTAAAGGAATGAGAAAGATTTATCATAAAAGCATCAACTGTAAAAAAGCTGGATTGGTCCGATAATATCAGATAAAATATATCCAGGACATGAAATGTTTCTAGAAACAGAGAGTCAGTCTACTAGGAAAACATGACAGTTATAAATGAGTATGTGTTTAATGACTCAAAATTCATGAAAAAAAAAAAAAACAAAACTGACAGAACTGAAAGAAAAAATAGACAATTTAACAACAATAACTGGAGATTTTAATACTCCTACTCTCAACATCTGATAGAAAAACTAGCCAGGAAATCAGTAAGGATATAGAAGACCTGATCACTCTATAACTAACCCAGTAGACGACAGAGGATGAGATGATTGGATGGCAACACTGACTCAATGGACATGAGTTTTGAGTGAACTCCGGGAGCTGGAGATGGACAGGGAGGCCTGGCGTGCTGCGGTCCATGGGGTCGCAAACAGTCGGACACGACTGAGTCACTGAACTATCTGAACTGAGACATGTATAGAACATTCTCTACCCAAGGCCTGCGGGACACACATACGTTCCTAGTGAATGTCGAAGACTCTGCCAGATAAGACCATATGTGAGGCCACAAGACAAATACCAATAAATACAGAGGGACTGCAATCATACAAGGTGTGCTTTTTGTTACCAGACATTATAAATCAAGAACATAAAGAAACATGAGGCTTCTTCATCCCTCTCCTGATTTAGTAAAGCATGGCGTGCAGTAACCAGAGGATAGCCAGCCCCCTCTCAGGAAAGGGGATACTTTCCAAGGAAGTCAGAACACTGTTCTGATTCTCCTTTTCCTTCCCTAATTATTAATAATCTATATCTCTCAACTCAATTAGAAGTTGCAACCCCAAGAAAATAAATGGCACCATATCTATTGGGAGAACTTTAAATAGGCTGATGTTCAATGTCAGAAACCATAAAAATGGAGGATTCACTTACATTACCCTGAACACTCAAAGGATAGTTACAGCACACACAGGTCTAGAAGTGGTGCTCTGAGCAGTACTCAGAAGTCTAACTCACACTCAGGGAAGTACAGGGCAGGGTTAGTGACTGAACTCCTAACCCAGATCAGGTATTACATTGACTCTTTACCAAACACTATGAGAGAGCCATGATTCTCATTTTACAGATTAGAGAACCAGGGCTCAGAGATGTTTATTCAAAGCCACATGAGATGCATATGGCTTGAGATGTGGATTTACCAAAGGTGGATATATGGCCCAGGCCTTGAGCCCTACATTAAGGGGAAACTTGGCTGTCTTTTGTTACAGAAAATAGAGTTGCAGGGAATTCAATACAAAGACACAAATGAACCACTGAGGGCTTTTTTTTTTTTTAGAACCTTAACAATGAGTTCTTCAGTGATATTTGAATGATTTTACTTGATTGGAGCACTGAAGTATCTGATGACACATTGTAATACAATGGGTAGAGAGGGTGTGTCCTGGGAAGAGGGGAAGATAGTACTTTTATTATTTTCATTCTACTGAGAAGAAAACCAAAGCTGAGAGACCACATAAAGTGACTTGGCCAGTGTGACAAAGCTAAGTAGGAGCTAAGCGGGGGCTAGAACCCAGGCATCCTGGATCCTTGTGAGGGAGGAAAGAACAGCTGTATTGTGCAACGGGGCACAATAACTGAGAAAGTGCAAGCTGTCTGCAGGCATGGAAAAGGTCATCTGGCCACTGACGGAAGCATGCTGAAACCTACCATGTAGTTGGGAGTCAGGGAGGTCCCTCCAGAGGGCAGAGGGCTATTGAATAGCCTGTGCGCTCCCTGTTCCTTTCTAGGGGCGCTCAGGAAAGGGGATGTCTCCGTCCCAAGTGAACTGAAGTATGTATGGGAGGAGGATGCCCCCTCACAACTCACCCCTCCACCCACACAGCTCATAACCCCTTTCTCTTCCCAAACAATAGCCATCATCCCTACACCCTCTCCCGTACTCTGCCAAGCCCCCTTCCCCTGCCCCAGAGAGCAGCGAGAAGGTGCTTTTTAGTCATGACTGTACACTGCACAATTTGCACAGGCCCCCCTTTCTTGTGTTCTCCCCAAGTTCTGCCCCAGATCCCGTCCTGACTTGCTGTGTTGAGTTCTACCAGGCATCGCTTAGCAGTGCGCCGCGCCACTGGGTTTAAAACAGCAGGGGCCTCGAGAGTTTTAGACCTGCAGCTCTTGCTGGGTGAATGGGATTTTTATGAGGCCTCTGCAATCAGTCTTGCATACAGGGTGCTAAAGATTTTTTATGGCTGGCTGGGATTTGTTGGAAGCGCCAAGCTGGAACGTGATGGAGTTCCCCATTAGAGAATGTCCCCAGGAAAGCGGGCGTGCATGGTTCCCCGGTACTCGGAGGTGTCAGAGAGCTGGTTTTATGGAAAGCAATTTCCTCACTAAAGAAAAAATATGCTCCAGAGACAGAGCGATTTCAGCACCAGGGCGCTGCCACCCTGGGTTTAACAGGCTTCCTTAGCAGCCGGGTTCTGGTGATTGCAAAGACAAATGGGTCCTGCTCGCTCTGGCTGCCAGAAAACTTTTCTTCTCTTTCATTCTTTAAAAACACGCATTTTGAAATAAAATAATAAAAAGTTTGAAAAATGAGTGGTAATGACATCATCCACTCAGTACTATTGTTAACATTCTCTTATGCATACCCATCTGTACTGATGGATTTGTGACATAGTTTGGACATAGCTATGATATGGTCTTAAAACTTTTGTTTCACATTTTTATGATAAACATTTGAAGTCATGAAAATTGCTTTGTGGACTTCATTTTAAGTAACTTTATAATATTCCATTAGGTTGATATACCGTAAATGGTAGTTCTATTTTCCATATTGGATATGGAGCTGATTTCTGGGTTTTTATTATAAATAATGACATTATGAACATCTGGTAACGTAATGCTTTGCTTATATTTCCTAGGAATTCTTTGGAATAGGTTTCTAAAAGAATTACTGGATTGAGGGATGCCACATTTTAAAATGGCCTGATACATATGGGCAACTTGCTTTTCATAAAGGTGTTACACTTCTAACCACCTTACACAAGAATGCCTCGGTTACTACACTCTTCCCAACACTGCGATCTTTAATTTTTAACATGTCTACTAATTTGCAAAGTTCAAAATGCCATCTCGTTGTATTTTAATTTGCATTTTGGATTAATAGTAAGGTTGAACATTCTACCCATCTGTGTGTCATCTGTTTGCATTTCTTTTGCTTTATGAGGGTCTTAGTGCTTTCCTGTTTACTACAGAATAAAAGGCTGCCATATTTGCTACAAAAAGACCATTTTTTAACAGATTTGTTATTCCTGGCAAACATTTTAAGCAAAACCTAAAATGGACACATGTGGGTTTCCAGTTACTTATGCTATAGAATGGTCACTCCAAGAATGTCCAGGTCCTACCCTGTGGTGTGTATATTGGGGTGTGGGTGGTATTTACGCTTTAGCTAGGTAGAAAGGGGTACCCAGGCAGGGCCCAAATCTAGCTCAATCAAGTATTGGATTCTTTTCACTAGCCTGACCCTGCATGTCCAGATCTTGGGGAGATGGAAATGAGTAAGACGCAGCCCCTTAATGAGCGTGCAGCCTACTTGGAAACTGAACAAATACATCCTCAAGGAGAGTCCAAGGCAGGGGGTCATAAATGCCCTGTCTTAGGGGTTTGACACCAGCACCGGAGATTCAAGTTCTTAAATCCTATGAAGTATCATGGTCAGTCCTTGGACCCAGGAATCCTGACTCCTAGGCTACAGGAGCATGTAATATTTTTGTTGAGGGGATCTTAGCAATCGTTTACTTGAACCTCTCTGTTTTACAGATCAGAGGCTCAGAGACTTGACCCGGGTCTATGGGGCAAGTCAGTGGCAGGGATGGTCTGAAATCCAAGTCTCCCCTTTCTTAGTTATGCTTTTTCTGAAGCACCTCAATTTGCTTACACACCACTGTCTCCTGGCTCTTGACTCACCTGCTTACTTTTTCATGATCCCTTTTATGTGCCAGGCACCGGGACGTGAAGTTAAAATTACTGTTTCTGCACCACAGAAATTCCCAGTCAGTGAGCAGGGGGATTTAGAGCAAGCACTTTGGGCTGCTGGGGATCAGAGGCAGCTTGGGGTGATCAAAGTAGACGTCCTCTTTTGACTCACGTTGTCCCAGGGAAGTTTCCCTCGGTCTGCCAGGTGATAGCACAGCATGGAAAGGCCAAGCACAGACCCCAGGAGAAAGCGCCACTACGGTGCCTTGCCCACAGTGGTTTGGAGAAAAGAACAGAAGCTTTACAGTTAGACTGTGTCCTTGACTAGCACCTTGGACAATGTACCTCTCCTTTCTGACCTTAGTCTTCTGACCTCTATACTGGGCCTCAGAGTTGTCCATGAGAAATGAAGAAAGCCCACAGTAGAATGTTTGACACATACCGTAGCTGTGCTCCCCTCCTTATTAAGCTCATCATTATTAAGGATGTGCTAATATTCTTTTTTTTAAACAATGTCTGCCCTGACTCTGAACAAGTATCAGATAATGCCTCATCTTCTGGCCTCTGCCTGGGGGGTTCATCACAGACGGGGCCAGCCGTGGGCTCTGCCCTGTGCTGCTCCTGAGAGGGTGCTGCCTGTGCCCCCTGGCTGTTCCTTTCTGGCTGAGCACTATTCTGACTGTAGGTCTCATTAGACTGACCCTGGGCCCCTGAATGATTCACTGAATCAGAATCACAGCTGTGTTCCTCTCATCTGCTAACAAAGCTCTTACATGGGAGGTTCTCACTCTCAGTTTCCAAACTTGTTTTGGCCTTGATGTGGCCATGGTTCCACAGGACTGGAAAAGGTCAGTTTTCAATCCAATCCCAAAGAAAGGCAATGACAAAGAATGTTCAAACTACCACACAATTGCACTCATTTCATACACTAGCAAAGTAATGATTAAAATTTTCTAAGCTAGGTTTCAACAGTCTGTGAGCTGAGAAATTCCAGATGTTCAAGCTGGATTTAGAAAAGGCAGAGGAACCAGAGATCAAATTGCCAATATCTGCTGGATCATAGAAAAAGCAAGAGAGTTCCAGAAAAACATCTAATTCTGCTTCATTGACTATGCCAAAGTCTTCGACTGTGTGAATCACAACAAACTGTGGAAAATTCTGAAAGAGATGGGAATACCAGACCACCTTACTGCCTCCTGAGAAATCTGTAAGCAGGTCATGAAGCAACAGAACTGGACATGGAACAACAGACTGGTTCCAAATCAGGAAAGGTGTACATCAAGGCTGTATTCTGTCACCCTGCTTATTTAACTTATATGCAGAGTACAGTGAGAAATGCCAGGCTGAATGAAGCAGAAGCTGGAATCAAGACTACCTGGAGAAATATAAATAACCTCAGATATGTAGATGACACCACCCTTATGGCAGAAAGCAAAGAGGAACTAAAGAACCTCTTGATAAAGGTGAAAGAGGAGAACGACAAAGCTGGCCTAGAACTCAACATTCAAAAAACTAAGATCATGGCATCTGGTCCCATCAGTTCATGGCAAGTAGATGGGGAAACAATGGAAACAGTGACAGATTTTATTTTCTTGGGGTCCAAAATCACTGCAGATGGTGACTGTAGCCATGAAATTAAAAGATGTTTGCTCCTTGGAAAAAAAGCTATGACAAATATAGACAACATATTAAAAAGCAGAGACATTACTTTGCCAACAAAGGTCCGTCTAGTCAAGGCTATGGTTTTTCCAGTGGTCATGTATGAATGTGACAGTTGGACCATAAAGAAAGCTGAGTGCCAAAGAATTGATGCTTTTGAACTGTGGTGTTAGAGAAGACTCTTGAGAGTCCCTTGGACTGCATGGAGAACAAACCATTCAATCCTAAAGGAAATCAGTCCTGAATATTCATTGGAAAGACTGATGCTGAAGCTCCAATACTTTGGCCATCTGATGGAAGAGCTGACTCATTAGAAAAGGCCCTGATGCTGGGAAAGATTGAAGGCAGGAGGAGAAGGGGATGACAGAGGATGAGATAGTTGGATGTTATCACCAACTTGGTGGACATGACTTTGAGTAAGCTCTGGGAGATGGTAAAGGACAGGGAAGCCTGGCGTGTTGCAGTCCAAGGGGTCACAAAGAGTCAGACATGACTGAGTGACTGAACCATAACAAATGGTGACGGTTAATTTTACGTGTCTACTGGACTGGTTCACGGGGTGCTCAGTATTTAGTTAAACATTACTTTGTGTGTGTGTGTGTGTGTATGAGGGATATCAGCATTTGAATCCACAGACTGAGTAAAGCAGATTGCCCTCCTCGGTATAGGTGTGTATGCACCATGCAATCCATTGAGGACTGGAATAGAAGAAGGTGGAGAAAGAGAGGAAGAGAAGATACACTCCCTCTGCCTGAGCTCGGACACTGGTCTTCTCCTGCCTCTAAAGTGAGAATTATGGGCTCCTGGTTCTCAGGCTGTGCACCTGGACAGGAACTGTACTACCAGTTTTTCTGGGTCTCCAGCTTGCAGATGGCAGATCAAGGACTTCTTAGCTTTCATAACTGCATTAGCCAATTCCTGTAATAAATCTCTTTATATACATCTATCCTGTTGCTTCTGTTTCTCTGGAGAACCTGACTAATACAGTCCTGTTTTGAGTGCCCATTCTGGTGACCTGACCAAGGCTCTCCTAGGCCAGTCCTGCCTAGCTTCTATGAGAACTTCTTCCAAGGCTAATTTCCCCATGGTCTTTGGCCTATGTGCCTAGATTTCTGAGCATGGGATCTGGGGCCAGATCCTCTGCCTGCACCCCTCTTCTTTCCCCAGGGGCCAGCTGCCCTGGCTAGGGTATGATCCCCCTTACTCAGCCCCTGCCCAGCCCCAGGGAGCTGGCTCAGTGCCCAAAGCCAATCTAACTTCATGGATTTGACAGAAACTCACAGTGAGAAATGAATATAATTTTGAAGGTAATCACAAGTGAAATCATCAGCATGATCACTAAGCATGGAGAAGAGAAGACAGTTCCTCCAAGAAAGGATCATCTTTTTAAAAAATTTTTATAGCCTTTAAAAAAATCCAGTGACCTGATTCGTCATTTTGATTTATGAAACCAAATTCTAATCAAAGTTGTTGACTCAATTTCTTTCCTTTTGAAGCAACTTATTTCTCCTTCTTACTTGGACAGTGACAACAGTCACAAAATTAAAAGACGTTTGCTTCTTGGAAGAAAAGCTATGACAAATCTAGATAGCGTATTAAAAAGCAGAGACATTACTTTGCCAAAAAAGGTCTGTATAGTCAAAGCTATGGTTTTTCCAGTAATCGTGTATGGACGTGAGAGCTGGACCAAAAAGAAGGCTGAGTGCCAAAGAATTGATGCTTTTGAACTGTGGTGTTAGAGAAGACTGTTGAGAGTCCCTTGTACTGCAAGGAGATCCAACCAGTTAATCCTAAAGGAAATAAGTCCTGAGTATTCATTGGAAGGACGGATGCTGAAGCTGAAACTCTAATACTGTGGCCACCTGATGCAAAGAGCGCATCATGGGAAAAGAACCTGAGGCTGGGAAAGACTGAGGTCAGGAGGAGAAGGGGGTGACAGAAGATGAGATGGTTGGATGGCATCACCTACTCAATGGACATGAGTTTGAGCAAACTCCAGGAGATAGTGAAGGACAGGGAAGCCTGTCATGCTGCAGTCTGTGGTTGCAAACAGTTGGACATGACTGAGCAACAGAACAATAACAACCTCTCCTTGAGAAGGGTCTCCAGCTAATTTCCCACTTTCAGGTATTCATGTCTGTATAAAAGTTGGCAGGCAGTAGCCCAGTGGCCTGCTGAAGCCCTCCTGACAAATGGGAACCCGAGTCACTAACCTTCGGAGGAGCATGGATGAGCACAGGTTCAATGCATAGAAATAAAGAGAAATGGGATAGGGAGAATGCAACTGAATTCCATCAGCACAATTTTCAGATTTTTGACTCACAGAGACCCAGAGAAGCCACCATCAGGGTCACCCCTAACTTTAACCCCTATGTATCAGCTTACCCCTGATGGTCGCCTCCCATCAGAAGACTTTCTCCCCTGGTGGGATCAGGTTTTCCAAGCCAGGATCCTACAACAGTTCAGTTCAGTTGCTCAATCATGTCCAACTCTTTGAGACCCCATGGAGTGCAGCATGCCAGGCTTCTCTGTCCTTCACCATCTCCTGGAGGTTACTCAAACTCATGTCCATCAAGTAGGTGATGCCATCCAACCATCTTATTCTCTGTCATCCCCTCCTCCTCCTGCCTTCAATCTTTCCCAGCATCAGGGTCTTTTCCAATGAGTCAGTTCTTCACATCAGGTGGCCAAAGTATTGGAGCTTCAGCATCAGTCCTTCCAATGAATATTCAGAACTGATTTCCTTTAGGATTGACTCGTTTGTTCTCCTTGCAGTCCAAGGGACTCTCTATAGTCTTCTCCAACACCACAGTTCAAAAGCATCAATTCTTTGGCACTCAGCTTTCTTTATAGTCCAACTCTCACATCCATACATGACTACTGGAAAAAACGTAGCTTTGAATATAAAGACCTGTGTTGGCAAAGTAATGTCTCTGCTTTTTAATATGCTGTTTAAGTTGGTCATACCTTTTCCTTATTTCAAAATTAAATTGAAGAAAGTAGGGAAAACCACGAGACCATTCAGGTATGACCTAAATCAAAACCCTTATACAGTGGAAGTGACAAACAGATTCAAGGGATTAGATCTGATAGACAGAGCTCCTGAAGAACTACGGATGGAGGTTCGTGACACTGTATAGGAGGCAGTGATCAAGACCATCCCCAAGAAAAAGAAACACAAAAAGGCAGAATGGTTGTCTGTGGAGGCCTTACAAATAGCTGAGAAAAGATGAGAAGCTAAAGGCAAAGGAGAAAGGAAAGACATATCCATTTGAATGCAGAGTCTCAAAGAATAGCAAGAGAGAGAAGAAAGCCTTCCTCAGTGATCAATGTAAAGAAATAGAGGAAAACAATAGAATGGCAGAGACTAGAGATCTCTTCAAGAAAATTAGAGATGCCAAGCGAATAGTTCATGCAAATATGGGCTCAATAAAGGACAGAAATGGCATGGACCTAACAGTAGAAGATATGAAGAAGAGGTGGCAAGAATACACAGAACTATACAAAAAAGATCTTCATGGCCCCGATAACCACGATGGTGTGATCACTCATCTAGACCCTGATGACTCTAGGTAACATCCTATCTTCAAATGTCCCCGCCTTAGCGGGGCCCTCCCCAGGCAGAATCAACATCCCTGTGTCTGCAGTGTTTATCAGACTTGTGTTGTGGTTATTTTCCTGATGATTCCTTCCCCACCCACCCCTCTGCTGATCCCCCTGGGACAGGCAGGCCCAGGGCCCGTGTCTTTCTGCTTGCCCTGTTGGTGCAGGTCTGGTGCAGACTCCGAGGGGAAGTAACTGGAATCTAGTGCTTCCTCTGGAGGGATTGGTGGATCTCCTGAAAGGCTGGGTGGCCAAGATGTCAAGGCCAAATCAGCCTCACTGGGGCAGAGGGCTGTGATCAATTCATGTCATCTGCCAAGGGGGCCGGAGGAGGTCCTGCCCCCTGCATGATGTGCGTCTGCCATGCCAGATCAATTGCACCCTGCCAGTCACAGATGAGGAGACACCCCGAGGCTCCTCACCTCACTCCCAGCCACGACCCAAGCCTCAGTGGAGGTCCCAAGGCACCACATGATCCAGCTGCCCTGCCCATCTGGCCCCCCTGTTCGCTCTCAGACCCATCAGACTCCTACTCCCCGTCCCCCGGCCTCTGAGTCTCTGCACCGGTGTGTCCTCTGCTGGGAAATTTCTTTCCCATTTGACTCACCCCTCACTGCCCCTAACCCTTTGCTTAAGTGTCATCTCCTCAGTTACTTTTCTAACCACTCTATTTAAAATTGCAACCTCCCTCTCCACTGACCCCCCTACCTTATATTCTCGATTTCCCTCCTTCCTACCTTTTTCTCTATGGCCTTTTTTTTTTTACTACCTAGCATACTCTGACAGCCTCATTTACTTCTCTGTGCTTCGTATCCCCAGTGCCCAGCACAGTCCCTGGCACATGGTAGACAGTCCATACATATTTGTTGAATGAACTGATAGCAAAGAAGTGAGCGAGTCTGGAACTCATGCTCTGTACCATTTCCACATTATAATGAAAAGCTGCCCTTTGCTTCAGCATCTAGTTTAAATGTTATCTACACAATGCCAGAGCCGATTGGACTTGATGAGCCATTGGCAGCCGCTCTATTCTCTCCCACACAGCCCTCCAGCAATGCAGGAGGAAGTCTCCATCTCCCCAGTGGCACTGGCAAACGAGTGGGGGAGGCCACTGGAACTTTGGGATCCATTTATCTATTAATTTATTATCTAATTAAGGCCCACAATGGCAAAGCTATTTGTTCCAAAATGCCCTCAAACTAAACCCGTACAGCACACGTGCCTTCTAATCAATTAAAATGGTTCTCCTTAATGTCTGCCTTCAGCAGCCAATAACTGTTGAACACCCAGGTCCAGGGCAGAGAAATGCCTTGTTGCTTCATTAGGCCCCAAATGGTATAGTCAGCTGCACATTGGCCACCTTGGCTCTTCTTAGAGAGTGGGGGCAGCTGGATTGGGGGCCCGGTGATGAGTGAGTGAGCAAGACCCTTTTCAGGGAGAACTGCCTTTTATTTGTTGTTTGCAAATCAAGCCCACAGAGAAAGTGGGCTCTGGGAGATAAGAAGATGGGCAAAGGTGGGCAAGAGAGCCTTACTGCAGCCTTGGCCGAGTCCCATGACTTTTACAACCAGGAAGGCTAAGGGTGGCGGATCTGCAGAGGGCTCTCCAAGCAGCTAACTGCCCTCCCACACTTGAACCATACCCTGACCATCTCAGAGAGACTCTGACATCTGGACACTCTGAGGGACCGCACATCCTTTGACACATGAGCACACTGGCACACTCGTGCGTCCCACGACACACTCAGGCACACTCTGACCCTACACTTTTTCATGGTTTCACTCTCCAAGAGCTGTGTGATACTCCCAAGAAGCAGGGGGGGCCCCATTAGGATCAATTCATCCCTGTATCTCAGGCTCTGGCAGAGGGACACAGGGAATGTTTACTGAACAGAACCGAAATAAAAATACCTCATTAGACTGTGGGAGAAAATATATGTAAGAAGTTCAGTACGTGGCAATGATGCTCATGACCACAAACACTCGCTAAGTACTTCTGGCCAGGCAGGCACTAAATACTTCACACGTACTGATGCATGGAGTCCTCACAGCTACCATGAGAGGCCGGGACTCTTCCTACCAGCTCAGTAGAGAGATGATGCAGTGAGGCAGAGCTGGGATGGGAACTTGGGCAGTCTGGCTCCTGAGTCCTTGGTCTGAGCCACTACGATTGCAATGCCTTCAGTTGCACTGAGTGCTGCCAGGAACCACAGTAACTGCAAGAGCCTCTGCTGCCTACATAGGTATAAGGAACGCCAGTGGCCACCTCTTTCCATGTCGTGTGTGGATCATCACCATACGGGAAAAGCTACACTGCTGATTCCTTAAGAAAAGGAATGTGCGTATGTGTGTTCTAAGAGACATCGCTAGAGTTCCACTACCCCACAGTGCAAAAGCTATTCGATTAAAACAAAAGGTAAGAAAAATTTATACTGCAGCTTTCTAGTAAGGTATATTATGAGAAAGCACCAAAGAAAAGAGGAGAAAGAGTTCCATAACATTTGAAAGTCTGTTATGCATTGAGGGCTAGGTTCACTGCTGGAGATACTATGGTGAAAGGAAGAGACATGTCTCTTGCCCTCATGAGGCTTATGGCCTGGTGAGAAGATGACCAATACACACGCAATCAGAATGAATGACCACAGTGCTATAACAGGTGTAAATACACTGGACATCTGAGAAAGGACATCAAGGTATTAACTCAGATCAGCTGTCAGAAAAGACCTCTCTGAGAAGGTGACTGTTAGGTTTAGACCTAAAGAATGAGAGGGGCAAAAAAACGCCAGAGGGAGACAGAAGACGTTCCAAGCAGTGGAACAGCAAGTTTACAGGCCAAAGGCAAGATCAAGCTTGATGTGTCAGGAACCCGCAAGTGTGGCCAAGGCAGGGTAGGTGGAGAGGCAGGAAGGAGCCTGAATCACAGACGCTGGAGAGTCACGTTGACGGCGGCAGATGCTTTGGATTTTATTCTAGGCACGAAGGGAAGTCGTGGAAGGGCTTATGTGGGAATATAATAATGTTCTAATTTATATCTTCCAAAGATCTGCTGTGTGGGAGAGAAGAGTGGAAAAAGGGAGAAGAGTGAACAGGATACCCCAGTGGTTCAGGTGAGAGACCAAGGGGTCTTGAATTAATGAGCTTAGGGTTAGAGATAAACATGGACTGTGGACACAATTTTAGAGGTGGAACCAATAGGATTTGTGAATGATTTGGATATGCGAGTTGAAAGAAATGCAGGAAAAAAGGAGATTTCCAACTTGAGCAAGTGGGTGGATAGTGTCATTTACCGAGATGGGGAAGACTTTGGGGAGATACAGGATTTTGGGGGTCATGATTATGAATTCTGTTTTAGTTTTGCTAATTTGAGAAGCTCACTCACCACATATCCAACTAGAGATGTCAACAGACAGTCAGAGGTAGAAGTACGGAGTTTAGAGGAGAGACCTGGGCTGAAGATATGAATTTGGTTGCTATTTAAAGCATAGAAATGGATGAGCTTACCTTGAGAGTCAAGGTAGAAACTATTAAATGACAAGACAGATAAGGAAAGAGATAGCACTTACCAGGCCCAGGAAAAACTGCTGCTGCTGCTGCTGCTGCTGCTGCTGCTAAGTCGCTTCAGTCGTGTCCGACTCTGTGCGACCCCAGAGATGGTAGCCCACCAGGCTCCCCCGCCCCTGGGATTCTCCAGGCAAGAACACTGGAGTGGGTTGCCATCTCCTTCTCCAATGCATGAAAGTGAAAAGCGAAAGGGAAGTCACTCAGTTGTGTCTGACTCTTAGCGACCCCACGGACTGTAGCCTACCAGGCTCCTCCGTCCATGGGATTTTCCAGGCAAGAGTACTGGAGTGGGGTGCCATTGCCTTCTCCGAAGAAAAACTAGCTGAATGAAATTTCATTGTTAATATCACGTGCATAAGGGGTATGCACGTGGAGACTGCATTCAGCTGCCAGCCTCATACTGGGGGTCACCGAAAGACCCCAGGATGACTGAGGGGGGAGGTGCAAAGACCTGAGTTTGGATCCTTCCTTTCACTGTCACTTGCGTGAGCTTTCTCAGCCTCAGATGCTTCATCCGTAAAGGCCTGATCACACCACCTTCTACAGAGAGCTGTCATGAGGGTGACAGTGATGCGCCCAGCTGCACACATGGTTCCTGGCACAGAATAAATTCCCATTTATTCTTGGAACCCTTATTACTACCAAGCTGGATGACAAGAATGATGGGGGGATCAACGTCGCTCTGCTCTGTGCAGGGCAGACCAGTTGGCCAAATCTGGGCCCCCCACACTCAGAAAGTCACAGAGGGAAGCCCAGACCTCAGACACTGTGCGGAAGGGCTGAAGGAAGAGTCTAGATAAAAGAAGTTGAGGCTGGAAGAGGCGGAGCAGATGCAAAACTGGTCTCTGTGTTCATATCTCTGGAGGACTTTGCCAGAGATGAAGATCTGACCTTGCTTTGTGTGGTTCTAAAGGAGGCGATCAGAAGGGGCACCTTTAGCCAAACAAACTACTGTGAACAGTTAGTGGACACCAGGAAGAGTGCTCTAGACAAGGCACAAAAGATCTGTTTAGTGCTCAACATTTGGGTTTTAAAACAGGGAGAAATGTAAGAATGTGTATTTATATTTCCACAAAGAAATCCCGGGAGGATAACACATAAACTAAAACGCAGTCACCTACGGGAAGGGGATGAGCAGTGTTGTGAATTGGGTGGGAAGTTGGGAGGGGGAAGGGGTAAGAGAAAACCTTTTTATCATATACCATTTTATGCTGTTTGATTTTTGAACCACGTCAATGTATTTCATATTCACAAAGTTAAATGAGAAATATAACTGAAGCAAGAAAGCAGGCTAGAGCAAAAGTATCTATCCTTTGTCAGCTACTCAAACACAGGACCGGCTGCCTGGGGAGCAGGGCCAGCTTCGTGGGTGTGGGGGCCTGTGTGACCCCACAGGGCCCTGGGCTTAGGAGATCAGTGCTCAGCTGCTACTGCCTTAAAATTATTAACCATCTCTGCACAGGGAGGCCTGCATTTTCATTTTGCATTGGGTCCCTCAAGTTATGTAGCACGTCCTGCCTGGGGGAATGGGGGTCCTCCAAGGACCACCACCTTTGGGAACTATGTGCTGTGCCTAATTGCTCAGTCATGTCCAACTCTTTGTGACCCTAGGGACTGCAGCCCACCAGGCTTCTCTGTCCGTGGGGATTCTCCAGGCAAGAATACTGGAGTGGGTTGCCATGCCCTCCTTCAGGGAATCTTCCCAACCCAGGGGTTGAACCCAGGTCTCCTGCATTGCAGGCAGATTCTTTACCAGCTGAGCCACCTGGGAAGCCCTGGGGCTAGAAAATCCCTGGGCTGCCTGCTGTGAGGGCAGTGCCAGTTCCAGGGTTGGGGAAGAATGGGTCGTGTGACCTTGAAATAAAATCCTGTTGGCTGGCTGCATGCTCGAACTCCTAACACTAGATGTTTCTTCTCCCTGAGCCCTATAGCCAGGATGACCATGTGTTCCTGTTGGCCTGGGACGCTTCTGGCTTGTGTCTATTCTCCCAGTGTTATTAACAGAGATGCCATTCACTCTGAGAAGTATCCCAGTTTGGACAACAAATTATACAGCCACCCTAAATTAAGGCTATCCTGCCAACAGCCTCCTTGGTGAGACACACGGGGGGACGCCTCATTCATTTGGGTCAGTCAAGGATCAAACTGCTGCCTGGACCCCAAGTGCTACCCTGAGACACATCATAGGCCTTTACAGACACACACACACACACATACATACACACACACACACACACACACACACACCTGGCATGGCTCACCAATAAGCTGATTATTTATAATGTGGCAGAAGATAGTTTTAAGATAAGGAAATGGAACACAGGCCTGATTGAAACAATGTGCTTATCTCTGTCTTGAGAGGCAAGAGCAACTGGAGAGAGATTACTTGGAATATGTTTACTTGCTTCCTGAGACTTTCCATCCACCTCCTCTTTATATTCAGAATGGGTTTAATATGTGAAATGTGATTTGAGCAGGGCAGGGTGTGGTGATTCACTCCAGCCAAGCTAATCCACATGTTCTTCGTTGACTCTTTAAGCGAGACTTAAACTGACAGCAGCCTTAGACTGACAGGGTTGGCAGGACGGTAGAGATGAGCTAGTGCAGCTTCCTCACTGGAGTTTCTTCTGGAGAACTCTTATCTTCAGCAGCTGGGGTTTGGAGGTAACGTCCAGGGAAATAAAGCGAAGACGTTACACAAAATATCCAGAGGCATTTTCTGGACTTCCTCTTTTCCTGGCACACCTCCGTGTCTTTGTCGGGGCTGATGCCTCCGCCTACAGCGCCACTGCCTGTTCCTACGGAAGATGGCCAAGTCTTCCAAGGGCTGGACCCTTCGCTCTGGGCGGCCCGGACCAGAGCCTGGCAGAGCCGGGGGGGCGGCAAGGCAGGAGGCCTGGATGGAGTCAGTGCAGAGGGCCGGCCACACCAGGGCCTCATACTGAAACTTAGAAGTGGGTGAGGGAGGGCTCCCCTGGTGGTCCAGTGGTGAAGAATCTGCCTTCCCACGCAGGGCACGGGGATTCCGCCCCTGGCAGGGGAGCTAAGATCTGGCCTCAGGGCAACTAAACCTGAGCTGTAACTAGAGAAGCCAGAGAAGTGCACCTGCTGAGCCCATGCGCCAGAAGCCCGTCTTGCCGCCAGAGAAGTCTGCACGCCACAACTAAAGAGAAGCCCTCACATGCTGCAACAAAGAACCCACACGCCTCAGTGAAGACCCAGTGCAACCAAAACAAAAAAGGGCGGGAGGTAGGGGAAAGAAAAAGGTTATCAGTGGTGGACGCAGAGTAGGCAGTCCGGCCCCTCCAAAGCCCACCTCTTGTACGTTTAAACCACCCAGGCTACCATTTCCCATCAACTGCTGACTCCCTGGGAAAGGCAGAATCACCTTCCCTATATTTCAAGCTCCTAGTCAAATTCCTCTTCCAGAAAGCCCTCAAAGAGGAACTCCCTTTTCTCTGTTCATCGAGAATGTTTGGTCCATTTTCATTTCTTTATGATTTCAGCGAATATTTGCTGATCACCTTGTACATACCGTGTTCTGTACTATAAACAGATTCCATGCTGCTGCTGCTAAGTCGCTTCAGTCATGTCTGACTCTGTGCAACCCCATAGATGGCAGCCCACCAGGCTCCCCCATCCCTGGGATTCTCCAGTCAAGAACACTGAAGTGGGTTGCCATTTCCTTGTCCAATGCATGAAAGTGAAAAGTGAAAGTGAAGTCACTCAGTCGTGTCCAACTCTTAGCGATCCCATGGACTGCAGCCTACCAGGCTCCTCCATCCATGGGATTTTCCAGGCAAGAGTACTGGAGTGGGGTGCCATTGCCTTCTCCAAGGCTCCATGCTAGGAGCAGAGAAGACAGAGCCCATGAGATACAACCACTCTGCTCACGTTCTCAGTCTTGGGAGAGGGGGAATCGAGAGAGGTGGAAACAGAGACGGCACCCTACTAACATGTGGGATTAGAAGGAAGTGCTGGAAGGTGAGGAAGGCCAAGGGCCTCAAGGCTCAAAGGGGAATTCTTAGAAGTGAGACTTGAACTTCAAGATGGGCTGAAGTGGTTGTGCTGTGGGGAATAAACGTGAAAGGGAAAGACATGGGATACGGCCCCCTGGCACCGAGCAGTGGGCACTGCACAGCATCACTATCTCAGGGCCCTACCAGCCTACCGGCCTCTGAGCTTTTTGGGGACCCCATGGTGCCCTCATCTTTTCACACCCCATACCCCCAACCCTTTCTCGTGACTCATCAATTTGGTAGATTAACAACAGCCCTCACTTGGGCTAAAACAAAGCTTCTTGCCTTCTAGGTACAGACACCACCAGGCTCCCTAACAGATCCAGAGGATTCAAAGAGAACCCCCATACTGGACAGGAGAGCAGCTGGGACTGGTCTCTCCTGGAGGCTCAGTTCAGTTCAGTCACTCAGTCATGTCTGACTCTTTGCGACCCCATGGGCTGCAGCATGCCTGGCCTCCCTGTCCATCACCAACTCCCAGAGTTTACTCAAGCTCGTGTTCATTGAGTTGGTGATGCCATCCAACCATCTCATCCACTGTCGTCCCCTTCTCCTCCTGCCTTCAATCTTTCCCAGCATCAGGGTCTCCTGGAGGCTCAGCCACTAATTAACGCTGCAGTAAAGACTGACACGGAACACTAATTTTGCAGGCATAAAAAGCGCTATTAGAAATTTCCTTCCAAATGTTGAGCTCATGTTACTAATTCTGTTTTAATATTAACTATCACATTTGGCAATTATATTTCAATAATGAAAAGGTTATCGCTACTGTAAGATAAATAATAAGGAAGACTCATTAGCTTTGGCTTGATCGTTGGAATTTATGTGTCATTGGAGCCGTATTCTCAATTAAGACCCAACAAACTGATTAAATATCAGCCAAGCATGAACAATAGCCCACAGCTCTGACTTCTCCTCCCCACCCCACCTCTAAATGCTTTTAAACCTTGGAATATAAACGTGAATTTTTCTGGCATTAAAAAAAAAAAGTATTTTTGACCTAGTTATCTGCCAAGACTGATAATATTCAAACCACCTGGGCCTCAAGATCAATGATCGAAGGAGAAAGGTGTTTCTCAGTTGGGCAAAAGAATCATGTGGTCAGAGGTCTTGTCCTCCCCCTCACTGAACTGCTTAGTTCAATTCAGCCAACATCAATGAAGTACCTACTCTGTGCCAGGCCTCAAGCTAAATCTACATCCGTAGAGATGATTCCACAGGGGAAGAAAAACAACTATTGCTAAGCACGTGCCTTGCTCGTCTGAGCTCCCATGATACCTTCTGCAGCCAGCTGCACACCTCCACCAATTATTCATCACTCGGTGCTGAAACGACCTTTCCTGCTTACATCCCCTCCAACATACAGCGAGTGCCTCAAGGGTAGAGGATGCATCTTATTCATCTTTGCATCTCTGCTGGGCCAGCCCAGAGCCCGGCAGATAACAGATAATGCAACAAATGTTTGTTGAATTTTAATTAATCACTTGAAATTTTATATACATTATTGACTTCTCACAGCAGCTCAGAGAGTAGCCCCTTCCAGAGCCCCTTATCACAATGAACTTGAACGTGTCCAAGTCTTTTCCCAAGAATATAGGCATCTGAAGGCAAAGGCCATTCTTTGATTCACTCACGGGCCTTCTAGAAACTCTTGTTGAGTGAATGGTCACGTCTCCCCTTGTATCTAAGACTAGGGTCCGACTGTTTATATTCCCCAAGGGGCAAATCCCAAAAAAGAGATCCAGGAGCAAGTAGCATCTCAGAGTAAAAGCAACATGGGTGAAGAAGGGGCAGGGCAGGGGAGGCAGCCAGTAATGGGTATATCCTCTGAATTATCCCACCTGCACAGTGAGGCAACTGAGGTATTTATACATTGAGGCCAATCAACCAGCTTCCCACGTGGTGCTAGTGGTAAAGAACCCACCTGCTTGCCCGTGCAGGAGATGTGGGTTTGATCCCTGAGTTGCAAAGATCCCCTGGAGAAGGGCATGGCAACCCACTCCAGTAATCTTGCCTGGAGAATCCCACTGACAGAGGAGCCTGGTGGGATACGGTCCATAGGGTCTCCAAGAGTTGGACACGACTGAAGCCACTTAGCAGGCACACACACTCCTCAACCACTGACTGGGAGCTGCTTCCGGGGGGTGCTAATTCCTTGTCTCTTCTGACCTGCCCCATGCATAAGCAAAGCTGGCTTTTCAGGCCAGAGGAAGCCTCAGCCTTCCAGTACAGTTGGAAGTTAAGCTGACGGTACTGCAGGGGTCAGAGGGTATGGACAAGGTATACTCTGAAGCAGCTGCAGATGAGGAATTCTGACCATACGATGACACTGGACTCCCCAGAGCATCCAAAAGAGGAATGTGGGGTTTAGACATCTATCATATACATGGAGATCAGGAGTAGAGGGCATCTAGCAGTTTAGAATGTTGTTGACTCCATGTGCCCCTTAGCTTCTAAAGGCCCAACCATCTTTAGAAGAAGTCTTTTGTCTTTAGATTGAGAAAGTAACAGAGGAATGAGTGTAACAGGAGGGTTATGGGGGATATTTAGGTGGCGTGGCTCAACCATTCTTAAGTGAAAGAAGATGTGCAGAGAAACCCAGGGTCACTGACGTGAGAAAACCCACGATGACAGAGATATGGTGGCCAAGAGTCCTAACATGAAGCTTGAGTGGGATCCAGTCACCATGTGGGCCTCCACCAAACCACTGGACACTCACCAACCACCTCCTCTGAGTCAGGCACTGCGCTGACTCTCTTTGTCCACCCTAATCTGTACCATTAAATCGTCACACACACAAAAACTTGGAAGATGCTATAAAAACACCATTTTGCAGATGATGAGACTGAGGATGAGAGAGGCCCAACAGTAAATGCAAACCCCAGGTGGGAATGAGAATCTGCCCCTCGTTCTGTGACCCCAGGGTGCCCTTCCCTACAGCTGTTCATCCACAGACCTTCAAAGGATGTGCCACTGGGCTCAGCTATGCAGTAAACAGACCCAGCAAAGGATCTTTGTGCTGATTTGTGATTAAAGGCAACTGAGATAATCAGTCCCAGGACCCCAGGGGAGAGCAGTCCTCACTCCCATGCATTCCTCCATTCACACGGCCCTGGAAACCTTTCAGCGTGGTAGTGGCTGCAGCAATTACTCTGCAGCCTGCAGAATAAAGGGTCCTGTCTGGAAATGCAATTATTTCAAAGGCAAAGGTTTCTAAAAGACACACACAGAAAAGATAGCGCTTTGTTTTTCTGAAACTGATATTCCCTGCAAGGACAAAGATGAACTCTGATCAAAGTTCTGTAAAGCTCTGTAAGAAATAAGGATGAGGAAGACAATGAGGGTGGTGGTGACGATGGATGAAGAAGATGCTGATCACAATGATGAGCATATTGAGACGGTGATTACAATGAAGGCAGTGGTGATGAGGATGGGGATGACAGCAACTGCCATTTCCTGAGCGTCTGCATGAGTCAGTTACTATGCTGAGCACTTCATGTGCCTCGTCTCTGATTATCACAGTACCCTCATGAGATGAGGATTAGCATCCCTAGTTGACACACGAGAAACTGAGGCTCAGAGAAGCAAAATAACCTGCCCAGCCTCAGAACTCCAGCACAAAAGGCACTGAGAGAGATTGTTGCTTGAACTGTAACTCCAAATCCTGTGCCTCTGACCACTCCCCTATCTGCTTCGCTCATGTACTCCTCCACTTGCCTAACTATTTAAAAAATCCATTCATCTATTCAAAACATTTATTCAGTTCCAAGTATACCTAAGATAGCTGTTAGGCCCTTCTAATCCCCAATGTGTCAAAAAAAAAAAAAAAAAAAAAAAGCCTCTATTCTCACAATCAAAATAAATGAAAATGAGGATGAATTGGATTCAAATCAAGATTTATCACAATGAATGCCCCCAAGACTAGTGTGAAAAGGGCCATTAATGATTTTTCAGCTCCTATAAGCTAATGACAAGGATCTGCTTCACGGTTAATTAATGTGGCAGTAAAAAGCACTCCTTAATTGGCTGGTGAGGAGAGAGGTTGTCTTACTTTCACTGAAACCTGCGCTCCAGGCAGGGGTCCAGGGCACCAGGGTGGACCAGCACCTAGGAACAGCTCCTGAAGGGCTGATGGTGTGGGCTGACCCCCGGGAGACAAGCAAGGCTTGAAATCTGGGCACCACTCACTGCCCCTCTGTTCCCTGGGGTGGCCTGATTCTCTAGCATTTATTACTGACTGCCACTGCCAGAGGCCTCATCTGTACAATGGCACCATGAAAGAAGCTTCTGGCATTATTATTACCATTTTACAGTTTGGGGAAGTTAAATGATGTCTCTAGATCATTTGGTTAGTAAATGGGGCAATTAAGATTTGCCTCTATCTGTCTATGAGGTTTGTAAAGTGAAGAGGAACTAAAAAGCCTCTTGATGAAAGCAAAAGTGGAGAGTGAAAAAGTTGGCTTAAAGCTCAACATTCAGAAAACGAAGATCATGGCATCCGGTCCCATCACTTCATGGGAAATAAATGGGGAAAGAGTGGAAACCGTGTCAGACTTTATTTTTCTGGGCTCCAAAATCACTACAGATGGTGACTGCAGCCATGAAATTAAAAGACATTTACTCCTTGGAAGGAAAGTTATGACCAACCTAGACAGCATATTCAAAAGCAGAGACATTACTTTGCCAACAAAGGTTCGTCTAGTCAAGGCTATGGTTTTTCCTGTGGTCATGTATGGATGTGAGAGTTGGACTGTGAAGAAGGCTGAGCACCGAAGAATTGATGCTTTTGAACTGTGGTGTTGGAGAAGACTCTTGAGAGTCCCTTGGACTGCAAGGAGATCCAACCAGTCCATCCTGAAGGAGATCAGCCCTGGGATTTCTTTGGAAGGAATGATGCTGAAGCTGAAACTCCAGTACTTTGGCCACCTCATGCGAAGAGTTGACTCACTGGAAAAGACTCTGATGCTGGGAGGGATTGGGGGCAAGAGGAGAAGGGGACGACAGAGGATGAGATGGCTGGATGGCATCACTGACTCGATGGATGTGAGTCTCAGTGAACTCCAGGAGTTGGTGATGGACAGGGAGGCCTGGTGTGCTGCGATTCATGGGGTCGCAAAGAGTTGGACACGACTGAGCAACTGATCCGATCCGAAGCTGACCTAAGAGATGTCACAGTGGGAAGGACTAAGGAAGGACCTGGGGAAGGCTCAGAACAGGGTTGGCGGCCAGGGAATCTGGGTTCTAGGGTCCACTCTTTGACTGACCTCGGCTGTGAGGATGCTGGCGACACCTCTGTCCTATTGGATCTCGGTCTGTAAAGAGGAGTGGCTGGTCTGTGGGATGTCTTGAGTGTTTTCCAGCCTCCCCAAACTTCTAAGACTCTGGTTTCCAGATTGCTCACCTAATTCTTCAACTCATCTGGTCACAAGGACCCCAGGAGACAAGACAGGCAGGGTGAAGGGGGTCTATGCAGCTTTAACAGAGAGAATTAGGATGCCATAAAATAATTCACATCCAAGAAAACACAGCCCTGGAGTAAAGAGGTACCTTAATGGAAAAGTCAGATTCAATATCTAGAAAACTAGCTGACACCCTAAAGCCAGATCTGTTTCCCTGTATTCTCTTACTCCCTGCCGAGATCACCTGGGTTCGTTTTTCTCTCCATTAAGGTGGTGAGTGGCTGAGGGCAGGGACTGCATCATCTGCTGCTTTCACATTCCCCAGAGACCCCAGCGCAGCCCTGCATGTGGAAGGGGATTGATAAAGCACCGTTGCTTGTTTTCGTGAAAAGTAACATCTTGGCCCATGTGTGTGGCACCTTCTTGTACTACAACAGAGGTCATCTCGAACAACGTTTTGAGTACTCTCTCCAGTTTCTACAGATGGAAAGTGGGCTCAGAGGAGCCAAAGAGGCCATACAACCAAGAAACAGTGGGGTTGGGGGTGGTACTGGGCCTCTTGATTCCCAGGCCAAGGCTCCTCACCAGCCCTTGCCAGAGGGACCAATTCTTCTCAAAGGAGAGGGGTGAGGATGTTAGGAACTGCCTCATCTGAAGACAGAAGCCCCTCCTCTGGAAAAGCGTGCCAGAGGTGGCAGTATGATAATTATCATGGATGCTTTGGGAACTCTAGGACGACGCCAGGGGAAGGGAAAAACAGGGGTAGGTTGACTACTTTGTCTAGTTCACAGAACTGCCACTTCCTGCTAGAGGGCTTGGCTGTTGAAGTGCCTCTTTGTCGCTCGAGTTAGTCTGAGTTCCTGGGCTCTGGGTCACGTGCATGTGTACAACTCCCACCCCCCAACCAACACCCAGGAAGATCTGGCAGAACATCAGAATAAACAAATGGATGAATGAATTCAGCCAATACACTGGGGGACAGCTGGGTGCTTTCAAACAGCAGGTATGGTCTCACAGTCACTAAAGTCAGTCTGTGCTTTTTAATGGATAATAACGCTAATCAATGTCTCCGTGTCTCTATGAAGTTTTGTATATGCTTCCACAAGGCAAGGATTCTGACCTCAATTTGGGAGATTTGCCCAAGACCACAGACACAGTATAAGTAGCAGCTATTTACCAAGCTTGTGTCAAACCCTTTGAGGGTAAATAGCTCATTGAGTCAACAACCACTTTCCAGGATAGATATTATTATTGGGATAGATACTATTATTATCTCCAATCTTCCAATGAGAAAACTGAGGCCTTCAGAAGGTAACCTGTCTAAGGTCACCTGAGCAGTAACTTTATTTAAAGCCAAACTGATCTGACTTCCAAACCTGAGCATTTTCTACTTAGGGTCAAGCTGCTGGGATGAACATTCCTGAGGCTGGGGGTGGATGACCTAATGAAATGCTGTCAGGCTGAATGCAGGCTAATTGCGAATTATATAGAGAGAGCAATGACAAACTCTATTAATAAATTACAGGGAAAATGAATCTGCATATGACCATCATGGCTAGCCCTAGGTCACGTGCACATTGCTTATGAGTGTATGTGTGCAGAGCATGTGTGTGTGTGCACGTGTGTGAGTTATCTTCCTTGAGGCAGAAATAGAATGGACCCATTCAGATCTCCTCCCTTACAATAACCTGGGTGCTGCAAGCCTTCTGGTCCCTGTGGGACAGCAGCAGAAGGTAACTCTATTATGGCGTGTGTGAGCAGGACTCTGGGCAGGGCCTGACCAGGTGTGAACTGGAGGGTGTATCTTGGTGCAGAGAAGAATCACAGGTAGGTTGACAAAAAAAACAAACAAACAAAATAAAAAACTGGGTAGTGTATTTATTTTCTTAAATGAAAACTGTATCTATTTCAGGGACATAACAATGATTTTTATATACACATACAGAATAAAATTATCACTATGGTCAAGAATGTGACAGAATGTGGTCCACTGGAGAAGGGAATGGCTAACCACTTCAGTATTCTTGCCTTGAGAACCCCATGGACAGTATGAAAAGGCAAAATGATAGGATACTGAAAGAGGAACTCCCCAGGTCAGTAAGGACCCAATATGCTACTGGAGATCAGTGGAGAAATAACTCCAGAAAGAATGAAGGGATGGAGCCAAAGCAAAAATAATTCCCAGTTGTGGATGTGACTGGTGATAGAAGCATGGTCTGATGCTGTAAAGAGCAATATTGCATAGGAACTTGGAATGTCAGGTCCATGAATCAAGGCAAATTGGAAGTGGTCAAACAAGAGATGGCAAGAGAGAAGGTCGACATTCTAGGAATCAGCGAACTAAAATGGACTGGAATGGGTGAATTTAACTCAGATGACCATTATATCTACTACTGCGGGCAGGAATCCCTTAGAAGAAATGGAGTAGCCACAGTGGTCAACAAAAGAGTCTGAAATGCAGTACTTGGATGCAATCTCAAGAACGACAGAATGATCTCTGTTCATTTCCAAGGCAAATCATTCAATATCACAGTAATCCAAGTCTATGCCCCAACCAGTAATGCTGAAGAAGCTGAAGTTGAACGGTTCTATGAAGACCTACAAGACCTTTTAGAACTAACACCCAAAAAATATGTCCTTTTCATTATAGGGGACTGGAATGCAAAAGTAGGAAGTCAAGAAACACCTAGACTAACAGACAAATTTGGCCTTGGAATATGGAATGAAGCAGGGCAAAGGCCAATAGAGTTTTGCCAAGAGAATGCACTGGTTATAGCAAACACCCTCTTCCAACAACACAAGAGAAGACTCTACACATGGACATCACCTGATGGTCAACATTGAAATCAGATTGATTATATTCTTTGCAGCCAAAGATGGAGAAGCTCTATACAGTCAGCAAAAACAAGACCAGGAATGGGAAAGACTAGAGATCTCTTCAAGAAAATTAGAGATACCAAGCGAACATTTCATGCAAAGATGGGCTCAATAAAGAACAGAAATCGTATGGACGTAACAGAAGCAGAAGATATTAAGAAGAGGTGGCAAGAATACACAGGAGAACTGTACAAAAAAGATCTTCACGACCCAGATAATCACGATAGTGTGATCATTACCTAGAGCCAGACATCCTGGAATGTGAAGTCAAGTGGGCCTTAGAAAGCATCACTACGAACAAAGCTAGTGGAAGTGATGGAATTCTAGTTGAGCTATTTCAAATCCTAAAAGATGATGCTGTGAAAGTGCTACACTCAATATGCCAGCAAATTTGGAAAACTCAGCAGTGGCCACAGGACTGGAAAAGGTCAGTTTTCATTCCAATCCTAAAGAAAGGTAATGTGAAAGAATGCTCAAACTACCTCACAATTGCACTCATCTCACATGCAAGTAAAGTAATGCTCAAAATTCTCCAAACCAGGCTTCAGCAGTACATGAACCGTGAACTTCCAGATGTTCAAGGTGGTTTTAAAAAAGGCAGAGGAAGCAGAGATCAAATTGCCAACATCCACTGGATCATGGAAAAAGCAAGAAAGTTCCAGAAAAACATCTATTTCTGCTTTATTGACTATGCCAAAGCCTTTGACTGTATGGATCACAATAAACTGTGGAAAGTTCTGAAAGAGATGGGAATATCAGACCACCTGACCTACCTCTTGAGAAACCTATATGCAGGTCAGGAAGCAACAGTTAGAACTGGACATGGAGCAACAGACTGGGTCCAAATAGGAAAAGGAGTACGTCAAGGCTGTATATTGTCACCCTGCTTATTTAACTTATATGCAGAGTACATCATGAGAAACGCTGGAATGGAAGAAACAAGCTGGAATCAAGATTGCCAGGAGAAATATCAATAACCTCAGATATGCAGATGACACCACCCTTATGGCAGAAAGTGAAGGGGAACTCAAAAGCCTCTTGATGAAAGTGAAAGAGGAGAGTGAAAAAGTTGGCTTAAAGCTCAACATTCAGAAAACGAAGATCATGGCATCTGGTCCCATCACTTCATGGGAAATAGATGGGGAAACAATGTCAGACTTTATTCTTTGGGGCTCCAAAATCACTGCAGATGGTGACTGCAGCCATGAAATTAAAAGACGCTTACTCCTTGGAAGGAAAGTTATGACCAACCTAGATAGCATATTCAAAAGCAGAGACATTACTTTGCCAACAAAGGTCCGTCTAGTCGAGGCTATAGTTTTTCCAGTGGTCATGTATGGATATGAGAGTTGGACTGTGAAGAAGGCTGAGCATCAAAGAATTGATGTTTTTGAACTGTGGTGTTGGAGAAGACTCTTGAGAGTCCCTTAGACTGCAAGGAGATCCAACCAGTCCCTTCTAAAGGAGATCAGTCCTGGGTGTTCTTTGGAAGGAATGATGCTGAAGCTGAAACTCCCGTACTTTGGCCACCTCATGCGAAGAGCTGACTCATTGGAAAAGACTCTGATGCTGGGAGGGATTGGGGGCAGGAGGAAAAGGGGACGACAGAGGATGCGATGGCTGGATGGCATCGCCAACTCGATGGGTGTGAATTTGAGTGAACTCTGGGAGTTGGTGATGGACAGGGAGGCCTGGCGTGCTGCAATTCATGGGGTCGCAAAGAGTTGGACACGACTGAGCGACTGAACTGAACTGATGGTCAAGCTAGTTTACATATCATCTCCTTACATACTTATCTACTTATTTTTGCGTGGAGAGCACCTGAGGTCTACTCTCTTGACCTTTATTTTGTTTCACATTCATCAAAGGTAGTCTGGCAGTCCTGCATAACCCTGGGTGTGAGGCCAGAGATAGTTACACGTAACCTTAGGTGAGGCTGCCCCACTGACCAGGCACTGCTGTCTCAGGGAGGAAGAACAACAATGTTAGCAGACAGGATTCAAGGCAGAGCCCTATGTGACAGTAAGCAGGCAATAGAACAAATGATCATCACCCGCTGAGCAGAAGGAAGGTCTATAAAGAGTACCACGGACATAGTGCATATGACTATTCTTTATCAAGGAAATCTGGTGGAACTGAGCAGGAACTGAACATGAGCACAAGATCCTCAAAGACTGAACGCAGACAGTTCGGCCCTCCTGGGACCCCAGCAATGGTATTGGGAGGAATACTTCAGTGCTTCTTGGAATGCCTACCATGGGTCAGGCAGGCTGCGGCTCTTCTATGGCTAGTCACACCTAATCTTTCTAACAGCCTAGAAAGGTGATTATTATCCAGCTTTGCAGTGAAGGGAATCCAATGACTTGTTAAGCTAACTAAAATACCGGGTGGTCTGATCCCCGAACACTACAGAGTGGCTGTGGGCTTCCTTGACAGGATGGATTAATCAGCGTGATTGTGTAGGAAAAGGGACAGAGCTTCTTGGGCCTTGTGAAGAGCAATGCAGTTGGAGTTTCTTGGGACCCTTCCTTTCAATTGAGAGGGTAACAGGCAGGAAGGCCAGGGGTCTCCAAATGGAGGAAGTAGGCTGCAAGTATCAGATAATTTTATCTCTCTTAAACAGCGGGAGGAAACAAACTAGCGATATTTTTTTCTCTATACAAATTTAAAAGGTTTCTCTTAAAATACTGTGTTGCCATAATGACCTCTGGTTTCACCTGAAGTTAACTATTCTCAAACCTTGAGCTAACCAATGCATTTTTCTTATGGAAATGTTTGTCTTAAGCTATGCTAATGTACTACGCATTTACCCCAGACTCTGTCTTCAAGTCAGTTCCGCCTAATGGCTCAGAACCTACTTGACAAACCAGTATGTTATACCCAGATATCATTCCCCTAATTTATGTAAATGAAACTATTTGTATGGTGGTCCGTCCTTCTACAAGATTCAAGTTATCATTTTATGGCCTGGGATGAACCTTTTGGTGCCAAGATTATCCCAAAATGCATCTTATGGGTGAGGGGCCTGGTGCCATTCTGAGTTTTAAGACATTCCTTTCTTTCATTAACAGACTGCTAGTGACTATATAATTCGAGACGGAAATGGCAACCCACTCCAGTGTTCTTGCCTGGAGAATCCCAGGGACGGGGGAGTCTGGTGGGCTGCCGTCTATGGGGTTGCACAGAGTCGGACACGACTGAAGTGACTTAGCAGTAGCAGCAGCAGTGACTATATAACATCCAGCTGAAGACTATCAGGGGGTATTCTTCTGTCCCCTTCTGATGCCTATGTCAGAAGCTCTCTCTATCTCCTTTATACTTTAATAAAACTTTATTATACAAAACCTCTGAGTGATCAAGCCTTGTCTCTGGTCCCGGATTGAATTCTTCTCCTCCAGAGGCCAAGAATCCTGGCGTCTTTTCGTTCAACAACAACCTTTCACAATCAACCTTATGGAGAGCTGGCCATTCTGTACAGATTCTGGTGCCCTTCTGCATGTGTGATGGATGTGTATCTATCTAAGCATTAATCTATGGACCTATGTGTCTTTGTATCCGGAGAGGGAGAGAGAGGGAGAGAGGTGGGAGTTGTGGGGAGGATGCTGGGGGTGGCAATGAGACTCTGTAAGTCAGAATTCTAGATATTCTGATTGGATGTTTCATCCTGAGATCATCACCTCCTCCCACTACTTTAAAAAAAATCTGATACAGAAACAGGAAGAAGAATTAAGATCTTTATCTCAAAGAGGCTGAAAGATGCATATAAGGCAAGAGGTTAAGTGGTGAGTGAGGAGGTGGAGAAGCAGTGAATGTGAACTAGAGACTTGAACTTAGAATTATCTGGACATAAAAGTTCTAAAATAGAATTCTGGGCAATTCAGGGAAAGAGGTTAGGGCAGAAAATGCTTCTAACAGTAGGTTTGTGGTTTCCTTCTGCAAACCACAGAGGGCTAGCAATTCTCGCTGAATTAAGGGACTTTTATGTAGAGATTCATGCAGTCGCCAAGTTTCTGAGCTAGGAGGGTCTTGGAGATCATGAGTTCTGAGTTCCACCTCCATTTCCAAATAGGGCATGTGACTTGCTCCAGTTCACACAACTACTTTGTGACAGAGCCAGGATGAGATCCTCATCAAGTCAAAGTTTAGTGGTTTTCGGTTGATGATTTCTTGGGCTAGATGACCACAGAGCCTGGATCCCATCAGAATACCCTTCCTCTCCCATGTCACAGTTCTTATGAAGACCTAGAAGCCAGAATTCTCAGCCTCATCTTCAGCCTCCTGAGTTGATGTTCCTGCCTTCTCAACAGTTACAGATTTGTGTGACTTATTTCTCCTTTTCCTGCATCTTAATCCACATTCACATCTTTCCTTAAATTCACGTCTCCTATTTTCCTGTCCATTCTTTTCCGACATTCCTTGACCTCAACCATCTCAGGGCTTCCTGTGGGAGCATGCATATTCTTCATGCATCTTCTGAAGAGTATTTACTGAGTAACTATCAAGGCTGCAGGATCACTAGGCCTAACTGCCCACCTGGTACCTGTGGGCCAAGACACACTAGTACTTCATACAGATTGAGCCTCAATTCAGCCCACAACAGTCCTACAATGTAGGTATTATAAACCCCATTTCACAGATTAAGACACCCCAGCTCAGCTGGGTTCTCCAGCACAGAAGAGCCCAGCTACTGATGGGAAGAGTCTCAATTTCACCCCTGGGAAGTGGTAGAACTGAGGTTCTGCCACCATCCAGTCTGGTGGATTTGACTCTCAGTTCAACCACCTAGTAGCTATGCAATCCTTGGGTAAGGCACCTGACTTTTCCGTGCCCCTGTTTCCTCATTAGTGAAATGGGATAGTAATCACGTTGTTGTTGGGATTTTCCTGGTGGGCACAGTTGGTAAAGAAACCACCTGCCAATTCAAGAGACATAAGAGATGAGGGTTTGATCTCTGGGTCAGGAAGATCCCCTGGAGGAGGAAATGGCAATCCACTCCAGTATTCTTGCTTGGAAAATCCCATGGACAGAGGAGCCTGGCTAGAGTCCATGGGGTTACAAAGAGTCAGACATGGCTGAGTGTGCATTCACACACACACACACACACAGGCAATCAGGTTATTGTAGAGATTTAGGGAAAAAATAAATATAAAGCACTCAGGACATAGTAAGAACTCAATACGTAGGAATTGCTGCTGTTGCCATTTAATTACTACTACTACTACAAGGGATCAGATCAGTCGCTCAGTCCTGTCTGACTCTTTCTGACCCCATGAATCGCAGCACGCCAGGTCTCCCTGTCCATCACCAACTCCCAGAGTTCACTGAGACTCACGTCCATCGAGTCAGTGATGCCATCCAGCCATCTCATCCTCTGTCGTCCCCTTCTCCTCCTGCCCCCAATCCCTCCCAGCATGCAAAAGTAGGAAGTCAAGAAACACCTGGAGTAACAGGCAAATTTGGCCTTGGAATACGGAATGAAGCAGGGCAAAGACTGATAGAGTTTTGCCAAGAAAATGCACTGGTCATAACAAACACCCTCTTCCAACAACACAAGAGAAGACTCTACACATGGACATCACCAGATGGTCAACACTGAAATCAGATTGATTATTATCTTTGCAGCCAAAGATGGAGAAACTCTATACAGTCAGCAAAAACAAGACCAGGAGCTGACTGTGGCTCAGACCATGAACTCCTTATTGCCAAATTCAGACTTAAATTGAAGAAAGTAGGGAAAACCACTAGACTATTCAGGTATGACCTAAATCAAATCCCTTATGATTATACAGTGGAAGTGAGAAATAGATTTAAGGGGCCTAGATCTGATAGATAGAGTGCCTGATGAACTATGGAATGAGGTTTGTGACATTGTACAGGAGACAGGGATCAAGACCATTCCCATAGAAAAGAAATGCAAAAAAGCAAAATGGCTGTCTGGGGAAGCCTTACAAATAGCTGTGAAAAGAAGAGAAGTGAAAAGCAAAGGAGAAAAGGAAAGATATAAACATCTGAATGCAGAGTTCCAAAGAATAGCAAGAAGAGATAAGAAAGCCTTCTTCAGCGATCAATGCAAAGAAATAGAGGAAAACAACAGAATGGGAAAGACTAGGGATCTCTTCAAGAAAATCAGAGATACCAAAGGAACATTTCATGCAAAGATGAGCTCGATAAAGGACAGAAATGGTATGGACCTAACAGAAGCAGAAGATATTAAGAAGAGATGGCAAGAATACACAGAAGAACTGTACAAAAAGGATCTTCATGACCCAGATAATCACGATGGTATGATCACTGACCTAGAGCCAGATATCCTGGAATGTGAAGTCAAGTGGGCCTTAGAAAGCATCACTACGAACAAAGCTAGTGGAGGTGATCGAATTCCAGTTGAGCTATTCCAAATCCTGAAAGATGATTCTGTGAAAGTGCTGCACTCAATATGCGAGCAAATTTGGAAAACTCAGCAGGGGCCACAGGACTGGAAAAGGTCAGTTTTCATTCCAATCCCAAAGAAAGGCAATGCCAAAGAATGCTCAAACTACCGCACAATTGCATTCATCTCACACGCTAGTAAAGTAATGCTCAAAATTCTCCAAGCCAGGCTTCAGCAATATGTGAACCATGAACTTCCTGATGTTGAAGATGGTTTTAAAAAAGGCAGAGGAACCAGAGATCAAATTGCCAACATCCGCTGGATCATGGAAAAACCAAGAGAGTTCCAGAAAAACATCTATTTCTGCTTTATTGACTATGCCAAAGCCTTTGACTGTATGGATCACAATAAACTGTGGAAAATTCTTCAAGAGATGGGAATACCAGACCGCCTGATCTGCCTCTTGAGAAATTTGTATGCAGGTCAGGAAGCAACAGTTAGAACTGGACATGGAACAACAGACTGGTTCCAAATAGGAAAAGGAGTTCGTCAAGGCTGTATATTGTCACCCTGTTTATTTAACTTCTATGCAGAGTACATCATGAGAAACGCTGGACTGGAAGAAACACAAGCTGGAATCAAGATTGCCAGGAGAAATCTCATTAACCTCAGATATGCAGATGACACCACCCTTATGGCAGAAAGTGAAGGGGAACTCAAAAGCCTCTAGATGAAAGTGAAAGTGGAGAGTGAAAAAGTTGGCTTAAAGCTCAACATTCAGAAAACGAAGATCATGGCATCCGGTCCCATCACTTCATGGGAAATAGATGGGGAAACAGTGGAAACAGTGCCAGACTTTATTTTTCTGGGCTCCAAAATCACTACAGATGGTGACTGCAGCCATAAAATTAAAAGACGCTTACTCCTTGGAAGGAAAGTTATGACCAACCTAGATAGCATATTCAAAAGCAGAGACATTACTTTGCCAACAAAGGTCCGTCTAGTCAAGGCTATGGTTTTTCCTGTGGTCATGTATGGATGTGAGAGTTGGACTGTGAAGAAGGCTGAGCATCGAAGAATTGATGCTTTTGAACTGTGGTGTTGGAGAAGACTCTTGAGAGTCCCTTGGACTGCAAGGAGATCCAACCAGTCCATTCTGAAGGAGATCAGCCCTGGGATTTCTTTGGAAGGAATGATGCTGAAGCTGAAACTCCAGTACTTTGGCCACCTCATGCAAAGAGTTGACTCATTGGAAAAGACTACAAGGGATAAGAAACTGTAAACTGCGTCTGAAGAACTGTGGATGGAGGTCCATAATATTGTACAGGAGGCAGTGAACAAAACCATCCCAAAGAAAAAGAAAAACAAGAAGGCAAAGTGGTTATGTGAGGAGGGTTTACAAACAGCTGAAGAAAGAAGAGAAGCAAGGGAGAAAGGGAAAGGTGCATCCAACTAAAAGCAGAGCTCCAAAGGACAGCACGGAGTGACAAGAGGGCCTCCTCCAATGGACAGTGTACAAAACCACAGATGGGGAAGACTAGAGATCTCTTCAGGAAAACCTGAGATGTCAAGGGAACATTTTGCCCAAAGATAAGCACAATAAAGGACATAAACTGCAGAGACCTAGTAGATGGTGAAGAGATCAAGAAGAGATGGAAAGAATACACAGAAGAACTGTATAAAAAATGTCCAGATGAACCAGATGACTACAGTGGTGTGGTCAGCCACCCAGAGCCAGATATTCTGGAGAGTGAAGTCAAGTGGGCCTTAGGAAGCACTGCTGTTAATAAAGCTAGTGGGTGTGATGGAATTTCAATAGAACTATTCAAAACCCTAAAGGATGATGCCATCAAGGTGTTGCATTCAATATGTCAGCAAATCTGAAGACCCAGCAGTGGTCACAGGAGTGGACAAAGTCAATCCTCAGCCCAATTCCCAATAAGGGTAGTATAAAGAAAAGGAAGAAGAACCAGAGATCAAATTGCCAACATTCACCAGATCACAGAGAAAGCTAGGGAATTAAAACAAAAACAAACATCTACCTCCGTTTCATTGACTATACCAAAGCCTTGGACTGTGTGGATCATAATAAACTGTGGAAAGCTCTTAAAGAGATGGGAATACCAGACTGTGTTACCAGTCTCCTGAGAAACCTGTATGTGGGTCAAGAAGCAAGAGTTAGAACCCTGTATGGAACAACAGATTGGTTCAAGATCTAGAAAAGAGTACAACAGGGCTGTCTGCTGTCACCCTGCTTGTTTAATCGTTATGCTGAGCACATCATGAGAAATGCTGGGCTGGATGAGTTACAAGCTGGAATCAAGATAGGCAGGAGAAACAACAATGACCTCAGATATGCGGATGATACCACTCTAATGGCAGAAAGCGAGGAGAAACTAAAGAGCCTCTTGATGAGGGTGAAGGAGGAGAGTGAAAGAGCCGGCTTAAAACTAAATATTAAAATAACTAAGATCATGGCATCTGGCCCCATTACTTCACGGCAAATAGAAGGAGGGAAAAAAGGTGGAAGTAGTGACAGATTTCCTCTTCTTGGGCTCTAAAATCACTGAGGATGGAGACTGCAGCCATGAAATCAGAAGACGTTTGCTTCTTGGCAGGAAAGCTATGACAAACCTAGACAGTGTGTTGAAAAGCAGAGACATTACTCTGTGGACAAAGGTTCGTAGAGTCAAGGCTGTGGTCTTTCCAGTAGTCACGCACGGTTGTGAGAGCTGGACCATAAAGAAGGTGGAATGCCGAAAAATTGATGCCTTTGAACTATGGTGTTGGAGAAGACTCCTGAGAGTCCCTTGGACAGTAAAGAGATCAAACCAGTCAATCTAAAGGGAAATCAACCCTGAGTATTTGTTGGAAGGACTGATGTTGTAGCTGAGACTCCAGTAATTTTGGTCATCTGATGCAAACAGCTGACACATTGGAAAAGTCCCTGATGCTGGGAAAGATTGAGCGCAGAAGGCGAAAAGGGCATCAGAGGATGAGATGGCTGGATGGCATCACCAATGCAATGGACAGGAACCTGGGCAAACTCTGGGAGATAGTGAGGGACAGAGAGGCCTGGCATGCTGCAGTCCACAGGGTCACAAAGGGTCAGACATGACTGGGCGACTGAACCACAAGCACAACTACTATTACATATCAGATTGTCTAATTCACGAGACTATGCGCTCTCCTCCATCTAATGTTTCCCTGTCTGTCTTGGGTCAGGATCCCTGAGAAACAGGCTCTGGGATGGAAAGTTCCTGGCAGGAGGTTTCTTGTTCTCAAGATCACCTCCTAGAAGGGAGTGAGGGGAAGTGGGACAGAGCAGAGAGACACCTGGAGCTGCAATGCAGTTGCAAAGCCGGCCTCAGCCAGTCTCATTCAGAGCTCTGAAGCTGAGCCTGCCTTTTGGAGTCGTCTCAAATCAGACAGAGGAGTCTAGACCCTTTGACAATCCTCACTCCCAACCCCCTTCTCCATAAAGGACTAATTGGATGCTCGCGGCCTCCAGGGTCAACCTGGGCTGGGTGAGGAGCTCCCTCAGAGAAGGCAATTCCCTGCCCCGTCCCACCCCCCCAAATTAGCATGAGCCGTGAGCTGCCAGCACTCCCTGGCATCTGGGAAAATGAGTGCCTCATCTTCCAGGGTATCTGGGTAAGGCCTGACAGCATCCACCACCACGTGAAGAGCAGAGGGCAAGTGTCCTCCCGCCCAGACAGGGCCTGTGTGTGTCGCTGCACTGAAGTTGCCTGGGCACTAAGAAATGTGCCCAGGATTTTTGAGTTCACCTTAAAACTGTTGTCAATCATAATCTCTGGGTGGGGAGCCCTGGATTCTGCAAGTTGAACAAGTATCCCAGCTAGTATGTGCGTACCCTAAAACCTGAGATCCACTGTCCTAAAGAGTATGAGAGAGTGGCCTGACGCGGTCAGCTGCCTGACATTTCATTAAATTCTCTTATTTCATCTTAAGAATTCACTCCAGCTGTGCATCCTCCTGCACGATATACACATGATCTGTTTTCACACACAAATATCTTCCCCTAGTATCTTCAGAAATACAGGTCACCCTTGTCTTCTCTGACAACCTCCACTCAGGCCCAAGGATACTCACACCCCAGGTCTGAGCAACTCAGCTGACTCGCTGTGTACCTTCACCACCTGCTGGGGATACACAAAGATTAAGACCCAGCCTCTTCCCTCAAGAAGCTCAGAGTCTAGCAGAGAGGTATCACACAGGGCATCTTCCAGGGCTGCAATCCCCACCTCCAGCCTCCCCTGTCTGCTGCATTCAAATCTGTGTTCTGAGTGCTGATCACAACACTCTTTTGATGTCAGCAGAAACTTGTTTTGCTTGGGCCTGCTACCTTCCCCCATGCATAATCAATGTCTTTCTCTCTGAAGGCAGTGTACGGCTGGTTTAGTTTCTCCCCTGCCTATGTTCTCTGCTTTCTGGATCATTAAACGTCTTGTCCAAATGCAGCCATCTATTTCATCTTAGAGGTTTGGCTGTCTTGGAAACCCAGGAGGCCCGGTGGGAGCAGAAGGCCCAAGAGAACTGAAGGGTTCAGAACTCCTCCAAACCTGCAGGCATCCACGTTTCTCAGTCCCACCCCCAGAGGGCCCTTCGCAGTCGGGATCTCAGTTCAGAAAGGACTTACAAAGTTGAAGGGTGAAGGAGAAGGGGCCTGGGCATAAAATGGGACACGAGTGAGCTGGTGTTTGTGACGGGAGGCCTCTCCATCCAGATGGCTTCTTTCCAGGAAGCCCTATTAATAACACTATGCACTTTGGTAACAGCTTTCATGTTGAGAAATCCCCAAGTCCTTTACGGGGAGAAGTCATATCACTCGACAGTGAACTTGATCTCCTGAACAAAGGGAACAGCTGTTAAACAGCTGCACTGCTCCAGTGAAAGAAAGGGAGGTTGAGGGCCTTGGAAGAAGTTAGCGAAAGACACTAGCAGAGCCCCACCAATCAGAATGCACCCAGGGTTCCAAGCAAGCACTCTGCCTCCTCTGCATTAAGCAATCAGCAGTCATCAGAGGAAGAAACTGGGCAGAGAGTAACGCAGGGCCCAGAGCTGGCACTTAGAGAGCACTTCTGGTGCCAGGGACTGTGCAAAGCCATCTACAAGCATGATTTAACAGACTCCTTGCTCCTGCTGAGTGATGGGGCTTCCAAGGTGACTCCCATTTTGCATAAGTGGAAACTGAGCTTCCAAGAAGTGAAGGCACCTGCTCAGGCTTACCTGGGCCAGTACGTGGAGCCCAAGTCTGGGTTGGGATGGCTGGGTTCCCAAGTCCTCACTGTACACCAGGAAGTCTCAGAGACTCTCTCTCACCTTGGCTGAGATGCTGGCCTTGGAGCCACCTTGGCCTGAGGATGGGAAGGCTGTGCCTCTTTCAATAAGTGAAAGAACCGTCTCAGTTGGACATGCTACCAAGCAAAACCTGGCAGGGAGGGGAGAGGACCTCACACAGGTGTCAGAAGCCATCCTTCTCCACGTGATGCCCTCGATCCGCCTCCATGTCAGGGAACATCCTCAGTGGCACAGTGAGCAGAATGGAGCTGTGTGCTGCTCGGGCCAGTTCTCAGCGATGACTGATGGGGCTCACACGTGCTACCACCCCCTGGGAGGAGCGATTCTTCTCTCCTAGCATCCAGCCTGGCTGACTCCTGTCAAACAGCCTTGGCAGGCCCCTTAAATGACAATAATTCTCCCACCAGGATGAAGCCAGGATACAGGGATCTGAATGAGATTCAGTGCCCATGAGAAGGCACTCAGCCAGCCCCAGCAACCACCACTGGTTATGGATGGGGATGAAGGATGGAGTGAGCCAGAGAGAGAAAGGAGACTGGGGTCAGAAGGGAGAGGCAGAGGGAAAGTGAGAAGAAGACACAGATGGAGGCAGAGAGGTGGGAAAAGGACATTTATGTGGGCGATGCTTCTGCAGTGAGAAGCTGCACCTCCCACCACACTGCAGGGACCACATCTGGATTTGCTCACTCCTGTGCCACTGGAACCCAGCACGGTGCCTGACACACAGGAGATGCTCCTAAGTACTAACTGAATGAGACTGAAAATAAAGAGACATAAGAGTATTTTGTTGTTCAGTCGCTCAGTCGTGTCCAACTCTTTGCAACCCCGTGGACTGCAGCTCAATCCTTGACCATCTCCCAGAGCTTGCTCGAACTCATGTACATTAGTCAATGATGCCATTCAACCATCTCCAACTTCTGTCACCCCTTCTCCACCTACCCTCAATCTTTCCCAGCATCAGGGTCTTTTCCAATGAGTCAGCTCTTCACATGAGGGGGTCAAAGTATTGCAGCTTTAGCATCAGTCCTTCCAATGAATATACAGGATCGATTTTCTTTAGGATTGACTGGTTTGATCTCCTTGCAGTCCAAGGGTCTCTCAAGTCTTCTCCAACATCACAGTTCAAAAGCATCAATACTTTGGCACCCAGCCTTCTTTATCATCCAACTCGCACATGCGTACATGACTACTGGAAAAGCCATAGCTTTGACTATAAGGATCTTTGTTCGCAAAGTAATATCTCTGCTTTGAGACTCTACTGAATGAGACTGAAAATAGACATCAACAGTGTAGAGAACACAGGTCTGGGCATATATGAGCTGCTCAGTATATCCTTGTTGACTGACTGCATACATGCCTACTTACAGACAGTATTTTAGAGGGGTTGGAGGGGACCCAATTTGTAGGACAGATACATTGTAGAAGCACCAAATGGAGAATATATTGGGGGCTGAGGGCCAAGGGCTGCCCCTGACCACAGCCTAGGCCTGGGGCCTCAAAGCTGGCAGGGTGGGGAATCGGAAGAGAAAGGAGCCTCTTGATAGGCAGCAGGAACGTGGCAGCAGCAGGCAGTAAGCTCTGGAATGGGGGCGGGGGGTGGTAGGGAGTCAGAGATTGAGTCTGGAGGTCATCACCGCTTTCTCAGAACCCAGCATGAGTCCAGGCCTGCAGTGCACACAGCCTTTGTTTGCTGAATGGACTGATGAGAACAGGATCTGGGGCTGAGCAGGTCAAGGTGAGGGGTTTAGGGCTCCACCTGCAGAAGGACAGTGTGATCTGTGAGATGGGCACAGAGGCTCAAAGGGGAATGCTGGGCTGGACAAGACGAGCCCCGGCTTACGACTCAGTGCCTGCGGGTCAACTTGAGTGAATGCTGCTTCCGCCTTCATTCTAGGCCTGCGGTTTCTCAACAGTGGCGGTTTTGAGCCCCAGGGGCCATCTGGCAATGTCTGGAGACAGTTCTGTCATAGTGAGGAGGGTTGCTACTGACATCTTAGTGGGTAGATCCAGGGATTGTGGTGAGCATCCTGTAATGTGTGGGACAGACCCTGCAATGACGAACTGTCTGGTCCAAATGTGATGATGGCTGCGAAGCCCCACATGCTACAGCTCTTTCTACCCTCCACCCTGGATCCCAGCTCTCATTTCAAGGTGCTGTTGTCACCATAATTAAGACCACTGCCATCAATAAAGATGTATTGAGCCCCGACAGACAAAAACAGATATACTTGTCATCCTGTTTTTCCTTAAAAGATGACAGTGGCTCAGGACTCAGAGAAGCGCAACGGGAACACAATCCGCTGTACCACCCAGCGAGGGACCTGGGAATCACCACCACCACCACGCCCACGGGGAGCTAGCTCTGTGCCTGGGACTTCCCGTCATCCTTCTGGAATGCACAGACCCAGACCTCAGAACAGGAAGGGTCATAGGAACATCTGTTTCCACCGCCTCCTTTCACAAATGAAGTACCGTGAGGCATGTGACAGCTGACATGTCCGGGGTCCAGGGAACGTGAGTGGCAGAGCCATGCCTGGAACCCAGGTCCCCACACTGCCAGTCGAGTGCTCTTCCGATGAGAAAGAGCCTCTGGTGACTGAAGTTTCCCAAAAGGGTCTCCTGCAATACTGCAGAGTACATGACATGTGTAAGTAGACTTTTTGAAAGCCTTTCAAATGTGCAGGTTATCAGGTACTGCTCAGCTGAGGCTCACTGTTGTTCAGGGACCAAGAGCCTGAGAGAAGGTTCTGGTAGAAGTCTGTGTGTTTGATGAATAACTCACCTTGGAGAGAAAGGTAACTGCTTGAAGATGTCCTTAAGCATTTGCGAGGGACCCCAAAGTGGCTTAGCAGTAAAGAACCTGCCTGCAGTGCAGGAGACACAGGAGATGTGGGTTCAATCCCTGGGTCAGGAAGATCCCCTGGAGGAGGGCATGGCAACCCACTCCAGTATTCTTGCCTGGAGAATCCCACAGACTGAAGAGCCCCGTGGGCTACGGTCCATAGGGTCGTAAAGAGTCAGACATGACTGAAGTAACTAAGCACGCAGGCACGCCAAAGACTGAGAGGACTTTATAAATAATTGACCATTTCCCCCTATTTTCCCAAGGAAAGGTGGTGCTAGGAAATAAAATTTTAGCACCAAAAAACAGACATTAATATATCCTCCCCACACTGCAGGCCCTCCAGACTTATTCTGATGACCAAAAGCTGCTCTTCATTTGTCCAGGAAGAACATGCCAGCAATTAGCTCATTTGGAGTAAAAATTACACAGTGCAGGCTCAGTGGGAGAAGCGGGATAGAGCTTAGCAAGTTATGGAGCAGTAACTGCCTTTGCCCTCCACCTTCCATCCATCTACACATCTCTGAAGACTCTGTTCCGCATCACCCACCCTCTAACGTGTTTCTCAACCCCCTCCTCAAGGAAGAATTATACCTGCAGCATGTGATGACCCACTGACCCTTCGCACATATCTATCCCAGCCCCCTGATGCATTAGTGAACTTGCATATCCCTCTACTGCACCATGAGACCCGTCCCAAGTGGCTGCCGCAAGGGTAGACACAATAGTGGGCGTGCAATAAATATTCAATTTACTGATGTAAAATAGGGAGAAGGGGTACCCCAGTGGAGAAGGTATACACCAGAGGAGGAATGAGCGGCAGGAGTTGGGGATGGAGGGTGAAATACTGATGTTCAGATTCTACCAAAGGAAGGAAGGATGCTACAACTTCCTGATGCCCTACAATGTAGCACAAGGCACCTACGATCACAGGTTTAGTCTTCCTGACAAGCCTGTAAGTAAAGCATTATCATTTCCCTAGTTCTCTGATAAGGACAAGACTACTCAGAGTGCCACGATGATACGGCACCAAAGCACAAGCTTTCCTGGTCTATCAGGCTGCCTCTCGCCACACAATGTACTTCCTATGCTTCAATAAAACTCCGCTGACGCCTATGTGAACTGGTAGGAATTTGTTACATCAGAGTTTCAGCCCATGATATTATTAATCTAACAGACATTTAATAAAAATAGCTGTTTTTGTTATCAGAGCACTAGAAGCTTATCCCTAACCCTAAATAAATAAACCAACCGATTTGATTTGTGGACTTTTGATTTATGAAGCTATTTGAAAAGTCCTACAAAGATACAAATAAACTACATGCTGCTAAGCACTTAATGAATGGATTTTAGTTTTTTAAAATCCCCTGAAATCGAGTCTACTCCAGGAAACCTAGGGTGTTGCCATAATCATTAACAATAGAGGCAACTTAGCATTAAGAGGTGGACAAGGCAATGGCACCCCACTCCAGTACTTTTGCCTGGAAAATCTCATGGATGGAGGAGCCTGGTGGGCTGCCATCTATGGGGTCGCTAGAGTCGGACACGACTGAGCGACTTCACTTTCACTTTTCACTTTCAAGCATTGGAGAAAGAAATGGCAACCCACTCTGGTGTTCTTGCCTGGAGAATCCCAGGGACGGGGAAGCCTGGTGGGCTGCCGTCTATGGGGTCGCACAGAGTCGGACACGACTAAAGTGACTTAGCAGCAGCAGCAGCAGCATTAAGAGGAAAAAATATAGGAGGGAGAGAGAGAGGAGTAGTGCAGGGTCACACTCCACCAGTCTCTAGTGGATGTTCAGTTTTCTTATCTGTAAAATGGGCATAACAACACCCAGACCAATCAGGTCTGTTCTAAGGACAAGGATTTGAAAGCAGTTCTGTAAACTGCAAAGGCATTAGCAATTATAGCTGCTCCGGAAATTTTGGCATTTGATGCATTCATGAGCAGTTGATCTCAAAGCAGCTTTAATTATGTGCGTTGAATAAGTTAAAAATAGAAACCACCACGCTGCAGAGAGTCCAGTGGTCGAGCTGGCTCATGAATGTCAGGTTTTTGAGTTCACCTTTCCTCTCCCACCGCTGCGAGGGCTGAGAAAACCTTATAATTTGCAGCATAGTTGGTGTGACCCCACATGTTATGCTAGTGCCTCCTTGTTAACCTCCAGCCCTGAGAGGCACAGACTGGAGTTCCCACTCTCCTTGTGGATATAATTAAAGGCATTTCTAGCTCTCTAGAAATTTCTTCAAAGCACAAAATGTTCTCTGGAAATCATAAACCAGCATGTAGCAAATACTATGGACATTTCATTAAAAAAATTTTTTTTTAAAGTTAGGTCTTAATAGGGTTTAAAAAGAACCTAAAAAACTGTTTTTCAGAACACTATTCCTGTTAAGGGGCATTCCATAAAAAGATCATCTAAGGTCAAAAAAGGCCTGGAAAAGGCCCGCTGACAAGGTTAACGCAGGGCTGTGGGACCTGTCAGGGCACAGGCCCTGCTGGTGCACACAGCGCACCTCCATGAGTGAGACCCAGCCGGCAGGGGTTTCCGTGTATGTTAAGGAACCTTTATTCTCAGGTCAACTGGGGGACTAGCTTTTCACAGAACAAACTTTCAGACAGAACCTCTGCTCTGAAACAGATTTTCACACTGTGCTCAGCAGAATCCCAAAGGTTCCTAGAGGAGATCTCAGGAGCTCCTGAGGGCTGGAGCTAAGGCTCCTGCTGTTGTCTGAATGTGTGTGGCTGTTCACACCACCTTTCCTGCCAGTAAACATGCTGAATCCCTAATGCCCAACCTGATGATATTAGAAGATGGGGCCTTTGGGTTGATTAGGTCATGAGGGTGGACCTCTCCTGAATGGGATTAGTGCCCTCTTATTAAACTGATGGGAGATCTCAGAGGGTCCTCCCTCCTTCTACCACATGAGGATGCAGGAAGGCGTTGGTAATTGGCCAGGGAGAGGACCCTCCTAAGAACCTGACCATGCAGCACTTGGACTTCTAGCCTCCAAAACTGTGAGCAAAACATTCCTGTTGTTTATAAGCTACCCAGATGATTGTTTCTTGTTACAGCAGCTCAAACGGACTGAGACAGCCCCCATGTGCTTGAAGAGCAGCTCCCCTAAGACGTGGAGAACCACTGCTCTAGAATAGATGAGGACATGAGGTCTTTTGTTCAGCTTACACCTACGTGTTAACCTTCAGACTACCATGATGCCTTTCCTGTTCTGAACCAAGGGGTCCAGAGCACAGAGTGACAGCTGTTGCCTGAAGACCAGTTCACTCCCTCCTTGACCTCAGGGCAGGTACTGGACCTCCCCCAAACTCTTCCTCTCAGCTCTGCAATGGCAATGATGCTCCTTGCAGGCTACGTGCTGGCACCCAGCTGGCACACAGCAGAGGCTCTAGACATGACACCCAGAACATCTAAAACATTCTTTTGCTGCCTTTATCTTTTACACTGAAAATCTCTGAGCTCACCATCAGTTGTAGTCATCCGAATCGCACAGATCTCCGTCATTTCCCTGTGCATCCCTGTTAGCTTTATGTCTCTTTATCCTGCTTCAATAATTCTTCCTGAAAACATTTTTGGGCAAATTTTCTTATTATATAGGGATACACAGTCAATGCAAAAGTTTAAAAATTCAGACCAGAAAAAGATAAGAGAACAAGAAAAACAACAAAATCACCCTGTAATTCCACCACTGGGAAGTAGGCTGTTAATGTGTCCCTTTTCAATTTTAGCTCATCTGAGAAATGCCTGTGCTTCCTGGGGTTATTCTTTGCTGTGCTGTCAAACTTACATTTACCAAAATCATACATCCTTTTTTTGTGTAAGTTAATTTGCATACTTTTTATCTCCAAAGTAACACTTAAGTGTATTCACATATTTGAATTCAAGGAAGCAAGCCGAAAACAAATGCAGGTCTTCCTTCGCTCCTTCCCACCCTGTCCTACCTGCCTCCTGAGGAAATCACTGATGTATTTATATAGATGTTTTCCTATTTATTTCCACACTTGATGTTTAAAGACATAAAAGATGGTCTTAACGCTGTTTTATTTCTCAACCCTCCTGAATCATCTTTTCAAAGTGTCTGGCCTTCAAATGCAAACTGGTATTTACTCGTAAGTTTCTGAAATCAACTTTCTTAAAATTCTAGGGTAGTGCTTCTCAGCTTCAACATGTGGATGAACCACCTGGGGATCTCGTTAAAAACCGGATTCTGATCCAGCAGGGATGGAGCGGGGCTGAGAGTCTGTCTTTCCATCTAGCTCATGCTGCAGGTCCAGTCTGAGGAGCAAGGCTTCAGGGTACGTAACTACTCAAATTCTTCATGCTTCTCCTTGATTTGTACAAACTCCAAGACGGCCATTTCTCTCAAGCATCCTACAGCCCTGGCACCACCGGCTTTCCTTGACTGGCCAGAACTAAGCCTAATGCATGAATCTCCCTCAAGAGGTGGGGTAAGTGGTGGTATGGAGTTCCTGGGGATCTCAGTCTCACAATAAAAAGGCAACTCAGGGTTTAGGTCTTTTCTGCAGGGAAGTAAGAGCCAAAGGATCAGAAGACACAATAACTGGAGGGCCGAACTCCCAAAAGATGGGACACGGATGCTTGATCAAAACACATCCAAGGGGAGCAGAAGTGAGGAGGAAGTTCTGACCTCAACGGAGGAGAGAGCCCCAAAGAGGCACAGGGAGATTTAGATACCCCAGTTTAGCTCAAGCGGTCATGTATTTTCCAGCAACTGAGTTGAAGTGGTGGATGGAGGTTGAGGAATGGAAACGCCGAGACAGTGAAAGCATCTTGTTTCTGCTCTCTCATCAACTTGTTACTGTGGCTTCAAGAGTGGCCCCAGTAGGATCTCCTGCCATCAGCTGCTGCACATCTGTGTGCTAAGTTGCATCAGTCGTGTCTGACTCTCTGTGACACTAGAAACTTTAGCCCGCCAGGCTCACTGTCCGTGGGGTTCTCCAGGCAAGAATACTGGAGAGGGTTGCCACTTCCTCCTCCTGGGGATCTTCTTGATTCTGGGATCGAACCTGCATCTCTTATGTCTCCGGTATTGGCAGGTGGTTTCTTTGCCACAAGCACCACCTTGGGATGCTGCACATATAAGGGAGCCCTAAACAACACAGCCCTGGTGACTCAGATGGAAAAGAATCTGCCTGCAATGCAGGAGACCCGGGTTCGATCCCTGGGTCGGGAAGTTCCTCTGGACAAGGGCATGGCAACCCATACCAGTGTTCTTGACTGGAGAATCCCATGGACAGAGGAGCCTGGTGGGCTACAGTCTGTGAGATCGCCAAGAGTCAGACGTGACTGAGCGACTAACACACACACACACACACCACAGTTCCACACAGTGCGGTTCTTAAATGACAGCCCCGTGGCAAGTCCTAGTGACCCCAACACTGGTTTCAGAGGTGGGGCAGGGCCTTAGGAATTAACTAGATGCTACCAGTCTTAGAAGTCTGATGAGAATTTCCCCCTGACCTCTATATTCTTAGAAAAGAAGAGCTGGGATTTCTGCCTGGTTAGTAACAGTACAAGAACCTGGAAAGCACATCACTTTCAGTTTCTCCAGTTAAGCACACCATTTTTCATTCTGCTTCATGTTTTTTAAGGCCGTGGGCTCCTAGAGAATAGCTTAGCTCAAACCCTCAAGGAAAATCCCTTCCTTAATTGACCACCATGTCTCTCACATTTTCTTTGCTGTTGCGAGACTTTTATCCCTGACTTGTATGTAAATATCGTTCCTCCCAAGTAACTGAAACCTGCCCAAGAAAGCCAGTGGACACTTCTGCACATGGTTTTCATTCAAATCCATCAGAATATCCAAAGCAAGGAATGCAAGGGGCAAGGGAACTACATATGCATTTGTAATACCCCTTTGACAAATCTGACCTGTGTGAAAATCATCAGAAAAGCTTAGTTCTTTCCTAATCACATCAGAACAAATGCTGCCAGAAAACTACTCATACAGTGGAGCAAAGCAAGAGGACTTGTGCCTGAGAAGCAATGTTTGAGTCAGCCTTAAAGCCAACAGGCCTTCATCTTATGAGGCATCTCCAAGGTTGTTATTGTTTATGCCCTGGACATGGTCACAGGGAGGTTCTGCCTATGTGTTGCTCAGAGCATCTGTTGAGAAGGTCACAGTCTGGTTGCCAGCAGGGCTGTTTTTCACTTTCTCAGTCTTTTCTATGAAGCTACTTCATATTTTATGCCAGGGCTTATATAATGCCAGGCACTGTTCCACTCACTGTATATGTCAATTCATTTATTCTTCATAACATAACTTTATGAAAGAGGGAGGTGTTGTAGCCATTTCACAGATGTGAAAGGCTTAAAGGTGTTGGTAACATGCCCACAGGCATAGAGATAAGTAAATTTCAGAGTCAGAACATGAATTCAAGTCTAAAGCGTCAGTCGTTCAGTCATGCGCGACTTTTTGCGACCCCATGGACTGCAGCCCACCAGGCTCCTCTGTTCATGAGATTTTCCAGGCAAGGACACTGGAGTGGGTTGCCATTTCCTTCTCCAGGGGATCTTCCCAACCCAGGGATCAAAACCAGGTCTCCTGCACTGCAGGCAGATTCTTTACCGACTGAGCTACAAGGGAAGCCCAGAACATGAATTCAAGTCTAATCAACTCTAAATCCTGTGATTTTACCTTCTATTAATACATGAAAGCAGTCTCCATTTCATCACTATCAGTCTACTCCATTCTCTCACGTGAATACTATTGAGCCCATGGTAGCCACTGTACTAGGCATTGAGGACTTGGGTGTAAGTCTTGATCCTTGCCCTCAGAAAACTGGAAATAGACTCCTGATTCAAAAGCTGTCCTGTCCAAGATGGTAGCCACTAACTACATATGGTTATTTACAGTTATATTTAAAATTAAATCAATTAAATAAAGAAGTCCTTCCCTCCATTGCACCAGCTGCATTTCGAGTGCTGGATAACCACAGGTGGCTAATGGCTACTGTATGGAACAGTGCAGACACAGGACATTTTCATAAGCTCCCTTGGACAGCGCAGTTCTAGAGGAAGTGGGTGACTCCTTGACTCCAGCCTAAAAAGTAGTGTCTCTTTTTTCAGTCCTGTCCCCTTTGTCCTAAGAAACAAGGTTTCAGACTCTGTCAGGAGCTGGAGTGTTTTCCTGATTCCCCCTGTCTGTCTGTTCTGGTTCCTTTGCTGAGTCATACCCACTTGCCTTAGAGCCCCAGAAGGGTTTTGGAGCTGTGATGACAGCTGACTGAATGCCACAGAACAGAGGACAACCCCCAGCCTGACATTTCCCCAGCACCATCAGCCTGGCTCACATTCCAGCATCTTTCACTACTCAGGAAGCTGTGAGAAGCAAAAAGAAGCCAGAATGATTTTTAAGCTCTGGAAGCAAGAAGAGAAAACATCTTTTGACTTGTAAACTGAACAGATTTGGATGTGGACATTACAGGGAATGAGTGCATAAGTCCCAGACAGAGTTCCTTCATAGAAAAGAACTCCGTTTACCAGCGGGTGGGCAGGAGCAGGACTGCCTCAGATGGAGACGCAGGCACCCAAATCTTTAGTGAGGCCATTTCTGTAAAAAATCCACAGGGAGCAGAACAAACAGGACCTCTCTGCATCTTTACACTCTTGGTTCTTCCTCTGTATCCGCCTTTTCTGAGGACTGCATTGCAGGCCCAGCATGAGAGGACAGAAAAACCAAGACGACAAAATCTTTCTTCTTCTGGAGGGAAAAGTGCAGAAAGGGGCCTTATGGGGCAAAGAGATCACCTTGTGCTTGGCCGCCCATGGCCTCTTCCCAAGCAGGCAGCTTACTTCCGGGCCTAAGTTGCCAAGGTGTCTATCACGTGACTGCCCTGTCTGACTCCACCCACTTACGTTTGACCTATGGTTTGATACGTAGAGATGGGTTCAGCCAATCAGATTCTTTCTCTCGGAAATTGAAACAAGAAGCAGGAAATGCCTCTCCAAGAAACAAGAAGCCAAAACACAGCCAAGTGCCCTGAGCAGACAAGGGTGTCAGGTAAAGCCTTATTTCCTCCATCTCCTATTCAGAACCCAGAATGCTTTGACACCTACTCTTGATTTCCATGCCAACTACTTTATCAGTCCACCTATAACCCTCCTATAAACTCTATTCCTTGAGCTAGCTTGAGAGCATCCCTGTTTCTTGAGCAACCCAGTGGGTGTTTCACCTCTGAAAAAAGTGCCACTCATTCTGTGACAGGAAATGGTTTAGGTGACTAATGTGGAAGTACAAGGGAAATAATGTTCCAAGGATCTACTGTGTGTCCAGCCGTGTGTGTGCTGTGCTTAGTCATGTCTGACTCTTTGCAACCCCATGGACTGTAGCCTGCCAGGCTCCTCTGTCCATGAGATTCTCCAGGCAAGAATACTGGAGTGCGTTACCATGCCCTCCTCGAAGGGATCTTCCCAACCCAGGGATTGAACCCAGGTCTCCGTATGGCAGGTGAATTCTTTACTGTCTGAGCCACCAGGGAAGCCCAAGCCATGTCTGAAGTGTTCCCATGTAAGAGGTCAGATTCAGTACTCACAGCAGCCCTGCCACCTGGCCACAGTCAACATCCCATTTCACAGGTGAGGAGCCAGGTTCCTCAAGATTAGTTCTCACTGTTCCCAACTATCCTTGGGTTGCCTGCTTGTCAGAAGCTCTTCTGACTCTAGCTGCTCAGAGAAAGGAAAGATTACAGTGAGGAGGCAGTAAGGCTGCCTGAAGAAGCTGGAAGTTGGGAAGTGTCTTTGTCTTTCTGAGCTTCAGGTCTTTTTCTGTGAAAGAGGAACAGTAATATTGACCAAAAAGAGCTGTGTGGAATTGGTGAAATGAAGAATGTAAAACTCTGAGCAATATGTTGAACATGTACAAAAGGTGCTCGATCTCAACCAGCAGTGGTCCCCTCTCCTCCTCCATCTGCTGCCTCTGTGCAGCCTTGAGGACCTGCCAGCCTCTCGCTTCCTGCCTCCTTCCTGCACCAACCCAGCAACCTTCGTCATGCGCTGGAAGCAGTCCCAGACTCCTTGGCTGGGACCTAGTATTCACTGCACTTATTATTCCAGGCATCCTGTGGTTTACTTTTCTAGTGAGTTAATTGCAAAATCCATATGGAGCAGAGAAAAAAACATCAACCCAAGCTTGCCATGAAAAGCAGGGGAACAGAGACAGCTTCCCATCTCAGCCAGTGCAGCCTGGGAGGGCGGGGATGGAGGGGTGGGCTGGGGGGAGATGTTGCTGCACTTAGTGTGCAGGAGGCCAGTGCTCCAAGCTCAGTGGAAGGCACAGGGCCTAGATTTCTCCTTTTTTTCTTTTTTTCCTGCTCATCGCTTTAGACAAAAATCTAAGTTTTAGACTCCCACTACGGGTATAAAATGTAGGTTATCAAATCTCAGTGTGCAGAAGCAGCACCTGGGAAGTTTATTTAAAATGCAGATTCCCCACTTTGCTGTATACCTGAAACTAACACCACATTGTAAACTGTACTTCAGTTACAAAAACAGATTAATAAAAAATTCATGTTTATAAAAGTAAAATACAGACTCCAAGCCTCTCTCTCCAGAGTTTCATCCAGTGAAGTTTGGTATGGGGACCCAGAATCTATATCCTGTGTGTACCTACTACAGGTAATTTGCAGACCCAAGTTGAGAAATAGTCATGCAAAGGAAAGGTCAGTTGTCCTGGAGTTAGAAGAACTTAAGATAGGTTCTTAGTTCTCCCTCTTCCCAGCTATGTGTCCTTGGACCAATCACTGTGTGTCTCTGGCCTCAGTTTTCTTATCTCTTAAGTAGGAATGAGAGTACCTACATCATAAAAACATTGAGGGAATAACATACTGAAAGCCCTTAATGCAACCCTTGGAACACGTGAAGGCACTCAAAAAAATCAAAGATTTGCTTTTCTTTCCTGGAAAAAGTTTTCTCTAAAACTGGCCTGAGGCATCTTTGCCCCTGAGTGTTAATACATTTCTCTATCTGTTTACAATCTAAAACTTTCAAAGAGGGACCTCTGAGAGAAGCCACCTCTTGGTTTGAAAGCACTTTGAAGACGAAAAGGTGTCAAATCCTCCAGAGACTTGGTTGGTAGAAGTTAAATGTTTATTTTAATTTGGCAAGTTATAATTTATTAAAGGCTTTTGGAAAATGGAAGTACTATTTATGTTCCCACCAGGGACCCAACAATTTTGCATGGTTGGTGGTTAATTCATTCATTTGTTCAAGAAACACTGATTAAGCACCTGGGTGCCAGACCGGATGAACAAGAGTTAGCCCTCTGGGGACTTGGTGACTCAACAATGATAGCAGCTTGATAGAGACCATACTGGGGGCTACAAAAGCTCAGATCCCGCCATGCCAGGCTCCTCTGTCCATGGAATTCTCCAGGAAAGAATACTGGAGTGGGTAGCCATTCCCTTCTCCAGGGGATCTTCCCAACTCAAGGATCAAACCCGAGTCTCCCACATTGCAAGCACATTCTTTACCATTTGAGTGGCCAGGGAAGCCTCACAGTTGATGGTTAATTCATTTGTTTGTTCAAGAAACACTGATTAAGCACCTGGGTACCAGGCCAGATGAATAAGCATTAGCTAGCCCTCTGGGGGCTCGTTGACTGAACAATGGTAGCAACTTAACAGAGACCATGATGGGAGCTGCAGAAGCCAGAGACCAGTGACTTCTCTCACCCTAAGGAGCTAGGTCTTGGGAAGCTGACCAGCCAGAAATGACTCCATCTTGCAAGCACCCAGATTGAAACACAATTTGGAAAACAATTCTGGTCCCCACAGAAGTGCAAGGTGAGATCCCTGGAGGAAAGAGCTCTGCTTGGCTGAGGTTACCCCCTATACCTGTAATTTCTTAGATGCTCCGAGAGGTGGGTGAACTCTTCTCTACACTTCAGGCCCAAACATCCAAGTGTATCATGGACATCTTGATTTGGAGGTTCACAGGCACCTCAGATTCAACAGTGTCTACCACTCAGCTTATTCATCTTTCTCCACACACGTGCTCCAGCATTTCCACACTCATCCACGGCACTACTCCAATCAAATACAGGCCTGCATCCGTTTCCTCTCCCACAGCCCACATTTAGTCAGTCACCAAATTCTACTGGTCCCTCCACCTAAATACCTCTCCATTCTGTCCCCACGACCACTGCTCTGACTTTGGGGGCCATCACCCATCTCTTCCTCTCCACTTTCAGGTGGAACCTAGGGTGATCTTTCCAGAAACATAAAGAGGGTGGCTCACATCCCTGCTTAAAACCCTTTACTGGCTTTCCCTCTCCCCCAGAATAAGGTTCAAACACCGACAGGTGATGCCCAAGGCCCTGCCTCTCTAAATTTACCACCCGGCACACTAGACACCCTGATACACTTCAGCAGCCACATGATACCTGCACGCATGAATGTGCCATACACTTCCTGGCCAGCCTGCCAGCAGCCCCGTCTCCCGCCTCTCAGATTTCACATCACAGCTCCTTTCCCCCTTTCCTGACTTCCCTGAGCTGTTGCGTCTCTTTACTCTCCTTTCTACTGAATGGAAACATCTCAAGGGCAGGTATTGCACTGTGTCCATACCCCAGCCCTTCTTACGCTAGGTGGTGTAGGGGCTCCTGGTGCTTACCAAGCTGGTTCTCTTCTTTTTCTGGGTACATGGGAGGTGTATATTTCCCTGCTCCCTTGCAGTTAAGAGGAGCTATATGACTAAGTCAGGCCTATGGGCTGTGAGAAGCAGGCAAAAAGGCTGTTTGCTCCAGACAATGCAGCTACAAGATCGCAGAGCCCCTATGCCTGGGTCCTGGAGAGACCCTGTGGAGAAACCCTTTTCCCTGACACCTCCGATGTGCTGAGTACGTGATGTGAGAAATAAACTCTGCAAAGCCACTGAGATATTAGGGCTACTTGTTATTGTGACATAATTAACCTATTTGACTGCTACAGAAATCATGGAAGTGTAAAAGTGAAAGTGTTAGCCGCCCAGTCACATCAGACTCTTTGTGACCCCATGGACTGTAGCCTGCCAGCTCCTCTGTCCATGGGATTTTCCAGGCAGGACTACTGGAGTGGGTTGCCATTTCCTTCTGCAGGGGATCTTCCCGACCCAGGGATGGAACCCAGATCTCCCACGTTGCAGGCAGACTCTTTACCATCTGAGCCACCAGGGAAGCCCACATTTCTGTCTATAATCACTGAAACAGGACCTGGAAGCATCAGGTTCTCTATGAACATTTGATGAATGAATGAAGGCAGGAATGGATGAGTGAACAAAGAAGCCTAGGGAAACGAATATGAGACCTAGCGTCAAAAGAAAATCGCCTACAATAACCACCCCCATAACCCCCTTTCCCCCACACCAGTGGACTGTTCTTTATCTCCATTTGGTTCCAGAAGAGGGATTTAACCTTTTCGTCCTCTCTCTGAAGTGTCTCTGCACTGAGGCCAACCAAATCTACGTGCAGATCCTAGCTAACGCGCCAGTGTCTGAAGGAAGGGCAACGCTGATATATTTGTACCGGTTTTGCACCAGTCCATAATCCTGCTGTCTTTGAACTTCATGCTTCCAGGGTTACCATCTGGGCTTGGCCTCCGAGATGGGGATTCCTGAGCTTCCTGAACCAAACAAAGGCTTCTAATTCTAACACTCCCCCCACCGCACCCCAACCAGGTTAAAGAATGGCCTCATTAGAGCAAATATCTTTTTTACATGTGGGGAAAATATTCAGTAATTATCTCTAAGTCTTTCAACACATTTCAGCTAAGCACAAAAGCAGAGGCTGTGAGATGGGGATTGAGTCTACATGTTTTCAAAAATAAACACAACCATAAAGGACGTCATTCCAAAGTCACAGGTTCCTGAAAGTATTGCTTAGGAAGAAGGCTGGGGCACCGATACAAACATCTAGCAGGGAGCAGCTAGCTAATCAGATTAGAAAGATCAGCGTGCTGCAGTGCTGACGATGGAGTGGGGCGGGGGGCCTGAGGAGGAGAGGGGCGGGGGGCCTGAGGAGGAGAGAGGCGAGGGCCCTCAACCCACGGAGGAGGGGGAAGAACTGAACTTGGCAATGTCTGGCTTGCCATCCACATGGGCTCTCCAGCCTCCGGCTGTGTTGTCCTTAAGTTAGATGGTGAGCACCAGGCCTGAAACTGGGAGGAAGAGGAAGCATATGACACTGGAAATATGATGGGTTTGCAGCAGATAGACTTGGGTTCACATCTATCTAGGCGCTGTGTGACTTTGGCCAAGTCCCTGCCTTTGTGATTCCTAGTTTGCTCACTACAAAGCAGGGGCAAGCACAGCAACCTCCCAGTGTCTTAAGGGTGCACAGTTTGCTGTTAAAACAGGAAGCGTCAATCTGCTGCGTGTCTGTCTGCTTCCCCTAACCCCAAACACTTCTGAGTCTCCAGGCCCTGATGCTACAGGTGCCCTCAATGACTGTGTGCTGAAAGTGTGGATAAATAAGGTGCTCTAGGTTGGCTTTTTATTATAGAAAATATATAATTTATCATTTGAACCATCTGAAAGTGTACAGCTCAGAGGCATTTTATACATTCCCAATGTTGAATGCATGCATGCTAAGCTGCTTCAGTCATGTCTGACTCTTTGTGACCCCATGGACTGTAGCGCACCAGGCTCCGCTGTCCATGGGATTCTCCAGGCAGGGATACTGGAGTGAGTTCCCATTTCCTTGTCCAGGTGACCTTCCTGACCCAAGGATCAAACTTTCATCTCACGTCTACCTGCGCTGGCAAGTGGGTTCTTTACCACTAGCGCCACATTACTATTATCTATTCTAGAACATTTTCATCAACCCATCCCCGCTACCAAAAAAACAAAAAACAAAAAAAAACCTCTGTACCTACTAAGCAGTTACTCCCTTTCCCACCCTCTATGAGAGAGTCTGTGGTGGTTTTAGCTGCATTCAATACTTTAAACCATTGCTTTGGTGAGAAAGTCGCCAGGGGCTGGTCTGGCAAGGATGTATTTCCTGTGTACGCACTGCTTGCTCCCTTCTGTAAGCGACACAGGTAGATGCCTCATGACACCACTGTCAGGCACGTGTGTGGCTGTTATGACGACGCCCTTAAGCTGGAGCAGAAATCAACACTGAAAGGCAGGAGATGAGGCTGGAAGGGGCGGGATGGGGAGGTCTTGATACGTAGAGACTTGCACTTGAGTCCATGAGCCAGTGAACGGAGGCTCAGCCCTGTCTTCTTGTATACCCCGGGGATGCTCCTAGAATGGAGGACTGGACAGTATGCACCCCCGCCCCAATTCTGATGAGCCTACAGTGGCCGGGCCCTGGCCCAGCTGCAGACGAGGCTCCAGCTGCAGAGAAGCAGGCACGGAGGCGGGCGGCCACGGGTAGTTAATGAGTGATTTATTGGAGCTGCTGCACGGCAGCTTTCCTGGGACCTGCTCCTAATTAACAACCACTAACTGGATGATGCTGCTTTTCCTTTTTTTTTTTTCCCCCAAAGCGAATAAAAGCCCCCCAAAAGCCTTTCTTCCCCATTTCCATAGGAAGAAAGACTTCACCTCTGCTGGCTGCCTGAGTCTAAAATACAACAGGTGTTTGGTGGAAATCCCCACCTGTTCCCTCACTCGGGCACACACACACACACACACACCCTCGTGGACAGCCAGACCCACACACCCTTGTTCACGTGATCCCCACACTGTCATACATTTATTTCCCCCTCCCCCACCCTCCGCCAATATAATAACACAGACCTTGTCTTGCAGCCACACTCCAACACGGTCATGGGTATGCATCCCTCACACTTGAACCTCACATACACACATGGCCCTAAGCCCCACACACTGAAAGCAGGAGGCCTTGCACACAGCCACGTGTGTGTACTCTCACGTACTCACACCCCTTGTTGTTACAGGCAAGGCCACAGGGTCTCCCACACAGTCTCATCCATCACTCACTCAGAAGCAGCCCTAAGACCCGGTGCCCTGATCTGATGATCCCTTGGCCGTGAGGTGGCGCACGCCAGGGAGAGGAAGGGGACACCGCAGCAGGACTCAGGGGCCCCGAGGTACAACTGCCATAGCATTCAGACCAAAATGGTTCCTGTGGGCCCTGAGAAGCTGCAGACTCACTTAAGAGCCAGGCTGCTGAGGGGTGGTGGAGCCCGAGATGGTGCCTGGAACCTAACAGGCATCTCTTATGGACTGAAGTGTTTCCCTCTGAAAAGATATGGCTGATTCATGTTGAAGTTTGACAGAAAACAGCAAAATTCTGTAAAGCAATTATCCTTCCCCCCGAAAAAATTAATTAATTAAAAAAAAAGGTATGCTGAAGTCTGCTACAGAATGCTTCTGCCCCCTCTACCTCCAATTCATATGGTAAAATTCTAACCCCCAAGGGTGATGGCATTAGGAGGCGAGGTCTTCAAGAGGTAATCAGGCCTTGAAAGTGGAGCCCCCTTATAAAAGAGACCCCCCCAAAGAGCTCCCCCACCCCTTCTGCCGTGTGAAGACAGTGAGAAGCAGGAGTGGCTCCCCCCATCAAATCTGCAGACACTTTGATCTTGGACTTCCAGCCTCTAGAACAGCGAGAAATAAATGCTTGCTGTTTAAGCCTCCCAGCGGATGGTGTTTTTGTTACAGCAGCCCAAAGAGACTGAGAGTGTCCTAACCCCCAGTACCAGTGCCCTAGCCTCAGAACGTGGACCTCGTGTGGAATAGGGCCATATTCGATGTAAGTAGTTAAGATGGGGTCAGATTGGAGTAGGATGGGCTGCTAGCTCAGTGTGACCAGTGCTCTGATGTGAAGATGGCCACTGAAGACAGAGACACGCGCAGACAATGCCATGGACGATGAAGGCAGAGACTGGAGTGTGCTACACAGGCCAGGAAAGCCAGTGATTGACAGCAGCCCACTGGAAACCAGGAAGAGACAGGGAAGGATTCCCCTGCAGGTTTCAGAGGGAACATGGCCGTCAATATCTTGATTTTAAGCTTTTAGCCTTCTAGAACTGTGAGACAATACATTCCGATTGTTTTAAGGCACTCTGTGGTAATTTTTGCAGCAACCCTAGCAAACTAACACAGCATCCAATAAGCATTAGTCACACTCTTCTGTTGGCTGTTTCTGGTCTGCAGTCTCTTTGGGACACCATGGACTCTAGCCCACCAGGCTCCTCTGTCCGTGGGATTTTCCAGGCAAGGATACTGGAGTGGGTTGCCATTTCCTATCCAGGGGATCTTCTCAACCCAGGGATTGAACCTGCATCTCTTACATAGGTCTCCTGCATTGGCAGGCAGGTTCTTTACCACTAGGACCACCTGGGAAGCCCGACTTGTTACGAATGCCAGGTCCTGATTACACTGAGATAGATAAATAAACCACGGTCTTGCCTAGAGATACGTAGTTCTGAGAAAAGGTTTTTAGATCAATACAAAATAGACCACTGAAAGAAGAATGATGCTTCTGGCTAAGGGACCGATGTCAACAGGTTTTCCAATTGCTGCCATGCCTGTCCCCAAGCCGTTAAACAGTGCTGAACTCTGAAGAGGACGGCAAGGTTAGCCATCACTGACTTAAAAGTTTTCCCCCAGTTTTTGAGCTGAAGATGCTAAGTTTCATTAAGACATTGTCATGATGGAAAACAAACTTAATCAGTAACGGGCAGCTCTTTTTCTTATGGATCAGCCAACTCTTCAGGAATGAAAAATAGCTTCAGCCCCCCTTTCCCCTCTGGGGAGGCCAGGATGGGTTCCCTGTGCTGGTGCTGTGACTCCTGCTCCTGGGGACCACCACACTCTGCCAGGGTCTGGGAGTCTGTGACCTGGGACATTTCAAGGGTTGCCCAAACTCCCCGTCTGTGAGCACACTTCAGATCTGTTTCAGAGATACTCTCAGATACTCTCAGTCATACTCTCTGAACCAACACTGGTCTCAGCTGCAGCTTGGCAAACCATCCCTGTCAGTGCCCACATGTCCCCACGTGTCAAAGACACCCCGTGGCAGAGAGAAAAGACAGGTTTTGGAGTTGTGCAGATCTGTGTGTGAATCTTCTCCACCACTTCTTAGATGGAGGGTCCTCAGGAAGTCACTTTACTTATCAGAGCCTCTATTTCCTTATCTACCAAAAGCCAAAATACCAATCCTGCCGAGATAGCAAGAGGATGAAACAAGACTAAATATATTTAAAGAGGATCATCTACTTCCTGACTTATAATAAATATCCAATAAATAATTTTTATTAGTTACAGCACCATATACTACCAAGTAAGTAATTATTTGATAGTAATAATATAATAGTTGTTGTTTGGTTGTGCCTGACTCTTTTGCAACCCCATGGACTACAGCCTGCCAGACTCCTCTGTCTGTGGGATTTTCCAGGCAAGAGTACTGGAGTGGGTTGCCATTTTCTCCTCCAGGGGATCTTCCAACCCTGGGTCAAACCTGCATTTTCTGCATTAGCAGGTGGATTCTTTACCACTGAGCCACCTGGGGAGGCCCAATATAATAGTACTTCTTATTAAATAAGTCATTTCCATTACTATTTTCCCTGGGTGCTGAGATTTATCATGGGACAGCCCACTCAAGTGCCTTGAGAGCCGGCTGCATCCTGGGACAGTGGGTCTTGGGATGAGGAAGACAGAAACAGTTCTTAACAGCCAGGACTGCCTGGCCCTCACAGCTAGGCAGTAACTTTCTAATTATGAATATAGACAATTTCACACGCCAACTTCAGACAAGCAACTGTTCAACTGGGCCCAGACAAAGGCAAGGCCACTCTGTGATCATGTCTGAACTTAGACAAAAACAAAAAAATGGTCCAAACCACAAAATGACCAAAAAAGTCAAGCCTTCCTAATCCCAGCTAATGTAACTGCTGCTGCTTTTCCAAATGCAACTGTAACCTCACTTCATTCTTCCTGCCTACTGTATACATATGGCTTACTAAGATACTCAGGCACAGACTCACCCCTGCTTTCTGACAGTATCCACAGCAAAGCTCCCCACTTCCTTGAACCCACCTGTCCCCAAATCACCCAGTACAAGGCCACATCCTGTACTTCCTTTCAGACACCCCTTACTGAGACACGCAATGAACCCCCCAGGGTGCGTGTCCTTCACTGCGGCAGAGAATTAACAAACTCATCTTGGTTCAACTGTACATGAGTTCCTGGTCGTCTCTGGCTGCAAGGCACAGGAGGGACTTGGGTGTTGTCCTGCCCTAGCGGAGGGATCCTGGGACTTTTTCACACCTGACCACAGGTAAAGGTTTCTCCCCTCACCTACTTTCTGTATCACACAGGCACACTGGACCCACAGCCTTCAAGGTGCCTTTTGCCACTGGAACTCTTGAGCACTGCATTCTAGCACGGCATTCTAGATGCCGTCGTGGCGGACGTTCTTCCTGTGGTCCTGGCCCAGCCCCCTCGATGAGCGCTCAGAGCCACAGGTCTTACAAATCACCTTATTCAGCTGCCTCAGCAGGGCCAGGTTTCTTCTGCTGGTTCTCTGCCTGCTGCCCACCTCGGGTCACTGATGGCACTCACGTGACATTCTGCAGGACACTGCCTAGCTTATGTGTCTTTCTTCTCTACACCAAAAACCCCAGTAGCCAGAGAGCATGCCTGCTTCACCTCAGCATTCGTGCAACACTGACTGCCTGCCGCGTGCTACTGAAAGGAGATACACATGTCCCCAGCACTTGTCCAGTCACTCAGCTTCACAACCTCCTTACTCCCCCCTGCCAAACCATCAACAGAGCTATAAACCAAGCAGTGTTGCCCTGCTGTCAGACTATTTAACGTGTTTGCTTTTTCCCTAAGATCCATCATTTTGTTTTCTCTTGTTTCATCATCAGCACCAATAGTGAGCTTTATTTATCAAGCCATTTCTTATCCAGAATGTTTATAATCACTGTTACCACCTGAAAGACAGAGTAGAGAAAAGTCTACACAGCTGACCCGAGAGGTATGTATACATACGCTGGGTGGGCACTCAGGGTTACTCATTAGGAAATAGAAGGGGAGGACCAGAGGCTCGTGCAGAGAAGTGTCAACACAGCAGCTCGAGGTCCTTAGAAAGGTCTGCTTGCAGGGCTGGCTCTTGGCTGGCATCTGGGAGCTTGGCTGGTAAACAATTCTTGCCTGATATAAAATCTCTAATTGAGAAGGGTGGCTGACTGTGCCTAGCTTGTGCAAATAATGAGGTTTATGCTAAATACCTGCTTCCTTCTGAGAGTCTGGCATTTTGGCCCATGCTAGGCAGAGGGTATCTGTGTGACCCAGCCCCTGATAAAAATCTGTGACCAGGGGTCCCCCTTGAGCTTCCCTGGTGGAGAGCACTTCTGTCATCACAGCTGCCTGCTGAAGGACCTAAGCATGTCCTGAAGAACTCTGCTAGAGGAGGACCATCGGAAGCTTGAGTCTGGTGATTCCGCCCTGTGCATCGTTCCCTCTTGCTGGTTTGCTGTTTACTCTTTTCCTGCAGTAAATCTTAGTCACAACTCTCACTATGTGCTGAGCACCGTGAGTCCTTCCAGTGACTCACAGAACCTTAAAAACCCTATGACACGGGCTCCAAGTTCGAAGGTCCACTATCAGGGTTCAAAGACAGGGTGGGGGTTCAGGTGTCCTGGACTGAAGAAAGCCACATGATAATTGATGAAATGTCAGGTATTCATGGCGTCGTGAGCTCTGACGCGTTTCCTAAGCGTGAAGGAGAACAGCCAAATGCCAGCGCAGACACTTGAAGAGCTTGCTAGATCTAGCGGGGGGGAAAAATGACACGACATTTTCTCCAACTAAAATGCATCTTTTAGCACTAGCTCTAGGGCTGAGGTAATAAATTGCTGCAAGCAGTGGATGCAGGTAGGAAGGGTAAATCCTTTAGGCTTAAGCAGCTTCTCTCCTTTTCCTCCCACGTGGGGCCATAGGGAGAGAGGTGCTCAAGGAGCCTTGCTTGGCCCAGGCTCACTTCTGATTTGGGACTTCCCCGGTGGCTCAGTCGGCGGAGAATCTGCCTGCAATGCTTAGCCATTTGGTTCCCGTTTGCAGAACTTCCTTGGCCTTTTCACAGCCCACTTCACATGCATGAGGATTGCTCTTTCCCTCCTCGGCCATTCTTCCAGCAGCTGGACCGGCGCACAATTGCCCTTTGTCGACAACACACTTTGAATCTGGTTTGTTCCATACGATTATTTCCTTCTTGGAAGCACATTCTGGAGAGTGATTTGTTTGCATTAAAGAGCCTACAAAGCGAAGAGCCTCACACTCATTTAGGAAGCCAGGCTGCTAAACGGTCGTGGAAGGAAAAGCCCTCTTTGGTGTTTGGAATATTCCTCCGAAGGGAAGTTTCTTCCAGAACAGAGAGTGTGGGCTGAGATCCTTCCCATGGAGCTGACTGGGAGATACTGGTCTGAGGAAAATCAGGCCTGCTGGAGTCTTTTCACACTTGACCTTGGCAACTGGGGAGTTATCTTTGGCAGAAAGACAGGCTGACCAGCTGCCATATGTTTGGGCATTCCTCATTTTATTGCCCTTCCCAGACATATTTATTTTTTGTGTGTGGCAGGGTTGTGGCAATCCTGCACTGTCGGATGATAGCATTTTTTAGCTACAAATTTTTTTTTAATTTAAGGTATGTATATACTTTTGTTTTTTTTCAACATAATGCTATCGCACACCTAATAGGCCACAGTGTAGCATAAACATAACTTTTAGATGCACTGGAAAGCCAAAAAAAAAAAAAGCATGAGTCGCGTAATCCCAGTATTATCTTACGGCAGTGGTCTGGAACCAAATCCACAGCGTCTCTGAGGTGTGCCTGTGGTTGTGAACAGCAGCACGTGGGTATGGGGTCAGAGAGACCTGGGGTTGAATCTCTTCTCTGCCACTTTCCAGCTGTATGATCTCAGAGAACTTCCATGCAGTGATGAGACACATCTACCTCAAAGGCTGTTGCAAATTTTAAACAAGATGTGATGACGCTTTGTAAATCACCAAATGCTGTAGGAACGATAACAACAACACTGTATGCTTACATATCACTACCCATGCCCCAGGCACTATTCTAGGTGCTTATCCTCTCTAAGCTTATTTTAATGTATATCCACACAATCAAGTATCGCTTTTGCACTGATAGAGAGATTCAGCTGGTTATGTGAACCCAGATTACGACCCTTCTAGGCACCTATATCTTCACCTATATCCTTCTAAGTCAGCTCATCCTGTTGGGGTGCTTTTCCTGCTGATCCTAGCTACCCAAGGGCTTACCAGTCACCCCAACAGCCATTCACAGAAGAGGAAGCTGGGGGAGGAGGGGGCGAGAGGGCCAACTCCTACAAACCAGGGATTTGAGCTCTGTCATTATATAAGCCATGTGACCTTGGGCAAGTCCATCTGATCCCAGAGCCCAGCCTCTTTCAGCTGAATCATGGGGGCCCTGCCCCAATACACACTTATTTTCCATAGGGGAGCCCTAGAAGTACTGTGTCAATAGTTTTTAGGTAAGACTATGATATCATCTGATGTGAAGAGCCAACTCATTGGAAAAGACCCTGATGCTGGGAAAGATTGAGGGCAGGAGGAAAAGGGAAGGATGGAGGATGCGATGGTTGAATGGCATCATCGACTCGATGGACATGAGTTTGAGCAAACTCTGGGAGATGGTGAAGGAAAGGAAGCCTGGTGTCCTACAGTCTATTGGGTTGCAAAGAGTTGGACATGATTGAGTGACTAAACCACAATGACATCATGAGGGTTTCCCAGGTGGCTTAGCGGTGAAGAATCTGCCTGCAATGCAGGAGACCTGGGTTTGATCCCTGTGTCAGGAAGAGCCCCTGCAGGAGGGCATGGCAACCCACTCCAGTATTCTTTCCTGGAGAATCCCATGGACAGAAGAGCCTGGCGGGCTACAGTCTATGGGTCGCAAAGAGTCAGACACAACTGAAGTGACTTAGCATGCATGCACACATGACATCATGAATCATGGAATCTTCAAGCTGAGGGGTTTGAAGGAAAGGAATTAACATTCATCAGGTCCTGGTATGTGCCAAGTATCATCTTTTAAACTTATGATTATTATTTTTTTACTGAATTACAGAGTAAGAAATATATTACACATGATGACCTAGTACAGGTGCTGTGTGTAAAGTATAACTAAAAAAAAAAATTCACAAAATAATACTGACTTCACTATGTTTGATATACTCTGTTCTGCTCCTCTCCCATCCACTTATGACCAGTATTTTAAATGATGGTGCTGAGCTGCGCCACTGATTTCAGGGTCAGGCTTGGTCCACAGGTGGGAAATGGAAGCCTTCACCTTTCATGCGCACACGTCTTTTGTGCACATTACAACGTTAGGAGGTATTCGTGCCCACGTTACAGGTGAAGCAACTGAGGCTCAGTAAGATTCAATCACTTGCACATCATCATCCGGTTCCTGAGTGGCTGAGCTGGGATCCTGAGACCGACTCCACAGCCCATTCTCCTTCCCAGTTATCTTGCTGCCTGAGAGTCCAATGACTCCCTTTGGCTGGTGAAGGAACTGATGCCCAGAGAGGAGAAGTAAGTTGCTCAAGGTCACCCTGGGAGTCTAAAACTGAAACCAGATGCATCCCTGGATTCCACACACCCCAGCACTGAACTAGGCTCCTGTGGGCAGAAAGCTCTTTTCCCAGCATTGGTTACTCCCTTTCCTCCCTGAAGTCATCCGGGGTTATATGAAGCTGAAACAGACCAAGAGCCACTCTCCTTGGACAAAGCTGCGCTTACAATAGGAAATAGTGCTTTGCAAATAAATGTCTTTTGGTAGGAACTTTGTCATTGAGCACATCATTGCTTCCACAGGAATTGAAAGTCACGTTGGCTAAAATCAAAAGCAAAACTCTGGCTTACTGTACCTCTCTGCACACACAGTGGGCCTTAACCTAGTTTCAAGAATGCAATCTATCTTAATTTACAGTAGCTTTGGATCTCCCTGTCTCTTTTCCCCGCCTGCCACATCAGCAGGATGCATGTGTATTAGCACATACTGCCCACCAGGGAGCGCTGCAGTGCACACCGAGGGGGAGTGAATTTGGGGTGTATTTCAAGTCCTCTCCCAAGGAACTCACAAGAACAGCCACATTAGTGTCTGTCAGATACCAGCTCCCAGATCACAGCAAATCCATCAGAGGTGGTGCTGTGGTGAGGAGGCCCCAGGCTGATTTGACCAAGGCAGTTTGAGGCAGCTGAGCAGAAGAAAGGGCTGGAATCAGGGACACTGAAGCCAAGATAGAAAAAAAAAAAAAAAAAAAGATGAGGCAAAGAGCCTCCCGTGGGCGGCACGGCGAGGCTGGGAGCGGGAGTCGGACAGTCAGGTTCAGAGATCCGGGCGGTCAGGATGCAGGGAGTACGGGGTGAGGCCGGGACAAGGGGTGAGCTCGATGACGGAGGCCGCAAGGAAGTGGGGAACGGCGTGGGGCCGGCCAGTGCTCAGGGATCCTGCAGCCGGGATGAAGGAGCTGCGAGGCCAGGAGGACCAGGTGAGAGCCTTCCACACACCGAGAGTACCGAGACCCCATTTCAGCCACTGGACTTAAGGAAACGGCAGTCTTCCTCTCTGCTTAAGAAGCTCTGCGGTGGGGCAGGGCAGGGCAGCGGGGCCCCCTGACCAGGCTCATAACCCCTTCCCACGGCCTCCATGCCCCGACCGGAACTGAGCTCCCGTCCTCTCTCCTGGACTCCTGCAGTAGCCTCCTGCTCTGATGCTCCAGTGCTTCCAGAATGACCCTGCCGCCCCGCCCCACCTCCCCTTCTGACCTCCTCTGCACCCGAGCTGCACTGGCCCCCTTGCCTCTGGGCCCTGGTACCTGCCCTGTCCTCCGCCCGGATGCCTTTCCTCCAGACAGTCTCACTGCCAGCTTCCTCCCCTGCCCCACAGGTCCTCCTCTCAGGGAAGCCTCCTCTGGTATTTAGAACTGCAAATGGCACCTCTACCCCCCCAACACACACACACACAGCCTGGCATTCCCCATTCCCTCTCCTGTAACACTTATCATCCTGAAACATCCACTATCATTTAGTTTTTAAATCTGTTGATCAGTTTCCCCACTGATGAGCAGACTTCTGTCTGTCCCGAGCAGGCTGGAAACATAATAACCTAAATCAGTAGGTGCTCAACAAACATTGTTAAGCGACAGGCGATCGGCCCAAGTCTCCAGATGTCCCCCCCAGAACACTCTGCCCCCATATTCCCATGAACACCCCATGCTCCAGCCCCAGGGGACACACCAGACATGTGTCCTCGCCCATGCCTTTATCCTCTGACCTTGGGGGTTCTCCAGGCAAGAATACTGGAGTGGTTGCTGCAGTCCGTGGGGATCACAAAGATTCAGACATGACTGAGCGACTAAGTACCAGCACACACACATTCCTTCATCCACATAGAATGCTCTTTCTTCCCCCTTCCTTACCTGGAAGAGTCCCTGGCAGCCCTCCAAGCCCAGGGACCAGCACTTCTTCCACAAAACGTTCTCTGATACCCACTGGTTGGAATTTTTCTCTTAAACTTCTATGACGTCTTTTATCCAGTGTGTCACAATTAGAGAGCGACCTGGTATGACGATCTCTAGGCCCTGATTAGCTCTAACAGGTTAGGGATTCAATTTAAGTTTTGGCAGTTAAAAGATGCTTACTCCTTAGAAGGAAAGTTATGACCAACCTAGATAGCATATTCAAAAGCAGAGACATTACTTTGCCAACAAAGGTCAGTCTAGTCAAGGATATGGTTTTTCCTGTGGTCATGTATGGATGTGAGAGTTGGACTGTGAAGAAGGCTGAGCACCGAAGAATTGATGCTTTTGAACTGTGGTGTTGGAGAAGACTCTTGAGAGTCCCTTGGACTGCAAGGAGATCCAACCAGTCCATTCTGAGGGAGATCAGCCCTGGGATTTCTTTGGAAGGAATGATGCTGAAGCTGAAACTCCAGTACTTTGGCCACCTCATGCAAAGAGTTGACTCATTGGAAAAGACTCTGATGCTGGGATGGATTAGGGGCAGGAGGAGAAGGGGACGACAGAGGATGAGATGGCTGGATGGCATGCATCACTGACTCAATGGACATGGGTCTGGGTGAACTCCAGGAGTTGGTGATGGACAGGGAGGCCTGGCGTGCTGCGATTCATGGGGTCGGAAAGAGTCGGACACGACTGAGCGACTGGACTGAACTGAACTGAACACTGACTAAGAAGGAAGTTTATGTTCTGGATACAGCTAGATTCACCCCCCAGATTATGTATATTATTATTAACAGCATTGAGCTAATGAAAACATGGGCTTCCCTGGTGGCTCAGATGGTAAAGAATCCACCTCAATGTGGTATTCTGTTTCTATAAAACAGAACAAGTAGGAGAGGATGGTGCTCAGGAAAGATAACAAACGGGCAGTGGTGTGAGGCAGGCATGGACTCAAACCCTGGTTTTGCCATTTATTAGCTGTGCAACCTTCAGCAGGTCACCTAATCTCTCTGAATCTTAGATTTCTTGGCTAGGAAATGGGAAAAAAAGTTAAGAATCAATGGACTAGTTGTCTCCAAGTCCCTTCTAGCTCCCAGATTCCCAGATGCTTTGACTCTTGCAGGCCCTTCTAAATCCTGTTTGGAACGTGGGTAACTGTCCAGTAAGAGACCCTCATTCCTGGGCACCTCTGATTTCTAGGATGGAGTGCAGGCTGCTCATGGGGCAGAAGGGTAGTCAAATATAGGGGTGTAATCTCTACCCCAGTGCAGGAACCCAGTTTCCTGTCCTAGAAAAGGGAGCCTTGTGTACCATGGCTGGGTAGCTGCAGTACTCTAGGGAATTAGTGATAGCTATTCTTACAAGATTTTTAAAACGAAGTCTCATGAGCACGGGCCATGGAGGGCAGAGGATAAATGGAGTTAAACTGGTAATGAGCTTTCTCATCCTGCCTGAAGATGCTCACCTAATCTACTGACTCTCAATAAGCAATTTGGCTGCCTAATTGGGTTAACCGGTAATTTCCCTTTTGACACCCAGGCTGCTTGATAATTTGGGGGGTAACTGTGATTCTGTTTCATTGTTTCTTTTCCATGTGAATTTCTCACTTTGCCTCTGGGATTAGAGCTAGGAGTAAATTCTCACTATGTCCCAGGCCCACCACGCCTCCTTATGCCTCCAAGCCCTGCTCGAGCAATTGCCTCCACTGGGAACAACTCAGAACCCTCACCTTCAGCGCAATCCTGCTCGTCTGGCCTGCAAGCCCAGGTGCGTCGTGTGGGTGGGATGGAGGAAAGAGCCTTCGGACACGCAGGGCAGAGTGAACGGCTCCTTCCACAGTCATCCCACAGCTCTTTCAACAATGAACATTAATAGCGAGCAAGCATTAAGGACCAGCACAGACCAGCCGCTTTGCCAAAGCTGTGGTGCAGGCTCACAGCAACACTTCAAGGAAGAAAGATGGCATGCTGTTTTTGTACTTTTTATTACTGTGGTAAAACACAGATAACCCTTTCAACCATTTTTAAGCATATGGTAATGGCGGCATTAAGTGCACTCACTTTGCTATGTAACCAGAGCTATTCCACCATCCCAAACTGAAACTCGGTACCTGCTAAACCCTAACTCCCCGTTTCCCTTCTTATGACCCCACGTGGCCACTGGCACACAGTTTTAGAAATTGCGGGAACTGTTGGGTAGGGAGGTGAGGTGACGTGCTCAAGGTTTCAGAGCTGGGTCCTGGCATGGCCAGGACCTGGGACCAAGGCTCCTCACTAGACGCCGGGACTGTGTCTTTTCCACCCTGCCTGCAACAGACAGAGCGGAAAAGCTGTCACAGCTCTACCTCCCCTCTTGAATATTTGCCAAGATTCTCAATTCTAGAATGATGCCTGGTCCACGGAAGGAGCTCAGCACAGCTACAGAACAAATCACAGAATGAAACTGCTAAAGAGGCACTGCGTCCACCTGACCCTGTGGTTGGAGCGCAAATGCAACCTCTGCTTTCTAAAAAAGCATTTATGGAGTGCCAACTGTGTGCCCTGGCATGACGCCAGCTCCTCCTTGCTGTGGCCCAGCTCAGCAGGAGGGGCCTGAGGGCTGGTTCCACCTGACGGCCCTGAGGGGAGAGATTTGTGTTTACATTACCCAGTCAATTCTGTATTTATTTTGGATATTAAGCAGTGACATAAAAGCTGCTGACATTAACCTTCAGGGGCAGAAATTGGCTTTAATGGACCCCATAAAAGTTATTATTGATGGCAGCTGCCTGCAGCTTCACCATGACCTCAGCAAAAGCCTCCACCACTATCAATACTGTTGACAATTACTATTGACTAATGCGAGGCTGGGCGTGGAGGCAGTCAATGTTCCCGTGGCTGGAAGTTGCTAGGGATCATGCTTTGGTGTCCTCACTTGCTGATTCAAGTAGAGGTGGGCAGAAGGTTCAGCCTATAGTGGCAGAGAGACCTGAGTTCAAACTCAGGCTTGGCCCACCTGCTGAATTACTGGCTGAACAATCTCCAGCCAAGTCAGTAGACCTTCTGGAACCTCAGTTTTCCCATCTGGGAAAGGGGAATGCCATGCTGTTTCATGAGGGTTGAAGGCAGTGGCCCACATGCAGTGTCTCGACACATGGTAGGCCCTCAGTTTGGCCTCCTTCTGTCCCTGAAAACTGGCCACACTGAGATGCATTGGCCAACACGTCCAGTGGAGTCAGGCTCTGTTCTGATGGTAAGATCAGACTTCTCATCACAGATAAAGGAGAAAACTGGGACCAGGAGGATGAAAGAGAGAGAAGGAGAGGAGAGTACCGGGGAAAGAAGTGAGAGCAGGAGAGCCAGGAACAAGAGGAGGGCAGCCTCGAAAGAACAGAGACACCTGCGAAGAGCCTGGGGGCTCCAGCTCAGCTAGACACACGGCTGCAGCACGCCCTTCCCCTCTGAACCCCAGTCCTTGGCTGTAACTGAGGTTGACGAGAATGTTATCAACTCTTTGGGGGATAAAGGGGAGTCACTCCTATGGCTCATTCACATTCAGCATGAGCCACTGTCATTATTTAAACTCCAGTACAACAAAGCCTGCCCATGCCAGAGACGCACAAGATGTGGGTTCGATCCCTGGGTCAGGAAGATCCCCTGGCGGAGAAAACGGAACCCACTCCAGTATCTTTGCCTGGTTAATCCCTGGACAGAGGAGCCTGGTGAGCTCCACGGGGATCTCAGAGTCAGACACGACTGATGGACTGAGCACGCACTCACATCAATTAGGTCAACCTGGCCGACAGTGTCGTTCAGATCTTCAGGTAACAAGGACACTAATGTCATTTTCCAACCTGGAGCAACAGGACAGGGGCCGGGGCACCCGAGGGATGTGTGGGTTTGGAAGTCCAGGCCTGGAAGGGAGGAGGTGTTGGATCTGCCTGCCCATCTTCCCTGAGCACAGAGCTAGAGTGCTGTGGCCCGGCATGGAGATAGACGTTCAGGAGGCAAGCGTGGTGTGGCCAGGGAAGCAAGAAGCCATCCCCCTGCCCTCCATCAAAGGCCGAAGCTCTCCAGGCTTGTTGATTATGTCATTATCGCCCAACAGAGGCTTAATTCAGCAGCAATTCAGCTCTCAGGGAATACACAATAATGTGGGTGGTATGCACTTCATTCTGTCATGACTTTATGGAAAAATGATCATTTGTCACCATGGCGAGAGCCTTCCAATGAACAAGCAGCCCGAGTACTTTGCTGCAGAGGAAATTCACTATGTTACACAGGCCCGAATTCAAGTCGTGAATTCGATGACCTATACAGGTTTCTTAAACCTCTCTGGGCTATGTGCTTCTTATTCTGTGCAGTGGGGATGATAAAACCTACCCTGGGCAGAGAGGCTGTCCTGGTCTCTGCCACCCTCCCTAAGTCTTAGCTGCCAGACCCTAGCAGGACCCTCCTCCATGTGGACCTTGTCTACAGGCTGCCCACTCCTCCAACAAGCTGTAGCATGAGTAAATGAGACCAGACAGTTAAGTACTTGGCATTGTGCTTGGGGGCCTAATAATCAGCAGCAGGTGTTAACTATTATGTTTATAATTTTCCTCTTATACACCTTCACCTCCAATGCGAGGACTTCAAATCATAGAATCCTACATCTAAAAGGATCTGCAAGTGATTTGGTTCATTTATTCCCCCTAAGTGTTCACTGGAACACTGCTTTTATTGGATCTTTTGAGAATAAAGGGTTCTTTATTCTCAGGTCAATTTGGGGGATGCTGCTTGCTAATATATCCATCAGCATGATTAATAACATGTTAAAGGTTCTGAGAAGTCCCGCAGTAAGGAAACTGGTTCAAATTCCTTGAACTTAATGTTTCCTACACTATTTGACCACAGAGCACTCCCTTCTACCCACCCCCACCTTCAATCTAAGAAATATTAACATTCTAAGAACACCAGGAATGCTGATTTCATTAAAACTGCTTATTTTACAGATGAGGAAACTGAGGTCCTCATCTATAGTGAGAAAGGATCTACACTCCAGGTCAGTGATGGACCCGAGGCTGCCTGCCTCTTTGTTGGACACCACTTTCTCTGTACCGGCTTCACACATCAAATTCAGTGCGTAGTCAGGAAGAGAGAGGAGGGTTTCTGGCTGGGCTTGGGCCTAGATGGGAAGGAGGATAAGGGGGTGTGGATGGCTCCCCAGCACAGAGAGGGCTGGTGGTGTCAAGGGAGGGTGAAACTACCAAGTTGGGGCCCATCACCTTCTGCTGTCCCCATCCCCTAAACCCAGTGCACAGGGTCCCGAGGAAACACCCCGAGTTCTCCAGCGGCAGGGGTAGAACAAGGATTTGCAGCCCTGCTGCTCTTGACTCTCTTTGGAGATCACATCTCTCCACTGGACAGTATCCTTACCTAGACTCCTGCACGATCCAAACCTGGGACTGTGTTGTGCATATAACTCACTGGAGCATCCTTGTTAGAGGCGAACTGCCTAAGCCTTCACCGCTGACCTGGTGTCCACCCTCTCCCCACCCCCGACACCCTGGCTCCCCAGATCCTGGGCAGGAATCACACAGGATGCTGCGTTTAGAGCTGGAAACCAGTAGGGGGCGCTGGTTTGCAGCTTGCCCTCCCCACGTCACCCCTCCCACGTTTGGTGTGGCGGGGGCCAGCAGAACCCCTCCCTGGACTTCTGAGAGAAAAAAAAAAAAAGTCCAGCCTCCTCCTCCGTGGGGACCTTTTTTGCCCAGAGACCCAGGAGCACGAGGCATCGCAGAAAGAGAGCTCGCCTCGGTGGCCCGCTGCAGGCCTATGTTCAACTCGGAGTCCCTCCGAGATCTGCCAAACAAGCCTCCAGAGAGAGGCAGAACAGCCTGAAACCTGGCTCCCTTTCCTTCCCCCGCACCAAGGAGGCGCGCGAACAAGCTGTCATCTCTTTCTCCCCCAGCATCTCTCTGGCCTTGGAACAGGGCTGCGGAGATGAGAGTGGACTAGAGTCCAGAGCCAGCACTTCCTCAGATCTGCAGATGAGATCATGGGAAAGCTGGGGGAGAGACGGGAGTTTTAAGCTACTCCAACATGACAGCTCTTGCGTGAAAGCCATCCTCCCATCAGCAGAAGACCCTGGGGTGCAGCAGCGCCCACGGCGAGTGCCCAGGGTGGCTGCAGGCTTGTGAGCAGAGTTCTGGGGGGGAGGGGGCACAGCTGAGGCCACAGAGGATGGGCTGTAACGGGTTGGTTACGCTGCCCTCTGGCCCCTCCGCTCCACCCACAGGCAGCCTGTAAGCCATAACCCTGTCCCTTAGGCACCCCCTCATCTGGAAGAAAAGAGCAGTGACCCGTCTCTGGCCTGTCACCCGTGGGTGGGGTTATTTCATGTGACTCTGTGAGAGGTTCTGCCTTCTGACCACTGAGAGCAAGGCAATTTTCCATCGCCTTCACCAGTGCCCCCAGGTAATGGAGCAGAAAATCAACACTAATTAAAATGCGGGGCCTGGAAGCCCCGGCTGGCGGCGCGGGCTGGGCGGGCCACTCACCGGTCTCTGTGTTCTCGTGCTCCGTGTCAGTGAGCGTGAGGTTGGAGTTGGCCCGGCTGGACAGGCAGGAGCTGCGTCCTGACCGCGTGCTGCGGCCCCACAGCCGCACGGGGTGCTCGGGGGACAGTGCGGCGTCCGCCTCCAGCTCGGCCTCAGAGCTGGCGCCCAGGGAGTAGCCGCAGTGGGGCAGGCCTATGTCCGTGCGGTACAGCGTCCCGTGCGGGGGTGTCACCTCCCCCAGCCCCAGCTCGCGCAGGCTGAAGTTGGTGCCTAGGAGGGAAGGCAAAGGAACTGGGTTAGGGTAATGGTGGGGGTCACCCCCCAGAGGCCTGACCCCTGCTCCAGGACTCACCCTTGTCCTTTGACTCACGGCGGTGGTCGATGCGCAGGCCTTTCCTCCGCGTCCTCCCCACCAGCCCAAAGCCTCCACACCTTAATGGAAGGTCCAGCTCAAACAGCCCCTCCTTGAAGTCTCCCCTTATCCTACACTCTGTGCAGCAATGGTCACTACTTTTTTCTGAGCCCCCTCTGAGAGTCCTCAGCTCTGGGCATTTTGCAGAGCAGAGCTGTTTAAGGGCCTGGACCCTCTGCTGGAGATGGCTTCACTGGGGTAGGGGGGTGAGGACTGTACCCCATTCATTTGTAAATCCCTGGGCCTAGGGCACAACCCGGGACCCAACCCTTGGGGCTCAATACACATCTGCTCAGCTGACAGAGGGCTTCTGCTCTCCTCGTCCAGGCCGGGGAGGGCCGGCCAGCAAGGAGGGCTCCTGAATAAGGCAGAAGCCTCGCCCATGAGATGCCAATGGGCTCCTCAGGACCCAACGCTCCTTTCTGGCCAGGTCAGGAAGGCCTGAAGCCAGAAAGTGAAGAAGATGGTGACAGGCTGAGAAAAGTGGGCTTTGCACAAGGGAGGAGCCTCTGCCCTCTGCTTTGTCAGCCCAGTGGGCTGCAACAGGAGTTAGCAGGCTCTGGGGCAACCCAGGGAGCCAAGCACACAGCCAAGGCTCGGGGCTGCTGGCAGGTCTCTTGAGCTCCTGGGAAAGCCTGGAGGTGCCCAAGACAGAGGCCAGGAAGACATGGATGAGGGCAGCTCATTCAGGGATCAGTGTCTGTGGGACAAACGGGATACTAGCTTCCACAGGAAACAGCCTCCACATTCCGCAGTGTCTATCAGGCACGGCTTCTTCCTGATTTCTAACATTCTCATGAGTATTTTGGGAGATGGGGAAGGACAGGTGGATGCAGGCACTGAGGACCATACTCCAGTCAAACCTGTGGGAAATGGACTTGCAATCAGGGAGCACCACATTTCACCCAACCAAGCCGGCCCTGGGTGTTTCCTGACAGGCAGCAATGAGCAGGGTGTGGTTTCTGACTTCACAGAGCTCACAGTCAGTGGGGAGATGTAACCCAGACCATGATGAAGGGTTAAGGCCCTAAGTATGGGAGGATGCAGGGAAAGAGTTCTAGGGGCACAGAGGGTGGGAGTTTCAGAGGAGAGGTTTGTGGATCAGAGTAAATGTGAAGAGTGGAGTAAGAAGAGACAAGGGGAGGTTGTACGTGCTTTGAAGGGCATGACACCCAGGAGCAGTCCTGATGAGGTCAAACTGGCAAAGGAAGGGAAAAGGAACTGCCTTCAAGGCAGGAGGGGAGCCAGCAGAGATGGCCTCCTCTCCCAGTCGTGGCCATCACTCTTACCAAGAGTTCCTGTGCCTTCCCCCCGCCACCACCCAGGGTCTTGGTCAGTTCTGTGTCCAGACTGGCATAGAGTAGCTCAGCAAAAGTTAGTTAAATAATCAGACAGACACACTTTGGTAGCAAGAACTCTTGGGGGTGGATAAAGGTGGGAGGAGAGAACTTAGCTAACATCATAGGATTTTTGAGGCTAATCCGCCTGCAATGTGGGAGACCTGGTTTTGATCCCTGGGATGGGAAAATGCCCTGGAGAAGGGAAAGGCTACCTGTTCCAGTATTCTGGCCTGAAGAATTCCATGAAGTGTATAGTCCACGGGGTCGCAAAGAGTCGGACACGACTGAGTGACTTTCACAGGAAGGCAAAGGGAGGAAGAGAACTTTGTAGGCTGCAGTGCCCATGCCTGCCTATGAGCTGAGAACGCTTTCTGCTTGTTATTTATGAAGACAAGAGCGGCTCCTTCTGGTCCCGGCAGGGCTCACTGAACTCCACCAAGCATGGCAGCACAGAGTTGGAGGAGAGCTTTGGCACCACTGGTCGCTTCCTCTCACTGAGACCCAGAGATGGCAACCAGAAGCAGGCAGCGTTTCTGAAGCATCTGCTTTACGCAAGTGTCGCGTGGTCCATCTACAGTCCTCCTCATTCTCCCCACCACTCTATAATTAGCAAGCATCGCTGTGACCGCACCATCCAGGTGAAGACACTTAGGATAATAAAAATGGCAGAGTCACAACTCAAACCAGGTCTGTCTGATGTCAGAGTCTGAGCTGTTAACCACAAATGGGAAAGAGCTGAAGACGCTTTGCCTTTAAAGCACCAGAGGCAGTCTTGCTAACAGGTCAGCTTTCCATGTGGATAGAAGCCTGGGGGAGAGGCCAGCTGGGCGGTCAGGCTCTATGGATGTGTGTGTGTGACCAGCTCCTCTTGTCTCTATGATCTTGGGCAAATGAATCATTGAGGTTGTTGTAAAGGTTAACTAACATCAGAATGCATATAAATTACACGGCACAGCCCCCTGCTAACCTTGTCCATGGAAGGGTAGTGGGCAGGGCAGAATCAGGGAGGGCCGTGTGAACTGTCAGGGACTTGTAGAGGCCTACCCAGCATTGAAGAGGCTCTGCAGGCAGAAAAACAGGAATCACTGAGGCACCAGGGTAGGCGACTTATATCACAGCAGGGGTGGGAATAACGAGCAGCCCTGCAGGGCTGGATGTGGGTGGTGGGGTGTGGAAAGGCGGGGGATAAAACAGCCCAGAAAGACAAAGACTTGGGGAAAGCCCTCTGGTGTTGAGGAACTCACGGTAGGGAACAACGGGGAGTCAGTCTCTACTTCGCTCTAGCTGCAGGGCTGAGCATGGCCCAAAAGGCGGCAGCACTGAGTGAAGAGGGGTTGTGGTCAACCCCCTAAGAGAGATGATAGTGGCCGGAACTGGGATAGTGGCTGATGGGATAGAGAAGAGGGATGGATTTTAAAGGTATTCTGGAGTTGGATGGCTAGGCTTTCATGACTGTGGTGTGTAGGGATTGAAGGAAAGGGAGTCAGGCACCAAGATATCCCCCCAGATTACTAAATTCTTAGGTCTGGGATCACCAGCGTCTTCCTCTCAAGGTCAGTGAAAGTCGCTCAGTCCTGTCTGACTCTTTGCAACCCCATGGACTATACAGTCCATGGAATTCTCCAGGCCATAATACTGGAGTGGGTAGACTTTCCCTTCTCCAGGGGGATCTTCCCAACCCAGGGATCAAAGCCAGGTCTGCCACACTGCAGGCGAATTCTTTGAGGGAAGCCCACAGAGCTACTCATAGCCTCAAGGTCAGGACAGTGCTTAATGCAGAGAAGCTGCTAAGATATGTTCGCTGAATGAATACACATAGAACAAACAACAAAACCAATAACTAGGACTTACTCAGCACTTGGTGCTATCACACTTACCTCGTAAACGCGTCCTCTCATGAATCCTCGAGACAAATCAGGGCAATGAAGAATGCTCACGGCCTCTCACCGGAGAGGCTTGGAGGAGAGCCGGAAACTGCTCAGAACTCAACGCCAGGCAGGCGCTGACACGGAGCCAGCACCTAACCGTCTCATTAAGCCCACAAGAGGGGTGAGCAGGCAAATGAATGAACCAAGAGCGTACTATAGCCGAGGCTCTGAGCAGAGTCAGGCTGCCAAAATAGCGGAGAGCTGGAGTTGACCAGGAGCGCTAGACCCCACTGGGCTCGCCTGTCAGCTCACCTGCCGCCCCAATGTAAACCACGTGCGCCCCCCGTCCCAGGGCACACCTGTGTGCATGCGTGACCCAGCCGGGCCCCGTTGCCCCCTGGGCACACTTGTGCGCAGGCGCATCCTAACCCCCTACCCGGGCGCCCTCACCTGCGCGGCAGAACTCCTCGGCCTCCTGTGGTACCAGGTCCTTGACGCGGCTGCCGTAGGTGAGGCGCGCGTCCTGGTCGTAGGCCTTGAGGGTCTCGCTGGAGCTGTAGGACTTCTGCGGGGCCTTGCCCTCTTCGCTGTCGGCCGACGAGCTGGTGTAGCGGCGTTCGGCGTCGCGGCGCCGGGTCAGCGAGCGGTATGGCTTCCTCTCCTTCACGTCCATGGCCTCCGGCCCGCGCTCCTCCACATCCACGAACAGGGTCCTCGCTGCGCTCAGGGCCGAGTGGTCTGGAGCCCGAGAAACCAAAGAAAGGGCGTGAGCTGCGGACCCAGGAGGAAAAGGAGAGCCCGGGGTCCATCCCGGACTTCGCTTCACCCCGCAGCGCTGCGGATGAGGGTCCTCAGGCTCTGCAGACTGAGGGCTCCATGGCCACGCAGCCGTAAGTGGCACAGGGGGAACTTGCACCCAAAGTCGGTAATGATGAACCCCTTCTTGTCCTGCTCGGTGACCTCTCCACCTGTGAAGATGCCTGGAGCCTCTCCTTCAGTGATGGGTATCAAGAAAGCTGATATCGAAGGCCAGAGAGCACCGGTTTTTCAATCGCCCTGGATGGGATCACATGTGTATAGGGGCCCTGGGACAGGGCCTCACACAGACTAGGGGCTCCTTAAGAATATGTGAAATAATGACTACATTCAGGCACTGCAGTAAGCGCTTTACATATATTATTTTATCAAATGTCATATGTCCCCAGATGTTTTTATTTTCTCCAAACTTTTCTGGAAATGAGCAAAGGTGTAAGCAACCAATCCACAGTTATCACCACTAGATAATTAATTACCTGCTTATTGTCTCTTTTCTTGCACTAATATGTAAGCACCATGAAAGCAGGGGCCGTGATACTTTTGCTCTCTCCTGATTTACTGCACCTCGGAGAAGGCAACGGCACCCCACTCCGGTACTCTTGCCTGGAAAATCCCATGGACAGAAAAGCCTGGTAGGCTGCAGTCCATGGGGTTGCTGAGAGTTGGACACGACTGAGTGACTTCACTTTCACTTTTCACTTTCATGCATTGGACAAGGAAATGGCAACCCACTCCAGTGTTCCTGCCTGGAGAATCCCAGGGACAGGGGAGCCTGGTGGGCTGCCGTCTATGGGGTCACACAGAGTCGGACACGACTGAAGTGACTTAGCAAGCAAGCAAGGTGAAGGCTGGTGCCTCTCATACATATTTAATAAACCAGCCAACCAATCTCCATCTGACAGATGAGAAAACTGCCATGTCAAACCTCCTTGAAGATGACTTGGGTGTGAGTATCAAAGCCAAGATCTGAAACCAGGTCTGTTTGACTCTAAAGCCCCAGTTTTCCTATTTTATTATTCCCAGGTGAGTCTCCTCCCTCCCACCACACAAAAGTGTCCTTACAGGTAGGCTGGTCCTGGCAACCATGCCAATCAGAGAACTCCCTCATCTCCAGACTTGTCCATCTCATTGGAGGCGCCACAGCACCTGCTGTATACATCTGGGGTTTGCCAGGGTATCTGATTGATGGGAAGCTCCTCATCTCCTATTCTCTTTTCCGCATCTTGACTATTTTGCCCTGCTGCTGCTGCTGCTGCTAAATCACTTCAGTCGTGTCTGACTCTATGCGACCCCATAGATGGCAGCCCACCAGGCTCCCCCGTCCCTGGGATTCTCCAGGCAAGAACACTGGAGTGGGTTGCCATTTCCTTGTCCAATGCATGAAAGTGAAAAGTGAAAGTGAAGTCGCTCAGTCGTGTCCGACCCTCAGCAACCCCATGGACTGCAGCCTACCAGGCTCCTCTATCCATGGGATTTTCCAGGCAAGAGTACTGGAGTGGGGTGCCATTGACATTTTTAAAAGCAGTTATGTCACCCTCTTTCTCTTTCCATATGTCTTCCTTTGGCGTTGGGGTCCAAACGTAGCCAGCCCCCTGCAAGAGTCAGGAGGTCAGCACAGGAGGAAAGCAGAATATCCTGCACAAAGTATGATTAGAGCTCTTTCCTGAAACATACAACCTTCTCAGGCCTTTCATAGTTCCACTTTTCAGAGCAACATGGGCATACAAAATGTGCTGTTGTGTCATGGTCCTAACAGAGAAGTACCAGAGCAAGAGCTGTCATCAAGGAGTCTCAGTGACCAACAAGGAGGGTGGTAGGTCTGTCCAGTGGGGCAGTGGTGTTCAGTGCCTGCCCATGCTGTGACACAGGAGTTTAGGGGGTTTGTGACTTTTTAAGACAGGCTGGAAATTTAGACTTGGATGTAAAACGTCTGATTTTTAAATGTTATCCATTATTATATGTAGGCCAAACTAAACACACTGATGGAAACCACTAGCCAGAACAAAACTGACCCAAGTTCTGCCTCTGATCATGAGGTATCAGTATCCCTTTGGCCTGAGGAGGCACTCTTCCTTCCCAAGTCCCCCAGGGCAGAGCTTAGCTAGGTTCCAAAGCAACCTTTGTCTTCTTATTAAAGGGCCCTCTGGACCCACTCAAATGGGGTCATATGTCCTAACCCAGAAAACTGCACCACTTTCTCTGCAAGAAAACATCTGAGATTACCACTAGATGCCTTTGGGATTTATCACAGATCCCGAGTGTCTGCTGCAGACTTCTCTCTACATAGTTCTCCATGATCTTCAAGAGTGCAAGTATTTGTGACTTTACTGGTGCCTCAAAATAACCACGAAGTATATATGACAACTATATTCACCCCCCCCGTTTTATACATGAGGCCACAATAACCCAGAGCCCTACCATCTCCTACCCAGGGGCATATGGTGAGCTAGTGGCAAAGCCAGCATTACTAGGTAGACTACAGTGCCTTAGAGTTATAGTTAGAGCTAGTTGAAATGAATAAAGGACATTTTGGGGGGTCAGTTTTCAACATGGCCCTGGAAATTAGTGCTGGGATGAGGGAGTTTGATCTAGGATACACAGAGATCAAATCATCTTCCTGGGGCCTCAGGGTCCTGAGCTCTGCTCTCTTGCTGCTAGGCCTCCTGACACGAGCTGTCAAGCAATGATCTTCTGAGTGCCTGAGGGCCAGGACCACAGGGAAGACAGGGCATGATACTTTCTACTCCAGGGTCTGCAAAATATTTCTGTCTAAAATCCATAATTTGAAAAATATCTTCTGTTGTGAGTTGACACACAGATATATGTATGTGAGTGTGTTTGTATGAAATGGAAAAAAAAGATATAAAAGTTACTACCATGAGGGGCAATACACTCTCATATTTCCTATTTCATTCTCTTTCATTTTTTGAAAATGGCTGATTATAACTCTCTAAACTGAAATCATAGCCCAGTGCTGGCTTTTCACTCAAAGCAGTGGAGGTGATGGAATTCCAGCTGAGCCATTTCAAATCCTAAAAGATGATGCTGTGAAAGTGCTGCGCTCAATATCCCAGCAAATTTGGAAAACTCAGCAGTGGCCACAGGACTGGAAAAGGTCAGTTTTCATTCCAATCCTAAAGGAAGGCAATGCCAAAGAATGCTCAAACTACCGTACAATTGCACTCATTTCACATGCTAGCAAAGTAATGCTAAAAATCCTCAGTACGTGAACTGAGAATTTCCAGACGTTCAAGCTGGATTTAGAAAAGGCAGAGACACCAGATATCAAATTGCCAACATCCATAGGAAAAAGCAAGAGCATTCCAGAAAAACATGTACTTCTGTTTCATTGGCTACATGAAAGACTTTGTGTGGATCACAATGAATTGTGGACAATTCTTAGAGAGATGGGAATACCAGACCACCTTACCTGCCTCCTGAGAAACCTGCATGCAGGTCAAGAAGCAACAGTTAGAACCGGACATGGAATAATAGACTGGTTCCAAATTGGGAAAGGAGTACATCAAGGCTGTATATTGTCACCCTGCTTATTTAACTCATATGGAAAGTACAGCATGCAAAATGCCAGGCTGGATGAAGCACAAGATGGAATCAAGATTGACAGGAGGAATATCAACAACCTTGGAACTGCAGATGACACCACCCTTATGGCAGAAAGCAATGAGGTACTAAAGAACCTTTTGATGAAGGGGAGTGAATAGGAGAGTGAAAAGCTGGCTTAAAACTCAACATTCAAAAAATGAAGATCATGGCATCTGGTCCCATCACTTCAAGGCAAATTGATGGGGAAACAATGGAAAAAGTGACAGACTTTATTTTCTTGGGCTTCAAAATCATTGCTGATGGTGACTGCAGCCATGAAATTAAAAGACACTTGTTCCTTGGAAGAAAAACTATGACATAGAGTATTAAAAAGCAGAGACATTACTTTGCTAACAAAGGTCTGTATAGTCAAAGCTATGGTTTTTCCAGTAGTCATGTATGGATGTGAGAGCTGGATCATAAAGAAGGCTGAGTGCTGAAGAATGTTTTCGAAATGTGGTGTTGGAGAAGACTCTTTAGAGTTCTTTGGACTGCAAGGAGATCAAACCAATCAATCCTAAAGGAAATCAACCCTGAATATTCACTGGAAGAACTGATGCGGAAGCTCCAATACTTTGACCACCTGATGCGAAGAGTTGACTCACTGGTAAAGATCCTTATGCTTGGAAAGACTGAAGACAGGAGGAGAAGGGGATGACAGAGGGTGAGATGGTTGGATGGCATCACTGACTCAATGGACAACAGTTTGAGTAAGCTCCGGGAGCTGGTGAAGGACAGGGAAGCCTGGCATGCTGAAGTCCATGAGGTTGCAAAGAGTCAGACATGACTGAGCGAGTGAACAACAATGGCTTAGCCTAATTTGGATAAGGATTTATGGGGACTGCCACCTCAACTCGGTTCTCTCTGACTCCTTACCTCCAACCAATTACTTCAAGTAACAATAATGATGGTGGTGATAATAATAAGCACTCAATTAATTTTAATGTTAATTGGTCACTAATAGTTCATAATATGAATAATGGCATTATTAATATCCAATATACTGTTCTATTTAGTAGCTATTACTTAGGGAGTGTTTTAGTTCATAACTTTTACTATAATTTTATGTGATAACATTTTAATTCTCACTTCGATCCAGTGTTATAGGTACTAGAGTTCTCTGCAAAGTACAGATGAGAAATTAATGAGGTTAAGTGTCCTGCCCAAGGTTATACAGCTCTTCAGTGATGGAGCCACAGTTTGGACCCAGGTAACTCAGCTCAGCACATGGATATAACCCCTGAATGGGACTGCCTTTATGGACTGTGCCAGGTCATGCCACTGCCTGCCTTTGTCCCTCTAGCTGCCCTGTGGAGCCTTCCAGATGAATTCCATTTTCTTGGTCAAAATGGAAAGCTCTTCTCCATCTGGCCCACCTTCTGTGGCCTTCACACCTCTGTGCATGCCTGCTGCATCACAGGACATCCAGCTGACTGGATGGTCTGTGTTCATGTCTGCATCTCCTCCTGACTGCAGGAGGCTGAAGGCGGGCCTGGCCTCCTGAGTGTTCATGAAACGTCTGCTGAGTGAATGAATAAGTAAAATTACTTGGCAGCTATTTTATCCCTTCTTACCAATCTTAAGCGATATAAACTGTGGGTAGTTACATTTAGGCCATGTGTGCTAGGAACAACTAGGATTGAACTAAAGGCATTGCTTGGATGTATGATTTTTAAATTTCAAAGGCAACCTGGGTTTGAAGTATATGTCTACCACTTCCCAGCTGTGTGACCTTGGTCAGGTTATTTAACCTCTCTGTGCTGCAGTTTCCTCATTCAAATAGTACCAATCTCTGAGGTTGTTCTGAGGATGAAATGAGTTAATACATAAAGAAAAAGGTCCTACTGTATAGCACAGAGGACTACATTGAATACCTGTGATAAACCATAATGGAAGAGAATATATAGATATATATATAAATATATATATATATCTCTGAATCACTTTGCTATACAGCAGAAATTAAACACAACATTGTAAATCAACTATACTTCAATAAGATTAAAAAAAAGAAATACATGCTAGTCGTTATTATCATCATAAAAGTCCCACATTTTAGTTTTAGAAGGCTCCAGTTACACGTCAGTTATAACTGGAGAGGGAATATGCCCTTGGAAACATATGTTAAAAAGTCTGAGATGCAGTTTTGGCTGTTAAACTGGTGGATGACTATGTCTCTTATCACCATGTACCTGTTGACTGAAGACACTGGCTTTGAAGCAAAGGCTCAGTAATTACAAATTATTAAGAACACAGTTCTCAAATTCATGGCTTCCCTGTTCCAAAGGAGAGGCAAGGAGAACATTTGCCTGCTCTCATTTCCTTTTCACTTTTTCCATTTTAGTCTTAATATAGTAATTCAGTAAATATTTACTTCTTTTAAACAGATGGGAGATTGGTCATGGTTCACACTGAAGCTGGCATTTAATCGAGAGAAAAAGAGAAGGTTGGGATGAAAGAAGTGACGGTGGAGAAAAGCTCCTGATGGAGCAAGGGTGTGTAGTAGAGGGATGCAGAGACCCTGAAGGGGTGGGGGCAGTGCCGGGGAAGGGTGTCAGTTCAGCCTGCGGCACCCAGCCATGGGCTGGAGGACAGAAGCACCCGCACACGTCCATGCCTATGCAGTCAGTCCGTCCTTAGCCTGCTGCCCTCCGAGCTCCCCACCTGACCCTCCTGACCCTTCCTCTGCTGCTTCTCACTGACTGCAGAATAATCCACAGCCCAACTCACCTCTACCAGAAACACCCCTCTTGCCCACTGAAACTCTTCTACAGGTAAGCCCTGAGCACACAAAGTTACCTTTGCAGAGGAGTTCATTTCCACAACCTGTTAGAGACCACTCTTGTGCTAGAACTCATGTCCAGAGATGAGCAGGACATGAGTTCTGTGGGGGCAGCTCCCCATCACTCTGGGGTGTCAGCCATAGGTACTATCAACGAAGGGTGCTTTGAGAAACCATGAGCCACAGTTGTACAGGAGAAAGAAATGGCAACCCCCTCGAGTGTTCTTTCCTGGAGAATCCCATGGACAGAGGAGCCTGGCAGGCTATAGTCCATGGGGTTGCAAGAGTCGGACACAACTTAGCGACTAAACCACCATAGTTGCATGACCTTCTCCTCACTTTTGGTCGGTCTACAGTGAAGGAGTGTGGGCTCTGGACAAAGGTCGGGAAGAATCAAGTCTGCACTGAATGCTGTGCTTGGTGCTTCCCACACAGACCCACGCGAACCCTAGTTACTTCTTATTTTGGTGGCTGTGCCTCACAGCATGTGGGATCTAGTTCCTTGACCTGGAATCAAATCCATGCCCACTGCACTGGAAGCACAGAGTGTTAACCAGTTAAGCCCCCTGATCACTTCTCAGTTTAGAGACTGGACTCAGCGAGCCAGGTGGTTGATAACATTCACACAGCCAGTAAGCCAGCGATTCTAAAATCAATATATATATATATATACATTTTTTTTTCTTTTCCTTGGAGCTGGATGCAGATGGATCTGAAGGTTTGAACAGTGTATGAATGTGGAGACATGCGCTGATGACAGCAAAAGAGGCAGCGACGATAAAACAGCGGTTAATTGAACACCTACTCATGCCGGAGCTTTGTAGGTGTTGTTTCTAATCCCCTGCAACAACTCTGCAGGTTAGATGTTATCCTCTTATTTCATATTTTCTCTTATTTACTCTTAGTTTACAAATGAGATAACAAGCTCAAAGAGATTAAGTGATTTACTCTTAAATCACATGGCTTCCAAATGTCAGGGTCTAGATTTGAATCAGAAGAAAATGTTTAATCCTGAAGAAAGGTATTGCACACCTAGAGCCAGAGGTTAAGTTGTTTAGTAAATGATCGCTAAGGACCCTTCCTGCTAAGTGCTGCGGAAGATGCATGGCGGCGAGGTATGAAACTGCCTTCCTGCCTCCCCTCCTCCCCTCTCCTCCCATCCCTGCCTCCCTCAACACTGACTCCCTACCCTGCTCTGCAAGCCTTGTGTGAGGCTTCAGTGGACAAGGCAAACGAGTTTCCTACAGCTTGGAGTTTCTAGACAAATCAGGCTGGGGAGGCACACCAGAATGGCTGCGAATGTAGGTCGGGTGGACAAAGGTGCAGAGGCGAGTCAAGGACCACTGCCCAGAGAAAGCGACGTCCAAACCATGACCAAAGAAAGTCACGTAAAAGTGAGCCAGGCCAGATGGTCTTCAGGTAAGGAGAGAACGAAGTCTCGATCTGCGATTTTCCCATTTTCTCTGACCTATAGTAAAAAATACTTTTATTTCACCCACTTGAATCCACAGATTTCTAACAAAAACAAAAAACTTCAAAAAACATGCCTAATCTTTCCTCAAGAGTGGAATCTGATGTTTTCTATCTTATTCTAGACTACTAAAATAGAAATATGGACGGGTTGCCAACCTAGAGTCTGAGGAAGAGCATTCTAGGTCACAGCCTGGATGAAAGGGGGGGGGGGGCGGGGGTGGGTGGTGAGGGAGACTGGGAACAGACCGAGTTCAGACTTCAGAGAGGGAAAGAGGTTTGAGGTCAAGCTTGAGAGGTGAGGAGTGAGCAGGCTGGTAGAAGAAATAAAAAGATATTTCCATGAGTGATTATAGCGTAAGTGGACAGTACAAAGTGAAAAGGCAAGTGGTAGGAAACCTGGGCCTGGAAACCCCAGCAGATCATGCCTTCTGGCTTGGCAGTCCCCAGCCTCTGTGGCACCAGGAGCCGGTTTCAGGGAAGATAGTGTTTCCATGGACCCGGGCTTGGGGTAGGGAATGGTTTCGGGATGATTCAAATGAATTACATTTATTGTGCACTTTATGTCTGCTATTAGAACATCAACTCCACCTCAGATTAGCAGGCCTTAGATCCTGGAGGTTGGAGAACCTTGCTCGAGCTGGTTTTCTGGGGGCGGGAGCAGACCTCCAAGAAAGGCAAGGATGTGGGATTCAGGAAGAGAAGAGGAGATGGGGAAAGAAAGCTTTTGGTGTTTGGAAAAAACTCACAAAGCCAACCTGGGCCCTGCACATGGGCTCCAGCAATATTTATGAGGGCAGGGGCCTGGAGCATTCACACAGAGTCCTCATCAGACGTACAGCCCTGCCGAGGACCCTTTGCCCCTGCCAGAGCCTCAGGGAAACGGGGGCTGTTACCACCCTGGGTTTCCCTGCAACCTCAGAAACGACCAGAGACGAGCCAGGAAATTGACTGAATTCCTACTGGACTAAAGTTTTATAAGTTTTCCTTAACACAAGCACACGGTGATATTTTCAGTTCTTAGTGTGTCAAAAAGTGCCCATAAATATTTCAGAGCTAAAATGTGTTCTGCAAAATGTAAGTCCTGGGCAGCATGTGTGTGTGTGTGTGTGTGTGTGTGTGTGTGTGTGTGTGTGTGTACATGCAGAAAGTCATCATAAATTTTAACTTTGCTTAGTCCTTCAAAGTCTGCTCTGGCGAGTCCTTTGTTTTCAATTCCAGCACGATATGAAGGTGAATGCCAGGGAGAGAGGCACCTCCTCTGTGGCAGGTACTGTGCTGGTTCATGCACAAGCCACAGAGGTAGGCACCAGTATCCCCACTTTACAGATTTGGAAACTGAGGCTCAGAGTAGCAAAGGGATGCTCCATTCACACAAAATGCCACGGCTGGAATCCAGGTGCTCTGTGCTCCCTGTGGCAGCCCCCAGAGCACATTTCTCTGACCTGACACATTAGGGAATCCCCTGCCTTTTAAAGTGCCGAGACAGTGGTTACGACAAGGGCAGGGAAAGGCAAGGACTTGGTGTGCATTACCTCATTTAGCCCTCACCACGCCCCAGAACCGTTCTCTTTTAACAGACGAAAGAAACTGGGATGTTTAGAAGTTAAGTGCTTTGCCCAGAGGACCACAGCAAGGAAGGGGAAGAGCCAGGATTCAAACTTGGGTCTCTGTGACCCTCGGGCTCAAGCTTTTAATCAGAACCCGTACTGCTTCTCACATCACCCCTTATCCTAATGTGCTTAAATGTTCTATCTGTTCTTCCACCTTGTGTTTTAAGCAACGTTAATTCTTCTGATCAACTAAGTTAGCACCTGACCTGGACTTGTACAGTTTCACCTCTAAGTGTTCCCGCCCAGAAAGCCAGCACTGTGGGCCAGGGAAAGGGCTTCCTTGGGGACATGGTGGACTGTGGCCCTGTGCCCAGCCTGGCTGCGGGGACATCCCTCATCAGCGGCTGACAGGCAGGTGACAGATGGTCCCGCTGCCCACAAAAGCCATGTCGCCCTTCTGTTGGAAGGCTTGTCACAGGTCAGGCACCAAAGGGCCCATGGTTGCTGTACGGGCACAGCTCCTCTAATTCCGGCTGGGGGAGCTCCCACCAGGGCGTCCCCAGCCCTGAACCCCCAGGGCTGAGCCCATGCAGGACACAGAACAAAGTCAGTCCTCAGCCAACGGGAGCTATCACTGGGGCTGTAGTGTCTGGATTCCTCCAGCTACAGTCTCCTCTCCCAAAGCTATTTGCCTGCCAATGATTCCCCTTTACAAATGGTGACATCTCAGAGTCAGAAAATGTGGCATTTATTGTCTTAAGAGTGAAAGCACCAGCAAAGGTCAGCACGTCCATGTCCCACCCACACCGGGCGGTCGCACCACCTCCAGAGCCGGGGACTTGACTGCCTCCAGAGACAGCTGTGGCTGTGGGACTGTGCTTCCTGCCATGGAGCCACACCTGCTTCCTTTCAGCTTCCTTCCACAGGCCTCAGCTCTGCCCCCTGGGGTCTCAGGCAATGAGTGTAACAATTTGTGCTGGCAGCCTTCCGGGCTGAAGAGGGACCAATCTGTGTGTCCTTGAGTCTTCTCGTCAGATGGAACATCTCGGCATCCCAGTCACCTCTCCCCAGGTTCATCCATCTCACTCCCTTTTCCCATCTGACGAGGCTTCATCAGACCTAGGGTGAGGTTTCTCGCCTTCTGAGATGGCCCCCCTCTGTGGAGTGTGTTTCTTCTGGGGTCTCTCTCGTCTTTTGAGACAGACCACTTTCTGTCTATGGAATGTGCAGCTCTCTAAATAAATCCACTTCTTATCTGTCACTTTGCCTCTCACTGAATTCTTTCTGCCATGAGACATAAAGAACCTGAGCTTCAGTAAGTCCTGACTCTAGAAGCTAAGGTCCTCATACACTCAAATGGAAGATGGGATGAAATCCATCCTCCTGACCTCAATCAAATAAAGCTTGGGCTCTGTTCACCTCTGCCCCCATTCTATTTTCAGTTCTCCTCTGCTCAACTCCTTTCACGAATAGCATGTACCCTTAGTTTAAAACTTCTCCAACTTTGCTCTTTGGGGAGGCACTGCTTTAGTAAAAGGAGGATAAGGGGATGGCAGAGGATGAGATGGTTGGATGGCATCACCAACTCGATGGACATGAGTTTGAGCAAGCTCCAGGAGTTGGGGATGGAGTGGGAACCCTGGTGTGCTGCAGTCCGTGGGGTTGCAGAGTCAGACACGACTGACCAACTGAACTGCTGAACTGCTTTGGTAAAAGATCCCATTGTTCTCCTTACTTGCTGCAAGTAATTAATCCTTCCTTCTCCACAACCCTCCTTCCCCTAAAACAATCTAGGGTGAGACTTGGGGGACAAGTAGTTTGACCAGAGCAGTCAGAGGACAGACGTGTCTACGGTGATTCCAACACAGTGAACACAAAAGAGCAGCTGACACAGACACTTGGGCGAAGAGGGTCACCAGCTCAGGTGTCCTGAAGGAGGTGACACCTGAGCTGAGGAGGGAGGGCTGTGTGCTGTGCTTAGTCGCTCAGTCATGTCCGACTCTTTGAGACCCCATGGACTGTAGCCCGCCAGGCTCCTCTGTCCCTGGGATTCTCCAGGCAAGAATACTGGAGTTGGTTGCCATTGCCTTCTCCAGGGGATCTACCTGGCCCAGGGATTGAACCCAGGTCTCCTGCATTGCAGACAGATTCTTTACCATCTTTACCAGGGAAGCCCAAAGGAGCTACCTGGGGGACAGGGGGAAGAGAGTGCTCAGGATTGCTCACATGCCTCTCTCACGGGGCACAGTCTGCATGTCCCTCACCCTCTCTTCAGCACTGGACTCCATATTCCCATGGGGAATGCAAACCTGTGTGGCTTCTTTGAAAGGGAGGTACCTTGTGTGCTGAGACTCAATATTTCCATGAACACCACCTTGAGAAACAGTCTCTTCTGCAGTGCAGCACCCCCTGAAAAGGGTCCTCTTTCCTTCTCCCTAGAAAACCAGTATAAGCGCTGAAGCCCTCTCGACTCTCTGTAAAATGTATACAATGGTCCCGCACCGATTTCTCATTTTTTAGGGGTTTGTTCTGAGACCACACTTTGAGATAAGCAGGAGTGGGGAGAGATAGGCCGATTAATCGCACATCCCCTGTGGTATTCAAGGCTTACCCTGTAATGACCTGGGGTTCCAGAGTCAGGCCTCCACTCTGCAAGCAGGGGAGCCCTGAGTGGGGAGATCTAGAGGGGAAGACCAGCCCCACGGAGAAGCAGGGCTAGTTTACGGCTCTTGGAAACAGTGAGACTCTTGGTTTTACCACTAATTCCCTTGATCCCAGAATTTAATACGGACTCTAAGATGTGCAAAGATTGCAACTGCTGTGCCCTCTGAGAGCAGCCCAGGGCCTTGTGGTCATGGAGAGGTGGAGATGGGGCTCAGAGGCTGTGACAGCCCACGAGTGAAGAGCCAGGCGCTCTCAGCTTCCTTGTGTTTCTGTCCATGGCCTCTGTTTCCTTTTTTGCAACATGGGGTGGGGATGGGGCAGGCCCCACATAATCCATGCCTGAGGTTTGCCTTTATGTTCCCAGACAGACAGACACACACAAACACCACACAGACAGAGTGCAATTCAGAGCGCTTTGTCAAGGGCCAGGGGTTCTGGAAAAGTGCAAAGCCCCCTGTGGGAAGTGCCAGGAGGGGTGCTCCCCACAGACAAAGCTTATCAGCAAAGGTGCCCCAGAAATGGATGTCCAGGTGGGAAAGCAAGGGAGACAGAAGTGGCTTGGGCAGAATTTTGCTTCTATCTCTGTGTACTCAAGTCTCAAAGAGGTGGAGGAAAAGGCTTGTAAAAATGGGGAAACCCCAACTGCCTGAAGCTGCCGCCATTTCCAATAATTAAAGGCAGACTTAATAGATATTAGGGCCCTCTTTCCAGCAGCTGGGTGGTCAGGCAATTTTTACTTCAATAATTAGCTGCTGTAAGTCACACAGAACTGGAGACAGATAAAGGCAGGGCCAGTCTCTCATGGAGTTAATTGTGCCCAGGGTTCTACACACCTAATCAAGCTTGCATGGCTCCCATCCCTTTCATCCAAGGCCTCAAAGGACTTTGCTTGTGGTAATTAAGTCTCCTAAATAAAGAAAGCTGAGCACTGAAGAATTGATGCTTTTGAACTGTGGTGTTGGAGAAGACTCTTGAGAGTCCCTTGGACTGCAAGGAGATCCAACCAGTCCATCCTAAAGGAAATTAGTCTTGAATATTCATTGGAAGGACTGATGCCTAAACTCCAGTACTTTGGCCAGCAGATGCAAAGAACTGACTCACTTGAAAAGACCCTGATGCTGGGAAAGGTTGAAGGCAGGAGAAGGGGACGGGAGAGGATGAGGTGGTTGGATGGCATCACCGACTCAATGGACATGAGTTTGAGTAAATTCCGGGAGTTGGCGATGGACAGGGAGGCCTGGCGTGCTGCAGTCCATTGGGTTGCAAAGAGTTGGACACGACTGAGTGACTGAACTGAACTGAACTGAAATGCCGTAAAGAAAGGGATTCTCCTTGGCAGTCTGAGTGAAGAAGAGGAGGCTGGGGTGAAGGTAGGGTGGTTGGCCTTGCCAACCAGGCTTGGGGACAGAGGACAAGGAAGAGGCCCCAATCCTGACGCTGGGCCTTTTAAGCCTCTGGCTGGTGCGTTCGGCCCTGAGACAGGACAACTGCAAGCCTTATGGCATCACTGGCTACCTCCTGTGGAGCCTGGTTCAACCTGCCCCAATGTGGTCCAGATGGGCATCCAAAGCCTTTCTAAATGTTGCAAGCTGGACAGTCTCTGGGGGATGTATTTATTAGATGCATCACATCAGGTAGGGGTAACTCAAAGAACACTCTCTATTTTCAGAGTTAGAAGGGAGCCAAAGGATGTAGTGGGCCAGCCCATCGATGTTTGCTTCCCTCTGCATCCTCATGGAGCCCAGCCTTTGCTTGATCTCCGATGACACTGCTTACTCATAACATATTTCAGACCCTAAGCTTGACCTTAGTTCATTCTGATGGTTGATGGTGAGCTGAAATTGCCTTCCTTTGGGAGACTTCCCACTGACCTTATCTCTACCTTAAAATCTCACAGAGAAGCCCTACCCCTCCGCTCCAGATCATGCTCTCTCCCCCTCAAGCTCCAGAGGAGCACAGTGGTGAAAAACACAAGCTGTATGTCAAAAGCCCACTCCCTCCCCAAAATGATACAACTGGAACTCATGGAAACTCCAGCTCATGCTCTGTGGAAGACTTGTCAAAAAGATGAAAGGACAAGCTACGGGGTGGGAGAAGATATTTGCAAACCACATATTCAACAAAAGCTTAGCATCTAGAGTGCATAAACAACTCTCAAAACCCAGTAGTGAAAAAAAAAATTACCCAATTAGAAAATGGCCCAAAGATGAACAGACATTTCACTGCAGAAGATATGCAGATGGCACACGAAAAGATGTTCAACATCAAGGGCCAGCAGGGAAATGCAAATGAAGCCCCAGCATCACCACACACCCATCAGAAGAGCAAAGGTGAAAAATTGTGACACCTCTGAACGCTGGCGAGGGTGCAAGACTCTGGATCACCCACTCATACATTTCTGGTAGGAATGCAAAACAGTAGAGCCCCTCTGGAAACCAGCTTGGCAGTTTCTTATGAAACTAAATACCCAATTACTATACAACCAAGTGGTTTCCCTCTTGGGCATTTGTCCCTCAGAAACAAAAACATATGTTTACACAAGGATCTGTACAGAGATGTTCACAGAAGCCCTACTCATAAGAATTAAAAACGGGAACCAGTCCAGATGTCCTTCCATAGGCGAATGGCCAGGTAAATGGAATGCCATGGGAATATTACTTGGTGAGAAAAAGGAATGAATTGATGATACTAATGAATCTCTAGAGAATTATGTGGAGTGAAAAAAGCCAATCACAAAAGCTACGGACGGCATGATTCCATTTATAGAACAGTTTTGAAATGACAGCCTTTTAGCAAAGGAGAACAGATTAGTAGTTGCCAGAGGTTAGGGACGGGGAGGGGTGGGAAGAAGGCAGTGTGGCTAGAAGAGGGCAGGCAGAGGGGTGCTTGTGGTGACAGAAATGCTCACTGTCTTGATTGGATGCAGATGACAAAATAGTGTAGAAGTAAACACACATACACACACAAATAAGTACAGGTAAAATTGAGGAAATCTGAATAAAACGAGTAGGTTGTACCAACGTCCATACCCTGGTTGCAATATCTATTCTCTTACTGTATTTTTGGAACATGTTACTATACTACTGGGGGAAACTGGGACTAGGGGACCCTGGATATCTCTGGACTATTTTTTACAACTGCACAGAAAACTACAATCATCTTAACAAAAATTTCAATTAAAATTGGTACAGCCACTGTGGAAAACAGTATGACAATTTCTCAAGAAACTAAGAATAGAACTACCATGCTGCTGCTGCTGCTAAGTCGCTTCAGTCCTGTCTGACTCTGTGAGACCCCATAGACGGCAGCCCATCAGGCTCCCCCGTCCCTGGGATTCTCCAGGCAAGAACACCAGAGTGGGTTGCCATTTCCTTCTCCAATGCATGAAAGTGAAAAGTGAAAGTGAAGTCGCTCAGTCGTATCTGACCCTCAGCGATCCCATGGACTGCAGCCTTCTAGGCTCCTCCATCCATGGGATTTTCCAGGCAAGAGTACTGGAGTGGGGTGCCATTGCCTTCTCCTAGAACTACCATATGACCTAGCAATTCCTCTCCTCTCCCCTCCCATCAGTTTTATATCCAGAAAAACAAAAACACTAATTTTAAAAGATACATGCTCCCCAATGTCCATAGCAGCGTTATTTGCAATTGTCAAAATATGGAAGTACCCTAAATGTCCACTGACAGATGAATAGATAAAGATGATGTAATGGAATACCACTCAGCCATAAAAAGACTGAGATTTTGCAGTTTGCAACAACCTGGATGGACTGGTAGGGTATTTGCTAAGTCAAATAAGTCAGACAGAGAAAGACAAATATTGCATGGTATCACTTTATATGTGGAATTAAAAAATACAGTAAACTAGGGAATATAACAAAAAAAGAAGCAGACTCACAGACATCGAGAACAGACTAGTAGTTAACTAGTGAGGAGAGGGAAGGGAGGAGTATCAGAGAAGGGTAAGGAATTAAGAGGTGCAAACTAGTATGTATAAAATAAGCTACAAAGATATATTGTATAACATGGGAACAAGGCTAGTATTTTATAATAACTATAAATGGAGTATAACTTTTAAAATTATACTGTACACCTGTAATTTATATAATATTGTAGATTAATATAACTTTTTTTTTTTTTAAAAGGTCAGCCTGGAAGAGAAACCTAGACTTAAGCCTGGGATCTACTATGTGCTTCCTGTACAGTTTTGGATGAAGAAACTGTCTGAGCTTCACTTTCCTCACCTGTAAAATGGGAATAGTATATACTGTCTTCCAGGGTTTTCTTGAGGCTTAAATGAGGCTATCTGTGACAATGCTTAATTCTATGCATGGCACATAAATAAGGGCTCAGTAAGCACCAGGAGTAAACGTTACATTATTGTTGAGGATCAGTACCTCTGTGCCTTCTCCTAATTCAATTCCCATCGGCCTTGCCTCTAGCCTGGTTGCCCTTTGAAAAGGTTCTTTTTTGGTCATTGTCACTTGTGAAAACACTAGAGTTGAAAATTCAAAAGCCTGATGCTGTCTCAATATCAGAAATGGCTCTGGCATCTTATGATTTCCAGCCATGATGCCGTATTTCACATGTCGTTTTGACTAACTGCTTGCTACTTGTTTCCTGTGTGAAGTCTTTTTTTACTCCAATGAGGCAGCAAACTGCTCAGATTCATATTCATCTACCAATTCTTAGGGCTTCCCTGGTGGTTCAGTGGTAAAGAACATACCTGCCAATGCAGAAGATGTGGGTTCTATCCCTGGGTTGGGAAGGTCCTCTGGAGAAGGAAATGGCAACCCACGCCAGTATTCCTGCCTGGGGAATCCCATGGACAGGACAGCTGTCGTGCTACAGTCCATGGGGTCGCAAAAGAGTCGGACTCGACTTAGCCACTAAACAGCAACAAGCAGCTCCGAAGCATCGCCTACCTGCAGGTGCTAGTGCTAAGACAAAGCCCACCAGTGGGGGCGCTGTGTACCTGCTACAAAACCCGCAGGACGCCTCTGGAGTTTAGAACTGGGGGCACACTGCTCTTGTAAGGACACCTCTCTGTACCACACCCTTGAAGAGTCTCCCTGCTGACTCCAGGGTTGGCCGTGATTATTGACCAAGGGGCCAGAGGGACACTGTCAACCAGGAACCAGAGGCATGAAAAACCTGTGAGTGTCTGGCCTTGATTTCTTTTGCTACATTTGTTATACCATGTAACGAGGCCTGGGTTGTCCAGCTTGTTGCTAGAGATACAAGGTTGAGGCAACCAGCCCCTGGAGACTGTGCCAGAGGAGTGAGCCCGGAGGGCAGAAGCCAAACCATCCAGCTCCGCCCAGCCCAAATTTCCAACCCCCAGAAGTAGGAACCAATAAGTGATCATTTTAATCCCAAACTCCTAATTAGTTGAGGATTAAAACATATACTCCACTATACATAAAACAGATAACCAACAGGGACCTACTGTCTGGCCCAGGGAACTATACCTAATATCTTATAATAACCTATAGGGAAGAAAATGTAAAAAAAAGAACACACACACACACACACACACAGGGCTTCCCTGGTGGTGCTAGTGGTAAAGAACCTGCATGCCAACGCAGGAGGCATAAAAGACATGGGTTTGATCTGTGAGTTGGGAAGATCCCTGGAGGAGGGCGTGGCAACCCACTCCAATATTCTTGCCTGGAGAATCCCATAGACAGAGGAGCCTGGCAGGCTACAGACCATAGCGTCGCAAAGAGTTGGACACGACTGAAGCAACTCAGCATGCATATGTATTTACTATATACATATATATTTATGAAAGTGAAAGTCACTCAGGCATGACCGACTCTTTGCGACCCCATGGACTGTACAGTCCATGGAACTCTCCGGGCCAGAATACTGGAGTGGGTAACCTTTCCCTCCTCCAGGGGATCTTCCCAACCAGGGACTGAACCCAGGTCTCCGGCATTGCAGGTAGATCCTTTACCAGCTGAGCCACAAGGTAAGCAAGCCCCTGTATACAATATATATATATATTTATATACAGCAGAATCACTTTGCTGTATCTCTAAAACTAACACAAAATTGTAAATTAACTATATTTTAACAACTTTTTAAAAGATCATTTTAAGCCACTGTATTTTACAGTGTTACGTCACGAGGGCTACCTAATACAGGTATTATTATAATTTCTATATTATAGATGAGGAAACTGAGGCTCATATCATTACAGTACCTTAAAAAATGAAGAAATGTTATGAGGATAGTAAGAATAACACCTAATGTTTAACGAGTATACTTAAGAGTTTATACATTTTCCCATTTTTGGGGGCAATTTAATCCATCATTTTATACCTACTTATGGGGGAATTTTTCAAAATTACATTTATATTTGAGTGGCTGCTTAATTATATGCTCTAAGCAGATGAATATCAAGTCTAGCTTGTTTAGCACCGAATCTCAAGCTTTGAGCCTTGTGAAGAGTAGGCACTTAATAAATAATGACTGGCTGGATAAATGAACAAATACCTTTGAGAGGCCATATCACGATCCTGTATTATACAGAAAACTGATGCTCAGAGAGGTGAAGTGCTTGTTTCAGAGTCATACAGCTAGCAAGAGGCAGTGCTTAGAGCAGCCCAGGTCTTTGCCTCTAAGTGCAAAGGTCTGTCTTAAATTCTCTGTGCATCTCGAGGGTGAGACAGACAAGGAAATGAATTACTACCCCACAGTTAGGGAGGAATGTTGTTGGATGAATTCCATATGTTTCAGGAATGCCAATCCCCATGCTAAGAGGATTCTGATCAAACCAAGATTCCAGCTGGACAGAAGTGTGCTGCAGCGTGAACCCCAGGGCCTGGGATCAGAGGTGCCTGTTAACACTAGTCTCACGTTTGTACCACTCAGTCCCAAATCCCCATGGGGCATCCCAGTCAAACTGGTAACACCCAGCAGACACGGGGCCGCTGAATAGCTCTGCTCTCAGCCTTTCACAAGAGACCCCCAGATGTGAGCACTAAGCTCTGCATCCCCCCTGCTCCGGGGCCCCTTCTTTCTTCTCGGTCTCTCCCCGCTGCTCGGTACACAAAGGTGACATTCTCACAATGCTCTTAACCACTCTGTCCCAGATTCTAGCTGAGAAGGCTCTGTGACCCTCACAGCCGCCACCAGGAACAGAGGACAGGGCCGCCGGGCTGCTCAGAGCTTCAGTGGGCTCAGGTGGGCTGAGCAGAGGCCCCTGTGGTGGCTGCAGCTGCCTCTGCCTTTCAGGAGGGCCCGAACCCTCTCTGTGGGGGAGCTCTGGCCCCTGGCCCCTCTGCTGGCTTATATTACGCCTGGGTCACTGCAGCGTTGCTCCCTGGGGCCAGACCCTCACTTTGTTCTCCTGACTGTAGCCCTCAATTTGTTTTCATTAAGAAGCTCTTCCTGCCACTCCATTAATTCTGCCTTTTTTGAGGGACTGTTAAGCTCAGTGGTTAGGGACTTCCCTGGTGGCTCAGACGGTAAAGCGTCTGCCTACAATGCGGGATACCTGGGTTCGATCCCTGGGTCAGGAAGATCCCCTGGAGAAGGAAATGGCAGCCCACTCCAGTACTCTTGCCTGGAAAATCCTGTGGATGGAGGAGCCTGGTAGGTTACAGTCCATGGGGTCGCAAAGAGTTGGACACTACTGAGCGATTTTAATTTAATTAAGCTCAGTGGTTAATGGTGCCAGTCTTCAAGGTTGACTCCAGCCCGGAGAGGACGCGGGGTGGGTGGGGCTCTTTACTCCGCAGGGGGGTGGGTCACGCTCTCTAGGACCCAGCCTGGCCTCTCCTAGGCAGCTCCTCAGATCTGTCCACTGTCCTTGTGCAGGCCTTTCACATCTCAGAAGTCACCAAGACCTGTAAAGCTGTGACAGGGAGAGTGTCAGTCATCACCGTCTCAGCTTACAGAGGAGGACATTCTTTGGTAGCAGTGCAGAGCCATTAAGAGCATGGACCCTGCAGTCAGATGGCTAGGGTTCAAATCCAAGCTCTGTCACTCCCCAGCTATGGAAGCGGGGCACATTATTTAACCACTTCATGCCTGACAGCTAAAGCGGAGAGATAACTGTACCTGTAAGATCAGGTTGTTGGGAAGACTGAGTTAACATACGCAAAGAGCTAAGAACACACTTAGCCCTTGGCTGCCATGGTGGTGACTACTACTATTGCTGCTACTGCTATTATAAACAACCAGATTCTGTAAAGCAATTATCTTTCAATAAAAAAAAAAAAAACGAACAAGAGGAACCATCAAAAAAAAGAAAAAGGTATTGCATTCTGGCCTGAGGTTTTAGATTTCTCCACCCCAGCCACACTATTGCATCAGGATACCGATATCTCCGTTTATCATTATTTATCCACTCACCTACTCACTGAGGAAATAGTTACTATAAATGTACTACTGTGTGCCCAGAGCTGTGCTGAGATGCAAGGCCCGATGTCCCGGAAAGATAGGAAGGGTATCCATTTTGAACAATGTTCCAGTTTGGATCTCAGCCCTGCATTTACGAGGGATGGGCCACAGGCAGGTCATCCTTGGCCGTTCTTTCCTCATCTGTAAGATGAGGCGTTATCTGTAGTGCTGCCACCCTGCCTCTTCTGAGGACCCACAGGCTCATCTAGCGGCATGGAGAAGTGGTGTGTTCTGGAACCTTTCCAGAGCAGAGCCCCAGCCCTCCTCCAGCTCTGCAAAGCCAAGAGGAGAGGAGAGCGATCTCTAAAGCAGAGGCCTTGGGAAACCTGAACCCCCTTCAGAGAGAGGGCTTTGCTTGGCTCCGACTCTGTACTCACCCTGAGGAAGCATCACAAAGCGGGGACCAGCCCCCAGGAGGGCCAGGCCCCACTGAGAGGCCAGATGGCTGGAAACCGGCCCCTTGGCCTTAACCCTCTTGACTTGCACGCCCTTCGGCCTGATGCCAGAAGAAGGAGCCTGTTCCCTTTCCCTTCTTCGCCTGAATGCAAGAGAAGGGTGTTTAAATCAGAGCCTTGAACTGAGAAGCAAATGGGAAAGGCTTGTGGAATGATGTTGAACACCATCTAGAGAAAGTCTGGGCTTATAATTTATAGTCTCTGACAAGCAATTGGATTGACCTTCCCAGAGGGAGAGGCCCTGGGGTCACAGAGAGAAAACAGAATGCCAGAGCATTTCCTAACTGGCCCTTCAGAGTCTACACAGCCCTGATAATCAGATGCCCTTCACTCATCCTCTGCTGCCCTGAGAAGCAGGTTTTACATCCTCATTTAAGCAGGGAAATGTGGCAGGCAGGCAGGAATGTGGGGTTCTGGCTCAGAACCCCACTCTGCGATCTGGCTTTGTGATCCTAAGTAAATGCCAATAATATATAAAGGGTAAATACAAACAGTGGCCCTCATCTACTGGGCACCCGGGATGCACCTGGGGATCCCTGCTGGCCAAAGTGTTGCCATTTCATATGAACTGAGGTTCAGAGGGGGCGTGGATTTGCCCTAAGTCACACAGCTCTTTTTTTTTATTTTAAGGTTGAGATTTGGGAGCCCACATGAAGAGGTTCAATTTCTGGACCATATCATGAAGATGATCAGATCAGATCAGTCGCTCAGTCGTGTCCGACTCTTTGCGACCCCATGAATCGCAGCACGCCAGGCCTCCCTGTCCATCACCAACTCCCAAAGATGATGGCTATCAGTTATATCCAGACATTGGAGTGTCACAGGAGCAGGTGGATGTAGCTCTCGACAAATATTTGTTCCCATTATTGAGAGAATCAAGGCTCCCCAGAGGTGAAGGGTTGTATTCAAGGTCGCCCAGCCGGCAAGGAGCAGTGCGGGGACTCGATCTCCTTGTTCTGCCGTCCCTTGTCCCTTCCAAGAGGCTGCAGCTGCCGTCTGGAACACCCGCCGGCACAGCACAAGTTACAAATCTCTAGAAGCAATCAGACTGATGATATTTAAATACTCGGCTATTTGAAAAATATAACAACAAGCAGTTGAGAATAAATGCCAAACCTCTAACTGGTTAGGAACACCACCCGGGGGCACAGAGATTTGTCGGCGTGACTGATGCATCCCACTTAAATGCAACATACAGACACTTGCACACAAGAAAGGCAGGCTGTGGGCCGCGACAGCGGTGGCGTGCAGGAGGGTTGCTTGGGTTAGAAGGTGCCGCTTGCACCCGAACCCATTCATTCTCCACTGCATCCCTCCACTGGAGGACCTGTTACTTCTGTTTGATTGATGAGAAGCCAAGGCCCAGAGAAGCCTGTGACTTATCCAGGGTTGCACAGTAAGCGAGTGCCTGCGTGGGATTTTAACCCAGAACTGCCTTACTCTACAATCTCAGCTCTATTCTCTGCACCTCTCCGCTGCCCACACTGTCTTTGCTGCCTGGAAGGGACAGGGTTATGTGTCTGGAGCCCTGAGAATTTAAGCCCGTTCATTGGGACTTGCTGGGTCACCTGTCCACCTCTGCCCATCACTCTTCCCTGAGTGCCTCGTCTGATCAGGTCCCTGTGCCAGGCATAAGGATTCTGAGGTGGTCTTCTTGAATGGTCCTTTCCTGCAGGTCTATACTGTCCAGTAGGGGAAACCAAGCCAGAAACAGATAACCTCCATCCATAATCTTTCTGAAGGGCCGCCTCACCCAGCCTGAAGGCAGGGGAGGTGTTGGGCTGGCTTTGTGGGGGCACCTGATGCTTTCCAGAGTCTGATGATGCAGCAGGAATGTGCTAGCCACGGAGAGAGGAAAGAAAGAGGAAAGAGTGAGGTGTGAGGTCCAGGGTCCCTTGGACCAATCAGAGCACTTAATTATTTTTTATCTGACACACATATTGGGGCTCCACTTAGGGTTTCATTTAAGCAATCAGATCCTTGGCCAGAAACAAGGTAGAAAACTGCTGCCTTAAGACACATTCCCAATCTGTTGGCCTGAAGGAGTGTTTTATATAATATTGGCTTATTGGCCTAGGACAACTCGAGTCATCTGTTCTTTCTGTCTTCTCACGTAAAAGCTCTATCATAAATGGCTAATCTACTCCTTTACATATATCTATTGATTATCTGATATGAGCCAGGCACCATCCTAGGTGTTACAGATATAGAAAAAAATAAATCTCTCACCCCGTCTGCATACTTCTACCTTGCTGAAGCCTCCTCACTGCTTTTGGAGTGATTTTTCTAAGAAGCAAATCAGATGACAGTCATGTTGCTGCTCAAAATGTTCAGTGCCTCTCTATTGCCTAAAGCATCACTGCTCAAAGTAGCTCGAGCCACAGAGTAGTGGCATCGGCATGATCTGGAGTTTACTAGAATTCAGAATCGCAGGCTCCACCTCAGACCTGTTCCATGAGAACCTGCAGTTAGGTCCCCAGGTGATTCCTATGATACTGGGATCTGAGAAGTACAGGAGTGTAAGACGTCAGCACCGCCCCTCACATCCTGATACCTGCTGGTACCTGTGTCATCTCCACCCCCTTTTCTCAAAAACACTGGACTCAATGCCAGTCTTCCCTGCCCACCCGTCCCCTCCCACTTCCAAGCCTTTGTATACATGGCACACATGGGGCCTTCTATCCAGGCTACCTTTCCCCTGCTGGCTGCCAGCTGTAATGCCCTCCTTTCATGGAAGCCAGACGTAAAGCCTCCTGGAGCATCCTCAGATTGCTTCTCCTCTCTTACCTGCAGCCTGACTCTCCTACTTGTGGCCCTACTTCCCCACCCAGCCCAGTGCCTGCATGTCTGCTAGAGGGCTCAGTGTCCTGGAATCTGTGTTTGTCACTTAGGCGAGTGTCTGTCTCCTTCAGGGCTTCCCTGATAGCTCAGTTGGTAAAGAATCTGCCTGTAGTGCAGGAGACCCTGGTTTGAATCCTGGGTTGGGCAGATCCTCTGGAGAAGGGATAGGCTACCCACCCCAGTATTCTGACCTAGAGAATATACATGACTGTATAATCCATGGGGTTGCAAAGAGTCGGACACGACTGAGCAACTTTCACTTAACCTCACTTCACTTCACTGTCTCCTTCAAAAGACAATCAGCCCTGGAGGCAAAGGCTGGTCCTTTTCTTTCTTTATAGCCAACCATGCTATCCCTGGTTTCCTGGTGGCTCAGATGGTAACGAATTCGCCTGCAATGCAGGAGATGTGGGTTTGATCCCTGGTTGGGAAGATCTTCTGAAGAAGGGAATGGCAACCCACTTCAGTATTCTTGCTTGGAGAACTCCATGGACAGAGGATCCTGGCGTGCTACAGTCCACGGGGGTTGCAAAGAGTCAGACACGACTGAGAGGCTAACACTAATCTATTACCCCATCCCTGTGGTACCACTCACTGGGAATGCAGTCAGGATTCAGTCTGCTCTGAGGAGCACCCAATCTGGCCGGCCAGCCTGGCTTTCAAAGTAACGAGTTCAAGTTCTTAACACAGGTTTGTGGTAACGGATGTGATGTTTACTGAGCTGAATCATTATCAAGGTCGACAGAGCCAGGCAGCTTTACTCTTTAGGCACATGGTTACTGGCTCCTGCTCCCTATCTCTTTCCCAACAGACTTTCTCACTGTCCCCTGAGGGAGGATTCATGGCCTCAGGAGTGAGTTGTCAGGAGGCTGAGTCACGTGTGTGAACCGTTTCCCCATGAGAGGGGTCCCCTCAGCCTGGCCTCAGTCTCTCACAGGCCTTGCATTGGTGCTAGGAAGTGACATGCAGCCAGGCCTGGGAAAGGACGATGCTTCTTTATTTTGAAGGAAAAGTAGGTGGCCAACTCCCGTTACTCCCATCCCATGCACTCTGGATCTAGTTAATGAATTAAAATCCTCAGTAACAGGCATGAGGACTAATACATTAAAGTGATACATTCATGAATGCATCCATGAGACAGTTACAGAACACCTAACTTGTGGCTGGCCATTGAGGTAGATGTCTGGGGTACAAAGATCAGTGACTTTTAGTCCCTGTCATCGGTGGGGGTCATTTTTCCAATCCACAGGAGACAGGTGGAGGGTCTGGACAACTGGAATCTAGTGCTTACTGGCCCACTAAGCCACCTTACCTCTCAAAGCCTCATTGTCCTCACCTGTAATAGGGAGGTTCCAATCCCTATGCTCTCTCACAAACTTGAAAACTCACAAATCAAAAGTCTTGGTAAACTGTGAAGTGCTGTACTAACTGTGCAATGTTACCAAGGCAGGCAATATTAGTGGCCCACCCCAAGACCCTTTTTTTCCCCAGGCTAACACAAGCCCAGTTTTGTTTGGGAAAGCCACGTGCTCAGCCCTAAACAACAAACCATGATGTGGCTAAGGCCATCAAGATAAGCCTGTTTTCTCTTTGCCATTTCCCAGCCTCCCTTGCAGCTAATGATAATCATGTGACCTACTTCTAACCAATCAGATGGAAAAGGAAGTCCTTTGGCAGAGGGAGGTTTGGGGAGGGTTGCACGTAACACCACTTATCTCCCAATTCTCATCTTAAATGTGGTGATAGCACGTATGCTCTGGAGGCCACCTTGGGACCATGAAGTGACAGGTATGAGGACTAAAAATCACCTTGAAAGGATGGTGGAGAGGACCCACTTTCCTCTCCCCCACCCCGCAAACCTGGGGCACCCTTCAAGGCCCCATCCTCTCTCTCCTGCACGGTGATACAGCCTCTAACAAGATGCTGTCTGATGATAAACTCTGGGAGTCAAGCTGCTAAGATGGAAAATCACGGGGAGGTGCTGACCCTGAACACAGTTATGGTCCCTACCGGGAAAGTCTTCAGAGCAGAGAATAAGGAGGGCCCAGCCAGAGTGGGACTACTTTGCGTGCTAAGTTGATGTAGTCATGTCCAGCCCTTTGCGACCCTATCAACTATAGCCACCAGGCTCCTCTGTCCATGAGATTCTCCAGCCAAGAAACTGGAGTGGGTTGCCATGCCCTCCTCCACGGGATCTTCCAGACCCAAGAATCGAACCCACGTCCCTTACATCTCCTGCATTGGCAGGCGGGTTCTTTACCCCTAGCGCCACCTGGGACTTAGACGTCAGCAAAAGCTGGGGGAAGGACTAGAATCGCCCCCTCATCTCTGCATCACACCTGCACAATGTCCCAAAGACAGGGGATCACGCCTGCTCCTCTCTCAGTTCTCAGCTCAATAAAGACTAAATAATCATAAAGATCATGTGTGTCTATGAATGAGGCACAGCTCTTGGCTTCATGTAGTTGTAGCGACAGTCCATATGTTACAGATGAGGAAACGAGAAGTGCAGAGAGGTGGCATGGCTTGCCCAAGGTCACAATTATGTAAGTCGGTGCCATGCAAGTCAGTCTTCCTCATGGGCCAGGCTTACGCCGTCCAATATAGTAGCCGAGAGCCACGTGCAGCACGTTACCTTTAAATTTCTAATCCAAAATGAGGTAAAAGCCAGTCCTTTGGTCACCCTGGCCATATTTCAAAAGTACAGCAGCCACATGTGGATAGCGGCTCCTGGACGGGAGTGACAGAGAGCTCTAGAGACTGATCCAATAGAGTCATTCACAGATCCCTGCCTGGGGAGCACAGGCCTGCACAGTGACCCAAGCGTGGAGCTGGGCCCACGAGGAAGGAGAAAGGAGCCGGGAGAACCTTTTTGGAGAGCGGAGGATATGCCAGTCATGGTGCAGAGGGCCTGACATCTGCTGGCTCATTTACCCATCCCTCCAACTCCACACCAGTGCCGTTTATTAACCTCAAGTGACAGAAAAAGAAACCAAAGCTCAGGAACGTGAGAAGACCTGTCCAAGGCCACACACCTAGGAAATGCTGGAGCTGGGCCCCGGGGCCCTGGATCGGACTCCAAATCCAGACCCCTGCCTCGCCTTCTCTCCTCCAGGAGTCAGCTCTGGAGCCCCTTCCTTCCCCCTTCTTGTCTGAAGGGACGCCAAAGGGAAGAGATGAATCTTTCCAGCAAGGAGGGCCAAATTCCAGTAGGGGTGGGGGGCTGTCGCCCACACAGGCCCAGAGGGAGGTAACCCCCTTTCAGGGTAGCTCCCACGGTCTCCCTGGACCAGAGACCAGGTCACAGGGCAGACTTATTCTTGCCTGGGCCTCCTCTCCCAGGCCGGGCTGCTGCTCTCAGAGACCTCGGTAAATCACGCCCCAGTCACCCTGCAGACTCCAGACCAGGGGTGGGGGAGATCCTGCGGCAAGAAGATCAAGCTTCTCAGGCTCTCCCAGGAGCCTGCGGGAGCTTCAAAGGCCGGGGCCTGATTTACGAGGCTGCCAGTGGCTCCAGGCTGCCCCAGAGCAGAGCCTGCACCAGCTCCAAGCTGTGCATTAGCCCAGAGATGGGTGGGTCAGACGATCTGAGCCTGAAGCCAGCTCGGGGCTACATCTATTCCCTCTCCAACTGCAGCAGGAGGGCTTAGAGCCAGCCACGGCTGGAGGGAGGCGAGTCATCTCCAGGATCTTGGATCAGCCAGGGCACTGTTGGTCCAGCCTGACGGGGGATGGGAGAGCAGTAAGGAAGCAGGGCCAGGCCACTCTTGGGAAAACGGGCTCCAGGCTGCAGTGAAGAAGCTCCCGACAGCTGCAGCCCTAGAGCCAAACTTCAGTCCTGCTGGCAGCCCTTCCAGGGAGCCAGGACTGTCCCCTTTTCACAGGAGGACATGGAGGCCCAGGGAGGTCAGGTGAGGTGCCCAGGACAGAACGGGAACCGAGCTCCAGTACCAGCGCCTGCTTGTCACACCCTGCCTCCCTGGGCAGCACCCCGCACTCAGCAAGTCTTTCTTGACCAACAAAAATAAAACTTACAACTTCTATCTTTAAGAGGAAGTACACATTCCTTTACACTCTTTCGAGCTCTTTCATAAACTAGAATGAGTGATGAGAGGAGGCGGTTATTATCCAGCCTTGGGAAGTTTATAAAACAAGACGAGTTGCCTTGCCAGGGCCAACATCCGGGCTGCAATCTGCCAGGAGAGCTATGGGCCTGGCGACCTCTGGAGTTTTCTTCCTGCCTGAGGCTGGTCTTCCTGATGGGAGGGGCGCAAACTGCTCCTCACCGCTCCCTGAAGCTGTAACTTCCCAGGGTCAAGCAATTCTAGTCCTGCTTGCTATTTAAAGACATCTACCTAGGAGGTACCAGAAAATATCCACTTATGACAATTTATTTCAGTATTTGGCAAAGTATCTTTATCTGACTTGCAGAAGCTCAGAGGGGCCCCAGCTGGCGATATTTGCTTCTTACCTGCTGTGTTCCCATCACAGTAGCTAGCCTCTAAGGCAGGCCAGCCTGGGTTTCACCCAGAGACGGCATATGAAGTGCCCTGTGAGTGCCATCTCTGCTCCTCTACCAGATGTTGCCAGGGCAACCACGCACATGCTAGAGGTTACAAGTGTGGATTTAGAATCAGAGCCTGGATCTGGATCCCAGCATTGCTTCTTCCCAGCTGTGTGACTTTCCGCAGGGGACATGACCTCTCTGGGTCTCCATTTCTACTCTTCAAAGTTGGGGGTACAGCCTTCCTACTCAGAGACCTACTGTGACGAGGACCATCCCCGGGAAGCACCCAGCACCAGACTGGCTTGTGGGAAGAAATCAACAAGCTGTTTATGGTCAGGACCACCCTGTTTCCCCAGGGGGCCAGCCCAGGGCTGACCCGGAGTCCACAGTCACTAAGAAAGGCCTGCCAATGCAACGAGAAGATGAACTGGGAGGATGTACCGCCAAAGTTCTGGGTAAAACTTTTGGTGCTGTTGATGCCGGGGAGGTTCCCAGATGGAGCTCGTCAATACTGACTTCCAGTGCAATGGGCACCAGCCCCTGGGAGCCCCCTCCCCCTCCACGGCTTTGGGATCGCTTGCCTTTGGGTTTGGGATCCGCCCTTCCTCTGGTGAGTCTCAGACCTCCCCTGTGTTTGGTTTTTCAGCAAAGCAGCTGTTTGGAAGGCACCCAGGGCAGCCGCTCTTGGGGACGTGCAACCCCCCGCCCCCAAGGCGAGGATGCCAGAAGGACAAACCCAGCCAAACATATGGATCCTGGGCCCTGTAAAGCCAACAGCTGGGCCACTGACTGGCTTCTCCTCTGTTCCCTGGAATATCTTGGCAGGGAGAAGACATGGTCTTAGCAACTTATAGGAAATTTCCCAGGGTATCCCAGTCTCTAAGGGAACAATTTGTTCCTTTCTCACACATTTAATTTTTTTTTTTTCTTTTGGAAGACCAATTCTAAGATGCACACACACACATACTCTTTTAATTTGTTCCTGGGTATGTTTAAATACAATTTCAGTGACAAATCTAATATTAGCAATTATTAGTATTTGTTTAGTATATGCTAAGTAAAGAGTAAGGGCTTTCCTATTGGCTCAAGTGGCAAAAAAAAAATCTGCCAGTAAAGCAGGAGACCTGAGTTCAATCCTTGGGTCAGGCAAGATCCCCTGGAGAAGGGAATGGCTACCTACTCCAGTATTCTTGCCTGGAGATCCCCATGGAGCCTGGCGGGCTACAGTCCACAGGGTTGCAAGGAGTCAGACACGACTGAGCAATTAACACTAGACAAAGAGTAACTCATCATCTCATAGAGTCCTCACAATGATTCTTGGTTCTTGCTGGCATGTGAAGGGCAGGCTGCATCACTGGCACAAGTCTAGAGGCCTGGAGCCCCATCAGTACCTTGTGCTGCCTTCTCCAACTATGCTGAAGGAGTTAACCGGTTGGAGAGATGTTCTTTCCTTCGGGCATGGCAGGTTGACTAAGACAGCATCTCTCTCACCGCTGGAGTCCACAACCCTGGAGGCCCGGAAAGGAGCCCCAAGTTGAATTTTCTAGCATAAACTACCTGCTGACTTTCCAGTGCAGCTCAGCACCTACCAGCTGTTCCCTTCTTTGGGTCCAGGCTCCGAGGAACCAAGACTCAAAGTTCAGCCTGCTTCCTCCAGTACAGACACTCAGAAACTGAAATTTCCCACATTTTCACCACACAAAAGTCAGGTTGTATTTTTGTCCTCTTTGAAATATGCCAAAGGAATTTCTCCTTCCTTGCTCCTGAACTTTCTCCAAAAATAAATAGTAAAAGTGAACGCCATTTTGCCCTGTAAGCTGAGAATAGAAAAATCAACACTCCGCGTGGCATTTCCAAGACATTACAGGAGAGTGAATGTGTGGATCTGGCTCAACACCGTTTGGCAACTTCAGGTTTTACAGTAGATGATATTTCTCACCCAGAAACTCCTCACTAGGCTTACATGACAAGTTCCTTTGCCTTTCAAATCTGATATAAAACATGAAGAGGCTTTCATGAATGAACACCGCCTGGACTGCAATTATAAGTTAGCAGACCAACCACAAGCAAGTTAAACCTCAATTTATGCAGATAACTTAGTGAAACCAAGAAGACGGTGACCCAAGGTAGGCTGAATTGGTAGCTACAGGCTGAGCCCAGAGAAGAAGGGAGGTGTTTATCCTATAACTGATGAAGGCTGCAAAGAACGAAGCATGATGACCAAGACTCAGGGTTTATTCTCAACTCACAGGATCCACTGTCCTCAGGGTTGTCCGCCATCCTTACAGGCTGCCCAGACCCCTGGGTCTGCACCTTCCAAAGCCTCCGTGTGGGTTTCCCACGTCTCTCCCACCCTCCCCAGCTCAGTGAGAGTCATCTTTCACATAAACTGTTTGATCACATCACTCCCTGCTCTGCTCATCTCTTGTGATTCCCCTCTCTCCTCAAAGCCAAACATGGTTCTGCCCCCAGGACCCTTCACCTGGCCTCTCACTCCTGGCAGCCTCCTCCCCCAACTGCTCATCACCTAGGAATTTGCTTCAAGCAAGGCACCTGGCTGTGTGCTGTTCTCCACTCCGCACAGCCAGAGGACTTCCAGGTAGGAAGCAGGGTCCTGGCTACCGTCACCTCTGGACAGGTGTCCTGGGAGCAGTCACTCTGCAGGTGAGCTGGTAGACAGTCATCTCAAAGTTGCCTCCACCCCTCTAGGAATGAGGAGCTCTCTCACTCCCATTAGTGACAGAAGCAGAAAGAGGCATTAACTGGCTTGTGGACTGCTCTCTGCATTCATCCCCATCTCTCCCAGTTCCAGCTGTGCTGCGATGGGCAAGTGACAGGTGGGTCCCCTCTGGGGCTCAGATGCTCCATCTGCAAAATGCAGTTAACAAGTCATATCTTGTAGCCATTGAAAAACATTATGAAGCCCATCCTTATCATCTCCAGGCAATTTCAGCATGAAAAGAATGTGGTATTCCAGCTAGAAAGACCTGGTTTCTAATCCCAGCTCCAAAACTTGGGAAATGAGTGAACTTCTCTGACCTTCACTTTCCCCATCCTTAAACGGAGATTAAAAACTCTCCCTCAAAGGATAACTGTTTGGATTGAATTAGATGATATAGATAAAAAATAGTTTATTAAACTGTTTAATTTGTATAATATAAGCAGATCACCATGATGGTGTGATCACTGACCTAGAGCCAGACATCCTGGAATGTGAAGTCAAGTGGGCCTTAGGAAGCATCACTACGAACAAAGCTAGTGGAGGTGATGGAATTCCAGTTGAGCTATTTCAAATCCTGAAAGATGATGTTGTCAAAGTGATGCACTCAATATGCCAGCAAATTTGGAAAACTCAGCAGTGGCCACAGGACTGGAAAAGGTCAGTTTTCATTCCAATCCCAAAGAAAGGTAATGTCAAAGAATGTTCAAACTACCACACAATTGCATTCATCTCACAAACTAGTTAAGTAATGCTCAAAATTCTCCAAGCCAGGCTTCAACAGTATGTGAACCGAGAAGTTCCAGATGTTCAAGCTGGATTTAGAAAAGGCAGAGGAACCAGAGATCAAATTGCCAACATCCACTGGATCATGGAAAAGCGAGACTGCCACTTATACCCCTTTCCTGAGACCCAGTTTCCTTGTCTGTAAAATGGGGATGACAGTTTCTGTGAGCAATGCTTAACTCTTGCAGTTTTTATGAGCATTGAATGACATAAAAATATAACTGATCAGCAACTAGGACACAGTAAGCAGTTATTTTGCACTTTTCACAACTTTAGTCTAAAAGCGCATCACCCTAAGCTCCCTGACCCCCTCCGACAAAGCACTGACATCTAGTGGCAGAGCAGAGTAACTGCAGGTGTGAGTACCCAAAGTTCCAGACCCTTCCTGTGACGCACACACCTCATTTCAGGGGTTGCACTGGTTACAAGCAAGTCAGCCAGGATCTACCTCAGGTCTTCCAAGCACTTTGATATTTATCAACAGATTTTATCCCCACCCCAAGATTTGAAGATGAGTAAGTCAGTGACAAAGGGAGAATGGAGAGACAGTGGTGGAGCAGGGACAAGACCCCTCCTAGATGGTAAATTCCTGGAGGTCAGGGTCTTTCCCACCACTTCCCTGTACCTAGGACACTGCTTGAAACACAACACGTGCTCAGTTAGAATCTTTAGAATAAATGACAACCATAGGAAACCCCAGTCCCTTCCAAGCTCAGAAGTCCACATGGGGAAGAGGCTTTGCTTCAGGTGACACGGTGCAAACTGCTCCAGGAATAAGCTTACTAGGACTTCCCTGACGGTCCAGTGGCTAAGACATTGTGTTCTCAATGCAGGAGGCCCGGGTTCAATCCCTGGTCGGGAAAGTAGACCTCACAGGCCCCAATGAGGACCCGGTACAGCCAAATAAATAAATAAAAGTATTAAAAAATGTACGCGGAAGCTCCTCCCCACTTCCTCTCAACATGTGTGCACTAATGCCCCTAATCTTCTACTCCTTCTAACTGAAAAAAGATTCCACCTGGGCCCTCTGAAAGGGGTGGAAAGTGGTCCAGGACCATATTATATTTACTTTTTAAAAAAAATTACAGAACTACATTATAAACCAATGCTGCTGCTGCTGCTAAGTCGCTTCAGTCGTGTCGGACTCTGTGCGACCCCATAGACGGCAGCCCACCAGGTTCCCCCGCCCCTGGGATTCTCCAGGCAAGAACACTGGAGTGGGTTGCCATTTCCTTGTCCAGTGCATGAAAGTGAAAAGTGAAAGTGAAGTCGCTCAGTCATATCCGACTCTTTGCGACCCCAGGGACTATAGCCTACCAGGCTCCTCCATCCATGGGATTTTCCAGGCAAGAGTACTGGAGTGGGGTGCCATTGCCTTCTCTGAAACCAATGCTAATGTCCCTCAAAATTCATAGTTTGCAACCAGTGTGATGGAATTAGGTGATGGGGCCTCTGGAAGGTGATCAGGTCATGAATGGGGTTGGTGTCCTTACAAAAGAGATCTCAGCTCCCTCGCCCCTTCTGCCACGAAAGCTTAGAGTGAAAAGAAGGCTGTCTACAAACCGGGAAGTGGGCTCTCCCCAGACGCTGGGTCTGCCAGCGCTCTGACTGGAAATTATACCAGCTTCCATAACTCTGAGAAATAAAATTTGTTTGTAAACTACCTAGTCTATGGGGTTTTGTTGAAGTGGCCGGAGCTGACCAAGCCAGACCAAAATGGCAACACCCGCTGACAGCAGTTCCTTGGGATGAGGGGCTGAGAAGGAGCCCCCAGGGCTTTGAAGGCAGTATCACGTTCTGTTGCTTAAGCTAGCTGGGGAGGACATGAGGGTTTATCATTATTCTTTAAACCACACACATTTATTATAAATACTCTTCACTATGAAAGAGTATTATTACTGAAAAATTTCATAGAAAACATTGTAAAAGAGGCATAGGAGAAGCCATTGTCTGTCAGTGCAGTGGAGGGAATGCAGAGAAGGCAGGCTTTACGTAGTTTTGCTGTGGACTTGCTGTGTCTTGCAACATCTCAGAAATGTAAGTGGAGGTTCTGAGTTCTTCTGAAATGATTTCTGCTTATTAGACTGTGTCCTGACCTTGGCATACTACAATGTTGGCACCCAGGGTCATGGCTTTCCAACTCCTATGCTGGCTTGACTTTGAAACTTTGACCAATGGTAGCAGAATTTGACGGAGAAGGCGATGGCACCCCACTCCAGTACTCTTGCCTGGAGAATCCCATGGATGGAGGAGCCTGGTAGGTTGCAGTCCATGGGGTCGCTAAGAGACACGACTGAGTGACTTCACTTTCACTTTTCACTTTCATGCACTGGAGAAGGAGATGGCAACCCACTCCAGTGTTCTTGCCTGGAGAACCCCAGGGGCGGGGGAGCCTGGTGGGCTGCCGTCTATGGGGTCGCACAGAGTCTGACACGACTGAAGTGACGCAGCAGCAGCAGCAGAATTTGAGAAACAACTACATCCCAGAGGGACACAGGGATCCCAACCAGGTGCCTTCATTTCCCGGGTCTCCCTGTATTAAACTGAATAAACTGTAGTTCTTGCCTCACTTTCCTCCAGGGTTGATGTGAGGAGGAAATGAGAACGTGCAAATGAAGGTGGTTTGTAAACCAGAAAACGGTATGACTACTCCTGGCAGAGAAGTAGTCAAAAGATCACATAAAGGGCCCTCCAAATGTGAGGCATTTGTGTTATGACTGGGCATAACACTCAGCCAAGGTTTCCTGGCACAGAATCAAGTTCTCATACCACCCCAGCCAAAACAGGTGGAAAGACCCTTAGCAGCTGTCTTCCAGCTCCATAAGATTGATGATGGGAGCGCCACGGCTACGAACTGGACTCCAGGGCCAGACAGTATCTGTTCTAATCCTAGAACCACCACTTACTAGCTGAACAAAGGCTGACTTTAGGCAAGTTATGGCACCTCTCCAAGACTCAGTCATTTCTCTTACGTGTAAAATGGGGGAAGTAATAGAAAACTCATAAAGTTCTTATGAGGATTAAATGAGTTAGTCTGGAAAGTGCTTGAAACAGTGCCTAGCACAGAACAAGCCCATATTAGTATGTTGTTGTTGTTATTCAGTAGCTCATTAGTGTCCAACTCTTTGCAACTCCATGGACTGCAGCATGCCAGGCTGCCCTGGCCATCACCAATTCCTGGAGCTTACTTAAACTCATGTCCATAGAGTAGGTGATGCCATCCAACCATCTCATCCTCTGTCGTCCCCTTCTCCTCCTGCCTTCTCTCTTTCCCAGCATCAGGGTCTTTCCCAATGAGTCAGTTCTCAGCATCAGGTGGCCTAAGTATTGGAGTTTCAGCTTCATCATCAGTCCTTTCAAAGAATATTCAGGACTGATCTCCTTTATGAGGGACTGGTTGGATCTCCTTTATGAGGGACTGGTTGGATCTCCTTGCGGTCCAAGGGACTCTCCTGAGTCTTCTCCAGCACTACAGTTCAAATGCATCAAATCTTTATTGCTCAGCTTTCTTTATGGTTCAACACTCACATCCATACATGACTACTGAAAAAACCATTGCATTGACTATACTGACCTTTGTCAGCAAAGTAATGTCTTTGCTTTTTAATATGCTGTCTAGGCTGGTCATAGCTTTTCTTCCAAGGAGCAAGCATCTTTTAATGTCATGGCTGCAGTTACCATCTGCAGTGATTTTGGAGCCCAGGAATATAGTCTCTCACTGTTTTCATTGTTTCCCCATCCATTTGCCATGAAGTGATGGAAATTCATGCCATGATATTAGTTTATTGAATGTTGAGTTTTAAGCCAGCTTTTTCACTCTCCTCTTTCACCTTCATCAAGAGGATCTTTAGTTCCTCTTCACTTTCTGCCATAAGGATGGTGTCATCTGCATATCTGAGGTTATTGATATTTCTCCTGTCAATCTTGATTCTATCTTGTGCTTCATCCAGCCTGGCATTTCACATGCTGTACTCTGCATAGAAGTTAAATAAGCAGGGTGACAATATACAGTCTTGACATACTTCTTTTCCAATTTTGAACCAGTCTGTTGTTCATGTCCAGTTCTAACTGTCGCTTCTTGACCTCCATAGAAATTTTGCAGGGTGCAGGTAATGTGGTCTGGTAGTCCTGTCTCTTGAAGAATTTCCCACAGTTTGCTGTGATCCACACAGTCAAAGTCTTTAGTGTAGTTAATGAAGCAGAAGTAGATGCTACAACCTCTACTTAGTATGCTACAGCCTCCATTTCCTGTGGGGGAAAATATTAAACAGGAGAAACAGGACAACAGCTGTTGTCATTAATTGGAAACCTGGGTTAGATACTTGGAGATACTTCCTTTCGAGGATGCATGGCACTCATGAAATGTGGGGGATGCCCACCTAGCATCTTCTTGGCCAACCATGAGTTGTTGAGTTGGTGACCTTTTTAGCAAAGCTAAGGCTCCAACACTCTTTGAAAACACTAGCAATAGGAGCCAGGATTCAGAAGAAGCCAGAATCTGATCAGGGAAAAGGTGGGTAAAAGCTGGTATCAATGGTCCCCGGAGTTGCCTGCTGAGTGGACCTGTGTATGTTTCTGGGGGGCGTGGTGAGGGTTCAAGGAAACACCCGTGAGAAACAGGTGGGTGGTCCCTGGCACACAGTAAGCACCATGATCGCTGCTACTTCTTCTGTCTGTCCATCTGTCCACCCACCCACCTAGCCCCAAGGGAGCCTTTGAAAGCAGTACCGTCCAGAAGAAATTTCTGTCAGACCCACGTTCTGTATCTGCACTGTCCATATGTCTAACCAGTCACATGTGGCTGCAGAGATTTGCCAAGGTGACCAGTGTGACTGAGCAACTGAGGTTTGAATCTAACTTTTTTCTTAAGTATTCTCATGGCTTTTTAAAAACGCTATTTAATTTTAATTAATTTAAACAGCCTCCTGTGATGGATAGCTACTATATTGGACATCACGGCATGTCGCCATGTCACTTCTTGGCTTCATATCTCTCCAGGTCTCCAGTTCCTCTGACATGCATCCGAGGTCCAGCAGAGCCTCCAGAGGAGGGGAGCTGTCCGTGTACACCCTGCCTGGCCACCGACATTCCACACCATTAGCTGCAGATACTGGTGTGTGCCTTCATCCCTTTGTCTTGGATGCCCTTCATGCCTTGTCTGCCCAGTAATCTCTTCAGAAGCTTTCCCCTCCCACCCAAGCAGTCAAAAGCTCTGGCTCCCCCAGCTTCCAGAGCTTCTCCTTATCCTGGTATTTACACAGTACAGTTGTACTTGCCTGGTTACAGGCCCCTCTCCCTTTCTAGCTGCTCCCTGAGAGTCCACCAGGGACACGCTGTAGGCATTTTTGCATCCCGGGGCCCTGCACAAGGCATGGCTACGGCTGGTGCCTGGAGGTGGGGCACAGAGATGGAGAAGACACAGTCCATCCTTGTGGTCCCACCAGGCTCCCCCTCTAGGAGGAAACATCGACCTCCACCAAGGTCCTTCCGCTTCCCAAGGCTGGTCTTCTTAGCATCCCCTGCATATACCACAGTTATTTCATCAGTCCAAAGACACCAGCAGTTGTAAGGACATCATCAATTCAGTGGTAGCCTTTTTGAGAAAAAGAACAAAAAGCACAATGTGTCTAAATGACACATGGATTATAAGACACCTTCTGCTTTCAGAAATGTCAAAATGTAAAGGGAAAACACGGCCTCAAGGAAAGCGAGGCAAATGTGAGTTGGCCTCTTGGGAGAGTCCCCTTTAGAGCATCATTCACCATGGTAGCTGGCGGGCCCCTCCCTCAGCGCCTCAGTCTTCTTCCTACGGCTTTCTGATCAGGCCCCTGGCACAGGAAGATTACAAAATGTCCTCTGCTTCCTTGCATGGATCGAACAGATCTGAATGATTATTTTTCTGATTATAGAAACAATGCATGGTTATTGTACAAAATTCTTTTCCATCTCAGGGGCTGTGCATTAGTTGTTCCCCCTTCCTAGAACAGCCTGGCCCAGATTTCATCTCGGGGCTTCTTATTTTTCAGGTCTCATTAAGCGGCCTCTCTATAGAGCCGCCTTCACCTCTGCCAAGTTTGGTCTTATCCTCCCCCAGTCAGTTTCTCTCACATTAACGATCTCATTTTCTTCCCAGCGCTCATCAGCACTAGGAATTAATTGTGTACTTGTTGATTCTGTCTCTTCCCAACAACCCTGTAAGTTATTCCAAAGGGAGAATGTTTTTCTAGCAGGTACTTAAGCAATTTTTGTGAGTAACCTAAAACACAGAAAAGCATTAAAGGAAATCATAAAGATCCTTGTGTCCCCACTACTCACAGAATCACAATTAATGCCTTTCTGGGTGTTTTCTGCATGTGTGTGTGGTCACACGCTTTTTTTTTTTTTTAAGATGCCGTCTATTTATATTGCCTTCTAATCTGCTTTCCCCCCTCTACTTACAATATCATGGATACCTTTCACATCCACATGCCTGGATGGCCACCCCTGTTTCTAAAGGGGACATGCCATTTCCCTGTATGGAGTGACCCTACTGGCTTTAACCAGCCCTTGCAGGTAGCTTTGAGCTTGTCCCCATCCTTTGGTTATAACAGACAGTGCTGCAAAGGAGCATCTTTGTACAAATATCTTTGCTTATGTCCATTCAAGTGTTACTATTGGGCCAAGCAGTATGAACTTACTATCGGACTTTGGGTAGATAGTAAGAATGGAACCCCTTTTCAGGCGAGGAATCCCACTGTGCACAAGAACTTTGTAAGGTTCAGAGGGGGCTGAGAGAGAGACTGGCTTCCCTCCATCCTTTGGGCAACTCCTGTCTACTTGGAGAGATTTATAAAGTCCCCCATGGCTTTAGCACCCCTGCAAAGGCCCGAAGCCCCGCTTTGATAGCCCCACAGAGCTAGTGGTCACGCCATTTCAGGCTTGGTTGTACCAGTGCTATGGTAGACACTTTTTTTTTTAATTGACTATCTTGCGAGGCTGAACTACCTTGAAAGGTTGTCTCTTGAAATAAATATACATTCACATGCCAGTGAAGTGCAATTTATAATTAAATTTTGTAATGATACCTAACTGAACCCACAACTTAATACAGCACAGGTGTGAGCCTCTAACTAACCCCAATTTCAGTTCAAAAGGGGGAAATCACTATTTTCTCCCTCTCAACATATTTAATAACTAGTGTAAAACCAGTGAACAGAATTTGGTTTCATTTGGAACTCTCATTTCTGTCATCGCTTCCCTACAATTCATGTCACCCATGTCCCCCACAAATCCAGTCTGTCATTGGGTAAAACCCTCCAGGTTGGAAGCCCGGGACAAAGCATGTGTGACAACATGGACTTCACCATCCTCTGGGGTTCACACCCTCAAACTCTGATTCTGCCCCGGCCCCTCCCAGCTCTGGCCTCGGCGGCCTTCACTGCAGTCAGATAGCAGAGCGGTGCTGACCCTTCACGTGTAGGCAGCACAGCACAGGCTAGCATCTGCATTCCACCCTTCGTGGCGCCCACTCTTCACAGTGACCTTGAGAGGTTGGCCCAGCACGACTACTGCAGCAACCCTTATTTAGGAGAGGAGTCAGCTGGGGCTCACGGCAAAGAAGGGACATGTTCAAGGTCACATAGCAAATAGGAAGGAGAGTTGAGGCTAAAACTACCTCTTCTGACTCCTAGTTCAGATACATTTCCATCTGGCAGAGCTGGAGGGTCCTGCCAAGTAGGCCAGGCTGGTCAGCACCTATCTCCTGCCCTCCTCTCCCAGCTAGTTTCAGCCTTTTGGTGCTGACTTAAAGGAGTTTCCAAACTTCACTTTGGCAAATGTGTATCTAAACCAGACAGGTAAAGGGCTGACCCTGGCAGTTCTCTGCAAGAGGGAGGTAATCAAGCAGCTGGCTGGTTGTGAGAACCAGCTCAGCTCTGGGCAGACTCTAGTTACCGTTATCAATTAACTGTGCAACAATATGCTAACTGTGTTCTTTTTGGCTTACTTAGCAAAATACAGCGGAGAAGGCAATGGCACCCCACGCCAGTACTCTTGCCTGGAAAATCCCATGGATAGAGGAGCCTGGAAGGCTGTAGTCCATGGGGTTGCTGAGGGTCGGACACGACTGAGTGACTTCACTTTTACTTTTCACTTTCATGCACTGGGGAAGGAAATGGCAACCCACTCCAGTGTTCTTGGTTGGAGAATCCCAGGGATGGTGGAGCCTGGTGGGCTGCTGTCTTATGGGGTTGCACAGAGTCGGACATGACTGAAGTGACTTAGCAGCAGCAGCAGCAGCAAAATACAGAGTTGGCAACTTTTCTTTTGAAGTTTGGCTTTTCCTTGACATTTCAAGATCTGAAAACTACTGACTTATACAACCATAATCAAGAAGTTACATTTTTTTTAGAGATTACCTAGATTCTAGTCACTGTACTAACATTTCATACATGCTCTTTCTTCAAGCCTCGAGATAGCTGTATGAAGTAGGAATTACTATCCCTCTTATAAAGACTAGGAAACAGTCCCAGAGAGGTTAAATAATGTGCCCCAAGTCACACAGCTAGCATGTGGCAAAGGCAGGATTCTAACCAATCTGTCTAGCTCCAAAGTGTAGCTACTTGAAAGACAAGATAGAGGAGAAATTTCCCCAAGTATAAGTGAGCAAGGATGCTTTTGTTCACTCACTGACTCCCTCCCTCACTCCTTCATTAAACCTTTGTGGAACGCCTACCAAGAGGAAGCCAGTCTAATGGGAAGAGAACGCTTGGAGACAGGCAGTCCTGCTGGAGTTCTGGCTGTGATCCCTATCAGCTGAGTGACCAGCTGGCCCCATCTCCCAGAGCCCTGGCACCTCCAACTGCAATGTGAGAACAGAATTCCTGCTTTACTAGGCTGCTGTGAGGACCACCAGCAGATAGCATATGAGGAGAGAGCCCAGCAGCGCCTGGCGTGTAGTAGGTGCTGGTCCCCTGCCTGTCCCTCTAGGAAAAGCCACTCACAGGTCACCAGTACTCGGGGCTTCAGGCTGGAAGAGCTGTTTGACATCATCTGTTCAACTCTCTCACTTTACAGATGGGAAAATTGAGGCTTAGACAGAGTGACATGTTCAAGGTCACAGCGCAGGGTAATGGCAGAGACAGGACCAGAACTCACATCTCCTGACCCTCCCTACCCCCATCGTCTGCATTTTCTATGACAGCAGTGACTTGCTCTGCAGTGGAGCAGCCAAGTAAACTGCAATGTAAGTAGACTGGAGATAAATGAGAGCATTGATAGCTTGTTGTTGAATAGCTGGAAGGAAAACAATAACTTTCTGAGCAAATATCTAAAATATACTTCCTTATTTATCCAACAAGTAAGCACATTGCTTACTCTGTGCCTGCCAGTTACCATGCTAAGCTCTTAAGAAACATGAACTCACTTAACTGTCACTCCAATCCTGGGAGGAAGCGACTATTACTGTCACCTCCATCTTACAGAGGAGGACGCAGAGGCTCTGAGAAGTTAATTTTGCTCACGGTCCTGTAATTAGTAAAATGCAGAGCTGGGATTCAAACCCAAGTATTCCGGCTCGAGTCCATATCATAACAACTATGCCATGCTGCTTCTCCCCCAGAAGACCGAGCTGCTCTCTAATGTGTGTACCAGAGTGTGGCTAAATATTACTTAAGAATAGCGATGCTAATCATAATAGTAATAACAGGAGAAAGGACAATACGAATAGGCAATTCCCTCTGTGATTTTTTGGGAGAACTTACTAACACCTGGCTTGCCTGGTGGCTCAGACGGTAAAGAATCTGCCTGCAATGCAGGAAATGCTGATTCCATCCCTGGGTCAGGAAGATCCCCTGGAGAAAGGAATGACTACCCAGTCCCATTCTTGCGTGGAGAATTCCATGGACAGAGGAGCCTGGCGGGTTACAGTACATGGGATCACGAAGAGGCAGACCACTGAGCGACTAACACCTACCCAAGTTTCCCAGATGACCCCTCGCCCTCTCCCCCACCCACCTCCATTGCCCAGGTTACTCCCTCCACCAGGAGCGCCTTTCCTCCCTGTGTCCTTCGGGACTCAGCTTGAATGTAGCCAGCTCTGGGAGCGCTTTTCAGATGATGTCTCCTGTCACAGCTGGTCAAGGTTGCTGGGTCAGTGCTATCGGTGGGGTTTGACACTGCATCCCATTTGGCTGAAGGGACTTTTCCACTGGTCTCAGATCCCTTGGCTAACCAATGTGGCTCAGGGACAAGTCAGCCGCGTCTACGTCATTTCAATGCCACAAACTCTGGGGGAGGCCTTCTTGGTATCTGTTATTGCATTCAGTAAGCACTCCAAGCCTTTAGGGTAAGTGCTGTCACCTCTATTTGAGCAGAGAGGACCCTGGCTCGGGAGGGTCGGGTAACATGTCCCAGGTCCCAGGACCCACTGAGCTGGGGCCTGAAACCAAGTTCCCAACCCCTCCCCCAAGGAAAGCTCTTTATGTAACTGTAATTGTAAAAATGGATTCCAGCAAAAGTCATTAATAGATGCCAAACTGAGGGGGAAACGGTTTGATGAGAAACAGGATATTTACCTAGTCCTGAAGTATCTCCCTAAAAAATATTACAAAGGAAAAAATAGGGGCACCGGAGACCATGTATAACAGTTTTATGCGGGATCCTGGCTGGGCTATAACATCCAGTCATTCGATCAAATGCTAATCTAGGTGGTGCTGTGAATGTGTCCTGTAGATGTAAGTGAACATCTAAACATCAGTTGACTTAATAAAGGAGATTATCCTCAGTGCTATGGGTACACCTCATCCAATCAGTTGAAAGGCCCTGTGAGCAAACACTGAGGTTTCTCAGAGAAAGAAGTGCTGTGTCAAGGCTGAAGCATCAACTCCTGCCTGCACTTCCAGCCTATCCTGCCGATTTCAGGCTGGTCAGCCCCACAACTGTGGGCCAATTCCATTCCTTAAAGTCTATCTCTCCTGCACTCCCTCTCTCCACATATATATGTATAAGTCCCTTTATATACATATTCTATTTGTTCTTCATCTCTGGAGAACCCTGGTACACCATCGGAACAAAGTGATCCAAATGAACGCCACCCGAAAGGGCCAAAAGGGTGTCATGTGCCTCCAGATGTTATGTGCTCAGAAGGACACGCCATTCAGGTCAGCCATTCAGTCAGTTGAGTCGCCCAGTCATGTCCGACTCTTTGCGACCCCATGGCCTGCAGCACGCCAGGCTTCCCTGTCCATCACCAACTCCCGGAGCCTGCTCAAACTCATGTCCAGCAAGTCGGTGAGGCCATCCAACCATCTCATCCTCTCATCACTCAGGTATTAATACATTTGTAATTGGAAAATGGCAAACTCTGAATCAAACAGTAAAACAGATCTGCCCTCGTTCCTCAGATGCTCCCCGGCCAGCGATGGCACTGGCCACTGGCCCTGGTAACCATGGTGCACCAGAAACGGGCCCACATCTGATAACAGTGTCCAGATGAGGATCTCCTGTCTGGCTGTCCTCCCCTTCTCTCTGGCTCCCTTCCCTTCCTCCTGCCCTAACACATACAGACTCAGACACACTCATAGTCATTTCCTCTCTGCTGCCAGCAGGCCCAGGAAAACTCCGTCGCCTCAGTTTTACGATGCTGGGGTAGCAGGGAGGCAGGGGCACATGTGTGGATTTCTGTTGGAGCCAGCTATCTGTCTAAGGAGGGATGTCAACATTTACAGCAGAGAGCAGGGCCGTGTGACAGTTTGGGAGAGCAAGGTGCCAGCTACCTGGTGGAGCTGCAGGTGGCTTATTACGGAAGCAGAAGATTGCCAGTTATTATTTATTTCACTTTTTAGTTTTAAAACGTGAGTAATATTGCTTGCCAATAAATTTGGCTGAGCACAGGTATTTATGAAGCCCTCTCAGAAGGCTTGGTGTGACAGGGCCTAATTGTTACGAGGGCAGTCCTGTGAAGTGAGCTTCCTCCAGCCTGCCCGTGAACCAGCCTCATTGTTATGGGTATCTGAGGCAGTGATCTCCTCGGTGAGGGGGTGAGCCCAGGAGGCCTTCTAGCCAGGAAGCAAGAGGTGCAAAACACTCAGGGAACCAGAGGCTGGTTCTGCCATGCAGTGGAGGGAGGGAGGGCGCTTTGGAGCCAGGCAGGAGGCTGAGGTTCCAAGCCTGGAGCAGGGACTTCCCTGGTGGTTGGGTGGCTAAGACTCAGCACTTCCAATGCAGGCGGCCGGGGTTCTGACCCTGGTCAGGGAATTAGATCGCACACGCTGCAACTAGAGATTTTGCATGCCACAACTAAAGATTCCACACGCTGCAACTAAGATCTGGTATAGCCAAATAAATAAAAATTAAAAAAACCCCAGCCCAGCTGTGGAAGGTGGACACGCTGGGCAAGCCCTCTAAGCCTCTGTTTCCCCACAAGTAAAATGGGCATGAAGGGTTTCAAAAGGCCACTGAGAGGCTCTAATAAGTTCACGTCTGGAAAGAGCTGGCCAGTGCCTTCCAAATATAGCACTCAGACACCTGGAGTACAATGTTCCTAAGAAGGACTGTGGAACAAAGCCTGGTTTTGAACCCCAGCTCTGCCACTTCTAGCTGGGTGACTCTGGCCGATTACTGAGCCTCTCTGTGCCTCAGTTTGCTCAGCTGCAAAGTGGGGGCACCTACAGCACTGTAGCAAGGACCACTAAATGAGAGAATCTATAGCTGGCACTCTGTCGGTACAGAGTGCTCTTATTATTGATATGATTATTATATGATACAGCTGCTCTTATTATTGTTTTCATTTCTTCACTTACTTTCTGCCTATCTCCTTCCACAGTCTGGCCCAAAAGACATTTCCTGCTGGTGAATTTCTTCTTATCCTTTGAGGCTTAGTTTAAATATCACCTCTCCCATAAAGTCTTTCCTGATCCTTTTCATAGAAATAATAACATCCCCCTGTTTGCAGCTGAGACACTTTGTACATCTCCATCATGACTGCTCTCAGAGCCCGTGCCTACCCTCTTTATAGGAGACCCTCTTAGCTGCATCGCCTTCAGGGTGGGACCAGGTTTTATCACTGCTGCAAACCTGACATGCAGCGGCCCGACCCTTATCAAGTTATCCCTTCATATATAAGAAGGACTGGTTCTAGGATCCCATAGATACCAAAATCCATGGATGCTCATGTCCTTTGGTCCCTGATTCGATCCCTGGGTGGGAAATATCCCCTGGAGAAGGAAATGGCAACCTATTCCAGTATTCTTGCCTGAAAAAAAATCCCATGGACAGAGAAACATGGCTGGCTACAGTCCAAAGGCTGGCAAAGAGGTGGACTTCACTGAGCGACTGAGCACACAGCAAAGCACACAGTCAGCCCTCCTACGTGCAGACACAGAACCAGGGCTACAGGCAGCAGGGCTGTCTGCGTTGGTCGGGCAGCCCCCTCCCTAACCACGCTGGAGCAGAGGAGACCCCTGGCTGCATTTCCCTGTTAAGTCACTCACTCACAGTGGGCATCTGGGGTGGGGAGTTCCAGCCTGGGGCCTAGAGACTACGGCCCAGCACTCAGGAGCTGCTGGGACAATGTGTGCTGCGGAGAGAAAGAAGGGAGAGGTCACGCGGATCTTCTCGTGGGCTTCCATCTCTGCCTGTCAGTGGCTTGAGCAGGGCCAGGTCATGGTGCTGGCCGGGGAGAGGAAAGGACTGTCTGTGGGAGGCTCCTGGATCCACACGTTGAAGTGGACACCACAGACCTAGCAAGGTACGTGTGTGTGTGTGTGTGTGTGTGTGCTCAGTTGCTCGGCCCTGTCCAACTCTTTGTGACCCCATGGACTGTGACCCCGGAGAAGGCGATGGCACCCCACTCCAGTACTCTTGCCTGGAAAATCCCATGGATGGAGGAGCCTGATGGGCTGCAGTCCATGGGGTCGAGAAGAGTCAGACACGGCTGAGAGACTTCACTTTCACTTTTCACTTTCATGCATTGGAGAAGGAAATGGCAACCCACTCCAGTTTTCTTGCCTGGAGAATCCCAGGGATGGCAGAGCCTGGTGGGCTGCCATCTATGGGATCACACAGAGTTGGACACGACTGAAGCGACTTAGCAGCAGCAGCAGCAGCAGGATTGTGACCCTCTAGGCTCCTCTGTCCATGGGATTCTCCAGGCAAGAATACTGGAGTGGGTTGTTATTCCCTTTCCCAGGGGATCTTCCCGATCCAGGGATTGAAACCACATCTCCTGTGTCTCCTGCATTGGCGGGCAGATTCTTTACCACTGAGCCACCTGGGAAGCCCAGGTAGCAAGGTACATGGCGATGTACGTGTCAGGTAAGTTTAAAAGTTCAGGGCAAGAAAGAGCTTGTCCTCTCCACAGGCTCCCCCTCTGGGATGATGGGTGGCATGGGTCTACTTTGGAAGGGTGACACTGGACTCCAGGGCAGGCTATCTGAGACAGGCCTTGTGCCAGTCAAGCGCGTGGCCCAGCCTTCCCAGGTGATTCAGCTACAGCTGTTTTCCTGGGCCTGTGCGGTGAAGGGCCTCCCTTCCTCTTCAGGGCTGACTCATCCAGCGCATGGCTGTCAGCTCTGTCTAACCGGGAGCATTCTGGGCACCTCCTCAGTGTGCTGGGATGCATACTGGGCACAGGGGTCACAGAGATGGGTTAGACTGCAGGCCATCCAGGGGAGCCCACTCTCCAGTGGGGAAACTGCCATGGAAACCCAGATACGATAAGGTGCCATGCAAGCAACAGATGGCTCAGATGGTAAAGAATCTACCTGCAGTGCATGAGACTGGGGTTCGATCCCTTGGTCAGGAAGATCCTCTGGAGAAGGAAACGGCAACCCACTCCAGTGTTCTTATCTGGAGAATCCCCATGGATAGAGGAGCCTGGCAGGCTACTGTCCATGGGGTCACAAAGAGTCGGACACAACTGAGAAACTAACACACACATCCTGGGGAGTCTCCCCGCCCACTCTAGTGGGGAAAATGCCATGGAAACCCAGATACCATACGGTGCCATGCAAGCAGCAGCCCCTCTCTGCTGTCCTTCTCCAGGGATCCCACCACGATGCTCCTCTAGGAAGCCTTCCAGCCACCCCCTCCCACATCCCCGCGCTCCACTCCCAGGTCACATTCTTTCAAGTGTCCTCAGAGCACCAGCCAGCCCTCCCTGATCCAGTGTAAGGTAAAGAGTAGATCTCGCTGCCGACGAGAACCAACTTGTCCTAGGAAAAAAGATGCTGCAATGGGCATTCTTACACCTCGCTGGTTTCAGCGACCTTCAGGCCCCTATTCAAAGCAAGCCACCCTTTTAGACGGGAGCAAAGGCCGATTGCCAAAGTAAGTGAGACACACTTAACGACTGTACAGAAGCAATGAGGAAAACCTACTCCTTGTTTTATGATTGCTATGAGTGAGAAAGCTGCCAGCCCTGGGGGTCAGAGTTGGCTAGGGGTCAGGGAGGTAGCTGGACTTCACTCAGGAAAGGGAGGAGGAGGAAAAGGGAGTACGCTGTCTGGGAGAAGAGCCAAGAGCCAGGGAGGAAGAGCGTTGGGAAGAAAATTCATGTCCTCACATCCTGAGTCTCTGAACTTCATGGGATTCTGGCCTGAGTTACTCCCCGCTGCCTACTGGACTGCTGGCAGTGGCTGTGTGTGTGTGTGTGTGTGTGTGTGTGTGTGTGTGCTGGTGGTGGCTCTGTGTGTGAGTCTGTATGTGACTGCTGGTGGTGGCTCTGTATGTGAGTGTGTGTGAGTGTGAGTGTGTGTGTGTGAAAGAGAGAGAGGGAGACAGAGCAGAGCGGGGGAAGGTGGGGGGCTTCAGATTTCATGAAATCCATTTTAATGACCCTCTGCAATCCACAACACTCTGTAATTACAAGGCTCTTATGCTCAAGTACAGAAAAACTCACCAAGAAAGAGACATTAAGCTTGCAAGCGGAAACATGAAAATTCATGAAATGCACAATTAAGGATCCAATGACAATGTTAACTCTCCCCTTTGCCAGCCCAGGCACTGGGGATTACCGACAAAATGGGCAAATCTAAACCCCCAGGCATCTCCTGACCCCTGGGAACCTGGACCCCACCTGCTCTCTCCCTGGATTCCCATTTGCTATTGTCATGGGCTGTCGGGTGCGGGTGGTGTGTGGCAGCGGGTGGGCCCAGCTTTAGGAATCTGAGCCCTAGGGGAGGGGGATGGGCAAGTCTAGCTCTAGAGGGCAAGACCAAAGACTTGTGTCTGAGAAATGACCCCAATGCTTGTCGTAGCATGCATAATCCCTGAAAGACAGGGCTAGATTCTGATGCCCTTTCCAACTGGTCAAGGGAATTCCAAAAGTCTGGGGGCTGTAGTCACCTCCCATCAGAGTGACTCCAGCTCCCGAACTGTCCTTCCACTCTCACCTCTGTGACGTGAAGTGAAGTGAGAGTCGCTCAGCTGTGTCTGACTCTTTGGGACGGCATGGACTATGTCCATGGACTTCTCCAGGCCAGAATCCCTTCCTTAATCCAGGGCCTCCTTGGTTCTCTCTTCCAGGACCCTTAAATGCCTCCATCTCAGTCCTTGGTGCCAACAACTCTGTACCCCCAGTCTGCTCTGTAAGCTGGCTTCCAGGCCCGTCTCCCCTAAGCACGCATTTAAGAAGTCCCTCTCCTCTTCCTCCACGGTCACGTGAACAAAGCAGGACAAGACGCTGTAGCTGAACTATGATTCTAATTACATTACACAGAAAACAAAAACAAACCTCAAAAGGAAGGAAATTAACCAAACAGTCACTGGTTACTTTTAGGTTTGGTACCTTCAGGGAAGGAGGGTGCAGGAGGAAGAGATTAACAGGGCTTTATACCTGTGCAAATTTTCACCAAAAACCAAAACTTAAATGTCACCTCTGTTCAAAATCCTTCTGTCATTCCTTATTTTCTACATGACAAAATAGAAACTCTGAGATTGGTATGCACAACCTTCTAAGATCTGGTCCTCATTGTAGGGCCAGCCACATGGATGTGTGTGTGACCCGTGTAGTCACACAAAGACCAGCACTAATAAAGACCCTTGTGTGTGTGTGAACCCGAGTTTCTTGCATTGCAGGCTGATTCTTTAGCTCTGAGCCACCAGGCAAGCCAAAGAAAATGTTAGTTGTTCAGTCGTGTTCAATTCTTTGTGACCCATGGACTTTAGCCCACCAGGATCCTCTGTCCATGGAATTCTCCAGGCAAGAATACTGGAGTGGGTTGCCCTTCCCTTCTCCAGGGGATCTTCCTGACCCTAGGATCAAACCTGTGTCTCCTGCATCACAGGTGGATTTTTTACTACTTGAGCCACCAAGGCAGACAAGGAAAGGTCCGTGCCTGGTTAAATGCTCTGCTATGGCTATCTCGAAATTCTTAATTTTAAAACAAGGGATCCACATTTTAATTTTGCACTTTCTCCCACAAATTATGTAACAGTACCTGTTCATCAGAGTATGTTCATCAAGAGAAATCACAGTCTAATTATTCAGGGCAGAACAATGCAGACAGTCTTTGGGCTGTTGTGTCAAATAAGGGCCTCCAGGCTATGACTAGGGTGGTTATGAGGATGGGACATATTCAGCTTGGGCAAGTAAGGAGCCAAGGGACACTTAGCTACTGTTTACCAAGCACCTTAAGCTGTCTCTGGGCTCTAGGTACAGAGTCATGAACAAATTAGGCCAAGTCCCCACTCTATCAAGCTTCAGTGCCAGTCAGGGTAGACAGACAATAAACAAATAATCAATTACCTTTGTAGGATAGAGCTGTGAGGAAAACTGAATCAGGATGAGGGAGACAGAAAGGGGCTGGAGGAGCGGGGCATACTCCCATCTGATTCAGGACTTGAGAGTAAGTGAAGATACACCTGGATGGTGGAAACTTGGGGGATGTTGACACGCACATAGAGAAAATCACAATACACCATGGGGTTTGCCGTGAAGAGACACGGTGGGAGCCTCAGTGGGGAGCAAGCTTCTCAGCCTGGAGAGGGCTGAGGAAGGGGCTGGGAGTTACTCAACTTTGAATCATCCCCATCTCTGTTGCCTGGCTCTCACACCAGCAGAGATCGCATCCTACTGACTGTATGTTCATAGCTTTCCTTTCATTCCCACTGCCGTGGACTAGCTCAGGTCTTCATTTCCCCTGAATCACTGCAGTAAACTTGGTCTTTCACCTCCTGCTTCACCCTCACACCTCATGCTACCTGGGCAACTGCCTCTACTCGTGGGCCTGCAGCCTGAGTCTTCGTCTCTAGCCCTGACCTATTTCTTGAACTCCAGATCTCAATATCCAACTGCCTTTGTTCCTGAGGATTTCTAGTGTCTGAAAGAAGGCGAGGCTTTCCAACTTTCCACCTGGTCTCAGAGGCTGTTTCTACTTGGGCCTTCCAAAGTGCTTGCTCAGGACGCCAGAATCCTGTGAGCAGGGTAAGAAAACTAGGCACAGAAGCAGAATCTGGGGAGTTTTCTGCACCCTGGGGTCAGGATATTGGCCTGACTTTTCCAGAAACTTAAATTCATCAGTGTCTCAGTTCAGTTAATGAGATCTGAAGATCCTTGGAAAGTATACACAAGACTGAAGTATGGCAGAAAGTCAGTAGACTGATTGATACTGAGAAATGAACCCATCCGCATTAGTCTGATCAAAGCTTTCTATGTAGGAAGCCAAATTATCTTCTGAAGGTCATTGGATGAACATGGTAGTTTACAAGTGACATTCCTCACTTGTTCTGTGATGCTCTGGGACAAGGGCCTAACATTCCTCATATAAAAATCCTCAGTCATTATGTCTACTTCGTAGATGATGGGCTATAGATGGGCTTCCCAGGTGGCGCTAGTGGTAAAGAACCCACCTGCCAATGCAGGAAACATAAGAGACATGGGTTTGATCCCTGGGTTGGGAAGATCCCTGGGGGGAGGAAATGGCAATCCATTCCAGTATTCTTGTCTGAAGAATCCCATGGACAGAGGAGCCTGGAGGGTTATGGTCCATGGGGTTGTAAAGAGTTGGCCATGACTGAAGCAACTTAGCACGCACGAATGCACATAGATGAAGAAACTGAGACTCAGAGAAGCTAAGTAGCTTGCCTGAGTTTGTACAGGCAGTATGCGGTAGAGCTGGGATTCAAATTCAGCACCAGAGCCTGCTGTTCAACCACTGACAAAAACCGAATACGTGCTATGGTTGTAGAGGAAAGAGTGACAAGCCTTTGTCTAAGTCAAATTGACGCTTAACATAATACCTGCGACAGTGCTCTGCAATACAGTATTACAGCCACCCAGATGGGAAGGATTATTCTAGGAACCACTCTCCCCAAATGAATCTTTATAATCAGGGTTTTATGTTAAACGCACAGTATAAGAGTTGCCTTTCTAAGGACTCCTCCTGTAAAACAAGTAAATGATTTTGTTTCTGAAAATGAATAATCAACTCTGATTTACCTACTACATACTAAATCTGCTGGAGTAAAAATGATATTATCTGGGGCCAGGTAGACCTTGGGTTCCAATTGTAGAGCAGCATTAGCTGTATTGCCTTGAACACCTAAGTCCCCTGGCTTCAGTTTTCCTCATCTGTAAAACAGTGATAATAGTATATGCCTCAAAGGACTTTTTAGGGGAAGATGGAGGAAATCAGCATAAAATGCTTAGCATGGATTCGGGTATGATAAATACAATTTTAATTTTTAAATTTTTTTTTTTTGGCGATCCAATTTACTATCCAGTTCAGCTACTCAATTTACCTCTATCATTCTCATCATCATGATGTTTATGTATACTCAATATATATTTGAGCATCCAATTTAGTTATTTACTTTGCTATGATGATGATGTTGAAAATGCAGCTACTCAGCTTGCTGTCTAATTCAGCTCACGCATTTGTCATAAAACTTTACCCTTAATGTTGACTTTGGCAGTAACCACATGCCTGGTGTCCCGCCCACACGATGCCCACACTTCTCTCCTTCATCAGCTCTCCCTCACTCTCTTCATCTCACACCAGATGTGCTGCATGGGAATCAGCATCCCTTTGTCCCTGAGGGGCACACAGCTCTCCTGCTTGGGCTAAGGGGCCAGGTGGCTAGTTTCGAGGCTGATTTACACTCCACATGATGTCAGAAAGCCCTGATCTCTGGAAGAGGCCGTTCTTTAGGAGTGCTGAGCAAGACTGTGTCTTGCCTAATAGTAGGACAGGTAGGGCTGTCGGGAGCTCGGCTTTGAGCAAAGGGCCAACACACGTTGGGGCCAAACACATCCTCGGCTCAGTCAAGGCTCTGCTTCCTCTCTGGAGGAGATGTCCAACCAGATTTTGCACTGCCTTAACTGACATCACAGTCCATCAACAAGAGTAACTTTATGCATATTCTCCTTGGAGAGCGGCAGCCAACTTCTTCAGCCATCTGTAGGTTAAAAGCTGCTCAGAAGGGTACAGTGAGGCAAGCTTAGCTCTGCTGTGTCTCAGTTTTGTGATCTTAGGTAAGTCATTTACCCTTTCTAAGCCTCAGTTTCTTCATCTGTAAAGTGGGAAGACCCACTTCTCAAGGGTAAATAAGGGTCAAAAACTCATAATTAGCTATCAACAAACATCAGTTCCCTCTTCCCCTTCCCTTCAGACATATCTTTGTAGGGAAACAAAGATGAAAAAGCTCTCAGGGAAGAAAATGTTTATGAGAGGAATAGGTAAATGATGAAGAGAAAAGAAACCTTTTTTTATGTGTGTGCTGTGTGTTAGGTTTTTTAACAGATGCTATAGCATGCCATTCTCAGAATGACTCCGGAGGGAAGATATTAACTATATTCTTTTTAAATTGAGGTGAAATATGTATAACCTAAAATTCACCATTCTTACCACTAGTAAGTGTATATATAGTTCAGTGGCATTAAATACATTAATTCATCTCGTTGTGCAGTCATCACCAAGATCCCACTATAGAACTCATTCCATCTCATGCAAAACTGAAACCCTTGTACCCATGAACCTCCTTTACTCCTCAAGCCAACCCCTGGCAACTACCATTTTACTGTCTCTATAATCTGGTGAGGTGCCTTACAGTGGAATCCTGTAGTATTTATCCTTTTGGGACTGATTATTTCACTTAGCCTAATACTGTCAAGGCTCATCCATGTTGTATATGTGTCAGGATGGCATTCCTGTTTAAAGGCTGCCTAATATTCCCTTGTATGTCTATGCCGCATTTTGTTTATTCAGTTATCCACTGATGGACACTGCAGACACTTGGGTTGCTTCCATCTCTCGGCTATTGTAAAAAATGCAGCTATGAACACGGGTGTGCAACTACCACTTCAAGTCCCTGCCCTCAATTCTTTTATTATGGCAGAAAGTGAAGGGGAACTCAAAAGCCTCTTGATGAAAGTGAGAGTGAAAAAGTTGGCTTAAAGCTCAACATTCAGAAAACGAAGATCACGGCATCTGGTCCCATCACTTCATGGGAAATAGATGGGGAAACAGTGGAAACAGAGTCAGACTTTATTTTTCTGGGCTCCAAAATCACTACAGATGGTGACTGCAGCCATGAAATTAAAAGACGCTTACTCCTTGGAAGGAAAGTTATGACCAACCTAGATAGCATATTCAAAAGCAGAGACATTACTTTGCCAACAAAGGTTCATCTAGTCCAGGCTATGGTTTTTCCTGTGGTCATGTATGGATGTGAGAGTTGGACTGTGAAGAAGGCTGAGCGCCGAAGAATTGATGTTTTTGAACTGTGGTGTTGGAGAAGACTCTTGAGAGTCCCTTGGAGTGCAAGGAGATCCAACCAGTCCATTCTGAAGGAGATCAGCCCTGGGATTTCTTTGGAAGGACTGATGCTAAAGCTGAAACTCCAGTACTTTGGCCACCTCATGCAAAGAGTTGACTCATTGGAAAAGACTCTGATGCTGGGAGGGATTGGGGGCAGGAGGAGAGAGGGACGACAGAGGATGAGATGGCTGGATGGCATCACCGACTCAATGGACATGAGTCTGAATGAACTCCGGGGGTTGGTGATGGACAGGGAGGCCTGGCGTGCTGTGATTCATGGGGTCGCAAAGAGTCGGACACAACTGAGCTACTGAACTGAACTGAACTGATAGTGGCTGTACAATTTTGTCTAATCCCTTTTTAGAGATGATGCATCTGAGGTTAAGAGCTGAGCAACAGGCCTGAGGCCACAGCTTCGGAAGGGAGAGTCTGATGCCAGTTTGGGTCCAGGGTGGCCTCATTCTACAGAGTTACAGTTCCTGAGGCCAGGGCTCAGCTAGAAGTATCAGAATCATCCAGTGTACTTGTTAAACATATAGATTCCTGGGTCTCCAGGCCTCAAGAAAAAGAACCTCTAAGGATAGGACCCAGGAGTCTGTATTTTCAAAATAACAAAAATCAAACAACAAAGAAACAAACTAACCCTCTGTGTTTCTGGTAGGCAGCCAGGTTTAGATAACCACTGTTTACTCTTGGGATGGTGGTTTAGTCACTAAGTTGTGTCTGACTCTTGAGACCTCGTGGACTACAGCCTGCCAGGCTCCTCCGTCCTTGGGATTTTCCAGGTGAGAATACTGGAGTGGGTTGCCATTCCCCTCTCCAGGGGATCTTCCCAACCCAGCGATCAAACCCTCGTCTCTTGCATTGCAGGCAGATTCTTTACCGACTGAGTCACGAAGGAAGCCCACTATTGGGGTAAAAGTCATTATTGTTGTCCTTGTCATTATCCAGATGTCCTTGTAACCCTGCCTACCCAGATCAGCTTATGATTTGTAAACATCTGGAAACAGTGGGGAATGTAAGGGTTACCGGGAAATCTCAACCCAGGGTTTGTTCTCCAGCAAATGCTGGCTTTCAAAGGGTGACACATTTAGCGCTCTAATCAACAAGGCATCAGCCAGGCGCCTGCCCAGGCCTTTCTTCGATTCCTGACTAACACTCATTAAGCAGCTCAGGCCAATGTGTTCCTAAGTGTGTGTGTAGAGGCAGGCTGTTGGCATTTTAATCTTATTAGTGAATTGAAGCCCTAAGAGGCTGCAGCCACAGCAGCCCCTTGTGCCGATGGGGTAAAATTCTTCACACCGTGAGACTGACTCCCCATCCCTCTGCCATCTCCCACCCATCCTCCCCAGCTCTGATCCTCGCTCTGACCCTCCCCCGGGCATGGAGCAAAAGACTCCAGGAAACCAGAGCCTGATGATTCCCAGGGCACTGGCTGCAGATAGCTGGGTGACCAGCTCAGGTAACCGGGCTGCCTGTATCCCAGAACAGATAGGGAGTTGTCTACCCTGGCCTGACTTGTGGAGTTGGCACCAGGCCATAGGCACTGCTCCCTGAATTCAACTGTGTCCCTCCCCCATCAACACTCCTGAGAGAAGCCAGAGAAGGCTGTGGGGCCTTGGGAAAGAGACATCTAGAGGCAGTCTTGCCAGCACAAAGCCCTCATTGTTGGAGGAGGAAGGCTTGGGAGAGGCAGAGGGGGTGCTTATCTTCTGTCAGGGCAGAGAGCTGAAATGATTCCAGTGAAAAATGACCCTATAAACTACAAAAGAGGGGAATATGCAAACTGACTATCTTCTTCCTCAGGACAGAAATAGCTTGGGCTTTCTCTGAAAATGTTCATAGACACATACCCACATGAACACAAATACACACTTATTATTCTGCTCAAAGTAAATCTAGAGGCAAATGAACAACAAAGTCACCCATCCATCCATCCATCCCTTCACTCACTTGTTCGTTCAAACATTAACTTTGTGCCATGAGTTATGCTGGAGGAGACCGCAATGATCCTAGATCAGAAGTTTCTAATTGAGGGCATATTATTCCTGCAACAATCTAGGAACCTGTATGTTGGCTCACCGAGGACTGTAACGGAATTGATGTTTTGCACAATATATGTAGGGGTGTTATGAGGAATATACATTGTGTTCGAACGTTACTGAATCCAAAGCAGCTATCTGTCACTGTAGTTTTCTCTGCCAATGAAAGCTAAAAGTGTGACTACTAACCACTGGACATGGTCTAGACAAACGAAAGTGCAGAATCATAATGTACCGTTCCATGAGTGGAGGCAATCACAACCACCACCACAACAGCAAACTCAGCTAGGAATGACGTGCTGGCATCATTCTAAGTGCCTTACTTTTTAGTCCCCACAATAAACCCGTGAGATAGGCATTATCACTACACCATTTTGCGGGTGACAAAGCTGACCATGAGAGCCTTCATAACTCGCCCAAGTTCACACAGCAATAAGAGCGGATCTGGGAAAGTAGAGGAGGAAACTCAGTACTTTGAACACTTCTTGCCATGGTGGGCAAGGGCATCTTGTCCAAACACACTCATTGTAAAGATGGGTGAGGAAGCTGAGACTTAGAGAAGTCACGTGAAAAGTCCAAAGGGAGTCACGTGGTGAGTTCCTGAGGCAGCCCAGGGCAAGATCTCAGCTTTCTCTTCTTCCATTCTGTTTCACTGCTGTTTAAATAAGCCAGACTTTACCTCCAAGTTAAAGTAAACATAACCTGGGCATGAGGACAAAGTAAAGGAGAGAGACACTAAAAGTTCATGGTAAGACACATGTTGTCTTCTTGTAGAATCTAGAGCAGTTTTATTTTCCTGGGTTGTTACTTTGTCCTGGACATCCCTGGGAGAAACTCCTGACACAGGGGAAGTAAGACCCAGGTGTGGTGAAGGTACTGGGGACTCAGAGATCCCAGCTCAAGTCACTTTATTTCAGGCACAAAGGACCATTTGGTGGAGCAGCCCAGCTCTCGCTTGGCTTTCACAGCATCCATTTCTCTCTGCCTAGCATCTTAGAGCCCACACAGCCAGGAAACCCTAGGAATGAAGGTCCTGTCCTTCTGAGCAAGCAGTGCCCAATTAAATCCCAACAATCTGTCTCTGGCCACATGGTGTGCCAGCCGGAGAGGCTGGCTTGGGAAGCCACTGTTTCCTGGATGATGGATCTTGGAGAGGCAGCAGGTGGCAGTGGAAAGAGTTTGGAGTCTGACCATATCAGATAGGAATTCTGGATCCACTAACCACCCTGGCCGTGTGATCACGGACAAGTTTCCTAACTGCTCTGGGCACCTGTTTCTGCATCTCTGAAATGAGGATAGCACCTTCCTTGATTGTAAGTGAAAGTGTAAAAGTGTTAGTCACTCAGGCGTGCCTGACTATTTGCCATGCCATGGACTGTAGCCTGCCAGCCTCCTCTGTCCTGGGATTCTCTAGGCAAGAATACTAGAGTGGGTTGCCATTTCCTTCTCCAGGGGATCTTCCCAATCCAGGGATCGAATCTGGGTCTCCTGCACTGCATCTAGATTCTTTACCAACTGAGCCACCAGGGAAGCTCTGTTTATGAGTGAACATTCAAAACACTTGGTACATTTTTGCTCTGAGAAACGAGAATATACGAACAGATCAGCATTTTCAAAAACTTTCAGCACAGAATAACCACCTTACTTGCTCTAAAGAAAATCTAAAATAAGACTCATGTCTAAAGGAGATAAAGGGTCACTTCTGGGTTGATGAGGGGTTGGGGGCTCAGGGTCCTGCCTGTTTTGCTTCCTTCCCTCCCACTGTGGCCTTGGGGTTCCTCTAGGGAATTTGACTTGGTCACTAGGCTCCCTTTAACTGTAATTAAGTGAAAGAAAGGAAAGAAGAAAAAATAGAAGGGCAGGAGAAAGGAAAAGCACAGTCTTATCTGTTGCTACCTGGGAGGAGATTTATATTTGTTAAGAAGATGAACTCAATCTCTGGTCTTATGGTTCAGCAGAGAAGCCAGACCAGAAACACGTAATTTAAAAATTGGAAGGTGATTGAAAAAGAATTGGAGTTGGGGAGTCTCACTGGGAACACAAAGCAGGGGTCTGAAGTAGCTCAGCCATCGGGGAAGCTGGGACCTGGAAGACAGGGAAGACGCAGCTTGGACTAGCTGACGGGGGGCAGCGCAAGAGAGAAGGGATTGGACTGTGAGGTTCTGGAGATGGCACCACTAAGACTTGGTGACCGACTGGACAAGAGGCCATGAAAGGGAGCATGCTCTCAAGGATGACCCCCAGGTCTCCAGGCTGTATGTACAGCAGCTGCGATACTGAAACTAGCAGTGTAAAGCACAAGACTCCACCAGCATCTTTGTCCAAACTACCCAGGATCCAGCATGGACCCCAGGCCCACTGCTCATACAACTGCCCGTCCTTCCCCAGGGAGTCAAAGGCTGCAGGGACAGTGCCAGCACACCCCTTGGAAAGCGTTTAAGATCAGGAGAACTCGACAAGGCCAACAAAACAACTGTAGGCAGAGCTATTCTGGAAAGTACAGCAACTGCTTGCAGTAAATTAATAATAGATGAGCTGAACTCCATCTGAAATATTTACCCAGCCGGAATGGTTGCAGGCTAATAACCAGGAGTGGAACCCAAGCCTTCCCTCAAACAGCCCTGATGCTCATGGAAAGAGAACAAATGTGCAGGTTGCCTCCCTCAGAAGCATAAGGACGGCAAGCTCCTGGGAAATGCTGGGGAAGGGAGCTCGGACAAAGGCCTGGGAGGCAATGATAGAAAGCAGCCAACACAGGAGGACTGCTAGCGGTGATGGGGTGCTTACTGCACGGGCCTGTCTAAAGGCCATGCCTAGAGGAACCCCGTGAAGCTGAACGCTACTTTTAGGCCTGTTTTACAGATGAAGGTGATGAGACACAGAAAGGTTCTGTCAGGTTGCCTAAGGAACCAGCGAGGAGGTGATGGAGCTGGGATTTGAGGCAATCTGGCCCCAGAGTACATGGCCTTAAGCCCCTTTGCCTTCACTGCCTCCTGTTGCCTTTTCCAAAACAGTCAAGAGAGAGGTGCAAGTGTGAGGAAAGAGACGGTGCATCCAACTGCCAACGCCACATTTGCACAGCCCCAGGGCTGCGTGGACTTTCTGCCTCCAGCGTCTGTAGAGGAAGCTGAACTCTTTTCACCAGAGCCATTCATTCATTTCTTTCTTTTTGACTGTGCTGGGTCTTCACGGCTGACCACAGGCTCTCTCCAGTTGCAGCAGGGAGGGGGAGGACTACGCTCTAACTGCGGTACACAAGGCTGCTCATGGTGGAGGCTTCTCTTGTTGCGGAGCGCAGGCTCTACGGCATGTGCGCTTCGGTAGTTGCAGTGTGCAGGCTTAGGTGCTCTGCGGCAAGTGGGATCTTGATGCAGTTTCCTGCACTGGCAGGCAGATTGCCAACCCCTGGGCACCAGGGAAGTCCCCTTTCATTTACTAATTATTTACCCAGCATCTGCTGGGGCCCAGAGCCCAGGCTGGGTTCAGATTGGGCCTTCTACAGTGTACCCCATATCTACCTCTTCCAGGGAGCTCTCTGTGTCTGCACCCAGGCACAGCCCATTTCTCCTTCCTCAGAGCTCCCCACCAGCCTTCAGGCCATTTGCTAGAATAGACTTTCACCAAATCAGTTTGGAAATACAGAGGGATTTCAATAGACATGCAAAAAGGTGTTTTGGAGCAAGTAAGTTTGGGAACCATTAGGAGGGCATCCTCCCTGCAGGGCTTCTCAGCGCCTTTAGAGCAGCAGAGGCCGTGAGAACCCCCAGGAGTGGGGTCAGTATCCAGTACTTTCCAGATTGTTCAACATGGAAACCTTTTTTTTTTTTCCAAACAACATTGTGCAGGGCTGATGTATCATAAAACACTGTTTGGGATATTCTGCCCTAGAATAATAACACCACGTCAAATCTGTGTTTGGGTTTGACCCATCAAGCCACTGGCAGGAAGATGAGGCTGGGAATTCTGTCTTTCTCATCGCTCCAGCTTCTGACATCAGCCAGGCCTGGCTCAGAAGTGTGCTCAGAAAAGTTTTTTCTTTTTGCAAATGGCACAAGCGAATGCTGTAAAACAAAGTTCTGCACTGCACCAATATTCATACCTGTGTCTGTCTACATCTCTGAGTCCGTCTCCAAGGCTACAGGCATGTGTTGTGTGTATGAATCTCAGGCAGTGCTTCCTTTTCTCCCCAGGCATGCCCGGTCAGGGCACAGAGGCCTTCAGCTGGCCCCTGCCCACGTCTTCTAGACCCTCATCTTCACTACACATTTTTTCAACCCTATGGAACTTTCCAGAATGCAAGATGGCTTCTCTCAAATGAAGTTCTCACCCACTGGCCAGCCCTGAGAAACCTTGCCTGGGCAGTTTCCCTTGCTTCGATCCTTAGCTCAAACCTCTTGGCTTCCCTGAAACCATCTCTGAGGCCCCCTCCGGCACCCCATCTCCAGGATCCAGCTAGACGCCGGTCCTGGGGAGGCCCGGGCTGCTGTACCCCACACTGTGCCCGTTTCCCTGTTTGGGCGGGGTTGGGTGCCGAGTGAGATGCCGCAGGTGTTTTGTGCTGAGCCTCATAGCCAACACAGTTGGAAAGTCCCTGATGTTACTTGACCCTCCTACTGCAGATGGTTCTAGGCCCTGTGCAAGGTTCACCCTGAGCCTTTTGAAACCCGCAGGATGCTCTCCTCCTCTGTGAAGCCCTGCCTGGCAAGGACAGGGCCACCCTGCTCCTCCATGCCCTCAGGGGCCGGCCGCCCCCTGGCCCCTCGCAGGAGAGGTCTGCGGAATGGACTCACCATTTTGTAACAAGAGCACAAAGCCAGGACTGACTCAGCGCTTTGTTGAATCGTGCTCTCTCTATGTATTCTCTTCACAGTTTTCTAACTTCCACAGGCGTGAGCTAGCTTTGGCACGGCAGCTGTTTTACACAAATGAAGCGCCACTGAGTGCGGTGGTGTTTGCGGGGCTCTGAGGGGGTCAGTTCGGGCAGGAGAGGCAGGAAGGAGCGGGGAGGGCCTGTGGGGAGCTGGGGCCGGGCCCCTGCCCGTCTGTGGTGGGAAAACAGCCGCTCCCCTTGGACCGAAAGCACAGGGCTGCCCCCGGAGACTGCAGTGCCAGACGGAGCCCAACGCGCCATCCCAGCGGCTAGCAGTGGAACCGGGAGACGTGGCGTCGGGAGGAGTGCTGGAGTCAGTGTTCTTCCCAGCTGTCTCTCAATTCCCTCGTCTCTGGGCCTTGGACTCTTCGTCTTTAAAAGGAGAGGGTTCGACACCGTCAGCGCTCTCTGGTTTTTGGTCTGACTCACTGGAAGGAGTATATTGGACATCTCAGCTCGGCCTGGATGCACGTGTAACCCGAGTTTCACTTAGCAGTGCTTGCCCTTACTACCTGCTGTGTTCTCTAGTCCTCTCTGTTCATTTATAATTTATTATAATTTATGGAGAAGGCAATGGCACCCCACTCCAGTACTCTTGCCTGGAAAATCCCATGGACGGAGGAGCCTGGTAGGCTGCAGTCCATGGGGTCTCGAAGAGTAGGACACAACTGAGTGACTTCACTTTCACTTTTCACTTTCATGCATTGGAGAAGGAAATGGCAACCCACTCCAGTGTTCTTGCCTGGAGAATCTCAGGGACGGGGGAGCCTGGTGGGCTGCCGTCTATGGGGTCGCACAGAGTCGGACACAACTGAAGTGACTTAACATAGCATAGCATAATTTACACATTCATTTTATAAACTGTTATTGAAGCACAATGTTATTGAAGCACTGATATTGAAGCACAGTGTGTATATTATGTATCATAAAGAGCTGAATAAGCTCTCACAAATTGAAAACACCCATGTACTCAGCTCTAAGATCAAAAGACAGAGCATTATCAACACCTTGAAAGCCCCCCGTGTGCCCAGCCCATTTTCTAGCCCCTCCCCCAAGGATCCTGATTTCTAACAATATAGATTAGTTTTGTCTGTTTTTATACTTAAGATGAGGAGAAGGAAATGGCACCCCACTCCAGTCCTCTTGCCTGGAAAATCCTATAGACAGAGGAGCCTGGTGGGCTACAGTCCATGGGGTCGCAGAGTTGGACACGACTGAAGGGACTTAGCAGCAGCATACTTAAGATGAATGTTGTCACAAAGTTTCTTTGCACCTGGCTTTTTATTTCAATGTTATACTTGTGAGAGCCATTGATACAGCAGGGGACAGTATTCCATTGTGTGGCTGTACCACCGTTTATCTGTGCTGCTGCTGATGGTCATGTTTATAGGTGGAGAGGTGTGTGCATGTCCCACGTGTGTATCTAAGGACGGAACGGCTAGTTGTATACGCTCTGCGTTAGTTGATACTGCCAGGCTGTTTTCCAAAGTCATCATTCCAAATTACTCTCCAATCAGCCATATATGAGGGGTCTAGTTGCTTCGTGCACACGTGCTCAGTAGCTCAGTCATGTCCGACTCTTTGCGACCCCATGGACTGCAGCCTGCCAGGCTCCTCTGTCCCTGGAATTTTCCAGGCAAGAATACTAAAGTGGATTGACATTTCCTCCTCCAGGGGCTCTTCTCGACTCAGGGATCGAATTTGTGTTTCCTGCCTTGCAGGCAAATTCTTTACTGCCTAGTTGCTTCACATCTTTGTCAATGTTAGATATTGTCTATCTTTTTCATTTTAGCCCTTCTCATGGCATTTCATTGCTGGTTTAATCTGTAATTTCCTGATAACTGATAATGCTTTCATATGCTTATTGCCTATTTGGATATCCTCCTTTGTAAAGTGTCTGTTTGAAGTATTTTTTGATTATTTTTCTATTAGGTCACTTGTCTTTCCCTTACTTATTTGTTGGAGTTTCCTCTTTTTTCTACTACACAGCTGACCCTTGGGTTTAGATGGCATTTAGATGGGTTTAGATGGCGTAGGTCCACTTAGATATAGATTTTTTTCCACAGCAAATGCTACAGTGTTATCTAGACAATGGTTGGTTGAATCTGCAGATGCAGAGCCTGGAATATTGACAAACCATGTAAATGGAGGGGCCACTCTAAATTATACCAGAATTTTCAACTGTGCAGAGAGAGGGTCAGTGCCCCAATCCCTGCATTGTTCCAAGGTCAAATGTATATACTTTGGATATGAGACTTGTGTTGAATACACATAATGTAAATATCTTCACCCACTCTATGGATACCAGACTACTTTGCTTCACTTTAATGCACGATGATCTTGAACCACCAAATTAAATTCATGACCCACTAATGGGTCACAACCCATAATTTGAAAAACACTGCAATACGCAATAATGCAGTTTTCCTTGGATCTAGAAACCCTGAAAGGGACACCTTTGGCCAGTGGCTGCCACTGAGGTGTTAGCCTGGGGCAGGACCCAGTATGAACAGCCGGCAGGTGTCTGGAGAACAAAGGCCATGCTATCAGCTATCATAATTTCCCAATTTAAACAGCAACCTTGTTCTACACCTTCAATGACAACACAGTTCTCAGTCCTCCTGAATTTAAGAGTCACCAGCCCCACAGCCCAGACTGAGGCAGGGGACTCAGAAGGGTGGTGTGGGAACACCTCTGGAATGAGCCTTTGCAGAGAGCAAAGAGTGTGCTCACCCACGTGGGCTTTCCATCCACCAAGGTGCCCAGACCCTCGGGGGAGGGTCTGGTGGAATCTAAGATGCCTTTGGAGGTTCCTTTCAGCCAACAGGTCAAGAGGACTTTCCCTAAACTCTGACAAATTTCGATAACCATGCGAGAAGGGCACACACACATTCCAGGTGCCTTCTTTGTGTGAAGGGTACCTTCTACGCAGTTCCCTCCCTCAGAGTAGCCCGGCATATACGCTCTTTAGGCTCCATGAAGACAGAGGCTGGGACACTCACAGAAAAACATGGCCAAGGTCACCCAGTTACAGAGCAAAGCTGACCAGCTCCACAGCCTGTTTTCATTCCTATGTCATACACTTTCTGGGCTGCCAGTCACCATGGAGAGTGTTGACACACTCAAAGGGCCCAAAGGGGCTCTCACACGTGCACACAAACACACATGTGAGCACACACACACAGACATGTGCATGCATATACACACACGCTGTCCTGCTCAGGAATCTGTGGGCTGGACCCTACTGCTTCATTACATGTGGAGTTTTCCCCCTCTCCTGATGTCCAAAGTAGTGAACCATCTCATAATACATGAATAACAGAAACATAGATGCGGAGGGTGCTTTAAAAATACATGAGGATTCTCCAGCCCTCAGGTCTACTGGGGGTCCAAGGACCTTCCTTCTGCAGATACCAATCCTAACTCTCCATGACTAGGGCTGTGCCAGCTGCCAGAGGTGGGTAGAATTTTGCAGCTCCTCAGATCCTCTCTACAAGTTTCCCATTTAACTGTATATTCCACAGCAACCAATCTTTCCTTGTCTGATTCTGAGCAGAGTTTTAATTTCATGAACTTTCCAAAGTTGGCCTTGTGTTTGCAGGAGAGTTTACAGGATGTGGCCACTCCTCCCCCATCCCTAACAAGCACGCCCACAGATTCACACTTCTCTCTTGTTAGCATCTTTGCCACCTGCTGTCTTCTCCTCCAGCGGGAGGTAAGGCACACCATCACCACTTATGTGACTACTACAAGTTTACTGAACACTTCCTACGCACCAGGTACCAAGTGCTTTATGTGCATTATCCCAGCACACCTCACACGAATCCTTTGCTGTATGTGTTATTAACCTGCCTTCATAAATGATGAAACAGGTTCAGGGAGAAGTGACAGCCTAGGACCCCAAGGTCAGCAAGTGACTGGACTGGGATTGTACCTACATCCCTGGACTATCTTATAAAATACTTGCTTATCACAGTATTTTTTACTGATCCCCAAGTCCTGGCCTGTTCCAGTGCCTGGGACAGAGAGAAGCCACAGCTTCTTTACTCTGAGTCAGCAAAACTATCCACATGGAAGGAGACAGCATCTTAGGACCATCTTGTCCTACCCTCCTGTTTTCTTCAAGCTCAGAGAGATGAAGGGACTTTCTCGAAAGCATCATTGCAGCAGAACTGAGACTGGAACCCAGGTGTGGTTCCTCGAGTTTATCTTCCTCTGATTCTCATGGATCTCATGGAATAAAAGACGCTGGTAGAGCACTGTCTGTATTCCAGGCCATCGGCCCCCAACTTTTTTGGCAACAAGGACCAATTTTGTGGATGACAAATTTCCACGGACTGGGGATGAGGGGGTGGTTTTAGGATGATTTGGGTGCATAACATTTATTGAGCACTTTATTTCTAATCTAATGCTGCCACTGATCTTACAGGAGGAACCAGTCCACAGCCCAGAGGTGAGGACCCCTGTTCTAGGCGACGCTTCTTTTCAAGGAGGCATTAACAGTGTTGGAAAGAAGGTGACCAGGGAAGAAACTGCTCTTAAAATCAAATTATAAGGCATTATTGGAGGGACAAAGAATACGAAAAGATCTCAGGGAAGGGTATGATTTTTGTCCTCATCCATTGTTAGGGCTGTCTGGTGAAAAACAGGCTTGGCAAGATGTGAGGGGCAGTGGGTATAGTGGATACCAAATCCAGATTTTTATGAATAAAAATTCCGAATGGGGGAGATAACCACTTCCTCATTAGTCCCTGGAGCTTTCCAAGCATAGGCCGAATCTATCTATCTATATCCATCCATCCATCCATCTATCTCTCTATCTATCAAAGGTCCACACCTCTAAGACCCTTTCATCTCTAAAATTTCTCAAGCCTTTGAAATGTACTAAAATTGTACAGGGAAGCCACGCAGTAATTCTGTACTCCCTGCTCATTGTTTTTAGGTAAAAAAAAAAGAATCTCTTATAATATAAATGGATATAAAGTCTACCTATTAACACATATTTAAGGGGTAGAGTAAAAAAGCACCCATATCATTAACTTAAATCATGAATACTCTGAAGTGAAAAAAAAAAATCAACTCACTTTTCTTTAAATCTTCTTAAAAGGGTCTAAGAATAGTCCTTCAAATAATCCTTGAAGTATGCAATTTTAATTTGGACACATGGTAATTTCAGTCTACCTGTTGAAAGAGACAAGACAGAAATCAGTCACTTCTGACGAGGCTGCTGTTCTGACAAGCAGCAGCTGAGGTTCAGGCAGCTGGGGGGGCGGGGCAGGGATGGGGTTTGGGTGGGCAGCAGCAGCAGCTTTGGCCCAGGCTGAAGACTGGGTTTGAACCCTCAGAGGAAAGGCGACTAAGACAGGGATTCCAGTGCCTGGCACATAGCAAACGCTCAATAAGTATTTAATCAATGAGTGAAGAAAAGGATGGGTGAGTAAGTGAGCATGATTGATCATCAACCTGTGGACACAGGGAGTTACCCTATAGCCTCAGGTCTCGGACTCTTAGGGAGAAACCTAATTTCCAGGCACTGGGCATACTATGGAGAATGATACAGAGCAAGGCTCATGCTACAGTGGAGAGAGTGGGGGTTTTAGAAGCAGCCATATGTGTGTTTGAATCCAGGCTCTACCACCTGTAACTGCGCAATCCTGGGCTATCTCATTTTTTGATGTTTACTGCGTGTATGCATGTGTACTAAGTCGTTTCAGTCACATCTGAGTCTTTGCAACCCTATGGACTGTAGCCCGCCGGGCTCCTCTGTCCATGAGGATTCTCCAGGCAAGAATACTGGGGTGGGTTGCCATGGCGTCCTCCAGGGGATCTTCCAGACCCAGGGATCTAATCAGCATCTCTTACATTGGCAGATGGGTTCTTTACCACTAGTGCCACCTGGGAAGTCCATTTACGTTTACTACTGTTCTTAAATTCAATGCTTGGCCCATTTGTCAATTTTCAGTGCTTCTTCTTTCTGAATACAAGCATTTAAGTTCATACATTTCCTTTAAGTACTGTCTTAGCTATAATTCCACTTAAATTTTTTTTTCTTTTGTATTGGGGTATAGCTGATTAACAATGTTGTTCATGATAGTTTCAGGAGAACAGGGAAGGGATTCAGCCAAACATATACACGTATCCACTCTCCCACAACTACAGGGAAGGGACTCAGCCATACATATACACGTATCCACTCTCCCACAACTCCACTCCCACGCAAGCTGCCATGCAACACTAAGCAGAGCTTCATGTGCTATATAGTAGGTCCTATACAGTTGGCTCAGAGACATTACTTTGCCAACAAAGGTCCATCTAGTCAAGGCTATGGTTTTTCCAGTGGTCATGTATGGATGTGAGAGTTGGAGTGTGAAGAAAGCTGAGTGCTGAAGAATTGATGCTTTTGAACTGTGGTGTTGGAGAAGACTCTTGAGAGTCCCTTGGACTGCAAGCAGATCCACCCAGTCCATTCTAAAGATCAGCCCTGGGTGTTCATTGGAAGGACTGATGCTAAAGCTGAAACTCCAATACTTTGGCCACCTCATGCGAAGAGTTGACTCATTGGAAAAGACCCTGATGCTGGGAGGGATTGGGGGCAGGAGGAGAAGGGGACGGCCGAGGATGAGATGGCTGGATGGCATCACCGACTCGATGGACATGAGTTTGGGTAAACTCCGGGAGTTGGTGATGGACAGGGAAGCCTGGTGTGCTGCGATTCATGGGGTCGCAAAGAGTTGGACATGACTGAGCGACTGAAGTGAACTGAACTGATACAGTTGGCTATCCATTTTAAATATAGCAGTGTGTACATGTTATATCTGATATTTCTTTTATCATTTATAAGTATTTTACAATTCATATGATCATTTCTTGTTTGACTCATGAGTTAGTTAGAAGTGTTTTTGTGAATCTCTCTCAGTGCATTTTTTCTCCCCAAACTATTTATCCCCTGCCCAAAGCATCTTTTAAAACTCATCTTTCTGTTATTGATTTCTAGTTTAATTGTCCTGTGGTGGGGGAATGTGGTTTGCAGGATACTGATTCCTTGAAATTTACTGAGATGCATTTTATAGCCCAAGATGTAGTCAACTGTGAATGTTTCATGTGTGCTTAGAAAAAAGTGTATTCTCTAGTTATTAGGTGTAATCTCAGGCTAGTCTTTTAAAAACCTCCCTGCCCCTCCCATTTCCTTATCTGTAAAAAGGTACCTGAGCAATACACATTAGTTCCCTCCTGCCATTTAGAATTATGCTTCCTGACGAAGAGGTTGTGCAGATAGAGAGAGAGTACAAAGTAAAGAGAGCCAGATGTGCCGTTTCTAGCTTATCGCAATATTAATAAGAATAGCCTAGATTTATCAAGCATTTGAAATATTCCAAATGATGAGTCCACCTACCATTTGATTTCTTACTCTCTGTAAGCCTGTGGGCTGCTGCCCAGGCAGGTGGAGGTAAGGACCCCCGAGGAGCAGGGACACGCCCACCAGCAGGCATGGCCGTTCACTCAGCCCTCCACGCTGGAACCACAGGGCCCCTCGCTGACTCCCCCCGGCTCACTCCTTACATTCGCTCAGTTCGGTCTACTTGCTGACTCTCAAATCTATCTCCTTCTCAATGCCAACATCATTTCTTATCTGCTTTATTTAAACAGACCATTAAATTCCTACTGTTCTTAGAATGCGATTATAAGAAACAAATCCAGGCAAAATCTTGGCGGGCACAGCTCCGCAGTGGGGCTGGGGTAAGTACTGGCAGATGGGTACCAGAGCATCAGAATTGGGAATGGGACAGTGATGTTACATTGATCAAACAGAGGCATGGGTTTAGAAAGACAAACAACGGAGTTCAAATCGTCTTCCTCTAACTCAGCCCTTCTAGTGACCTTGCTTCCATCCCACTCCAAGTTCTTCCTCTCCTTTGAAAGAATTCCTGAAAGAGCCATCTAACTACTTCCCCCACACCCACACACCCCACAAATTACTGTGGTGGGGCTCCACCTCCAGAGAGTTCTTTTTAGATCATAATCATGTTGTCACTGCAAATTCCAAAGACATCTCAGTCTGCAGTGGCCTCCCTGGGTCACCCTCCAGCAGTATCACAGGCTCCTCTGGAAACCCTTCTGCCTTGGCATCTACAACAACAATCTCTTCTGATTCTCCTTTACCTGCAGGGATGTTCTCTGCTTCTTGCTAGTTCTTATTTCATTGTCTCATCCTTATATGTGAAAGAGTAAAGAGCCCCCTCTTTCTTCAATTCTGTGGCTTCAATTGGCATTTCCATAACTTGTTATTTGTTGATGCAAAACTGGTATATAACATTATTAGTTTCATAATTTAATTAGAATTGTTTCAATAAAACAAGAAGCATAAACTGCTATTTATTAAGTGCACATTAAGTGTATGCCAGTCAGTGTGCTAAACAGTATTTCACTTAATCGTCACAATAACCACCTGGGGGGCATAGTTTTTGTTAATCCTCCCCTCTTTTTTTTACGGATGAGAAAGGAGAAGCTAAGAAAAGAAATATAATTTGCCCAAGATCGCTCAGCTACTATGCGCCGGAGCTGGGATGCAAAACACCATCTGTCTAATTCAAAGCTTGTGCTCTCAGCGACCACATTCACTCACCCTCCCCTCCTAAGCCCTGGAACTCACCCTTCTCCCACAGTGTCAGGCACTTCATGCTTCCATTTTGCTGCCCTTGGAATGGAAGACCTTTATCTGCACTGTGAGCTGAGAAAAGTCTATCCATTGTTCAAGGCTCAGCTCCACGGCCCTCTTCCCCTAACGTTTCCCACAAGTCCAGCCAGCTTAATTGTTTCCATCTCCTTCCTGTGGCAGCTCTATAATGATACCAAACCATCCATTCATCCATCTGACCACGTATCCATCTATCCACCCAAGAATCACACAAATATGGGAGAAGATTGTTTACCCAGAAGCATCCAAACACAGAATGTTTTATGCTCAGCCTTTGGGAAGAAAAAAAAAAAAAAATCAAAAACATATCATACTTTGGTCAAAATTTAAGGAAATTTGCTGGAGGTCATGGTGTCTAGGGAAGAAAAGTGCTCTGCTAGGTATCTGGGAACGCTGACCGGTCAGGGACTGCCATCCCTGTGATCTGGTCAGGGTGGTTTCCAAGGTTACCAAGGCAGGTCTGTGCAATTTCCCTTACCCAGTCCCTACATTTCTAAATCCTATTGATACACCAAGACCGGCTCAAATACTCCTTCATCCTCAAAGCCTTTCCTGATTCTCCTCTCCCATCAGGCACGAACAAACCCGGATCTGCACACCACAGTGAGTCTGTGACATCGCTGATGACACTCAGCACTTTTATCATCCGTGGCTAATACTGCCGTTCAAAAAGCACTTCAGCATATTCATTTCCTGCTTTACCTTCCCTGCTGGGCTCCTTGGAGCTCGGAATTGCACCCACTTTCACCTTCATGATGTTTTCAGAACCAAGTCCAGTGCCTGGCACACAGACACTCAAGTGTGACTGCCCAGCTGAGACTGGTGACCCTGGCCTTGAATGGAGAAGGCCATTCAACAGCCATTCAAAGGCAAGCACCTAGCTGTGGGCACAGCTGGTGTAAAGTACACATAAGATCCTATACAAAATCCTACCTTTTTCCACCTGACCCCCCCCAAAAAAAAAGGATCAGGAAAGGGGGACCATATACCCACTTAACCTGAGGTTTCTGAGGCCTGTGTCCCATAGTTCACATGTTGGGGTGATGGCTTCTGATATTCTCCAGGATGACCTAAGCAGGGAAAGATGACGTCTGAACACATTCTAGTTTCCATAGTCAGAAAATGAGACTTAGACCTGAGAGAGAGACAGTGCTTCAATATCAACCATGACAGTCACCTGCTTTACCAAGGAGGGCAAAGGAGGTTCACTGACTCCATCCAAGTCATGGGACAGAAAGGACCGTGCAGACAAATTTTCCCTGTCCCTCCCAGACTTGCAAATGAAGCCTCTAGGAAACCGAGTGCTCTCTGCATGGCTAAAAATAAACTCCCCGAAACTTCATCTAGCTCTATCACGGCTGCAATTTACAGCGTCTCGAGCTTCAGCGTGGTGTAATTAGCAAATGGATTATAATAATTTATTTCTGGTTTGAAAGCTCGAATGAGCACGACCTTCCAGCAGAATGGGAAAATTAAGAGGCTGGGAGCCAGCCACACTCCTCTAGCCCCTTCCGATGCCACAATTTTGACGCTGGCCAGCATCCATCTACTGATGTCTGATGGATGTGCCACAGAGAGGGGACTGTAACTCTGGCCTCCAGGCTGCCTGGGAAGCAAGACTTCTAGAATACAGCATACCCCCGCCCTACACCCCATGAAGGATTCATGCTCATTTTTGCAGGGGCTGGGATGGTGTTCTAAACCATCCTTCCAATGAGCAAGAACACCTAAGGGCAGGGAACGTTTGCTGTGATGTCTCTGAGTAGGCACTATTGAAGCCTGGACCAAGGAAGGCTAAGCAAAGGCTGGGCGGGGGTCAGAGAGGAACTGTGTTTGGGTTTTGTTGTATGTGTGCCTTGAGTGACAACCATGTCAAGTCTCTTTTACAAAATGCTGACAGATACATATCTTCCTCACAAGATTATCATGGTGATTAAATGAGGAAAATGTATCAAAGGGCTTTAGTAAGTGAATGCTAGTGATTCTTCTTGAGTGAATACATTCCCAAAGTAGCTCTCTCTGATGAGGGATGCTCCTGGCCAAAGCACTAGAGTCTGCTGTGGTAAGGCACCAGGGCTGGGGCAGCGGAAAAGCCAAAGAGTTGTCTCCTTGAGTTTCCCTCTGCAGAATCCAGGCAGAGGCCGATCCATTTACCTTTCACAGTATCTTCCTGGTGGAACATTGTGATGCTGGGAAACAGGGATCCTGCTGTGGGCAAGGAGTGTGAACAACTTTCTCCTTTCTCATGCACGTGCCAAACACCCGCCCAAACACATACTGACACGGAAGGTGAGGGTGGTGGCCAGGCGGTGTGCAAAACCAAGGTGACGCTTGTAGCCTCTTTGTTAGAGGCAGGGGAATGAGCATTCACTGAGCAATGACCAAGTGCCAGGCACCGCATTGGACAGCTTCGCTTCTGCAGGGACGCAAAACTTGCTCTCTTCTCCCTCCCCCAGTGTCTCTTTAGTACGACAATTATTTTGAACTGAAAACAATCGAGGCTCGAAAGACTCAGGAAGAAACTCTGACCTTCCCCCTAGTTGCCTAGAAAATTTAGATAGAGGGCCTGCTCCCAAAATAAAGCTATCACCAGAGATACTGATGCCAAAATCTTGGCTCTCTGTGCACTGATGCTAAAAGGAAATACAGGGTTTTGGAGTCACAAGAAAAAGGAGCTTTATTCTTTGCCAGGCAAAGAGAGAACATAGTAGGCTAGAGTCTTAAGAACTGTGTCCCACTCCCTGGGGAATAGGGGAAGGTTTTATATCCTAATGAAGGTCTTGTGGCTTACTTTTCTTGTGCAAAACTTCAAAATGGCCACAGTTGGCATCAGGCAACTTGGCAACTGGGATTGGTCTTTTCTGAAGTTTATCTGGCCTGTGACCTTCTTTCTGATATGCAGAATGCTATGAGGGTGTGTAGGGAGAAAAGAATGCCAGGTGCAGAGTGTAATTCATATGGAGTCAGAGAGTAATTAGCTTTGTGAAGGACAAGTCCAGCTACAAGTGTTTGTTGGTAGTAACAGCAAAAGAATAACCGAGACTGCTTAACTCTTGCAGGTCTGTTTATGCTGTTTCCCCAGTCAGTTCATTGGTTCCTTATTTTTCTTTTCTATCAGAAAAGTCATTTCTATTTAAGAAAAGTCTCATTTCTATTTTTTGCTGCAACAAGAATATGGACTGGGGATGGTGAGGGGAATAGGACCTATGGATCAAAGGCCACACTCTGTCCCACTGTCTCTGCATGGCCCAGCAAACATTTATTTACCAAATATTTTCTCTTTCTTCTCCATTTGCCTTCCTTCCTTTTGAAGTCTGAAATCACTATCCCCAATATTCCCTTGCGACTTTAGCTGAAGATGGTATTTAAGGTGGGGGTTTCAGCCATTTTGGTGAGTTAGTTTTCCTGGGTGAGTTAGATTTCTTTCTCTCCCATGAATATAGTAATTATACTTTCCATTTTCTCCTGTTTATCTGTCTTATGTCAATTCAGTTCTCAGACCAGCCAGAAGAACCTGATTAGAAGGGAAGAGGAAACTCTCTTCTTCCCCGACACTTCCCAGCTCCACTCACAGCCTGCGAGGGGACCCCTGGCCACAGGGTCACAGGGCACCGAGGCTGTCACTGTGTACGGCCTGCGAAGCCTCCTCTCCCATCCGCCTCCCCAACCGGCCCCTGAGTAGGAAGATGGGACCCTCATTCTCACGCTCTCAGTTCTTAGGGATCATTTCAGGGGAACTTCAGTGTTCTGATCACTTATGTTGGGACTTCACCCACACTTGCCTACTTCACCAGACTGCTTTCAGAACAAAGAGCATGAGTGTGAAAAATTTTGGAAACTATGCCAAACACTGAGTGACCTGTTGCTCTCATTCAGACCCTCGTGCGCTTCCTAGTTTAAATTGTTTTTGTTCCCAAGTCACAGAAAGATACACTGACTGTATCTTCCTGTCTCTTCCCTTGTTCCCTTGGCTCTGTGCAAGCCAGCCATCTTTCAGGCCATTATACTCAGGCAGCAAATTCTGTTTCCCCTTCCAGGAGTTGCCTTTACCATTTCGGTCTCAGCTTAGACTGGAAATCACTTCCGGGGGTAGGTTTTCTCTGCCATCTGTTCTGTAGGGCACTTGTACCTCTTTGAATGACAGTTGATGAATGTCTGCCTCTCCAATTAGAGCGAGGTGGGCCCACTTTTGTCTCGTCACCAGGATGTCCTGGGGGGGATGTCTTCAGGGGGCCAGGCATACAGCATCCACTCAATTAGCGTGTCTATTTTGTTTACTTGTGTACCCCAGTCTCTGGAGGCTGTGTGGCACACAGTCAGGTCAGTGCTCAATCAACACTTGTTGGAGAAATGCGAGCATAAAGGTTGGTTACAAAGGATGTGCAACAGGGGGTGAAAACCATGGATGCTGGAGCCAGAACACCCAGTGTGACCTTGGCTTCTCCACTCAGAAGTGTGTTACTCTGGGAAGTGACTTCACATCTGTGGGCCTCATTTACAGTTTCCTCATTTACTCAGAAAAAAGGAATCATAGCTATGCCTACCTCTGAGAGTGGTTGTGAGGATTAAATAATATATTCTAAGTTCATGAGCAAGGTCAGGCATGGGGTTGGCACTATGTAAGTGAGGCTTGGACTGCAAGGAGATCCAACCAGTCCATCCTAAAGGAGATCAGTCTTGAGTGTTCATTGGAAGGACTGATGTTGAAGCTGAAACTCCAATACTTTGGTCATCTGATGCGAAGAGCAGACTCATTTGAAAAGGCCCTGATGTTGGGAGGAGAAGGGGATGACAGAGGATGAGATGGTTGGATGACATCACTGACTCAATGGACATGAGTTTAAGCAAGCTCCAGGAGTTGGTGGTAGAAAGGGAGGCCTGGTGTGCTGCAGTCCATGGGGTCGCAAGAGTCAGACACGACTGCGTGACTGAACTGAACTGAACTGAACTGAAGTGAGGCTATTCTTCTTATCAAGACCTCTCATCATCTTTCATCTTTCTCCCCTGACCCAGCTCACATCCCTCTTCTTCTCCGAAGCTGGTCCAGCTGGGTCCTTCTGCTCCTTCTCCTAGCTCCCAGGGCCTGTTCTCTGGACTGAGGACCCTTCCATGCACTGTTCTCCCTGACTCCCCCGAGACCACAGCAGCCTGGAGAAAGGCCTAGAGGGGTGAACCAAGGAGGACTCTAAAGAGGGAGAGAGTGTGCTGGAGGGTATGGGTGAAAAAGTGGGGGACCCCTGGAAGGAGTGGGGGCTGTTTGTGGCAGCTACTTGCATCTGCTTGGAGATTCTGCCTCAAAATTCATTTCGAGGAGCAAAGCTTCCAGCCTTGAGTGCCTGCTTCATGGGCTAGGAAAATGTCCCTTTTTTGGAGGGAAATAAATGGTTCGCCATTAAGATATAAAATGCAGCTGTTACAGTCCATAAAACAACAGACAGGTTAATATGGGTGCTTAAGAATGCTATTTCCTCATATTAACCTCAGCAAGAGCAACCTAACCAGATTGACTCTGGAGCACTTTGGAAACCTGCTGATTATCTCTAATATTTATCTGATGTGTAAGTAACGGTGGGTGTTTGTTTCCAAAAGAAGTTGTCTCGCTTGCCTCCCTCCCTCTCTCCTTCTGCCCTTTTCCTCTTCTTCCTTCCTACCTAAGAACATCTGGGCCTTAGTTTTCTTCCTGGGACAAGACCACGCAGATGTGCCTGGGGGGGCACTTCTGGGTTTCTGAACTTGCCTCCTGATGGGGCTCAATGACTCACATCATTCCTTTCCATCCACCACCTCCTGCTCCTCCCAGCCAGTCCATTTGACCCACACGGTGTTGACCAGGGGACTAATTCAACTTCAAAAATGTTCATATTTTAAAACTGGTTTTAAGCTATTGCTCACAAAGAGGTGAGATTCAGTTCCAAGAAAAGTGCAAACTGCTGTGACTCGTGGCACACACCTGTGCAGAAGAAAGGCCAGCCAGGGGTGTTCAGTCAACGCACAGGCTCTGGGTCAATGGGGCTTCAGCTCTGGCTGTTGGCTGGCAGCTTGGGGAAGTGACTTTAGAGTCTGCGCTGCATGCTGTACATCGTAGCAGAAGCCAGCACCTCAGCCCCATTCTCAAAGTCCTATGTATAAGGGCTTTTTCCCCAGCTGCTTGTCAGTGCAGACAGCTCAGAGCTCCCCTCCAGCTATCGTTCCTACTGTGCGTAACAGATAGTCCTCAGGAAATTCTGGGGAGGGGAGAGGTGAAGTGGGTGATTTCAGCATCATCAAAAATTACCAACAGATGGAACTTCCTTGGTGGTCCAGTGGCTAAGACTCTGAGCTCCCAGCGCAGGGGGTCCAGGTTCGATCCCTGGTCGGGGAACTAGATCCCACATGCTGAAACTCAGAGACCACGTGATGCAACCAAGACCTGGTGCAGCCAAATGAATATTTTAAAAAAACTGACCAGCAGATCCTCAAATGGGCAGGGCTCTCTCAGGCCTCAAGCACTCTGTACACACCGTTTCCTTTGTCTCTGTCAACTCATCCTCCCTTAATTCCTTCTTCTCCTTGAACACTGAGCTGAAGTTCATCCCTCTGGAAGCCTTTGATACCCTCTGTCTAGATCAGGGGCCCATCTTTTGAGCTTCCACATCCCCCAGGCTTCCCTTGCTGGTGTAGTTCTCATCCGGATGAAATTATCTGCTTATTTGACTGTCTCCAATGAATATCTCCAGTGGATGCTTACAGGGAAAGGAGTTTTTGGGTACAAAAAAATAACAATCAATATATTGTTTAATCTATGCATCAACTTTGAGCCTTGCTCCAGGAAGAATTTAAGACAGCACAAAAATGAAAAATACCCCTGGGAAGCTTTGAGTAGAATAGCAGAGACATAAGCATAAAATATATATATAAAATACGACAGGAGCTGAGATGATGTTATGTGGGTGGAGGCCTGGTGTGGGTTTGGGGATTCTTCCCTCTGGTCTAGCCCAGGGTATAGCACAGAACCTGACTTGTGGGGAGGCTCAGTATTTGTGGAGTGAATGAGATGAATGGGGTGCAGGATCTGAAGGGGCCTTAGAGATCTCTCATGTCAATGAGGAAGACTGAGGTCAGAGAGAAGAGAGAGGAGACGGGGAGGCCTCCTGGTTCTTGGCTTCACAGGAAACAGAATCCGGGCCTCTAGAACTTTGGTAATTCTAGATTCCACTGGAAGTGGAAAATGCAGAAGGCCAAGCCACTTTCCTTCCCTGGGCCTCAGTTTTCTCACCCACAAAAGCAGAAGCTTAGAGGTCACTCTTGAAGCCTGTTCCAGTTTGTAAACCCCACAGAGACTGAGGTTACCAAAAAAAGAAAAGAAAGAAGCTGAGGAGTAACGTGGTCAATGTTCATGTGATGTCATCTGATCTGTCTTATCCTGATACAAATTCAAGAACCTACTCACAGGGAATAGCCCTTCATTCATTTATTCAAAACAAATATACTAAATGTCAGCTGTGTGCCAGGTGCTGACCTGGGCTCAACCACAGGGCACCCAGGAACCAACGCCTTCCTCTGGACCTGCTCCCTGCTCTCTGAAGTCCTGGGCTGCCCTCCAAGCATCTGCTCTACAACTCTGAGTGAACTTCTCTCTCTCCCTTCCTCCTCCCTGCTTTGTGTCTTCTTTCATACTTCACTCATGCATCCCACAAATGTTCACGAAGCACCTCCCCGAGGACGTGCCTTGTGACCTCAGCAGGCCCCTTTCCTGGTGCTGAGCCAGGCAGTTTTCAGAGCTGAGGATGTCACCAACATTCACTATGCTCCCAACCCACGATTCAGTTCAGGCTGCATGTCTGCCTGGACTCTCTCAGTCTTCTCACCCCCTTCCAAGGTCTAGTCCTCAAGCCCTCTATCCTGTGACACCTTCTCTGACCTCCTTCTGCTGGGGTCACACAGCCTCTCCTTTCCACAATGATCCCACCATCTCGCACTGGTGGGTTTGTCTAGTGGCCCTGCTGCTCTGAACTCCATGAGTCCCGGGACAGTACGTTCATCATCCCATCCACAGCAGTGTTGACCCAGAAAGTGCTGGAGAGGGCCTGGCTGAAATGGACTGCCATCAAAACTTCCTGACCAGCACATTCTAACTCACCCAGGCTCAGAGAAAAGGCAGAAAGTGTCTCTCTACCTGTCCTACCAGCAAACCCAACACGACCATGCTCTGCAGCTTCCCTCTGCTTCCAGAGGCTGTTCTCAGCTCATGTGGGGCCCGGGGACTCTGCTCCCAGCGCCCGGGCAGTTTACACCGTATCCTCTGATGTCCTGTCTCAACTCTTCTCAATACATTCTGTGAATTTGCTGGGAAATGTGCATGCATTCATGATCCAAAGAAAATCTACCTTTAACATACTTTCACAAATAAAAAATCCCTCTAGAAGCTTAAGTTTTTCTAGCTGTGCTTGAATTTTGCTAAGGTTCTTTAAGAAAGAGAGGATTATTTTTCCTTCCAAAGTATTAATACAGTCACACCAGCTAAAGCATAGTGGGGCTACAGATACCCCTTGGTACAAGGCAGCCAGGGTTGGAACCTTGGCTCTGCCATGCTAGCCCTGACCTTGGGCCTCCAGCTAGACTAGACTTCTGTCTTGCCCCACAATTCCAGTCTTGCTGCCCAGAAAAAGAAGAGTAATCCAACTGCTGGCTCACTCAAGCATGGACCCAATCACTTATCCCATCACGTATCATCTTCCTTAATTACTCATTCATGATGATTCATTCATTCACTATATTTATTTCCTCCAGCGTGCACTTATTCATTCACTCAAAATTAGACACATTCATTCATTCATTGGTTCATCTGCTCATTAATTTCTTCACTTATTTACTCATCTACTCACTCATTCATTTACTAACTTCTTTGTTTCTTCATTTGCTCCTCATTAACTCACTTGTTTGCTCACCCTTTCATCCACTTTTCCCTTCATGCACTCACTGCCTCTTTCCATGCGGTCACTCCCTTGGGCCCTCACTCACCTCCGACACTTATTACTCCCTATTTCCCAGCACAGCACCCTTTCCAGGAAGGCCTGCCTCCTTCACGGCGGGGTCCATCAGTCCTCACTCCCAGAACATTCCCTTCCCTTTACCATCCAGCTTGCTGAACTGCGTAGGCATGTGTCCTGGTGTGCAGAGGCTATGCTTGCCATTCAGGAACAGATGTTCTTGGAATGACTGTTTTGACTTTCACCCTCTAATGCCAGAAAATTCTCCAAACTCCTCCAGCATGCAGGAAGGCATCCACTTAGCATGGGCAGGGCCTGCAGCGCCCAGGGTTCAGAGTCTAGGACACGGGAGATTGCTGGTGGTCAGAGACACAGGGAACTTGGAGAGCCTCCCTGCTCTAGGGATCTGTGATCTGGGGTCCAGGGACCAGCTGGAGAGGGAGACGGGCCCAGAGAGCAGTGGACTTTGTGAGGCAGGTTAAGGAGCATGAAAAGGAGTGGACTGTCTTAGGATTATGGACTCACGATCGGTCTGAGTTCGGGTTACTGTGATGACAGGTGACACAGTCAATGGACAATGCAGAGGTTTATTGGCGGCAAGGCCAATGAGAAGTTATTAGCAATGTCATGGCAGAAGATCAAACTTACAATTTGTTGAACTAGCTTCCCAGTGCCAGGGGCTTCCCATCTTTATGCTAGCATCCCTTAGTAATCCAGCTTCCTATCTTCTAGAAATAGAATCTCCTGAGTTTTCACTGGTCACATGACCTCACAGCCAAAGACTAGATTTCCCAGATCCCCTTGCAGTGAGGCATGACTGGCTAACCCCTGGCCAATGGGTGTGAGCAGAGGTGCTACATGCAACTTCTTGGCTGTGTCCTTAGGAGGAAACTGGCTGACCTCCACTCCTTACTTCACTACCTGCCAGCTAAAGAATGGACCTCTCCAGTGAGCCATCTCTGCCTTTGGAATTGAGGTCACATCCTGGTGTACAGTAGAATCACAAGACAGAGATGCCTCAGTCCCCGCAGAACTGCTTGAAGCAGAACTTGTCTATGTCCCCAGCTGAGATTTTATATGCAAGAGAAACAAGCATCTGTTATACTTTGGACAATGTTGTTTTGATCTCCATTAAAGCAGCCAAGCTAATATTTACTAAGACGAGAGAAATCTCCTGCATTGTGTTTCCTTATGGAGAAACTTCCTTTAGAGGAACACTCTTGGCTTCTCCGGCTCCCTCACTTAATCCTCTCTGGTGTGGTTGAACAGCTTCCCCTCAAAATTCATGTCTGCTGGGAACCTCAGAATATGATCTTGTTTGGAACTGCAATCTTTGCAGATATAATTAAGGTAAAGATCTAATGAGCTCATGTGGGATCAGGGTAGACGCTGCATTCAATGAGAGAATGTCCTTAGCAAAGATGGAAAAGGACCCAGAGACGCAGAGGAGAACAGCAGGTGACGATGGAGGCAGAGACTGGAATGATGCGCGTATAAACCAAGGGACACAGGAAGCTATGAGAGAGGCCCGGGTTCTCCCTCAGAGCCTTCAGGAAGGACTGACCAACCCCACTGACACCTGCTTTCAGAACTTCAGCCTCTAGAACTGTGAGAGAATACACTTCTGTTGTCCTGTCTCCAAGTTTGTGGCAATTTGTTGCAGCAGACCCAGGAAACTAACACAGGCTCTGAGAGGAGGGATGGCTGTTGGATGGGTGGGTTTGGCAGACAGAACTGGATCTGCCTTCCCCTGCAGCCCTGTGCCCCCAAAATGGCCCCCAGAAAGCCAACCTCTCTTCTCCTGCAGGGAATGCAGAGGGCTGTCTCTGATTCTAGAATGCAGGGTTTAGCGCGCCCCTCTGTCTACAGATCTGCAGCTGTACTGCTTCCCATCGTCGGTGCAGTGCGGTCATCAAGATCATGGCCTCTGAAACCAGGCTACCAGGACCCAGTCCTACTTCCCCATCTATTAGTTGTGTGGTTTTGGGTAAATTAACTAAAATGCCATTGGCATCTTCATCCGTTAAAAGGGGATAATGATAGTACCTACCTCACGAAACTGTTGAGAGGACTAACTTAGCTATATCAAGACATGCTTACAACACAGACCGACAAACACTAAGTGCTGAGTCAGTGTTAGCATTTAACTAGTGGTGATCAGCTATGTTATTATCTGACTCTGCTATGTCTCAGTTAATTTTTAACTTAAACTGGGAATGTAGGTATTATTTTCTGACTCCCCTCAACCTCAACCTCAACCTTTACTGTATTGAATCTTCATTAACCTCCTTCTGCAGACAAAGAAACCAAATCTGAGAGAGATGAAATGGTAGCCCACAGTCACCTTCTGGGTCCTTCTTCTCCACCTACCCTGGCAGCTCAGACAACCCTGTGGTCTGGTTGTTGGGGTCCTAGGCTCCGGTTAGCAGGCCCTGGAAGGTCCCTTTCCTGGACCCAAGGTAACAGGGCTGGAGCCTGGTAGGACCTCCTTGGGCCAGCAGTCCTGATCGGCTGCTCAGTGTGCTGAGCTACGCAGCTTGGGGCCACGTGAAGATCCCGCAGACCATGTCCACACAAGACTAGACTGCTCTTCAGCCCTATGGGGCCATCTCTGCAGCGAGAGCTGTGCTCCAGGGAAAGCAAGTTGTCTCTGCAGATGTGCCCCTCCGTCTGGGGCTCCCAGACCCATCCTGGGTGAGAGCAGCAGGTTTAGTCTCAGGAACCAGCGGTTTACCACATGCTGAATGAAGCCCTGTCACTGGGAGGATGGAAGTCCTTGGGCCCAAGTGTACAGATGGTGGGGAGGAAAAGTCTCAAAGGGACAAGGGGAAGGGAACTAGCTGAGGATCTATTGTCTGCCAGGCGCCGTCCGAGGTGCTTCATGTTTGATGTTACATCTGATCCTCAAAACAGTCCTCTGCCATAAACCCATTATAAGAGATGTGGAAACTGAGGCTCAAAGACCTGAAATCACTTATCTAAGCTATGTAGCCAGGAAACATTGGAGGTACCCAGGTTTGCCTTAATTTTTTCTTTGACAACACAGGAGAATCAGACATGCCGTCTTCACTCTGAGCAGGGAGAGTCTTTTGGGGTCTGACCTGAGCCAGAGGGGCCTGGAGCCCCGGAGCAGGTTCCCCTGGGTCATGCTCCGTGCACACTGCAGCCATACATCTCCAGCATCAGTGGTGCTGCTGCGTTTGGATGGCCCTCTACACTCCGTGGAGGACTTAGACCTTGATTCTCTCCTGTGAGGTGATGCAGGTCGAGACAAGCTCCACCTGTGATCTCACTGAAAGATTCCAGATCAGGAACCTCTTCCAGGCCTGAGCGACTAGAGTGTGCTCTGCTTGCTAACAGACTTTCATCAGCAAATTCAGCCACCCTTCCTCATGTCTGCTGTGTGTTGCCAGGCATGATGCTAGGGGGAGGGTCTCCAGAGAGGAATCAAAAAGCCCCTGCTCTTGAGAGTTTATGAGCAAGAGGGAATGAGAAGCCTGGTAGCATAAGAATGACGAAGGGGATGGGTGCTAGCACTTACTAAGCATTTACTATTGGCTGTTCTGAATGACTGATGCTTATCATCTCATTTAACCTTCACAAAACCCTATTATTTTATTCAAGAGGAAACTGAGGCACGGAGAGATTGGAATTACTAGAAAGAGGCAGACAGGAATGCAAACTCAGACAATGAACTCAATTTTATATGCAGGCAGTAACTAATTTGCCCAGGATGTGTGGAGAAGTCAGTTCCATCTTCACAGAGGAGTTAATACCAGCGTAGGGTTTTGCAGGATGCATAGGAGTTTGCCAGGCAGAAACTAGGTGAGTGTGGATCAGGAAGTTTTAGAAGTAAAGAGAGAAAAGCACACTCAATGGTGGAGAGGTTCAAAACAGAGTGGTGTGCAGAAGGAATCCCAGGTAGTTCAGTATGTCTAGAACACAAAATCAAGGAACAGGAATGCAGGAAGGGATACAATTTCAGAAATGAGGTTGCAGAAGGAAAAGGGACCAGCTCTTGGAGAATCATGAATGTGAGGCATAGAAGCTAAGATTCTCCACCCCACTATTAATCAAACATGGGGTTTATTCATTTCATGCAGTGACGTTTGGGGGAAAGTATTCCAGGCTGGCATAGCAGTTGAACAGTGTCATCAAGGTCCCAGGTTCCTTTTCCCTTACAGTTCCGTCATCCTTAACATTTTCCTCCAGTTGCAAGATGGTGGCTGCACCCCCAAGCAGTCTATCTGTGTTCAAGGTAGGAAGAAGCAGAAAGGGTAAACAGCAGAAGTCTGATCTTTGTGATAGGAGCTCAAACTCCATTCATTTTGTGCCCACTGGGGACCCACTGAAGAGTCCAAGGCAGGGCAAGAGATGATAACGATGCCGGTTAACGCATACTGAGCACTAACCACCCCAGGGAATGTTCTACATTATACACGTCACCTTACACATGTCTCCACAGCTAATCCTCAAAGCACCCTCAAGACACACAGGTTCGTGTCCATCCGTGCTCAAGCTCAGTCATGGCCAACTTTTTGTGACCCGATGGACTGTGGCCCGCCAGGCTCCTCTGTCCATGGGGATTCTCCAGGCAAGAATACCAGAGTGGGTTGCCATTTCCTCCTCCAGAGGACGTTCCTGACCCAGGGATCCAACCCGTTGTCTCCTGTGTCTCCTGCATGGCAGGTAGATCCTTCACCTGCTGAGCCATCAGAGAAGGAAGATGCAGGTACGTCCCCATTTAAAAATGGGGCGACGCAGAGAGGTTAAGAAAATCACCTACTGCTGCCCAGGCAGAAGAGGCAGAAACTGAGAGGTCCGGCTTTGAGTCTTGCTTTTAATCACCATGTTTGCCTGCATTTTAGAAAGTGTACTACTTGCGAGTGTGGAGGCAGCGAGTCCAGTGCAGAGGCTGAACTCTCCAGGTGGAGAGAATGGGACCCTTGCAAGGATGAAGAATGGGGGCAGGCAGGAGGGGAAGGGGAGGACCTTACGACTGTCTGACTCTCCCCTCCCTAAACCAGGCTCCTCTGTGTCCGCAGGGCCCAGAGGAGCACGGAGGCCAGGGGCACCAGTGCTGGGCAGCTGCAAGGACTCTGCAAAAAGAGTCACAGCGTGGCGGCAGGCAGAGCCTGCCACAGGCCTGACTTTCACGCTGACACCCACATCACTGTTGTCGTTCGTGTGCAGACTCTCACCCCAGACAGTGCCAAGGCCCAGAAAAGCAGGAAGCGGTGTGCAGAGGTGGGGCCACAGTTAGATCACTGTCTTGTGCCTGGCAGATGGGAGCAGGGTGATGCTGATGTCTGCAGCTGACGGGGGCCCACGTGGAGGGGGCAGGACAATGACTCAGGGGCTCAAAAAGCCCTGGGCTCCCGTCCCAGCTGGATCTTCAGTTAGTGGTGACTTCAAGCCACCTCTCCAGCATGCATCTCCCCTGCCTTCGGTGAGCTGCCAGGATGCAGAGGCGAATCCCACCACCCTGACATCAGGGAGTTCCCAGTCTCCACAGCACTGGCGCCAGTGATCAGTGCTGAGATATGGGGAAGCATAGAGGTCATAGTGGGGGTCCAGGGCAGTGAGCAGATGCTAAACCAGGCTGGGAGGTCCAGGTGGGCTTCCTGGAGGAAATAACTACCAACCTGCATTCCATAAGATAAGAGTTGGCCAGGCAAAGAGGAAGGGAGGGTATTCCGTTAAATAAGAACCAAATGGGCTAAGGCGAATGGACAGAAAGCAAGGCACATAGAGGAGTCTTCAGGAGGAACCAAGCCTCTTCTGTTTCACATCACACTTGCGGCTCCTAGCATCCCAGTGGCTGGTACACACAATATTGGCTGCGGAAAGCAGGGCTCCTAGCGCTTGCGGCAGATTGATCACAAAACTGTCACAGGTCTTCCCCTCCTCGTATTCTTGGCCATTTGCACTGTGACTGCAGATCCTGTTATCAAGAGGCGAAGACTATTTCCCCCTCTGTTAAATCTGGGCTGACAGTGTAACTTGCTTTGGCCAATAGGATGAGGCAAGCTGGTGACACATGAGTTCGGAACTCACATCTTCCCTCTCTCTTGGCGTTGGGCTCAGCTGCCCGCTTACTTTACTGGATGACAAGAGGCACATGGCCCAGTGACCTTACCCCCACCCCTCCATGGCCCCAGACGACTATCAGTCCTGGGCCCCTCCACCAGCTGACCCAGAGTGACCAAGTCACACCTTTTTGCCCGGGACTTTCCTAGTTTTAAATGAAATGGTCTATATCCAAGAAGGCTTTCGGTCCCAGGCAAACAGGGACGGCTAGTCATCCTAGCTGACTCATTTGAAAAGACCCTGATGCTGGGAAAGATTGAGGGCAGGAGGAGAAGGGGACGACAGAGGATGAGATGGGTTGGATAGCTTCACTGACTTGATGGACATGGGTTTGGGTGGACTCCGGGAATTGGTGATGGACAGGGAGGCCTGGTGTGCTGCGGTTCATGGGGTCGCAAAGAGCTGGACACGACTGAGTGACTGAACTGAACTGAACTGAACTGAGTCATCCTAAGCGGACCTTAGATGCATGAACAAGCCCAGTCAAGTTTTACGCAGATCAGCAGAGCTGCCTGTGACCCATAGATGAGGATGCAGTCATAAATGCTGCAGTTTTAAAGCACCAAGTCTGTGGTTTTTAAAGTGCCAAGTTTGTTACACAGCGATGGATAACAGATAAGCTGGTTCACTGGGGATGAGGCTCAGGTTCTCAGCTTCCGTAGCAGTTGGGAACCAACTAAGCTTCTCTCCGGGAGTGTGGTATCGAGTGGGTCATGACAGGGAAGACACTGACACTCAGAGAGGTTAAGTCACCTGCTCAGGATCACAGAGCCAGTGGGTACTGGCAACGGAATGCAGCCCCAGGCCTCTGACCTTCCCCTTCCACCATGCTTTCTCTGTGTAATCAGCACATTTGTGCTGCAGTAACCGGAGGCCCCCCAGAGATTGTTAATTTAACAAATCTCTGGTCATGCTACAGCTCTTGTGATGGTTTTCTTTACTAGATCCAGTGTCAGACCACGTTATACGCTCTCTCCCACATGAAGGATGATGGGACTCACACTTAACCGCAAGCCACAGCCAGTCTGACCATGGTCAGATGCCAGGGCAAAGGCAACACTGTCAGGCAGCAGAAGACATGTGTTCAGAACATCCTGACACGCAGGTGGAAAGCCACACTGGCTTTTTATCACACACACGAGGAGCTGGGGGACACTGATTGTAGTTTTAATTCTGACACATACCTGCTGCATGACCTTGGGCAAGTCCCTGCCCTTCTCTGGGAGACTGGGTACCAATTGATCATTTGAAACTGGTACCATTCACTGTAAATTGAGGGCAGAACATGGGGTGGGCACCTTTGAACCCAGGACCAAGTACAGCGCATTACAGCTGCTCAAAGAATGCTCACCGATCACATGTCATAGCAGGATGTCTTCTTTTCTGCTGATAGAGCAAGAAAGCCATCTTGCAGAGGGCAGGGGGCCCTGACATTAATTTGGAAAAAATGTAAGTTTCTTTCCCGTCATTCCAAGGAAGAATGAGAATGAGACAGGACTTTGTTTCTTGGGTCTGGGGTTTGCCCCTAAAGAGAACTGGCTGGCCTTGAGGGCATGGCAACCCACTCCAGTTTTCCTGCCTGTAGAACCCCCACAGGCAGAGGAGTCTGGTGTGCTACAGTCCATGGGGTCTCAGAGTCAGATATGACTGAGCGACTAAGTACGCACACATTGCACTCCCATGAGTGCTTCATGTTCACTTCTAAACACTTCTGGGATGGTGGGACTTTGGCAGTGTTAGGAGGAGAACGCTGCTAAGGGACCTAGTGGTCTCAGAAGTCTAGTGGGAAACATCAGAAGCAAAATTTAGCACCAAGAAGACCCCTCTCCTTCCAAGAGTCTTGTAGGCTTGGTTAGGAAGCTGGGCAAATGAGACTTTGCTACCCTGGGAGACCTAGGGGCCAGTACCTATTCATAAGGCATAATGGTACTAACTACAGTAGTGGATTGAACGAAACAGAGCTTTTCAATACCTGCATGGTATTACAGGCTGAATTGGGTCCCTTCAAATTCAGATGCTGAAGTCCTGACCCTCAGGGCATCGGAACATGACCTTATGTGGAAATAGGCTCACTGCAGATATAGTCAAGATGAGGTTATATCAGAGTAGCTTGTGTTAGTCACTCAGTTATGTCCAGCTCTTTGCAACCCCATGGATTGTAGCCTGCCAGATTCCTCTGTCCATGGGATTCGCCAAGCATGAATACTGGAGTGGGTTGCCATTCCCTTCTTTAGGGGATCTTCCCAATCAAGGGATCGAACCCGGGTCTCGTGCACTGCAGGTGAATTCTTTACCATCTGAACTACCAGGAAGTCCTGATCAGAGCAGGGTGGGCTCCAAATCCAATATGACTGATGTTTTTATAAAAAGGAGAAATTTGGAGGCAGACACTCACACAGGAAGAATGCTATGTAGAGATAAAGGCAGGGACTGGAAAGATGCTTCTACAAGGCAAAGAATACCAAGGATGCCAGCAAACCACCAGAAGCTGGGGGAGAGGCAAGCAGATTCTCCTTCACAGCCCCCTGGTCACTCCTTGCTCTCTGACTTCAAGCCTCCAGACAATAACTTCCTGTTATTGAAGTCACCCAGTTTGTGATACACGGTTGTGGTAGACCCAGCAAACTAATCCAGGAAGCGCAGTGTGAGACCACCGAGCGGGGTGGGGTGGCAGAGGTTGTAGAAGTGTCCTTGGTGCTAGGATAAGCTGGGAAGGCAAACAGGGGAGGGAACCATAAGAGAACAATCAGGACTTGCATCAGTCTGTGTGTGAAGGCTCAAGTCAGTTTAAACTTGTCTCGAGAAATAAGGGCTGTGATAGAACTCTCCCTGGCTTCAAAGCATCACTTTTTCATACAACATTATGAAAATAAGTGGTGAGTTGGAAGGAATTACGAAGGTCAGAGAGACCCCCTGCTCTGTTTTACAGGTAAGGAGATGAAGACCTCAATGGTGGAGTATTTTTGCCAGCATCCACAAAGGGATAGAGTAAGGACCAGAACCCAGGCATCCACAGCTGTCGTTCTCCAAATCTCGACGTGCAGCATCCAGCCAACATACAGAGGCTGGAATTTGTGTGAAATGCAAAAGCCTCTGTGGGCACCACTGTATATTTAGACATTCTCAAGAAGGGAAGGCGGCTGCAACGTGGATATTTTCATTTTCACAAACCACTCCAGAAGCCAGGATGAGTGAGGACTGTTTTTTAAGACTGTCTCCCTTGAGGTTAACCTAGCCAAGGAAACGCTGTAGAGCAGGGAGCCACTGTTTAATACCTAACAAAGTTCTGATCTGTGAATGCATTAACCACTGGGTTTTCCTAAACGGAGAATCCCCACAGGGCTATGAAGTCTGGTGATTTAGAAATCACTGAAGACTGGGGGAGGGTTGGAGTGAGGAGGAGGAGGAGGAGAGAGGAGGAGGGGAGAGGGGTACAGGGGAATGGGGGTGGGGATGGGAACTGGGGGGAGGACATTATGGGAACAGAGTCCCATTCTGGAGCTTCAAAGCACAGAAGGTGAATCAGACAGCACAAGAATATAATCTAAAATAATCATGCAAGTTAATGAGCAGAGAAGATTCAGTTTTGGGACAAGTCTTCATTAACATAGCTAATGTTGATTGATGCTTTACATTCGTGTACTATTTCACACATTGCAAAGCACTTTCCCAACAGTTCTCAACAAGCTCAAAACTTCTAAGTTTAGGTGACCTGGTACTTTATCATCCGAAGCGTGTCACCTTTGAGGTTGAAAGGAAGCATTCTGAACAATTATGGTGGGTCAGCAGGTGTAAACCAGAACTGTCCCAGGCAAACAGGAATGTATGATCAGTCCATGACAAGCCTCCAAAAGAGACTGAGTACCCCAGGGACATCATCATTCATCCATTCACCCCAAACCTGCCCTTCTCTGTCTACTTTACCTCTGTCTATTCAGTGGCTCAAATAAAAACCCAGATCCCCCACAATTCTTCTTCCTTCATCCCTTGTCTTCCTTCTCCACCCAACCCCCTGCCCCAACTCTAATCCATCAGTAAATCCTGATAACCCCAACTACAAGTTATCCCCCACTTGTTCTCCTGTGTCTTTCTCCTCTGACATCACCCTGATCTTAGCATCATCATTTCTCACGTGGACAGCAGCAAAAGCTTTCTAATCCATCTCCCTACTTCCACACATGTTCTTTTCACAATCCATTATCCGAAAGGCAACAAGAGCAATTTTTCAAAAATGTAAATCTGATATGTTTCTCCCTTTCTCAGAATCTTCTAGCAGCTCTCTACTATGAAAGTGAAAGGTGCTCAGTTGTGTCTGACTCTTTGCAATCCCGTGGACTATACAGTCCATGGAATTCTCCGGGCCAGAATACTGGAGTGGGTTGCCTTTCCCTTCTTCAGGGGATCTTCCTAACCCAGGGATTGAACCCAGGTCTCCTGCATTGCAGGCAGATTCTTGACCATCTGAGCCACCAGGGAAGCCCAAGAATACTGGAGTGGGTAGCCTATCCCTTCTCCAGTGTATCTTCCTGACCCAGAAATAGAACCGGGGTCTCCTGCACTGCAGGCAGATTCTTTACCAACTGAGCTATTATAGAATAAAAAAGCTAAACTCCTTATCTTGACTCTATGTCATTGTTCAATAAGTATGTGATAAATAAACAAACAGTCAAGAAGTATTTGCTGAGTATCTTCTATGTACAATTAGCCCTCAACTGGCAGGTTTCACACCTGTTAGTGGATAAAAAATTTGGGGAGGGATTCCAGAAAGTTCCCCCAAACAAGACTTGAATTTGCTGTACTGACAACTATTTACATAGCATTTACATTGTATTTACAACTACTTACATAACATTGTTGTGTGTGTGTGTGTGTGTGTGTGTGTGTGTGTGAGTGTGAGTGGCTCAGTCGTGTCCAATTCTTTGTGAGCCCATGGACTGTAGCCCGCCTGGGTCCTCTGTGCATGGAATTCTCCAGGCAAGAATACTGGAGTGGGTTGCCATTTCCTTCTCCAGGGGATCTTCCTGACCCAGGGATTGAACCCAGGTCTGTCACACTGCAGGCAGATTCTTCACTGACTAAGCCACTAGGGACTATTATTTACTATTGGCTCAGTGGTAAAGAATCCACTGTTAATGCAGGAGACAGAGGTTCAACCCCTGTGTAGGGAAGATCCCCTGGAGAAGGAAATGGCAACCCACTCCATATTCTTGCCTGGGGAATACCATGGACAAAGGAGCCTGGCAGGCTACAGTCCATAGGGTCCCAAAAGAGTAGGACATGACTTAGCGACTAAATGAGAACATAACATTTCCATTGTATTAGGTATTATAAGTACTGGAGATGATTTAAAGTACAGAGGAGGATGCGGTAGGTTATACTGCAAAGACTACACCATTTTAGATAAGGGACTTATGTATCCTGAAATTCTGGAATCCACAATGGGGAGGTGGTCTTGGAACTGACCTCCCCACCACCTGTCCCCTCGAAGATATTGAGGGACAGCTGTGCTAGACTTATGCAAGGCATACCTTATAGCTTCTGGGTGACCCATGTCACTGTCGGGAAGGAAACATCTCTCTAATTCTGGATATTTCTTTTCCCATGAAGGAGCCTCCTAGCCCCTCTCTGCCCCTCTACTCACAGGGAGTGGAATGAGTCACACTGGTGGTAAAAACTGAGGCAGAAGGAACTGGGCAAGCTCAGCTCAGTGCCAGTCTTCCTCCTCTTGGCAGCTTGCAACGCTCTTTGCGAACCCTCCAGGGGTCTGGCTCTTCCTCTGCCCCCACCCAGCACTGCCCGTGACCAGGTGGGTCAGTCTGCCTAATCCTGGATCCAATTATCAAGTCAATTTGGCTCTCATACCAAGCCAAGTAATTCATTACCAGTAATGAACATGATATTTTGGCTTCCATCTGCCACCCTCTGTTTATTTCTCAATTTGTTCAGAGCTCAGATGGAAAGAAGGGTGCTATTTACTGGCTCCCCCTCAAAGACCTTGAGTATCCTGTGAGAAATCGGAGAAACTGACTGCATAAAGCCTGGTACGGAGCCCCTGGCAACCCAAGGGCGTTACAATCTGGGACTGGAGAAATAAAAGCTGTAACAGTGCACTCGGCGGCTGAGCAAGGATCATGCGGGGCTCATGGTGAAAACTGAAGTACAAATTTAGTACCAGCATTTAGCCCAGAAAAACATCTTCAGGAATGAATCACAAAGGGACTATCGTCATTTGTGCAAAGAGACAGAGGGTTATATGGGAAAAGGTGGCTAGAGATTCTAGTTTGTGTTTACGAAAACAGATGGCCTTTATGAAATACAGAAAGCCCAAACAAAAGCATCATTTAATTCCAGGAGTCAAGAGATTTTTCTATTGACATCTCATCAAAAACCCACCTTTTAGGCTTTTTAACCCCCTGGAGAATTCATAAATAGCACTTCTTGAAATAAAGGCAAAACAGTTTTCATAAGGATGTAAGTTACATAAGATTATCTTGCTTCCTCCCCCGCTCCCACCTCATCCTCCCTGTGTCTGTTCTTTGCCCAGATGCTACTGAAAACCTTCAGAAACTGCGCTGGGAGAGGCTTACAGAGGTGCCAAATGTGAAACCCAGTTCACAATGCTCCCAGGGGAGGGACTTCCTGACTCATACATTCTTATGTCTTGGATACTTCCAGAGCAGGCAAAAGACAGGGTTAGAATTTTGATTTCATTTCCTTACCAGCTCTCCCACCCCCCGCCCGCCCATTTTTCTGCAGCACAATCTGGCACGCAGAACTTCCCCAACCAGAGATGGAACTCACGCCCCCTGCAGTGGAAGTGTGTAGTCTTAACCACTGGACTGCCAGGGAAGTCCCTCATTTCCTCACCATCTTTAATTTCTTTTTCCTCAATCAAGGCTTCCCTCAGTCTTCAGAGCCTGATTTGAAATAAAAGCTTGATGTCCCTGCTTCTGTCCATGGCTCTCCCGGTCAGATGTTTCAATGTGCCTGTCCAGAGCCTTCCTGCCGTTTTCCAGCCTGTGTGATGCCCTGGGAGGCCCCTCTTTTACCTGCATCAGTGGCTGCAGCTGGGTTCAACCAACGGGAGCCCTGGCAGGAGGCAGAGGTTGGGAAGCGAGTGAGGTTGGGGTATTTATTCTCCTGGCAAGCTGGCTGCAGGGCTGTGGGTTGGCAGTGGCTGTGTTCCTGTGGGGGCGGGCACAATTCTTTGGGGTAGCCCTTTGCTAGAGCTGCAGCTAGAGCTGCTAGACAGCTACAGCTGTCTCCAGGTCCCAGGGCCGGCTCCCTCCCTCCACCCATCAGGCTATGCCAGGCCACAGCTCCCAGCTGTTGCTAACCCCAGGGGGCTTCACCACCCATCGTGGTTGCCCCCAATCCTGCCATATATAAGAACAGCCCCTTCCTCACACCCCTCCCTTAATTATCCCTTAAAACAAATGCCATTGTTTCTTGCCAGGACCCCAACTGATAACACAACAGCTCTATGTCAGTATCTATGTGGTCTTTGACTCCAAGGCAAAACTTCTATTTCTTGCTTCCCTTCCTCATCAAACTGCTTGAACAAATGCCCCAGAAGGTTTGAGCTCAGAAGGGCTTCCTAGACTGTCCAACCGGCTGTTACCTATGACTTGATTTTTAGAGGTCAGTTTCTCAAAATACAGCAAAAACCTGTGAACATGTTGAATTCCAATAACCCAGAAATTCTAACAGTTCTAAAAACTACCCCAAGGAATCCCTGGATTTATATAAAGATGTTTCCAAGAGTGATATTAAAAGTACATAATGATATGAGCATCCCTTAATGGAAACAGAGCAGACTGGATTACTGTATCAGTGCCAACTGGCTGAATATTGGCACTGGGCACTCACTGCAATAGTGAACACAGAACAGAAGAAAAGCAGGAAACAACCTGAATGTCTAACAGCAGGAGAAATGTAAATACACTCTGGTGTTCTGTAGGATAAAATACTACACAGCCTTTCAAAATGATTCTGAACATGAATATTCAGTGATGTCTGTGCTGTGCCGTGCTTAGTCACTCAGTTGTGTCTGACTTTGTGACCCCATAACTGTAACCCACCAGGTTCCTCTGTCCATGGGGATTCTCCAGGCAAGAATACCAGAGTGGGCTGCCATGCCCTCCTCCAGGGGATCTTCCCAACCCAAGGATGGAACCCAGGTCTCCAGCATTGCAGGCAGATTCTTGACCATGTGAGCCACCAGGGAAGCCCAAGAATTCTGGAGTGGGTAGCCTATGCCTTCGCCACGGGATCTTCTCGACCCAGGAATAGACCGCGGTCTCCTGCACTACAAGCAGATAGCAGATTCTTTACCAGCTGAGCTATCTGGGAAGCCCATATATTATACACATTGTTAAATGAAAAAAGCAGATCACAAAATTTAATACAGAGTGTGGTTCTATTTTTAGAAATTAACAAAAGGTGATGTGTGTCTCTGTGTGTGTGCTTACACAGCAGAAAGAGCAACAGTCTTTATTCTGATGTGGTTCAGTTCAGTTCAGTTGCTCAGTCATGTCTGACTCTTTGCGACCTCATGAACTGTAGCACGCCAGGCCTCCCTGTCCATCACCAACTCCCGGAGTTCACTCAAACTCATGTCCATCAAGTCGGTGATGCCATCCAGCCATCTCATCCTCTGTCATCCCCTTCTCCTCCTGCCTCCAATCCCTCCCAGCATCAGACTCTTTTTCAATGAGTCAACTCTTCGCATGAGGTGGCCAAAGTATTGGAGTTTCAGCTTTAGCATCAGTCCTTCCAATGAACACCCAGGACTGGTCTCCTTTAGAATGAACTGGTTAGATCTCCTTGCAGTCCAAGGGACTCTCAAGAGTCTTCTCCAACACCACAGTTCAAAAGCATCAATTCTTCAGTGCTCAGCTTTCTTCACAGTCCAACTCTCACATCCGTACATGACCACTGGAAAAACCATAGCCTTGACTAGACAGACCTTTGTTGGCAAAGTAATGTCTCTGCTTTTGAATATGCTGTCTAGGTTGGTCATAACTTGCCTTCCAAGGAGTAAGCGTCTTTTAATCTCATGGCTGCAGTCACCATCTGCAGCGATTTTATGTGATAGGATAACCTAATTTTTTCTTCTCTTCCATTTGCTCATCTGTAGTTTCTAAATTTTCAAGAATAGATAATTTTTAAATAAGAAAATACGACACTGAATGTTTTTAAATTCACCCACCCAGTTATATAGACGAGCCTAAAATATTGGTTAGGAGTCTCTGATTCTTAACTGTTTGCTGAATGCACTGCCCACAGGACTGATCATTTAAATGATGGCTTCTGGTCTCCCTAGACATGCTCGACATTTCAGCACAGCAAGATGCAGACTCCTAGGCCGTCTTACACTCCACCACCTCCAGCTCTGCGCCACGGCCACTGACTCTCTGCCAAGAGAAAGACGAGCCCCAAGCCGAGACTGTTGCCTGAATTCTTGGCAGCCATTCTCCGACATTCTCTCTCCTGAACACTTAATATATTCCTAGCAGATTGACTGCATGTTATTAATAACTATATAGTCTGTCAATCAACACATCTTCTGAGAGAAAGTTTCCAAGTCAGTCATGTTAAAAACCCAATTAAAAAAAAACGATTTAAAAGACATTCTTTCTCAACAGTACTTTTAATTATTTGACACCTAATTATTTACTCCTTCATTTTTACTCTGCCTCCTTCTCCAAGACTCAAGGAAGCTAATTAGCCAAGATGAAGCTGCATGCGCATTCACGGATACGTGCAGACAAGTTTCTATACACGCATGTAGATGTAGGGTTTAGTATACAGTATAAATAGTGGAAGGGGCTTCCCTGGTAGCTCAGTGGTAAAGAGTCCGCCTGCAATGCAGGAGATAGGGATTTGACTCCTGGGTCAAGAAGATCCCCTGGAGGAGGAAATAGCAACCCACTCCAGCATTCTGGCTTGGAAAATTTCATGGGCAGAGAAGACTGGCAGGCTACAGTCCCTGGGATCACAAAAGAGTCGGACGTGGCTTAGCGACTAAACAACAACAACAAAATAGAGTATATAGTACACATTTAGTAGTAATGGTATAGTATTAGTAAACGAAATACAATCACATCCATTTTATTCATCCAAGAAGGGAAGGCATGGGCTAAAGGAAGCTGCTAGCATCCTTCTCCCAGATTAGAAATATAAGTGGGAGTTTGCTGGTTCCTTGCTTGAGAAGTTCACTGTGTCATTATCTTCCACCTTGACCCTGCTACTGAATTCTCTGCTCTGGGTCTCAGCCATATACTGCTCACCCCCACACCCATGCCAGGCTCATCTTCATGATAAGCAGACATAATCATGCTACCTCCATGCCCTCAGATGGCCATCTACAGCCTAGAATGGTTGCTTTTAATTAATTGCTTAAATACCTTTTTTTTTTTTTAACCAGTGGGAATTTTCTCCCTAAAATGGAATTTATATTGGTGCTCAGTATACAGACAGATACAAGAAGAATTGCTCTAATTAAAATAAGAGTGAGGGGTTGCAGCCCCCTTGGGCTTCCATGGTTTTCAGATCTACCGCATCCACTGTCCTACACATAATTGCCTTAGTGCTAAGCTCTAGTGGATATTAGACCATTTTTCTTTTCGTTTTTTTTTTCCCCTCCTCAATTCCTTTGTGAAGCTTCAGTGAGCACCTATTGGTATTGTTTCAGGTTTAGAGCATTGAATGAACAAAGCTTCAATGTGCTAGAATATAATGTGGAAGTCAGACAACAAATATATGACATATCACATGATGGTTAATGTTATGAAGAGAAATAGAGGGGAATAAGAGGGGGAGAGACTGGTGGCAGTGGTCTGCTTCATCCAATGAGGTCAGGGAAGGCCTCCATGAGTAGACGACATGGCTCAGACACCTGCAGGAAGCGAGGCAGTGAGCTCTGCAGTAGCTGGGGGCATTACATGTCCAGCAAGGGCCAGGGGGCTGTGGCTGAAGAGTGCCTGGTGTGTTAGCAGCGAGGCAAGGAGACTGGCGTGGCTGCACTGGGAGGAGCCAGGGAGACAGCGAGATGAGGTCAGGGCATCAGGGTGAGATGCTGCTGTGACAGGTGTGTAGAGCCCTGCCGGACACTGTAAGACTCTGACTTTTCCTCTGAGATGGGGACTCTGGAAGGTTTTGAGCAGAAGAACGATGAGAACAGATGGGAGGGGAGCAAAGAGAAAGCAGGAAGTCCACGTAGGATGCTACTGCAAGAATCCAGGTGAGAAATGACCAGGTGAGGGTGTGAGGGTGATGGGAAGTGGCTCGATTCTTTATTTGCTCGTAAAGGTGAAGCTGACAGTACTTGCTGATGGACTGGATGTGCGATATGGCACATGAAAGGAAAAGAAGAGGCAATAAATCTCTCAGGAAATTAGCCTGAGCAAAGCAAGGAATGGAGTTGAGTTACCATGGGAAGAACAGGTTGGTGATGGGGAGGGAGAAAACCTGGGAACGGGCTTGAGTGTGTTGGGTTTGAAAAGCACTATTACCCATTTGGGTAGATGTGTGCATTAGGAGTTCAGGACAGAGCTCCAAGCTGCAGATAAAAATCTGGGAGCCATCTACATTTAAATCCCTTTCACCTGCTTATTTAACTTATATGCAGAGTACATCATGAGAAATACTGGGCTGGAAGAAGCACAAGCTGGAATCAAGATTGCCGGGAGAAATATCAATAACCTCAGATATGCAGATGAGAAGGAAATGGCAACCCACTGCAGTGTTCTTGCTTGGAGAATCCCAGGGATGGGGGAGCCTGGTGGCTGCCGTCTATGGGGTCACACAGAGTCGGACACGACTGAAGCGACTTAGCAGCATGCAGATGACACCACCCTTATGGCAGAAAGTGAAGAGGAACTCAAAAGCCTCTCGATGAAAGTGAAAGAAGAGAGTGAAAAAGTTGGCTTAAAGCTCAACATTCAGAAAACGAAGATCATGGCATCTGGTCCCATCACTTCATGGGAAATAGATGGGGAAACAGTGGAAACAGTGTCAGACTTTATTTTTCTGGGCTCCAAAATCACTGCAGATGGTGACTGCAGCCATGAAATTAAAAGACGCTTACTCCTTGGAAGGAAAGTTGTGACCAACCTAGATAGCATATTCAAAAGCAGAGACAAAACTTTGCCAACAAAGGTCTGTCTAGTCAAGGCTATGGTTTTTCCAGTGGTCATGTACGGATGTGAGAGTTGGACTGTGAAGAAAGCTGAGCACCGAAGAATTGATGCTTTTGAACTGTGGTGTTGGAGAAGACTCTTGAGAGTCCCTTGGACTGCAAGGAGATACAACCAGTCCATTCTGAAGGAGATCAGCCCTGGGATTTCTTTGGAAGGAATGATGCTAAAGCTGAAACTCCAATACTTTGGCCACCTCATGAGAAGAGTTGACTCATTGGAAAAGAGTCTGATGCTGGGAGGGATTGAGGGCAGGAGGAGAAGGGGACGACAGAGGATGAGATGGCTGGATGGCATCACTGACTCAATGGATGTGAGTCTGAGTGAACTCCGGGAGTTGGTGATGGACAGGGAGGCCTGGCGTGCTGCAATTCATGGGGTCTCAAAGAGTCAGACACGACTGAGCGACTGACCTGACCTGAACTGAACTGAAACCCTAAGAGTGGATAAAATGTCCAAGGAAGCAGAGAGTAGAATGAGAAAGGTCCCTGGACTGGACCCTGGGGCCTCCCAGCATTTAGAGGTTTGAGATTCAGTGCAAGGAATAAAAGAGGCAGAAGAAGCAGTAGGTGGTGAGGTGAGAAAGACCAGGAGAGTCCGGAGGCCCTAAGAACACATGAAGGAAAAACTCAAGAAGGAGGGTCATCATCTGAGTCAAATGGTCAAATCATGCGAGGACCTTGCAATGACCACTGGTTTTAGCAACACGGAGATCCCTGGGGACCTTGACAGGGGCGATGCTGGATGGGAGGAGGGGAGAAACTCCTGAGTGGATTCCTCAAGGGCAGACAGCACCTCTCAGTCATTTCTGCCCCCCCCCCCCCCCGCCCCGTGCCCCTCTCCCACTCAGCACAGTGCCTGGCATGCAGAGGGCAAAAGGATCTAGTGATGGACAAGCCACTTCCTTCATGAAGTCACTAATCTTTTGTATGTCCCTGCTCATGACCCTTAATTTTCACAGAAAAGACCTTGTCCTTTCACATGTGTGTGTATCTGGACCAGGTGAAGGGGTTAGAAGTAGCTGAGAAAGAAAATCAAACAGAAAAATCTCTCTCCTTTGCAAAGGCTCAGTTAGGGCTGCTCTTGTTTACCCAAGACTCCATATTATGCCTACATAATTAGGTCAGTAAAAGGAAGCCAGTGTCTTTGCTCACTTATGTCTAAGAAAATGTTTAATTTTAATAGTAACAGTGATGCTGATCAGAATAAAATAGACTTTGTACGTTTTAGAAGGAGCTATCACATGCATCACCTAAAATTTTCCTCTTTACCAATTATCTCACAACATTTGCAAGTGCTTCTGGTTTGGGCAGTCCTTTAAGCAGCAGGACAAACTGTCTTAGAAAGAGGCCTGCAAGCTGTGGCCAACACCTGTTTTTGTAAATAAGGTTTTATTAGAACGCAGCCATGCCCATGTGTTAGCATATTGTCTCTGGCCGTTTTGGGGCTACACAGCAGAGTTGAGTAGTTGCATCAGAGAATATGCAAAGATGAAAATCTTTACTATCTAGCCCTTTACAGAAAAAGTTGACCAATCTCTGTCTTAAACAAGCTAAACCAGAGGTTCCCAAAACAAAGTGCTCAAGACCACCCATCCCATTGGGATTTGGGAAGAAAATATCTGAACATCTCTCTTTCTCTTTTCAATTTTACAAAAAGAAACATTGTGATCCAGCAATCCCACTGCTGGGCATACACACTGAGGAAACCAGAAGGGAAAGAGACACATGTACCCCGATGTTCATCGCAGCACTGTTTATAATAGCCAGGACATGGAAGCAACCTAGATGTCCATCAGCAGATGAATGGATAAGAAAGCTGTGGTACATATACACAATGGAGTATTACTCAGCCATTAAAAAGAATACATTTGAATCAGTTCTAATGAGGTGGATGAAACTGGAGCCTATTATACAGAGTGAAGTAAGCCAGAAGGAAAAACACCAATATAGTATACTAACGCATATATATGGAATTTAGAAAGAAAAAAAAAAAAGAAAATATCTGAACATCTCTCTTTCTCTTTTCAATTTTACAAAAAGAAACATTGAAGTTTCTTAATGGTTAGTACATAGATTGAGAGCATATCATGGATATAATTTATAAATAAAGATGAAAATGCTAATAATGTACAGTCAAAAACCATTTACTATTAGGGACAGACAATGAACTTATCTGAAGATCAAGCAGGGGATACAAGAGAGGGCTTGACATATAGTAAGCCAAAGGGGCTTTCTTTCCTGGTGGCTCAGACAGTAAAGAATCTACCTGTAATGTAGGAGAACTGGGTTTGATCCCTGGGTAGGGAAGATCCCCTGGAGAAGGGAATGGCAATCCACTCCAGTATTTTTGCCTGAAGAATTCCATGGACAGAGCAGCCTGACGGGCTACAGTCCGTGGGGTCACAAAGAGTCGGACATGACTGAACAACTAACACACACACATACACACACACACAGACACACACAACTAACAGACATACACATAAGCACTCAAAATGATTTGGAGTTAACATTCATTACATGTCCAGCCTGTTTTAAGTGCAGTGCTAAGAGCTTCATATGCATTATCTCACTTAATTCATACAACCCTCTGATGAATTCAGTATTATTACACTATCCCATTTTACAGATACAGAAACGGAGGCTTAGAGAGATTAAGGGTCTCCCCCATGGGCAAACAATGAGGAAACAGTAGCTTTGGGAGTTGAATCAGGATCTCTGACACCAAAGGCTAAGGTCTGAGTTTGTGGATTGCCATGCAGTTCAATGGTGCCATCTTGTATAAATATATTTAGGTACAGACTGATCATTAACCAAGGGAACATGCAAAGGAAAAACAGTGATTTTGCTTTTCAAGCTTCATTACCATGGTTCTAAAAATGCATCTATGGAACCAAAGAGAAGGGGGGATGGATGACCAGAACTTCCCTGTATTGTTGACTGTATCCTATACTTAAACATGCCTGAGTGTGGAGCTACCATAATAGGAATGTGGCCACAGGGGAGGTGATCAGAGCCTGAAATCAGACATGGGTCTTCTCACAGGGGTCTCATGGTACATAAAAACTATTTATCCTCAAGACTGAAGAAGCACTATGGTGCGGTGTCTAGAACACTAGTGAAGTAACCAGGCAGAACTAGATGTTGCTTGATACGGACCCGCAGTGTTGCTTGGTGAGGGCCTTTAATCTCTCTAAGCATCAGGTTTCCCGTTTGCTGACTGAGAATAGCAATGCATGCTGCACAGTGAAAGCCTGCCCGCGGGCGCACTTAACGAATGGTGGTCATGCTGCTTCGTCATGGCTACGCTCCGCTTTGTTTCTGTTTCCAGCAATTTGTATTGTCCTAATATTTTTGTAACAATGCAGTTAAAAATAAATAGGACTAATAGAAAATCTGAATACACTTATATCTATGAAAGAAATTGAATTAATACTTAACAACTTTCTAAATCAGAAAGCTCCAGACCCAGATGGGGTCACTGGTAAATTCTACCAAACATTTAAGGAAGAAATTATACCAGTTCTCTACAATCTTTTCCAGACGACAGAAGCAGAAGGAGTACTTTCTAATTCATTCTACGAGGCTGCTGCTGCCGCTGCTGCTAAGTCGCTTCAGTCGTGTCCAACTCTGTGCGACCCCGTAGATGGCAGCCCACCAGGCTCCCCATCCCTGGGATTCTCTAGGCAAGAACACTGGAGTGGGTTGCCATTTCCTTCTCCAATGCATGAATGTGAAAAGTGAAAGTGAAGTTGCTCAGTTGTGTCCGACTCCTAGTGACCCCATGGACTACAGCCCACCACGCTCCTCCATCTTGGATTTTCCAGGCAAGAGTACTGGAGTGGGTTGTCATTGCCTTCTCCAAAATTGAATCTAGTAATGTATAAAAAGAATTATACAGCACAACTAAATGGAATTTGTCCAAGGTATGCAAGGTTGATCAAACTTTCAAAAACCAATGGATAGATGTAATCTATCACATCAAGAGGCTGAAGAAGAAAAGTCACATGATAGTATCAATACATGTGAAAAAATCTGACAAAATCCAATAGCAATTCAGGATTAAAATTTCTCAGCAAACTAGAAATAGAGGGGAACGTTCTTAACTTGATAAAGAACACCTACAAAAACTCTATAACTAATGTCACACTTAATGATGAGAAACTTGACACTTTTCTGTTAAGATTTGGAACAAGATGAGGACATCCTCTCTCATCATACCAGAAGTTCTAGTTAATGTATTAATGTTAATAAGAAAAGGAAATAAAAAGTATATAGATTGGGAATAAAGAAATGAAATTGTCTTTGTTTGCAGATGACACAATTGACTATGTAGAAAATCCAAAAGAATTCACACCAAAAAACTTCTGAATGACTTCCCTGGTGGTCCAGTGGTTAAGAATCCACCTGTCCACGCAGGGCACGTGGGTTTGATCCCTGGTCCAGGAAGATTCCACAACCTATGGGGAACTAAGTCCATGTGCAATTAGTGAAGCCCATGGGCCCTAGAGCCTGTGCTCTGCCAGAAAAGAAGCCACCACAATGAGAAGCCTGTGCACTGCAACTGGAGAGGAGCCCCTGCTCACTGCACCTACAGAAAGCCTGCACACAGCAACAAAAACTCAGTGTGGCCAAAAACAATAAACAAATATTAAAACAAAAACTCCTGAAACTAACAATCAATTACATCAAGATTTCAAAACACAAGGCTAATATACAAAAGTCAATCATTTTCCTATATGCCGAATGAATGAACAAGTGAAATTTGAAATTAAAAACACATTGCTATTTACAACCACACATCTGAAAAATGAAATACATAGGCATAAATCTAACAAAATATGTACAAGATCTATATGAGGGGGCTTCCCTGGTGGTCTAGTGGTTAAGAATTTGCCTTCCAATGCAAGGGACACCAGTTCGATCCCTGGTATGGGAAGATTCCACATGCCACAGGGCGACTAAGTCCATGTGCCATAACTACTGAGCCCACGTTCTAGATCCCAAGCTCCACGGTAAGAGAAGCCACTGCAATGAGAAGCCCATCACAACAAGGACTGGCTCCCGCTCTCCACAACTAGAGAAAGCCTGCACAGCAATGAAGACCCAGCACAGCCAGAAAATAATCTTTTGTAAAAGATCTTCATGAGGAAAACTACAAAATTCTGATAAAAAATATTAAAGAAGAACTAAATAAATGGAGAGCTATTCTATATTCATGGACTGGAAGACTTAGTATGGTCGAGATGTCAATTCTTCCCAACTTGATATACAGATTCAACAAAATCCCAATCAAAATACCAGCAAGTTATTTTGCAGACATGCATAAACTGATTCTAAAGTGGAGAGGCAAAAGTCCCAGGATAGCCTGCTGCTGCTGCTGCTGCTAAGTCACTTCAGTCGTGTCCGACTCTGTGCAACCCCATAGACGGCAGCCCACCAGGCTCCCCCGTCCCTGGGATTCTCCAGGCAAGAACACTGGAGTGGGTTGCCATTTCCTTCTCCAATGCATGAAAGTGAAAAGTAAAAGTGAAGTTGCTCAGTCGTGTCCGATTCTCAGCGACCCCATGGACTGCAGCGCATCAGGCTCCTCTGTCCATGGGATTCTCCAGGTGAGAGTACTGGAATGGGTTGCCATTGCCTTCTCCCAGGATAGCCTACTAGATACTAAAGGAGAGTAACAAAGTTGGAGGACTGACATGACCTGACTACAAGACTTAACTTAAAGCCACAGTAATTGAGACAGTGTGGTATTGCTATAAAAGAGACAAACAGATCAACAGAATAAAACAGAGAGCTGAGAAACAGGCCTACATAAACACTGGTCTTTGACAAAAGAGAAAAGGAACACAATGGAGCAAAGATAGTCCTTTCTCAAATGGTGCTGGAACAACTGGACATACACATGCAGAAAATGAATCTAGATACAGCTTTTACACCCTTCACAAAAGCTAGCTCAAAATGGATACAGACATACTTGTAAAATGCAAAATCACAAAACTCCTAGATGATAATAGGAGAAAATCTAGGTGAACTTGGGGATGACAATGACTCTTTAGATACAACTACAAGCACACAATCTGTGAAAGGAAAAATTGATAAGGTGGACTTCATTTAAATGGAACACCACTGTTTTGTGAAATACAATGTCAATCAAGGAGAAAGACGAGATATAAACTGGGAGAAAATAATTGCAAAAGACACATCTGATAAAGGACTGCTATCCAAAACAGACAAAGAGTTCTAAAAATTCAAAAATAGGAAAATAACCAATCCAATTAAAAAATTGTCCAAACACTTGGACAGACATCTCAAAAAGAAAATACACAGATGAAAAGTCAACATATGAAAAGATGTGCAACACCATACGTCATTAGAGAACTGTAAATAAGTTGCAAGATACTATCACACATTTATTACCATGGCCTATATTCAGGACAGCGATAACGTCAAATTCGAGTGAAGACGTGGAGCAGCAGGAACTCTCATTCATTGCTAATGGGAACACAAAAGAGCACAGCCATTCTGGAAGACAGTTTGGAGGCTTCTTACAAAACTATGTATATTCTTATCATACAATTTAGCAGTTGTGTTCTCTGCTATTTACTCAAATGAATTAAAACATATGTCCACAGAAAAACCCGCACAGGGAGGTTTATAGCAGCCTTATTTATGGTTGCCAAAATTTGGAAGCAACCAAGATATCCTTCCGTAGGTGAATGGTTTAATAAATTGATTCATGCAGAAAATGGATTGTTATTCAGTGCTAAAATGAAATGAGCTATCGAGCTATGAAAAGAAATGGAAAGAAAGTGAAAGTGTTAAGTCACTCAGCCGTGTCTGACTCTTTGCAATCCCTGCCAGACTTCTCTGTCCGTGGGGTTCTCCAGGCAAGAATACTGGAGTGGGTTGCCATTTCCTTCTATGCTTATTATTTCCTTCTATGCTTAATGCTTATTACTAAGTGAAGGAATCCAATTTGGGAAGGCTAAATACTGTAAGATTCTTACCACATGACATTCTGGAAAAAGCAAACAACCAAGGAGAGAGTAAGAAGATCAGTAGTTTCTAGGGGTTGGGGGAAAGAGGGATGAATAGGTAAGGCAGGAAGAATTTACAGGACAGTGAATTCATTCTCTTTGATATTATAAGAGTGGAAAGATGTCATTAAACACGTGTCAAAACCCACAGAATGCACAATGCCACGAGTGGACCCTGATGTAAATGGACACTGGGTGACGACGATGTGTCAGTGTTGCTGCTGCTAAGTCGCTTCAGTCGTGTCCGACTCTGTGCGACCCCATAGACAGCAGCCCACCAGGCTCCCCCGTCCCTGGGATTCTCCAGGCAAGAACACTGGAGTGGGTTGCCATTTCCTTCTCCAGTACATGAAAGTGAGAAGTGAAAGTGAAGTCGCTCAGTCGTGTAAGACTCTAGCGACCCCATGGACTGCAGCCCACCAGGCTCCTCCGTCCATGGGATTTTCCAGCCAAGAGTGCTGGAGTGGGTGCCATTGCCTTCTCCGTGTGTCAGTGTAGGGTCATCTATTGTGACAAAGGCATCAGTGGCGGAAGACGCTGATGAGAGCGAAAGAGGGTGTGCACGTGTGGAGGCGGCAGGGGCGGAGCACACGAGAACTTAATTTTCTCCTCAATGTTGTTGTGAACCTAAAAGTACCCTAAAAATGAAGTTTGTTAATTTTAAAAAGGAAAAATTGAACAAACAAACAAATCTCTATACTCATTAGGGTACCAAAACCAGAATATACCAAATGTTGGCAAGGGTGTAGAAAAACTGGAAACCCCTGTGCATTGCTGGTGTAAATATAAAGCGGCATAGCCATTGTGGAAAATGGTAAAGCAGTTCCTCAAAAGGTAAAAATAGAATTACCATCTGATCTGGCAGTTCTACTTCTGTGTTTATAACCCAAAGACTCAAAAGCAGGGACTTGAACAGGTAACTGTAGACCCACGGTCACAGGTGCGTTATTCACAACAGCCAAAAGGTGAAAAGCAACCTGAATGCTCATCAACAGATGACTGGATAAATAATATTCAGTATGCACATACAATAAAGTATTATCCAGCCTTAAAAAAAGAAGAAAATCCTGACACAAGACTAGGTGGATGAACCTTGAGAACATCGTGGTGACTTCACTGTGCTTCAGTATAAGTCAGTCACCAAGGAACAGATAACATACGATTCCACTTACAGGAAGTACCAGACTCATCATATTAGAGATAGAAAGCAGAACAGCGGTTGCAGGGGGCTGGAGAAAGGGCAGAAGGGGGAGTAATTGTTCAGCGGATGTAGAGTTTCCATTTGGAAGGTGAAAAGAGTTCTAAACGTGGGTGACTGAGGCTGCACAACGATGTGAATGTACTTAAAATCACAGAGCTGAGCACTTAAGAATGGTTAAAATGATGAAATTTATCTTAGGCATATTTTACCCCCATTTATAAAAATTTTTAAAATAAATGAGACTCAGTATCTCATTCTAAGGTATAAAGGAATGCTTATGTCTTATATCCTAGCCAAACCAATCTATATAGTTCTTTGAAATAAAAAAAAAAAAAACTTTAAACGTATATGAATAAAATCAAAGAGTTCTTTACCTCTTGGCCCCTGACTCGAAAAGTGACAGAACAGAAGCTTACGGCCTCATATCTGAAGCAGTGGCTAATAGGTTGACTGTGTGTGTGCTAGTCGCTCAGTTGTGTCTGACTGTTTGTGACCCCATGAACTACAGCCTGCCAGGCCTCTCTGTCCATGGAATTCTCCAGGCAAGAATACTGGAGTGGATTCCTATTCCCTTTTCCAGAGGATCTTCCCAACCCAGGGATTGAACCCTGGTCTCCTGCATCACAGGCAGTCTCTTTACCACTTGAGCTACAGGGAAGTCCTAATAGGTTGGCTGGGTCCAGTTAAATGGTCAGTTTCCATACTGCATCAGGAGAAGCTGGCTTGGTACCATTTGACTCCTGGTGCCAGAAGGAGCCAATCAATGTTGGATTTTCCACAGAAAGCCTATTCACCTTGAGTACTGCCTACACCACTTAATTTTCATGTTTGGACCATTTGAAAAATGACTAATTAATTAACCAAGGTTTGGGGCACAACTGGCCATGCTCATTGCCAAATGTTTAGTTCTGATGGAACTGCAAACCTTAGCAGTCCTTGGAAAAAGTGCTTTGGCTTAGAAAACAGCAACAAGGCAACAGAGAGTCCTTCCCTTTTCAGAATTCTTCTCCTTTTTCAAAATTCTTCCTGATGTGATTTCACAAAATCTCCAGAAACAACTGCCAATGAGGTAGTATTCAGAACAATCATGATGATGATAATAATGTAGTCACCAGGTGTGAGTGTCTTTTCTGTGCCAGGAACTAACGGGTATACTCGACATGTGTAGAAGATTTAATTGTCCCAACCATCTTTCCCAGCAAACAGTATCTGCTGCTGCTGCTGCTAAGTCGCTTCAGTCGTGTCCGCCTCTGTGCGACCCCACAGACGGCAGCCCACCAGGCTCCCCCGTCCCTGGGACTCTCCAGGCAAGAACACTGGAGTGGGTTGCCATTTCCTTCTCCAATGCATGAAAGTGAAAAGTGAAAGAAGTCGCTCAGTTGTGTCCGACTCTTAGCGACCCCATGGACTGCAGCCTACCAGGCTCCTCCACCCATGGGATTTTCCAGGCAAGAGTACTGGAGTGGGGTGCCATTGCCTTCTCCGAAACAGTATCTATCTACCTTTTAAAGATGAGGAAGCCAAACCTCATGGAAATTAGGTGCCCAAGATAAGGTGGCAAAAGCTAGGATCTGAACCCAAATCTTCCTAACAGCAAACCATATTCTTTCTTCTATATCACAAAGTTAATAATGCTCTCACGTCTTGGATGAGTTCGTTACTGCCATCTTGCCAAGCTTCATTCTTGTAGTTGGCTAAGTTAATAATAGCTTCAGTGTCTAGGCTGGCAGTTGTAGCTCAGAGTGAGGAGCTCTGGGTAACAGAGAGGACACAGGATTCTGGGGTCCTGCTTGCCCTGAATGCCTCCTCCACCCCTCTATACCATCTACAGAGCCTGGCAAGAATAATTGCATTTATTTGTCAAGCAACTGGTACACCAGGCACTACAGAGGAGGCTTCACATGCTTTCTCTCTAATCCTTGTAGCAATTCCATAAGCAGGTATCTTATCTTCATTTCACAGATGAGGCTGGGAAAAGTAAATGACATGCCAAAGCAAAACAGCTAATCAGGGGCGAACCTTGCCCTTCACATAGTAATGCCTCATGGCAGGAATCCAGGGCCAGTCTGCACGACAGAGAAAAGCAGAGGGTAGCGAGGTTATCGACTAGTTTACTATCCATGAGGCAGGCAATCTGGGAAAACTAAACACTGGACCATGCGGTGGGACAATGAGAAGAGAGAGACCCTTATCATCTCAAATTTTCAAAAGAAATCACCTAAGGTCATAGAATTATGCAAACACACAGCATGGGTTATGGTTCCTGGAATAAACGACTTTGAATCTATACTTGAATGCACCGAGATTATTGATTCATTTGCATCCAATGTATATTATTAAGCACGTAGGTCTAATTCATTGCATTTGAAACAGCTCCATGGAGTCTGATTCTCCAGCTATTGGCTTTGGCAAAAGATTCTCTTCAGATCATGTAGTTACATGGCAGGTGATGTTACAAGAAGGATTTTGTTAACCATACTCTCACAAGAGAGGGGCGTATTCATATGAAATCTTTAAATATGCTTTTTAGCTCCACTGCCCCTGTCCCTTCCCACCCTCCCCTCCCCTTCCTGTTCTGGATGTTAAACTTTTACACACACAGCTCTAATGATCCGCTAATGCATTTGGGTTAATACACCCAGGCTCCTGAACTCCAGGGCAATGACCTGAACCCCATCTATTAATTTGACCATGAGAGGGGTTCAAGATAGAGCAGTTGCAATAATTCTTTCCACTGGGGATAAAGGGAAGTACAAGACTAAGAATAGCTGCATACATAAATAAAACACAACCTCTTCCTATCTGTCAGGAAGACCAGGCCGCCATGTGAGCCTGCTCCTTGCTCACGTGGTTGCCATGACTCCTGCCAGGTCCATGGATGGGTCCTTAATAATTAATCCTGGGCCTACTCAGCCAGAAAGTGCTTCCTAAATAACCTTCTGTCAATAGTGGTTTGAATGAAGACCAGGTTCTAAGTGCAAGAGTTTCCAGTTGATTGCCTTTGGCCACCCCTCCCCTCGCTGTGCCTGCCTCCTCAGCAGGGCTCTGGTGAGACTATACAAGCGAGGGATTCCACCTCGTTGGCTATGGGCTAAGTGGTGTACCCTCTCCCCCACTGGCCCAGAGGTAAATAATCCACCTGCCAATACAGGAGATGAGGGTTCTTTCCCTGGGTCAGGCAGATCCTCTGGAGAAGGAAGTGGCAACCCGCACCAGTATTCTTGCCTGGAAAATCCCATGGACAGAGGAGCCTGGTGGGCTACAGTCCATGGGATGGCAAAGAGTCAGGCATGACTTATCGACTAAAACACCACAACCCCAAATTCAGGTGAAATCAAAGTTCTAATCCCCATGATCTCAGACTGTGACTTTATTTAGAGATATGGTTTTAAAGAGGTAAAATGAGGTCATATGAGTGGGCTCTAACCCAGTGGGGCAGGTGTCCTTTTAAGAAGAGGAGATTAAGGGACTTCCCCAGTGGCCCGGTGGTTAAGACTGTTCTTCCACCGCAGAGGATGTGGGTTCGACCCTTGGTCAGTGAACTAAGTCCCACATGCTGCACGGTATGGCCAAAAGAAAAAACGGAGAGAACAGGAGCCTGGAACACAGACTCATAGGAAGAAAGACCCTGTGAGGACACTGAGGGGAGACAGCCACCTACAGCCAAGGAGAGAAGCCCCCGAAGGAACGCACCCTGCCGACACCATGATCTGGACTTCCAACCTCCAGAACTGCAGTAAAATACAACTCTCCTGTTTGCGTGACTCAGTTTATTATAGCAGCTCTAGCAAATAATAAATAATTCTACTCATCTGCAGAGAACAGCGTTTCAGTGTAGACTCGGGGTGCTGCTGCTGCTGCTAAGTTGCTTCAGTCGTGTCCGACTCTGTGCAACCCCACGGACAGCAGCCCACCAGGCTCCCCCGTCCCTGGGATTCTCAAGGCAAGAATACTGGAGTGGGTTGCCATTTCCTTCTCCAAGGCATGAAAGTGAAAAGTGAAGGTGAAGTCGCTTAGTCGTGTCCGACTCCCTGTGACCCCATGGACTGTAGCCCACCAGGCTCCTCCATCCATGGGATTTTCCAGGCAAGAGTACTGGAGTGGGGTGCCAGTGCCTTCTCTGACTGGGGGTGGGGACGGAAAGTAACCGTTATTAAGCACTGATAGATACAGAACACTGATCCATGAGGTCTCATTTAATCCACCCAATGGCTGGAGGTGCTCATACTTCTGTAGCAGTTGCAAAGTTTTCAATCAATTACACGTACATGGCGAATTTCACTTGTGGGATGACCAGGAAACAATGACCTGGAGACTAAGAACTGAAAAGAGAAGCAATGAGCCCGGGTCCAGGAATCTCAGAATCTAGTCAAAGGTGCGCAACTTCTCCCCAGGAAAAGACATCTCTGTCCATGAATGCAGGATGCTGAATTCCACTTCCAGGGTCAATAAACTCTTTAAACTCATGTACAGACCTGGCAGGGAATTAAGAGCCTCAGTTTATAAGCCACTAGATTGGAGGGTTTCAATGCAGTCCTGGTAGAGAAGAGATGACAAGAAGAAAGAAGGGAAAACAGAGGTGGGGGAAAGGGAGGGAGAGGAGATGGGGATGGAGAGAGGAAGACAAAGGAGGAAAGAAAAGAGGTTGAGGAGTGAGGAGAGGAGAATGAGGGGAAGAAAGAAGGCAAAAGAGAAGAGAAGAAGCAGAATAGCAGACAGGGAGTGAAGGTGGAAAGGAACAGGAGAGAGGAGGGGAGAAGGAGGAGGAGAGAAGGGAGAAAGGCCTTGAAGGAGGGGCGGGGAGAAGGGAGGAGGGGCCGCCTGGGGCTGAGCTCTGTCTGTGTCTGATCCAGGCTGGTTTAACACAGGGCGGCTGGCGGATCCAAGTCCTAACCTTAGAAGTGTGGTCAATACTTGGAGGCTCAGATATGAGGACATTTAGCACATGTATTTCCTACAAACATGCAAAATAAATATTTAAACCTCTTATTGACATTTTGAGGCAGGATATCCTAAAGAACTCCTAGGGCTCAGGGAAATTATTAGTGTGAAATCCACAGGCATTAAAACAGATATAACTGCCCTAGTTCCTTACATGGGATTCCTTTTTCGTTGTTGAATTTTAGGGAATGTAAAAATACTTGTCCAGGTATTTGCATAATTCCTCTTGACCTTGATAATCCTGCTACTTTCTCAAACTTACTTCCTACAAGGGGATGGAAGAGGAAGGAGGGAACACATGAGGTAAATCCCAATGGGCTATCAGTTTCACTTATCACCAAGTCATTGAAAACATGGCTTCGCACGAATGTAAACATGGATATTTATGTGGAATGCAAAACTTTATGTATTCATAATTGGTTATCTCGGGCAAGTTACTTTAACTCTCTTAGTCTCAATTTCCACATCCAAAAATATCTATTAAGAGCAGCTGGGAACTGATATAACATATGTAAACCCTTGGATTTAGGAGGTTCTTGACAAATACTAGGTCCTTTCCCTTCTTCCATTGACAGTCCTCCTCTGAGTTCCCACAGTTTTCCCCTTCTCCTTCATCTCACAAATATTTTTTCACAGTTGTATGCATGCTCAGTTGCTCAGTCATGTCTGACTCTTTGCAACCCCTTGGACTGTAGCCCGCCAGGCTCCTCTGTCCATGGGATTCTTCCAGCAAGAATACTGGCATGGGTTGCCATTTCCTTCTCCAGGGGATCTTCCTGACCCAGGGATTGAACCCTTATCTCCTGTGTCTCCTGCATTGGCAGGCAGATTCTTTACCAGTGAGTCATCAGGGAAGACCCCTTTTTCACAGTTACATGTCTGTGTTTCTAAGTTTTAGGAAGTAGGGTGTGTGTTTCTTCAGAGTAGGGACCGGGAAGCCTGGGTGTGCTGCAGTCCACGTGGTCGCAGAGTCGGGCACGACTGAGTGACTGAACAAAACACGAAGGGACCATAACCTCCTCCTTTCTGGTTTCCAGGCTGTGGTACCACGAGGGGAAGACGGAGGGTAAGATAAAACAGAAGCAGGCAGGGGAGCAGAAAGAGAGTGAAGACAGGAAAAAAGAGAGGAGGGGAGGATGCAGGAGGAGAGGGGGCGTCAGAGGAGCGGGCAGGGAGCCGGCAAGTGCGGCCGTCCAGGGCTGAGCTGGGAGCAGGCGCTCCTGAAGCAGCGGCAGGTGAACCCATCAAACATCTCTTTTCCAAATGGTCCTGTGATGCCCGTGACAGCTTTTGTAATAGGAATTAGCTCTCTTCTCCCTCCTCGATTGAGAGCCCCTTTAAGTCCAAACTTTCGGTCTTACCCACCTTTTCATACCCTGGGTACATAGTGCCTGTAGAAGAAGTGGTAGGGTCTCAACAAATATTTGTGAAATGGATTTTACTTTGATTTGAGATGGAACCAAAGCTAATGTTGACCAGTTTCACAGTTGGCATGAATAACAGAAGAAAGAGGCCTAAGAGTGTAACATCGGAAATTGCTCAGAATTGCTCCAGCTTGGCCGGGTCCAGACTTGTGTGGGCAGATGCTCCTGGTCTTGGTGTCTGATCACAGAGCGTGGTGGGATGTCCAGACCACTGGTGCTCAGAGGAAAGGCCACAGTAGGTAGTCAGTCACTTACTATGATGGAGGCCAGGTTCCCCACACCTTGCAGGTTTTAGAGATGATTTCTACTCTACTCCCTGGTGGTTCAGCTGGTAAATAATCTGCCTGCAGTGCAGGATACCTGGGTTTGATCCCTGCTTCAGGAAGATCCCCTGGAGAAGGGAATGGCATCCTGTTCTAGTCCTCTTGCCTAGAGAATCCCATGGACAGAGGAGCCTGGAGAGCTACAGTCCATGGGGTTGCAAAGAGACTCAACTGAATGACGAACAGTTGCACTTTCTAATTCACTGAAATGGGGCCCCCTCTGGGCAGTCTTCTGGAGTCTTCAGTCCTGGCAACATTGGTCTCTCCCTTCTCTGTGCTCCTGCTATAGCTGGAGACAAAAAGTCTCATAGCTTTATCCCCATCACAGGATGTTCACTGTCTGTGTGTTTATCTTACTTGGTAGATGCCACCAGAGCTTTTAAAAAGATGATCAGGTTTTCCTGCAAAACAGGCACAAGCTCCCACTTCTGGGAGCCGGCCTCTTGCCAGCTACCAGTTACACTGCCCTAGGCACTGACTTTACCTTGGTTTGGGGTCTCAGCTCAGCCTCCTCATACGTAAAATGGGCTAAGAATCCCTGCTTCCACGAGATTACATGTATAAAGTGCTGGGCATCAGGCTTTGTGCATAGTAGGTGCCCCATAAACGCAACCTACCTTCTCTTTCCTCTCCTTGCCCTCTTTGGAAGTCTGACTTTTCTGTAAGACTCTCAAGGACCTCAAACAGAGCCTGATAAAGGGTAGATGCTCAGGATTTATTTTTATAACAAATGAGTGTCAGACTCTCTAGACTACTCTCCCCCACGCCTCCCCACCAAGCATACAGAAGACCCTCAGACAGACTGTACAGACTGTCCCTGCAAACACAGATATAGTCTGTGTTAGAATAAACGTGGAAGGAATCAGAAAAGTGTAAATAATTCACATAGGTGGTACAATTCAAGGAGCATGATTTTTTTCATGTTGCAAAGCAGGTTTAATTATAATTATGGTTTAAAAAAAGATTTTCAGTACAGAGTCTGCATCTGAGTATCTCAGGCATTAAAAACAAAAAAACACGTTTTGGAGAAGAATCCAGGAATGATGTTTACTTTCTCTATAGGGAAAGAGTGGCAACCACCCCTCTCAGTCATCAGCTCCAAGTTCCTGGCTTGTGACCCTTTCCCAGTAAGCTGGGGGTCAGGGGGGGGTTCCAGGATGCTGCAGAAGGTACCAGAAGCCACACATGCATGCATACTTGCTAAGTTGCTTTGCTTCAGTCGTGTCCAACTCTTTGCGACCCCATGGACTGTAGCCCACCGGGCTCCTTTGTCCCTGGGATTCTCCAGGCAAGAACACCGGAGTGGGTTGCCATGCCCTCCTCCAGGGGATCTTCCTGACCCAGGGATCGAACCCATATTTCTTATGTCTCCTGCATTGGCAGGCAGGTTCTTTACCACTAGCGCCACTAAGAAGCCACACAGGCTGTCACAGGTCTGCTTGTTCTCCACACCTCCCAGCTCCCAGGACCCTGCGCAGGCCGTGAGGGGGCTGGACACACAGCCAGCAGAGACATCCCCCCTGCTCCCTGCCAACACCACCAGCAGCACCAGGACGCTGCCGCCCACCAGGACGGTTTTGATTTTAGGGTTTAAGGTTTAAGGGGATCTTTCCCAGAATCTGGTCCCCTGTGTCATCCATTCTCCAGGGCTAGGGCGCTATCTGCTGTGGTGTGTGGAGTGCTGGACTAGGCATCAGGACACAGGAGTCTGAGCACCATTCAGCCTGGCCTCTGCTTGCCGTGTGACCCTGGACAAGGCACCGTCCCCTTTGACCCCCAGTTCCCTCCTCTAAGTGAAGGGTTGGGTCAGATGACGCTGTGCGAGATGAGTTTCTCTGATCCAGTGAGCATCCAGTGGCCAGCAGCAGGAGGCCTGGCCATTTCCCAAGCAGGGGCCCTGTGGGAGGTACCTGGACGATCACCTCATTTGTTCTCTAGTGACCCTGGGAAGTGGGCTCTCCTGTCCCTCTTTTGCAGGAAAACGAAAATTGAGAGGGGCCGGGGTAATCAGGCTGTCCAGGGTCATACAGCTAGAACACGGTCACCAGGGTGGGTTTCAGGAGAGGATGAAGAATGGCAATGTCTGGCACCAGGGGCAGCTTGGCCACGGAGTTGTCCAGAGGGGGACACGGCTGCTGGAGAGCAGGGGACGCACCACACGCTGGGCTCCGGGGAGGGAACACGGATCTGAACCCCCGGCCCGGCCCTGGGGCTCCTATGTTCCTGGTGACACCTGGAGAAATCACTGTGTCTCTGAGCCTCAGGTGCCCTCAGTGTGCGTGCGTGTCACCCTGCGCAGCACGCGGGATCTCGGGTTCCTGATCAGGGACTGAACCTACGTCCCTGCAGTGGAAGCATGGAGTCCTAGCCACCGGACCACCAGGGAAGTCCCTTCCTCATCTTTAAAGCAGGGACGACCACCTCTCCTCCACCCATCTGGTAGGCTTGTCGAAAAGATCAAATGAGAAGAGGGTCTGAAAGCAGCTGCCCACAATTCTCAAAAGCACAAGTCCCACCACTGACTGGTTCTGTGGTCTGGGTGGGTGTGTGTGTCCGGGTGTGTGTGTGTTGGGGGAGTGTTCTGTGGGGGGGGGGGTAGGTGTGTGTGTCAGGGGAGTGTTCTGTGGTTCCTTGAGCCTCTGGGTGTGTGTGTGTGTGACCGGGTGTGTGTGTGTGTGTGTGTGTGTGTGTGTGTGTCGGGGGAGTGTTCTGTGGTCCCTTGAGCCTCTGTGTGTGTGTGTTGGGGGAGTGACCGCATCTGAGGGGTCAGGTGTGTGTGTGTGTGTGTGTGTGTGTGTGTGTGTGTGTCGGGGGAGTGACCGCGTCTGTGGGGCCATGTGTGTGTGCGTGTGTGTGTGTGTGTGTTGGGGAAGTGACCGCATCTGAGGGGCCAGATGTGTGTGTGTGTGTCAGGGGAGTGGCCGCGTCTGAGGGGTCAGACCTGCCTGGTGCTCCCAGCGACAGCCACCGTCACTGGGAACGCGCGGGGCTCGGGAATCGCTCTCCACGTTTCCTGAAAGTGCAGGCCCTCAGGCACCTTGTTCTCAGGCTTCCTCCCCCACCACAGCACTCAGCAAACAGAAGGCTCTGGAGGCCGGAGAGCTCTCTCTGCCTTCTCCTCAGGACCTGAGGCTTTGTCTCTCTGCGTGATAGGCCTGGCCCACAGCTTGCCTTACCCGGATTTCTAGAACCTTCCAACCAGCCTCCCTGTGGCAGCAGCCTAGGTCCCTGGAATGCAGGAACTTTCTGCCTCCCAGGGCCAAGCCACGTGTGTCCGGGGTGTGGTCCGATGCCAGGGGTTATGGGATTTCAGCCAAAAGAAGCAAGGCTCTGGGTCTGGGGGATTCCATGCTGATCGCAGGGCCTTTCCAGGGACTTTTTTTCCTGCGCCAACTAGAAAACAGGGCTGGCTCTGGGTCCTCTTTGCGGCCAAGTTGTGACTGAAAACAGGCTGGGTCTGTTCCCAGTTGCTCCCTAGTTTAGTGAGAGCACGGCTGTGTCACCCCGAGTGTTTTGGGGACTGCTTCCTCACAAAATGTCATGTGCATCTGAGAGCAGAGGAGCCCGGGACCCTGAGTGCACAGAGGGTGAAGGAGGGCTGGGAACCGGGCAGTCAGGCAGGGCTCCTCAGCTCTGGTTGTTCACATACTGGGGCCCCATGGTGACCACCTGGCACCCACTGTCCCCCTGGGGCCATCGGAATCGGAACTTCCCAGGCTGGGCTCTGCCATCGGCATTTGCCAGCAGCCACTCAGAACCTTCTGCCGACAAGGTGCTTTATTTACACTTATTCCTCACACTCAGGTCACCACAGGAGCACTCGTCACAGGCTACGTTTCTACCAGGTCTCTCTGACCGCAGACCCCGTACTACCTAGCCTCCCAGACCCATCCAGAAATCCAGGCTCTGCAAGCTCCCCATGGCTGCAGCCACCACAGACTATTCCCATGTAACTTAGTGCCCCCACCACCACCATGTCCCATAACCTCCTGCGATTTCATTTTCCCATCTGGCATTTAGTTTTGATGTTCAGGGCATTAAGGGCCCATAGCTTCCCCCAAGCTATTTCACTCTGAAGCAGTGAAATAGCTTAGCAATTTGGGAGCCACATAAAATGAATTGTTTTCCTAGGGGAGGCCTGTGAGGGGAAACTTGACTTTCTTGGTTCCTAAATCGGAGTGTAAATGTAGCAGGCTTCCCATCAGGATGAGGCCAGAAGCCTTTCCTATGGACTGTGCTCCATGCAGCAAGACAAAGATGGACGTTGTAGACCATGCAGGTCCCCCGGAGCACACGCTCGGGGCTCGCAGAGACCCAGGTTCAAACTTGGGCTCCACCCCTTCCCTGTCGCAGTTGTGTGGTCTGGGCATTCCCCTCCAGAAAACCTCCATCACCATCCGATTGTAGCACTCACTATGGCCACCTAAGAGGATGATGGCAAAGGCCTCACACATTGTTTACTCAAAACCAAAACTGGTAGCTGTTATTATTAAATGTTGGAGATGTGACTCCGCCCTAATCTCTGTGACTGCCGCCCTAATCTTTGACTTCTGCAAGTTCAGGTCCTTTGACTGGACCTGCGATGTTCACAGGAGCCCCTGGGGCAGTGAGGACCACGCTGGCCATTCTAGGAAAGTCTTCTCTCTGGACAGCCTGGCCTTCAAACACCATCTGTGAGCATCAGGCTGAGGAAATGGAATGTAAAATGTGTTGGTGCCCATGTCTTGCTGTCAGAGGTGCTGGCTCCACTGGCCAGGGGTTGGCACAGGCCAGGGTGTCTGTTAAGCTCCCCAGGGGATTCCAGAGACCAGCTGGGCTGAGAGCCTCTGCTTAATTCTTCACCCTTCCCTTTTCTGTCTTAGTCTTCTCCCCGTTCAGATGGATGACTGGCACCTGGAGACAATCTCCAGACTGCTCAGGGCAACACAGATGTGCTCTCAGTACAATGGGATGAGTTGGTGAGAGCTGACCTATCTGTTTTCAGTCACATCCGTGCCTCCCCGTTTTCTAGCCCCACCTTCATACGTTTAATGACAATTATTTACTGAGCACCTACTTTGTGGCCATCACTGCAGTGAGGCTTGTGGTGATACCACCCTGGCCTCAGGGAGCTGCCACTCTGAATGCAGGGCTGAGAGTGGGAATTTGAAGATAGAGTATGGTGTGGGAGAGATAAAAGGAGGAAGAGTGGTCAGGATGAGAGCAGAAAAGGAGGCAGGATGACATTTGTGACACAAAAATCCATGGAGAGGCAGGTCAAGGAACCACGGCCTTGGTCAAGGAACACCGCTGCTGGAACTGAAGTGCCAGGATTCAAATCCTGCCTCAGCCACTTACAAGCTCTGTGACTCTGGGTTATGTACTTAATATCTCTGTGACTTGGAATCCCCAACTGGAGATGATGCTAACTTCCAAGAATTTTTGTGACAATTCAATTAGTTAATTCACGCAAGGGCTTCCCTGGTGGCTCAGATGGTATAGAATCTGCCTGCAATGCAGGAGACCCAGGTTCGATCCCTGAGTCGGGAAGATCCCCTGGAGAAGGGAATGGCTACATGCTCTGGTATTCTTGTTTGGAGAATGCCATAGACAGAGGAGCCTGGTGGGTGGTCTACAGTCCATGGGGTCACAAAGAGTCAGATACAGCTGAGCGACTAACACTTTCACTTTGTCTCAATTCATGCAAACCACTCAGAAGAGTACCTGGAACATATTAAGCAGTACATAAACATGATATTATTATTATGGCATTGGTTCAGCCTCATCTACGAAATAGGAGTGACAGCGTATCTAACTAGAACACCCTTGTGAAGGTTAAATGAGAGGGTAGAGCTAGAATACGTGTGACAATACCTGACATCGTGGTCAGCAGGCCATTCAAGTTCACTGTCACCATTTTCATGTTTAATCATTACCTGCGCTGGGCAGAGGATAAGCCACTCGGAGCAAAGCTGTAAACAACCAACTCTCTACAGGAAATGGGACAAGCTCTCCCTGGGGAAGTGCCCTGCTCTGCAGGAGTACAAGGCCAGGGCTGAGCAGCGCCCCCTGCAGGACGGCCGGATGAGGTGCCCTCGCAGGCCAAGAATCTATGATTCTGTGCGCTGTGCTGGGCTGTCCTCAGTCCTGTCTGATTCTTTGCAACCCCATGGACTGTAGCCCGCCAGGCTCCACTGTTCCTGGGATCCTCCAGGCAAGAATACTGGAGTGGGCTGCCATGCCCTCTTCCAGATCCATGATTCTGTCTGTCTAATCTCTATCAGTTTCAGCCCATTGATAAAACTTTTCACAAACATCCTGGAGGCTTTGACCCCAGACACTAATCCTCCTCTTCCTGTTTTCCTGCCTCTGCAAGTGAAAGTGAAAGTGAAGTCACTCAGTCGTGTCCGACTCTTTGCGACCCCATGGACTGTAGCCTACCAGGCTCCTCTGTCTATGGGATTTTCCAGGCAATAGTACTGGAGTGTATACACCAAATCCAGACATCTCCTGCCCCAGGAGCTGATGACACTTGCAAAGAGCGTGTCATTCAAGGGTGTAAAGTTCCCTCGGATTGGCTCCCCAGCCCACCCTCACAGCGGAAGGCACACCAGGGGCCCTGTGTACCTACCGAGGGTCCAGCGGGGCTGGTGGGCAACTTCCCAGGCACGCACGTCTGAAGATGGGGACTGAGACCCAGCTCAGGACCCGCAGGGTCTGCAGAAGCATCCAGTCTCTCCTCTCCCCCATCTCTCCCGGGTGCAGTTCATTGGTGCCCAGTAAAAATAGCAGCGGTTATTTGGGGAAAACACACCGCATTCGTCTCTGGGGATGCCAGTGCAAGAAGGCTCTTTCAAAAATAGAACCCTAATCAGGTACGCTGCCTAACTCCTCACCTCCCCCACCAGTCCCAGAAAGATCCCTTCAGAAAGACCCAGAGACAACAGAGCAGGTCTGCATGTGGGAGAGGGTCAGAGCTGAGGGGCTCACCCAGGCTGTCTTCTTCCACATCCCTTCTCCTGTTTCCACTTAAAAAAAAAAAAATCCATTTTCCCTTGATTTAAAAATATAGATTTATTTTAGATATGGAAAACACTGAAAAGTAATCTCACCAACTAGAAATAACCACTGATATTAGTCTGTTCTTCCTCATTTCTCTCTTCTCTGTAACACACACTCACAGATGCATACATTTATAGAATCGAGATACTGCATTTTGTCCTTTTGTTTTCCCACTGACATCAGAGGTATTTTCCTTTGTCATTCAATATACTTCTCTGACTTGATTGTTTAACTTCAGCATAATATAGTGGTTAAGTATGTATGTTTTGCTTCCGAAAGATCTGAGTTCAAGACCTAACTCTCACTTACAGGTTTTGTGGCCATGGGCAGCTACTTACACTCTGTAAAGCTCAGCTTCCACTTTTACACAATGGGGTCGGTGGCAGTACCCACCCTGCGATAGCTAGGAAGGTAAAGTGCAGCACTTTCCTCAGAACGACTCAGTAAGTGCGGAGAATAATGATGCCACCACTGACAGCAAGCTCCACTGAACTAGCACTGAGTTAATGATGCGCCTGTTGATACGCAGTTCGCTTGTTTCCAAAGCCCACGCTCTCCTGCCACTCCTCCCTTCTCTGGGAGGCTCTGGAATTCACAGAGGGGGCTACGATGGTGGCCTCCTGCTTAGAAGCCTTGCAAATGAGTAACAGATTAGCTGGTGAATAGCGGTGGGGTAGAGGTTGGGGTGAGGAGGGGCACGCTGGCAAAGATTTACCCAGGTTATCTCCCAAAGAGACCTGCCTCTCTCTCGCCTCCACCACCAAGCCCTGCAAAAGCTCTGGAATGCTGGGGCCAAACCAGGCTCCCTCTGCAGACTCCCTTCCCTGGTGTGAGTCAGGGCCCTATGCCTCCAGCCCAAAGTAATGCCTGGACAATGGGCTTCCTCTTCTGATTCCCAGCCAGATTCCATCCTGATCATCTTTCTTCTCTGTTATCCAATTCCCTAGGAAGCTGAGATATTTTTTACCCCACTTATATCCTTTCACTGTGCCTAGAAGTATTACAAGCTGGGTCTTGATGAAGAAAACAAGGCTCAGAGAGGTTTGGTGCCATCTCTGTAGTCACAAAGCTAGTCATTAATCAGGTTTCATTTAGAAGTTTGTTAAGGGTTGAACTGTGTCCACCCAAATTCACATGTTGACACTTTAACCCTCAGCACCTCAGAATGTGACTGCTCAGTCATGTTTGACTGTTTGTGACCCCGTGGACTGGAGCCCACCAGGCTCCTCTGTCCATGGGATTCTCCAGGCAAGAACACTGGAGTGGGTAGCCGTTTCCTCCTCCAGGATGCCATGTGGGTGGATCCTAATCCAATATGACTGGAATAAGGAGAGATTAGGACAGCACAAACATAGGAACAATCAAATAAGGACACAGTGAGAAGGCACCCACCCGTAACTCAGGGAGAGTGGCCTCAGAAGAAACCAAACCTGCTGGCACTTTAATCTTGGACTTCTAGTCTCCACAGTTATGAAAAAAAAAAAAATTTTTTTGTTGTTTAAAACACCTAGTCTGTGCTATTTTGCTATAGTGGCCCTAGCAAATTAATATGAAGCTTAAAAACAAAACCAGAACTCGTCACAGTTTATAAGGTTCCAAAGTACTTTCACATTTTTGATTCTTTTTATTTTTACAGTGATCCTGGGAGGCAGGAAGAATATTTTAATCCCTGTATAGTTGGAGGGGATTAACAAAGTTTTGTCTGTAAAGCACTTGGCCTACTGCCTGGCAAGCGGAGGTAACTGATTATTCTCACCTCAAGTATTTGTACTTGCCATGGATTCTGAGACTCAGCAAGAGTGGGTGTTACAAACTCCATGTAGGGAAGGTCTGCCCAAGGGCTGGAAGGGCCACCGGAGGAGGCGGAACTCCCATCACAGGACACGGAGAGCAGAAGTACCCCAGAAGCTGCTGGGTACCACACTGCGGAGCAGACGTCCTCACTGCGATGCCAGAGGAGCAGCAGCACCACCCGGAAGATGTCGGAAATGCAAATTCTGGGGCTTTACCCTGCTGCTGTGCTGTGCTGTGCTGAGTCATGTCCGACTCTTTGTGACCCCATGGACTGTAGCCCTCCAGGCTCCTCTCTCCATGGTGATTCTCCAAGCAAGAATGCTGGAGTGGGTTGCCATGGCCTCCTCCAGGGAATCTTCCCAACCCAGGGACTGAACTCACGTCTCCCATGTTGCAGGAGGATTCTTTACCATCTGAGCCACTAAGGGAGCCCGGGGCTTTACCCTAGACCCACTGAAGCAGAGACTGGGGCGGAGGCTCAGCAGTTTTTGTTTTGCCAGCCTTCCAGGCAATTCTAGTGCACAGTGAAATCTGAGGACCAGTGAGCTGGGGACACTGAGGAATGGACAGGCAGACCGGAAAGGACAAGATGACCTTCAGAGCGAGAGACAGAGATTCAGGAGGACACTGACCTCCCCCCTGCCCTGCCCCTTGTCTTTCAGAGGCCACGGCCACACAATTTCAGCGGAAACAGCTGGGGTTGACTTGTGTTCTTTAGTATCAGCTGATTGCTCATCCGTGAAGTTGGGAGAAAGCCACCCACTGCAGTTAGTGTCCCCCAGAGATGCCATAGGTGGCACATCAGTGCTGAAAATGGCCTTGGACATTTAGCACCTTAGCAGACCTGGCCCAGAGAGGGCAAGGGTCATCCAAGGCCACACTGAGGATGCAAGCCAGGCCTTCTAGGCTTACTCCTCGTCATCATGCGGCCATGCTTGGTGTCCTTAAGGGATGTGAGCACCCAGCAAAACCAACGAGGGAAACGTCTGTGTGCATTCCACCTCTCTCTTGCTCAGCTGGCACTTGGATGCCTTTCAGTTCCAGGCTGATCATTCTTGACAGATGTTTCAAAGTCAAAGCAGTGCACGAGAGGACAAAGCTGTCGCTCTAGGCACAAGCACAGTCTCTGAATTTTGTGCCTGTCAATGTAGTTTCTGTTCACGTTGCAGGATTATCTTGCCTTGGAGACACTTCACTCGGGGCATTACAAGGGACTCATACTCTGGCCGCCTCAACACTCAGAGTCACTCCAGAGAGACATTTATCAGACCGGGTTAATCAGTCCTGGTAGGAAGTATGTTCGAAGTGTGGGCACTACTATGCCCCACATTGCTTTCTGACTTTATGGGAAGAGGCCATACTGCAGAGGGCCTATAGGAAGAAGCTTTTCTTCTAACTGGTACAGCAGAGCCCACGACTAGGGCTGAAGGATGTGAGAAGCTCTAGAAGTAGGACACATCAGACAACATAGAAAACACTATCTTGGCTGGAAGGCAGCTGGCAAGTTTGGGCAGGGCCACTTGCTATTCTATCATCTTGTGCCTGGGCGCCCAAATTTGAATTCGCAATAGTAATACCAATGCTGGTGGTCAAGGGACCACACTTTGAGAACCACCAGCAATAGTAACATGTCTGGCCTTCTTCATGGCGTTCTAGTGCTGGCTCATTTGGAGTGCCAATACAGTTCTGCCATCTGCAGAACTTATCATCAGATCATCACTTCTCACCTCTGAGCCTCAGGTTTCCTATCTGTAAAATGGGAACAACAGCTGCTGTCTGCAGCTCAGAGTGGTCAAAGTCAAACAGAGAAACAAATAAGGCAAAAGAGTCCCAGAAATTGTGAAGACTATTCAAGCACAAGAGGAAGCAAACATTTAGGGCATGCCTACCTTAAGTCAGAAGTTCTGTTAGATGTCAGAATATTGACACGAATAAACCAGAATATCTGCTCTTAGACAGCCCAGGGCTGCATGGGGAAGACAGATAAATGAACCCCTGTCATAGCTGATGCAGTCACGGAGATCACGGTAAGCTGTAGAAGCGTGGAGAAGAGATGGGCAAGTGGCTTAAGTCTGACTTTATCCTCAAGGCAAAAGGAAGCCTTTATGGGAGTTTAAGGTGGAAAGCAACATCATCTTATTTGTTTTATGGGAAGATCACTGTGGGCTGGAGCATGCATCACCCATTGGGAGAGGCATGTCTAGAGGCAGAGGGGCAGGAAGACAGTGAGGAGGCTGCTGCAGTGATGCAGGAAAGAGATGATGGAGAGACGATGCATTGGAGGAAAGAGATGATGGAGAGAAGATGCACTGGAGATTAGATGTGCAGGACCAAAGAGGTGGTAGAATCAAGAGAGTGCCCAGGTTTCTGGTTCACTGAGTGAGGTGGGGAGGACTGGGCAAGTGGATTAGGATGGAGTTAATGAGCCTCTGCTTCCAGGCTATGTCCCCGATGGCTCAGAGGGTAGAGAATTTGCCTGGAATGCAGGAGATACGGGAGATGTGGGTTCAATCCCTGGGCTGGGAAGATGCGCTGGAGGAGGGCATGGCAACCCACTCCGGTATTCTTGCCTGGGAAATTCTGTGGACAGAGGAGCCTGGCGGGCTCTAGTCCATGGGGTCGCACAGAGTTGGACACAATTGAGCGACTAAGCATGCACGTATCCTGGCTGAGTCACTGCCATGAATACCTTGTCCTGTGTAGCAATGCAACTCTGATTGCCAGGACCAGGACTCCCCCACTGTGAGGAACTGTTCCCCTCCCTTCCCTCCCCATGCCCTGGCACTCCTGAGCTCTGCTCTTCTCTACTGCTCTGACATGCAGCTGTGTCCTTGCCATCTGGGGAGTCATCACCAAAATGAACAACAGTAGCAATCAGCAAGCAATTTTTTTTTTTTTCTTATACAATGCCTGGGAGTGCAGATAATGTTTGTGATTGTTGCAAAAATAATGGAATGAAAAGTGGGGCTTCTGCCAAAGAAAAGAAGGAAAATCTATTTAACTAAACTCAAGTGGTTCAGACCTAGTTTGAGATTTCTTAAACTGGGCCTCCTAAGGTTCTCTGCCCTTCTAGCCTGCCTGCGGTGGGGAGCTGCTCGTGAGACCCAACAAGCGTGGCATGGCACACAGCGATGGCCCCTGGAGGCTTGGAGAATCACTGTCACAGTGGAATTCTTCTGGCATCTGCTCTGTGTGTTAGAGATAGGCAGCTCTCTGGGCTTCTCACTCCCAGCTTAGCTCCCAGCCAGTGGAAAAGAGGTGCTCACGGAGGTTCTAAGTGAGTTTAAGAACATCCCAGGCAGACAGTGGACTAGAGGAGGCTCATAATGATAAGAGAGCTGGCTGTATCCCTGCCTGTGCTAACACAAGCCTATTGCTTTATTGATAATCCATCCTCTCAACCGTCCTGAAAAGTGGGTATTATTAATCCCATTTTACAGAGGAAGAAAATAGAGGGGAAAGTTAATGATGACCTCACAGCTAGTAAACAGCAAAACCGGGATTCTAGCCCAGGTTACTTGATGCAACAACCCATGACTGAGATAGAATCAAAAAGACATAACAATAAGTGTTGGCGAGGGTGTGGAGCAATCAGGACTCTCATACATTGCTGATGGGAACACAAAATGCTATAGGCACTTGAAAACAGTCTGGCAGTTCTTCAAAGGGTTAAACAGATTTGCTATGTGCTCCTCTAATTCCTCACCTAGGTATTAATATATTCCCAAGAGAAATGAAAATACGCATCCACAAAGAAATCTGCATATAATTGTTCATAGCAGCAAATTATTCATAATACTAAAAAAGTGAAAGGAATCCAGATGTCTGTCAACTGATGAAGTGATAAATAAAATGTGGTATATCCATTCAATGGAATTCACTTAGCAATAAAAAAGAAATGAAGTGTTGTGCTGGCCAAAAAGTTCATTATGGGAAACCTGTATGAACTTTTTGACCAACTCAATACTACACATTCTGCAGCCTTGAAACCATTATGATAAGCGCAAGAAGCCTATTACAAAAGAGTACATAATGTATGATAATATTTACATGAAATGTTTAGAATAGGAAAATTCAGGACAGGAAGTAGTTAATGGTTGTCAGATATGCAGATGACACCACCCTTATGGCAGAAAGTGAAGAGGAACTAAAAAGCCTCTTGATTAAATTGAAAGAGGAGAGGGAAAAAGTTGGCTTAAAACTCAACATTCAGAAAACGAAGATCATGGCATCTGGTCCCATCACTTCATGGGAAATAGATGGGGAAACAGTGGAAACAGTGTCAGACTTTATTTATTTTTTTGGGCTCCAAAATCACTGCACATGGTGACTGCAGCCAGGAAATTAAAAGACGCTTACTCCTTGGAAGGAAAGTTATGGCCAACCTAGATAGCATATTCAAAAGCAGAGACATTACTTTGCCAACAAAGGTCCGTCTAGTCAAGGCTATGTTTTTTCCAGTGGTCAGGTATGGATGTGAGAGTTGGACTGTGAAGAAAGCTGAGCGCTGAGGAATTGATGCTTTTGAACTGTGGTGTTGGAGAAGACTCTTGAGAGTCCCTTGGACTGCAAGGAGATCCAACCAGTCCATTCTGAAGGAGATCAGTCCTGGGATTTCTTTTGAAGGAATGATGCTGAAGCTGAAACTCCAGTACTTTGGCCACCTCATGCGAAGAGTTGACTCATTGGAAAAGAGTCTGATGCTGGGAGGGATCGGGGGCAGGAGGAGAAGGGGACGACAGAGGATGAGATGGCTGGATGGCATCACTGACTCAATGGACGTGAGTCTGAGTGAACTCCGGGAGTTGGTGATGGACAGGGAGGCCTGGTGTGCTGGGATTCATGGGGTTGCAAAGAGTCGGACACAACTGAGCAACTGAACTGAACTGAACTGAGGGCTGGAGGGTTAGGGAGAAATCTGGAGTGACCAGATTTCTAATACCAGTAATAGATGTGGGTATTTTGGAGGAGGGGTGATAAAAATGTTCTAAAACTGATTATGGTGATGGCTGCACAACTCTGTGAATGTACTAAAAATTGTTGAATCATATACTTTAAATGGGTGAATTACGTCTCAACAAAGATGTTGCTTTTTTTTAAAGCCCATGATTAAATATTTAAAAAGAAAGAAAAAGAAAGTCATGATCCTTCCAAGTAAGAGTATCTAGAATTATTTTTTCATTCATTCAACAAATCTTAAGCCCCTATTATGAGTTGGCATATATCTGGGAAATTTTGACTAGGAGCTCCTAGTCTGGGTAGAGGAGATAGGATGTGGGCACAGATAATCATGATTCATGGGAGAAGAAGCCAAGGGATTTTAAACAGGAGGATACTATTTAATATCCAGTGGGTTGGCAAGATTTAAAAACTCTGACATTACCACACCGGCAAAGATGCAGAGCCCCAGATATTCTGATATATTGTCTAAGGGAGAATAAATAGGTATAATTTGGAAATAATTCTGGTAGTGTTTAGTGGAACTAAAGATACACATACCCTATGACCCAGCTATTCAAACACAACTAGGGATGCACATGCCCTCTGACCCGACATCCCAATGCTCTAGGGTATCACGTGGATAACCTCTTGCTCAAGGGAACGTGAACAAGGCCCATGGCTACCCCACTGACACCGCAAGACTGGAGATAATCAAGCCCATCAATAAGAGAAAGAGTAGATAAACTCTGTTATAGTCACACATAGGATTAGATACAGCAGGTAAACTCCAATAAAATACAATATATACAGAGTTTAAAATATACCAAACCATACTACATTATTTATGCATGGGTACAAACACAGTCAAAGTCTACAAACAGGTGTCGGAATGATCAATATGAAATCCTGGATACTGGTTGCTTCTCAGGAAACAGAGTAATAAGATTGGGGAGCACCCTAGGGTCTTCAATTATATCCATAATATTTCTTTTCAGAACGGACTTGCAGTATCTTTTATTTTTTTCAGTGAAATCTTTTATTGAAATAATGGTAGATTCATGGGCAGTTGTAAGAACAGTACAGAGATTCCTTATGTATATGCCCAGTTTCCACACTGGTAACATTTTGCAAAAGCATAATATACTATCACAATCAGCAGACGGATATTGATACAATCCACTAATCTTATTCAGATTTCCCCAGTGCGACTTGTATTCCTCTATGCACCTGTCAAATTCTACCCAGTTTTATCTCCTAAGTGTCAGTATCTACCATCACAATCAAGATGTTAAACCCTGGCAACCACCACCCTGACCTCGACTTCTAAATTTCAGTCATTTCAAAATGTTCTATCCGTGGAATCATACGTATGTAATGATATGGGATTGGCTTTAATTTTTTGGCACAGCACAGTTCCCCAGAGACCCACCCAACTTGTTGCAGGCATCAATGGTTCACTCCTTTCCACAACTTGTTTCACCATTCAGTTTGTGAAGGACATCTGGACTCATTCCAGTGTTTGGCCCTTACAATATCTATAATGTTTTAGTCCTTCAACTGGGAGGTATTTGAGTTTTTACTGTACTACTGATCCTATTTTTTGATGCAAAGGAGATTCAAATTTGGAAGGGAGGGAGGGAGGGAAGGCGGAAGAGATACTGCCTGTCCAGCTTTGTGCACAGAGAGGGTGGCCTCAAGTGCAAGACTCTGGGTGACAACTGAGGCCAAGGCAGGTCTGGTGTTTAGGAATCAGGAGCCGGGCACCGACCAGCATCAAGGTCCCAAGCCTCCCATGGGTTCAAGGAAACCCGTCCAAGACCTTCAGCCTCTTGGGCAAGTGTCTGAAGAATCCCGCCGCTGGTCACAGAGGTCCTTCTCCAGCCTGTGTGTGTGTGGGTGGTCTGCCCCCAAATGGGAAAATTGCAGAGACAGAAGAAATGGGGGTAGCACTCAGGGAGGCAGGATGAAGTCTGGCATCTCCTGAGACCCTTGAGAAAACTCCAGAAGTGCAGCAAATTGGCTGCCGGAACAGTGCTGGAGTCGAGGGAGCCAGTTGGAAGGAAATAGAAGACGCTGGGAACTTCCTTTCAACCTGAGGTCAAAGCTGTGGGGGATTTTCTTTCCCGTGGGTGGATAATGAGGCCCCAATCCTATCTGTTACTGCCAGGTGCAGGGAGACAGGTGTGGCCCCGGCCTCCTGGGTGATGCCTACACCCCCGCACAGGTAGCTGAAACCTGCTTTGCTTAAATCCCCACAAACACCAATTATGAGCCACTTAGTCATGGGCAGAGTGTGGGGTAATGACAGACTCATGCAACAAACACCCCCAGGGGGCTGCCTGGTGCCCAGACACCCTACCCTCAGGAGGCCCCTTCTGGGACACCTAGGAATGTCCTGTGCAGCCCAGAGAACTACAACCAGTGTGCTGAAAAGCCAGCAGGGCTCTATGATGACCTACCATGGGAGGGAGGCAGGAGCAAGACTGCAGCCCAAGTCAGAGAGGGCTACCACAGAGCTTACCTTCCAGGCAGGTCTGGGAGAATGAGACAGTTTCTGACGGGTGCAAAAACATCCCAAGGGCTCCTCACGCCAAAGGAAGAGCATGTGCAAAGGCCCCGGGGCTGCAAGGCACTACAATTACAGCTACAACCACTGCTGCTAATAATAACAATATCACAACTCACACTGGTTGAAAATGCTATGGACCAGGCACCGTGCCCACAGCTTTATGTGTAACGCCTCACTTGGTCCTAACAACCACCACCACAATTCACTGTCATGTCAATTTCTCATGTGACTTTATAGAGGCATGGGGTACTTAAGAAACCTACTCCTGGTGACTCAGCTTGGAAGGAGGAGAGTCAGGATCTGAACCCAGAGCCTGAGCTCTTTGCTGTTGATGATCAGCTCTTCTGAGAAAAGGGATACTACCAGCTCGTCTATGATACAGTGAGAAGTCTGGGCTTCCTCTGGAGGCCAAGGGGAGCTACAGACAATCCCTAAGCAGAGAGGGTCATAGCAGACCTCTATTTCGGGGATGCTACCTTGGAGGCTGCTCTGAGCTCTTTCCTCACCACCCTTGGAGGCTCAGCTCCTCGGTTTCATTGCTTTCCTTCACTATTTTGCAAGTTAAACTTTCAGCGTGCTAATATTACACTTGTTTTAGAGAATAAGGCAACACCTCTTCTATAATTGTAGGTACCTGGTGAGGTTGCTAAACCAGCACAGGAAGCATCTCTCTCGAGTGTTCCAGACCCACAAACTCAACGCCACCCTCTTCAGCTCATCTCCCCACCCTAGGCCACTGCTGGGCATGGCTGGACCAGAACTCGCCCCAGAGCCTCCAAGACAAGCCATAAGCACAAGGAAGTCTCTTGGCCAGTATTTCACCAAACTTGGATGCTATCCTCTTTGCTGTTGTTCAGTCTCTCATTGTGTCCGACTCTTTGCGATCCCACGGACTGTAGCCCGCCGGGCTCCTCTATCCATAGGATTTCCCAGGCAAGAATACTGGAGTGGTTAGTCATTTCCTTCTGTAGTCCTCCTTGAAGGTCACCCTATTTTACCCACTGCTCTGGGCCAGTGGCTGTCCAGGGCCTCTCCCCCATCTCTGAGACATCCCCCACACAACAGAGGGGAAGGACTCTGCCTTTGCAGTCAGTGGGTTCCAGGTACAAGCCAGGGTGCTGCCATTTACCACCCGTGTGAGCAGCTTAACGGTCCCTGCTCCAGCGGTCTCAGTCGGGAGGAGGTTGGCTGAGAAGATGTCAAATGTCCTCCAGGCCTGCGATGCCTCCTGGAGGACCCACAGTGCCCAGGGCAGAGCACGCCCAGCCCTGCCCGGCTGAGACGGCAACAGCAGACCCCTACCCCTGCCCCAACTGTTGTGCAGATGAATCAGAGAACATACAGGCAAATACCGGTCAACCAGAACATTCTTTACAGAGTGAGAGACGATTTCATTACTTCATGTCCTAGTTTATCCCAGGGTCTCCCAATCCCCTGCCTTTCTTGTGCGTCTGTGCGTTTCATTTGGTGGCGAGGAGGAGAATGATGGGTGGTGTCCACTGGGGCTGGAAGAGGCGGGGGAGCTGCAGAGAAGTCCCCCAGACCATGCCTGGATTTGCTCGGTCCGAGCCCTGACATGTTCTGGGCAGAGATAATGAACCCTCTCAGACACTGTTCATCACTGCAGAAGACAGGCCTTGTGGGGAAACAGCAGGTGTCAGAAAGAAGGCACCTCCGCCTGGCTCCCTGCAGCACCGCTGCATTTCCTGCTTGCGGCCTAGTCTATGTGTCAGCGATACGGAGGCCGCTGCGCTCTGGTCACACCTGACTTCGGTAGGCCTAGACAGGAATTGGGGCTGCAGAGGGCCCTGGGGAGATGGCAGCCAGTCCACTGCTGCGAAACAGGGCCCTCTCCCTTTCCTTTACCAGACGCTGGGATTCTTAATTGCACCAGCCTCTGACCTCGCCCTCAGGAAGATCCAGAAAACAGCAGAGTGGACGTGAGCCCAGGGTTGGAGGTCAAGTGGGGTGAGCCACTGCTGGCCCTGGCTCTGCAGTCTTGGCAACTGGGGCAACATTCTAATTTCTCCCAGCCTCAGTTTTCTCATCTATAAAAGGGGATGATGATGGTGGTGGAAAGAACAATTGAGCTGCTATGAGGGTTAAGTGAGATAAAGCAGTAAACCAACACATTACTTAATAATGATGCTAGTTATAATTGTTAGGGGAAGGGGAGAAAGTTAATGACTCTTTCAACATGTTTGTGATAAGGGCCTGTTCTGTGCCAGGCTTTATGCAGGAATCTCTGCAGGCCCTCACTGGGGAGGATGCTGATGGAGGGAAGCGTGGAGTCTTGGAGCAACAAAGAAGAGCCACCCAAGCCTCCTCTCCTGACTCCTCCTGCAATCCTGCCTCCCTCCCACGTATAACTCCCTTCCACTTATACCCAACTTGGCTGCTCCTCCTGGATCAATAGTTTCTTCCCTAACTGGTGGTATAGAGGCCAGGAATCCCCAATGAATTACGGACCCCTGGGAAAATCCCAAACTCTCTCCCTTCAAAAATAGTCACTCAAAAGGTTTGACTACACCTGGATTTCTGAACTTCCCTGATACCAATTGCTCCAAGAAGGATGAATATTAATTGTGTCTCAGAAGAAGAACCAGGAAATGTTGTCTTTGATAACTCACATGCATCACCAGATCTCTCTCTTGGATCATTCCAAGAGCTCCCAGGACCTCGCACAGTCACGTGGTCTCAGAGGGGACTTCTTCTACACAGGCTGCAGTTAAAACAACGTTTGCAATAAGTCTCTGTACCTCTGGGCCCTCTCTTGAACATGTGTGTCAGGTTGGATGGGAGCAGGGAACTCACGCCTAATAACATTTATGGAGCACCTGTTACATGACAGGAAATTTACACATAGGATTCATTGGATCCTTAGAACAGCCTTGTGGTGGGAGGTATTCTTTCTCATTTAGGAGATAAGGAAACTGAGGCACAGAGAGAGGTATACCTTTGCCCAAGATTATACATCTTGTGGGGCTTCCAAACTGTTTCAACGGTAAAGAATCCATCTGCCAGTACAGGTGACGAGGGCTCAATCCCGGGGTTAGGAAGATCCCCTGGAGAAGGAAACAGCAACCCACTCCAATATTCTTACCTGGAAAATCCCATGGACAGAGGAGCCTGGAGGGCTACAGTCCACAGGGCTGCAAAGAACTGGACATGACTTAGCGACTGAGCACAGTCACAGCCACACACAGGTTGTGAGGGAGGCAGCTTTGAACAGGCATATCTGATGCCAATGCTCTTGCTCATCCAGTTACACTAGTGGTTCTCAGTTTTTTACTCATTACAATCCTTCCCAACATCACTCTGCACGCCCCCCCAAACCCATTGCTAAGGAGACTTTATAGACTTTCCCCTCCACAAACTCCTCTACCTCCTGTGAAATGTTAATACTGAACATATAGTGTATTTCTGCTTATGAACTTGGCTCTTCAGAGGACCACAGTCACTATAATAACTAAGTTTTTTTTCACCCCCAAGAACCAATCTTGCCCTCTGGGGGATGACAGTGTCCCTGCAAAGGATATGTAAATTACACCAGTGGTTCTCAACGTGTTGGCCCCAGGGTGGATGAAAGCAATATCTACCCATAAACCTAGACCAGGAAAGGAAAATCAGCTGGACCATCAGTTCTCAAGTGGAATGTTTGTGTTTTCTTTAAAGGAGCTGGTGAGTCATGGTCTTTTCGTTTTCAGATTTGCTATCGGTTCTCATACTTTATAGACTCACTTGTCACTTCCTATGAGAAGCCTGCCTAGGTTAGTCCCTATCGGAAGCTGGGTTAGTCCCCTTCCACCTCCAGTTTCATTCTGCCAAAGCAATGGTCAGACAATGGTCGCTGTCCATGTAAACGTCCTTGTCCACAAGGACTCTGGCTTCTCCGTCTCTGCATCCCAAGGTCTAACACGGGCGCAGCATGGAGTAAGTGTTCAGTAAGTGTTTGGGGAGTGAACGAACCGATGGGCAAATGACATTAAGATTGCTCGTGCTGCCTCTGCTGTGCTTGGCTAAAGCCTTTCCAGGACCACGCTGGGCACAACTGGATCATAGCCATGACGTGTAGGCCTGCCTTCAGAATGCGGTACCCCCCGGGCACCTATCACCAAACCAGAGTTTTCATTTGACAACTGCTGCTGCTGCTGCTAAGTCACTTCAGTTGTGTCCAACTCTGTGCAACCCCATAGACGGCAGCCCACCAGGCTCCCCCATCCCTGGGATTCTCCAGGCAAGAACACTGGAGTGGGTTGCCATTTCCTCCTCCAATGCATGAAAGTGAAAAGGGAAAGTGAAGTCCCTCAGTCATGTCTGACTCTTAGCGACCCCATGGACTGCAGCCTACCAGGCCCCTCCATCCATAGGATTTTCCAGGCAAGAGTACTGGAGTGGGGTGCCATTGCCTTCTCAGTCATGTGACAACACCGATAGGTAGTGTTCTGGTCAAGGCACCTGTGGGGCTGAGATGAGCACGGGGTGAGATCTCAGAACGGTGATGGCAATGGCACTGAGATGGATTTGGCCTGTGGCATGGAAACTGCCCCTCAGTGTTCTTGGCACACTCCATGGACTCTGGACCAAAAATACAATAAACTGCCAACCCGTAATAATCAGGAAAATCTTAGCCAATGAAGCCCCATGTTCACACCACAAGAAAGATAGAGGTGACCACTTTCAACTTCTATTTCCACCAGTATGTCTGCTTATTCACCCTAAGAAATTTCCCTAATGTAAGACATGGAAAAATACTAGATTAAACAAACATACAAACAATTTTTTAAAAATATAGAGAGCTGACCTGTCAAGAAAGAGAAAGCAAACTTTCAGAGGTCAAGATGACCACAAGATAGCACGAATCTCTAGAGGTTCCCAAGCAGGGAGTGGGGGACAGCCTTGGGGGACAGTCTCTGTCTGTCCTTGGTGGTCTGGGGATTTTAGTTTTAAAGAGTCAAGGAAAGAGGCAAAGTCAACGTCCTTGAAAAGGTAGAAGTCAGACTGAGACCTCACTTAGGGTTAGGATTTCCAAAGGAGCCATGTGTGCCATAATGAACAGGTGAGTCAGAAAAAAAGACAAAACCCTACCCCACCAAAGAAGACTGCAAGGGAAACTTGGTTGTGGGGATAAGTGAAGAGAAAGGAAAAAATTTTAATGTTGCTTATGAGGCTTCCCAGGTGGTGCAGTGGTAAAGAATCCACCTGCCAATGCAATAAACGCAAGAGATGTGAGTTCAATCCCTGGGTTGGGAAGATCCCCTGGAGAGGGAAATGGCAACCCCCTCCAGTATTCTTGCCTGGAAAATCCCATGGGTGGAGGAACTTGGCAGGCTACAGTCCATAGGGTTGCAAAAAGTCTGACCCAACTGAGCACACATGTGCTTTTTTCAGTGAAAATTCCCAATCACAAAGTGGTCCTCACGTGGATCTGGTGCTTGACTACATATTACCTTATGCCCAGAAAAGAACCCTAAGTCCGAGCTGAGTATTGAATTTAAAGGAATCTCAAGCTGGTGATTCCTCCAGGCATCTAGCTTAAACAAATGTAAATTCTTTCTGGACTAATGAAGGTTCAGCTCAGGCCTCAAAGGAGCCCCACAAAACAATCATGAACACGTGATTTGAAAATTCACAGAACACGTGAAGCAACGAGCCACCATGAGCAAGAGACAGCAAAAATAATGAACAAAAGAATCAGACCTATGGGTACCGAAGTTATCAGATTCAGAAAAGAAATGTATACAATATTTAAAGAGATATGTAAGAGTAGTCAAAGCATAAACAAAGAATAGGCTCTTAAAAAAAATAAAACAGGTTGAAAGATAACTAGATCTTCTAGAAGTGAGGCTGACATACAGGCTTCCTGCTGCTGCTAAGTCGCTTCAGTTGTGTCCGACTCTGTGCGACCCCACAGACGGCAGCCCACCAGGCTCCCAGTCCCTGGGATTCTCCAGGCAAGAACACTGGAGTGGGTTATCATTTCCTTCTCCAATGCATGAAAGTGAAGTCGCTCAGTCCCGTCCTGAGGCTGCTCTAAATATAGTCTATGTGTGGTATCAGAGGGACTTCCCAGGTGGCTCAGTGGTAAATAATCTGCTTGCCAATGCAAGAGACACAGGAGATGTGGGTTCAATCCCTGGGTTGGGAAGAGCCCCTGGAGTCAGAAACGGCAACTCACTCCAGTGCCCCTGCAATATCAGAAAGCACTTTGGCACCGGAATCAGAAAACTAAAACACTGTGTGTCTTGGGCCGATCGCAGCCCGTCTCTGGGTCTCACCGTCCTCATCAGCAAATGAAAGGGTGGAACTAGATCACCTCTTAAGTCCAACTCTGTCAACGAACATTCTACAATACAATGGTTCAGTTACTGGGCACCTGATTTCTGAGTTACCTCTGATTATAAGCATCTCATGAGACTGTGAACCCTTACAATAGTCCACTGAGATATGGGCTCTTATTACGACCATTTCAGGTATTAGGAAACTGAAGTGGAGGTTAAGTACCTTAGAATCCAGAGCAGGTAAACCAGGCTTGGACCCCATCAGTATGACCGCAGAGCTGGCTCTCTTCCACTATATACCCTTCTATCTTGCTTGACTCCTCACATCTGCAATTCCACCTCTGGGATCCTTTGACCTATTGAAAGTCTCCCAGGGCAAGGGGCAGCTAAATGGCTAGCCCAGGCTGTTAAGAGCAACAAGAATTCCCACTCCAGTGGGTGGCAAGAGCATCGTGGAGTTAATTACCAGTAACCAAATATTAATGTTATTTAGTACATCCTATGAACAAGGTTTGTGCTTATTTTAGACAAGAGGTATTTATGACGGAGCAGCCAACTGTAACAGATTGCTGGGGCTTATGTTCCGAACACCCACTTTTGGACAATGCTTCGCTCCGAAAGCACTACTCTGTGACTTGGTTTCCTCATGGGTAGAATCTGAACCGTAATAGTACCTGCTCTCACTGGGTTGTTGCTGTGATTCGGTGAGCTAATACAAGTCAGGCGTGTAGCGAGCATGCCGCCAATGGTGGCTCTTGCTGCCGTCATTCTTATTAATTTCAACCCAGTGGGAAGGAGTCGGGCTTGGCAGCAGATGACCTTGATTCATTTCCAGCCTCCCCCACTTCCCAGCTGTGTGACTTCAAGCCATTGACCCTCTCTGAGGCTCCATGGCCCCATCTGCGAATCAGAAATAACAGTGCTTACCTCACTGGAAGTTGTGAGGGTTAAATGGACTGTGAAATGCCTAGCGCGGTGGTTGACATATAATAGGTATTCAACAAATGTCTGTTCTCACCCCTGGAGCATTTGCTGCACACTTGGCTTTTCCATCAGGGTTAGAATCCAAAGAGGCAAAGGATTCTGTGCTGAGAGATGTTGACGGGTTGCTCTCTCCCACCTAGGGAGTTTTCACAAAGCAGCAGGTAAGTCAAGGCAGCATAGTGAGAGAGGTTCACAGCTTCAGAAGAGGCCCTTCAGGCCATGACCTTGGCTGCTTTGGCTAAACTGGCTACCGAGACGTGCAGCTAAAGATGCCATGAGCAGCAAGCCCTACCTTTATGAGGATCTGGTCTTTGAACACACTGAGGGAAACTGACCTTCCTCTTTGGAAATGAACCAGGGATTCAGCTTATAAGTCATTCTGTGATGATTCTGTGCACCCAAGATTGCGCCATAGCACTGCCCCAGGGATGGGGGACAGGCAGACGAGGACTCCATTAAAGGAGGTGCAGAAGGGCAGGAACAGCGGCAGCAGTGGTTATGCGACTCTGTGAACTGTGACTCCAGCAAGGCCTCAGGGAAGGATAGAACTCCACCCCTGGTTTCTACAGCTGCCTGGTTGTCACTTTCCAAAGTCCTGGCAGAGGCTGTCCAGAAATGGTTCCCTAATCAGGATTCCTCTTCTGAATGAACAGGGAACTTCTGGGTTTCAAGCTCCATCTGGGGCACCTTTTGGATTTTATGTTAGGTCACCAGATCCTTCCTCCTCCTCCTCCTTAGACCATCTGTGTGTTTACTGAATCCAGACACTGATTAAGCAGACACTGGGCATGGAAAGAGGATGGTAGGATGGCAGGACGGTGGGTATCCCAGATGCCTGGAGTGAAGACGAAGGTGCCAGCTCAGGGAGGGAAGGAGTCTTGGAGGACAGGCAGGTGGTCTGGGCAGAAAGAGCCAGAAACCAGCACGAGGGTATGGCGGCCACGGCAGGAGTGTCTGCACTGCTGTACCACACAAATGGAAGCAGGGCGCCTCCCCAGGACCAGACCCGGCAGTGGCTCCCCAGCTGGAGGATGGCACGGGGACCCCCGAGGACGAGGCACACGGACCTGGCTTCAAAGCCCAGCTCCACCCAGAACTAGGACATAGGTGTCCCTCAGCAAGCGTCTTCTCTGCGTCTCAGTTTGATTGCTGGAAAATGGGACTGTCCCTAGCTCACAGAACCCCAAACGCATAGGTTTGCATAATGAGAATAAGACATGCTGTGTGCCTAGCACAGATACTAACCCACAGAAAGTTCAATCAATGTTCATTTCTCTTTGCTTCACTGCCATAATTGGCACCAAATGTGACAACACATTCTTAGCCGCATAAGTCATGTTTGCTTTATTCAGTATTTACACAAGAACCCGGGCTTCCCAGGTGGCGCTAGTGGTAAAGAATCTGCCAGCCAATGCAGGAGATGTAAGAGACATGCGTTCGATCCCTGGGTTGGAAGAGCCCCTGGAGGAGGGCACGGCAACCCAGTTCAGTATTCTTGCCTGGAGACTCCCATGGACAGAGGAGCCTGGCGGGCTACAGTCCACGGTGGGTCGCAAAGAGTCAGACACAACTGGAGCGACTTAGCACACACACATACGAGAATTAGTGTGTCCCAATTAGGATCATTTCTCCAACCTGACCCTGAGCAAAGTAACTACCCTGTCTCATATTCTCTGAACCCCCAGGTTCCCAGTGCTAACCAGATGGATGGTTCTGACAAGGCCTGACCACTCAGTTGTCTTTGAGTCACCAGTAACTCTAGTTAATTGTTAATATCTCATCTGTGGCCATGTTGTCTATGAAAAGTAACAGATACAAAAGTGAGGACCGCTGACTGTCTGCTACATGCGGGGCAGCTACCATGGCGGACTCCAAAAGGATGGGACAAAGAACCATACCTGAGGTTCTTGTTCAATATTCCCAAAGCTAAAAAGCGTGCCTGAAAGATAGACACGCACTTTAAAAAGAGCAGGCTGTAGCAGTAAACACGCTGGTTCAAATGAACAATACCAAGCCCAGGTGGGGTGGTGGGAAACGTAATCATGGGCTTTAGAAGCAGACTGACTTGGATTTGAATCCCAAGTCTGCATCTACTAGTAAGGCATCCTGGGGCAGGCAGGCTTCCCTGGTGGCTCAGTGGTAAAGAACCCACCTGCCAATGCAGGAGACCTGGGTTCAGTCCCTGGGTTGGGAAAGAAAAGGAAATGGTACCCCACTCCAGTATTCTTGCCTGGAAAATCCCGTGGACAGAGGTACCTGACGGGCTACAGTCCATGGGGTCACAAAAGAGTCAGACATGACTCAGTGACCAAACAACAACAACAACCCTGGGGTGGGGTGGGGTGGGGGTGGATGCCTGTTTATACATCTGTCAGATGGAGAAAGTACTCCCTCAGCGCTGCGATGATTAGGTGATATGGTGAATGCCTGGCACGCCGAGAGTGCTCACTGTTACTTCCCTTCCTCTTTCTTTTTCTCATTTCCCCTTCTCTTCTAGATCACTGACATTATTCTATTTGTGACTGGCTTTGAATGAGTAGCGGATGACCTCTATCTGCCTATTGGTGATCACAGTCTTCTGCACATGTAAGTGTTCTACCGTCAGTTCAGTGTCTGTGCAAAAACTTCCAATGGCTTATCATTTCTTAAACAAGAATCACAGGGCATCTCGGCCTCCCTGTCTTGCATCCCACGCCTTCCACCAGGAGGCCGTGACCTTCCAACCCTCTTTCACGGCAGCATTCACCTACTGGTACCCACCAGGATGCTGGACGGATGGTTCATGTTGAGCTAATATTTGTATATGGTGTGAGGGAGGGGTCTAACTTCAGGTTTTTGTATGTGGATCTCCAGTTGTCCCAGTACCATTTGCTGAAAAGATGACTCTATTTCTGAGCCTTAATCACCTCATCCCTAAAATGAGCTTGAGAAGGTAATTCCACTGCTGGGCATATACCCTGAGGAAACCAGAATTGAAAAAGACACATGTACCCCAATGCTCATTGCAGCAGTATTTACAATAGCTAAGACATGGAAGCAACCTAGATGTCCACTGACAGATGAATGGATAAGGAAGTTGTGGTACATATACACAATGCAATATTACTCAGCTATAAAAAGGAACACATTTGAGTCAGGTCTAATTCCGTGGATGAACCTAGGGCCTGTTGTACAGACTGAAGTAAGACAGAAAAAGAAAGACAAATACCATATACTAACACATATACATGGAATCTAGAAAGATGGTACCAACAATTCTCCATGCAGGGCAGCAAAGGAGACACAGAGGTAAAGAACAGACTTTTGGACTCCGTGGAAGAAGGCGAGGGTGGGATGATTGGAGAGAAGAGCATTGAAACATAGAGAAGGAAATGGCAACCCACTCCAGTAATCTTGCCTGGAGAATTTCATGAACAGAAGAGCCTGGCAGGCTATAGTCCATGGGGTTGCAAAGAGTCAGGCATGACTGAGCAACTATCACTCACACTCACTCATTGAAACATATACATTACTATATGTAAAATAGGTAACCAGGGCAAGTTTGATGTGACACAGGGTACCTAAAGCTGGTACTCTGTGACAAGCTGGATGGATGAGAAGGGGAAGGACGTGGAGGGGGTTCAGGATGGAGGGGACACATGTATACCTATGGCCAAGGCATACTGATGTATGGCAAAAGCCATCACAGCATTGTAAAGTAGTTATCCTCCAGTTAAAATAATTAATTAAAAAAAAGACTACCCTGTGAGGAAAGATCACTGCTGTGAACATTCAAGGAGATAGAGAGAAAAGAGTGTGCTGTGGTGGGGAGTGGGGTGGTCCCTGGCACACAGCAGTCAGCCGATGCCTATAACTGAAGACAAGAAGAACAGGTTAGCAGGTATTGAGACAGCAGTTGTCCTCACTTCCCCCGGACCACAGGTGCTCCCTAAAGATCGGTCACGGCTGCAGCCCCCCACAGTTGTCACGAGAGCCTGTGCCATCCTCAGGACAGCGGTGTCCAACCCCCCTTCCCACGAACCTCCTCTTCTGACTGGCCCCGATCACCTTCTCATCTCCATTTCCCTTTTTCCTCCCTCACATTCTATCTTAATTTTGCATTAAATGTTCTTCATCTTAATTAATCAACTACAGTTTTGCTAGCCCACTCAAATCTTTTTGGGCAAGGTGGTGGGAAGGCATGAATGAACGAATGAGTCAAGCAAAGGAAAGGCCCCTAATTTAAAGCCAGAACAGTGAGGCCCCTGCACTAAAGGGATGGGCAGGCCACCCCAGCTAGAGGGGTCAGAAGTGGGCCTGTGTGAGGCTCCCTCCAGCCCAGCACTCTCTGCACACACACCCCCACTCCCCCTCCCACCCTGGAGCGAGAGAGCAAGCCTTTTAAATCACATCTCCCTCCTCCACCGTGTTTGCAACACCTCCCAATTTAGTTTTCTCTCTGAATTTCATTAGTGTCCCATTTGCCTCGTCTTCCTGATCTCTGAGGCAGACGTTAAGCAGGGGGAGACTCAGTTGGCAACAAGGGCTCCTGCCTCCTGACTGCGGGTGAGGGAAGGAGGAGGAGGACAGGCCCCGGGGACGGAGTTCCTGGTCAACTCAGCTCAGCCCAATGAACTGTTACTAGACGCTACCTGTGCGCCAGGCTCCGGGGGCCCCCAGATGAGGATCTGAGCTTGCCCTGGAAACCCTGGGCTCAGGGGAATGGAGGAACAGCGCCTGGGTGATGTGCTGCAGGGGAGTGGCCCCACTGGGCTGGCAGAGTGAGTGAGAATGAGGCGGGGAGGGCAGGGAGGAAGGCAGTGGGGACCTTCCCGGAAGAGGGGACAACACATATAAAGGCAGGGTGCGGAGAACAGAAGAGTGTAACGAGTCACGCTATGGAATCTCTCGTTCAGTTGTTTACACAGTCATCCAGTGCGGATTTCTTGAGTGCCTGCTACATCCCAGGCAGTATTCTAGACATCAGAATACGGCCGGAACAACACAGAGTGACCCCCTGCCTTCACGGAGCTTACATTCCAATGGGGGAAGAACAGAAAACAGAGTAATGCACAATGTGCCAGGTGGAGATAAATGCTACCTAGGAACATTCAAAGGGAAGACGGGCACAGGAAGACCTGGAGGGTAAGGACTGCCTTCCCTTCTCACCTCCTCTATGTCCACCTTGCTCACACCACGGGACCCCAGCTGCATCTTGAAGAGCAAACACAGTGCTTTGCTGATTCAGCCCCATCTATGCTCTGCTCGCTTGGATGGCAACCTGGAGGTCTGTTCCCTCTGCCTGAAGAGTTCTCCCAAAAGCTGGAAAAGGGATTCGATGCCTTATGCTTTGAGATGGTAATGTGTTTATGGTTCAAGGAAAAGCAGAGGGGCCACTGGTGTGAGGGAGGGATAGATAAAGACGGGGTAGGAGGGGACAGGGGCTGGCTCAGGTGAGTCCTGGGGGTCAGGGTGAGGTCTGTGACTTTTCCTCTGCATGAGCTGGGGAGCCACAAGTGAATTGTGAGCAGAGGAGTGATCTGATCTGACTGAACCCATCAGATCAGATCTGTTCCCTCCCCCGGGAGGGAATGGTGGCAGCAGAGTCTCCCAAGGAGGCGACTGCAGGAATCCAGGTCCAAGAGGGTGGCTCAGACCAGGGATGCGACAGAGGAGCTGGTCACAGGTGCTGAGTAGGGGAGAAAAGGGCAAATGCAGCACTCAGTGTGAGTGGAGGGACAGGGGGAAATGAGACAGGACAGAACAGGAGGAACATTCTAGACAGAAGAATCCCCTAGTGCCAAGGCTGAGATTCAACCCCATCCAGCCAGGCTCAGATCCTGCTACTGAGGTTCCTGCAATTTTTCCTCTGTCTCAATGGACGTGGGTTCAGCGAGCCTTGCTCTGGGCCCAGGTCTCTGGGCAGCATCAACATGGGAATGAGAGATCCCATCTCTGGCCTCCAAGGGGCCCCTCTGTCAGAGCCCAGAGCTGCATTCACATGTGACACTGCAGGATGTTCGGGGAACCAGTGAGAGAGAGGCCTGGGATGGGGGGATTTATGGGAGGAAGAGGAGACCACCTTTCTTGGGTTTAGATGCAGTGAGGGATGAGATTTAATTTTTAACTTTAACATTACGTCCTTCTTACAAGTGAGCCTGGATGGGGAGGAAGAGTTCACCTGGAGCCCAGTCATCTCCTCTTGCCGAACGAACCTCAGTTTTCTCACCTTCAGTTCAGATCAGTCGCTCAGTGGTGTCTGACTCTTTGTGGCCCCATGGACTGCAGCACACCAGGCCTCCCTGTCCATCACCAACTCCCGGAGTTCACCCAAACTCATGTCCATCGAGTTGGTGATGCCATCCAGCCATCTCATCCTCTGTCATCCCCTTCTCCTCCTACCTTCAATCTTTTCCAGCATCAGGATCTTTTCATGATTCAGTTCTTTGCATCAGGTGGCCAGAGTATTGGAGTTTCAGCTTTAGCATCAGTCCTTCCAATGAATATTCAGGACTGATTTCCTTGAGGATGGACTGGTTGGATCTCCTTGCTGTCCAAGGGGCTCTCAAGATGGAATTATAAGAACTATCTCTTGGGGTTGCAGCTATTTGATGAGATGCATCAATCAAGTACTTGGCACAATGCATCAATAAATGTCACCCCATTTTACCTGTCCCTCTCTAAAAAAAGCAAAAATCTTAATAGGTATCCTCAGAGAACTATGGCTTCCCAGGTGGTATCAGTGGTAAAGAATCTGCTGGCCAATGCAGGAGACATAAGAGACATGGGTTCCATCCCTGGGTCAGGAAGATCCCCTGGAGAAGAGAATGGCTAACCATTCCAGTATTCTTGCCTGGTAAATCCCACAGACAGAGAAGCCTGGCGGGTTACAGTCCATGGGGTCGCAAGAGTTGGACATGACTGATTTGACTTAGCATGTATAGAAAACCACTGTGTCTCCACTGGCAAACATTTATCCCAGCTTGGAGTTATAGACATTCACCAGGCAGAGAGCAGAGGCTACATCTGTTTTTGTTCCCTGTTATATTCCCAGAGCCTAGTGTGGTGCTGGGTCTACTGTCAATATACAATATGTTTTTGCTGAACTGGTAAATAAATGATTGAATCTAAGGTTATGTATGATCTAGGCTCTGGTAGATCATACATACATACATACAATTAGCTGGGAGACCTCAGATCATACATACATACATACAATTAGCTGGGAGACCTCAGATAATTAATGTCTCCAGGTTAAAAAAAAATACTGATAATCTCTTTAGAATGTGTCAATGTCACTAGTTCTGAACATGAGTTATTTGGTTGGAACACCAGATTAAAGCACTTCCTAGGTGGATAAGGAAAAGGCAACCCACTCCAGTATTCTTACCTGGAAAATCCCATGGATGGAGGAGCCTGGTAGGCTATAGTCCATGGGGTCAAAAAGAGTCAGACATGACTGAACGACTTCACTTTAGGTGGCACTAGTCATAAAGAACCGATCTATCAACACAGGAGACATAGGGATGCAGGCTCGATCCCCAAGTAGGAGGATCCCCTGGAGAAGGAAGTGGCAACTCACTCCAGTATTCTTGTTTAGAGAATCCCCGTGGACAGAGTAGGCTGGTGGGCTACAAGTCTATCGCCTTGCAAAGAGATGAACACAACTGAGGTGCCTTAGAACGCACACACACCAGATTAAAAAACCAAAGAAATGTAAGAAAACAAAAAAAATGTCTCTGAGTCTCAGTTTTCTTACCTGTAAAATGGAACTCATAATATCTACTATGATAGAGGCAGTTACCGCCCATCAAATATCTATATTTCCCAGAGCCCTAGAAACCGGGTAAGACCACATGTTAGTTCTGGCCCACAGGCTGTGCCACTTTTGAGCCAAAGCATTTAAGAGCCAGTGCTTAACCTTCCTCCACCTCTTCCCCTGATGTGGAGACCAAGGTGGCCCCTTGTTCCAGGGGCTACACCTAAAACACGGCAGAGCTGTCATCAGCTTGACGCCTGAGTCACTGGGTAGACCAGAGCCCTCCACCCTTTGGTTAGATAGGCAGCATGAGCAAGAAATAAACCTTCACTCTGTTAAGCCGCTGAGATTCCAGAGTTCATTTATTGCTGCAGCACAACTGAGCCTAGAAAGACTCAGGCTTCTACCCAGCACGACCGTCCACAAGGTAAGAAGTGGTGCTTGGTTCAGTTTGTTGTTGTTGTCCAGTCAGTCGCTCAGTTGTGTCTGACTCTTTGCGACCCCATGGACTGCAGCACGCCAGGTTTCCCTATCCTTCACCACCTCCTGGAGTTTGCTCATACTCACATCCCTTAAGTTGATGATACCATCCAACCATCTCAGGCTCATCCCCTGGGTCCTGACCTTTCCCCCTGATTCTGTAGCCTTTCTGATGACCCAGGCTCCATTCATGATTCTCCCTTTCTCTCTGCCATGTTCTTTCTCTAGTTTGAAACATCCCTCTACTCCCTACTCCTCCCCAGGTGTGTTCTGGTTTTGCCATTGCACAGCAATATCAGAAAAGCCCCTGGAAAGCCATTCTGGCCAGTTGGACCTGGCCTGTGGACCACCTGTCCTCTGGGCAGCTGCCCACACACTTCCTCCTACCTCATTCTCAACTACGCCTTCAATTCCACTCCAACTCAGCTTGAAAGGTAACCACGAAGCTCTGGATCCTGCCCCTGGTGCCTTGGGCCCTGGGATGACTGTCAAGGCTGGCACGGCCTCTGTGGCCCTGGATATGCACTGTGCTCCTGGGTGCCAGCTCCCCACTCACACCCGGCTGGATGCCTGGCCCTTGCCCACCCTGTCCGCCCACCAAGCTGGCACTGGCTTGGCTTCCAGCAGCCACCAATCCTGCCACTGCATCTGCTCTCCAAGAAGGCCACCTCCACCCTGGCCTGACCTCTGCACTCTCTAGGCAGCTTAGTTGGCAAAAGCCTTCAACCTGTTTTCAGATTCTAAGATGCCATTTCTCATCAAGACCACAGGTTTGCAGTCGATGACACAGAAAATCAGATTGGACAAGGGACTGACCTGGCTCCATGTCAGCACGTTCTGAAGAGTCAGCAGTGTCCGTGGGCCCTGAAGCCCTGTCTCCAGGGCCATCAGATCCTGGAGGATGGGATGGGATCCTTCCTGTTGAGGCAGAGAACAGAGAGTCAAGTGAGTGTGGGGGCAAGGTGTCCTTGACCCCGTTTTGCAGATCTCTTGCCAGCACATGTGCACCAGTAGGGAGAGGGGACAGGTTCCTGGTCCCCAGGCATGAAGAAAAGCAAGCAGGGTCTCAAGTACCCTGGGAATCCTGCACAACACCCTGTCTGCAACCTTTCTTTCTTCTCCCATCTCATCTGGCCTTGTGTGACAGCCACTGTTGACACATCAGGCTTACCAAACCCCTAGAGGGTCAGAACTACAGATCAGCCCTCTTTATGAGCCTGGCAAAGGCAGCTTGGTGTAGAGTAGACACCGCGTGTTCTGTGAAGGACTGACTGTGCTGTGATGGAAGCAGGGAGCAAGAAGGGGGCAGAGCATGTGGCCAAGGCACTGGCTTCTGCAGCAGTCCTATCATTGATTCACTGGGCAAATAAATACACCACTTGGCATCCTGCCTGATAGAATGGCCCACCCTCCCTGCGCTATATCATCTGGGAATCACATGGGCAAAGCTCTTCACACCCAAGAGTCTGGCTCTGGTCCACTTGCTTATCACTCTGCAACTCTAGCAAATCACTTCCCCTCCTTGAGTCTTTGTCTGAAAGAGAAAAACTCTGAGCTAGGCTACATGTAAGATTCTTTATGCCCCCAGAATTCTATGACGATGTTGATTCATCTCCACACATCCAGTGCCCAAAGAGCTATCTGTCCACAATAAAGCTTTGTGAAATGAATAAAAGAAAGTTCCATCTCACTCCAAGGAGGGTGACAAGAGAGTCAAAGGTTTTAAGCCATCTGCGGGAGATCACTGCAAGAGGAGGAGCTGGGATTTGAACACAGGTCCTCATAGACTCGAGGACTTCAAGTACACTTGAGTCCTCTGTATTTTCCCTGCACCGACTGCTGTACTTACCCACTGAAGACACTACAAAGTGCCTTTTTATATGAAGGACACACTAAGCTAAAGGACAGTGCACGAAGGATGCATTCAGGCACCTCAAGTACAAAGTCATCGTTTGAGAAATTCCCTGAGTACATATTTGCCAAATATACCTAGGAGCCTAGCTAAGAAGACGTTATTGCCTATTAGAAGGTGAGGGATTACTGGTAATCTTCATTAAGACAAAACTCCCCTAAGTGTGAAATTTTGCTAGCTTCATCTGCATTTCCTGTTGCTTTATTGTAAATTCTCATTATTCTAAACAGAGTGACTGGATTAGGTGGGAACATTCGCCAGGCTCTGCCCAAGTGTGGAGTACCCTTCCCTCAGGGCTCAGGCTCCCAAACACTGCCAGGTACAATCAGCAAGACTAAGTTTGGAGGTAAACTAGAAAAGTCTTTATAAATCGTATTATATTCACTAAAACAAAACATAGGCAGTAATCACAGGAAATGTCTATCATTTTATGAATCTCAAATGAGCGGTAATGGTTACTGTGCCCTTAATTTCTATTTACTATGCCTTGTTCATTACAAGGTTACCCTCCAAACTTTCAGAGGGGAGCAGGAAATTGTTTTGCTGTAACGACGGACGTGGTTAGAGGCCGTTCCTCTTGTGTGTGGCCCTCTTCTCCCGTGCCCAGCGCCTTGTGGATTTCAGGACTCCGCGCTGTCGGCTTGGCCTGCAAGGGCCGCCCTGCGGTCCTGATCGTACCCAGTGACTTGGATGAAGCACTTAGTGTCTTTCTCAAACCCCTCTCCTTTGTCCAGGTCACACAGTCTCACTCTGCCTCCAGAGATCTGGGCCAGAGCTAGTACTTGGGACCTTTATCTGGTCCCTCCATCTTGAAGAAGCCGCAGAACTACAGCTTTCCTTCTATTCCACCTTCACCTTTGCTAAGCTTCCAGGGAAAACCTTTACTCCTTTTCTTCATTTTACATTTTCAGTTTGTATCCCTGAATTCCCTTTTTCAAAGTAAAGTCATCACTTGGTACATGCAGGATGATTGGTTCCAGGATCCCTCATGGGTACCAAATTCCATGGATGCTCAAGTGCCTTACATAAAATGGTATAGCATTTGCATGTAACCTACACATACCCTCCCATCTACATGAAATCATCTCTAGATCACTTATGATACCTAACACAAGGGAAATGATACGTTCAGTTCAGTACAGTCACTCAGTCATGTCCAACTCAATGTAAATGCTATATAAAGAGTTGCCGGTGGGGCAAAGTCAAGTTTGGTTTTGGGAACTTTCTAGAGATTTTTTTTTTTCCCCTAGAATATTTTCAATCTGTGGTTGGTTGAATCCACAGATGTGGAACCTGTGGGTATAAAGGGCTGGCTATACCTCCAATAAGCACCGCATGATGGTTAATGAAACCAAAATACCCAAGGATTGACCAAAGGCTTTAGGGCTTCCCTGGTGGCTCAGATAGTAAAGAATCTGTCTGTAATGCAGGAGACCTGGGTTCAATCCCTGGGGTGGGAAGTTCCCCTGGAGAAGGAAATGGCAAACCACTCCAGTATTCTTGCCTGGAGAATCCCATGGACAGAGGAGCCTGGTGGGCTACAGTCCATGGCTTCGCAAGGAGTCGGACACGACTGATCGACTAAAACTTTCCCTTTCATGTACGAGCAGTTTATGAAGGGCAATGCAGTTAGGACTGGATGAGGGTGTTCATTCCTTCACTTGCTCACTTGCTCACTCACTCACTCCTATTCCATGTGTTAGGTGTGATACAGGACAAACTGAGGACTCAGAAGCAAACCGTGCCCTCAAGGACTCACAGGGTGGTAAGGCTGCAAGTAAGGGGAATGCTGGGCAGTTTGGGAGGTGGAAACAGAAAAACAAACAGTCAGAGGAGGGAGGGACAGAGAGGCCATGTCAGCAAACCAGGGAGCACTGACTGGACAGCATGCCATCCATGCCCAGCTGGGCACTGGGGACAGTGTTGGGGGGTTGGCATGGGGACAGGGCGGGGCGCTCGTGTGAGGGAGTGAAGGCACGGGAGGGGAAAGTGTGGATGAAGAATGAGGACTGCGTGGAGGGAAGCAGAAGACACCCGACAGATGACACGGGCCCTCAGAAGCAGGGCCCTGAACGTCAAAACAGAGAAGGTGGCCATCATTCACTGAGTAATAGAGCCACCAAGGGCTTTTGAGCAGAGATGTGACATAATTAGAGATGTGTTGCAGGAAGATGGATTTGGCAAGCTTGCACAGTACGGATCGGAAGGGGAGGAAGCTAATTGTGTGCCAGGCACTGGGCAGTGTTCGAGGCTGGTACATATTGGAGCTCAGTTAACCTTCTAAACTGGAGAAGGAAATGGCAACCTACTCCAGTGTTCTTGCCTGGAAAATCCCAGGGACGGGGGAGCCTGGTGGGCTGCCGTCTATGGGGTCACACAGAGTCGGACACGACTGAAGCGACTTAGCAGCAGCAGCAGCAGCAACCTTCTAAACAGCCGTAGGAAACAAGCCTATTCCTTCCAGACTTGCAGATGAGAAAATGAGGCTTCAGGGAATTCCAGCAGTTTGCCCCTAATCCCCCAGCTAGGAAGCGTAGCAGATGAGATCTGGATCCGGTTCTTTCCTTTCCCAGGTGAGCCTTAAAGCGTGCTGTGATCTGTGTGGACACTTGTACACTGGACAGCCCAGTACACCTTCTGCTCCCAGCATACCTCCCGCCTGCCCTAGGAAGCGGGTGGGGGGAAGCAGGATGGTTTCCTGGGCTGCCTTTTGAGAGGCTGAGATGGAATGAAGTGCCAAGTGCCTTTGTTCCTGTTAGCTTTCCCCTGTGAGTGCATACATGCTAAGTCGATTCAGTTGTGTCCGACTCTTTGTGATCCCGTGGATGGTAGCCTGCCAGGCTCCTCTGTCTGTGGGATTCTCCAGGCAAGAATACTGGAGTGGGTTGCCATTTCTTTCTCCAGGGGAATCTTCCTGACCCAGACAGGAACCCGTGTCTCTTACGTCTCCTGCAATGGCAGGCAGGTTCTTTACCTCTAGCGCCACCAGCTTTCCCCCAGGTGACCCCACTCTAGAAGATAATACCTTGAGTTGCCTCCCAAACAACACGGACTACAGTCTCTTGCAGAGAATTCCAAAGGTAGCAGGGAACCTCCTTATTCTCTTGTAGGGAATGCTAACTTCTGTCAGCTAAGTTTAATAGGAGCAGCAGACCAGGAGCCCAGGGAAACACACTTGAATACCCAGGCCTCCTCTGCTGGGCCATGGAGAAAGTCAGTGAGGAACCCAGAGTCTCTGGGCTGACGTCACTGTCTGGGAGGACTGCTCGGAGGGCTCAGTGCACTCCATCTGGATCGGCACACCTGCAGCCTGTAGAGAACGGTCATGAATCACTCCCATCAAGATGCCTGCTGCAAAAACTTGTTTTTTTTTCCCCAAGGGAAAAAAGAGTTCCTCATTCTAAATATGGGACATGGTGATGGCTGTGCTATACACTGGACAATCCAGGGTGTAGGTTTTCTTCAGGGAAGCCTGGCATATTGGCAAGAGAAGGGACTTAGGAAGCAAATAGGTTGGGTCCTAATCACATCTTCCAACCGCCCCCAGGTTACTGGCTATACCTATGGGGCCTTGGGCAAACCACTTAGCTCCTTGTGCATGCATGCTAAGTCACTTCAGTCGTGTCTGACTTTTTGTGACCCTATGGACTGTAGCCCACAAGGCTCTTATGTCCACGGGATTCTCCTGGCAAAAACACTGGAATAGGTCGCCGTGCCCTACTCCAGGGGATCTTCTCGATCCAGAGACTGAATCTTAAGTTTCCTCATTTTTAAATGGGAATGATAATAATGACTTAGAGAAACTAAATGCCAGGCCCTGGGCACATTCATGAGAATGTGTAATAATTTCTTCTTGTCTTTTTATTTTCAACATTGTGGCTATGCCCTCCCAGTGAGGTTGTTCTCCTCACAAATTTACCAACTGAAGTCATTGATTTTGGGAGAAAAAAATGCTGCAACTATAGCAGGTTGTTAATACCCTTGACCCAGTGCTTATTGGGCTTCTCTGGTGGCTCAGATGGTAAAAAAAAAAAAATCTGTCTGCAATGTGGGAGACCCAGGTTTGATCCCTGGGTTGGAAAGATCCCCTGGAGAAAGGAATGGCTACCTACAACCGTATTCTTGCCTGGAGAATTCCATGGACAGAGGGGCCTGGCGGGTTACAGTCCATAGGGTTGAAAAGAGTCAGATACAACTGAGCAACTAACACTTCCAGCGCTTATTACCAGCATCTTGGAATTGTCAGCATGTCTTTCTCCTCCACCATACTGAGACCTTCTTGAAGAGGGTGACCACTGTGGCTTCAATTCCGGGCACACAGATGTCCCTTTCTACCTCAGTTCCCTTCAACTGACATCCAATCAGACCACAGAGTCTATGGTTCTTCTGGGGTTTTATTTTCCCAGCCTGGTTTGAATAGCGACTTCTAAGCAACACCTTCAAGAACAAATCCAATTCTCTGAAAACCATCTCATTAGCATGGAATCATTTAGCATGGGATGCTTCACTTTGTTACTCTGCTAAGAGCTTTGGTTTCTAATCCAAGACAATTATATGTGCCAACATATTCAATAACATCTTAATAATACCAAACCTCCCAGGTCTCCGGACGGAATCAGATCAGTATGAGAGAGCTGGGGTCTAATAGGATAAAAGAATGGCATGCGGCAGAGGAGAAGGAGATGAAGCATTAAAACTGGGTTCAAACCCTGGCTTGTGCAGCTGGGACAGCCTTGTGTGGTATCCCTGGGACAGGGATAAACGCGCAGCAAAGGATCACTCCTTTCTCTTCCTCTGGCTCCAGAGAAAAGCAAACCCATGAAACGTTTCAAGTGAACAGGGAGAGAATAAAAGATTCACCACATTCCTGAGTCCACTTACAATATGGATTTTTTTTTTTTTTTTCTTAAGCTTTTCTCCCCGAGGACTGGAGGAAGTGGGTTATTTCATTTTAATTATGGCAGCTGCAGCTGCTGCTTGTGAACCCAAAGACCAATTTTCAGATCAAAAAGAAAAACATATACACATCCCCACAGACAAACTCACCCAGAGCATCAACTACATACGTGAAGGACAGCTCCTTCAGAGAGCACATAGGCGGGGGTGTGCGTGGAGAAATCTGGGCCGTCATGCTCAGAGACACTCAGATCCAGGCAGAGATCCCTGGAGGCACTTCCCCGCCGCTTCCCTCCCACCTGGCTTCCTCTCTGCCCCGAGCATCCACACCCAGCCCATGAGCCACAGGCCAGCGTAAAAGAATCTTTCATGTCCAGCAGCTGTGCACTTTTAATGTACACGGGGGAAATAAAGGCAGAAAATGGTTTTCTGTAGCCTTCCTGTGGAGTTTTCACTAGGCATCCTCATTCAGGAAGGCCTGAGTTTTTTTTTTTTTTTTTTTTTAAACAGGTCCTCCATGTGTCCAGAGAGCCAGCCCCAGACTTGTGGCAGTGAGGATCTCTCATGCAGGGATGATGGGTGGAGCTCGTTTGCCATTTTCTGGCTCACGGGCTGTATCCAGGTTTCCACTCAGTGTTCTCTTGTGTGGTTCGTCTCCCGTGTGCTCCCCAGCGGCTCTCGGGTTAGCCATGGCAGGCAATGGCACACGAATCCTCCCCAGGTGAGCAGCCCAAATTCGCAACACGTGCAGGTGTATCTTTCAGAGGATTGAGGAGGAGCCATGCTAACGCAGGGACGTTTGTCAGGGAGGAGACTGTGTACAGCAGGTGGGGCATCAGCGTTCACCTGCTGGTGAGTAAGATGAGAGAGACTGGGCTCTCACCAGAGAAAGACCACGTGCTGCCGGGGATACACGAGAACTCTGCCTGGAAGACTTGGCATAGAAGGAAGCATCGTGTAGGGGTGGGGTGGAGGAGTTAATTGTTCTCAGCTGCCACGAAGCAACCTGAGGACCTTAGTGGAGTCAGTGGAAAGTTTTCTGTTTTCTGAACCTTTTCTTGGGTCGGGCCAAAGAGCGCTTTTTGGTCCGACCCAATACTTCACCATGGAGAAGGAAATGGCAACCCACTCCAGCATTCTTGCCTGGAGAATCCCAGGGACAGGGAAGCCTGGTGGGCTGCCGTCTATGAGGTCACACAGAGTTGGACACGACTGAAGTGACTTAGCAATACTTCACCAATGCTCACCTTGAAGCCCTTCCAGCACAGCATCAAAAATTCTGCAATTTGAATGTGCGAGACAAATGCTCAGTCTTGTTCTCAACCACCTGAGTGCTCCCAGACCCCAGGCCTCTGGTCAGCTTTGTCATCAGCTTGTAAAGCCTCTGCTTCCTTCAGGAGCCAGTTCTGAGGCATTTCCACAAAGCCACTGCAAGAGACGTGGGTTCAGTCCCTGGGTTGGGAAGATCCCCTGGAGAAGGGAATGGCAACCCACTTCAGTATTCTTGCCTGGAGAATTCCATGGACAGAAGAGCCTGGCAGGCTGCAGTCCATGGGGTCGCAGAGAGTCAGACACGACTGAGCACACGCACACACTCCTGTTGTATGTGTCACAACGGCACTCCCACGCCAAAGAGCACCAGACCTGGTGTTTCTACCACAAAATCTCTGTGCAGCTCCAGCGCTCTCCAATCCCTTCCTTCACATGACTGGAAGGCCACTTGCTCTTCCTAAGATGCAAGTCTGACCCTGCTGTTCCTGGCCTGAAATGCTTGCTGGCGCCTCACTGTCTTGGGGACAAAATCCAAAGCTCTCCCTAGAAGACACGCTTCTCTTCATGCCCAGCCTGGCCATCTCTCCTGCCCGGTCCCTGCCACTCTCCCCTCAGACGTGCCATGCTGCAGCCAAGTGAAGTGAAGTGAAAGTCGCTCAGTCGTGTCCAATTCTTTGGGCCGCCATGGACTATACAGTCCATGGAATTCTCCAGGCCAGAAGAGTGGGTAGCTGTTTCCTTCTCCAGGTGATCTTCCTAACCTAGGGATCGAACCCAGGTTTCCCTGCATAAAGGTCGGATTCTTTACCAGCTGAGCCACAAGGGAAGCCCAAGAATACTGGAGTGGGTAGCCTATTCCTTCTCCAGGGGATCTTCCGACCCAGGGATGCAACCGGGGTCTCCTGCATTTCAGGGGGATTCTTTACTAACTGAGCTATGAGGGAAGCCCAAACCCAAGTGTTTTCAACCCTCACTGTCTTCCGGTTGCCGCTCCTTGGCGGGAAAGGCCCCGGAGTGCTCCTTCACGAGCTGGCGGTGCAGCGCCCCGTCTTATTCTGGGGAAGCGTCTCCCTGCTGCTGGGAACCCCTTTTCCCGCTGCTCCCATCGTGTGGGTCGTGAGCGCCGACGCTGCTGTTCCGCAGCCATTTCTGGTGCGCTGCCTTCCAAGCACCGGTGGGTGGCGCACCGCAAGAGGTTCGTTCACTAATTGAGGCCGGTGGGTGTGAGCACAGGTGCCCCACTTGCAGGTAGAAGATTTAACTGCCAGCGCAGGACTCTCTAGAGCTCTTTCATTCTGGCGCGGAGTTCACGGAGATCGGCACAGTTGGGGTGACTTGTCAGCCTGGGTCCCCAGGGGACCTCAGAGCTAATACTCCTCCCCACCCCACCCCTCCTTCTGCCCTTTGTGAACGCGAGAGAGTGAACCCTTTGCTATAAACCATTATGATTTGGCGATGATGTGTACCCGGCATTAACTAGATGATCTGACAGATTCATGGGTTCTGTAAAAAGTGTCATATTCTTTTTTTTTTTTTTTAATTTACGTACGGTTGATTTACAATATTGTGAGAGTTTCAGGTGTACAACAAAGCGATTCAGTTATATAAATTCTTTTCCATTATAGTTTATTACAAGATATTTAATATGGTTCCCTGCCCTATACAGTAAATCCCTGTTGTTTATCAATTTTATATAAGGTAGTGTACATCTGTTAATTCCAAACTCCCAATTTATTCCTCCCCCCACCACTTCCTCTTTGGGAACCATCAGTTGGTTTTGTATGCCTGTGCGTCTGTTTCTATCTTGTAAATAAGTTCATTTATATTGTATTTTTTTTAGGAGGAATTGCCACATTCTTAAAGGGCCCTGACTCCCTGGCCATCATTGATTGGTTCAGGGTTCAGTTCAGTTCAGTTCAGTTGCTCAGTTGTGTCCGACTGTTTGCGACCCCATGAATCACAGCACGCCAGGCCTCCCTGTCCATCACCAACTCCCGGAGTTCACTTAGACTCACGTCCATCGAGTCCGTGATGCCATCCAGCCATCTCATCCTCTGTCGTCCCCTTCTCCTCTTGCCCTCAATCCCTCCCAGCATCAGACTCTTTTCCAATGAGTCAACTCTTCGCATGAGGTGGCCAAAATACTGGAGTTTCAGCTTTAGCATCAGTCCCTCCAAAGAAATCCCAGGGCTGATCTCCCTCAGAATGGACTGGTTGGATCTCCTTGCAGTCCAAGGGACTCTCAGGAGTCTTCTCCAACACCACAGTTCAAAAGCATCAATTCTTCAGTGCCCAGCCTTCTTCACAGTCCAACTCTCACATCCATACATGACCGCTGGAAAAACCATAGCCTTGACTGGACGGACTTTTGTTGGCAAAGTAATGTCTCTGCTTTTGAATATGCTATCTAGGTTGGTCATAACTTTCCTTCCAAGGAGTAAGCGTTTTTAATTTCATGGTTGCAATCACCATCTGCAGTGATTTTGGAGCCCAAAAATATAAAGTCTGACACTGTTTCCACTGTTTCCCCATCTATTTCCATGAAGTGATGGGACCAGATGCCAGGTTCAGGGTTAGGAGCCTTAATAAAGCCAGATTAACCACAGTTCTGGGGGGTGGGGTTGGGGAGATCAGAATCTGATCAAAGCTGAGTCATCTGGAATTCTTCCCTGGGATTTCTGAAAACAGGAAGTGAAAAGGAATGTGGTCTCTAGCTATGATGATTGTAAGAGGTAAAAACTCACTAGCTATCAATGAAGACCCAGTGCAGCCACAATAAAAATTAGTAAATTTTAACATGCACTAGCCATTGGTGGCCGTGTGAGTGTTTGGGCTGAACTGTGTCCTCCTCCACAAGAGGTGTTGGTGTCCCAATCCCTCGTGCCTGAGAATGGAAACTTACTTGGAGACAGTCTCTTGGCAGAGGTAATCAAGTTAAAATGAGGTCACTGGGGTAGGCTCTCATCCGATGTGGCTTGTGTCCTAAAAAAAGTGGGGGGGGGGTGGACACAGACAAGATGGGAGTTATGCTTCCACAAGCTAAGAACTACCAGAGGCAGTGACAGAGGCCTGGGGAGAGCCTTCCCTTCAGAGAGGACACGGTCCTTCTGACCCCTTGATTTGGGACTTGTAGCCTCCAGAACTGTGAGGCATGGCATTTCTGTTGTTTTAGCCTCTCAGTTGGTGTGCTTTGTTATGAGAACCCTGCAAACTAACATGGAAAAAATACAGAGAGCTATTGCAGGGAGAGAGAGAAGCTCACAAGTAAGAGAAATGACCAGAGGAGCAAAAAGAAACAGAACAAATCTTAACAGAATTAAAACTATGAACCCGATTCTACTGCATCTCCCTGTGTCTCCGGCTGCAAGTTCAACTCCTTGGATTTGATGAGGTAGTTCTGAGGTTTCTGTCACTTTGAATCAAGAGTCCTAACCAGCACTGTTATTCATATTTAATAGTTATCATTAATGCTAGGAAAAGGAAAACAATTCAGACAGCTCCAAGTGGTGCCAGATCAGTGATGGATGGACAAGCAAGCCACAGCTTCCAAACACCGTCCAAACATGTCCAGGAGGAGACAAGTTCCCCTCCTGTCTGGGTACAACTGCTTTCATATGTTCACACAGTTTAATCCTCTTGGTGTTTTTTGTAATCCAGTAATGGCCAGACTAAAATCTGAAACGGATTTTCTTCTGCACAGTTATCCCTTTCTTCCCAATCCAAACACAACTGCGTGCCTGGCCCCTTGAAATGCTCCAAAACAAAACAAGTCCAGCCCGAGTCCCTCATCTTGTTTCACGTTATGTTCTTGGCTGCACAAACTTAGGTCCCTTTGTTTCTTCTGCTCTGCCCTTGGACGCTTCCTGTCCACATTCCCCTCTGCGTGTGCTCCTACGTCAGCAGCAAGGGCTCCAAGCTAGCAGAGGAGAGACAGTCAGAGGGAAGGCAGCCTGGAAAGGATTCACCACACAGACAAGAGCTGCGGTCCCCTGAAGCAACTCACCCGCCCTCTGGAGTCACCAGTGCACACAGGCCCTCCAGGGCAGAATGTGGCTGCATAGCGGGGGTCTGGCCTATGAGTTTGGTCTTGAGGAATAGAAGATAATTGCTCAAGCTGTCCTTGAGCCTCCAGGCTCCATTGTAAGAATAAGCAGAACCAGTCTACCTTGATGGTCCCACAAAAAAGAGAGACACTGCTCTCCTGTAAAGGACTGGGGACAGCAATTATCCACATGAGCAAGATTTGATGACTACAGATATTATGGAGCTCAGCGCTCCCACCCCAAAGTAATGGAGGATTCTGTTTTTTTTTTCTCTTCCTTCATCTGTTCAGTCCAGGAGAGCATACAAAAATATGATGCCTGTATCAAGTTGCCAGATGTCTTCATGAGAGAAATTAGCAAAAAGCAGCTATCTGGAAGGGATGAGGGCCAATTCAGCCTTGAACAAAGAGGGTGGGGAGGGTGGAGGCTGTGCATTTGCTCTCAGGCCCCTTCCCCAGACTTGCTACTCTGCTGCATCTCGTGGAGAACCACAATGCTCAGAATCCTTTTCTCTCTGGCTTCTGGGCAGGTGGGCTTGTGAATGGAGGACCACAGCCAGAAGACTGGAGGTGAGAAGTAAAGAAGCGAGGGTATCTCTCCCTCTCTTGCTTGTCTTAGACAGCATCCTTGGCAGTGGCCACATACCGTCAGTTGCTTCAGGTCCTGACAGGCACTCTATACAATGATTCTATCTCCTGCTGGATTGTCTCAGCTTTTGGACTCTAGAAACATCACCTTCTCTCATTGCCCCTCCAGGTCTAGGAGCGATAGTGGTTGCTTCTTCTTGTTGATCTCTGGACTGACTCAATTTGTACCGTTTATCTTCTCAGTTGCTTCATTAACTGTGCAGCCAATTCCCTGTATTAAATTCCCTCTGCTGAAAGACCTATGTTGGTTTCCATTTCCCTGCATAGACTCTGATGGATAGAGGTGCTAAGAAAGAATCTGCAGGTGGAAGTGCCCCTCTGCAGCCTTGGGGACAATGAATATATGAAGACTCTCAGTGCTTCAGCTGGGATAGGGAGCTGCTGCAGAACCGAGCATGTAGTCAAGCCCAGGAGGTTATAAGTGATTGATAAGCGACTTAGCAGCAGCAGCAGCAGCAGCAGCAAGGGACCTGTTATACATCTGGAAGAAGGGTAGTTAGATCTGTTCCCCCCCCCCCCCCATGAATTTAACTAGGTTTAATGTGACTTCCTTTATCAATTGGTAAGCTAATATGAGAAAAGCCAATTACTGATGCAAAGGATGCCAAGGAGCTTAGTTGTGAAGCTTCAAAATCGTTTGGAAGATTAGGGTGTCCAGCATCTCTATAGGGAAGCTAGGAGTTAAACAAAACTGAGATGGACCAAGAAAGACATCTCTTAGCAGATTCAATGAGATGTTTGAGACTTAAGGTGATGTAGCTGGATCTTGTCTTTATTGACATCTACAACTGTTAAGGGTTATCACTGGTCCTTCCAGACGGAGAGGGGAGAAGCCATGCTTTACTGAGAGAGGATGGGGAGAGAAATAAAACAGAATATTTTGGGGACTGCTGAGAGACAGAGCATTCTTTGTTACTAAAGAAGAATTTAGATGTGAGAAAAGTATACATATGAGATGGTTTGATGGCATCGACGACTCAGTGGACATGAATTTGAGTAAGCTCCGGGAGTTGGTGATGGACAGGGAAGCCTGGCGTGCTGTAGTCCATGGGGTCGCAAAGAGTCAGACACAACTGAGCGACTGAACTGAACGACTGTAATATACACACACAGTCAGACACAGGCACGGACAGAGTAGGAGACAACGGAGAAAAGTGCACCAGAAACGGAGGGACAATAGGTTCGCTTTGCACGCACTCCACGTTGAGCCAGCCCCTGAGGGGCAGGCAAGTTTCCTAGTAGAGGTCACCTTCCCACAGGTGGATCAGGGGGTCTGGTCCCTGAGGCATTTGCTTTCTGCTGTGGCTCAGGCCCTCTGTCACAGGTGGCCTTTTATTGACTGATCCAAGTGTCCCAGACCAACGTCCCACACAGGAACTGAAAGCACCACCAGGTGTGGAACAGCAGGATGTTAATGAACTGCCACATGCCTCACCTCCCTGGAAGCCTCTGTTGGTCCTAGAGGGGAGAAAAAGCAGTATTGCGACTTCAGTACAGAGGTGGTCTCAACCTCAGCATCCCCAGCTTCCCCAACCTCCCGTGCCCACCTACACAGACACACGTACTTGTTTCCATGTTGGTGAAGCTGAAAACATTTGTGGGGGGAGAAACTGAACTGGAAAAGAACCAATCCTTCCAGAGATAAGGAAACCCAAGTAAATCTGGGAGTTACAAAGGTTTTCCCACTTTAATTGCATCCATATTATCACGTCTGTTTTTTTAAATAAAATATATTTTAGAAGAGTTTTGGGTTACAGAAAAATTGCAAACAGTACAGAGAGCTCCCATATACCCTGCCTCTATTTTCCCCATGACTGACATCTTATAGTATGTTTTTTGGTCACGGGTAACGAACCAATATTGATACATTATTAGTAACTGATGGTTGGTTGCTCAGTTGTGTCTTTGTGACCCCATAGAATGTAGCCTGCCAGCGTCCTTTGTTGATGGAATTCTCCAGGTAAGAATACTGGAGTAGGTAGCCCTTCTCTTCTCCAAGGGATCTTCCCAATCCAGGGAGTGAACCCGGGTCTCCTGCATTGCAGGCAGATTCTTTACCATCTGAGCCACCAGGGAAGCCCCCATTATTAACCGAAGTCTATAGTTTATTCAAATTTCATTAGTCTCTTTTGTTTCAGGATCCCACGCAGGACACCATATGGGATCCTGAAACAAGTCATCATGTGTTCTTACGCGCTTCTTGGCTATGATGGTTTCTCAGACTTTCCTTGTTTATGATGACCTTGACACTTTGGGGAGTACTGGAAAAGTATTTTTTGGATGCCCCACTAAGGAAATTTGTCTGATAAGACTCAGGTTACGGGCCTTTGGGAAGAAATATCCCCTTTATTAACTCTTTCTTGGTTATAAAGGCCATGCCTCCAGTCTGGCTGGGGCCACTGATCACTCGCTCAGGAAGGCAGCCACGGCAGACATGCCCTGGAGTCACCCCAGCATCTACAGAGTCAGAGTGTACATCACAGAGCCCTCCCAGTCTGGCCACAGCTGACCTCTCCAGCATCAAGTCTTGCATTTCCCTTCTCTTTTTTCTCTAGCCATACCAGACGTGCTTACAATTTCGCAAATGTGTCCATACCTTCACAGCTTCATGCCTATGCATTTGCTGCTCCCTCTGCCAAAAATGCATCCCTCCCCTTGGCTGCCAGGAAACCCTCACTTAGAAGTCAGGACTAAGCACAAAAAAAGCATCCTCTTTGATCCCACTCCAAACAGAATTCAAGGTCTTCTTCTCTGGGCTACTCTGTGTTCCTGTGCATTCCTGATCACCCTGCTCAGACATGTGACACCCCTTCCCTGTTTCTTTCCACAGTACTCTTCAGCATTGGACATGCTCTATGGTCATTTTTCACTCTTTCTCTCCCCTGCCAGAATATAAGACTCGTGATGTTGGTCTGTTGTGTCTACTGCTATTGGACAGTGCTTGGCACATAGTGGGTGCTCAATTAGTACTTTCTGAATGAATGAAGGATATTGCTAGAGCATTGCAGGCACTTTCTATAGCTGTCTGGGGATGCTGCTGTCTCTTTTGGTTGCTACGAACTTCCAGGGGAATGACCAGATCCTATTTAACAAGGGAAGCCTTGTGTTTGTTTTAGCTGTGACTTGCAGACCACTTCAGGACAGCCTGCTTATCATTAGCTGCTGTTCCTTCTTTCAGAACCTCCTCCACGCTCTCTAGAGTACCATCTCCATGTGGCTAGAAGGGACAGACTGTATTATGGAAGATCTTCTCCAGAAGTTTACAATTTAACAGCTTCTAAGCAGGGATGAGGCCCTTCTGTTTCCAGAGCTGTATTGCTGGCCTGGAACACCACCCCTGCTCCATTACTGTATGGTCGGGAGCGCCCCCAGGAGCTCACTTTGCAAAGCGGAAACCACAGGAGCCCTGACACCTAAGGAGAAGGCTCTAGTCTCTGCCGGTGATTAGCATGGGGATATGGACAACCTCCCTGAGCCCCTGTTCCCTCAGCAGTTCATGGAAATAATAGTATTACCGACACCACTTATTGGGCTTCGCAGGTGACTTAGATGGTAAAGAATCTGCCTGCAGTGTGGGAGACCCAGGTTCGATCCCTGGGTTGGGAAGATCCCCTGGAGAAGGGCATGGCAACCCACTCCAGTATTCTTGCCTGGAGAATCCCATGGACAGAGGAGCGTGGTGGGCTACAGTTCATGGGGTCACAAAGAGTGGGACATGACTGAGTGACTAAGCACAGCAAAGAGCACGCCACCACTGGGCTTCTCAGGTGGCACTAGTGGTAAAGAACTCACTTGCCAAGGCAGGAGACGTTAAGATACGCAGGTTTGATCCCTGGGTGGGCAAGATCCCTTGGAGGAGCACATGACAACCCACTCCAGTATTCTTGCCTGGAGAATCCCATGGACAGAGGAGCCTGGTGGGCTACAGTCCATGGGGTTTCCAAGAGTTAACCACAAATGAATCGACTGAGCACACACGAACGCACACGTGCACACCACTACTAGAGGGCTGTTGTGAGGATCAATGGAAAAACAGGTAGGAAAGCACTTTACAGTCTGTCAGACCCAATCTAAAGCACTTTTGCTGACATCAATAACAACTGGCCCCAAGAGTCAAGCTTTTGGAGCCCGTGACGCTGCAGGAGCTTGTCCCACCCCCCAATCTATAATGCTGACAGGCAGCAAGTCGGGGGAGGGGAACACTAGGTTAAACAAGTTGTTGGATCTTTTGACTCAGGTCAAAGTCAAGTGTTTACAGTAAAACACACACATAAGGCAATCATAAGTTTACGGTACAAAAGATTTGTCCTCTGGCTGCTTATCAAGGGGTCTTGGGCTTAGGGCTGAACTTCTGAGTCTTCCTTTGATGTTCCTTTCAACTCATTGGACCCACTGGGGTGGGGAAGCCGTATGTGCTGCCTGGGGAAACCTGCTTCCCCACCTTGGCTGGGGTTTTAACTGCTGACTATACAAGTTAACAAGAATGGAAATTAATTTTACTTTACAATTTTACACAGGGAAAAGGAAAGAAAATAAAGTGAAAAGGACATCAAGCTGGAAAAACATCTGTAGCATAAAGGATAGAAGAGGGCTAATGTCCATTCAAACAAGTTCCCAAACTGATGTGGGAACAAATTTAAGGACACCAATAAATAGATTGGAACAGATGTGAGAGTGTTCTACATGAAGTATGTTAAGTGAATACACACATGGAAAAAATATTGTTACTCTAATAATCAAAGAAATACAAATTAGAACCAAAAATAAAATGCCATTATACCTAAATTAGTAACTTGTTTCCCCCCCCCATAATTCTTTGAAGCCAGTTATTTAAGTATTTATTTAGCACCTACTGTATACCAGCTGGGGCTTCCCAGGTGGCTCAGTGGTAAAGAATCTGCCTGCTAGTGCAGGAGATGTAATAGGTTCGATCCCTGGGTCGAGAAGATCCCCCGAAGAAAGAAATGGCAACCCACTCCAGTATTCTTGCTGGGAAAATCCCACGGGCAGAGCCTGGAGGGCTACAGTCCCTAGGGTCACAAAAGAGTTGGACATGATTTAGCCACTAAACAACAACAATAAACCAGTCACAATCCACTTTCTAGCTGTGTGACCTGGGGCACGTTATTTGACATCTCTGAACTTTCCATTTCCTTATCTGTGCAATAGAAATGATAACTCTTCCCAGGGCAGTTGTGACAATTATAAAATGTATTCACATTGATGCTTTTGATTCACTGGGCTCTGAAATTGGCCAGCGGGGGGCATTAGCCCTGAACTTAAGTGTGGAAATCCACAGTTGATTCACCCAAAGTCCTATAGCCAAGGCCTCCAACCCATTTCTTCCTGCTTCCTGTAGAAGCAGGAAAGTGTAAGGGGCACAGAAGACAGGCTGGTGGGGGCATCACCTTGGGTGGCACAGAGGCTGATGGGAGGTTAGGAGAGAGGGCCAGGTGGAGTCAGGGCTGTCAGTGGGGGCAGGTTCTCAGGCACAGAGCCCTGGCACACAGGTTGGTCCACTCCCTAAGCCCTTCCTCTTGTGCTGTGCTTAGTCGCTCAGTCGTGTCCAATTCTTTGTGACCCCATGGACTGTAGACCGCCAGGCTCCTCTGTCCATGGGGATTCTCCAGACAAGAATCCTGGAGTGGGTTGCCATGCCCTTCTCCAGGGAAGCCCTTTCTCTTACTTGTCCCTAAACTGAAGATGGGCTTGTGGATCCAATCAGCATTCAGGGTCAGTGAGTGGGTTTTCCATTTCTCTGATAGATAATTAGAAAAGCAGGAGGTGGCAGCTGGCCTGTGTATTATCTGCTCCTACTAACACTCTGGAGTGACAGGCAGATGCGGTGAAGCAGGAGTGACTGAGCACATCCGCAAACAACTCGCTCTCCACACACTCAACAGCCAGTGGCCCAGGAAACTGCAATACATTCAAGACACGTGTCTGGAACAGAGAGAAAATGAAAAGGAATTTCTATGAGTGAGGTTCAGAACTCTTATGGATAAGCAGTGTCTGGGAAACCACATGTGTCCTTCAGGCAGAACCCCAGCCAGCCAGAAGAGGAGACTACTCAGTGATGAAGTCAGAGGTCGGAGCCTGGACAAAAAACTCCCCAGGACGCCCAAGTGAAGTGTGGAGAGTGGGTGGCTGAGAGCTCTCTGCTCTTTTCCTGAAAACCATCCACGAGGAAATTTCAGACTCATTGAACAAGGCACTTCATGATGCAGTGACCACCGGTCTCTCTAACCTTACCAGGCACTCGTGGCTTCCCAAAGGTACAAGGCAGTGTCAAGCCTTTGTAAGGGCACAGCAGCTCTGCCTGGACTCCTTTTTCTCCACTCTCACCTTAAAAATTCTGATCCCTATCAGTTCTGCCAGAAACCTCTGCTGAAGATTTCACCTGATTCAGACATCACTCCTTTGGGTTCCCTTCACCTGCAATGGAATTTGTTAATTTCTCTCTCTCCATCTCTAGAGACCAGACCACTTCTTATCTAATTTACATCCCGAGTCTAGCAGGAGCCCTGATGTATAGCAAATACTCATATCCTACAAATAGCTATTGGATGGATGGAAGGTTGGGAGGCTGGTTAGATGGATAAAATGTTTTAACAAAGCTCACCTGTATGGAAGATGTGGGGGTGGTGGTGGTGGAAAAAGATGTGAAAAACCCCAGTGGGGTGACTGGTGCAGTATTCCAGAGGATGGCAGAGGCCAGAATGAAGAATGAAGAGGACTCAAGAGATTTTGCTAGAGGGACTCAACAGAACCTGATAAGCTCATGGAGAGGAAGGGTTGAGAGAGATGGTGCAGAAAGGCTGATCCCTACTTCCAGATGGAGCAGAGTGTGATGCATTCAGGCAAAATAGGGACCCAGTGGTAACAATGCATATTGGGCATAGTGGTGGTAAACTGGGAAAGGAGATGGTGAGTCTGGTTTTATCAGCAAGGAAGGAGGCATATGGACTGGCAGAGCTCCGATAAATATTCTTCCCCACCTCTGGTGGCCCCTTATGGACTTTCATTTGGTAGGCCTTGGTCAAAATGGCCCAAAGACAGGGTTTAGATGATTAGAGCAAACAGAAGGCTCTTCTGATTCAGCACAACATCTGGGGACCTTCCAATGAGCAGGGAGAGAGGGGCTCTTTCAATATGACTGCAGAGAAGAGCATGGCAGCCCTGAGTTCACTGCCCTCACAGCATCCCCAAGGGGGAGCATGCAGTCACCTCTGCCATGTGGTGGATTCCATGCAAGGACATTCAACGAGTACAAGAACTCGGACTCTGGAGTCAGACAGACCTGAGTTCCAATGCTATCTACTAATTAGCCAAGCAGCCTTGGACAATTCTCTTCACCGCTCTTAGCCTCAGATTCCTCATCTATAAAAGAGGGTGACAATTCCCATTTTTGATTGTAAATGTCTATTTAAATAAGTCTACACATGCCTGGCACTTTCTTCCCTTTGATCTTCTTTCCCTCTGGGAACCTCATTCATCATTAGAGCAATGGGAATAAAACTGCCACAAAGAAGCCCAATAAATATCTACTGGGCTTCCCTAGTGGCTTAGATGGTAAAGAATCCGCTTGCAACACAGGAGACCTGGGTTCGATCCCTGGATTGGGAAGATCCCTTGGAGAAGGGAAGGGCTACCCACTCCAGTATTCTTGCCTAGAGAATTCCATGGACACAGGAGCCTGGTGGAAGTGACTTTCACTTTTCAAATACTTACTGGGCATGTGCTTTATGCTGGGCACCATAAAAGCTAGAGCAGAGTCTAACAGAGGGTTTGGGCCTCTCCGGGCTTAGAGGAAATTGATGGCTACACACACGCCATTCCCTGTGTAGGCATGTGCACCTCCTGCCCTGTGGACTCATCCTTCCTGGACAAGTGACCTCAGGCAATGCACTGCAAGCTCAGTTTCCTCACTTGTTCAAACAGGGCCTGTTAACCTCTGCACCAGGGCTGTCCCCAGGCTGTGATGAGATCACTTATGGGAAAGAGTGCTGGGGTGTCGGGCGGTGACTGCTCAGGAAAGTCAACATTTACTTTGTCCCCTTGGCAGCTTTCCTCGCCTCCTCACAGGCTCCTTTCTGCTTCCTCGTTTGAACACTTAATGGGCTTCACCCTCTTAAGTGACACCTGCTGGAAATGTAATTGTGCACATAATTGCTACGTGGGAAGGGAGGCAGTTCTATTTCCCACCTCTGGCTTTTCCTTGAGGAAAAGAAACAGTGAGCCCAGGAGGCCTTTCCTATACTCTGAGCACGGGACCTCTGCCCTGAACTTCTTTCCTGGATGCAGGGCACCTGCCTGGATGGCTGGTCAGGCAAGAAGCAAGTATCTGCTGAAGCGTTCAGATTTCCAGACTACCTATGCCTGGAGCTCTCAAATCTCTGAGCAGCTGACAGAAGTGCTGGGAGCCTGTTAAATCTAAAGATGCTTGAAGGCCACCCTCAGAGTTCTGATTCCTAGGTCCGAGGTGGTGTCCAAGAGATTATATACTTTTTATATGCTCCCAGATGCTCGGGAACACCCTCAGTGGTGGTTCTCAGGTGGGCTGCACATAAGGGGGGTCTTGGTAGTTTTAAAAACACCAATGCCCAGGCCCATCCCTGGCATGGGGGTCAGGGAAGCAATGGAGCCATATCCATGTCATCACATGAAGGGGAGAAGCCTAAAAATTCGGCTAGAATTTCCCTGACAAATTCTAATGAATTTCACAAGCCAGAGTGCCCCTGCAGTACGGCAGAAATGAGAGACGTGGGGTTGGGACCTGGGAAGGGGGTCCTGCTTGCCTCTCTAGTTATGGGGCCTATTACTGATTTTCTGTTACTTCTGGTAGTGTAATACCAATACCCCTCATGACAGCTATGTCTGTAGGGGTGGATGTGTGGGTGCTCAGTCGTTTCAGTCGCTTCTGACTCTGTGACTCCATGGACTGTAGCCCATCAGGGTCTTCTGTCCATGGGATTCTCCAGGCAAGAATACTGGAGTGAGTTGCCATACCCTCCTCCAGGGGATCTTCCTGACCCAGGGATTGAACCTGCATCTCTTATGTCTCCTGCATTGGTAGGTGCGTTCTTCATCACTAGTGCTAACTGGGAAGCCCCCTCTGTGGGGGTATTTGCTCCTAAATGAAATGGCCCCAGCGTTTCATACTTGTGAAGTTTCAATGCTGGGGTCTCCTCCCAGGTCACATCTCGTGTGGTGCTCTATCATTTACCTCGTCCATGAGTTAGCCCTAGAACAACTGGGCTGCAGTTATCAGGCCCCATCTCAGCAGATTCCACAGACTGGCTCTCCCAACACCCTCATCCATCCCCACCCACTCTGCCCAGTGTGCTTTCTGTCCAGAGAGGCTAGACAGCTGGAAACATCACACAGACTCCCTTGCAGCGACGCCCAGGTTCTCCTGGATCACACAGGCAGTTGCTGGCTTGGGAGGTGGTAGCTGGACTCTGGTGAACCAGGGCTTCCCATAAGCATGGCAAAGTGATAATGTGTCTGGAAGCTGCAGTCTAGTTCCTAGAGTTTTGAGTCTCAGGGGGTGGGGATAAAGAAGACTCCAGTCCAATCGCCCTGTGCAGTGTTTTGGGTACTTCTCTGGTTCTATGTCATCCAAACTGGGCCCCTGACATTCCTGAAAGTTTGCAAGCCACCTAATATCCTGTTTGAAATCCTTTTCTGTTTGAAGTATCCAGAGTAGCTTCCCGTGTCTGAAATTAAGAATTTTGAGACAACATCTATCTGCCTTCAAACTGTAAGCTCCTTAAGAGCAGGGATTCTCCTGCGTCTTTATCTCCCCTGGGGCCAAAACATACTCTGGGCCTTTAAGATCTCTGTTGAATGTGGGACTGAACTCAGGAGCGGGTGGACAGACAGGCATCTCCTGAGGCCCCGCCCATGACTGCGAGGATGCTTTGCTGCTCTTCTGCTAATGTTTGGGAAATCAGATCACCTCCTTTATTAAGATGTGTGCAAAGGAGGAATAAACAAATAGGTTGTGATGTGGGTTGAGAGGATTTCTTATCAGAAAAGCGAAAAGACTGCGGCGCACAGACAAATTGAAATGTGTTCTGTTGCCTCAGAGGCTTTTTTCCACTTCCTGCCTGGCTGGCTCTCTGCCGTGTTCCAAGTTGTAGAGGGACTTCCAGATAATCAAAGTTCTCTAACCATACATACTGTTAGTAACTCCTTTCAGACCCCTTCCTGTCCAGATGTACGAAGAGAATAGCACAGGGAAATAAATCCAACACTTCCCTCGCTACACCCACTAAACCGCTAAATCTCAGCAGTTCTGAATCATCAAACCTTGCGTTTCTCATTAACTGCCCCTCATATGCAGCATTTTCAATTAAGCCGGGAGCACTGCTATACTAATTATGTTATGATATTAGCCCCTGCAGATTAATATGCAGCTAACAGTTTGGGAGTGCTGTCTGGATTGTATTCCTCTATCTGCTTGAAAATAAACATTTCTTTGAAAGCTGTCCTTGACTTAGGGACTCAAGGGAGTGGGACCCCCAAATTAGGTGCTCTCAGATGAGTTCTCTGCAGAGACAACTCTAATTGCACCAGAACCTGATCCCATGGAGCTACCGGCAAAACATCACAGGACCCCCAGGGCAGAGAGGCACATTTATATTTTCTCTGTATACCCACATAGCTCTGCACTCATAGTAGGTGCTCAGTTAACACTTTCTCATCAGACTAGCCATGAAATACTATCCTACTAAAAAAAAAACACACAGAAACTCTGCAGTATGTCTTCTTTTTGTCAAAAACATGGCTCTGTTCCATGAAAAACACAACCAAGGGAGGGAAAGGAAGTCATATATGCCGCCGCACATTCTGAGCCAGACACTTTCAAAATGCAGCAGCTCATTAATCCTCCCAAGTACCCTGGGAGGCAGATGTTGTCATGCTCATTTCACAGATGCAAAAACTGAGGTTCGGGGAGGTCAGTCACAGAGTGTGGGACCAACTTAGGAGGCTGCAGAGACCCCGAGGCATTGCATCGACATCCTGGGTTCTGTACAGGCCCACTGGCCTCTGTTATTAACTCTGTCATTAACTCTGTTATGATGCACTGATATGCACTGCAAAATGGCAAAGGGAATAACAGTCATGTAATAATAATCATAATAATTGCACTCAGGATTGACATTCACTCAGCACTCACTACACGTGGGCTCTCTGCTGAGTGCTTTGCCTATTTCATGCTCACACTAGCTCTGTATGTTAGGTGTCGTTATCCTCCTCCCAGCAATGAGGAATCTGAAGCAAAGGGTGCTCGGTATAAAGATGGGGAGGCTCACACCCAGAGCTAAGATACCATCCCGTGTATTGACACCATGATGACAGTTTTAGGAGAGTGGTGGCACTACCCTCGTTTCACAATGACTCTTACTTTCACTGCTAGAAAGCAGAATGGTATACCTGAGCGAACCCAAACAAGGTAGGGCCTGAGCATGTGATATGCAAATGGTAACACCAAAGGGTTGCTAAGGAACACTGGGGCTACAGGATATCAGAGAGGTGAGAAATTCTCATGGGATGCAGCGGTTGGGAATGTTTCTGGAAGGTGATGGGCTTGAGGGGTGCAGAGAGGAGGCCCGAGGCAAGTCCTTCGGGGGGCAAGTATTGCGCACTGCTGCCTTGGTGGTAGAATGCAAGTTAACCTAGGGACACGGATATCTTACCATGAACCCGTATCCCCCACAGTGGTGGGGCCTCCAAAAGCCACCGGGAAGCCTTAGTGGTGGATCCTGGATCTATCACTTTTCAGCAGTGACTTTGGGTAAGTCATTTCAGAGCTCTCCAGGCCCGTCTCTTCCTTTGTAAAGGGGAGAACACCTGATTGTTGCAGTGATCTAATGATCTATGATATCATGCCATTGACGGTCAAAGGCTGTACAAAGGAAGACACTAAAATCAAAGAAGAGAACTGTGGTGGTGAAGTGCTCTGGAGTTGATGGCCTGAGTTCCAATCCTGGCCATTTAATATGTTATTTAATAGCATGACCTCAGGTAAGGCATTTTGTCTCTGTTTCATCTTTTTGTTGGGTGAGGGGGAATGTGCCATGTGGCTTGCAGGATCTTAGTTTTCTGACCTAGGATCAAACCCGGGCCCCCCCTGTAGTGGAATCACAGAGTCCTAACCACTGTACCATCAGGGAATTCCCTGGTGTTCTTCAGCTTTAAAATGGGGGCAATTATAGCAACTACCTCATAGGGTTGTTCTGAGGATTAAGTGGGCATGTGGAATTCAACATCGTTCCTGGACACAGGAATCTGACTCATCTAATCAGGGTGTTGGAAGTTCTACTACAGATATCCAAGAAGTAATAAGACTTGTGAATCTTCAGCTCTTCCGTGACATGGACTCTACCCTAACTTTGGCCAGGCAAGTTATAGGTCCATCCCTTAACTATAGAGAGTCTGAGCAAGGATGTGAAAGACTGCTGATAACTACGGGTGGTAAATCAAATCCATTACAGACTAGCTTCTCCAAAAAGCTCACCTGGACCTTTCTGTCTTACCAGGACCACTTCCTTTGTTGAATTTCCATGGAAACTGAGATTCAGAGATTTTAACTCATCCATGACTGTGCAACTAATAAATGGTAAACTAGGATTTAAACTCAGGACATTGGATCCCAAAGCTTGTCCATGCAAGCATGGGAATCATTTGAGCATTTGTGCCCCGATACTTGGAGGGGTTCAGCATGAAATCGTCTTAACCTGGGGCCTTTTAAAAAACCATCATTTCATTAAAACTATTCTCAGTGTTCCTTTTGTATAGGATCTTTTTTTCTTTTTAAGTTTTTCTACTTTTTCTTGAGTCAGTTTGAGTAGCTTATGCCTTCCCAGGAAAACAGCTTGACTTACGGAGATTTGCAAGCTTGGTGGCTCAGAGGTTAAAGTGTCTGACTGCAATGTGGGACACCCGGATTCGACCCCTGGGTCGGGAAGATCCCCTGGAGAAGGAAATGGCAACCCACTCCAGTACTCTTGCCTGGAGAATCCCATGGAGGGAGGAGCCTGATAGGCTACAGTTCATGGGGTCGCAAAGAGTCGGACACGACTGAATGACTTCACTTCACTTAGAGTAAAATGGAGCACTGTATTGTGACCAATTTAAATCACATCATTGCTTTCTGTCGTGTATTTAGTTCTCCTTTTTAATAAAAGATATTTTGCAGTGCTGTATCTATTTTGCAGCATACCAGAAACACACACACACACACACACACACAGTTATTTTAAAATGCTGGCCACACAGAAAGCTGCCTGGCAGAATGTATCTTTGAGAGGGAACTCTTTTAGTGAGGAAAAAACCATAATAAGACTGTTTGGATCCAAAAAGGGAGGCCTTCTGGGTTTAAACAAAGCAGTGAATGAATCTGATCATGAACTGCTACAGGAGGGGTTCTGGGGGAGACCCAAAGGGAACAGGACAGTGGGGGAGGGCCAAGCATCAAGGTGGCAAGCAGGGGAAGGCTGGCCAGGGAGACTCGGGATGACAAGGGAGGCTGCTTGGCTGCCATGCAGCCCGTGAGTTAGGGCCTGGACTGTTTGCTTTCAACACGAAGAAGACTGGTCCCTTAAAATTGGAGGAGACCTCAGGTTGGAGACAAGGCTCACCCCTGAAATCATAGGAATTTCATCATCAGGTGGAAGGAAGAATGAAATTATAATTGAGTTTTTTTTATATTTGATGATAATGCACAGGGTCCTGAAAGTGAAAGTCCTCAGTTGTGTCCTACTCTTTGCGACCCCATGGACTGTAGCCCACCAGGCTCTTCTGTCCATGGAATTCTCCAGGCAAGAATACTGGAGTGCGTCATTCCCTCCTCCAGGGGATCTTCCTGACCCAAGGATTGAACCCAATGTTTCCTGCATTGCAGGCAGATTCTGGAAGCCCAATTACTAAATGTTTTTTTTTTTTTTTTTTGCACTCTATTTTTTTTTTTTTTTCCAATTACTAAATGTTATATACCCTCTGTAGGGGGACAGACACATGAATGATACATGCAAACTTGAATGAGTGTGTGGTGGGGCAGGGGGATGTTGGTAGGGCTGAGGGCGAAACTTTCAACCACAAGCCTTCTAAGAATCCTTGTGGGCCCAGGCAGTTTAACACAACACCGACTCAGTCCTCAGCTGGTTAAAACAAAATGGGACTTTCCAGTGGTCCAGTGGTTAAGAATCTGCCTGCCAATAAAGGTGACACGGATTTGATTCCTGGTCCAGGAAGATTCCACATGCCGTGGGGCAACTAAGCCTGTGTGCACAACTACTGAGCCTGGACCCAAGAATCCCTGCTTCACAACAAGAGAAGTCACTGCAATGCGACGCCCACACGCAGAAAATAGGCAGCATTCCCTGCTTGCTGCAATTAGAGAAAGCCTGTGCGTAGCAATGAAGACCCAGTACAGCCAAAATTAATTAGTTAATTAAATTAAAAAAAAAAAAAAAAAACAGATTTGAAAGCAGCCAATGGATGGTGGGACCCTGGAGTCATTTGTGAAAGACAGTAGGTGAAACCTCGTCTTATGAAATAATCTCCCGCTGGCTCATCTGTGACCTGGGATTTGCAGGCCCCCATCACTGATCTAGCCCATGGGGCAGTCCTCCTCACTTTAATTTCTGAGCCTTGTATTTGGGCCCCATCTCAATTTAAATCAGTTAGAAGTCAATTTCACAGTGGTTGGTTTTATAAGATCCCCAAAAAATGATAAGCTAGAAATGGGCAATCGCTTCTTGGGGGAGCAGAGGCCTTCCTCAGATGCCTTATTTATTTATTTTTATTTGATTTTAATTTGGTCAATAATGTTTATGTAATGTTTTTCTTCGATCCTAACAGCAATATACGGGTAGGAGGGAAAAACAGCTGTCGTAGCCCTCACCAGATCTCAAACTAATGGTGATTTTTCCCTTCATCGGCCATGAGGCTTAAATAAATACAGTTCCCAAAGCTGACGAGCAATCATTTCCAAATGCAGAAAAAAACCCAGAAAGGTGGAAAGAAAAGGCGGGGGGAAAAAAAAAAAACATCCATAGTCTCGTTATGAAGGAACAACCATGGTTAGTGGTTTGTGTGTGCGCTTTTCCATCCTGAGATTTTCCTCTAATTGTTTTACATGGCTGAGATCACACTGCGGGTGTGATTTTACATCCCGCCTCTTGCATCCACGGTACACCATAGCATTTCCGCATGTCGTTAAAAGCTCTGTAAACATCATTTTTAACGGTTACAAAATATTCCATTCTATGAATGAACCGTCATTTACCTACCTAATTCCCCAAAGTGGAGCATTTAGCGGTTTCCAATTTTTCACTCTTATAAATAAAGCTGCAGGGAATACTCATGAGTATACATTTTTGTCTGCATTTCAGATTGTTTTCTTAGGACAGATTCCCAGAAGTAGAATTACTGGGTCAAAGAATACAGACTTTTTTTGCAGCTCTTGAATCTTACTGCCAGACTGATTTTCTGAGCAGCAGTCCCAATCTCCACGCACCCCCCACACACACACCCCCTGGCAGTGTGTGAGGGCCCCTCTGTGCATGCATGCAGGCAGCCCTGTCTGATGCATTTTTTAAACCCTACACCCTGGGAAGGGACACTGCCATCTGTCTGCAGCCCGGAGCCTGGGGAGGGCTTTAATTCCTCTCAATCCCCTCTGGTGGCCCCAGGAAGGGTCAGTGGGCTTCTATTTCCCTGTCCCCTCCCCTTGTGTCTGGCTTCAGGGCCTTTCATCTGGGGCACTGAGAGGCCTCTGTGAGCCTCTTGTTCCCAGCAAGGAGCCATGACTCAGTGGGAGGCAGGGAATGGGCAAAGGGGAGGTGCCTGTGATTCTGTGGTCATTTTTTTAGCACTTCTCAGCAATTCATCAGACTCAAGGTGTCCTGTTTTTCTCCTTTTTTTTTTTTTAAGTATCACCACTGTGTGTGTGAGAAGACTTTGCTGCCTAGGTCTAATTGGCTGTTCTCAAACCCTTCCTTGCACACTGTGTTTTGGGGTCTGTTTTGGAGAACCCTGGAGAAACCCTCTTTCTGATTTGTACTAGAGAGGTCACCAGTCATGCCCTGATTGGAGGGCACTGCTGAAGTTAAAGGGAAAAAGAAAAAAAATGAGGCACTTCAAACGGGAAACCACGTGAGCCTTTTCGCAAGCAGAATCAGAGAGCTCCAGCCAAACGCCATGGGGGGTATTTAATCACCAGAAAAACAGAAATACAAGGGGAGGGAGGGCTGCAGGAACAGAGTCCCTGGAATCCAGCGAGGGTGAGTGTCAGCGGGCTGTGTGCTCACAGGGAGAGGGAGGCAGGAAGAAAGGTTCTAAGTGACTCCTGGGGAAGCGGGGCTGTGGGAAGCTTTCTCATAAATGCTGGCACAGCTAGCAGAGCTAAGACTTCCATATTCACCCATCGGGACACGGAGGCTGGGAGGAGTCACGTGTCCGGCCATAATCACACAGTTAGTAACAGGACCAGCTGAGGTTGGACCCAGCAGTGCCCTACAGTGCTGTTTCTCAAACGTTCACATGGATGAGGTCCAGCTGTGGGTCTCTTGTTAAAAGGATGATTCTGATTCAGCGGGTTTGTGGAGGGGCCCAAGAGTCTGCATTTCCAGTAAGCTCCCAAGTGATGGCTGCACCACAGCCGGTGACTGCAGCCATGAAACTAAAAGACGCTTGCTGTTTGGAAGAAAACCTATGACAAACCTAGACAGTGTATTAAAAAGCAGAGGTCCATATAGTCAAAGCTATGGTTTTTCCAATAGTCATGTACGGATGCCAGAGTTGGATCATAAAGAAGGCTGGGTGCCGAAGAACTGATGCTTTCAAACTGTGCTGTTGGAGAAGATGGCTGAGAGTCCCTTGGACTGCAAGGGGATCAAACCAGTCAGTCCTAAAGGAAATCAACCCTGAATATTCACTGGAAGGACTGATGCTGAAGCTCTAAAACTTTGACCACCTGATGTGAAGAACTGACCCATTGTAAAAGACCCTGATGCTGGGAAAAGTTGAGAGCAGAAGAAGAAGGGGGCAACAGAGGATGAGATGGTTGGATGGCATCACCAACTCAATGGACATGAATTTGAGCAAACTCTGGAAGATGATGATGGACAGGGCAGCCTGGCATGCCGCAGTCCATAGAGTCGCAAAGAATTGGACACGACTTAGCGACTGAACAACAACCCAAGTGATGCTGACGCTGTCAGTCCAGGGACCACATTTGGAGCAGTAAGGCTCTACTGCTGTGGTCCCCAAACTTGAGTTAGCATCAGATCACCTAGAGAATTCCTTAAAATACAAATTGCTTGACCTCACCTCCAGAATCTGTGAGGCAGTAGGTCTGGAATGAGGTCTGAGAATCTGGTCCCAGGTGTGATGTTGCTGCTGCAGGTCTGGATACCACCCTCTGAGAAGCCTGACTTACACTACAGTTCTATGTGGGGGGTGGGGGGGTGGGGGGGTGGGGAGCAGTTCTCAGCCTGCGCAAATGCTGCTCTGGGGGCCTTTCTGTGTTCTGGAGAACCCCAGAGGCACTAGTTCTTAGAAAGGTTTGGATGTGGGACTGCAAAAAGGTGCTGCTTTTGTTTTAAGACCCTCAGCACTTGGCTGTGGCAAAGCGGGGGGACAGGAGGTGTGTGTGTGTGTGTGTGTGTCTTGGGATTGGTATGATGAGTCTCTAAGGCTCTTATAATCTCCTTCCAGAACCAGGCAGTGAGAGGAAAAGCCACAGTGTTTCTGGAACAGCTTAAAGACTCACCCATTAAAAAAGCTCCCTTTGCAGGATATCAGTTATATTACGTTGTTGAACAGAGGAGCTTCCTACTTGTTGGGTCTTGGAGTTTAATAAAAAATATATATTATGACTCAGTCCAAACTTTAGACTTTTAGAAGTCCTTGGGGAATCTGAAATGAATCATGTTAAGCTCCTGTTTTATTTTTTAATTTTTTTTAAGCTCCTGTTTTAAAACAGTCCTCTCTTTCACAAGCCTGTATCTGCAGCTGCCTCCCGGTAGGAGGAGGGGTGTGGTGTGGGGGCAGAGAAAAGGAAGACAGGGAAGGAGACTCGAGTGAGGGGTGAACTCTTTGTCCCAGGCCTTTCTTAATTAACCAGAGACTTCTGGGATGGAGGAAGGCAGAGCCCAGAGAGGCTGCCTGAGGAAAAAGCCTTCTTTAATGGTGGGCTTACTCACTAAGAATAGAGGTAGCTTGAGGAAGGAAGATCTTGGAGGTCACCTCCTCCAGACAGCCTTCCTTGATTTCTCCAGGCAAACGTGCTCTCAACTGCATGGCCCTTTATCTTTGCCTCTGAGCACAGAAGACCAATTCCTTCTGTGTCATCTGTTTATGGCCATGCTCACTCTTCAATGGCACTGAATCTTTGGCGTGGCAGAAGGCAGGTACATGTTTTCTCCAGAGCTTCCACTCTGCACAGGGCAGTCCAAGAGAGCAGCAGGAGCCCCGAGACCCTGCATGCCTGACTGGCTGACTCTGTGAAGATCCTCAGGCTCCATGTCTGTCTTCAGACACTGAAGGAGGAAACCGCCTACATAGAAGTGAGCTCAGGTTGTCCTAACAAAACCCAGACTAGGAAGCGGGCCGGTGGGCAGATGTCAACTGGTTGTTAACTGTCACCAAATCTGTTCCTCCATGCTGCGTCCCGGCTGAGTGACCTCCATGGAGGTGGGAGGCGAGCCTGTGAACCCCGGCTCCACCTCACACAGACTGGGAGACTCAGGGAAAAGCCATTCCCTCTAAGTGCCACAGTTTCTTCATGCGAAAGTTGGAGATGATCACAGAACTGGCATCAAGATGATTGAGAAGTTTAAAGCAGATGACACCCGAGAAACACGAGCACACAGTCCAGAACAAAAGAAGACAAAGGAAAGGGTCTAGTTAATTAGAACTCTGAGAGAGAGAGACAGCAATGAAAGAAGTGAACATAATTTCAGACCCAAACCCACAGGTATGTGGTGTGGAAAATGTATTCCTTCCTCCTGTGTTTTATAGAAAAGGAAGCCAGGGAAGGGACAGGAGCTGCGGAGTGGCCCATACCTTTGTCTGGAAGCCCTGTTTGCCCTGAGGGCTCATGCTTTTTACAAAGGCACAAGGCCAAGCCTTCTGTCTTGCTGAGGATACAGATACAAGCTGCTATATTTAAAACGGGTATTCAACAAGGACCAACTGTATCACACAAGGAACCCTGCTCAGTGTTATGTGGCAGGCTGGATGGGAGGGAGTTTGGGGGAGAATGGATACACGGATATTGTATGGATGAGTCCCTTTGCTGTCCATCGGAAACTATTACAACACTGTTAATTGGCTGTACTCCAAAAAAAAAAATAAAAAATAAAAAAAAAATAATATTGAATAAAATAAAGAGAGAGAGAGAAAAAAAAAAGCCTGAGATTACATGGCTCTTCTGCAGCTTGCGGTGACCTGGTGGAACTTTACCAAGCTTCTCTGAGGCCCAGATCCCTTCAAAGTGAGGTACCATCCTTCTGAGGCAGAGTTAGGTGGGCTACCAGTGCAAAGCCCCTAGTGATGTGCCTGGCACACAGTAGGCATTTAATAAACACCTATTGACTCAATCTTCACTAATGACCTAGATGATTCAGAGGATAGAGCAAGGGTCCTGCAAACCTCTCCTTTCCTGGGAATTTACACAGCTATGGGTATCTGAGCAAGCAAATTTCTCCCTTCGTGGCTAGAGACCACCACGTGAGAGAATTCCCACCAGGACCAGAGGCAGGTATCCTGCTGGCACTCAGGGTAAATGTATTGGAGATTCTTCCAGGAGTGTCTGCCATGCCTCAGAGAGAGCCTATTTTGGGAGTCTCAACTGTATGTGTAATTTCACCCTTAAAGCCATTTTGCACATCTTTCCAAGTATTCAAAAATAAAACTCCTGCCCAATAGAGGCTGTAAGAGGATTTTCAGTTAAAAAAAAAAAAAAAACCTTCAAATACTATTTTTAAAAAACCACATACCCTTTCTCCCTTCCCCTCTTCTATCTTCACCAGAGACCTTTGAGTTATGGAGTGCACTTAACACCATTAATTGCCATGGAAACTAAAACATCTTCTGCTGAATATGGTCAACTTTTTCAGCAGAGGATTTGTTGCTGAGATTTTGAATAATGGGCTGTTTTTGTTCCTTTTGTGCGAAGACAAGGTTCCCCTCCTCCGCTCCATTCCTTTTGATGTGTTACTTCTCTAGGCCACATCTCTGTGAGAGCATAAGCTGGTTACTATGTTTCCAGAAAGCTGAGAAAAAGGAAGAATGTCCTTGGAATTCCTGCTTTCCGAGGAATGCTACCTGCGGGATCCAGGTGTTCTTCCCTGTCTTCAGCAATGATTTGTTCTCTGACAATTTTATTCGGTATCATTAACAACAACACTAGCAGCATGCAGTGACAATTATTAATAGTCCTGTTTGCTGGGGAGCTTATAAGGAGAATGGTAGTTTTTATACAGTACACACTATCTTTAGGGACTAGGAAATGGACACTGTGTGTGCTTCATTGGGACTGTGTGGTTATTAAGATCACCCCCACTTTACAGATGAGGAAACCAAGGCACAAAGAGATTAGTCCACCTGCCCATGGGCACAGAGCTAATGACCACTCCAAGCAAGATTTGGACATGGGTCCCTCTAATTCCAGGGCTTCCCAGGTGGCTCAGTGAGTAAGGAATCTGCCTGCAATGCAGGAGATAGGAGTTCGATCTCTGGGTCAGGAAGATGCCCCAGACAAGGGAATGGCAACCCATTCCAGTATTTTTGCCTGGAGAATCCCATGGACAGAGAGGAGCCTGGTGGGCTACAGTTCATGGGGTCACAAAGAGGCAGACATGACTGAAGTGATTAAGCACCCACCCTCTAATTCCAAACCTAGTCCATGCATTTTCTACTATGCTTCTAGTCTACCTTAAAAAAAAATGACGGTATAACCCTCAGTCAGTAACTAAATTATTAATGAATTGATATTAAACTTCAATTTTATTTATTAAACTTCAATTTATGCCAGGCACAGTACTGGCTCCTATTCATCTGCCTAGTAAACTCAGCCATCTGCAACTGTTATAAGAAAAAAGAATTATACAGAAGTCTCTGAGCCACCCAAATATAACATTCACACACTATACTTATTCAAGAAATATTCCCCCAACTTCTTTACTTTCTGTATACATAATGTAACACAATATAAATAAGCTGGTCATCTGCAATTAGAAATCTGGGTTTGGATTCCAGGTCCATCACTCCCTAGCTATGGGGCGCTGGGATGATTTACCTAACTCTTTCAAGCTTGTTTCCAATATTTAAGACAGGAGTAATAGCTCAGAGGTAGTTTTGAAGACTAAATCAGAAAATGGATGTTAGGTGATTATTCCAGTGACTAACACCTCCTGCTGCTGCTAAGTCGCCTCAGTCGTGTCTGACTCTGTGCGACCCCAGAGATGGCAGCCCACCAGGCTCCCCCGTCCCTGGGATTCTCCAGGCAAGAACACTGGAGTGGGTTGCCATTTCCTTCTCCAATGCATGAAAGTGAAAAGTGAAAGTGAAGTTGCTCAGTTGTGTTCGCCTCCTAGGGACCCCATGGACTGCAGCCCACCAGGCTCCTCCATCCATGGGACTTTCCAGGCAAGAGTGCTGGAGTGGGGTGCCATTGCCTTCTCCCAACTAACACCTAGCAGGGGCTGAAAACCCAGTGATTACTAGCAGTGGCTGCAGCATTATTAATTCACTACAGAGACGCTTACTATGCACTGATGATTCCCAGCACTCTGCTCTGTACTAATTTTCATCTCAGAAAATACTCTGGAGGTCAGGTGTGAGACTCATGAGATAATCCATGCACAGGCCAAGCAGGGCGCCAGGCACACATACAGGGTTAGCAGTGTCCACTGAAGGCTCTTCTCTGGTGACGGGGCCACTGTTTGTGTTGGAGCTAAGGACACAAGGCAGGAAGTGGCAGAGCTAGAACTGAACACACATCTGGTGGCTTCCAATCCTGTACCTGGGAGTAATTAGATTGGGATATTTGCCCCAGTGGGAAATAAATTCCCACACATTCCCAAGTCACTGAGGCCAACTCAGCTGTCCTGCACTCCTTTTTTGCATCTTTCCAAAGTCCTATCACAACTTTTGCTCTTCTCATTGAGCGTGTCTGGTTTCCAGGCACTAAAGAAAGGAGTGGTCCTGGGGAAATATTGCCTTCTATCAATTCAACATTAGACATAATTCAGTTCCTTAATGACATTTCTAGTCATCATGCCATGCTTCTAATTGAAAATGAATAATTGAAACTCTAATTATTACAAGAGTCAATAGAAGGCAACTCTAGACAGCAATTTGCTAGGCAAAAGCTTTAATTCTCATTCACTTTTACATTCAGTATGTGTCTGATTATTCAATTACTTAGTGAACATGCATTTTGGGGACTATATTCTAGGAAGAAGTTTAAAAATAAAAGGACCTAGATTTTTTTTTTTTTTTTTTTGATAAGCTTTAAGTGTTGGACTTCTGGTTCTGGTAATTTGGTAGACTGAATTTACAGAGAGAATTCAGTACCAAAACAAAAGCCACACAGAAATGCAGAACAAAATAAAATGAAAAATAATTGAGTAAGAAACTTTTAGCCAGAGCATTGAGTGAAAGAACTGAAGTTGGGATGGCCCAGAAGTTTATAAGACATAAGCATGAACCTTAAGAGCTAGGAGCTGGGGTTTGAACATCCATGTGGGGGAAAGAAGATGTGGACCCAGGCCCACATGAGGCAGGGACTTAGAACAGAGAGCCTGAAACCCCTGTGAAATGTCAGGACCTTGCAAGAATCTCCTACATCCACGCATGAGACTTCTGCCCATTAAGTTATGGAGAAGGCCAAGAAGCTCATTTTTACTCAGGTCTTTGGATAGAAAAAGAAAAAAAAAATACCCCAGGATAAAGAAAACTCAAATCTGTGGCACATGCAAGTAAGAAATCTAAATTTGTGCCACCTATGGGTTATGAGAATCCTAAACCAAGAAATTAATGTAAAAACTGGCCCAGAGCCAATGAGATCTCTGCAGTGCCTGGTTAAATCCAGCACAAAATAGCTCTATCAGCCTTGTAAGGGCTCTTCCATAACCTTGAATGCAAGAAAATCCCACTGGAAAAAATAAAACAAAACTAGAACAAAAACCACATAACCTGATGATGCGTTCACCAAAAAAGTCACAAATCACCCAAAACAACATTCTACCAGCAGGTGCAATGATGAGGCTTACCACCCTTGAAATACTAAAATAGTCTGAGTGATCACAAATGTACTTCAGTGACTAGGAAGATAAATGAAGGGATAAAAATCATATTAAAAGGACAAGACACTATGAAGGCAGGATTGAAGAAGAAACAAATAAAACTTGAAAAATGAAAAAAAAACAGTCATTAAAATTAAAATTCACAGAGTGAATAAAATGACAGATTAAGTATAGCTCAAGAGAGATACAGTGACTCAGATGGGCTGGTGGAAATTTCCCACATTGTAGAGCAGGGAGATAGATGGAAAACATGAGAGATCTGTTAAAACAAAGGAGAGAATCAGAAGTCCCAACACACATCTAATGGAAGTTTCAAAAGGGATGAATGGGGGAAGGGAAGTATTTGAAGTGATAAGAGAGGAGAACGTTTGAAAATGATGAATGATATGAAGCAATGGCACAGTTAAGGCAAAGAAAAAATTATAAAGGCTCTTAAGTGTTGGTTTCTTTGAGTTTGCTCAAAAGGATCCATCTTTGGCCAGTTAAAGAATTAAGAAATAAGAACATTAAAAGCATTAAAACCATGGATTAAAAGCAGCACAAGACTAGGACATCATCACTGGGAAAAATGGTGCTCAAACAAGCAATTCTGTTCTCCACCATACCAGCCAGAAAACCAGAGCAACTACTGTGTACCAACCAGGTACTCTACAGAGTGGAAGACTGCATTATCGGTCCTCATTCTTCACCCCTCACTTCATGCCCTTGGCCTTGAACTTTTCAGCACTTTCCATTAATGGCAGAGGGGAAAAAAAATATGCCCTAGCTACCCTGTGAGTTCAAGGGAGATCAGAGACTCACACAGCAAATGTGGATCCAATCTACAGATTGGAGTCAAACTCAGTTGAGCCCAGTTTAGTTCAGCTGGTACCCAGTTGAGCCCCAGCTACAACAGTGGGAAAGGAATAAATTATCGTTTTAAGCCCCTGAATTTTCCAGTGGCTTGTCCATGAAACACGACTGTGGAAACAGTTGCCCAATGCATATATGATCTCAAAAAACTTCACAACTCTGGTGTAGGCATTATTGCCCCTATTTTACATTAAATTATATCCAACACGACCCCAGGGACTGTTGTAGCATGCCAGGCTTCCCTGTCTTTCACTATCTCTCGGAGTTTGCTCAAACTCATATCCATTGAGTCAGTGATGCCATCCAACCATCTGATCCTCTGTTGCCCTCTTCTCCTCCTGCCTTCATTCTTTCCCAGCATCAGAATCTTTTCCAGTGAGCCAGCTCTTCACACCATGTGGCCAAAGTACTGGAGCTTCAGTTTCAGCATCAGTCCTTCCAATGAATATTTAGGGTTGATTTCCTTTAGGATTGACTGGTTTGATCTCCTTGCAGTCCAAAGGACTCTCAAGAGTATTCTCCAGCACCACAGATCGAAAGCATCAGTTCTTCAGTGGTCCAGCTCTCACATCCATACATGACTATTGGAAAAACCATAGTTTTGACTATACGGACCTTTGCTGGCAAAGTGATATCTCTGCTTTGTAATACGCTGTCTAGGTTTGTCATAGCTTTCCTCCCAGTGAGCAAGTGTCTTAATTTCATGGCTGCAGTCACTGTCTGCAGTGATTTCGGAGCCCAAGAAAAAAAAAATCTGCCACTGTTCCCATTTTTTAACTCATCTATTTTACACTTACTCTTGAGAGTCCCTTGGACTGCAAGGAGATCAAACCAGTCAATTCTAAAGAAAATCAGTCCTAAATATTCATTGGAAGGAATGATGCTAAATCTTCAATACTTTGGCCACCTGATACAAAGAGCCAATTCACTGGAAAAGACTCTGATGCTGGGAAAGATTGAAGGCAGGAGGAGAAGGGGATGACAGAGGATGAGATGGTTGGATGGCTCTCACAGCAAGCTCTGGGAGATGGTGAAGGACCAGTAGCCTGATATGCTGCAGTCCATGGGGTTGCAAAGAGTCAAACATGACTGAGCAACTGAACAACAATTCTATACTTAAGGAAACTCAAAGGTTCCAAGAATCAAGAAGTAATGCAACGTGCCCTGGGTCACACAAGAGCAGGTTTAAGATCTAAGGCTTATTTTGTCTGTACAGCCCAATCTTTAAGCTTCTAATTGAACTGCTTTGTAACTGACATTTGGTTGAATGAATGAAGGAACAGATAAATACCATTCCATCTACTTGGGCCAAAACCATCAACTGCATTCATGTGTATTTTTATACACTCAGGGCCTGATCACCTTAAGGCCAGAACAAACTCATCAACGTACCCAAAGAGGCTCATTTTCCTTTTAGAAGGTGTCTGCTGCACAAAGAGCTTGCCCAGGAAATGAATCCCCTCATGCCAAGGGGGGGAAAAAAAAGCACTGGAGTGGAAGATAATCACAGCCTGTCAGGCTTCCTGGCGAGCTGATGGTCTTCATGGTCCAGCAGATGGTGTCAAGGATGTGACCTGTGGAGGTTCACAGCAGACAGCTGACAGAGGCCTCATCTAAATGGATGACACGGAGGCCCACAGCTGATCCATGTCTTAGAGTGTGCTACTTGGCAGCTGCGGAAGCACGGTCTGACCGGAATAGCTCCCCTTCTGAACCACTGGGGTGGTAAATAATTAACTGCCTTGTTCTACTTGGGATGGGAACAGGCGGACCCTTCTGAGGGGTGACAGAGGGTCCCTGTTGAAGTAGCCGAGGATAAATGTGTTTAGACCCTCATCCCTCCCGGAGATTCTGCCATCTCCATATAAACGAAAATAGAATTGATGATAGCATTTAAAAACTTGAGACTTGGATCCTGCTTTTGATTTCACAAAATAGTTTAAAATTTATTTCTGGTTCAGTAGGGAACAAAAAAATTAGACAAAGGATAGGAACAATCTATTCAGAGAAGCACAAATAAACAGCTAATAAACATATGAAAAGATGTTTGGCCTCACTAATAATTAAAGAACTGCAGATCAAAACAATAATGAAATGCCATTTTTTTCCCCCATCAGGCTGACAAAATTGGAAAAGCTTGATAATTCTGAGTGTCTACCCCCAGGGAAGGAGTGGTCTCATATGCTATTGATGGAACATTTTGTGGGATGCCTTGGCAACATTTATCAAAATTTAACCATATAATTTTCAGCCCAGGAAAAATGAGAATTTACTCTCTAGTTATACCCACCTCCCCAAATGGGTCAAGATGGGCATATAAGGGATTCACTAAGAAGTTATCCATAACAGCAAAAATCTAGAAATACTTAAGTGTCTATGGACAGAGGATGAGGTTAACAATCTCAAGTGCACTGACATGATGGATGAATACAGAGCAGTGAACGAGAGTGAGTTCTGTAGGGTTGAAAGTGAAACATCTAGACATATTAAGGGAAAAACGCAAGGTGTAAAGTAATACGTGAAGGGACTTCTTTGGTATAAATAAAACTTGGGTCTTTTTTCCTCCAAGAAGAAAAAGAAATCTTTTTCAGCAGGCACCTTTGTAGAGAGACAACTAGGACCCTAAGATGAGTTATATGCTTTGTTTCATCTTTCTGCACACTGTACTTTCTTTCCATGGAGGTCTATTTTTTTTAAGTTAACAGGAGTTATCCAGGAGGTGAGATTAAAGGCCTTTCTGTTTCTTTGTTTTTGTTTTTCTCACCCTCACACACATTAAAAATCTAATACATGTTGCAATTTATTATAAAATGACGTGTTAATCTGAGCGTACTCAAGCGCCAGGCAGGTGGGGGTGAAGGAAGTGAGGAGCTGAGGCTGAGTGCGTGGACGTGGTCTCGTGTATGGGGAAGTACCCGCAGGGGAGACTGAATCCTCTGAAGGGGTTTCTTTAGAAGGCCTGAGTTGCTCTCTCTGGGGAAAATCACCAACTGGGGCTTCGGAGATGGAAAGAAGCTGGTGGTTGGCAGAGATAGATAGCTGCTTCCATATGCAACCTTGAAAGCCACAAAGGGGACAGAAGAAAGTCTCACCATACTGCAAGGGCCCAGCTTGCCTTCCAGGCAACAGGGAGGGGAGGCGTCCCAGGAGGGCCATGGGCAGAGTCCAGGAGGGGAACCCCTGGGTTGAGGAGCATGGGCAGTAGCCCCATAAATGACTGGTAAGTTCTGGAGGCCCCTGGGGAGGGGGTGGGCATGGTGCAAATCTTCCCAGTTAGTCAGTCAGGGTGGGGGGCGGAAATAAAGGTGCTTGCTATTAATTCTCTGTCAAGTGTCCACGTTTATTTCCCCCCTGGACTCTGAGAAGCACAGACAGCCCCTCTGTCTCCTTTACCACTCAGCACACAGTAGGACCTCTTTGTGGAACCAATAGGCTGCTGACACCCTCTGCTTAGTCTGGCCTTTCATTTTTCCGATGCTTTGTCCCCCAGGATTGCAGCCAGGTAGCCTCCAGAACCCAGGCTCTGCTGCCAGAAGTTACTTATCCATGCAAAGAAGTTTGGGGAACTCCTGGAAAGCCTGACCTATTTCACCAGTTCAACTAAATCTAAACAATGAAAGATTCATTTGACTCTATTAGATCAAATGTAAAAATAAAATTAAAATTAATTAAAAACTACAGCAGATAGCTCCTTACAAAAACACCTTTGATGTGCGTTCAGCAGACTGAACAGCTGCAGTTAGGGAAGGCAATGAGGTTTCAATTATCCCGGATACTGGCGGAAAGAGATAACGTGGATAAAAGAAATCCACAGATAATCAAAATTAAAAATCCTTTACTCTTTCTCTCCATTTCAACATCGTCCCTAACACACTCCTGTGAGGACCTTAAGGAATGTTCGTATTTGTTGAATCTTCTACTCAGCCTCCCCCCCTTTTTTTATAGAGGTAGAGGTGTTGATAAGATCAGGGATGGAAGTGGTGTGTACTGAGGATGTGCTGGGTGTCAGGCTACAGCCGGGCTGGGCTGTCTCCATGTGGCCCTCTACCTCCTTTTTCTGCCTTTCCCTGCCTTGGTCTGGGCTCCAGGAGGCTGACCTCTGAACATACGGCCACTGATGTTCCTTTCCCTCTGACTTCCAGCTGGGTTTAGCCAATGGGAGGCACCAGCCTCCGAGGGCGAGAGGAGAGAGGCTGGGACATTCCCTCCCCGCAAGCCTTCTGCTAGGCTGTGAGCTGATGGGGGCTTTCGTCTTTTGAAGGCCGGGATCCTGATCAGCATCCTCTTCTGTGGACACAGCTCTTTCTCAGTAGCTGCTCCCGCCCTTGCAGGCCTCGGGGTGGTGAGAGCTCCCTGCTGTTGCTAACCTAGACTGCTACACCATCCCTTTCTGCTTTCCTGACAGCTCAACCTTAATTAAACTCTCTTCAACCACCCCATCAGCTCCTTGCACTTACCACTCATTGTCTTATGCAGTGTCCCCCTTTCCAAGAGGAGAGTGAATCTCTAGGAGGAGGACCCACTTGCCTGTGGTCACACCTCTGGGAATTGGCAGAACCAGAAGTCCTAGCCAACACGTCTAATCCTAAAATGTAGTGATCTCACAGCTTGATTATACTGCTGAGAAACCCAAGCCATCAGTGAGACTTTGCAAAATGATGCTGACTGCAAGAGAACCATTGGAAAGTTGTATCTCGGAGCTGAAAAGATTAGAATGCTGGTCTTTAGACTGTCCACGAGAAGCGTGCCTGGGTCTGGTAGGAATCCTGCTTTTTAGCAATCACTTTGCCTCTTGGATTTCAACTCCTAAAGCCTCTTGTTTCTAGACTCCAAACCCCACATTGGTCATCTTCAGATTCTGTGACTTCCGTTAGGCTATGGAGCTTTCTGGAGATGGGACTTGGGAGTGAGGCAGATGCTCAGTTAGGTAACTAATCAGTCCTCTGTGTCTTCACTCATCCATTCGTCTGGTCACTCTGATTACTAAGGGATGGCTGGGAAGTTGCTAAGGGGAGTGAGACAGAACATCCAGACACTATCAGATGACTGTCATAACACGGTGGCAAGAGATCTGTCCAGGATATAGCATGAGCACACAGAGGGCGCTTCAGCTGGCCGGGGTCAGAGGCAGAGGCTTCCTGAGAAGCAACCCCTGAGCTGCGTTTTAGAAGCTGGGGTGGGGGTGTGGTGGGGGTGATGGGAGGCCAGGCAGGGAGGAAGGGCAGGGACAGTCAGTCTAGGCAGAGGAGGGAGCCTGAGCCATGGAGGAGCACTGGGGAGTGCCAGAAGCTCAGCATTTCTGAACACAGGCTGCATCCAGGGGTCAGAGATGGGCTGGAAAGACACACAGGGCCAGCGTGGTGGGTCCTGCCCAGGGTACTAAGGAACTAGGCCTATGCTCTAAGACTAGGGCTCGGTGTGGCCAGCCTAGAAGCCCCAAGAACTGGAAGGCATCTCCCCAAAGGCTGCTCTGCCTTCTCAAAGCAATCGTTTAAAATGCTTTCAAACCTGGTCAGAAGTAAAGATGACACTTTAATGAACCCCTGCAGACCTATGACTCAGGATGCTGTTCTGTAATCTCCTCCAGTTTTAGGTCAGGAGTAGACCCGGGGCCTGAAGCTCACCCAGCCTGTAGATGCAAAGATTGTCAGCTACAAGGACAGGACGGCGGGAGGCCTCAAGGGCCAGCAGGCTGGACCCCAGCAATAGGAGCTCCCTGAATCCTGACAGCCATGATGCCAAGCAAACCCTGATCTGCTTGCTTCTCTTCACTTTCCCCTGAGAAGGGTGGAGGGTGAGGGGCACAGAGCTAATGAAATAAGAGTTATAAATGAGAAAGAGCTGACTTGCGTCTTTGGCACATGGGCTGCCAACTCCCCCAGATAGAGGCTTTTGGAAAAAAAGAAAATATACAGGCTACCAGAGCGGGTCCCACAGAATCTCCACCCAACCCATTATTAAGGCCACTGCACATGCTGTTCAGAAGCAGGAACTGCAAACTGAACTTGAGACCTGAGAGGATCCCGATTCCACAAATGCTATCATTAAGAATCATCACAGATAATGTGGTTTTAATTAGAAGGGTTGAGATATTGGCAAGTGTTCAAAAAGCTCATCATCTGAGGCTCTGCCAGCGTTGTGGGTACAGGCCGCCTGCATAGTGTGAGTCTGCTCAGGTGAAAGAGTCTGAGCCTTCTTCCTGCAAACCTTGGGGGTGAGGGGTCCCCGCATTCGTGGTACAGACAGAGGCGACGGAAAATGCCTCACATGAATGAGGAGAGGGGGGTAGGTATGGTGGCTTGTCATGTGCCAAGGTCCAGAGGGTTCTGAGGTCAAACAAACAGGCCTCTCTATCGATACTGATGGCGAGACCCTGGACAGATGTATAACCTTTCTGAGCCTTGGTTTCCTTGTAATGTCCAGTGGAGACAACTACACCTCTGCACCACAGGGCTATCTGAAGGATTAAATGAATTAACACACTCAGCACTGGGCCAAGTGACCTGGTACAGACAGGATGCCCAGAAAGCATTTATCACTTACTTCTTCTTCCTGCCTCCCCAGACTAGCAGGCTGTGGGGCCATACCCGAGCCCACGTCTTTGTGAAGCCAGAGGCTAACCCCCTTCAACAACTGGATACACCACTAGCGAGGACCAGGACAGGCCTTTCTTTCACATGGGTGAGGTCTGCAGGAAGTCAAAGTGGCCTTGACTTGTAAAACACCATTTTCCAAGTGTGGGGCGTTTTCTGCTTGTGTCTCTAAATTCTATCAGCCTCCCGCACCAGGGAATCTTTAGGAACCTTTACCAGCAGTGACTCCATTAAATACTAATAGATGGCTGGGCTTCTTGAGCATGTCACGTAATCCTTGTCTGCCAATAGGGCAGGGGCTTAGGCAGATGAAGTTATTTCAACCAGAGAGGCCAGGGAGAGTGGCTTGCCACTGTATGGAAGTGCCACCCAAGGTCTTCTTGGCTCCCTATAAAGATATGTCTATCACTCATGTGAGCCCCTCGACCTGTCGAGGCAGGCAAACCATCTTCATGTTGGTCTGTACCTGCCAATGTGCTTAGCTTTTACAGTAGCCTTACAAAATAGATTTTGTTAGCCCCATTTTACAGGAAAGTAGACTGAGGCTACAGAAAGTATATGATTTATGGAAGGTCACAGGATCAGGAGGGCTTCCCTGGTGGCTCAGTGGTAAAGAATCCACCTGTCAATGCAGGAGACACAGGTTCGATCCCTGGGTCAGGAAGATCCCCTGGAGAAGGAAATGGCAACCCACTCTAGTAAGAGTCAGACACAGCTGAGTGACTAAACCAGCGGGATCAGGAAATTCGTGGAATCCAGATCTGCCTGTTTCCTGGCCAGAGTTGCCCTCAAGGGCAGGAAATAGGACTTGACCTCCTTGTGACCCAGCAGAGAGTGGAGTGCTTCCTGGAGCAGACACAAACCCGTGGAATCAATGGTCAACAGTTTGCCCTAATTCAGTTCCCTAGGTGGCGCTAGTGGTAAAGAACCCACCTGCCAATGCAGGAGACTTGAGATGTGGGTTTCATCCCTGGGTGAGGAAGATCTCCTGGAGGAGGAAATGGCAACCCACTCCAGTATTCTTGCCTGGAGAATCCCACGGACAGAGGAGCCTGGCGGGCTACAGTCCATAGGGGTGCAAAGAGTCAGACACGACTGAGCGACTGAACATGTACGCACGCACCTCCTCTCCAGATCGCTCACTTCCTGCTGCCAGCTCAGATCTCTCCAAGGCTGCCCTTCATGGTCCACCCTCCTGGGACCCCGACTCCCAACACAGAGGGCCTGAAGCTCTCCCTGGGACCCAATCCCAGTCAATGCTTGGTCCTCCTCCAACCAATTCCATTCCTTTCTGCAGAAGCTCTTCGAGCAAAGAGACAGCTGAGCTATGGAAATGACGGTTGTGGAGCCTAGCTTTTCTTCTCCGTGGGACCGGAGAAAATGCAGGTGCTCTGAGAGGGCAGCCCAGTCTGTGTGTAACCACCTGGGCTCAACAGTGGGTCTGCCGTGGGGCACAGGGGCTGGTGTTACTGTCTGAGTTTCCTCGACCTGACAGGTGTGGCGGGGGAGGCCGCCCATGGGTAACCCCTAGCAGTGAGCCGGGCAGCCTGGGCCTCATGTGCAGGAAACTCGTGGGGCAACACCTTGTCCTCCACTGAACCCCTCGCCTCCACGCCTCCTCACCCCGAGTCCAGGCATACCTGGCCGTGCACCTGGCCCCCCCAGGATTCTGGGAGGTGACCTAGCAGAGCCACCTTCATGTTTCTGGGGTGGGGAAAAACTGTAGAATTTGACCCCACAAACCAGAACAAAACCCTATGTCAGGGCCCATGGAAGAGTCAATAAGTAGGCACCACCTGAGTACCTAAAAGACGCTTACTTCTAGGAAGGAAAGTTATGACCAACCTAGATAGCATATTCAAAAGCAGGGACATTACTTTGCCAACTAAGGTCCATCTAGTCAAGGCTATGGTTTTTCCAGCAGTCATGTATGGATGTGAGAGTTGGACTGGGAAGAAAGCTGAACGCCGAAGAATTGATGCTTTTGAACTGTGGTGTTGGAGAAGACTCTTGAGAGTCCCTTGGACTGCAAGGAGATCCAACCAGTCCATCCTAAAGGAGATCAGCCCTGGGATTTCTTTGGAAGGAATGATGCTAAAGCTGAAACTCCAGGACTTTGGCCACCTCATGCGAAGAGCTGACTCATTGGAAAAGACTGATGCTGGGAGGGATTGGGGGCAAGAGGAAAAGGGGACGACAGAGGATGAGATGGCTGGATGGCATCACTGAGTCAATGGACATGAGTTTGAGTGAACTCCAGGAGTTGGTGATCGACAAGGAGGCCTGGCGTGCTGCAATTCATGGGGTTGCAAAGAGTTGGACACGACTGAGTGACTGAACTGAACTGAGTACCTGGCTCTGTGCTAAGGCCTGTGCCCATGTATTCCTTTATTAACGCTTATCATCATCCCACGAAGTGCTACAGGGAAGAGGGGGGATGGGCTCTCCTTGGGGTGATGAAAATGTCCTAAAATTGATGGTGCTGATGGTTTCACAACTTGGTAAATCCCACTAAAGGCTGCTGAATTGTGCTTTGTGAATAATATGCACATTATTATATGCATAATATGCATAATTCACAATATGCTTTTGAATTATATTTCAATAAAGATGTTATCAAGAAAAAAAGAAGAAAGAAAAAGAAAAGATGTATCACTAAGAGAATGTTATCTGAATCCATATTTTCTAATTCCAGGTCTGAATCTCTAAATAAAATACAGTTCCTGCTCTCAGGTTTCTCTCTCTCTCTCTTTTTTTTTCTTTCCAGTTTTATTGAGAAATAACTGATATACAGAACTAAGTTTAAAGTTCAGCATACAGCATAATAGTTTGAGTTACACACATTATGAAATGATTTAGGTTTATTTTCTAATAGGGAATATGCTGTGCTCAGTTGCTCAGCATCTGACTCTTTGTGACCCCAGGAACCATAGACCGCCAGGCTCCTCTGGGCATCGGATTTTTCAGGCAAGAACACTGGAGTGGGTTTCCATTTCCTCCTCCAGGGGATCTACCTGACCCAGGGATTGAACCCAAGTCTCCTGCGTCTCCTGCATTTCAGGCAGATTCTTTACCCACTGAGACATAGGGGAAACGCAGTCTAAGGAAAATACTCAAATTATTAAAAATATAAGATGGAACAGGATAAGTGTTCCATGGAAGGTTTAAGCAGGAACACAGGAGTTTGTCGGAACCAGCTCACACAGGTCACTACTTTGAGGTTTTCTAAGTTGCCCTAGGGATGTACACTTGCCCCAGTGTCCCCACGGGCACACACGCCAGATCACACATCCAGCTCCAGAACAAGGAACCAATCACGACAGCACAATCTTTACACAGTCGCGGTGTTTTTGATATGCCAGATACTCTTGTAATGCATTCAAATATAATAACTGACTTAGGCCCACCACAATCCGATGAGGTAGGTACTACAATCCCATTTAGGCCTGAAGGTCAGAGGAATGGTCTAACTTGTCCAAGATCCCACAGCCAGTAAGTGGCAGAGTTTCCAGCCCTGGTTCGCCAGCTTGGGTTAATGCTCACCACCTCTCCACTATGTCCCTCACACCCCCACTTACATACCTCTGATTGCTCCGTGCTCTCCTGGAGATCAAAATTCTATAAGGCTGCTGGGGTGGGAGTGACCCTTGGGGGAGTGTGACAGAGGAGTGAGAAATGCGGACTCAAAACAAAATTCGGTCCTTCAGACGGAGCACAGGGAAGGGAAGGGCCCTGGCCTGGGAGCCGAGGACCTGGGATCTGAATGCAGCTCTGTCGCTAAGCCCCAGTGCACCTTGATTCTGTCTGGGCCCTGGGTTCATCCTTTGAGAAATGAAGGGGTCGGAGGAGGACCTTTAAGCTGCCTTTTGCCCTAAAATCCTAAGATTCTCAGGCTAAGGTCTTTTGTTCTTGTTCAGTCACTAAGTTATGCCTGACTCTTTGTGAGCCCATGGACTGCAGCACACTAGGCTTCCCTGTCCTTCACCATCTCCCGGAGCTTGCTCAAACTCATTCATTGAGTCAATGATGCCATCCAACCATCTCATCCTCTGTTGTCCCCTTCTCTTGCCCTCAGTCTTGCCCAGCATCAGGCCTGGTTCTTGCTCAACTTGTCTTGGGGCTGCTCACTGGCTATGAGACCTGGATGCATGCTGGCCCAACCTGTGACCTCCTTGATCTCAGCCATCAAGGAGGCACCCTGACCACACAGAGCTGGGGTTATGTGCCCCAGGAACCTTGTTAATTTCTGACTCCATGTGCCCTCTTGTCCTGCCCATGCAGGATGGCCACTCCCTCCTAAAACATCACTATCTCTGTTTCCAGTATCAGGCTCATGATAGTTGCCAAACTGTAAATGAATGAATGAATGAATGAATGAATAAGTGAATAAGTGAATGACTGAACTCCTGCCTGTAATAAACCCTTATCACAAGGCTGTAATGACTGTTAACTCATCTGTCTTCTTCAAAGACCTATGATTTCACCCGTACCTAGGGCTTCTACAATGCGGGAGACTTGGGTTCAATCCCTGGGTTGGGAAGATCTCCTGGAGAAGGAAACGGCAACCCACTGCAGAATTCTTGCCTGGAAAATCCCATGGATGGAGGAACCTGGTAGGTTACAGTCCATGGGGTCACAAAGCTTCGGACATGACTGAGAGAGTTCACTTTCACTTTCACTCACTCAGGGCTCCTGTGCTAGGTTCTTGTTCTGGACATAGGATAAAATGATTGGGATGAAATACTCTAAAAAGTGCAGTGACACCCAGTATAAGACCTTGGAGCTGACCCTGGGGGATCTGCAGGACACGTACAGCTGATGCTGACCAGCTCGGCCACAGGAAGCAAGGTGCTGGACATGCAAGGGTCACAGGACTTTGAGCTCCAGAGCCACCAACAGCTCCTGGTGGAGGGGACAGGACTGTTCAGGCCCCTTTGGGCCAGGTCTAGGTTGAGGTTCAGACCCAGAGGTGGTTCAATCTGTTCGCTTTTTTATCATTTGTATCATTTCTAAACCCCACTAGATCAGGTCTGTCCCATAGACCTCTCTGCAGAGACAGCATGTTTTACACACCTGTACTAATACAGTACTAGTAACATGAAGACTAAAATAGTGGAGATGTGGCTCATGCAATCCAGGAATGAAGTTTTTATTTTAATTTAATGAACTTAAAATAGCCTGGGTGGCTAGTGGCTACCATGCTGGACAGCACAGGTCTGGACCTTTAATACATATAGCATGCCTGAGAAGACCCACACCTGACTTCATGATCACACACTTCCGACCTCACACCATATACGAGGTCGGACACAGGAGCACTGCCTCCTGCTGTGTTAGCAAGCCTAGATCCTCCTTGATCCCGTCTCCAGCTCTGGCGTCAGAAACCTGTGCTCTGGTCTCAGTTCTGCCTCTGACAAGCTATGGACATGTTGTTGGGACTCTGAGCCTCAACTTCCTCATCTTGCAAATTCATGTGGTTGGGGAAAAAGAGGAGAATGTGTATGGCAACTAGCTGGCCCACAGAGGGCACTCCGCAAGCACTGGTGCCCTCCTCTGGCCCTCTCCTCCACCCAGCTCCTCAACCCTGCTCTTGATTCTGATGGGTCCCATTATCTGGATGGTTGAGATTCAAGGACTCTCAACCATGCGATGGTTCCCCCAGAGTCCACCCTGCCTTTTCCCCCTGGATGTGGCTTGGGTCTGAGCCCTTAGCCCACCCTCAGTGCCCCCTTGCACCCCACACCACTGACCCCTGAGAAGAGCTCTCCCCACTTCCCACGGGGTCTGGGGGCCAGGCCAGAAATACACAGGCAGAGAGGGAGCTGTGGGCACAGAATATGGTGGCTTACACATTTTGTTTGGATTGTTTGTTTTTTTTTTCCTTTAGGAGGAGGGATGTTATGGGTTTGGGGATGAAACTGTTTAAAAAGCACAGATCTTGACAAAGCAAAGCCAGCGCCTTCTTCCTCCACAGCCTCTCAAATTTCTTCCCCGACCCCCAGAGACAAATCCTGGGGCAGCCTTCTGTGTCTCTGAAGAGAGATGTTATGCTGCCAACGTTTGCTTTCTTATAACCTCTGGATGGATGAAAGTTAGTCACATGCATGGTCCGTGGAGATGCCAAAGGGGGCTGTGAGGAACGTGAGATCACAGCCCAGCAAGGGTTTCCTTACATTTGGAAAAAAACAGCCTTCAGGATAGACTACTTTTTCTCGAGGCAGAGACAGTGTGATGGAAGGAAAAAGCCTCAGAGGTGGGAATCTGAAGTTCTAATGGTCTGTGAATATCCAGATGTGCCAGGTACCAAGCTTGCGTCTTCCTACACAGGGTGGGTCCCAGCTCTGCACTTGATCTGGGAAAGTCTTAGGGGCTCAGTTTTCTCATCCATAAAATGGGGCCAATAATGAGCCTGCATTACAGGGCTGCTGTGAGAGAGCCCCGGAGAGGCTAGAAGTTGTAAAGTGCCGTGACACACACCATTTATGGGAGGTTTCCCATGGTCTTCCATGAGCTCTATTCACAGCCACCAGCCCTGACCTTTCTTTGAAAATTACCAGATTCAACAAAAAACATCTGGCTGAAGACAAGGAGCCCCCCAGGGAGTGGATGTCAGCCCTGACGATTAAATTACTAACTCCCCCTACCCCACCTAGAACCGAAGGCAAATTTTCTAAGTGTAAACGGCTCCTTCCACCCATTTCTCCCAATGCTTTGAAGATCAGTCTCTTTCCCACCACTATTTCCTCACTATAGCAAGAAGAGATGCTTCGGAAATGAGACCTCAAGATGCAACCCTGAAAACAATTTCAAAAGGAATGTGTGACACGGCGAGTGGTCTTACAGCTTGGAGAAGCAGCATGATGCATGAGGTTTAAAGAGAGGGAGAGGTTTAGGTTCAAATCCCAGCTGAGTTCTAGGTTGGCTGGGTGATCTTGGCCAAGTTACTTAACATCTCTGAGCCTTTTAAGTTGCTGAGCTGTAAAATGCAGATAAAGATAACTACATAAAGATAACTACACGGAAGAGCATTCTGGAAGAATACGTTGCGGGTGCGGTGATACCTAAAGGTGACTAAGGTATGAAGCGCTTAATAAATATTCACTGAATTGAGATGAATCGCATCAGTGCACACTGTTCTCGCCTCCTCGCTTCTCCCAACACCTCTGGTGAAAGCTCAGCTTTTTTGAGCTCTCCCTGCCCCACCCGCCCAGAGCAACATTCTTTTCCAACGACTCAGTGGCAAAAGGAAGATGGAGAGCATTTGGCCAGAACGCCGACCTCATTAACTCCCTCGTCTCTCCATCTGTTATCTATCAGGAGCCCTGTGCACGGAGGCAGGTGACCAATAAAAGCCCTCCTGTTTCCCTTTGTCTCCCGGCCAGTGCGTGACAGTGCAAAGCCGTCTACAACCGTGGGCCCCTGTCAGGGCTCGGCTCTGGCCTGTGATTCGTCGCTAGGGTAGGGGTTTTTCTGGGCTCAGGAAAAGAAAGCTAAGTTCACAGCCAACTTGGAGGCAGCAGCCGGGCCCAGCTGGCCTCCTCTGTAGGTCAAGAGAGAGTCTGAAAACCAGCAAATGACACTGCAAACATGGTGGAGTAGGGAGGTCATTACTCACAGCACTGGGATCTCTGATTTAAATGAACCAGTTCTTTATTCCTCTGGGGCATTGAAAACATTACTTGATTTATAAAAGGGAGAGCTGCACTCTAGTTTTTCAGGAACCTTAAGTTTGCAGAAAGTAAGTTACCGGGGGTTCATGCAGACGGTAAATGCTCAACAAATGTGAGCTGTTATTACATCAAACATTTGCTGAGGATTTTATGCCTGTTGCTGGCTAGACACCGGTTTGGCTCTGAGTTTCCTGGTGTCCAGTGGGAAACAGCAAACACGATCAATTTCACAATTGCCAGTGTCTACAAGTGTGCATACAATACTACCAGGATGAGTGCAACCATTATTGCTGTTATTGAGTTGCTAAATCGTGTCTGACTCTTTGCAACTCCATGGACTCTAGCCCAGAGGCTCCTCTGTCCATGGAATTTCCCAGGCAAAAATACTGGAGCGGGTTGCCATTTCCTTCTCCAGGAGATCTTCCTGACCCAGGGATAGAGCTCACATCTCCAGCATTGACAGGAGGGTTCCTTACCACTGAGCTACCTGGGAATCGAGTACAAGCTTGACGGGCACTGAAATCAGAGAAATATTCCCCACAGGTCTTCATAGGACAGACACTGTTGACTATGAAGAAGATGGTGTTCAGGAATAGCCCTTCAGGAAAATGCAGGGACCTGCTTCCTCAAACTTCCTGCAGCTTTTATTTATCCATATCTGACTGCAGGGAAACCATTGCTACCCTTCTCTCCCAGATTCAGGAGCAGCAACTAAAAAGTGGAATGGTTGCTTCGCATCCCAAGCTACTAGCACCCAGCATCCCTCTTTTGGCCTTCGTGTTTTGTCAGTAAAGAAATTAGAGTCTTATTAATCAACCAATCAGTCAAATAAGCCTCATTACCATTAAAGAAGAGAAAGTAAGCTTTATTTATGCAATTATAAGGCATTTAAAAAACAAAGAGATTATTATTAATACTTGAGCCTGGCAATCTTCCCAGAGTGGTAAACTGGCAAGGGCTTTGTTCTTGAAGAGGCAACACAGCAGTTACAGATTCCTGCCTCCCCTGCTCCAAGCTGCTGATGTGCGGGATGCCTCTTGAATATTCAGGAAGGTTCTGAGGGCCCCTTTGCCTTCAGTGCTGTTTGGGGAAAACAGCAGTGGGTTGCAAGTTAGGAGGATGGTGTATTTTATGAGTCTGGCCAAAACAAACTGCCTCTCTGGGCTGTGGTTTTCCAGCAGTAGCATGTTAGAACTAAAGTAACTGGTAGAGCTTTAAAAAAGACTCAGTCTCCAGTCCATGTCAGACCAACTGAATCAGAATCCCTGAGGGTTGTTATTGTTCAGTCGGGTCCAACTCTTTGTGACCCCATAGACTGCAGTGCACCAAGCTTCCCTGTCCTTTACTATCTCCTAGAGATTGCTCAAACTCACATCCATTGAGTCGATGATGCCATTCAACCATCTCATTCTCTGTTATCCCCGTCTTCTCCTGCCCTCAATCTTTCCCAGCATCAAGGTCTTTTCCAATGAGTTGGCTCTTTGAATCAGGCGGCCAAGGTATTGGAGCTTCAGTTTCAGCATCAGTCCTTCCAATGAAAATTCAGGGTTGACTTCCTTTAGGATTGACTGGTTTGATTTCCTTGCTGTCCAAGGCACTCTCAAGAGTCTTCTCCAGCACCACAGTTCAAAAGCATCAGTTCCTCAGCGCTCAGCCTTTTTTTATGGTCCAACTCTTACATCCGTACGTTATTACTAGAAAAACTATAACTTTGACTATACCAGCCTTTGTTGCCAAAGTGATGTCTCCTCTTGTTAAAACACTGTCTAGGTAGGAAATGGTGTATTTAACAAGAGAACCAGATGATTCTAGACTGCAAGTGGGAATGACCAACCATGACCTGTGGTTCTCTATGTCTATCCTACCTTTGGTATCATCAATGCTTGGAATTTCTTAGAGATTTCTCATCCAGAGTTCTGAGACACAAATACCTTCAGTGGTCTACAGGTAACCTGATGAGTGATGAAGGCCAGGTATGTGAAAAAGCCACAGACAGCCCACAGGCCGCGGTTTGAAATCCCTGGTAAATGGACAGATCTCAGGTCCCTATAAATGGCCAATTCACTGGCCTGGGAGTCACAAAACTGCTTGCTGGTGACCACACTACGCCTTGTTTGACTTCCTATCAGAAGCCCCAGGTACAGAAGGGACATTCAAGAAATGCTGTGTGCACAAGTGGGCCTGTGAACAGTGGCATACGATGGGAATGGGCGGGCCCCGGATGCTCCTTAATTCCTGAGGTTCGCACTGTGTACTGAGCTAAGAAGTGTAGGTGTCTAGTATGTATCCATGTTTCCCTGTGCATGCTTTTTTCCCAACATTTTCCTCCCACCAATAAACTTTATCCTTCTCTCTTCTCCTCTTCTCCTCCTCTCCTAGAAGGATGCTAACATGCGGAGTCGGGAGGGAGTGGGGAGTTGGGAGGGAGTAGGGATTTGGATAACAATCTAGCCTTTTTCAAGCACTGGGAGGATAGACCATCTATAGCCATCTCCAACCTACTGGCAAGGTATTTCCTTGCAAATGACCAGAACAACTGTCTCAGCTGCCTTCCCAAAAGATTTCCTCTGTCTGGATGCCTCTCTCAGTTCCCACTCAGAAAACTCTTACTCATCCTTCAAGACCCAGGGCAAATGCTGCCTCCTCTGTGAAGCATTCCTGGTCTCCCACCTGGAGTCAGGGTTGCCACTCCCCACTTGCTTCTCTTGGCACACAGTTCCTACTGCTGTAGGGACACTTCTCCCAAGAACAATCATGATCTTCTGACTGGCTGGTCTCCTGCATAATACTTCTTGAGTGCCGGGCTGGTCTACACTTCTGCGTGTTCCCATGGTCTGACTTGAGATCTGACACATGGTGAATAAATGCTGGATGACTGAATTGATCTTCTGTGTCAGCAGGAAGTATTTTCTTTCACTTGTTTATCCCCTCATCAAATAACTTCCTGAGCACCTACCATGTAGCAAGCATACCAAGCACAGTCTAGGCCCAGACAACATAGCAATGCATCAAACAGACAGAAATGTCCGCTCCCATGAGCTTCCATGCTACTGCTGTGAAGTGCTTTGCATCACTAATGCCCAGATGTTCGATAAATACTCATAAATGTTGCTGCTGGAGAAGAAGAATTAATGCAGGGGAGGGAGTTAAATTCCTGTGCCCCAGAGTCCATCCTTCTGAAAGGCACAGGCCCTTATATTTGCTACTGGTCTCACCAGAGACTTCCTTAACAGTCTTTACAGCCTTCCACTTATGCTATGTACTAAAGAGTTTAGGAGGTGCAGTTACAGGGTGACAGCAGGTATTTATTGGTTCTGATGGAGACAGAGGAGGTTCTGAATTGACCAAAGCACAGCTTTCCCCTTTCTTACAAGCACAAAGAAATGAGCAAGAAGACTGGTAAGTCTTTCAGAATCATTTACAAAGAGTAACCATTAAAAAAATAATAAAACACTGAAGCCTTCGTTAAACAAAGGCTTTCTGCCTTTCAATACCACAGAGTTTTGAAGAGGGAGAGACATACATTATGAGAAATATATATATATATATATATGTCAAAATATCACATATCACATATGCCAGAGTGGGACAAAGGCTCCCATCATTGTAAGTGGGAATTTCCTCTGAGTATCTCATGGGGGCTCAAGCTCAGCCTGTACAGAATGAGTTCTCCATCTCCTCTCTAGCCCCAGATAAGGACCCACCATCTACCTAGTCATGTCAGCCAGAAACCAGGAGCCACTTATTTCACCTTCTCCCCATACATGTGCAGAATTAATCACTGGATTTTGTCAGTTCTGATTCCTCCACGCGTCTTGCCAGTCACTGCCAGCACCAGTGTCTAGCCACTACCATCTCATCCCTGAGCTACTGCAAGGCCTTCTCACCAACCTCCATCAGTCTACTCTGGACACGGCCCCCTCTCCCACCCCACCCCCAATGTTCTATGGAGGACACCCACCCTGTTCAAAGCCAAAGATGAATGTCCCAACATGAGGAGAATGTCAGAAACACCTCACTGCCCAACCCACAGCCCTGATTCTGAAAGCTGGGAGGATGAAGGTTGAGGCTGGGTAAGGCGGGATGGAGTGTAGGGAGAAAGTTCTGGAGACAGACACACCTGGCTTCAAATCTCAGACCTCCCACTGCCTTGCTTTGTGACCTAGAACACATTAACATCTTTGGTTAAACATCTTTAGTCCTTGGTTTCCTAGTCTGTAAAAAGGGTTAATGACACTGAGCTGTGTGGCATAGGCTCTCTTGGCCTAAATACTACATACCATAGAGAAAAAAATGATGTAAGTTGTGTATAGTGCTTGCACATAATAAATTCTCGGTAATTGGTAGTTAGCTATAAAGATTATTTTCAGATAGTATGCCTTTTTCTTCTTAGTGAAAACGGCAATTTCTGTGGAATCCTGGTTCTGCTCCACGTGAAACCCTTCATTACTGGAAAGGCCCAGATGCCTGTATATAACCTCTAAATTGACCACATTTTTGTGTGGAAATAATCTAACTCTCTTCTAGTGAAAAGGAGATGGAAGACCCTTTCTGTTCCTATCATGTGAGTGCCAGGTATCTCTCGCTCTTTTAGGCTTTGAGCCTCTTTCCATCGTTGTAAAGAAGGAAACATAATCAGTTATAAACTTCCCATTGTTCAAGAGAGGAAACACAATGTTTAGGAAAAGCACTGGTATTAACACAGAGAGAACATTTGCCCTCTGAACTAAAAAAGAGAGAATGTGGGATAACACAGTTTTCCCCTAAGCTGGATCATAACTATACCAGGTTTTGTGGGCTATCTGATCTCTGTTGCAACAACTTAACTCTGCCATTATGGCATAAAAGCTGCTGCACAGACAATATGTAAACACAAGAATATGGCTGTGTTTATGTGTTTCAATAAAACTTTATTTATAAAAACAGGCAGCTGGCCCCTGGGCTGCAGTTCATTGACCCCTGGTGCTATATCATGAACCACATTCCAGCTATCTGATTTTGAACACGTCACTCTCACTCTTTGAACCTTAGTTCAAAACACCAAAAGATGGAAGTTGCTGGCTTGATTGAGAACTAAGTGCACTAAGAGTTAGCCTACCCTCATTTGTGGAATTTGTATTTGCAAATTTGCCTACAATTTATTTGTTGTCCCACAACAATACTCATGGCGTTCTTGTGATCATCGTGGGACGACGACAGAATGGGGGAATTTGAGTCTCCTGATGCTTGAGATCCCAGCTGAGGAGGAGCCAGGCAAGGCTCTGTGGTCTCGTTTCTGCTCTCATCCTGTAAACAAGTATCCTTTTCGCGGTCTATTTAGCGCCACATTTTTTACATTTTTGTTGGTGATTTTGCTGTTTAAAGTGGCCCCAAGCATGGGGCTGAAGTGCTATTTACTGTTTCTAAGTAAGAAGGCTCTGATGTGCCTTCCGAGAAAATACATACATTAGATAAGCTTCGTTCAGCCATGAGTTACAGCGCTGTTAACTCCGAGTTCAATGTTAATGAATCAACAATATATACTTTAAAAGGCGCTTTGACACAGAAATTTCCATGAAAAAAAGATGATGCGTTGATCAGATGATGAAATGTGACCAGAGGCTCACAGGACCCTAACTACATATGAATATTTCTCTAGGAGAGGTGGTTCAGCATTCCTTCATTCAGTGTTCATGGCTACTTAGAACATGACTGCTGGGAATACTGAGGATCGCCTGTAGAGGATGTTGTCCAAAGTAGTGGCTGACAATCATGCTGTTAAGAAACTCTAAATTCATAATAATGCTGTCACTATGCTATTCTTACTAGTGAATCACAAGTCTTATCCTCTTACGCTGCAACAATGTTATTGCTAATTAACCATGCTAGGTTAATTCTATTTGTATTATTTAACATGAGAGCTGTATTGTTGTTATTAAGTGGTCGTATCCAAAGTCAGCCAGAGAATGTGCTCATGTCTACTTTTTCCCTTGATGTCCCCCAGGCAAAACACCAAAAAGAAACTCTACTGACTGTGTTTCAGGGGCTTCTGCAGGCAGAAAACAGAAATCCGGCTCTCTGGAGCAGCGATTTTGGGTAAAGATCAGAATGGGTGTGTCCAGGAGAAAAACTGGGAGCTGTACCTGGCGGGGGCTAGCATCTGGGGCCTCCTGGAAAAGACAGGCTTCTCCAGGACCTTACCTGCTGGGAGCGCCGAGCAGACTCTGGAAGGCAGCGCCCCTCTCCTTGCTGCCCTAGTTAAAATGCCAGCCTGGTATTTATTTGTTTGCTCCCAGACAGATGCCAATTATGGAGGGCTGGGGAAAGAGACAATGGCCTCCATCTGATTGACAACGGCTGCTGAACAAGGGGCCTCTGTGGCATGTTTAATGAAAAGGCCACTGTGTTTCTATTGCATCTATTTGATTTTAGAGTGTCGTTTATAAAAACAGTTCAACCAGCAGGATTAACTGCTTCTGGGTTTTCTCTCCTCCCGGCAGCTCCGTGGGAGCCCCCTCTCCCCTCTTACCTTCCCTCCTCTCTGCCCAGCAGGTTCCCTTCCAGACATTCACAGGCCTCATGGGAAGCGCCAAGGGCTGCACACAGCCCACCAGGCCAGGCTTCCCCCGTGGCTCCTGGACTCGTCCCCTCCTCGCCCCCTCTGCCCAGCACCACCTCTAGACGGGCCACCTGCAAGAGCCTCTCTAGTCTGCTTCCCACAGTTGCGCATGATCCAGAAGCTTCCTTCCCCTACGAGGCTTTCAGAAGCCAGTAGGGGCCATTTTGGGGTTCTAAGCAACAAGTCAGGGAATGTAACTGGTGCTTAGGGCTTAGAGGCGAGCGTGCCACAGAATGTGCTATCCAAAATGACCCCCCGATGATTTCATTCCCTTTGCCGCTTTAGAGCCAAAGTGATTTAGTTTCTCATCCCACAATCTAATTACCAACTCGCACAGTATATGAATTATATCCAAATAAATCTGCCATATACATTTTGAAAATCCAGTGACCACAATTCCCTACTCAAAACTCTTAAATGACTTGGTGTCACCACATAGAGCAAACGCTTCAAGTTCTAGGCCGTCTAACCCCTCCAGTTATCTCTTTTCACTGCTCCCCACTGATCATGGTCCCCATCCCCACTCCCACACCCCCATCGCTTAGATTCTAGCTCTGCCTGCTGTTTCCAGTCTCTCTCTCTTCCAGCTCACCTCCTCCCCCGACAAATGCCTCCCCATCCTTCAAGGTTCTCTTTCGACATCACGCGCTACAGGAAGCTGGCCACGACTCCTCCCAGCCTCAGGCTACCTCTCTCTGCCCCCTTTGTATCATCTGTATAATTGGCAGGGCAGTTACCCTACTAGACAGCCCCAGGCAGAAACAGGTGGGATTCAGTGCCCAGCAGAGAGCCAGGTTTTCAGAAGCAGCCCATCAGGAGAGAAAACAGCATCCCACACCCTCTAACAGAAGCAGTTCTGCCTCTACAGCATCCCCCGCCACCGCCCCTAATGGAAGCAGTTCTGCCTCTTCCTGTTGTGTGTGTTCAGACTTCATGAGCGAGTTCGTTTGACAAGAACTTCCACTGTCACCAACATTTTGGAAATCCCTCAAGTCACTGAGTTCATCTAATGTGGAAACTGAGGCACTGAGATCTCATGACGGAGTTGGGTCAGTCCGAGGATAAAAGGCCTGCAGGTAACTGTACATCTCACTGGCCAGAGAGGACCCTGAGGTCTGGAGTGAGAGAAAGCTGGAAGGGGAAGGTTCAGACAGCCCTCAACAGCACCTATTCTGACCCATAGGGTTAATTCCTTCCCAAGAAGACTCATGCCTTGGAAGAGGCCAAGGAATGTTGACCATGAAGACATGTTTATGCTTGTAGACCTTTCTCGTATCTTTCCAAAGGACTTCAGAGATGGAAGTCACTTGCTCCTGATTCTCGTGTGCCTGTGCATTTATCTGTACTTTCCACACCATTCCAGAGTGTTCTACTAACTGGCCCTTTATCTGTAAGAGAACATGGCCTCTGTCTGGGGGAGAGAGGATGAACTGTGTTCACATTTATCCCCGGAGGGACACTGAGCCTGCTGAGGGCCACCTCCTCATCTTATCATGGGGACCCCAGGTAGAACCTGCCAAGGGCCCTGCCCGAGGTGCCCACCGTTCAATGTGGAGCTGGGTGGAACCTAAGTCTTCAGACTTTCCCTGCTCACCCACAAGTCCTGGACTTGCCGATTGGCACCAGCATGGGCTCCTAGCACACAAGGTCCCACCCTGGGCTGGGAGCAGAGGGAGTGTGGTGTGCAACCTGGTACTGCCTCTTGGGGAAGACCACCTGGGAACTACGCCCCCTGGCCCAGGAAAGGGGAGCAGGGAGGCACATACATATTCACTGTGTACTGAGCGCTGACTATGGACCATGGACCTTGTCTCATATACATGTGTGAGCACATACACACACACACACACACACACACACACACACCACAGCCTAGTGCCCAGCAGTACCATAACACAGGTTATCTCATGTGGTTCTCATAACAACTCCAGGAAGTAGCGAGTTCTGTTCCCATTTTCCAGATGACAAAACCAAGGCCAAGAGTAAATGGCCAAATAGGAGTTTTCAGACTCAAGTCTTCATGACTCCAAAGTCTGGGTGCTTTTAACACCACCTACATCCCTGGCCTTCTGGGCTGACTCACTCCGTCCTGAGCCTCGCTCCACAGCCACATAAGGTCCAGCTGGCGCAAGTCTGGTCCCATTTAGTAACTGCTCCCTAAGAGCTGACTGTATGTGAGCCCCACCCCAGGGCCATGGGCACAGAAATAATTAAGTCCCTCCCGAAGTGGCAGCCTTCCTTTCAGCAGGAAGTGCTGTGTCCTAGGGAAGAGGGCAAGACTTTTGAAAAGACTTCTCAAAAGAAACTAGCATCTACTGCATGCCTATTGTATGCTAGACATGTTCTGAAGGCTTTTTATTGATTCTTCATAGTGGCACCGTGGAGATGTTCTCTTGTTATTCCCCATATTACAGTCAGAGGGATTTGAGACTCAAAGTGATTTTCTCATCTGTCCATGGGCACGCTGTTGTGAGGATGAGGGCTTGGCCAGGTCAGCCTGAAGACCAAGTCTGTGCTAGACTCATCCTTGCATTATGCCCAAGGGTACAGAAAAGCTTCTTGGGAGCAGCAGCTTTCTAGCCCCAATAGTATCCCAGGCTCTTTCTTCCATGACTCCTCACAAAAGCAAAGATAACTTGCTAAAGATTTTAAAAGTTCCACCCTGGTTTTGGTCCCAAGAAATGTTCCCCTCTGGCATGCCGTAGGCACTGTCTGCCCATTCCCTGGCCCAGCCCCTATCCACTCCCTGGATTCTCCCATCTCCCTCACCCTGCAAGGTCCAGATCACCCCCAGACCTTCTGGAGTCCTCCCCTCTCCACCTCGTATAAATGATCACCTCCTCCTCTAAACTCCTCTAGCAAGTCTCGGATCTGGGGGTTGGGTAAAAAGGGGGACTCGACTTCTGAATGGTCTAGCATTTATAAGGCATTGGGTTGAGGGGTTCACATGCTATTATTAAAAGATAATCTCACTTTGCTCCCACACTTCTTACTGCAAGAAGCAGGTGTTTACCATGACACAGGAGAGAAAACGAGTCACAGAGAAATGCCATGACTTGCACAAGGTCACTTAACTCGTGAACACCAGAGTGCGAATTACAGGCAGACCTCGGAGATATTGTGGGTTTGGTTCCAGACCACAGCAATAAACTGAATATCGCAACAAAGTGAGCCACACAATTTTTTTTGGTTTCCTAGTGCATATAAAATTATATTTACACTATATTGTAGTCTATTAAGTGTGCAGTAGCATTATACCCAAAGGATCAATGTACATACCTTAATGAAAAAATACTCTATTGCTGAAAAATGCTAACTATCATCTGAGCCTTCAGCAAGTTATAGTCTTTTTGCTATAGGAACATCAAAGATCATGATCACAGACTCCTTAAAAAAACCAGGAATAAAACTACCAGATGACTCAGCAATCCCACTACTGGGCATATACTCTGAGAAAACCAGAAATGAAAGAGACATGCACCCCAGTGTTCACTGCAGCACTACTTACAATAGCTATGACATGGAATCAACCTAGATGTCCATCAACAGATGAATGGATAAAGAAGTTGTGGTGCATATGCACAATGGAATATTACTCAGCCATAAAAAGGGAGGCATTTGAGTCAGTTCTAATGAGGGGGATAAACTGAGATCCTATTATATAGAGTGAGGTATGTCAGAAAGAGAAAAACAAATATTATATATTAACACATATACATAGAATCTAGAAAGATGGTACTGATAAATCTATTTGCAGGGCTGCAATGGAGATAGAGAACAAACATGCGGACACAGTGGGGTAGAGGGTGGGACAAATTGAGAGAGTAGCATGGAAACATTGACATTGCAATGTGTAAAATAGATAGTGGGAATTTGCTGTGTGATGCAGGGAGCTCAAACCTGGTGCTCTGGGACAACCTAGAGGGTTGGGATGGGGTGGGGGGTGGGAGGGGGCTTCAAGAGGGAGGGGACATACTTATACCTATGGCTGATTCATGTGGATGTATGGCAGAAACCAACACAATATTGTAAAGCAATTATCCTCCAATTAAAAATAAATAAATTCAAAAAGATCACAATCACAGATGATTCTAACAAGTATAATAATCATGAAAATATCTGAAATATGGCAAGAACTATCAAAATGTGACACAGAGACAGGAAGTGAGGAAGCACGATTAGAAAAGCAGTGCTGATAGTCTTGCTCCAGGCAGGGTTGCCACAAAACTCCAATTTGCCAAGGGTGCAATCCAGTCATCCCTCTGTATCTCTGGGGGATTGGTTTCAGGAACCCCTGGGAACACCAAAATCAAAGTCTACTCAGGTCCCTTATACAATATGGCATAGTATAATGAATACAGTTATAAATTCAAGGATATATTGGCCCTCTATATCCTTGAGTTTCACATCCACAGATTCAACCAACCAACCAATGGAAACATTGGTGGTTGGTTGGTTGATTCCATGGATACAAACGTTACTAATATGGCGAAAGTCACAATATCAGTGAACCACAGAGCTCAAACCCACGTTATCCAAGAGTCACCCATATCTGTGAGCACCACAAAGTGAGGTATGCCCATAATCTGTCTGACCCTCAGGTCCATACTCTTAGTTTATTGTGCTGGCACGGTCCTTTTTCTGTATGTCTGTCCACCCATGAACAGATGGGGCACTCCTTGAAGGCAGGAAGAGCATCATTGCCTTATCTTCCAAGCCATACATTACCTTTGGCATGTCCCAGTACTCTTGCCTGGAAAATCCCATGGACGGAGGAGCCTGCTAGGCTGCAGTCCATGGGGTCGCTAAGAGTCGGACACGACTGAGCGATTTCACTTTAACTCTTCACTTTCATGCATTGGAGAAGAAAATGGCAACCCACTCCAGTGTTCTTGCCTGGAGAATCCCAGGGACTGGGGAGCCTGCTGGACTGCCGTCTCTGGGGTCGCACAGAGTCGGACACGACGGAAGCGACTTAGCAGCAGTAATTATTTACTAAAATGTTATCAAAGAAATATTTTAAATGTTTCTATGTCTTCAGTGTTCAGCATAGTACAGTGCCCTACATACTGTAGGTATCTAGTGAAGGATATTTTTTTATTTTCTAACAGTTCATACAAATATTTTATTAGCAGTTAAGCTTAGCATTGATGATTTTGCAGTCCCCAACGCCCACCCACACCCCCACCCACACACATACACTAAGTATAAGACAGTGCTCTTACTACTAACATTTCATTGCTATTTCAACTTACTTATTATGAAAGTGAAAGTGTTAGTCACTCAGTCACATCTGACTCTTTGTGACACCATGGACTGTAGCCCACCAGGCTCCTCTGTCCATGGGATTCTCCAGGCAAGAATACTGGAGTGGGTAACCATTCCCTTCTCCAGGGGATCTTCCCCACCCAGGGATCAAACCCAGGTCTCCCACATTGCAGGCAGATTCTTTACCATCTGAGCCACCACCCTGGTTAACTCCAGACCTAGGTCGAAAGTTAATTCAACCTACTCTGAATTTTGTGCTTAGCCTTTTCTGTGGTCCAGATAACTTTAGAGTCCCAGGCTTATGGAGCAGCGTAATGTGATCAAAATGCATTACTTTTTATATTACATTTGGAAGACCTAAGTGGTTTATAAACCTGATTCTATCTAGTTTGTCTCTCTATACCTTAGTTCTTGAAAAATACAGCACAATCAAGTTCCAACTAAAGCTGTGATGTTCTATGAAATCAGGCAAGAGGATCTGTGAGGTTCTAGGGAAGAGTTTTTTTTTCTTTCAATGATGGAGATGAGTAAGCATTCTTAACCACAATCCCACATTTGGCAAGATGTGTTCCAGGGCTGTTTCCCAACAGCCCTACAACAATCACCACTATCCTCCTGCAAGGCACAAATTCAAATTGTGAAGCATTAATGAGAAACACCCATTTCAACTGAGGTGCTGGAGAAGACTCTCAAGAGTCCCTTGGACTGCAAGGAGATCAAACCAGTCGATCCTAAAGGAAATCAATTCTGAATATTCATTGGAAGGACTAATGCTGAAGCTCAAATGCTTTGGCCTCCTGATGCAAAGAGCCGATTCACCAGTAAAGACCCAGATGCTAGAAAAGATTGGGGGTAGGAGGAGAAGGGGACAACTGAGGATAAAATGGTTGGATGGCATCACCGACTCAATGGACATGAATCTGAGCAAACTCTGGGAGACAGTGAAGGAAGGGAAGCCTGGCGTGCTACAGTCCATGTCATCACAGAGTTGGACATGACTGAGTGACTGAACAACAACCACCTATCTCAAAATACTAAGAATAAGCACCCTTAGGGTGCTCCAGAACAATTCTTTCTATACGGGGGCCCTTTTTCCAGAAAGCCGTCTTATGGATGGAAGGCAAGCTTTGAAGAAATGCGTCCAAGGGAAGAAGTGACCCTTCAGAACCATTGTCTTAAACATATTATTTAGAGTTATAAAGGTGACCAGAGGAAGAACTAAAAATGTGATAATACTGATTCCTGATTGCAAGTGCACCCTGGGAGGAGGTGGGAGAGGTGGGGTGTTAGTAAGCTAAGCCTTCACTTAACCCAGCAGGGAGGCAATACATACCCTGTAAAGCTGAAACATCACTCAATAGCAGTTTAAGCAAATGCTATTTAATGATGTGGAAGCAACCACCGAAAGAACTAAAAACAAAAGTACTTCAATGTGGTTGCCTTAGAGGAGGGCAGATGAGGTTAGGGAAGGATTCTGCTTCTCACTACAAGACCTTCTGCACTATCTTAGTTTGTAATCATCCGTAAGGGGATCTTTGATTTTAGAAAATGAAAACAAAATTCTGCTCACCAGGAAGGCGCTGTCCTTTAAAGTCTGGAACCACTCCTGTGCCTCTGTTCAGCCACCTCTCAGCCCCACGGCTTGTGGTGAACAGGATGTGGTGCTAATGGAGAAGAGGGTTTTCGTATATGCTCATGCCAAGGGGGTGCAGGGGGTACAGAGCAATCTTTCTAGACGTGGTGGTGAATGTTCAGAAGTGCACCGCGTTCTTTCAAGAAGTACATTTCCTGAAAACAGTTATGATCTAAACAATCAATAATGAAGTTGGGGAAATAGCCAGGCATCAGAGCTCATTTACAAGGAGAGTAATTGCCAGGTATCACATCTTCGCTAATTGCTTGGAGTAAGGGACCGAGGCAAGCATCTGCAGAAGGGAACCCAATCATAGGGATGGTATGAAAAGTTTAGGTCTAGATGACCTAGGTGTCTGTGTCCTAAGCTGCATGGTTACTTTCAGGCTGGCAGCCAGAGATGGGGCATAGAGAGTGGGACTGGTGCCAGGCTGGACTCAGAAGGCCTGGGTTCTGGCTGTGCCGCTGGCAGTATTGGGCAGTGGGTTCTGAACTGCTTCTAGATGGCCGTGCACACACTGGGTCACTTGGGTCAGCTGGCTTAGCCATCCTCCTCTCCCAGCTTCTGTCTCTTTAGCTGAACACACAAATTTAACAATTTCTACTTCTAGAGTTGCTTTGGGGATTACATGAGTCAACCCGGCAAAAGCACTGGAATTCTGCAACTCCTTCACTTCTTACAATATCCTTAGCTTTATCTTCCCCAGGTTACAATCCTTTAATAACTTCCCATTTCCTGGTGCATTATGTCTCAAAATAAGTGAGCTACAAATCTGGGCCACATATGTGGAATGTTCCAGAAGCCACTCTTTAGAAAAAGTAATACAAAATAACTGTCACTAGTTTTAACAAGATATTGTCTTTAGTGTATAAAGATATTTTATCTAAAACATTATTAAAACATTGTAATTTTAATGTTTATATCAATATAAATAATCAATATATCAATAAAAATTATTAATAAGACATTTTACATTTTTGGTCATGCTAAGCCTCTGAAATCCAGTGTGTATTTCATACAGTCCAGTATGTACTGTACACTTACCATACATCTCAGTTTAGACTACCCACATTCCAAGTACTCAACAGCCTCAGTGGTTTCCGGATAATGGAGATCTAGATCTCTTTTCAGTTTCTCCAATAGGCCACGCATTCTCTGGCCTCATCTCACATGCTCTTCCCTTTGCCTGGAACGTGCCCCCCATTACTCTCAGCTCTTTGCTGGGCCAACTTTCAAATCAGGTCACTTCCTTCGAGAAGTTCCCCATGGCTTCATTAGCCTAGGTAAGGGCCCCTTCTATATGCTTCCACAGCATTCTGTAGAATCCCATTAAAACCCTTCTTAAATGGGTTGAACTTGCTCAGATTTCTTGGACTTTAAGCTCCACATAGATTTTGTTCATCACTGAACCTCTGATGCCTGGGTTGCATGTGTTCATAACAGGCATCCAATAAAATGCAAGTGATTTTGCTTGTTAAAGTAAGCACCCTCCAGACCCTGGACATGGATCCACTCAAGGATGGCCCTAAGAAGCAAAAAGAAACTAGCTTTTAATATATGCATCCCTATGTTTCTAGTAGCATTACTTACAATAGCCAAGATGTGGAAACAACCTAAATGCCCATCAACAGATGAATGGATAAAGATGTGTGTGTGTGTGCATGCGCTCGTGTGTGTGTATACACACATATATACACATTGAATACTACTCAGTCATAAAAAGAATGAAACGATGCTATTTGCAGCAACATGGAGGAACCTAGGGATGATCACACTAACTGAAATAAGTCATAAAGACAGAGACAAATACTACATGATATCTCTTATATGTGGAAACTAAACTATGACACACATGAACTTATCTATGAAAGAAAAACAGACTCACAGACATGGAGAACAGACTTGTGGTCACTAAGAGCAGGTAGGGAAGGGCTGGATTGGGAGTTTGGGATTAGCAGATGTAAACTATTATATGTAGAATGGATAAATATTAAGATCCTACTGTATAGAACAAGGAACTATACTCAATATCTCATAATAAACTATAATGGAAAAAATGAAATATATATGTGTGTGTACATATATGTGTAACTGAATCACTCTGCTGTACAGCAGAAATTAACACAACATTGTATATCACCTATAGTTCAACGAAATAAACTAACAACAAAAGAAAGTAGATTTCCTCTCTATACACCTACCAACCTACCCGCAGATCCTAGAGTCAGGTAGTCTTCAGCTCAAATTCTGATTCCACAATTTATTAATAATAAGTCTGTGTTCTGGCCAAGTCCTTTCACCTCTTGGAGCCTCAGCTTTTCCATCTGTAAAGTGGAAAGAGTCACACACTGCTCCAAGAACGCTTGCTTGGAGCATTCTCTTACCCTACCTTGCAAGGTTGTTGCACAGATTAAGCAACTGATGTAAAGTGGTCTAGACTGGCACCAGGAACATGGTAAGTACCTAACACCCAGTTTCATCACACCGAAGATGCTATCAATCACAACTGCTCTGGTCATGAGACACATCATTACTATATGAGCCACTAAGAAAACAGAGACAAACCTCAACCACAAGATCAATTAAACTCTGACATCTCAATTTCAGAGACGGTAAAATGTTAAAGTGCAAGTGTCTTTACATCGAGGACATATGATCAAAGCTTCCCTCTGCTCCTGGAGAGTCCCATGGCAGACAGAACTCTGAGGCAGAAGACGCTAAGCTCTGATTTGTGTCAAATTGCATGGAGTCATGAGACTTGGGCTTCACTCGAGGGTGAGAAATGACTTTTTACTGAGTGCCTGCTATTATTTTAATTCCTCCTCAAAACAGTCTTCTTTGGTATACTGCTCAATTTTAAGAGGACGAAAGAGTAGCTCAGAGAGGGTAAATTACCCAGCAAGCAGGCCCAGCTAGTGCGCTGCAGCCCAGGCCTGTGTTGGCAGAGCCCTGCTGTCTCCAGCCGGCAGAGCTTGTGAGAAAGCCCTGGGCTCCTGAGGCAGAGACGAGCTCCCCAAGCCTTGTCAACAGCATTCTGTTAATGTCCTGTAAAGGCCTAACCTTCCCAAACAAGCTCAGGATCAAACCACCAGATGTTGAGCTTATTAGATTTAATGCCAGGAACAAACCATGCAAACAACAGGTTAAGGAGACCCCTGCAAAGATCTGAGACAGGAGCGGAGCTTGCTGCAGCTTTGTTCTCCAGGGGCTGCAGACTGGCAGAGATAGGGGTTTGCACAGCTCTGCTTGTTCCAGTATCCTGTGGAAGAGAAGAGAGAATGCTTGCCTCCCCGCTCCATGGCCTCTGCATGCCGCAGCATTCTTGTGCGCAGGGAGAAAGGTGAAGGGTCCACAGGGCTGCGATGGCCCGACATGGTAAATCGGAGGTATTGTCAGAAGGGAGGCGCTAGTGTGTGTTTAGGAGTGGGGGGTCACCTGAGGTCATCAGTGCTTGAAACTGACAGGTCAAATGCCAGTGTCTAACTGGTACAGGGGCAGAGGACAAAAAACAGAAGGCTGCAGCTGGCCAGGTGGGACCGGATTTGCTCTTTAATCCCCGAGAGGGTCTTTCGCAGAAGGCATCAGCCTTTTGCTCTTCCAGGCTCGCAGAGGGTGAGATGGATAACAAACGCTGCTCCTGCAGATTGAAGATACAGGGGTTTTGCTCCCTTAATTCCCTTGCCTTTGAAAGTTAAGCCTCTTTCCACTGCATCAACTAAGTCAGGTTGCTGATTTCCTCATCTGAGAAAGTTGAGACTTTATGAGAATTTCTCTGGCCTTTTCTTTGTTTAAAGAAGGTCCTTCCATCCCCATCATATTTTTCCAGAGCCCGTCTCTGGAAATCAGGTAACAGGGGAGTTAGTCTGGCCAAGTGTGCAGGGCAGGGCTCTCCAGGCCACCCATCACACCCGCCTCCCCTCCCATCCTCTGCTGAAACCCCAGAACTGGCAGAGGAGAGATTAGAAACCACTGAGCTGGCACTTGCAGCTGTGGCATTCGATGATTCTGCTATAAATTATGGGAGAAAAAGCCTAACCATGTGAGAGTGGCAGCCTGGTGGAGTAGAAAGATGGCTGGTTTTGGATCACAGAGGAAAGCGGTGTTTTCATCTTAGCTCAGCTGTGATGACCTGCCCTGTGCTTTGCTGTGGGTTCATTCTAGGTACCGCCATTCACGTGGATATGAGCTTGGCCCAGGGTACTTCCCTCTGTGTCTTCCTACCATTCTCAAGGGAGTCCAGAGCCCACCCACCTCCTTTCTCCCACTTTATCCTGCTTCCCTCTATTCCATATGTTGTGTGTGTGTCAGCTGCTCAGTGAGTCCCACTCTTTGTGACCCATCGACTGTAGCCCTCTGTCCATGGGATTTTCCAGGCAAGAATACTGGAGTGGTTTGCCATGCCGCTGAACTCAGGTCTCCCGCATTGCAGGCAGATTCTTTACCGTCTGAGCCACCAGGGAGCCCGATACATTGTGGGTCCCTATAAAATACCCTATGAAGAGAGGCTTACGTGGCCAATAAAAGTTTGGAATCCGCCAGACTGAATAATCTGGTACCTTGCTTCCAGCCTCGACATTCTCTGATTCTAAAAATCACCAAGTTACAATCTATTTGCAGGAACAATGCCCAAAGAGGTCTGAAGCTGCCGGTTACAGGTGAGCCGTGTGCTCGTGTGACCGTGTATGTGTGTGTGCTTGCAAACCTTCCTTTTTTTTTTTTGTCCTGATTCTTCAGCCTCTCAGTCACAAGCCACATGCAGACATATCACCTGGAAAGTCTGGCTGCTCTCTAGTTATTTCTGTGCACAGAATGCCCACAGGCGACATGAGGCACGCGCACATCTGTGCCCAGGCCGGCTCTCTGCTTTGCCCTCTGCAGGTGCAGAGGATGCTGCTGCCCCACAGCTTACAAACAAACAAAACCCATCGACAGAAACACAGCTCTGCCGAGCAGGTACTCACACCCTGAGCTTTCTTTTCCTGCTGGCCTGCCTCCATCCCCCAGGCCTTCTCCAGTTCTTACTGATCTCTCCAAGATGGAGAAAGGAAGATAGAAAATGCAGTCTGGTAACTATTTCAAGATGGTGATGTGATACTAGGAAATCTGCACAGAAATGGCTGCAGACTTAAAGTTTCCCCGGGGCGTACTGGGTGAACCTTCCAGACCTGGGCCCATCCCAGCACCACAGCTGCAGAAACAGCCTGAGGGAAAATAAAGATTTGAGGCTGGTTCTCCCTAGGTGACAGGTAATCCTCAGCACCCTGCACAGACAGGCCTTCTGGTCCAGCCTAAGACTCCAGCAGAGGAGCAAGTGACAGGGAAGCCAGACAGTGAATAAATCAAAAGTAACTTCTATTTCTCTGGATCATGTGGCTTTTATTTGGGGGAAGGGCAGAGAACACATGCTTTTCTGATTATACCTTCACTATGCCACCTAAAAATGAGCAGAAACATAGACTGCAAAGCTGAAAGAGGCCTGGAGATCATCTAGCTTACCTGCCGCATTGGAAGGATGAGAAAACTGAGACCCTGTGTAAAGAAGCTCCTTTCTGGGAGTCATCCCACTAGTCCGGACCTCAGGCCACTGGTCTTTTTATTCACCTGCCAAGGCTCAAGTCCCCTGCTCTGGCTTCCATTTGGTCACAGTGCATGCTGGTAAGATAGGTCAGGCTGTGCACAGCACACGTGGGGACACATAGCCGTATGCAAGAGGAGTGTCAGGGCGGCCATGTGTGGTTGGGCAGGTTGTGCCCTGCACAAGGGCATCCACCCTGAAGTGAATGAGACCCGAAACCTGGCTCGCACTCTGCCCGCCCAGCTGTGTGCCCTGGTGCAGGGCTGTGTCTGTCTGGAGAAAATGTGTCTTTTCCTCATTCTCACACAAGTGCTCCAGGGGCTGGCAGGGATTCCGGGGAGGAGGACGTGTTTACAGGGAAAGGACTGGAGCAAAGCCCTGAGATGAGTTGATGAGGCAGAGACGGGGAAGGCAGACCCTCTGTGGGAGGAGGCTGTGCAAAAGGATGTATCAGATTCTGCAGCCTCTGAGGCTCTCCCCTGGCCCATGCCCAACGCCTGGCACACCTGGGTTCTCCCATCTCTAGGAGGATCAGGCCAGGAGAATCCCTCCCTAGACACCCTCTCAGACTAGAAGGCCACAGACCATGCACGTCTGACTCCACTTCCCAGTTCCAGTCACTCTGGGGTCCTGATGGGACCTCAGTATCACACTCCGTGCTGCTCTGTGGGGGACCCTCTGGGGTCATCCGCCCTCCCCACTGGCTCTGCTCTCCCCACTTCCCAAGGAGAGATGAAGGGAGAACCAGCCCTGTGGCTCTGCCAGCCTCATGGGGTCAGCTGGCTGCAAACACTCCTCCCCTCCATCCCCCCCCCCCCAACTTCTGCTGCTTCAGGAAAGGGCTGAAGACACAGATTCTAAATATAGGCACATCCCCTCTCCTCCTGCCCAGCTAATATTAGCACGTTTGTGGAATCCACTGATAGCATTATTCCCTTTTTTTTTTGGCTGTGCTGGTGGGAATTCTGCTGCTTACAGTAAGGCAGGCTGAGCCAGCAAAAGCCTGGGGACCACACTGAGCCAAATACGGTGAGGGCTCCAGTAACTGGGGGCCCGCGCCAGATGATTTATGGAGCTCCGTTCCAACACAAGATTTATGAGTCTGTGAACAGGGAGGCTTGGGAAGCGGGGGTGGGGGGGGGCGGTTCTGGTTAATTGAATTTGTCAGCTTCCAGATTGAGGGGGCACTAACAATTGTTGATCGTTTACCCTGAGCCAGGGGCGCTGCTAAGGACGGCAAATACGGCATCTCCCCGAATCTTCACAACAGCCCTATGAGAGGGTAGAACGGCTGTTGTCCTGATCTTACAGATGAGGACCTTGAGGCTCAAAGAAGCGGAGGTAACTGGCCCTGTGAATAACAGTTGCTCAACGTAAAGATGAGACATGAACCCGGGTCTTGGGAACTGCAAAGCCTGGGCTTTTGATCACACTGTCAGGACTACAGGCTTCAACTCTGGCAGAAAATCTTCTGAAAATAGTATGGTGGCCTCCCTCTGTGTGGTCTGTAATTGGGGTCAGAGAAGTAAACTGCTGACTTTGGAGTCAAGGGACTTGAATTCTAGGACTGTCTCCATTAGGCCAACCAGGAGGAACTGGTTAAGCCTCTCTGAACCTCAGCTTCCCATCTGGAAAAGAGGGGTGCAGGAAAGGGACACCAAAGGCTCTCTAAGTCCTGGCCTTTGGAGTCTGTGTTGCATTTTGTGGCAGGGAAGAGGGTCTTCTTTATTCTTATGGCCCATTTTCATTCCAATCTCAAAGAAAGGCATTGCCAAAGACTGCTCAAACTACTGCACGATTGCACTTATCTCACACATTAGCAAAGTAATGCTCAAAATTCTCCAGGCCAGGCTTTAACAATACGTGAACCGTGAACTTCCAGATGGTTTTAGAAAAGGCAGAGGAACAGAGATCAAATTGCCAAAATCCGCTGGATTATCGAAAAAGCAAGAGAGTTCCAGAAAAACATCTATTTCTGCCTTATTAACTATACCAAACCCTTTGACTATGTGGATCACAATAAACTGTGGACAATTCTGAAAGCTATAGGAATACCAAACCACCTGACCTGCCTCTTGAGAAACCTGTATGCAGGTCAGGAAGCAACAGTTAGAACTGGACATGGAACAACAGACTGGTTCCAAATAGGAAAAGGAGTACGTCAAGGCTGTATATTGTCACCCTGTTTATTTAACTTCTATGCAGAGTACATCATGAGAAACACTGGGCTGCAAGAAGCACAAAGTGGAATCAAGATTGCTGGGAGAAATATCAATAACCTCAGATATGCAGATGACACCACCCTTATGGCAGAAAGTGAAGAGGAACTCAAAAGCCTCTTGATGAAAGTGAAAGAGGAGAATGAAAAAGTTGGCTTAAAGCTCAACATTCAGAAAATTAAGGTCATGGCATCTGGTCCCATCACTTCATGGGAAATAGATGGGGAAACAGTGGAAACAGTGGCTGACTTTATTTTTGGGGGCTCCAAAAGCACTGCAGATGGTGACTGCAGCCATGAAATTAAAAGATGCTTACTCCTTGGAAGGAAAGTTATGACCAACCTAGACAGCATATTAAAAAGCAGAGATATTACTTTGCTAACAAAGTCCGTCTAGTCAAAGCTATGGGTTTTCCAGTGGTCATGTATGGATGTGAGAGTTGGACTATAAAGAAAGCTGAGTGCCGAAGAATTGATGCTTTTGAACTGTGGTGTTGGAGAAGACTCTTGAGAGTCCCTTGGACTGCAAGGAGATCCAACCAGTCCATCCTAAAGGAGATCAGTCCTGGGTGTTCATTGGAAGGACTGATGCTGAAGCTGAAACTCCAGTACTTTCACCACCTGCTGAGAAGAGCTGACTCATTTGAAAAGACCCTGATGCTGGGAGGGATTGAGGGCAGGAGGAGAAGGGGATGACAGAGGATGAGATAGTTGGATGGCATCACTGATTCAATGGACATGAGTTTGGGTAAACTCTGGGAGTTGGTGATGGACAGGGAGGCCTGGCGAGCTGCGGTTCATGGGGTTGCAAAGAGTCAGACACGACTGAGCGACTGAACTGAACTGAACTATCACCTCCCCTGCTCAGAAATGCAGTCTGAAAAGAGCAAGGGGTGGGGGGGATGAGGTGGGGGCCAAGGCCAAATTGAATATGTTATTGACCAGGAGGCCCCCCAAAACACCTTCCTACAAGACTTCAGCTCACTGTCCAACAATGCTTCTCGACAAAGTAAAAGAGACCAAGAAAAGCAAACTCTGTCTCAGGCAGCGTTAACACAAATGAGGTCCTCTTAGAGTCTCAGACACACTTGGAGAAGAGAAATAGAAGGCAGATTAGAGAGAGTACATGACTGACTGTAACACGTGGGTGGGGGAACAGTAGGTATTGATTTCATTCGATTGCTTCTTTTCTCACCTTGTTCCAGCGAGGTTTTAAAGCAGGGAGATTTAGGAGCTGGTGATGCCTGAGAAGATGGAAATGCCATTCACGAAGAAAGGAGTCCATGAAGATGGCTGAGGCTAGAAACAAAGTTATAAGCTCTTGTCTCCACTGGTAAAATGAGAATGGTAGGATAAATTGACTCATAACTGCTGGATAACTCTCTGGCATCTGCAGAAATGCACCCTTTAGGGCACTTGGTCTCAGAGTCAGCATTTTGACTGAAGGTTCAGGACCAAAACCAGGACCTGCTTGAAAGCTCCCCAGAACCTCATGGAAGGATTCTCTTCCCAGACTCCGATACTGGAGAAGCTTTTCCACCTAGCAGAGTCAGAAGAAGTTCCCAAATCCTTGCTACTTCATCTTCGTTGTATCTTACTGAAGTTAAACCAATACTGAAATTTAATTTCCAGAAATGTTTCCTGGACCTGCTTCTCCGAGGAAGGAAAGAAGCCCATTAGTGAGTCACTCAAGTGGCCCATGGCAGTCTCTCAGGGATTCCCAGAGCCAGCGCCTCCAGAGCGCTGCCAGCTGTGTGTGCGTGTGTGTGTGCACAAGTGACAGGCGGGCGCAGTGACACTGTCACCATCGGGAAATCACAAACAACAGGATCGTTTCCGAGGTGAGACAGGGGCTCCGCATTCTCACAGAAACAAACAGAGCCTGAAGGGAAATCGCACAGGCTTGCCAACGTGCATGGACCCAGACAAGCGCATGGGGTCCAGGAACACAGATGCATCCAACAAGCACCTACGTGGGCCCAGACACACACGCCCGCACAGCAGACACGTGCACACGCATCTCCACCTGCAGAGTTCCCAGACACACAGGCATTCAACTGCGGCTCAGCCCTCCAAGGGTCCGGAGACTTTGTTACTGGAGCCAGGGAGGGTGGTCCCTCCAGGCTGAAGTCTGCCACCTTAGGGACTGGAGCATCAGCTCCAGAGGGAACCCCCCGCCCCTCCAAAGTCTCAGTAGGTTCATTTTCAAAGCTGTTTCCTCATCGCCTCTGGCCAGAAGATCTTGGAGTGAGTGCTCCAGGCAGAAGATGAAGGGTAGATTTGAGGATGCTTAACATCTTAGGAGTGGGACAAGGGTTAAGATCAGATGGTGTTAAGAGATAGCAGCAGGCAGGGAGCTAGAGAGTGAACCTCCTCAGCCAAGTCTGCTTCTGTTCTCTTAGATCCCCTGAGCCCAGCAAGGCGGGGGTACTTGGTAGTGCTTCATAGACGATTAGTGTATAACTTCAGGGCTATTTCAGGCTGTTCTCTCATGGTCTATATACCTCACCTCCCCACTTCCCAGGGAATCAAGCCCAAGTTCATTACAGTCCAGCTCACAGGATGCTTCCTAACCAGGCAGAAATGCCCTCCACAGCATGTCTGCCCTTCACTCGCTGCTCCTGTTCCAACAAACTTCTCTCCACTTCTCCAGGTCCATCAGGTCTCAGAGCCTTTGTGCAAACTTGCCCTCCTCCAGGAATATCCTCCGCTTCCTCCTCTGTGTGGTGAACGCCCATCCTTCAAGATGCATATCAAATATCCCCTGCTCTTCCACAGCTTTCACCGTCCTTCCCCCACCCCCTTCCTCTGTACAGATTCACTGCAGCCCCCACAGGGATCCTGAAGACATTTCTTCATTCCTTTGCAGCTGACCCCCAACAGTGAGCAATTCTAGGTGGAGTCGGGGGAGCCCTGTCTCCCTCATCCAAGAGCCCAGCACTCAGTAAGTGACACTGCTGGGGACTTAGGGTGGTGGGTACCATTGCTGCCAGGCTTGATTATGGGTTTTATTCAGGCCTGTAGCTAGCCCTACAGGAAAAGACTGATGCTGGGAGGGATTGTGGGCAGGAGAAGGGAACAACAGAGGATGAGATGGCTGGATGGCATCACCGACTCGATGGACGTGAGTTTGAGTGAACTCCTGGAGTTGGTGATGGACTAGGAGGCCTGGTGTGCTGCAATTCATGGGGTCGCAAAGAGTCGGACATGACAGAGCGACTGAACTGAACTGAACTGTAGCCAGCCCCCACCTCATCTGGGGGTTGGGGACAGAAGAAGCAGGGAATGCCAAGTATGGAGACCAGACTGGAGATAGGAGCAGGTCTAGGGCACAGACTGTACTCAGCCCGCTTCTCCGGATGCTGCAACCACGCATGCCCTCCCCCGGGGCACAGTCGAGGCTGTAATTCCCATCGCTCCACACCCTTGCCCCTTGGCAGGTGGCTTCTGCAGCCTCCTGTCCCACTTACCTTTCCCAAAGCTCTCTTCTCCAGAGGCCCCTGGGTATGAAACATCATTAAAGACACATCTCTCTCAGGTTAAACTTCCTAACTCTTCAATGCACAAGAGATACTGCTCTGCCGTTTGGCTGGAGAAACTGGGGCAGCCACACTGGGTCTGTGGAAGCAGGGGCAGCGAGCTCTTTCTTCTCCCTTAAGGAAGCCCCAAATTGACCAATGCCTGCTTAGTCCACTCACCAAAATAAACGTATAAAATGAGATGATTTAAAAACCCCTTTTCTTTATCGATTTAGTTGTATTTCCTAAAGGTCACAGTCAGTTCTTTTTTCAATTGGACAGAAACCTGGATTGAGAGGAAGAAGTAAATCCGACTGCAGAAACACTGAAGTGTCTTCATATGCCGAGCACGGTTATATATTAGGCTCCGCACACAGAGCCAATAGGGAGATGTGTGCCCAGCCCTCCAGAAGCCCCCAGGAGGAGCAGAGCTTCCTGTTCACATTCAGATTCAAAAGGCAATTCTTCAGCACCTTTGATGTGCTGGGGGATGTCACCAGGGGCTGTTACATCCTTGCCAGTGCAATCCCGAAAGGCAGCTACTGTGATTATTTCTATTTCACAGGGAGAAGTGCAGGGTCATAGAGCTAGATAATTTGTCCAGGCCAAGCAGAGAGCACACTGGACTCTGAACCTTGGCCTGTGCGCTCTCAACAATGTTGCTCTTTACTTTCATAACAGATCGGCACATCTTTGGTCTAGCCTGCAGTGGAGATTTCTGAGGATGTTTAGAAACCCTTTATTTCATTTCACTGTCACGACAACCATAGGAAGGAGGCATCAATGTCCCTATTTTACCAGTAAGCGTGATGTGATTTAGTATTATCCACTCCAGCCTGGAGACAAGAGTCAGGATCAGAATTCAATAATTTTGAGTCTGACCTCCTAGTGAGCTGGGACGGTTCTTCTAGGGCCATGGAAGGGAAGAGAAAGTCTAGGAGGTGGGGGATGCTGGATGAAAGACTCCAGGAGACCTGAATTCTTTCCATTCAGGGACAATTCTCCAAGGTCGAGACCTGACTGTTACTCTCAGATGCAGTTTCAGCTCCGCTTCTCTGGGACCCATGGCCTGCTGTGTAGAAAAGGTCCAGAGTCATGAAGACCTTTCCCACTCCAGGATAAAGTGCAACTTCTTCAAAAAGCACACAAGCATTTTGGATTTGGGATTTGCCTCCTGGGGTCTCTCCAAGTCATCTTTCAGTGCTTTTCCTTCGAGCCCTGCTGAATGACTCTGAAAGGGGAGACACTGCTCTCAGTGACCTCCTGGTTCTTCTTGGGTCTCCACTAGGCCAATTCCTACGCATCCTTCCAGCTTCCCTGTGGACCATATCTCCTCTGACACTCTACACCCCTAGTATCTTTGCCCTCTACATTCCTGTGACCTTCTGTTATGCTTCTGTTATGATCATGATCATGCATGGTAGTAACTGCTTGCTTAGAGTCTGACCTTTCCCACCAGACTGGGTATTCCCCTGGAACTGAAATTCATTTCCATCTGTGTGTCCTGACAATTCAGCACAGGGCCTGGCATTGAAAAGGAGTTCAGTATGGAATTGTGGAATGAATTAATGAGGTGACTGAAGGCATGATTGAATGACCACCATTCAGAGTGTTTTATCTTTAGAAAAGCTCAGGGATTGAACATCATCATTATCTGCCCTACAACACAGTGAAGTCTCAGACTCTTGATTCTTGTCCCAAGCAATTTCAATCGGGAGTAGTCTTTCCTCACTTTCACATCTTAAAAAGCTACAGAAATAAACACTCAACTCTTTTGTTAACCTGGATGCCAGGCTATTAATAATATGTGTGGACATTTTGATTTTTTAGGAGGACAAGGACAGGTTCCAGGGGAGATAATGATATAAGCATAGGTCTTATTCAGCATGTGGTCCACAGACCAATCTGCTGTTTCAGAGGAAAAGGTTTTGCTTCAGTGGAGTATTCATCCAGCCATTTGTGCAGAAATGTTTAAGACAGTAAAGAAAAAGAAAAAGGCAGGAGCCACGTCTGTCTGTCCACCCATTTCCCACTGAATGCCTTGGCTGACATTATGACAGGAGACCCACTCTCCTACTCAGAGGGAAATTTTCAGGCTTTCAACTAACATCAAGCTTCTGGGGTCATAGACTCATCCAACATAAGCACATGAGAAGGCAAAACTGTGAGCTGTCATAAGTTTTGTCCTCATCATGACTTTCTAAAGTTCTTAAAAAAAAAAAAAAAGAGGCAAGATTAACACAAATCCTTCATCAACTCTTGGAAAACACGGAATGATGAGCCTTTCTCAACTCATTTTATGAGGTCAGCATGACTCTCAAAATCAGTCAAAGATATCACAAGGAAAAAGAAAAAAGAACTATGATTACAGACAAGATTCCTCAATAAAATACCATTGAACTGAACCCAACAAATATGAAAACGATTATATACTATAATCAAGTGGGGTTTTCCTAAGAATGCAAAGTTGGCTTAACATAAACCAATCAATGTAATACACCACATTCAGAGAATAAAGGAGAAAAATCTCACAATCCTGTCAATAGATACAGAAAAGCATTTGGCAAAATCCAGCAGCCTTTCATGACAAAAATACTCAACAGACAATGAATACAAGGAATCTTCAACCTGACAAAGACTATCTTTGAAGATCTTGCAGCTAATAGCATACCTAATGGTGAAAGGTTGAAAATATTTCCCCTCCGATTAGAAACAAGACAAGGTATATGCTCTCACCACTTCTATTCAGTATTGTATTGGAGGATCTAATCAGGGAAATTAGTCAAGGAAAAAAAAAAAAAAAGCATCCAGTTTAGGGAAGGGAAAAAATAAAACTCTCTACTTATAGATGACAAAATATCATATATAGAAAATCCTAATAAATGCACAAAAACTGTTAGAACTAATAAACAAGTTCTTTTTGCAGGATATAAGATCAATGTACAAAAATAATTTGTTTTCTATATACTAGCTATGAGCAGTCAAAAAATGAAATCAAGAAAATAATTCTACTTGAAACAACATCAAAAAGAATAAAATAGGAATAGATGTTTTAAAGTTAAAGACTTCTTATTAAGTGCAAGAATTCTTTATATATCATATGCATAATAGTATTGAATATTACAAAATACCACAGAAAAGGAGAGAGATACCACGTTTATGAATTGGAAGACTTAATATCATTTAGGTGCTGTGTGTGTGCTAAGGAGCTTCAGTTGTGTCTGACTCTTTGCAACCCTATGAACTGTAACCCACCAGGCTCCTCTGTCCATGGGATTCTCCAGGCAGGAATACTGGAGTGGGTTACTATGCCCTCCTCCAGGGGATCTTCCCAATCTAGGGATTGAACCTAGGTCTTTGAACCTGGTTCTTCTGCATTGAAGGCAGATTCTTTACTTCCTGAGTTACCAATATCATTTAGATGGCAATACTCCCAAACTGATTTACAGATTCAATGCATTCCCTATTGAAAGCCCAAGTAACTTAAAAAAAAAAAATTGGTAAGTGGATTCTAAAATGCATATACAAATGCAAGAGATACAGAATATCCAAAGGAGTTTTTAAAAAGAACACAGTTGAAGGACACACACTTTTTAAAATTTCAAAACTTATTCTGAAGTCACAGTAATCAAAGCATCAGAGGTTGATATTGGCATCAGAATAGATACAGAGATGAACCAAAAAGAATTGAGAGTCCATAAATCAAGCACAATGAGATAGCACTTCAAATCCGGGATGATGGCTAAAACAAGAGAGAGAGAGAATGAAAAGGGTTGGAAAGGATGTGAAAAAATTGGGCACTTCATACATTGCTGGTGGGATTGTAAAATGGTATAGTTACTTTTGAAAACGAACTGGCAGTTCCTGAATACACTTCTCATAGAGTATGACCTAGCAATGTGATTTACAGGCATGTAACCCAAAGAACTAAAAATATATGTTTACACAAAAATTTGTACACAAATGTTCATAGCACCATTACTTATAATAGCAAAAAAGTATATATAAATAACTCAAATATCCATCAACAAACAAATAAAATGAGGTGTGTGTGTATGTGTGTGTGTGTGTATTATTAGCCATAGAAAGGTATGAAGTACTGGTACATGGATGAATCTTGCAAATGGTATGCTAAGTACAATCAACCAGACACAAAGGCAACATATTATATGGTTCTACTTATATAAGTGTCTATAATAGGCAATGGCTAGAGAGAGAAAGTAGATTAACTGTTGCCAGGGGCTAGGTGTGGGGGGGAGCAGAGAATGGGGAGTGACTAGTAATGAGGATGAGGTTTCTTTTGGGTGTAATAAAACGTTTTAAAATGAGAGAGTGGCAATGGTTACACAACCCCGTAAATATTCTATAAGAACTGAATTGTACAACTTAAAAGGGTGAATTTAATGGCATGTGAATTCTATCTTAATAATGCTGTTATTAAAAAAGAATATATGCAAAAAAGAGACAGCAGGGATGTGGAAAAATGGAAACAGCTGACTTGCTACAAGTGGGGAAATGGAAGGTAATTTTATTTTTTCCCTGTTATTGTTGTTTTAATGATGTTTGTGCAGTAAAATATGGAAAGGAGAGAGAGCGCGAACATGCAAGCTCAGCATAAAGAGGACTAGCCTTGGAGTCGAGGGCTGTGAATGTGGTGTCCCTACTCTGCTAGTTACTGGCTGTGCGGTCTTGAGTAAGTGGCTTCACCTCTCTGGGCCTCAATTTCCTCTTCTCAAGAGTGGAATAGTATCAGCCTCCTAGAGTTGCTGCAGGATTACATGAGACCTTACATACCCAGGGTGGATATGTAACAGATACCCAGTGTTCATCAACTTTCATTTCTTCAAACAGTGATGACACGATCTGTTACTTCCTGGAGATAAAGACGAATTAAGACCAGACCTTGCTCTTAAATATCCTGGAGTTTAGACATGTCAATAAGCATAAATAACTAAAACAAGTTCTTTGGGAAGGATCGCGAACAGATTGTTGGAGAGTTATCTGCATAGTCCAGATAATTTGGCAACTTGTACTGGGAGCTGTTGGTGAAAGGGCCAGACCAAGAGGTGGAAACTCATGAGGAAAGACGCCATCCATAACCACAAATCACGTGTGTGTTTCAAAACCTGCTCTCATGTGTGTTATCACATGCCATCCTCAGGCAGTGCCCGCAAAGGAAGTATTATTACCCTACATTATAAACAAGAAGACTTAAGTCTTAGGGCAAAAAAGTGTTCTGTTTTCATAGAGCCAGCTCCTGGCACAGGGACCCCTTCCTCTTGCCATCACTACTTCTTCTGAGCAATCTTGGTGACATCCCACTCAGAAGGAGTATTGGGGTGGTGGTGAAGAATCGGAAAATGAAGGAGTTCTCTGCAAGTCAGGGCTGGTAGGAGGCAGTGAAGGTGTGCCCGGCTCTCTTAGGGTGCAGTGAGAAAGGATATCAGATGGAGATCAAAGATCCCTTCAACCCTGGATCATCCAGCGCAGACTGGAAGCATTGCTGGAGGAAACTCTCCTGCTCTAGAGGTCATCGGTGTCCAGAAAAACTTCTCCACTGATCTTGCTAAGGAAGTGGGGGTGAGGAAGGAAAACATGATATCATTATCTAGTGCCTACTGTGTACAGGGCACTATACAAGGCGCTTCCCCAACACTTGAGGCATTACAGTGGCTACGTTCTACAATGACTTGGAGGTAACACTCAGGCCCAGAGAGGTCAAGTGCCTGGTCCAAGATCACACAGAAAACCTGTATCATAGAGAGGAGTGAGGACTCAAGTCAGACTTTCTTTCCACTCACTCTGAGGATGGTAAGGTCCTCCCTGCACAAAGAAGTCGCGGTCTCTAGGTCGGAGGGCAGAATCAAGCAACGGACCGTAAGAGCCCAGTAGCCTTACAGCATCGGGAGGTGGTAGGGGGCCCGCATCTTCCATCCACACAGTCGTTAAAAACACCAGCCCACATATTAAGGGTGAGGGGACGGGGACACAGGTTTCAGTTTTGTATCTCCAAGGGTTTAGCTTCATACCTGGCACAGAATAGGAGCCTCTGCAGGTGCTCTTTAACCACAGCCTTTCGGTTCTGATGGAACCAGCTCTCAGTTAAAAGCAAAAAAATCTTCCTTTACCAAATGCATCTTCCGTGAAGGCAGATGACGGATCAGAGCATAAGCGTTCGGACCCACCTGGGTCCTCGGTGATGCTGCCAGGCTTTTGGCAGGTGGCCAGCTGGACCGACTGAAGTCTCATTTATCAAGAGTCACAACAAGTCATTTGTTGGCTTCAGTGTCAGCCACATCCCATCGACCCTGACAATGAGTTTATAATCCCAAAGGTTCCCCACCATTGGAGCATCTCCGGAATTCAATGACATGGATAGGTAGTGGACCCAGAGGCCAGGCTGCCCCAGCACTCTACAGTTACCCTGTTCAGGGAAAGCAGAAGGGGCACCACCCACCCAGTGGTGCAGGGTGGCTCCCCTCACTCTGCAATGGTTTGGAATGACCAACAGGATTAACAACTGAAGTCTGTAGAATTCTGACAGTTGAGACTCAAATAGGAGAACCTGGAGTCATCCAGAGATCACCTTGACAAATATCTCAAAGGCGGAGAAAAGAGGACAAAGACTTTGGGAGTTAACAGACCTAAGAAAAAGCACACCCCCAGTCTCTTGAAAGGTGTCTCTTCTTCAAAAAATATCTTAACCTCTCCAAGCATCTGTTTATTCATGGGCTAAGCATGGATATCATTTATTGTTGTTCTGGATACTAGAGAAGTGAATCGGATGGACTGGTTTGGCAAGTGACCTGGGTGAAGAAATGATGTCTGAAGTGGATGATAGTCAAAATAAAAAAGGATGAGATGACAAGAAAGTATGTAGTAAAAAATAATTTGCTGCTAAGTTGCTTCAGTCGTGTCCGACTCTGTGCGACCCCATAGACGGCAGCCCACCAGGCTCCCCTGTCCCTGGGATTCTCCAGGCAAGAACATTGGAGTGGGTTGCCATTTCCCTCTCCAATGTGTGAAAGTGAAAAGTGAAAGTGAAGTCACTCAGTCATGTCCGACTCCTAGCGACCGCATGGACTGCAGCCTACCAGGCTTCTCCATCCATGGGATTTTCCAGGCAAAGTACTGGAGTGGAGTGCCATCGGCTTCTCCAAAAAAAAAAAAAACCCAATAATAATAATAATTTAAACAAACTTAAAAAGAGAAAGAGAAAAAAAGGAAAAGAATCATGGGGAAAACTGCATTTAATAAAAGAAAAACAAAATAAAAATACTTGTCGCTCAGTCATGTCCGACTCCTAGCAACCCCATGGACTGCAGCCTACCAGGCTGCTCCATCCATGGGATTTTCCAGGCAAAGTACTGGAGTGGGGTGCCATCGCCTTCTCCAAAAAAAAAAAAAAAAAAAAAAACAATAATAATTTAAACAAACTTAAAAAGAGAAAGAGAAGAAAAGGAAAAGAATCATGGGGAAAACTGCATTTAATAAAAGAAAAACAAAATAAAAATACTTGTCGCTCAGTCATGTCTGACTCTGCAACCCCATGGACTGTAGCCTACCAGGCTCCTCTGTCCATGGAATTCTCCAGGCAAGAATACTGCAGTGGGTTGCCATTTCCTCCTCCAGGGGATCTTCCCGACTCAGAGACCAAATCCAGGTCTCCTGCATTGGCAGGCAGATTCTCTACTGTCTGAGCCCCCAGGGAAGGCGGAGCTCAAATAAATGGAATGGGGTCAAAGGGAATAACATGAAAACATATTTTAAAAATCACATTTTCCACTCGTCATGTCAGGGAACTTGTCTAAGGTTTGCCTACCGTCCAATCTTGAAAGAGCAATCATGACACGAGGCTCATTACTACACCATCACTGAATGTCTCCTACAGATGGAGGGGCCAAAGGGAGCCACAGGTTCCTTTGCACAAGCCAATTCCAATTGGTTGATAACATTTATCTGGAGTACGGTATCTGCAAAAATCCTGAGGCCACATGTGAACTGTTTGAATGAGTGATGTGTGCAGTGGGATGTAAGGAAAGGGCTGCCTGCACGCCATGTGCAGAGGATGCTGTGATGTGCTGCTCAAAGGAGCTCTCGGGACGAGGCACTCGGTCCCCCAGCTCTGGGCAAGTTGGTCCTGCTTGCTGACAGCTCTCAGCAGAGTCCCACTCCAGGGACGGTCCTCTGCCCAAGGGAGCTGCCTCACCCAGGTGCCCTGCCCAGCTGCTGCTGCTGCTGAGGGCACTAAGGCCAACTCCTCTTGACTCAGTGCAGGGCACTTAAGAACTGTCCCAGCTCCAGAGCTCCCTGGGGGATAGGCCGATGCCTCTGCTGGGACATGAAAGTGAAAGGGAAAGTTGCTCAGTCGTGTTTGACTCTTTGCGACCCTGTGGACTGTACAGTCCATGGAATTCTCCAGGCCAGAATACTGGAGTGGGTAGCCGTTCCCTTCTCCAGGGGATCTTCCCAACCCAGGGATTGAACCCAGGTCTCCCACATTGTAGGTGGATTCTTTACCAGCTGAGCCACCAGGGAAGCCATTCAATTCCTCCCTTGATCCAGTCTCACTTCCCTTACTCCTGCACAAGTGTTGATCCCGAGGGCAAGCCCAGTAAACTTTCTGCACGCAAATCTCTGTCCCAGAGTCTGGTTCCAGAAGCCAAGTTAATATATTATATACGTGCCATTCCTGCACAAGCTCTGCCTCTCTCTGCCTAGCTAATAGCTTGTCATCTGTACTTCCTTACTCCTCAACAAAGACTCAGTGTTAGCCACTGAGAACACATAATCCATCAGCTTTCCCTTTCCCTTTGTTTGCAAGTAAACGCAAAGGTAAGTTCTCCATTCTTTCCTCTTTTACCTAGGTTAGAGGTTCTGCTTTAGGCTTGGAGGCTCTCTAAACTAAAAATGATGAGTTGGCTATATTTCTCTCATTTTTCAGTCTCTCTTCCTCCTGGGCTCTAGCCCTAGAAGAGATAGAATTTCCCTTGACTCACTTTTTGGAATAAAGATTGAAGGTGTTACCAGGAAGAGAGACAATATATGCTAATAATCTTATTGGTATGGCACTTCCAACTTATATGCATGTGTTACTCTTTAGACATAGAAAGTCTTTAAAGTTATTATATCTCTTTTGAACAAAAGGTACAGAGAGGTTAAATGATTTCCCAAAGAATTGCAGAGCTTATACTAGAATCTGGGTTTCTTAATTCCCAAACATATAAATTCCAGACACAGGCAGAAACTGCTTCGCTGGCCTCTGCTGCTCAGTTAGGGTCAGTGTATAATTTCTAGAAGACACCGAAGCACTGGAAACAGCTCAAGGGACTTCCTCTGATCCACTCTTTTTTTACTTTGTCAAAACCCAGGGAACTGATCAGATCCTGGACCAAGCAATGAAAAGTACCTTGTAAAGAAAAATCCCAAAATCCAAGGCTAGAATCCCCACCACAGCCCTGACAAAGGCCATCTTGTTCCTATTTGTATCCCTATTTGTATTTGTATTTGTATTCCTATTTGTATCCCTCAATGGGGAGCTCACTACCTGTCGGGGCTGCTCATTCTATTGTCCCCTCATCTGAACACCTGGAACAATATTATTAATAAAAAGGGAAACAGTACATTTACATAAGATAACACATACAAAGCACACAGAGTAGAACCCTGCACAGAGTGGTACTCGGTGAGAGGAAAGATTTCTTTTTCTTCTATTTCTCTTGGACACAGAACAAGAGAAGAAAATTAGCTTGTAAGAAGAGCATCCTCAACTCCAGTCATTTACTTGGGAGCTACTCGGTTCTCACACAGGCCTGAGAGAGAGCTGGAGAAGTCTGGAGTGTAGACTCTGTAGCCAGACCACCTAGGTTTGAGTATGGGCTTCGCCATTTAGCTGTGTGACCTTGGAAAAGTCACTCCATCGCTTTGTGCTTCAATTTCCTCATCTGAAAGATGAGGAGAGGATAGGGTTCCCTACTGCAGGGGGTCAGGGAAATGCTTACAACTCTGCTAGGCACATGGTAATGTAGTTGTCATTTTTTCCCAACATTCCCACCTTACACATAAGGAAACTGAGGCCAGAAGATTGAGCCAGTTCTCCAAGGTCAAACAGCTAATCAGGAGCAGAGCCTAGATATAAATTGTGGTCTGCCTACAACTAAAATGCATGCACTTTTATTGAACATTACTTCTGCCATTTCATTTGCCTTTCTTTTTTCTTCCCCCAAGACAAGGGGAAAGGAAAGAACAAACGTTCATAAGGAATTCTGCCAGAAAGTTGGCACATCCTGCTCGTTTGAGAAAGCAGCCTGTTTGGAAAGGCACAGCTGAGTGGATCTGGGAATCATATCCACAGGCAGGCAGTAAAGCCTGCTATCTGCCAGGGCCTGAGATGAAAAAGCCCAGCTCCTGCTCCCAGGTCTGCAATGGCAGCAAAACCAGGGCTTCTGCTCTGGTGGCCGTGGGCAGGGTTAGATGAATCGTCAAGCCTCACGTGGGCACGTGGGCCGGTGACATTCAGGTGACTCTGTGGCCCTAGGATGAATGAGAAAGCTCAGCCAAGCACTTCTCAAAGAGAGCAAAACTGTCTTGGTTCTGTGAAGCCTATGGTTCATAGGCTGGTGGCTGGGACCAAGTGTCCCTGTTGGGATGCAGCTGGTATGGGCATTCTGGCTCTGCACAAAAGGGACGCTTGCAAGCAGGAGTGACATTCAAAATATTTAACAATGGATATGGCACAGACAGCAACCAATCCGAACAGACACAATGGCCAATGAAAGCAAATGTTGGCCGTAAACAAATGGCGCGGTCACGGAGTGCACCCAGCCAAACACTGGTCTTGGCAACAAGGAAGCCCAGTGAGCAACAGAGAGAGGAGGATGAGCAAGGCGGGCTTCCAGAAGCCAACAGGGAATCGTCTGCCTGTCTCCAGAGGAAGTCTCAGAGAGGATTCCACTAAAGCCCTAGGGCTCTGCAGAGCATGGTTAAAAATCATTGCCGTGGGGAAAAGACCAAGTTCCCTCAAGACCCAGCTGCAAGAGCTGGTATCGCCACTGCTTTTGGGGTGCACAGGGCCAAGCTTCAGAAGAGCGAAGCCCGCGGCCACCCAAAGCCACGTCCATGAAGGCTTTAACTGCTGTGTCACCATGTCATCACACTGCTTACTTTTCTCTTGGCCAGGGAGTGTTCACGTGTGGTCTCCCAAGGCAGCTGTTCTGACGTAGCATTTAGATGAGGCAGCAGTGTACCTCCCTGGAGTCCCAGGACACAGAACCTGCCTGGATTCATGCCAAGTGGGCCCTAGTCGAGTGGGACTAGTCAGAATCCTAGTCCCACCCAGGCAGCCTCCGGGGTTACTGCAGCCCCCTTTCTTTCCCAGCTCAAATCCTTCTCCCCGCTCCTTCACGCTCACTAAAAGCACATGCTCCTGCTCCCCTCTGAACAGAGTCACAAAGGGTCAATTATCTTGTGGCAATGAAGGCGGAGTACCATTTCTTCGGCTTGCATAAGATGAACTCCCCATGATGAAATAAATCATCGGTTCATGAGGTCTTGTGGGAAGGTCTCAGAAGGGAAGGCCCTCCCGGGGATCAAGGCACCGAGGCCTTTCCCCTCGCCTGACCTCACCCCCCACCAGGAGTCTGCAGCAGCCTCCTTGCCGAGCCTAAGAGATGCCCCCAGAAAACGCTGCTGAATCACTTCACCACTGTTCTCAGAAGCTACCTTTTGATGTCGACTTTGCCCCTGCTTGTGTCTTATAAATCAGATGGTTTACTCTCCAGGAGGAAACCCTTTTCTTGTCTATTTTATTCGTGGCTCTTCACGCTGTTTTTCACATGTGACTGTGGCCCCCCCAGCCTTCACCAGCTTTGCCTCTTCTGGATGGAGAGCTCACACAGATTCGGATGAACAGGCGCTGGATTTGAGTGACAGCTTCACAGGAAGCCACTGGAGGAGCCCTGGGCATCGGTTACGGCTGTGAGGGATGCTGGGACATCCCGGGAAGGCCAGAGCATCTGGACGAGACACGACATCACAGGTGGCAGTCGGCCAGGGTCCCGTTCCCAGCTCTGCCACTTAGCAATGGTGCAACCTAGAAAGGTTACCCAAAGCTCTGCAAGCCTCTACTTTCTTTATTATGAATATTACAATAACAGCATCTATCTCACAGGGTTGTTTTAAGAATTAAACAAAATAATATACATATAGAGCACTTGGTACTTCGCACAACCAGCACAAGGAGATATTCTGACTATTTTTAATCATTCAAACATTTATTGATCAGTTGCTCTAAATCCTGTACTTTGCTAGAGGCTGGGGCTCCAGTTTTTCTTCTCAAGAAACTCACAGTCCAGTGGGAGAGGACCACAGAAGAACCATCAATTAGGGTACAATGTGATGAATGCTTTATCAAAAATTACTTTAAAAAGAAGTATCACTAATATGTGACAACTATTTTCTGCTAGCCACTGTATGCTATATGCTTTACAGAAATGCAGAGTTTCTGTTTTCTAATCCAAACACCTGGGTTCAAGTCCTAGCAAGATCACTGACTACTTATACATTACAGGTATGTTAATGTCTTTGAAACTTAGTTATCCCATCTGGAAAATGGGTATAAAATTAGAAAAAATATATCAAATATGTTATCACAGAGCTTTGCATAGCAGGTTCTTAATAAAACAGATGTCCCTGAAAGCAATGACTGAGGGTATTTGGAGAACTGACACTGAATGGCTGTGGCCACAGCTCTGGAAGGCTGGCTGGGTCAGCCTCAAGGTCAAGGCAGCATACCCATCTGGCAGGTGTAGCAGGACTTTAATGTTCAGCGGTTTGTCTGGTTTGAAACCAGTTTTGAGCCAATGATTGGGGCCTTAGGGACCAGAGGTTGGCCACTGCAAAAAAGCTGCTGATAAGAACTCAATGCGTGTGTGTGGGTGTGGTTTTAGTTGCTCAGTCATGTCCGATTCTGCCACCCCATGGAAGGAAGCCCATCAGGTTCCACTGCCCATGGGATTTTTCAGGCAAGAATACTAGAGTGGGTAGCAATTCCCTATTTCAGGGGATCTTCCCAACCCAGAGATTGAACCCAGGTCTACTCACATTTCAGGCAGATTCTATACCATCTCAGCCACCAGGGAGGCCCAAGACCCTGTAAGAACTTGATAGAACATTTCAGATAGGGCAGACCCTCCAAGACCAACCAAGGCACAGAGAAAATGAGTAGTTGGTGCAGTAAGAGAACTCTAATGAGGGCCTGATATATTAATTGAGGCATGAATACCCCACCCAGGACCAGTCTGCTGCCTGGAGCCAGTGGCTTCTATGTAGACCACAAACACCTCACACTCAGCCCCAGGCCAGGTACCCCTGGGCTGGGTCCCGTGGGGGGAACAAAGACAACTGAAGCAGAACTCCACACCCTATGGGGGGGCACTGCCTCTGAGAAGGACCCGGGCAAATCAGAACACACCAGTCTCAGAACAGAATTGCACAAACCCAGACCTGTTGACATGAATGAACATTCCTGCAGCACAGCCTGATAAGCCTGTTGCTAAACCTACCGGGCTTCCTGTCAACAGAGCACCTTGCTCTCAGTTCAGGAAAGATAATCGCTCTGGGAACCAGCTTCCTTTGGAGACCTGGCGGAGTGCTTTCAGTTCAGAGAGAAACCTGTCTTTCAGCACAGCTTCTCATCCTCCCGTGTCAGACAAGGGGAAACCCAATCCATGCAGGAAAGGGTCTGTACGCACTCACAGTCCTGCTGGGTGGCAGTGGCTGTAAGTGACCCTGGGGGGAAGGAAGGGGCCCCGGATCTCTGGCCTCAGAGCACCTCCTAAACAAAGACTCTAAAGTTGCCTGCTGGGACAGGGCGAGACACGGGACGCTCAGATTCCAGGCGTACCCGCGGCTATCATCTGTCAGTCCTGACACCAGCCCTGTCTGCGTCGAGGTCCAAGCGGAGAGATCAGAAAGCACAGGGTAGGGGCAGGGGCCGGGGAGGGCAAGAGAGGGGAGGGGCACTTTGGAGAGACCAGTATGAATAGTAGGAGTTTTCATCTGACCCCCAAGAACAGAGCCAGGGAGAGCTGTGTGATCTAAGCCAGGATGAAAGCATGCTGGCCTCCCCTTGTAATCAAAGAGTTTAATGATGCTTATTAAAAGCCCTTTTCTGAGTCCTGTTGAAAAATTACACCCGTAAGTGTTTTCTTTTTTTCATATGAGAATTGCTTCCTAGAGATTAAAACACATACACACGTGCACGCACACGTTCCTTAAGAACCCCACGCCCCACACAGGCACACACACATTCGCCACAAATCCTGCAGCTCCCAGACATCACACACATCGTCTTCATCAAAGATGGCCACAATTCACAATGTACACACACACTGTGAAACAGAAAAGCCAGGCCCAGTCTCTGAGGTGATTCACGCACTCTTTGAAATTCCAGACTGTGAGGGAGTCCAAGAGCTTCCAGCTCCAGAAGCTGTCATGCCCACAAACAAACAGCACAGTCTCTAATTTCTATCAAGTCTCCATGTCTTGCCCGAGGCCAGGCAACTCTGCAAAAGCAGAAGCTCCCAGGATCATTAAGCTTTGGTGGGAGGCAACAGCACTCAGGACGGTCCCGCAGAAGAGGGGGTGCTGCGCCCCTCTGGACCATGGTGGGCTCGCTCTGATATGCTGAATCGCAGTCTCCCGAAGGAGGCGACTCTGGGAGCGCAGCATATCTTCCTCTGATTATCAGCAGACCTAGAGCCCAAGGCTGACTCACTCTCAATCAGAGAAGACATTGGTTTCTGGACTATCCAGTTAGATGCAGGAAAGTACTCCTTGCATTGAAGTATCTCTCCACCAGGGTAGGTTCCTTCTGGTTGCTGATCTCCCCAACACTTTAGTCCCGGCTTGGAAGCTAGTATATGTAGATTCAAGGGCAGCTCTAAGCCTCACTCACTGTATGGCCAACCCTCTAAGCTGTAGTTTTCTCCTTAGCAAAACGGCAATAACAACTTCTTTCCATCTTATGGTGTTTCAGGGAAGATCACAAAATGCCCTGGAGATTATAGACTCCAAAGCAGATGTTAGAAATTCTCATGATCAGACAGTAATGAGGAAATGGAGGAGCTCATAAATTGGGCTGTGAGTGCCTCCCGGGCAAAGCTTGTGTTGTATTTATCTCGTTAGCCTCAGTGCCTGGCACAGAGGCCAGCAACACACATTCTGGGGGGAAAAATGGTCTGAAAAAGAATGTATCCCTGAGTTAAGTGGCTTGTTCAAGGTCACAGAGCAGCTCGCTGTGTGACAGGAACCCCGACCTCCTGCCGCCCCTAGTGCAAGGCTCTCTGTTCTCCACGAACCAAAGTCTTGGGTGTGTTGAAGAAGGGGCAGTGATGTCCCATTAGGCACACGGCAGGGGCCAGGTTTTAACCCACCCTACTGAGGCAGGAGACGGGTGGGCTCCAGGCTGCACAGCTTCTCCCCTGTGGACAAAAACTCAACAGCAGCAACTCCGTAAAAGGAGGAGGATGGAGGAGGCTGGGCCCCGCCCAGATAAAAGACCACATACTCCTCATTCCCGAGATCAAGGAGACCTTCCCAACTACATGTGTGCAGAAAGGCTCCTTGGAGGCCGAAAGAGAGGGGGTATCACCTCAGCGTAAGTGATATCAAATGCTCATAAGCCTCTTTGCTAGAATCCATTTTGGTTAAGAGATGGGCACACACACAGCGGGGGACCCTGAGACACACCAAATGCAGACTCAGGACCAGGCGAAGCAAAATGATGGGCCAAAGGAAACCAGGAAGACATGCCCCATAAAAGTGATTCAAACCACCACCAGGGCGCAGCTCAGCAAATCTCTCTCTCTGAGCCCGCCTGTGTATCTGTCCACATGCACCGTCCTCTTGCTCCTTCTAATAAAGACTTTACTTGCTTCACTGCTTTCCATCTCCATGCGGAAATTCATTTCTACCCAGCTGATGGGCCACAGTCCCTGCTGCTCTAGTGGCTAGGATTCAGCGCTCTCAATGCCGTGGCCCGACCTCGATCTCTGGTCGGAAATGAAACCCTGCTTCAAGCCACTGCAGGCCAAGGCCACCCAAGATCACTGTCATTCCCAGGATGGGCCAGGAGACGCTTAAGAAGCCTTCATACAGCTACTTGTTAATCATTCCAACTCAATAGTGGGAACAAACAGAAACCACAAGTGCAAATAATACCCAAATGCCTCAGACCGACTCATCTTATTTCCTAACTTGAACTGTGCAAATCAGAAAAATCACAAGATTGGGGAGACGGGCCTGCAGAGACTGAATCACAGAGACTAGACATAGACCTTATTTCAGGCTCGCTTTCAGCATTGTCACTTACCTACTGACCAGGTATCCAAGAGATCACTAGCCCTCTCTGATTCTCAGTTTTTCCATCTGCAAAACAAGAAGATGATCACAATTAATCCCTTGAGACCACTGGACTAAAAGGCAGCACAGGTTTTTATACACAGTATTGGTTACAAACCACGTATGATCCCATGTAACTGGGGAAGTTGCTAATGATTAGGAGCTGGAGGAGAATTTCAAAACTGAAGTGTGATAGTCAAAAATGAAGTGTGATAATAGTCACAGGCTAAGAAGTGCATCAACATCTCCCAACTTGCAGTACAGAAAACTCAGCTTTCTAATATTTTTGGCATTTATTTTTATTTTTCATAGATGTCAAAATGCAAGCAATCATGAATACCAGGAGAAACAGAGCAAAGAAAAATGCTACTATATTAATACACTCCCAACATCTGGGGGTATTTTTCCAGATTTTTTCCCTCTCTACAGAGTTTCAGTTCAGTTCAGTTCAGTCACTCAGGGGTGTCCAACTCCTTATGACCCCATGGACTGCAGCATGCAAGGCTTCCCTGTCCACTCCCGGAGTTTACTCAAACTCATGTCCATCAAGTTGGTGATGCCACCCAACCATCTCGTCCTCTGTCGTCCCCTTCTCCTCCTGCCTTCAATCTTTCCCAGCATCACAGTTTTGGCCAATGAGTCAGTTCTTCGCATCAGGTGGCCAAAGTATTGGAGTTTCAGCTTCAGCATCAGTTCTTCCAATGAACATTTAGGACTGATGTCCTTTAGGATGGACTGGCTGGATCTCCTTGCAGTTCAAGGGACTCTCAAGAGTCTTCTCCAACACCACAGTTCAAATGCATCAATTCTTCGGTGCTTGGCTTTCTATACGATTTCCAACTCTCACATCCATACATGATGACGGGAAAAACCATACATTTGACTATATGGACCTTTGTTGGTATAGAGTTTATCATTACAGAGTTCACCATTTTGCAAAGCAGGGGCTATGAAGATGTACTACCCTGGAAAGGACCATGCAGATCATGACTACCCCTTCCCCACCACCATGACTGCGGCCTGTGCAATGAACTCATTTGCATTCCCATGCCTTTTGTCAGTTTCTCAAAGACCTTTCAGGCCTGTGGTCACATCTGCCAGGCATTGCACACGTCTGAGACCAGTGGAGTTAGGAGCATGTGACTTTAGGAGCTGGTCTTTCCCCAATCGGGCTTCAATTACACCACATGGAAAGTAAGGGAGCCAGTCTGGGCAATCTCAGAGATCACTTTCATTGTTATTTTATTTTTTTTGGCCACGCTGCAGTGCATGTGGGTCTTAGTTCCCAGACCAGGGACTGACCCAAGCCCCCTGCATTGAAAGCACTGGCGCAGTGATCCCTCAGAGATCACTTTCAACCTAGAAAGGCGAGGCTAAGGAAAAGAGAAAGAAACTCATATATTTGAGTCCCTACTATGTGACAGCTAGTGAGCCAGTGATGTCTATGGATATTATCTTATGGTCCTCATAACCACCCTGAGATATTACAGGTGAGAGAACGGTAACGCAGGGAGGTTTGGCCATCTGTCCAAGGCCTGCTGCAGTCACGTTGGAACCACCTTCTGGATTTTCGGTGGCTCACTCTACTACCACATACTAATCTTTCCAAATCAATTCACATATTTTACTTAACTCTATGTTTAATGGATTTTTTAAAAAAGCTTCTCACACTAGGTAAGTGTTAGTCGCTCAGTCATGCCCAACTCTTTATGACCCCATGGACTGCAGCCCATCAGGCTCCTCTATGTAGGAAAAGAGTATAAGAAAGAGTGTCTATGTGTATATGTGTAACAGATCCACTTTGCTGTACACCTGCAACTTCACGCAACATGGTAAATCAATTATACTCCAAAACAATTTTTTAAATGTTTCTGAGTTCTTTGTTTCTTCGTCTTTTCTCTATAGCCCAATGGAAGACCACCTTTCTATTAGGATGGATTCTATAATTGCAAAAAAGAAAATTGTTAACAATTTAAGGGAAATTTTCATCACAATCACGCTTTGTACAAATACCTATGCAGTCACAGGTTTGCTGCACTGTTTATATATTTGTGTGTGTGTGTGTGTGTGAATGGGTTAGTCGCTTAGCCGTGTCTGACTTCTTGCGAATCTGTAGACTGTGGCCTTCCAAGTTTCTCTGCCCATGGAATTCTCCAGGCAAGAATACTGGAGTGGGTTGTCATTTCCTATTCCAGGGGATCTTCCTGACCCAGGGATCGAGCCTGGGTCTTCCACATTGTGGGCTGATTTCTAACTGTATGAGCCACCAGGGAAGCCCATACTTTTTTCTAATTGTCATTAAAATAATTGATGTTTGAAATTGTAAATGCTTATCCATGTCTACGCTCCTCCCAGCAGGATTCCTGCCTTATGTTGGGAAGGCTGTTTTCAATTCCCTCACTTTGCTGTGGCCAGACCTTGGAATCTAAGACCATCCTGTTTCAAAGCTGAAACAGGAAAAACACCTGATGCTTATTATGTGTCAGGAAAGCTGTTGGAGGTCACACAGCTGGTAACTGGAGGACCCTGGGACGGGGGCCCTCACGGCCTACTCCTGACCCTGGGCTCTGTGGGTGTATTCAGTTTCCCTTCTGGCCTTCCTCAGACCCCACGTTTTCAATTCCATGTCATAAGGCCACCAATTAAGTTCTGTTTGCAAACCAAGGCAGGGTCATCCTGTTCTGTTGGGTCACCAGTTTTTCCACAAAGTAACTAGACCTATCAAGGCGTATTTAAGCTCCCAAAAGGACCTTCTGGTAGGAAGCTGCATAATTTCTAAAACCAAGTTTAGAACATGTGACGTGAAAGCAATTCCTTATTCAAAGATCCACGATAGTAACCAAGGAAATAGAGCTGATGACAAAGGATCCAGGAAAGCCATTGCTGCTGCAAACGAGGATAAAATCCAACTGAGCCGGGGGAGGTGGGAGACAGCGGCACAGTGACTGTATCGGACACCGATCGAAGCTGTTGTTGAGTCTTTAAGCTGCCATTCCCTGTCATCAGGTTTTAAATTAATTGGCATGAATTTTTTATGACCAGGGAGCAAACAGACAGAAAGGTTTGCAGAACCAGTTCAGTTTTTTCCTTTCTGGGGAGTTCCCTATTTCTTTTGAATACGAGCTACAAAGCTGTGTAGAAACCGGAAAACAAATGTCGGCCTGATTATTCATTCTCAGTCCAGTGACACCGCTTCTGTGAAGCCTGCTTCCACCCCCCGTCAGAATTAGTTACTCCCTTCCATGGTTTCCTTATAGCAACACTTTAACTACAATACACTAAAGTTATTGTCTTCTCTTCCTTTAAAGTATCATTTTCTCTATTTACCCAAATACAGTAAAAACTCATCTATCACTAGCAATATGATTTTAGATTTCCTTCTAAACCACTTGGTATATGTATCCACATGTACAGCTATTCAAATAGATACACATCCAGGGAGTTTACACAATGGATCACTTTATACACACTAATTTTAATCTACTTTTTAAACAATTACATAGATGTGTAATTTCCGATGTATGGACATCTGGGATGTTTGCAATTTTTCACTGCTGTAGATAATATCTCTGCACATATATCTTTGTGTGGTTGTTAAGTACTTACAGGATATTTTTTAACAGTAAAAAATCTTAATTTACCCCATGCTCACCAACACGCCCAAGACACATATCACTTTCAACTTCTACCAGCAGTATACCAGCATGCCAGTTCCTTGTACTCTCGACAACATTAGGCATTAGGGTGCTCTTTTACCACTGTCAGTGTGATAGGTAAATGTAGCCTCGTTATTTTAATCTGCAGCTTTTGAATACCAGCTGAGTATCTTTGTCTATTTCTTGGCCATTTGCACTTACGCTTTGAGGGACTGCAAGTTTGCTGTCTTTTCCCCACTTCTTGGTCAGTGTTAGATTCTTTCTTGTGACCTAAGAGTCTCCTAGTGTTTTGCTTTGAGCATTTTTTTTTTAGCTTTCTTCCAGCACATTCAATCACAGTAAATGGTACTACCACCTAGCAGTTGCCCCACCAGAAGCCTGGAGGGCTGGCTGCCTTGGCACCGTCTGTGCCTTACTACCCACAGGCAGTGAGTTACCAGGCCCTGTCTGTCCTACCTCCTAAGCAGACACCTCTTAAAGTGGTTTTCTTCCTCTCCAGCACCTCTACCCTTACCAAGCCACCACCATGTCTCACCTGGACTCCTGAAGTCATCTCCTAACTGGTCTCCCCCATCCTCTACTCCTATCCTCTCACTATCCAGAAGCTAGAGGGAATTTTAAATAATACTCATGAAATCATCTCCCCCATCTAAAACCTTTTGACAGCTCCCTATTCCTTTGAAGGTCAAATCCAAAGTCCACAAGCAGCCCTGAAAGGCTGCTTCTAGGGCCCAGTTTCTGCAACACGTGGTTTCTCAGTACATCCATCTACCCCCAGTCTCTGCTCTCTGCATACTGGCTTCCTTTTAGGTCCTCTTCTTCCCAACCTGAGACCCTGGACACGCTGGTCCTCTGCCTGGAAACTGGTTTGCTCTCCCCTTGGCTGCCTAATCCAAAGCCATCCTGCCCCACTCTCGGCTTAAACACCATCTCCTCAGAGAAGCCCCGAACTGCCAGACCAAGTGAGCTCCTCTGGCTGTTTACCGGAGATTTCCGTTGTGGCACATCTCAGGTCTGTAATCAAGTACTGTCTGGGACACTTTGTTGAGTGAGTCCCACACTGCAGGTTCCCCAAGGGCAGGGATCGGGACTCTGCCCAGCACCATCCCCTCAGAGCTCAGCATGGTACCCAGCAGAGCAGGCCCTATACAAATACCGCATTCATTTTTTTCTTAAGTTAAAAAAAAAAAAAATCAAATAACCTGTCTATTCCAAGGACCAGACAATCAACTCTAGGTTTTAATGAATAAACTAATGTGGTTTTTTATACAGAAAGCAGATGACATAAAAACCAGGCCTGTTTTTAAGGGCAAAGTCTCTGGCTGAATTAAGCCTAATCAAGAAGGACTGTCTCATCTCTTTCCATGTTAAAAAAAAAAAAAAAAAAAAAAGCCGTGGCTTTGGCAACCACAAGATCACTGGGGTGGAAGGGTTTGGAAGCAAAGTTCACATCTTGGGGCTTCTTTGTAGCTCCCTTCTCTCTTTTCCACTTAGTGCTTTGCCCAAACTCAATGTATGTCTCTTAAATGGATTTCAAGTCAAATTACATAGTAATATGACTAATTCACTGCCTTTTCTACTGTCTAACATTTAAAAATAAATTTGCATTATCTGGCACAATTGACTTGATGGTTTTTACCTCTATAGATCAATACCTACCTTTATGAGTATTTTCTTTCAGGTTACTAAAATTTAAACCCTCAAAAAGTAGGTCATCACAGGCCAGAATTGTAGATGAGAGAACCTCGACTCTCCTGTAGCTACAACTCCACCCTGCTCCCTAAGCCTACCTTGTACTCAGTTCAGCATTCTGTGCTCTGAGTCTGGTGAAAGTATACACCCTCTCCCCTTTCCTGTAAGGTCTCTGCAATGGAAGTCTGAAATCAGGCTAGGGTGTGGAGGCATCACCTCCTTGGCTGAATTTAAACTCTCCTTAAGTTCATCAGATATGCAGATAATACCACTCTAATGACAGAAATCAAAGAGGAACTAAAGAGCCTCTTTTGTTTTGTTTTGTTTTTTTTTTATGTCAAAGATTTTATTCAAGCCTCTTGATGAGGGTGAAGGAGGAGAGTAAAAAAGCTAGCTTAAAATTCAACATTAAGACAAAGGAGCCCAGCAGGCTACAGTCTCTGGGGTCGCAGAGTGGAACACTACTGAAGCGACTTAGCACATGTACAAAAAAGCCTAAGATTATTTTTTGGCATCCAGTCCCATTACTTCATGGCAAATAGATGTGGAAAAAGTAAAAACATTGACACATTTTATTTCTTGGGCTCCAAAATCACTGCAGATAGTGACTGCAGCCATGAAATTAAAAGACACTTTCTCTTGGGAGAAAAGCTATGACCAACCTAGACAGCATATTAAAAAGCTGGGAGATATTACTTTGCCAACAAAGGTCCATCTAGTCAAAGTTATGGTTTTTCTAGTAGTCATGTATGGATGTGAGAGTTGGACTATAAAGAAGGCTGAGCACCAAAGAATTGATGCTTTCAAACTGTGGTGTTGGAGAAGACTCTTGAGAGTCCCCTGAACAGCAAGAGACCAAACAAGTCAATCCAAAAGGAAATCAACCCTGAATAGTCATGGGAAGGACTTATGCTGAAGCTAATGCTCCAATACTTTGACCACCCAAAGGTCAAAACTAACTCATTGGAAAAGACCCTGATGCTGAGAAAGACTGAAGGCAGGAGGAGAAGCAGGTGAAAGTGAATGAGATGGCTGGATGGCATCACCAACTGAATGGACATGAGTCTGAGCAAACCCCAGAAGACACTGAAAGACAGGGAAGCCTGGCTGCAGTCCATGGGGCCACAACCAGTTGGACACGACTTAACAACTGAACAATAAGAACAAGTTCATCACGAGCAAACCTTGGGCATTACCACAGCTAATGTACAGTGCCGATGGACTCCGGTCAACTCTGGCCACTGACATCCTGGGTGAAGTAGCTGTAGATCAAGGACTTGCTGCAGTATGCTGTGGAGGGCTCAGATGTCCATCCATTCTAAAGGAGGCACAGAAGAAGAAAAGCTTGTCTCCTGTCCTGGGGGAGACTGGGCTTCAGCTGGGAGATAAGACCCAATACCATGATCTCGGCCCCACCAGCATCTGAAGCCTCATCCCACCAGTGTCTTCGAGCCTACTTACTGCTCTGAGTTTACTTTTCTTGAACATTCCTCTATCAGAAGTGCTGGTCTCCATCTAGAGATTCAAAGAGGAGTGATTGGGAAACTTACTGGAGCTCAGTAAGTCCTTATTGAAGGTTCAGAAGCACTGGTTCCGAAATCAGAGTCTGGCTTTGACCTCTGGCTCTGTTTCCTCCCAGCTGGTGACCCTGGGCTGCATCCTTAACCTCCCCAGGCCTCTGTGTCTGAAACGCAGGGATACCAAAAGGCCCCACATCTTGGGTTGCTGCAGTGCTTATGCACCTGTCATGTAGCAAAGGTTCCACAAATTGTTGGTGAAGAGGATTATTATTGCTACTATTGTAATTTTAGTCAGTAATGTAGTAGTTATAGTGAGCTAGGCATCGTCCTAAACACCCTACAAATATTAACTCATTTAACCCTCATAAACAGTTCTGTGAAGTAGGAAAAATTATCTTTCTCTGCAGTATTAAGAGTCCAATGAAAGTGAAACAGCCCTGTCTGACTCTTTGCAACCCCATGGACTAGAGCCTAGAAGGCTCCTCTGTCCATGGAATTCTCCAAGCCAAAATACTGCACTGAGAAGCCGTTCCCTTCTCCAGGGATCTTCCCAACCCAGGGACCAAACCCCACATTACAGGAGGATTCTTTACCATCTGAGCCACTGGGAAAGCCCAAGAATACTGGCGTGGGTAGTCTATCCCTTCTCTAGCAGATGGATCTTCCTGACTCAGGAATCGAACTGGGTCTCCTTCATTGCAGGTGGATTCTTTACCAGCTGAGTTACCAGGGAAGCCCACAAAATTGCCCAAAGTCACACAATAAATAATGGAGCCAGAACTTTGAACCCAGGCAGTCTGGCCTGGAAATCATGGTTAAATCACTAGTTTATTAACCATAAGAACTGTTATTTAAGGAATCATCATAATCCTTAGTCGTCAATAATAATTATTCATTGCTATTAATGATGGGTGCCTGCCTACTCATACAGGTCCCCAGACAGCTGGAGTGAGTATGATGGGGTTCAGGTCTGGCAGCCAAGCTCACTGAGCTTCAGAACAGTCATCCAGTCCCAGGTGGGAACCATGGGCCAGAAGAGGAAACTGGGGCAGAAGCCCAAGCTGTGTGCTGGGCCTTCATCATGTGGACGGGAGAGGACAGTGGGCATCCACAGTCAGCCCTAAGGACTCTGTGGCTGGAAAAACTGCAGTGAACTTCCAGGCCCCACTGACTAGGAGGGCCAGGGTTTCTACTATATCCAGATGGGGTCCAAGCCTGAACGGGTCAGGACCTGCAAGGGAATGGGCACCAGGGACTCCGCCAAGCAGGGATGGTGAAGGTTCAGGGTCACACCTCCTTTCTGGGAGTCCCTGCTGCCCCTGCTCGAGGGGTCCCAGAGACCCTCGGCTCAGAGATGCCTTTAGAGCCTTAAGCATCTCCTCTTCAGACATGGAGCCTGTTGATCCAAGCTAAGCTGGTCATGTTGCTCCCAGACGTATGAGCAAAGAGGAGCTCTACCCCAAGGATTGTGGTCTGTAATTTCCAACCTTAACACGGTTGTGCATGGATTTTTTTTTTTCTGGACTTCTGCTGCTGATTATATCTTTGAAACAGGCTCGCTTGAGCTTTCTTCTGGGTATTTCAAAGTTTCTGTCCTTCCTCACTCCCTCTTGGTTGGATCTCCTTTCTTTTTTTCTCTTTGGTGGGGAATAACAAAAGCAAAGCATTTTCGGCATGAAGCAATTCAGGACAGAAAATTGGACTCTAGCCACAGGGACTCTGCCTACACAACCTAACAACTCACCATGGTTGGGCGGGGTAAAGAATAACACCCAATGCCTTAACTGGCTTTCCAAAGACCAGCTGTGTCCTTCTCTATGTACCCTCTCCTTGTTGTCTGCTAGCTGGGGACATTCAACATCAAGCTGCTTTCAGAGTGAGGTAGTTTTCCACGCTGTACGGCAGAGATAATGATGGTCTTATGATCTGCTTAAAAATGTGGACAGTCCAAAAACAATCTAAGATGCTGCATGACACCATCACTTTTTTTCAACTATGTCCATAGAACTATAAGAGAAAGCCTCTTTTATTTTTAAAAGACCAAGCAAGCCAGCCCCCCTTGACACATCGTTTTTTTCCATTTAGTAGCTTCATGCTCATTCTTTCATCAGCAAGCAGTTACTTACTGCCTCCTGTGTGTGTCAGACCCAGACTAGAACTGGTAGCTGGGAAGATGGAGCTAGCAGGGGCCTGACACATGTGCAAATCCCAGCTCTGATTCAGAAGAGCTGTGTGACACAGAGCAAGCTAATTAACCTCTCTGAGCCTCAGCTTCTTCATCTGCAAAGGGAGATCCTTATACCAACCTTCCAGGGCTATTGCGAGCATTCTAAGGAACAGCGTTTCTTGGGGCCACTCAGGACCTGTGTGTCAGTCCTGAGCAGCACGCACCATTTTTTATAAAGTCCACCGCTAACGATGGTTCACGAGACGTGCTCCTTGTATTAAAAGGTACCAAGTGTTCCAGGTAGGATGGGACAGTCTGTGATCCACAGGGGGATCTAGGCAGGGAGGGGTCAGTTCTACCCTGATGGAACTAGGCGAAGCAGGCTCCAAGCAAGATTTCAAGTGAGCATAATGTTTTCAAAACAAAAAGATCCACGGCAGGAAGTCTGAAATGTAGCCCTATCCTTAGAAATGTGAGAAGCAGCAGGAACAGTGGACACTGAGAGCCTGGATGCTATGAAGGATGCAGGGCTGGAGCCTGGAAGGCCTCCGGGGCAGGTTCTAGCAATGGGTTCGTCCATCAGAAGGTTTGAAGCTGTGTGATCATAGGCAAGGTTTGTCCTGGAGATCAATCACTGGCTGGAGTGAGGCTGGATGGGAGGGGTGAGCCTGGGGCAGGAAGAGCCATGGAGCCAGGGCTGACCCAGGCCCAAGAGAAGGGTCCCTAACTTCACTATCAGGTAGGGCTAGATACCCCTGTCCAGCTCCTCAGAGCAGACTGACTGCAATGGACCAGCTACCAGAGGCGGTGGGCACGGCTGCTCCGTAGCTGAACTGAGGAAAGTCCTTTTGACATCATCTACAAAACCATCTGCCCAAAATGGTACTGATGAATCTATTTGCAGGGGAGGAAGAGAAACATAGAGAGATATAGAGAACAGACTTGTAGACACAAGGTGGGGAGGAGAGGGTGGGGTGAATTGAGAGAGTAGCACTGACATACATATATATTTCCCTGTGTCAAATGGATCTCTGGTGGGAAGCTACTGTGTAGCACAGGGAGCTCAGCCTGGTGCTCTGTGATGACCTAGATGGGTGCGATGGGGACGGGTGGGATGGAGTGCGGGCTGGGAGGGAGCAGAGGGAAGGGCTATATGTATACTTACAACCGATTTATATTGTTACAGCGGAAACTAACATGTTATAAAACGATTATACTCCAATTACGGCTTAGACGGTAAAGCATCTGCCTGCGATGCAAGAGACCCAGTTTCGATCCCTGGGTCAGGAAGATCCCCTGGAGAAAGAAATGGCAACCCACTCCAGTATTCTTGCCTGGAAAATTCCATGGATGGAGGAGCCTGGTGGGTTACAGTCCATGGGGTCGCAAAGAGTCAGACACGACTGAGTGACTTCACTTTCTTTCACTTTCACTCCAATTAAAAAACAAATTAAAAAAAAAATAAATAAAAACATCCGTCCCAAACAACCTGTTCCTTTCTGACGTGTCTGGGACAGTGTCTGCTCAGCTACAGGCCTTTCAGTCCCCATGCTGACTCACAGTCCTTGCCTGGAGCCACGGACAAGGTGTCAGAGCTGCTGCCTGAGCCTCCATCAGTCAAGTTAATTCAGTTCCACCCAGTTAGGTGATTTCTGTGTGTGAACCCATGCTCAGTGTTGAGGATCGTATGAGATTGTAACAGACAAGGTCACAGGCTCTAAGGCTTACAGTCAAGGACACAGGTCTGCACTGTACCCCAAGGCTGAGCACTGGATGTGTTCAAGGGAGGGCAGAGTGACATTGCTGGGGGGAACAAGAGAGATGGAGCTGTGAGCTCTCCTTGGCGGCATCAGAAAGGCTCCCTGCAAGAGGTGGCACTTGCCTGGGCCCTAGAGACAAAGAAGACGTTTGACAGGCAGAGGGTGAGAAAAGGGCATGCCATGCTGAGGGTAGGTGTGTGTAGAGAAGGCAGTGTTGCTTTCTAGGGCTGGATCACAGCAGGAGAAGGGGAGGAGACAGGAGGCAAAGGCCGGAGGGGGCTGAGGTCCCGCTGGGAGGGGCTGGATGTGACTTTCTACTTCCTTTCCTAAGCCACAGGAACCGTGGTCACGTAAGAAAGAACAAGAGCCGTAACTTTTACTAAGCACCACTCTGCATTCCATTAACTCTGCACAAGTCATTTGGTTTGAATGTCATCACCATCCTGAGAGGTACATATTGTCACCCAAACCCCTTTTACATCTGAAGATACTAAGGTTGAGAGAGACTACGTGACCTGCCCGAGGCAGGAACAGAGCTAAATATCTGAATCCCAGCCCAGTGACCCTTCCTCTACACAAGACCAGCTCCCTAAATGAGGGGGACCGATGTCTGACCCACTTCAAAAAGCCAGGGAGGCGGTCATCACCACCACTCCCATCTCACCATCATCATCACCACTGCTGGCAGGGACTCCAAAACTGCATGTCACGAAGGAGAAGAGGTACCATACGTGCCTCCTCTTTGTAACAGGATCTTGCAGGATTCCTGATCATACACATTTAATCAAAAGCAACGACTACCACTGACCACCTATGGTCACTGCTGGCTTATAGTGGGTGAGGTGCTTCCTGACGTGTTTGTAATGACATTTACAACTCCATAAAGCAGGTGTTACTTCCTGGGTCTTAGAAGTGAGCGCGTGAAGGCTCAGGAACTAGGTGCACACCACCTGCCAACTTCGAACTCAACAGTCCACAGCGCGGCCTCTGCCTCCAAAGGGGCCTCCTCCACTGGCACATCCCGGTGAGCGATGCAGCACCGGCAGCACACGCTGGACACCAAGGCCCCCTCTCAGGACCCCTCCCCTCTGCCTCACCCCCATACTCACCCCTCATGGAATCCTGCTGGTTCTTACTCTCTCCCCATCCTGCCCGCTCCTCTCCCCCTCTGTCCAAGCCACAGCCACATCTCACCTGAGCTCCTGCAGTGATACCCAGACCAGTCTCCCCGCACGCCACACGCATGGAGATGTAAGCCCTTCCCCGGCTCCAGGGCCCAGAGGGCATGTCTCCTGCTGGTCACTCTGCTTCCTCTCACTACGTGCCCCGCCCCTTTCATGCCCTCAAATACCCCACTGTCTGGCCCACTTCGGAGCATTTCCACAGCTGTTTCTCCTACTGCTGCTCCCGGCTTCACAGGTCCTGCCTTCAGATCTCAGCTCAGATGTCACCTCCTCCAGGAAGCCTTCCCAGACTCCCTTCTAGATCAGTAGGTAGACACCAGGACCGTTGTGCCTGAAATACGGAAAAACTCCCACCTTGGTTGCTATGTAGTCAGTACCTTGAGCCCTGGGATGCTGCCCTCCATGACCTCAGCTCCTCCCCAGGGCCCTCCAGCCTGGCCCATAGGCCAGAGGCTAAGCCACGTTGTGGCAAGCAGAAGGCTCTGCGGCCCTGTCTGAGAGTTATGGCAGAGGCCCGTTCTGAGTGGCTTGTGCACGTGCTGTCCAGGTTGTTAAATATTTTGAATGCCACCTCTGCTCTTGACCCTGTAATTCTCACAGCTCAGAGTCATGTATCTTTCTGAGTGACTACTTTTGTCATGAACTCTGGGATGGCAGGGAGCACAGAAGTTTGGTTTACTGTGTCCAGGCTCAGTAGAGAAGGCCTAAGAGACATAATGAGTTAAAGGAACAGAGAGGGCTGCCTCCTTCACCTTTCTGGCTCTATCTGCTCAGCTTTTCCAGCAACTTCAGGGACCACATGATAAAGAAGCTGGGCTGCTACAACCGAATGCCAAGGTGTGCTCAGCGGCCAGGGGTGGGGGCTACCTGTCCCACCAGGGTGAAGCTCTGATCTCCACTACCTGCAGACACTGGGGAGATAAGAGAAAGGCAGTCTCTCTGAGCCTCACTTGCCCTGTTCCTTAGCCACTTTATCCTTCTTGTAAAGAGCTCTCAAACCTGGACCAGATCCTCATCAATCAGGCAATACTTAGACCCAAAGGCTATCTTCTCTCATGGTTGCTACTGCAAGAGTCTCTTAGCTAGTTTGCCCTGTCTCACTTCTCACTCCAATTCTTCTCCTGTACCAGGTGTGATCTTAAAAGGTGCTTCTGATGGTGTCTTTCTTCTGTGGAAAGCTCTGTGGCTTCCCACTGCCCTCAAGATACCTTCAGACCCTCCCCTAGTATACAAGGTCTTGCTCTCTGAGTCTTTTCTATCCCTCTAACCTCACCAACTGCTTCTCTCCTCATTCTCTTTGCTCCATCAAGACATCTCCTGGTCTCAGGGCTTTGCACATGCTGTCCTGATTTCTAGAACTCCCCTAGCTCATTCCCATCAACCTTTTCTGTTTTAGCATAAAAGCCACCTATGTTGAAAAGCCTTTGTTGACTAACACCAGCTGATCAGTTCCTCCTATGACCCACCACTCCTTCTGATACTCAGCATGCCTGAACTAGCTATTCAATGTCCATCTTAAATAGAAGCCCCATGAGGTCGGGGTCATCTGTTCATTGCTGTCTAGCCCATTGCTCAGCCTAGTTCCTGACACAGAGGCTCAATCAATCATCGATGAAGGAATAGTTAATATGGTGAGGCTTTAAGCTTGGTCTTTGTCTCTAGGATCAAAGTCGAAACATAAATTCTAATGATTATGATAAGGATTTCAAGAACTAGTCCATTCATCTCTCTTCTTTTGAGATGGTGAAGGGATCGGAAAATTCAGTGACACAGCTCCTTAAGCGACCAGACTGAACTCTTAGGAGAGAACCTGAACTGCTGATAAATAAATAAATAAGAGAGACAGGTGAGGTCCCCGAAGTAAAAGGTTGAGTAAATGTGCAGAAAAGGACTCCTTGAAGACCCCCTTCACAGTAAAGGCACCCCCCTGGCAAACTGAGGTCACGCTATTCTAGGACATGGCCCCCACACTGGATGGGCCCCGTCCCTCCTCTGACCCTGACAAGTGGTGTGGCCCTAGACCAGGCCTTTGCTCTCTCTACATCTCGGCTTCCTTCCATGCAAAACAAGAAGTGCCCAGGTTTCCCAGATCTGGGATTTCTGCACAGGAGCCTCAGGGAAGAACCAGCGTGAGGAGCCTGGAAACGCCGGGGGTGTGGAGCCCTAGAGGTGGAGCTCTTCATGCTGGACGCAGGGGGAACCCAGGTCCTCAGGGGACAGGAAGGCCTCCATCCCCTTCCCTCCCACCCCATTCCAGGCTTCTCTGATGTCCTCAGCCACCAACAAATTGGAAGATGTTGGTCTGATGTAACTGAGCATCAACCAGGCTGCACAGCGCCCAGGGAACTGCCTCTGACGCTGCTACTGGTGTGGAAGCAGAGAGGGCCAGGATGACGGCAGGAGGCAGGGGCTGCATACTGATGGGTGGCCCCAGGCCTGATACCCTTGGATCCTGAAGTCCCAGGTGTTCAGGTGGCCTAGAGACCAACTGGGACAAGGGTCTCAGCCTTCTTGTCTCATGGAGCCCTCTGGCAGTTCCTTGAAGTTTATAGACCCTTTCTCAGAAAACTGTTTCCAAATGCATAAAATAAAATCTGTAGGCTTACAATGGAAACCCCTTATTCTAAAATGGTTTGTTGTTACTGTTCAGTCGCTAAGCTGCGTACAACTCCTTGCAACCCTATGGACTGTAGCCTGCCAGGCTCCTCTGTCCATGGGATTTCCCAGGTGAGAATACCAGAATGGGTTGCCATTCCCTTCTCCAGGGGATCTTCCTGACCTAGGGATTGTACCCGCGTCTCCTGCTTGGCAGGCAGATTCTTTACCACTGAGCCACCTGGGAAGCCCATTAAAGTAGTAACTGAAATGTTAAATTGATACATTTCTGATACAGTAATATTTTTATTTCTTTTAAAATTCAAGACCTATAACAAAACCTAGTGTCAGGTCTAATAACTCTCATAACCTGGGAATAGTAATGAGTACAAATAATATTTCTAAGTATCTCCAACAACTTGAATGGGATACAAAAATATCTGATCCTCTTGGTAACAAAGTTCTAGAGAATTCTAATGCTATTGTGGTTTATTGCCTATACTCACAATGGGAGGAAATGTTAACTTTTTTCCCAGCCATGTGTTCACATCAAGAACCTCTACTTTAAGGCCATGACCTGACTTTACAGAGGAAGAAACTAGAGCCCCCTGAGGGACTGGGAGCTGAACAGAGCTAGCTAGCAAGTTAGAATTAACAGCAGACTACAGCACGGGTCTCCTGCTGCCTCTCAGCCAAGCTCGGCTCACTTCGTAGAGCCATCTCCACATGTGTGATTTTCCAAACATCCCTACAATTCCCTACGCCTCGGTTTCCTCATCAGTAAAATGGGAGCAATCATACCGACCTCTGCAGGCTGTTGTGGAGGACAGAATGAGAAAATGAACAGGAGAGGGCCCTGTTGCCTGGACAGGGCTCTGCTCACGTGACACAGGAGTAATTACTGTATGCTGCCTCATAGGAAATCCAAGGATATGAGCTTTGGGTTTCAGTGAGTGGGCAGGTCCAGAGCAGCAAACCCAAATGCCTATGGAGGTAAGACAAGAAGGAGGAGTGGGGACTGTGGCAAAGTCAAGAACGCGTGCCCATCTGAAAGGGGCAGCCGCCATTCGCTGACAGTGGAGGATGCCACCCGAAAGGTGGGCCTACTGCTGCCAAAACTAATCTTCTAAGAGATGGAGGAAATCTGTATTTTTGGCAAAATGTCCTGGTTTTTATAGTAAGCATCTTGATAATTAAAACAGGATGAGGGCCCCAAAACATGTCTACAGGCTGTCAGTTTGCAACCTCTGGGGTGCACAGGTATAGGAGTTTCACAGCCTGGAAGAGAAGACCAAACAGGTCAGTGCTTTCCATATAAGCTAAAGGATCCTCACGCCAACCCAGCTGGGGAGGTCAGGGGGTGCCTGTGCAGGGTGACCTTTCTCACCACAGCAACTGAGGCCTCCCCAGCAAAGACAGCTGGCCTTAAAACTGTACTCCCCACCCCTCGCTGCTCTGAGACTGCTCTGTTTTATTAATAACCCTGGATCGTGCTCACAGCACATCAAGGTAAACAGAGATGCTTCCAGGGTGGGTAATGCAGGAGGTTCTAATAGATGAAGAAACAGGCTTCCAAATATAAATAGGAAGATAAGATAAATAGAGATCCAAGTCTGCTTCATGCTGATTGGCAGGCTGTGAGCCACCAACGTGGAAAACTGTGGATCATTTGGGACCTTTTTTTCAGAGGACGGGGAAATAGGCTCAGAAATGGGAAAAGACTCGCCAAGGGTCACATTCCTTAGGTGAATACTTGTGATTTCTCATGGCAACTGTTCCCTCATCTGAAGACTCTAACAAGCCATGCATAGTTTCCTGAGTGTGTCGTAATCTCTCCAGCCCAATGCAGCTCTCCCTGCTGTTCCCTCCTTCATCTGGCCATCTCCCACTTGACCTTCAAGAGCAGCTTGAGTCTGCCCTGCCCTTGAGTCACCTAATTCCCAGACTCTTCCTCCGTGCCTCCACCAACCACAGCACACGCATACTGGACTGTCACTGCCGGTGTATGTGTCTGCCCCTCCAGCCAGCTGAGAACTCCAGAGGGCAGGACCCTGCCTTATCCAGCTCTGTCTACTGAGGACCCAGCACAGGGCTGGGCACACAGGAGATGTTTTCCAAACCTCTGCTGAGTGAAGCATAAAACAATGTAAGACCCTCTTACAGAGGGAGAAGGAGGTTGCATATAAAGACAGTTGTGGGAGAGCGCACCAGACACCACCTTGATATCAAGTTAACAAGCCAATGATCCTGAGCTCAAGATAGTATGCAGATTTTGGTCTATAACATCAAAGACCAGCCAAAACATATGTAAGGAAAGTACATCGTGACTTTGATGGTCACTCTTGTGAACCAAAGAGATGCAAACAAATTAGTTACTGAGGATCTAACAGGTGCCAGGCTCAAAGATGGATGCTTTCCTACATCAAAGAAAGAAAAGAAAGAAAGAAAGAAAGTGAAGTTGCTTCTGACTCGTTGTGACCCCATGGACTGTAGCCTACCAGGCTCCTCCGTCCATGCGATTTTCCAGGAAAGAGTACTGGAGTGGGTTGCTATTTCCTTCTCCAGGGGATCTTCCTGACCCAGGGATAGAACCTGGGTCTCCCACATTGTAGGCAGATGCTTTACCGTCTGAGCCACCAGGGAAGTCACCTAATTCCCAGGAGCTTTAGAAGTAGGTGATATACCTATCTTGCAGGTGTGGATTGAGAAAAGCAAGGTCCACCCATGACAGAAAGGACAGAGGGTAGGACCAAAGGCAATCCACTCCACTCCAGAGTTCCTCCTATTCTATCAAAGTCATCACTATAATGAAGAACGGAGTCCTCACTCTGCCTGTCTAACCACAGCTTATCCCACGCAGGGACTGGGTATTTGAATAAATGATTTCCCCACCCCTACTCCCTAGCCCTGATATTTCCGAGCTGCCACTGCACAGGTCTGGGGGTCTTAGGAGGGGTGAAGTCAATGTGGGGTCTTTCTAGTGCTCTTAGCAGGGAAAGGGGGAAAAATAAAATGCCTAAGGCAGAAGCCCAATCCCCTTACTGCCCTCAGGCAATAACTACAGCCATGAAGTGGACAAGAGGGAGAGGGTTCTGTTCAGCTTTCTCTAGATTTTAAAGTATCATTTATGTTTGTGGATTACCTCCAGAAAGCTTTGGTTTAGAGTACCTCCTCAGAGACAGAAGTCCTCAGGTTCACACATTCCTTCAGCAGCCTACCAGTAACTGCACAGGTAGGAGAAGTCTGGGCAAGAAAGGGGGTTTGTAAATGTCATGGAAACCATTCTGATTGCTCAGTGGGCATTTCCACAGGGCGTTTCCAGCTTCTAAGTGGACAAGATCCTACATCCAATAGTGCCCAGTAGGTTGAGTTCCCTTATGGCATAAACGCTGAGGCAGAAGCTTGAGTAAGAGACTGAAACCCCAAACTAAACTAAGCTCTCCGAGTCCGTTTCCATGCTTAGACCTCACAGGGCTCTGGTGATGGCGATTAAGTGCAGGATGCTGGGCAAGTGGCCAGCATGGTGCCTGACACGTGGCAGGCTGGCGTCCCGTTCCCCATCACTTTCACTTCAGAGCTGCTGGTGCTGAGCACTGGGGGCAGCTGACGCACAGAGGTGAGTCAGGACAGAAGATGTGCTATTTATTTTCACAGGCTTCACCTCTATTGGAACTTGTTGCTCCTACTTTGTCATTTGGACTAATATTTTACAAGGCCACAATATAGCTTTTTATGAGCCCATAAAAGTCTTCAGAATGGAAGCAAATTCACCTGCCACTCTCTGGCTTGAAGTACCCAACACTTGCGCTTTGCCTCCTGGCTTCTCTGTTGTCAAACCCGCCAACATTCCCTCCCAGCGTGCACTTGGGGGCCACTTTGCCTCCTGGGTACTCCGTTGTCAAACTGGCCAGCATCCCCTCCCAGCATGCACTTCGGGACCACCACCCCAAGGCACTCACCCTTCTCTCCATGGGTTCTGCCCTTTCCAGCTGCCACACCTTTGCTTATGCAGTTTCTCTTCTGGAACAATCGAAACCCTTTCTTCTCTCCCCACCCCCTGTGAGAAGCATCTCCTCTCCCTCCCCAGTATCCCACGATGCTCAGAGAAGTAGCGTTGTTTGTACTTTCTACCTAGCGACTATTTTCCTTACTGCAAAGCCCCGAGGTCTCTATATACTCTCTTAAGAAAGAAAGCTCTTCTGAGGCAGGGCCAATGCAGACCCTCCCTCTAAATTCATTCATCTTCAAATTCCTAGTGCCTAGCAGAGAATCAGGCAGGCAGGGAGGGCTCAGTTAGCAAGTGTTCCCAATGCCCCCGGTTGGAAAGCCGCCACCAGTCATGGTGAGACACGAGATGGGGTGAACACCTGGCAGAGTGGAGACCATCCCTGCCAAGCCTGCCCCAAGCACATTCTGAAGTGGGCTGTTCTCCTCCTAATGAGATGCACCAACCTCCCTGCCCCCCTACACATAGTGGGAGAAGGCAAGTTCATTCTTAGCAGCACAGCTAGATTGAGTGTCTGTGCTTTGTTACCACCGGGACTAGCTGCCCACCTATTTCTACATCCATTCAGGTTTCCACACATTCGATTTGTCTTCCAGAAGCCCCCATCCTTAGCCACTGTTAGAAATGATACGTTTGTGTGACTAGTGATGGTCTCCCCACTCCAAACTGGAAGGCAATGGAAGTAGCCCCTACATCATACTCTTCTGACTTTGGTTGTTTTTATAACCTTAAGCCGCTATTCATACAAGCAATGTTGACTTTTCCACAGATTACAAAATGAGGGGTTTTTCTAGTGTTTCAGAATATGATTCCAAAGTCAAGTGAAAATAATCCTTTGGCTTGTTTATCTCCAGACCTTGTGCAAAGGAACTAGGGCTCCAGACAGAAAAAGAAAACCCAAGTTGATGAATCTGAAACTACTGGTCCAGGTCTCCCCATCCCAGTTCTTCACCACAAAGAACAGTAAATTACATGCACTAGGCCCTCTCTCCCTACCAAATTACATCCCACGTAATGCTTTTCAAACGAATAATCCTCTACTAAATCCTACACAATCGTCTCCAATGTTTGCTGGTAATGGACACCAGGACGCCATCAAACTTGCCTCAGCTCTAAATACATTTGTGCTCATAACTCTTCTACAGAAAGAGCTCCATTGCTGCCGATTTCAAGGCTCTGGAAACCAGACTCCTAACAAATTTCCTTTGGCTTTGTTTCACATAATCCCGCTTCTGTCTGCTTCCATGCTCTTCTCCAAATGTGTTGGGTCCCAGTGGGCCATTGTCCTCCATGAATGATGGCTTCAGGCTCGACAAACGGCCCTCCATCTATCATCGTGGCGCTCCAGCAGCAACAACAGAGGCTGCTCTGTCTCCCTTGCAAACAGGCAGAGTGATGGCCCTGCCGTGGACTTGCCTCTCCCGCTGTTTTGGGAGGGATACCAGAGTTTCTGGGCACTCTGGGGAAGGGGGTCAAGGCTGCGTCGCTTCCCCTTTGAAAGCATAGCCCTCCTGGTCTGGGGGTGTGGGAGACCCCATTTATGATCTCCCCTCCAGGTGGCCAATCCCTGAGGTCATTCACCCTCTGTTTTGTAACCTAAGCGCTTCTTCCAATCAAGTTGCTCATCTTCCTGTGGGGCTCTGGGACTCGAATGAGATAATCATGCTGAGAGTGGTTTGCAAATGCAGAATGGGCAGAGGGGTTAAAGGGTGACTAGCTGTACTGTCAGGAAAGCCTGGGTTTGAATCTGGTCATCACTTTTATGCTGAGTGACCTAGAAAGAGCCACTTAACCTCCCTCAGCCTTGGTGTTCGCATCTGCAAAGTGGGAATAATAATGCTTGCCTCATAATATCAGCATGAAGCTCAGGTGGACACAGAGGTGACAGAAATAAAGCATAGCACCAGGCAGCCTGGAGGCACTTAATAAGGTGCCCTGTCATTTTAAAAATTAATAGTATCTTAATATTAAATATAATTCAATATTTCCCCTAAAATGCTAGAAAAGTGGATGCATGGGGAGAAATAATCATGTTGACTGTGGCTTTGGGTCCTTGACCAAAGATGCTGGGACCCAAGCCTGAGAATCCTGGTGGTGCGAGTCCCAAGCCACTCCAGCACATCCCTGGGTCAAGCTCTGCCACTTGCTCTGTGACCCTGACTAAGTGATTTAAACTTTCTAAGCCTCAGTTCTTTTTTGTGCCACCTAGGATAAAGTCTACTTTATAGGGCTGCAATACCAATGAGGTAATTCAGGGAAAAACATGAGCCTTTAGTTCCTGGCATACAGTAGGTGCTAAAGAAACTTTAGGCAGCCACTGATTCTCTGGACATGTAACAGGAGCCTGGAGCACGGTGCTTGGTGCTGAAAGAGAGAAGGAAGAGGCAGAGAAGGAGGGTGAGGGTAGCAGAGGGAGAGGGAAAGAAGTGATTGAGACTTGATTCTTACTCTGATGGAGCTCAAAGACTAGTGCAGTGATTCTCAGCCCCGGCTCATCACAGTCACTTAGAAAATTTGAAGAAAAAAAAAAGGAAATATATATTATTGAGCGGGCTCTATACTCAGAGATCTTGATTTAATTTGTCTGGGATGAGGTCTGGGCATCAGTATTTTGTAGACGTTCCCCAGCATCCTCTCAGTGTATCCAGGGCCAAGAAAGACTGGCCTTGTGGGGGAAGATATGAGCACATAATTGGTTTAATAGTATATGCTTAGGGCTCCAAAAGAGTTATATACAGACAGTGATAGAAACACAGATGAAGGCAAAGATAATCCCTCACCATTTAAGCTCAGTAACAGCATGGGAGTAGGGCTTCATCAGAAGCAGGACCTGAGAGAAGGGCGTTTTAAGACTTTCTTGCACGATCTTAAAAAAGTCAGAGCTGCAGCAAGTCATCAGGCAGGGCCTGGAGCAAACCAGGGCAGCAGGAGGAAAAGTGAGAAAAGCTCGACTATTTCCCATGAGCAGAGCTTCTTGGGGACCCCAGCCCTGTGCTCTGTGTCCCAGTGCTTTGCAAGGATCTTGGTTCAAGAGTTTCACCAGAGAGAGGGAGAGAGAGAGGAATGGGCACTTCTCTCTGGTCAGATAGCTTCTGGGATGTCCCTTTGCTTCTCCATCAACAGCATCACAAGCCTGACAGAGAGGCCAAACACTTAGGGTGACTCAAAGGTTTGATGGTTTGTTGGTTTGATGGTGTTTGATGGGCTTCCCCAGTGGTTCAGATGGTAAAGTGTCCGCCTGCAATTCGGGAAATTTGGCTTTGATCCCTGGGTCAGGAAGATCCCCTGGAGAAGGAAATAGCAGCCCACTCCAGTACTCTTGCCTGGAAAATTCCATGGATGGAGGAGCCTGGTAGGCTACAGTCCATGGGGTCGCAAAGGGTCCAACACGACTGAGTTCACTTCACTTCACTTGGGAGGGTCTCCTGTCCATGGTGCTGAACATCTCCCACACTGGAGAACCAGGCTGTTCCAGGTGTGGCTGTGGTCTGTAGACAGGCAGCGTCAGTGCCACTTGGGAGCTCATTAGAAATGTAGGACTGTGGGCCTCGCCCCGTCCTACAGAATCAGAACCTGCCATTTATCATGTCCCCAGATGACACAAGTCAAGAAATGAATTTAATGCTTTGGAAATAGCATTTTCCCCCCAAAAGAATGAAATGGTACAGAAAATAATTAAAAACATGTCAGAGTTCACCACACTGAAGAACAAGTGTTGTTATGACATATATGGGTATACTGAGCAGGATCCAAGAAGTATTTATTACTATGAGTTGTGTTTTAAACAATATCTGAAAGACACTGCTTGTATCTCTTCAGTTCACTTCAGTTCAGTTGCTTAGTCATGTCTTTGTGACCCCATGAACTGCAGCACACCAGGCTTCCCTGTCCATCATCAACTCTCAGAGCTTGCTCAAACTCATGTCCATCAAGTCGGTGATGCCATCCAACCATCTCATCCTCTGTTGACCCCTTCTCCTCTCACCTTCAGTCTTTCCCAGCATCAGGGTCTTGGCCAATGAGTCAGTTCTTTGCATCAGATGGCCAAAAGTATTGGAGCTTCAGCTTCAGCATCAGTTCCTCCAATGAATATTCAGGACTGATTTCCTTTAGGATTGACTGGTTTGATCTCCTGTCTGTACAAGGGACTCTCAAGAGTCTTCTCCAACACCACAGTTCAAAAGCATCAATTCTTTGGCACTCAGCTTTCTTTATGGTTCAACACTCACATTCATACATGACTGTAGAAAAACCATAGCTTTGACCATATGGACATTTGTTGGCAAAGTAATGTCTCTGCTTTTTAATATGCTGTCTAGGTTGGTCATAGCTTTTCTTCCAAGGAGCAAGCATCATTTAATTTCATGGCTGCAGTTACCATCTGCAGTGATTCTGGAGCCCAAGAAAATAAAGTCTGTCACTGTTTCCACTGTTTCCCCATCTATCTGCCATGAAGTGATGGAACAAGATGCCATGATCTTAGTTTTCTGAATGTTGAATTTCAAGCCAACTTTTTCACTCTCCTCTTTCACTTTGGTGCCATCTGCATGTCTCAGGTTATTGATGTTTCTCCTGGCAATCTTGATTCCAGCTTGTGCTTCATCCAGCCCAGCATTTTGCATGCTATACTCTGCATAATTTAAATAAGCAGGGTGACAATATGCAGCCTTGACATACTCTTTTCCCTATCTGGGATCAGTCCATTGTTCCATGTCCAGTTCTAACTGTTGTTCCTTGACCTGCAAACAGATTTCTCAGTAGGCCAGTAAGGTGGTCCATTATTCTCACTTCTTTAAGAATTTTCCACAGTTTGTTGTGATCCATATAGTCAAAGGCTTTGGCATAGTCAATAATGCAGAAGTAGATGTTTTTTCTGGAACTCTCTTGCTTTTTTTATCATCCAGTGGATGTTGGCAACTTGATCTCTGATCCCTCTGCCTTTTCTAAATCCAGCTTGAACATCTGGAAGTTCTCCATTCATGTACTATTGAAGCCTGGCTTGGAGATTTTGAGCATTTCTTTGCTAGCGTGTGAGGTAAGTGCAATTGTACAGTAGTTTGAACATTCTTTGGCATTGCCTTTCTTTGGGACTGGAATGAAAACTGACCTTTTCCAGTCCTGTAGCCACTGTTGAGTTTTCCAGATTTGCTGGTATATTGAATGCAGCACTTTAACAGCATCATCTTTTAGGACTTGAAATAACTCAGCTGGAATTTCATCACCTCCACTATCTTTGTTCGTAGTAATGCTTAGCTAACATCTTCTAGGATTCTAAGCCAGATGAGAGGGCCCAGAGAGTTGGAGAAAAACAGGACACAGATAAACAGAGAATGAGAATGAGAAAGAGAGATTGAACCTGCTGAAGATATATATGCTGAGAGAACAGTGGAGAAAGTGAAAAAATAGGAAAAAATGAAAAAGAGCTCCTCCCTCCAAAAAAAAAAAAAAAAAGGCAGAGGAGACCAGATTTGAGTACTAATGTCTGTAGAGTTTCTTCTTTAAAGTGCTTTTGACTTCCAATGCTATTTTGTAAAATTTTACAACACCCTTAGAAAAAACACTGAAGCTTCTATTTCTTAACTCACACTTGAGAAACTTGAGAAATGTCTCACATTTCTGATGGTTTGCTCCTACTGACCCCAGGGAAGCTGGTGGGGTGGAGGGCAATGGGATGGGGGGCACCCATGACTTGGAGTCCATGGCTCCGCCTCGCTGCCAGGTTTCTCAGATTTCCCACTGCTCACCCTCAACCAAAACATCTAGAGGCACAGTCCTAAAGAACTTCAGAGAACGAAATGGAGGCCTCTTTAAAATGCACAGACATCCTGCTTGCTTCAAGGGCTGACACAGAACAAAATGTCAAGAGTAGAAATGACACTGTGATTTTTCTTCCTTTAAGAACCAGGCAATGGGAGTGATTAACCTCTTGCCATGAGCCTGTTATTTCATTTATACAACAGTGTCCTACATTTGATTTTGCTTAGGAAATTGGTGCCTAACGGAAGATGACAAAAAATGACTTTTAAAATAATTTTCTCTCAGGCTAGTAGAGTTGGTAAAACACTGAGCCCAGTATTCCCACTAAGGGAAATTCCACCTGGAGATTACAGTGTGGGTCAAAAGTTTGTCAACACCCACACATGATTTTGGCACCAAGGAAGACATAATTCCACATACTGACACTTGTGTTTGTTCTGCAACATGGCAGAATCAAGACCATAATCTCCTCCTTAATCAGCTATGATAAGGCCAACGGGGACAGCTTCAGGTTATTTTTCAAATAAAAAAATGACAAAGTAATACATATCTGCAGTGTCTAAAGACTACTTGTTTTTGATACAGAATACCTGACTCTGCAGGGGCATTGTAAATCCCTCAAACTCTGAGTTAGTTGGCATGACTTTGATATAAGTAGAGTAGCTTACTATTAGTAGTACCTACTATGTTCTGGAGCCTTCATACCTTTATCTTATTTAACCCACTTGACACACAGTGGAGTGAGTATTACAATCTCTATTATCAGAGGTGGTAAAATGGAAGCTCAGAGAGGTTTAGTGACTTGCCCAAGGCCACACAGCTCATCAGAGCAACACAGCCAGAAACTGAACTTCAGAATGTTGACTCCTAAGCTTTAACCAAGTTGACCAAGTATCAGCTTTTTCAGCTGCCTTTCTGCCTCAGTTTCAAAAGATCAAGCATTTCACAATAATGTTCTTCCCCAAGGGCTTATGGTTATTTTCCCAACTTACTACTTGCAACTTTCTGAGTCTTGCTTCTGAGCAGGCTGACATTTCTCTCTGGTTTCATCCGGCACTGAATAAACTGTCCTGGGTGGGTGGCTGGCCACTCACAGAGATGGATCTCTGGAAGGGCACTGGGTTTCCACAGTGGCTCCAAATGAGACCTGCTTCCTCTTTATTTAGTCAGTGATTTTACAGTCAAACAGTATTTACTCCACATGGGAAAATTTAACTACATTTTGGCTTCAAGGCTGGATTTCTACAACATCACAATTTAAGCATTTATAAAACTGGTTAATGCTTAGAGGGAAAAATCCCACCTGAGAAATGACACTTTTAAAATCCTGATCCGAATACAAAGACAGTCAGCTTCAACACAATATTTTCTCTAGGGCCCCCCCATGTTCCATGTACTATGAGTAGGGTGGATACAAAAAGGCACCAAGATATCATCTTAGACCAGGGTATTTATTGACAGTATTTTCACCAGTTAGAAAACTAGTATTTTTTTACCAGTTTAAAAAAAAAAAAAAAAAAAACTAAAGAATTCCAAGTAGAATTAAAACAAGGAGGGACACATTCTAGCCCAATACAGTAGAGAATGTTCTGATCATCAGCGCTGTTGAACAAACAATGAAACGGCTGACTTTATTAGTAAGTTTTACCCAAAGTGTGCTGATAAATATTTAACAATTGGCTCTTTGGGAAACAAACAACCCTGATTTGTAGCATCGGCTGATTTCTGTGGTGTAAATACTCTTGCCATGGCTGATTTCAAGCTCTCCAAGTGGAGCCACTGCAAGTGGAGTGGGGAAGGGATGAGGGACGGCAACCATCAGGAATATTTCTATCACACAGATGAAACAGATGTAAACAACCTCGGCACCAAAGTAGACTATACTAAAATAATCAGGAAGCGGCGAGTGTCAAGTATTTCTCCCTTTTTAATGTAATCTAAGTGTAAATTTACATAATTTAGTTTTTTAGTAGTGGCTCTGTTGCATAACTGGCTCACCACATCCCTGAGAAATGAACAATCGGTGCTCCTGAGCCAGGCTGGGGGACTCTGCCACTCCTTGAAGCGTCTACCATAGTGGGGTGGGGGAACAATCAGAGGGTGGATTTGTCAAGGATATAATTACCTAAGTCTTTAAGCTTATCCAACTGCAGCAGCATCATTGCTGGTGGCACTTCACCACCAACTATATGCTGAGAGTTTTCTGTACATTGTTTCACTTATCTCTCAAAACCCTCAGGAGGTAAGACTAGGACAAACATCATCCCCATGATAGAGTTAAGGAAACTGAGGCTTAGAAAGTGACTCACCTAGAGTCACAGAATAGTAAGAGGCACCATTGATACGACTGACTCCAAATCCCTTTTCCTTCGACTAGGACATTACACTGACACCATGAGAAAGGCACTATGCCTACTGGCTCCTGGACTCCCATGATCCCTCAGGGCACTAGGATTTGTGATATGAGAAAGGAAAAGATGAACTGACTCCAGGTGCAGATTTCAGAAGGGCTGGCTCATGCTTCTGAATCCAGAGACTTACACCAAACCTAGCCCACACCAAGGAAGTGTTTGGAAGTGTTTAAACAAACAGCATCTTCTTTTCAACCAAAATCTGAAATTAAGTAGATCCACATAAAATCAGGGCTTGCCTGCTAGCTCAACAGTAAAGAATCCATCTGCCAATACAGAAGATGTGGGTTTGATCCCTCAGTCGGGAAGATCCCCTGGAGAAGGAAATGGCAACCCATTCCAGTATTCTTGCCTGGGAAATCCCATGGACAAAAGAGCCTGGGGGTGGGGGGTGGGTACAGTTCACGGGGTTGGAAAGAGTGGGACACAATTTAGCAACTAAGCAACAACGATAAGAAGTAGAAAATCACTATCTCTGTAAGTAAAAATAGTCAGTCTCTACAACTTAATTTTGTTCCACCAAATGGGCCCTTTTGGATATCATTTAGGGACTTCCGGCAACATGCAGCCTGATCTAAACCATGCTAACACGTAACAAATTCTTTCCTTTAGTCACACTAAATAGCTAAGGAGACTGAGCAGGACTCATGTTCCATATCACAAAGGTGCCGGTGAGCACAGACGTCTTGCTAGACCGCTACCTCATCTTCTACTGTACGCTCAAAGTCCCCGGCAAAGCCAGCAGCCTCCTGACTGACCCCGCAGGAAGCCGCAACCTTCGTCCCTGAGTCCATTCTAGGTGAGCATCCTGACAGGGCACACAGTGGGCTGATAAGATGTTCCCTCTGAGGAGAGGCTCCCCAGTGGTGAACAGGCCTGCAGGGTCACTATGGGTTGCCCACCTACCTGCTACTGTGATTGATGGTCTCAGCAGGGCAGGAAGAAAGAATGCCACTCACATGTGGTGGGGCAGCTTGGCCCCAGAGTCCACGGGGAGGCTCTGCACAGCCCACTGGCTCCCTTTCCTCCCGTCTTCTGGAGCCTCTATCTCTGCTAAAACCCCAGGGCTGCAGCTGAACGTCAGTGTTTGCACTCCGTGTTTACCTGCAGAGGCTTTAGTCACTGGCTTAGCCAAGATCCCCAGGCTGCGTGTGTTGGCTGCGTTTTCATCATGCCTCCATCGCCTGGAATTACTGTGGTACCGCGCATGATGCAAACAACCTAAACTGTGGGCAACAGCTCCCGTACCAACACACGCAGGGTATGGGGAGGGCTACCAGCTCTTGGCCTGAAGGAATTTTACTTTAAAATCAATCAGAATTGCAGTTGAGAAAGATATAATCACCACTACAAATTTGTGAGCACAGACAATATGACACGTGAATTATCTGTAGTCCTTACAAACAGCTCAAGGTGACCTCCTGCTACCCTACTTCTTGGATGGGGAAATTAAGGTTCGGGAAAGCTGAAAAGCTTGTCCAGCATCACACTGGCAGGAAATGGCAGAACCTGATTTTAAACTCATGTTCCTTTACATCCAGAAGCCTTATTCTAGGTATACTGCAACTCTGCCTATACAAAAGGGAAAATACAATTCTCTAGAGGCTTACTTACTCCATGCTGATGGGGAGGATAATGATAAAAATGAGAATAGCTAATATTTACATAGTGCTAACAAGGCTCCAGGTACTGTTGAAATTCGGGGGTTTAAATCCCCACAAGAGCCTTCATTTTAGAGCCGCAGGAAACTGAGGCTTTGAAACGGCCTATAACCTGCCTCTGGTTCTACCAATGTCACAGTTGAGGACTGAGCTAGACGGCTCTGCACAATATTTGCTTTAGCATCCTCCTGTCAACCTTGAGGAAAAGGTAGTTAGCATGCCCAAGTCACAGATGAGAACAGAGAGGCTCAAAGTCAAGAGACTTTCTCAGAGATACCCAACTAAAGAGGTGGGAACCATTTATCCCAGCGGTGAGTACATCTCAGGAGCAGGAGATGTGGCTTGGAGCTTAGCTTACCACCTGCTAGCTGCAGCACTGAGAACAAGTCTCTTGGCCTCTTTGAGCCTCAGTTTACACCTGAGGACAGTGAGGGGTTTGAAATAGGGGCCTTCTGATCCTTCCTGTCTGGATGCACCAGAGCCCCCAGGGCTGCAATGACCTATGTGAGATATACTCTCAGCTGAGGGGAGGTGAAAACTTTCAGACTCAACACATGTGTCTCCCCCACCTCTGTGGCTGTTACATTTTCAGGCAAATAAACAGCCGCAAATGCTTTCCAAATTGCTGCTTAATGCTCTCCTTAGAGCATGATCTCGTTTATGGAACTGTAGAAAGGGTTTATAGCATCACTGTTGATACAGCAACGTCCCAAATGATTTATCAGCGAAGGTAATGTAAAGAGCAGCAAGAAACCTCAGGGGGCGAGGAAGGGGGTTAACTACCCGGTTCTTGCTGGGAAGGTGAGGGGCAGACAGCGCTGGAGGGAGCAGACCATCTGTATGAGTTCAAACAACTTGTCACAGGGCTGCCTTTAGGCGACTTCTCGTATAAGCCAGGAACTGCAAAACATGGACAATTGAGAACGTGCTGAAAGAGCTGACTGAAGTTCATGGTGCCTGCTGATGTCTCAAAGTCACAGACAATGTGGGACACTGAGTATAAAACGTGTCTCAGAGCTTTCCCCATCATAGCAGCTATGGAGCTCACAGCCTGGTAGGGATTTCAGAGTAACAGTGACCAGTTAGCCTGCCCCAGTGCATTGTGGGAATATCAGGCTGCATGGCAGGGATGGGCAAAGGGCAGCTGAGGATGTCCTGGGTGATGTGGGATTAGGGCTAGTATAAATTATAGGTAGCATGCATAGCTCTCGGTGATTTACACAGTCTGGATGGTCTCACCTACTTCCACCTCCCCTGCATCACCTCCTGCTACATCCCCTCTCACAACTCAACTCCCACAAACCCCTGTCTTAGGACCAGCTGTTCCCTCTGTCAGGAAGGCCCTCCCCCAACCCCCAACCATGCTCTGCCTGCAAAGTCCTACCCTTCCCTCCAGCTTGTTCAAACGTCACCTGACTTGGGAAGCCTCCTTCCTAACCAGGGCTGGATTCATGGGTGTATAATGTGGGCAGCAGCACACGGCTCATACTTAGAAGAGCTCTACACTTGGCTTAATGCTCTGCTAGTGCTAGCTTCAAATTCTTAACACTGTTTGAACAACAGGGGCTCTGCATTTTTGATTTGCACTGGGACCTGCAAATGACTTACTCCCATCCCCTGAGATCAGAGAAAGCAATGGCAACCCACTCCATCCTCTTGCCTGGAAAAATCCCATGGATGGAGGAGCCTGGTAGGCTGCAGTCCATGGGGTCGCGAAGAGTCAGACACAACTGAGCGACTTCACTTTCATTTTTCACTTTCATGCATTGGACAAGGAAATGGCAACCCACTCCAGTGTTCTTGCCTGGAGAATCCCAGGGACGGGGGAGCCTGGTGGGCTTCTGTCTACGGGGTCGCGCAGAGTCAGACACGACTGAAGCAACTTAGCAGCAGCAGCAGCAGCATCCCCTGAAATGAAGTCAGGGGCTCCCACCCTGAGGTCTCAACACCTTAGACATTCCTAGACTGTGGAACCTGACATTGTGCTTAATTATTTGTCTCTTTCACCCCGCCTTGTTGCCGAAAAAAAACAGTATTCAGACAGTTAAAAATGATATGACAAATAAATCCAAAAAAAAAAAAAAAAACCAAAACACAGCAAACAGCAGTTTGGCATACACTGGTATTAGGTGAGCAATGAAACAAGGAAAAGAAAGGCAGGTAACCAAAATCAAGCCAGGAATGAGGTGAATTTTCTTAACAGGCAGACTGCAGATTTGGCCCTGTGCTCCCTAGCAGTCTATAAAGCAAATGAAACAGTATTGTTCACACAATTCCGTATTTAAGAGATTAAAAACAAGCCCACTTCTCTGGAGAAACATGTTTATTCTTAACATTGAGAAAAACTGAAATTTCTCTGAGAATCTTCATAAAAGGGGCCTTGTCAACCAGATAAGTCTCTGGCCTGGTATCTATACCTAACGAAACAGTCATATTTGGTGCATCTTGAGGGGAGCACTGTTTTGAAGGAAGGCTCCATGGCTTGGGCTGGATTCTCCAAAATGCCCACAACTCACAAAGGATTAAGATTAATTGGGGACTGTAAGGATAGGCACAGTAGATGCTTTCTCATAACAACCCTCAGTCCAGGCTGATGAAACTTCCATCAAGCACAGGTTCTACAAGTCAGCAGTTTGGTAATGAGAACTTACTCTGATGGGATTATTTACGGGTTGTCCCCATCTGTTCTTGGGAAAAGCCCTAGAAAGAGCAAACAAGGCCAGTGACGGGTTTTCTAGGGGAGGAGGAGGCTGATTGGCGACGACATACCTGCCCCATCTACCTGTCTGAAGAAGTCATTGCGATGTGTCCGATTTAGCATGTGATGCGGGGAGAAGCAGGGAGAGGGCATTACAGGGAAGAGCTGGTTTAGGCCAGCCCTAGCCCGTCCTGAGAAGTGAGGGGGCTGTCCGTGCCAGGGGTGGAGATCCCAGCCTCCTGTCCTTCAGTGACGCCCCAGGAGCAGCTCACATCTGTGGACGCCTAATGGGGGCCAGATGAGCCCCTTTAACCTTGTCACAGACATTATGAAGGAGGAATGGCCACACGCATTTTACTGTCGAGGAAATTAGAGAAGTAAGTTGGATTTGGGACTCACAGTAGAACAGAAAGACCGTGACAATTCCCTCTGTTCTGCCTTTGGTTGGCTCACACTCCGCTCCAAATAGAACCCCTGGTCAGTGGAATTCTGACTCCACCGCCCAGCCATTCAGTGACCAGCTGTGTGAGCATGAACATGGACATGCTGCCTCTGGATAGCAGTGTCCACTGTCAAATGCCTGCCTTTCAAGATGACGCAAAGTATGAACTGAAGCCATGTTGCCCCGTCCATGGCGGGCACTCAGTGAGCACAGGTCACTGTGTTGCCTTTCCCTCAGTCAGGGATGTGGAGGCCCAGCAACTGACTTCGATGCCTACGAGGCTGCACCCACATGGCTCCCTAACCCCCAGCAGAGGTTACACTGCCACCTCCTGCAGCTCCTGCTGTCCTCAAGGGATCATGAGATACCAGCTCCATCAGGGGATTTTTGCACAAGGTTTTTGGGGGGGGGGTGAAAATTAGGAAACAAAACCGCTCTGTGACCTCATTAAACGTGTGCCTGCCTGCCTCTCCGCGTGCTTCTCCTGTTCCCGCTGTGGGTCCTGTGCCTATTATTAACCACCACCCTTGGAGAGGAAATGTGCGCCTCATCCCAGGAACATATTGTGGGGGAAGAGCCTGCTTAATACAGTGTAATCGGTAAGCTTTTTTTTTTTTTAATCCCACCTCTCTGAAGTAGAAGCTGGCTCAGAACACATCTTGGGCTCCCCATTGCCTAGAGAAATCACCATAAGTTCCTAGACAGACATTCAAGGCCTTTATGACTAAGCCCCCCTCCCCCCACTACCCCCACGCCACCCCAGCTGGGTCTCCTTTGCACTTCCTTGTACATAACCCAGCCCATGGGCCACCAAGATTAACTTGATTACCTTGCCCACGTGGTGTCTTACTTAGAGTCAAGGCTGCCTGAAGCCCTTCCCTTCATATCCTTGCCCATCAGGTATCTATTCGGTCCTGACAGCCTTCCCCAAAGGCTTCCTTTTCTGCCAAGCTGGTCTGGACTCCTCAGTCCAAAGTAAACCCCCTCACCCAAAGTCCAATAGCTCTTGCCTCATTTGTCTTCCACAGCATTTACTGTTCACTTCAGTTCAGTTGCTCAGTCGTGTTTGACTCTTTGTGACCCCATGGACCGCAGCACGCCGAGCCTCCCTGTCCATCACCAACTCATGGAGCTTGCTTGAACTCATGTCCATCGAGTCGGTGATGCCATCCAACCATCTCATCCTCTGTCATCCCCTTCTCCTGCCTTCAACCTTTCCCAGCATCAGGGTCTTTTCTAATGTGTCAGTTTTTTGCATCAGGTGGCCAAAGTATTGGAGTTTCAGCTTCAACATCAGTCCTTCCAATGAACATTCAGGACTGATCTCCTCTAGGATCAACTGGTTTGATCTCCTTTCTGTCCGAGGGACTCTCCAGAGTCTTCTCCAACACCACAGTTCAAAAGCATCAAAATTACTGCACTAAGTGTACTGTGCTTACTGGACTAAGTGACAGACTGTCACTTTCCTGTATGTTTCTCATCCCCTCCTCCTGTGCCGCCTACTGTCAGATTCAGGTCAAATTCTCCAGCAACAAGTATCCCCCAGGCGTGGCATTTATAAGGCATCCTTCTCCCATCAGAATCCCAACACTGGCCGAAAGCCATGAAACTTGGTGTCCTGTTTATGGTTCCCACTCAACTGTGTCTCTTTCCCTCCATCCCTGGAGCTTTTTCACATCCATTACTATCTCCTTAGCCAGGCAGACACCTCCTTTTGGGAAGGGTTTGGGTCTCATGTCTCTCTGTCCCCACAATCCAGTGCTAGGAATATGGTAAGCTTTGAAAAATACCTATTAACTGTGGAGGAAATAGGAAGCAATATAATAAACTAAAAGAAAAGAAAAACTGGATCTCAAACTCCTCAAGGGCAGGGGCCCCATCTTAGTTTTCTTTTTTCCCTTTAATGCTCTCTGGCTTCAGCAGATGCTCAATAAAAGATAGGGGTTGATCGGAACTGAACTATATGCAGGTCTTAATACTTAAAACAGATCATTAATCTTCACAAACTCTCAGTTATTTTCCCGCCAGCCTTAGTGAAGTGAGGTTATGTAAGTCAGCCAGAAGGTGAGGCAGAAAGACTATGTTGACAATTTCAAGTGCCACAGAAATAGATAATTTTAATGGGTACAGTATTTCTACAGAAATAAAACACTATGATTGAGATAGAGGCCAAGGGTTCCACCACTGGATGAGAGTGAAGTTTAATTGGAATCAATGAAGAAGGTCTACAGGTCAATTACCTTTCATTTCACTCCTGTGCAGTAAATGAAAGTTTAGGGGCAGTGGCAAAAGTATCTTGGAAAGGAGCATTTTGCAATTTATCAGTTCATATATAGTCACTGGCACAACAAACATTTTGTAGAAAATACTTTTGTATTGATTAGCCCATTGAGTTTAAGTCAATCTCAATTGAAAGTTCACAGTCAGTGAAGGAAAACTGTATCTAGTCCTATTATTATTCCCATTTTACAGCTGAGAAAACTGAGTCTTGGTGGATTTGTGCATTTTGTCCAAACATAAATCCAGGGAGAGCATAGTTTAACTTTGAAATAAGACTTATTTTGACTCCACCGCACCCCCGTCTCCAAGCCCTGTGACATATGCACAAAACCAGATCTACCTAAGAAACCAACGGAAGGAGCGGTGGGGGTAACACAGAGCTTGGGGAAGGAATCCAAGTCCAGGGATCTGCATCCAGGTACCTCAAAAGCTGATGTGGGTCTCCAAAGAGGCGAGTCCACCACTGTCCTTTAAAGGTCATTAAAGTAGGACAGTGCCCGAAGCCTAAAGGTTTTCAGGCTCTGCCCGTGGACTAGGATGGAAAATGCTTCCCAGGCACATAATTTAGGAACGAATGCTTCAGCCAGTGCCTTAATGATCAGTGCCCACAGCCTGATCAAGCCCCTGTCACCCAGAGGGACTGTAAACGTGGGGAGATGGCTTGAAAAACTTCTTTTTCAATGTCTCTTCCTCCCATTTTCTCTTTCAGACCCATCCCTACACACTGCCAGAACTTCCATCACAGTACCCTGAGTGGGCTGCTCAGCAGTGCTGGGAGAAACCATCTCCAGAACGTCTTCTCTTAGGAAAGTGAGACGCATCCCTTCATTCATCAAATGTTTGCTAAGCACCTCTGATACCCCAGCCTCTGTCACAGACAAAATGAAGCTTTTGTTTCAATGGACAGAGGGTGAATTACATAGGAAACAGAAGACCTGGGAAGCTACCACAGAAACTGACATGGGGCAGGAGGAGCAGGATGCACACAGGTGGACTTGTCTATCCTGGGGAGGGAGGGGTGGTCAAGGAAGCCTTCTCAGAGGAGGTGGGACTTAAGTGATGACCTGGAAAACTAGAAGAAGCAGCCGTGCAAAGACCTGGGGGCGGAGCGCTCCCAACAGCAGGAGAAGGGCAAAGCCTTGAGGCAGGAAGGTGCTGGCTTTTTCCAGTAACAGTAAGGCCAGTGCTGGAAGCCAGGTTAGTAGGAGAGATGAGGAGATGAGATCAGAAGTTGGCAGGACAGACAGAGTAGGCTCGGTGGGCCTCAGCGAGACATTTGGTTTTTATTCTGAGTGTTCTGGGAAGCCACAGGAAGGTTTTACAGAAGAGAGTGTCAGCAGCTGACTTACATTTTTAAAGGTCTCTCCAACAGCCCTGTAGGAGTGGGTATAGAAGGGCAAACGGGGAGCGGGGGGCGGGGGGGGGGCATGTAAAGTCTGCTGAGTAAGAAGAGGTGAGAGTGGTTTGGGCTAAAATGGCAGAAATAGAAATAAAGGAAAGTGGGGAGATTCGGGTAATGGCGTGCTGGTAAATGTTTAATACGCGGCTCTCAGGGGAACAAAGCCTGCTTTGCCGATTTCCGTGGTGTAAATACTTCCACTATGGCTGATGTCAGTGTGACATTAAGGAAAGCAGAGCTGGAAAGAGCCACGTGGAGTTCTCTCTTGCGAGCTGGGGGAGCCGGCCAGCACACCCTGGGCTTCCAGGAGGCCTGAAGGGCTTGCTAACAGCCTGACCGTGGGCTAAGGGAAATGGAGGCATGAGAGGTGACTTCTAGGATTTGAACTCCAGTGATGGGAAAGATGGAGCAGCCACTTCTGGAACCTCCAGCTTCTGTCCGTTCCCTGGCCTCCCAAGCTCCTGAAAGGCAGGAGGCTTTGGGGGGATGAGGGCACCCACCAGGCTCTGGGGATCCTTGAGAGTTGACTGCAGGCCTCGTGCACAGATGGAACATATGAAGGACAAACCCAAGCAGGTGTGACCTTGACCTCCTGATCTGCAAAATGGAACAGTGATACTAACACTCCTCAAGGGTCACCATGAGAATCAAACGGGAACTGATGCAAGAGCCATCAGAGTCAAGAGCAACGGAACCCATTGGCGTTACATCATGATCCACACTGCAGCCTGTGACCTGTTCCTACCCCATTTGACAGATGGAAAAATGAAGCTCAGAGCCATTAAGCCACGAGTCTAAACCCATTCAGCTTATAAGTGGCAGAACCCAATTCAAGCAGTCCCAGGCAGTCAGCTGACCTCCTCAGCTGCTGGGGCCACCCAGCCAAGGGCTGGTCAGTGTCTTTTCTCTCACCAGGGACAGCAGAGACCACACAGAGTCACGGGACACATCAGCTGTCCTGGCTTTGTCAAATCCTACAGGGAAACTACATGAATGAAACCCAGGCAAGAGGTGAGAATCAGGGCATTTCCTCTCCCGACCAGGAAGGAGGGAAAGAAGAGGCCCACCTGGATGGAAGAGCATTTGCTCATCGGTTTAGGATGAAGGATTCAACGTGAGGCAAAGTGTAGGGATGGAGGCATGGCAGCCGGGCTGGAAAAAGCCCTAATTGTGCTCAGCACAATGGTGAGGGTGTTCCCCTAGTGGAGATGGCATGTCCTGTCCCTGCCTGATAAGTGGATATTTTTACCCTTTTGCACGGCCAACATTTTTTTTTTTTTTAACCTAATAGACATTTACAAGCCCAGGCTTGGGGTCAGATTCGTGAGTACTGACTCTGCTCTTGCTACTTAAGGACTATGAGCAAGTAGAGTGCAGGTAAGCTCCTTGCACCTCCACTTTCTCATCTGTAAAATGGGGACACAGCGGCATCCTCATCTCCAGGGGCTGTGGTGAGGATGGCGCAGGCTCACAGGGTGGGTCAGGAGGAGAGCTGGGGTACAGATCATGTAATGAGGCATCTCCTTCCTCCCCAAGGTCTGCTGCTCACAATGTAAACAAACAGAGCAGAAGGGGAAGTCTCATCCACTCACTTGGAAGTGTTATACAAACGGGAGTGACGTATTATTTCCCTCTCACCCTGGGAAGGCTACAAATTGTGGGATGTCAAACAGAGCCTAACGGTCTTGGTAAATCACAGCGCTTCCTGCAACTACTGGGAAAGGGAGTCTCATGGGGGCTGAGGAACCTCACAGTGGGAACCCAGCCAGCCTCTCCTGCTCAACTGGAGGCAGAGGGGGCTTCAGGCAGAATCCCCGCTTTGCCATGCAATGACCGTAGCGTCTGCTACTCATGTGGAGAGGACACTTGTTCTGAACTCTCTGTTGTTGAGAAATTTGTCAGATTTTGGTGTTCAGGGGCCCCACAGCAAACACCCAGTCAGTGTCAGGAAAGGATGATTCATATTATAATGGAATATTTTGCTTTCACAATAGATGTGGTTTGCTTACTGAGAGCCAGACATATGTCTGATCCTCACACAACCTGTAAAGTGGGTTTGATCATTATGCCTATTGTAGAGATGAAGACACTGAGATCAGAGAGGTTAAGTGACTCATCAGGATCAGCACAGCAGGAAAGTAGCGGAGCTGGGATATGACCCCAGGCAGCCCAACGGCAGAAGCCACGCCCTCTGCCACCACTCCAGGCTGCCTCTTCGGCTGCTGCGGTGCTGGAGCGCTTTATTCGCAGGTGAGAGGCTGAATTTCGAAGCTAAGTCCAGCATTCAGCATCGAAGGCTGAGGGCACAAGTCAAATGTCTTTCAAGACCAGAAAGGTCCGGTCTGGGTTTCAAGAGACAACCTGAAATGGTATGGAGTGTGGCAAACTATAGAAGCGTGCCATGTCTCAGCTCTAGGTGATCAGATGGAAATGAGGGCCTGGTGCCCATATCCTCTTTTTTCAAAAAAGGTGAACAGCCTGAACGTTCATGTGAAATCTCTAAGAAAAGAATAGGCTGACATTATGTAGGTCCACCAGAACCCAGCTGGAACCCCGAGTGGCCTTAGGGTAGTAATTTACACACCTCCTTCAGAGCCAGGGAGTGCAGTCCTGTTACAGCACCTCGAACCATTTTTAAGGGGTTCTAATCTCGAGGAAGTCATCTGAACTTCCACCTGTCCATCCACTCTGGAATGCTGGAGGTGTATGCCCCATTCCTCATTCACACAACAGGTTGTACCAAGTAGACAGCAGTGAATAAAGAGGAATTGTCACTAAACATTTCCAGGGCAATAAGCTCAGTGTTTAAAACCTAACACATGTTTTCACTGAATCCTCAGAAGAGCACAGCACAGTAGGCTTCCCTATTGCCAAGTATTAGAAAGGTAAAGGGAGGCCAAATACCATCCCCAAGGTCACAGTTGGCATATGATGCCAAGGGGATTCAAAAGGAGATCTGCCTGATTCCATGGCTACCTTTCTACTCATCCATCCATCCAACGAATATTTTTTGAGAACTTACTGTGTTTCATGCACAGGCTCTAGATACAGAAGCCTTCACCATACCACTTGCCATCGTCATCTTTTTCAGGCTAAGACACCTGCACTTTTTCACCTGCTCTTTATATAGTCAAGTTTCTGGGCTCTTTTCCTTCCCTGACTTGTTAGTACCAACAAGTGTCAACATTCCTGTTATAATTATTGCCTGAAATGGAAGGTGATCCTTGGACAGAACCTGAACAAGCCCGTGGCTGGGAGTATCCCCTCTCTGACTTGTGTTCTCTCCTTTTCTTGATGGAGCCCATGCTCATATCAGCTTTTCTGGCGGCCTTCCCACAAACAACTTTTCAACCAAAACCGTGAAAATTGTTTTCACAGCTGCTGCTACTAAACCATGTCTGGGTTTTTGGATATTGAATTTAAAGACCCAAGAAAAATGGAAGCATCTCTGACATCTATTGAGCCAATTTTGCGTGCAAAACATCTTACAAACATTTTAAAATTCATATGACTATTTCCATTTTCCATCAAGAAAAGTGAAGCTCAGAGAGGTTAAGTGACTTGCCTGTGATTACCCAGCCAGTAAGTCATGGAGCTGGGATATGAGCCCATGGCTGTCTAACTCCAGGGCTTGTTTTCCCAGTGGGTTTCACGTTCACACCTATTAAATTTCCTCTCCTTTGAACAGGACGATTGCTTTGGACTACTGTCTTTCATGCAATATCCTCATGATTCTTTCTGCCTTTCTTAGCACAAAGAATAATCTGTCTAAGTCAGCTATAGTTCCTGAGCATATCAACACTGAGCACAGCAGCACCATTGACTACCTAACTGGGCTTGTGGCAGAAACTAAACAGAGTGACAGCCCTAACGAAACAACACCAGATCCAATGAGCAGATGCCAGTCACCTTCCAACTAAAGAGCTGCTGCTAAACACAGGGGGCTTCCCTGGTGGCGCAGATGGCAAAGAATTTGCCTGCAGGGCAGAAGACCCTGGTTCGATCCCTGGATCAGGAAGATCCCCTGGAGAAGGGAATGGCAACCCACTCCAGTATTCTTGCCTGGAGAATCCCATGGACAGAGGAGCCTGGCACAACAGTCCATGGGGTCGCAAAGAGTTGGACATGACTGAGCGACTAAGCGTGCGCAGGACAGCCTGTGCACACACACATATACACATACACACACACAACAAGGGAATGCCTGTGCATACACACACATACACACACACACACACAAGGCAATACCTTACAGTGTCACACGCAGCCCAGCAAGACTCAGGTAGACCTCAATGTGGGCTCATTTGGAGGTCCTCAACGATCTCTCTGAAGGTTATTGTCTTGGATTAGGGCTAAATTCCCTGACCTAAACCAGATGTCAGGGGATGCCTACATGTCCACAGCGACAGACACCAAAAAGTAACTATCACACAGCCTCCAACCTGGAATCCCAGCCTCCAGGCTTCCCTTCCTGGCCCATTTTCCCTCTGTGCCCTGAGTGCTTTATAATACAGGCCCAGTTGAAAAAATCCTTCCTTGGCTACTCATCACCCATCCTCACTCTATGCCATCAGAGACCTCTTAGGGGTTGGCCTTGCGTCTCTTCAACCATCCCCAGGAAACAGCCCAACAAGATAGCTTAGCATTTTCCAAGATATATTCCAAGGAACCCACTCTTAAAAAATGCTCTCAGTGTCCTGCAAAATCATTAAGTCAAGGAAATGCAACAATTTCATGGTAGCGCTAGTGGTAAAGAACTTGCCTCCCCTAAGAGACGTGGGTTTGATCCTGGGGTTGGGAAGATCCCCTGGAGGAGGGCATGGCAACCCACTCCAGTATTCTTGCCTGGAGAATCCCTTGGACAGAGGAGCCTGGCAGGCTACAGTCCATGGGGTTGCAAAGAGTCAGACATGACTGGAGCGACTGAGCATGCATACACATATGATTTTGAAAAATCAAAATAAACATAAGTGAGCTGTGCATGGCTGTGAAGTCCTGTCATTAACAAGATCTATTTAACTCTAAGCCTGAATTTCTTATTTGGTGACAGAACCTCATATTTGAATAGTAGCCATTAAAGTCCCAGGGGAAAGACTTTTTGATTCACTGGTGATATCAATTTCCCACTGCTTCTTTTATGCCTTTAGGGTACTGCATTGTGCTGTTCTCTCCAACAGATATGGGCTTTCCTGGTAGCTCGGTTGGTAAAGAATCTGCCTGCAATGCAGGAGACCCCAGTTCAATTCCTGGGTTGGGAAGATTCACTGGAGAAGGGATAGGCTCCCCACTCCAGTATTCTGGCCTGGAGAATTCCATAGACTGTATCATCCATGGAGTCACAAAGAGTCAGACACAACTGAGCGACCTTTCACTTGACTTCCAACAAATACCTTATTCCTCTTTCAATACCTACAATAGTTTTATTCATATTTCAAAGCCTAGTTCAACTCACAACTCCTCTGAAAAATATTTCTGTAAACTCCAGGTTTGATTCTGTTCTTGCCGTGATAGCATGCATCTCAGAACCTGTTACAAGCCTGCCTCTCCCCAAGGATAGGAACCAGGCATGGGTTTTTTCCCCTAGAATCACCAGGGTCTTGCAGAGTGCCTCCAACAGTGGACCACAGTCACTGTGTGATGGGATATGAAGTCCCAGAATAAGCGAGAAAGTAAAGGAGTCCATATTCATGATGGGGATGTGGTTCGGCCTGGCCCAGCTACAGAACCCTGCCAGGGGTCCCCCTGCCATGATTAAGGACAGCCCCTCCTCTTGGCAAAGCAACAGGGTCTCAAGGCCATGGCTGCCACTCTCAAAGGGAGTCAACAGGTCACATCAGGAAGATTCAAAATAGATGCCATCCTGCTACCTCACTTGGCGTTGCTAGGAAACAGCTAGTTTGCTACAAGGCAAAGTTGATTAGCATTACGAAGAAACAAACTAAGAAATGGCTGCGTCTTCCTCCCCTCCCTAAACCAACCACCAGCGCAGTTGCATCTCCAGCCTAGTTCTTTCTCCAGCCTAGGTGTAAAGGCAAAATTTGAAGTCAGGTTAAAATTAAAGACCTGCGAGTGCTTCTCAGAGGAGTCTGAGGAGCACTTCTTGAAGAATGGCAGTGACTCTGTAAGCACCGAGCCCTCAAAGGGATTGCACTTAATTCTGCCCTGGTCCTTCACGGAGACCCCTTGTGCATCTTAGCCTGGGAGGAGCCTGGAGGAGACACAGGATGGAAAAGAAGAACCTCCAGGGAGAAGGAGGGGTCCTAGGGCCCTGTGGCTCCCTCTCACGACGCTCAGGTACAGACACCTAGGGGTTGGTGTGACTCATTCAACCTGCAAGATTGAGACTGGTTTCCTGAGGCTTTCAAAGTGCAAGTAGGAATGACTAGCCCATTACAGGATGAAGCCTTAACAGGCAGCTTCCTTTCAGGAGGCCATCTTAGGAAGCACTTTCTCTAAGAAGCCCTCTTTGCTGACTCCGTGTCCAAACCCAGAACCATCTGCTAGGTGCTGTCATGAGGATTATCACTTGTTTATGGATGAAAACCAGACACTCAGAGTGATCACACTACAAGTTATCAGCAGGCCAGGACTTCAGCCCAAGTCTATCATATATGCAATATCAGTTAAATCTAAATGAAATAGGAAACAAACGAGTGCGATACTTTATATTTGGATATTTTCCTTCTCCTGGGTATGGAAGAGTGTCTTGAGGCGTGGGAGGAAAGCACAGTTTGGTCCACAGAGGCTTGCACGTGTATTCATGGGGTTGGGTTGCAGACCCAGCTCTGCCACTAACTATATATGTTGCCTTGAGCCTCCTCTGGGCCTCTAGCTTCTGATATTAAATAGGGATAACAAAAGTCATCCTGTAACTCACTTTTCTGGGTATTAGAGGATAAGTGGGAAAAGAGCTTTAAAAGGCACAGCACTATGAATACTTAGCACACAGTATGTGTTCAGAAAGAATCAGCTGGCTGAATGCTTGTAAGCTATTACTGCAATGCTCTGAGGGGCCCAGAGAGCCAGGAATGGTTCCCACTTGGTTTCCACCATTTTGAGCAAATTACTTAATCTTCCTAAGCATCACTGCTTCTGTCTGTAAAATGGGGATTATAATGTTCCCTCAACAATATTGCTAGGAAGATACAGTAAGTTAAGGTGTGAAGATCCAGGTCCTGTCGGGATGCAGCATATCTGAGTACTCTCCACCCATCTGTCCTCTGGAAGACAGAACCACTGGAAGAAGGCAGAAGTGGCCTGGAGTTGCCTGTCACTCCGCTGGCCAGCTGCCCGGGAGGCCCCTAGCTGCTGGGATCCGCCAGTACGCACGACAGCACTTACTCAATCGTGCCCAGCAGGATGAGACAAACTGTAATTTCCAAGGCTGAGCCCTAGCCCCACGCAGGGGCACAGCATGGAGCCACTTTGAGAAATCCACATTTGAGGCACACTCGCACCAGGCCCCAGGGAAATGCAATAGCTTAGGGAACAAGAAGGTTACCAAGCTAATCGTTTCCCAATTAAAGCAACTGGCTGAAGCCAGCCAAGCCAGCTTTGGCAAAGTTCAAGTTCAGCCGGTAACCTATGGTGATTCTCACACTTCACACCTGCACAGCATCTTACAACTCACTAAAGTGAAAATGAAGTGAAGTTGCTCAGTCGTGCCGACTCTCTGCGACCCATGGGCTGTAGCCTACCAGGCTCCTCTGTCCATGGGATTTTCCAGGCAATAGTCCTGGAGTGGATTGCCATTTCCTTCTCCCGGGGATCTTGCCAACCCAGGGATCAAACCCGGGTCTCCCGCACTGTAGACAGATGTTTTACCATCTGAGCCACCAGGGAAGTCAACAATTCACTAAAGGTCACTGCAAAGAATATTCATTCAATACGTCATTTAATTGGTCAGAGCAGCCTGAGAGGAGTAGCTGAGCACCAGATGTTTTACGGTGACTACACATACCACCACTGCCTTCTAAGAGAAGCTGTCCCATCTACAGTCACACGTTTTATGCTATATGACCTGTGCCACCCATGTTTTTTAAATCACGTGACCGGGTAGCTGATTGGACCAGAGGTGGGTACCTATTCCATGCACGCTCCAACCATTGGCTTGTTCAGTAACCTGCTGCTTGTCTCACTTCAATTCCTCCTTCAAGGACTGGGACCTGGATTTGAGGAACAGAGACTGGGTAGCTAGCTAGCAGAGGGGAGAAAAATCCGAAGGAGTTACTATGAGTTGTCAGGTCATGGAGAAGGCCAGGGTGGTGGGGATGGGTCTCTGCAAAGCTTTGTGGGACTGTGATCTAAAAAAAAAAAAAAAAAAAAAACACAACGCAAAATAAACAGATGAGCAGAGAGGAAAACAGAGTAGAAATGCAGAGAGGAAAAGGGCCACCAAGACAGACCACATGGATGCCTTAGCTGTTAGCAGCTTCCGATTTGGGGTTTCCATGAGGTCCTGCTGCATCATGCTTCTTGCCTTGGGACTCCTGGAAAGATCTTGCTAGTATCACCAGCCACCCTCTCCCTTTCCCTGAGTTGGCGTGGGTGGATCTCTGTTCCTTGTCATCAAAGACGCTGAGCAGGAAAGGACTAAGGGGGTACTTCTGTTCTCCCTTTACATACTAAAACCCTGAGACACAGAGAACGGATGCTGCCTGGCTTCTCACCGCTAGATCAGGGTGTCAGTCCTCAGAAAGTTCTGCGACCTTTCTGCTGTTCTTCAGCGCTTCTCAGTCTGCAAGGAGCCATGAGACTGTTCTCTGAGCCTCAGAGGAAAGAAGAGACAGCTCTAGACAGGCAGATACTGTGAGGACGTTTCTCGGCTGCCTCTTCCACTAGATGTGAGTGCCGAGAGGGTGGGGACGGTGTTCCCTTGTTTACGGCTGGCTCCCCACAGCCTACAGGAAGGCTGACTGCAGAAGAGATGCTTAAGATTGCTGAACGAATAACTGAATCAATATCAGTCCCAGGATTTTCCAGCCATGATGAGTTTTGTGCATCCTCACCCACAGACAGCAATAAGTGCTGCTTCCTTGGGAATTTCATTCTTCTAGAGGAAAAAAATTCCCTTCCTACTACTCCTTTGGGAATTGTTTGTGAAAAGCAGCTGCTGTGAGCTTGGGTTCAGCTCCCGGTCAGCTCTGGGAGTAAGAGGCACAGAGGACCGTCGCATCCTTGGAACAGGCTGGCCTGTGACAGCCAGCCAGACATCAGATGCAGGAATTCCCGCCATAGCCGCTCCAACAGGTGACCTGTGGCCCTGCCTGAATTGCTGTGTTAGGGAGCAGACCATGAGAGCCGTCCCTTCTACCTCAGGGCCACTCTGGCTGGTGCAAAGTTGGCTTAAAACTCCCTGTAACTTCTTTCCACTTGGTCCTGGCTCTGGGCCTCAGGGTTTCATACAAGAACCCTAAACTGTTGCAAGTGGAGTATGGAATGAACAAATATTCTGGAATGGGGTCTAGGGACATGGTTTCCAGATTTGCTGGATGACTTGGGCCAGTCGCTTGACATTCTGAAACCAATAGTTCTGAGGTCTGGTAGAGGTACCTGGGTTCTCATCTCAGCTGAGCCTCAGGCTATTCGCTTTAGCTGAGCCTGTTTCCTCAACTCTAGGAGACTAAGGCCAGCCAGCTGAGTGTAACATCTGCCTGCTCGGAGCATTCAAATGGGCTGTCGAGTCAAGGCTACCTTGAAAGTCAGATTTATTCTGGTGGTAGAGTCAGTCCACTTTAGGGCCACAGGACCCAGGCTGCGCCTTGACGTGGGAGATGATAGAGGCTGGCTTGCAACCCCTTCCCAAATCTCAAGCAGGATACAGTAACAAAGTCGAGGCTCAGAGTGGCTAGGGAGACCTTGGATAACTTGGTTTTCCCCAGACTCTAACTCCAGGGTCAGGAGAGAGGCAGGAGGCCAAGTGGGAGAGGCTTGGTTGGATGGACCTTCCTTGCAGTCCATTTCATGATCCCAGGAGAGAAAAGTGCACAGGCTCAGGGGGCACTTGATCTGAGTTGCGTAACACAGGATAAACCACAAACATTTATTTAAAGACCCTCTATCTCCTCATTTCCAGGCCAGGCTGCGTTATCTGCTCTGTCTCCATCAACTGGCTCAGAAAACTCTTGGTAAACTAAAATGTGCGATTCCTTTGAAAAGCATCATCCTAGAGCAGTCTGGAAGCAGCCCTGTGCCCTCTTCTCCCGGTGTGAAGCTCAGGTTCTCCCGTGCAGAGCTGCCAGGCTAACACTAGCTCCTTCCACCCCGTATATCCCTCTCTCCCTGGGATCTCCTGAACACCTAAATGTGGGATCTTTCTCACAAGCCTGTGAAAGGCACATTATAATCCCCCCCTTGAAAGATGAAGAAGCTGAGACCCAGGGAGACTGAGTAACCTGCTGGGTCCCATGGTTGTCGAGCGATGGATACCACTCCAGGGAAAGAGGGTGGGGTGGGGGTTGAAGAGAAATAGAAGAGGAAGGCAGGGACAAAAGTGGAAGCATGTCAAGAAAAGAAGAAAGGAGGTGAAAAGGCAGGAGGGGAGGAGGGGAGATGAGGCACGGGGAAGGAAGCGCAAAGGAGAACAGGTCTCCACGTTGGGGGCAAGCGTGGACGTGAGGGGGGACCTGGTCAGCCAGCCCCTGGGGTTGGGTGTGGGATTCGAGGCATCCCCCTACCCACCCCATCCCTGCCCCAGCCTTGGGTCTGAGGAAGTGACAGATCAGCAGAGCCATTCAGCTGAGCTACAAAAGCCTTCTGCCAGGGTGGCAAAAAAACATTAAACGAGACTTCCTCGGGCTTTAGAAATTGCTGAAATACAGAGGCCGCAATGGAAGATGAAGTGTCCTACAAAGGGAGCTCCGAATGGAATCAATTTCCCTGGGCCGACTTTTATGTCCTATTATAAGAAATTGAAAAATTATTTCTGTGGGAATTTCGCTTTGCCGCTCCATCTCTCCAGAAGATATTGGGAAGGAAAATGGCTTCCAATAAAGGGGCCCCGGGTCTGGTTCTCCATCACCAGAGCTGATCCTCTATTCTGCGGCTCAGGAGCCAGGGGAGGTGGGGTCAGGGGGAGTCTGGGCGTCTGTTCTGTTAGGGGGTTGGGGGGGTGGCGCAGGAGGGGCAGGGAGATGGAGACAAATGCGACAGCCCCAGGGATACGAGCTCCTGATGGCCCAGACACACACGCTGCTTGGCTGGAACTTGATACTCTTGAGGCTGGCTAGACGGGCCAGAGTGGAATGCCAGAGTCCCCTGGGCGGGACGTCACACCGCAGAGAGGACTCCACCAGCTGCCGCCCCACCACCCACGTTTGCATCCAGGGTCATGGCCTCAAAGGCCTGCCCACCCCTCCTTCCTTCCCTCACCCATGTTCCTGATGCTGCAAGCTTCTCACCTCTCCCCAAACATGGAATACTTTTCCTCCACGCCTGGCGTCTTCACTGGAGGGCTTTCCTCAACTGGATGCCCTTTTTTGCACATCAGTCTGAAAAATTCCCACTCATCCTACAGGAACGAGCTGAAATGTGCCTCCATAGGAAGTCATCCCTGACCTCCCTCCCTTGAGAAGGGGACTTCTGTTCCCTGGTACCGCAACCTGGATAATGCCCTCCCTGCCAAATGCCCATATCCTAATCCCCAGAACCTATAAACATGTTACCTGATATGGCAAAAGGGTTTTGCCAGTGTGAATGAGTTAAGGATGGAGAGATGGGAGGCTTAGGCTGGTTGATCCAGGTGGGCCCATGGTAATCACAAGAGTTCTTGTAAGAGGGAGGCAGGAAGATCAGAGTCTGTAGCACATGACACGGAGCGAGAGGCTGGGGTGGTACAAGGAAGGGGTCACAGACCAAGGAAAGCAGGCAGACTCATGAAGATGACCAAGGGGAGGAAACAGAGTCTCTTCTCAGAGACTCTAGAAGGAACCAGCCGTGCCAACTAACTGAGCTCAGTGAGACTAATGTTGGATTTCTGACCTCTGGAACTGTAAGAGAAGCAACCTGGGTTGTTCTAAGTCACTCGGTGTGTGGTGATGTGTCGCAGAAGCCAAAGGAAACCAAAGCACGTGGCGGTTCCTCTCCTTCCCAGCACTCCTGGGACTTCACCGGCCAGGCCTATTCTAAGTGCCACACACGCATTAACTCAATCTTACCACACCCTGCTGGGAAGGTTCTACTACCCCACTTTACAGAGGAGGAAACTAAAGCCCAGAGACATTGCGCAGCTCGCCTACATAAAATCACACTGTGGGGGAAAAAGAAAGAAAATCCTGCAGGTAGTACGTGACAGAGCTGGGACTTGAACCCAGGGCACACTGTATAGAGATCCGAGGTTTAAGGCTTGGTCTCTTCAGTCAGAAAGCAGGCTTTCCTGCAGTACCTGTAGGATGCCTGTTGGACTGTGTCTGCATCCCCAGAGCCTGGTCCAGGCCTGATTTAACGGAGCCTCCAAGCACTGCAGAATGAGCAAAGAGCTGAGTGGGGGCCTCCCTGACCCTACCCAAGAGCTCTTTTTATTCATCGAATTCTGTTGTGTGAAGCAGGTAGATTACAACTGAACCTTCTAATCGAACTAGATTATTTGTAACATTAGCATAAAACACCTTATGGTGGGTATACTTTCTATGAGAGTTCCCTCTAGGTGGCATGGTAAAGTGGGAGGAATCTGGGAATTGGAATTGAGGAACCTCTGGGCCAGGTTGCACCGCATAGACCCTCAGTTTCTTCATCCATAAAATGGGTACCATAATACCACTGATGGAAGAGGCATGGGAGATGATATATGAGACGTGCATAGAATAGCACTCTTGTCCTCTGAGCCTCATAACAAAGCTGGCAGCACCTGGGCAGGTGGTCTTATTCACCAGCCACAGATGCGGAAACTGAGGTCCCCACCCCCACCAGGCTGATAGAGCACCCCAGCAAACGCATCAGGTCATCAGGCCTGAAAACCAGGAGGGCTGTCCAAGTTAGGTGCTGCCGAAATGCAGACGTGACAAAGGTCATCTTGAGCTGGGATGCTCGGACGGTGCCAGCCTGTGACAGTCAAAGACCATCACGGGGACCTTGAGGGACACGGTGAAGAGGAGGGCTTGGATGAGGTGCATGTGGGCTGAGCAAGGACCTGGAGAATAGGAGCCCAAGGGGGAAGGGGCACTCTGAGGCCCTGGGAGCATGGGGTACGTGGCAAAGGCCACGGGGTCCCACAAACAAGAGCTGGTAGCCAGACTGGAGTGATCAAATGTAGGTGGAAAGGGAGAGAGGGGGCAGGGCGGGTATCTGGGAGAACAGTGGGGCCACCAGGAAATGAGGGGCTCCAAGGGCCTCTAGAAGTCTCTTCGAATGACCAGACATTGGAAGTCCGAGAGTCTCCCAGTCCTGGCTGCAGAGAATCATCTGGAAAGTTTTCAAAATCCCTACGTCCAGGCTGCACTCCAGTCCCAGTAATTGAAAGTGGCAGGGACCGGGAGGGGGCAGCGACCTGGGCATCACAGCATCAGTCAAAGCTCCCCATGTGCCACCGCCGCACCCGCAAGGCTCAGAAGCTCTGCTCCTCGGGCCTGGGTCCAGGGACCGGATGCCTGGAGTCTCCCAGGATCCGATTCTGCGAATTACCTTCAGCAGTTGTGTCCAGTGATGTTTAAATGCGTCCTTTCCCCCTTTCCCCCTCAAGCCCTGCAGCTTTGCCTAAACATGCTACTTCACTTCCTGTCCTTGGTCTGAACTGGAGTCTTTGGGGGTTTGCGGGGTTTGGGACAGGTGGGTTGGGAGAGGTGGGGGGGGTGTCAGTTGTTTGAGGAGAAGGTTCCAACTGCCCCATTTCCTGTGGCCAGGACAATGATTTGGTGGCCCTGCCCGGGGGCACCCCCCTTGCTGGGGAGATGGGGGCTCTGGATGCCTCAGTACTCCCAGCTCACTCGGAGCATCACTCAGTGTCTCTGTGGCTGACCCCTAGCAGGAGTGGCCTGGGGACAAGGGGATAGAAATGAAGAGCTTTTTCCTACTGGCCCTGGAGAAAGAAAGAGATAGCATGCACTCAGCCCTTGCTCTGTGGCCAGCATTACGCAAGGTACATCTCATGCAGTTAATTTATCCTTATTCTACCTTATGACACAGATACTTGAGATCATCCTGTTCTACGGATGAGAACACATGGGCCCAGGCAGGTCGGGTGACTCGTCTGAAGGTTTCACAGAAGGGAAAGGTGAGGGCTGTCTCACCCCCACCTCTGCTGACTCCAGGGCCTCTAATGCTCACGGTCCCAGTTTCCCACTTATAAAATGGGAATCACAGTATTTCCTCCTTCATAGGGTTATTGTAAGCATTAAAAATGTGGCATGTTGGAACTCCCCTGGTGGTCCAGGGGTTAAGAATCCATCTGCTTTACAATGCAAGGGACTCGGGTTCCATCGCAGCTAAGATCCCACATGCCAGGGAGCAACGGAGCTCATGCGCCGGAACTACTGAGCCCACGCACTCCGGAGCCCACGCAGTACAACTAGAGTCTGTGCACAACTACGAAAGTTTCCACATGATGTAACAAAGATCCTGTGTGCTGCAACTAAGATCTGGCGTAACCAAATAAATAAAAATATTTTTTTAATGTAGCATGTTAACCTATATAAAACATAGACTAGACTGTTTAGAATTCAGTTTATGCGTCATAAAATTGGCCTTTTTAAGAAGGGACTCCATCCTAATGTGTATGTGGTTTGACGAGATAGTATAGCTAAATCTTAAAGGAAAAAAATATTGGATGGAGACCAGAGAATTCTTTTTTCCCATTCGCACCTCAAATCTCCCTTCTTTGTGCTCTTTGGAAAACTAATGAGCTTGTTACCAATGCTAATTAGCTCTCATCCTGGCACTCAAGCAACAGGAAGATATCCAAGGTCAGCCACCTGGCGTCCTTCGGGTGCAAGGCTGAGAGAGGAGAAGCAGGACTGCTTCTCCAGGCCTGTGCCTGGACCCACTGGGGCCCGGGTCCTTCGCGCCCCTCTCGGATGGCACTAAGACCACATATTAGGTCTAGGGCATCCCCTACAATGCCCAGCTGCATTCACAGAGATGCCATTTCAGTGCTTATCCCTTCCGATTACCAGTATCTTCTTCCTATTCTAAGCCAGCCTCCTATCAGTGGGGCATCCCAGACCCCACAGAGAGAAATATGTTTCAGACAGTTCCAGACCTGGGGCAGAGGAGGCACCTAATAAACGACTTGAATGAATGAACATGTGAAAACTCAGTTACGTTGCCGATGACTCCCAGTCTCTAGACTCAGCACTTCTGAGGTCTTACTTACTCATGGGGGTGGTAATGGGGGGCCACTCAGAGCATGAGGCCTCCATGAACCTGAGATCAAGGAAGAGCTGACTCTTTCCCAAAGTTGGGGGAGGTGAGGTCAGGAAACCAGGGAAGAGAATCTGACCTGGGCACACGGGTCAGTGCCTGGGAAGAAGGGGAGGGGCTGAGGGTCAAGCCGGGGCATGAAAAGGACAGAAAGCCGTGAGATGTCTCAGATGGCCGAGCTGGCTGCAACTACAGAGCTTTCGAGAACAGATGGCATGGGAGGATTGTAGTCAGATGCCCACAGAAGGGGCTGGTGTCAGACCATAGTGGACTGGCACTGGAGTATTTGAAAATGAAACTCCTCTTTGACCGACACTCGAGAGCGCAGCCTGCGTTTCCCTGGTGGCTCAGTGGATAGGAATCCGCCTGCCAATGCAGGAGACATGGTTTAGATCCCTGGTCCGGAAGGATCCCACATGCTGTGGGGCGAAAGAGCTTGTGCACCACTGAGCCCATGTACCACAACTACTGAGCCTGTGGGCTCTAGAACCTGCGAGCCACAACTCCTGAGACCACGTGCTGTAACTACTGAAGCTCATACCTTTGGGGCCTGTGCTCCACAACGAAAGAAGTCACCACAAGAAGAAGCTCGCACATCGCAACTAGAATGCAATCCTGCTCCCCGAAACTGGAGAAACGCCCACACAGCAACAAAGACCCAGCACAGCCCAATAAATACATGAATAAAATTACTAAAACAAGAAATAGAAGATGAATCCTTTAATTAAAAATAATAAAAAAGAATGCAGACCACTTTGAAAGGCTCAGAATCTTTCTCTACCTTCTCCCACCCCTCCTTGATCCTGACCTTTCCAGAAGAATCCCATTTCATTTTTCCTATGAAACACCATCAGCACAAAGCAGGAAGCAGAGTAGACAGGCCACCTTCCCAATTCTACCTAAATTTTCTTCCTAAATTACTAAGACAAATATTTCGGGAAACTGCATTTGGCTGGAATGGTTGGATAATTCATTTTATTTACCATCTAAACGCACTTGAGAGCTGAGAAAGATTCATTCAAGTTGCCACGTCTTAGTCAGATGCAATTCACAGCAGAAACCGCTGCCATCCAAAGCCTCCATAACTTCCAAAGGGTAATGGATTTTTTTTCAGCCCATCTTTCTTCCCAGCTCATATTTGCTTGAGGATTCCAAATGGATTCTATTTACTGTAATTACTGTTCTAACTGCAGCTCACTTGCAATGTATCAGGTTAATGTTAACAAGATCCCCAGCTGATGCTGGTAATGTGTATTCATTGTTCAAACTCTTTATCCACCCCCTTTGGTGTTGTCTCAATTCTATTTTCTGAACCCAAAGGGGAGGGAGCGAAGCCAAGCAACGCTGGTGTTTTTTTCTGTTTCATTCTTCTCTAATGCCACGGGCTTTTTTCTCAATGGATACCCATTGTTCCTGGGTTTTCCTGCTCCTGTATTTACATGGCATGATTACAAATGTTATGCTTTGCTTAAATCCTGATTTACATGCTTATCGTCTTAATTTTTCATGTTATTAATGTCATTAAATTTCCACTTATTGTTATTTGATTTTTGATGATAAGAATTAGCATCAACAAGGGTCTCAACAATTTGAAAGACACATTTCTCCACTGTATCTCTACAATAAAGCAGAGAAACAATGGCCTAGTGCATCAAGAGCCTTCATCTCTCAAGTACTGAGTAAGCTTATATTCATGTGTAGAAAAAGCACATTTCAGAGTAAGGAAGACTTACTTCGAATTCCAGTCTCACCACTTATTTGCTATACGAGCTTAGGTGAACTTACCTCTCTATGCTTGAATTTCCTCATCTAGAAAAGAACAAAACTAACACAACAGTGAGCGCATTTTGTTGGGATGTTTCTTGCACACAGTTTTTTGAATTGCATCTGTTATTATCAGAGTTTATCAAGAACTTCAATCATGTAGCCAGATATTAGGACCACAGCACACACAAATATTTTAATGGGTGTATTTAGGACTTCCAAATGGACTTATTGACCTCAAAGGATTTTAGAGAGAAACCCCTTACTACTCAAAATGTGGTTCACAAACCAGCAGGTCAGCATCACCTGGGAACTACCGAAACGCAGGCTCTTGGTTCCTTTCCCAGGAAAAAAATAACAACATAACTCCAGGTGAAGGTGAAAGTGAAGTTGCTCAGTCGTGTCCGACTCTTTGCAACCCCATGGACTGTAGCCTACCAGGCTCCTCTGTCCATGGGAGTCTCCAGGCAAGAGTACTGGAGTGGGTTGCCATTTCCTTCTCCAGGGGATCTTCCCAACCCAGGGATCGAACCCGGGTCTAAGGCATTCCAGGCAGATGCTTTAACATCTGAGCCACCAGGGAAGCCCAGGTAGTTGACAGAAAAGAGATTGTCCCTAGAAAGTGTCCTGACTTTCTGGACAATTTGTTTCAATCTAGATGTCTTAGGAGATGCCAAGAAAAGACAATCCTAAAGAAAACCCTGAAGTCCATTCTGGCTTATTCCATTATGCAAGCAGCTGTAACCCCCCAGGGAACCTTTTACCCTCTTCCCAAGAGCAATGATCATTAAGCATAATGAAAAGCAATGCCATTTGTTGATTCAGGTAGAGTCTGAGACACATTGTTTTGATATAAGTGAAACAGTTCCCTTCAAACTCAAGGTAAGTCTCTTTTCCTTTCCACCCGGGTCACCTCATCTGTAAGGCGAGAAGAGCAATCCTTACCTCCAGGGTTGTCTGAGAATCAATGCAAACAGATGTCAAGCCTGATGCCTGGCACATCATAGGCACTTAATTATGGCTGCAGCAGTAGCAGCCTTAGTAATAATGTGTATGGATGGAGGTGGGTGTGGGGGTTGGAGCTGCTGCCGTCATTATTACCACATCTGCAAAAGAAGCAAACACATCCCAGGTTGCAAAGACAAATTCTTAGTGTCAGTCACCTCCTGCCATGAGGGGAGGCCAAGAATAACCAGAGATGGAACAAACAAATTCAACTTCCCTCTCTGTCTCCTAGTAACTTCCTTGGGAAAGCCACTTAACCACTGACAATATCACTTTCCTCATCTATAAAATGGACATAATATCATTTCCTCTGACTCCCTCAGGGCCAGAGTGAAGAGCTCATAAAATGAAGCATCTGAAAGTGATTTGCACCTCTATAGCCACACAAAGCCCGCTGAACAAATGGAGACGATCCCCATGACCTCTGCTTCCTCCCGGGCCCCAAGCCCTGGTCTCGTGATGATTTTCATCCATTTTTGTCTCATTCTTCTCTTTTCCTCCCTTTCCCACCAAATCCCCTGCCTTTGAACAGGTCTCCACGACTGCACAGGTTCCCCAGAGGCTCCATCCTGGGTCTTCCTTTCTTCCCCCTTCAATTTACCCATCACCGGATGAATGTGTCTCAGAGACCGCCTTTCTCTTTCAAAATCAGAAGTGGCATGATCAACGATGGTGGTATGCATGTGTGTGTGGTGGGGGGGCGGTGGAGGGGTTGTGATTTAGCCTCCATAAACTCCATTAGTCTTCACGATGTATCTCCTGCTATGCTAGTGAACTTCCAAGGCAGGGCCTGCAGCCCTCTTCGCGCCCCGTCTGGCCCTCTCAGTGGAACTTCTGCTCTGGTCCTGCAGAGACGGTGGGGCTACCTTGTGCCAAAGCCTTGTGGCTTCCTCTCCACTCTCTGAACAACCCCTGCTATACTTAGGTCTGAGGGCAAGGCTCCAAAAACTGATGTTGACTCGTCTCTTCCCCACGGTGAATTCAAAGATAATGAAAGAGACCAAGGTGACCGCCTGGCTTTAGGGCCAGGATTCCTTTCACACTAAAGGAGGTGCGGGGGTAGGGGCTGGCTTCGGTGCTCCCCCAGGAAGACCCTGCTCTGCCAGCACTTTGGAATCCACTCTGCTTGTAGGCGGGGCCTGCCGGCAGCCACACCTTCCAGGTGTGCACGTGACCTTTGGCAAGTGGGGCTCTGAGCGTCTCTCAGTCTCTGTTTCCTTGTCTATAAAAAGAGGAACTTTATCTCAGGGTTGGTGTGAGGTTTGAATGAAGTAAAATATGTGAAAAGAAGCTGGGAGAATGTGGCATATATCAGATGTTTACTGCTATTACTTCACTTTCTTGATAAAACCTCAAGGGGCCCATCTTCCCAGGATATATGAACAAATTCTTTTTTTGCAGGGGGCCATGTGGCACAGCTTGTGGGATCTTAGGTCCCTGACAAGATCTTACTCACGCTCCCTGCATTGGAAGAGCAGAATCCTAACCACTGGGTCGCTAAGGAATTCCCCAAAACCATTTTTGGGGTTTTTTTATATCCAACCATACCTACCAGTCTTTTATTTCTATAGTGAATATTGATTATCTCTCTCAGGTACGAGGCTGCCTGCTAAGGACATAGCGGTGAACGACATTCCCGTGTCCTCCGAGCTCACGGAGGCTCTCCTCTGACTGCAAACACTAGTGGTGTCCCAGAGGACCGTCCAGTCCAGGAGAAACTCCTTGATGGGTATCTGGTATCTAAGCGGAAGGATCATGCAAGATGCCTCAGAGTGAGAATGAGGGGCCAACAAACGACTGCAGTTAAGTTCTATCACTTGCTAGCTTTGTGACTGTTAGGGACCAAATGTTTATGTCATCTCACCCCAAATCCCTATATTGAAGTCCTAACCCCAGTGTGAAGGGATCTGAAGATGGAATTTGGGAGGTAATTAGGGTTAGATTAGGTCATGAAGGTGAGTACCTCAAGACAGAGTTAGCAGGTTTCTAAGCAGAGAGAGAGAGAGTGTGTGTGTGTGTGTGTGTATGTGTGCAGGATCAGGAGGGCTCTCTCCATCTGCATGCACAGAGGAAGTGTGAGACGAGGCCATCGCAAGACAATGACCGTCTGCAAACCAGAGCCCCACCAGAAACCATATTAGCTGCGACCTCGATCTTGGACCAGTCTCCAAGACTGTAGGAACGACATTTCTGTTGTTTAAGCTACCCATGAAGTGTTTTGTTATGGCAGTCTGAACTGATTAATGCAGTGACCTTAGTTTCTTATCTTCTATATGCCTCAGTTTCCTCACCTGGAAAATAGGGATAATTACAATCCTATCTATGAATTAAAGTAAGGAGTAGATGATATAAGGTAAAATTCTTAGCCCAGGGACTTGCTCAGTAAATGGTAGTTATTACCATATGACCCAGCAAATCCATTCCTGGCCATATATCCAGAAAAAAGGAAACCACTCATTTGAAAAGATGCATGCATCACAGTATTCGTAGCAGTACTATGTATTATGATAGCCGAGACACAAAAGCAACCTGAATGGATTGAGAAGATGTGACATGTGTGTGTGTGTCTATCTATATACATGTATATGTGTGTGTGTGTGTGTGTGTGTGTATAGAATAGAATATTACTCAGTTCATAAAAAGAATGAAATTCTGCTATTTTCAGCAATAAGCACAGACCTAGAGAATATGCTTGGTGAACTAAGTCAGACAGAAAAATACTGCATACCGCTTACATGTGAAATATAAAGTAAGTATAAATGAATGCATACACAAAAAAAGACACAGATGCACAGATAACAAATTTGGGGCTACCAAAGGGGTGAGGGAAGGGAGAAGGGACAAATTAGGGGTTTAGGATTCATGGCAGAAATGATTATATGTAAAACTGATAAGCAACAAAGATATACCATGCAGCACAAGGAATTATATCTATTACTTGTAATAACCTATAATGCAGTATAATCTGCAAAAACACTGAATCAGCATTTCACACACCTGAAATTAACACAATATTGTAAGTCAACTATAATTAAAATTTATATTTTAAAAAATTAAATGATAATTACTATCCTCTCTGTGCCCAATTGTAAATGTAAGCCCCAGGATGGCAGAGCTGGAAGGGGTCTTGTCAGTCCCCTCAATGTATGGAGGAAATGAGGCTCAGAGGGGAATGACTCGCCCAGGATGCATAGCAAGGGAGATCCTACCCTGGGCTCTCTGCCTCCAGCTCCAGGTCTGTCCCCATCCACCCGGGAAGGTCTCGTCCTCCGTCCTCACCATCCATCCCTGTCTTCATCCCTGTCACTTGGCACACCCACTGGAAACTGTCACCTTTCACGTGGTGAGTGACTCCTGGGTAAGGTTGCTAGGAGATGAGGATCCATCACTGAATTCCACACCTGGAAATTCTCTTAAAGTTAGGGTGCTGGAATTCTTCTCTTTGAAGTAAACCAAATAGAAAAAAAAAAAATTCTCATCCATGTTTGGCTTGAAAAATGTGGGTGGCGTCAGGGTTATACTAGAGTGAAGCACATTTATAATAATAGCCCCAGTACCTTTCACTGGTTTTGTCCCTTTTAGTCTGTAAGGCATCTTTACAAACTCAGAGATTGTTGGGCTAAGCCTCTATAATCATTCATTCATTCATTTATTCATAAATACAAATTTAGCTCCTTCCAGGTACCAGGCACGTTTTTGGTACCAAGGGGTTTAACAATGTATAAACGCATAAAACCCTCTGCCTTCATGGGGTTTCTGCTCTAGCAGGGGAGACAGACAATATATACGTAAATAAATAAAAATGTAAGTAAAGAAATACTGGCAAATGTTAAGAAAAAATAAAGCTGGAAAAGGGAAGAGAGAGAGAATTGTTGTGAGCAGCCAGGAAAGCTTTCTCTGAGATACATTCTGGGCAGGGAATATTCACATTGCTGGGGGAATGACTGACCCTCACTTTATAGATATGGAAATGTGGCCCAGACTCACAGGGTAGGTAGATGGTAGACCAGGAAGAAAATTCATATTCTATCCATCCTAGCCCGAGAATTGCTAAGTCTCAAGTCTGGGTCCAGGGACAAGCAAACCCAGTCTGCATGGAGATCAAGCTCTTGTGTCTCATCCAACCTCACCACGCACTATTACTGTGCCCTGGGCCTGAGCTGGGCACTGGGACTAAAGAGACGAAGTGGACATGGGCCCTGCCCTCAGGGAGCTTCCAGGATATTGAAGAATATAAGACAAGTTCATGGGTAACTGGGACTTGTGTTAGAAAGGACATGTCTACTTCAGATCCTTCAGAATGGGGCTGCTTCTCCAGCACACACTAAGAAAAAGTTCTCCAACCTCCTGGATTTTCCTCTCTTTGATCAACAAATGTGAATTATGTGCTGGTCCCAGATGCCTCACTGAGAGCCATCACTTGTGTGGTGTCAACCATCCAGGCATCTCTGCAGGTGACCCCCTTTCTCGACACCACGGCCCTTGCTCGGAATACTGTGAAGTGAAGTCACTCAGTCGTGTCCAACTCTTTGCGACCCCGTGGACTGTAGCCCACCAGGCTCCTCTGTCCATGGGATTTTCCAGGCAAGAGTACTGGAGTGGGGTGCCATTTCCTTCTCCAGGGGATCTTCCCAACACAGGGACCGAACCCAGGTCTCCCACATTGTAATCAGACGCTTTTACCCACTCACTGTAACCGCCTCCTAACTTTTGCTCCTCCCCTTGGCCATGATCAGCACACCTTTCAGCATGTTCTTCACTCAGTAGGCAGAGTGATCATATTAAAACTTCTATCAGGCATGACATTCCTCCACTCAGAGACCACCAGTGGTACCCAACTCATTCAGAGGAAAAGCTAAACCTCACATCGGCCTACAAGGCTCTATGTGATCTGCTCCATCTCCCATCTAGGACCTTCCTTCCTTCTTACAACTCTCTTCCTTGCTTCCATCCCTTGGTTATACTCACCTCCTTGCTCTGCTTCCCATCCATCAGGTATGGGCCCACCCCAGAGCCCTTATACACTTGACCCTTGAACAATGCTGAGGCTAAGTCACGTGTAACTTAGAGTTGGTCCCGTGTCCCAGGTTCCTCTCTAGCTGTGGATTCAACCAACCACAGGCCCCATCTACAGTAATCTTTACTTCTGAAAAAGGTGTGTAAGTGGACCCATGCAGTTCAAATTGTGTTGTTCAAGGGCCCACTCTACTTGCTACTCTGCCTGGAATGTTCTTCCTGCAGGTATTCACTAAACTTTCTCTCTTACCTCCTAGGAGTCTTTGTCCAAAGCTCTATTTTGATTTGTAGACTTCAGCCCATCCCCATCCCAACATTCCTTGTTGTTGTTGTCAGTCACTAAGTCGTGTCCAACTCTCTGAAACCCCATGGACTGTAGCATGCCAGGCTTCCCTGTCCTTCACTGTCTCCCAGAGTTTGCTCAGATTCATGTCCATTGAGTCTGTCATGCTATCTAACCATCTCATCCTCTGTCGTCCCCTTCTCCTCCTGCTTTCAATTCTTCCCAGCATCATGGTCTTTTCCAATGGGTTGGCTCTTTGCAATAGGTGGCCAAAGTACTGAAGCTTCAGCTTCAGCTTCAGCGTCAATCCTTCCAGTGAATATTCAGGACTGATTTTCTTTAGGATTGACTGGTTTGATCTTGCAGTCCAAGGGATTCTCAAGAGTCTTCTCTGAGACTGTAGTTCAAAAGCATCAGTTCTTGGGCACGCAGCCTTCTTTATGGTCCAACTCTCACATTCATACATGACTACTGGAAAAACCGTAGCTTTAACTATATGGACCTTTGCTGGCAAAGTGATGTCTTTGCTTTTTAATACACTGTCTCCTTATTTCCACCTTTTTCTTCTTTTCATTTATCACCTTCTCCTACATGGTATCATTCATTCACCTATTTTGCTTACTGTTTGTCTCTCTTACTAGAACAAAAGCCCCATAAAGATAGGGATTTCTGGCACATAATGGGAAAGTGCCAGGAATATCAAAGGTGTCTGATAAATATCTGTTGAATCAATAAATATCTAGAGAAATCACCTTCCCCACACCAAGACTATTTCTCCTCTGATATCTGTTTTTCTGTTGATGGTAGGATCCCCCAGTGGCTCAGCAAGCCTTGCTATGTCTAAGTGGCTTCAGTCGTGTCTGACTCTGTGTGACCCCATAGACGGCAGCCCATGAGGCTCCCCCGTCCCTGGGATTCTCCTGGCAAGAACACTGGAGTGGGCTGCCATTTCCTTCTCCAATGCATGAAAGTGAAAAGTAAAGGTGAAGTCGCTTAGTCGTGTCCGACTCTTCGCGACCCCATGGACTGCAGCCTACCAGGCTCCTCCGTCCATGGGATTTTCCAGGCAAGAGTACTGGAGTGGGGTGCCACCTTGGTTGGAGCCAAACAGTGATGAAACTATTTTGTCTATACTGTATTGATGGTTTCAAGACAATATGCCTTTGTCAAAACTAATCCAATTGTACTTTATTATTTGTAAATTATATTTTAATAGAGCTTGATATTAAAAAAAAAAAAAAGGTCCAACAAGCTTTGCTTGCAGCCAAGAAGGTGATGACCTTGGGCTGGCTTCATAGAAACAAAGTTAAACCTTCTGCTTCCTCTTCTTTCCCCACCTGTCAAATTCAAGTGAAACCTCAGTTTTTTTCATCTGTATGGTCAAGGTAATACTACCTATTTCATAAACTGAAGTGAGATCATGTGAGTTAAGATTCCAGGAATATTTGCCACAGAGCAGATGACTAATAAAAAAAAATCCTCCAGCTGACACTGAATTCTGGGGAGTCTTGCTTCTGAACATCTCTGAAATATGTCAATTTCTCGCCCTCTTTCCCAGTCCTGCTGCTGCCAGGATGAGTCAGGAGGCTGCAGCAAGCCCTGCCTGGAGGAGCGGAAAGCACTAAGGGGTGGGACAGAGAGGCACGTGGTGAGGGGCAACCCCAGCTGCCAAAAGGCGCTCAGTTTTAGTTGAATCTCCAACCCAAACGTGATCAGCAGCAGTCAGTGTACCAGGGGTAAGACCACAACTCTCCAGCATCACAGAGCTCCCAGGGCTCCCCGACCCCCTGAACTGAGTGCCCTCCTCCCTCCTGTCTCCTCTGCCCCAGTCAGGCCCAAGCTCCATGCAACAGGCCTCCTCTCTCTAAATGGGTGCTTTACACTGCTGCCCAGGCGACATCTGTGGGAACAGAGAAAGCCACAGAGCGTGACTGCCTGCAGCTAATTGATTTGTTTGAGCTGCTGACAGAAGGATGTGCACAGTCCCCACTGAAGATTAGGGGTGGGGGGCGTTCCAGGCAGAGAGGGCTGGACCAGACAGAGAGGCGGGGGGAGGGGGAGCCCACCTTGGCTCTCCTGGATGGCCTGCAGGGTAGTCCGGTAGCAGACTCCCTGTTGGCCTCTGTGAGTTTCCTCTAGGAAGAAAAAGAGACAAGCAGGAAGGGAAGAAAGGGCACAGGGAGGGAAGGAGAGAGAGAAGCAAACAGCAGGAAACAGACATAAAAAGGGACTCATAACACATTAAGGTTTTTGAGCATTTACTATGCACCAGGACCAAGTTCTCACTTAAAGAAGCAGGTAAGATAAAGGCAATGTGAGGGAAGAGAGGGGGACCAGAGAAAGAGACACAGGCAGGAAAATGATGGAGGGACCCAGGCCGTTGGGTACCCCGGCCCGGCCAGGCTGGTGATGGATAAACAAGATCAGCTCCTAAATCCTGGGATAAACCTGCCTCTGACTTAGAGGTTAATGAGGGGGAAAGGGCACAGATCTCTCTGGGCCCTAATGACTTTTACCTTAGGCGAGGGGAGACCAAGGATGAGCCAGCAGGAGGGCGCAGACAAGGATGTCCACCGTGGGCAGGAGAGCGGGAGGAAACAGCATGAACGCCACACAACTCCCTCCCGGGACCAGAGCATCTCTGCCTCTGACATCCCCCAACCTGGTGTTTCAACTGAGTTTACTTTCCAGATCTTTCTCGACTTACAGTGGCTCTATGTCCCTATAAATCCCTCATAAGTTGAAAATATAAGCCAAAAATGTACTTACATACCTAACCTTCCAAATGCCACAGCCTAGTCTCGCCTACCTTAAGCGTGCTCAGAACACTTACATTAGCTCACAGTTGGGCAAAATGATGTAACCCAAAGCCTATTTTATAATAAAGAGTTGATGTCGAATATTGTACTGAAAGGGAAGGACGGCTGTATCTGTTGTTCACCCTCATGATTGCGTAGCTGGCTGGGGACCATGGCTACTGCCACGCGGCACCACCAGGGAGTATATCACACAGCACATCACCTGCCTGGAAAGGGTCAAAGTTCCAAGTTCAAAGTATACTGAATTGCGCGTTGCTTTCACACTATCGTAAATTCAAACCATCTTAAGTTGAACCACTGTAAGTGCGGACCATCCGTAGTTTAAATCTGTTTTCTTTGGGGGTTTCCTTCCCTTCAAACCTACCTGCTCGAACAACAGTACAGGGAAGGCTCCTGGTGATGATTTGTAGACAGGGAGTGTCTTTGCTCTGATGGTCAAGTCCAGAAAGGTTTTCTGAGCTAAGCAATCTCGTTTCTAGACTGGATTTTAATGTGGTTATTGGGGAAAAAATAGTCTTTGCCTTGAACCTGACACCCCAGACACTGAATTGCTTAGACTTGCTAAGCCTCATCTGTCACTCTGCAAACGTGCCATCCTGGAGCTGTGACGATCTCTAATGCATCATGGTTTATAAATGAGCCTGACGTGCCGCCTGGTACATGAAAAACACTTACAATCCATCAGGTAAATCAGAAACACTGCAAAAATAGCTTACAGGTTATATACCTACTGCCAAGAAAAGCTATAAAGGAGATACGCATGATCAACCAGCCAGAGATGTGCAATTAAAGTAAAAGAAGGAATAAAGAGGGAGATTGAGAGAACAGTGCAGTAGTTTTTACCAGGGGTTGCCAAACTCTAGCCCATGGACCAGATCCAGCTGGCTGGCTTTTATGAATAAAGTTTTATTGGCACATAGACACATCCATTTGTTTACTCATACTCTAAGGCTGCTTTCCTCTACAAGGCAGAGTCCAGCAAGTTATGATAGAAATTGTGTGACCTGCAAAACCTAAAACATTTGCCATTTAGGCCTTTATAAAAAGTAGCTTGCCGACCTCCAGGATATAATATAGGTTCATACTTTTGTGTTCACAGCAGCTGAATCTAGGGTATGATGTTTTCCACAACCTCGGTTTTTCCGCTTACAAAATGGGTTTATAATAACCATCCTCCAGACTGAAAATTAAAGTTCTTAAAAAGTTACATAAAAGCAGTCTACCCTGCTTGGAACATAGGGAGCTCTCATCAGATAGCATCTCAGTGTTATTGACATCATTTTAGCAGATGCTGCTTCCAGGAGACAGGGAAGTTCAGGGGAGGCAGGGCTGGTTGACAAACTGCACCATGATAAAATGAATTCCGGGACCTCTGAAGGAAGGTGAGGGAAGCAAGCGCTTCGTGAGTGACACTCTCTGCCAAGTTTGTATTATTTTGTCTCTGATTTTCAGAAGAACTCAGTGCCATGTAACAAGGGAGGATGTTGAGGTTCAGGGAGGTCAAAATCACATAAAGCCAGGGAAAGCAAGCCCAGCTCTGTGTGCTTCAAAGCTTAAGCCCATTGATCTGAGTGTTTGATGAAGCTGCTGTTATTTTACTTAGAAGAAGACGAATTAGTGGTGACACAGTAGCCTTTCTCCAAACGTTTGTGTTTCCGGGTACAAAAGGGCCCTGATTTACAGGAGTTTCAGAGGACAAAACCAGGACAAAATCTGTCCCTTTTCTGATCTCATTCTGTTTCAAGGATACATGATAATCTCCACATGAAATGCACAAAACACAAAGAACAAAACAGAATCTGAAGTCCAAGAGGTTTAAGCCTGTCCTAAAAATAATATGCCAAGAAGAAAATAATATTCTGCATGCACAGAGTACTGGTGAGTTATAAAAAAAAATCACAAGAGGGGATGGTATTTGATAATACTATGTGGTATGCTTGTAATTTATTTATGAGAATAGATGGTAAATCTTCTCACCACACACATGCATATACACACACACACACACACAATGGTAACGATTCAGAAGTAGTGGATCTGTTAATCAGCTTGATGTAGTAATCATTTTGGGCTTCCCTAGTGGCTCAGATGGTAAAGAATCTGCCTGCAATGCAGCAGACATGGGTTCAATCCCTGGGTCAGGAAGATCCCCTGGAGGAGGGCATGGCTACCCACTCCAGTATTCTTGCCTGGAGAATCCCATGGACAGAGGAGCCTGGTGGGCTACAGTCCCACCAGGGACTGTAGGGTTGCAAAGAGTCTGACATGACTGAGCGACTTTCACTCACTCAAGTGATCATTTTACAAAGTATGTGTATACTAGACATCAAGCTGTATACCTTAAATACATACAAATTTTATGCCAATGTTATCTCAACAGAGCTGCTAAAAATAATTGATGGAGACTTCCCTGGTGGTCCAGTGGTGAAGAGTCCACCTGCCAGTGCAGGGGACACAGGTTCGATCCCTGGTCCAGGAGGATTCCACGTGCTGTGGAACAGCCAGACCCACGCGCCACAACTACTGAGCCCGCGTGCTCTAGAGTCTGTGCTCCGCAACAAGAAGCCACCACAATGAGAAGCCCTCACACCCCAGCTAGAGTGTCACAATTAGAAAAAGCCAGCATGCAGCGACGAAGACCCAGCACAGCCAAAAACAAATGTAAAAATAAATAATTAAAAAAATAATTTATAGCACAAATATACAATAATATGAAAGAGATCTAAAAATTAAAAGAAGTAAAACACAGAGAAAAGTAATTTTAAACATTCCTATAAGTGTAAAAAATACAACAATCACATGAGGAAGGTGAGACGCATGTCCTATCCTCCCATTTTACAGAGAAGGGAAACCAAAACGTAGAAAAGTAGGTGCCCAAGTCACAAGGCTTGCTGGCTATAATCAGGGCTTCGGCTCAAGCCTGAGTTCTCTGAGCCATGAGTGATAAATCACGGGGCCACAGCAGAACAGATGTACACAACTGAGTGTTTGTCAAGATGAGAAATGAAAATTACTCTGCTCCTTTTAGTATCCAGAGTCAAAAACTTGCAGGGGGAAAAGATTTTAAAAGCATTTTCTAAAAAAAAAAAATTAAAAAAAAAAGCATTTTCTACCCCGGGAGGTCTGAGGGGCCCAACTGTGGCAGAATCTCTCATATGCCTTAGACCTACAGCTTTGGAAGTGCCCCCAGGGCACCCACGCAGGGGTGACCACCTGTCAGTGGTCAGGGCATCTGGGCAAGATAAGCACACAGTCTGGTGCCTGCCAGCCCTGCATCTAGACACAGATCCAAGGAGAGGAAAGAGAACTTTCTGTCCTGTATTTAACAGCTTCTGCAAGAGCATGGGTAGCAGTAATAAGGGGGCCATGGAGGCTGGGATTCAAGTCCTCCTAACTAGTCGAGTGACTGAGGAAAGTGATGACCTTCTCCACCCTCAAGCTCTTCATCTACTCAAGAGGGATACTGCTTGTATCTACCCCTTGGGTTTCTGTACAGATCAAACAAATGCATGCCTACCACAGAGTCTGTAGTAAAGTGTGGGGGTTATCACCATTGCCCCCACCACCACCGCTACAACAGCACGCTGGAAGAGAAGGACCACTTCTGGGCCTCCCAGTCTGACTCTCCTCACTGTTTGACCCAGGTTAAACCACATAAGCCCTCCAAGCTTTAGTTTTCTCTCCTATCAAATGGAAATAAAAGCCCTGTAATATCTGTCCAATGGGGTCATTAAGGGGATCAAGGAAGATAAATAGATATGAAAGGGCTTTGTAAACAGTGAAGAGGTGTTCACAAACGAATCAAGGTCATTACCAGCATCCCTATTGTTAGTCTTCAATGATGGAAGAGTCACTGCATTGGGTAAGGAACTAATCTGCGGAACCATTCCTATTCATTTTTATATCTAATAGAACAATACCTTTTTTTTCCTCCCCTTTTGGACTTTTATTGCATGATCTGTGCTTGCTCTCAGCAACCATTTCCATACTATATATTCATAGTGGATATTATGATGAGACCTATCTATTTTTCTACTACTGTGTCCCAGGAAGAGAGACTTATTCTGTGAGAGGCAAGCATTATCCTCATTTTACAAACCTGTCCTGGGGCCTAGGTCTTCCTCTCTCTCTCTCTCTCTCTCCACTCACTGCCACAGCCCACAGGCCAGAAGACAGAGCACATGGGGTGTTGGTTACACATGTTGGGAGCAGTTTCATCAAGCGACGAGGGGCAGCCCTTTTAAAAAGGTCCCACTAAAGAAGACAGTGACTGACATTAGTTAGGGAAGCCTGGTGGCTCAGATGGTAAAGAGTTTGCCTGTAAAGCAGGAGACCCACGTTCAATCCCTAGGTCGGGAAGATCCCCTGGAGAAGGAAATGGCTCCCCACTCCAGATTCTTGCCTGGAGTATTCCATTAACAGAGAAAGCCTGACGGACTGCAGTTCATGTGGTTGCAAACTGTCAGACACAACTGAGCGGCTTTTGGTACTCACTCAACAAGGCAGTAGCTAACATATGCCTTGGCTAAGGGCTACAGTCTCTTACCTAGAAGTTTCCAAAGAAACGGCATGCTCTTAAATGCTGCATGCTCTCTTAAAGTGTCTCCAAAGGCACACGTGTTGCAGATTCAGGTCAGGATGTTTCTCCCTCTGTTCATGGCCAGCTCTGACATCAGCCTGCTTCAGAGATGGCCTTGTTGATAAAGATGGAGGGTGAGGAAGGCAACCTCTAATCAGTCCCCAGGGGATAGGTGGTGGTTTAGTCAAGAAGTTGTGTCCGATTCTTGCAACCCCATGGACTGTAGCCTGCCAGGCTCCTCTGTCCATGGAATTCTCCAGGCAAGAATACTGGAGTGGGTTGCCATGCCCTCCTCCAGGGGATCTTCCCGACCCAGGAATCGGACCTGCTTCTCCTGCATTGCAGGCAGATTCTTAACCCACTGAGCTTCGAGGGAAGCCCTCAGGTCATTCAAATATTACCTGGAGACATTCTCCACTCCACCTTGAGTCCCAGCTCAACCATCTAGGAGTGTGATAAGTGTGGGGTGGGCAGTTCATAATCCTTAGTGAGGGACAGAGACAGTTATCAGGAGACCAGGTCTCGCTCCACCAACCATCCTTCTGGCACTGGCCCCTATCACAGAGACTGTGCTGAAGGGGAGATCGCAGCCTTCTCCCGGGTCCTCCAGGCTCAACCCAGCAGGTGAGCTGGAGGACCCGGGGGACAGGCTGAGGACTGTGTCCAGCAGGGCTCCAGGGTCCTGGCCACAGCCACCCACAGGCTGGGCGCAGGCCTTGAAGCAGCAGCGAAACTCTCCCCCAGCCCCACCTCCGAGACCTAGAGGAGGCGGCATCTCCATGGGTCACAGTCCACGGGATCCACACGGCAGCCTCAGGAACCTGGGGGCTGGCTGGGTCCTGGGCACCTGGCCCCCTCAGTGATGATGACTGAGCAGGGTCTGAAGACCTGGCCAGCTGAGATCTGCCTCCTCAGCCAGGTCTGGGCACTAGCAGAAAGACCCAGCCTGGGTGCTGGACGAATCCTCCAGAGCAGGCTAACAGGCCATGCAGGACACCCTCCCCTTAGCCAGGGCCTGGACCTTGGAAGGGGAATGTTGAGCCTTGGGACATTGCCCTTTCTTGTCAGAACAGACTATAACACTTGTTTTGGTGGAAGTTCACAGGAACATGGTTACCTGACCATGATCTGACCTCTAGAACAAAGGCTCTGACACCAAGACATTTGCAACCACTAACCACGCCCCTCCCTCACCTTTCCTATAAAAGGGCTTGGCTGAAAGCTGTGAGTTCAGGGTTTCTAAGGCATGAGTCGCCAGTCTTCTGGCACGGCCCTGCAATGAACCTTGCTCTGCTCCAAATTCTGATGTTTTGGTCTTGTTTGGCCTCACTGTGCATTGGGCATGTGGACCTGAAGTAACACGAGGACCCAGGGTTTTGCAGATGTGTTTTTGTGAAGAGTTGACTCAATCATTCTTGCTTTGCCCACCCTGACGGTAACCCACTGTCTTGGCAGTTCCTTTGGCACGTCTAAGGAGGACATTTTAAACAGCCAAGTGACGAGACTGAAAACAGCATCATCACAAATGCCCTCCATAGTACAGCAGGTATAAGTCATTCCTCAAAAACCAATCACTTTACATCAAGTTCTCCCATCCTGCCAAGTAAAAAAAAAAAAAAAAAAAGCGTAGGAAATGAGTGTAGGTGATAACATTTCTGGGGCTCAAATTTATGCCTGGGGTTGATAAACCCTAAATTATCTCACCCACTTCTACCAACAATTACCGGAGTTTAATATATCCAAGAGTGGTGTGTGTTTATAGGTAAACAAGCATTGTAAGACACACCACAAGAACACTTGATTCCTGGAACATCAAAATAGCTCCTGTACTACTATGCATGAGGTTAACTGAGAGATGGAAACAGACTAAATGGAATGGAAATGTCTCCCTGTTGATGTTAACACAGTAATTACCACGCCCAGAGCCTGATTTGCCATGATCTAGGGCTACCCGGGAAATACTGTTTCTTTACAGCAGTCCCATCCTAAAGGCTTCTGAGCTCTGGTAAAATCTAGGCTATAATCATCGCCGCAGTCCTGCTAGATAAGAATCCTCCAAGATGCCTTAGAATTTTTAGGTCTTTATCCCCTTAGCAAATTTCCCTCCTCCAACATGGGGCTGACAATTTCAGGAATTAAACAGTAGGTATTTCTAAAATGAACTTTAGCACAGCACCCATTATGTGAACGCCAGCACTGAATCATGTTTGTTTACAGGCCTGGGCAGCCTGTGAGATGAAGGTCTCTCTTTGGGGAGCTCTGGCCAGATGGGGCTATTGTCAGGGCTGGGGATTCTCGAGATAGGATATATGTCAATCCCTTGTGGGCCCTGTGAAAAATGTTTAGGTCACCATATGCAAAAAAAACAGGATAAATAATTGAACATGCAGTATGATCAGAGGACTACCAAATTATGCATTTGTAAGTTGCTGCATTCAAAAACTGATGTGAGGAGTGAGCGTAGGAAACGCCTTCTTCCTTTCCTTTTTTCCCTTTCATTTCCTCTCTTCCTTCCTTCCTACTTTCTGTCCTAATTTCCTCTAAGCCTCCTTTCCTCCTTTCTCTCAATAAATACCATGGGCCAGGCATTGTGCTAGATGGTGATGATAATGCAGTAAAAACAAACAAACAAAAAAGCCTTACCCTTCATTGTACATTATGCATTTTTGCAAACCATTTTTAAAAAATAATAAAAAGGCACGCTGCTGCTGCTAAGTCGCTTCAGTCGTGTCCAACTCTGTGAGACCCCATAGACGGCAGCCCCCCAGGCTCCCCCGTCCCTGGGATTCTCCAGGCAAGAACACTGGAGTGGGTTGCCATTTCCTTCTCCAATGCATGAAAGTGAAAAGTGAAAGTGAAGTCGCTCAGTCGTGTCCGACTCTTCACAACCCCATGGACTGCAGCCCACCAGGCTCCTCTGTCCACGGGGTTTTCCAGGCAACAGTACTGGAGTGGGGTGCCATCCATCACCTTCTCCGAATAAAAAGGCATATTTTGACATAAAAATAAAAATACATTATTAAAAAAAACAAAAGTTGTGAAACTTTCCAAGACAAAATCATGGAACCTGGCATATTGACTGGATTGCTGACGCTACTAAAGATTTATTGGCAATAGTTACCCATGATCAAGGTTTTCTGGTTTTTGTTTTTTCAGGTGGGGAAATCCTAATTTTCTAGAGATATGTACTGAAGTATTTACAGATGAAATAACATGATGTTGGGAATTGTGACTCAGTATCCCAACAGCCAGGTATTGATAATTGCTGATGCTAGGTGGTAAGTACATAGGGGGTTATTACATGAGCTGCTAGTTTTGCATAAGTTTGAAATTTTCCATAATAAAAGCAAAACAAAATCAAAATATATGTAAGCACAGTGGGACAAGTCTGATGGAAAATGCTGAGGTCCTGGGGGGCGTGGGGGTGTGGAGGGGGGAGGGATGAAGAAAAGGAGAATAGGTACCTAGGCAGAAGAGAGACGATCTAAAAAAAAAATTTACCTCCTTCTACTTCTATCATCATTCAATTTCATCAAACACAAACACATCCCTCCAGTATTTAGGGCATTCACTAAAGAACCACAGCCTCTGCCTCCGTGGGTCCCCAGTGTACTTTGTATGGTTTGACGATAGTATTTATTCTGCTATATTATCATTCATTTATGTGTCTGACTTCTCTGTTGACTCCAGGAGGGCAGAGGGTTACACTTTCCCATTCTTGCGTCCCAGTTCTTTATACTGGGCTGGGCATACAGTGAATACCTTGTTAAACTGATCTCACAAAATCCTGGTACAATAGGTAAATTTGCAAATGTTTCCCCTAAAATTGTGATAACTGACGTCACAGGTCAGAAAGAATCTGTATATGAAATATAAAAGTTAGATTGGCATCTTGTCCCAGTTCAGAGCAGCGTGTTGATTCTGCCCACACAAAGAACCGCTCCCTTTTCAGCTGGAGTAGGAATCTGCCTTGGGCCAAGTTTGTAGTCAAAGGAATTACCAGAGAGCATGCAGGACTGTGCTACCCCACTACCCATTCTCAAAATCAAGGAAATAAAGCCAAAAGTTGGCATTCATGCCAGGAGAAACCACTTCAACCATAAAAGCAAATTTCATTTCCAGTGATCAAGTTGAATACCACTGTTTGGGACTTGAGTGACTAGATGTATTGTCAGATATTTAGCCATCTCAAGGCCCAATTCCCCTAAGATATTAAGGGTCATTTTTATGAATGAACAGGCTAGCAATGAGACCTTCTCATTATTTATGAGGTACCTTTAAGTGAGAAGGGACATTTCTTAAATCTCACCCTCACTTCTACTTACAGAATGTTTTGTAGGAATCTCAACTCCACCATGTCCCGAAATGAACTAAAACCATCCCCAAGTGATGTCTTCCTCCTGCGAGCCTCATCTTGCTGAAAGGTGACAACCAGCCTTGTTGAGTGGTAGCCCTCGCCAGGCCTGCCCTGCCCAGTACCCCCAGCAGACCAAACCGCCAGGCATGCCACAGCCTAGTCACAAAACACAACTTGATGCAACTGTGCATGTGTGATACCTCACAAATATCATACAACCTGTGACAATGCAGCAAGGTGGCACCGGGGGCCCTGACTGCAGAACCAGATGTCAGATTCAGATGAGGCTGAAGGCAATCACATTAGACTCTGGGAGTAATAGGGATGGAGGTCTAAGATCTGAGAGACGTGCATCTGTGTCACCACCATTAGAGTCTGGGGAAGCCTGAGAAGCTGAATCAATGACATTTCTCAGACTCACCTGATGTTTTTAGCTATAGAGGGATCCTTTGCATTTATTAATACCCTGGTGGCTCAGATGGTAAAGAGTCTGCCTGCAGTGTAGACGAGCCGGGTTCAATCTCTGGATTGGGAAGATTCCCTGGAGAAGGGAGTGGCAACCCACTTCAGTATGCTTGTCTGGAGAATCCCACAGACAGAGGAACCTGGTGGCTACAGTCTATGGGGTCACAAAGAGTCAGACACTACTGAGTGACTTTTACTTTTACTTTCTTAAGTTTATTGCAGTAAAATGTCACCTGTATCAGGTTTATGAGTTTAGAGAGCTCATTTTCGCCAAGCCTCAAGCCTCTGCCTATTTAAGCCTCTGCTGGGCTAGTTCCCAAACCCACCACAAGGTCAGAGTGATATATTTTAAGCTTGAATCAAGTCACGCTATCTTCCCATCAAACCCTTCCATAGCCACATCCAAGGAGCTACTTTCTCTGAGTTCCAGTCCTTGGGTCCTCCCCTCCCTCTCTGGGCCCAGGGTGGTAAGAGCTCCCCACTGTTGCCAGATTCTGGGAACTTCATCATCACCTGGCCAGCCCTGTCCTTGCCTAAACCTCTATAAATAGTCCATTCATTAAACCCTCTTTAGTCATCCCATTTGAATGTGCCATCTATTTCCTGCTGAGAAATACACAGACTATTTTGTAAAATAAGAATAAAAAAGGGAAGGGACTTCCCTGGCAGTCCAGTGGTTAAGAATCCATCTGCCAATGCAGGGGACATGGGCTCGATCCCTGGTCTGGGAAGATCCACAGGCTGTGAAGCAGCTCAGCCCATGAGCCACACAGAACTACTGAGAAAACGAGCCTAGACCCTGTGCTCTGCAACAAGAGAAGCCATGGCAATCAGAAACCCACGCACAGCAACTACAGAGTAGCCGCTGCTCGCCTCAACTACAGAAAGCCCACATGCAGCACCAAAGACCCGGTGCAGCCAAAAAAAAAAATAACGAAGGGGAAAAAAAGAAGGGGCCGTTGCTTCTCCAGATATCAAGCTATCCGCTTTCAGTCATGTAGAACAGATGAGGAGATGAACAAATATGTCAACAGGAGAGGATCAGAGGTCTTCTCTATGTGGGATGTGACATATGCTGGACGTGACAATTCAATGAAAGTGGAGGAAAGAACAGGCTATTCAATAAACAATGTCAGGACCACTATCTAACCACACAGAGAAGTAAAGCTTGTGCCATACACACTGGGGAGATGCTTACTTACAAGTCAAGTCTCAAAACTAGACACTAAGTTCCTCCATACTTAGCACATATTCAGAGACTCAAAGAATCACAGAAGTTGGGATAAAAACAGATGTACCTCAAGAGATCTTCTGCACCAGATCCCTGCATCCTGTTAGGAAAAAGGATCATTCCCATTTAATAGATGAAACAATGAAACCAAGACTGATGGCTTGTCCAGGCTCACCTAAGCAGCAGCAAAGAGGACACAATCCATAGGCCCAGATCTTACACAGCTTTGAGTTTAAAGGCAAGACATCTAACTGCTGAGTTTTGCATGTTTTTCCCCACACCCAGTTTTATGTGCAGAGGCTTGAACACAATGAGTGCAGACAGCTGCTCCATGTCAGCAGAGGGGGAAATAATACCTGTTCATCAGGGAGCTAATTCTGCAAAGCGCACCATCTAATCGGTACCATATACACGTAAATAGGATGCACTAATCAGCAGGAAGACATGAACTGCAATCTATCCCTCATGGACCTAAAATATAATGGAGCAAAATTGAAGGTTTTACGATGCACAAAGCACTTTACTTGGAAGACTGATGCTTTTCTAAGCAAGGTGTTCATTTCCAGAACAAGTTCCCACACTTTCTGACATCCAATCCCGGGAAACCATGAGCACCAAACAAAGAAACGTCTGGGGCAGTTTTTCCATATTTTTGGAGTCTGTGGGAGACAGCACAGTGCAAAGATTAAAAGCACAGATTTAGAAGCCAGGCACACCTGGGTTCAAGCCCTGGTCTACTATTTCATAAGTCTGTGACCCTAGGTGAATCTCAGCATCTCCAAACCTGTTCTCTTACCAGTAAGAGAAGGGTAATAAAATCCTATTAGAGTGCTGGGATATTCAATAAAATAACAGAAGTAAAGTGTCAGCACATCCTTAACAATCAACGAGCTTTAACCATTACTATTAGGCTGATTTCCTTGTGCGACCCATTGTCCTATACAAACAACATTCCCCAGGGAGGGTTCTAAACTGTTAGAAATCTAACCCTGCTGGATTGAACGCACTGGTTCTTGGAGCACAGCCCTGGTATATTTTACTGGCCTGTACATTTTTTCTTTAAATTTAATTGACAATAAATTAATTCTAACATTTCCCATAAAAATCGGGGTTTCCACTTTCTCTTGGAAGAGTAAAAGGTGTGGTGACCAAACCTCTGCATTTCCTTTTAGCCACATTGAGATGTATTTGAATGGCAGCTGCCCCCTTTCAAAGGGCCACCATGGATTCTCCACCAACACAGCCCTATTGCCCCACCAGCCTGATCCCTCCAAATATCTGAGTTTAGGACTCATTCTGATGTGAAGCTTTCTGTCCCCAACCTGAAGGAAAAAAATGTGGATTCAGCAAACGTAACGCATTTGGCAAATGGCAACTTCTGATGTCATAAGTGAATTTTGGAATTTGGATTTTGGAACTTGACAGAACCGAGTTTGACGTGGGGCTCTGACACTTCCTAGCAGTGTGGCCTTGGGAGTGTTTGTCTCTGAAACTCAGTTGTCTCTGAATTAACCTGGAATTTCACATTTCTTCATCTGGAAAAAGGGGGCTCAAATCCTGATCTCCCAAAGCAGGTGTGAGGATTAGGTTAGATGATGGGATCAGTGCCATGATGGGACTTCATTTGCTTAGTTGCACTTAGTACATAAGTCAAAGGAATTGTTTTTTTTTTTTTTTCCCCCAGATCTGGTCCTTCATCTTAACGAATCTGAAGTTTTCACCCGGAGCCACTGGCTTCTACCTTCCGAATTCCATTGTGTTCCCAGAGATGAAAGGTAATTTCACTGATTGAGACTGAAAAATGCTTTCAGAAACCCTTATTTTACCTACGTGACTTAGCCAAGAAGTGTTTTTCAAACCTTTTCCATAAAACAGAAAGCTACGTAATCTTAACTCTGGCCCTGGAAACTCTACTCGCCAAACACACATGATCCACATCGACCCAGGTCAGACGCTGCACCTGCTGGACACCGGGGACGAAGCAGTGAATGGGACAGACGTGGTCCTTGAACCATGGACCACATGGACGTGACTGGGCATGTGAGACCCTGGTCAGCTTCCTTACATCCAGCTCCTCTACCCGTCCCACATGGATGACAAGACCTCGGAGGTATAGGGAGAGTTCCTCTTTCCATCTCTCTCTGCCTGCAGCCTCATCAGTCTTATCTCTTCCCTGCCCAAATCGGAAACATCTTTTTCTGGTTATCTGCATCCAGAGTGATGTCAAGACTCATATGTAACTAAAATCCTCACAGGTATGAGAAAGGTATCATAAAATATATGAATGAGGGAAATTTACTGGTGGGCAACGAATTACAATATGACCATATTAATAGTCACAACAAAGTAAAGAGCATTTATTAAGCACCTGTTCCTTGCCAGGCACTGCACTATCTCATTTCAGCCAGCAACAACTCAAGGCATCAGAATCCATTTTTCAGACAAGGAAACCGAGACTCAGATCACACGGAGGCCCAAAGTCACACAGCTGCCAATTTCAGAGGGAAAGTTGAACCTCAGGCCAATCTGAGTCTCAGGTCAGTGGCCCAACAATATAATTGTCTGTTATCTGCTTTAAAAATGAGCCTCTTTATAACTTACTACTTTATAAATCTCTCTTCTCAAGTGGATATAATAGGAATCCTTAAAATCACTCAGCATGAGACTGTACAATACAATAGATAGATTGCTTTTTCTTTAAAATTAAGTCTTTTTTTTAAAAAAAGGAAAACAAAAACCTTTGGGAGACATGTTTTAAAATCTTCCTAATGAGGTATTTAGCTGATAATCCACAATGGCTTTGATTGCGGGATAAATATGGGATTGCCACTCAGACCTTCCAGAAAATATGTGTAATTACAAAGATTAAGCAAAGTATGACTAACAAATTGTTTTTCAACTCCTGGCATGGAAAACTGAAGCATCAAGAGGCGTTAGGCTGGAATGTTAAGCATCATATCTGCCCCCCAAATACCCTCAAAGGTCTTTCTGTTGAGCGAACTCTCTTCTCAAAGATTGGAATGAGGTGTAACACGGTCTGTGATGAAGTAGAAAGCCAGCCCTTTGGCCCTCCCCGCTTCTCGGATCCACCACTGCCCCTTTATGAATCACAGCCTCAGAGGTCTCAGCAGCAATTATATTATGAATGATTCCAGGGTTCGTTTTATTGGGAAGGTTTTGAAGTCATGAGATTTGAAAGCAAACAAGACCCTGGGTGTTTAAATCCTGCCAGATGGGAGGAAAGTTCCAGAGGTGATGGATAAGCTTGCTGGCATTGATAATCATGATGTTTTCACAAGTCTATACTTAATCTCAAACACATCAGGTTGTATATATTAATTACCTACAGCTTATTGTATGCCAATCATATCTCAGGAAAGCAGTTAAAAACTGTTACATTGATTAGTTACTTGGATGTGTAATAACGGATTCAAGGCCTTCATCCTAAGGATTTTGTTCAGAAGGCGTGGGTGAAAGTTGTGACTGTCTTACTTCTTCCCTAAGGACAGTTCAAAAACCAACCTCGGGTGGTCTCCTGATGAAATATACTCTGAGCAGTTAACAAAATATACCCTGTCAGAGGCAAAAGTCAAATACCCATATGAGGCTGACCTCTGTTGCCCTCCAACCATGCTCTCTAAATTCTATAATCTGCTCCAGAACCCCATTTCACCAAGCTCTGTGCCAGGGGCTGAGGACACGCTGATGAACATGACAACGTGGCTACTGCTGTCTGGAGTTCATATGCCAGTGTAGAGACAAATATTAAGAACCGATTGCTGAGTTAGTGACAAGTGCAGAGAGACACAGTAGAAGTTAAGAAAGCAGAACAAGGGCAGCTCTGCCAGATCTTGGGAGAACTTGGGAAGATCTATGGGGAAAGTGACACTGGAGAAGCAAAGTATGTTGAGTGAACTTGAGGATGCCGAGCAGGGGTCAAGGCAGGGAAGCCCGTAGTATGGATAAGGCTGCTGAGGCTGCAGGGTTGGGTCTTATGTGACTCAGATGCTCAATCATGTCCAACTCTTTGTGACCCCCATGGACTGTAATGCACAAGGCTCCTCTGTCCATGGGATTCTTCCAGCAAGAATACTGGAGTGGGTTGCCATTTCCTTCTCCAGGGGATCTTCCCGACCCAGGGATCAAACCCGAACCCTACAACGGCAGGCAGATTCTTTACTACTAGCGCTACATGGGAAGCCCTGGGTCCTACAAGGCTGAGAAGCACCTTAAGGACTTGGGACTCTATTTCTAGGTCAGTGGGAAGCCACCGATGGGCTCTAAGCATGGAGTCCACTGTGAAAGGTGACCACAGCAGCGGAGTGGATGGTGAGTTGGAAGCAGTGGTGCACTGGAGTGAGCTTGCACGACACAGAGAGAGCCTGTGTGCATCCCAACTGTGTGCCCAGGCATGGTGTTGGTAGCAGGATTTCGGCCATGGTGGGAATATTTACACCACAGCAATCAGAAAACACTTCAAATCCAGGTTCTCCCTGCTTCAGAGAGCCAATTGCTAAATATTGACCCTCATGCACCACTGGCTCAAGTGGACAAGGATGGTGGTGAGAAGACCAGTTAGGAACAGGAACCCAACAGAAGAGGAGGGTGTGGGACCAGGGTGGTGGCACTGGGGATGAAGAAAAGGAGGTGAGTGTGTGTTTGTCTATCAGCTGTATATGATGAAAGGGAGACAGAGACACAGAGGTGTCACAAATATTTCTAAGCACCTCCCACGTCCAGGTTGAGGATGCGGAAGGGAGAGGACAGGCCGCGTGTCCACAAAGGGGATGCAGCCCCACCACTGCCCACACCCAGCTCTGCGAGTGTGGCAAGCTTGTCTCTAATGACGCGGGGCAGCATTCCTGGAGGTACGGAGCTTTCCGGTCACTCTCCAAGACCCTTCCTAGGAACTGCCCTCTTAACGTCACCTTCCAGATAAGGGTCCTAGTCAGACCCTGGCAGTTTACTATGGCATTTGCAGGCTAAGTTTACCCTGCATGGGGAAGGTGCCTCATACAGGCTTGTTTCTTTTGCAAGTTCTACTATACAGTTTGTAGGGGCTGGTAGAAAGAGAGAGACTCGAATAGTCTAAGAAACCTACCAGCCCATGAAGCCCACCATATACATGATCTGGATTGAAGGGGGACTTGGAGTGATATGACTGGAATGTAAATTCACTGCTTTCTCAAGCTTCTCATGGTGTGATCATCTCTCTACTTCAAAGACAACCTAAGGGGTTTTCAAGAGTAATAATGTAACCTGCAGATGGTGACTGCAGCCATGAAATTAAAAGACGCTTAATCCTTGCAAGGAAAGTTATGACCAACCTAGATAGCATATTCAAAAGCAGAGACATTACTTTGCGAACAAAGGTCCGTCTACTCAAGGCTATGGTTTTTCCTGTGGTCATGTATGGATGTGAGAGTTGGACTGTGAAGAAGGCTGAGCGCCGAAGAATTGATGCTTTTGAACTGTGGTGTTGGAGAAGACTCTTGAGAGTCCCTTGGACTGCAAGGAGATCCAACCAGTCCATTCTGAAGGAGATCAGCCCTGGGATTTCTTTGGAAGGAATGATGTGAAAGCTGAAACTCCAGTACTTTGGCCACCTCATGCGAAGAGTTGACTCACTGGAAAAGACTCTGATGCTGGGAGGGATTGGGGGCAGGAGGAGAAGGGGACGACAGAGGATGAGATGGCTGGATGGCATCACTGACTCGATGGACGTGAGTCTGAGTCAACTCCGGAAGTTGGTGATGGACAGGGAGGCCTGGCGTGCTGAGATCATGGCGTTGCAAAGAGTCGGACACGACTGAGCGACTGAACTGAATTGAGCCTACAGGCAATTTTTTAAATTGAAGTTAATTTACAATGTTGGGTTAGTTTCAAATGCACAGCAAAATGATTCAGCTATATATATATACACATATATATTCTTTTTTGGATTCTCTTCCATTATTAGTTATTATAAGATATAGCATATGGTCCCTGTGCTATACAGTAGGTCCTTGTTTATCTATTTTGCATGTAGTAGTGTGCATGTGTTAATCCCCAAATCCTAAATTATCCCCCCATATCCCCTTTGATAAGCATAAGTTTGTTTTCTATATCTGTGAGTCTATTTCTATCATATAAATAAGTTCATTTGTATCATTTTTTTAGATTCCACATATAAGTGATATTATATGATATTTTTATCTTTGACTTACCTCGTGTAACATGATAATCTCTAGGTTCATTCATGCTATTGCAAATGGCATTATTTCATCCTTTTTTATGGCTGAGTAATATTCCATGTGTGTGTGTGTGTGTGTGTGTGTGTGTGTACTGACATACAAATATATATACACATATATAAGTGTTCATCTGTTGATGACCACTTAGATTGCTTCCACATCTTAGATCCTATAAGTAGTTCTTCTACGAACACTGAAAATTGCCTGTAGGTTACATTACCCTTGAAAACCCCTTAGATTGCCTTTGAAGCAGAGAGATGATCACACCATGAGAAGCTTCAGAGAGCAGTGAATTTACATTCCAGTCATATCACTCCAAGTCCCCCTTCAATCCAGGACATGCGTATGGTAGGCTTCATGGACTGTAGGTTTTTTTAAGACTATTTGAGTCTCTCTCTTGAATGTAAACAGTGACAGACATTATTTTCTTGGGCTTCAAAATCACTGCAGACAGTGACTGCAGCCATGAAATTAAGACACTTGCTCCTTGGAAGAAAAGCTATGACAAACCTAGACAGTGTATTACAAAGCAGAGACATCACTTTGCTGACAAAGATCCATCTAGTCAAAGCTATGGTTTTTCCAGTAGTCATGTAGGATGTAAAAGTTGGACCACAAAGAAGGCTGAGTGCCGAAGAATTGATACTTTCAAACCGTAGTGCTGGAGAAGATTCTTAGGAGTCCCTTGGATGGCAGGCAGATCAAACCAGTCAATCCTAAAGGAAATCAACCCTGAGTATTCATTGGAAGGGCTGATGCTGAAGCTTCAATACTTTGGCCACCTGATGTGAAGAGCTGACTCGTCGGAAAAGAGCCTGATGCTAGAAAAGATTGAAGTTGGGAAGAGAAGGGGACGACAGAGAATAAGACGGTTGGATGGCAATACCAACGCAAGGGACATGAGCTTGAGCAAACTCCAGGAGATAGTGAAGGTCTGGGGAGCCTGGCGTGCTGCAGTCCATGGGGTTGCAAAGTCATGGGACATGACTAAGAGACTGAACAGCAACAACAGTGAACATTTCGGTGCATGGATCTTTTTCAATTAGAGTTTTCTCCAGATACATGCCACATACAAGACTGGTACTGATGGATCACATGGTAACTCTACTTTCAGTTTTTTAAGGAACCTCCATATTGGCTGCACCAATTCACATTTCCACCAACAGTGTAGGAGGGTTCTCTTTTCTCTACACTCTCTCCTGCATGTATTGTTTACAGACTTTGGTGTGAGGTGGTGCCTCACTACAGCTTTGATTTGCATTTCTCTAAGAATTAGTGACATTGGGTATCCTTTCATGTGCCCGCCAACCAACCTGCAGGCGATTTTCACTTCTGATTCTGACATTAGATGTTAATTCCACCCCCACTACTACACAGTATCGTGCCCCAGCGGTCAAGCTCCCTGTCTTCCCTATAAAGTTCCTTGAGGACCGGAGACGTGTTCTATTCCCCCTGGGATCTCCAGGCCCTAGAAGCGTAGACAGCAGTTGAAATACATTTACATGCAGGGAAATAACATTAAGGTAGACAGTTGAGGAATGAATGAAAGATACAAGTCCCTACAGAAAGGTTCTATCACTCATTCCATAGCTCTGTCAGAAGGCACAGGCCCATAAATCACTCAGTGACTAGTCACCCATTCACAACTTTCATCTGAGATTTATCCATAGTTCTTCTCCCTCGGATCAGAGAATAATAATAATAAAGTAAGTATCATTTTACATAGCTTAGGTGGAAAAAGGACTACCGAGGGTAGAAACAAGACTTTGGGATTTTCAACCCTAGGTTCACATCCCGACCCTGACACAGATCAGCTGGATCGCCTGAGACAAGCCTTTCCTTGGACCTTGGGTCTTCATTTCCTTATTTGTACAACAATGCGATTGGGTTCTAACCAGCTTGGCAAAATTGGGAAGACAAAATGAGCAAATCTGTGTGAACATCTGCAAAGGAATTCTTGCTCAATAAATGTGGTTTTTTTTTTTTTTTTTTTCCCTTTCTTTCCTCCTGACCTTAATATATGCATTTCTGCTAGAAGCCCCGATGTGCTCATTGAGGGTTCCTTTACCAGCAGCTACTTCCCGTGAGTCAGCCAGAAAGAGGACGTCTGCACGGTATGGTGCAAGATCATTTTCGTTCTCTCTCTCTTCCTGCCTGCCTCCCACTCTCTCCCTCTTTCCAGGAGAGTCTAAGAAAATGGTTCCTTTAAACATCCCTTCCTCCTGCCAGGAGCTAATACACATCACACCTTCTCTGATGCACATCTGTTACTGATTAGGTACAATGGAAGAGCTGCCATCATTATGTCAATAGCTACTTGTGAAAAAAATGCATATAATTATTTATTTGCTTATAATTTTCTTGGCGATATGAATTGGGGCTTTGGAAATAACTTATTTTTGCTAATCCAATGTGTCAATGGCCTGCTGAAATTGCCTAAAATGGAGCAACTTTATGATCATTTTGATCCAAATTATTGGAAGAAAAGAAAAAGGAGATAAAACAAATGTGACATGCAAATGGCCTGCTTTGAGCAAAAAAAGAAAAAAAAAAACCAACCTCTTCCCTTGAAGCCTTCAAATAGCCACAATTTGGATGATTACTGATCTTTCTTTTTGGGGGGTCTTTTATTCCTCAGAATCAAGAGTTTCAAACCTTCTCTACATCAGATTAATAGCAATAATAAAATAGCCTCTTGCTGTAACTAGATCCGACTAAACAGGTGGAAGCTGCTGTTTCTTTAGTCAAAAGAGAGCCAGTACGGTGTTTAGAGAGGCAAAGTCCTGCCTGTCCAGGGCGTGTAGGGGGAAGAACGAGGTGGCACCAAGGCCAGAGCTCCTCCCACTTCCAAGCCCAGGGGCTCCTCCAGGCCGGGACTACCACACAGGTGCCATCTCTTGTCCCCCAGCACTCAGCCTCACCCGGAGTCAAGAGCAGACACTCACTATTTGCTGAAACACTGCTCATCCCATAGATAAGCTTCCAGAATGATTCCCTGAAGGTAATGCAATGAGCCAGCAAGTGAACCCCTCCTGTTTAGAAAGTGGCCCAGAGCCACCATTAGCGGTGTGACCTTGGGCAGAACACGTGGCCTCTTTGAGTTTCAGTCTTCACTTAACGATAGATGGTAAGACTGAAATACACAGCAACGGGAAGCAACAGGCACAGTGCCCATTCATGCTCAGCACTCATTAAATGGTATCATTTATGAGAGCAGCATCCTCATCAAGCAGCAGGGTGACAGGCACGGTTGAAAGGGCAAGGATTTTTCAAGTGTATCAGACTTGCTTTCCAACCTCCACCCTAGTGGTTAAAGCATGAGAACTGGAGCCACTCTCCCTGTCTCAATCCCAGTTCTGCCATTTACTAACTGAGGCGCTGTCTCCCAGGCTGCAGTCCTTTTGCCCCCAATAAAACTTAACTTGCAGCTCTCATGTCACGAATGTTTCTTAGTCGACAGTTATGGTGACCACCAAGTGACCCAGAGAGGACTTGCTTCCTTTGCCTCAACTCCACAAGGACCTGGAGCTTTGGTACCAGCAGTGGCCCCCTGTGCCCATCTACCTCCTCAGGGAGTGTGGGCAAATTTGGGGCTCATGCACCAGACTGTGGAGAAGGCAATGGCACCCCACTCCAGTACTCTTGCCTGGAAAATCCCATGGATGGAGGAGCCTGGTAGGCTGCAGTCCATGGGGTTGCACAGAACCAGACACGACTGAAGCGACTTAGCAGCAGCAGCAGCAGCAGCAGCACCAGACTGGTCTACAGAGAGAACTGCTGACCTCAAATTCACCTTAAAGCAATGCTCTGATAATAAGAAACACCAACGCCAGAAAGAGAAGAGAAGAAGACATCAGAAGTAGACAGCTGATCCAAGATGCTAGGCCTGACTCATATGATTGTTCATAACATTTCTTTCTTGGTTTCTTGGACTCTTAGATGTGAATCAAGTGTTTTTCTATCACAGGCATAATATTATGCAAATTTTAGAAATCAATCAAATTGCTGGGTTGTGGTCAGTTACCTGCATCCAGTACTTCTGGTTTACCTTGGTGGGTTTCTCCTCTCCAAGGCTCTGACTGGATGGCTCTTAGAAAGTTTATTTTAGAAGAAAGGAATTATTACAGTTCTGTCTGGGCTATGACCGATAATCATTAGATAAGACCTATTCACTTGGCCAAACATACTTATTCTGACTCTGGCCATAAATATGAATTTTCCTTTAAGGTTACTCAAGTTCAATAAGAGCAACAGGCTAAATTCCAGTCAAAAAAAAAAAAAAAAAGTAAACTCTAGAGTGCAATGCAGGAGCTGCAGGAGACCCAGGTTTGATCCCTGGGTCCGGAAGGTCCCAAGGAGGAGGAAACAGCAACCCACTCCAGTATTCTTGCCTGGAAAATTTCATGGACAGAAGAGCCTGGCCAGCTACAGACCATAGGGTCACAAAGAGTCGGACATGACTGAGCGACTAAATACTAACACCACTGCCATGACTGTTTAAGGGCAAGACTCTCAACCTTTTCATGCTTTACTTTCCTCAACTGAAAAAATGTAGATTATACCAGCTCCTGCCCTACAGAGTTTTTATGAGGATTAAATGAGTTACACGTGGCAAGAGCTTAGCACGGCGTCTAGCATATGAATATGAACTGCTATCATCATCATTGTTGTCACTGTATTGGGCATGTTAATTAGCTTAGTTTCCCCACCTGCAAAATGAGAATGACAACACCTCCCACGGAGTGTGAGGAGTCCGGGACAAATACCTAGTACACAGCAAGTGCCAAATAAATGTTAGTTTTTTTCCCCTTCTTCCTTCTCTGATTCCAGCAACAAGAGAGCTTTGTCAGAGGGGCTGTGGCATCTGTAATGGCCACTTTTGCCTGCTTTTGTTTCTCTGCAGAATCCCTTTCTCACCCTCTTTTCCCTTAACAGTCTCAGGTTCCCCAACAAATGAACAGACCACGTCCTGCGTCGTGGTCTAATGTGAAATCTTTTTTCGAGTGGGAACTGTCCACACCCTGGCTGGCAGGGCCAGAAGTCACTGGAAAGAATGCCAACATTACCAATTGGTCTCCAAGAGTTCCAGGAGAGGCTTAAGAACCTGGGCAAGGTTTGTAGTACTTAACTCGCCGAAGCCTCTTCAATTGCAGCCTGTCATCCCCTGAGTGAAGTAATGGATGAAATCAGCATGTAAATTTCTCATCTTCCAAGGTTCAGAGAGGAGCGTTACATTTCAGCATGATTAACAATGCATTTTACTCTTTTTTTTTTTTTGCTTTTGCATTTTCCCTTCCCAGGGATTAGTGATAGGGTTCAAAGAAGTGTATAGGGACAGAGGTAAGTACTTCAAGGGAACAGCTGCCCAGCTTTAAGTTAAACACTCAAAGGACTGACACATTTAGCAATTTACCAGCAGGCCTCCCTGGGCCAAGAGAGAGAGTTCACAGTGGGGAAACAACCAACCTCTTAAACTCAGGCTCACAGTCATCCATCCACCCGTCCAAGCTCTCCCCTCTCTAGTAGGTTAAGCTCAATTCAACTGTAGACTTCAGCCCATTTCCTTCTAGAACCTTCTCTGAAGATCTGAGACAAGGTCAGATTCCTCCAAGATCTCACACCCCTGAGCATACCTCTTTAAAGCACTGGCCACAGTGGCAAATACATCTATTTATGCAATTATGAAATGAACAATGAGGTTCAAACCCAGGACTCTCTGTCTCCACATGATGGAGTCTTTCCAAGTGGAGCAGTCAGAGCTTCAGCCTGGTATTAAAAAGCCTGGGTTCCAGCCCTGGGTCTCCAATTCACAAGCTGTGTGATGTTTCATAAGCTCCCTCACTCTGGGTCTGTTTCCCCATCAGTAAAGGAAGGAGGTCAGACAGGGTGACATTCAAACTCCTCCATCCCAATTTGATTTTCCAGGATTTGTTTTCATGTTGAACTGATGTGTACAAAGAAGCGGCCCCAGGAGTGAAGTCCAGCAAATGTCAGAGGCGCCTTGATCCCTGGAACCAGGCTCCCACTCACATCCCACAGAGGTCTTTCTGTCCACGTGGGCCCATTAAAGTGGAGGCCTGGGCCCCCACAGCACTACCACAGTAGCACAGGCCAGTCTCCTCCCTCTTGCCCTCTGACTTTGAATTTCACAGACACCTCTGTGCCAGACACCAGGAGTTATCCTCATGACTGGGGATGAGGTTCCCAGGCCTCCTCATCTCAAGATGTTAGGGCAGCAGAGGGCCATAGGGACAACTCCACTCACTAACTATTCTAGCCTATGTGATGTGAGGGATGAGCACCCCTGAAGTTCAGAAAAATTAAAAAGCAGAAAATTCAGTTAAAGCCCTCTCTAACTGCTTTCCCGTTGGCTTGTAGGGCCCTTTGAAGGAAAGAAAACAAAACTCTCTACCCTCCAGATCAGCAAGGGATTCATAAGCCTGAGCCTTCTGCTAACAGGAACACAAGACTGATGCCCCCTCTGCCCATGTGGGCTGTTAGAAGAAAATACTGAAGAATGTCTTTGTGACCAGCTGATGGGGATGGATTTCTCAAACCACCAATCCCATGCCCAAATTCTAAGATGAAAAATACAAAAAAAGATGAACTTAATAACCCCAGAATTAAAGTTTTTGCTTAACAAAATTAATAGATGGATATAGTCTGGGAGAAGATACTTGTCTAAAAGTGACAAGGGAGACATCCCTGGTGATCCAGTGGTTAAGACTCTGCCCTCCCAATGTAGGGCGCACGGGTTCGATCTCTGGTTGAGGAACTAAGATCCCGCATGCCAGACAGCACAGCTCCCCACTCCGGCAAAAGAGTGAGAAGAGATTAGTATTTATAACACACCAGGAACTCCTTATGAGAGTGAACAAGAAAATGTCAGGAACCCTAACCAACAAATGAACACAGGATATGGAGAAGTAATTCAGTGAAGAGAAATGCAAAAGGCTGACATGCTATAGATACTCAGACTTATTTACAGTCAAATAAAAACAAAGTTTCTTTTTTTTTAAGTTATGTTTGCACCCATCAGATTGGCACAAATACAAAATCCTACCCCAAGTGTCAGAGGCTATGAGGAAGTATAGGAAAGAGGAAGCATCACGTCAGGGTGACGGCACATGGGGACAGCCTTGGAAGAGAGCCGTCTGGAACTACTTAGCTAAGTTACATACACATGTGCTCTCTACCCCAAGTAGCCCAGAATAAGTAAGCAATTCTCACACAGGTATATTGGGGGTGTATAGGAGGATGTCCACCATGGTGTTGTTAATAAGAGCAGAGAGCTGGAAACCACCCTGGTGTGCCTCTCTGGAGGCATGCATGTGTAGAACATCAAGTGTGCATAAAGGGACTATTTGCAGCAGTTAGGAATAATGGGCTAGGGACTTCTCTGGTGGTCCAGTGGTTAAGAATCCACCTGCCAATGCAGGAGACACAGGTTCTATCCCTGGTCAGGGAACTAAGATCCCACATGCCCCAGAGCAACTAAGCCTACGCACCTCAACTGCTGAGTTGGCGTCCATGCCTGCGAGCTGTAAGATTCTGCATGAGACACGACAAAGATCCTGCATGCCACAGCTAAGACCTGATGCAGCCAAATAAATAAAAATTAAAAAAAAAAGAAATAATGGGTTAATATGTATACACAGCAACATGGATGGATCTTAAAATCGAAGTGCAACAAGAAAAAAGTAGGAAACAGAGGTCTACAGGACAATGTCATCTGTGTAAATTAAAAATATTTGAACACAAAACTATATGTGTTTTAAAACAACACACATAAACAAAAGGCTCAACTTCAAAAATATGAGGGGGGGCAATAAAAGTGGGGGATGGAGATAAAAGGGAATTATTAGCTCAAAAAAATGTACCTATGTTCAAGGATGATGTTTCATAATAGGAAGAGAACAATGAACAGTCAGCACCTGAAGTCTAAAAACAGTAGCATCCTTGACTTGCCTCGCTGATTGTGGCTGTTGCTTTGCCCTTCTCACCCAGCAGAGGCAGAGATTTATACTGAGATACTGGCATGGCCTGCCAACAGCCCCCATGAGATGGTCCTAAACACCTCCTGGGACTCAGGGGAACATGATAAGCCTGGAAATCAGACTGACCTAGTGCCAAACCCTCTCTTTCACATAGCAGCTGCGGGACTCAGTCAAGCTACAGAAGCTTCTCTAAGCCTCAGTTTCCTCCTTGTGAGATGTATTGACCCCAAACTTCTTTGAGTAATTGTGAGATTTTAACTGGATGCATACGAAGCATGTGACCCCCGGGCCGCATTTGGTCTACAGCAGGTACTCATTAAATGGTAGTTTCTCTTCTATCCCTTCTAAGGTGCCCAGTGTCCCCATGGTTTCCTCCCCATTTCCATCCCTAGCAAACACTTCTTTCAATAGGTATCTAGAACCCACACTAATCACCTCTTCTAGGCCAGTCATTGATCTAAGCGATACAAAAACATCACAAAGTTGGTAGTCTCACCTCTACCCTCTGGACGAAGAAACAGGACCTTAGAGCAGTGAACTCACAGACTTATTTAGACTTTGTGACCAACTCTGCACTTCAGTGAAGTTCATCCAGGAATAAGGCTGAGAGTAAGAAGCCACTTTCCCAAGATCATGTAGCCCAGCCTGCATGACATGTGTTCGTAGTTCATGAGGCCAGTGCATTATCCAGATTAAGCCTGTCGAGGCCAGGTTCTGCCTTGTTTCCTAGGGGATCATTTTTCTTCTCAAAGCAGGGCTTTTTAGTGAAGGCAGAACAACAATGTAGGTATTCTTTCACGTCACAATGAGTGCTGATTGCCTATTGTATGCTAGCTGAAGCAGTTCTGGGCAGTGGGGGATAGCAATGAACAAATGAGACCTCACCCTTGTCCTCAAGAAACTTACATTCTAACGGGGCAGGATAGACCATGGAGAGCAATGAATAGATAACAATGTCTGGGAGTGATGATTGCTAAGAAGAAAACAGGAATAGGGAGAAAGAAGTCAAAGGAGGCTTGGGATTGGGTACTGTTATAAAAGTTAGGAATAAATTAAAAACAGTAAGGATCGGGCATGTTGACTTGAAGAAGGGTGTGCAACTAGATGACCCAACCATTAATTGATTTAATAGTAAGTCTTGCAAGGAATTGTAAACATGCCTCTCAGAATATTTTTCTCCTTCATCTCAAGAGTGTGCAGAAAACACAATCATACAAAATCCATGAGGTGCAGCAAAAACAATCCTAAGAGAGAAGTTCATATCGGTATAGGTCTTTCTCAAAAAAAAAAAAAAAAAAGAAAAGAAAAGAAAAAATCCCAAATAAAAATCCTAACCTACCACCTAAAAGAATTAGAAAAAGAAGAACAAACACAACCTAATGTTAGCAGAAGGAAGGAAATAATAAAGATCAGAGAGGAATAAATGGAGATTAAAAATAGAAAAAAAATCAATAAAACCAAGAGCTGGTTCTTTCAAAGGACAAACAAAATCCATAAACCTCTGGACAGGCTCACCAAGAAGAAAAGGTAAAGGACCCAAATAAATGAAATAAATGAAAAAGGAGAAGTTAGAACCAATAGTGCAGAAATACAAAAAAAAAAAAAAATCACAAGAAAATGCTATGGACAGTTACACACCAACAAAATGGACAACATACAAGAAATGGACGAGTTTCTAGAAACACATGCTGTGGGTTGTGCTATGCTAAGTCACTTTAGTCGTGTCTGACTATTTGCGACCCTATGGACTGTAGCCCACCAGGCTCCTCTGTCCATGGGAGTTTCCAGGCAAGAATATTGGAGTGGGTTGCCATTTCCTCCTCCAGGGGATCTTCCTGACCCAGGGATCGAACCTGCATCTCCTGCACTTCCTGCACTGCAGGCAGATATTTTACCTCTGAGCCATGGGGAAGCTCTTCTAGAAACATAGAGCCTGCCAAAACTGCATCAAGAAGAAACAGATAACCTGAACAGACCAATCACTAGAAGTAAAATACAATCTGTAAAAACAATAACTCCCTGCAAACAAAACTCCAGGACCAGATGACTTCACTGGGGAATTCTACCAAACATACAAAGAACTTAGACTGACTCTTCTCAAACTCTTCCAAAAGACTGAAGAGGAGGAAATGCTCCCAGAGCCACTCTATGAAGCCACAATCACCCTGATAACAACACTAGCAAAGATACTACCAAAAAAGAAAATTATAGGCCAATATCTTTCATTAATGTAAATGTAAAACTCCTCAAAAAAATGTTAGCAAACCAAATCTGATAACACATAAAAAGGATCATACACCACATTCAAGCTGGACTCATTCCAGGGTCATAAGGATGGTTCAATAAATGCAAATCAATGTTGTCATCAATGAAAGAAAAACAAAAACCACATGATCATATCAATTGATGCATTAAAAGCATTTGATAAAATTCAATATGCATTAAACGGTAGTTTTGGTGATACAGAATTTTATTTCTGTTGACCAATCATGATACAATGGTATTAAGTGAATAACAGTTACATAATCACAATAGGAATGTGAAGTCAAGTGGGCCTTAGAAAGCATCACTACGAACAAAGCTAGTGGAGGTGATGGAACTCCAGTTGAGCTACTTCAAATCCTGAAAGATGATGCTGTGAAAGTGCTGCACTTACTATGCCAGCAAATTTGGAAAACTCAGCAGTGGCCACAGGACTGGAAAAGGTCAGCTTTCATTCCAATCCTAAAGACAGGCAATGCCAAAGAATGCTCAAACTACCGCACAATTGCACTCATCTCACACGCTAGTAAAGTAATGCTCAAAATTCTCCAAGCTAGGCTTCAGCAATACATGAACCGTGAACTTCCAGATGTTCAAGCTGGTTTTTAGAAAAGGCAGAGGAACCAGAGATCAAATTGCCAACATCCGACGGATCATTGAAAAAGCAAGAGAGTTCCAGAAAAACATTTCTGCTTTATTGACTATGCCAAAGCCTTTGACTGTGTGGATCACAGTTAACTGTGGAAATTTCTGAAAGAGATGGGAATACCTTGACCTGCCTCTTGAGAAACCTATATGCAGGTCAGGAAGCAACAGTTAAAACTGGACATGGAACAACAGACTGGTTCCAAATAGGAAAAGCAGTACATCAAGGCTGTATATTGTCACCCTGCTTATTTAACTTATATGCAGAGTACATCATGAGAAATGCTGGGCTGGAAGAAGCACAAGCTGGAATCAAGATTGCCAGGAGAAATATCAGTAACCTCAGATATGCAGATGATACCACCCTTACGGCAGAAAGTGAAGAGGAACTCAAAAGCCTCTTGATGAAAGTGAAAGAGGAGAGTGAAAAAGTTGGCTTAAAGCTCAACATTTAGAAAATGAAGATCATGGCATCTGGTCCCATCACTTCATGGGAAATAGATGGGGAAACAGTGGCAGACTTTATTTTTGGGGGCTCCAAAATCACTGCAGATAGTGATTGCAGCCATGAAATTAAAAGAAGGAGTTATGACCAACCTAGATAGCATATTCAAAAGCAGAGACATTACTTTGCCAACAAAGGTCCGTCTAGTCAAGGCTATGGTTTTTCCAGTAGTTAATGTATGGATGTGACAGTTGGACTGTGAAGAGGGCTGAGCACTGAAGAATTGATGCTTTTGAACTGTGGTGTTGGAGAAGACTCTTGAGAGTCCCTTGGACTGCAAGGAGATCCAAACAGTCCATCCTAAAGGAGATCAGTCCTGGGTGTTCATTGCAAGGACTGATGCTAAAGCTGAAACTCCAATACTTTGGCCACCTCATGCGAAGAGTTGACTCATTGGAAAAGACTCTGATGCTGGGAGGGATAGGGGGCAGGAGGAGAAGGGGACGACAGAGGATGAGATGGCTGGATGGCATCACTGACTCAATGGACGTGAGTCTGGGTGAACTCCGGGAGTTGGTGATGGACTGGAGGTCTAGTGTGCTGCGATTCATGGGGTCGCAAAGAGTCAGACACGACTGAGCGACTGAACTGCACTGAACTGAATCACAATAGTAAAAGATGTTTATCAGTTTTCACAATCATTGCCAGACAAAAAAATAAATGATAATTACAGGTGCAAGCCATAATGGAAACACGATTAATCTAACAATGTAAAATAATTACATACAACTTGGGGGGTTGAGTGATGTGGTAAGTGGAAGTGCATACATGCATGTGTTTTCATCCACCCAGCCAGTTTATGTCTTTTTGTTGGTGCATTTAATCCGTTTACATTTAAGGTAATTATTGATATGTATGATCCTATTATTTTCTTAACTGTTTGGGGTTTATTCCCTATAGGTCTTTTCCTTCTCTTGTGCTTCCTGCCTAGAGAAGTTCCTTTAGCATTTGTTGTAAAGCTGGTATGGTGGTGCTGCTTGTCTGGAAAGCTTTTGATTTCTCCATCAAATCTCAATGAGAGTCTTGCCAGGTATAGTATTCTTGGTTATAGTTTCTCCTCTTTCATCAATTTAAATATATTGTGCCATTCCCTTCTGGCTTGTAGAATTTCTGCTGAGAAATCAGCTGATAATCTAATGGGAGCCCCCTTGTATATTATTTGTTGTTTCTCCCTTGTTGCTTTTATTTTTTTTAATTTTATTTTTATACTTTACATAATTGTATTAGTTTTGCCAAATATCAAAATGAATCCATCACAGGTATACATGTGTTCCCCATCCTGAACCCTCCTCCCTCCCCATATTTTCTTTAATTTTTGTCCATTTGATTACTATGTGTATTCCTCCTTGGGTTTATCCTTCCTGGGACCATCTGCACTCCTAGGACTTTGCTGACTATTTCCTTTCCCACATTAGGGAAGTTTTCAGCTATTATCTCTTCAAATATTTTCTCGAGTCCTATCTCCTCTCTTCTCCTTCTGTGACCCCTATAATGTGAATGTTGGTGCATTTAATGTTGTCCCAAGGTGACTCAGGCTGTCTTCAGTTTTTTTCATTCTTTTATCTATATTCTGTTCTGCGGCAGTGATTTCCACCATTCTATCCTCCAGGTCACTTCTCTGTTTTGCTACCTCATTATTCTGCTATTGATTTTTTCTAGTATATTATTCATCTCTGTTTGTTTGTTTGTTCTTTAATTCTTCTACGTTTTTGGTAAAACCTTTAATCACTTTTTAAAATCGAGATGCATATCAGAATTATATTGGAATTAAAAAAAAAAATGCCCAGATACTTCTTTTTCTCGCCAAAGCTCCAGATGTGTTTCTAATGAGCAGCCATGTTTAAAAAAACCAGACTGTGTGATGATCTTTTACTTTTATCTACTTTGTTTCACTTTTTCTATTTCACATTTGGTGCTCCCATGTCATTTAGCTTATGTTTTCCAGTTTCTCCCTCTCTTCCTTTTTTTTTTCTTCTGAAGCCTTTATCAAGTTTAGCCGCCTCATGGACTTTAGCCCACCAAGCCCCTCTATCCAGGGGACATCCCAGGCAAGAATACTAGAGTGGGTTGTCATTTTCTTCTCCAGGGGATCCTCCTGACCCAGGGATTGAACCCATGTCTCCTGCATTGACAGGTGAATTCTTTACCTCTGAGCCACCAAGGAATCCCATTGAGGAAATAGATTGCAACATAATAAATAAAAGCCATTTATGACAAATCCACAGCCAACATAATATGAAATGGCAAAAAGATGAAAGTTTTCCCACTATCAAATAAGGTATGACATTTTTCACAGAACTAGTTCATATAATTCCTAAAGTTTATACAGAACCACAAAAGACCCAGAATTGTCAAAGCAATTCTGAGGGAAAAGAACAAAGCTGAAGGCATAACCTTCCAGACTTTAGACAACACTACAAAGCTACAGTAATCAAAATAGCATAGTACTGGGAACAAAACACACATAGATCAATGGAACACAATAGAGCCCCTAAATAAACCCACACACCAACAGCCTTTGGGTTAATCTTTGACAAAGAAAATGAGAATATACAATGGAGAAGACAGTCTTTTCAGCATGCAGTATTGGGGAAGCTGGACAGCTGCAAAAATCAATTAAGTTAGAACACTCCCTCACACCATACACAAAAATAAACTCAAAATAGCTTAAAAATTTAAATATAAGACATAACATCATAAAACTCCTAAGAGAGAACATATGCAAAATACTATCTGACAGAAATCATAGCAACACTTTCTTAGGTCAGTCTCCCAAGGCAAAACAAATAAAAGCAAAAATAAACAAATGGGACTTAATTAGACTTATAAGTTTTTACCTAGCAAAGGAAACCATAAACAAAATGGAAAGACAACCAACAGACTGGGAGAAAAAAATATGCAAACAATGCAACAGACAAGGGCTTAATTTCCAATATGTACAAACAGCTCATACAACTCAATATCAAAAAACAAACAACCCAATCTAAAAATGTGGGCAGAAGATCTAAATAGACAATTCTTCAAAGAAGACATCCAGATGGCCAACAGACACATGAAAAGATATTCAACATCACTAATTATTAGAGAAATGAAAGTCAAAACTACAATGAGGTACCACTTCACACTGGTCAAAGTGGCCATCATGAAAAAGTCTATAAGTAATAAATGCAAGAGAGGATACAGAGAAAAGGAAATCTTCCTATACTGTTGGTGGGAATGCTAATTGGTACAGTGTGGAGGTTCCTTAAGAAACTAAAAACAGAGTTACCATATGATCCAGCAATCCCACTCTTGGGCACATATCTGGAAAATATGAACATTTCAATTGGAAAATGTTTATCTTTTTAACACCAAAAACATTTTGTACTGGGGTATAGCCGGTTAACAATGTGATAGTTTCAGGTAAACAGTGAAGGGACTCAGCCATAGGTACGTATATCCAATCTCCCAAACCCCCTGCCCCATCCAGGCTGGCACATAACATCGAGCAGAGTTGTATGTGCATAACAGCATTATTTATAATAGCCGAGACACAGAAGCAACCTAAGTGTCCAACAACAGATGAAGGCATAAAAAAGATGTGGTATGTACACAATTGACTACTACTCAGCCATAAAAAAGAATGATATAACGTCATTTAAGCAATAAGGATGGACCTAGAAATTATTACACTAAGTGAAGTCAGATAAAACATTATCTTATATCACATATATATAAATCTAAAAAATAAGACAAATCAACTTATTTACAAAGCAGAAACAGATTCATAGACATAGAAAACAGACATACGGTTACCAAAGGGGAAGTGGCGGGTAAGAGGCAAATTAAAAGTCTGAGATTAAAATGATCAGAAAAGAAAAAGAGTGTGCAAATAAACCTCTACAGTATACAAAACACCTTTACTCCCATCTCACTCTGATCTAGTTAGAAGTGGCTCCATTTTCCCAATACAGGAAAGATAAATGACTTGCCCAGGATTATCCAGCAACTGAGTACCAGAGGCAGGAGGGAAATCTCAGTCCCAGAACCCCTGCTCCAGTGCCATTTCTACAAGATAACACTGCTTGACTTGCTGATCAATTAAACAAGACTAGCTTGTTGGCATCAAATACAAGGATGTGAATGACAATCATGTTGCATGATCACTTTGGGGCATTCCTGATGGCTCAGATGGTTAACAATCTGCCTGCAATGTGGGAGACTCAGGTTTGATCCCTGGGTTAGGAAGATACTTTGGAGAAGGGAATGACTATCCACTCCAGAGGGTCCATCTAATCAAAGCTTTGATTTTTCCAGTAGTCATGTATGGATGTGAGAGTTGGACGATAAAGAAAGCTGAGCACCAAAGAATTGATGCTTTTGAATTGTGGTGTTGGAGAAGATTCTTGAGAGTCCCTTGGACTGCAAGGAGATCCAACCAGTGCATCCTAGAGGAATATTCATCGCAAGGACTGATGCTGAAGCTGAAACTCCAACACTTTAGCCCCCTAATGCGAAGAACTGACTCATTTGAAAAGACCCTGATGCTAGGAGGGATTGAGGGCAGGAGGAGAAGGGGACGACAGAGGATGAGATGGCTGGATGGCATCACCCACTCCATGGACATGAGTTTGAGTAAACTCCGGGAGTTGGTGATGACAGGGAGGTGATGGACAGAGAGGCCTGACGTACTGCAGTCCATGGGATTGCAGAGCTGGATGTGACTGAGCAACTGAACTAATTAACCCACTCCAGTATTCTTGCCTGGAGAATTCCATGGACAGAGGAGCCTGGTGGGCTAAAGTCCATGGGGTTGCAATAAGTCAGACATGACTGAGTGACTAACACACACACACACATACACACAGGATCACTTTATAGTTGCAAGGTGTTTTCATGGCACAACTTTATTGGATACTTTCAAGAAATGGGCCAGAGAAGAGCCAGTCTTGATTTTGGTCACATGGCAGAAAGCATTGTGCGCTCAGTTCTAGGGCTCTGACATACAGAAAATATCACCCTCACCAGCACAGGACGAGCCTCATTGCCAAGACAAGAGCATAAAAACGCTTAAACACAGGGCTCACAGCTGGTTCGAAGTTCTCCTAAGACTCACTCATACCCCCTGCCCTGGTTCCCAGGGGCTTTCTCACCTCCTGTTCCTGAGGGAGAAAATTTGCATGAAGGGTCTGCCCTTCCCAAAAGTCTAAACCTTTTCACCCCTGCTGTCCTGGCAGCACCCCTCACTGTGATGGGCTTTGAGAAAAGCTAGGAAACTGTGGTCCCTAATTCTGCTGTGTTCCCTGAGAAAAGGCACAAAAGAAATAAGAGCTGCTGTTAAAACAATGCTGGTTATCATTCGCAAAGGCAAGAAACCTCCAGGGAATATGTATGTGTGTGTATATATATATATATATATATATATATATATACACACACACACACACACACACACACACACAGCAAAAGCGATCACCCACAGCCCCCAACTCAGTAATTCTGAAAAAAGGGGGGGCATTTTTACCTCCCAAGCTCAGAGCAACACTTTTGCCCTGGTGGGTACGGCAAATGGTTCCTAAACAGCATTTAGAACGCTTATTCGGGGATGAGCGGTCATGAATGCATGACAGTTGCCATTAACTGGTTAAGAGCTCAAGATGTCTGGGCTAGAACATGGATTTGGAAACGGGAATGGGTCCTTTGAGAGCCCTATCCGCAGAGCTCCTGATCTGCTCCCAACCCCTCCTGGAGATGAACTTCCTGGACTTTTATAAGGGTCACAAAAAGTGGTGTAGACAGAATGACTTTTGTGTCATTATGCCAGCTGATGAAATATGTTTTGAGTGGCGATTTTATTTTTATTTTTTCCAATCTCGATCTCAAAAGGTCAATCCAATACTTAATAGATGGACATCCCAGGGTTTGTAATAAAGTCAGGACCCATATGATGGGATTTGGATGTCAGGACCATTTTCTTTTGCAGGAAAAAAAAAATGTAATAAGAGAATCCGCAAAAGGGGAGGCTAAAATTATATATTGGGGGGTAGAGAATCGTGCTGTACTGTCAGAAACGTAAAAGCCCTTGCCCTTCTGGTAGAACCAGGCTTCTCTCTTTACGGGGTGCCTAATAAAATCAGCCAGGGCAGGGGGCTACGGGGGTGGGAGATGGGGCCAGTTCCTCCACTGCCCCATCTCATGCTGCAAATTTCACTATGTGTGAAATTAGAACTGATCTTTTCCTCCAAGCCAATGATGGAAGAAGTTATTCAGTCACTAAATCATGTCCAACTCTTTGTGACCCCATAGACTGCAGCACACCAGGCTTCCCTGTCCTTCACTATCTCCTGGAGTTTGCTCAGATTCATGTCCACTGAGTTGGTGAAGCAGAGAGGACTGTAACAGAATCAGGCAGAACAGGTGTGAATCCTGGTCTGCATCCACCAGCTTTGAGAACATGAATGAGTCATTGCCTTTCCTAAATCTCAGTTTCCTCTGCTATAAAATGGAAACAAAATGCTTGTTTGGCAGGACACAAAGCTTCTGAAGTTATGAGGCTTAGCAGGCAGTAGGTCCTCAATAAATGTCAAGTTCCACGCATTCTCTTTCCTTTTGTCAAACTCACTTATAGTATTATAATGATATGTAAGGGGGATGGATGTGAGCCTGGGTGGGGCAGATACGAGCTGACTTGTGCAAGGGCCCTCTTCCACAGCCTGGAGGGAAATCAGCCATGAAGCCAATAAAGTACATTAACGAAGGCATCTTCAAAGCCCTGAGGAAGAGATGACTAAATGCTTTAGAACAGGAGGTTTTTGTATGTTTTGTTCATTAGTGCAAATTTTTTAATTGAAAAAAAAAAATACATGTATAACAAAAGACATTTACGCGCACACACACACACACACACACACACACACGTGGAGCTTCCCAAGTGATGCTAGTAGTGAGGAATCTGCCTGCCAATTCAGGAAGTGCAGGAGACCTGGGTTCAATTCCTGAGTTGGGAAGATCTCCTGGAGTAGAAAATGGCAACCCACTCCAGTATATTTGCCTGGAAAATTCCATGGACAGAGGAGCCTGGTGTGCCACGGTCCATGGAGCCTCAGAGAGTTGGACATGACTGAGCAACTAAGCACATACACATATGCATGCATCTATCTATATACATACACATACATAAAAAGATGTTATTATTATTCATTGCTATATCTGCAGTGACTAGAACAGTATCTGATATATAGTAGATCCTCACTAAACTATCCACTGGATGGATGGATGGACGAATGGAGGTGTGGACAGATGGATGAACAGGTGCATGGGTGGGTGGTCTCTCCCTTCAGAGAGGAGGTGAGGAGGAAACCAGCAGTGAGACACAGTGAAGGAAAGACGAACGAGGGAGCGAGAGCATGTGAGATCACCAAATTCCTCTATTTTCTCCAACATTACAAATTATCATCTAAAAAAGTAAAAACCTTTTTGTTAATGTAAAGTGCAAAATAGGGTGAGGTGACTGATTGCTAAAGTGATTGTTTTATATAAAGGCCCAGTGTACCAAGGAGATCACAGTAATCTCCACGAAGCCATCATGTTAAAGGCCATGGTGTTCATTTCCAAGCTTAAGGTCTGACGACTAGCAATTACTTTCAATTCCACGTATACCCAGCAGAGGAAAGCAAGTACTCCACGATATTCAGGGTAGAGGGATATCTAAGGGGGTTAATTCAGATCAGATCAGATCAGATCAGTCGCTCAGTCGTGTCTGACTCTTTGCGACCCCATGGATCGCAGCACGCCAGGCCTCCCTGTCCATCACCAACTCCCGGAGTTCACTGAGACTCACGTCCATCGAGTCAGTGATGCCATCCAGCCATCTCATCCTCTGTCATCCCCTTCTCCTCCTGCCCCCAATCCCTCCCAGCATCAGAGTCTTTTCCAATGAGTCAACTCTTCTCATGAGGTGGCCAAAGTACTGGAGTTTCAGCTTTAGCATCATTCCTTCCAAAGAAATCCCAGGGCTGATCTCCTTCAGAATGGACTGGTTGGATCTCCTTGCAGTCCAAGGGACTCTCAAGAGTCTTCTCCAACACCACAGTTCAAAAGCATCAATTCTTCAGCACTCAGCCTTCTTCACAGTCCAACTCTCACATCCATACATGACCACTGGAAAAACCATAGCCTTGACTAGACGAACCTTTGTTGGCAAAGTAATGTCTCTGCTTTTGAATATGCCATCTAGGTTGGTCATAACTTTCCTTCCAAGGAGTAAGCGTCTTTTAATTTCATGGCTGCAGTCACCATCTGTAGTGATTTTGGAGCCCAGAAAAATAAAGTCTGATACTGTTTCCACTGTTTCCCCATCTATTTCCCATGAAGTGGTGGGACCGAATGCCATGATCTTCATTTTCTGAATGTTGAGCTTTAAGCCAACTTTTTCACTCTCCTCTTTCACTTTCATCAAGAGGCTTTTGAGTTCCTCTTCACTTTCTGCCATAAGGGTGGTGTCATCTGCATATTTGAGGTTATTGATATTTCTCCCGGCAATCTTGATTCCAGCTTGTGCTTATTCCAGCCCAGCGTTTCTCATGATGTACTCTGCATATAAGTTAAATAAGCAGGGTGACAATATACAGCCTTGATGAACTCCTTTTCCTATTTGGAACCAGTCTGTTGTTCCATGTCCAGTTCTAACTGTTGCTTCCTGACCTGCATACAAATTTCTCAAGAGGCAGATCAGGTGTTCTGGTAAGCGGGTTAATTAATACATAGTTAATTCTGACATCAGCAGAAAAGCCCCTCATGTGCTTTTGAAGGGATTGGGGTGGCTGTGGGGAAAGACATCTGCATCCTTATGTGACAAAGTCACAAATCACATAAATTTTTATACATATATCTACATATACCCACACACCAATGCAGAAACTGAATCTATAGCAATAAATACTCTACGTACATCTCCTATTATTTAAAACCATCCTTTCAAAGACAGCCCACTGTGTGAACACAGTTATTGGAAATCCCATTCCCTTACTGCCAGAGATTTAGTTCACCTTGTTTCCAACTTTCCCCTACTGCAGTTGACTGAGCAATATTTCCTTTTTGTTGTTGTTGTTCAGTCTCCCAGTCGTGTCTGACTCTTTGCGACTCCATGGACTGCAGCACATCAGGCCTCCCGGTCCCTCACCATCTCCTGGAGTTTGCCCAAGTTCATGTTCATTGCACTGGTGATGCTGTCCAGCTATCTCACCCTCTGACACCCTCTTCTCCTTCTGCCCTCAATCTTTCCCAGCATTAGGGACTTTTCCAATGAATCATCTGTTTGCAAAAGATGACCAAACTACTGGAGCTTCAGCTTCAGCATCAGTCCTTCCAGTGAATATTCAGGGTTCATCTTCCTTGACTGGTTTGATCTCCTTGCTGTCCAAGGGACTTTCAGAAATCTTCTCTAGCACCACAGTTCAAAGGCATCAATTCTTTAACTTTCTGCCTTCTTTATGGTCCAGCTCTCACAACTATATGTGACCACTGGGAAGACCATAGCCTTGACTATTAGGACCTTTGTTGGCAGAATAATATCTCTGCTCTTCAACACACTGTTTAGATTTATCATCACTTTCCTGCCAAGAAGCAATTGTCTTTTGATTCCATGGCTGCAGTCACCATCCGCAGTTCCTTTAGGTGTATACATATATATTCATCTTAGATCATATCCTTAAGGTAAGGACTCAAAAATGGCATCATTGAATCCAGAACATGTGCATGCTCAGTTTCTCAGTCGCATCCCACATTTTGCAACCCCCGTGGACTGCAGCCTGCCAGGTTCCTCCATTCATGAAATTCTCCAGGCAAGAATACCGGAGCAGGTTGCCATTTCCTATGCCAGGGAGTCTTTCCACCCCAGGGATCGAACCTATGTCTCTTGCACTGGCGGGTGGATTCTTTACCACTGCACCACCTGGGAAGCTCAGGATATAAGCTTTCTCAAAATGTTTTTCAAAAGGGTTAGAATGATTTATTTTATATGAAGATGCTAGTTTTGCCACAGACTCACTAACAGAAATTATTACTAAAATTCTCATTACGTAGTTTCATAGGTTGGAACTATGATGACAGGTTAATTTCTAAACTAGCTGTAATATATAGAAAAGCATAACAGCATAATAAAGTTTTAACAAACTCGAGAATGCATTATGGAAAAGGTAATGAGTGTGAAAGTCTGGGAAAATCAGTAAACACACACACACACACGCTTGATGAGAACTCTGCTCTGCCTGTGACTAAGGGCACGCCTAGAACTCAATCTCCTTTTAAAGACACTAATACCACTCTCCCCCTTTCTGGGCATTAGTCCCTGTGGGAATTCCATGAGACAGGCTGGACAGGAATGAGAGAGAAGGATTTCAAATATTCCTTTTGTCCAGACCATAATAAGGATTATTCTAAATCTTTTGTCCAGCATATATAAGATACCATGGCAGTTAATGAATAAGTTAATTGGTTAAATCATTCTAGTGGGGACCGCCAATTCATTCTGAGTAAGCCTGTAATGTGTGTATAAAAGATTAGGACTGCGTACAAGAAAGGACCAAGACACCAGATGGCTCAAAGGAGCCTCACTGATATTTTAATTTCATTTGACAAAAGTGGTATGTTCTCATTAAAGAAAACTTGGAAAAAATTAAACAGCAAAACAAAACAACATTTATTCTAAATCTTCACAATCCATTGATAGATTTTCTAGCAAATATACATGCATTTTATAAAATTAAGATCAGATTGTATGTAGTTTTTTTTATCTTGCTTCTTCCATTCAAATTATAAGCATTTCTAATAAAAGGAATTCTTTCAATATGTCTTTAAGACTAAAGATTATTATCTAATATGGACATATCATGAATGCTAAACCATTTTCTTTGTTTAATACCTCTGAAGTTTTCTTTGATTTTGATTTTTCTTTCATCCACTCAACATATATTTGCATATGTTTGCTGTGTGGTATGGACTGGGTCAATGTAACAGTCTTAGAGCCCCACCCTCAAGAAGGAAAATATTAAGCACTTACACACACATATTTAATCAAAGCTGTGTAAATACAGTCAGAGGTGTATCCTTTAAGCTGAGACAGGAAGTGGACAGTGGACAGCAGGGTCAGATAGGAGTAAGCACGTCCCATCCCAGTATAACACACGTGCAAAGACCGAGGCAGGAAAGAGCTGGTGCGCTGGTGGAAGGACTATGGAAGCGCCATGTGAGGGGCGGAAAACCTCACAGCCAGCGACTCCATTCTAAGAGCACTGAAAAGCCATTCACACTGTGAGAAACCCGGGATGTGCTTTTACATTTTTCAAAGAAAAGGTGCATTAACACTGAAATCACTATGGGACTGGATTGCTTAGACCTGACAAGCCTCTAATTAGCAGCCGATTTGCGTTCAGATTTCATGGCCGGCCAACCTGCCCATCTGCCCACTGCAGGCCACCTGGACAGGACAGAGGGCAGGCATTCAACGGGCGGCAAGCCAAATCCCCCTGCAGAGACTCCAAGAGTCTATGCTTTCCCTTTGGGAGGTTTCACCCAGGATGAAGGCTATGAGGGGCAAAGAGACCAGGCACACTATAAACCATAACAAGACGAAAATCTGACTCCGGGGTTTTCATCCAAGATTCAATTAAAGATGCCTGAAACAGGGCAGGACTCTAAGATCCTTACCCTCCCGTTCTCTGCATGCCTTTTGTCTATAGGAAGACTTGAGTCAAAGAATAAGTTTAATCAGAGAAGAGAGAAAATGCAGAAGCAAAGGACAACAGTCAAACAAGATAACAATTATTAAACAAAGTCAAGGAGTTCTTAGTTTTTCTTCAAGGACTATAGATAATATTCTGAGCCATATCCTGTGAGCTGTCTTACAGATACTGAAACCCACATCAGGTGGAAGAAGTTATTTACATGATGACCAGACTGTAACCATGACATAAGCTGCCACAATCTTGAGAACTGGCCTCAAAGAAATGGGAACAAACTGATCCTGGAAACAAAGATTAACTATGCTCAAAACAATGAAGATGACACTTTTCAGATGACCACACGACCAGTTTCCAGAAGCCTGTCAGGGCTGACTGTGCTGTTTCACATGTACATGTACACGTGCTGCCCCTGCCCATAGATCCCTGAAACGCCCCTTACAAGTTCTTGCCCACTGATTGTGCCTTTGGACATGAGCCCACCCTCTCCCCCATAGTTGCCAGCCTCCAAAATAAGGCAAACTTTCTTTTCCAACAAACTGGCCTCTTAAGTATTGACTTTTGAGGGAGCAGCTGACCTGCCTTTCAGTAACATGACCACTGGGCAATCTTGGCAGGCAGAAGGCTGATTCAGTCCTGATCACATAGCTTTGTGATCAAATGCTGCTCTGATAACATGCCCTGTCCCTCTCTGGGGCCTCCATGGCTAACTCCTTCATCATGCAGCCTCAGTTCAAGTCTTGCCTCCTCCCAGAAGCCTTCCCAGGTGGGGCTAAAATACCCTCATCTGGGGCACATCCCTCTACTCCAGTATTGGCTACAATACATACAATCATCTCTTTACCCATTTCCTTGTCTAGAGTGTGAGTTCCAGAAGCCTGGGCATAAGATATCAGCTCAGTAACTTTTTGATAAAAGAATGAATGAACACTGGTCCCAGCATCTCACATTTAATTCGTGTTAAGAGTTGGCCAAAGTCCATCTCCTTTCCCAAGGACAACAATAATTCCCCTGCTAACTGCTCATCCTGCCTTTGCCTGGGTGGTGCATGCCTGCCGAGGGCCTCACATTTAGCCCTGCCTCTTGCCCACCCGTATCTGCTTTCAGCAGAGGATCTGTGCTTTTTCTCTGCATCCTCCAGAGCAGGTGTGGCAAGCTAAACAATGGCCCCCAAAGACACAAGGTCCTAATCCCCAGAACCAATAAATCTTACCCTCTTTGGAAGAAGGGTCTTTGCAGGTATGATTAAGAATCTTTACAACAGGGGATTAGTCTGGATTATTTGGGTTGGCACTAAATGCCACCTAAGATGTCCTTAGAAGACAGGGCAGAGGAAGACTGGACACACACATGAGAAGGTGATATGAAGATGAACAAAGGTTGGGGTGATGTGGCCATAAGCCAATGAATACTGGCAGCCACCAGAGGCTGGAAGAGGCAGGGAATGGATTCTTCCCTAGAGAGAAACCTTGATTTCAGCTGGTGAAACCTTGATTTCGAGTAAGTGGTTACTGATTTTAGACTTCTGGCTTCCAGAACTGTGAGAGAATAAGTTCCTCTTGTTGTAAGCAGCCAGATTTGTGGTCATCTGTTCTAGCTGTCACAGGAAACTGACACATCTGAGCAGTGGGTGACTCTGAGGTTAGGACACCCAGCACGACGTGCCAGCTCTGAAACTCACTCAGCAAGCCTCGTTTGGAATGGGGATTCTTGCCCAGGCTTCAGTTTGACTCACAGCTAACCCTGGGCAAGCCTTTAGTTTCCTGGCCAGTCATGTGGGAGCACAGCAGTGACCAGCTGGCAGAGTCTCTGGGGATTGAGTGGGACATATAACTGTACAATGCCAGGCACACAGGAGTCACTCCACGTGATTGCTTCTGCTCTGCCTTGAGTATGGCAAAAAAAAATAAAAAACAGTCAGTGCTTGCTGAGTCCTCACCGTGTGCCAGGCAGGAGCAAAGCCTTCACTTGAGAAGGATGTAGTGGTCAGCATTTCCAGGAGCGGGGCTGGAAGGATTAAGTGTGCACCTAAAAGAGAGACACTGAGAGCTCCCTCAAGAGAGGGATGACAGGATGGGATGTGCTGAAAAAGTACAGGGTCCCAGAAATAAGCACAAGGCAAAAAGAAAAAATAAAAAAAACATATAGCCCAGTCACGAAATAGAGAATTCTTTACTCTGCCAGGCCACCCTTCCCATCCTCTGGGGATATCATGCCCAGGATACTTCCTTAGGAAATATGTCTCTCCCATAGTACAGAGGTCAGACTCAAACACCAAACACAGCTGGATATCACTTCATTTGTCAGCTCTACTGGCCATGCCTTCCTTGAGAATTGACTTTTCTGGACTCACTGGTCTGAAATGATGGGAAAAAACGGTAAACAAAAACAGAAAGCTGCTGGTGTCACCTACGAAGCTGAAGACTAAAAGGATGGCTACTTTCTCCTAAGTGTGAATACTTTGCTCTCTCGTGGGAAAGCTCACCCATACCACGGATCCTAAAGATGCGGAAAAAACCTATGAAAGCCCACAATCCATCCTGTGCCTCTGGGGCCAGCTGCAGGCTGGAGACAGAGAACTGGGTCAGAAGGCCCCATCTGGTGCCTTCTCCTGGCCCCTGGCCGGAGCCTCACAGCCTGGATGTGGGATGAAGGCCTCCCACAGGTCTGAATCCTATTCCCAGCACTGATGAACTAGGAGACCTTGGTAAAGGATCTCAACCTTCTCATCCATCAAATGGAAACAATAAAAGATGGGGACAGCACGGCTCAGCCCGGCTAGAGCTTGTTGCTCCTTTCTCCCTCCTGTCACCTTCATCCTAGAAACACGATGGTCAGGCAGAGACTCTGTCCTCAAGGCGGGTACAGGGCCAGGAGGGCTGCCTGACAATAAATGAGAAACAAGACACACACACATTTTGGAGGAAACACACATTGTTGATGTGAGAGACAGTTAAGGGGAAGGCCTTTATAAGAGAGAAGGCTGACCACGTGCACTGGGTAAGAATGAGCCAGCAGCATATGCAAATTCTGCAAAGGGCTGGAGGGGCTCAAGAAACACAGCAGGGGCATCAAAGAGCCTGGGACAATGCAGAAGGCTGAGAATGGCACAAGAAAGGCCAGAGAACGACTTCACAGGCCAGGGCGTGTCGGAGCTGTTCAAATTTCATTTCAAACAAGTGATATAAAACCTACTTTGAAGGCTTGATGCATTTGAGTGAAGCTGTTCCTAGCTGTGTTGTTAAAAAAATCAGTCTGGCTGCCATGCAGAGACCATCCGAGAACGGACTGGCAATGGGAACCTGCTCAGAGGTTACTGCAGTGGCCCAGGGAGGGATGACTGTGGGCTGGGCTGGACCGGGGTGGCACCACTCAAGACGCACCAAGACAGACACGTCCAAGAGGAGGATAGGAACGGCTGATTTGACCTTGAGTGCTGTCAGCACCGATAAAGCACTGCACACTCACTGTCTCGTGGGATCCTCCTGGCAGCTCTGTGAAGTCTGCACTTTCATTTTCTCCAGGAGAGGAAACTGAGGACCGGAGAGGTTAGGTAACTTCCTGACGACCACGCAGTGAGGAGGTGGTAGAGGCAGGCTCTGAACTGAGTCTACAGGGTTCCAGCGTCCACTCACCACAAGACTCTTCCTTTAACAGCCTGGCCCGCGGGTAGGCTGGGGTGGTGATGGGAAGGAAAATCAGAAAGGTTTCTAGGCTTCAGGCTTGAGCAACTGGACCCGTGGTGGAGCTGTTTATAGACAGAGCTGAATGGAGGAAGGGGCCGGCTGGGGGAGGCAGGGTGGGGTGCCTGGGAGTAGATGATCCCTGGGTTCAAGAGCTCTGTTCTGGACTTGGCGAGGCCCAGACACCTCCGTGTACTCCTCGCCCCTCTTCCATTCCCTGCAGAGCAGTGAGTGCTGGGGGCAGGGACAGAGGGAGCCAGGGCCACTGTCCCTGTTCTATGTGACCCTCCCTCTCCCAATGTCTGAGAGCCCCAGTGTCCTTTTATAGAAGGAAGTTAGGTGGCAGCCATATCCAGAAAGGCAGAAAATATTTAGTGAAAAGATAATTTAGCAAAATTATCCAAATGAATTTTGTTTTCTCGTTAAGTTACTGGTAGTTCTTGGGAGGGGTATTTGTGGGCATTTTCCATATCAAGGCTGCGTGAAAAAGAAATGGGAACGAGGGACAGTCCAGGACGATGCCGTTTCCAAATCCTGGAGGCAGGAATCCAGAACTAATTCAGGGACTGGGGCAACATCAAGGGAGGTTCTCCATCCTCAGAGGCCCGCTTGCTAAGTCAGGTCTTGGGAAGAAAGCTGACTCATCCATTTCAGTGTTTACTTGGCTCTGTGGGGCGTTAATAGCATTAATAAGACAAAGGTTCTCATTCACATAAGCTGAGCAGAAGCTAGCTTAATGAGCCTTGTTTACTGCAGGGCCTTCTCGGAATCTTGAACCTGGGAATGGGCACTGTGACCCTCCAAAAAGAAGGAGACCCATTTCCCAAACATATCTGATTCCAGGATGCTTCTGTCATTAAGCATCTGCTCCAGGGAAGAGATTTTGAGAAACGTTCATCTAATCCATTCCCTTCTTAAGGGAAAGAAAGTGCTGAACTTTCTAGAGCTTGTGATGGGAAGCTTTGTAGGGAGAGTTGAATGTTAAGAGACTGCGTAGGAAGACCTGGGGCTGAAAACGTGCTATGTGACCATGAACGAGCTAATGAACCATCCTGAATCCTGGTTTCTCAACTGTCGGTTGCAGTTAAGAACACTGACTGTAGACTCCTGTGAGAATCACAGGGGTTAATTTAGATTAAGGCCCAATGGCAGGAGACAGGCACACAGCAGGCCCCTCTGGAGGTCAGAGATGCTGAGGTTAGAAAGCCCTGCTGACTCCCCTACCACACCAGCTCCACCTTCCCTTGGCAACAGCCCTCCTCGGGTGGCCCCATTCCTGGCTATTATCAAGCCTCTCAAGTGGTCAGGGGACAGCTAAATCCATCCTGGAACTGCAAAATAAGCCCCCCTCGGGTATGCGGTAATTGCAGCCAACGACGCAATCATGCCCCACAGCTTAAATGGCCTGAAAAACCTCCAGGAGGAGAGTCAGTGTGCCCAGCTTTCTGAATGCATCGGGTTTCTGGAACACTCCAGGCCTCCCTATCTGCAGCAGCCATGGCTTCTGCAGTGGCTCAAATAGGCCAGACCTCTCCTTGAGCTTCGGGAATCCTTATCATTTGTTCACCACTCGATCATTCATTCACCACATCTCGACTGGTCCTCTCTAGACCAGACCGAACACGGATTCAAAGACTTGCTAGTCTAAGTGGAGAAGGTAGGCGAGTGAGTCTGTAAGCGTTAGGACAGCTAGGAACAATGCTGTATGAGAAGGAGGCGGCTTTGGTTCACTGCATAAAGAGCTTAGACACAATTACGATGCCCTTCACTCCAATATTCTGGCCTGGAGAATTCCATGGACTGTATATAGTCCACGGGGCTGCAAAGAGTTGGACACGACTGAGCAACCTTTTCACTTTCACTTTACTAAGGAGTAAGTCAAGAATCAGAGAGGTACAGGGAGTTACTCAAAGCGTCACAGCTCATTAGGAGACAGCTGAAATTTTAAGTCCTCGGTCTAGGTGCCCTTTCTTTCATAGGCGACCCCTGCACTGATTCAGCTGAGCAGACAGTTCCCATGCCAGGGGGCTCTCTGCAGATTAGAGGAGATGGTCTCTGGGAACATCTTTCCTTAACTCAGGGGTTTCAGACACATGCCCTTGTTTCCTTGGCCTACTTCTTTCTTTCCCCCTGCTGTGTGCAAGCTTTGCTTTTGATGGAATAAAAGTCTGCTACTTAGGCAAATGCCACTCTCAGTCTAGAGTTAGAGAAAATGAGCAAACATGGATTCCCAAAGAAGCTTTTTATCAGCGCCCACATGTCCCCAGCCCTGAGAGATCAGATTCAGTAACCACTGCCAGCTCCCGGAAGACTTCCTGGAGGAGGCACCCCAGGAGGCAGGATTGAAGGGATTCCGAGGTCCAGAGCCCCTGCTGCTCGTGTTCCTGAGCCCTCAGTGGACTTGGGGTAGAGGTGGGACCAAATATGAGATTTTTTTCCTCCCAAAGAGGCTGAGAGCCTCATCTCTAAAGGCTCAGGGATAGCTCTGGGTCTGGGAAACCATGCCACCCCTTCTTGTGGGTAGTACCCTTAGAGGAATATTTATGAGACATTAAAACCACTGCCACCGACTCTTTAAAAAATTCCTGTACGTGTAATTACGGGTCCAGAAGGGGATTCCTGGATTCAGTATAATTACTTCCCTGAAGCTTGCATTCCCCAGGGACCCAGGTCAGGAACGCTCTCCTGCAGATCTGCCTCCTCATCTCCTGGGTCCCCCTCTCTCCCTACAGACCCTTCTCCTCACAAGAGTGCTGTTGCTCCCCCCAGAGCCACCCTGGCCCCTCTACCCATTCCTCAGCCCCCTCTGCCCTGCTCCAAGTTGGGGAGAATGACACCCTGGCCTCCTGCAGACCAGCACCCAGCACCAGTGGGGGGCGGGTAGGGGGCAGAAGAGAGATGGAGGGCCTCCCACCTGCTGCCCCTGGGCTCCGGTGCCGCCCCCTGAGCAACCACAGCCCCTGCCCATGGCATCTTCACTGGGCACCCTGTCCTCCTTGGGTTCCCGAAGTACCACCTTGTCTCCTTGCCCCTCCGACCTGGGGTGGTTTGGGGTGCACCCTCCCACGTGAATCGGTGTCCTTGTTTATTCCCTCAACCCTGCCGGGCCCACTTCTACTAAATAGGCCCTTCATTAAAGCCATTTAGTGTGAATCTTCTGGGATAAATTATCTTTTCTGATGGGAACCTGACTGTAAGCCAAAGAGAAGAGGACCTCGATATTCCGGGCCCAGGCCACAAACTAGGTCAGGATGAAACTTGCTCAGTCACCACCTTACTGGTGTGTGCTGTATCCATGCCACATGCGGGCACTGGAGCTGTAGGGGTGCAGGGCAGGGCAGGGGGTCCCACAGCCAGGGAGGAGCACTGCTCCTGTGTCTCTCCTCTGCTCCCCTCCCTGCTCACCCTGTGTGTATGTGTGTGAAATACAACTTCATACATGCGTATGTATATATATATCATTCTTTTTACCCTAGTCTGAAACAGATCACCACATTACCCATGCTCTTCACTAACAAAATATTAGAATAACAGATTTTTTCAATTCTTCACTCATTCACCCAACTTGCCTGAGAAGCTTCTGTAGGTCAAGCTCTGTGTCAGAAGCCGTGAAACTGAACTGAATGGCTACATGAGGCATGACCCCCTGCCATTCAGCACTGCTGGATTTCCAGAACATTCCTACTGAGCAACCAAGGACACCTTCTCCACTGGGATAAGGACAGCCTGTGTTGGTCCTCCCCTACCCCACCACCACCACTTTGGTTCATCTGGTCAGACACAGTCAGACACACACACACACACACACACACACACACACACACACACACACATTTCAGCCTCATGACTGGGAACTCTCATCAAATGCCACAGCAGTACTAACATGCAGTGTTCAAGCAAGAAGAACGATGTGGCCATAGCAGACGGCCCGGGGGCACGTGATTCCTTCATTTTCCTGAACCGACACATAGTCTTTTCCACGTGAGTCACAACACGAGGCTTTGCAAGTGAGCCGGGTTCATGCACCAGCACTCACGGGGCCCAGCCTTGCACTCGAGCTACACAGCTTCCCTGTTTGGGGTCCTGCTGCTCCCGACTCGGGGCTCCGACCTTCCTGTCCTGCTCGTCCCCTCTGCCCCTCTGTGGATGCTGCCAGATCATCAGCTCCTGCTCTGTGACTCGGGAGGCCTGGATTTCTGTCCTGGCCCATCACTGACTCACCTCCTATTATGAACATGCTCTTTCTGATCCTCAGATTCCCCACTTGGGCAATGAGGCATCATTGGATGGTCAGGAAGGACCCCTTAGTGAATGATCGTTGTGCATCCCAAAGCCCGTCATCACCGAGAGATGAGAGGGATAAGACAAAGCTGCCTAAAGACGCAAGGTGGGGTTGCTGCCCAAGGAGGTACTGGAGGGGCTGGAAGGCAAGTCCCAAGAAAGTGAATTCACTCTCTCTGGGCTGGTGGGTTTCTCCTTAGCTGCAGAGGGGAGGTCAGAAATCCTGACGCCCACACTGCTCCCCAAAGCAATCAAATCAGAACCTCTAGGGCTGAAGCCCAGGCATCCATAATTTTTTTTCAAAGTCCCCTGTGTGATTCAAGCGTGCAGTAAAGACTGAGAACAGCTGATGGACAGTCACTGCCCATATTTTGGGCAACTTCTACCAGATGGTCAGTAATGCCCACTTAAAACACATATTTTAGATTCAGAGGGTAAGGGGTTTTTTTAATCATAGAAAATTAAAAGCAGCTAGGTTGTTAAACACTCTCTATTTACTTATGCCTCATCTACCAAAATATAATCCCCTGTTAAGAAGAAAGCATGTATGGATTAACTTCCACAATCAAAAAAGGTAATTAATAACCCAGTTAGAACAAGATTCTGAAGGGCTAATAACTGCAAATTATGTACTCTCATTAAAATCTAGCTGTTACAAACTCCACTTATTCAACCAATAACCCCTTGTCTAACAATTTGCTTTACTTTAGAGCTATTAAAAAAGCCTAATTTTCCCCCTGTCCTTACAGATTACCTCCCAGAGCTTTTCAAAGGTCGTGGCCCATGGGTTTCCGCCTGTTGCCAGTACTTTTACCTATACCACCCACTTAGTATAGTGTGCAGTCACAGGCTCTAATTGTCCCTCCTCCCTCCAAGTTACCCCAAATTCCCACCCAGCCAAGCCCCATTTGCCATTTGGGACTCTGAGTACTTGCCACATCTCTGCTAGATAGTACAGAACAATTCCTCTCACACGCAGTATATTATGTCCTTTTGTCCTTAGCTTGTTCCAAAACCACTTACTCAAGTCTTTCCGTTATAAAATAATGAAAAGAAGATACACTTTGAAATCAGATAGCTTTGGCCTAAAAATTTGACTCTAGGATTTCATAAACAGACCCCCCAAATGTGTCGTCACCTAACAGCTGACACAAATGATGAAAAGGTGAGTGAGGAAAAGGGAGTCTTTTCAATAGACGTTGCTAAGTCAATTGGTTATCCATATAAAAAAATGAACCTTGATCTCTATTTCACAATACATAGAAAAATCAATCCCAGATGGACCATGGATCTCAATGTAAAAGGCAAAACCATAAAACTTTTACAAGAAAACACCAGAGACCACCTTCATGACCTTGGTGTAGGCAACGCTTTCTTACACAAAATATAACATGTGCTAAGCGTCTGCCTACAATGCCAGAGACCCAGGTTCGATCCCTGGGTTAGGAAGTTCCCCTGGAGAAGGAAATGGCACCCCACTCCAGTATTCTTGCCTGGAAAATCCCATGGGTGGAGGAACCTGGTAGGCTACAGTCCATGGGGTCGCAAAGAGTCGGACACGACTGAGTGACTTCACTTCACTTCAACCAAAAATGAAAAAAAAAATTAATAAACTAAACTTTATCAAAATTAGGAACTTCTCTTTATCTAATGATATGCCGTTAAGACAGTAAACATACAAGCCACCAAACGAGAGTCACTACTGACAATATCTGACAAAGGACTTGTGCCAGAATATATAAAGAATTTCTATAGATAAATAAGAAAAGCAAACAATCTCATTTTTCTGAAAAATGTCTTGAATAGGTACTTCACAAAAAAGAATATCCAAATGTTCCAATAAACACATAAAAAAGGTGCTTTGCTTCATCAGAGATGGGAAATGCAAAGCAAACCACAAGGAGATATAAGTATATAACCATCAGAACGACTAAAACAGAAAAAGCAGTTGATACGGAATAGACTGAGCAACCAGAACCCTCATACACTTCTGGTGGGAGTATAAGATAGTGCAATCACTTTGGAACACTGTCTGGCAATATCTACTATATCAGAATATACATACATCCTACAAGCTCTAATTCTAGGACCAAATTAACACCCAAAAACATGGAAAGAAATTTCACTGAAAAGCACCACGGTAACAGTCCCAAACTGGACAATAACTGAATGTCCATCAACAGCAGAGTATATAAATAATGTATACTCACACCAGGCGATACATACAGAGCCTTGACAATGAACGAACTCCAGCTCTGTGCAACAACGTGGCTGAATCTCACACACATGAAACCGAGCGAAAGCAGCAGACACAATTGAGCCCATGCTCTATGACTCCATTTAGATTAAGTTAGAGAACAGGCAAAACAAATCTATAGTACAACAAGTCAAGATAGCAGTTACCCTGGCAGGTACTGAGCGGGGGAAAGAAAGACTGAGAGGGGTCAGGAGGGAACCACGGAGGGGTAATGCTCTGTTTCATGATGAAGGAAGGTTCTGGTTACGTGGTATGTTCACTGTGCAAAAAAATTCACTGAGCTATGCATTTACGAGTGGTGTATGTCGATAAAAAGTTTATACACGCACACAAAACTTGGCTGTTCTACCTTTTAACTGTGTGTGACCTTGGGCAAGCATTTACTCTATCTGGTATTAAGTTTCCTCTTCTGTAAAAATGGAAATTATAATACCACCTACCTTGAAGGGTTGTGGCAAGGATAAAATCGGGGGAGGGGAGTGTATCCACACGAATAGCACCTGGCACACAGAGATGCATTCCGTAAACGAGCTTCCCCACCCTTCTTTAATGCAGCTCTAAAAGAGTCTCTTGTAAACCTGTGACCTTAAGGAATCGTCTCTTTCCTTTTTGTACATTTAAAAATAAACAAACAAAAACCAAGACAAAACAATGGATGTCTAGGGCGTTACAGGGCCCTTTATAGATCATCGTAAATGTTTGGAAGGCATGTCCATGGGTGGAAACAAGCCCACCTCCAGTGAGTTCAGAACCAGGCATGGTCACATCAACAGGGCTGTGAGTCAAACACAAGTATGTGTGTGTGTGTGTGTGTGTGTGTGTGTGTGTACATGCACGCATGCACGCATTGCTCACTCATGTCCAACTCTGTAGTCCCATGGACTGCAGTCTGCCAGGCTCCTCTGTCCATGGGACTATCCCAGCAAGAATATTAGAGCCAGCTGCCATGTCTTTCTCCAGGGGATCTCCCTGACCCAGGGATCGAACCCGTGTCTCTTGTGTTAGCAGGCAGATTATTTACTACTATGCTACCCTGGAAGCTGTTAAACACAAGGATCGCCGCCAGATCTGGTTTATCCATAAACAGTGACAGCAAGCCCTGCACTAAGAGGTCAGAAAGAGCTCAGCAGGAGGCCGCCTGCCAAGAAGGCAGCCACCATGTTTTAACCACACACGGGCTGAATCTTCCAGCAGTAGCATTCTTCACAGGCAGGAAAAAAAACAAGAAAAAAATCACTGTTTCTTTAAAACAAGTGCCAACTCACAATGTGAGAAAGTGCAAGTCACAGAAAACATGAGATTCCTAGGAAATAAACTTGTGATCACCAAGAACTGGAAACCAACCATCATCACACCCACACCCCATCCCTACGGCTGCAGACCTGGCTCCTTTAGGTGGGGGGAGCCCTCTAACCCCCATGTGGCCAGGGCACTACCCAGCCCATTGAGTTAGCTCCTTAATTCTTTACTTTGCCCAGCAAATATTTACTGAGCATGGATGGATTGGGGGTCGGGGGGGGTGGCCTTGTATTAGCTGGACACAGGACATCCAGAGAAGAATATGCCTGGACCCTGCCCTCCTGGAGCTTACAGCCTGTGGAGCACTTCAAGAGGTGAATGGGCAAATACAGTGCAAGGTGTTATATGCTAAAATGCAGAGAAACACAAAAGACCAAAGAGGAGAGGACACCTTCCCAGAGGTGACACTGGAGCTAAAGGTCAAAGGATGAAGTTAGATCGGGCATCCCTAAACAGAGGGGTCAGGGTGAGCAAAACCCAAAAGGAAGAAACTGCCATTGGTGTTGCTGGAACAGAGACTAGAGATAAAGAGGGCCAGAAAGAGCAACAGGGAGGCTGGCAGAACCAGATCAAGGAAGGTCTTCCCTTGGACTCTGTCCTGTGGGCCCAATCTACTTCTTTATGACTTGGTTTTTACAGATAAACCTTTGTGGTCAGTTTCATGGTAGGAAACATTAACTCCAATTAAGCGAATGCTGCCCATCTCAAAAAAAAAAGAAATTTGAAATTCCATTCCTAACAGCTGAACTGTATGGCAAAACAAATAATTATTATATTCTGAATTTCATTAATAAAAAACTCATGAAATTTGTCTTCTGTCCTATTATACAAGTGCTCCCCTAACACCCTCAGTTTTGCCTCTAGCACTGCAAGACCTAAAATGTTTACTATCTGGCCATTTACAGAGAATGTTTGTTGACCCCCTGATGTAGCTGATGGGGAGAGATGGATGGAGTGGTTTTCAACAGGAGAATAACATGGTGGGTTTGTGTTAAAAAGAGGACCTTGGAAGTTGTATGGGGACAGACTTAAGCAAAAAAGACTGGTGAGAGGGAGGAGGTGTCTCTTGTTTGGCCTTGGCCCAAAGACTCAGCAGATCCCGGTGCAGTGGAATGGAGGTGGGGCGGCAGGTCTGGATCTCACAGGTTAAAGAAGTAGGTGACACTCACGGGCTCGGTGGCTGATGCACGTGTGAGGTGAGAACAAGAGGGAGGTCTCAGAGTATCTTTGGGACCACCAAAGACCATTCAGGGGGCCAGCACCACCAGGTCCCTACCCTGGTAGGGGAGAGGAGCCCTGAGGCTATCCCAGCACGTCTAGAGGGGGGCGACTCTAGCCTCTTTGTCTCTTATTCTCTAAAGATGCTATTTGGTTTTTGTAGCCCTTGGAGACGGTTCCCTTCCTGGTACATCCAAACACAGACAAAAAAGCCTCAAAGAACACATTGTACTATGGTACCCTTTGGCACCCTGAATCCCAGTGACCACCCAGCATGGCAGTGTGGCCCCATTTTACAGACAGATAGTGGGGGCCCAGAGAGGAGCTGCACCTGGACCTAGGGGAGTCTTTATGTCCCCCCTCGATGTGCTGATATGCAACCAAGACTGCATTCCTGGCCCCTAACTGTTCTCAGGAGGTCCTCCTCATCTCTGAGTCACACATGCCCCTGAAGCTCCATGGAAGCTCCTGGAGGCCAGCGCCTGTGACCTCACTCCCTGAGATCCTGACTCCTGGGCTGGTCGGCCCTGGGCTCAAACCCTCGCTCTGCCATGTCCTTCCCACTCTGAGTCTCCATCCCTTCACCTGGAAATGGGGTTGAGACTCCTGCATATGTGGTAGTTGAAAGGCTTAAATGGGATCCTACAAAGTGCTCAGTCCAGTGTCTGCTGCTGCTGCTAAGTTGCTTCAGTCGTGTCCGACTCTGTGCAACTACATAGATGGCTGCCCACCAGGCTCTGCCGTCCCTGGGATTCTCCAGGCAAGAACACTGTCTAATGCCTGGTAAATACTCAGTCATGCATAGTATTTTCCTAGGTTGGTTGCCTCTTGGCAATCTGAATTTTTCTGTGCCTGAGTCTGGCTGGAAATGACATATGCAGAGAAGCAGCAGAGTTAAAAGTGTTAACTCAGGTGCCAAAAAAGCTGGGGTCCCAAGCTCAGCTCTGCCACTGAATAGCTGTGTGATCTTGAGTGAGTCAATCACAAAAACAGTTGCTGCCTAATAGTGCAATCAGGAGAATTCAGTGAGTTACAAGATGTGGGGCATCTGGAAGAACGCCAGTCAATAGTAAGGGTTCTATGCGTGCATGCGTGCAAAGTTGCTCCAGTTGTGTCCAACTCTTTGTGACCCATGGATGGTAGCCCGACAGGCTCCTCTGTCCATGGGATTCTCTAGGCAAGCATACTGGAGTGGATTGCCATGCCCTCCTCCAGGGGATCTTCCCCACCCAGGGATCAAACCTGCGTCTCCTGTGGATCCTGCACTGCAGGTGGATTCTTTACCACTAAGCCACCAGGGGAAGCCAAGGGTTCTCTAAGTTCAGCTATTAATGACTAACAGCTATTTTTACTTTCCATGGTAATGTGAACACCAGGCAAAGTGCAGAGACCCAGCAGAACGTGTACCAACAGTGATCCTGGTGGGTTAATTCACCCAGAATATTCTAGGTGCTGCCTCAGTGCTTGGCCTGCACTAGCCTTTGGGATGGCAAGTTGAATCAGGCTCCCCCAGCATATCTGAGGTCCTCACTTCTTTATGGACTGCTAAAAATTGATCTACACAGCCTCACCCAGGCGGTCCTCATCTCTGTATGGATTTATACAGGAAATAGAAACATTCACCATATAGAGTCAGAGGCTCTTATCAAATCTTGACCCTCAAAAAATTCTAAAGCCAAAAGAGATTTCTTTCTTTTAAATAACTCATTTGCTGGCAAAACCTGACCTGAAGTGATGGGAAGCTATTTGTTGTCTTTATTTTTCCCACTTAGTGTGAACAGTTCGCTGCAGAGAAATGAATGGGCTTGATTACAGAGCACTGCCCCAGACTCCAGGGGGTATCACATAATATACAGATATATGCCCTCACTCCTCTCTAAAATCTAAAAATCCACCAAGTTCCAAAACACATCTGACCCCTGAGGGCTTCGGATGATAGAGCGTGGACATGCACGTATTCTTTCCACGGGACAGCTGTAATCACTCTTTTCATCCCCTTCAACCAAAAGATACTGCAAAAGCAAACTGGTGTTTGCCCATAACCAAATGACTTCTTATTTCTCTCTGAAAAAGAAATCAATACAGGGTGTGTTCAAGAGTGATCTGAGAAATGAAACTGGCTTTCCTCTTTTTAATGCAGTTGATATTTCAAAAACAAGTACTTTGTAACCAGCACAAACTCCAGCAGACTGTTCTCAGACAGGAAAATCCAGGTCTGAGGTCAAGGACAGCCCATGTCTCAGGTGGCTTAGCCCAGGAACAGGACAGGATGGGTGTGGAAATGGAAAAGAGTCTCCCTGAGCAGAAGCCTTAATCCTCTGTCTCAACCCAAGATAACACTCTCCTGATGATGTTTACTCACTGTGAAATCCTAGGCGGGAGCAGAAGGCGAGTGCTGAAGCTGGACAGGAGAGAGGCGTACAGTGAAGGCAGAAGGAGCAAGGCAAACTGCGACTTGGTAGCCTAATTGGGAGAGACCCACTTTGTAAACTGCTAACAGCCTTGGGGCACTGGAGTGACAGGCTAAATTAGCAAGCAGAAGGGCTGGTTTCCTTGCTAGTGAAAGCCTGCTCAATGGCTCAGTTGTGTCCGACTCTTTGGGACTCCGTGGACCGCATCCCATCTGGCTCCTCTGGCCATGGGATTCTCCAGGCAAGAATACTGGAGTGGGTTGCCATTTTGTCCTCCACAGGATCTTCCGGGCCCAGGCATTGGATCCACGTCTCCTGCATTGGCAGGAGGATACTTTACCACTGAGCCACCTGAGAAGCCCTGCTAGTGAATATCCCCTCACTAAAGGAAAATCTCAGAGAGGAAATGCACCCATATGATGTTTCTATATATGTGCTCCCAGGGTGCAACATTTGGGTAAGGAAAGCAGGAAGTAGCAACCAGCCTACAGGGCTCCGTTTCCCCCAAGCATCTGTGTGCCATCCCCCCTGGTCCCAACCCTGTGTGGCATACAAGGGAACAGGGGACCGAGCTGGCGATGAGCAATGTGAGTACTGATCTCTGTCTACGTGCCAAGCAACTCAGGGTCACCCTCCGAGCCTTCTAGGTGTCACTTTCCAGACTCCTTAAGCAGGAGGCACAGACCTTTAAAGCTCTTTCCTCACCAAACAGGTTTTGATTCTTGGGTGGCTTCAATCACCCATCTGCCTTTTTTTCCTCTCTTCTCACCCAGAATGAAATATGGAATTCCCAGCAATTGAACATTGTGAGAAAGAACGTGGGAGAAGGAAATGGCAACCCACTCCAGCATTCTTGCCTGGAGAATCCCAGGGATAGAGGAGCCTGGTGAGCTGCCGTCTATGGGGTCGCAGAGTCGGACACGACTGAAGTGACTTCAGCAGCAGCAGCAGCAGCACATTGTGGAAGGACAGAGTGATACACACACATTAGGGAATGAAGAGACCATTAAGAATTCAGTGAGAAATCCATGCTGGCCCCAGGGTTCTCCACGGAATGTTATTCGGTTGGGATCTGGCTTCTCCTTTACTCCTTGCCTCCCCACCCCAGCACCTAAGCAACGCCTACTCTTCTTCTTGCACACCCTCCAGCACCCTGACCTCTCTTCCCTGTAGCCATTTTTTCCCTCATGATTCCCTCCCCCTTCCACTCTAAAATGCAGCTATGACCAGCTGAGTGCCTACCTGTGTGCTAGCTTAGTACATGCGCAGAGATGATGGGGTTTAGTCCTCCAATCAGCCTGTGGAATAGACAGGTCACCCCTTTTTGGAGAAGGGAGGTTGCAGCTCAGAGATGAAGAAACTCGCCCAGAATGACATGACTGGAAGGTAGTGGAGGAAAGAAGCAAACTCACGTCCCTGGGCAGAGCTGGGCAGAGCTGGGAATTCTTGGGCCTCCACTGCCTCATCTGACAAACAAATACTACCTTCTTCTTCTTCAGGCCTGCTTGGTGCTCAGACAGTAAAGGACCCACCTGCAATGCAGGAGACCCGAGTTCGATCCCTGGGTCAGGAAGATCCCCTAGAGAAAGGAATGGCTTCCCACTGCAGTATTCTGGCCTGGAGAATTCCATGAACAGAGGAGCCTGGAAGGGCGACAGTCCATGGGGTTGCAAAAGAGTCGGACACGACTGAGCAACTAACACTTGGGGGCTTCCCTGGTGGCTCAGACGGTAAAGAACCTGCGTCTTCATGGGATGCTTTTAAAGACTAAATGGCACAGCCAAGCTATCCATCAGTCCTCAGCAGCTATCTGAGCATCATTACATCCCAAGAAGCGGTGAAAGCACAGCTTCTGTTTCCCATCTGCGGTCTTTACATGACGGGACCGCACCAGCCCTCCCGCTGACTCCTGCATTTTAACAATGGCAGATGAGATGGGAAGAGGCAGGATGAGGAGATGGAGGCGAGGGAAGAGCCTGCCCAAAGGAGGAGAGGTGGGACTCCGAGACATGTGCGGGAATAAGAGAGGTGCTGAGTCTAACTGCCAGACGGAAGGAGGAGGGAATGTTCTAGAAGGTGGTGGAGCATCGGGGAGCTGAGTTAGGCAGTGAGGATCCGATGTCTGGCTCTGGTAGCCACTAGGTGGGGGAGGGAAAGAGGTGAGGGTGGGCCTGAAGGGAGGGGGTGAGGCTAAAGGAGGGAGAGGGATCAGACATGAGGAGAGGTGGCTAAAAACTTTGGCAGATGCCTCAGGCTTGTTCTCTGAAAGGGATACAAAGTAAGAGCTGCAGACCTGGGTCCCCCAACCTGAAGCAAAATCAGCACCTCCCCCACAGAATCGCTTGCAGACTGACTAAAACCTCGTTCTGCCCAGATCTGGCTTGCACTCTCAGGCGTGTTCAGTACTGATCACGTTCGCTACCTCTGAAGGCTCTCTCCAGGCAAGAGGGAACCCTCAAATGCATTCACAGCACGCCCGGCTCTCCCCAGCATCCTCTGAACCCCACCTGCCTCTGCACCCCAGAGGTTGCCAAAGGGCAGATGCACAAGATGAAGGGCTGGCTTCCAGTCCACGTCCCCGTTTCAGGTCCTTCTCCTCTGTCACTTCCCAGCTGTATGATTTTGAGCAGATAGCTTTTTGAATCTTAGTTTCTATATCTCTAAAGGGCCTGGAGAATCCCAGGGACGGGGGAGCCTGGTGGGCTGCAGTCTCTGGGGTCACACAGAGTCGGACATGACTGAAGTGACGCAGCAGCAGCAAAGGGCCAATGAGGCTACCTACCCTTCAGATTTTTGTGGTTTTTTAAATGTGATAATCAGTGCTTTGTGCTTACTTAGTACTGTCCAACTCTTTTTCGATCCCATGGACTGCAGCCAGCCAGGCTCTCCTGTCCATGGGATATCCCAGGCAAGAATACTGGAGTGGGTGGCCATTTCTTCCTCCAGAGGCTCTTCCCAACCCAGTGATGGAACTTACGTCTCCTGCGTTGGCAGGCAGATTCTTTACCAGTCACTGAGCCACCTGGGAAGCCCCCGAATCAGTGCTTCATGATCTATAAAACACCATATAATTGTATTATCCTGTTTACCACTAATACTTGATGACCGACTACTGAGGGTTGGATTTGTGTCCCCTAAAAGACATTTTTGAAGTCCTTACCTCCAGTACCCGTGAATATGCCTGTATTTGCAGGGTCTTTGCAGGTGCAATTAACATGTAAATCAGGTTGAGAACGCACTGCATTAGAGGGAACTCATTCCATTATGCGGAGAAGACAATAGCAACCCACTCCAGTACTCTTGCCTGGAAAATCCCACGGATGGAGGGGCCTGGTAGGCTGCAGTCCATGGGGTCGCTAAGAGTTAGACATGACTGAGGGACTTCACTTTCACTTTTCACTTTCATGCATTGGAGAAGGAAATGGCAACCCACTCCAGTGTTCTTGCCTGAAGAATCCCAGGGATGGGGGAGCCTGGTGGGCTGCCGTCTATGGGGTCGCACAGAGTCGGACACGACTGAAGCGACTTAGCAGCAGCAGCAGCATTCCAGGATGACCAGTATCCTTAAAGAAGAGAACATACAGAGAGAGAGAGAGAGAAAGAAAGGAGAATGCCCTGGAGACACGGAGATGTACAGAGGGCAGATAGTCATGTGAGGACAGAGGCAAAGACTGGAGTTAGCAGCTGCAAGGCAAGGAACACCAAGGACTGCTGGGGACCACCAGAAGCCAGGAGAGAGGCATGGGACAGATTCTCCCCCAGGAGCCCCCAAGAAGGAACCAACTCTCCTGACACTCTGATTTTGGGCTTTTAGCCCCTAGAACTGTAAGACAATAAATTGGCAACAGTTGTGAGCAACTGGGGCTGGCAACGGATGTGAGCATCTGGGAAGGAGTGAGTACTTCTTTCTCGGTGCGACACGCCTCGTTCTTCTGTTAGGGCACTTTCTGCATGGTAGAACTGTTGGTGTGTTCGTTCCTTAGAGCTGCCATAACGAAGTACCGCCAAGGAAGCGGTTTGAATCAACAAGAATTTACTGTCAGTTTGCTCATCTGTAAAATGGAGGCATAAGATCCGTCCTACCTTAAGTGTTTAAGATGTGCTGAATGCTCTGCAGGGGTGCGATAAAAACAAGATCCTTATACACCTAATTTCCTGGCTGTATCTTTGCCCAGACCCTCCCCATGCTCGCGTCCTTTCCTCTTTGCTTCCCTGTGGACAATACATTTTTAGGACTCGGATGAAATCCTGGTCCTTCTGCAAGCTTTTCTTGACCAGCCTAACCACTCCTCCATATCCCACCCTCTGAAACCACATGAATTTCAGTACTCTCCCAAGGTGTACAGTCCAGTTAGGCATCTTTTCCTCGGTTTGGGACTTAATCCTGTCCCATTCCTTGCCTCTCTTAGTTCTTTATATCATGCTTTCTATCTAGTTCTTATTCAAGCAGTTCCATAGATTGGTTGCTGATTGCCTCTTTTTTGCAAACCCCAGAAAAAGAGGGTCAAAGTCATACAACCCTCACCCAAATATTGAGTCACTCTGTAGCCCAACCTGCCTCAAAGTGGAGACAAGGGGTCTGTCTGCAATAGAAGTCTTGTGATCCCCAGACTTGAATAGCCTCTTCACATCTGCCTTCCTGGCTCCCAAAGCAGCCCAGCTGTTCACACTCGTGCAAGGGCCCCTTCTGCCCAGGGGCAAGGAATTGGCTGCCAAACTGCAGCCCTAATTGAGAGGCATCAGTGGCTGAAGCATCAGCCTCCCTGCCTTTTATGTGGTTCCCAGCCCAGTAAAACGTACAGATTCCTCTGACCTTCAGGCACAGTGGCTGTAGGGTGTCCCAACCCCTCTCTCCTCTCTGGTTCACACTGTGGGGCCATCTAATTTCTCTGGGGCAGAGAAGCAAGAGGGGTGGGGATAACTTCATGAGTCACCGAAGCCCAGAAAGCCACACTCAAAGGAAGCTGCCCTCTGGGTCAGCAGGGGCAATGACAGCTGGGAACCGGGCCATCGACAGAGGGACTCTGCCCCTCACTCCTTCTGCATGTGAGGTTTTTCCCAGGCACCGCGTCGAGGGCCTTCAGAACCAAGATAAGGACACAGGGGTTTCAGCAGGCACTTTATATTCAGACAGCAGATCTATGGAGCACAGAGAAAAGTAGCCGCTGACTTTGAGGAGTTAGGGAAGGATTCAGAGGGCTGATATCCAGGGGCAAGCAGAAGCTAAGAAAGCAAAGTCCACCCAGCTAGCCAGGGCTGGGGACATAAGATTCATGGTCGCCTACCATGTACCAGGCAGTGTGCTCATTGATTTTCACTCACAAGTTTATTTTGCCCTTAAAGTAGCCCCACAGTATGGGTATTACTCTTATGAACATCTCCATTTTGCAAAAGAAGAAACTCAAGCCCAAGGAAGCTGAGTGACCTGAACAAGCTGCAAGCCGGTAAGGGGCAGAAGCAGGATTCTAATTCAGGCCCGAGGAACCCCAAAGCCTGCCTCCTCAGGATTCTAATTCAGGCCCAAGGAACCCCCAAAGCCTGCCCCCTCTGCCATGTGCCACAGAACTACGGGGTGATGGTACACGTGGTCCCATCTTGCTTCTTCTCCAGATGCTGTTTCCCGAGTTCATCTGCTATTTCCAAACATTTGGCATCTGGATAATCCCTTTCCAGGCCAGAGGTAGGTGCCATTCACCGTCTGCAAGAAAGGACCTGTCCGCAAGCAGACACAAAGTTAGAGGGAGTGCGGCAGTGTAGACAACGGAGCTGCACTGGGAGCCGGAAGGCAGCGGGGAGGAGGCCATTCAGGTCTGCAGATCACAGCACTTCCACTGAGAATGGCCCTCTTGTCCCAGACATTTTAAGGACGCCTAGCTTCTGGGTGGTCCAATACTTGGGAAGGGGCCTATACAACTTTTTTTTCCCTCCCTTTCTTCTGAGGCTTGCAAGCAACCAGCCCAGCCCACCAATCTATAGATGCTGTCAAAGACATGCTGCATGGTCGAGTTAGAAAGAAAAGTCTAGCATTTAAAAATGCCAACACTCCACCGCCACGCAAGACCTGTTTATAAGTGGTTTCTCATTAAATCTGCATGACAACCTTGTATGGGAGGTATTATTGTTCTCATTCCTATAGAAGAAAAATTAAAGTTCAGAGAGACTGGTTTTTAAAGTAATGAATTTACATATGTGTGTTTACTTACTTCTCTCCCAAATCGTGCAAGAAAAATTATATGGAGTCCGGTGCAGACAAAAGGTCTAAAATCTGAAATGTGGACCCAGGTTGCTGTAAGTTCTGTGTTTTCCTCTCCCCCGCACCATGCTCTGTAGCACCCCACCACGGGGGTCCTTTAATCTAGGACACCGCCAACCCTCACCCCCCAACTCCATGGCTCCAAAATAGGATGCAATATACAAAGGTTCCCTTTGCCTGTGAAATTTCAGAAGCAGCAAGCGGAAGCGGGGGTGTCTCATTTGAGCTGAGAGTTTCTTTAGGGGCTTGTAAAAGTCAGCAGTGCTCACCCAGCCCTACCTCCTAGAGCCCTGAGAAGAGACATGAATTTGAAGCCACTGCTGTACTTACAAACTGCACGATCCTGCTCAGAACGTTTACTCTCCTAGTAATTTTGTTTTTCATATCATGAGAATATTAATAGCCCTGACTACTGCTCACTGACAGAGCTTTTCAGGGGTGTGAGTGGGGAGATGGGTGCAGACAGCCTTTGTCAGCCATAAACTGCTGTACAAACGTGAGAACTACTTTCATTCCTACCCAGGTCACCACACAGAAATATGGACCCAGTGAGACAGAACCTTAAATTAAAGACGCTCAGAAATGACGGAAGAATGTATTCAGCTATATTCAACAGTCGTACTAGAGTACCTTGCTCTGGGATGGGAGATCAAAGACAGACTGAACAGGACTTCACTGGTAGCCCAGTGGTTAAGAATCCGCCTGCCAGTGCAGAGGACATAGGTTTGATCCCTGATCCAGGAAGATTCCACATGCTGCAGGGCAACCCGTGCACTGCAACAACTGAACCCTTGTGCCCTAGGGCCCATGCTCTAGAACAAGAGAAGCCACCGCAATGAGAAGCCTGCACGCCACAACTAGAGAAAGCCCTGCCCAGCAATGACCACCCAGCAAAGCCAAAAATAAATATATATAAAACAGGTAGCTCAGCTGGTAGAGAATCTGCCTGCAATGCAGGAGACCCCGGTTCAATTTCTGGGTCGGGAAGATTCCCCTGGAGAAGGGACAGGCTACGCATTCCAGTATTCTTGGGCTTCCCTGGTGGCTCCAATGGTAAAGAATCCACTTGCAATGCAGGAGACCTGAGTTTGATTCCTGGGTTGGGAAGATCCCCTGGAGGAGGGCATGGCAACCCACTCCAGTATTCTTGCCTGGAGAATCCCCATGGACAGAGGAGCTTGGGGGGATATAGTCCATGGGGTCACAAAACGTTGGCATGACTGAGTGACTAAGCACAAATAAAATAAGGACCACGGTGTGTTAGGTTCTAGAACTGACAAGGAGGCCCAGGCTGGATAGACAGGGCAGGAGCTACTGATGAAAGGATACTGGAACTGTGTCTTAAATAAGTAGATTTGGCCCAAAAGACACAAGGAAGGCATTCCAAGCAGAGAGAACAGCACAGGGAAGACACAGAGGTCTGAGGAGGGCAGTGTGGTACTTCAGTGGGGGAGTGACCTTCCAGGTACCAGGTGGGCAGGAACCCGGCCCCTATCCTTCATAAGAAGGGAACAGCATGTATTCATCAGGGGGACATCCCTGCACCTGCCCTGAGTGACTTTTCACAGCCAGACACAGGGGGACAGCCCCAAACCTCACTGACCCACAGGACTGTCAGCGTTTCTCTGGCCATTTGTTACCCTCATTTGCCAGCAATTTTCTGAAGTCAAACCAATCCATCAGGCACATGAGTTCCTAGTGCTTCAGTGAGCAGAAATCTAATGGTTCCATTTTCTTCCCTGGGAAAGGAGAAAAGGTTGAAATGAGTAGTTATTTCCCATATTTACATGGTTCCTTTCTTCTAGCATGAAACAACTTATGGACAAACAATCTGTTAGGAAGGCAGAAAAAAAACCACGATCCCTGCCATCATGGCTAAGGAAGAGGCACTGGGGGTAGGAGGGTAATATTTCTGCTTTGTCAGAACAATTAAAGACTTTGATTCTTTGAAATCTGAGATGAGGACTTAAAGCTAGAGCAGATCTTGAACACTACCTTATCCAACATACAAGTGTAAAACTCCCTGATAAAACAGCCTGGCCAAGCAGCAGGCACCAAGCCTTTGCTTGTTTAACCTCTGTCTATTAATTTGATGGTTTTGATGAATCTTACTTCTGATGGGAACACAAGCATTGCACATCAAACACTGCACATCAGGGCTTTCCTGGTGGCTCAGTGGTAAAGAATCTGCCTGCCAATACAGGAGACGGGGGTTCTGTCCTGGGCTGGGGAAGATCCCATATGCTGCGGGGCAACAAAGCTCATGTACCACAGCTACTGAGCTGGTGCTTTCAAGCCTGGGAGCCGCAACTACTGAAACCCGAGCGCTCTAGAGCCTGAGAGCTCTACAACCCATTGGCTTCACAAGAGAAGCCAATGCAATAAGAAGCCCACACACGGCAACTAGAGAGTGGCTCCCACTCGCCACCACAAGAGAAAAGCTCGAGCACCAACAAAGACCCAGTGCAGCCAAAAATAAAGAAACAAAATCATTTTTTTAAAACAGCATTGCCCATCAAGACTTCCCTGGTGGCTCAGTGGTTAAGAATCTGCCTTGCAATGCAAGGGACATGGGTTTGATTCCTGGTCAGGCCACTAAGCCCATGCACTGCAACTAGAGAAACTAGAGCACTGCAACGAACAGCCCAGGTGGTTCAACAAGACCCAGCAAAGCCCCAAAAGTTTTTTTTTTTTTTTAAGTAAAAAATAAATTATAAAAAGAAAAAGAGGGACTCAGAGGGGGGGAAAAGTGGAGATTTTTGGAAAGAGACCTAGAGTCAAATTTGGATCTTCTCCTTCCATAGAAGACTTCTTAAGCAACTATGACCTTAGGAAAAGACATTGAAATGCTTTGAGCTTCCTCCTCTGTAGAGGATGGGTTGTAAAACCTTCCTTGCTGGGGTTGTTATAAGGATCAAGTGGACTAGTGTATATAAAGTGCCCAGTAGAGTTGCCTGGCACGCAGCCGACACTCAATAAATGGTAATTATTATCATCTCATTAGCCCAAATTCCCACCCAAGGCAGAAATCCTTCTTTAAACAACCCTGACACACTAAAGAGCTGTCAGGTCTCTACTTGAATAAATATTAGTTGATTGATTTGGTAATCAGTTGGTTCTAAGTACCCAGGACAAACACACCTTACTTTATTACTCCAAGTTCTTAGATATGCTTTAGTAGCAAGACCTCATCCCTCTCCACAGGCTGGTACTTAATGGCTAACTCCTTCCCAGCACAGGGCCAGACTCTACTCCCTACAACTCCTCTCCAATCCATGCTTTGCTTTCTTAGCCATGTTTTTGTTTTAAACATGCAGACTCCTTTCAAGAACGTCCCAGAAAGCTGCACATACATGGAACCAATTGCCTACAACTTGATGGGTGTCTCAGATCTTGCCAAGGACTTACTGTACTCCAGGCTAAGCACTACTATTCTGGAACCTCCCGAACAAGGTGCAGACACTACTGCTCTGGTTCACCAAACATTCTTCTCATCCTCTCTGCCCAGCACTTTCCCTATAACTTCAGAAGAGGAAAGAGATGCCATACTCAAGTTCTGTAATCACTAGACCACAGTTCAAATTTGAGTTTCCCTATACAGTTCATCATTCAGCCTCAGTTTCCTCATCTACACAATGGGGATAATCACAGTACCTACCTCGTAGGGCTGTGTTTGAGGGTAGAGGGGGATCATGCATGTTGATGCTTAGCACAATGCCTGGCACAGAGTAAACACACAACGGCAGTTAGCTATTGCTATTTTTCCTATTACATCTGTTCCCTTGCTCCCATTCCCACCATAGACACTGCAGCTTGCCACTGTTCTGCTTAAAAGGATGCTTCAGAATATATATTCAATTCTAGAACTCAAGATGGGCCTTCCCTGGCAGCTCTCAGCTGGTAAAGAATCTGCCTACAATGCGGAAGACCCGGGTTTGATCCCTGGGTCAGGAAGATCCCCTGGAGAATGGAATGGCCACCCAGTATCTTTGCCTGGAGGATTCCACAGATAGAGGATAGAGTCCAAGGTGTGTTGCCAAGAGTGGCTAACACTTTCACTTTCACAGGACTCAAGACAGCCCTGCATGTCATGCCTGGGCTGTTGGGCAGGGTGCACTATGCTCAAGTCAGACTCAGCCCCAGAGGCACTCTGATTGGCATGTACATGGCCTTTGATTAATAAAAATGAGACAAATTTGAAGCCCTGATTTAAAAATGCAGCAGTTCAGAGCCTTCCATGGTGCTACAGGGGCTAAGACTCCAAGCTTCAAATGTAGGGGGCACAGGTTTGATCCCTGGTCAGGGAACTAGGATCCCACATGCTGCATAGTTTGGCCAAAAAAAAATTTTTTTAATTGTAGTAGTTCAGTAGATTAAAATATAATAAACAAATGATCTTGGATAAGGGAAAAACTAAGTGGGATCCATGGAGATTTAAAAAAAAAAAAAGCAAGAAAATACTGATGGCCTTTCCGTATTATTCTTCATCCTCCTTCCCTCCCTCTCTTCCTTTTAAAAAACAAACATGTACTGAGTGGTTACCTGTGTCAGCCTTGTGCTAAGCAGTGGGAATACAAGACAAATAAGCCCTGGTTTCTGCCCTCAAGGAGCTCACAGTCTGGGGTTTTGGGGTAGGGGGAGACTTGGGAAGAGAATGCAGTGGGGCAAGTCCCCCAGTAGGATAAGCACAGGTGTTGAGGCTACAGAGGACAGAGCCTTGGACTCCAACGGGGATACAAAGGGATAGGGATATTTCCCCAAGAAGGGGACATTCAAAGTGAGACCTTTTAACCATTTCTTATGATACACTTTTGCTGGTTATAAAAGTAATATAAATTTATGGCAAGAGATTTAGAAAGCACAACCATACCAAAGAAAAAACATCAACGATTTCTCACCAGAGAGAGCAACTCATTCAGAAACATTTCTCCATCTTTCAACCTGTATGTTTAACATGAATGAGTTCACGATGTCTCAACAATTTGATAAGCTCACTGTTTTGCTTAGCATTCAGGTGTAAGCATTTTTCCATCGAGCTCAGTCTGTAAGAGCGACCTCTGGGTCTTTGATTGAGGGGACAGAGCCCCAGAGCCCGGGAGCCAGGGCAGGCTCAGAGGAGACAGGACAAGTTGGGTTTCGGCGACCAGGTGGAATCCAGCAGAGCATCCCGCATCTCACAACTCTGGATGGCTGGATGGGCCGTGGCACGCAGGAGACAGTCCAGCTGGGAGGGTCCTCGGAAACAGGTGGTGGTCGATGCCATGGGATGGATGAGGTCCCTCAGGGAGGGTGTGCAGGGTGAGAAGAGAGATGACTTAGGGTAAGGTCCCTGCCCTCTAGAAGCTCACAGTCTAGATGCGTTCATGTGCAAGTCGTTTACCCCCAGCTAGATTGTAAGCTCCTTGAGGGCAGTTACCACTTCACACACAGCAGTCCCTCGCCAACCAGGGGGGCTGGGTTTCTGAAAACCCCTGGGGAGGAGAAGTCAGGCTTGAGGAATTTAGGACCTTACTGGGGAAAAAACAGGGTTAGGGGAATGAAGTCAAGAGTGAACTTAGGAAATCATTACATTTTTTTGCATCGAAAGAAAGAAAAACAGTAAGAACAGCATATTCAAAACATTGAGTAACAATGACACTTCAATTATCAGTGTGTTTTTCAACAACACAGAAGACTTTGCAATTTATTTTCATTTACCAGCCATCCCTTTCATGGGGCTCTCCCCTTCATAGTTCTAACAATATGTTTGTACATCCTTTTTTTTTCATTGCTAGAAAAATACACTGGCCAAGAGTCATCTTCTTTGGTATATTTCCCCATGCAAATATTCAATGTCTTTTGGGGATTTTTATAACTCTGAACTACTGATTCCTATCTCTTGGTGCCCCCTGCAAGCACATGCCCATATCTTAACAGGTACGAGTGGGATTCTGGTCTCGTTCCCCTGCTTCTGCAAACATCTCTCCACTAGACTGCCCTCCACTTTGCCTAATTCCCTCTTTTCCATCCTCTGGACAGATTCCATCATCCCCCAGGAATTACCTCAGATTCTCCAAGGCTTCTGAAAGACTAGACCAAGTGAAGGTGTCAGTATTAGAATTTTGGTGTCTGTTTTCCATAGCACCTGGTACATTATGCACTCACTAGCTCACAGGAGTTGCTCAGAGGGTTCTTGCTGAACCGAGCAATCTCCTAACCCGAAGGAAAGGATGTGGATTTTATTTCTCTTTGCACTCACTGCTCCAGATGAATATTAAACCTTGCACACAGCATAAATATTGAAATATTTGTAGGCACATTTAATTTCCCTTCTGACAGGCCATGATGACAAGAAGGAACTAATAGATGCAATCTATCTGCATTCACGAAGGCAATTTTGAGTTTCACATGACATGCTGTCAATAGACTCAAAAGATATGGCCCTTTAGTGAAGGAATTCTCCATCTTTTCCAGCCCAGAGACCACTTGGATAAAGCAGGAGACACACTAACCTGCAATTCCCCTATGCACGTTCATCACACCAAAAAGTGATCAGCAGCTGACTATAGGGGAGAACCAGCTCTATTTTGCATGAGTACCAACAAAACAATACCTTTTAAATGAAATGATAGTCCATTACATTTACATAGCACTTTACACTTTACAAAACGCTTTCATGTACATTTTTTTAATCTCATTTTTTCTTTGCAGCTACTCTGTGAAGTGGTCAGAGAAGGTACCCATATCTTCATTTTGCAGATAAAGGAACTGAGGCTTATTTATTCTCAAGAAAGGGATCAAAAAGGAAAACAACTCACTCATTCAATCTGAGCCCCCACCATGCTGTTACCAGCTGGGTTACATATGAAAAAACAAAACTCAATTACAATGCTATTTTCCATGCCCTATAATTGCCAGTTCCCAAGATAAGGCCTCCCCCAATTTACTCCCCTACCCCACCTGTCTTCTGCTATTCTGGCCACAAACTAACCAGCCTGGCCCAGGAGGACATTTGAGTCCATTACCTATGAGGAAAGTAACAAACGCATGTCCAGTACCACATGCCCACACGTATGAGAATCAGCGTTCAGCGCTTCTCTGCATGATCCGTTATGTCCACACAACAGCCCTGCAAAGGAGGGTCTGCAATGCCCATCTTGTAGATGAGGAGGTTATGAAGGAGCGTCTTACACAACTTGTTCACCTCGCAGGGCTGTTCGTGGAAGAAGCGAGGCTGCCCACCCTCAGCCTTCTTTTCCATTCTTTCCCATAGGCCAGGGACTGATAAGTAGCAGGACCAAAACTTAAACCCAGGTCATTTGATTCGGGATTCTTGGGTAATCTTTCTAACATACTCCTCTGCCTCCAAGAAAGCCCAGCAAAACTATGATGGACATAGATCCTCCAGAGCCTCTCACAGTCCTTAATCTGTTGCTGTTGTTCAGTCGCTAAGTCATGTCCGACTTTTTGCAGCCTCATGGACTGCAGCACTCCAGACTTGTCCGTCCTTCACTATCCTCTGGAGTTTGCACAAACTCACGTCCATTAAGTTGGTGATGCTACCTAACCAAATCATTTAATCCTCTACAGAAAACTCACAGCAATCAGTCCTTTAGAAATGCAGAAAGTGAGGCTTAGTGAATGCCTTGCCTTGTGACCAAGGTCACAGGCACAGAGACTTGCTGAGCCAGGATTGGAAACCAGGTCTTGTTCTGGGACAGCAGGGCAGCCCCAAGGTCTAGCCTTAACAGCTGGAGAGCTGGTGTGCTCCACCCCCACCTCCCAGCTCAGCACCAGCGAGGCTTACAAAGACGTAACCCCAGGAGGAAGCGGCTGCCCCACAGTGAGGCCTCTGTACAGCGCACCCATGGAGACTAAATCACCTGACATTAGGATTCAGTCCCTGAAACCCCAAATCCTCGATGAGAAGAAAAAATCTATTTTAAATGAATTCACTGGGACATTTTCGTTTTGAGGAAGTGGGGGTTGAACCAACTGGAGAAGAAGAGAGACCTATGAGCACCAACCAAGAGAATGCAAGGTTCAAGCTGGACACATGGTTCCAGGGGAAATGAAAAGCAAAGCCACAGAGGGAGGAGATTGGTGATTGCCAGCGGGTGGGGACGGGTAGTGAAGAGTGACTGCTTGACGAGTGAGGGGTTTCCTTCTGGGGTGACAATGTCTTGGGACTAAATAGAGGGGACGGTTGCCCAACATTGTGAATGTACTAAGTGCCACTCAACTGTACATTTTAGACAGGCTTATGGTGAATCTATTGTAAATTTCACCTCGATTTTAAAAAAAGGGGAGGGAAAAAGGGCAAGCTGTGTTTGCCAAGCAGAGTGCCAGGTGAACGATGCCTTTGTGCTTGTAGCTGAAGTTGGTCCTCTTTAAAGAAGCTGTAGAGTCATTTTGCATACAGGGTGCTCAGCACGTGGGTAGGGGGTGTTTGCTAGGAAGAAGTGAAGTTGCTCAGTTGTGTCTCACTGTTTGCGATCCCATGGACCGTAGCCTACCAGGCTCCTCCGCCCATGGAATTCTCCAGGCAACAGTACTGGAGTGGGCTGCCATTTCCTTCTCCAGGGGATCTTTCTGACCCAGGGATCGAACCCAGGCCTCCCGCATTGCTGGCAGATGCTTTACTGTCTGAGCCACCAGGGAATTGTGCATCTGTTCATTTAGCAAGTGTGTGCATGTGTGTGTATTTACACAACAGGCAAAGGGGACTGCTTCAGGATTAAATTTTCACAGCTTGATTCTTTGACACTGTAACACGTTACACTGTCCAAATTTACCAGCAGTAATAATAGTAGGAATAATGATAACAGTAACATTATTATGACACGGTTGTTATTAAACAGTGGCAGGTACTATTTACTGAGAGGTTGCTATGAGCCAGGCACTCTGATAAATATCTCACATGCATCATCTCATTTAATGCTCACAACATCCCATGGAAAAGGAACTCCCTCCACTTTTCAGTTGAGGGAACTGACACAAGGTTAAAGGCTTGTCCAAGGTCACACATTGGTAACAACACAGTCAGGATTGTAATCAGGTCCATGTGACTGACACTCGTGACTGGAGGGACACATAATCACATTAGCCAGAAACAACTCCTATTAACACTCTAATAAATTTCACTTTGAATTGTTTCTGTAGTTCATATAGTTAAAGCTACAGATGTGCTTACATTTCTGGGTTTTTTTTCCTCCTTACAATGTCCTCTTAACATTTGCCGACATCTCTGCAAGTCCCCATATGTTTAATTTTGAAAACTTATATCTATTCTGTCCCAGGGATGCTGCTAAATAACTTTCATCTTAATGTTGACCTGGAAAGTGCTTTCCAGCCCTCTGTGCATATAAATAATGTTGTGGTGAATATTTCTGTCCATCCACTTTCTCTGCATTTCTGCTTTTCCTTGAGGATTTTTGTATTCGCGACATTTTTGTATTCTCGATACTTTTGTGTTCTCGACGTGCACTGAAACTCACGTCTTCATCTGAAACCCTGCCTGGCAAGAGCATTGTCTGCGGAGGTTTCTCCAAAGACATCCCCAGAGCCAGGACTCTAAATTCCTGAGTGGGGTTGGGGCCCAAGCTGGTGGCTCTGCTCTTCCCACTGTGCCTGGGCTGATGCTCCCCAGCCCCCTTCTGCAGGGACATCTGTTCTGACCCAAAGGAAGTTTCCCTGCCTCACTGCACTGACTCCTGACTGGTAGGGCCTACTGGCCATCTTCTAGGTTCTAACCTTCTTGCTCCATTTTCGTGATTTCCACCACACCTTTAGGCTATCTGCACTATTATTAACCTATTTTTTTTATTCCACTTACTTTTTGTTTCTTGAATCCATTTATTCAAAATAAGGAAAGTGCATTTCATTATGGTAAATTAAAATGATCATTTCGCCACATACAGAAGAAAAAGCTTAAAAATAAACACGGTGAGTATAAAATCAGGTAAAGACAGTTGACTCCTTATCCAGACTCAGACTTTTGTTAAAATGGGAGATTAGCAAGCGTCACAAAAAATATTAAATTCCTACCAGCACCATAATCAGGCTCTTTCCTCAACTCAATCAAAAAGACTGAACAGAAATGGAATGGACTTTTTCACCATTGTGCTAAAGTAACACACCTACAGACACCTGTCTGGCCCCCCAGTGGAAAACGCTGACCTAGTCCAACCTTCTCAACTTACACACAGATAAAAGATGCTAAAAGCTCAGTGACCAGCCTCTGTCACATCCAAGCTAAGCCGGCAGGAAAGTATAACCAAGAATCCAGGTCTCCTGGCTCCTAAGTCTTATTTGATCACTCTTTGAAAATTTCATTTAAAAAAATATTAGGCAGGAGAGTATATGGGGAGAAAAACTGTATTTTTACTTTGATCTTTGCTTATAAGATCTTGAAGCATGTTATGATAGAAGAGATTAAAGATATAAGCATTTCTTTTAAAAAATTCAATCAACAAGAATTATTAACCACTCACTTCTGAAACCCATTCTACCCTGTGTGCTGGGCTCACATTAGAGAACAGGAGATAGCTTTCAGCCTCCTTCCCCCGAACTGACTTTATGTGGGCAACGTTCAGACTTAGAAGTAGTGTCTGTGGATGGATCATTCATTTCTTATTCCACAAACATGGATGAGCACCTACTGTGTGTCAGATTTCCATAAATGATTTTTAATGGCACACTGATGCTCTCTTTCAGACAGTTACACTGATAACCCTACTAATTGCTAAGATTCAAACATAAGAATGGCAGGCTTTAAAAACGTCACTAAAGTTAGTTACAGAAAACTACTTCATAAAACCTATGCCAAACTTCTAAACGGAGGATACGATTTTAAAAATGTTACATCAGCTTAGATATTATTACTAATAATAGCTAACACAAGCAAGCCAACCATACAGTTATTAACAATTAGCTAATATTTACTGGATCCTTATGATACAGTTGGCATTATGCTCAACATTGCTATAGACACTGACTCATTTAATCCTTGCAAGAATCCTGCAAAGGATTATTATTATCTGTAACATACAGGCTTGGGAGCCAAGGATTATAGAGGTTAAATAAGTTTCCCCAAATCACACAGTTAATAAGTCATGAAACCTAGATACAAATCCAGATAGCTGGCTGAAAGTTTAAACCTTTCCAAATTTGAAAGACATGCTTACTAAAGGAAAAATAAATGTTGGGATTTTCCTCACTTTAATGATACTCCCAGAGAGGAGGGGGAATTTCAAAGCTCCTTCAAAGTTTAACCTCTAGTTGAAGCATGCATCAGCAGTTAACAAATGGGCAATGACAGTTTTTGCCAGACTTTGGAGTACATCAGAAGCACCTGGCTGGCTTTATAAAACACTGAGTACAGGACTCCACCGGAGAGTCGCCTGTTCCGTAGGTCTGAGAGGAACCTGAGGATGCACGTCTCAGGTGACACTGCAAGTCTAGGGATCACACTTTGAGAACTACCTGGTTTGGCAACCACAGGCTTTAGAATTAGTTACTGTGGCTGTTCTGCACTCAATATGCCAGCAAATTTGGAAAACTCAGCAGTGGCCACAGGACTGGAAAAGGTCAGTTTTCATTCCAATCCCAAAGAAAGGCAATGTCAAAGAATGCTCAAACTACCGCACAATTGCACTCATCTCACACGCTAGTAAAGTAATGCTCAAAATTCTCCAAGCCAGGCTTCAGCAATACGCAAACCGTGAACTTCCTGATGTTCAAGCTGGTTTTAGAAAAGGCAGAGGAACCAGAGATCAAATTGCCAACATCTGCTGGATCATGGAAAAAGGAAGAGAGTTCCAGAAAAACATCTATTTCTGCTTTATTGACTATGTCAAAGCCTTTGACTGTGTGGATCACAATAAACTGTGGAAAATCTTCAAGAGATGGGAATACCAGACCACCTGAACTGCCTCTTGAGAAATTTGTATGCAGGTCAGGAAGCAACAGTAAGAACTGGACATGGAACAACAGACTGGTTCCAAATAGGAAAAGGAGTTCGTCAAGGCTGTATATTGTCACCCTGCTTATTTAACTTATATGCAGAGTACATCATGAGAAACGCTTGGACTGGAAGAAACACAAGCTGGAATCAAGATTGCCGGGAGAAATATCAATAACCTCAGATATGCAGATGACACCACCCTTATGGCAGAAAGTGAAGAGGAACTCAAAAGCCTCTTGATGAAAGTGAAAGTGGAGAGTGAAAAAGTTGGCTTAAAGCTCAACATTCAGAAAACGAAGATCATGGCATTCGATCCCACCACTTCATGGGAAATAGATGGGGAAACAGTGGAAACAGTATCAGACTTTATTTTTCTGGGCTCCAAAATCACTACAGATGGTGACTGCAGCCATGAAATTAAAAGACGCTTACTCCTTGGAAGGAAAGTTATGACCAACCTAGATGGCATATTCAAAAGCAGAGACATTACTTTGCCAACAAAGGTCCGTCTAGTCAAGGCTATGGTTTTTCCTGTGGTCATGTGTGGATGTGAGAGTTGGACTGTGAAGAAGGCTGAGTGCCGAAGAATTGATGCTTTTGAACTGTGGTGTTGGAGAAGACTCTTGAGAGTCCCTTGGACTGCAAGGAGATCCAACCAGTCCATTCTGAAGATCAGCCCTGGGATTTCTTTGGAAGGAATGATGCTAAAGCTGAAACTCCAGTACTTTGGCCACCTCATGCAAAGAGTTGACTCACTGGAAAAGACTCTGATGCTGGGAGGGATTGGGGGCAGGAGGAGAAGGGGACGACAGGGGATGAGATGGCTGAATGGCATCACTGACTCAATGGACGTGAGTCTCAGTGAACTCCGGGAGTTGGTGATGGACAGGGAAGCCTGGTGTGCTGCGATTCATGGGGTCGCAAAGAGTCGGACATGACTGAGCAACTGATCTGATCTGATTGTGGCTGTTCACTAGCTGTCGTGTCTGACTCTTTGCAACCCCATGTACTGCAGCATGCCTGCCTTCCCTGTCCTTCACTATCTCCCAGAGTTTGCTCAAACTCATGTCCATTGAGGAGGTGATGCCATCCCATCATCATTCAGTAGAATTATTCATTCATCCAACCATCATTCATTAGAATTAGACTTGGGTCCAGATCTTGATTTTTCTCCTTGCTTTAGGTATCACCTTAGGCACATCACAGAGGCTAAGTACCTCATCTCTAAAGGAGAAGATCACTATTGGATAAGGTCATCATGAGGATTACATTAAATGAAATTATGCCTAAAATCTGCCAAATACCTGGCATATAATGGGTATTCAATCAACCAGCTCTATCAGTATCATTGATGAATGATCCATAAGAGAGAATGGATACTCAATTCTCCACCAAATGCCCTCTTGAAGTGAGAAAGGAACAGAACTGCAGTGGGGGAGAATGATACTTCATCCCAAGTAATCATGTTTGTCTCCTCTACGCATAATGATGTTAGAAACTGTCAGCGGATAACAAGGGAAGATGCATGGGGTGGGCAGCTCATCAAAACGAAGAGTCACCAGGTTAAGAAGGACCACGCTTGCCCAGGAGCCACCCTGGAGTAGTGGCATCGTGCAGAACTCACGGATGGCCTGGGGGCAAAACCAGAGGGGTGTGAGGGCATCTGGGCTTTCCCTGGAGCTCACGGCAGACTTAATGATTATAAAATAACAATATAACTGCATGGGCTTTGTAAAGCACTTTGCTGTCGAACGGAATAAACGGGGAGTGTTAAGTAGACTTTTATCTTCTTCTGCCTGATTTATGTTAAGTGTTGTCTGTGGGGGATAGTTCATGTGCATGCATCTGTGTGTGTGTGTGTGTGTGTGTGTGTGTTGTGTTGTCGTTGTTGCTCCTTGTTGATTTTAAAATAAATCATAGAGACACACCTGGTTGTGAGCTTCTCTTCTAGAAAGAGTAGAATATATTAAGGGCTGGAAATTGGCTTTGGGGCTACGTATAACTCAGTGAGAGAATGGAGTGGAAGGCATGCTGGTTAGTGTCTGAAACATTTCATGGTAGAGCCTGGTGTGATGGAGCGAGACTTAAATCATCTGAAAAGAGATGTCTTTCTAAGGCCATCTGTAAGCTCTCTGGCTAGAGAATGAAGCGTGGGGACTTCCAATGCCCTTCCAAGGCAGGTGATGAGGATTCGATCCCTCGTCAGGGAACTGAAACCCCATATGCCATCAGTTCAGTTCAGTTCAGTTCAGTCGCTCAGTCGTGTCCGACTCTTCACAATGTCATGGCCAAAAAAAACAAAAAGTGAGGCATACTGTGTGACCCAGAAAAAAGGGACAAAAGAGGGATGTGGTCGGCAGAGCCCCAGCCTGGCCTGAGATTAGTAGCTGCGGGGCCTTGGCCGACAAGCTTTCACTCCTGGAATTCAGGGTCCCACAGACGATAGTGGAAAGACGGCTTCCCAGGAATCCTGTGGCTTTCACTGCTCTGGCTCCCTCTGGGCCAGCCCAGGGTACTCAGGCCTCAGCTCCCAGGCCGTCTCTCCGACCAGAGCACCCGCAGCAGTGACCACAGACGCCCTCAGTCCGCCTGTAGTGTCCACCAACCGCCTCCAGGCCACAGGGGCCTCCCACCTCATTTCGTCACTGGGCCCTCTGTCAGTGGAAACCCACACACAGAGCTGGGTGCAAGCACCTGGATGCTAATATTCCCAGAAGCAATCTACAGCCAGCGAGGAGCGTACCTTGGTAGACGGACACCTCAGCTTCCTTGGCCCCTGAGGTAACAACTGTCCGGCCCATTCGTCGGCATCTCTCAGAGAGCCCCCAAAGGACCAAAGATGAAGGACTGAGCCGAGCCCCACGCCCATGGTGGTGACCCAATCACCAATGCACCTGCTCTTAGCTTTCCTCCCTTCTTCCTCCCCCTTCCCTGATCTCTCACCAACCCCCCTGGAATCACCACACAAATAAACTTTCCTCCGGGTCTGCTTTGGGGAGAAAATGAAAGTGTTAGTCGCTCAGTCGTGTCCAGCTGTTTGTGACCCCATCGACTGTTGCCTGCCAGGCTCTTCCGTCCATGGAATTCTCCAGGCAGGAATACTGGAGTGGGTTGCCATTTCCTTCTCTAAGGGATCTTCCCAATCCAGGGATTGAACCCAGGTGTCCCGTGTTGCAGGCAGACTCCTTACCATCTGAACCGGGAAGCTTTGGGGAGAACTCAAGCTCTAAGAACTAAGACACTATCTTAGCCTCCCACCTGCAGGCTATCATACCCTCTGGTCCCATGTTCTTTCTGACCACTCTCTGAACTGATTTACTTTCTCTTCTTATTAATACTTCTCCACGAGGGCAGGGCCAGGCTCTGCTTCATCTGTAGCACCTGGAACTATGCCTGGCCAGTGCTCAGCAAACATTACTGGTTAAATGACTAGTATTTGTCACTTGGAAATGGCTACCTCCTGCTGCTGCTGCTGCTAAGTCGATTCAGTCGTGTCCGACTCTGTGCGACCCCAGAGATGGCAGCCCACCAGACTCCCTCATCCCTGGGATTCTCCAGGCAAGAACACTGGAGTGGCTTGCCATTTCCTTCTCCAATGCATGAAAATGAAAAGTGAAAGTGAAGTCGCCCAGTGGTGTCCAACTCTTTGCGACCCCATGGACTGCAGCCCACCAGGCTCCTCCGTCCATGGGATTTTCCAGGCAAGAGTACTGGAGTGGGGGCCATCGCCTTCTCCGCACACAGGGTAGAGGAGTGCTCAAAGCCTCAGTGATACGAGGATGCACAGACTGCCTGCTCCTCTCTAGACCACACCACATTCTTCAAGTTCCTATCAAACTCCAGAGACTGCATGGCTATGAATAAGTAATGCGCAAAGGACCTGCTGAGGTTTGCAGCAATATATACCCTTGTGCCAAATGGCCCTCCCCTTGCTTTTATTTAATGAAAATTGATGCAATGTCCTGGGTGCTGTCCTGGACAAACCAACTGAGATAGGTATTAGGAGCCCATTTTACATTCAAGGAAACTGAGACTCAGAGAGGTTAAGCAATTTACTGTCCATCACAGAGTGAATAAGCAGTGGAGCCAAGAATCAAATCTAGGTGTGGCCCTTAGAAGACCTGGCCCCCCTCTCTCTGCTCCTGTGTTCCTTGAGGCTGCTCTCCCGGTGCTTTCCTGTCTCAGCCCCACTCCCTCTCAGCTCCCCTTTGCACAAAAGGCAGGAAAGAAGACCATCCGCCACGCGGCAAGCTCCCTGAGCTTTCTTTCATCTCATCCCCAGGCACCGTCATAAGCTCCGGAAAGATGCGTCCAATTGAAGTGATCAAAGTTTCAACAGGAGCTGATTGGAAGATGTCTCAGCATCCTTCCAACTCTGGGAGGCTCCTCCTTGCTGGTCCTAGTTCAGCTCCGTTGACACGCAAGGACAAGCATTTGCAGCCTTTGAAACCACCGAACAGCATCGTTAAACACCAACAAATGCTCAGCCTTGAGAGGGAATGCCATGACTGTGACAGCCACTGCCTCCGGGGACTGCTCCTTTGTGGGGAACCAAGAGGAGCAGAGGCTCTGTTTGGCTGCATCGTGTCACCACAGAGCTCCACCGGCTCAGCCTTCCTGCTGGGGGATGAGACCCTGTGATCAGGCGAGGTTACAACGAGGAACAGGTGGGCTGGCCCAGCCACCATGACCACACTGGGGCCTTCCCGAATACCCCAAGACAACACAGCCTCCCCAACCCCATGCACCACTTAGCTGGCTAGCCCAGTCCAAGGGCATCCACAAGGAATGGGCAGGCTCTCTGCCCCATGAGGGTACCCAACAGGGGGTGAGGTATCAGGCCCCAGGATTGGCAGAGAGTCTGGCTCCTTCCAGATGGCCTAGCTGGGTGGCAGGGCCTCTGCTTATCTGGTCACCCAGGACAGCCTTAATGCCACCCCTGGAACACACCTTTGGGCTACCAGAGTGACTTCCTGAGCTTGGAACATCTAATTCCACTCAAACACATAATGAAGCGGCTGAGTGGACCCTGAAACTGGATTGAAAGTGAAAGTGAAAAAGTGTTAGTCATCCCATTGTGTCTGACTCTTTGTGATTCCATGGAACCTGCGAGGCTCCTCTGTCCATGCAATTCTCCAGGCAAGACGACTGGAGTGGGTTGCCATTCCCTTCTCCAGGGGATCTCCCCGATCCAGAGATTGAACCCAGGTCTCCTGCACTGCAGGCAGATTCTTTACATCTGAGCCACCAGGGAAGCCCAAACTGGATTATGTGGGATCAAGTCCTGGCTCCACTGCTTATTCCCTACCTGGGACAAGTCACCTAAGCTTTCCATTCTCTGTGTTCCTCAAACATAAGGCTGGGGAAACAACAGTCCTGACGTCATAAGGGTTGTAAGAAAATTAAATGAGTTATTCATAAGGCACTTCTATTAATAACAGTGCCATTGCATAAACACTTTATAAGTACTTATCAAATAAATAAACACTCATCCCATCTCCCAATAACTTCCGAGTGCTAGCCTTCTGAAAAGCATACCTAATTACTTTGCTCTCACACATGTACTCTCCACTCATTCATTCTTCTATGTGCTTCCACAGAGTTCTGCCCGGTCCCAGCACATGCCACTCTGAATCACCGTGGTCTACTCCACAAGCATCTTCACTCGACCACAGCCACACGGTGTCAGCGCTAAGAACGCAGCAGTCAGTCCAGAGGGGAGGGGGATACGGGGCAGGGTCACCATGCAATGAAGGCGAGGGTGCAGGTCCTTAGGGAGCTATCAGTCAGACTGTGCCTTAATGATGCTGTCACAATTAAGAGGTATCTGATCCATCCACAGCAAGGAGGAATCTAGATTCCACACGTCTCTCCATACAACACGTTCATCCTCAAGAGGGATGAAGTGAGAAGCAGAAAAAGACGTCAGAGGAAAAACACATATTCCAGGCCCTCTGTGTTCCAACTCCTTTCCTATTTCACATAGGGTTCCCAAACACCCTGGCAATTCTCCCCCATCCCTGAGGCTGGCCACCATGGGCTCACACTCCAGGCAGCTTACAAAGTCCTGCAGCAACTCCCTGCCTCTTGAGCAACTGGCCATGGATTCCGGTCACTGTGGTTTCAGCTCCCTTGGAACCCACAGCCTTCCTGGCAGGCAGCGAGCTCACACTGCCTGTCCCCGCCTCACCGGGGCTCTCCACCCCCGACAGGGTAATTCCAGCTCCTCCCACTGATCGGTCCACGGACATCGGAGGGAGGTCATGGATGTTCCCAAGAGAGCTTCAAGGCCAACCCCTAACAGCTGCCTCAGCTGGAGAGGTCTTTTTCACTCTAATTTGGAGATGATTCTAGCTCATGAACACTGCTTATTAAGAATGCTGGTTCAACATACCAGCCAAATATAATGCATAAATTTTATGTGGATCCTCGATGAGAAGGGGAAAAAAAAAAAGCTATGAACACATTTTTTGGACAATTGGGGCAATCTGAATATGGACTAGACATTAAATGACAATTATAAATTATTGTCATTTTTCTTAGGTGTAAATATATCACAGTCACATACAAAATCCTTACTTTTTAAGAGAAGCATGCTGACGTATATACAAAAAAACATATCTGCAAAAGTGAAGAAAAATATATACCTACATATATGCACACACACAGATAAAGCATATATAGCAAATATTTTAAGAGAAAGGGTGATCAATATCTTGTGGCTCTCTATAGATGTTATTCATGCACCCTATACTGACAACAGGAAAAAAAGAGATGTAGAAAGACACATATAATTTATCTCCAAATTTCAAAATTCAACTTGACTTTGCCCTGGAAGGGAAAAGAAATTCCCTGGCTCTGCCCCCACTCCTCATCCACCATACACACACACACACACACACACACACCCACACACTGGAAGATACTTCCTTTGAGTTCAAAGCCTTAAGAGAAATTGTAGAATAGTTGGCCTGGAATAGTGAAGAGCTGGGATTCTACACTAGGAGGCTTAGGTTCAAACTGCTGCACAGGAGCTGGGGATCTTAGAAGTCACTGAATTTCTGACTCTCCATTTCCTAAATTTCCCATAGGCTGAGTCCGAGGACCAGGAGAAAGAAAGGCTGTAAAGGCAACATCCAAATGTTCCTTATTAGCGCCAATGTTCACGAGTAAGAGATGCCGAGAACTGAAGGCATGGAGGGGCATCTGTGCTCTGTCTACAGCTTCCCTTGTCGATCTTCTGGAATTGGGCCTCCAAGAACTTACTTTTTCAACCCGTTCACTACTGCAAACAGATATAATTCTTTTGGCCCTACATGTTATGGCCCATGCAATGAAAATGTAACTGGCTTTCAATTTTTTTTTTTTTTAACAGGCATTCCCAAAGCAATCTTACATAAATGGTTCTGAAACTCTAGGAGTAGACACACACGGGGGCTGAGTAGAGAGACAGAGCCCAGAGCGTCCTGTCTGGGTCATGCACAAAGAATGCCAAAACCTTGGCTGTTGTCCCCTGAGCTCCTTGAATCTAAGATCTGGGCAGAAAACCTCATTCATTTAAAATCCATTAAATCTGATCACTGGGACATGACCTCAGCCGACCTTGCCACTGTTCCATCTGTGAAGTGCAGTCTGGCTTAGAGGCAGGCGCTAGGGGCGCACAGGCAAGCTGGCTAGCTGGGTGGCCAGGAGACTGGGTTCACTCTTTACCCCACCACTTTGTAACCTTGGGCAAGACTCCATCCCCAGCCTCAATGGCCATCCCTATCAAATGACAGTGTTGGATGAGAGACTGTCCCAGTCTCATCCAATTCTAAGATGCCGTGATTAGTCCCTTCCTTTGGGAAGTCCTCCCAACCCCTCAAAGAATGTTTGCTGAAAGGAACTGAGATTTGTGAGATTCAGGCATGCCTAAGCAACCGAAGGGAGCAAACTACTTTACAGCACCCTGGAAACACTCATTTCTGTGCCCCAAGGAAGAACAAAGCATTAACTCAGCTTGATGCATAGGAATTTGTACCTGCTTGCTATGGGTATGGGGTAGTTAAGTACTTTACAAATCTGAAAGTAGTAAATACTAACATTTTAGAGAACAACTGGGGGCATTCACCATGGAGAGCCCAGACTCTGTGCTAAGACCTTTGTATATCACAGCAGTGATGTGATACAGGCTCCACTTTCATATGAAAAACTGCAGCTCAGAACGGTTAAGTAACTTGCCCAACACAACACAGCAAATGGCAGAACTAGGAGTCCAACCCTATTCACCATGGCAGCATCTGAAGTTAACCCATCGTTTTATAAACACACTCTGATTTATGAGTATGTCATCTGTCTTTCCTTGGAGTGGACATTAATTTCAAAACCACTTTATTGAGCTACAACTGATATATAATACTTTACATATTTAAATTGTGTAATGACTTTTGGTATCAACATTCAAGTTGGTATCACTACACATCACTAGCATCACTACTGTGACTACATCACAGTCAAGACAGTGAACATATCCATCACCCCCAGAAGTTTCCCCATACCCTCCTCCCCTCACCCCTCTCCAAGCAACCACCAACCTGCTCACGATCACAAGATAGCACTTTGCATTTGCTAGAATTTTCTATACATGGAATCAGCCTGTACATATTTTTCTGGCTAGCTTTTTCCCACTCAGTATAATTATTTGGAGACTGATCCGTGTTATTGGGATTATCAAGAACCCATTCCCTTTTCACTGCATAGTATTTCACAGAAAGGGCTACACCAAGATGTGTTTATTGTTCACCTGCTGATGGACATCTGGTCCATTTACAGGTCTTGGCTCTTACAAGCAAAGCTTCTGTGAACATTCCTGTACGGGACTCTGTATGTAAATATGTTTCATTTCCTTTAGGGACCTATCTAGTAGTGGATTATAAGCCAGGTGTATATTTAACTTCTTAAGAAACTGCCAAACTTTATTCCAAAGTAGTAGCACCATTTTATGTTTCTGTTGCTTCATGTCCTCACCAAAAATTCAGTATAACCAGTCTTCATTTTAGGCATTTGAATAGGTTGAAGTCAAATCTCATTATGGTTTTAATTTGCATTTTCCCTAAAAATTAGTGATGTTAAGCATCCTTTCACTTGTGTATTGAAAAAAGTCATTAGGTATGATAGAAAAACTTGACAAAAACAGCGGTGCTAGTCGCCATTTGTTACACTGTTACCTTGCTACAAGTATATCTTAGAGGTATCAAGAGTCAGTTCCCAACCATGGCAATACAGCAAATATGGCAAAAAAGTGAGTCACATGAGTTTTTTGGTTTTACAGGGCATATAAAAGTTCAGTTCAGTTCAGTTCAGTCACTTAGTCGTGTCCAGCTGTTTGCAACCCCATGAATCACAGCACACCAGGCCTCCCTGTCCATCACCAACTCCCGGAGTTCACCCAGACTCGTGTCCATCAAGTCGGTGATGCCATCCAGCCATCTCATCCTCTGTCGTCCCCTTCTCCTCCTGCCCCCAATCCCTCCCAGCATCAGGGTCTTTTCCAATGAGTCAACTCTTCACATGAGGTGGCCAAAGTACTGGAGTTTCAGCTTTAGCATCAGTCCTTCCAATGAACACCCAGGACTGATCTCCTTGCAGTCCAAGGGACTCTCAAGAATCTTCTCCACACCACAGTGCAAAAGCATCAGTTCCTCAGCGCTCAGCTTTCTTCACTGTCCAACTCTCACATCCATACATGACCACTGGAAAAACCACAGCCTTGACTAGACGGACCTTTGTTGGCAAAGTAATGTCTCTGCTTTTGAATATGCCATCTAGGTTGGTCATAACTTTCCTTGCAAGGAGTAAGCGTCTTTTAATTTCATGGCTGCAGTCACCATCTGCAGTGATTTTGGAGCCCAAAAAATAAAGTCTGACACTATTTCCACTGTTTTCCCCATCTATTTGCCATGAAGTGATGGGACCAGATGCCATGATCTTACTTTTCTGAAGGTTGAGCTTTAAGCCAACTTTTTCACTCTCCTCTTTCACTTTCATCAAGAGGCTTTTTAGTTCCTCTTCACTTTCTGCCACAAGGGTGGTGCCATCTGCATATCTGAGTTACATTTACACAATACTGAAGTCTATTAAGTGTGCAATAGCATTATGTCTAAAAAAACAAATATATGCACCTTAATTAAAAGTATTTAATTGCAGGCTTCCCTCATGGCTCAGTGGTAAAGAATCCACCAGTCAGTGCAGGAGACACAGGTTTGCCTCCTGATCCAGGAAGTTCCCATATGCTGTGGAGCAACCAAGCCTGTGTGCATAACTATTGAGCCTGTGCTCTAGAGCCCGGGAGGCAAAATTCTGAGTGCATGTGCTGCAGCTACTGAAGTCTACATGCCCTGGAGCCTATGCTCTGCCTCAGCAGAAGCCACCTCAATGAGCAGCCTGCCAACCATAGAGAAGAGTAGTCCCTGCTGCCACAACTGGAGAAAAGCTCACACAGCAATGAAACCCAGCAGAGCCATAAATAAATAAGTAAAATTTAAGAAAATATTTAAATAGTTTTATATAAAATATTAAAAATATTTTATTGCTACAAAATGCTGTCACCTGAGCTTTCAGTGAGTCGTAATCTTTTTGCTGGTGGAGAGTTTGAAATACTGTAAGAATTACAATACTAACTGCAATTAGTATCTACATATTAATTACAGCTATTACACAGATGTGTTTTTCCAGAGCTTACAGCCTTTTTCCCAGGCTCTCTTCTCTGCCTGGGAGTCCTTCCATATTTCCCCACTTGGAGAGCTCCTAAACGCTCAGGGCCCTTTAACAAGCAAACTCCAAGGCACATGGTGAACAAACGCTGTTGGAATAATGGTGTCAACAGACTTGCTCAATGCAGGGTTGCCACAAACCTCCAGTTTGTAAAAAATGCAATATCTGGGAAGCACAATAAAGTAAGGTATGCCCGTATGTGACAGGCATGATGCTAAGAGTTTAAATATATTATAGCATTTCACCGTCATAACTACATAATGAAGACAGTATTCATATCGAGTTTTATAGATGGGGAAGCAGAATCAACAAGGTCAGCTAGTTCGGCCTACTTTCCACAGTAAGCTGGGGGCAGGCCCAGGTTCCCTTCCAGGTCTTTGCCCTACACCCTGGAGGGCAGTGCACCACTCAAACTGCTCTTGTGCAAGCCTGGCATCCATCTCTCAGGCAAAGTCAGGACTTGGGAGCATGACCCAAGAATGGCAAAAAAAGAAATACAGACTCTGCAGACAAATGTAATACTGACATTGTTACCCCTCATGCAGTCATTCCCTATTTGCTAGAAACACAGGACAGTTTAGCTAAGGTACACTGTAGCTGAGACCTTGATCAATATATTGATATTGTGTAACATTAAAGGCAAAACCGATATGTGGAAAGGAGTTAACCGAAAGCCTCAAACCTGACACTGGCATCAGAACACCAATACTGAGCACATTGCGAGTGTACTGACGGGATCACTACAAAGAACTTTATTTTTGCTCTGCAAAAGCAGGTGTACTTTAAGATGCTGACACTTATTACATAGGCACTGGAAATGTGTCTGGAGTTCTCCTTAGCCCAGAGACCAAGTTCTAGAACCCAAGGCTCTGTGCTGCTAGGGAAAGATGAGCATCCATGAGCAGGCCAACCAGCCTCTCTGGCCACCAGTTACTCTTCTCTGCGCTGCCGGTGGCTCACGTGGGACTCCTCCTTAATAGTCTTCTAGTGCCACATGCTGGAGAAGGCAATGGCACCCCACTCCAGTTTTCTTGCTTGGAAAATCCCATGGATGGAGGAGCCTGGTAGGCCGCAGTCCATGGGGTCCCTGAGGGTCGGACACGACTGAGAGGCTTCACTTTCACTTTTCACTTTCATGCATTGGAGAAGGAAATGGCAACCCATTCCAGTGTTCTTGCCTGGAGAATCCCAGGGACAGGAGAGCCTGGTGGGCTGCCATCTATGGGGTCGCATAGAGTTGGACACGACTGAAGCCCCTTAGCAGCAGCGGCAGTGCCACATGCTGTGGCTCAAACTTAACGACTTGAAGGAAAACTCCAAACATGAAAGTGGTACCAAATGAGACAATATACCAAGGAGAGCCATGACAAACCTAGACAGCATATTAAAAAGCTAATATATCACTTTGCTGACAAAGGTCTGTATAGTCAAAGGTGTGGTTTCTCCAGTAGTCATGTATGGATATGAGACTATAAAAAAGGCTGAGCACCTAAGAACTGATGCTTTCAAACTGTGGTGCTAGAAAAGACTCTTGAGAGTGCCTTGGACTGCACGGAGATCAAACCAGTCCATCCTAAAAGAAATCAACCCTGGATATTCATTGGAAGGACTGAAGCTGAAGCTCCAATACCGTTGCCACCTGATGCAAAGAGCCGACTTGTTGGAAAAGACTCTGATGCTAGGAAAGATTGAGGGTTTAAGGAGAAGGGGGTGACAGAGGGTGAGATGGCTGGATGGCATCACTGACTCAATGGACACGAATTTGAGCAAACTCCGGGAGATAGTGAAGGACAGGGAAGTCTGGCGTGCTGCAGTCCATGGGGTCACAAAGAGTCAGACACAACTTCACGACTGAACAACCACAACCTGGTAGAAGACAGTCTACTTTTGCATTCTGACCTCAAATCCTTGGCTTTGAATTGTGATGTTCATGTTCCCTGTCTACAGAATTACACGGCCCAGTATTCACATCTCCTGCCTTCTTGCATGATGCCCGTGACTCTCCTGCTGATACTCAATGTGATAGCACACAATATGTTTGGCTCACCTGCCCCATTAGAATAAAGTCCAAGCTCCCTAGGGGCCTTCCTTCTTCCTGAGGTCACCCCATCCCACCTGGCTTCCTTCAGAGATGCACTTTTGCAGAGTTTACAGCCTTTTCCCCAGGCTCTCTTCTCTGCCTGGGGAGTCCTTCCACATTTCCCCACTGGGAGAGCTCCTAAACTCTCAGGGCCCTTTAAGAAGAAGACCTCTCCTCTCTAAAGGCTTACCTTGGTGGCTCTCAGGCAGATTAAGTCATCCCTTTCCTGCATTCTCCCTGGGTGGAGTGCTCACCTCGAAGGAGGCCCTTTTCTCACTGTATATCACACCTAGGGAGATATACAGCATCAGCAATTATACACAGCAGTGTGTGTGCGTGTGTGTGTCTGGCATATATGATATATAGCACTGCATTACAAGTGGGCTTCCTCCCACTTGACCAGCCCAGACCAATAGAAAGGGAATATACATATAACATGGGGCTTTCCAGGTGGCTTAGTGGTAAAGGATCCACCTGCCAACACAGGAGGTGTAGGTTCCATCCCTCGGTTGGGAAGATCCCTGGGGAAGGAAATGGCAACCCACTCCAGTACTCTTGCCTGGGAAACCCCAAAGACAGATGAGCCTGGCAGAGGACAGTCCATGGGGTCACAGAGTCAGACACGACTTAGCAACTAAACAAGAACAACAATACATTGAACAAATAATTCTGCATTATAAACAAGCACTATGAATGCAATCAAGTACCAAAAAAATTTTACAAATTTCTAGCCACATTTCAAAGACCCAAGAGCAACATGTGACAAACAGCTACGATATTGGGGAACACAAATACAGGACAGTTCCATCCCTGGGGAACTTCTACTGAAAAGCACCGGTCTAGAATTTCTCTTTGGGGGAAGTCTGCTCAATGGTGGTGAAGTGCAACTGATTCCTTACTGGGACTGCAGTATGGCGGACATGAACAACAGGAATACTGCTACTGCCGGTTGCAAGATGCCGCTCCTGGCTGATGAGTCATAGCCAACTGTGTTGCTTATAAGCTGACTCTGAAGGTTGGCTTTGAAGGTCCCTGCTGGCTTTTAGGAACCCTTCCAATCTATTCTCCCTCTTACCACATCACCCAGTATGACGTCTTTTGCTTGAGTCTATTTGAAATACCTTGATCTCCCATTATCCTGTTTGTACTTGGTATGTTGTTCTTGCACACAAAACATCCTCTCCACTTACCCTGGCTGACTCTTGATGCCCTTCAGCACAGTTCAAGCTCCACCTCCTCTGTGACACCATCCCTGAAGGCCTCTATGCAGAAGTGGGAGAGCCTCTTGCATGCCCCCTGAACACTTACACCCTTCTTCAATCACTCCTTCTCATGCACGTGTCTTTAAGGTTAGCAGTTTTTCCCTGATTTGGCCAACCACAGTGCTTGGCCAATTGGACATGCTTGACAAACACTAATTGACAGACTTTGTGAATGAGCCCCTAAACTCCAAAAGTCCCAAAGAGGAGTGCAACCCGGTGTCCAGCAGTGGAGGCATCACTTGAATGCAGGTCCCCCCAACCAGGTACCATCTCTGCAGGCAGCCCTCCTTGTTGGGACTGTGCATATTCCAGGCCGTATCTATAACAGGCTTGGCTTATAAAGGTTTGAAGCAGAGGATGGAGGGAAGGCAGCTGAGCCATCTCCCTGTCTTAGTAACAAACTCACATCCAAAGCAGTCAAGAAGATAAAAACCTACCTGGCTTTTTACAGAATTCAAACCAGCCCTGGCGAGCCATGGCAAGGTTGAATCAAGGACCCAAGGGCACCTCCCTTCCTGGGCTGAGTCAGTGGCTTTTGTCTGCTCCGTGACTCACCCTGCTGCTTATAAACCACCTGAGCAGTTGGGAACAAGGCTGCTATGCAGCCCACGCCCACGGGGCCGTGTCTGGCTCCCTCCCTCTGTGTCCGGCATCCATAGTGACAACCACAGCTCGGGGATGGACATGATCCCTCCTGTCTCCCTAGAAGGCAACGGGGGCAACCAACCTCCAGTTCTTCCTGTGAGCCAGGGGCAGGTAGATAGTAAGGTTGTGAAATTAGTTTGGGAGTCAAGAAACTCGAAATTTGGACTTGATGCTGCAATATGGACTTAAATCCCTCTGCAGGACCAGTTGGGCTTCCCTTGTGGCTCGGCTGGTAAAGAATCCACCTGCAGTTCGGGAGACCTGGGTTCGACCTCTGGGTTGGGAAGATCCCCTGGGGATCTATTCTGGCCTAGAGAATTCCATGGACTGTATAGTCCATAGATGGTGTGTTGTGGATCCTATCCCAGCCTTATTTCCTCCCCTAGAAGTGAAGCTAATGCCCTCCTCCCAGGTGAGTTGTAAGGAGGTAGGGATTAGCATCTGCATCCTAGCACGGGTTCAGAAGAGGTTAGACACCATCCCTGTGTCCTTCCCTTGGCGGGAAGTCCCAGCAACTGATTGGCTTTGTGAGTGGAGGTCAGAGCCATCCTTCTGGGTCTTCGGTTTCTCCAGCTACACAGGTGAGCCAGACTATCCCTCAGTTCAGATCCAAGGTGTGGGGGATTTGGGTGTGAGAATTCCTGTGTGACTGTGTGTGTGTGTGTGTGTGTGTGTGTCTGTGAATGAGAAAAAATGAAAGAGAGGAGAGCCACATTTTTTTTAAGCTCCTTAATGGAATAAGGCAGATTTAAATATTTGCTTCTAACCCACTGTGTTCTCTTTGTTCTGCATATATTTTTAAAGCTTATCTTTGTCTTTAAGCTCTTTCAGTAATGCAAATCCTTCTCACAAAAGGTTTTCTCCCTCCTGATGACTTAACATATAAAAAAATGCTAAATCCTCACTCTCCGCATTCAAATCTTCTTCGATGTTTCTGATAAAACAGGTTGGAAGGGGTTGGAACAGAAAACCTGCTCCGTTTATCTGAGGGACTGATGGAAAGAGGAGGCAGGCTTGCAGCCTTCTAGAGAAGAGTGGACAGAGTGCTTGCTGAGCAATCTGCCTTGATCACTTCTCAGAACCTTGTCTCTTCTGGAATCCATGGGGTCAGCACTCTCCAAGGAGTTTCTGAAAGAATTTGGCTCTCAGGGGGGGTTCTGCAAACATTTTTGAAAACTCTTCTGTTGGGAGTGCAAGAACATTTACGTACTCTTTCCCTCTCACGGAGATTCACATGGGTCTCGTCAAGGCTCTGAGAATTCCTGCAGTGCACAGGCATGTTTAACCTGTCTCATTTGGCATTTCCCAGATGTATCTGGACACCAGTGTTTTTGTGGGGTTCTTCTCCTTCATGGAAAAAAAATGCTTGAAATCCAGTTCCAGGAGCCAGTATGGGGCAGAGGTTAATAGCACCCACTTGGGAGAGAGATGAAGTCAAGTTCAACCCTAAGTCCACCAGCAGAGTAGCCTTAGGGATGTTACTTAACCTTCCAGGTTATCAGTTTGCCATCAGAGACAGGCTGATAATATCTACTTTCAGGGCATCTGTGTGTGCGTCAGATGAGATAATCCCTGCACAGAAGCTTCTGGTACACGCAAGGAATTTTTAAAGTGGGACTCTTTCTCCCTCCTCTCCCCCTTGCAAAATCACATGCAGAGACATCTGAAAACACACTGGTCATTTTTTAAATGTTCCTAAAACTTTAAATCAAATTATTTCACATAAGAAGTCTTCTTAGAATGTCATTCCACTTCCAAGTCTGCAAGTTTTCATAAATAGAGTCATCCAGGAAAAAAAAAATGGTACATTATTTTTGCTTTATGCTTTCATGCATATATATATGAAGGAGACCAAGTACTTCATACAGCTCTCTGGAATTTAATATCAAAGAATTTGCATGCATCAAATAGTACTTTATTTAACTGAATGTGGTATCACTTGATATCCTCATAAAATGCCTTCCTATCAAAATACAACTGTTATTAACATTACTAACAACTGCTTTAGCCTGGCACATTTTATTGAAATCCTAACGATGGGCACTTTTGGAATAAGTGTCCCTGGCTGATTTTCAGAGGCCTGTCCCCCCCAGAGAGTTCATATGGTAACTCCACCAGGGTTTTCACCAAGGTAGAGTGAAGAATTTAAAAAAAGAGAGTCATCTCCAGGTCACCAATAATTAAATACGCACTTAAAGAACAGAATATGGAAAGAGCATAATCTTCCCTGGCTCTGAAATAAAACAGGTACCAGGGGGACAGCACTTCTGCAGGGAGACCTGATCTCCCCTCACAGTAGCATTCCTTTCAAGCCTGGATGTCTATTTCAAAATACCCATTAAAAAAGTCTCTGATGGACTTTAATTATGAGAGGCAGGTAATAAGAGTCTAGTTCACTCCCTCCTGTTGTTTGGGGTGGTTTAGAGCTGCCAATCATCACCCCCTTCTAAGAGGCCCAAGGTACAGACACTGCTTTAAAGAGGATGCTGCGAGGGAGGGAGGCATTCCTACCCCACAGGTGATGCTGACAGAAGCAAGTTAACCTACCGCGGGGGCCTGCTAAGTGTACTGATGGGACCGCCTGTGAAAAGCAGCGAGTTTTCCCATTAATATACGGTTGTACTGAGGGGTTCCCTCACCCCTGGCTTCTCATTTCTGAGCCTCTGAGGTCCTTCTTCCCACCTCCAGTCACCTGCAAACTGTTTTGGGGTGACTGGATGAGATGCCCTGGAAGCTAACAGGTTATATTAGTCTAAACACACACACACACACACACACACACACACACAGGGTAAAGGACAGCTGGGAAAAGAGCCCATCTCAATAGAAGCAGCCAATGCTAGAGGTCAGAAAGACCGGAACTTGAAATCTGACTCCCTCACTCCCTGCTGTGTGCTCTCAGGTCAGTTGCTTAACCCTCCTGAGCCTCCAATGTCTATCTATAAAATGCAGACAGGAATTCCTGCCACCTACATTTTACGAGCCCCCCTGCTTCATAAAAGGATACCTAATACTGTCAGGCCACCCTAGGAAAGCAGAAGCCTTAAGAGTTGGCGTTTGTCCGCCTCCATTGTTTCCTGAATAACAACTCCTCCGCCCTGAGAGAGAAACTTGCTGGAGAGGCCAGCTGAGAAAGAAAAATGTTAAATAATTCAGAGGCACTAACATCAAGTCTGATGTAGGTATAAAAATAGTTACAAAACACCACACTCCTCTTGTTTTCATTACAGCAAGCTTGACTCCCTGGGTGGAACAGGAGGGGCTGGGGTCTGGCCCGAGGCTGGGGCCTGGGCCTGGGGCGGAAAACCTCATCAGGCTTCTATTTTGCTGTTCTAATTACTCTTCTTTGAATAAAGACCAGGAAGGCATTTGCTTGTCACCTTTATTTTAAACCAGCCTTCCAACAGGGTGGCTTAGTTTGGAACTGACAGCAAGCTCAGTTATTGGAGCAGCGAGAATTCTTGACATCCTGCCTTCTGAGAGCTCTCCGAGGATGCCAGGCCTGATCTCAAAGCTCGGGTTCAAAGGAGCTGGCTGGTAGGCTGCCCTGAGCCTAAGCCCTCTAGGGACCCCGTAATGCGGGCCTGTGTCGTTCAGGACGATGCTATTCCCAAAAGCACATATTCTGGGAAAAGAACAGGAAGGATCCGACAGGAGAATGAATGTTTACTAAACACCTACAATGGGCCAGGCACCCTGCCAGACACTTCATCTCTATTACCTCCGATCGCCCTCCAAGACCCCAGTTAGTTGAAAGACTACATTTCACAGGTGAGGAGATGAGATGCAGGAAGTTAGGGGACTTCCCCCCAAAACTCCAGGCTCTCGCCCCCACCCCACCCCCTCCAAAAGAGCAGAGCATGTGGTATGAGAAGGTCTTCATGAAATATTCAGCTGCATTTGCAGCTTCTGTTGCCTCTAAGCCAGATTTGAATGCTTACTCAGGGCATTTGTTTTTTTGGCAAGGGAGCTACATGGAAACAAATTTCCAATTCATACTTAACAAGTCAGGGAAAAGGGCCTGTTCTTGGCCTGCTCCAGGTATGGGGGGGAATCTATGCCAGCCCTAGGGGCAGTTAGGCATGGGGCAGGGGTGGAAGGAGGGTTAAATGGGAGGCCAGAATCAAAGCTACTGCTTCCAGGAGCGGAGGATTTCAGAAAATCTCTTTGGCCGATTTTGCAGGAGGGAAGAGGGGAGTGATCAGCAACAGAGGAAGGAGGAGGAATCTGATTGCAATATTTCTTGTCCTCTTAAAAAACATGTTCTCATTCTTCACATGCATACTTAGTCGCACAGTCATGTTCTACTCTTTCTGACCCCATGGACTGTAGCCCGCCAGGCTCTTCTGTCCATGGGATTCTCCAGGCAAGAATACTGGAGTGGGTTGCCATGCCCTCCTCTAGGGGCTCTTCCTCACCCAGGGATCAAACCCACATCTCTTAAGTCTCCTGCACCTGCATCTCCTACACTAACGCCCCCTGGGAAGCCCCTCACACCTGATCCCGGACACTTCTTTCTGTCGGAATCTTGTTTTGCCTCCTCCAAGCAACCTGGGTATGAGAGTTCTTTCTCAGATGTGTCTCCTTGGTGCCAGGCTGTGCTGGATGCCTGATTACTGTTATTCCATTTCCTCCCCAAAGCAGGACTTGTTACTCCATATTAAAGAGGAAGGAATTAAGACTAAGAGGTTATTGTATCTGCCAAAGGTCATACAAACTAGCACAGTGGACCTCAACGAGGGACAGCCCTCTCTATCAGAGTCATCTAGTCACTGGTGCCAATGTGGGGACCACATGGGCTAGTGATGGCTTCGCTAGGATTTAAACACGGTTGGCCTGACTTTCCAACTCGAGATGTCTGATAATATCTTTCCTATATCCTAAGAACTCTGAGGCCTGAATGGACTCCCTTGCCCTTCTGTCCTGAATGACACCTGCTGCAGGTCACGACTCACTCACCAAGCTTTAATGGACTGATTAATCAGGATAGTCCATAATCGTGCCGAAGATCCAGATGAGCAGCCCCACCAAAGGGAGCCAGTCATTCTGTAACTGAATGTTTAAAGAGGACAGTGAGTCCATTTTCCCATGCCCTGCAAACCCAGACAGCCCCTGCTTGTACTCTTCCCACTTACAGGGAGCTCACTCCCTCCCCGGGCCGTGCAGTACTTGGTAGGATGCTCTCCCTCATGCTGAACTGAAGTAACTCCCCACCCAGCCTTGGCTTCCGGAGCCCCTGGGGAAAGACTGCTGGTTAGCTCCTATGAGACCAGCCCCAGAGACTTGGTCAGCTTTTCCTGATTGATGAAACGATGAAACAGAAGAAGACAGGCATGGAGCCAGAAAGACCAGATTCAAATCCTGGCTCCATTGCTCACAGAGTTGGTGACCGAGCACCCTAAGTCAGCCTGGCAGAGTTGTGATGTTCAGCTCACAGTAGGGGGCTCAGCACACAGCAGGGATCAAATGGCCTAACTCCCTTAGCTGGACCTGGTTCCCCCTCTGCTGGGAGCTGTGACACCTGCTGACCTTCCCCACATCACAGCCTCTCTCTGGCCTCTGCCTCTGGGGTCCACTTCTGAACAAGTGACCTGGATTCCATGATTCTGGAGGGGATGGGGAACAGAGATGAGTGGCAACATCAGATCAAGAGATGACAACCATGAGAGTTAACACTTTAACTTGAAAAGTTCCAAGCATGTGCTGTAAATGATAGACACTCCCCACTCCCTGCCCTCACACTCAAACACACATACTCCCTAGCTCAAGTGTGGGGGCCTCAGAAATCTGTTTGGTGCCTGAGACAACCACCCAAACTCTGGTGTAGAATGAATTTTCAGCCTATTTCCACATTCTAGAGGTATTATCAGGGTTAGGTAATAAAGGGAAATTCTCCTTCTAGGAGCCTTAATTAATTTTTGCTACCAGGCACTGGTCATCAGTGCGGGAAGTTGTCAGGAGAGGCTGCACATCTTCTATGAAAAGTTTTAGCTCAAAATTCAGAGACCTGTGAAGCTGTGTGTACCTTGCTCCTGCCTCAAGGCAGAGTGGACGAGTTCCCCAGCCCTCGGTTTTCTGCAGATGAACCACGAACAGCTCCTGGAAGCGACATCTGCTTTATGGTCAGGTAGATCTGGGTAGGAACCCTGGCTCCCTGACTCACCAATGGGGGGTGACCTTGGCTAAGAAGTCTAACCTCTTTGCGTCCCCTTTCCTCCTCTGGAAAATGGGAAAAGTAAGACCTCAGCTTGTTGCGAGGACTCAGTGAGGTTATGCGGGCCAAATGCAGCACACAATTCAGCAAGGATTGAGCGGCTCTCATTGGCAGACACTCTCTAAGCACAGGAGTTACCTCAGAGGACAAGAGACAAAGATGGCTGCCTCGTGGAGACTCACCACAGTCATGAGAGGCCAAACAGATGCAAAACAGCCAGAGCAGATGAAAACAGAACTCTCACCCCCAGCTCTGCAACAGCCAGCCCCACACAGTCAAGACTTGGTCCGTCACCTGCCAGCTTTCCTAATCTTTGCTCCCTGCTGCCACCTGAGGACCAATCCGAGTGAGTGAGAGTGCTAGTCGCTCAGTCGTGTCCAGCTCTGTGACCCCATGGACTGTAGCCCTCCAGGCTCCTCCATCCATGGGATTTTTCCAGGCAAGAATACTGGAATGGATTGCCATTTCCTTCCCTTCTCCAGGGGATCTTCCGGACCTCAGGAATCGAACCCAGGTCTTCTGCATTGCAGGCAGATTCTTTACTGAGTGAGCCACCAGGGCTCCCTAGGAAAGGACCAATGAGAAACAGGTAAATAGGTTTCCTAAACCAATCACAAAGGATAGCCCACCCCCAGCTTCCTCAAGCCAACAGCCTTCAACCAAAGCAGCACTCCGGGGCCTCCCTTTTTCCCACTGTTAACCTTTCCCACTGCTCTACCTGCCTTTGAGTCAAACCCAAGGTGAGCGATGGTGGCTGACTCCCTTGTTGCAGGCTCTGAATAATCAGCCTCGGCTTGCTCGAAGTTGGGCAGTCTTTATTTATGTCCACAGCCCACATGCTTAAGGAAGGAGTAAATTATATAGTATGCTCTGCCCTTGAACTGCCCCACAGCCCCTCAGGTTATTCGTAACACAGCAGTCAGAGTGATCTTGCTAAAATCATAATACATAGTATTTAACACCATGGAAAGAAAATATAGCAGGGTAGGAGAGGTCTGAAAAACGAGGGGCAGGGAAGAGGGATGGCCACCAACACAAGAGGACTGTTAGGGGGGGATCTCGTTGAGAAGGCGAAGGTGATGGAGGAGAAAAAGACCTGGAGGTGAGCACCCAGCCGTGCAGACGTCCAGGAGAAGAAGACTCGGGGCGGAAGGCACAGCCCTGAGGCAGGAGTGGGCCTGACATGTTCCAACAAAGCAAGAGGTGGGCTTCGTTGGACCACGGAGGGGCTATTTGCACGTCCTGTAAGGACTGTGACTTACTCCAAGGCAAATGAGGAGCCGCTGCAGAGTTCTGAACAGAAGGGTGATGTGTCCGGATTCACATTTTAATGTGATCACGTCTTAAACAGGATCACTCTGGCTGCTGTGCTGAAATGCTGGGGGGCAAGGATCGAAGCAGGAAACCAGGGAGGCAAGCTAACGGTACCAGAAGATGGTGGTGGGGATGGTCAGGATCTGGGTATATTTTGATTCGGAGTCTAAAGTTTGGGAGACACTGTGTTAGTACTTTCTTCTCCCTTCCCCTCTTCCCTCAAAAATGCAAATACCTTCACAGATCCAGGAAGCAGTGTGGTCCTGGTCACCCTAGCAGTCCAATGACCATCTCATCCAGCACAGATACCACTCCACGCACACTGGCCAGGAGCTGGGGTGCCTGCAGGGCACGTCTGTCCTGGGTGATACCCTGATACTGCTGGTGAGGCACAGCTCCCCACATAAAATGCAGACAATGACAACTTCCTGACCTAACTCCTAGCAAAACCAGAGGGAACTCAAACTGGGCTCAGTCCTTCCTGAGGACTATTGAGCATCACATATTAAAAGCCTTAAAAAGTTGCATAACCTCTGACCCAGCAATTTGAAGTAAAGAAACTGGGCTGAAGGAAATAAAGAGACAAGCACATTAAAATGTTGATCTCAGCATTATTGACAGTGGTAAAAAAAAAAGCTGAAAACAACAAAAGGAAACTGGTTAAACAAATAATGACATATTCTTATGAGGGAGTACTGTGTGGCTATTTTAAAGTCATTTTGGAGAGAAAATGTGATGTATTAAGGTTACAAAACTATGAGAACACTCTGCTACAACTGCTGGGGGAGGGGGAGTAGTATTATATGTAGACTCAATACTGGACAGAAAACCAAAATGCTGGGAGGAGCCACCGCTACACGGCAGGGTTACGGGTCATTTTCATTTGTTCTCTGGGTTAAGTTTTTATGTTTTTCTGTTGCTTACGTGTACTACTGGTATCATCAGAAAGAAATCACATTAAATAAAAACATGATAAATGTTACAAAATTTTCGGAGTGCTATTTATCCTAGCAATAAACGTCAGTACCTGTTCCACAACGTGCCGTGCGGTTTAATTCGTTTGAGGACCTGAAAATAAAACCCTGAAGAGGACATGGTAAGACTTCAAACTGCAATCTTTCTATGATGAAAATGACCAGTCTCTACTGTCCCTACTGTGCCACTGCGGCTGCCGCCACCAAGGCCACCGCAATACCAACAAGGAGATGTGTGAATCTGACAAGACTCCACAGGCCCTGGCACTCCACTGAGCCTGGGGAGATGAGGCAGAGGCAGAGGGCAAGCAGGAGCAGGAAGGAAGATCAAGGTTTTAGAACCTGTGGACCTCGAACCAACAGCATCAGCAGCTTCTGGGAGCTTATTAGAAATGCAGAGTCTCAGGCCCATGCTCCCACCAACTCAGTCAGAGCCCATGCTTGGACAAGTCCCCAGGCGGTGCCTGGGCTCGTTAAGTTTCAAAGGCCCTCTCCAGAACACAACATGTTTTCCCAGCTTGGGGTGGGTTTGAGATTATCTCAAGTTAAGAGGGTTTCTCAAGAAAACAGTCATTATTTGAAGATGTAAAAATCACCCAAACCTTCCAGATGTGCAAGGTCTCCAGGCCCTCAGATCGTGTCAATTCTCGGGCACCAGCCCTGGTGAGCTACTCCCATCTCAGCCTTCTCTAGGAAGCAAAAAACGACTCAGACATTCCCTCCTCTACTCAGGGAATCCCGAGGCCCTGCTGGCCGGGTGGAGGGCCGTGCATGAATAGTTAATAGGGCTCTGCCCAGAAACGAACATAAAAGCAGCAAAACCAGGTCAAAGCAATATCACCACATCCCCCAGCGAGGGCTAGGCCCTTCCCGGCACTCAGAACACAACTGTGTTGGAACGAGAAGACAGGCTGAGAGGAGGGCTACTTTTCTGACCCAGATGCCCCAGTTCGCCCAGAAGGCCCAGGGAAGGGGTGGGAAAGAAGCCTTGATTGCTATATCTGTAGTCCCTTGGCTCAAATAAATTAGGTCACCCACCTCATACATAAATTCCTCAACACTTCTTTGAAGAAGAGAGAGAACAAATATGTCATGAGGCTCTATAACTCTGCACCATTTCTCAGTCTGGGTTACACTTTCACATCAGCTGGGGAGCTCTGCAAAGCTCTGTGGCCAGGTCCCAGCTAGAGCCATTCAGAGCGCTCTAGGGTGGAGCTGGGCATTGATAACAGCTCCTGGCTGATTCTGAGATACAGTCAAGCCTGGGACCCACTGTGCAGGGCGCTGAGCTGGAACTCAAAATCCAGCATCTGACAGCAGCTGGGAGAAGCAGGTGGAACAAGACTCTGACCTGGCTGGGCGGACTGGCAAAAGGCCAGAGCTGGAGTCAGAAAAAAGGACCGTGGTCTACATCCTGAGCCCCTTGGCTTTTCTATTTCTACAGACACCTCCATTTTCACAAGGCAGGGGTGCCAGAGTTCCTCTTAGAGTTTGACCTGCAAACGCCAGAAACAAGCTGGCTTGAACCCTTCCAGCACCCTGCCCAACACCCCCACCAACACACACATAGGTCCACTGTGAACTGTGATGACAGTTCAGTCAAGACTCTGCAAGCAAGAATCAGAAGGTCAAGAGCCAGGTGGGCGAGAGGGTAACAGGAAGGAAAAACAGCAACAGCAAGAGCCACCATTCACACAGAAGACACAGCCCGTCAGGCACTTCACCAGCTTTACTGACCCCACACCAACTGTTTGGGGTAGAGACTTCTATTTTCCATTTTAGAAGTGAAAAGCTGTTGAAAGCTCAGAGAAGTTACTTGACTTCATACAGCTACTAGGTGACAAACAGAGAATTCAACCCCAAACGCACTAGAATTGACTACTGTCCTACATGGCTTTGAAAAACACTTAACTGAAGTACATGGGAGAACTATCCATAGTGGAGGAAAAAAAAACCTCATGATTCAGGTGGCCCTCAAAAAAAAGATGCTCATTCAACAATGATAAGGACTCACAAAAGTGCCACATTCTTTCCTGATAATCCTCTCAACAATCCTACCAAATCATCATCATTATCCCCAACTTATGGATAAGGAAACTAAGGAGTGTAGACATTAAGCAACTTGTCAAAGTCCCACAGAAATGAAGTGTCATAACTGGTAGTGGGGCCGTCCACAAATTCGGGGTCTCTTACAAGCTACCAAGATAGGAAGTGTGGGCGGCGGTTTCACAAGATGGCAAAAAAGTGAGCTGAGCCACAGGGTTCTGGAGACCTGGGAAGGGGTTCCAAGCTGAGCACCCGACCTCTGTTACTCTATCAGGGCTACTTTTGATTTAAGCATCTTTTTTTGTTTGTTTGTTATAATCATTCATCCTGCAATAACAGAACAGTCTGCTTTATTTATTCCTTGAGAGGGACGGAGCACGTGGCTGGGAAATATTGAGGGGTTTACACAGGATTAGGATGAAGTGCATCCCAGGAAACTGATAAAACAAAAGAAAATAGGCCAGGCAGCAACAGAGCTCACCAGCCTGTACCTGAGAAGGCCCACGACTCAGCATCGGCCACAATCCATCAAGTCCCAGCTCTGCAAACCCAAAGCCGTGTGTTGGGGACGAGTCCTGCAACCACCAGATGCCCATCTCCATCAGGAAAGTGGGGAGCCTACCAACCTCCAGGGAGGATCCTGGCAGACAAGGAGCTGACGTCCTCCATGGGTCATCTGCCCCCTTGTGCCAGGTGTTCTCCTGAATGAACACTTAATCCTCACAGCCACTCGATATGAGATGAGCTCACCTGTGTTCCCAATTTTGCAGATGAGAGCTTTGAGGCTCAGAAGGTTGCCCAAGGTCACACGGCGAGGTAGTGGGTGTTAGGGTCTGACCCAGTTCTTTCTGGCTCCGAAGCTGATGCGCTTCCCGATATTCCACGCTGGTTAGTGGGAACCACCTCAGAGCGCATACACAGAGAAACTGACTTCAGGGGCCATAAGGAGCAGTTCAGGTCGGATGCTAGGAAGCACTTCCCGGCCTTGGCGGTAGACAAACACTGGATGGGATAAGCCAGAAATGCCAAACTGCTAGAAAGGGCAGACAGGGAGAGCTGAGAGCGCTTGACGGCACAGCACTGGGGAGGGCACAGTGGGGCACGCGGGGCCAAACATTGCAGGTTGGCTTAGTTAAAAAAAATTTAAAAGAAATCCAAACTTCACCGGTGCTCTAGTAGTTCCCTGGTGGCTCAGACGGTAAAGCATCTGCCTACAATGTAGGAGACCCGGGTTCAATCCTTAGGTCAGGAAGATGCCCTGGAGAAGGCAATGGTACCCCACTCCAGTACTCTTGCCTGGAAAATCCCATGGACGGAGGACCCTGGTAGGCTCTAGTCCATGGGGTCGCAAAGAGTCAGACACGACTGAGCGATTTCACTTTCACTTTCCAGTAGTCAAGAGTCCAGCTGCCAATGTAGGGGACAGGAGTTCGATCTGGTTCGGGAAGATCCCACATGCTGAGGAGCAGCTAAACCCTTGCACCGCAACTACTGAGCCCATATACCTAAAGCCCATGCTATACAACAAGAGAAGCCACCACAGTGAGAAGCCCACGCACTGTGATGTGTAAAATAAGAGAAAAAATAAAGTACAAAATGCAGAGGAAAAAGCTAAAGTGATTCTCTCAAAATCATCAAAAAATTCTATTAATTCACAGGTTGCAACCTTTACTGGCTTGTCTATTTCTTCTTAGCTCTGTTTCAACAAATGCCTGCTTTGACAAATATATTTGGGTTTTAATAGTAGAGCATTTGGTATTTTTCTAAACATAAATTTCTTTGTGGCTTTCTCCCATGTCACAAAAAACATGTCAGAAACAACCCTTAATCTTTGCATGATATCCCACTGCTTGGCTCTGCCATATTTAACTTGTCCGATCCAATTCCTATTCTTCTTTTTTCACCATTATAAATAACACTGCGATGAACATTTTTATTCTTCATCTTTTCTGCCCATCTCTGATTATTTCCTTTGGCTAGATTCCTAGAATCGGAATACTGGAATAAAGGGAATAAGTGTTTCTAGGACTACTGACAGTTATTGCCAAATTGCTTTTCTAAAAGGGTAGGTTAATTTGCATTTCTACCAGCAGCAAAGGAGAGTACCTTTCTCCCAGCATCCTCTCCAGAATCCAATGTTGTCTGACAAATAATCTTGGCTAGCAAGTGAAAAATAGTAGCACGGATCTGCAAAGAGGCTCAGAGTATGTAAATACTCGTTCAATAACCTACCTCTAGTCATTCAACGAGTATGTGGATGAACAGGGACTTGAACTAGGTCCCTACCCGCCACCCAGAAGTACTCAGCCACAGCTTGGGTTATAAAATTATAAAAATACCAAACATCAGGTATCCTTTTAGGAAATTTTGCATGAGAGTTTCACGGGGTAAGGACCTTTGCATTTGTCAGATGATCCCAAGCTTCTAGATCAACACTGTCCAAGAGAACTTTGTGCGATGGATGATGGAAATGATCTGTATCTGCACAGTCTGATATGGTAGCCACTCTCCTCTCCTGGGCACCTGAAATACGGCTAGAGCAATGGAGGAGATGAATTATTAGTTTGATTTAAACTTTAATTAAATTGAACTCAAATTGTGACTGGTGGCCACATTGCACAGCGCAGCTCTGGAGTACCTAGTGTACCACCCAGGATTTTCTGAGTGACACACTCATAGAGTCCCCCAGTGCCTCTGCCATCCTTCCTGCAAGGCAAGAGTCTGCCTCTTCTACCCTCATCGCTGGGTGTCCATTTGTTCTCTCAGATGCAGGGTTAATGCTATTAATCTGCCATCTGGGGGTGATGTAAAGATCAGCTAATGAATGTTTTTGCAAAGAGCTGCGTTGCTGACTGGTTCTCAGAATAATTACACGTTAATAAAACGTTTTAACGACCAATACTCATCCAGAGGCCAAAGCAAGGCTGGGTTTATTTAGTAAAAGGCTGATTTCTCTGACTCACCCTGCTCCAGATCCTTCCACCGTGGATCTCATCAATGCCAGGTTCTTTTGTTTGAAAGGTTCCACCAATCGGAAGATACTGAAATTTACATTTGCAATGGTTTTGATGTCACAGTTTGATGAGTAAATTAATAAAACAAACAAGATTGGGGAGGGCGATATTTAACCAACTTGAACAAATTGCTTTTAAGCCCTTAAGCACTTTAATTGCTTGCCTGACAATGATGCAAATTTTGAAATGTCTGGATCCATTCTTAAAGTAGGCCCAGTAAAAGCACCTCTAAAGGGAAACACTTTGCTAATAAGCACTCAGTTTTAATTACCTGGCATTCTAGAAAGCTACAAAGTTGCCATTCTAAGAAAAATAAGGTCTGGGGGTCAGAAAGGTGTGCAATCAAATGCTGAGCCTTGGTGTGTGTCCTGGACAGATGGCTCACCTTATTGAGCTTGTCTCCCCATAGAGAACATGGTGATAACAGCAGCTACCTGACATACAGAGGCACTCAGTTTGTTTTGTTCCTGCCCCATTCTTCCACTTCCTGAACAACCACAGGATGAGAGAGTTGACAAAGTCCCTCCCCAGCCTGTCTGAGAAAATGAAGATGCCAATTCTCAAAACTCAAAAGGCAAGAACAGACACATCCTTTACAACACCAGACTACAAGTCAGCTCCTCCTGACGTCTAGCAGTCACTATTATTACTTTCTGTAATAAGGTCAGAGTAGGATGTAGCTTGAGATCTTGCTTCTCCAAGTTGGGCCATGGACCAGCAGCAAAGTACCCGCTGGGAGTTGGTCAGAAATGCAGATTCTTGGATCCTAAGGATCTTTAGACCTACTCTGCTGCTGCTACTGCTAAGTCGCTTCAGTCATGTCCGACACTGTGCGACCCCATAGACGGCAGCCCACCAGGCTCCTCCATCCCTGGGATTCTCCAGGCAAGAACACTGGAGTGGGTTGCCATTTCCTTCTCCAATGCATGAAAGTGAAAAGTGAAAGTGAAGTCAGTCATGTCTGACTCTTCACACCTGCGTTTTAACAAGATTCTCCAGTAACGTGGGTTAAAGTTTGAGAAGCACAAATTTATAAAACATCAAATCTACCCTCGTCTCCCAACCTAGTTTTCTAGAGAGGGAAACTAATTTCAGGAATTGGCAAGTGTTTCACCAAACTCCAGCTCTCTGGTTTGACTTTCAAAGATGTCAAAGATCAGACTTAGAAATCAACAATCATTCCACAGCGAGAAAATGGGGTCTTTTGTGAGACAAACATTCTTAAAAACCTAAGGTTCTTGATGATCATAGTGATTAATCAGTTGCCTCTGACACCCTTTCCTCACTGTAGGTTCAGGCCACATTTACCATCCACTGGCAAAGCAAATGCAGGGCTCAAGGGATAGGGAGGAGAGGGCAGGGCATACTTGCTCTTGAGATCCTGCTACATCGATGTGCTGTTTCCTTTTTATTTCACAAATGAAAGAAAAGCCCCAATTTGATGTTCGGGATGTGGCAAAGGACAAAAATACTCCCTCACCTCCCCCAAGTGAAAGTGGAGTGTGTCAGTATCAAGGCAGCATCTAAACACTTGTCAGAAGTCAGAGTCTGCGACCAGCAAAGCAGGTTTCCTTTATGGTGACCACGACATCAGACCTCTCCATCCGATCTAAAGGAACTCCTGATGTCTCCTGCTGAGCCTGGGGACACCTTGGAAACAGGAGGACTGGACTTCCCCCACTGGCTCTACACAATACTTTGTCAGAGGACAAGTCCTCTAACCACAGGGAACAAATCTTTTCTGGGTCACAGAAATCTGATGCGTGAAAGACGAAGGAAGGCTGGCAAACACATCTGGGGACTGAAACGGCCCAGGCAAGGATGGGACAAGAGTAGAGACCAACTACCACCTTAGGAACAGCAAGTAGGTGGTTTTTGGTTGTTGTTGCTGTTCGTTTGTTTTTTAATTGTGCCCAGGGATCACAAAGTGAGACTTTTAGGCTGTTTGTCCCAATAAATGCCATGCAGTGGACAGTGGGGTTGGGAAAGGGAGGATAAGCTTACCTTGGGGTGGCTTCCTTTGCAAACTTTTCTAAGGCCTCTGAAGCAAAAACGGGGTGCAGGGAGAGGGGAATCCAAATGCAAAGACACACTCAATTCTCTGAGGAACGTCTGTCATTCACCAGGGAACCAGCCTCACCTACAATACAGAGACACATATCTACATATTTTATCTCCATTGCTGGCTGAAGGGCTACAGTGAGTGATGATTCCAAGACAGCCAGAGAAGGAAAATGTTCTTGGAAAAAATGATTTGCCTATCAGTTTTGCAGAAAGGCTCAAAGTTATGCAAATCCCCTGCTTGAGGTCTGATTATCACCCCTACCTCCCTCTCCTACCTAGTCCCTCATGCCTGCAAAGAACTGCAAAGTAAGCAGCCATATTCTGGTTTAAAAGATGAAGTAGAAATCACAAGGGACCCCACTCCTTTTCATGTGTGACAGAAGTCTCACCATGGCATATGCCTCTGACCCTGCAATCCTGCTTTCTGGGGATTTATCTCAAGGAAACGCTAAAATTGCCCAGTGTGTATAAGAATAATCACTGCAGCTTTGTGATAATAATAAAAAACTAAAATAAAAATAAACCAAAAGTCAAAATTTGTGTACTGTTCTACTAAATTATGCCATATTAAAATGTTGGGGTTCTATGTACCCATTAAAAATGTTGCCATGGGGAAAAAGTCATAACATGGAAAGATTTATCAAGTAACAAAAATAAGCACTGAAAATACTGTAACTATGATCTCATTTTTTCTAGTCATAAAGAGAAGTCACAAGGTACAACCCCGAACATGGTGAAACATTTTCTTTTTGCTTTTCTCTGCATTGGCTTACTTTGCTACAGTGAACATATATTACTTTGGTAATTAGAATAAAGACAATAAAAGTTAGAAAAAAATTGTGACAAAGTAATAAATATATAACCCACAGAGGACTAAGCCTCTACATTTACAGTTTCATTAGCAGCCTTCCTTATGGAAAACTATAAATTCAGGGATCCATGCATGCCTGGTTCCCTGGGAACTGGGGCATGTGTGACTTTCAAAGTGGCCCCCATAGCAGCCTTTCAGAGCAAAGCCAAGATGGAGTGATTTAGTTTTCAGTTACAATAAGCCAGGCTGATAGACCATGTTAGAAGGCAGGTAAAATTCAGCTCTTTAGATCTGAAATTGATGTGGATTTACCCTGCTAGGCTCTTGGAATCAAACCTGCATTTATGGATGTGGGAGAGTGTACTGGGACAGGAACATCAGGAGAGGCTGGGGCCCAGGCAGAGTCGCCACCTGTTAGAACCAGACAGGCAGCTAAGGACCCAGTGAGGGTCTGTACTGTGTACTTGCTGCTGCTGCTGCTGCTAAGTCGCTTCAGTCGTGTCCGACCCTGTGCGACCCCATGGATGGCAGCCCACCAGGCTGCCCTGTCCCTGGGATTCTCCAGGCAAGAACACTGGAGTGGGGTGCCATTGCCTTCTCCAATGCATGAAAGTGAAAAGTGAAAGTGAAGTCGCTCAGTCGTGTCGACTCTTAGTGACCCCATGGACTGCAGCCCACCAGGCTCCTCCGTCCATGGGATTTTCCAGGCAAGAGGACTGGAGTGGGGTGGCATTAGTAGGCCTCATTCTCCTTCAACCTCTAATACACTTAAACAGTGTGAGCAAGCGTCTCAAACTCAGTCCCTTGCTTGTCTCATCTCCCTTGCTTGCCTCATCCAACAGTACCTTAAATTCTTAATCACCTTTTCCCCCCCATTATTCGTAACTTTTGATCTGGAAATATCAGGTTATGTAACAAGTCAATCTGCATGAGGATGTAATTCTGTCAGAAAAAAAAAAAGGGACTCGATGAGGGAGAAATTCTAACAAAACTGGAAATGACTTTTCTAAGAAAAGAGAAGATATTTTTGTTTCAAGCATTTGAGCTGGTTTTAAATAGACTGTGGATGCAATATTGCTGGTTTTTCTGGGGTTGTTGATTTCCCTGCCCATCCCCTACCCTCAAAGCAACACGTTGTAAAGGGATGAAGGAGGTGGGGGGTAATGACCATCTGTGAATGGCCTGCAGTATGTCAGAGGCTCTATGGACCTTAATCCTTACAACGCTGGAAACTAGAGAGTATCTTCCTATTTTACAGGCAAGGGGGCTGAAGCTTCAAAGGAAACTTGCCTAAAGCCATAGAGTCTTGACTCCAGTCCAGGAAATTAAGGGGTTAAAGTCACATCCTCTGGATTTACCGCCACAAAACCACGGAGGAGAGCCTACCACCTAGAGTCAGATCTATGGGAGGAGAGCCTTTGGAGATCCAAACCAACCGCCCACTCCTACAATACCCAGCTTTCAAAGGCAACATGTGTTCCTACAGAGCTCACTACCTCATATTCCAGGTCATTCCACTCGCTTGCAGAACTGTCTTCTGGTGGTTCTTTTTAGGGTTGAGCCCTGGTTCTGTCCTCTGGCGCCCCGCACTGAGCAAGACCGACCCTTTTCTCCCCACGGTCCAGTAGGATGCTTCATTGGCCTACTGCCCACATTCCGCCCACCACCCTCCTCAAGAGAGGCTGACGGATGAATCCAAGAGATCTTTCTGGAAAACCTTCCCATCCCTGACAACTTCCCCACCACAGACTTGGCGAGTTCGCACACCAACCTGCCCCCTGCCCCCTGCCCCCACGCACTGAAAGACAGGTGGTAGGAATCAAACCTTCCCTGAATTAGTCCCCTAAAACTATGTGAACGTCTAAGTCCTGAGGGACGTGGGGACGGCTAAACCTTCAAACATTCTCAAAGCACCGCGGTGGAGAGGAGACACACGATCGCCTCGGGAAATCTGCTCCAACGGGTCCAGGTCCACCAGGTGCGAGGACTTCCCACCCTTTCCGTCACCAGGGAAAACAGATTCTGCCGCAGCGTCCCCTTACAACGCCCACAAAGAGAGGAATCTGGTTTTTGCGAGATGACTGGCCTCCCGCGTACCTCCCCTCCAAGCGCACTTCCCCTCCCAAGCGCGTGCGCGCGAATACACACACACACGCACACGCACACGCACACACACATAAAACTTGCTTCCACCGCCACCACCTGTGAAAACATCTCTTGTAACTTTGGCGAAGAAAGCTCTCGGCGAAGCTGAGCGGCAGGGCGCCCGGAGCGCGCCGGGGGTGGGGAAGATGGAGGGCAGGGAGGGGAGAGGGGAGAGACGCGCGACGCGGACTCCTCGCCGCGCCGGGGGCGGCAACTTGGCCGGGAACGCTGAGATCTCGGATCGGGTTTCCCACCCCGACCCCGCCTACCCAGCGGCCCAGCTCCCGCGGACTGCGGCTCTGTTGGCCCAGGAGCCCCACGCCGGGGACCACGGGCAGACGTCGGGGGTGGGGGGGGGGGGGGTGTGGAGCGCGATCGGGGCTCGATCCGCGTCTCCCACCGTGGACCCCTGGAGGTGGCCAGAGGTGGGCGGGGAGGAGGGTAACGCGGGGCCAGCGCCGAGGCGAGGGGCAGGAATGCGTGGCCCCTGAGCGCAGGGAAACAGGTTGCTGCGGAGCCCCGTCCCCTCCCCGCGGCGGCCCAGCGGCGACCCTGCCCCGGGGGTGAAGCTAGCACCTCCGGGGCACACCCCGCCCCTCCCCAGACCCCCGCGGGCCCGGCCCGATTCCCGCCGGCAGCCGGGTTAAAGGCGCCTTCAGCAAGGTCAAGGCGAGGCCGGCCGGCACCTGGGGATTTTTCCCAGCCGAGCACGAGCTTTGCAATCGCATTGTTAAGGATCATGGCAGCGGCAGGAAATCCGAACAGCCCCACAGGTCTGCGAGAGGGAGGATTTATTTTACAGCGCGGAACACACTCAGACAAGACCCGGGATTTCGGCGGGGTGGGGGCCGCGGGGGAGGGAATGCGGGGTTTCTGGACGCTGGAATGTGGGAAAAACAAAACATTCCCCCTCCGTGCACGCCGCCACCCCCACGGCTGAGCGAGGAGGTAGCTCAGAGCTGCTGTGCCCCAGACTTCAGCGGTCTGCAGGGCACTGCCAGGTCTGGCTGCCTAATCCCTCTACAGGCGAAAAACAAGATTTAAAAAAAAAAAAAAAAACACACCACTCCACTACTGTGGTTTCTCTATCAAAGCCCATCAACGTGCTGCAGGCGGCAAAGGGAAGCAGCGAGATGCGGAGAAGAAACACAACAGAAGCAAACTGCCGTCTACGAGGCAGAGAAGCCAGGCGAGGGGAAGCCGCACTCGGCACCCATGGGATCCGCGCCGGCCTGGCCCGGGAAGCCAGGAATAGGTACCTGGTGTTGGCGGACTCCCTCTCTCTCCAAGCCCGCGCCGGAGTGGGCCTGCATTGCCGGGATGCTTGGCCTCTCCGAGGGGGGACCAGGCATCGCGGGCAGGTTTCTAAACACATGAAGGGCACTGCGTATGGAAGATGGGGAGGAGGCGCTCGGAGAAGCAAAGAAGAGGGCCTTTGGGGTCCCCTAGGACACAACGCCGGTTTCTTAATACAGCATTCCCTGGAAGGCCTCCCTCACCCCCCAAGGTGGAGCCTTGGTCCCCTGCGAACTCAAAGGACCCTGAGTTCTGACCGGCTTTTTCTCTCTCATCAATCCCAGATCCTTTCCCGGCCCCTGCCTCGATCTGCGGTTCTTTGGGGGGAGGGGGAGGACAGTGGCATCGGCACCCAACGCCCATCGCGGGGGTGGGCGCCGTGATGCGGGGCGTCGCTCTCCTCTCTGGTCCCGGGGTGGGGGCGCCCGGTACTTACATTCCTCAAGCTAGCAAACTTTCGGGCTTGTCCTTCGCCAACCTGGGGCTCCTATCAAGGTTCCGGGTAATCACTGAGGCAGTTTATGTAATTGCCCGCGATGCCGTTCGGCTGATCTCCCGGTGCGCGTGGCCGCACCGCTCAGCACATGGACATCGTCTCAGCCCCGCGCTCAAACACCGAGCGTCCCTCGCCACCGCCTTCCACAAGCGGTAGGGCGCTCTCCTGGGCTAGTCAAATACCAAGAGTGCGAGCAGGACTCGGCCAAACCCCAGCTGCCCCCGGCGCCGCTTTCGCCGCATGGGTGGCTTACAGAGAGCTGCGTCTCTACAAACCTCGCCGGGGCTGGTGGTTGGAGCGGATAAGGGACCGAGCAGGGGACTGCTGCGGTTCTAAAGAAGACTCCGTAACCCAAACGAGTAATAATACCCTCGTCCCCATGGACCAGAATGTATACAAATCGCCTTAACGTTTCGCCCTGAAAGGGGAGCCAGTTTCCAAAGTTACAGACCACGCAGTTGAATTTCCAGTACTTTCCAACCTCGCCTAGGCGGAGGCAGGGCAGAGAAGGGCGGGCAGCGGCCAGCAAAGCCCACCCTACTGCCCCGCCAAGGAGGACTCACCAGTTGAACCTACCTTCACCCCAGTAGTTGACTGTATTCCCTGGTTGCCTGTACACACACACACACACACACACACACACACACTCCTCGAGACCACCTTCCCCTTCCCGAGTGCTCCTAATATAGACTGCATTTTTAAACCGCGAGGATAATGACTAAGGAGCTCACTGATCACATTTCATCCCAGAGCACATTTCCCCGAAGCTGGGGTGCCACCTCTCTCTCTCTCCCCCTCCCACACACACACACACTCACACTCACACTCACACTCACACTCACACTCACACTCACACACAGGAGCGCTCCGAGTGTCCACCCAGGGGCTGCAGCCTCAACTCGCTCCGAGGGGAACATGGACACCGCGGCAGGGCGGCGGGCTAGAGAGGGGCGCCGCGTCGGCTGCAGAGGGCACGGGGCTGGGGTCGCGTCTCCTGGTTCTCGGTTCCAATCGCAGGGCGCGCGGGGTCGCCGCAGCCGGCTCTAGCCCGACAGGGCAGGCTGCATGCAGCCCGGGAGCCCGGCGCCGCCTCGCGGGCTTCTCCAGCGCCCGCCCTGTGGCGGTCGGGTCCGCAAAGGGGCTGCGGACGCTGGGGCCAGGGCGGGGAAGGGGACCCGGGCAAGGCCGACGAACCCCAGCATGCGCCCAATCTCGCAGCTCTCCCCTAGCCTTGGCTTCCAGGCTCCACTCTGCGGTGGGGTTCCGGGGGGCTGCGCGGTGGAGGCTCGGGGCTCCAGACCCACTCGCCTCCCCGGAAACCCCAGCCGTCCTCGCTGCCTCACCCGGTGCGGGCCGGGGAAGCGAGCGAGCGTCTCCGGGAGCCCTGGGCATCCGCGCGAGCTGCCCCGACCCTTCCCCGGCTAACGAGCGCCGAGAGGAGAGAGAGCAGGCGAGGCTCCACCACGGTGTCCCCAAAGGCGCTTTTCCGTAGAGCGGATCGCGCCGCCTTACCGTGGCTGCAGGCTGCCGCCGCCGGGGAAGCGAGGAGGAGGGCGGCAGAGAGGCGAGACGCCGCACCGGTGGCTCCTCTCACTCTAGGCGGCGGGGCTCCGCGGCTCCGCGTGCCCGAGCAGGCAGGCGCCCAGGAAGGAGCAGGTCCCGGCTCCGCGCTCAGCTCCAGTGAGACCAACAATAGCTCCCGCAGGGAGCGGAGCCCCAGTGAGTCTCCAGCCGCGCGCGCACGCCCGGCCGCCGCTCCCGGCCGCTCCCGGCCGGCGTCCCTGCCAGCACTGCTGGCCCACATTAAACAGCTGCAATCCCGAGGCTTGGGGTGGGGGTGGGGGGGCGCGGAGGGGGGTGTTGGGGCGGGGGTGTGCGCGCGCGCGCGCGTGTGTGTGTGTGTGAGTGTGTGTGTGTGTTTAATAGCTTCCCTCCTCGTCTTCCCCTCCCCGCCTGCTCGCCTGCCTGCCTCCGTCCCCCACCCTCGCTCTCTTACACACAGAGAGGGCGAGCGAGACACACACACACACACACACACACACACACACACACACACACACACACACGTACACACGCACACACGCAGGCTACATGAATGGGAGGCGGGAGCCAATCCTCCCCGAGGCTGGGCGAGCCGCGGCGCTCGGGCGCTGGGAGCCGGGCCGCACCGCGGCGCGCGGGGGGCGCCACGCAGGTGATGCGCGCGCGTCCTCCCGGGACCCCTCACCCGCCTCCTCGTCAGCCCGGTCCCTCTGTTCTGTCCGACATCCTCCCCTCTCCCCTTCCCTCTTTCCCTCCGCTTCTATCTCCGTCTTTTTTCCTATTTCCTCCTCGTTCTCGAATTCTCCGAGTTCTTTCAGTTCCCTATCTTTCTCGGTCTCCTCTAGTCTTACACCGTCCTTGCTTGCTTTCTCGCCCCCTTTCTCAAACTTTCTCCTCCCTTATCCCCGACTTTTCTTGACTTCCTCTCCTTGCGTCTTTTGTTCTCTTTCCTCCCGCTTTAGCTTTCTGCCGCGTCTCTCTGCAGTGTTGTCTGGTCTCCTCTCCCTCCCCCCATCGCCTGTCTCGGGGGTCTCTCTGGGGGCGCGCGAGACCCACCCCACCCCGCCCCCAGCCGACTCCTCGTTTGTTATTTCAACGCCCGCAACACTTTTCCAGGGACGATCTCTCTCGCCCTTGCTGCTGCAGCGCAGCCAGAGGTAATTAAGAGCTGAGAACTTGAGTTCCTTCCTCAGGCATGCAAGATGCCCAGGGAAAGGCCCTCCTTCCTCGGACAACTTCCCCAAAACCATGGTAACAGCCATTGAGTCGTGATAACAATCATTTAAAAAATAACTGCAATGACTGTGGTCCAAGAGATTCCTGTCCTTCGCGTGTCCGGATCGTGATCGCCAGCATGTTTCCAAGAGAAGGACATTTTTCTATGATGGGAGAGGCAGCTTGGTGCAGTGGCAACTTACTGGTGCTTAGGGGAGAAACCAGAAAGATTCTCACCTCAGCCCTGCTGCATGCTAGCTGTATGACTAGAGCAGGCCACTACTCTTTCTCTAGCCTCAGTTTTCTCACCTGTAAAAAGGATTATTACCCCCTACCTCACCAGATATGGTGAAGAATAAAAGCGAGAACAAGGCGGGGTGGGGGTGGGGGGGCGCGGAGCTCTGGACATACAGGAGATGCTCAGCTAATGTTAGTTTTTCTTCCCTCTCACCCCCTTTTAAAACTCCCTTCATGATCTCCTGCTACATTATATTGCCATGATCTCCAGTGCATAATGAAGGAGGAAGTGTGACAATACTAACGTCATATAAATGTGAAAGAAGGTCGAGTGTATTTTAAAATCTCGATTGTGTGATCAGGAGACGAACTAGCCAGTTGCCACCCATTGATTTCAAAGGCATCCCAGAGATTACAGTATAAACTTGGGGAGCTGGCGTGCCCTTCAACATCTCCTAACAGGAGGGGTGAAGATAGGAGTAAGTGAGAGATTTCCATACACTGTGTCCAATCTATTTTTTAAACATTCATGATCACTGAACACTGACCAGTGACAAAGCCTGTGAGACTAACTGAAATGTCAAGTCTCTGCCTTTGAATTACATTTATCAACTTTGTGTCCTCACCGCAGATATCAAATGCCGAGGATAAGCTGTGATTGGCAGTCAGATTCAGTCCTTTGACAAATATATGTTGACCACCTACTCTGTGGTTGGCACTCTGGCTCTGTGCACCCAGCGATGAGGCAAGCAGGCCTTGCCTTTGTGGGTGTGCAGTGCAGTAGATGAGACACAAGATATTTGGCATAGTCTCAAAGTATCTTTGATTAATTTCAAAGGGGAAAACATTACAATTGAAAAGCCTGGCCAACTCCCCCTTAATCAAGCAATTACTACATCATCATCATCAGGAATATGGCAAATAGGCATCATATGCCCCAAGACGTGATGCACTGAGCGGGATAACACATCATTTTTGTGGAGTTTCTGCCAAAAATGAGTAACCTGAGTCGAATCCTGAAGATACATCAGACAGATGTAAACTGAGGAGCATTCAGTGAAATAACTGTCATGTACTCTTCAAAAATACCAAAGTCTTAAAAGACAAAGATTCCAGAACAGTTCCAGATTCAAGGACCAGTTTAGTTGTGACAATAAATGAAACATGTGGTCCTAGATTGGGACAGCTGGTAAAATTTAAATAAGGTCAGTAGATTAGATAATAGTTTGTATCAGTGTTAATTTCCCAATTTTGATAATTACTATGGTTATGTAGGAGACTATCCTTGTTTTAAGGAAACACATAACTGAAATATTTAGTGGTTAAAGAAGATGAACAAAGCCCAATCCCCACCTTCAAGGAGAAGCACAGTGTGGTCTTGCTCTGCCTAAGAAATGGGCAGAGTGTGAGCACAGAACCTCCGGCCGCCTGAATCCTGTAGGAGGTGGCATTCAAGCTGAGTTTTGAAGGCAAACAATTTGCTACATCACATAGAGAGAGTGTTTTTTTTTTTTTTTTTTTAAATTGAAGGATAATTGCTTTACAAAATTTTGTTGTTTTCTGTCAAATCTCAACATGAATCAGCCATAGGCATACATATATCCCCTCCCTTTTGAACCTCCCTCCCATCTCCCACCCGTCTAGATTGATACAGAGCCCCTGTTTGAGTTTCCTGAGCTATACAACAAATTCCCATTGGCTATCTATTTTACATATGGTAATATAAATTTCCACGTTACTCTTTCCCTACATCTTACCCTTTCCATACATCTTACCCTTTCCATACATCTTACCCTCTCCTCCTCTCTCCCCATGTCCATAGGTCTATTCTCTATGTCTGCTTCTCCATTGCTGTCCTGTAAATGAATTCTTCAGTACCATTTCTCTAGATTCTGTATATACGTATACACAATGCAGTATTACTCAGCCATAGAAAGGAACGCATTTGAGGGTATTGTTTTTTAGGTAAAGGTAACAGTAAAAGGAAATGAACAAAAACAAGAGGCTCTCATTCAGGCTATGGGACTGGCATATGAAGGCAGTGCCTGGGGTAGAGTCTAGCACAGTAGCTAGGATTAGTTTCTGAAGGGGCCTCAAGGAAGCTGAGAATCTCAAACATCCTGAAAGCTCAGGAGCTGGGTGGATGGGTAGCAAGGAGTTATCAGAGGCTTTTAGTTAAAGGAGGTAGGTGATCTTAAGTGTACTTGGAAAAGGTGATGTTAACAGCACTGAGGAGAAATCGGTTAAAGGGAGTGACCAGAGAAGACCAGAGAGTCTCCTTTCGGTCATTTAAGGCAATTGCAGTGAGGCTGGAGAGGGAAGGAGATACTGGAAAGAGATGAAGGGTATAAAATGAACAGATTTTGGTGGACGGGTTGGCAAGGTGAAATCCAAAGTGACTCCTAATTCTCAAGCCTGGGATCCTGGGTAGAAGGTAACTTTAGTCACTTTGCTGTCCAGAGCATTCAGGAGGAAGTGGAGGTTTTAGAGGAGAAGGTAACGTCAGTTTTTACCATGTTGTAATCTAACTCTACAGCTAGCTTGAGATTTTCCTATATGGCTGCTCTGTGCCACAGGAAACACTGCTATAGAATTCAACCTGACATTCTGAATGGCCAACCCCATCTAGTACTCAGAAAAAAACAAAAAAACAGTGGTAGCAGCACATTATTTGTAATAAAGGGAAAAAATTAAATAGCCTAAAAGGTCAATAGGATAAGCAAATTGGAGGACAGCCTAGTTGGAATATTATGAAGCCACACTAAAGTTTTTCTTTTTTGTAGAGTTCTTTATGCCATGGAAACATGCCAGTGTTAACATGTAAATTTTTTAAGAAGCAGACTTCAAAACTGTTAACTACATAAAAATCATTGGGGAGAAAAACCTGAAACGAAATCATGCCAAATATTAACAATGGTTGCCTCTGGGTGATAGGATTATGAGTAATACATTTTCTTCTTCATGCTTTTTTGAAACTTTCTAGCTTTTCCACAGTGAACATTCATTACTGTCATAACAAAAAATAAGATGTCATTAACAAAACAGAAAACGGCTGGGACCCCCGCCCCCCAACCCTTCCACTTTATTCCTTTGCAATCCACCCTTTCCACTTGCCTGGCAGACTAACTGCCTTTTAAGCTTTATCTTTGAGAATGAAATAAGAGAGCATTTAACAAATCAGGGGAAATTATTAGCTGGGCTGGAGAAGGGGAGAAGGTGTCTTAGGCAGCCAGATATGTTATTAGAGCTGTTGAAACTGTATATATTAAAGATGTTTGCATTGCCCTTATTGATTCCATGATATGTTACAAGGAAAAGAAAACCTATAACGGGGCCAAGAAAATGTGCGTCTTTAAAGGGCAAGTTTTAATTAGGAAATGTATTTATTTGCAAAAACACTTCTTGTCATAGTCCAGCAGTTACTGTAAAATTGTTTTAGAAAGCAAGTATCTCAGGTAAGGAGGCAGGTAGGGGCAAGGGGCAATGCTTTGTGCTTGGTGTCTGGTATTAGATCAGCCTAAGATTTGGATGCCCACTGATAAGTACCATCAAATGTTCATGATTAGAGAGAGAAAGGAAAATGCAGGCCAGAAAAGCTGCTGTAAACATCACCTCAATTAGGTTCCCTCGGCATCTGTTGATTTTTCATCTGTGGAAATATTTACTATGTGGCTAGGTTCCCCAACTCAATGCTCATAACACCTTCCCCAGCATAGCCCTTTTGCCTCTGGAAAGGCCCTCCATGGCTGTTGATTCACTTAAGCCTTGCACGCACCCTGGCCGAGATCCCATTATTTGAAGTTTATAAGGGAAGGAAAGAGACTCAGAGAGGCAGAGCAGCATGGAGAATAAGAAAAGGACAGGGGCATTCTTGGAAAGCCCTCTTTGTGGCTCTGAGGCTTCAGAGATTTGTTACCTTTTAACATCCTCAAGATACCTTGGGAGAGAGGCGGCGTAAATGGAGGCATATGTGGTTCTGGTTGAACAGAATCCGAATGGAAACCCAGTGCTCAGAATTTCCAGGCCAGTGCCTTTCCCTGAAGGACTCCATGTTTAAAAGTCAATTGTTGAGGCTGGGTGTTATTCTCAGTTGGCTCAGTTTCATTTGTGAGCTGTTTTCCTGTCTGGTCTGAAAATTAAAAGCTGGTATGTGGAGAAGGCAATGGCACCCCACTCCAGTACTCTTGCCTGGAAAATCCCATGGACAGAGGAGCCTGGTAGGCTGCAGGCCACGGTGTGGCTAAGAGTCGGACACGACTGACCGACTTCACTTTCACTTTTCACTTTCATGCATTGGAGAAGGAAATGGCAACCCACTCCAATGTTCTTGCCTGGAGAATCCCAGGGACGGGGGAGTCTGGTGGGCTGCTGTCTATGGGGTCGCACAGAGTCGGACACGACTGAAGTGACTTAGCAGCAGCAGCATGTGGGGGTAAGTGATGACTTTTGAATGTGTCTGCTAGAAAATAAGAGGAATTCACAGACATTTTCTCTTCTAGAGAAATGGTTGACTCTTGTCTCTTTCTCCCCACCTCCACTGCAACATTCAGCAGAGTATTTGGCAGTTAAAGTTTCTTTGTAAGTATGAGTGCAGAAACCAATTCTAGTCATAAAATAGCTGCTGCCACTGCTAAGTCACTTCAGTCGTGTCCAACTCTGTGCGACCCCACAGATGGCAGCCCACCAGGCTCCCCCGTCCCTGGGATTCTCCAGGCAAGAATACTGGAGTGGGTTGCATTTCCTTCTCCAAGGCATGAAAGTGAAAAGTGAAAGTGAAGTCGCTCAGTTGTGTCCGACTCTTTGCGACCCCATGGACTGCAGCCTACCAGGCTCCTCCGTCCATGGGGTTTTCCAGGCAAAAGTACTGGAGTGGGGTGCCAGTAATAGCTAGCATGTATTAAGTACTGTGCCCAGGGTGGAGCAAAGGGTATGATCTCATTTAAAGTTTAGAGCAACACCATGTGGTATATATAATTATTACCTCTATTCCATAGATGTGAAAACGGAGACAGGGAGAAAGCAATTTGTCCAAGGTCACCTGGCTAAACATCTCCTACTGCTTTACTGACTATGCCAAAGCCTTTGACTGTGTAAATCACAACAAACTGTGGAAAATTCTTAAGGAAATGGGAATACCACATGACCTTAACCTGCCTCCTGAGAAATCTGTATGCAGGTCAAGAAGCAATAGTTAGAACCAGACATGAAACAACGAATTGGTTCAAAATTGGAAAAGGAGTACGTCAAGGCTGTATATTGTCACCCTGCTTATTTAACTTATACACAGAGTACATCATGTCAAATGCTGGGCTGGATGAAACACAAGCTGGAATCAAGATTTCTGGGAGAAATATCAATGATCTCGGATATGCAAATGACACCACCCTTTTGGCAGGAAGCGAAGAAGAACTAAAGAGCCTCTTGATGAAAGTGAAAGAGGAGAGTTTAAAAGCTGGCTTAAAACTAACATTAAAAAAACTAAGATCATGGCATCCAGTCCTATCACTTCATGGCAAATAGATGGGGAAACAGTGGAAACAGTGAGAGACTTTACTTTCTTGGGCTCCAAAATCACTGCAGATGGTGACTGCAGCCATGAAATTAAAAGACACTTGCTCCTTGGAAGAAAAGTTATGATCAACCGAGACAGCATATTTAAAAGCAGAGACATTACTTTGCCAACAAAGGTCCATCTAGTCAAAGCTATAGGTTTTCCAGTGGTCATGCATGGATGTGAGAGTTGGACCACAAAGAAAGTTGAGCATCAAAGAATTGATGCTTTTGAACTGTGATGTTGGAGAAGGCTCTTGAGAGTCTCTTGGACAGAAAGGAGATCAAACCCATCCATCCTAAAGGAAATCAGTCCTGAATGTTCATTGGAAGGACCGATGCTGAAGCTGAAAATCCAGTACTTTGGCCACCTGATGTGAGGAACTGACTCATTGGAAAAGACCCTAATGCTGAGAAAGATTGAAGGCAAGAAGAGAAGGGGACAACAGAGGATGAGATGGTTGGATAGTATCACCAACTCAGTGGACATGAGTTTGAGCAAGCACCAGGAATTGATGGACAGGGAAGCCTGGTGTCCTGCAGTCCATGGGGTCACGAAGAGTTGGATACGACTGAGCAAATGAAGTGACAGACTTGTCTAATACATGGCAAAGCCAGATTCCATCTTGGATTCTTCTGAATCCAGGTTCTTAGCCACCATCCAGTATTGGATGGATGGATGGAATTATTGATACCAGCAGAGAATTGAATCTCCATGAACTGCCATACATTTTACGGTATGGTTAATCTTGTCTAGAATAGGTCATCCCATTGTTCTCCATGATTGTTGCTACTGCTAAGTCGCTTCAGTCGTGTCCGACTCTGTGCAACCCCAGAGACGGCAGCCCACCAGGCTTCCCCGTCCCCGGGATTCTCCAGGCAAGAACACTGGAGTGGGTTGCCATTTCCTTCTCCAATGCATGAAAGTGAAAATTGAAAGTGAAGTCGGTCAGTCGTGTCCAACCCTCAGCAACCCCATGGACTGCAGCCTACCAGGCTCCTCAGTCCATGGGATTTTCCAGGCAAGAGTACTGGAGTGGGGTGCCATTGCCTTCTCCATGATTGCACCCCATTTATTTCCTACAGCATGTTTCCCAAGCTGCAATTATTTGTGCGTGCATTTATTTTACTTAGATTTTTGAACATTTGTCCCACTTGCAGTGTAAGAAGTCCCATGAGTGTCTTGGTCACTGTTACAATAACCAAGCACAATGCTTGGCACAAAAGTGGTGATCAGTAAGTACTTGTGAAGTGAATGAAGAAATGAATGAATGAATGTGGGCTCCCAGCCCATTAAAGTGGTGGAGAGCTTATGAATATGTATACACACACCCTTGTGAAAGATGGGTATTTTATATGCATTCAGTTCAATTCAGTCACTCAGTCATGTCCAACTCTTTGCCACCCCATGGACTGCAGGACACCAGGCTTCCCTGTCCATCACCAACTCCTGGAGTTTACTCAAACTCATGTCCATTGAGTCAGTGATGCCATCCAACCATCTCATCCTCTATCATCCCCTTCTCCTCCCGCTTTCAATCTTTCCCAGCATCAGGGTCTTTTCCAATGAGTTGGTTCTTCACATCAGGTGGCCAAAGTATTGGAGTTTCAGCTTTAGCATCAGTCCTTCCAATGAATATTTAGGACTGATTTCCTTTAGAATGGACTGGTTAGATCTCCTTGCAGTCCAAGGGACTCTCAAGAGTCTTCTCCAACAGCACAGTTCAAAAGCATCAACTCTTCAGTGCTCAGCTTTCTTTATAGTCCAACTCTCACATTCATACATGACTACTGGAAAAACCATAGCTTTGACTAGATGGACCTTTGTTGGCAAAGTAATGTCTCTGCTTTTTAATATGCTGCCTAGGTTCATCATAACTTTTCTTCCAAGGAGCAAGCGTCTTTTAATTTCATGGCTGCAGTCACCATCTGCAGTGCTTTTGGAGCCCCCCAAAATAAAGTCTGTCACTGTTTCCATTGTTTTCCCATCCATTTTGTATGAATTTACTCCATCCCATACCAACTATACTTTCTGCCTTGAAGTCATGTGGTTCTGGCAGTGGGGCTGAGATGCGGATGAGCATGTAATGGTTCAGATTTTTCCTTCACTGACACTTGCTCTGAGATAGCAGGGAAAACACTGATCAGGAAAAACGTAGCATCTGTTCTGGTCAAAGGTGACTAGCTGGCCAAATTCCACAGTGGAAGCATCCTTTCTGATTAGGTCAACCTCCACTTTCACAGCAGAGAGACACTGTGTCACCTGACATCTCTTGCATAACATTTCCTTTCTGAGAGTTAGTGACAATAGTTTTCTCAAAGGGAGCTATCTGAAAGCTTTCCTCCTGCCTGCTGAATGCCGTGTGATACTTTCCAAAGAGGATGCCTTCGCCCCTCTTGACAATTTTTGTCTGTTTCCTCATCATTTGTCTATTATACTTCCTTGCCACTCCTGTGGATTTGCCTTTTTGTTACAGCAGGTAGATCAGGTGGCAGCTGCTGGTGTTCTGCAAAGCTAAATCCAATCCATTTCTTAGTCTTGGATGTCTGCAGCCGTTGCTAGAACTGCATACTGGTCTGGAGGGTAGTGGCCATTGGTCCAGGGATAATCAGGAATGTAACAAACAAAGCAAGCAAACAAACAAAAAAAGCAATCAGAAAGGCTTCCACTAAATAACCAAAGCCTCTGTAGGGTGATTCTAATCACTGTGATGTCAGACAGTGACCCAATTTTTTATGCAAATCCATACACTTACGCCTTATGACAGTCCTACAAAATAAATTCTATGACCACTCCCAAATCAGATTATAATCTGATATTTCTAGGGATTATTAGCCTGTGGAGTGAAAAGAGTAGCATGAATGTTAATTCACAAATAAGCACACACTGTTCTGTTCTGCATACTGCTTTTTCCATTTAACAATATGTCTTGAAATAGCTGCCTCCTTTTTTATGGTCGCATACTGTTTCATTTTAGGGATGGTCCCTTTGAATTTAACCACAGCGACCACAGTGATTATGCTATATTCATTTAAATAAATCTCAGAAATTAACATAAGATCGGGCACTTTCCCATTAACTTTAAATGAGTGAATTAAATTATATTCTCACTATCAAGTCTGTTCATTATTAAAAAGAAGCAGTCCAAAGGATGCTCAAATTTCATCAGTTGGAAAAGGATGAACATTTCATATAACAGTGCTGTGGGAACAGACAAACCATTTGAGGGGTGAGGGGAGTTAAATCTCTGTCCCTCTTAAAACTTCTCACCCTGAATATTGAAAAAAGAAAATATGAAAGTTCTAGAAGAGAGTATACATGACAATTTACATGATTTTGGAGATGGATAGAGATCTTTTTAAGTGTGTCATGAAAAAGTCATAAAGGAAAATGTTAAAAATTTGACTATATAATAATTTTGAAATGTTTATATATTTATAAAACCAAGAGAAAAATCAAAAGAACAATAATATGTTGGGGGAATATTTGAAACATACATGAAAAAGTGCTATTTTCCTTAATATATAATGAGGTTTTACAAGTATATATGAAGAAGACATCTCAATAGAAAAGTAGGCAAAGGACATAAAAAGCTAATTTACTATAAAAAAAAAAGTAAAAAAAAAAAAAAAACTAAACAAATGATGTATACTTAAGTCACTTGTATCTCCAAGAAATGCACAATATGAGAATATTGAAAGTTTTTCTTTTCACTTATCAAATGAGAAAAGTATAAAAGAAAAATTACATACTCAGAAAATAGTTACTCTCCTTATATTGCCAATAGTCATATGTTGACACACACTTTCTGAAAGATAATTTAGTGGTATTTAACAAAAGCCTTCCATGGTGTGAGTTTTCAACCCAGGAATCTGTGTCTACATTCAGTAGAGGTAATTAAAAGAAAAGAATTATGGATGGACCCAAAGACTTATGTAAAAGAATTTCGTCAGTGTTAGTATTAATAGTGTCAGATTGGAAAGAATCTCAACTGTCAAACAATTAGTAAATGATCAGTTGTATCATGGTACATCCCAGTATGAGGAGCTGTTACACAGCTATCACAGGTTATGGTGTAGGAGAATATGTAATGACTTGGAAAGGATTTACAGTTAATATTTTTGTGACCTTTCTTCAACTCATTAGGCAAAATTCCGAACAAAGTTTGGTGAACAGACGGTACCCATTACCTATTAATAGTTTCAGTGATTATCAATAAGCAGCCAATCCTGTTTTACTTATACCCATCCCCACTTACTGCCCACCCTCATTATTTTGGAAGAAACCCCAGGCACCATTTTGTTTTGTCTGTAACTATTTCAGTAGATAGCTCTAAAATACATAAACTATTTTTTAAAAACCCACAATATATCATATTTTAAAATACTAATAATTTCTTAATGTCATCAACTGTCTAGGCACTATTCAAATTGTGATGATTATTTCATAAATATTTTTTCTAGGGTTTTTTTTTTTTTTTTGCATTAGGATCCAAATAAATTTCATGCACTGCAATTGGTTGAGCTATCTCTTGTCTCTCTTGATCTACAGGTTCCCTCCATCTATTTCCCTCCCACTTTTATACTACTTGTGAAAGGAAACAAGTTATTTATCATGTATTTCTTGTAATCTGAGTTTACTGATGGCACCCTTCTAGTTTAACATGGTTTTCCACATTTTATATTTCCTACAAACTGGTAGGAAAGTCTAGAAGAGTGGCCGAACCCAGAGTTCATTCTTCTGGAAGGACACTTCCTAGATGGTGCTGTGTACTTCCGTCTGTCTTTGTGAAGTTGGCTGTCTTTGATGTTCGTTGGCTGGATTCATCATTTCATTAGGGGTTATAAACTGGTCACATTCTAATTTGAGCATTCCTTCTTCATTTTTAACTGGAATACTTTGATAATAGAAGCTTCCTCTCATGAATTATTTTCTTACCCGAAAGTGTGGGATAAATGTTTGTTTCCTTTGATTTACCAGGTTTCGAGCATCCTACAGAGATAAGCAAGGAGGCGTTTTTGTTTGTTTTTTTTTCCCAAGAGTCATTATGAGGTCATGTATTTAAATCCATTTGAAGTATTTTTATTCATTTCAATTATTATTCATATTGGTGTTCAATTACTCCCCATCTCTTGTCACTGGGAATATCTTATTCATTCCCAAGTCTTTGAAAGCCTCCTTTTTTTCCTGGAGAAATGAGGTGTTCAAGGCCCATTTTGTATCTATTCTAAGCCAGACCCAAAATTATTCATTGTTTTTCTTTTATTTTTTGAGGACCCCTGGTTCTTTTTAGTGGGAAGTGGTATTTAGAAGCCATACTATTGCTATTAGGAGATGTTCATTGCTACTGGGTTAATATTGTTTCTAGCTTTATTTTTAATTGGCAGGTTTAGGAAATATGTATTTTTTTTAAAGGAAAATTCACTGTGAGTTTATACAATACTTCTAATCAAGTTTTTCCTTAACTTATTCAGTCTTCTATCTGTATCTCTTGCACATTACAAATAATAAATGATGGCATAGAAAAATATTTAATGATTTGGAAAATAGCCATGTCTATTTTAGATAATCATCTATGTATAAATATATAAGGTATAAATCACATGTATATATCAAACATATGCAAGTTAGTAGTGATTATTTCTTGATGATAAAATTAAATGTAATTTGAGTTTGCTTTTTTTCTGCTTTTTAGTATTTACAAAATTTCCATAATAAACCCATTTTATTTTTGCCATAAGAAAAAATTTGCTAAAAAACAAAAATTAACCAGATGGTATAAATTAAAATATAGTAAACTGTCTGCCAATCTTATACGTGGGTAGAATAATGATATTCTATTAGATCTGTGGAGTGCTTTACAATTTACAAATCATTTTACATCCATTATCTTTCTTTTTTTTTTAATTTTTAAACTTTACATATTTGTATTAGTTTTGCCAAATATCGAAATGAATCCGCCACAGGTATACATGTGTTCCCCATCCTGAACCCTCCTCCCTCCTCCCTCCCCATACCATCCCTCTGGGCCGTCCTAGTGCACCAGCCCCAAGCATCCAGCATCGTGCATCGAACCTGGACTGGCAACTCGTTTCCTACATGATATTTTACATGTTTCATTGCCATTCTCCCAAATCTTCCCACCCTCTCCCTCTCCCACAGAGTCCATAAGACTGTTCTATACATCAGTGTCTCTTTTGCTGTCTCGTACACCGGGTTATTGTTACCCTCTTTCTAAATTCCATATATATGCGTTAGTATACTGTATTTATGTTTTTCCTTCTGGCTTACTTCACTCTGTATAATAGGCTCCAGTTTCATCCACCTCATTAGAACTGACTCAAATGTATTCTTTTTAATGGCTGAGTAATACTCCATTGTGTATATGTACCACTGCTTTCTTATCCATTCATCTGCTGATGGACATCTAGGTTGCTTCCATGTCTTGGCTATTATAAACAGTGCTGCGATGAACATTGGGGTACACGTGTCTCTTTCCCTTCTGGTTTCCTCAGTGTGTATGCCCAGCAGTGGGGTTGCTGGATCATAAGGCAGTTCTATTTCCAGTTTTTTAAGGAATCTCCACACTGTTCTCCATAGTGGCTGTACTAGTTTGCATTCCCACCAACAGCGTAAGAGAGTTCCCTTTTCTCCACACCCTCTCCAGCATTTATTATTTGTAGACTTTTGGATCGCAGCCATTCTGACTGGTGTGAAATGGTACCTCATAGTGGTTTTGATTTGCATTTCTCTGATAATGAGTGATGTTGAGCATCTTTTCATGTGTTTGTTAGCCATCTGTATGTCTTCTTTGGAGAAATGTCTATTTAGTTCTTTGGCCCATTTTTTGATTGGGTCGTTTATTTTTCTGGAGTTGAGCTGTAGGAGTTGCTTGTATATTTTTGAGATTAGTTGTTTGTCGGTTGCTTCATTTGCTATTATTTTCTCCCATTCTGAAGGCTGTCTTTTCACCTTGCTAATAGTTTCCTTTGATGTGCAGAAGCTTTTAAGGTTAATTAGGTCCCATTTGTTTATTTTTGCTTTTATTTCCAATATTCTGGAAGGTGGGTCATATAGGATCCTGCTGTGATGTATGTGGAGAGTGTTTTGCCTATGTTCTCCTCTAGGAGTTTTATAGTTTCTGGTCTTACATTTAGATCTTTAATCCATTTTGAGTTTATTTTTGTGTATGGTGTTAGAAAGTGTTCTGGTTTCATTCTTTTACAAGTGGTTGACCAGATTTCCCAGCACCACTTGTTAAAGAGATTGTCTTTAATCCATTGTATATTCTTGCTTCCTTTGTCAAAGATAAGGTGTCCATTATCTTTCATGATCATCACAGCAGCACTGTGAAGTAGACAGAATAAGCATATTCTCTTATAGTATAAAAAAAAATTGAGGTTTGAAAGGATCGCATATGATGGAATCAAGGCTGGAACTCAGGGTTCCTGACTTCTTGGCCACTGTTTATCTCCTGCATAACGTCTGTCTCTAGATGACTGTTACTATGCTGTCACTTTATAGTAAGGCGAGAAGACCATGCAGGTCCTGCCTGCTGCTTAGCACGTCAGCCTTAGAACTCGCTTTCTTCAGACTGAGACTTGAAGGTCCATAAAAATTCCAGTACTTATTTTTCAATTTAATTTTTATTTTTATATAAAGTGATTCATTAGCCTAATTTTAGAAGTAAAATATTCTACAAGGATCTTAATGCAAAAGAGAAGCTCCTGCCCTACTGTTCACCACCCCAGTCCACCTATAATATTCCTTCTCCCCAGAGGCAAGCACTTTCAGCTAGCTTTTTTGAGCTGCTTCGGCCAGATCCTTTACCGTCTGAGCTACCAGGGGAGTCCCCTCTTATTTTTATTTCTGTAAAATCTGGTTTTCTATTCTACTGCAAATCCTAGCTTTTCCAAAAATTGTGTGAATTTTAAAAAAAACTATTTTTTTCTTCCAGTTTTGTTAAGATATTGATATACAGCACTGTATAAATTTAAGGTGTACAACATAATGATTTATGTATACTGTGAGGTGATTATCACAAGTTTAGTGAACATCTATCATCTTGCACAGATACAAAATTGAAGAAATAGAAAAAAACACATTTTTTTGTGACCAGAACTCTTAGGATTTACCCTCTTAACAACTTTCATATTAACATACAGCAGTATTAACTATTTTTATCATGTTGTACTAATACTTATTTATCCTATAACTAGAGTGTGGATTTTTAATTATTAGATATTATCAATATACTTTCTGTTATTCAAGATGATAATTTAATGGCTGTGTTTTTTCCCTTTACAGAGAAATTCTATTTTCCCCATCCTCTCAATGTACTTACATCATAATTTTTTGTTCAGTTCAGTGGCTCAGTCATGTCCGACTCTTTGTGACCCCATGAATCTCAGCACGCCAGGCCTCCCTGTCCATCACCAACTCCCAGAGTTTACCCAAACTCACATCCATTGAGTCAGTGATGCCATCCAGCCATCTCATCCTCTGTCGTCCCCTTCTCCTCCTGCCCCCAATCCCTCCCAGCATCAGGGTCTTTTCCAATGAGTCAACTCTTCGCATGAGGTTTTACTTCACCAAAGTATTGGAGTTTCAGCTTCAGCATCAGTCCTTCCAACACCCAGGACTGATCTCCTTTAGGAGGGACTGGTTGGATCTCCTTGCAGTCCAAGAGACTCTCAAGAGTCTTCTCCAACACCACAGTTCTAAAGCATCAATTCTTCGGCGCTCAGCTTTCTTCACAGTCCAACTCTCGCATCAATACATGAACACTGGAAAAACCATAGCCTTGACTAGATGGACCTTTGTTGACAAAGTAATGTCTCTGCTTTTTAATATGCTATCTAGGTTGGTCATAACTTTCCTTCCAAGCAGTAAGCGTCTTTTAATTTCATGGCTGCAATCACCATCTGCAGTGATTTCAGAGGCCCCAAAATAAAGTCTGTTTCCCCATCTATTTGCCATGAAGTGATGGGACCAGATGCTATGATCTTACTTTTCTGAATGTTGAGCTTTAAGCTAACTTTTTCACTCTCCTCTTTCACTTTCATCAAAAAGCTTTTTAGTTCCTCTTCACTTTCTGCCATAAGGGTGGTGTCATCTGCATATCTGAGGTTATTGATATTTCTCCTGGCAATCTTGATTCCAGCTTGTGCTTCTTCCAGCCCAGCGTTTCTCGTGATGTACTCTGCATATAAGTTTAATAAGCAAGGTAACCCTAATTTTTGGTTAGAGGTTAGTATTTTCACTATAACTACTGTGTAAATATTATTCTCAGCTAAACCATGTAGTATACTAAGATGTGCTTTCTTATTTTAGTTTTTGTTTCCTCTTGAGTTAATCATTGGCTTTTTTTTTCATATGTCCTTATTAGCATTTTAGATATCTAGGTAACTCTCTGCCAAATAATAAATCTCCTCTCAGTACTTTCCAATTCATCCAATCACAAAAAGTCAATTTCTTTTTTTACATTTTCTTTTCTTTACTTTCTCCTTTCCTTTATTTAGCAGTGTAATTCCCCTTTGTCTGAATGATTCCAATACATACTAGTTTCTTTCTAGCTTGTCGAATAGCTCGTGTTCTAGGATCTCCCACCACCGTATTCCTGGAAATGTTATTGGCTCTCATTCCTGTAATTGTATCTTTTATTTACAGGATCCTATGTCTTCCTCCTCCTTTGTTTCCTATTCATACTGAGAATCTGTCAGAGGTAAAGCTTTTGAGAACTGATTTGGCTGGATGTAGAATTCTAGATTGGAAATAAATTCCCTATAATTTTAAGAACATCGAGGGTTCCATTGTCCTCTTGCTTCTGGTGTTGTTCCTAAGAAGTCTGATACAATTTTGCCTCTTAATGGCAACCTACTCCAGTATTTTTGCCTAGAGAATCCCATGGAGAGAGGAGCCTAGCAGGCTACAGTTCATGGGGTCGCAAGAATCAGACATGACTTAGCGACGAAACCACCACCACCTCTGAAAACTTAGGATCTTCTCTTTTCCCCAGTGTTCAGAAATTGTGTGATGCTTGGTGTGGGTCTTATTTATTTCAATGGATCTGGATCTGAATTCTTTTACTTTGGAAATGGAAAGATTTGTTTGAAATGTTTTATTGCTGATTTTCTTGTTATTTCCAAATCTTTTTATTCAGATATGGGACCTCCCATAGTGTTTCTTTTGTTGACTATGAGGGCTACTCCATTTCTTCTAAGGGATTCCTGCCCACAGTAGTAGATATAATGGTCATCTGATGTAAATTCACCCATTCCAGTCCATTTTAGTTCACTGATTCCTAAAATGTCGATGTTCACTCTTGCCATCTCTTGTTTGACCACTTCCAATTTACCTTGATTCATCATTCCAGGTTCCTATACAATATTGCTCTTTACAGCGTTGGACTTTATTTCCATCACCAGTCACATCTGCAAATGGGTGTTGTTTTTGCTTTGGCTCTGTCTCTTCGTTCTTTCTGGAGTTATTTCTCCACTCTTCTCTAGTAGCATATTGGGCACCTACCAACCTGGGGAGTTCATCTTTCAGTGTTTTTGCCTTTTCATACTGTTCAAAGCTATGGTTTTTCCATTAGTCATGAATGGATGTGAGAGTTGGACCGTAAAGAAAGCTGAGCACTGAGGAACTGATGCTTTTGAACTGTGGTGTTGGAGAAGACTCTTGAGAGTCCCTTGGACTGAAAGGAGATCAAACCAGTCAATCCTAAAGGAAATCAATCCTGAATATTCATTGGAAGGACTGATTCTGATGCTGAAGCTGAAGCTCCAATACTTTGGCCACCTGATGCAAAGAACTGACTCACTGGAAAAGACCCTGATGCTGGGAAAGATTGAAGGCAGGAGGAGAAGTGGATGACAGAGGATGAGATGGTTGGATGGCATCACTGACTCGATGGACATGAGTTTGAGTAAGCTCTGGGAGTTGGTGACGGACCGGGAAGCATGGCATGCTGCAGTCCATGGGGTCACAGAGTCAAACATGACTGAGTGACTGAACTGACTGAGACTGTTTCTAATTTTTTAATCCTCTCTCTCTCTTTTAATATTTGTGTCTTTTGTGTTCTACTTTCTGGGAGATTTTCTCAGCTTTGTCTACCAACCCATCTGTTGGCATTTTTATTTCTGCGGTCATATTTTTTAATTTTCAGGAGCCTGTTTAAACCATTTGAATGTTTCTCTTTAAAAAGCCTCCAGTTCTTGTTTCATCTACATAATATCTTTATTTCTCTAAGGATATTAATGATGCATTTTATGAAATTTTCTACCATTGCCTTTGTACTCTTTAGGGTTTTAAAAAATTGTCATTTTGTTTCTGTGTTTAGGGCTTTGCTCATCAGATACTGGTGATCTAGGGTTAGCCATACCCAATCAACTAAAAACTAACCAGAGATTTCAGAGCCAGATGTGTTGCCTGGTGGACTTCCTTATAGGATGATCTGGCTAGGTTGTTTTACTGGTGATTCCCAAACAGTATCTGTAAGTCTTTTCTCAGGGGCTACTCAGTTGCACAAGAATTCTCCAGTCTCTTCCTGGGGGCCAGGGTCAACAAGAGGGTCAACCAGACTGGCTGCTAAGATTTTCTAGAAGCTTAATGGGGGAAGGACTGGAAGGCAGTCTCATCATTTATATACAGAGTTCGTTTACTCCTCTTGTTCCTATTTCCGGCACAGACTATATACTTTCAGTGATGCTGCTTTCCAAACATCCAGAGCATCTTGGGCTCATTCGTTCTCGACAATAGATTTCCATTCCTGTACCTGCTGGAGCCCAGGAGAGCAGGGCAGGGAGGGAGGGACTCTTAACACATTCAACCCATCTTTCTGTTCTCAACCCTTCCCAGACCCCTCACTTTCAGAAATGCCCGAGCTTCTAATTTCTGAGCCTTCCTGGGGCTCAACAGTGAAAATGAGAGATTCTGAGCTTTTGCCCCTGGTCATTTAGGTTTTACTTTCACAGGTTTGCCTAAGTCAATTATTTCTTCCCCATCTGCTTGAACGATCCAAAATCCTATTCTCTCCTTTCCAGTTTTTTTTTCCCTTTTATTCATTTCTTTCTCACTTTAGTAGGTGTTGAGAAGGGAGTGGGGATGAAAGTGGCTGGTAATGACCCAGCAATCCCACTGCTGTGCATACACCCCGAGGAAACCAGAACTGAAAGAGATACATGTACCTCGGTGTTCACTGCAGCATTATGTAAAATAGTTAGGACATGGAAGCAACCTAGGTGCCCATCCACAGATGAATGGATAAGGAAGTTGTGGTATATATACACAATGGAATATTACTTAGTTATAAAAAGGAACACATTTGAGTCAGTCCTAATGAGGATGAACCTAGAGCCTATTGTCCAGAGTGAAGTAAGTCAGAAAAAGAAAGACAAATACTGCACATTAACACATATATATGGAATTTAGAAATATGGTATCAATGATCCTACATGCAAGGCAGCAAAGGAGACGCTGATGTAAAGAACAGACTTTTGGACTCAGCAGGAAAAGGTGAGGGTGGGACGATTTGAGAGAATAGCATTGAAATATGTATATTACCTTATGTAAAATCCATGACCAATGGAAGTTCGATGCATGATGCAGGGCATCCAAAGCCTGTGCTCTGGGACAACCCAGAGGGATAAGTTGGGAAGGCAGGTGGAAGGGGGAGTTCAGGACTTGAGTTCAGGACTTGTGTACCTGTGGCCGATTCATGTTGATGCATGGCAAAATACATTATAATATTGTAAAGTAATTATTCTCCAATTAAAAAAAAAAGAACATGCTTGGTAAGCCCTCCATGTGCAACAGAAGTCCACAGCCCTAAGGCCAGCACTTTAAGGGGTTTGCAACCACTTCCTGGTCTTGAGCTCCTTCCTGGGGAAGAACTCTGTCTCTACTCTTTACTGTTTCCAGGGCCCTGGGTGAGCCTGGGACCCTGAATTTCCTCACCTTTCAAGAGCAGATAACCTTACTGGTTGTAGTGAGGGTAACTGGGATGTTATCTGGCTTGTATTTTTAGTCCCTAGTCCTCTGAAGAATATCAATAAAGACCAGCTACATGTTTAATATTAAAATTACTGGTAGGCTGTGTTGAAGTGAGAGGAAAGCTCACTGGATTACTAGGGAGAAGGTAATGCACAGGGGAACCAGAGAAGCCTCTCTTACAAATGCTTTGATGACAAGTTCTGGATTATCAAAAGTAATCATAGTCATGATGATAATCATTATTTACTAAGAATGTATAGGCATCAATCACAAGCTTTACACAATATCTCAATTAAACAACACAATAACGCTATAAATAGATATCATTATTATCTTGATTTTAAAAATGAGCAAGGAGAGGAGTAGAGAAGTTGGTCAATATCACAAAACAAAAACGGACAGTTCTCAGATTAGAACCTGCAATTTGCCTGGAGCTGTTGATACCACGGCCAGAGCTTCTCAAACTTTAATGTCCTCACAGATCACCCAGGCTCTGTTTACACTGCAGATTCGAGTTCAGTCGGCTTGGCACAGGGCTGAGAGTCTGCTTTTCTACAAAGCCCCCAGGTGACCCTGAAACTGCTAGTCCCAGGACTGCGCTTTGACTAGGCTCCAGACTGAGATCTCTCTGTGGCAGCCGTGTCATATGGAACCTAACTTCTCAGGGTACAAAGGAGCCCATGTGAACAGTAATGGTACCATATCCCTGGTGGTTCAGAGGGTAAAGAATCTGCCTGCAATGCTGGAGACCTGGGCTCAATCCCTGGGTGCAGGAGATTCCCCTGGAGAAGGGAATGGCTACCCACTCCAGTATTCCTGCCTGGAGAATTGCACGGACAGAGGAGCCTGGCGGGCTACGGTCCATGGGGTCACAAAGAGTTGGACACAACTGAGAGACTAACACATTCACGTTTGCATTTTTTCCATAAACAGTAATAGTACAACTTTCATTATCCACCTTCCATTTTCCTACCCGAGAAGGACTGGCAGGCATTCACATCTCCCACCATACACATTTTCCAGGAGTACCGGTGTGTCTCATATGCACTCACAGCCCTCTCTACAGCTGTGGTTGCAAGATACTCTCTTCTTCCCACCACCTATGAAGCCCAAGGGTATCTTCTCACTGTTACCACTGCATTTCGTGCCTTCTCTGAGCATTCCACAGGCAGTTCTAGTTCCAGGCATTCTGAAACTCAGGATCCTCAAGGTATGGAAAGGCCTCATGCCTTCCTATGAGCCCTCAGCAGAGTTGTGATGTGTTTCTTGCAGAAATAGGGAGAAGCCCATCTCCCACGCAAAGTCACATGGACCCCGGGTAACAGGACTGAATCTCACAGGTTCTTTATGAAAACAGCTCTGCCAACTGCCACCTGTAAGCTTACTGGCCTGGGGAAATAAAACTTCTGTCCTTCTGTATCCCCTTTCCCATCATTAGTCTTTACTCCTAGCTCACCTAGAATTCACCACCCTGCAAGCAAGTCAACTCAGGCTAGCTTCCAACATGGGTGGAAGGAGTGAGGATCCATTTAATTTGCTAGATGTTCTAAGCTGTGCTTTTTTATACTGTTATGCACAAGGTTGTATATTGTCACCCTGCTTAATTAACTTGTATGCAGAGTACCTGATGTGAAATACCAGGCTGGATGAAGCACACACTGGAATCAAGATTGTGGGGAGAAATATCAATAATCTGAGATATGCAGATGACCACCCTAATGGCAGAAAATGAAGAGGAACTAAAGAGCCTCTTGATGAAGGTGAAAGGGGAGAGTGAAAAAGCTGGTTTAAAACTCAACATTCAGAAAGCGAAGATCATGGCATCTGGTTCCATCACTTCATGGCAAATAGATGGGGAAACAGTGGAAACAGTGACAGACTTTCTTTTCATGGGCTCCAAAATAAGTGTGGATGCTGACTGCAGCCATGAAATTAAAAGATGCTTGCTTCTTGGAAGAAAAGCTAGACCAACCAAGACAGCATATTAAAAAGCAGAGACATTACTTTGCCAACAAAGGTCCGTCTAGTCAAAGCTATGGCTTTTCCAGTAGTCATGTATGGATGTGAGAGTTGAACCATAAAGAAGGCTGAGCGCCAAAGAATTCATGGTTTTGAACTGCGGTGCTGGAAAAGACTCTTGACAGTCCCTTGGACTGCAAGAAGATCCAACCAGTCAATCCTCAAGGAAATCAATGGTGAATATTTATTGGAAGGACTGATGCTGAAGCTGAAACTCCAATACTTTAGCCACCTGTTGTTAAGAGCCAGCTCATTAGGAAAGACCCTGATGGTGGGAAAGATTGAAGGCGGGAGGACAAGGGGACGATGGAGGATGAGATGGTTGGATGGCATCACCAGCTCAATGGACATGGATTTGAGCAAGCTCTAGGAGATGGTGAACGACAGGGAAACCTGATGGGCTGCAGTCTATGGGGTCACAAAGAGTCAGACACGACTGAGCAACTGAACAACAACAACCCAGCTGTGTGTGAATTTCAGCATAGGCTCAGCTAGAACCATGCTCATGTGTTACACAAGGCATAATAAAGGAGATTTTGGAGAGACATCTGAAAAATTCAAGTCCATCAGAGGGTCAAGCAAAAGCACTGGAATAAGTCTAGGATCTGAGGTCAGAGACCCATCTCCATTCTTAACTGTGTGACTTTGGGTTTTTCAGGAACCCTCTCTGATTGTTTTCCAAAACTATAAAATTATGAGGAAGAGGCTCCAGATGATCTTTAAGCTGTACCCTTCAGGTCTGTCTGAACTTCTGTTATCTTCTTGTAGCACTTGGTGATTTTTTGTCATTGTTCAGTTGCTAAGTTGTATCTGACTCTGTGACCCCATGAACTGCAGCATGCCAGGCTTCCCTGTTCTTCACCATCTCCCGGAGTTTGCTCAAACTCATGTCCACTGAGTTGGTGATGCCATCCAAGTATATCATCCTCTGTCACCCTCTTCTCCTCCTGCCCTCAATCTTCCCCAGCATCAAGGTCTTTTCCTGTGAATTGACTCTTCATATCAGGTGGCCAAAGTATTGGAGCTTCAGCTTCAGCATCAGTCCTTGGTGGTTTAGATAAGTCTATAAGAAATCATTCCTACTTCCGAACTATCTGTGGTACCAATTAGAAATCAGAGCAGTGCTCAGGAGAGAGAGCTCATATAATAAAATCAAATGATTTGGGTTTTGCCACTTAATAGTGCTGTGATCTTAGTCAATTCACTCTTCCTTTCCAATTTTCAGTTTTCTCACTGTTAAGCAAAGGGGTTGGAACAAATGAACTCATAATAATATGCACTGGTTTCAAACTGTAGGCTCTTGGGCTACATTCAGCCCACAAGCCTGTTTTGTATGAACCATGTAACATTAAATAAACTTTGAGTCTGGTTGGCCAGCCTTTGGAAATTAGGAGATTTTACATAAAAATCTGGCTTCCTGGCTCTCCTTGAAAGATCAGAAAATTAGTAGCATGGGTCAGTGTTCTTGGCGAGTCATCATTGGCCTGAACTGCACTGCAGCTGTCCTTTGGAAAGGCCATGTCACCTCTGTATTGTCACAGCCCCTCCTGGGCCCATGTATTCATTCACATTATCTGCCCAAGTCCTGGAGATAGCGGAGTTTATGATCCCTGGGTAGTAGTTACACTGACTAAGTGGGTAATATCAGATGAGTACTTATCCGTTTTAAGATGCAGGATCCAAATTACAGAATGGGGACAATAAATGCTCACATCATTTTATTGACTGAATTAATAAGATGAAGCTGGAATCAGCATATTTTTCTATAAAGGACCGGAAAGTGAATATGTCAAGCTTGGTAGGCCACATACAATATCTGCTGCATATTGTCTTGTACTTATTGTTGTTGTTCTTTTTTTAAACAATCTTTTAAAAATGTGAACATTCTTAGCTCTCAGGTCCTGGGTGTATTGGGCCTATGGGCCTTGTTCCCTGAAACGAAGTGTATGAAGTGCGTACAGTAATGCCTGACCAACCGAGGATGAAGAATGCACTTCTCCGTACTGCAATGTCAGGCCTCGTGTTCCCTGACTCTGGGACACGGGTGGACACTGCGGGGCCCCTCTGAAGTGCTCGTGGCTGCTCTGATTCTCCACTGACAATACAGAGGGGGACAGCATTTTGTCTGCAGAGACACGCCTTGCTAAACAGGAAGCCCTGCCTGGCGTATAAAGAGCTTCAGAGCAGCACAGAAGTACAGTGTAACTGTGTCATCACCATGAAATCAAAGCCATTGTTTAAGCCATTTGCTAAACCACGTCTCCATTCCAGTTATTCTGCTTGAAACGTTACTGAACAATCACCGCCGGATGGAGACTTGGAGGCCCCTGAAAGTCTGACGAGAGGTCCCTGTGCTCACAGACTTTCTCCTTTGTTTCGGTTCCTTCACTGCCCTCCTCCCTACCGCCCCAAACACCTTATCAGTCATTGTTTAACTGGAATGACAGGGATGCAGCTTGTGATGAAAGGCACTTGACAAAATAAAATTGCATGGTGTTGCAGGACTCTCACACACGCGGCTTGGCATAATTAAAAAAAAAAAAAAAGACATGGTGTTGTTTTCTCTTTCAAAGAATGTGATGGCTGAAGCTAAACAAATGCTAGTTATTTTTCACGGTGTCCAAGGAACCAGAGGAGAGTCTTCATTGAAATAAAGGAGCCAAGGAGCACACCAAGGGTTGGTTCAAAAGATCTAGTTACTTTTCTTTCCTTACTGGTTCTTCACCAAGAAATGGAACAAAATCATATCAGGCAGCATAAGCCAAGTTCCTAGAATGACGTTGACCTAAATTCCTTTGACGTGGGCCCTGAGCATCCTGTTTGTGGGGACTCATCACTCTTCCATTCATTTAGCAGGCTCTGCTTGTAGCCTTCCTGGGTGCCAAACCCTGTGCTGAGAGCGAGAATAGAGGGACAAATAAATCAAGGACCCTGATATCTAAGCATGCATGGTCTAAGGAGGCAGACAGACAGATTAAACACATAATCTCAACATAAAGTATTCATTAGTGCCGTGGCAGCACCAGCCAACACTGAAAAAGCAGTTATTATCTGCCAGGCATTCTTTTATGTGCTTTTTATATGAGTAATTCGTTTAATCCTCCCAACAATCCCAATAGTTATATGACATTTTAAGTCTTCATTTTACAGATGGTAAAAGTGAGGCGAGCGGCTACATAATTGTTCATTGTTTAAGTCCACTTAACTAATAAGTGGTGGGGCTCTGATTGAAACCCAAAGACTCTGACTTCAGGGCCAGAGTACTTGAAAGGCACCAAGTAGCCTCTTGATAAAAGCACCTGGACCATGTTCTGGGAACACACTACTAAAAAAGCCCTAATTCTGCCTTCAGAGGCCAGGAACACATGAACTAACATGATACTTGCCTGGTTCTAGGCAAAGTAGAAACACATGCTCAGAGAGTGATAGCTGTGACAGGCTCCAAAAGAGAATATTCAAACCTGACTGTTACACTTGACTCTTCTCTTTTAAAAAAAAAAAAACAACACTCACCATTACCAGTGGTGGCCTGTCCAACATTAGTCTTTCCTGCAATTCTGGAACCTTCAAGAGGGCAGGTGCCTGTCCTGTTGACTATTGTCTGCATAATGCCCAGTACAGGCTTAAAAAACATATCTTGAGACAAATGAACAAATCTAGAGAAGGCCAGACAGTAGGATGAGGAGTAAGCTAGTATTATATCTACTATGGACAAGGATTACTGCTCAGGTTTATTTTATACTCATAAAGTAGAAATTTAAAATTCTCATTTCACACTGCTTTTTTTTAGACATGCCCATGATATTCTTAAAAAGGCTTTAAAATCTGTTATCATCAAAGCTCCCATTACTATCTGTATCAGTGACACCTGTATCAGTACATACACCTGAAACAATTACTCTGTGTGCAGAACTCTAAGCGCAGTGCTGTACTTCACCCATGATAGCCATTAATTCAGTTAGTTTATTCAGCCATTAATTCATCAGTGCACTTCAGTCACTCAGTCGTGACCGACTCTTTGCGACCCCATGGACTGCAGCACACCAGGCTTCCCTGTCTATCACCAACTCCTGGAGTGTACTCAAACTCACGTCCATTGAGTCGGTAATGCCATCCAACCATCTCATCCTCTGTCATCCCCTTCTCCTCCTGCCTTCAATCTTTCCCAGCATCAGGGTCTTTTCCAGTGAGTCAGTACTTCACATCAGGTGGCCAACGTATTGGAGTTTCAGCTTCAGCATCAGTCCTTCCAATGAATATTCAGGACTGATTTACTTTAGGATGGACTGGTTGGATCTCCCTGCTGTTCAAGGGATTCTCAAGCCATTAATTAGGTGAAATGCAATGATGTTATATTTGCATACAGCACATTTTTAAATGCAAACCCATCCACGACAGGAAGCAAACCTTATTTTCTTTCTCCAGTAGATGAAAACCATGCCAATGGCCAAGTAGAAACCTTCCAAGCAGTCAGACTTTCTTGTGGAAGCTGGCAGGATTGTTTAAAGAAAAGAACTGTTTTGACTTTGCTAGTCAAACCAGCAAAAATGTCTAAGGCTGGGGATAAGAGGGAAAAGATGGGATCCATTTGCCAAGATCTTAGAACTAGGATTTTAGAACAGCATCTCCAGCCTTTCTGGCACCAGGGACCAGTTCTGTGGACATCAATTTTTCCACAGACCAGGGGTTGAGGGGAGACAGTTTCAGGATGATTCAAGCACATTACATTTCGTGTGCACTTTATATCTGTTATTATTACATTGTGATATATAATAGAAATAATTATACAGCTCACCATTACTTGCCACTCACTGATAGGGTTCTGACATGAATCTGCAAGCAACTGACTTATCATGGTCTCTGTGCAGTCAAATCTCTCTTGTTAATGCTGATGCTGATGCTGCTACTGCCAAGTCGCTTCAGTCATGTCCAACTCTGTGCTACCCCATAGATGGCAGCCCACCAGGCTCCCCCATCCCTGGGATTCTCCAGGCAAGAACATTGGAGTGGGTTGCCATTTCCTTCTCCAATGCATGAAAGTGAAAAGTGAAAGTGAAGTCATTCAGTCATGTCAGACTCTTAGCGACCCCCTGGACTGCAGCCTACCAGGCTCCTCCATCCATGGGATTTTCCAGGCAAGAGTACTGGAGTGGGATGCCATTGCTTTCTCCGCTCGTGTTAATGATAATCCACATTTTCATCCACTCCTCAGTGCTAGCATCACTGCCTCAGCTCCACCTCAGATCATGAGGCATTAGATTCTCATAAAAAGTTCAAAACATAGATCACTTGCATGCACAGTTCACAGTAGGGTTCATGCTCCTATGAAAGTCTAATACTGCCACTGGTCTGACAGGATGCAGAGCTCAGCAGTAATGCCAGTGATGGGGAGTGGCTGTGAATACCCCATTGTCCACCTTCTGCTGTGAGACCAGGTTCCAAACTGGCCGGTCCGTGGCGTGGGGATTGGGATCCCCTGCTCTAGAAGGTTTGGTGATTTCATGATTTCCTTTTCAGACATCTTTACAAGTATCACGCTGAGTGTAGATCAGTCTGATAGGTTATTCCAACACTTACAGATCTTAGAAAAACAGGAGGATGCAGGTGCATGAGTTGAAGGGGAAATTTTTTATGTAATCTGTTCTAACATCTACAGCTCTGTGACTCTTTCCTGGTAATTTTCTGCTCCAAATAAAATTTTTTGATGAGGAAATTATTGTAGAGGAATGATTCAGATGCTTAAGACAATATGTGACTTTCCCCTGAAGTAATTTCCCAAGGTGGGCCACAGAGAGATTTTTACCTACAACCATGCAGGACGGCATGTTATAATTCCTATGCATCTGGTATAAGCTGTGAAGTGTTGAAATCCTAAAGCCATGTCCTTTCCCACCTCCAGTGGGCACAAACCTCATAAATGAAGGCAGAAGTTTCTCCAAGTGGGCTTCCTCTGGATAACAGCTGCTCTTCAAGTTGTTAAGTATACCCACACAGACAGAAAAGTGGAGAGCTCTGGGTTAGCCTGACCTGAGTTCCAATTCTATCTCTGCTACCAAGTAGCCCTATGTCTCTGGGCAAATCCTGAGGCTGGCATGGAACAGTGCTTTCTCCCCTTTCTGATGACATTTCCAAATCAGAGTGGAACAGAAATGGCAGCAAAAGTTACATGTCCCTTTAGAGATAAAACACAACAAGCTGTGATTTGCCTAACCCTGGAACTGGAAAGGCATTTATAGTTGGAAAAAAATATGTATCTCCTGACCCTGCTCTGAGCTCTGAGACAATATGAAGCATGAGAATCATATTTTCTTTTCATTCCACAAATAGTTATTTGCATTTACATTGTTCCAGCCACTGTGCTAATCTCTGAGGATGCCATGAAGAGAAAATGCAGACTCTGTCCCTTTGGAGTCATTCGTATATACGCGTGACCTTCCGTACACATTATCTCAGTGAGGTGAAATTTGCAGTGTTGATGACTCCATAGTACAAATGGAAACACTGAAGCCAAGAGCCAGGAAACTGGAGCTAAAGCAGGGGGTGGAGTCAAGAGCAACAGTCAGGTAGCCTGGGTCTACAGCCAGGAGTCTTAGCACTGTACGTGTGGCCCCCATTTCTATACCAACACCACCAACACCAGCGTCTGTTTCATGTGGGCAGTGCATAAGCCACCTTTGTCTACTCGATGTCAGTGGTCATACAACAATGCTGTAATGTCAGTATTTTTATAATTATTATTTTCATATTTCATTGATGAAATTGACTCAGAGTGGTACCATAGGCGAAGGTCATCCAACTATCTATTTCGCAGCAGAGCTGAGATTAGATTTCAAGACTTCTGATGCCAAGCTGTGTCTGCCATTGGTTGACTCACAGTTTAAGTATTTCTAAATTCAGAATTCTGAAGCCATGCTTTCCCTATTTTAGCTTATTTCCATAACCTATGTAAATTAAATTCCTGCTAACAGGCCATTTTGTGGCAAATTCTCAATAATCAGGGAACCAAGGCCCCGCAGGCTTGCAAAGTTATTTATGGCTAACTCAGAGGGCTGCTATTACTCAACCTGGGTGTGCTACAGCAAGCTCTTTCCTCCTGTATGCAAGCTGGCTACTCCGCTATATTTCTCTTCGTTCATTCTTCATTCCCCCCTCAGCAAAAACGGAGACACCAGCTTCTAGCATAGAAGCATTTCTATATGCTAGATTTTCTGATAAGGGTGTGGTGGGCTGGCAGAAGTGTGATTTGCAACTATGTGTCAGAAGAAAGGCACTTTTTTTTGGAGTGAGGCTGATTGGACCAGGTTCCAAGTGGTAAAAGCTGTCTCCAGAAAAGAGTTCTTTACCCACAGTTCACCATTTGTGAAAATAAATACTTTCGGAATCTGCTTACGATGTGTAAGGACACAAAATCCAGGAAATCCAGGTGTTTCGTTCTTGTGCTAATACCGTTGTTTTCTGATGGGCTCAGGTTTCTACTGGCTGCTTCTAAACAGGATACAAACAGGGAGCTCAGAGCTCTCTTCAAATTCAGCAGCTCCGTGGGTGACCACACTGTAATTTTTTTCTGAGTTAAATTACTAAATGTGTAAGTACTACCTGAATGGATGGTCCCTTTAAACTCAGAATGCCCAACATAATTATTTTATTAATAAATCTCTACATAATACATTATTCTAGTCTCGAACCAACAAAAGGCTTCTAAAGCTGCAAAGGACATGACAGTATGACACATATTTTCAATGTTCTAAGGAATATCCATTTTTTTCCCCTTCAAATAATGCTTTTTTCCCCCATTTATTTGGGTTGAAATTTTCTATGGCTCTAGTCTAACGCATCAGCTGAAGAGAGACCTCTCCACTGCACAGGTCCTTCCCGACCCACTTCGCTATTTAGAAACCTATGAATAAAGAAACCAGAGGTGGCGTCTGCATGACTTGGAAGAATTGTGGAATATTCTAAACCAGAGGATTTGACTCTTTTTCTTCTGCTTCGTCATTTTCACAGTCCCTTAAAAGTAACTAAATTTGTGGTTCTCCTCCACCTGGTACAATTTTACTTTTTTCTATTAAAGGCAATTTAGTCAATGTATGGGACTCTACCTTTTTAACATTGTGAAGTTTTTCACACATATAAGTTCATACAAATCCTTTCTCGGCCGTGTGTCCTAATTTTTAGATGGCGGAGATTAGGTCCCTGTAGCTTGGTGGCCCATGAGAAGCCTGTTGGGTAGACGGGTAGCCTGTTGGTGACCCTCTGCTTTATAACGTGGGCCCCAAAAGACAAACACTGCAAGTCAACTCATTTTCAAAGCTTCCAAAGGATGAGTGTTTAGCATGTATGAAGTTCTGTACTATTCATAATAACCTTGCAAGCTCATTATACGGATTACTAATATCATTAGTAAACTCTTATTATCCCCATTTTATAGACAAGGTAAAGCTCTAAGTCACACTGCTGGGAACTGGCGGAGCAGAGTCTGATGGTCTGCAGAACCTGAAACCCACGCTCTTTCTGCCACCAGCACCCAATCCCTGCTGGGGCCCTGGACTTCCTCCACTATGCAGAAAACCCTGGCTCTAGAGCTCCCAGCTAACAACCATACCCTCGAAACAAGAGGGGACAATTGAGCTGGTCCGATGTGACCCAGAGCAAAGATCTAATTCAGAATCATTTAGCTTCATACCTGCCACCTGAGACTGCAAGTGTGTTCCTCCAGTGGCAGGGCCTTGACCAACAAGCATATACTTCTTTAGACGCACAGCAAGATTCTCTCTGACTCACTTCTTAGGACCAGCACTTATGGAGGTCCTGCTGTTAAACAACTTCTCAGCAACTATCATTTAAAACCACATTTGGTACACAACAGGAGGAACACCCATACCTACTGAGAATTCTCATTCTCTGGTTTTTCTGCAGATCCCTTCTCGCTGTTCCATCCTTGGTCTGTATCCCCAGAAACATTTGCACATTTCAAAAGCAAATGCTCAGTTTGTTCTCATGATGCAAAAGATAGAAAGAGCATCTCGAGGCCCTAGCTACCTGATAAAATTCACAGAACTCAACTCGTCTTTTGCCGCAACTCACGCTTGATTTTTATATTAAAAACAAACCAATTCGAAAATGCTGAAAGTGAGTATCTGATCTCTGAAAGAGAAAGCACTTCTAAGGATAATAAAGGGAAGAAACTGCAATGAAAGACATCAGTAGATGGACTACATAAGACTTAAATGACTGCACGTCAGAAGAATTCATTAAAAAATAAAAGGCAAATAACATTGAGGAGATATTTTTAATAGAAGTGGCAAAGGTTTAATATCCTTAATGGAGATGGGTCTTTTATGAATTGATGAGGAAAAAAAATCAGTAGAAAAATGGACAAGGGGCACGAAAGGATAATACATAGAAGAGTAAAAAACAAACGGCTAATCAACATGAAAAAGAGTTTTGTCTCACTAATAATCAAAGAAATGCAAATTAAAATGATATTAAAGGACTGGTTTTTGTGTATCAATATGTCAAAGGTGAAGAAGAAAAATAATTCCCAATGTTTGTAAGCTTGTGAGAAACAGTTTTAGTTTTTCCAATTGGATCCAAGCACACTTGCCTCTCATTACTGTTTTTGCATTTCTTTGACTATAAACAATTTTTTAAATGCCAATGTTCTTTGACCCATTAATTTCGATTCAAGCAATCTATATTAAGGAAATACTGCAAAAGATGGAAATAGGAATTATGACTGTTTGGCACAGCATAACTTACACTAATCGAAATTAAAAAAGCGGGAGATCTGAATGCCCAGGAAAGAGGACTGGTTGAAAAAGTTATGATACCTGTGTTACAATGTGGCACAAAAATTGTTATAAACAAACAGCTCTTATGACACACGTATCATACATGTGCACACACACACACATGTACACAATGCAGTCCCACTGCTTAAAATGTTCCCCAGACACATACACACACACAGAGGAAGGGAATCCTTAAGTGTGCGACAGACATCATTTCTAGGGAGAGGAAATATAATATTGTGGGTATCTTATTTTCTTCTTTATGTTTAACTAACATTTTCTGTAAGGACCATGTATTCCTTTTATAATCAGAAAAAATAAAACAGTGTTATTAAAAATCAGAAAAAAAAAATACTTGTAGGCAGCCTATGTTGGAAGTCCCAGCAGGGAAGTCTAAACACAGACACCAGTCCCCAGGAGCTCTACCCACAGAGCCCTACACAGGGCAGCTTCTGAGTCAGACTCTGGGGCAGTAGGCAAGGGGATGCACCTCCTACAGTTAAGCCTTAACCCAGAGCTGAAGGCACGACGAGCCAGTCAGAGCATGCCTGCATATTGTCATCACACCCTGGAAGTGGTAACATGCAGACGACATTCTGGTACGTGCTTAAAAGTCAGGTATAAATGCCAGTGAGACATTTGCTAGCACAAAGGTGAAATATTATTAGCAACTATTTAACTTGAAACATGTTATACTGAAAAAGCACCATTATTTAATATAAAATTCCTTTAAAAATATTAAAATTTTTTACTTAAAAGTAATACACGCACAGCATGGAAAATTCGAAAATACAGAAAAGTGGGGCAAAGCAAGAAAATTATATTTCTGCCATGCACAGATGCCTACCACTCAAATTCTGTTATCTTTCTGCCCTTAAGAATGGTATTTAAAATTTTTTATTGGTTTCTTTTTACTCTTTTTTTGCCTACCTCATAATTGAGACCACAGTATATTATGTTTTTAGAAAAATAACTTGCGAGCTAGCCATTTGCCCCTTTCTCTTTTGCATGGGAGGAAAGATCATCAGAATTTAAGGGGATTGTAATGCATTGAGCATGTACATGAGAGAAAGAGCTAGATACTATATCCATGCCCGTGATGGAAGAAGAGGCCATATGAGAGGTTGACAGGACAAAACAGACAAGCAAAGACTATTGCAGGTAAATCTGAAAACATGTAAGAATGGTATTTTCATTTTCCAACTTTGATCCGTATATTTTATGACTTTGAAACTTGTTTTAGTCTCCTTTTGAAAATGAGAGCTTCCGTTTCAGAATATTCATGAACTCATATCCTCAGGCCTGAAATGAGGCCTGGAGTTTAAATAGTAGTTTGAGGCTCTGAAGGTGTTATATTATATCCATTTCTATGCCAATAAAAATAAGAATGGACCAAACATGGTCTTTATTTTCAAGGGATTTGCGGTGCTTGTTTGAATCATCAAATGCTTTGTCAGACGTTCTTGGGTCTGTAATTGCCATACACACAATCATAGCCTGCAGAGTCATGTCAGCCAAAGACAGTTCACCCTTAAATTTCACCACTCTCTGGCAAGGGGATTCTATTCCTGAAATAAGCATTGGGGCCTGATGTTTGCAACACAGCTAAAGCCTTGAGAAATGTCTAATACTTGAATAAAATCCAGATGATATTTTCAGTTATCTCCACCCATCACTTTACAAAACAATGAATGAAGAAGTAAATGAGAGAGTCACTGAAAAGCTTTCATGCAGAGAAAACAGGGCCCAGTAATCAGAAACATTATGTTTAAAAAAAAAAAAAGATATAGGGTATTTTTGTTCTTTGGTCTTTATTTTTTTAATTATCAACTTTGAATAATAAATACTAACATAATAACTGGTACCATTTATCAAGTGCCTCAAGCACTGTGTGACGCTCCTGTGAAGGTATTACAACATTTAATTCTCTAAGAGCCCTTGGTTTGTTACACCCATTTCACAGATGGTAAAATCAATGCATTGTGGAAAAGACAGAATTTGGATACAATGCTTTTGGTTTATCTGTTTTGGCAGTCCATGTCGTAATGCAGTTGTTCAATTGTACTCATCATGAACTTCCAAAGGGATCATTTTGGTCTCTGATATAATTAGGTAGGATTTATTAGTTGCTTTTTGCAACCATCCCTGTAAGTGCTTCAGCAGTAGGATACTTTGCTAAAATGTGTAGTTTCCTTTATTCATTTTTATAGCCGACATGTATCTGATGGGACAAGCACCCTGGTGTGCATTACTATGTTTCATCCTCAAGGCAACTCCACTATGGATGGCACGCAGGTGGAGCTAGCTAGCAAAATCATTTTTCAATTGAAGAAATGGAAGCATAGGAAAGTTCACTGACCTGCCGAAGACACATGGCTATTAAGTGACAGAACAACAATTTGTGCCCCTCTCCGTCCAGACCCCCTCTTCATCACAACAGCATTGTTTCTACCAATCAGTAAGACCTTCTCATCATAGCATCACAGGATTTAGTGCAGGAAGACATCTTCGGGGGCTCCTTATCACAAAGAATTCAGACAAAGGAGCGGGAACCCAGAGAGAGCAGTCATTTGCCCTGGGTCACACAGCAGAGGACTGTGTCGCAGAGCAGGCTGTCTGGTCCCCAATTCAGCCTCTTAAACATCAGTTCATTCTCATCTGGTAAAGAATTTACAGTCACAAGTAGGAGTTTTGCTGGTAGCTTCTTGGCTATCAAGCTATGATCTTCTAAAAGTTCTACCTAATTTGCTTGACTTGTGATTCTTATTCACTTCTTCATGTTAAAGACCTTCAGCAATAGTGCAATGACAAATGCTTGGCAAACAGACAGGTGCCCCGGCTGTTCCTATGCCCCACCTCGGCCCCTTGTTCAAGGCCCACAGAACCCACTTAAGAGTGCCAAGGCCCTGCTTATACTATGACTGAAAACTCTTGAGCCACTCAGACAAGGTGGTATTCCTGTCTCCTCCCCTGCAACATGCTCTATGGCCTCTCAACTCCCCCGGGGGGCCAGCCCATCTGTGAGAGGGACTCAAGGCTCAGATCCGCTAGGTTGGAGCCCACAAACAGGAAACCAGAGACAGGTCTAGACTGAAGACTGTTCTGCAGCGTGAGGTTCTCAGCATCGCTGGGAATACCTGAAGTGCAGCCACCCACGACCTGCATCATCTCATGCCCCTTGGGCATTTGTCCAGGTGAAGGAGAGTAGCAGTCAACAGCAACTTGACCTTTCTGCCCAACCCCCTTGCCTGTACTTATGGATTTCTCTGCCTCCCTTTGAGCTTGCTAGAATTGTCTGGAGAACATTCCTTGACTCCAGTAACTGAAAAAATATACTTAACACTGCATTGATTTTCCATATAATTTTATAAGCACAAACATTCTCTTTCATTTCCTGACAAACAACTGTATTCCCCAAAGGGTCCAATAAAAATCAGTAATTTGCACATCACTGTCTTCATCAGTGACTGTTGTTTGGAGTTTGGCACCAAGGCCAGAGTCTTTCTGTAGCCACTTTCACCTTCTGCCATCCCTCCTCCCAAACCAAAGTGTGTGTATGTGTGTGTGTGGCGGGTGGGGGGATAGGTAGTGGTGGGTAAAGTTCTACAGATCTCTTTGACTCTGTTCAAAGCCCTTTGTGGGAAAATACATAATTTTCAAGCAGTCTTTCACAGATAAAGGAAACCAGAGTTGGAGCTGAAGGATGTCACGCAAAACACCATAGCATTGCCCCCTCAACTCTAGAGATGCATTGGACGCCCAGGCCCCTCCGCCCACCCTCTCAGGTGTGGCTGGTGAGGCTGTGATCCAGGACATTTCTTCCAGGTATCTGTGTACATCTAAGATGACTAATTCAATAACTGACAAGCGTCTGAGGCTGGATGGGTCCCCTGGCCTTCAGTGGGAGGTGTTACTCTATGGTTGCATCATAAGAAAAGCAGGGACACAGTGAGACTTGAAGTGGGAGGTGGTGTTCCCAGGAATCTTTCAGTCGGCCCCTTCCCCCATCACCTTTTACCTACCCATTCCTAACTTCCAGGACAGCCTTTCCTCCCAACCAACCTCACCTCTCTTCGAAACAGCAACCCAGCCTGAATGTGGCAGCAAAGAAACAAAGAAGAAGGTGTTGATTCTCACCCAGAAGTCTTGTCTCCACGAGGTCCTTTAGAAGCACAATCCTCAGGAGATAGAGTGCCAGGAGGTTGCCAAGGGGACCTGAAATACCGGTTTACCACGATCCTGAATGAATCCACTCCCAGGGCCAAGAGAGGAGAAAGTGTCAGTCACTCAGAGCTGGCTGAAGCTCGGATTCTGAAGTAGAAAAAAAAAAAAAAAAAGAAGCAAAGAAAAGCATCGCTCAGTGATGGGCAGGCAGGGGAGTTAGGATGCTGAGCTCTTGGATGAGAAATGCGGCAGTTCTTTCAAATCCTGGTGGAGTCCGGACCCTGGGGCTGCCTGTGTGGAGAAGTGCTTGGTGTTCAGGGGTGGTTTTCCCTCCCTCTTTCCCTGAGCCCTGGCACTGGGGAGCGTGGAATGGCTCAACCTGTTGTAACGCAACACAGGAGTTGCCGCTTGTTACAAAGCTATTGCAGCAGCCTCTTCATTAAAGGAGGCTGTCCTTGGATGCTGAGAACTAATTTCCTTTTCTCTGGTTGCCTTGCCGGCTTGTGCTCTTGTCTGGAGGTGGAGTGGGGTGCTGGGAGGGAGGCAGTGTGGGGAGTAGGGCAAAGGGAACTCTGGCCAGAGGGGGACTGCCTGTGCCTTGATGCCTCCTGGAGCAGCCACCTACTGTTCCACTGGCTGGAGCCAGTGGCCGCCTCTGTGTCCAGGTCTGAGGCGATGTGGCAGCTGTTCCCAGGGACTCCCGGCAAAGGGATATTCTATGCACAGTTGGGCCCTAGCCTTTAGTCCACCCTCAGACCTTTAGCCTTGAACATTGCCTCCTGAAATCTCAACTGACCCTCTGAATCTTAGGTTTTCTGATCACCAGCACACTCAAGGGGATGGGGAGGTCCTGAGGGAAACAGGGAAGGCATTCATTCACCCATTTGTTGGTTCCTTCTCTCATTCATTCATTCCTGGATGCATGCATTCAACAATTCATTCATGTATTCATTCACTCCTCTATGCATAAGTTCCTTTATGTATTCATGTACTCATTTACTCATATGTTCACTTGTCTAATATTCATTCACGTATGTGTTGTTGAATTATTCATTCACAATTCATTGATATACTTCCTCACCTCTTAAGCCATTCATTAATGGATTAATTGATGCACTCCATCAAGGTACATGCGTACATTTTTGTGCATGTACAACATTTACTTTTTCTTACATGTGTTTGTTCCTACATATATTCATTCATTTATTCATTCAATCACTTTCAAACATTTATTCAGAGATATGCTGTCTATTAGCTGAGCTGGTAAAGAATCCACCTGCAATGAAGGAGACCCTGGTTTGATTCCTGGGTCGGGAAGATCCACTGGAGAAGGGATAGGCTACCCACTCCAGTATTCTTGGGCTTCCCTTGTGGCTCAGCTGGTAAAGAATCTGCCTGCAATGTGGGTGATCCCTGGGTTGGGAAGATCCCCTGGAGAAAGGAAAGGCTACCCACTCCAGTATTCTGGCCTAGAGAATTCCATGGACTGTATAGACCATGGGGTCACAAAGAGTCAGACGTGACTGAGCAACTTTCACTTTTACTTTCATGCTGTCTATTAATTTACATGTTCATTTATTTAGGAATTCATCTGTTTAACTCTCCATTCATTGAGCATACATCTTAAGTGCTTACCGGATGCTTGGCAGTGTGGGGGATGTGAGATGAAAAAGAACCAGGCAAAGCCCTTGTCTCTCAAGAGTCCATGAGAGTCGATAAAGCTACAAGGAACCATAACACAAAGAAGATATGATGGATGCTAAGAGTGGGGAGTAGGAAGGTTTGGGAGAGATAATCCTGGGGAAGGGCTTCTCTGATGGCTCAGTGAATCTGCCTACAACACAGGAGATGCAGGTTCAATCCCTGGGTCGGGAAGATACCCTGGAGAAGGAAATGGCAACCCACTGCAGTATTCTTGCCTGGAGAATTCCATGGACCAAGGAGCCTGGTGGGCTACAGTCCATGGGGTCACAAAGATCTGGACATGACTGAGTGACTAAGAATGTACAATCTCATCCTGGGGGAAGTCTGATATCAGGGGCCTCACATTTTTAAAAAATATGGTCAGTAAATATTCATTTTCTTCCTCCTCTAAATTTTTTTAAAACTTTTGCCAGCAAGTTGATATTTCCCTTCCCTGGGAGCCAGGGAGAGGCAGAAGAGGTGCTTTAGCTCACACAGGAGCTGGTCTAAGGGCTGGGAGCTAGTGTTAATCCTGAGAGGTTCCTAGATCTTTCTAGGGCCTCTGAGAAAGACTGAATGCAACTCGCAAATAAATACTCTTTCAAATCCAAACCTGTCCAGTGAAATGGCCAAAGGAATCTATTAATGGGATTTGCACAACCCTCTTCATTGGGTGAAAGGGGACAGAGGATTTTACAAAGAACCAGTGAGATTTGGGGCTGGGAGCCAACCAGGGAAGGATATGATGGAAGGGGTGCTGAGTATACCAGTGTTAAGACTATGGGTCCAGTCCAGGGTAAGAGGGGGTGGGGGGTGGAGTTGGGGGTGTGGGGGTGTGTGGAGTTGGGGAAGGAGCTACATTTCTGGAGTAGCCCACTCTCTAGTTGAGACCTTGTATAGACCTTACTGTCTGTAAGGTACTGTTTGTACCTTATCTGGTTTGTTCTGAAAATGGCCTCATAAACTACATGTTATTACAAATGAAGAAATGAAAAGGCTCAGTCATTTGCTTGCAGTCACACAATTAATCAGTGATGGAAGCAGAATTCAAATGCAGTTCTGAGTCCAAAACCTTGACTTTTATCTGCAGTAACATGCTTTTCCATGAAGATTTTCACCCTCTGTGGACACTTAAAAGATCCATATAACTGCGGTATGAATAGCTATTGACCGAAGATTTCTTACTATCTTTGTAAACTGGCTTCCCTGGTGGCTCAGATGGTAAAGAATCTGCCTGCAGTGTAGGAGACCTGGGTTCAATCCCTGGGTTGGGAAGATCCCCTGGAGGAGGGCATGGCAATCTACTCCAATATTCTTGCCTGGATAGCTCCATGGACCGAGGAGCCTGGCAGACTCCAGTCCATGGGGTCTCAAAGAGTCAGACGCGACTGAAGTGACTAACACTTTTCACTTTCTTGTAAACTGACGCTTGAAATGTGGCCAGAAGCAGGCCACACCTTCAAGGGGATAAACGAGAATCTTTATTTTAGAACCACACACAATATGTGTACACAGTATCTTGTTTTCATCTTAAAAATATTTTTAGCAGCAAGGAAATAAAAATTTGATGCTGAACACAAAGGGTTTCCTAATTTCCCATCATGCTCCAAGGGAGGGGGTCTGGGTCCACAGCTGTCTTGGCAGGACTGGTCACACAGCCCAGGCTTGCAGGGGAAAAAGAAGAAAGTGATGGGTTCGGAGCTGCTCTTGTGGATATGTGAGCGTAGGTATGGCAGGGACACCCAGCAGTCAGAATCCTGGGGCACAATCAAGGAGGGCCAGTGTCCTGGACTCAACTGTGTCCCCCGACAATTCATATGCAGAAGCCCTCACCTCCAGGACCTCAGAATGGGACTGTATTTGTGTTAGGGAATTGGTGACCCAAACTGCCTTCCTTGGCCAGGCCTGCTTGCCTGAGCTGTCTCGCGACAGGACATCCCAATAAGGGACATAAACTAACCGCTGCCACTAAAAGCTAACCAGGAGAATTCAGAGGGGCCCAAAAGAGGGAGGAGATGACCAACCTCCCAGAGTCCTTCTTGCTGGAATCCTTCCTGGCTGAGACATGTGTACACCACCAGGAAGGACCCTGAATTAGACTATGGACCAAGCAAGATGATTGGCCAGAGACAAGCTGGAAACTAACCGCATCATCACAACCCCTGAGACTGTGAGCCACGTGGCAGTGAAGCTCTCCTGGTTTCCCTTAACCCTGCTGCTCTCTGCCTGGGCGCCCCTCTGCAATGAAGTCTTCTTGGTTTTTGTCAGCATGTGTCTCCTTGGACAGCTCATTTCAGAGTGTTAGACAAGAGCCCATTCTCTGGTCCTGGAAGGGGTCCCCCTTCTTGCAACACTTGGAGACAGGGCCTTCATAGAGGTAATTAAGTGAAAACGGGTCCTGATCCAACCTGACTGGTGTCCTTACAAGAAGAGGGGATCAGGACATCCAGGGAGACACCAGGGGTGCACCCAGAAGGATGACCATGTGAGAGACAGCAAGAGGGTGGCCACCTGCCAGCCAAGGAGGAGCACCTCAGAGGAATCCAACTCTGCTGACAGCTTGATCTTGGACTTCTCCAGAACTGGGAGGAAATGCTCTTCTGCCATTTCAGCCTGTGACATTTGTCATTTGTTATGGCAGCCCTTGCAAACTAGTGTATCCAGGGAGCATCTGTGTTTGGGGTGATTAGGAAAAGTTTACTATTCATAATGAGTAGGGAAGTACTTCAGCATTTTCACGATTACTGCAACATTCTGGGGCTTACTTGTGGGTCTGCAGGAGCCACAGAGATACAGATTAGAGAGAGGGGAAGACCCTGATTAATGGTCAAAAGAGACATTCCAAGACGCTAGAGACCCAGTGTCCCTGGGAGAGAGAGGGTGTGAGGTGTGAGCTCTGGCTTCCCCAAAGGGTTCTCAGAAGGCTGAGATCTCATCAGTGAAGGAAATATGAAGGTGCCACTTCCTGAGAAAGCCATCGGACAGAGCCATGTATCTGGTTTTACTCCCTTGGACTAAGCTTCACAGAAGTTTTTATTTTATTTTTTGGTGGTGCATGGGCTCAGTAGTTGCAGCATGTGGAATTAGTTGCCCTGCAGCCTGTGGCATCTTAGTTTCCCTGCCAGGGATTGAACCCGCGTCCCCTGCACTGCAAGGCAGATTCTTAACCACTGGGCCACCAGGGAAGTCCCTCTATAGGAGTTTTTGTAAAAGTCATAATCTGATGACGACAGAAAGAATGGAAGAGAAGGTAAAAGCTGCATGTGAGCCACTGGAAAGCAGGGGGAAAAGAGGCTGCAGGAAGCCTGACCCCGAGTCAGCGGTGGGGAGACTTGCCCGTCAGCATGACTCCCAGCAGAACCTGCAAATAGCCCAGGGACTTCTGGACCCAAGCGGAGGGGAGCAGTGAGACTCCTGAACCCCCTCCCCCATCCCTTGCTTCACATTTCTGGGAGACTGCTCCTCCCTCACCTGGCGCATATGCAGGTATCTGGAGAGAAGTCATGTTCAACAGAGTTTCTCTGATGAAGGACACCAGGTAGGTTGAGGCATAGCCCCACACTGAACAGAAAGACATGGAGGGCATATCTGTACAATGAAAGTCAACATCATACTCACTGCTAGCTCCTAATGCCAAGCTGCTATATAAATAATTACCAAGCAACACAGATTTATTATTTTACAGTTCTGGAGGTCAGAAGTGTGCAATTGCTTTCAGACTAAACTATGATCAAGGTGGAGATAGCCCTGTGTTCCTTCTGGATGCCCAAGGGGAGATTCTATTTCCTTGCTTTTTCCAGCTTCCAGAAGCTGCCCACATTCCTTGGCTCAGAGCTCCGTAAATCGGTCCCTTCTTCCACAGTCATATCTCCTTTGATTCTGAGCCTTTTGCTTCCATCTTCTAAGGACCGTTAATATGAGAGTGGGTCCACTGAATAACCCAGGTTAATCTCTCCATCTCAAGATTTTGAATTTAATGATACCTGCAAAGTCCCCTTCGACATGGAAGGTAACATAATTGCAGGCTTAGCAGTTGGACATCTTTGGGGGCCTATTACTGTGCCAACCACCCAAGGCACTGGAAGGATCTTCTTTGGAGAGTCTCACTAGTTCCCAGACGAAAGAACTAGAAGAATTGGTAACAGGGGTTCCCAACACATGGCTCAACTGGCTCTCCCAGGGTGGCTTTCACTCTGGTTTGCAGGTGGCAAATCCCACCTGCATGTCCAGCCAGCCTTTTATCTCCAGTTCTTAAAAACCGTTAGACAGCTAAGAAGAGCCTCTAGCATAAAAGATGGAGATCAAAACAAACAGAGAAAAAAGGTTTGGAGGAGATGGAGTCCATGTAGTGAGTACAAAGCATGAGGACAAAAACTTTTAAGGAAATTGTACTCATTAGGAAAAAGATAAAGTTGAGGAGCTCTCCTGTAAAGTACAGCAAAAACAAAAAGTCTCAAGGAAATGAAAAGTATAGGAGAAAAGATAAGAAGATTAGAAGACAGACTTAGGAGGTTCCATATCTAAATAATAGGAATTCCAGAAAGAGAAAAGAGAAAATGATTATGGATATCATCAATAAAATAATTCAAGAATATTGCCCAAGATTGAAGGACATGAGTTTCGAGATTTAAGGGCCCACTGAGAGCCTAGAACAGTGTGTGAAAGTACATTTCCTTGAGGCAAATCACTGTGGAATTGCACAAGACTGGGGACAAAGACATCTTACAGCTTGCAGCGAGAGTGAGAGCCAGGGAGACTGAGATGAGGGACGTGAAGGTCTTTGTGTTGCTCAATGGCAGCCCTGGAAACTGGAAGAGAGAGGAGCAATGCCTTCCAAATTCTGAAGGAGTTACTTCCAACACAGAACTCTACTGGGAGGGTGGGATAAAGACACTGTTAGATACTCCAGGCTTCAGAGCTTTTCCCCCTGCCATGTACCTTGTCTCAGAAAGTTACTGGAGGATGTCTTTCCTCCAAACAAGGAAGGAACCAGGAAAAATGAAAAGATGTGAAACTAGAAATAGGGGATCTAGTAGAGGAGAGGGGAGCGGGGTGAGGCCAGAAAGGCGGCAGTGCGCCAGGCACACAGGAAGACAGTTCGGAGCAGGGAAGGTTCAAAGATCCAAGAGCGGGTCCGCAACCTGTTCTCAGCCCCTTGCGGCCAGTGGGGTGCAAGGAGCCATTTCCCACCTGTCGAAGAGTCTAGAGTGAAGTTTTGCTTCCAGAGGCTCTGGCAACAGCTTTCCAGGGTAAACCCAGGCCTATTTGCCTCATTCTCTCAGCCTTTCTCCACTGTCCAGCCCCCTCTTACTGCTCTGCCTCAGTTTATCGTCCCGCGTCCTAGGTCCGTGAGAGCCCACACGCTACACATTTGACTGGGACCCTGCCTCCCTGACATCCTTCCCAGTTATTACCCATCTCTTTCCCAGGGAAGGGCTGGAGGCTGCTTCCTGGGTTCCCAGCCAGGCCCGGGCAGCCTACTGGAAATTGGGATGTTGCTACTGGGGGCTGGCGCTCACCCACCCATCTGCCAAGGAACAGCTCACCTATCTGACAGCCTTTGGCTCATTCACTCTCTCTCCCTCAGGACTATTCACTACAGACAAGTCTTCCCAGCTCCTACCCTGCATTATCTAGGTCTCTTCCTTCATCCCCTGACTCAGGATGCTGACAGGGGAATGAGCAGGGACTAGCCTGGCCCAGGCTGTGTTGTGCCAGAGCCTGTCAACGTAGAACACCACTGCCTTTTTGGACTGGTATCCTCCTCCTAGTGTAGAGAATTAGTCGCTCAGTCATATTCGACTCTATGCAACCCCGTGGACTGTAGTGCACCAGGCTCCTCTGACCATGGAATTCTCCAGGCAAGAAGGCTGTCGTGGGTTGCCATTCCTTTCTCCAGGGGATCTTCCCAACCCAGGGATGGAGCCTGGGTCTCCAGCATTGCAAGTAGATTCTTTACCATCTGAGCCAAATCCAGGACCCAAAGATGAGGCTAAGTGAGCAAATGAAGAGACTCAGCCCATTGTTGCCTGGCTGTGCCTTCACCTTTTGCCTCCTACCAAAAAGTACATGTGAACACTAGTGAAAGTGACATTTGTTATAGGAGGAAACTTGAAGCTACTTTGAAAAGCAAATCTTTGGCAAATATCAATCCGATGGTGCTATGAGCTATCATTAGTAAAAATCACTTACACACACTTCACTGCAGACCATGACATACTAGTGCAAAGAGTGGGCAACCAGTGGTCTATCAGGAAAAGGCCAAATACTCTTTCTCCTCTATCCCTTGATTCTGTGGTTTCCCCAGAAAGACACCCATCACTTGAAAAAAGGGTTGGGGATTGCAGAATGGTATTCAAAATTGCAAGTGGAAATCAGTTTCAAGAAACATTCATCGCACACCTGCCATGCACCAGACGTTGAGCTGCAGGCTTTTAAAAAACCCCATCTGATTCAATCAGGGAGATGGTACCAGCCAGAATTCTTATTATGAATTATAGCCATCTATAAGCTGGGCATCATGGGAAAGTCCCTTGGTCACCCCTCCTTTTCTGCACTTGTAAAATGGGGATGGCATTTTCCAACCCAGCCCACCCTATGAGACAAAGGGCCTTACCACCCTGCATGAACCCTAAGGTGCCTCACAAGTATTGCTGCCAAAATGATTCTTCCTCACGAAACAGCACTTCACAGGTTTGAAAGAATTTCATACCCGTTGTGTATTTTCTCCTCCAAGTATTCCAGGGAGGCAGCTTGGGATTAGAACTTTTCTGGTATTTGGGGCAATGCCATCAGAGAGGGAAAGTATGGTGCTGACTCAGTGTCATCAGCATTTGGAATCTACCAGGTATGACTTGGGTTTTCTCAGTGTAAATGTTATTCTTTAAACTGTGGGCTACATAAGGATACTAACAGATTGAGTAGGGTTGACCTGTTTTCTTTGGAAGACCTTGGGTTCCGTACTAAGAACTGTACCTCACACCACTCAGTGTCCCCAGAGACTAATGTAACACCTGGGGAAGAAGACAGCTCAGGTGAGCTCCCGAGTTAATGAATGAGTGGGTTCCCATTCATTCTCATACAGGAGAGTTCCTTGGTGGCCAGGAAAGTGCCATAGCAATCATGTGAGACTGGGCTGCCTCCCAATGTAATGAATACAAGATAAGAAGTTCTCAGAATAAAAACTGGAATTGCAAACTGGAAATGGAATAGATTAAAGTATATATGGAATTTAAACCTATGAACATATGCTGTATTTAATTAAGATCAACAATAAGCAAATGAGAAGTTGTATCTATGTTGACATCTCATAATTTTTGATGAATCTGTATTTCCTCACTGTGATGCTTGTGATATGAAAGGGGCTTCTGAAAAGGAAATAAACCCTGAGAATTTTGCAAGTAAATCAATAAACACAACACAATTTTCCACTTAACGGAATTTAAATAATATCATTTTTACTTAGCCAACTGAAGAGGAATCAGCTGCCTTAATTAAGCACTCAAACATGGAATGACCAATAGCAGGATCAACATAGACCCTTTCCCTACACTGGGGGCCATAATGGGCTTTTCATCTGATTGACATTAGTGAGCATAAAGCAAATAACAGCAAATTTCACTATGGCCTGCAGGCCAAAAGTAAATTGTACTCTGGATTTCTGGTTAGAGGATGTAAATACAAAATCAAATTCTTTTCACAAAAGCAAATTCTTTCCTGGACCAAAATTTTTTTTTTCATCTATTTTTTAAAAAAGTTTCTTACTGGAGTGTAGTTGATTTACAATGTTTTGTTAGCTTGAGATATACAGCAAAGTGAATCAGTTATACATATATAAGTAATACTTATTAAATGGCAACGAATATAATTCAGTACTACTGGCAACGAGGAGTTGCTCATTTAATAAAAATTTATGTGGAATCTGCTTGATGACATTGAACAAGTTATTAAATCTCTCTCAATTTCAGTGTCCTCACCCATAAAATGAGCTTCCTAGGTGGCTCTAGTGGTAAATAATTTGCCTGCCAATACAGGAGACATAAGAGATAAGGGTCTGATCCCTAGGTTGGGAAGATTTCCTGGAAGAAGGCATGGCAACCCACTCCAGTGCTATTGCCTGGAGAATTCCACGGACAGAGGAGCTTGGCAGGCTATAGTCCACACAGTCGTAGAGTCCGACATGACCGAAGCGACTTAACATGCACGCACACACCTATAAAATAATAATAATACCTGCTTACCAGGGGGGCTCTGAGGATTATAAATTTATAGAAAATGATCAGCAGATTTCTGTCATGTGTTAATTATTTGATCAGGGTGTGTGTGCATTTTTAAAAAAAAAATTAATATGAAGAAAGTAATTCCAGTTCTCACAAATATTATTCAAATAAAAATTGCTACTCATTCTTGGAAAGGTACAAATGCAAAATGAAAAAAATTAAGTGGGGTGATAGCTAGAACCATGAGAAGAATATTTACCAGCAGATTCATTAGTTATTTTGGATCTAGAACTTGGTTTTGTTTTTTAATAGTGATAAGAATGGTAGAATACTAGGAAAGTTCTAGAAGATGTTGTCAGTTTTACCTTAAAATGAGAAATTGGTGTTTCTGTATTTTATTGTTTCCAGTAAAACTTTTTTAAGTGTTAAAAATGAAGTGTTGAGCAAACATGGACATTGTTTTTGTTACTCCCCTCCAAGTTAAAGACGAATTTTAAAGCTTTTCCTATTGCTCAAAACTTTGGCGTTTCCTCTTTGGCAGTAGCATGCAAGGGGCTCATTTCTAAAGCTCTCGCAGAAAACCTCAGGTCCGGTCCCCTTCTTCCAGCAAAACCTCAAGGAGAATTCACTGCTTCCGTTTAACCTTTCGGTACAGTCACTAGATTTGGCCTCAAATGACTCAGGATTATTTTAAAATTTCAGCTGAAAAGGCAAAAGACTTGCCCACATTGAGAAGCCTAGAACCAATGTTTTATTGACAACTTGGTGGTAGTGGGGGACAGAGGAAGTACTTTCTAGAAGGAAGCTTTCCTCATCACTGGCTAAAAGGGGCTTCCCTTTAATTTGACTACATTTCTTTTAAAAGATTTTTTGATGTGGACCATCTTGAAAGTCTTGATTGAATTTGTTACATTATTGCTTCTGTTTTATATTTTGTGTTTTTTTTTTTGGCTGCAAGGCATGTGGGATCTGAGCACCCCGAAGCCCCTCCACTCTAAAGTGAAGTCTTAACCACTGGACCACCAGGGAAATCCCATACTTTTGACTACTTTAGAAGAGCTATTTTGTGTGTGTGTGCATGTTTATTTCATCTGTCTGGTCATCTAGTAAATTTCTGCAGGGGGGAAAAAAAAAGAATGGTCATGAAAAATGTTGGAAGACTGGTGAAAAGGCACATTTTTGATATTTGAGATCTGATCATTAGCATTTCAGGAAACAGACTGGGGAGAGTGGAGATACACAAATCTCTAAGGGACAGAACAAGGAACATTCATGTTTGCAACAGGGTCACCAGGGATCTTAATAGTCTGATGCTATAGTTTTGCAGTGGCCTTCTAATTAGACATGGTCTGTATATAGGAGCTGGGAAGGAAGCCAGAAGGCGACTGGAAGCCAGAAATTTCTAGCCCTGCCTCTGTCCTCCTGCGGTGCAGTCTTGGAGCTCACAAGTTCCCCTTTTTGGACGTCAGCTGAATCACATTTGTAAAACAGTGAAGTTCTTCATACCCATCCTTTTCATCACCAAGGACCCTCTTTTCATTATGTTTCCCCATGAGACTGTATGTTTTTGCTAGACTTTGCCTACTAAACCAACAAGATTGGGAGGTGTACTAATATGGAGCTTGTGCAAGGACCACTGATGATGGTCAAATGATCATCGTGGGCAAATGATCTGGGAAACAAACTAGCCTTTGGAGAGTAATTCTGTCCCAACAGCAGAGATGATCCTAATAATAATTCCAGCTGTCCTAAGTGCTATCATTTATTAGGAGCTTACCATGGGGCCAGACATTCTCTACACATTATCTGCTTTAACTCATACCACAAAGTAGGAGAAAGGTGCCGTTGTTTCCACATTTTATAGGTCAGGAAACTGAGGCTTAGGGGGTTCAGTATTTGTCTGAGGTTACACAGCTAGTAAGGGTCAGAGGAGTGGCTCAGCTCAGGTCTGTCTGACTCCACAGTCTGAGCCCTTAACCACTGGACTCAGCTGCCTCTCAGTTCCAACAGAGGAATGCCACTTGTATAGGGCTTAGGATCTGAAATCAAGAAATACGTGGAAAGCCACATAGAATTATCATTGTCCCTGAAAATTCCCTAAAGGCATATGTTTGACAAGATGCTCACACTACAACTGAGACTAAATATAGAAGAAGCATCACCACACAACTCAGGTCTGTTTTGGGTGCAAGTGGGCAGTATTGCTCCCTTATTTAAAATCTTTACAGACATTTCTCCAAATAAGACATACAGGGGGTCAACTGCATGTGAAAAAAGGCTCAACACCACTAATTATTAGAGAAATGCAAATCAAAACTACAATGAGATATTATCTCACACCAGACAGAATGGCCATGATCAAAAAATCTACAACCAATAAATGCTGGAGAGGAAGTGTAGAAAGATAAACTTCTTACACGTTGGTGGGAATGTAAGTTGGTACAGCCACTACGGAGAACAGCTGGAGGATCAACAAAAAACTGAAGAGTTACCATGTGATCCAGCAATCTCAACCTTGGGCATGTGTCTGGAGAAAACTCTAATTCAAAAGGGTAAAAATGTTAATCCCCAAAATCTATAAGCAGCTCATATAGCTCAACATCAGAAAAACAAACAACTCAAGTAAAAAATGGGCAGAAGACTTAGACATTTCTCCAAAGAAGACATACAGATGGCCAATGCACACATGAAAAGATGCTCAACGTTGCCATTCTTAGAGAAACTGAAATCAAAACTACAGTGAGGCATCACCTCACACTAGTCAGAATGGCCATCATCAAAAAATATACAAAAATAAATGCTGGAGAGGATGTGGAGAAAAGGGAACCCTCTTGCACTGTTGGTGGGAATGTCAACTGATATAGCCACTATGGAGAACAGTATGGAGATTCCTTAAAACCCGAGGAATAAATCTACCATCAAAAATAAATAAATAGATAAATCTACCATCAGACCCAACAATTCCACTACTGGGCATATAACCATAAGAAAACCACACTTTTAAAGTATACATGAATCCCCATGTTCATTGTAGTAATATTTATAATAGCCAGGACATAGAAGCAACCCAGATACCCAATGATGGATGAATGGATAAAGAAGCTGTGGTACATATATACAAGGGGATATTACTCAGCCATAAAAGAAATGTATTTGAGTCAGTTGTAGTGGGGTGGATGAACCTATAGCCTCTTATACAGAGTAAAGTAAATCAGAAAGAGAAAAACAAGTATTGTATATTAATATATTAATATATATATATATATATATATATGTTGGAGAAGGCAATGGCACCCTACTCCAATACTCTTGCCTGGAAAATCCATGGACAGAGGAGCCTGGTGGGCTGCAGTCCATGGGGTGGCTAAGAGTCGGACACGACTGAGCGACTTCACTTTCTCTTTTCACTTTCATGCATTGGAGAAGGAAATGGCAACCCACTCCAGTGTTCTTGCCTGGAGAATCCCAGGGACGGGGAAGCCTGGTGGGCTGCCGTCTCTGGGGTCGCACAGAGTCGGACACGACTGAATCGACTTAGCAGCAGCATATATGTATGTATATATGGAATCTAGAGAAATGGAACTGACGAACCTAGTAGAGAAGGGACTTGTGGACACAAAGGGGGAAGGTGAGGGTGGGCAAATTGAGAAAGTTGCATTGACATATATACACTCCTATGTGTAAAATAGATGGCTGGTGGGAAGTTGCTAAATAACACAGGGGACCCAGCCTTGCACTCTGTGACGACCTAGAGGGGTAAGATGGGGGGAGGGGAGGGAGGTGCAGGATGGAAGGGATATATATATATATATATATAATTATGAATGATTCATGTTGTATGGCAGTAACCAAAACAAAATTGTAAAGCAGTTCTTTGTCAATTAAAAAATAAATAAAATTAAATGAAATAATTATGAAAAAAGAAGTTGCATAGAAATTCATTTCATAATAAAAGGAGTCCTAATGCAAATATGCAACATTTTATTTTATCCTGATATTTGGAAAGATTTACTTTCAATACCTGAGTAACAGCCCATGGACTAAGCTGATCAGCGTTTTAAACTGTATTAAAATATTCAATTTCTAAACCTTTCCTTTTTAAACAAATTGTTAAAAAAACAACCAAAATATAAGCACCCCAGTGCTCACTACAGCACTATTTACAACAGTCAAGACATGGAAGCAACCTGGGGCTTCCCAGGAGGCTCAGAGGTAAAGAATTTGCCTGCCAATGCAGGAGACACAGGAGGCATTGATTTGATCTCTGATTTGGGAAGGTCCCCTGGAGGAGGGAAAGGCCACCTACTCCAGTATTCTTGCCTGGAAAATCCCTTGGACAGAGAAATTTGGGAGGCTACCATCCATGGGGTCGCAAAGAGTCAGATATGACTTAGCTACTAAGCATGCACGCATGGAAGCAACCTAAATGTCCATGGATAAAGATATAAATATATGTACATACGTGTGTACATGCATGCTAAGTCGCTTCAGTCGTGTCCGACTCTTTGTGACCCCATGGACGGTAGCCCGCCAGACTCCTCAGTCCGTGGGGATTCTCCAGACGAGAATACTGGAGTGAGTTGCCATGCCCTCCTCCAGGGGATCTTCCTGACACAGGGGTCGAACCTGGATCTATGTCTCTTACATTGGCAGGGGGGTTCTTTACCACTAGCGCCACCTGCGAAGCTCAATATATATAAATCACATCTACTTAGTTATAAAAATGAGTGAAATAAATGCCATTTGCAGTAGCATGGATGGATCCAGAGATCATCATACCAAGTGAAGTAAGTCATAAAAATGTATATCACTTATATGTAGAGTCTAAAATAGGATACAAATGAACATATTTACAAAACAGAAATAGACTCACAGACACAGAGAAAAGGCTTGTGGTTACCAAAGAGTAAAATGGGGGAGGAATTAGTTACAGATTTGGGATTAGCAGATACAAAGCCCTATACAAAAAATATTAATAGATAAAACAACAAGGTTCTCCTGTATAGCACAGGGAAATATATTTAATATCTTATAACTTACAGTGGAAAAGAATCTGAAAAAGAATATGTATATATTAATATATAGCCAAACAACTAAATCGCTTTGTGACACATCAGAAACTAATACAAGAGTGTAAGTCAGATACTTCAGTAAAAAACTTTATATATAATTTTTCCTTTCCACTTGTTTTCTGTCCTCATTTTCTTTGTGAAGACAGAATGTTAATAATAGTCGATGTAGGGCGGTAGGATTTTTTTGGCCTATTACACTGTTTAAGTTAAAGCTTGCACACTGGGATGCCAGAGTATTAGAAGCACGTGACATGTAAAGCTCCCAAGATCTCACGTGCTCCTAGAGGCTAGGTCCCAGGATATGTCATCCATGGATTCTCAGAGCCCAATACAGTGTTTATAGCACTGTGTGCTGTGCTTAGTCGCTCAGTAGTGTTGAATTCTTTGCAACCCCATGGACTGTAGCCCACCAGGCTCCCCTGTCCTTGGGATTCTCCAGGCAAGAATACTGGAGTGGGTGCCATACCTCCTCCAGGGGATCTTCCTGACCCAGGGATCAAACCCAATTCTCCTGCATTGCAGGAGGATTCTTTACTGACTGAGCCACCAGGGAAGCTCAGTGTTTATAGCTTGATAAATACTGGTTGCATAAATAAAGGAGTGAATAGACAGAATGGAAACATCTAGTGATGCTCCTTTTTTCCTTGCTGGTTTTTTCCCCTCTTTTGAAGAACTGCTGCTGCTGCTGCTGCTGCTGCTAAGTTGCTTCAGTCGTGTCCGACTCTGTGCGACCCAATAGACGGGAGCCCACCTGGCTCCTCTGTCCCTGGGATTCTCCAGGCAAGAACACTGGAGTGGGTTGCCATTTCCTTCTCCAATACATGAAAGTGAAAAGGGAAAGTGAAGTCGCTCAGTTGTGTCCAACTCTTATCGACCCCATGGACTGCAGCCTACCAGGCTCCTCCGTCCATGGGATTTCCAAGGCAACAGTACCGGAGTGGGTTGCCATTGCCTTCTCCACTTTTGAAGAACAGCCACTGACAAACCAGCCAAATTAACTACTGTTAACATTATGTTTTATATACACATTCTTTCTTTAGAAGTGCTGTGCTAGGTGACTGAGATAACCATCAGGGAGACAGAGATGAGTACTTTGGGCTCCAAGAAATAACCCAGTCCAGCTCAGTTCAATTCTACCTGGCCCTTTGGCCATGGTCTGGTGCTTAAAAGTAGGAATCCATCCATTTGGGAAGCATACATTCTGCTTAACAGTCAGCCTTTATTGTGTATCATCATGCTTTAATGCTACCTTGGGAAGCTTGACTTCAAGGAGTTTCCTTAATCAACAAGAAACATCCCTCCTGAGCAGGGCCAGAGAGAAGTCCTGGCTTCCAGTTCTGAGGCCACACTCCTCTGGGACCTGTGTCAAGTTATTGACCGAGTATCCTCCGAGTCTTAAATGTGCAATGGAGACTATTAATAATATCTATTTCATAGGGTTGGTATTTAAACTTGATACAACGAGATGTAAAAAAGGCAGCTATGCCACTGATAAGTCTTCGTGGTGGAAGGGAATGAAGGACCCATCAGTCCCCCTATCCATCGGAGAAGCTCTAATTTTTCTGCTAAGTGCTGGTTTGGCTGTGCCTTTTCACTTGGAGTGATGGGAGCGTTCTGCCGGGTGCACAGGCTGATTGTGGGCAGCCACTGGTCTAGCAGTGTCCAATCCTTGTCAATGACATGCATGAAAAATCCCCAGTGAGGGCCACTGGTGGCTGATGTTAACAATGATGATAAAAGTTAATTTTTATTGAGTCTCTGCTGTGCTCTGCGCATGCTAAGTGCATCATCTCACTTAATCCTCTTGACAATTCATAGGGTATGAACTGAACCATGCTTATTTTTAAGATGAGGAAATTGACGCTCAGTGAGGTTAAGAAATTTGCTTAAAGACCAAAGGTCAATACATGGTGGAGACAGGATTAAAACCCAGATTACTAAATTTCAGAGCTTGCAACCTCAGTTCCTGCGGTTAAATCTAACCTCACATAGACGCCTGGCAGGTTATTTAGATGGTGTCCCAAACCAGCAGGTATGACTGGGGTGAACTGCAAACCTTTTGCCCCATTTAAGTGGGGTGATTGCTTGTGAGCTTCACCTCACGATGCTGGGGTGGTGGGTGGGGATAAAACCTACAGAATTATTGAATCTTTTCATTTTTGCATTAAATCCCAAGACCTTAGATATTTTAATGGGATATATCATGCTTTCAAGATGTTCCTCCACATTTTTGAAATCGCTTATGACCTTCCTAACTTCTAAATATTGTCACTGCCCTTTAAATGCATATTGAAGCTGGTTTCCTGAGGACTGTTATTCTGTCCCCTTCTCTCCCACTCAAGTTCTAACATTGTAATGGAACTGAGAGAGGAGACCTTCTTGCCCAGAAAGCCCTGCCTCTACTCTGATTATCTGATATGCAGACATTAGTCCTGACTGTTGGAACTTTATTGCTTGTGACTGGTTGAGAGCCCAAGTGCTGGGGTGGAGGATGGGGTGAGAGTAGGCTCAGGGCTGGGTGGGGGATGGAATGGGAAGGGAGACGGTGGAACTGCGGTGGGGGGCGGAGGGTGCCGGCCAGTACAAGGGAGCAGCTCTTCAATTGCATAGGAAGAAGAGAGGGGAGAAAGGGAAGCCTGGTGGTTTATGAGGTACCAGCAGCCGCCAGGGGCCTGCCCCTCCCCTACCATGCAGAGCTGTCTAACCCTTTCTCTAAAATCTCAAGGCAAAATAGATTTCACAACCCCCTGGAAGAAGACCATCTCTTGGCCCATGCCCAGCTTTCAGGCTCTTTCCCAATCCTGCTTGCTGAGCAGTTTAACCTCATGTCCACTTCTGAACTAATTAAAATAATTATAAATGTGTTATTTATAGATGGACTGAAACCATTCCTTTTTCCATAAAAAAGAATCTGAAGGGTTCTAATTTGCACAGCAAGGACCACAGACTGAAGAGCTTTCACAAGATTTCATCGTTTAACCCTCACAGTATCCTCCTTTTACACAGGCAGAGACTGAGGGTCAGAGACGTTACGAGACTTCCCTAGGTCACTTAGTGAGCACATGTCAGAGCTGAAAATTCTAAACTGGTCCCTGGACTTTGATACGGATTCACTGTTTCCCAGACTCCACTCTGATGAAACAGGCACTGAGGAGGGTGATACAATAGTTATCCCCTACTATCCACCCCACACCCCAGCATAATCAATAGCCTTGGCCCCATACCAGGAACAGAACAACTGCAACCCCAACATTCCCACTCTCACTTTTGCCTGTTCTTCTACAGCTCCCTGAAGGCAGGAATTACTAGCAACACAGTGTCCCTGGGGATATATTCATACCCTACACAAACTATCAGTCTTCTGTCCCACGTCTCATAAACACTATGTCAATGTCATCCCTGGACTACCAAGTTTGATTGCTGCATTCACTGATTTTATGGTTTCCAGATTTATATTTTACATATTTTTTCCTGTGATAATTTGGAGATAAGATGGATTTTTGATATGCATTTGAGATATCAGTGTAAAGGAATTTTTATTTTTGGCTGCTTAGGTTTTCTTTGACCGCCACTTTCTTGAGTTAGCTACAGAAACAAGTTTCTCCTTTTCAAGTTAAAAAACAATATATATATATAGATCTCTCTGGTATTTATATTTTTGTACTTTCAGAATTTCTAGAGGTTCTTACAAACCCATGTTACAATAGAACTACCTTAAGAAAAGGTGTAGATGTGTATATGAAGTTAGATGTTGGTACATGGTTGCTTACAGAGTTGACCCTTGAACGATATGGATTTGAACTGTGTGAATCCACTTATACACACATTTGTTTGCTTGTTTGTTTAGTAGTTAAGACCACAGTACTGCATGATCTGTGGTTGGCTGAACCCACGAACACAGAACTGTGAATATGGAGAGAGGAATTGCGTCTATGGAGGAACCTCGGATTAGGGCAGAACTGTGGATCTTCAACTGTGTGGAGGATCGGTGCCTCTAAACCCTATGTAATTTTTATTTTTATTTTTTAAATTAAATTTATTTATGTTAATTAGAGGCTAATATTGTATTGGTTTTGCCATAGAAAGATGGTAACGATAACCCTGTATGGGAGACAGCAAAAGAGACATAGATGTATAGAACCCTATGTTTTTTAAGGGTCAAAAGTATACTGGTCTTTAACAACTTTTTAAAAAGTATGCATAAATCATACGTGATGCCTTTGATGGAGTTTTCCAGTAACACCTGGCTGGCAGAAAACCTGGGATCCCAGAGATGTCACAAGCCTTTATCTTTAATTCTAAACTGTTCCTATTTTACAACTCTACAAACTGAAGTCCATCAAAATTAAATGACTTAGCCAACGGGAATTTGCTGTATGTCTCTGGAAACTCAAACAGGGGCTCTGTATCAACCTAGAAGGGTGGGATGGGGAGGAAGATGGGAGGGAGGTTCAAAAGGGAGAGGATATATGTATACCTATGGCTGATTCATGTTAAAGTTTAACAGAAAACAACAAAATTCTGTAAAGCAATTATCCTTCAATAAAAACATAAATTAAAAAAAAAAATTAAATTACTTGTTCCAGGTGACATGGCAAGCTGTCTTGACAAAAGCTGGCTAAACTGTGAAACTGGGCTAGACGAGATTTGAGAGCCAAGGCTCAGGGTGGAGGTACATGGCTTTCCTTTTAGACTACTGATTGTCTCCTAACATACGTCTGGTAATTTCTATCCTTGAAAAGTAAGGCTCATAGGTAATGGAATCTTACTTTTCTGGGTAAGAGCAGGTGAGATGGGGTTTAACTCTCAGCAATTTTGGAACAATGTTAGAGGTCACAAGGTCCTTCAACATTTTCCCAGGAGGGCGGGTGTCTTTTATGCAAATAAGACTCTGTGTCCTCTGAGTTTGCTGATGCTAATAAAGGTATGTGCATGAGGCAGTCATGCACACTCTGGTATGTTTTAATCCTCTCTAAAGTGATATATCTTCAAGGCTAAGGCTCTGAATGGGTAAAGGTGGAAGGTGAGGGAAAGTGAAGCAGAGCTCTCTCATCTTTATGCTGTGAAATCCTATTTATCTTTCAAGGTCCCATTCAGAGTTATTTCTTCCAAATAACTTTCCTTGATCTCTCTTGTTAGAGACATCACTCCTTCTACCTGCTTCAATAAATAATATCCTTTCTCATGTTCTTGCCCAGGACTTCTCATAATCTCTTCCATGCCTTTAATTATTTGTGTGTTCATCTTATATTCCTTACATGTCTTCTAGGACTGGGGATCCCTGGGGATACATATTTTTACTTCCTTGCCTCCATCTATTGGTTAGCTCAGAAAATGTAAGGTTATCTTCTGGTATCTTAAAGCCCTGAAATTACTTAGAAGTCAGAGGCAAAGTGGTTATGTCCAGTTTTGCACAAGCTCCCTTAGCTCTGGGGACATCTCTCTACAGCAAAGTTTGCACACTTTCAAAGGGGCCTTCAGTCTCCCCTCTACTCTCATAGTCTGGTGTGGAATCAATGGTCCCCACCTGGTGTGTGCTGCCTGCCCACCTTCTCTGGTTTTAGATAATGCAGGGTAGATCCCCAGCTTCATCATCTCTCTCTTCAGTTTCCTCTTACAAAATAGGCATAGTACTTTTCTCTGAAGGCCGTTCTTCTGAGAATTGGGGATAGTACATCCACAGTCCTTAATACAAAATGCTTTGCTCATAGTAATATCAACAAATAGTAGCAATTATTATTTTTTCAATGAGGTAAAGAACAAAAAATGCTTAGGAAAGTGTCTGGAGTATAGTAAGGGCTGTGTGTAAGCTGTTCTTTTTATTCTTGTCTTAGGAAAGCAGTAAAATGTCGTTATAAAGAGCAAGAGCTTTGGAATTCCTTTTGGGTCAAATCCCCGTTTGCTAATTGCTAGCTCTGGTAGGCGGAGAAGGCAATGGCAACCCACTCCAGTACTCTTGCCTGGAAAATCTCACGGACGGAGGAGCCTGGTAGGCTACAGTCCATGGGGTTGCTAAGAGTCGGACACGACTGAGCGACTTCACTTTCACTTTTCACTTTCATGCATTGGAGAAGGAAATGGAAACCCACTCCAGTGTTCTTGCCTGAAGAATCCCAGGGACGGGGGAGCCTGGTGGGCTGCCGTCTCTGGGGTCGCACAGAGTCGGACACGACTGAAGCGACTTAGCAGCAGCAGCAGCAGAAATTCGGGAGCATTGGGACTTCTTCCCTGTTGGGATACAGCCGCCTGCCCTGCCGGGGCAGCTGACCGCCAGCGTGTGCTTCGGCTGCTTTTGTGCAGGGCTGGCAGGCCTTGCCTGGGTGAGGACAGCCTCGTTAATCTCCTGTCCTCCACCTCTTTGATACGGAGAGTGGACAGGGGGTCAGCTTCAGTGGACACATTGTTGCAGTTAAGCCAAGTCCTTCAAGCTCTTAGAGTTGGTTAAGCTTGATTAGCTTGTGAGGAAAAGGAAAATTTACATTGGGGGACTCAGAGAATAAGGTATTTAAGCTGTTCTCTTAAATGCTTTCCGTCTTGCTACTTTCAAAGCCAGGTGCTCTGGCTGGCTTGAGGGCTCTCTTTTTTCTTTCCCTTCCCTTCTCCACTCCCTTCTCATTTTTTTTTTATGACTTTTTTTTTTTTTGGACCTGGACCATTTCTTCAAGTATTTATTGAATTTGTTACAATATTGCTTCTGTTTTATGTTTTGTTTTGTTTTGTTTTGTTTTGGTCCCCAGGCATGTGGGATATTGGCTCCCTGACCAGAGATCGAACCTGCACCCCCTGCATCGGATGGTGAAATCTCAACCACTGGACTGCCAGAGAAGTCCCTCCTCTAGTCCCTTCTACTCCCTTTGCTCTCAGACTGGCCGTTTCTCTTTCCCCTCTTTTGTTGGCTCCCTTTCCCTCCCCCTTTGCCCTCTCTGTTTTCTCCCATCCCTTCCCCGTCTGTCTGTCTCTCCCAGGATGTCTCTGTGTTTTTCTCTCTCTACCTGGCTCCTTCCGGACTTGAGATGCCAGCTTTTAGCACCTTCGTTCTCCAGTGGCAAAAATGTGCAGCTGTCTTTGAAGCTGACACCACTGTGGTCCCCAGAAGGTTACAGAGGGAAGCTAGAATTCTGGGAACGTCTGCCTTTAGCTCTGCTTAGATTCCGAGCTATCCTAGTGGAGACCATGCCCTGCAATGTATTGCACGTCTTCTGGGCCAAATATTCCTTAGTCATCGGAAGGCCAGTGTGAGCTGTTCTGGGGTTGGTGGCCCAGACATTGAGGCTCCCAGATTGTCCATATTGTCCTTGGGGGACCGTTGCAAGACAGTGAGTGAGATAGAAATCAGAGGATGTTTTCATGCTTCTCTCTGAAGGCTGAGGGAAAAGCAGTGGATTTGGGGAAAAGATCTCTGGCCCCCATCAGCTGTGTGGTCTCTGGCTATTCGCTGTTCTTCTCTGAGCCCGTTCCCCACCCATAAAATGGGATAATGGCAGTCATCCTGCTTTCCTCGGGGAGCTATTAGAAGGCTCCCACGAGCTAATGAATGAGAACACATTTCATAAAGTATAAAGTGCTGTACAAATTTAAATGCTTTTTATTATTGTTGTTATCATGATCATAATTTTTATGTCCCACTAATGCTCATCTTACAATCATCAGCATTAAAAAGTATATGCTCTAAGTGGAATGAAATCTTGTCTCTCCCTCATGCATGGATTTAAGGTGCACTTGTGGGAAATCAGTATCACGGTTTCAAGAGGCCTTTATCAAGCCTCCCGCTTCTGTCCAACCCTGATCCTTAAAGCCTGGCGGGCCTTCCTGTACAAATGAGGCTGGAAAAGCCAGAGTTGGTCCTGCAGGAGACCCATCCCATTAGTCCTGCCCTTGTTCCCCATAGCCTGCTTCAGTCCTTTTGCCCAGTGTCTTGTTAGCCCGGCGCCTGTCTGTCCCTGAGACAGCAGCATCTCCCTGGGTGCCCCAGTGCACCCCATTGCACCTCCATCTCGAGTCTTCTGTTGAGTTCTCCTCTCTACCCTCAGCCTCAGTTTCTTGGGCTCCCCCTTGTGGCAGGTCTTGGTGAGGCCCGCTTTACTGACTCTTAGGAGGTCCCAGAGCTGGGGGAGGACATAAATCACCCGTTTAGGGGAACTGTGGCCCCTCTGACCTGCAGATTTCTCCATCCGTGCAGGCTGCTGAGACCATGGGCCCCAAGTGACTCTTGGAGGAGCAAGGGCGGATCTTGGCAGAGGTATCCTCCGTCTCCCCACCTGTGCTTGACTTGGCAGCTGCTTTGTTATTAAAGCATCATCATAATCTTGTTCCAACCTGAGTGAGTGTTCTCTTCCATCCTTGAACTTGGACAAGAACAGTAACTCTTGGAAGATGAAGAGGGGCTCAGAAGAGGGTGGAAAAAGTAGGCGGGGGTGCATTCAGCAGCATGTGGCTCCATTCCCTGTTGCACCTCTTGCTGGGCGTGGGGACAGCTCACCCAGCCTTAGGCTGGATCTGCCCTGGAGCTCTGTTCCTCCCGTGGCACATGGCCCTACTTGGTCCTCTCTAGGCCTCTGTCCTCTCTCTGAACCCGGGGATAAGCTTCCACTTAGTTTCTCAATCCCAACCCCACTTTGGCTCCCATACCTACTTTCCAAGGAGCTATGGTTGCATTTTACAGATGAGGAAACCAAGGTCCAGAATTTCAAACGGCTTGTCTGAGGCCTGAGGGCTCTCGGGGTTGTGGAGTCAGTGTGTGTGCTCAGTTGCTCAGTTACATCCGATTTTTTGCGACCTCGTGGACTGCAGCCCACCAGGATCCTCTGTCCATGAAGTTTTCAGGCAAGAATACTGGAGTGGTTGCCACTTCCTCCTCCAGGGAATCTTCCTGACACAGGAACTGACCACATCTCTTGTATCTCCTGCACTAGAAGGTGGATTCTTTACCACCGAGCCACCAGGGAAGCCCAATAGAGCCAGAGGTGACCCAAAGTCATGCTCTTTCCATTACAGTCGGCTACCTCTTTGTTTTTACAGAAAAAAAAAAAAAAAAGGATAAAGACTTGGCCTCTGCTCTCAAGGAGCTTAGGGCCTAATGGAACAGCAAGGCATGTAAATGAATATTGGCTTGGCCAAAAAGAAAGTTTATTCAGGTTTTCCATAGCATCTTATGAAAAACCCAACTGAAATTTTTGACCAACCCAGCATGTACTACAAACCAGGGCAGTGGTGAGATAGAGGAGATCTTTTGCAAAAGTATCAGTTACTAATTTTGCTTGAAGAGCTGTTGGTGATGAGGGTGGTGGTGTATATGTGTGTGTGTCTCTGTATGTATGTGTGTGTGTGCAATGTAACTTTTAGAGAGGGAGGCTGTTGTGAAGCAACCGTGTCACTGTTTTCCAAGGTCAGAAACTCCAGAGAGCAAATGCAAAACTGTGCTGCCACTCCCAGAGCCCTGCCTGGGACAGACATTACTAATCAATCTTTCCCCAGGAACCCAGACATGGTTTCTGAATTCTTTGCAACAAAGTATCTGGGTGGCTATATCTTTTATTTCTTTATTGGAGTATAATTGCTTTACAATGTTGTGCTAATTTCTGCTGTGCAATGAAGTGAATCAGCTACATGTGGACATATATCCCCTCCCTCTTGGATCTCGCCTTTATCTCACCCTTCTAGGTCATCAACAGAACCCTGAGCTGAGCTTCCAGTGCTTTATAGCCAGTTCCTCCTAGCTATCTACTTTACACATGGTAGTGTATATGTGTGTGCTTAGTTGCTTGGTCGTGTCCGACTCTTTGTGACCCCATGGACTGTAGCCCGCCAGGCTCCTCTGTCCATGGGGATTCTCCAGGCAAGAATACTGGAGATATGTCAATCCTAATCTCCCAATTCATCTTTTAGTTGAGACTGGAATTCAAGAGAATATTTTTTGGCTATTTCGGAGTATTGGAAAAATGAGTGTTTTCTAGAAGAAGAAATAGGCTCAGAGAAGCAAGTGGCTTCTCTAGTTAACCGTGGCGCAAGGATGCCTGAAATTCCAGCAGGATCTGCTTCTCTGAGTGATTTTTCTTATCTCTTGTACATCAAGGAACTAACATTTAACCACTTTTTGTTAGATGGCACCTTCTTTGACACAAACAGGTAATGTGCTACTTCTCATTTTCACAACTACGTGTGAGATAGTAAGGATTGTCACTATTTTGCAGAAGACAGAACTGAAGCTGAGAAATGTAAATGACTTGCTCAAGGTCACACAGCCAGGAGGTTGTGGAACTGACACCTATGTTCAGGGCTGTCTCGCTCCAAAGCCTATTTATTGTTTTCTTCTAAATTTATTACAAAACTTTGGAAATTTTAAAAAGATTTCAATAGTGACAATGCATGCCCATGTCACTCTTCCCCACTTAGGACATGCAACAAAGTCTGTGTTATTTTTGTAGCCTGCAGTGATTTTTGACCCTTCACAATACATAAAAAGGGGGATTTAATAAAGTAATTGAGCAATGTTGAACATTTCTCAATGAAGCCTGCTTTTAGTGGAGTTTTAAAATGAATTCTCTTTATAAATTGAAATCATGTCTTTGGATAGTTTAGAGACTATAGCCAGGGAAGTCTGCCATTCGCAGACCTGCTCGTCTGAGGAGTAATTTAATGCCACAGACATAGATCTCTTTCTCTTTTTTACCTTTAATCAATTTTAACAAGCCAGATGGTCATTGCAAATGGGTCCTCTAGCATCTCCCTTCTCTAACTCTGCTGCTCTGGGGAGTTTATTTAAATTTGGTTCCTGGCAACAATCTAATACCTTCCTATTCTCTGCCATTCCTGGCTGCCCCATGGGTCACTCCATAACTATATCTTCTCCAGCCTCCCAATTGGAATTAACCTTCCCTGATATACTATGCAACCTCTCCCAGCACACAGCAACCCCAGTGAAGCACAGCTATATCCTGCATCTGTGATTTCCCCATCAGACCCTACCTTGCTCATCTGTAATCGGTGTAACAGTAATTATCATAACTGTTAATGCTTTACAGTTTCTAAGTATTTTTCCTAGTCATTATATTATTTAACGCCTACAATATCTCTGAAGTATTTTTAAAAATATATTCAATTTTACAGATATGACTATGGAGCCTCAGAGAGGTGAGGCAACTTGCCCCAAATCACACAGCTAGCTAGTTGTAAGGTTTAGAAGCAAATTTAGTGTTTGTACCCTATAACTAGAATGTGGAGTATTCTATACATACTTTTACAAACTGAGATTGATTGTAGTTTTATCAGACTCTCAACAATCCTCTTATTTTATAAATATTTACTGAGCACTTATGTATCAGGAGAAGGGGACAATAGAGGATGAGATGGTTAGATGGCATCACTGACTCGATGGACATAGGTATGAGCAAACTCTGGGAGATGGTGAAGGACAGGGAAGCTTGGCATGCTGCAGTTCATGGTATTGCAAGGAGTCGGACACAAGTGAGTGACTGAACGACAACAGTGTACCAGGAATTATGCTGAATTCTGGGGAAACAGTAGTCAAAAAGACGAAGAAGGTCTTTGTCTCATGGGGCAAGCAATGTAGTAGAGAGGCAGTAAACAAGTAATCAAATAAGTATACAAAATGTGGTAGGCTGAATAATGTCCCTCTTAAAGACGTCCACATCCTAATCCCCCGAACCTGCGGATGTTAACGTGACAAAAAGGACTTTGCAGATGTCATTAAGTTAAGGATTTTGAGTTGAGCGATTAAGCTGGCTTGAAAAAAGTGAAAGGGAAAGCCCCTCAGTCGTGTCTGACTCTTTGCAATCCCATGGTCTGTAGCCCACCAGGCCCCTCTGTCTATGGGATACTCCAGGCAAAAATACTGGAGTGGGTAGCCATTCCCATCTCCAGGGGATCTTCCCAACTGAAGGATTGAACCCAGGTCTCCTATGCTGCAGGCGATTCTTTACCATCTGAACTACCAGGGAATCCTTTAAGCTGGCTTAGGTGGACTCAATAAGTGGATGGTAAGTGGATAGATCCAATGTAATAATAGGAGTCCTTAGAAAAAGGAGGTTGGAGATCCAGAATCAGAGAAGATGTGATGACTAAAACAGAGGTTGGATTAATGTGATTAAAAGATGGAAGCCGGAAGCCAAGAAATAAGGTAACTTCTAGAAGCTGGAAAATATAAGGAAACATTTGCCCTCAGAACCTCCAGAAGGAATGTAGTCCTGCAAATCCATTTTTAGACTTCTGACTTCCAGAGCTCTAAGAAAATAAATCTATGTTGCTTTAAGCCATTAAAATTGTGGTACAGCAGCAATAGGAATTCCAGATTGTGATCAAAGCTATGAAAAAAAGAAATATCTTGATGATATAACAACTGGGGAATGTCTCTGAGGAGAGAATGAGAAGGGACCCACCCAAGGAAGAGCATTCCAGGCAGGAGGAACAATGGGTGCAAAGGCCCGGAGTGGCAATATGATGAGGAAGAAAGGCCAGTGAGGCTGGGCATCAGTGAAGGTTGGAGAGCCAGGCGGATTCAGATCTTACCAGGTCTCCCAGGCCGTTTGGGTTTGGATTGTGGACTACAGGAAATGGAAAACTCTTGAAGGATTTTAAACAAGGAGAGAGGTAAACTGTCATTGCATTGCCTATGGCTCCCAGATGGATAAACATCCTTCCTTGGAGCAGAGGAAACACGTAAACTCAGTCAACACCAACCCACCCTCCACATTAGTCCTCCCGTGCTCTACTCGGTTCTTAGAATGGGTCCAGTCTTCATTAGGAAGCATGAGGTTTGCTTTGTGCCAACCTGCCACTCAGGTTCTGTTGGGGGCCGGTACCCTGATAGGAACCATGAACAGCAGACATCGCTGTAAGCTTGGGTGTGACTTATTACAGTGAGGATGGGCTGATGGGCGAAGTGGAGGAGAACTCAACATTACTGAGCTTAGAAATGCCCCTGCCAAAGGGTGGACCTTATCATTTGAAGTATGTGTAATTATTTGCTTATTTTGTGCTTCTGTCCTTAGACTCTATGCTCTGTGAACTCAGGGACCATCTGGACATATATTCCCGTGTTTCCAGTGGTTGTACGCAATAGGTCCTTGACAGGCACTTGTGAGCACAGGGATGATTGGAGGAACACGGTGCCGATAATTTAGCTCAGCTTTTGTAGGAAACAGAAACATGAAGAGGACTAATAAGCAGCAAGATACAAACATCTAAACAACCTACAGTTGGTTCTGCTGAAATGCTTGTTTTGAAAGTAGGAATTTGTTCTAATGCAATTTACAGGAGGGAACAATGTAAGGATCCCCCAGTGGAAACACTAATGCCCAAACAGTGAATGCCCAAATCTCAGCTGAACGGAGCCTCATAAGACACAAAGTACGCATACGCATCAAACACCTACGAGCTGGCTTAGTTCCCTGCCCGGGGTGTGAGCCACAGGAAGCACACCTGGCTGCCAAAATCTCTGTCCAATGTCAGGTAATTCTCCTTCACAATAACTCAAGCTTCTGATGTGTGCCTCCACAAGCAAACTCCAGGTCTTTTTCAAGGTAAAGAGCTAATATTTATTGTAATATTTATGCACTTAACCATTTAATACATTTAACATTATTCTGCCAAAATTAAGTTCTCATCTTTTTCTTTTTTTAAACTGTGTCATTGGTGATTTTGAATGTTGTGGCTTTAACTCCATTTCTACCATAAGCCTGGGGTTTTTTAAATGCATGATTCTGGATAGCACAGTGATTTTCAGAGCACATATGTTGTATTATAAGGGAACTGACTGTACTTTCTTCTGTCTGAAAACAAGAAAACACACACAGTGATCAAATCAAACCACTGAGCACTAGGAATGATTCATAATGTCCTGGTGTAAGGACAGTCCTCATTATTTATTTATTCATTTTTCATCCATCCATCCTTCTATCCATTTATTTATTCTAAAAATGTTTATCAAGTCAAATCCTGAAATAAACCCTGGTGAAACAGCAGAGAAAAAATTAGAGTCTTAGGAGTCTTAGTGAAAGTGAAAGTTGCTTAGTCAGGTCCGACTCTTTGCAACCCCATGGACTATACAGTCCATGGAATTCTCCAGCCCAGAATACTGGAGTGGATAGCCTTTCCCTTCTCCAGGAGATCTTCCCAACCCAGTGATTGAACCCAGGTCTCTCGCATTGCAGGTGGATTCTTTACCAGCTAAGCCACAAGGGAAGACCATAGGAGTCTTAGCATTGGTAGAAAATAATAATATACAAATTAAAAAAATATATATGAGAGCTACAATGGACCAAATGTTTATGCCTCTCCTCCAGATTCATACACGGAAATCCTAGACCCATGTGGATGTAGAAAGTAGGGCTTTGGGCAGGTGATTAGGTTATGAGAGTGGAGCCTTCATGAATGGGATTAGCGCCCTTATAAAGGAGACCCTGAAGAACCCCTTTCTCCCATCAAGTGAGAACACAGTGAGAAGATGACCATCTATGAATCAGGAAACAGTACCTTACTAGACACTGAACCTGTCAGCACCTTAATCTTGGACTTCCCAGCCTCCAGAAACGTGAGAAATTAATTTCTGTTGCTGTGAGCCACCTGGGCTATGGTATTCTGTTGTGGCAGCCCAAGGTGACTCAATCTCTCAATAATAATCTCTACTGTAGGCTTACTATGTTCCAGAGACTATAGTCAGCACTTTAAATAGATTTTATCTCATCCTTTCAATACTTCGCAGTCTTTGGCAGGTGTTACCATTAAGTAGGGTGGGCTTTATTACTCTCCCCACTTTACAGATGAGGTTCCTGAGATGTAGCAGTAAGTGATAGCAGCTCATGGGGGTACCACCTCAGTTCTGGTAGAACCTGGTCAGGATGGGAGAACCCCTGGTGTTCACAGCCCTTGGTGAGCACTGAGCAAGGAGGGGCTGGGAGGACCACTCAGAATGACTCTGGGCCTCCTCCTCCCAACATCTGTCTCAGAAACAGCCTGGAAGCCGGGAGGGAATGAAGGGGCATTTGATCTTTGCTAACCAAAGCTCTGGGTTATAGTGTTTTTCTTCTTCTTCCCCACCAGCCTTTCTAACACATCACACACACACACACACACACACACACACACACACATATACACACACACACTTCATGAGCTCTTGACATCTACTCTGCTCAAATTCCCAAGGGACACAGCACACAGGAAGCTCCAGCCTACATGGAAGAAGGATCTTGGAACTAGGAAGGTAGAACCCAGAGCTCTAGACCAATCTCCTATCCTTCCCAGCTTGAGGGATTCAGTTCATCTCTGGGACTCAGTTTCCACATCTGAAAAATGGCGTTAAAAAGCCTTGCTGAGTCCGTGCGGGAATTAGCTGGGATTCACGTCCAGTGCTGGCAGATGGGCTGGCGACAGAGGTCTCACACTGACAGCTCACAGTGGCAGATACTTCCGACGGGCCAGGAACACCTGGCCACACCCTCCCTGTGTCCCTTCTTTAGTCCCCAACAACCCTGCAGGGGCACGCTTCTCCCCACACTTCACAGATGACAGCCTGGGACTCAGGGAGGGTAGGGACCCTGTCGAAGGTGACACACCAGTCAGACTAGGAGGCAAACCCAGCGGTTCTGGCTGCACCCCTCCACCACTCTGACAACAAAATGCTCTGAGCAAGAGTTGGCAAAGATAGCACAGGGAGGACTCATGGCAGAAAGGCCTGAAGGAAGTCATTCCTTACTTCGGAGGCCCAGTTTTCTCATTTACAAAGTGAGCCAGGGGCTTCCCTGGTGGGCTTGGTGGTAGAGAATCTGACTGCCAATGCAGGAGACATGGTTTCCATCCCTGATCTGGGAAGATCCCACCTGCCACAGAGCAACTAAGCCTGCACACCACAACTGTTTGCCTGTGCTCTAGAGCCCGGGAGCTGCGACTACTGAGCCCGTGCGCCCTAGGGTCCGTGCTCTGCAACAGGAGAATCCACATTGCAAGGAAGAGATGCCCCCACTCACCACAACTAGAGAGAAACCCAGGCAACAGTGAAGACCCAGCACAGCCAAAAATAAATAATTGAAGATATACAATTTTTTAAAAAAGTGGGGGCCATATGAGAGCTGAGCCCCCGACGCTAAGTGTGGGCAATGAGTTAACAACCAACTCCAATATTTCGTCCATGAACAGGTGACTGTTGTGCCCCTGGCCCACGTTGGTTTCCAGTGGAGGGATGGCTGGCCACCATTAGCTACGCTTGGAGCCGTCACCATGGAGGAAGAGGGACCACAAAGGCTGGGGTTGAACATCGCAGGCAGGCCCCTCGGAGCCCCGCCCGTGGGCCGGCTGCCTTCCCACTTGGCACTTTCTCCCGGCACCTCTTTCGCCAGGCACTAAAAATAGCCTTGGATGGCCCTGCAGCCAACCCAGCTCTCCATCGAGGATTCTCGCCCTTTATGGGCCGTGATCATCTGCTTCCTTCTGACTGCTGTTGGCAATGAAAGCGCTAGGTTATCTCGGCAGAGGCTGTTCCAGAACCCGGGCTGAGCCCATGAGGCCGGAGGGAGGTCATCGATCCAGCCACTCCGCTCAGGGGTTTTCAAGCCAGCTGCACAGGAAGCGGTGTTCAGGATTCTAGGATGGTGGGAAAGGAGGACGGCAAGTAGGAGAGGAAGGTGGAGGAGAGGAAGGTGGAGGAACCAGCTCACAAAAAGGAGGGTAACTAGAGCCAGCAGAGAGAAAATTAGGAAGGGGTCTAGGTGCTTTCTTCCAAACCTGGAACAGTCTTGAGCCAAACAAAGCGGGCAAGTCAGAGTAAAAAGAATAATAGTTAGCGCAGTCATAACACCTGCCCATCATTGGCAGGCTGCACTATACGGATGTGCTCGTTATGCACTGCACAAAAGCCCCCAGGTCAGGGTGGGGAGTTGGAGCCGAGGCCAATATGGTCTGGGTCTCCCAAAGGAAGGGGGCACCTTTCATTAAAGCCTAATTCACAATTAGGTACCAGATGAATTACCCTTGGTGCGGATCACTGGGTACCTGTTGTATGCCTACCAGACTGGTTAGCAGATTCTATTCATTCATTTAATCCTCACAGCCCTGCCAGAAGGGTCTTATTTCCCCATTTTGCTGAGAGCTAGAGAAGTTCAGTCACCTACCTAGGAAGTGATGGAAGTGGATCTTCAACACTGATCCCACCAAGTAGACGTCTTATGTTGCTTATACCACGCTGTCAGAGTTAGTTAGAACTACAACCATTGGTTGGTTATTGTGCCAAATATGGTCTTCATCAGCCCCATTCCTCCTGCAACCTTGGCTGTACCCATGGCTATTCTGCCTCTAAGTATCTCTTATACGCTCCCTTTTCTCTTTAGCCTGCTGCTATCACCCCCAATTTAAACCTGCATCCTTCAGCTGGACCACTGCTACAGGTTGTAACTGGTCTCTCTGAGACAGGCCTGGGTCCTACCCTCCATCCACAGGGGCTACCCCAGAGGGGGTCTCCTCAAATGTGAATCTCACGGAGTCATCTCCCTCTTTAGCTCCCTTCCTGAGCTCCCCAGGACCACACCAGTATCTTGATCTTCTAGCTCTGATGCCAGTCCTATCTGAGTCTCACCCCAAGTCCTAAATACCCAAGGAGTGCCACCCACAGTCCCAAAGGTGTGTCCCCAGAAAACAGGCCTTTAGATGGTTAATGGTGAGGGGTGAGGAGCAGGGCAGAGCATTCCATGGGGAATTTAATCTGGAAAAATTACTGAAGGAGGTTCAGTTCAGTTCAGTTCAGTTGCTCAGTCGTGTCCAACTCTTTGCAGCCCCATGGACTGCAGCATGCCAGGCCTCCCTGTCCATCGCCAACTCTCGGAGCTTACTCAAACTCATGTCCATTGAGTCAGTGATGCCATCCAACCATCTCATCCTCTTGTCCCGTTCTCCTCCTGCCTTCAATCTTTCCCAGCATCAGGGTTTTTTCCAATGAGCCAGTTCTTCGCAACAGGTGGCCAAGGTATTGGAGTTTCAGCTTCAGCATCAGTCCTTCCAATGAATATTCAGGACTGATTTCCTTCAGGTTGGATCTCCTTGCAGTCCAAGGGACTCTCAAGAATCTTCCCTAATACCACAGGAGGTTCAGCAGGTTTATTTGTTATGCAACTTCTCAGAGCCTGTGTTATGCTAATTTATGAGACAAAAGCTATCCAGTGGATCCTTGGCAAGGTTGCCCTGGAAACAGTAGGACTCTTAGTTTTAACAATAGCTGACACTAACAATGACTTTGGGCTCCAAAATCACTGCAGATGGTGACTGCAGCCATGAAGTTAAAAGACGTTTGCTCCTTGGAAGAAAAGCTATGACCAACCTAGACAGCATATTAAAAAGCAGAGACATTACTTTGCCAACAAAGGGCCATCTAGTCAAAGCTATGGTTTTTCCAGTAGTCGTATGGATCTGAGAGTTGGACTATAAAGAAAGTTGAGTGCTAAAGAATTGATGCTTTGGAACTGTGGTGTTGGAGAAGACTCTCGAGAGTCCCTTGGACTGCAAGGAGATCCAACCAGTCCATCCTAAAGGAAATCAGTCCTGAATATTCATTGGAAGGACTTATGCTGAAGCTGAAACGCTAATACTTTGGCCACCTGATAGGAAGATCTGACTCATTTGAAAATACCGTGATGCTGGGAAAGATTGAAGGTGGGAGAAGGGGACGACAGAGGATGAGATGGTTGGATGGCATCACCAACTCAATAGACATGAGTTTAGGTAAACTCTAGGAGTTGGTGATGGATAGGGAGCCCTGGCGTGCTGCAGTGTGTGGGGTCGCAAGGCATCGGATGTGACTGAGTGACTGGACTGGACACTAACAGAGCACTTGCTGCGTGTCAGGCACTGCTCCCTGTGCTTTATTATAGGAACTTATTTAAACCTCACAACTCCGGGAGGCAATGCTTCCATTATCCCCACCTTACAGATACAACAGAGGATAGAAGTTAAGGGACCTGCCTATATTCACTGGGCTAGTCAGCAGGGGAGTGGGGACTCCAGCCCAGACAGCTTCTGAAATTGGCAGCTGTGGCCACCATGCTAGACACAAACTTTCAAGACTTCTTAAGTACCTGGGACTGTGATGTGCCTTCTATCCATTCTTTCCCTGAATTCTCACACGACCCCATGATTATTAGTGAGGAAACAGAAATAAAGAGAGCACACTCGAGCCAAGAGGAGCTTGAGGTGAGACTTGAAACCAGGTCTTCCTGTGAATTACAAATCTCTAGCTCATCTTGCTCCAAACAGAATGAGACATCATTTCACCAAGGGGTATCTTAGAGGATTGATGCTCCATAATAAATACACACTAGGAGATGCTTCTCTGGCACTAACTTGAAACTACCCACTGTCACCAACTTATCTTATTTCCTGACACCAAGACTTTCTGCCCTTCACTCTGCCTGGTATGCCGCCTCTCTACTCAGTCCTCCTAACACCAGAGAAAAGCTAAAATAAGATCACAGCTCTGGTTTTTCCAGAATTTTCTTTTCCAAGCAGCTGTTCCCTAATCTGTGCTTCCTATGAAAAAAACTGCACAATGATGGTCTGTTTTAACATAGATTCCTTCTTTCACTCACTCCCTCCTTCATTCATTCTTTCATCCATTCACTCATTGAATATTTATTGAGCAACTACTAACTGGAGGGCATTGTTTAAGGTCCTGGGGGTACAACAATGAACAAAATATATATGCATGTAGACCCTCGGGAAATTATACTGCAGTGGGAGAAAAGAGATACCTAAGACAATGAATAAATTGCATTTACCATTTTTGAAGAGATAGCAAAGAAGGTGCTAGAAGTGGGAAGGGACTGCAATTAAAAAAATTTTTTTTTAAATTATCAATATGTTATATTATTATATTAACACAAACACAAAGAAACAACTCAAGAAACTTTCCTCTTTTATGTTACATCATTCCTGATTGGTCAAGTTAAATGTTCATGTTACAGAGCAGACCAGAAGGAACGTTTTGCTTGTTTTCATATAAGTTGAACAAAAAGTCTTTCTTTCTGCTATAGAGGATAATAATATTCTGCTAACTTTTTCTTGAACAAAAAGTATATATTTTGCAAATTATACACATACAATATATTTCACCATTAGGGTTCATGGTTCTAAATATCTTTTAAGTACAATTTAAAGTAATGTAAGACTCTGTGTGTGTGTCTTTAGTTGCTCAGTCATATCCAACTCTTTGTGACCCCGTGGACGGTAGCCCACCAGGCTCTTCTGTCCATGGAATTTTCCAGGCAAGAATACTGAAGTGGGTTGCCATTTCGTCCTCCAGGGGATCTTCCCAACCCAGGGATCAAACCTGCATTTCTTGCATCTCCCATATTGCCGACAAATTTTTTACAACTGAGCCACCAAGGGAAGCCCAAATATAGACTAAAAATGCTTACTATCAGAATGACTCGTCCATTCAGTCTACAGTGGAAGCAAAGCATCAGTAGGCTCTTTGACATTCAATATCTGATTTATTTCCTATAGATGGACCCTTTCATTAGTCATTTGATCATGATGAAATATCAATGAAAGAAATATATTCAACCCTCTTTTACTTTCAAATCATAGTGCAACAGTGCTTTTCTACATGGGATTTAAATATAATGGGAGAGTTAAATGAAAAGTGGCTTCCAAAGTGGACTTCATAAATGTCTTATTTGCAAGCGATTATACAGCATTATAACACATAATTTTATAACACAATATTATACAGAATATCTAGAGACTTGGTTCTCAGTAGAAATAATGAATAATTTCTTATTTATAATGAATACTTATGTATTTATTATAAAATTGGAAGTCACTTTATTTTATTAAGGCCATTAGAGAAGATCAGCCTGAGGCTGTAACCTTTGAGCAAAGACCTGGAGGAGGTGCGGGAGCCTGTCGCAGCAATACCCTGAGAAGGCCACAGGCAGATGGAGGGATGGGGCACAGAGGCCATTGCAGGAGGCACATCCCCAGACCAGGCCCCAGGCCCCTGCGGCTGCTGTGGGGTGATGGGGCGCAGAGTGGCAGAGATGCCCAAGAAAGCTTTATTTGGATTATTTCAGGAAAGTGGAAGACATTCCCAGCAGTGTTCACTCTGAACTTCTCATTAGCATTTTCAGAAGAAGATCCTTGACTAGGAACCTAGATGCGTGCCACCACTAAGCGTCTAACCAGCAGTTCACAGTCTGCGGGGCAGTGAAGACCTAGGGAGTTAGGCGCCTAGTCTGCCTTTGACGTTGGGCAACCCCCGTTCCATCCCGGCCACTGTCCTCTGCATTCTGTCCTCTGTATAAGGTGCTGGAGGATGTCTCGGGTGCCTTCTGATCCTGGCTCCCAGCTGTCTCAGGAGCCTCGGTTCTCTTTTCTGTGAAAGGGGTGGGAGCTATAACACTTAAATCCACCCCTCTTGCAGTTGTTGCACCAGATCAGGGAAGGCCATGACTTTTCTTTAAATTAAAATTGGAGTCCAGACTAGATAAAGGGTAGTTTTAATGGAAACTCTCATTACGTGGTAGTAACTAAATCTCTCGTTTCTGATCTTTAGATCACATCTTCCCGTTGATCGTAGCAAGTGATGCCGTGTCTTAGGTGCACCGGCCTCATTTTGTGGTTGAGGAAACTGTGCTCAGGAAAGCTAATTAATTCACTTGCTCAAGGTACAGAGCTACTGAAAGGAGGACCTGGATTCAAATCCCAGAATGTGTAAAGGTCTATGCAGATTTCCTAGCTGCACAAAAGGAAGACTGAGGTCAAAGGCAAGCTTAGAGAGAAGAATACAACAGAGCCAAAGGCTGCATGCAACCAAATGAATAATTCCCAGCCCATCCTTAAGTTGCTGCTAGCCAGAAACAGGGGTTCCCACAAAGTAGAAAAGAGATGGGGGGTGAAATGAACTGTGGGCCACTCCTGGGGAACCAGAGCTTTGGATGGAGACTCTGGGTCAGGTCAGGATGAATTGTGACATGAGAAGCTACTGGCCAGTCCTGGCTGCAGCCACAAGTCTTAGTGGGCAGAGAGGGCCATGCCCAGGCCCCTGTGGGCATGTCTGTGGGTTACAAAGGGCCAAGGGTGTGTCAGCCTTATGTGATGAAATATGAAATAACTTAAAGTAAATACCAAAGACCATACAAAACAAGAGGAGAGACCATACAGGGGGAAAATGAACCGAAAATCATTTTATATACAGTAAAATAAATAAAAGGCCTAAAAAAACCTATCTGTATTAATATTTCCAGTGTGATAAGACAGATGGGTTGGAGTTAGATATGGAGAGATGTAATATTCTACAAAGGAAACTCTAGGGAGACCCAGGGAGTTACAGAGGTCATTTCTCATTACGGGTGAACTTTTCTATTCTTTTCTCCTCTGCTTTTCTCCTAACGAAGCCTCCGCCAGTGCCAGCAGCTCCCCAGTCCTTTTGTGTGCTGGAAACAGGGCCGTAGCACCAAGGCCCCATCAGCTTGGCCACATGAGGCTATTTTTAGCTCTGCCAAACAACGAATGGGATTGTTGTCCATTCTTGGACAATGGAGGTTTTTCTTTTAATTGTCTGTTCAACTGCTCTGGAGTACAGGCAGCATCTTTTGGATGCATATTAACTGCATCTTTTGGACACCAAGGACAGGGGAAGGTGAGCTTCCCTTGATTTGGGCCACAGGAGAAGCAAAGGTTCCTTAACTTGGAAGGTAGCAGTCACCACGGGCGAACTGTGGGCTTTGAGGTTGACCTGTCCCCAGACACAAACACCTTGGCTATAAATGGGCATCACAATAAGGAGGTTGTGTTGCTGTCTGTGAAGTGCCTGGAATGGAGTCTCGAACAGTCAAGAAAGAAACACTGGCTCGAGGAGAAGATGCGTGAGATAATATTGGTGTGGTTCCTGCCAGAGCAAATGTCTGTTGAATGTGTGAGAGTATATGCGAAGTCTCAGCAAAGAAAATTATTGTCAGGGAGTTTTGTGGGTTGAATTGTGTTCCCCCCAGAAAGAAACATTGAAGTCCTAAGCCCCAGCACCTCAACATGTGACCTTATTTGGATATAGGGTCTTTATAGAAGTAACAAAGGTAAGATGACATCATTAGTTCAGTTCAGTCACTAAGTCGTGTCCAACTCTTTCCAACCCCATGGACTGCAGCATGCCAGGCTTTCCTGTCCATCACCAACTCCTGAAGCTTGCTCAAACTCATGTCCATTGAGTCAGTGATGCCATCCAACCATCTCATCCTTTGTCGTCCCCTTCTCTTCCTGCCTTCAATCTTTCCCAGCATCAGGGTCCTTTCCAATGAGTTGGCTCTTCCCATCAGATGGCCAGAGTATTGGAATTTCAGCTTCAGCATCAGTCCTTCCAATGAATATTCAGGGTTGATTTCCTTTAGGATTGACAGGTTTGATCTCCTTGCAGCCCAAAGGGCTCTCAAGAGTCTTTTCCAACACAAAGTTCAAAAGCATCAATTCATTAGGATGTCATTAGGATGGACTCTAATCCCCAAAGACCAGTGTTCTTAGAAAAAGACACACTTGGACACAGAGATGCTCTCAGGGAGGAGGCATGTGGGAATGAAGGCAGAGATCAGGGTGACATGTCCCCAACCCAAGGAATGCCAGGATTGCCAGCGAACCACCAGATGCTGGGGGAGAGGCCTAGAGCCAACTTTCCCTTGAAGTCCTCTGAAGGAACCAACACCATGGACACCCTGATCACACTCTGTGAAGCAATGATTTTCTGTTATTTAATCTGCCCAGTCTGTGGTGCTATGCTGGGGCAGACTTAGGGAGCAAATACAGGAACATCAGTGAAATTATGCACTGTGCTGTGTAAACCCCTGGCATAGAGCACAAACTTAATAAGTGCTTCTAAAATGAATGTATGAGATAAGGCAGAGGATACTGTACAGTATCTCTATGAGATACTATGAGAATCTATGAGATAAGGCAGAGGATACTATACAGTATACTGTACAGATACTGTACAGTATCTGGTATATAATAGATACTTCTAATATTGGTTAATTGAATGAATGAATGAAATCATTCAAAAATCACGTATGATAGCTCAGTTGGAAAAGAATCCACCTGCAATACAGAAGACCCTGGTTCTATTCCTGGGTCAGGAAGATCTGCTGGAGATGGGATAGGCTACCCACTCCAGTATTCTTGGGCTTCCCTTGTGGCTCAGCTGGTAAAGAATCTGCCTGCAATGCGGGAGACCTGGGTTTGATTCCTGGGTTGGGAAGATCCCCTGGAGAAAGGAAAGACTACCCACTCCAGTATTCTGGCCTGGAGAATTCCACGGACTGTATAGTCCATGGGGTTGCAAAGAATTGGACACAACTGAGCGACTTTCACTTTCACAGTGCTGAAGATATGAACAAATGCTCAGTGAGTATTTGCTAGTTGGTTGGTCATCAGAGCTAACGTTATATATCATTACCTGGCAGCTCAGATGGTAAAGAATCTGCCTGCAATGAGGAGACCCAGGTTTGATCCCTGAGTTGGGAAGATCCTCTGGAGAAGGGAATGACAACCCACTCCAGTATTCTTGCCTGGAGAATTCCATGGACAGAGGAGCCTGGTGGGCTACAGTCCATGGGGTCACAAAGAGTGGGATACGACTGAGCAACTAACATGTAAACACACACAGTACAAGCCAGGAAGTGCTCAGAGTGATTGACAGGTATCTTACCTTCATTTGAGCCTCACAACCACCAGGCTATTATTGATCTCATTTAAAAGAAGAGGAAAGTGAGGCACAGAGATGTTCAATCACTTTCCTGAATTTGCCCAGAGGAGTGGTAGAGTTACTTTGTGGATCTGGTTGGTTTAGGATGAATGTCTCTAGTCTTAACCACTGGTTTGAAATAATGCATGTGAAAAGCCTGGCACATACAGGTGCTCAATTCCAAACAAGTAAGTAGATGAAGGTACGTGGGCAGAGCAGGGAGCGGAGGGTCTAGCCCCTGGTGGCCTGAGAGCTGAGAGGTGACCCTATTGTCCTTCCTCTCCTGAGTTCCCCTGGGGGTCTGGGGTTGATCTGACAGCCCCGCCAGCCCACCTTCCATCCTTCTGCTTGGAGTGGAGTGGAGTCCCCTGGATGCTAAAGAAGGGAGTGGGGCAGAGGAGACATCAAAGATGTGCTCTGTCTTTCATCAAGGCGGCTTGGCTGTCAGAAGGATGGGCCAGGAGCGCCCGCCTCCTCTCCATAACTCACCCCAAACCAAGCGCCCAGTGCTGACTCCGCGTTTCCACATAGGGCCCGGCCGCTTGCCCACACGCTTTCCCAGCCTCGCCTGTGCTGCGCCAAGGACCGGGCCTGGCAGTGATTTACGACATCACAGGCCAGCCTCTTCCCTGACCACTGCTCTGGGCCACAGGTTTAATTATTTAAACAGGTTTTACATTTTATGAGCATGCCCTCAGGCCTGGCAGAGGAAAATCTTAGAAGAAGAAAAGTTTTGTTTTTTTTTTTTTTTTGCTTGAAAGATTCCACTGAAATATGTAAGGCCAGAGGATGGGAAACATTCCACATTTCTGAGTGTGAGTGTGGTAGTCAAAGCTCTTCTGAATTTTCCCCATTTTAACCAGCTCTCTTCTCAACAAATGTGCATTTCTGCCTCACTGCAGAACAACGTTATCATTCTTCATCATCCTCGCAAGTCCACAGTTTTGCATCTGCTGGCCAAAGCTGTATACACATGTGCCGTGCACACACAGACCACGCAGGTACACGCTTGTTACGCTCGTTCATAGGATCTTGCTGTGTACCTGTGCTATGGTAAGGGTTGCATTTGTAAAACAAACGCACACAAATTCCTGCCCTCATGCAGCATCCATTCTATGGCAGGAGACTCCCTTACTTCATCTTTTGGAGACCTATTCTCCCATGAAGAGCCTGCTAAATGCTACTTACTCCCTGATCTTCCTGGAGAAACGGATGGCTCACATGACACGGTGTAATTGGCTATCCAAGCCCACACTCACTGTGCCGTAACTATCAGTGACCTTGATACTCGTAGACTGAATTCCCTGAGGGTAAGGACCATCAAACTTCATTTCTATCCCAGCACCCGTCACAGTGTCTGGGTGGCCATTGGAAGACTCCTCTGTGTCTTTCTGGCCAAGAGAATCTCCTGCATGTTCTCTCTACTCTTACATTTTCTGGCTTGTTTGTTGTTTCCTCATTCATTCACCCACTCCAATCATTCATTCACTGAGCATATAATTACTGCTATGTGTGAGAGCCTATTTTAGGTGCTGAGAATATGCTGATAAAGGCAGAAAAGGCCCCTTTCCTAGGTGCATTCACACTGTGGTCATGGAGACAAGATAGGAGACCGCTGTCCTCTGGTTCTTTGGCTGTTGGCGTCTTAGAGGGCTGTAGGCGGCCATCAGGCCTCAGCATCATGGCACACCCATGCTAGGTGTGGGATGATCTACACTAAAACCCGGATCAAGAGTTATCTGTGCCTTCTTGCCTGGCTCAGAAGACGAGGCTGGAGAAAATGATTCTCACCAATCTCCCTCATCTAAGCTCTCCGCCTCTGTGTAAACTGGGGACACCAAAGTCCAAGGCTATTAAAATAATAATGCAAAGAATCCATATTTTTCATCTTAAAAGCACTTTCGGAGCATCCTATTAATCTTTCCAATCCCTCTGTGTGTAGCTAAGTTTTTGCTTCTAGATGAAGAAAGTGAAATGCAAGGTGATTAAACTGTTGACCTGAGGCTACAGAGAAAGCAAGGTTTTGAGCAGGGATTCGATTCATCAGTCCTTAGTTATTTTGAACAACTGCAGACCCAAAGGCCCATGTCTCTCTGGCAGATTCTAGGGAGTGAAGCCAGTTTGCCTTGGTGGGCAGGACCCTTGGTGGTGAAACGTCAGAGCTTTGCAGGTGCCCGGACCTGGGTTTGGCTCCTACCCTGAACCCCTGCTTACAGTTTGGGTGACCTTTGGCAAATGGTTCAAGCTGTCCGTGCTCCAGCTTCCTCATCTATCACATGGGGAGAACACCTGTGCTGCAGGAATAGGAGGGTGGAAATAAATGAGATTATGCTTGCTGAGTCATAATGTGGTACAGGATGTCTTTTTCTTAAAGATGTATCAAGACAGAAGCTTTTGAAGTGGGCAAGGGGTTTAGAGCTAATCATCACCATGACCTTCATTGTCATCATCATTCAACATGACTTGGGCACTTGGTTTATTCCAGAGGTAAAAGTGTCTGAGCATAATTTCCTTAAATTCTTGGTGTCTTTTATTAACCCCAGTTGATTGCCACACCAACATCATGCCATCTATCTGATTTCTTTCTGCATGAATGAATGCCAAGCCCCCAGGCTGCATGTGGTAGGGGATACAGAATTGCCTTAAATAAGACCCCTGCTCCTTGCCGTCCATCTAGGCCTTTCCAGTCCAGTTAGCTTCCATTTTAAAAACTGAAATAATAATCATCACTTTAAGCACTTTACATAATTTAATTCTCACATAAACTCTATGTGGTAGGTTTTATGATGATGATTATTATTTGATACGTAAGAAAATTGAGGCACAGAGAGGTTGACTAACTTGTCTGAGGTCACACAGTAAGAGCCAAGATTCTAACTTTGGCAGTTTGACCCCAGTGTCCATACTGTTAACAAGTATGTTTTTGCTACTCACATTGTGGTCCTTGGACCAGCAGCATCAACATCAGCCTGGAACTTGTAAAAGAAAAATGTAAAATCTAGAGTCATGAATGCCCTGAGTTTTACGCCATTAGTTTTACCTAGGTGCTCGGAAGCCTTAGTGTCACCTGCAGGGGGCATTGTACTTAATCTTCCAGATGCACCTGGACAGGGCCAGGCATGTAACATGTATTCTTTTTAATCCTCACACCAATCCTACGAGGCATGACCAATTCTCACTCCATCTTTGTAGATGAGGAGACAGAGGGGCAGAGAAGGAAGTCGTTTTTGCAAGGCCCCATAGCCAACTCCAAAGCCGGCCAATTCTGAGTCTGATATGCCTCAAGGAGACTTGTGTCCAAAGAGAACGTAGAGAGAACTAACCTAAAGCCAGACTCAGAATCCAGTTCATATTAACTGGCTGTGTGGATTCCCAGCTGTCACCAAGTTCTCTGTGCAATGCAACTTGACCTCTAAGTGTTCACAGGACCTCTGTTATTGGCCCAGACTGTGTTAGGCTCTGAGTACCTTACAAGAGCGACAGAGGACACCTGTTTTCTTCAAGGTCTATTGAAAGAGAAGCATTAGAATGGGACATGGTGCTCAGAGCTACTCAACACTATCTTCATCATCATATCTTCCAGCATCTTTAGGGTACTTGCTATCAATATATTCCAGATACAAAGATATTTGATACAGACAGACTATCCTGTTTAAGCCTTCCAAGCCTCCGTGAAAGCTGTTATTTCCCCCATTTAGAGATAAGAAAACTGAGGCATGCCAGAAAGCTCACAGAGGTTAAGTAACTTGGATAAGGTCACAGAAGCAAGCAGATCTGAGAGCTGGGTTTTAACTCATGCAGGACTGGATACATAGGAGGAATCGCTGCCCCTCCAGTTAGCGTCCTGTGAGCAAGCCTCTGTCTGACTCCCTCCCTCAGTGCTCCAGGCAGCTTTCTCCTCCTGCAGGAATGAGAATTCATTGCTCTGAAGTTGGAAAAGGCACTCCTTGGTTTACCCGTTTTGGCAGGGTGAGGCTGCCTTGGGCCAACACTTAACCTCTGTCTGCACCTCCACTTTCTCATTTCTAACGTGTGCCTGCCTCCCGGGGGCGTGTCTGTATTATTAATGATGGTAAAGTGAGCTGAGCACACCATACTGAGACTCACAAGCCATGCAAAGGGCAATTCATCTTGTAAAACCACGCGACAGGGCCACATGGAGCTGAAGGACACGGGGACCCTGTTTTAGGCTTTCACGTCTCTGTCACATCCAGTCTTCTCAAAAGGCCCGCGTGGTAGGCTGCACGGGAGATGGGTGACAGAATATCAGGGCCTCAGAACTGAGAGAACTGTGAACCAACCAGGAAAGAGGTTTGGGACCGATAAGAAACGTGGGACACAGAACTGCTAACACTCACAGCTATCAGCTGTACAAATTTCCCAGCCTTCCTTGCAGCTAGGTGTACCACGTGACTCCCATCAATGGAGTGTGGGTGGATGGGTGTGTGTGCCCAGGCATGGCTTCTACACACCTTCCACTTCTGAGCTTGCTCTCTTACTACTAGAAGAAAAAGGAGGTGAAGCCACAGGAAGGAAGGAGCCTGGGTCCTTGAATGGCTGCTGAGTCCTTGTAGACTGAAAATGATCTGTGAAGTGGAAAATCAACTTTTACCACATCAAGTCATGGAGATTTGAGGTTTTACCTATTGCATTCACTGGGGCTTCCCAGGGGGCTCAGTAATCAAGAATCTGCCGGCCAATGCAGGAGCCTCAGGAGATGTGGGTTCAATCCCTGGGTGGGGAAGATCCTTTGGAGAAGGAAATGGCAACCCAGTCCAGAATTCTTGCTGGAATAATCCCATGGACAGAGGAGGCTGTTGGGCTACAGTCCATGGGGTCTCAAAGAGTTGGACACAACTCAGCAACTGAGCATGTATGCATGCTACTGCATTCACTAGCATTAATTGCCAAATAATAAAATGATGTGACTTTTATAGTATTTATAGCTTTCCAATGACTTTCATGTATATTATAACTGGAGAATCCTTGGGAGACCTTTGTGGTTTCAGTATCAGAAATAGTTGCGTTTCTGGAGAAAACTGTTTTCTACCTCAGAGAGAGCTAGCGGAGAGAACATCGTTTCCTCTGATACCCTGGCCGCTAAAAAGCCCAGAGAAATGGTGGCCTTGTGATCAGAACTCCATGAGGTTTGCATACAAAGCTTACTTGGCATCATTTCGCTTCCTAAGTGATTCACCTTCTCCAGACCTCTGGTGGTCCCATCTGTAAAGTGGGGATTGATAGAGGGCCAGCTTGATCGCGTTGTGGGGTTGATTCCGTCTGCCTATGTAACTGTGCCCAACTCTGCTGCAGAGTCATTCTCTGAAGCCAGAGTCCCAGAATGCAGGACGTGGAAGGAGACTTGGAGATGACCACCCAGACCTTCTGTTCAGTGCTTCTCAAACTGCTCAGGATTGTCACTGGGGCACTGGGAGGTGAGAAAGCCACAGGATAAATGTGGCACAATTTTGCTGTAAATGTGCAGAAATAAAACTTTGGAATCTTGATGTGGTCAAATAAAACTTCCAAATTTTGATGTGGGGGTATGCATACACAACCTCAGGAAATGTTTTCCTTCTGTTATAAGGTTCTATGTTCCATCTCAAGGGTCTCTCCACCCCACCAAAACCTGAAAGTGGACCATTTTAATATGTGCCAGTGAAAGAATGGCTTGCGGCTTGGCTATGATTAAATTGCACCCCAAACTGCCATCAGGTTGCTCTGTGGTTCTGTAGGACTAAGGCTTTGGCTTTGACCGCAGTCCTGGAGAGCAGCAGCAGCATTTTACTCTGGCACATCACTCCGGAACTTGCGTGAAGTGACCTCCATCAGGAACTTCTCCCTGACTTTGGTATGGGAAAAGCATATCCTGTCCCAAGGCAGGGCCCTGCACTCTCCCGTTATGATGAGGAGCTTGGGTAAACTATGAAAGAAAGAAAGTCGCTCAGTCACGTCCAACTCTTTGCGACCCCATGGACTGTAGCCCGCCAGGCTCCTACTTCTATGGGCTTCCCCAGGCAAGAACACTGGAGAGGGTTGCCATTTCCTTCTCCAGGGGAACTTCTCGACCCAGGGGTCGAACCCGCATTGCAGACAGACGCTTTGCTGTCTGAGCCACCAGGGAAGCCCTAAACTATCAAAGTCCCCCCTAGTCTCTGCAGCCTGAAAGCCCTGATGCCTGTTTGTTTTCTCCTGTTTCATTTAAACAAATTGTTCTTTTTTCCTCTCTTCCCCTGTCCCTTTCCTTATTTTTCTGAAGTTTATTTTGAATGCCTTTTTCGGGGGGCAACTTTCCTCAAATCTTTTTCTAGAATAAGGCAGCATAGAAATCAATTCAAGAAATTACATAACGCCCATGAGGCCAGCCTTGTTAAAATTCTAAGAGGGCCAGGTTTTTTTTTTTTTTCCTTTATGCCACTCCTTCTTTCTTCCTCCACCCTCTGTAATTGCTGGTCACAGCACAGCCGTCATGCCTCAGCCCTCTGTTACCACCCCCCCCAACCCTCCGCCGTGCCCCCCACCCCGCCTTCTTCCTTGCCTCCTTATTCTTTATTACCCAGAAAAATATCAATAATCCTGGCGAAGTCACCAAGTGAAAGGAACTAGGAGCTCTAATGAAGTCAAAAGACATCCAAAGCTCTGCTTTAATATCAGCCTCAACTGTTGGGTGCCCCAGAGATGGTGCGGAGCAATTAGGCTGAGGAATTGCCAATAGGCGTTCTGGGGAGGGGGCGGGACCTGCAGCGGAGGGTGTGTCTGGTAGGGGAGGGGAGGGGAGGGCTGATGCTGGAAACTGTTAATACCAGGAAGAGGGTAGTCAGGTGTGTTGGCGGTGCTAAGGCTGACTGAGGAGCTGGTGTTACTATTTTTAAGTGGGTTGAGAAAAATAAGCTTTCTTCCCCTGTGTCTTGGATTTTTTTTTTTTTTTTAATTGTAATACTGGAAAGTTTTGCTTAAAACAAGGCGACTGGAAACAGAGCCCCAGGGAATTAAGCCTCCACCATCAAACATTATAAATCACTTTGGACTTAAAAAAAATTCACTTGTGAGATTTAAACACTCGTTTATATATATTTAAGAGCTTATATATATTTAAGCTCTTGCCTTGTTTTGCTTTTTATATATTGAGTGTAATGTCTTCTCCCTGCCTCCCATCAATGACATCTCAAGTGTTTGCTGTTTTTGTTTGTTTGCTTTTACTTTTCTTTTTTCTTTATTGATAACCAGATCATAATTCATTTCGACCAGCTCATTATCAGGTCATTTTTTCCCTCAGTGGTTAGAGATCAAGGGTGAAAAATTATGGGCCTGCTATCATTGCTACAAGGGCAGTTCTTCAAGTCCTGTTGACCCTATCAGTTTGTAAGAAGTAATCCTTGTCTGTTTGGGCTCCAGAGACAATGAAATGGGACATAGATCCCCCTCCATTCAGTGCTTGTGGGGACTGATGCTCTTATTATATGCTGGGGCGAGTCCAGTGTCATCCTTTTAGCTCAACCCCTTGAATTTAGAGAGGGGAAAACTGGAGTCTAAAGAGGTAGTATGACTACCCCGAAGGTCACAGAGCCTGTAAGAGGCACCTGATACAGAAATCAGATCCTTGGTTACAGAGGGGCTGGGGCATTTGAGCTTAGGCAGAAGCACATGAGAAACAATATTTCTTGAGCATTTACTACGCGTAAGACCGTACGTTGAGTGTCTTGCCACTACGATTACCACCACTGCCAATGTCAGCTATTTCCTGTTGAATACCTGCTACTTGCTAGATTCTATGCTAAAAGTACCCACATGCATTTGGTCAAACCATTACGGTACCCACAGGGCAAGTATTCTTCCCATCTTTACAGATGGGCAATCAGCCTAGAATAACTTACCCTGCTGCTGCTAAGTCACTTCAGTCGTGTCCGACTCTGTGCGACCTCATGGACTGCAGCCTACCAGGCTTCTCCGTCCATGGGATTCTCCAGGCAAGAACACTGGAGTGGGTTGCCATTTCCTTCTCCATAACTTACCCTAATAACTAGGGAATGTGGGCGCTGAATGAACCCAGGGCTATCTGACTCTAAGCCATGTTCTTTCCAGAATCTCTATCCTTTTCTCACAGTCAAAATTCTCTTTCTACTAATCCAGCCTCAGCAATATTCCACAGTAGGTATTTGCGATCCAGTGGGTGGGTAAAAGATGTCCTTTTCTGAGAGGTTTTCTCTTTCTCCCCTCTCTGCTGTGCTTCCTGCTCTCTGATCAAGATGCTTACCCTTTGGGGGAACACACTTGGCTGAATGGAAAGAGCATATAAATGTTTCAGTTCAATCCCAGCTATCATTTGACCTGCCACGGCATCAGGCAAGTTCTCTAGCTTCTCTGAACCTCACTTTCTGATACCTTTTAAAGTGGAAATGATGATGTCTATGCTGATGGGTCATGAATTTGTCTGACTTACAGGAGCTCAGGAGGTGATAATTCTGCTACAACATCCCTTGCTATTTCCAGATGGCCTTGCTCTTAGCAAGACTGCTGAGAGAACTCAAGGTCCCTTCAAGGTCCCCTGAAACCTGAGCTTCTGTCCCTTTCCCTTCTGTGTGTGACCTTGAGCCTGGAAGTTCTGGGAGGGCAGGGCAGAGGAAGCATCTGTGTGGGGCCGTTCTGGATCAGGGATCATTGCTAAGGGTGGGAACCACTGGGCTCATCAGACTCATTTCCCAGCACATGATTTCCACCCTGGTTATGGGGTGAGGTTAAAGATTCTCACTTCTACATGTGACATGGAGGAGGGGAAGAAAATATCCACAAAACATGACTTGGAGGGGAGGCATCCAAGAGGTGGAGTTGGATGCCAACTATTTCCTACAGTGATCAAGAGCCATGCAGTTCAGTAGTGGAAACTCCTCCGGGTACGTGTGTGTGTGTGCATGTGTGGGGTGCATATGTGTATACATGTGTGCATGTGTATGTGTGTGGGTGCATATCTGTGTGAGTGCATGTGTGGTGCATATGAGTGCAAGAGCTCTTGGTTTGAGCTCTTCCATTTCTGAGACAGTTCTCTAGGTCTCTCAGAAGCTACAGTCTTGGTCTGTTTTAACCTGCTCTGTTGGAGACAGACACAGGTATGGTTGATCTCTTTACTAGGGAAAGTCCTGAGATCTAGTCTAGTGATTCTCAATCCTGGCTGTTGTCAGAACCCAGGAGCTTACAAAAGACCCTGCATGTCCCAGGCCCCCTGCCCCCCACCTCTAGAGAGCTTGATAAGAGGGCCCTGGGTGGGGACCAGGTATCTATTTGTGTTTTAAAAGGCTTTCCCTGGGCTTCCCTGGTGGCTCAGTGGTAAAGAATCTGCTGGCTAATGCAGGGGACACCGGTTCAATCCCTGATCCAAGATGACCTCACATGCTGTGGACCTACTAAGCCTATGCACCACAGCTATTGGGCCTGTGCTCTAGAGCCTGGGAACTGCAACGACTGAGCCCAGGAGCTGCAACTTCTGAAGTCCATCTGCACTAAAGCCTGTGCTCCACAAGAAGTCTCCAAAATGAGAAGCCCACACGCTGCAACTGGAGTGGCCCCTCCTCACTGCAACTAGAGAAAAGTCCACACAGCAATGGAGACCCAGCACAGCCAACAATAAGTAGATAAATAAAAAATAAAAGGCTTTCCCTGTACTCCTGCTGGGTAGCCAGGCTAGGAGCCATGGTACACTTATGAGTCGTCGGTACAGTGTCATGGTGTAGGAACCAGACCCAAGCCTGAGCTCCCTTTAACTGAGGACTAACCAGAGACCAGCAACTCATATTGTGTCATCTTATTTGCTTCTCAGAGTCTCTCTTTTTTAAAAATATTCTTACAAAAATTTTTTCATAAATTTATAGACAGTAAAATTGAGTTTTTGGTATGTACAGTTTTATAGATTTTAGCACACGTAAAATTTTGTATAACTATCCCCACAATCTTGGTACAGATGGTTGCACCATCCAAAAATTTCCAGAGCCTCTCTCTCTGGCATGTATAAGCATCCCCCTTTCATAGGGAAGGAAAAAACCCTACCCTGGGTCAGTGCGTTTTCTCATCACCCCTGTGCCTGAGGACTTGTGGATATAAGGTAGCCTGGCACTGACTATCCTGAGAGCCAGGGTCAGACACACCCTCTCTGGCCAACAATGGTCATTTACTTAAAACAAAAAAGTAAATTACAATTGGAGCATTTTCAGTCTGCAACAATAAAGAATAATTTCTCTTTCTTGTGCACAAGAGCTCCAATTATGATTTAACTCAATTCCGATTAACTATGCTTTGATGGCATTTCCATTACATAAAAAATAAATGTATTAGCCAAGCATAATGTGTTTTGACTACAGTTCTGATGCTAATAAGGAGGCTGTTTGGTGGCTATGATCCCACACTTCATTCCCTAGTTGTAAAGAACAAGAGAAAGGAAAAAAAAGGATGAGGCAAATAACTGAGAAATCCCACACAGAGGGGTGTGGTGGTTTGGGGGTGGGGTGGGAGCTGGCAGCATATGCTTGGTATTAACAGGTTTGTTCTCTTAGCTGCTGCTTGAGATGCTGCAGGGTGTGCATGTGGGCAGGTACCAAGGGCTGTTCCACCTGCTGCGTGGACTGGGCAGGAGTGGGGTGGGGGGTGGTGTGAAGATGGAGTTGACTAAACACACCACATGGGCGTCGGCAGGCCCGTCTCCACTGTGCAGTGATAAGGGCGCCCCGCCCCTCTCCAGGGTTCTCTCGGGGTCTGAGTAGCCTGCAGCCCACGCCTCAGCTCCTGGCCCCCACTCCTCTGGTCACCAGTAGGACAGTGCTCTTCAGGTGTGTAATGACCCTCCCCCCTGCTCCTGACGCATCTGTGCTGTTACCAACATCTTCCTGGGGTCCATGGCACCCGAGCATCCCTCCATCCCAGAAGAGAGGGCCTGACCTGGGCCAGCCTTGGTCCTGACACTTGTTTTACATCCACTATGCTCTCAACAACTGCTCGAGGTAGGTTTCTATCTCTATTTTACAAAAAAGGAAGTTAGGCTGGGATCTGAGTCTGTTCATCCTCAGATTCATCTCTGGAAACTTTCTCTCCTCTCTCTTATAAAGCAGTGGGAGCCGACCCCAGCTGACTGGCTTCCTCTGGGTTTGGCCAGTGGGAGACACTGGCCTGAGGGTGGAGGGTGGAGGCTGTTTTACTCCCCGGCACTGGTTTCCATCAGACATATCTGCCCTGGATCCAGCTTCCACAGGGAGACCCCAGTCCCTGGGCTGTTGAAACTCTAGGGACTCCCATTTATCTTGGTGGGCTCTGTAGTTTCTTGCTCTGGCTAATCTTTGAGTTGCCTCATTCTTCCCCATTTGGTTTTTCAGCCCTCCATCTCCCGTGTATCTAGTTCTTTATAATAAATGCCCTTTGTTTAAAATACTTAGAGAAGTTTTTGTTTCTCTGGATAAAACAGAAGCCCCAAGAGGTTAAGTTAGTTAGTGTTAGTGTTATTGCTCCATCGTGTCTGACTCTTTGTGACCCTATGGACTGTAACCCGGAAGGCTCCTCTGTCCATGGAATTCTCCAGACAAGAGTACTGGAGTGGGTTGCCATGCCCTTCTCCAGGGGATCTTCCCAACATAGGGATCGAATCTGGGTCTCCTGCACTGCAGGCATATTCTTTACCATCTGAGCCATCAGGGAAGCCCCAAGAGATTAAGTAGCTCCCCAGAATAATAGTCTCCAAAACTGCAGCATATTTCCTTCCAGGTTTATAAAATGTATATACTGATTAAATCTTTTCTTTGGAGTCTATCTATCTACCAGAATAACCAGAACATAAATGGGTTGTACTCTATGTATTTTTTAATCTGCTGTTTTTTAGATCATGAGAATTTTATTTTTTCATATAATTTCAAAAATACATTTAATGACTATTATTCAGTAATTTTAAGGATTATTTACTTAAATAATCTTCTAAGCATTTAGATTCTCCATGTCTTTTCACTTACATAACTAATTACAAGGAAGTTCTGTCTGAGATGGCAAAATGGAAACAGGTAAGCAGTTGATTTTCTCTGGCTCTTGACTAAATGAGCACTAGAAAATAAAAATCTGCTCACTTCCCCTCCCCCACCAAATCATAAGTAGCACTAAAAAAAAATGATTCTCACCTCATGCCTTAAATTTCAGGGAAAGCTTCTTACCCTGCTGATAAGTTTCCTAGCCTAACCCTCTGCAGTCAAAGGCCAGACTGGGGAGATGAGGTGGCTGAGTGAAGACCTGAGGTTTCTCTCTAATCACCCTCCATCTGGAGAGAAGCAGAGAAGGATGTGGGCATGTTGTCCAGAGACATGCCTCATACTCCCCGCTCACTGTTGCTGCAATCTCAGGATCGAAGCCAGCGTGGGCAGTGTGCTCCAGCTCATCATTTTCTAGGATGTTATGTTCATGCTGTGAAACATGCTAGGAAGTAGTGCCTGAGACCACCAAAAAACGCCTCGTATTGCAACAGCAGGGCTGTTAATGTAGGGCTGGAAGAAGAGATATCAGATGTAATCAGAAGGGGTTTGAGAACAGTTTAATCGTACGGCATAGAAACAGAAAGAAATAGAAAGTCTAGTCCGAACAGCCCAAGTTAAGCATAGAAGGATGAAAAGTAACCATGAAGCAAGTAAGCAACCAATTATAGTCCCCACCAAACCTGGAAATAAATAAAGACAAACGGATAAAAGAAAGAACATTTCCTACCAAAAAACAAAACAAACAGAAAGCTGCAAGACAAATGAAAAACCCAACCTGGAAGAAAACATATCCCCGGAATCAAAGAAGACTTCCAATGCATATTTTGCACTACAGAAGAGTCTACCAAGAATCTGAATTCAATAAAAGGACTCAACAGAGAAACTAGATGGCAACTCAATATAATAAGATCAAAAGAAGTTCACAATGCTGGGGAAATGAAGGATGCACACAATATTATAATTATAATCTTATTATACATATTATACATTATAAACAAAGAGAAATTATAAATTATAAACAAAAGAAAAACATACAGCTGAAAATTGTATCTCTGACAGAGAGAGAAGGTTTGCTGTAATAATGATGACAGATGACAAAAAGGACAGAAGACAGAAAAGGACAAAGTTATTCAAAAAGAGGCATAATATCTGCTGAGGAGAACCCACATGTAGAATAGAAAATACATTTTATTCTTGATAAACAACAGAGAATATCTTATCACTACCAAACTTGACTCATGAAAAAATAATTCTTCTGGCATCTAAACAGGGAAAAAACGGTCCCCTTCAAGGAGAAGAAAATCAAGCTGACCTCAGACATCTCCACAAAGACGTTCAATGTCAGAAGGCAACAGAGTGAAGCCCAGAGCGTTGTGAGGGAAAGAATGACCAAGGGACCCAACATGACTATACGTGATCAAATCACTGTGGAAATATAAAGGGAAAAGTAGACATTCGAAAGTGAAATAGAAGCCGGACTGACCATCCATGAACCCCTGCAGAGAAGCCACTCATTTGAAACTCAGCCTCCACACCGTTCCTTAGTAGCTATACCAATTTGCATTCCCACCAACAGGGAGCCAAGGCCCCCTTTTCTCCAGATCCTTGTCTGCATTTATTAAATCTTATCGTTTTATGGTTGCTGTTTGCTTAGTGACTGTGAGCCAGTTTTCTCAAATCTGCCTTGTGTGGCCACTCAATTCTGTTCAGATACCTTAGTGGTTAGCTAGTGATTCAGCAGAAACTGCCTTCAATGTCAAGGTTTAGATGTTATCCCCCACCCCCCTTTTTTAGAGTGAAAGCAGATTTATTCAGGAAGATACACATTCCATAGACAAAATTCAGGCTGTCTCAGAAAGTGAGAGAGGCCTTGCTCTTATTTCTTGATTCAGCATTTGCATGGCTGCTGTAAGCTTTTGATTACTTTCCTGAGCTCTGATAAAGTTGATTCTTAGAGATTTTGGAGAGATATTCACTGCTTTTATAGAGGGCGGATTCTTGGAATTCCCTCTGCTACCATTTTCGCTGTCACCACTGCACAGATAGTATCTTTTTCATAATTTTATTTGTTAAATAAATGAATAATTACAACTCTATTGAATACTTACATGTAAGAAACAGTGGTAAATGTATTCATATGTTATATAAACCTAAGGTTACTCTTCTAAGCTAAGCAATACTCTCATCATTTAGGTCTCTTCAGTCAAAAAGGTATGCCTCTGTCCTTGATAGCAAGGAGGAGAGGACTTAAGGATGTCACCATGGGATATCTTGATATCAGTTGCATCAGTGCTTCAGATTCTGGCCGGGGAGGGTTAGACTCAGCCTTAGATGCCAGATTCTCACTACTGTTAGCAAAAGAGACTGTCAGGACCCAGAGAGCTGACTTCAGGCAAACTGCAGAGACACCACCAGTTCTGTTCCAGACCACCGGAATGAAATGACTATCACAATAAAGTGAGTCATACAATTTTTTTTTTTTTGGTTTTTCAGTGTGTATAAAAGTTGGGTATAAACTATTGCCTTTTAAGTGTGCAACAGCATTATGTCCAAATAAAGAATGTACATATCTTAATTAAAAATACTTCATTGCTAAAAAATGCTAGCCATCATCTGAGCCTTCAGCAAGTCATAGTAGTAACATCAAATGTCACAGATCATAGATAACCATAACAAATATAATAACATGAAGAGCTTGAAATATTGCAAAAAATAAGATTACCAGGATGGGACAGACACAAAGTGAGCAAACGTGGTTGGAAAAAAATGGCACCAGTAGACTTGCTTGATGCAAGGTTGCCACAAACCTTCATTTTTTTTAAAATGCAATATTTTCAAAGTGCAAAAAAAAGTTTGTACTTTCAGGGAGACTTTGAGGTGATCTAGTGCAATTTAAGGACCACGGACTCTAAATCTGGTTAACTTGAGTGCTTATTACAGCTTCACTGTTTTCCTAGTTCTTGTATCTTGGTGTTTGGAATACCCATTTTCACACCTTCAGTATGGCCTTTCAGTGAGACAGTGCCTCATGGTGGGATGGCTCAACAAGTGGGGAATTTCAGTTAGCTCTGGCTTAAGCGGGGCTTCCCAGGTGGCACAGTGGTAAGAAATTTTCCTGTCAATTCAGGAGACGCAAGAGACATGGGTTCAATCCCTGATTCAGGAAGATCCCCTGGAGGAGGAAATGGCAACTTACTCTAGTATTCTTGCCTGGAAAATTCCATGGACAGAGGAGGCTAGTGAGCTATAGTCCATGGGATCACAGAGAGTTGGACAAGACTGAGCACACACGCACGCGTGTGCCCGCACATGCACGCACGTGCACACACACACACACACACACACACATACACTGGCTTAAGGAGGATTAAGCTTTTGTCCTATGGAGACGGTAGTGTCTAGGCACTCTGCTGGCACTCAGGGTCCCAGCCTGTCACATAATTCTGTTCTAAATTCATCTGTTTTCACAGGTCTAGCTGTTGGGCCTTCTGCTGTCTGTTTTCCTCCATATTGTGCTTCTGTTGCCAGAGATGACACCAGATCCTTGCTCAAAGCCTGCCGATCCTCCTTGGACAGAAATTAACATACATCTTTAAGTCACAGGGTCCAGAGGCAATAAAAGGAACTTATACAAAGGGAAAAACAAAAACTAGACAAAACCAACCAGAACCAAGATGATGATGAATCTGACCTCCAACAGACTCTGAGTCTCACTTTCAAGCAGATTTTACTACATTAGTGTAGTAAATGACCATACCAGGACCAGAAGATGCAGACCAAAAAAAAAAAAGGGTAAAAAGAGGGTGTCACTCCATTCCCTGAGAGAGTCATGGCCCTTCCCCAGTAACTAATGCTTATGATTCCCCATCATTAGCCCCACTCCTCCTCCCATTGCCCTGACTCTTTGAAATCAAATCCCTGATGTGTCCCACAGGAGAGGGTGGGATGAACTGAGAAAGCAGCATTGACATATATACGCCATCATGTGTAAAATAAATCCCAGGGAGCCCAGCTTGGTGCTCTGTGATAACCCAGAGGGGTTGGGTACGGGGAGGGGAGGGAGGCTCAAGAGGGAGGGGAAATACATATATATAATTATGACTGATTCACACTGTTGTACGGCAGAAACCAACAGAATATTGTAAAGCGATTTTCCTTTAACTAAAAAGTTTTAAAAATAAATAAAATAAAATCCCCCTTGCCACGAGATGAGACATGGATCTGTGAGTGAATTTCTAAGTTCCCACTTCTCCATTTTTTGGCCATTGAACAAAACTTGCACTGTGGACCTCTCTGGTAGTCCAGTGACTATGAATCCACCTGCCAATGTAGGGGACATGGGTTTGATCCCTGGTCTGAGACAATCCCACATGCCATGGAGTAACTAAGCCCCTGTGTCACAGCTACCAAGCCTATGCTCTAGAGCCCGGGAACCGCAACTGCTGAGCCCATGTGCCGCAAATACCGAAACTCACATGCCCAGAGCTTGTGTTCTGCAACAAGAGAAGCTATGGTAGTAAGAAGCCCATTCACTATAAGGAAGACTAGCTCCCACTTGCGGCAACTAGAGCAAGTTTGCACACAGCAAGAAGACCCAGCGCAGCACCCTAGTAATAATAATAATTATTATAATAAATTTTAAAAACTTGCACTGTATCCATCTCAGCTTTGGTTTTGTTTTTGGCTGCATGAACCTGAACAGAAAATGTACTTATTGGCAGGGGTTTATACAACTTAATCGGGTAATACTCTAATCAAGCTATACTTCCACCTGAAGCCTGTTCTTTTCCCAGCTACGTGTGGGAAAAGTTACATCAGGTTCATCCACAGGGCCACCATCCTTGGGAAGCCTCTCCTCGCTCTTCACCTGGAAGCCATGCCATCAGGCAGTGGGCTCCTGCGGTGCTTGGTCCACACTCTCTCATTCTCTCTCCCTCTTCTGCATCCATAGCCTTCCTCGAGTATGAGACTTACAGGCAGTGAAGAGAGAGTGAGCCAGCCACTGAACATAACCCACTTATAAATGCCCTCATCCACAGAGTGATGTTCATGGATGCTCTGGTAATGATTAAACATTATTGTATGATTATGAAGTTTGATTTTTGCAGTTAATTTTTAAAATACTTTTATTTCCCTATTACTTTTGGCTCTGCTTGGTTTTGGCTGCTGTATGGGCATTTCTCTAGCTGTGGCAAGCAGGGACTTCTCTCTAGGTGCGGCTCCCAGGCTCTAAAGCACACGAGCAATAGTGTGGAGCACGGGCTTTGCTACTCTGTGGCATGTGGGATCTTTTCGAATTAGGGATCAAGCCCATGTCTTCTGCATGGGCAAGTGGATTCTGTACCACTGAGCCACCAGGGAAGCCCTGTAGTTAGTTTGTATAAAGAACTTTCTTTGTTGTTATTTTCTGGTGTGCATCTAAAATTTTGTTTATTTGGGGGAGGACGAGGGGCTCACCCATGTGAATATCATCCCTTGCAGTGGAAGAGGCAGAGAAATTCTCTAGGAACATGAGCTCTGCTGGCTGGATCCAGACTTAACCGGGACTGTGTTTCTAGCCCTTTGACATCCTAGGCACAAAGTCGATGCTCAGGCAACATCGCAAAGTTGAATTTATCATATTCCAAAGGGCAGCTCTTTTCTGGCTGATCCTTATCTTTGTCAGGTGACTTGTAACATTAAAAAAAAAATGAGATTCAGACCTGTACATTTCAATATGTTTCGCAAATGACTTTCCTATTTTTTCCTCTCTTCCTTTGCCTTCTTTCTTCCCTTTGGTTTAGAAGGATCTCATTTCCATAGTATTGTAAGTGTTGACACAAATTTAAACTTGAGGGGACTGCTTGTTAGGTTCAAAAAGCAGTCACTTATGTCTGGGATCTTAAATAAGCACCTTCCCTACTTCCTCCCACTCCCAAGGCTAACTTCCCTTGAAGGAGGGTCGCCAGGAACCTGCCTCTAGGAAAAGACCAATGGTCCCTTGAATCATCTACTATCACAGCGCTGCCACGGCAGAAAAACTGCGGTCTTGGGAGTTGAAATAGCGTTAGATGCCAATTCCAATTTTTCACCCATGATCTGTATTTCTTTGGGCAAGTTTCTTCACTTCTCTGAGCCTCAGGATTTTCATTGTAAACTTGGAACTGCAATATCTCCCTCATAGGATAATGATCAGGGTTGGAGGAGAGGAGGGTATACGTGCTAACTGAATTCACAAGTGAATAAACAAGTGGATGGTGTCTGTCATCGCATACTGGAGCCCTGTGGTTGGCCTACAGAGTGGCTTAGCAAAGAATGTGATGGGAGCAGAGAGACTTTGGGAGGGGTAGTTTATCTAAACATCTAAACGTTGATTGTCAGAACGTGGAGTTAATAAAAAGCAGTCTGACTTCTGGCTCCATCGCTGTTTTAAAATTCTCCATAGAATGGTCACTCTCTTATGTTTATACACCGGTTGGACTATTCCCTACCATCTCCTTCCCCAGTGCCATTGGAATCAGGGCTGCGAATAGAGCAGCTTCTCTCAATATAGAATTCCAAGATTATGGAGATAGAAGACCTGGCCCTGGCTATCCCTCTGGGCCCATGATTGTAGATTCTGAGCTATTTCTGAAACTCCTTGCTGGTTCAATCTGCAAAGTAGTTTGCAATGGAAATTTCTCCCCCTTGAAATCCTTGTTAATCTAATTGCAATTGAAATGCATAAATGAAATGACAAAAGCTGCATTTTATCAGCAATTACAGCAATTTTCTTTTATTTACTGGAGTCTGACCTCTGCTGTATTGATGAATTGCATTTTTTCAAGGTCTATTTTCCCATCAGCAAAGTCAGGTTGTTTATAAAATGATTGGCACAAAATGTCGTTCTCCCCTCACCTGTTTCCCCCCCCCCCATTTTAAAAAATATGTCTCAAGTCTGAAGAAATGGACTAAGAATTTATGGAGCCCGGACCTTTCTATCTGAGTGTATTTTTTACAGGAAGCTCTAAAGCATCCAACGACAGTCTTTTCAATGTTGAAAGCTGAAAAATACGCATCCTTCAGCATCTTGCACCTCGGTCTCCTAAGTCCTCAGAGATCTGGTGTGAAATCTGCACCCATTATCTTTTCAATCAGCCTTCTAATTGCTCCTTTTCAAGGTGATACCGTCAGAAAGTCAGAGTGGGAAGTCTGAGAGGAATGAGGGGCCCTGCCCCCCTCCCCAGGTCCAGGCAGTCCTCAAGGCCAACTGACCTCCTGGAATCTTTCTCTCTCTCTTCATCTCTCTTGCCATGATCAGACTTGTATCTGTTCTTTCCTAGACCCCTTCATAGCCTCCATGCGGCTTTCACTGCCTCCAGCCTTAAATGCCTTGCTTTGCTCCATTTCCCTCCGCCACACGGCTGTCAAAATGACCTTTCAAAATCACAGATCAAGGTGCCATCTCCCCAGAGGTGCCCCATCACCTGCTGGAGAACATCTCACCTCTTGAGGATGTCCCGCAGGGCCTCTAGTGAATGTGAATCCCCCCGTCTTTCCTCGACATGGCCCACCTTTCCCTGGCCTGTCCCCCTTCCTGTACTCCAGGGACCCAGAACTGGTTCTCATCATCTTCTCCGTGTGGACCCGTCCTTCTCCACTTTCCTTATGCTGTTTCCTATGCCTGGAAAACCTCCTTCCCTGAGGTCCTTCCCTGTCTTTATTCACCTGTCAATGCTTGCTCAAGCTCTGTCCTAATTTACCTCTGCAAAGCCTTGATTCTTTAACGTGTGTTATATATCCTTTTATTAAAGTACCTACTACTCTGTGTTGAGATGATCTTCAGTTAGTTCTTCCCTATCAGAACATGTTCCCGGAGGGAAGGGAAAGTAGTTTAGTTAGCTCTGTAACACTGGGGCCTAGCTCAGGCAGCCACTTACACACCATCTGTTAAATTACGCTACCCAATCATTGTCCAATAATTGCCCAGTTCCTCTCCTACTTTCCTCTTTCCCTGGCGTTACTGATTCCCCCACCTTTAATCAGTGGATACTGATTTCCTTCATTTAGTTCCACCCACTGCTTTGAGGTTCAAAGGAGTTATTGGCTATAAATGAATTATACAAACTTGTAAGTATATCCTAGTATTGGAACCTCCCTGGTGGTCCAGTGGTTAAGAATTAGCCTTTCAATGCAGGCGACTTGGGTTTGATCCCTGGTCAAGGAATTAAGATCCCACATGCCATGAAGCAACTAAGCCTGTGTGCTATAACCAGAGAGTCTGTGCATGGCCACAAGAACCCCGCATGATGCAATGAAGATCCCGCGTGCTGAAACTAAGACCCAACGCGACCAAATAGATAAATAAATATAAAAAACAAACAACAATCAGTTTGTAAGCATATCCTTGTCTTAATGTTTTCTGTTACTGCTCCTCTTTGGCACCTTTACCTAGCTCTCCAATCACGCCCTTGCCCCCATCAACAACTCTGATTCAGTAAATATTTCAGATGTGCCCTGACAAACCATAAATAAAACTGAATCAAGCCAAACACCCACTGAAGAGGACCCTGACTAATCCAGGCTATTGGTTTGTGTCAGGGGCTTATTCAATGTTGCCCCTTTCCCCTTCAAACCAGATAGATGTCCAGGCTTCTGATAGCTGCTCTTTCTTTTGTTTCCCACTCCACCCAATAGATGGGGAACAGTGGAAACAGTGTCAGACTTTATTTTTTGGGGCTCCAAAATCACTGCAGATGGTGACTGCAGCCATGAAATTAAAAGACGCTTACTCCTTGGAAAGAAAGTTATGACCAACCTAGATAGCATTTTCAAAAGCAGAGACATTACTTTGCCAACAAAGGTCCGTCTAGTCAAGGCTATGGTTTTTCCAGTGGTCATGTATGGATGTGAGAGTTGGACTGTGAAGAAGGCTGAGTGCCAAAGAATTGATGCTTTTGAACTGTGGTCTTGAAGAAGACTCTTGAGAGTCCCTTGGACTGCAAGGAGATCCAACCAGTCCATTCTGAAAGAGATCAGCCCTGGGATTTCTTTGGAAGGAATGATGCTAAAGCTGAAACTCCAGTACTTTGGCCACCTCGTGCTAAGAGTTGACTCACTGGAAAAGACTCTGATGCTGGGAGGGATTGGGGGCAGGAGGAGAAGGGGATGACAGAGGATAAGATGGCTGGATGGCATCACTGACTCGATGGACGTGAGTCTGGGTGAACTCCAGGAGTTGGTGATGGACAGGGAGGCCTGGCGTGCTGCGATTCATGGGGTCTTAAAGAGTTGGACACGACTGAGTGACTGAACTGAACTGAACTCACCCCATAGCTCTCAATTCCTTCCTCTTGGACTGTCTTTTATTCTGAGCAAATGATAGTTAATGTTGTTAATGATAGCTGGCATTAGAACTCACTGTGTGCCAAGAACTATACTGAATGGGTTGACTCATTTAATTCTCCCCCAAATCCCTGGAGGTGGACATTTGTATCACCATATATGAGATGAGGAGACTGGACTAGCTAAGTCACTTGTTCACTAGCTTCCCAGTTTGTAAGAAGTGGACGGGAGACCAGAGTGGCACGCCTGACCTTCACCTTCTCCTGCCTCTCAAGGTTATATGCCAAGTTCACCCCCAGGACTATGATTTCTTAGATGACAAAGGCTTAGTCTGGTGTACACTTGCCTCTCCAGACTCCCAGGAAACATTCCTCTAACATGGAAACATTTCTATTGTAAGTACTGCTATGTCAGGAAAGAAGATGAATAGAGACAGAAGGTCCAGATTACAAATCCTGATTTCACAGCATTAAAAGTGAGCTTCAGTTATCACTCCAGGAGGATGAAAAGAAAAGTAAACTGACCTCATAAAAACTGAATGAGGTGTTGAAAGTAGAGACACTTTGAGTCAGAGCAGATGCTTGGTAAATACTGGTTTGATTCTCTTGGAGCTTCATTTTTACCAGTCATGAAAGTGGCTTTTCTATATATTATCATGTTAAAGCTCAACATCAACTCTTTTGGACTGTGTATGTCTGTGAGAGAGAGAGAGAGAGACAAACAGAGATACACACACACACACACACAGAAAGAGAGAGAGAGACCGCTGTTCCTATGTTCAGTTCAGTCACTTAGTCGTGTCCAACTCTTTGTGACCCTACAGACTGCAGCATGCCAGGCTTCCCTGTCCATCACCAACTCCTGGAGCTTGCTCAAACTCATGTCCAGCGAGTCGGTGATGTCATCCAACTGTTTCATCCTCTGTCATCCCCTTGTCCTCCTGCCTTAAGTCTTTCCCAGCATCAGGGTCTTTTCCAATGAGTCAGTTCTTTGCATCAGATAGTCAAAGTTATGAAGGAGGAAATTGAAGCACAGAGAAAGGTTGATTGAATGTTCCCTGAGCGGGTGCCCCTGATTTGAGCAGCAAGGTTACTTTGGTTGTCCTGAAATGCCTTGGGTCATTTAGGAACTTACTGCCATTTCCAGGTCTGCTTCGAGTCAACTCGGATGACTGTTATCCTTTTTGATTTTGCAGAGTCTGGTGAAATAACTGTAAAAGACTCTTGCATGGTGTTTCTCTGAAGTCCTTCAACTAAGAAGGTAAGATGTTGTGACTAACCAGGTAGAGTTAGGTCTTTAGGCTGAAATCAACCTAAGAGGAATCTATTTGAGTTCATTCTGTTGTCCTTTAAATCTGCTTTATGCTGATAGTTGAACCCTAAGTGCCTTTGATCATTAGAGTATCAACTGTGCCGTCCAGGACTAAGTGGCTGTAACAGACCCTTTACACCCTCTGGGGTAGAGTCGGTTGGTTCTTACCCTCAAGGAGATCATGGACAGCAGAGAGAGAAAACACGCAATCCAGTATTCCAGAAAAGTCACACAGAATTTCCCAGGATGGACATTTGGTATGTGGTTCTGACCAGAAGTATCAGTGAGTAGATTTATTGCTGGCCCTTGAAGGACATGCGGTGGTTTGCCAGGAGGAGAAAATGGGAAAAGGTAGCTCTAGCAGAAAGACGTGTGGACAAAGGCACCCGACAGAAAGGCCTAAGGCCTGAAATCAGCTCTCTTCTGCAGAAGTGGCAGAGTCAAGTCTGCATTATATCTTGAATCTGCCAAGCAACAGGTAGATCAATATTTCAAGTGGGGCCTCCTAGTCAGAAAACAGTTCCCATTGGTCCCAGCCCTTCCCTTTCCTGGGAACTTATTTCCACACTTGTCATCTTAGCTCTACCAAATATTTAAAGTATGAATAATGGGGAGCCATGGTTAGGAAATCAAAGTCTGATATTTCTCTTCATTGAGATTAATGATTGTAATTTTCCCTGTGGTGGGGCGGAGGGAGTGGGGAGAGCTGTGTAAGAAGGAAGGTTTACTCCTTGAGGAGTGTAGGCCTCATACAAGGCGTAGCCTGACAATTACAACTTTGCACAGAGTTACGCGGAGGAACTTGAGGCAGCAGGAATTATTCTGGGGAAAGGCTGGCCTCATGGGCAGCCCAAGCCAGCCTGGTTCCTTTTCAGGATGCCAGTGGATCTAGGCCCACCTAATATGGCTTCTTCAAGCTTGACTCTGCTTCCATGGCCTACATGGTGCCCTAAGCATGCAACACACAATTGACAACTAAGCATCAAGCAAGTTCTGAGAGGCAACACCACATTGCAGCTAACAGCCAGGCCTGTGGCACCAGGAAGACCCAGGAACGAGTGATGGCCAGCTACTTGTGAGGCGGGTTATTGTTCTGAGGAACCTTCGTAGTCCTCATCTGTTGGCTCAGAGTGTCATAAGGATAGTCTAGGACACACTAGAAATCTAGTAGGATCATTTCCTTCTGTTCCCTAGGAGAATGAGCGCCCTGTCTGTTTGTGCTTCTGTTTGTGCGTGCTCAGTTGTGTCCAGCTCTTTGTGACCCCATGGACTATATAGTCCACCAGGCTCCTCTGTCCATGGAATTTTCCAGAAAACAACATTGGAGTGGGTTGCCATTTGCTGCTCTAGGGGATCTTCTTGACCCAGAGATTGAACTTGCATCTCCAGCATCTCCTGCATTAGCAGGCAGATTCTTTACCACCGAATCACCTGAGCAGTCTCAGATATCTTTACCTTACCCCATGTTCTCCTCTAAGGCTCCCAAAGGCAACCGGAGAAGACGTCAACACAAGTGTGCTGTTCAGAAAAAGCACTAGGCATGTACGGGCCAAGTCTTAGGAAATCTGAAGACAAGGCATTCAGGGGCATGCAATATTTCTTAGGACTTCCCTGGTGGCTCAGATGGTAAAGCATCTGTCTACAATGCAGGAGACCTCGGTTCGATCCCTGGGTTGGGAAGATTCCCTGGAGAAGGAAATGGCAACCACTCCAGTACTCTTGCCTAGAAAATCCCACGGACAGAGGAGCCTGGTGCAGGCTACTGCCCATGGGGTTGCAAAGAGTCGGACATGACTGAGTGACTTCACGATATTTCTCTACCTCTGAGTACACACCTTCCTCTAAAGACAGTGCCTACTTTCAGGGATGGGATGGATTGAAGCATGATCTGCCAATGAGAGAGGACAGCAGGATCACAGTTAAGAATGTCACCTCTGAAATGCAAATCAAAACCACAGTCTCACAACGGTCAGAATGGCTGCAACCCAAAAGTCTACAAACAATAAATGCTGGAGGGGATGCAGAGAAAACGGAACCCTCTTACGCTGTTGGTGGGAATGCAAACTAGTACAGCCACTATGGAGAACAGTGTGGAGATTCCTTAAAAAACTGGAACTAGAACTGCCTTATGACCCAGCAATCCCACTGCTGGGCATATACACTGAGGAAACCAGAATTGAAAGAGATACGTGTATCCCAGTGTTCATCACAGCACAGTTTATAATAGCCAGGGCATGGAAGCAACCTAGATGTCTATCGGCAGACAAACGGATAAGAAAGCTGTGGTACATATACACAATGGAATATTACTCAGCCATTAAATTCAAACTGCATTTGAATCAGTTCTAATGAGGTGGATGAAACTGGAGCCTATTGTACAGAGTGAAGTAAGTCAGAAAAAAAAAATCACCAATACAGTATACTAACACATATATATGGAATTTAGAAAGATGGTGATGATGACACTATATGTGAGACAGCAAAAGAGACACAGATGTAAAGAATAGTCTTTTGCACTCTGTGGTAGAAGGCGAGGGTGGGATGATTTGAGAGAATAGCATTGAAACATATATATTATCATATGTGAAACAGATCACCAGTCTAGGTTCGATGCATGAGACAGGGCACTCAGGGCTGGTGCACTGGGATGACCTGAGGGATGGGATGGGGAAGGAGGTGGGAGGGGAGTTCAGGATGGGGACACAAGTACACCCATGGCTGATTCATGTCAATGTATGGCAAAACCACTACAATATTATAAAGTAAGTGGCCTCCAATTAAAAAAAAAAAAAGAATATCACCTCTGGTGCAAAGCTGTGTGTGCAAATCCCATCCTTATGACTCTGTAGCTTAGTCTTCTTGGCCAAGGGATTTTACCTCTCTGACCCTCAGTTTTCTCATCTGTAGGGTGGGGATAATATAAGACTTGCCTTTGGGGCTGTTAGCTCAATAGTATATATAAAGTTCTTGGGTTCTTAGAACACTGCCTGGTGCACAGGAAATTCTATGCAATTGTTCGTTATCAGTCTTTCCTTTTATTGATATTTGCCCCAAGGACTTTTTTTAAAATGAAAAAAAAACCCTGATTTTATAAATACTTCAACATTCCTCCTTCTTAGGATAAAAACCCATCTCTGTCTTTCTGCTCTTATCTTTGTGTGGGTGCCTCGAAATGCTAGGACAATGAAGATAAGGTCATTTTTTTGTGTGTGAATATTGATCACTGACACTCAACACTATTGCTTTAGGAGACATGATACCATAAAACTCCCAGAAGAGAACATAGGCAAAACATTTTCCGACATAAATCATAGCAGTGTTTTCTTATGTCAGTCTCCTAAGGTAATAGAATAAAAGCAAAAATAAACAAATGGGCCCTAATCAAACTACTAGCTTTTGCGCCACAACGAAAGCCATAAGCAAAACAAAAATACAACCTATGGACTGGGAAAAAATATTTGCAAATGATGCAACCAAAAAGGACTTAATTTCTAAAACATACAAACAGCTCATCAACTCAACAACAACAAAAAACCAAACACCCCAACTGGAAAATGGGCAGAAGACCCAATAGACATTTTTCTGAAGAAGACATGGATATAGGAGCATGAAAAGAGGCTCATCATCGCTCACCATTAAAGAAACGCAAGTCAGAACTACGAGGTATCGCCTCACACTGATTGAAACAGCCATCATTAAAAAGTCTACAAATAACAAATGCTGGACAGGGTGTGGGGAAAAGGAAAACCTCCTATGTGGTCAGAGGGGATGTGAACTGGTGCAGCCATGGAGAACAGTATGGAAGTTTCTTAAAAAAAACCTAAAAACAGTTGCCATATGATATAGCAATCTTACTCCTAGGCATATATCTGGACAAAACTCTAATTTGAAAAAATATACTCACCCCTATGTTCACAGCAGCACTATTTACAATAGCCAAGACATGGAAACATCCTAAGTGTCCATCAACAGAGGAATAGAAAAAGATGTGGCATATACACACACATGCACATACATATACATGCAATGGAATATTACTCAGCTATGAAAAAGAATGAAATAGTGCCATTTGCAGCAGCATGAATGAACCAACAGGTTACTTACTAAGCAAAGTAAGTCAGAAAGAGGAAGACAAATACCATATGATGTCATTTATAGGTGGAATCTAAAATATGATACAATGAACATGTCTATAGAAACAGACTCACAGACACAGACATCAGGTTTCCAAGGGGGTGGGGAGGGGGAGGGATGAATTGGGAGGGTGGGGTTAGCAGAGGAAAACTATTATATGCAGATAAACACCGAAGAACTGCTGTATGTATACACACACATATATGCGTGTGTGCTTGCTAAGCTGCTTCAGTCATATCTGACTCTTTGCAACCCCATGGACTATCGCCTATTAGACTCCTCTGTCCATGGGAGTCTCCAGGCAAGAATACTTGAGTGGGTTGCCACGCCCTCCTCCAGGGGATCTTCCTGACAACTGAATCACTTTGCTGTGCAGCAGAAATTAATACAATATTTTAAATCAACTATATTTCAACACAATTAAAAAAAAAAGATTGTTGCTTTAGGGATCTGAGCCCTTCTTGCATCCCTCCTTTGATGCTGGAGGAGCCCTGCATCACAGTGAGAAATGGAAAAGGGAAGGGAGAGGAGAGGCTACATTTGACAAAAGAAGAAACCAAGGCAACCCTTAACCCCTCTGAACTACTGTTTCACATCTGGAAACCAAGCAGTTTCAACTAGATGGTCTCCAAGGGCTCTGTCAGCACAAAATTTCTGACACTAAGACAGTAGGAATTTAATTCATCTGGAAGCAAAAATGAGATTAAGGGCACCGTGCAAGATTTATTCCACATAAGAAGAATGTATCTCTAAAAGCAATGGTATATTCATGTGTGTGTGCTCAGTCATTTCAGTCATGTCCAACTCTGTGCGACCCCATGGACTGTAGCCCACCAGGCTCCTCTGTCCATGGGAATCTCCAGGCAAGAATACTGGAGTGGGTTGCCATGCCCTCCTCTAGGGGATCTTCCTGACCTAGGGATCGAACCCTTATCTCTTAGGTCTCCTGCATTGGTAGCAGGTTCCCAGGTTCTAGTGCCATCTGGGAAGCCCAGTATACTCATGTGGTTATAGTTTTAAAAATATGTATTAGCCTGTTTTAGCAAAAAAAAAAAAAAAAAAACCTAATTCAGAACATGATCAGTGGTCATCTTCCTGACAAAGTCCTAAAATGCATTGTTCCAAATTCAAGCACAAATGCTATTATGAAATTATTTTTGGATATTCAGAAGAGGGGCGATGTCTCTGACAGAATAACAACAATCCCATTAATTACAGGGCATTTCATTATTTTAATTAATTTCTTCTCTTTGTCTTTTCGCCCAGGGTGCTGTTTGAAGTGCACACCATTAATTCTGAGGCGCAGTCTTCTCTCATTTCTGGTAGAGAGAGTGAGGGGACCTCTCCATCCTGTGATTAATAGCACTTTTGAATAATTTTAGGTTCCCTTTTGCTAACAGAAGGTGAATTGTCCTTGGCAATGATTCCTGTATTGGCTTAAAAAAAATCAGTCCTTGTAAAGTGACACATGGGGGTCTATCTTCTGGTCATATCACTGCCAGAGATGGCTGTTTCCTAACACCCAGCAATCTCAGGTCAAGTTAGCTCAGAACCTCCTTCCCTAGTAAACCATTCCAGCAAAGCATTGGAAACAGGAGATAAAACATTGTCAGGGAGCTCACGTTGCTTTCTGATGTGACAACCCGCTTATTTCTGGCATGATGGGACCATGAAGCTGGGGGAAGTGTGCTCGGACTTCAATTTAGGTTTTATGAATGACTTGCTATGAGACTTTTCACCAAGCACTTAACCTCTCTGAACTTTAGTGACCCCAAATTGGAAAACGAGAAGATTCACTTTTTCCCTTCCAGGGCTATTTTGAATAAAACACAATGGTCTGGAAGTACTTTTAAAATTCTGAACTTTTATAGACAAATAATTAAAGGGATAGTGATGAGCAGTCTACATAATATTGATTAGAAAGGGTTAGCCAGTTGTAACTCTCTACTGAAATAATACAAATTTACGCTGGCTCTGTAAAATTTTTCTAAAGATCATTTTGTAAAGGGTAATCAGCAGAGTGGAGGCTAGTGATTATGTGTTGATAAATTGTTTTTTGTTATGAAGTATCTACTGTGTGTGTCTCGTCTAAGTTCTGTAGGGGAGTCATAGTAGGAACAGAGCTTGCCCCGCCTTCTTCATTTTGGAGGCTTAAATGACCTTCCATACAACATATTTTTTACCTCCCTTTCTCTCTCGCTCCAGCAGGTGTTTACTGAACACACATTATGAGATAAGTATCATTTAGGTGCTGGAGACATAACTGGGCACAAGATAGAGAAAGTTCCTACCCTCAGTGAGTTTAAACTCCAGTGGGGGTGATGAACAGATAAGGATGTAATATCTGGTAGAGATAAATGCTCAGCCAAAAAAAAAAAAAAAAAATATATATATATATATAGGGAAGTGAAGTCGCTCAGTCGTGTCCGACTCTGAGACCCCATGGACTGTAGCCTACCAGGCTCCTTTGTCCATGGGATTTTCCAGGCAATAGTCCTGAAGTGGATTGCCATCTCCTTCTCCAGGGGATCTTCCCAACCCAAGGATCAAACCTGGGTCTCCCGCATTGTAGACAGACGCTTTACCATCTAAGCCACAACAGGATTATATATAATATATATACTATATAATTATATTATATTTAATAATATAATTATATATAATAAATATATAATAATTTATTATATAAATATATACTAATATAATTAATTGTATTATTATATTAATTAATTATATATTATATATATTATAATATATATAATATAATATAATTAATATTATATTATAATATAATATATATATCATGTGGGAGAAGGGAGGGAGAGTGCCTGAGGGGCTACCTTAGATTGGGTGTCAGGGAAGGCCTCTTTGAGGAGATGCCAAGAGCAGACACCCAGACAAATGGATGGAGAGAGCCATCTGAATATCTGCAGACTGTGAAGAGGGAGGAGCAGAGCAGAATCTTTGGAGAATGGAGAGCAAGAAGGGTCCTCTCTGATCAGATTACAGAAGGCCCACTCTGCTGCTAGATGGAGAGCAGGCCATGGGCTGATAGGAGAGCTGCACCAGGCAGACAAGCAAGAGGGCTCCTGACCTGGGGTGGGAGGAGCTGATGGTGGCGCCATGTGGGTCAGCAGTGATGGGACAGGGGGTCAGGTTCAGGGAACAGGTTGAAGGGAGACCCAACAGGACTTGCCAGTGGATACTGCGGGCTATGAGAGAAACAGAGGCACCCAGAAGAGCTCCAGGATTTCTGGCTTGAGCCCTTGGACTTTCTGGGTGGCTCAGTGGCTAAAAAATCCACCTGCCAATGCAGGAGTTGAGGGTTCAATCCCTGGCCCAGGAAGATCCCCTGGAGGAGGAAATGGCAACCCACTCCAGTATTCTTGCCTGGAGAATCCCCATGGACAGAGGAGCCTGGTGGGCTACACATGCAGGGTCAGATATGACTGAGCGAATGAAAGAGTTGACATTTGCATACATATGGGAGAGCATGAGAGCAGCAGGTTTGTGGTCAGGGAGCAGGAATTACAAATGCACTTTTGAGATAGATGATTTTTGGATATTTGAATGGAATTGTCACTACGCCATTGGGCATGTGAGGCAGGAGAGAGACTGGGGCTAGAGGTACTGGATTCATCCATGTGTGCGATATGCCCTTTGGGTAAAGGTTTAGTCACAGGTTTATCCTTTAATAGAGCAATGTTTCGCACTGGCAGTTAGGTGCCCAATATGTGTTTCCCTTGCCCTGCCAATCTTGGTGTTGAGGATACACAGAGCAGGGTGGCGAGGTCCCCGTCAACCCCCCTTGATGTCCTCTGCCCCTCGTTGCTGCTCAGAGCCTCAGGAGTCTAGAGAGGGCTGCGGCTCTTTGATAGTCTCGACTCTATATGCATCAGAAGGAAATACCGATTATCTCATTCGGTTTCTAACCATAACCTCCAGACTCCACTCGAGGACAGGATCACAGATTGTACCCCCAAGAGCTCCCATCAGTCTCCCCCTGGTTTCCGGGCATCTCACTGGGAAAGCAATGTGTTTTGCCTGAAGCCGTGGCCACACGTCGAGAACTCACATTTGGAGAAAATTAAGAAATCGCGGTAGACAACCGAGGCTGGCTCATTAGCCGACTGGAAGCTGTCACCCAGTCCTTCTTTCAGACTGAGAAATAAGGCTGCGTCAGAGCAGGGGAGAAAGCCAGCACCCTCAGCACCTACCGAGAGGGGAGAGAACTCCCTGCTGGCTGCGTCTAGGCACAGACCGCGGCCAGGACAGTGGAGGGAGCCCTGGGCTGAAGTCAGGTGACCTCTATTCTAGTACTGCCAGGAGTCCTGTTGTGCTATGCCCTTGGGTGAGTCACTTTCCTATCTGTTATGTGTTCATGAAGAGGTTGTTGTACAGGATGCGTAAGTGTCCTTTCGGTTCTAAATACAAATGACTCCGAGAGGGAGAGTCAGAGGTGGCTTTGCTACTGTACTTTCCTCTGCTGGCTGTCCTCTGTCTCATCTCCTCCATGTTGGGATCCCCAGGTTGAATCTTCTGCCTGTTTCTCTTCTCTCTCTGCACACTCATAATGCGTGTGCACCTCCTAGAAAGAGTTAGTCGCTCAGTCCAGTCCAGTTCTTTGCGACCCCAGGGACTGCAGCCTGCCAAGATCCTCTGTCCATGGCATTTCCCAGGAAACAATACTGGAATGGGTTGCCATTTCCTTCTCCAGGGAAATCTTTCTGACCCAGGGATCGAACCTATGTCTCCTGCATTGCAGGCAGATTCTTTACCATCTGAGCAGCCCCTGGGCCAAGGCAAAAGCTACCACTTAGGTGACAATGATGCTGGTGCCTGCAGCTCTAGGGCCAAGAGCACACTGAACATCTTTATCCAGCTGTGCACAAACACTTTAATCTCAGGATGCTCAGAACTGAACTCATCACCTTCCCTTCTAGAACTTTCTCTTCCTCTCGAGCTTTGTGCCCTCATTAAGGACACTTAATCTCCAAATTCAGAAATCTGAGTCCTCCCTAGGACTATACCTCTTATCCGCTCAGTCACTGAGTCCTGTTAGTTCTATTTGGGGTCCCCAGGGATCCCAGGATTCTGCCCATCCTAGCTTTCCAACCTTCCTCGCCAGTGTCTTGTTGAGTCTGGCACCATCTGCCTTTCCTCTCAGCCTCTGACTGCTTTTAGTGGTGTTTTTCTATCTCCTGGCCTGCCTTGCTAATCCCTGTTTGAACTCTCCAATGACTTCTTACTTCAAAGAATCAATGTTTGCTAAAAAAAATTAAAGTTCATTTTAAAATATAGCAGTAGTCATTGTTTATTGTATTGGGCTTAAAGCTTTATTTTCATTATCTTATTTAATCTTCATAGCAACCCCGTGTGGAAGACATTATTATCCTCACTTTATAGATGGGAATTTGAGACTTAAAGAGGTTAGTTCACTTGCTTGAAGAACCCTTCTGGCAAGTGCTATGGCCGGCAATGAAACCCAGGTGGCGTCAGACATTGAAGGCCTGTCTATCCGTCCTGTTCCTGCTGAGGCCTTCACAGTTGTCTCAGCTTAGTCTTTCTATTTCCCACTGCTCTCCTCAACTCCTTCCAACACATACCTATCTATTTCTATTAGAGTGCATACAACAAATGAAATCCACCATGGACTTTCATATCAGAATGCCTTTGTATTTGCTATTTCTCTGCCTTGGGATGCTATTTCCATCCAGCAAATTCCTACTTCTCTTGGGGGTCTCATTCTAAGAGCATTGCTATAAAAGCTCTTCTCTGTTCCTCAGGCAAAATCCATCACATTGTCTCTTCTGTCAAGGCACCATACTTTGCGTTCATCCATAGCATCCACCATGCTGTGATTGAATGGCAGCTCACTATTAATACACTGGAAGAATCCGGGTTCTTTGATGGCAAGGACTGTATCTTTTTCTACTTTGTAGCACTTTGTAACATTTCTCAATGCCTACACAAGTGCCTGATGCTTAGGAACAGCTCAATAAGTAGCTAGTGAATTGAATAGAACCCAACCTCAAATATCATGATAGCGGTGGATGGCATCACTGGTAATGGCAGCGTTAAAGAGAAGAGTAATGTAATTCAAGTTATCATACTCCACAGTTTTATTGATCATTGACTGTGTATCCTGCTGTGTGTTTCAGTTCGGAGGAAACCAAAGATAGAAAAGGCACAGTTGTCATATTGGCTACCATTAATCCAACACTTACTATGTTTCCAGCTGTGCTTTACACGTATTTTCTCATTTAATCTTCAGACCAAGGCTATGAATCACACATCGTTTCATTCCTGCCTATCAGTTAGAGTGTCTAGCTTGATTCAGAAGACAGAATTCACATACTGAAACATAAATGATAATGTGCATCCTAATAAAATGAGGTATAGCAGAATGCATTGGACTGGGGATCGAGGACTTGGGCCCTAGACCCAGTTATGCTATTGATTTACAATAAGACTTTGAGACCTCAGTTTTCTTCATCTGTAAAAACTAACAAAGAGTCAGAAAGACTCTTTGTTATGGATCATAACATCTCAAAAAGCCTTGTAACTTCCCATCACTGCCATCTGCAATACTTGCTGCAAATTTGGAACTTCTAAAATAGTCATTGCCTTGTGTTTTTGTTTTTTTTTTTTTAAGCTCCTGGATGAGGTTTATTTTCCAACTGACAACTAATTTAAGGTAAAACAGTCTCCAAACTAGACAAGAAACACTTATTTATGTGGTTGCAAGAGTGAATTAAATTACAGAGTTTAAACATTTGAAAACAGTCTGATTGAATACTGTCTCCCCACCAGGGTTCATGTCTACCCAGAACTTGTAAATTGAACTTTTTGGGAAATAGAGTCCTTGAAGGTGTAATCTCATTAAGGTGAGCTTGTGCTGAATTAGGATGGGCCCAAATGGTAAAGAATCTGCCTGCAATGCAGGAGACCTGGGTTCCATACCTGGTTCAGGAAGATCCCCTGGAGAAGGAAATGGCAACCCACTGTAGTATTCTTGCCTGGAAGAATTCCATGGACAGAGGATCCTGGCTGGTTACAGTCCATGGACTTGCAAAGAGTTGGACATGAAATAGCAATTTACACTTTCAACACTTCTCCAAAGATTGGTGTATTATAAGAGGAGGGAAATTAAGACACATAGAGACACAGAGAGAAGGGTACCATGTGAAGATGGAGGCAGAGATTGGACTGATACAGCCAAGGGCTAAAGAACACCAAAGATTGCTGGCAAACACTGGAGGCTAAGAAAGAGGCATGGGACAGACTATCCTCCTAGAGCCTCCAAAACAGAAACAACCCTTGATTTCAGATTTCTAGCTTTCAAAATTGTACAAGAGTACATTTCTGTTGTTTTAAGCTGCCCAGTTTGGCTCATTTGTTTGGCAGCACTATGAAACTGATGTACTCTGGATGACGCTTTTGGTGATGGTAATGGTGATAACACCAGTAATACTCTATAAAAATAGAAATGGGTTTCTTTCTTTGGAAATGTTACTGAATAGGCTTAAAATACTTGCATACATTTTGACCAGTCTGTTGGGAGCATTCTGGCTTTACATACGTGAAAATGTGCTTAACGTATCTGGCAAGGCACTTAACTTGACTGTCTTTGAAGGTTCCTCAAATAGATAGATAGCCACCCTTTGGGAAAACCCCATGCCACTACTGCTTGGGAGAGGTATGTCATATATCTCAACACACCTTGGACAGAGAAAGCAAACAGTGGTTTATAACCTCAGGGCCAAGTAACATCAGGACCTAAGGGCAGACACTGGACCTGCGGGCTCTGATTTGTGAAGAAGCCACTTCTCACAAAGGCAACTCTACGTACTCCAGGTGGCCAGTGGCAGGAAGAGACTGACTTTAGTGTGGTTAATGATTCCTCAATCTAATCCTAGGGAGGCCAGTTGGTGCTGTAGAAGGACCAGCCCTTATGGAATCCTTACTCTGTGAGATACACCGTGTGAAACATATGATATCTCATTGAATGCCGAGAGCCAAAGTCACCCATATCTTACTGAGGAGAAGACCAAGTTTTCGTAAATCCCAGCAATTTTCCCCAGGGCACAGGAAGTGAACCTGGGACTTGGATTTTGGGGCCTGAGTTCTTAACCATGACACTTCAATTGATAGACCCTCTCTGTTTTTCTGAAAGGGGAGAATTGCCAAAAGCTGCTCAATAGGGTTCTTGATTAAAGGTCTCATTAACTATCCCATCCATACATCCCACTGTCCAGGATGAATGAGCAGCTCCTTCTACCAAGTTCGCAACATTTTGTTCCAATAAGTTCAAAGTGTGTTGTCTGCATTTGGCAAACCTTTCACCCTGGGCTGAATTTTAGTTGATTTTGTGCACAGCCAAGATGCCAATTGAGGCTTGACATTTAAGTTAAGTTGGCTTGAACCCCATCCATGGGCAGTGGGAGCCCCAAATTCTATCTCTCTGATGACTGATTTCAAGGAAATCAGTCCTGAATATTCATTGGAATGACTAATGCTGAAGCCAAAGTTCCAATACATTGGCCACCTGATGCAAAGAACTGACTCAGTGGAAAAGACCTTGAAGCCGGAAAAGACTGAAGGCAGGAGGAGAAGGGGACGGCAGAGGATGAGATGGTTGGACAGCAACACCAACTCGATGGAGATGAGTTTGAGCAAGTTTCAGAAGTTGGTGATGGACAGGGAAGCCTGGCGTGCTGCAGTCCATGGGGTTGCAAAGAGTCAGACATGACTGAGCAACTGAATGGAACTGATGACTTTGAGTGTATGTGTGTATGTGTGATAGAGAGACAGAGTCTCAGAGAGAGAAGAGAGAGATAGTGTGAGGGGGAAGAAAGGGGATGTAATTTTCTTAGTCTCTTCCGCTTCCAAGGTTCTGTTTCTGTTTAATATATTCAGTTACTGGAGCATCTCACCATTCCTTTGGTCTGTCTTTGTTCTATATTACTGCAGATGAGGAAGAAAATCTAAGAGAATCTTTAAAAGGGTTTTTTGGGCCAGGGTGCTCTGCCCCACTCCCCTTAGACTTTTCTGCTTTTCCAGGCTCCTCTAGAAGCATTCTCCTTACCCCTCCTCTCCCTCACCCTGCCCCTGGGTTCTGACAGGCCCATCTTGCCCTGTCCAAAGACTTAGTAATACACTCTGCTGAACAGTGGGCCATTTACTTGAGCCCTATCATTTAGCACAAATTAAAAGTTGGCAGAGACTTGGAATATGGGTTCATGTCTCCCCCGCCCACCTCAGGGAGGACAAGGGAGAAGTTTAGGAATAAGATAATCTCAATACAGATTAAATTAGACCCCACTCCATTAGAAAGCAAAAGTGACTATTGTTCATTTATGCTATAAATTACAGTGGAATTTCCCCCTCCTCTTGGTCACTTGTCTGACTCCTTTGCCAGATCAGTTGCTTCATCAGGGAAGGGACTGGGTGACGTTAAGCCTAAGTCCCTCTGGGGACCCACCATAGTGCCAATCACAGCAGAGGGGCCCAGCAGAGGGGCCCAGAGTGAACTGCTGGAAGTGGACTGCTTCTCTAGGTGGTCATGTTCTAGGGAGGTCACCTTCAGAGAATGCAATTTCTTGCCGAGGACTTCAGAATGCACACACCTGGGAGAGGGTTAAATGGGGCAGTATTTTAGGGAACACTCCCAGGATTACTGCTGCTGGCTTCTCTTATCTCTGCCTTCACAGGCCCTGGCATCCGGGCTGCTTTGTTGAAAGTGCCACTTGATCAGGGTGCCTTATTCGGATCAGTGGGAATCCTTCTCCTTTAAGAAAACTCATTCCCTGCAATCCCAGGCGGGCCTGAGTCAGGCACAGTGGGAACAGGGCGGGCAGTTCCCAGTGCTGGGAGGTCTCCTTGTTAAGTGTCCAACTAATTAACACTGCTCAGTGGAGGGACATTTCTTCGATTAATCACAACTTGCAGAGAATTCAAAGCCTGGAAAAGCAGCACCTTCACTGATGTAATACCTGCTATGTACTAGGCATCTATATTGAAGCTTTACGTCTAAATCAGAAGTGGTTTCTTTAGGCAGTTACACATAAACTCTGCCTTTGAAAAGTCTACTTAGGAAGCTTTACATAATAAGGTCAAGGTAACAAAACTAACCAAACTGAGTTTGTCAGAGGAAATTCTTCTTAGAAGAAGTATGAAGTCTAGAGTTTCAAGAATAAGAATTTCTGGGTTCAATCTCTAGCTGTCTATATTTGTGACTCCTGCGGGAGACCTGGGATCGGGAAGATCCCCTGGAGAAGGAAATGGCAACCCACTCCAGTACTCTTGCCTGGAAAATCCCATGGACAGGGGAGCCTGGTAGGCTACAGTCCATGGGGTCACAAAGAGTCAGACATGACTGAATGACTTCACTTTCACTTGAGACTATATCTAGAATCAGTAGGTATTAACTACAGGATTAAATGAAAGAATCAATGGGACAGGATCTTGATATTTATGGGAGGGGTCTCTCTCCTCCCCCTGAGGCACTGATACAGAAGGAGTGTGTACACACCACACACAGAGGTGGTCCAGGGATGTCTCAGAGACACAGCGCTCTTCAGCCTTAGAGCATATCCATGTCATCCGGAATTGGATAGAATTTGCAATTGCTGACACTCTTTCACCAATCACAATATGCCCAATTTCTAAGATTGGTGGTGGTGTTGTTTAGTCACTAATTTGTGTCCAACTCTGCAAGTCCACAGACTCTAGCCTGCCAGGCTCTTCTGTCCATGGGATTTCTTGATGTTAAAGAAGCATTGTGCCAGTTTAATTAGTGGAATTTTTCCTTTTATTCATGTACGTAGGGTAGTGGGAGTCCTTGCTGACATTTTATATTTGATGAAATATAATATGCAGAATCACTGTTAAAGTGGATTTTTAGCAATGATTTTGTTATTATCTAAGTGAAAGAGGAGAGTTAAAAAGTTGGCTTAAAGCTCAACATTCAGAAAACTAAGATCATGGCATCTGGTCCCATCACTTCATGGCAAATAGACAGGGAAACAGTGGAAACAGTGTCAGACTTTATTTTTTGGGGCTCCAAAATCACTGCAGATGGTGATTGCAGCCATGAAATTAAAAGACGCTTACTCCTTGGAAGGAAAGTTATGACCAACCTAGATAGCATATTGAAAAGCAGAGACATTATTTTGCCAACAAAGGTCCGTCTAGTCAAGGCTATGGTTTCTCCTGTGGTCATGTATGGATGTGAGAGTTGGACTGTGAAGAAAGCTGAGCGTTGAAGAATTGATGCTTTTGAACTGTGGTGTTGGAGAAGACTCTTGAGAGTCCCTTAGACTGCAAGGAGATCCAGCCAGTCCATTCTGAAGGTGATCAGTCCTGGGTGTTCATTGGAAGGACTGATGCTAAAGCTGAAACTCCAGTACTTTGGCCACCTCATTCGAAGTGTTGACTCATTGGAAAAGACCCTGATGCTGGGAGGGATTGGAGGCAGGAGGAGAAGGGGGTGACAGAGGATGAGATGGCTGGATGGCATCACTGACTGGATGGACGTGAGTCTGGGTGAACTCCGGGAGTTGGTGATGGACAGGGAGGCCTGGCGTGCTGCAGTCCATGGGGCCTCAAAAAGTCGGACATGACTGAGCGACTGAACTTAACTGAATGCTTTGACCTATTTTGATTGTTATTCCTGCCCTCTTAACTCTTTGCTGTTTCTGAGTCCTTTTATACCTAGGATGGTGAGAGTTTGGGTTCTGATAAAACAAAACAAAACTGGAGGAAGGATTTCTGCCCCAGTGCAGGGTCCATATTCAGAGAGTCTGTGCCGTCTCGCCTCATCCCTGAACCTGTGTCAGACATCACTAATGGATCACCACAGTCTTTCCTTTGGAGCGCAGACAGGGCTTGCAATCTTCCTCACTCCAGTGTGTGTGTGGCAGTCACTACCTACCATCTGGCCTTGGCAATCAAGATAAAACCTAACTGACATCATAAGCACTCTAGATCTTATTCTCCAATCAAGGTAAACCGTTAGAAGGCTTTGCATTTTATCCTGTTTTCTTCGCATTTGGCAGCTATACTCTAGGCTTTTATCGAGAAATGATAGAAGATTGCCTTATGAAACTGTTTTCTGCGTTTCTGTGGGCAAGTTGTTAAAGTCATCATGTACTATGTCATTTGGTGCACCTCATACGGGATCTTTTTTTTAAAAAAGTATTGTTGTTGTTGTGTTGTGTTAGTCACTCAGTTGTGTCTGACTCTTTCTGACCCCATGGACTGTAACCTGCCAGGCTCCGCTGTCCATAGAATTCTCCAGGCAAGAATACTGGAGTGGGTTGCCATTCCCTTCTCCAGGGGATCTTCCCAACCCAGGGATAGAACCTGGGTCCCCCACATTGCAGGTGAATGTTTTTTTTTTTTTTTTTTTACCATCTGAGCCATTAACTGCTACTTGAATACTTTCTAGGGGCTTCTCCCAGGGTGCTAGTAGTAAAGAACCTGCCTGCCAATGCAGGAGACACTGGAGACTCAGGCTCGATCTCTGGGTTGGGAAGATCCCCTGGAGGGGAGCATGGCAACCCACTCCAGTATTCTTGCCTGGAGAATCCCAAGGACAGGAGCCTCGTGGGCTACAATCCATAGGTTTGCAAAGAGTCCATAGGGTTCCATGTGACTGAAGCGGCTTAGCACACATGCATACAAGTTCTTTCTATCTCTGGAGAAAGAGGTCTGTTTCTTTCTCTGATGGTTAAGGCAATGTAACCAACTGGGTCTCCTTTTTGGTTTTGGCTGCCAAGAGGCTCAGAGCCAGATCTGAGAGATTTTTTAGATTTGCTCAGTGTTTATATTTGTATTCCTCCTCTAGCCCCATTTTTTTTTAGCCTAAACTTTTAGCCTTTATGTGTTTTATGAATTCCTCTTTTATACTTCATCACACATTATGCTTTCATCATGTGACATGTATTTTTATTGTAAGGCTTCTTGTGAGCTAAGGTGAACTGAAAAAGAGGGTTCAGTTGATGGTTCCATCTATCAGGATAACAGGAGTTGAGGCAAGAATGAGAAATAAATGGCCAACCTTTTTGTGGGGAGCAGGCGTGCTTGTGACATGCCGAGGACGCTGACCTTTTTCAGATCTGTGTGACTGGGTAGTAAGCTCCTAAAGTGGCTCTCAGTGGTCATAGCCTCCTGGTCTTCACCCCTCGGTGGAGACCCCTCCCCTTTACTGCAGCTTGTGACAGACTCTGGGCCGAGTGACCCAGCTAAGCCACTAAGACTGTGAAATAATAAACTGTGTTGCTTAAAGCCAGTGAATTTTGGATTCATATTTTGGAAGTTGTAATAGACAACCAAAACAGTGATGTTCCATGGCTTACACAGGACTTTTATTGGAGTCACATATCAACACTCACTGCTAAGTGTTATCCTCACCCAGAGAGGAGCAAGGTCATGGTTAAGTTCACCCAGATAATGGCAGAGAACTTGAGATCATGTTGTCTGATTCTGAGGCCAGTGCGCTTGGCTCCCACTTGTGGGTTCTTAACTCAGAGTAGACATGAGCTCTGTTTGGCAACTGACTGGAAACTACGTCAAATTAAGTGAAATACAAGTGGAATTGATGGAACTTGATAACTTGCACCTGTATTCTCATGCTGTTGATACAAGGGCACGTTTTATTGAATGTCTAGAGATTTCTTCATTTGCTAAAGTTTAAGTCTTCATGAACAAAGTAGATTGGACAGTGAGTAGCTTTAGTAATTATAATTTTGTAACAAACATATATTGAGTATCAGTATGTCAGTTACTTTTACACCTGCTGTCTCATTGAATTTATGCCATTGGAGCCCCACCACAGCCCATGAGATAGATTACAGGTAGGGGTTACTAGTTCAGAGAGGTTGAAGGACTTGCCCAAGGTTAGTCAGCTAAGAAGCCACAGAAGCAGTGAACCCAGCTCTGACTAATGCTAAATCCCGAGGTTTCTTTGCCATGAATCAGCAACTGTGCTTGAATTCCTTTTCTATGAAAGTGAAAGTATTAGTCAGTCATGTCCAACTCTTGTGACCCCATGGACTGTAGCCCATCAGGCTCCTATGTCCATGGGATTCTCTAGGCAAGAACATTGGAGTGGGTTGCCATTTCCTTCTCCAGGGGATCTTCCCAAGCCAGGGATCGAACACAGCTCTCCAGCACTGCAGGCAGACTCTTTACCCACTGAGCCACCAGGAAAGCCCAAGTCAGCATGTACCCAAACAGGTACATGAACCCTGGATCCTCAGATTAAAAGTCTGACGCTTTACTGACTGAGCTATTCAGGCAAAGTGAAAGTTGCTCAGTCCTGTCTGACTTTTTGCAACTCCATGGACTAGTTCTCGAGGCCAGGTTACCAAAGTGATTAGCTTTTTCCCTTCTCCAGTGGCTCTTTCCAACCCAGGAATCGAACTGGGGTCTCCTGCATTGCAGGCATATTCTTTACCAACTGAGCTATGAGGGAAGCCCCATGCTTTTCTCAGTTCAGTCGCTCAGTCATGTCTGACTCTTTTCGACCCCATGGACTGCAGCACGCCAGGCCTCCCTGTCCATCAACAGCTCCTGGAGTTTACTCAAACTCATGTCCCTTGAGTCAGTGATGCCATCCAACAATCTCATATCCTTTCTATAGCTTGATAACATTTCCAGAAAGCTGGCAAGGGTTAATGAATGGGGAAGTTTCCATCTAAAGCTTCTTATCTTTTTGTTTGTGGAAACATCTTTTTGATAAACCCTCAAACGCTAAAGAACAAATTCAAACACCTACAGCTACCACTGTTAAAACTTAGGACTCAGCAGCCACCAAATCCCCACCGTATTAAAGGACATCTTCTTGTCCCCATAGTAAAAAGAATAAAGACGTCCTGAAATTGGTATCAGCTTCATCTTTAACAGAGCCTTCTCAAGGACTTTCACATGTAAACAAGATCGTTAAACACTTAATTTGACATTTATTACCTTTAAATATTCATAAGCCACCAAGTCCCGGGGAACACCTACTGCAGCTTTCAAGCCTGACTGAGTTTCTCAGAATATGATGTGCACGTGAATTACCTTCAGGAACGTGGGGGAAATTTCACAGTGCAGCCTTCTCTGAAACTTTCATGGCGCTTACTAATTTTATGAATTGTCTGGTTTGCAAGCAAGATTGGAAACCTAACGGAACAACCCGTATCTATTTCGTTTTCCATGTGAGTAAAATTCTGCCTTCCTTTGAAGGAGTTAGCAGAAAGACATGCACATTTTATCTCAGCCTGTCCTCCCAGCCTTTTTCCTTTCCCATGGTGAAACCACCAAACTCTAGAGGGATTGAAGACCGCCTCCTTTTCCGCCTTGATAATTGTGACTGATGTTTCGAATCAGTTCTAGAATGTGAGATGGGAAACCAACTTAGTCTGACAGCAGAAAGAAAACATGCTTGTATTACACTGAAGACATTGTCCTATGTAGATGAGACAACAAAGTGAAATACTGGTGACACTCTGGTTGTGTGACTTGTTTTCACCTCTTGGATATCAAATTAAAAGTATTACTTGGGGATTTCCCTGGTGGTCCAGTGGTTAAGAATCTGCCTGCCAATGCAGGGGACATGGGTTTGACCCCTGGTCCAAGAAGATCCTACATGTCGTATGGCAACGAAACCCATGTGCCACAACTGCTGAAGCTGCATCTAGAGCCCATGCTCTGCAGCAAGAGAAGCCACCACAGTGAGAAGCCCACACACCACAACCAGAGCGTAGGTAGCCCCTACTCGCCACGACTACAGAAAGCTGGTGCACAGCAGCAAAAACTCAGGGCAGCAAAAAACAAAAACCAACCAACAAACAAAAGTTCCCCCCAAATATTACTTGAGCATAAAATCAGAGCAGTGAGAATCTGCCTAAGGATGTGGAGGTGGTAGGGATGAGGCAGGTGAGAAATAGGATCTATTCTCATCCTTTGCAATTCCTCCAGTGCAAAATCCCACCATATTGTTGATGCTGTAATTGTCAGTATCAGATCTCTTTCATGTTGATGGTAATCATGCTAATGGCCATCTTGCCCATTTTACAGGTCAGGAAATGGAAGCGCAGGGAATCTGAAAGATTAGTTCAAGGTCACACAGCTGAAATGTAAACTTGGCTATTCTGACTCTGTTTAGGACTCTTTCACTATAAACACCTAATTTTAGAAGTCCTGGCCCTGTCTGTTGGGATTTCCCAGCACCCTTTGAAGGAGCTGGAGATTAAGAGCATGAATCAGAGAAGACTGAGAGAAGCTTTGCTCTCTATCATCAAGTAAAAGGGCAGATGGAAAAGGAATTAGCTCTGTCCTGTGAGGTTGTAGATAACAGGATTAGAACAACTGGTATGAATTGAAGGAAGCAGATAAATGGAAGAATTCTCTAGCTGTCAACACTATTCAACAATAAAGTAAGTGACTGGTTAGGTGTTGAGCATCTTGTTCTGAAAATGCTCCAGCAGACACTGGCTGACCCTCTGACTGGGGTGCTGTGGTTGGGATTCCTGTGTTGGGTGAGGAGCTGGAGTAGAAGAGGCTCAGCATCTGTAGGACACTAGATTGCTGAGTGCATAGGTGTCTGTTATAGCTTCCTGTGACACCAGCTCAAGTAAGTGCACTAAGGTAAAAACCTTAGGAATGCATATATATGGAATTTAGAAAGATGGTAATGATAACCCTGTATGCGAGACAGCAAAAGAAACAGATGTACAGAACAGTCTTTTGGACTCTGTGGGAGAGGCGGGGGTTGGGGGGATGATTTGGGAGAATGGCATTGAAACATGTATAATATCATATAAGAAATGAATTGCCAGTCCAGGTTTGATGCAGGATACAGGATGCTTGGAGCTGGTGCACTGGGATGACCCAGAGGGATTATATGGGGAGGAAGGTGGGAGGGGGGGTTCAGGATTGGGAACATGTGTACACCCGTGGTGGATTCATGTTGATGTATGGCAAAACCAACACAATATTGTAAAGTAATCAGCCTCTAATTAAAATAAATAAATTTAAATAAAAAAAATAAAATAAAAAATAAACACTAAAAAAAACCCTTAGGATCCCACAGAGGTGCCTCACAGTCCTACGGTCCTCGATTTGAATTTGAAAAGTTTTTTTTATTCCTAAAGAAACAGAAAAAAAAGACCTTGAAAGAGAACCTAATCAGATGGAAATCTAGTAATAATTAAAGACATCATTTTAAAAAAAGGATAAATTCTTCAAAAAATATTTATTTTGGGACTGGCAGCTAGCTATTAGGACAAAAAATGCAAAACTAGATCTCTTTTTCATTCCTTACATGAAAATATATTCCAGGTTAATAAAAAATTGAATCTGAACTCTAAATATTAGAAGATATGTGTGAATATACAGGCACATACATGCAGGCACTCAGGCTTACAACACAGATTATAGATGGAGGGCTGACTTATTCATCTATACGGAGCTTTTCAGTGCATACATGGAAGTTCTGTCATATGTGTCATTGGTCAGACCAGTTGCGGCTCTGCATTTTGGGATGTTAAAAGTCAGGGTTAAGCTTGTTGTTCATGGGAATTGGTTACCCTTCCAGCTCAGGTTTGCCGACTAGAATGCTGTGATCTATTCCCAGTAAGGCTCCTGTGCCTCTCTTCTTGGAACTCTCCATAAGAACGAAATGCACAGTTGGATAGAAATACAATAGCAATCCCATTAAATATTGTATTTTGGGGGTAATAATGAGTTAGGAATGTGGTGGTAGTTTAGCCGCTAAGTCGTGTCTGACTCTTTTGCCACCCCATTGGCTATAGCCTGCCAGGCTCCTCTGTCCCTGGGATTCTGCAGGCAAGAATACTGGAGTGGGTTGCCATTTCCTTTTTCAGGAGATTTTCCTGACCCAAGGGTCAAACCCTAGTCTCCTGCCTTGCTGGCAGATTCTTTACCACTGACTGAACCACCAGAGTGAGTTAGGAAGTTGATTATTATAACTTTGGAGGATTCCCTATCTTTTATATTTATGTAAAAAATACAAGGTGTTGTTGGAGCTCATTAGTGATTCAACTTTGAAAACAAAGTTCCTTCTGCTGCTAATTGGAGCTTTTGGATCAGATGATTTGGAAAGATCTGTTGGAGAAGGGAATGGCAATCCACTCCAGTATTCTTGCCTGGAGAATCCCATGGATAGAGGAGACTGGCAGGTTACAGTCCATTGGGTTGCAAAGAATTGGGCATGACTAAGCGACTAACACTTTCAATTTCACTGAGACTGCAAGTAAAGGCATTAAAAATGTGCCATTTGTAGCTATATATATATGTGAAAATGGGCTTCCCTAGTGGCTCAGATGGTAAATAATCTGCTTGCAATGGATGAGACCCAGCTTCGATCCTTAGGTCAAGAAGATCCCAGAGTGGCAACCCACTCCAGAATTCTTGCCTGGAGAATCCCATGAACAAAGGAGCCTGGCAGATTACAATCCATGGGCTCAAAGAGTCGGACATGACTGAGAAACTAAGCACACACATGTGTGCAAATAAGGGTCTCCTGGAGACTGGCGGAACTACACAACACAGAGAAGAAAATGAACGTAGAGCTTGATGTATTATAAGTCTGTAGCTTCGCAACCTCGTTGTTCTCATTGACTGTAAGTCAATGTTACATTTTGAACATAAAAACAAATTGAAGTTAAACAGACCTTTGATTTTTTTATTGGGGCTCTTGGTTATATTGCATTGGGGGAAAATGATTTTCACTCTTAACGTTTGAAAATCTGTGACTTAAGATATTCTTTTCTTAAAAAAGCAGTCTTCTTTGATTACCATTGCCTTTCCTTTTCCTTTTTTGCCTTGGCCACAAGATGTTCAGAGCTATAATGTTTTCAACCGCAATAGTGCCCATTTTCTAGGATAATTATTTCCCTTCTCTTCCCTTCACTATTAAAATTCTTTCTGCTAATGATATTTGTTTTTCTACTATCTGTAGATTTATTGCTTTCTTTTTTAAACAAAATCGATTGTTTTTTTTTTTCCAAATGGAGGCAGAGGGTATATTCATTCAATAGATATTTAATTTAAAAAATATTTATTGCAGGTCTACTATATTTTAGGCACATTTCTAGGTCCAGAGAGATTGATAACAAAGCAAAATCTCTGATTTCATGGAGCTTAAATTCAGCAATAGATTGAGCCAGATCACAAGCAAACAAATGTATAATATATCAGGAAGTGATGAGAGTCATGGAGAAAAAGGAAGCAAGGTAAGGGGGCAGAGGGTGAAGATTAGAGGAAGGGTTTAATTTCATGTCACAAATGGCCTCTTTTGGAAAGGAGACTGGAAAAGAAGTATTAACAGTAAGAGAGCAAGGTTTGGTGATGTCTGAAGAAACAATCATTCACTCTAAGGCAACAACCAAGGGCATGAAGCAGGAGCAAATCAAGGAAGTGAATTCAAGGAAGAGCCAGAAGATGGGGATGGCCGGCACAGACTGAGCGACAGGCAGAGCAGCAGGAAGTGAGAGTAGAGAGGTGATAGGGAGCCTCGGACATGGTGTGTACACATGGAAAAGTGAGAACAATGGGCTGATTGCACTTTCTCTCAATGTCAGGGGAAACTGACTTGGGATAGTGGACTGCCAATTGTATTCCATCATTCACTTATTTGTTTTGGCTGCCCATTCACTTCTGTGGACACTCTTAACCAGGGCGGGGACAGAGTCCTTCTAAAGAGCTCAGAAACTGCAAAACTCTTACCCATTGGGTTTTGCTCTTATCTGTCTACTTCTCTATAGACAATGATATCTTCAGCCTTCCGTCCAAGTCCTTTCAGCTCCCAAGCTAATCTGAACCAAAGGCTTCCCAGAAGTGAGAACTAACCTTGACACTTTAGACCTGGCATCTTGACTACCAAAATGATGATGGTGATGATGATGGTAGCGATGATAGCAGCACCTACCATTTATCAAGGACTTACTCAGCAGTAGTCCTGACAATCCGGCAACATTCCCATTCTGTAAATGAGAAAACTGAGGCTAAAAGATGACAAATACATCACCTGAGGCCTCACACCTTGGGAGTGGTTAAGCAGGTGTTTGAATTCAGGTCTACCTTACTGCAGAGAATGAGTTGTTTCCATAACAGGTACTTCTGAGGGGGAAATCTGGGTTTCTGTGTGATCACTGAGAAGAAGCCCATTCCAAATGCATGCTTCTTTGGCCTCAGGTCAAGTTCAGGGCCCTTTCACAGTTTCTGATTAATCCTCTAGAGCCATCTGTTAGAAGGATACTATGGTATTTTCCAGATTCTTGCTTGGGGAGATAGTCTCTATCCATTATCACACAAGAAACTCCCAAACTAAGTCCTAAGTGATATGGTCAACTGTAATTTTATGAACCTTGGACATCACTGCTGATAGGCATTTTGGCAGCTGTTCTTCAAACACTATGAATCAGGCCCAGCTTTGCCACATTTTTTAAAAGTCCATATATTTGAGGGCTTCTCAGGTGGTGCCAGTGTTAAAGAACCCACCTGCCAATGCAGGAGACATAAGAGATGAGGTTTGATCCCTGGGCTGGGAAGATCCCCTGGAGGAGGTCATGGCAACCCAGTCCAGTATTCTTGTCTGGAGAATCCCATGGACAGAGAAACCTGGCAGGCTGTAGTCTATAGGGTCACAAAGAATTGGACACAACTGAAGTGACTTAGCACACATGCAGGACATACAGATTTGAACTTCAGGTTACTTGTTTCATGGGTCAGTCCTCTAGTTAGTGATTTTCTTCAGCCTGAGTTCCAGACAGACCCTGCCTGGCATACTCTTCTTTCTCAGGTCCCCTGGGTTATGAGCCTTTTCTTTGATGTGAGATCATATTCTACAAATGCAGAACTATTCTGAGCATTTTTAACAAGATTTTATCCCTTATGTGCTCACTTTTCCCTGGGATATGTTCCAAAACAACTTTTTTTGCAATATAATTTCTGGGGAAGGAGATTACTGTGTTTAAAACCTGATATTTTAAGGGCAGATGAAGGTTTTCTCAAGAATTAAGAAAACACTCCATCACTTATTTCTTTGGCAGAGTATCTGTATTTGTTTCCTCAGAAATTAAGACCATACTGTGTTCATTTTCAAATTACAGAAAATAAGCTAAAGAAGGAGTGAATAGAAGGGAAAAAAAGACAAATTTTGCTGAAAGCAGAGTTTTCATAAATTGCTTGGTCACATGGATTCATTTATTTGTTTAAAGCAGAAATTGGCAAACTTATTTGTAAAGGGCCAGACAGTAAATATTTTAGACTTTGTGGCCATATGATCTCTCGTAACAACTTAATGCTGTTGTTGTAACATGGAAGCAGCCATAGGCAATATACAAGCGAATTTGTATTACTGTGTTCCAGTAAAACTTTATTTCTAAAAACAAGTGGTGAGCCACATTTGGCCTGTAAACTATAAATTGCTATCTCTTATCATCTTATGCCAGTGACAAGATAGAAGCAAAGATAATCAGAACTGGAAGGACTCTTATAATCCAATTTCAAGTCTTTGATTTTATCTATGAGAATTTTTGATTATTCAAGGTTATACAGCATCTTAAGGGCAATATTAAATAGTGAAAGAAACATATATTGACTATCTAACATGACAAAGATTGCTAGTTGTCGCCTAATATCTACTTGCTCCATCTTCCTTAGTGCTAGAACCCAGATTTTCAGCTGGAGTAATGGCCACTGGAATTGACTATATTTCTCAGCTTTCCTTGCCTTTGAGTGGGCCTGTAACTAAGTTCCACTCAGGGCCTGGAACTAAGCAAATGTTCCTAAAGAAAGGGAATGTGCCATTCTTTCCCCCTTTACCTTTTCTGCTGGCTGGAATGTAGATTTGATGGCTGAACCTTGAGCAGCCATCCTTAACCATGATGAAAGCATTGCACTGAGAATGGTGAATCAATAAGAGATAAAGAGGTGCCTGATGCTGTAGAGCACCACATACAGGATGAACTGTCTCCAGATTAACTGTACCACTGCGAAGATGCTATTCCATTGCCTTCTGATTTGGATTGCACCTGATGAGAAGTCTGCAGTCATTCTTATGCTTGTTCCTTTCTATGTAATGTATCTCTTTCACTGCTCTTAAGATTTCCTTTTTATTGCATATTTTAGCAATTTGATTATGATGTACATTGGTTTGATTTCCTTTTTATTTATCTGTTTTGAAGAGTATACAATTTTTGGATATGTAAAATTTTAAGCTGTTATTATCTCAAACATTTTTTCATCCCTTCAGCCAACTCCTGGTTTCTGAGACTTCAGTTACATACATGTTGGACTACTTTTATTGTTCCACAGGTCATGAAGGCTCTGTATTATTATTTTTATTGCTTTCCTTCTCTCTATGACCCAGATGGATAGTTTCTATAGTTTTGTCTTCAAGGTTACTGACTGTTTTTTTCTGCTAAATCTAATTTGCTGGTAAGCCTATCTAAATAAATGTTATTTTAGATATTGTAGTTTTTAGCTCTGAAACTTTTGTCTTTCTTTTTAATAGTTCCCATTTCTCACTTCATTATGTTCATTTTTCACCTGAAATCTGCAAACACATTTGTTATAGCTTTATATAACATTCTTCTGCTAATTTTAAAATATTGATGAATTCTGTATCTCTTTTCATTGACTAAATTTCCCCTGGCTATAGATTATAATTTCCTGCTTATTCACATGTCTAGTAATCTTTATTGAATGTTAAATATTATGCATCCTGTTTTTGAATGTCTAGATTTCATTGTCTCTTTGAGTGTTAAGCTCGATTTTGGCAAGTAATTCATTTCCTTATAGATCTGCTGGACTTTTGAGACTTTCAAAAAAGTTTCTTAGGGCAGGTCAAAAGGTTTTACTCAAGGACAGTCTAGCTCTCTTCTTGAGATGTGATCTCTATGGCGTCTCTACTGAATATTAACTGAGTTCAATGTGTTTCAAGTTCTGGGAGTTGTTAAACTTATAGCTTTCCCACAGTTATTCTCTTCTGCTAGTTATTCTTTGCCTGGTATCATGAAGTCTCATCCTACATATGTGCAGCTTAGTGTTAAGTTAAAAACTCAAAGAGATCCCTATGCTGAGCTTTTGAAATTTTTTTCTGCATAGTCCCACCTTGTTTAGTATAATATTCTGCTTTTTAGCTTCTTCAGCCTCCATAAACACCTATTTTTGCAAGATGGCTGTACTTGGCTTGTTTTCCGCCCTGTTCCAGGTAGAAATCTGGGGAAATCGTTATTCTAACCCTTTTGGTTTCCCTTATTTCATAACACAGACATGCACTGTCTTTTGTCCAGTGTCTAAAAATGTTGTTTGATATAGCTTGTTCAGTTATCTAGCTATTTGTAGTAAAAAGGCTAGTCTAGTACTAGTAATCATATCATAGTTGGAAGTGAGATTATACTCATGTATAAAAGAAAGAGAGCAAAAATGTCTACTTGTATCTTGTTGAAACCACTGTAATTTTCAGTTTTTCTGCTACTTGCAGCCAAATCTAATCTTCAGTACTCCAATATGCCAAGCACCAAGCTAAGTGTTTCATACACATTACTTCATAGATCTCACTTTAGCGCCATGAAAATCTCATAAAATCTTAGTTACTGTTAGTCCCATTTACAGATGAACAGAATTGAATTAGAAAGGAAGAGAAAATAGAATTAAGGAGTTCTTTAAAATTCAATTGACCAGTTAATAAGGGCCTATATTTGAGTGGTCACAGACAGAATGAAAAGTAAGGCACCTGAGAACATTGGAAAGATAGAATTAGTTGATATTAACAAGTGATTAATATGGAAAGCTGTGAAAAGCAGAGATGTGAAAAGCAAAGGAGAAAATGAAAGATAAAAGCATCTGAATGCAGAGTTCCAAAGAATAGCAAGGAGGGATAAGAAAGCCTTCCTCAGTGATCAATGCAAAGAAATAGAGGAAAACAACAGATGGGAAAGACTAGAGATCTCTTCAAGAAAATTAGAGATAGCAAGGGAACATTTCATGCAAAGATGGGCTCAATAAAGGACAGAAATGGTAGGGACCTAACAGAAGCAGAAGATATTAAGAAGATGTGGCATGAATACACAGAAGAACTGTACAAAAAAGATCTTTAAGACCCAGATAATCACGATGGTGTGATCATTCACTTAGAGCCAGACATCCTGGAATATGAAGTCAAGTGGGCCTTAGAAAGCATCACTATGAACAAAGCTAGTGGAGATGATGGAATTCCAGTTGAGCTATTCCAAATCCTGAAAGATGATGCTGTGAAAGTGCTGCACTCAATATGCATTCAAATTTGGAAAACTCAGCAGTGGCCACAGGACTGGAAAAGGTCAGTTTTCCTTCCAATCCCAAAGAAAGCCAATGCCAAAGAATGCTCAAACTACCGTACAATTGCACTCATCTCACACGCTAGTAAAGTAATGATCAAAATTCTCCAAGCCAGGCTTCAGCAATACATGAACCATGAAATTCCAGATGTTCAAGCTGGTTTTATAAAAGGCAGAGGAACCAGAGATCAAATTGCCAACATCCGCTGGATCATGGAAAAAGCAAGAGAGTTCCAGAAAAGCATCTATTTCTGCTTTATTGACTATGCCAAAGCCTTTGACTGTGTGGATCACAATAAACTGTGGAAAATTCTTCAAGAGATGGGAATACCAGACCACCTGACCTGCCTCTTGAGAAATCTGTATGCAGGTGAGGAAGCAACAGTTAGAACTGGACATGGAACAACAGACTGGTTCCAAATAGGAAAAGGAGTACGTCAAGGCTGTATATTGTCACCCTGCTGAGTACATCATGAGAAACGCTGGGCTGGATGAAGCACAAGCTGGAATCAAGATTATTGGGAGAAATATCAATTACCTCAGATATGCAGATGACACCACCCTTATGGCAGAAAGTGAAGAGTAACAAAAAAGCCTCTTGATGAAAGTGAAAGAGCAGAGTGAAAAATGTTGGCTTAGAGCTCAACATTCAGAAAACTAAGATCATGGCATCTGGTCCCATCATTTCATGGGAAGTAGATGGGGAAACAGTGGAAGCAGTGTCAGACTTTATTTTTCTGGGCTCCAAAATCACTGCAAATGATGATTGCAGCCATGAAATTAAAAGACGCTTACTCCTTGGAAGGAAAGTTATGACCAACCTAGATAGCATATTCAAAAGCAGAGACATTACTTTGCCAACAAAGGTCCATCTAGTCAAGGCTATGGTTTTTCCAGTGGTCATGTATGGATGTGAGAGTTGGACTGTGAAAAAAGTTGAATGCTAAAGAATTGATGCTTTTGAACTGTGGTGTTGGAGAAGACTCTTGAGAGTCCCTTAGACTGCAAGGAGATCCAACCAGTCCATCCTAAAGGAGATCAGTCCTGGGTGTTCATTGGAAGGACTGATGCTGAAGCTGAAATTCCAATACTTTGGCCACCTCATGCAAAGTGTTGACTCGTTGGAAAAGACCCTGATGCTGGGAGGGATTGGGGGCAGGTGGAGAAGGGGATGACAGAGGATGAGATGGCTGGATGGCATCACCGACTCAATGCACATGGGTTTGGGTGGACTCTGGGAGTTGGTGATGGACAGGGAGGCCTGGCATGCTGCGATTCATGAGGTCACAAAGAGTCAGACACGACTGAGCGACTGAACTGAACTGAAAATGGAAAGAGGAAGAAACTGTGATTCTTGTTGTTTAGAATAATAGTATTCTGAATAAGCACCAGAAAGATTCAGGGATGGTCACTGTGTTTTCTAAGGCAAGATACAATTGGCATTTTTGTAAAAAGAAGTTCAAAACTCAAGGCAATGTATGCTTATATCATATTACTTCTGATAGCATCAATTAGAAACTCACAATTCTTACTTATTTCCAGATATATATAACCGGAGTTTCACTCTTTGGGATTTCTGGCCATCAAAGGGGACGTCTGTAAATTTGGGCCCAGTATGGTCAGCACAGGGTAGAATGACATTTTCCTAGACTAACCTTGCATACTTGATACCTCTTGGGCTCATCCCAACACTCTCAACTCATTTTAGTAACCACCCTGATGACTTATTTTTTCAGGCTTTGGCAGTTTTGTATACATATGATTGATAGTACTTTGCCTTGATCCTCAAGCCATGTATCTTTCACTTCTTCCTCGGGATCCTCAGCCACCACAGGATGGGTACCTGTACACTCTGCTCTACTCACATATAGCAATTAAAAAACTCAAGGAAGTTAATACTTAATTGTTGTTGTTCAGTTGCTAACTAGTGTCCAACTGTTTGCAACTCCATGGACTGCAGCATGCCAGTCTTCCCTGAACCTCACTACCTCCCAGAGTTTGCTCAAACTCATGTCCATTGTGTTGGTGATGCCATCCAATTTTCTAATCCTCTATCACCCCCCTGTTCCTACTTTCCTTAATCTTCCCCAGCATTGGGATCTTTTCCAGTGAGATGGTTCTTTGCATCAGGTGGCCAAAGTATCAGAGCTTCAGTTTCAGTGTCAGTTCTTCCAATGAATATTCAGGGTTGATTTCCTTTAGGATTGACTGGTTTGATCTCCTTGCTGTCCAAGGCACTCTCAAGAGTCTTCTCCAACACCACAGTTCTAAAGTATCAGTTCTTTGGTGCTCAGCTTTCTTTATGGTCCAACTCTCACATCTGTACATGACTACTGGAAAAACTACAGCTTTTACTATATGGCCTATGTGGTCATCCTAACTAATGTGGATGCCCAAAGGATAAATCATCTCCCTTTGTCCCTCAAGCAGTTGACTCTGAGTCTGGCAGGATTGAGAACTGGTTGCTTTTATGGTGACTAACTCAATATCACATCCCTATTTTTGCTTCTATCTACTTTCCCTGGGATCACATTCCGACATACGTGGTCTTAGACTCTGCTTTCCGAGGAGCTTAGGTTAAGCCTTCCTACAAAGAGAAACAACTTATAGGGAGTGACTTTGAGAGCAGTGAAAGCCAGCATTTGGAGCTTAGCCTCCTAGATAAGAATCACCACTGAGACTAGAAAAACAGACAGTAAGACACGTGGAGAAATGAGAGGAAATTCCAGGAAGAAGTAGAAGGTAACATCATCTATCATATGAAATACTGGATTATGGAATTTAGAGATAAGTGAGCTCTTTAAAGTTTCTCCTGTGACCAGTTGTCTAGCAATCAGTTTAGCTTTATGAAGAGAAATCAAACAAAAGCAATTTAATTTCTTCTTAAGATGGATGGGTAGCAAAGGAAGAAATTGGTATACATAATCCTGTTTACAGAGACTTGATTTCCTTGGATCTGAGGGTCAGGAGGCAATGAAGGCCAGATGAACTGAACTCTTGATTACAAAGTAGACTAAATGATTGTCTACTAGCTCCTCTCCTCTGCTCCTCTGAGATGCCCACAGCCATTCCTACTCAATAACAGCCAGAGAAGCACTCCTAAAGCTCAGCAGCGGTAATACCAGCCCTCCCCTTCACAGAGCCTCAGTGGCTCCCCATTGCTTACTTTAGCTCTCAAGCCCTACAGTATGTTCCCAACTCACCCCAAATTTTAGTTAAATTGGACTACTACCATGCCTTGAATGCCCTCCATACTTTCCTGTCCTCAGGGTATTTCCTTTGCCTGGAGTGTTCTGGCTTAACTACATCTGTTGCAAACTCACCCATCATTTGAGACTCTCCCCAGATGCTACTTTCTGGGGCACCCAGCCAGAGTGACCACTCCCTTTTCAGAACTCTGTGGCATTTTGTGTTTCCTCTCTAGTGCTTACTATACACTGTCTGTATCCGTGCTATTTATGAAAATGCCTCTGTTACATTTAAGAGTATGGAATGTTCTTCTCCATTCATATGTGTTGAGATGAATTATTAAATGGGTACATACCCAAAAGAGGTCCTTGCAGAACTGTAAAATAAGAATCCACATTCTTCTGACATATGGGGTTGGGGAAAGAGGAAGGAAGAGCTTAAGGAAAAGATAACTTGTCTTTAGGGCATATCTACCACGGTGCTTTCCACGGTAAGCTCATTTTCTGAGTCTTCAGAACACCCTAGACAACATGCAATATTGTCCCCATTTTAAAGGAGATGTGAGCTCAGAGAGATTAGGTGAATTACCACAGAATACAGCTAGTAAGTGATGGAGCCAGGATTGAAACCCAGATCTCCATGACTTGAAAACCTTTGCATATTCCATTATAAATCAGGGGCATGCAATTTATTATCCTAATTGGCATGCATTTGAAAGTGAAAGGGATTACTATTACCAGTTACTCTGAGGTAACTGGAGTAAGTGAGATTGCCCTAAGCAAACTGGCTCCCATGGTCTCCCCAACTATAAACCACCATTTACTCTTTGCCTCTTGAGTATAATCTGGTCTGAAGCAGAAAAACAAAACTAAATTTCTTGAGATCTTAATTCTCTTAGACAGGGTAACTTTTGAAGAAATAATTTGGTGTGGGAGCAAGCTTCCCTTACTGATAATTGGGAAGAAACCCATACTATTCAAAATAATAGATGAAGAATCACATCTTTGCATTGTTTTTTCTGAGTTGGGAGTACTCCTTGTCCTTTTTACTGCCCTCTCGGAGAAGGCAATGGCACCCCACTCCAGTACTCTCGCCTGGAAAATCCCATGGCTGGAGGAGCCTGGAAGGCTGCAGTCCATGGGGTCACTGAGGGTCAGACACGACTGAACAACTTCACTTTCACTTTTCACTTTCATGCATTGGAGAAGGAAATGGCAACCTGCTCCAGTGTTCTTGCCTGGAGAATCCCAGGGACGGGGGAGCCTGGTGGGCTGCTGTCTATGGGGTCGCACAGAGTCGGACACGACTGAAGTGACTTAGTAGTAGTAGCTAAAAGAGTTGGGAGTTGAAGAAACATCCAGTAAGACAGGGTTGGATGAGTTCACAGGAATCAGGCAGACTGCACCTAAATCTGGCTTGACCACTTATAAATAAATGATAATAATAACAGCTAACTTTATTGAGCTTCTACTATGTACAAAGCCTTTTATAAATGCATTATTGTAATCCAGCAGGCCTTATGGTATTTTCCCGGGACAGACCCCTCCCTCATATTTTCTGTTTTAGCTTCTCTCTGATGTACCTAGATAACTGTATCTGATACACATCTCCTGAGTTGTTTTATAGATGCTAAAACCACTACCAAACAGAAGAAATTAACTACTTTATGATCATGAGTAGCCCCTTGACCTACTGGTGCCTAAGGATTGATAATGTTACCTATGTGACATTATCCTGTTGCCTCACCATCAACCAATCAGACCTGTGTATGGGCTGATGACATACTGTGGGATGCTCTGCTTTAATCAGGCTTTTAAAAATGCTTTGCTGAAACTCAAGAAGCTTGAGCTTTTAGAGTACCAGCTGCCCTGGACTCTTTGCTTGGTGCCATGCAATAAACGCTGTACTTTCCTTCAACAAAACTTGGTATCAGTAGATTGGCTTTACTGCATGTGGCAGAGTGGATTCAAGTTTGGTTTGGTAACATTATCTTTTATACATAAAGGGCAGAAATGGTATGGACCTAACAGAAGCAGAAGATATTAAGAAGTAGCAAGAATATACAAAAGAACTATACCAAAAAAATCTTCATGACCCAGATAACCACGACGGTGAGATCATTCACCTAGAGCCAGACATCCTGGAATGTGAAGTCAAGTGGGCATTACTTAGGAAGCATCACTACAAACAAAGCTAGTGGAGGTAATGGAATTCCTGTTGAGCTATTTCAAATCCTAAAAGATGATCCTGTGAAAATGCTGCACTCAATATGCCAGCAAATCTGGAAAACTTAGCAGTGGCCACAGGACTAGAAAAGGTCAGTTTTCATTCCAATCCCAAAGAAAGGCAATGCCTAAGAATGTTCAAACTACTGCACAATTGCACTCATCTCACACACTAGCAAAGTAATGCTCAAAATTCTCCAAGCCAGGCTTCAATAGTACGTGAACTGTGAAATTTCAGATGTTCAAGCTGGTTTTAGAAAAGGCAGAGGAAACAGAGATCAAATTGCCAACATCCACTGCATCATTGAAAAAGCAAGAGGGTTCCAGAAAATCATCTACCTTTGCTGTAGTGACTACGCCAAAGCCTTGGACTGTGTGGATCACAATAAACTGTGGAAAATTCTTCAAGAGATGGGAATACTGGACCACCTGACCTGACTCCTAAGAAATTTGTATGCAGGTCAAGAAGCAACAGTTAGAACTGGACATGGAACAAAAGACTGGTTCCAAATCGGGAAAGAAGTATGTCAGGCTGAATATTGTCACCCTGCTTATTTAACTTACATGCAGAGTACATCATGTGAAATGCCAGGCTGGATGAGGCACAAGCTGGAATCAAGATTGCTGGGAGAAATATCAATAACCTCAGAGATGCAGATGACACCACCATTATGGCAGAAAGCGAAGAAGAACTAAGGAGCCTCTTGATGAAAGTGAAAGAGGAGAGTGAGAAAGTTGGCTTAAAACTCAACATTCAGGAAACTAAGATCATGGCATCCAGGTCCATCACCTCATGGCAAATAGATGGAAAAACAATGGAAATGGTGACAGACTTTATTTTTGAAGTCTCCAAATTCACTGCAGATGGTGACTGCAGCCATGAAATTAGAAGATGCTTGCTCCCTGGAAGAAAAATTATGACCAACCTAGACAGCATATTAAAAAGCAGAGACATTACTTTACCAACAATGGTCCATCTAGTCAAGGCTATGGTTTTCCCAGTAATTATGTATGGATGTGAGAGTTGGACTGTGAAGAAAGTTGAATGCTAAAGAATTGATGCTTTTGAACTGAGGTGTTGGAGAAGACTCCTGAGTGTCCTCCTTGAGTGTCACTCTTGAGTGATCTCCTTGCAGAGAGAGATCCAACCAGTCAATCTAAAGGAAATTAGTCCTAAATATTCATTGGAAGGACTGATGCTGAAACTCCAATACTTTGACTACCTGATGCAAAGAACTGACTCATTTGAAAAGACCTTGATGATGGGAAAGACTGAAGCAGGAGGAGAAGGGGATGACAGAGGATGAGATGGTTGGATGGCATCACCGATGAGATGGACATGAGTTTGACTAGGCTCTGGGAGTTGGTGATGGACAGGGAAGCCTGGCATGTTGCAGTGCATGGGATCACAAAAAGTTGGACACGACTGAGCGACTGAACTGAAGTGATACTGTATTTTCTCATTATTTCATTTATTCATTACAATAAGCATGTAAATCGCATTCCATTTTTACCATTTTACAGATGAGAAAATCAAAGTAGAGGGTGACCAACTGAGTTCTCCAAAGGCACACTGCTACTGAAGCTGAACCGGAATTGTTTGACTCCAAGACCCAGTCTCCTAAATACTGAGCTCTGTGGACTCTAATAAGGGGACCATGGTACCAAACCCATGGGGTTAGTGGGAGGATTAAGCAGTAGCATGTTTAGAGGTGCTAAACACTATGCCTGGTGATAGCTAGATAATCTATGAATGGCATATGCAATTAGTATTTTCAGACTCAGCTACACCTTTCAAGGAAAGCACGCTAAATACCTGTTCATACCCCGTGTCTCTTTCTGACACCCTTTCTTTCATTCTACTATTTCATTCACAGGAGGTTATAAACGGAAAGAAAATTCACCATTTATAAAGCCAGTGCTAGGTCCTGGAGACAGAAAACCCCAGTGTCCTTCTTGGTTGAAGTCATATTCTAGCAGAGAGGACCAACATTTAAGGTATGAAAAATCATGCTTGATGTAGCAAAGATATTCCCATGATGTCCTGGGGTCATTCATTTCAGAAACATTTGGTCCAAAACACTCTAGGCCTTGCAGATATACAGACTATGGAAGCCCAGAGTCAAGAGGGGTTACTACTATTGAGGGCAAGGCAGAAACATCATGGGGTAAGAGTCCCTGCCAAGATGTCACTGATGGTTGATCTCACCACCTTTGCATGAGCATCCCCCTGCTGAGTGTTATTGCAGCATCCTGTCCTTGCCCATGTGCCTGATTTCTGAACCAAGCTTTGGAAATGTGTGTTCTGTGGCTGCTTTATCAGGGAGGGAAATGGCAATCATCTTTCCTTGAGGGTTCAGCACTTTACAATTAAAGCATGTACAAATCACATCATAGTCTTTATGCTGGTGTCTGGGCATGGCTCCTTGTGGGAGCATTTCCATTATGGCGTCTTGCCTTTTTTTTTTTTTTTCCAGCTTCCCTGTTGCTGTTGTCAGTACTCAAAAAACAAGAAGAGATTTTTTGATTGGGGAGTGCACAGCACAGAAACTTCCCATCCTGTAAAAGATCACAAATGAGGATGCAAAAGACTTTTCCAGAAGCCAGTGAATGAATGTTGAGAAGATGCTAAAATACACAGATCTTTAATTTCCATGCCTGTATTTGGATTGCCCTCATGAGCATTCGTACCTTTAAAGAAGCGGTGTGACCTACTGCAGAGTCGTGGAGGATGAAACACATTTATTGAGCACAAACTATGTGCCCGGTCCTGTAGGTAAGAAGACTCAGATCAGGTAACATGTACTAAGGGTCTATACAAGTGTTAGGAGTGGAACAGTGTCTCTCCCAAATTCATATGTTGGAAATTCTAACCTTGAGTACCTCAGAATGTGACTTCTTCTAAGACAGAAGTTAAGCTTCCTTAAAGAGGTAAAGTTACACTGAGGTCATTAGGGTTGGCCCTCATCTGATATGTTTGGTGTTCTTATAAAAGGTTGGGTCATGGTCATGGACGGAGGTAAGACCATGGGAAGACACAGAGAGAAGACAGCCATCTATAAGCAAGGAGAGGGGCCTGAAGAGAAACCAACACCTTGATCTTGGACCTCTAGCTTCCAAAATTGTACAAATGCAATTCTGTTAAGTCATCTGGGCTGTGATGCTTCGTTATAGCAGCCCTAGCAAACGAATACGCTTTTGGTAAACTTTTTCTTCAAGGGTTAGAGAGTAAATATTTTAAGTTTGGCAGGCAAAAGGTCACTGCTGTTTATCCTCAATCCTACTGTTGCAGAACACAGCCACAGACACACTGTGAGCCCTGGGGCAGAGTTCTGTGCTGCTGTCTTTCTGGAATATTCTGGAGGTTGCCCAAGGAAGGCTCAGCTTCTCATAAGAGATTACCCTTCCTGACTGCTCTCATCACTATATTACTTTGGGGTGAGGCATTCTATTTTTCCTGGTTTAAATTTATACTATACACACACACACACACACACAATTGCAGAATATCTGGAAGATATTAAAAACTGTTAGCAAATAGGAACATTTACCTATGATCTCATCTTTCTGAAATAATCACTAGAAACATACTGGCATATTTCCTGTAACTTGTTTTGCTAATTAAAAAAAAATCCTAATCAAGTTCTGTTTTTTAATACAACTTTGAACTTTACTTTTAATCCTTTAATATTATAAGCATTTTCCCATACCATTAAAAGTGTCCAACTACCACCTTCCTTTCCCTTCGCCGAGTCTCAGATTGCCTGAATGAAGCTTTCTCTGGGCCATGAGCAATCCATGAACCTTGGCTGGGCAGTAGGAGCCCTTGGAATGGGAACAAGAAGCCCCTGACCATGACCTGTTGGTGAAGCAGGCCTGGTCGTGCCCACGCATGAGCCCTGACTTTCTCCATTTTTATGGGGAGAGCTGTTCCAAATGCTACTCTGCACCGCAGGTATTTTCTAGCTCCAGATTGCTGCCCTATGTCCTGCTCTTTCTGGTATAGTGCCAGGATAGGTTTGCTGAGAGTGTAGTTATGAAAATTTCCAAACCAGCTTTCCTCAAACACAACATCACCTTGAACACACTGACTGAATCAGGGGTGCTCTGCACAATTAAAAAAGATGGACAGCACTTTAGGGGCAAAGAGCTGAAGGCATAAATGAGGTACTGTATTTCAAGTCATGCCACTATCTAAAAATGTTTTGAAGGTGGGAAAGGTAGGGTGAATGGTGGGAACTAAACCTCAGTTTGGAGGGTCTGCAGAGGACAGTCCTCTTTCTAATCCCTGGCTGGCCCTTTTCCTCTTCCATGGTCGTCAGGGTTCACCCTCAGCCTCAACCTCATCCTTCAGTACAGCTGAGAATCAGTAAAACATTTTTAATATTACACTGCCCAGCAACAAAGCTAGAAGGGAGCCACTGAAGGGTTCTGATTTATCTAAATGTCTCCTGGACTTCGGAAGGGTCCTGACCTGGGTGTGAATCTTGGCTGTCACACTTATACTTGTGTGACTTGGGCAATTGCTGGGAGTCTCAGTCTCAGTGTGTGAAATGGACACGGCAATTTCAAGCATGATAGAATTCTTGTGGATTCTTGTGGAATACATGAAGCAACAAATATGCTCTATCTAGTACCACGTTGAGAAACTTTATAGGGAGTCTTCTAGTGGGAGTGGGTTTGGGAAGCCCATGGATATATATCATTTGTCCTAACTTTAAGGATTTGTGATGCTTAAAACTCCCAGACATAATTATCAAGACATAAACTACCTGTAGCCTCTAGCAGGGATGTATGCATTCTCTGTATACAGAATGAATAGCAAGTGAAATTCCTCTGTAATAATCCAATAATTTTTCCTTGAGCAATGACAGAATTTTAAAACCTTTCCCTGGGAGAGATTTTGATAAGAGCTTTAGGTTGATTACTTTTTATACCCCATGTCCTGTTTGGCTGATAAGCTCCCAATCTCTGCGTTTCACATTGTTTTTATCTTCCTGGGCTGTACTCATCTCATCACTGTCATCTTTTCAGGTGTCAGAATGAAATTGAGGGGAGACAGAGGAGGAGAGAGGCACTGGGAAGGGGTGGCGAAACCCCCAGTTGAGGGTGACAGGCCACCGTGTCCTCAGAAGTGGCTGTTCTGGACACAGGAAGCAGATAATCTCCAGGATACAGGTCCTGACTGATCTGGTCCATGGAGTCTGGCTCTCATGTGATGCTGAAGCTCCAGGGCCCTCTTCCTCTGTCTCAGGCTAATGCAGCCCTGGATATCTGCCACCCCTGCCTCCTTTCAATATGCCCCCTCACCCCCTTGGCATTTCTTGGGAGCCCACATGTTTTGAGAATCATAGATTTTCCAGAGTACAAGGGACTTCAGAAAAATCCAGTTTAGAGAGACAAAGCTCAAAGGGGATGCTTCTCCAAGTCATTCAACAGGTTCCAGATGGCATCGCAGGACACGAGCCCAGCTTCCCACTGGGTGGGCTGGCCCTTGAGTGATCTGCAATTGTTCAGACATATTTGTGCTTAAGTAATCCGCTAATGAGCTCTGGGTGGTTCCTCCTAGAGTGTGGGTTTGGTTCTCAAGAAATAATCCCTTGAGCTTACAAAGCCTTGACTTTATAGGACGCCTCTTGGGTGCTGTTAGGGAGAGAGACCCAAACAGTTTGGGAATCATTATGCCAGGACCTCATTTGGAAAGCCTAGAGAATGAGTGCATGCATACTGAGTCGCTTCAGTTGTGTCCAACTCTTTGTGAACCCAAGGACTGTAGCCTGCCAGGCTCCTCTATCCATAGGATTCTCTAGCAAGAATACTGGAGTGGGTTGCCATTTCTCCTCCAAGGGATCTTCCCGACCCAGGGATCGCACCCATGTCTCTTATGTCCCCAGCACTGGTTGGCAAGTTCTTTACCACTGAGCCACCATGGAATGGATCTTATTAAATGGAATGAAGCCCAAACTGTATTTTCTGACTGAGGGCTGTGCTGGATACTGGTTTGCTCCACACCCATTTCAATTTCCTTCTATCACACGTGCCTACAACGTAGGACCTGAAAAGCAGGAAACCTGGAAACAGTGTTTCCCAGAGTGCTATATGGCTGCGCTCTACATGTGACTTAGTTTTCCCCATTAAGATATACCCATGCATGCAGAATGTGCAACTAGGTTTCTAATTTTTTGCTGGCAAGGACAATCATGGAGGCTTTGGTTTTCTGTGTGGCTTTAGTGGAGGTCCCTAGTGGGACAGCACTTCTATCAGCAAAGAGGCACTGCTCTGAAGCCAGCACATGCAGTGGTGGCTTCCCACTCTGTTAGGCAACTTCCTGTTTCTAGTGCTTTCTGATGACTAGGGCAGCAGCTCTCCTGGAAGCTCAATTGTGCTCTGTGGCTTTGAGCGTTATTCATGGAAGGTCAGCCTAGGATCAGTTTCTTCAGCACTCTCAGTGGTCCTATATGCCAGGGTCACAAGCATTCTGCAAGGGACCAGGGGGTGAATATTTTAGGCTCTGTGAGCCATATGGTTTCTGCTGTAACTATTCAACTCTGCCTTGTAGGATAAAGATAACACACCCATGGGTATGGATGTTAAAGAACAAAAAACAAAACCAAAACTTTATTCATGAAAACAGGCAGTGGGTCAGATTCGACCCAGGAATTGTAGTGGGTTGGTCAAAGTGTTCATTCAGGATTTCCTGTAACACCTTATGCAAAAAATCCAGATGAACTTTTTGGCCAACCCAATAGTTTTCTGACCCTTGCATGATATGTGCCGTTTTACTGAAACCTGGCAACAACCTGTTCTTCTTGTGCTGTGCGATTCAGTTTGCAAAGTGCTTTCACATACTCTATGACACTGGATTCTCCACACCCTAGAAAGGATGGTGGGTAGAGCTGGGAAGCCTTAATAGTTCTCAGGTTGTCCTTTTGTCAAGGTAATGTGGCCTGGAAGGAGGGGAGGCCTCCTGACTTCCAGTCCAGTGCTCATTCCAGGGCTCCATTACAGTCTCGGGAACCCTGAACTGATGCTGGAGTACCCTTCAAAGAACAGTCTGACAACATTTGGGGTTCCACTTGTGGAAGTTTGGACAGCATTAAGGGACTTGGTGCAGAAAGTTCTGGTAAGAGCTATCTACAGCTTTGCTACTCAATCTGTGGGCCATGGACCAGCAACACCGGGGAGCTTGTTATAAACACAGACTCTCAGGCTCTACCCTGGATGTACTGAATCAGAACCTGCCTTTTAACAAGATCTCTAGGTGATTCACAAGCACAATAAAGTTTCCAGATAATGGTAGAAAGGGACACATTCAAAAGTTTAATGCTTGCAATCAAACCGTCAAGGTTTAAGAGATATAGCAGATAGAGTAGAGGCAAAAGTCATGGGAAATTTGAGTAACAACACAGGAGGATGCCAAAATGCTCTTGTTATGCTATTTGTCTAGGAGATCCAGGGATACCTGAATCTTCCTTGAACAGCCACTTCTCTTCATTGTAAATTTACAGTGAGAGGTACACCCAAAGGAGAAAAAACAAAGCAAAATAAACTTGAAGGTAGAACTGGAGTAAATATGTTTCACATAAAATAGCATTTAATTTTTCATTTTCTTATTTAATATTACCCACAACCCTATAAAGTAGGTGTTTTATTTTATTTTCCATTTTACCACCACCACCACTTCTACATAGCTTGTATCACTGTTCTAAGTCCTCTATATGCAGAACTGACTTAATCCTTGCAATAACTTTTTGAAGTAGCTCCATATTCCAGATGGGAAGACTGAAGCACACAGAGTTTTAAGCCACTTGCCCAAGGTCACAAAACTCGTATATAGTAGAGCTGGGATTCAAGGTCAGGCAATCAGGTTTTTGACTGCATGCTTATAATCACTGCACTGTCCTCTTTTACTGAGCAGAAAAGTCAACTAGCCCAAGATCACAGCTAACAAACGGCAGAGGAAGGTTTAAACCAGAGTCTCCATCCAGACCTGTGCTCTTAACCAAACACAGTGTTCCATAGCAGGTGAGAACCTGCTGGTTTTCATGCTAGGCTTCCTGACTCTCTGGTGATGTCTATCCATCCATCCACCTATCTATCCGGCAATTGATCAATTAGTCAGTTGATTGATATTCCATTGTTCAGCTCTGCTCAAGCAGCAGAGACTCTGTCTGTGCTTAGTTAGACGTATATTTAGTCTCTACTGGGTGCTAGTTTTGTCCCTGGTTCTCAGATGGTAAGGAATATCATCCGAGACATGGGTTCAATCCCTGGGTCAGGAAGATACTCTGGAGAAGGGATGGCTACCCACTCCAGTATTCTTGCCTGGAGAATTCCATGGACAGAGGAGACTGTCAGGCTACAGTCAATAGGGTCACAGAGTCAGACATGACCGAGTGACTAACACTTTCGCTTTTCTGTGTCTTGCTCATCTCTCTGACCCCGTTCTCCAGTGCCTAGTTCAGGGCTTGCCTCATTGTAGTTTCTTTATAGATGTTTGTGGTTTAAATCAAGCTGAATATTTCCTGGGGGCTTTTATTCCAAGGCATCGGTTCACAAACATTACCCAGCACCAGCACCACTTCTGGGTCCTACTCCCAGGGTTTCTAATTTGGTAAGGCTCAATAATTTGCATTTTCATCAAGTTCCCAAAAGACGCTGATGCTGCTGGTCCAGGGACCACACTTTGAGAACTACTGACCTAGAAAGCCTTAAGAAAGAAAGCAAGATTGAGCTGGGCTTTGAAGGATTTCAGGAAATACAGATAAATGAGGAAGGTTATCATTATACTGGCTAAAGTTCATATTTCAAGAGAGGACTCACCATACTCTTTTATAAGTATGTGTTTCTATAAATCAAGTATGGGAAAATACATGATAACATATGCTTTGAGATAATCTGTCTTTAATTTCATCATATTCATTAATGTAGAGGAGTGCAGACAGGGGCTTCAGTGATCACCAGCTGATTGGGAATGCATGGTCAGTCTTTCCACTTCCTAACACTGCATCACTGTTAGAAATTCATTACTACAGGGTAGAGTGATATTTTACTTGGTTACTGATTTGAATGTAACACATTTTATTAAGTCATACCCAAATAAGTCATATTTGGGTTAGAAATCAAAAAAGGAAATCTTAGAAATAGACAAAATGAATGAGTCAAAAACAACCTATACAATATTATTTCCTTTTACTGTCTCCTAGTGATGCAGAGTCGGAGGAGGCGATGGCACCCCACTCCAGTATTCTTGCCTGGAAAATCCCATGGATGGAGGAGCCTGGAAGGCTGCAGTCCATGGGGTCACTGAGGGTCGGACATGACTGAGCGACTTCACTTTCACTTTTCACTTTCATGCATTGGAGAAGGAAATGGCAACCCATTCGTGTTCTTGCCTGGAGAATCCCAGGGACGAGGGAGCCTGGGGGGCTGCTGTCTATGGGGTCCCACAGTCGGACATGACTGAAGCAACTTAGCAGCAGCAGCAGCAGCAGTGATGCAGAGTGGAGAAAGCTGGCTGTTGAAGCCAATAGCAGGGCATGTGTAGACCAAACCTGCATAATATCTGGGAAGAGGATCAGGATTTCTAATCCTCAGGGTCTTCCCTGGTTAACAGTTTTATTCCAGTGATAGAGATATTAAGTGAGGTAGAAAATGTAAACTATCTTCTCTCCTCCCTAATTCTTTCAGGAATCAACTTATGGAAAGTCACAGATAAATGGGAACCAGGTAGAGGATGGTGCCCAGGTGGGTGAGGGGCCTGGAAAAGAGGGTGTGGATGTACATGACCATGGCCCCTTCATAGGGTCAACCCTCACGTCTTCTCTTGAAACTTTAAACAGTCTTTGTGTGTTGCTGTTTAACAAATAAGACGGTAACCTACAAATTTGCTTACCTATCTGTCTCTCCTGTCTCACTGTGAGTTATTTTGAGGGACTCAGTCTTAGTCCCTAAATCCCTTAGATTAACTATAATCCCTTGACTAGTATGGAATGTCGATAAATAATTTTTTACTTTAAACATTGTTTTGTTGGGAAGAGGGGGCACGCCTAATTTGTGTGCCTCCGTATGATGGAATTGGATCAGTGTGGCTGTGGAGAGGGAAAATTACTATGGTCTATTTTTTCAGTTTTTGCATTTGTTTTAATATATGGGTAATAATGCTACTTGCGGAAGAGTAAATGAATTAATTTTATAAAATGATTAGTACGCGGCCTGGGGCAGAGTAAGTACTAAAAGTTTTGTTGCTATTAATATTATCAAGTAGCCCATTAACATTCTAAGTTTCCATGGATGCTATAGCCTTAGTCTGAATCTCCTCTTTCCCATCTCTTCTCATTCCCTTTCCTCTTTAAATCACTCATCTTATCTTTTCATTGACATCCATCTATCCATACAAACAAACACCAGATGGTCATTCACTCATCCTCTTATCTACTCTTCATCCATTCACATCTATTATGGGGTGGGCTTAGTGTGATTGCTCAGTCGGGTCCGACTCTTTGTGACCCCATGGTCTATACAGTCCATGGAATTCTCCAGGCCAGAATACTGGAGTGGGTAGCCTTTCCCTTCTCTAGGGGATCTTTCCAACCCAGAGATCGAGCCCAGGTCTCCCACATTGCAGGTGGATCCTTTCTTTACCAGCTGAGCCACAGGGGAAGCCCAGGAAACCTGAAGTGGGTAGCTGATCCCTTCTCTTGCCGACTTTCTGACCAAGGAATCAAACCCGAGTCTTCTATATTGTAGGCAGATTCTTTACCAACTGAGCTATCAGAGAAGCCCTTCATATCTATCAGTTCAGTTCAGTTCAATCACTCAGTCATGTCTGACTCTTTGTGACCCCATGGACTGCAGTACACCAGGCTTCCCTGTCCATCACCAACTGCCAGAGCATGCTCAAATTCATTTCCATCGAGTCAGTGATGTAATCCAACCATCTCATCCTCTGTCATCCCCTTCTCCTCTTGCCTTCAATCTTTCACAGCATCAGGGTCTTTTCAAATGAGTCCATTCTTTGCATAAGGTGGCCAAAGTATTGGAGTTTCAGCTTCAGCATCAGTCCTTCCAATGAATATTCAGGACTGATTTCCTTTAGGAATGGTTTTAGGACTGGTTGGATGTCCTTGCAGTCCAAGGGAGTCTCAAGAGTCTTCTCCAACACCTCAGCTCAAAAGTATCAATTCTTATACTACATACTTATTTAACCCATCCATTCATCTTGAATTGGGGGGCAGTGGTGTAGTGGAAAGTGCCTTGATGTAGTTACACCCATACCCTATGTGTTGACTCCTTGGATGGCCCTGGCTGTAACAGAGAGTAGGGGGCACTGACATTGTTGTTTTGTGTGACTGAGAAGTGGACCATGGTCCCTGTCCAAATGACTTTTCATGTGTAATTCTGAGATCCATTGAGGTCTATAGTCCCTCAGGGCACTGAAACCATTCAAAGCAGTGGGATCTGAGCTTCAAGGTGTACATTTACAATTAGATGATATTATTCATCACAGAAATATTTTATTTAAAGAAACCTATAAAGCAGATGGAGATTGTGAAGATGTGCCTATTTTAGATGGCAATGTTTGTTCAGCAACCGGCACAATGAGAGAGGTGCAGAAGGGCAGATGAGATGAAGAACGCCAATTATTTTCATTTTCTTGAAGAGGGGAACGGAGATCAGAGTTCTGACCTTCACAAATCAGAAAATTATCTGGATTCTAGGTATTTCAAGATGACCATGGGATACTTGGCAGAGTTGGAAAACAGTCAGCTGTAACTCTTATATTTGACTCTCCTGTGCAGCTTAATTAATGGAAGTGAAATATCTAGAGGAAGAGGAATGATTCTGATAATACAGCAGAAAGAGCGTGGGTTTAGTGTTGTTCAGATCAAGGTTTGGATTCCTGCTCTTCTGTCTATTAATACTAGCCGTGTGTGCTTGGCAAATCATTCAGTGTTTCTGAGCTTTGACTTCCTTATTGCTAAATGGTATTAGTGACACTATTACATTATTCAATAAAGATTAAAATGAAATGATGTTAATAAAGCAGCTGGCCGAATGCTAGATCCAGTTCAATACATATTTGTTCCCTGTTGGTTCAAATACTATATGCTGATCAAGAGCACCCATTGTCTGCTCCTTTCTGTCCAAATGCCCGAATAGTTTAGCATGTGCTTTGAAGAGTGACCAGGATGATGAAGGACTTGGATCCATGTTCGGTGTCCAGCTGAAAGGAGATGAGATGTCTAATTTGAAGAGCTTGGGGGAGACAGTACTGTGGTCTTCAAATATGAAGGTATTTGAAGAACACCCCAGGCAGAGGAACATCAGATGGGGAATCTCACCAGGCTGGGGTGAAATGGCATGATGTCTGGGGAGCCATGCATTGATAGCCAGTTCTGGAACGTGGATTAGGTAGTTAATGGCAAGGATTATGGAAGATTTAGAGGTTTTCCTGAGATAATGGAAGGCTTTCAGTGGGAACAATGTGGTCAGATGTGCTTATCTAAATAAAAACAGCATTAACAAACAGGACAGCAGCCATGCCCCAGCTCCAACACTGACTGTGTGATCTTGGGCAAGTTATTCAAGTCTCCAAGACACACTAGGACAGTGGAGCTAACAGTCTTGTCTTGCTCTCTTCTTTCTTCCCTACTGTGAGGGGCACCATGAGGAGATACCCCATGTCCAAGGGCAGAGAAGCCTCAGCAAGACGGTAGACACTGGGCGGGAGCCTTCAGGTGCTAGAACCACTTTGAGCAGATACCTCACATCCAAGGGCAAAGGAGAAGTCCCAGCAAGACAGTACATGGGGTGAAATTGCATTTAGAATCAAACCCCATACCTGCCAGAGATGGTCAGAGGGCTCAAACAAACTTTGTGTGCACCACGACCCAGAGACCCCACAGAGACTGAGACAGAACTGTGTCTGAGTGTCTCCTGCTGAGGTACAGGTCAGCAGTGGACTGCCCCAGGGGCAGGAGCTCTGGGTGCAGGAGACCTGGGCGTGGCATAAACCCTCTTGGAGGAGATTGCCATTATCTCCACCATAGAGCCTCCAGAACTTACACAGAACTGAGGACAGACTCTTAGATGGCACAAACAGACTTGACCCAGACTTGCCTGTGAGTGTCCAGGAGTCTCCAGCGGAGGCATGGGTTGGCAGTGGCCTGCTGCAGGGCTGCGGGCACTGAGTGTAGCAGTGCATGAATGGGACTTCTGAAGGAGGTCACCATTATCTTCATTACCTCCACCAAAGATTGGCCTCAGGTCAAATAACAGGGAGAGAACACAGCTTTGCCCATCAACAGAAAACTGGATTAAAGATTTACTGAGAATGGCCTCTTTGGTTTTTCCAGTAGTCATGTACAGATGTGAGAGTTGGACCATAAAGAAAGCTGAGCACCAAAGAATTGATGCTTCTGAACTGTGGTGTTGGAGAAGACTCTTGAGAGACCCTTGGACTGCAAGGAGATCTAACCAGTCCATCCAAAAGATCAGTCCTGAATAGTCATTGGAAGGACTGATGCTGAAGCTGAAACTCCAATACTTTGGCCACCTGATGCAAAGAACTGACTCATTTGAAAAGACCCTGATGCTGGGAAAGACTGAAGGTGGGAGAAGAAGACAGAGGATGAGATGGTTGGATGGCATCACCGACTCGATGGACGTGAGTTTGAATAAGCTCTGGGAGTATGTGATGGACAGGGAAGCCTGGCGTGCTGCAGTCCTTGGAGTCATAAACAGTTGGACACAACTGAGCTACTGAACTGAACTGAACAGAGCAAGGCCCCACCCATCAGAACAAGACCCAGTTTCCCCCTCAGTCAGTCTCTCCCATCAGGAAGCGTCCATAATCCTCCTATCCTTCTCCATCAGAGGGCACACAGACTGAAAGCCACAATCACAGAAAACTAACCAATCTGATCACATGGACCACAACCTTGTCTAACTCAATGAAACAATGAGCCATGCCCTGTGGGGCCACCCAAGACAGGTGGGTCATGGTGGAGAGGTCTGACAGAATGTGGTCCACTGGAGAAGGGAATGGCAAACCACTTCAGTATTCTTGCCTTGAGAACCCCATGAACAGTATGAAAAGGCAAAAAGATAGGACACTGAAAGATGCACTCCCCATCTTTGGGTCGGTAGGTGCCCAATATGATACTGGAGATCAGTGGAGAAATAACTCCAGAAAGAATGAAGAGACAGAGCCAAAGCAAAAACAATACCCAGTTGTGGATGGGACTGGTGATGGAAGTAAAGTCCGATGCTGTAAAGAGCAATATTGCATACGAACCTAGAATGTTAGGTCCATGAGTCAAGACAAACTGGAAGTGGTCAAAAGGGAGATGACAAGAGTGAACATAGACATTTTAGGAATCAGCGAACTAAAATGGACTGGAATGGGTGAATTTAACTCTGATGACCATTATATCTACTACTGTGGGCAAGAATCCCTCAGAAGAAAGGAGTAGCCATCATAGTCAATAAAAGAGTCTGAAATGCAATACTTGGATGCAATCTCAAAAATGACAGAATGATCTTTGTTCATTTGAAGAAAGTAGGGAAGAAAGTAGAGAAATTGAAGAAAGTAGGGAAAATCTCTAGACCATTCAGGTATGATCTAAATCAAATCCCTTACGATTATACAGTGGAAGTGACAAACAGATTCAAGGGATTAAATCTGATAGACAGAGTGCCTGAAGAACTACGGATGAAGGTTCGTGACACTGTACAAGAGGCAGTGATCAAGACCATCCCCAAGAAAAAGAAATGTAAAAAGGCAAAATGGTTGCTTGAGGAGGCCTTATAAATAGCTGAGAAAAGAAGAGAAGCAAAAGGCAAAGAGAAAAAGAAAGATATACCCATTTGAATGCAGAGTTCCAAAGAATAGCAAGGAGAGATAAAAAAGCCTTCCTCAGTGATCAGTGCAAAGAAATGGAGGAAAACAATAGAATGGGAAAGATTAGAGATCTCTTCAAGAAAATTAGAGATAGCAAGGGAAACTTTTCATGCCAAGATGGGCACAATAAAGGACAGAAATGGTATGGACCTAACAGAAGCAGAAGATATTAAGAAGAGGTTGCAAGAATACACAGAAGAACTATACAAAAAAGATCTTCATGACTCAGATAATCACTATGGTGTGATCACTCACCTAGAGCCAGATATCCTGGAATGCAAAGTCAAGTGGGCATTAGGAAGCATCACTATGAACAAAGCTAGTGGAGGTATGGAATTCCAGTTGAGCTATTTCAAATCCTAAAAGATGATGCTATGAAACTGCTGCACTCAATATGTCAGCAAATCTGGAAAACTCAGCAGTGGCCACAGGACTGGAAGAGGTCAGTTTTCATTCCAATCCCTAAGAGAGGCAATGCCAAAGAATGCTCAGACTACCTCACAATTGCACTTATCTCACATGCTAGCAAAGTAATGCTCAACATTCTCCAAGCCAGGCTTCAACAGTATGTGAACCATGAACTTCCAGATGTTCAAGCCGGATTTAGAAAAGGCAGAGGAACCAGAGATCAAATTACCAACATCTATTGGATCATCGAAAAAGCAAGAGAGGTCCAGAGAAACATATACTTCTGCTTTATTGACTATGCCAAAACCTTTGACTCTGTGGATCACAACAAACTGTGGACAATTCTTAAAGAGATGGAAATACCAGACCATCTGACCTGCCTCTTGATAAACCTGTATGAAGGTCAGGAAGCAACAGTTAGAACTGGACATGGAACAACAGACTGGTTCCAAATTGGGAAAGGAGAATGTCAAGGCTGTATATTATCATCCTTCTTATTTAACCTATATGAAGAGTACATCATGAGAAATGTTGGGCTGGATGAAGCACAAGCTGGAATCAAGATTGCCAGGAGAAATATCAATAACCTCAGATATGCAGATGGCACCACCCTTATGACAGAAAGCGAAGAACTAAGGAGCCTCTTGATGAAAGTGAAAGAGGAAAGTGAAAAAGCTGGCTTAAAATTCAACATTCAGAAAACGAAGATCATGGCATCTGGTCCCATCACTTCATGGGAAATAGATGGGGAAACAGTGGAAACAGTGACAGACTTCATTTCGGGGGCTCCAAAATCACTGCAGATGGTGACTGAAGCCATGAAATTAAAAGACTCTTGCTCCTTGGAAGAAAAGTTATGACCAACCTAGACAGCACATTAAAAAGCAGAGAATTACTTTGCCAAGAAAGTTTCATCTAGTCAAAGCTATGATTTTTCCAGTAGTCATTATGGATGTGAGAGTTGGACTATAAAGGAAGCTGAGTGCCAAAGAATTGATGCTTTTGAACCATGGTGTTTGAGAAAACTCTTGAGAGTCCCTTGGACTGCAAGAAGATCCAACCAGTCCATCCTAAAGGATGTCAGTCCTGAATATTCATTGGAAGGACTGATGATGCTGCTGAAAATCCAATACTTTGGCTACCTGATGCAAAGAACTGACTCATTGGAAAAGTCGCTGATGCTTCGAGAGATTGAAAGTGGGAGGAGAGGGGAACGACAGAGGATGAGATGGTTGGATTGCATCACCCACTCAATGGACATGAATTTGAGTAGGCTCAGGGAGTTGGTGAGGGACAGGGAGGCCTGTTGTGCTGTGGTCCATGGGGTCGCAAAGAGTCTGACTAAGCAACTGAACTGAACTGAACTACTCTCTTCTGGGTTTTCCTGAAGGCTGAGCACATCATGGATGTGGAAACATATAAGAAAAATGCAAAGTATGCTGCCCAGTTACAAAGGTATTTTATTCCAATTGTTCCCCATTCCTCATGAAGATCGAGAGTGTGATAATGGGTTGTGTTCCTTGGAGATCTTGGTTTCTTTGCATTTTTTGTTTGTTTGTTTGTTTGTTTGTTTTGCCTTGACTGTGCTCCAATAAGCCAAAGCAGTGCCCTGTATCTCCAATTCATTCTGTCCACCACAAATGTTCTGGCCCCTTCCATGGTCTCTTCCATGGTCTCTGTCTCCCTGTCTCTTTCTTTGATCTGCATCTGGGGATGCACGGGCTGTCAGTGCTAAGTTGTGGGTAAGTTGTGAGGCGCTGTCACCCATGAGGCTGCTGGTTTCCATGACACCATTCATCTCATGGTGCCACAGTGAGGCCTGAGAAAGATCACAAACAGGCTAAAGTTCTAGTTCTTGCATCTTCAAGTTAAGAATCAAATTTCTGACATCCAAGACTATTGGGAAGAACCAATGAGATACGTAAAGTGCCTGGCACAGAGTATAGCCAATAAAAGACAAAACAAACTACAGAAAGAAGTAGTCATTTAGTCAGCCGTGCATGTGAATATATTTGTATACATTTTAGCCATGTATCTACGTTTGATCCCTGGGTCGGGAAGGCCCCCTGGAGAAGGAAACGGCTACCCACCCCAGTATTCTTGCCTGAAAAATTCCATGGAGAAATGAACCTGGTGGGGTCTCAAAGAGTCAGACATGAGTGAGAGACTAAACAACAACAACAATATGTATAATATAGCCAGGGCCTTCTGTTGTTTTAGTAAGAAATGAAATCAAGAAATAAAGAAGCACTGGGTCCTTTCCTCCTCGTGAGGCGATCTGAATGTTTCCTCGACACTGAGACAGGATTCCATGTTGCATTAGGATTTTCTCCAGTCCAGACCATTGTCTTGTTTTGGCCAATCTATACCAGAATTTTGGGTACATAACCTCTACAAAGGCATAAATGTTGGCCTGGCAGAGTGAACAACATCAACACAGCTTCTAACCCCATGTCCTGGGCTCAAGGTCAGGATGTTGGCTCCTAAAGCTTCCTCATAGTTGGGCTATTTTGTTAAGCTCTTGATTGCTTTATTTTCTTGCAAGTATGTTATTATTGTATCATCTTCATTTGTTCCCACTGTGGACTGGCATGGACTTCAAGACCAGGGTCTCCCCTCCCCCCTCATCCAGGTGCCTGTACTGATACTTGGAGATGGACTTTGAGATTTCACTTTTCCATAGAAATGGCTCCTTATCTCCCAGGAGTCATCCTGCCAGGGGCAAAAGCCTGGCCCTAGTACCTGTGAACAGGCTCTTTGAGCTGGGATTGAGAGTGGCTGTAGGGTGGGGCTAGAGGACACTGCTAGGAAGGGTACTGACTGCTTGCTTCCCAGTGACTTTCAGGACGTCCCCAACTTCAGAAATGGATTTGCGGACATCTACATCATTAGCCTGTAAACATTCTTACCGTTTTTAGAAGCATTTTACTCCTGAGCAATTCTGATTATGATAGATTTTATTTCTGAGTCCAGTATTTGCTTCAATATTGATTACAGTGTTACAATGGTCACAGTATTATATAGAATGATTTTGGTAATTAAAGTTAGATCAGCACTGGAATCTGGAATCTACCTCTTATTAACTTATGATTCTAGGAAATTCTCTTCTCCATGTCTCAATTTTTCACATTTTAAAACTAGGAAATGATCACACAAACTTTTCTGAGTTATAGTTTGCCTGAAAACCAACCCCATATTAGTGCCATATTTCCAAAAGGCATTAAAAATAGTTGATAAACTAAACAAGACAAATATCATATGATATCACTAACAAGTGGAATCTAAAAAATATATACAAATGAACTTATTTACAAAACAGGAATAGACTCACAGAAATAGAAAATAAACTTGGTTACCAAAGGGGAAACGGGGAGGGAAGGGATAAATTAGGAACTTGAGATTAACATAGATACACTACTATATATAACAACAGACAACAAGAACCTACCATAGCACAGGGGACTATATCAATGTTTTGCAATAACCTATATGGGAAAAGAATCTGAAAAAGAATATATATGTATATATATAACTGAATCACTTTGCTGTATACTTGAAACTAATACTTTATAAATAAGTTATGCTCTAATTAAAAAAAATTGATAAACAATTTAACTTTTTACCATGGACTGTCTCAAATACATTAAGTATAGAGTATGTTCATAGGACACACGAACATTTATTAAAACATTGCTTTCTCTACCAGTGTGTGGAGAAAGTGACTCCGCAGACTTTCACCCACTGCAGTTTCCACTTTCTTGTTCTAGATACCCATCCTGCCCAGGCCTTCTCTTAAAAACCAACCTGTGTAAGCTTTCTGGTCTCCATTTCCTCCCGTTCCTGCTTTCCCTGGCTTTTCTCAGCAGAAGAAGGCCCTGGGGCTGATCCTGCGGAAGATAGGAGGGGGAAAGGCCACAACACTTCCAGCCTGGCTAACTGGCTGGAGAGCAGACGCTGTGCTCCCAGAATGGAAAGCTGGGAACAATGGGGTGAGGGAACCATATTCTAAGGAAAGATTGATCAGTGCTCATGCAGACCAGCCTGCCCTCTTCCCCTACTCTTGAGAGCTGTTTAAGCAGAAGGCTAGGAGACGGGGAAATCTTTCCAATGCGAGTTGTTAGTGGAGTGAAAGACGCCTCCATGAGCACACTGGCTGTGAGAGGCTGTGGGATGGGCCATGCTGGAGAAGAGCTGGGAGCAGGGAGGTCTGGAAGAAGTTGGCTAATATGTGAACGTCCTCCTTCATCACAGAACCAAATGCTAGAAGGATCTGCTGCCCTCACCAGGCTCCCTAAAGAACCCTCCTGTGTGCCCACAAGAGAGCCAGGGCTGGGATCCCCACCATTCAGCAGACATGCTTGGCCTGAGATGCTCAAGGTGGAGAAGATAACACAGAAACCAGCTATGTAGGAGAAACTTGCTTCATCCCACTTGTTCCCTGCCTTAACCTACAGGAGTATGAACCTGCCACCTATCAAGTTACTTAGGCGGGAGCCCGGCTGGCCCATGAAGAGAGAAGATGGGGTGAGCATTTAAATATGATATGAGATTGAAGTTTCAAATTAGCTGAGGGCATTTTTAGACCCAAAGCCACCAGAAAAATAGGGAATCTGCTGAAGTTGTCATTAAGGGCTGGGAAATGGACATGTGACAACATGGTTGAAGGAAAGGATTAGAGAGAGAGAAAAAAAAACAAAAACTGTTTGTGTTTGTGCCCTGCTGAGCTCAGACTGTTCAATAAGCCAGTTGTGTTTGATGAAATTTCCTTTATCCCTGATACAACAATATAGATGAAAATGTTCTGTAAGCTGTAATGTACTATACAAATATTAGTTATGATTAATAATCATTACAAATAGGAGTAGAAAAATAACATGAGGCTTTTCTCGAATTCTCTCCACGTTATTGCAGAAATCCAAAGCATAAAAACACTGTTCCTGCTCTGGCTGGTCTGGAGAAGTCAGCAGTGTTTCAAAGTACCTAGCACCTGGCTACAGGGGAGCAGGGTGAGGGAGGGGCTTTCTGGACGTGGCCCAGGGTTCTGGGAGGGCAGGGGTATCACACTTGGCATCCTAATGACATTGCCATTCTGCAGACACCCGGGACCCTTTGACGATTTCTTTTTCTCTTATTTCTCATCTGGGCAAGGTAGCCACACTTTGTAATTGTACTTCTGAAATGCTCTCACTATGAAGTCTCTCCCTCTGTCTCTGTGTAGTGCTTCCCTGGTGGTTTAATTGGTAAAGAATCCCTGCAGGGCAGGAGACTCAAGTTTGATCTCTGGATCAGGAAGATCCCTGGGAAAAGGAAAGGGCAACCCACTCCAGTTTTTTGCCTGGAAAATTCCACAGAGAGAGGAGCCTGACAAGCTACAGTCCACAGGGTCACAAAAGAGTCAGACCGAACTGCGAGACTAAACCACCACATAACACCTCTAAGTCCATAATGAAAACAGCTTAGTGAGTGTCAGATACTGTTTATGCCTCATCCCACTTGCCCATCACAGCAGCAGCCCTATGAAGTAGATACTACATTATCCCCTCTAAAATGAGAAAGTTGAAACTTGGAGAGGGGCAGTCACTTATCCAAGCTCACCCAGCTAGTGGGTGGCAGTGGGCAACCTTGAGTTGGTAGCTTCACCCTACGCAGCATTTCCGCACTTTCTCCATATCCATTCATCCTCCCCTCTGTTGCCATGGTGCTCTCCCCCAGTACTATGCTGGCTCTGTCCTGGTGAAACCCCTTCCAGGGCTCCTCAATTCCCAGAGACAAATTCCACATCCTCGGGTAGGTGGTCAAGGCTGTCTAGGAACCACCCCCTATCTCCTTCAGTATCTATACTTCGTGGAGCCCTTGACCATATGATGGTTTCTACATATCTCTGTTCCCCGCCCCCCCCCAACTTGTCCTTCCTCTTGTACTTCCCCTGGATCATCTGTGTCCTTCTCCAAGTAGTGGAGAAATGCTCTCTGAGCAATGCCTGACCCACAAAGGCCTCTCTGGTTCTCCAGCAATAGGCAGTTATGTGGGCTGGTGAAGACGAAGCTTCAGGAGCAGAAGGATCTGGGTTCTTAGGTCAGGTTCAGCCTGTTTCTAGCTGTATTTATTATACCAGGACAATTACAGTGAAGGACAGGGAAACCTGGCGTGCTGCCATCCAGGAGGTCACAGAGCTGGATACAACTTAGCCACTGAACAGCAGCAACAGCCATGAGTCTTAGTTTCCTCATCCATACAGAACGGTGATCATGATAGAGGGTACATGAGGATTTACCCAGCTGATGCAGGCAAAATGCTGAGCATGGTCCCCAGATCATTTTAAGCCCTTCATTCATTCCTTCAATTTGTGGAATATACTGTATGCCAAGGGTATGCTAAGTTCTAGGGAATCTACGATAAACAAACCGAGTCTAGTCCCTGCCCTCCTGCAGGTTACAGTTTAATTGGTGAGACAGACATTGACAGACCAATCATACTTATTTGGGATGCTTTCTGAGGATGTCCCCTGAAATGTGGCTAAGTAGTATGGGGGTTACACTAACTTACATATTATGTGATCCTGGGTAGTGTGTTTATTGCTAGTCCCATCTTACAGCTGAGGAAACTAAGGCCTGGAACCATTAAGAGATTATCTCAGGACCATTCAGACAATAAGGAGTGGATACGAGTCTGGAACCAGATTTGTCTGACTTCAAACACTAAGCTCTGTCTCTTATACCTACTCGCTTTGTGTTATTCTTGGGAACCTCGGCTTCTCTTAAAGATTTTTCTTTTTTTCCTTTTGCATGATGAGATGACTAAATGAAAGCATGAATGTATGGCAAAACAATAATTGGTTGAAAGCATAACAGAAGACCTCACAGGCAGTGGAGTGTTTTACTTTAACTTAAGTGGAGGTACCTGGTCAGCAGCCGTCCTTCTAATCCCTTGAGGGTGGGAAGTGGATTTAGACCTGCCAGGATCTAAATGTTTAGTAGTGTTAATAAATGTCTTCTGAATAAATGGAAAAATATATCAGTTTTTGTGAGTTGGCAGCTAAGGAGTTAAAAATAAAGACAAGACTATGTCCTATCTCCCCTACCATCTAGCCTCAATCTAACCAAACCAATACTACCATTATCAATTTCAGACTTGGAAAGGGGGCCCCATGAAATATTTCTTTATAAGTAAGAATTCTATGCTTTAACAAAAAATAGTTGGGGGAAAAAAAAGAAAAAGAAAAAGAATCTACTCTAAGGAATCAGCTGCCACAAGATGGCTCAGGAAGATCCTCAGACCTGGGCAGGGAGAGGGCAGCTGAGTGTTGTTATTTGCCTTGAAGGCTACTATTCCTCCCCCAGCTCAGTACCTTCTTACTTGGTAAAAAGAAAAAATATTCAGCTTACACTGCAGGAGTGTTTCAGAGTTTACAGAATGCTTTCGCTTGCATGATCTCAACTGATCCCAACAATGACTCCCAAAGAACTGGGGTCTTCTCTCCAATGTAAAGATGAGAAAATTCAGACAGGAAACATGAGTAGCTACAGAGCTGTAGCGCCTGGGCTCTGAGAGTTGTATCACGCTTCTGTGGGGCTTCCAGTCTTTGTGATCACTTTACATGAAGCAGATTCCACTTTGTTATAATGTTCTTGAGGTGAAACACAAGCCGGCCATCTTGCCTGGTCTAGACTGGATGTGGTTTTCTTTCAGAAGTGTGAGTGTGAATTGGGGATGGGAGCCCTGGAGGAGAAGAGGATGGATCACTAGTCTGTGGGGCTCCAGGGCTGAGGGGGGGGATGGAATTTCACTGCAGAAAAATAACCCATAAGTGTGAAAATCCTTGCATTTCTGCTAGATAAAGCAGCTTTTAGAGAGGAAGAGAGGTCTAACCCATTAGGTAACATATCTTTCTAGGGCACTGTTCTGTCTGGACAACTTGGCTCTTCTCATTTCCATGAGAACTGAATCAACCAACTCTCTCTGAACAAAATATAGGCAGAATGTTCTAGCAGAAAGAACACTGGATGGGAGTTTAGTGAGCCTGGTTCTCATGTTTCCTCTACCACTGAACACATGGTAACATTCCTTCCCACAGCCCTTCATTTGTAAACCATTCCAAACCATTCTGAGACTTCTCTACTCCACCTGCCTCCTGCCTTCCTTCTAAGTTCTGGTTCTCTTGATTATAATTTCCAGACTCTAATCCATTTGATCAGGATGTTTGTCTGAGCTGGATATAAGTTCCTTCTCCTGGGCTTCCCTGGTGGCTCAGGGGGTAAAAAATCCACTTGCAATGCAGGAGCCCCAGGTTCAATCTCTGGGTCAGGAAGATTCCCCTGGAAAAGGGAATGGCTACCCACTCCAGTATTCCATGGACAGAGGAGCCTGGTGGGCTACAGTCCATGGGGTCACAAAGAGTTGGACGCGACTGCGCAACTTTCACTTTTTCACATCCTGGTCCTTGGCTATGCAGGCTTGTACCAGGACCTAAACTACCATATGTCACTGAGGATATTTTCTCCTGAACCAAGCTCTAGGAAGGCCAGTTGAGTATGTTTCTGTATGTCTAATGGGCTCTTTCATTCCTAGGTCCTGAGCTAAAGGAAGTCATGTGACCTCGCTGTCCAAAAGGTTAAGACCATACCTTATTGCCTCAGACCATTTTTGATCAAACTGAACTACTGTAAATCACCTGTACATTCTCTTTCTTTTCTTCCTAGGGGTTCTGACACTGAGCTCAGAGCAGTGACTAACTTGAGGGATGAGATTCCTGCTGCTATGAGGCTAATTAAAATTCCAGGGCCTAAGGTGGCTTTGTTTTCCTTGCTGGGTAGAAAGAGAAGGGGCTAAATGCAATTAGTCTAGCCTTCTTTTCATTCCCTCCCCAGGTCTCTCTGACCCAGAAGATAGGTTTAGATGAAGACAGAGGGATAACAGGGTAAATGAAAGAGAAAGAGAGTGACCAATGCAGAAAGACCAATTCCACATGCTCTGTTGGTGAAATTTACACTGGGGCAACATCACTTGGAAAATAACCTGGCCTTGAACAGTCAGAGCTTGAAAACTGCTCAGGTCGTTTGACCAGTAATCCCACTTCCTCATGTGGCCTAAGGACCTGATCAGAAATGCAAATAGAACTTTATGTACATGCATGTGTACCACAGGGCTGCTTATTATTATAATAAATAATCTAAATGTCTGATCTGGGATTGGTTATGTAAATTATGACCCATCTGTATGGGATGGGACATTCTGTAGCAATTTAAGAGGATGTTTATGAAGGTATTTTCATGGCATGGGTAAATGCTTATGATGTAATGTCAAGCGAAATCAAGCAGAACAAATCTTGGAAAAAAAATTCAATAATAATATGAACTACTAAGAAACATTCTGGGAAGAATGTGCCCACATACTATCAGTGGTTGACTCTTGGATGGGATAAAATTTGCTTGAATTTTCTAATTGTTCATAATGATTATATAATTCTCTTATAATAATAATAAAAAAAAGAGGGGTACAATGAAAGAGACCTAAAGAGCTCTTTTCTTCTTTGAAATCAGGAATGGTTTGGATGTCTGCTGAGCCCTTGGATCTGTAAGTTTGCCTTTAGGCATCAGGCTCTTGCTGCTAACAACAGCCAAATCAAAAAAGTCCTGTATTTAATGGCCAGATAAAGACGATACCACTACTGATGTTCTGAAAGTTACAGCATCATCTTCTCTAAGAAGCCTTTCCTGGTCAAGTCAGGCACTTGTTTCAGTGCCCTGATCCCTCAAATGGCCCAACTGTGCTTCAGCACCTAAGGGAGTTTGTGGCATTTTAGGGATGGGAGAAGTCTGAAAGATCATTTACCCTGTTCATTCATTCATTCATGTATTCACTCATTCATTCTATACTTAGTGTCAAGCCTAAAGCTCAATAAATATTTTCTGAAAGACTTCTAATAGAGCCTGCTTAGTTCCATTACAGTCAATATTGTAACTATTGTGGGATCTGTTTTCAAGCTTAGTCTTCGAGGCAATTGCTCCCTTTGGGAGAATTGATTCATGACCTGCTGGCTTTCCTGGACTCCCCAGGAAGGGTCATACCAGCTTACTCTGATGTTGTGCTCTGAAAGCCAACTGTTGTCCTGGCTTTCAGAGGGCACACTTAGTCTGCCAGACTCAACTTCTCCCCATGTTCCTGCAACACTGGTTCCTTTCTGGGCTGGCCCTTAAACCCAGCTTGTCTAATCTGCCCATCTTCTGTGGCAGAAGCCTGGTAGTGGTTTACCATGTCTGGGGAGGTAGAAAGTGACAGAGCCGATCAAGCTTGGACTTGCCATCTCTCATGTCATCCTCCTTCTCTAACCCAGCATGGGCTGCCCCCTCTCCTGTCTGACGTGGTTCTTAGGATCACTCCTGCTCTAATGCTTACAGAAACCTCTGTCCTGAGCCTAGTCCCAGCTTCCTGGCAGAAGGTTTGTCTGGGAGAAGAGGTGGAGGTAAGAATGGAGAGTACTGAGGAGAGCTGGGGCTCAGAGTCAGGCAAATAAGATGAGTCCCTAGGGGTGTGAGACCTTAGGAAAGTGACTGCTGTGCAACCATGTTTTCCCCAAGCAGCTTCCATTTATTCTCTTTTTGGTAACTAATATTCTCTGTGTGCATATGTGTGCTCAGCCATGTTCAACTCTTTGTGACCCCATGGACTGTAGCCCAGCAGGCTCCTCTGGCCATGGGATTTTCCCGGCAAGAATACTGGAGTGGGTTGCATTTCCTTCTGCAGGGGATCTTCCCACCCCAGGCATAGAACTTTCACCCTCTGCATTGCCTGTATTGGCAGGAGGGTTCTTTACCTAAATTATAATATGTAGGTTCCCCCCCGCCCCTTTTCCTCCAAGCAGTTTCCCAACACCAGCTAGGTGTCCTACAATTTGACTCAATTCTGGCAATATCTACCCAGAAATAGCATCAGTTTTTACCGGTAGAGGGCAGAGTCCAGGGAGATACTGTCCTGTCCCAGCTTCAAATGCCAATCACAAGTCCAGTTTGCCACCTGTGCTTCTGACTGACTGATTCGATTGGGATTTCCAACGAGCCCCCTCTTTGGATTTGATTAATTTGCTAGAGTTGTTCACAGTAACTCAGAGAAGCACTTTACTTACTAGATTACTGGTTTATTATTAAAGGATGTAACTCAAGAACAACCAGTTGGAAGAGGGCGATAAGACAAGATAAGCTTCCCTGGTAGTTCAGCTGGTAAAGAATCTGCCTGCAATGCAGGAGATGTGGGTTCAATTCCTGGGTTGAGAAGATCCCCAGGAGAAGGGATAGGCTACCCATTCCAGAATTCTTGGGCTTCCCTGGTGGCTCAGATGGTAAAGAATCCACCTGCAATGCAGGAGACCTGGGTTTGTTCTCTGGGTTGGGAAGATCCACTGGAGGAGGACATGGCAACTCACTCCAGTATCCTTGACTGGAGAATCTTCATGGACAGAGAATCTCCATGCTGGGCTATAGTCCATGGGGTCACAAAAAGTTGGACATGACTGAGTGCCTAAGCACATGCACACATGAGGCAAGGTGTGGGAAAGGGCACCGAGCTTTTCTTTTCTCTCTGATCAACTCTCTCCCCAAATCTCTGGGCTGTCACCATCCTGGAAGCTCTCTGAACCCAGTCCTTTAGTCTTTACAGAGGTTTAGTTGCACAGGCATGACAGATTAAATCATTAGCATTTGACTTCATTTTTTTTTGCCTCACCCCACAGCATGTGGAACCTCCCTGACCAGGGATCAAACTCCTGTCCACTGCTTTGAAAGTGCAGTCTCTTAACCACTGGACCACCAGGGAAGTCCTACACCACTATTAATTCAACCTCGAACCCCTCTCTGCTCTGCCCCCAGGAGGTCAGGCACGGGGTTAGGACTGGACCTTCCAACTCTCTAATCACAAGGTTGGTTCTTCTGGCAGCCAGCCCTAGGCTCAGGCCAAAAGTCACCTCATTAACATAACAAAAGACAACTTAATCACTCCTATTACTTCAGAAATTCCAAGGGTTTTAGGAGCTCTGTGCCAAAAACAAGGACAAAGACCAAGTACATATTTCTTGTAAATCACCATATCACAGTAAAGGCTCCTTGACTCCCCTACAGAACTCTTCACCCAGGATGGAGCTTGGGACTCAAGTTAGTCGGAAAAGAGACTTCCTCAGCCACTGTCATGGGCTCAGGAAAGGGCACGTTGCACATTCAGAGCCACTGAGAGGAAAGGAAAATTTTGGTAACCCTTTGTGGAATGAGAATCTGTTTTTCTCAAGGTCCCGAAACTAACAGAACCCTGGAGCCATGGCTGTTACTGTGCACCTGAAATTTAAGACTAAAGTCAATTTAGCAAGAGATGGATCAAGAGATGGAGAGTCAAGTTTCCAACAGCAAAGCCACATTAGAGATCTCAGTAGAGTCAGCGTCCAACAGGGAAGAGATGGCTCACTTGAAACGTGATAACATGCACAAGGTTTACTAAAGGGGTCATTCACTGTAGGCGGAGGTGCAGGGTGCCCAACCACCCAGGGCAAACATCCTCCAGGGACCCAGGGCTAGTCTAGGTCCACAGGGATGTAGAAGGGAGTAGTTTCCAGAACCCGCAAGGAGAGGGTCACCTAGAGAGAAACATGGCCTCAAACTGAGGAACACACCCAACCTGGGATGACTCTGCGGGGGCAGCCAGAGGAACCTTGGCCTCCCTTTGTTCCCTGCCTTCAGACTTCTGCTGGCTTTTCCCTTTACTATCCTGGCAGCCAGAGATTGTGGCTCTTGGATGTGGCTCAGGTAGCACAGGCTCCAGGGACAGAGGGCAGGGAGAGGAAGGGTAGCAAGTGGGTCTGCAGGGGGTTAGGGAGACAATCCCACACAGCCCCAGACTCAGTCCTGCCCCTAGACTGCTCAGTTTAAGTGAACCAATCAGTGCCCCCCTTTATATAACCAGCTCTACTGGGCTTTCTGTCGTGTACATCCAGTAGAATCCTCATTGACATTGTGGCTTAAAAGAGCTTCATTTTCTATTTTTTTTTATTTAACTATATTTTTACTGTGGTAAAATACATACAACATAAGATGTTAATTGTTTTAATCATTTAAAAATTTAACCATTTTTAAAGTGTACAGTTCAGTGGCCTTAATTCCATTTACATTGTACAGCTGTCACCAATTTCTAATTCTAAAATATTTTCATCACACCAAAAAAAAACCTGCACACATTGAACCAGGACTCCCTATTCATCCTTTTCTTAGCCACTGGTAACCTCTAATCTACCTCCATCTCTGTGAATTTACCTATTCTAGCTATTTCATATAAATGAAATCTTATAATGCCTTTCCTTTTGTGCCTGGTTTCTTTCACTTAGCACCCTGTTTTCAGTTCATCCGTATTATAGGATGGGTCAGAACTTTATTCCTTTTTTTATGGCTGAATAATACTCCATTGTATGGATATACCACAATTTATTTATTCATTCATCTTGGAATGTTTCCACCTTTTGGATATTGTGAATAATGCTGCAATTAATTCTTCCTTTGTATTATACATTTTTTAAAATTTATTTTTTAATGGGAGAATTGGTTTATAATGTATATTGGTTTCTGCTGTACAACAATGCAAATCAGGCATGATTATACATGTATTCCTTCCTTCTTGAGCCTCTCTTCTCTCCCCCATCTCTCCCCTCTAGGGAATCACAAAAATGCATCAGAAGAAGAAAGAGAGTAAAGGAGTTGATAGTAATAAAATGCATGGAACTTTGTGGTGGGAGCTCACATAATGTGCTCAGAACAACTGCTATTATGTGTCAGGGCACACTGCCCACTCCAGAGCCAGTCTCCTCTAAGGCTGGCACCCAAGCAACCCATGCAGAAGTGAAGGGGGTGAAAGGGAGAAGCCACTGATTCCTGGAGTGTGGACACCTGCTGACTTAGGGTGTCATTTTTAAAAACACTGGAAGCACACTGTAGCCTAGTAATTGGAGTGGTGCTGTCATGGGCATTTGTTTAATGGTTGAGTGATCAGAAGTTTTCTTTCATTCCCTTTCTCCTGTCAACTCTGGCTGATTAAAAAGGCATGTGAATCTTTCCTTACACACAATTTTCCAAGTCTGAAGTGAGAAATTGAACTGAACTCAGTTACAGCAGCTGATCTAATATACTTAACTGCACAGAGGAGCTAGGAATTTGAAAGGCTCCTTGGAGGATGGGGTGAGCACAGCGGGCTTGGAGTTATGGGTATCATGTCTACTTGTGGGTGTGCACGTGGTCTCCAGGGCACCCAGGCCTTGTCCAAGCATAGGGTTGTGTGTTCATGCGGATGAGAGGCAGGTGTTCCAAGAGCACGTCTTCCAAGATGGTGGCACTTCCTCTGATGGTTTGGTTTATGAATTTATGAAGGCTTTCAAGTGTTAATTCAGGAGCTTGCAGGATTTTAAAAATGTTCCCCCTCCCTCCACTGAGAAACTCTAAGATAACTAATGAAAAGAGCTGAAGCAAAGGAGGAAGGTTGATTGGAGGGAAGATTCTATTGACCAAAGAGGATACAATGAGTAGAACAGGTTGAAACCACACTGTTCCTTTGCAGCAGTCAGTGGCAGCATCCTGGGCTTCCAGAGAGCTACAGAGCACTATACTCAATAGAGCAGGCTCATCCTGAAGGGTTAAAGCGCCTCATAATAATGACCATTTACTGAGCGCTTCCTGTGTGCTGGGCACTGTGCCCATGCTTTCCACACATTACCCTCCATCCTGTACAGCAGGTGGTGTTATTCTGGTTTTATAGCAGAGGACTGCAAGGTTCAGTGTACCCTGCCCCTTTGTACAAAGACTTGCTGGAACAGGATTAGATCTCAGGTCTGAGCTGAAGCCAAGGATTGTCACATTATGTCCCAGTGTTGCATTGCAACTGCAGACTCTGTGGCACAGCGACTGCCAGGCAAGACAAACACACTCATCTGTCTGCTCCTCCTTCCTCCTCGTCCCCTCCCTGCCTTCTGCTTCTGTTTTCCCTTTCCAGTCTCCTCATCCTTCATGTTCCCTTCTCTTTCATCTCCATCCTTCCACCAAACCACCCTCGATTTCCCTTCCTACTGTACTCCCCATTCTCATCCACTTTTAATCAATAACTGGTCATAGGGTGGCCACTCTGAAAACAAAAAGAAGGAGCCCTGGGAAAGAAAACTTTCCTTTGATACTGTGAGCTGGCAAGTTGGCAGGAGCCACCAAGGGTGAGCCATAAAACTCTGAAGGGAAGCAATGAATGGACAGAAGGAGCCACAGGTCTCCACCAGGTACCTATGACCATGCTCCCATTCTCTGGCCTGGGCAGTAACTCATCAAAGGGATGGGAGAAATGTCTTTAACTTGGAGCAGTAGCTGCTGCCCCAATCCAGAGGCTGTCAGTCCAGACTTGAGCATCATACAGTGAGAGATGGAGTTGAGCTGGCTTGGTAAACAAGGAGAGAGCAGCTACAGGGAACCAGAGCACAAAGTCAGAGAATGAGAGTCAGGGAGATGTGAGCAGCAAGGTCACATCAAAGCTAATCACAGGAAGGTGGTTCTAGGTGAGCCTGGCTTTGCTACCAGTGACTAGCCCTGTTGTGCCTGGCTCTCCTTGATATGAGATACGGGAGGCTGAGTCATGTCAAGGCCTGGGAAGAAGGTTGCTGTTCTCTGCTCTTCAGCTATTACTATTGTTCCTTGCTCTTAGCTTTTCTACATTTCAGATCCACATTGGTGAGCCTGACCAATGAGGTCATCAGGACAAGGACCAATTACACAATTATCCTATTTGTATAGATGATAAAGCTGAGAGTCAAGTGTATAAAGGATGAATTAAGAAGTGAAGAGGCTGGGGTCACACCTATTAATTCCTCCCTCTTGCCCAGGCTGCCCTGTTTGAAAGCCAGGTGAAATGGTATTTGCATAGGACTAGCAATACCCCAGAGAAGGCAATGGCACCCCACTCCAGTACTCTTGCCTGGAAAATCCCATGGACAGAGGAGCCTGGTAGACTGCAGTCCATGGGGTCGCTAGGAGTCGGACACTACTGTATAACTTTCAAGTAGACAACCTGAGCGACTTCACTTTCACTTTTCACTTTCATGCATTGGAGAAGGAAATGGCAACCCACTCAAGTGTTCTTGCCTGGAGAATCCCAGGGACGGGGGAGCCTGGTGGGTTGCCATCTCTGGGGTCACACAGAGTTGGACACGACTGAAGCGACTTAGCAGCAGCAGCTATGCCCCAAACCCAGTCCTGAATCTTGACTTCAAAACTTCTCTGGCCAGGTGTGGATTTCCACTCTCCATGATTTTCTACTCAACCAGGCTCTCTCCGTCTGTGCTGTAGTCTGCTTTATACAAGCAAATACAACAGAATTCATGGAGGGGGAACTGCTCCTTGGGGTATAAATGCCTGGTCCCTGTTAGCCACTCTGAGTAAGCTGAAGGCAGCCCGAAACATGGACCTCAAGAGGAGGAAGTTTGAACCCTGCCTGGAAAAGGCCTAATTATTTCTAGAGAATAACTCACCTGGTGGGATCTGAGCCTTCAAGGATGTGTCTGTGTGGCAAAAAGCATTTTCCAAGTGAGAACTTGGATGCTCTAAAAAACAAAAGGGAATGATTAGGGAGGTGCTGGGCCATGGGAGCGTTTTCCTTGAGCAAGTCTTTTAACCTTGCAGGGAAGCTGACCCTCTCTCTCGGGCACTGACAGCCTTTTCGGAACACAGGGAACAAGCTAAGTTCTTTTTAACGTATATTAAATTGAGCCTGTCAACCCTGACAAAGTCCCTTTAAGTAGATGGTCACTAAGAGGACAGCCTGCCCAGAAGACACGCTCCAGGGCTGTGTAGATTTAGACTGAACAAAATCTCCCTCTCCCTTCTTTCCTTTTTTTTTGTCTTAAAAGTGACCACCAGTGAGTGATCATATTGTCCAAATCCTGTGCCGAGGACTCAACGTGTATTCTCTGATGTAATCCCAATAACATTCCTATGAAGCAGGGTCTATTTTATTCTAATTTTACAGAAGGAAGAAGCAAGTTTTAAAGAGACGCTGTGTCATAGTCCATAGCTTCTAGTAGGTTAGTTTGACTTCTGTGCACAGGACCTCTGCATCTTTAGATATTATTAGCCTGACAAATCTTCTTTTCACTTGCTATGTGTTCTTCCAGGTTTCCAAGCATTGTACAGCTATGGTCTGGTGTTCTTTAAAGATTAAGTCTCATTTTTATCAAAGTACATCTTTTTAAAAGCCACACAGTGTAAAATACATGCCTTAGAAAACACCAATCCCTCGGTCGTCCTTGGTTGCTCCTGACATTGTTCTCCATGTTACTAAATCATATGTTTATATGGCTATGTTCTAAACTGAACTTTTCATTTTGTATTGAAGTATAGCCAATTAAAAATGTGATAGTTTCAGGTGGACAGCAAAGGGACTCAGCAATACGTATACATGTATCCCTCCTGATCCAAACTCCCCTCCCACCCCGGGTGCCACATAACGCTGAGCAGAGTTCCCTGCTATACTGCAGAAATACAGAGTTTCTATACAGTAGTTCCTTGTTGGTTGTTCATTTAAAATACAGCAGTGTGTACATGCCCATCCCAAACTCCCTAACTATCCCTTCCCCTCATCCTTCTTGCTGGCATTTCTTGATTGATCAGTTCGAGTTGTTGACCGCCTTGAGTGGTACATGAGGATGTTCTATTTCCCTTTGCCTGCCTTCCACACCACCAGCACAGTGGTGGGTACATTGATCCCCAAGTCATGAGGATTTCTCTTATGCATCTGTGGATACTGTGCAGAATCAACTTAAATGTATTATATTTTGGTTTTTAAAAGATAATAAATTGCTTTTCTCTTTTATTTCCTTACTTTCTTCTACTCCAATTTTCCCTATATGTTTCCATATCTGGGTCACTTATCAGGAATTTTTCTATAAACTCTAACTTATCAGTTCTAGCTTTTGGTTTTTTCTTTTCCCTAGAGGTTATCCCTCTGGAGCCATCTGTCCTCCTGTTCCAGTGTGAACTGATTGCTTTCCAGGATGGGTGCACAGCTGCTGCATGGGGTCGTCTTCTGATTATCATCCTGGGAAGTCCTTTTGTGTCTTGTTTGTGTTGATGTCTCATTTCCTGCAGCCCACAACTTCCTATGTTGTGATTCACTTTCAATTTACTCTCCTAAGAAAGACTACATGAGCTATAAAGCTTCTTGAGTCTTTGATTATCTTATTACTCAGTTAAACTTATGTGATACTTTGGCCATAAGAGCTGACTCATTGGAAAAGACCCTAATGCTGGGAAAGATTGAGGGCAGGAGGAGAAGGGGCTGACAGGATGAAATGGTTGGATGGTATCGTCAACTCAATGGACAAGAATTTGAGCAAGCTCTGAGAGATGGTGAAGAACAGGAAAGCCTGATGTGCTACATTTCATGGGGTCACAAAGAGTTGGATACAACTCAGTGATTGAACAACAAAAAACATGTTATTGTTTAGCTGGGTATAAATTTCTAATTTTAAATTAATAATTTTCTTTCAGGATATCGAAAGCAATTCTCCATTGTCATGCAGCTTCTGGTCTTAGTATTGAGAAGTCTGAGACCAATTTGATTTCAAGCTCTTTGTATGTGACCTTTTATTCGCTCTGAAAGCTTTGGAGTATTCTTTTTATTCTTAGCATTCAGAAATTTCATGATAATGTGATTTGATGTAGGTCTTTTTGCATGCCTTGCACTCAGAACTTAGTGGATCCTTTCAGCTAGAGACACCCATTCTTTAGTTCTTAGAAATTTTCTTGTTTTTTGTTGATTGATAAAAGAAAGATGGAGAAGGCAATGGCAACCCACTCCAGTACTCTTGCCTGGAAAATCCAATGGACGGAGGAGCCTGGTAGGCTGCGGTCCATGGGGTTGCGAAGAGTCGGACATGACTGAACGACTTCACTTTCACTTTTCACTTTCATGAATTGGAGAAGGCAATGGCAACCCACTCCAGTGTTCTTGCATGGAGAATCCCAGGGACGGGGGAGCCTGGTGGGCTGCCGTCTATGGGGTTGCACAGAGTCAGACATAACTGAAGTGACTTAGCAGCAGCAGCAGCAGCATGGAAGAAAGATTCCCTAAAATTTGACCTAATCTGTTTTACTTTACATAGAAGAATGGAAGTCAGTTAATGTTTTCGATCACTTATTATGTGTCAGTCATTGAAATAGAGACTTTACGTGTGCTATTTGTTGTATCTTTATAGAAAACCTTTAAAACAGCTATTGGCATTGCTACCTTATAGGTGAGGACTCTGTGACTTAGAGCAGTAGGCCAGTTTGTGAACAGGTACCCAGCTGTTAAACATCACAATCAGAATGCAATCCAGGTTTGGACAACTCACTTCACTAAGTGAGCAATTCCCCAACTGTGCTCCTGGGAACACCAATGTTTCATATGTTCCTGTAGTCTAATATGTTTAGGAAATTCTGGGACAAATGTATGACTCAGTTACAGGATTCCTCAGAGTGCTAAATAGCCTAATCTCCCTTGTGACCCTCTGAGGAGGAAACTGTAATGTACCATTTCCCAAAATAGATGGATGTGGTATTGAAGCTGTGCCTGGAAGGCTAGGTAGAAATTGAGCATGAGACATTAGATCTGGTTGCTGGCTAGTTGGCCACAGGGACAATGGACTCTGTGGGCCGGCCTATAATATCCTGTTTTCCTTGATCTTGCTCTCCCTTGTCTCATGCCCCCAGCCTCCTTGCTCACTTGGCACCAATCACAGTGCTCTCTTTTTCAGTTTCTTGATTATTCAATAACCATGTTGGCTGTTTTTCGAATCTTTGGAAATCTCTTTCTGCCATGGGACTTTCTAACACACTGTTCTCTGCGTTTTCCCCTTCCTCACCTCACTCATACCTCTTCAGCTTTCAGAGTGCGGCTTAAAGGCAGCCTCCTGAAGGGGAATTCTCCTAAACATTCTGATTCGGTTATGTCTCCCTACATTATATTCTCAAAGTATATTGTACTTCTACAGCATATCAACTATAATATTATTTGCATACAATAAATGTGTCAATCACAATCACATACCTGTATGGTTTTATTGTTGGTTCATTCATTTACTGTCTTCTGTCAATGCTAAGATCCTTCTGAAGCAGGAACCGTGTCTGTCTTGCTCATTACCATATGCCTCAAATGAGAGTATTGCCTAATGTATGCGAGGTGCTCAGTAAACATTTGTCAAGTGATTGCATGAATGATCAAATTCATGAATGAAAAAGGCCACTTCATTTGCCATTATCATTAATGATGGTGCTAATTAAGGAATTTTGCTTAAAATGGTGTTTCACGTTAAAGTTCCAAAAACCCAATTCTGTTTCACAATTGGTCTGCAATGAAACAAGGAAATAATGCAAGCATAACCTTGAATGTAATGAATATTCCATGAAACAAATCCCTAATTTTTTTTTAAATTCATTTCTGTGCTGTGCATGAATTATTCTGCCAACAGGTATCTCAGCATGAGACTACCTTCACCCCCAAATATCCAGCCTCAAAAGCATATTCAAGTAGTTCTTCATGAGTCCTGTAAATCAAGCTCTCATAAGAGTCAAGAGAGCAAATGAATATTCTCTTTTAAAGAGTGAAAAGGCAAATGCTTGGAATAAAAAGAAAGAGTTGGGTAGGATATTTTTAAGGGTTCGCTTTTCCAGCCTTGACTGGCTAAGTAGGTAAGCCTGACCCAGAGTGCTGGACCCATGCCTCCACCTCCTGCGAAATTTGCAATTCACTGAGATGAAAGATCCCAAGAGCTGTGCCTTCCATTTCCCCACAGAGGGCTTCTGGGAAGACTAAACAGCATAATATCGCCCAGGATCTAGCACAAGGCTAGGGCTGTTACTCTTTCTCCTCATCTGCCCCTGCTCTGCCCTAACTTCACTGACTGGCGAATTAGCTCTTCCTGTGGGCACCTCCACCCCAGACAGTGGGCACTAAAAGACAGTAATAATGCCTTCTTACTCATCTTTGCTTCCCTGGTGGCACAGAGGTTAAAGCGTCTGCCTGCAATGCGGGAGACCTGGGTTCGATCCCTGGGTCCAGAAGATCCCCTGGAGAAGGAAATGGCAACCCACTCCAGTATTCTCGCCTGGAGAATCCCATGGATGGAGGAGCTTTGTGGGCTACAGTCCATGGGTCGCAAAGAGTCAGACACGACTGAGCGATTTCACTTTCACTTGCACTCATCTTTGCACCTGCAGTCTCCCTGCAATTTCTGGCACACATGGGACACTCAGTGAGTACTTACTGATGAGGAGTAAATGAGACCGTCAGCCACCCTGCAAAACAAATGTAGGACCTTGAGTCATCTCTCAACACACAGTGGAGGAAGCTGAACCTTGGAGAGTCCATGCATCTTACTCACCTGAGGATCCAACTGAAGATCCCCAACCTGTGCACACTCTTAGTGAAGGATGACATTCACAGTCTTGCATGACCTACCTCTGCCTATTGTTCCAGAATTTTCTCCTGCTATTCTTCATATTATTGTTCTCCCTCTAGTAAAGCAGCAGAGCACGCTGCTTCTATATATTATATATATATATATATAAAATATATTATATATACTACTATATACTGATTGATTGAATAAATGTTGGAGGAATGATTTTTATGTGCGGCTGGCCCTTTGTCCATTTTGTTCTCTCCATCTTGCAGGCCCTCCTTTTATTTACCTTTCAATCCTCTCTTGAGGCGTCCCCTCCTCCAGGAAGCCTTCCAGGTGTAGCTCATCCCTGCTGTGAAGTAGCTCCCCCTGCTCTAACTACTTATCATCATACCCGCATCACCGGGTGACGATTGTGCTCTGGTCTGTCCCTGTCTGGACTGTGAGCTCTGGGGTAGGGCACAGGGTCCTCTGGGGTTAACAGAAGATATGATGCAGAATGGAGCTCAAATCTTTGTATAGAACAACCAGGAACACACTGGGAGATGCAGTCTGTCCTCCTGGCCCAACACTCTCTCTCCCAGACACCACAAGACTCCACACAGTGCATAATGAGAGCATTGGGGGAGAAAAAAAAGAATAGATCAAATGGCAGCCCAGACCCAAATTGGCAGCCCTTCTCAAGATGCTGAGAGGCCGCCCAGCTGCTCTCCTTGCGAGCTAAACTCACAATTGTGCCCTCCACGCTGAGAGAGCTGGCAGCAGCTGACCCCCCTGCTGCAAGTGAAGAAAGGAACAATTTATTACAAAGGGCCTTCTCTAAATCAATCTTTGAATCTGCTCCCTGGGCTGGGAGCAGAAGTGTCGTACTGGGCGTGTCCTGTTTCTGCTATCCATCCCCCTGTGTCCTGTCCACATTTGGCTAGACCCTCACTAGGGCTTGAAGGAGCTGTCACTATCCATCTCTGGGAGCCGTTTTAGGGAAGCAGAGATTAGAACATCTGATTCCCTTTAAGACAGAGTGGCACAGGCTTGTCCCAGGGCTGTAGCCCACTTGGCTGGCATCTGGGTGACATTCACGGTGCTAGCCAATGGCTTCTGATCAGTGAGGTCTTTTAGGGAAATCGATTTTCATGCCTGGTGCCTCCATGTACCCGATGATGTGTCTGGTAGCCCCATCTGGGGATTTCTCCTCTTCACACTCACTTACAATATTCTCATCCTCAGTTGGGATTTGCGGGCTGGATTGTGATCTGGTACTCTGGAGGAAGTTGGCCTGAACTCAGATCAAGTCAGCCCTGATGGGCCAACATGGATTTTTCCAGACTTAAGCTTGCTCTGCTTAGATCTCAAGCTGAAGGTCATAGCTCTCTATATCCTTGAGTTAAACACACAACACTGCCCTCTGGACAGCACTGATTGAAATAATGAACAGTCGTCAATCTACCCTTGATGTGATCTGGTGCTAAAAGGTCAGGTAGACCAATGCCACTTACTGTCTCATGAATGAGAACTAAGGAATCCCCAGGGAATGACTCTTGGTGGTAGAGCTGAAGCTGAAAGGTCAGATGCAGAGAGAGACTGGAGGGGTATTGATGGGCAATATGCAAGCTGAAGTCGGGTGGGAGTAAAACGGTGAGTGGGCAGCAGACATGTGGGCAGGGCGAGTGTAAAGGGAAGAATGGATCAGTCACGTGCAGAAGGGAAGCATCCTGATGACAGCCTGTGAGGATGCCTATTCCATGAACCACAAAAGCCCCATTTATGCATTTTTGCATTACACAGGCCTAAACTAAGCCCTAGACTAATTGCACAGGGTACAGGTAAGATGGGGGTAAGACCCATGACCTTAAGGTGCTCACAGTCCTGTGAGGGAGAGAAACGTGTAAAGGGACAGTGACACAGGCGGCAGTGAGCAGCAAAATACATAAATGTAAAAGGTGATGTGGAGACAGAAGGAAGAGTATCTCAGTTCTGGCCAGGTTAGGGGAGGGTGGGCACAGATTAGGCATTTGAAATGGATTGTGTAGAAGCCAAAGAGAGAGCACAGTGTGTCTCTATAAGAAGCAGGGAGCTGCTGAAACATGGCTTGAATATTCATTCAAAGAAGAAAATCTAAGAGGAGGTAGTTATGATGAGAAGGTAACCAATAGGAGTCAGCAAATTAGTCTTCAGAAGAACATTGTGGAGGTTCCTTAAAAAGCTAAAAAGAGAACTAACATATGTTCCAGGAATCTCACCCCTGGGTATATATCTGGAGGAAACTCTAATTCAAAAAGATATATGCACCCTGATGTTTCATAGTAACCCTATATTCAACAGCTAAGACACAAAAGCAACTTGGATGTCCATCGACAGAAGAATGGATAAAGAAGATGTGGTACACATATACAATGGATTTTTACTCAGCCATAAAAGGAATGAAATAATGCCATTTGCAGCAACATGAGTAGACCTAGAGATTTTCATGCAAAGTGAAGTAAGTCAGAGAAAAAGATCATATGAAAGCATTTCTATGTGGAAAATAGAAAAAGAAAAAACAAGATAGAAATGAACTTACAAAACAGAAACAGACTCACAGACACAGAAAACCAATTTATGGTTACCAAAAGGCACATGGGGGAGGGATAAATTAGGAGTTTGGGATTAACACATACACACTACTATATATAAAATAGATAAGAAAAAATACCCCCAAATTGCTCTTCAGAAACAAAAATCACAAATTTAAGGAGATGGAAGGAAACCTAGAGATCATGTAGCCAAACTGTGTTATTTTACCAGCGATGAAACTGAGGGCCCAAGAGGGAAGATGTCTGGATGCTCTGCGGAGCTCTCTGGGATTGCCCAAAAAGGTTGGGGGTGGCTTGGGGGCTGGGACAAGATGCGCTGCCTGAGCGCTGGTGCCAGCCTCTGCGTAAAGCCAGGCAGCTGGAATGATGCAGTAGCTTTTCTATTTCAGCCTCATGCTTTCTGCGGGGAAGGAGAATCCAACTACCTGCTCCTGAACAGGAGCACGGAGAACCCAGTAATCAACAGGGACACAGCACACTTTGACTCCGCGAACAAAGGCAGAAATGTGCGTTTGGTTTCAATGAGCACTGACAACCCAGAATGCCCTCTTTTGTCTTCTCCAAATCCCGTCCTCCCTTCAGGATCTGGTTCAACTCCCCACTCCCTCCAAGAAACCTTCCATGACCACTGACCGCCTTGACATGACCACCGACTGTTCAGAGGCTTCTCTCCTAAGGTTCCCCAGGCTCTGACGTTCACAGGAACCCCAGCTTCCCTACTTGTTGCTATGCGAGTTTCCGGCCCATCTATGTGGTCATTTCTCCAACTAGAGGCTCCTACCCAGTGGAGGGGCTGCCTCTAATACATTTTTTTTGTATTCTACAACACAATTCAGTGCCTAGAACAAGGAAACTGATGGCTTCTTTTAGACTTAACAGAATGATATTTTCTGCCTTCTCCCTTGCCCTTCCAAAGCTACTCGAACTTATTATACTGCCTCAGGCTTCCCATGTGGCTCAGTGGTTAAAGAATCTGCCTGCAATGCAGGAGACACAGGAGATGCTGATTCGATCCCTGGGTCAGGAAGATTCCCTGGAGAAGGAAATGGCAACCCACTCCAGTATTCTTGCTGGGAAATCCCGTGGACAGAGGAGCCTGTGGGCTACAGTCCAAGGGGTTGCAGAAATCAGACTGAAGCCACTGAGCATAGCACCTGGTTTGCATACCTGCCAGGGATTCCCCATATTTGCTTAGCACTGAGTGATAAGTTTAACATCACTTATATTCATCTAGAGCTTCAGAGTTGACAAATACCCTGCCGCACATGTGAAGACCAAAGGTCAGGAAAGTTAAGCCACCCTTTAGATTTGGGGAGTGATGCTGATTAAAGTGACAGGTGAGTTCAAAGTCACACTTACGCTGACTAAGGGCTAATAGGAGCTTAAGGAGAACCAGTGATTTATTAACAAACACCTTCAAGGAAGTGGGAGCTTTGGAGGAAGCACAGGGTGTAGAGACCCACCTCTTCTGCATCTCAGAGTTTTCATACATGAAAAGATCCAAGTGGACAAGATTAGGAATCTCTCACCTCTGACTGCCGTGTCACAGTTGCTGTGTGAATGTCATACTCATGGCCCCAATACTAGACCCATTTATTTACCTGTGCTTGGGTGTTTACTTCGTTATGACAGATGAGATGTTTATTCCTATTCTCTGACCAATTCTAAAATATTGCTTTTGCTTCTTCTTTCTTCCCACATCATCTTCCTCTTAATTTACTGCCTATTCAGCCTCCGGCTCCATCATATTAATCGCATGCCCCGTATACTTCAAAAGAGATCACTGTGCTAATATATTTCATTTGACCCCCAGATCTAGTTTCCACTCCCCTCTACCCTGCCTGGAACCTTAGAGCTGCCCCCACTCCCAAAGTCTTCATCCATGGGCTTCCTGATTCTGGTGTCTGATTGGGTTTAGCCAATGGGAGGCCCAGGTAGGAGGTCAAGGATGGGAGGAGAGTGGAGGCCAGGGCATCTAGTCCCTTGGCTCCCATATTGTTGCATCACGTGGAGCCCTCCAGGAGAGACCACAGCATTTTATGCAGCCGCGTTTTTTGGTTCTGGTAACTGTCCCTCTGGGTCTGGGGTGGTGACAACTCCCTGATGTTCCTAGTCACATGGTTGATATCTTCCCTTGTAGTTTCCTTAAATCCCATCCAAACCTTTGCAAACACCCCCATTCTTAAGTTCATCAATTATCCAATATGACTGTGTCATCTGTTTTTTGTTGGGACCTTAGCTAATAGTTATCATGAAAAAAAAAAAAGATAAATAGATTCATAGGGATAGGAAGTAGGATGGTAGCTACCAGGAGAAGGGAGTTATTATTTAATGGTTACAAAATTTCAGTTTGGGAAAATGGAAATGTTCTGGAGACAGTGGTGATGGTTGTACAACAGTGTGAAGGCATGTAATGCTGCTGAACTGTACATTAAAAAGAGCTAAAATGGTAAATTTCATCTTAAGTATATATTGCCACAGTAAAAAATAAATAGGGGAAATAATTTTGCTAGAGTAAAAAATATCATTTTTCCCCCCATTTTCAATATTCTAGAAGAGAGATCATGCTGGGTCAGTCCTTGCATTGACTGGCAATCTTTTATTCCTGCCAAACAGTTTATGAAGCTTAAGATACTGTTTAATTTATTTGGGCAAATAGATATGTGCTGACTTTGGCCTGGAAATAAAGATGGTTCTTTATTTGATGTCCCTATTAGTGACAGATGGCCTCCTCTGGTCTTAGTACAAAGCCCAGCTCATCTCCACTTATATCATGGAACTTTCTGAAATTACCACAACATGCTCTGTTGCTCTCCTCCCTGACTCTGAACTCCAACAGTACTGTGCCTGCTCTGTAGAGGTTGTTCTTTAGTTGCTCAGTTGTGTCCAACTCTTTGTAACTCCATGGACTGCAGCATGCCAGGCTCCTCTGTCCTCCACTACCTCCCAGAGTTTACTCAAATTCATGTCCATTGAGTTCAGTTCAGTTCAGTTGCTCAGTCGTGTCTGACTCTGCGACCCCATGAACCGCAGCACACCAGGCCTCGCTGTCCATCACCAACTCCTGGAGTTTACCCAAACTCATGTCCATTGAGTTGGTGATGCCATCTAACCATCTCATCCTCTGTCATCCCCTTCTCTTCCTACCTTCAATCTTTCCCAACATCAGGGTCTTTTCAAATGAGTCAGCTCTTCGGATCAGGTGGCCAAAATACTGGAGTTTCACCTTCAACACCAGTCCTTCCAATGAACACCCAGGACTGATTTCCTTTTGAGTTGGTCATGCTTGAAGTCATGAATTTGCTTAAATTCATGTCCATTGAGTTGGTCATGAGATGGTTAGTTGGTCATTTCTAACCATCTCATCCTCTGCCATTCCCTTCTCCTCCTGCCTTCTATCTTTCCCAGCATCAGGGTCTTTTGCAATGAGTTGGCTCTTTGCATCAAGTGGCCAAAGTATTGGAGCTTCAGCTTCAGCATGAGTTCTTTCAATGAATATTCCAGGTTGATTTCCTTTAGGATTGACTGGCTTGATCTTGCTGTGCAAGGGACTCTCGAGTCTCTTCCAGCACCACAATTCAAAAGCATCAATTTGGTGCTCAGCCTTCTTTATGGTCCAACTCTCATTCTTTACATGACTACTGGAAAAACAGTAGCTTTGACTATATGGACCTTTGTCAGCAAAGTAACATCTCTGCTTTTTAATATGCTGTATAGGTTTGTCATAGCTTTCTTTCCAAGGAGCAAGCATCTCTTAATTCCATGGCTGCTGTAGAAGTTAGCCTTCTATTTTACTTCTGGTTCTATTTTTAGACAGTGGTCATGGAAAAAGATTCAGGGATCCTTGAGGACAAGCATTATTGTTCCCCACACAGTTAAATAGATGCTGAAGGGCACTCCACACATGCTTGGTAAACAAGTACAAGTTTTCATACATGTTATTACACAATTTACGTAATGAAAACTACTGCAAACCAGAGTATGTTTCTCTCCAGCTCTCATTTCCACTTGCCAGAAGACTAATTTTCTTATACACATACCAGACTCTTGGCAGCAGTTTGGAATCCAGAAAAAAACGATTGTCTTGGGTGCTTCCCGCCGCTCTCTGCTTTCCTTCAGTTCCTCAAAACTTCTGAGCCAGAACTTTTGTAGAAACAGCCAAAATCTTCAAGGAACCGTGAACTCCACTCCAGGAAGCTCAGAGGTGGGCAGCATCAACAGAGCTTCCGTTTCACCAAAGACGGGCCATCTGTTCGTGGAACTGTTCTCGGATTGCTGCCGCATCCTCTCAATTTCTCTTTTTCCTCTTTTTCAAGGAAAAAGAGTAAACTACATGGTCTATTTATATCACGATCCTTGTGTTGTTTTCAGCATGGCTTTTTTCAGTAGAAGGAGGAATTTGGTTCTATTCACTGTAACAAATGCTAGTAAACTCCAGTCCTTTTCATGTGACTCTGCTCACATCTCCTCTGAAAGCTAAGTTGTGTCTGATTCTCTGCGACCCAATGGACTGTTGCCCACCAGGCTCCTTTGTCCCTGGGATTCTCTAGGCAAGAATACTGGAGTGGGTTGCTGTCTCCTTCTCCAGGGGATCCTCCTGACGCAGGGATCAAACCTGAGTCTCCTGCATTGGTAGGCAGATTCTTTACCACTGAGCCACCTTACCTGGACATTTCTGAGACTTGACTAGGGAGCCCCAGCACCCCACAGTTTACTTCGTTCTTGCTCTCTGACGTAAACTGGAAAGTTCTCAAACTGGGATGTGGAGATGAATTAGACTAGTAGTGTGTGTAAGTTCTTAGCTCTTTTATTTATTATGACCTCTGCTTAAAAAAAAAATTTGGTTTGTATAAACTCCTTCTGTATTAAATATAATAACATACCATGTGTCAAATTTATCAGATTTTAGATGAGTTCTTTATTGGTCTCTTGATTTTACCTGTGGCACTAATGGAAACTTTTCATTTTTATGTGGTCCTTCTATGTTAATATTTGTTCTGGCTGGGTGTTTTGTCCCATTGAATTGCCTTTTTCTGTGTTGGTACCATGTTTAATGCTTGTGAGTTAAGTGGTCATTTTCCCAATTTTTTGGGGGGGATATAATTGATCTAACTTTTCCAGAAAAGCAATTTGCCAATATATGTCAAGAGCCTGAAAGCTGTTCCTACTTTTTGACCCAATATTTCCCTACCTAGGGACCTACGCTAAGGAAATAGTAAACGATATAAAATGTTTATGCATTAAGATTTTCATATTAGTGCACTAGCATTATTTATAATAGTGAAAAATTGGATCTAACGCCTGGAAATTAGGGCTTTCAGTAGGTTACTAGGTAGCCATCAAAATTTTAATTACAAAAGACAACTTTAAGACCCAAGAAATGCTTATGATATAACTGGTGATGTGCTAGTAAAGGTTTAACCATAGGCCATCTGAAAAAATGAAAACAAAACAGCTCTGCTTTGTAGTGCCTGCCAACTTCCATGGTGTAAATATTCCCACCGTGGCTGATTTCATGCTACCAATGTGATGTCACTGAATTCAGAGTTGGCAAGAGATGTACTTTGGCTCTTGTGAACAAGTGACAGCCAGCTCCAGATATTATGTTACTCAACAAAAATAGAATGCAAAGGGTGTATATAGTATGATCTCAACCACATAAGTAATCTATTTAAAAAAGAGGCTGGAAGAAGAGAAATTACCTTTGGGAGCAGAATTACGAGGAATCCTTTCTGCCCTGCATCTTATTATTTCTCTGCACTTCACGGAATGTTGATACAGAGCCTAGAGGATGATCACAACCAGAAACAAACAATTGGTGCCTGCCCTGCTTCCCTCCTACCCCAGCCATCCCTCATTACGGGGCTTGGCTTCTTCGGCCATTCCACTGACTTCAGTACTACACTGGGACCTTTGCAGGGGTCAATCTTAAAGACTTGTTTGATTTTCCCCAAGCCTTTTCTTTGCTTCAGAATTTCCTGTCCCTCTATCCATCTCCTTTTTCATCCTCCACCAAGGGGGTGCTTTGGTGGTACAGAAGGCAGAGGGGTGAAAAACACACACGTGGGTAACCCACAAATACAGATGTTTCTGCCACAGGGGACAAAATGCACCTCCCATCACACAAAGTGGATGGGAAACCCTCACTCTGGAAGGAGGGACTCATCCCGCCTCATTGTCAGATGGGGAGCATGAGGCCAAGAGACTGATTTAAGGACCCACAACGAGCTGGAACCCAGGTCTTCTGACTTTAGACAGCTGCAGTGTTCAACGAAGCCGTGTCAAAGGCCGTGATCAATGTAAAACTTCCTAGGTTAGGAACTGCTCAGAGAAGGTGGTCTCTTCATATCCTTTCACTCTGTATTTAGACTCCAGTGCATATCCATTGCTGCCCCTGGGCACTCTGCCTCTGCTTGCAGGGCAGTGAGGCTGTGCTGTGAAATGAAAGTGTTAGTCATTCAGTCGTGTCTGACTCTTTGTGACCCCACCAGCCTCCTCTGTCCATGGGATTTCCCAGGCAAAAATACTGGAGTGGGTAGGCATTCCTTTCTCCAGGAGATCTTTCCAACCCAGAGATTGAACCCTGGTCTCCTGCACTGCAGGGAGATTCTTTACTGTCTGAGCCAGCAGGGAAGCCCGAGGCTGTGCTGGGTAGACTGCAAAGTTTTCTGTTCTCCAGCAAGCAGCCCCCTCCTTTGCTTTCACAAGTGCCTTTTCAGCTGTGGTCAGCCATGCCCAGAGAAGGGGACTTGGCAGATGCTTGGGGGCATTTAAGAATCCGGAATTCCAGAGCTTCATCCCAATAAGCAGCAACTCTTCAGGAAATTTGTTAGCGGTACAAGTAGGCATAAGGATGTACATGTAAATATTCCTACCTAGGGCACATCCGAAGTGGAGGTTTAGCAGTCTTTCCCCGGGGGCAATATTGGCATCATGAAGTGGGCCCTCCATGGAGTCTTTCTACTTTAGAATTCTGAAATACAGTGTCCTTGCTTAATTTTTCCACCCATTTTCTTAGGACATGGCACCCCGCATCTCCGAGAAGCAGACACTAGTTAGAAACCTCATCCTTGCTAGTGCACTTGTCCGGACTTGCCCTGATGTTTTTTCCTGCTCAGCTGCATTATCCTCCAATCCATCATCAAACAGACCACTTCACTCTCGGCAGCTCCAGACTCACTCTATCTGCATCTGTGTCCCTCGCCCCAAGCCCTGCTGCCATCACAGGTTGCCTGGATACCGCGGTAGCCTCCATCCTCAGTCATCCTGCATCCATTCCGTCTCCCTTTCAGGTTATTGTACCCATGAAAACTAGCCGGGGCTGTCTTTTCACTGCCCCCTCGGGTTCATGTCACTCTGACTATTACCTGTTTCTCTTAGGACAAGACCCAAACCCTCTCCATGACAAAGTGCCCGGGAGCAGCTGCCCTCCACTCCATCCCACCCTCACCGTGGCTTTCTGGGCTCTGGCCGCTCTTTCGGTTCCTTGACGGTGCTGTGCTCTCTTCTACAGGGCATATTTGGTCCATGCTGCAGCTCTTAATGCTGCCACCCACACACCCGATAAAGCCCGTCTCTCCTCTTCTCCAGCTCAAGCAACCCTTCATCAGGAAATATTTACTGCCCCCACTCTCTCCCCAACCCCTTCACTGCCCAGGTGCTTTGTCACACACTTTCAGAAAATCATGCATCTTTTCTCGAGAACACTTATCTTAATTTGCAGTTGCACATTCATTGATTAAATCCATGCCTTGTCTCAACTAGGGGGACCATGATAGCAGCAGCCACATCTTTCACTGTTCATGAGTGTATCCCCAGCATCTACTACAGTGCTTGCTCACTGCTCATTAAATGCCCTTTAAATGAATGGCTAAGTGAATGAGGTATGACTTCCAATATGAACCCCTCCAGTTAGGCTACCCACTCCAGTACTAGGCTTCCTGGTAGCTCAGATGGTAAAGAATCTGCATGCAATTCAGGAGACCTGGGTTCGATCTTGGGTCAGGAAGATCCCCTGGATGAGGGCATGGCAATCTACTCCAATATTCTTGCCTGGAGAATCCCCGTGGACTGAGGAGTCTGGTGGGCTACAGTCCATGGGGTCACAAAGAGTTGGACACTACTGAGTGAGTAGGCACAGCACAAGAACCCTTCCAGACCATCCCTGCTGCCTCTCTGCTCACTTGGCACTTCTTTGTATCCATCTGTCAGTTTCCGCGTCTGTAAAATGGGATTAACTATACATCACAAGTTTGAAAGGCAGGTGAGTTACAATGATGGGTCTAGACACACCACAACGGCTACTACAGTGTGGGTACTCAAAAAACATTTGTTTTCTTCATGATCATGCTTGTTTCGTTCAATCACAAGCCCTTTAAAGGTACAGGTTTCACATTATTTGTCTCAATAGTCCCTTCACGGGGAGGGGCTTGCACATAGCAAGTGGGGCCCCTGAATGCTTGGATATGTTGAACAGTAGGACCGAAACATTAGCTTACATGGTCCCTGGCTGCATTTCCATGACTAAACCCTTAATTACTTCATCTTCCTATGAAGCATCTTTTCTGATCACATAACTCATGGCAGTTTCTGGCTAATTCATTTTTGATCAACTGGATTGCTTTACACTTACATTCCCGTAATGTAGCCCCCGGAGTTCCCCTCAGCTCCGGAAGGCAGCCTGGCGCATTTGAACAAATTGCTTAACATGTTAAATTAGATTCAACCGTCCTTAGGAAGAAAAATTAAAAAAGAAAAAAAAGATGAATATCAATTGTCCTCATGTCCACAATCTTCCAGAACTGCCTTATTTCACCACTGACAGCTCCCAAGGCATGTTTGCTTGGTGACTGTGCAGGAGGTTCAAGTAATTTTCAGCATCACCAGCCAGCACTCCCTGAGAATGTAATGATGGCTTGGCACCAAGCTCACAGCATTGTAGAAGCGTTGCTGACCCCAAGATACTGCATGCTGCAGTCGGGGTAATTCACTCACTGACTGTTAACATCATTATTTCATCCAGTCGCGCTTCTCTCTTTCGCCTGGCCCTATCCATCCTCTACCTGTTGAAATCCTGTTTATCCTGTAAAGCCCGGCTCACGTATCCCCTTCCTCCCAGAAGCTTCTCCATGCTTTCATAAAAAACGAATCTGTCCTTTAACTGGGCTAACTCATTGTCCTGAACACGCTTCTCACACTCAACACTGTTTATTAAATGTTTCTCTCCCTTTCTAAAGTGTGAGATACTTAAAAGGAGGGAAAGAATTGTGTCCCCAGCACCTAACAGGGTGCTTCATCTGTAGTAACTGCTCACTGAATGCTTCTGGACTGAATGGATAAATTCATTCAGCCAACAAATATTTATCACACCTACTATGTGCAGGGTGCTAAGAAGAGCTCCCAGACCCTGCCCTCTAGGTGTGTGGGGTTATTTTGGAAAACAACATGCACATATATAAAACATATATAAAACATGGAATCACAGAGGTGGGTGTCAAATACTGTGAGAGTCCCGGGGGGTGGGAATGGCTACCACATGCATAATGGATAAACCATAACCATGAGGCAGTTAGTCAGCACTTAAAAGTGAGCTGCTAAGAACTTGGAGGAGGGAAAAATTAGTGTGACTGGGATGATAAAAGCAAGGTTGGGCCTAATTCTTCGATATTTGGGGTATGGTTTGATTCATGTAAGCAGCAGTTTCTTTCATCATGATCAGGTTAAGATAGACAAAATTTACCTGCAATAAAGAGGATGAATCCAGACCTAGGAGCGTGTGAAGCCTGGGATAGCTGACGGCCAGCTGGTCTTGATCTATGACTAGGGTCCTATCAGAGCTCACCTTCTGAAGCTCGTTTGGCTGAGTTTTAGAGCTTGGACACCAAGAAATATATAGTTACAAGTCAAAGAGTTCATTCTAGATGTGAGCTTTGAGTCGGAGCCTACTTTGGCATGTTCCCACAGTGTGGGAAGTCACACACCCACTGGGCACTAGGCCAGGTGAAGACCCCCTGCCCTTGGGCATGGCTGCAGGGCCACAGCAACAAAGGGAGCGGTTCAAGCCCTGGCCTCACACTGGGGGGCTGGTTGTGTTGGCCTTGGACAGCTGGTGGCAGCTGGTACACGGTCCATGACCAGGCGGAAGACTCTTGGTAGGAATCTGGCCCTGAGATGGCTGGTGAGCTTGGGAAGTGGAGTCCGGTGGGCTCTGGGAGGTTTTGAGTACCCTCTCTGTGCAGACCACCATTCAGAGAGGACAAAAGCCCACAGGATGCCCCCCCTGACCCATGCCTGGCAAACATACACATTCACAGAAGCTTTTCCATAAAATGATGGGACCTGAAGCAGTGTCACATAAAAATCAAGGTGGGAAATCAGAAGGTGTGGCTCCAAAGTCTGCCAATCCAACACGGCAGAATCACGTGTGAGTTTCAGATGGTCCTGGGGCATCTTCAGCTGCAGGTCTCGGTGAGAGGAAGGCATGGAAGCCCGTTACTGGACCCCTTTCCTCCAGTCCCGGTCATATTTGTATTCCTCCTGACCTTGATAACATTTCACCATTATGTAGAAGAAAGTGAGTGGGGAAGATGACCCAGCCCTGTTCCTCCAAGACCTAATTCAGAGCCACTTCATCCATCCATCTGTTTCTTTTTTCCTCTGCTCCAGTCTGGCCCTTGGTAGGGCAACCGTGTGCCCATCTTCCCTGAAAGCTGCCAAGGAGGGAGCTCCAACAGTCAGGGAGCTGAGCCACACAGGGAAGACAACTGAGCTTCAGTCCAGTCATTTTTATGATCCCATTTCACCTTTCCTTTAATATCCTACCTTGTTACAAGAAGCCTCATTGTGTGTGCTTGCATGGGGCGCTTCTGGGCTCCTCCTGTGTATGCGGAAGAGACCCCGGCCTCCCCCAATGCCTGGACTGTGCCCTCAATGGGCTGGGTGCCGGGGAACAGGATGGCATGGAAGGAGCAGCGTGGGGCACAAAGGAACATCAGCTGCCATCTCTTCCATGAAGCATTTACTGCCCGTCACTTTTCTCTCCTCATAGCATCCTCTGGAAGATAGTACTAGAATCATCTTACTGACATGGAAGTAGAAAGGTCAAGAAATACAGAGAACTGCTGCGGTTTCCTCTTTACTGGGATCAGCTTGTTTGCCGCAAGGAAGATACCAAAAATACATCTTTGTGAATAGACCCGTGTGTGGACCTGAAATGGATCCACAAGTTGGTAGAAAGAAAGGTGGCTTCAGGGGGAGGGCATTCTGGCTTTTTGTCTATTGCTTTTTCTTAGAGACGCCCATGTTCTCTGCCCACCTGCCCCTGTCTCTCCTCGAGCTGACTGGCCAGCCTTCTCCACTCTCCTCATCTGTACCAGATGGACCAGAGCAGTGGTTAAGCCCTTGTTCCCTTCTCCAACTGGGCAGAACTCAGCTGCTCAGATAGCTCATTGGCTTTGAAAACAGTGATTTTCATATTTGTAAAAGTATATTTTACATACAGTCTTAAGTAAGTATATGTGTATGTATGTATATGTATGCATATTATGAGGTTAATATGTGCGTGCATGCTAGGTCACTTCAGTCATCTCCGACTCTTTGTGACCCCACGGACTGCAGCCCACCAGGCTCCTCTGTGGGGTTCTCCAGGCAAAAACACTGGAGTGGGTTGTCCTCCTCCAGGAGACCTTCCCGACTCAGGGATCAAACCTGCGTGTCTTACGTCTTCTGCATTGGCAGACAGGTTCTTTACCACTAGCGCCACTATATACAAAAATACTCAGCTTATAAACACACAGACACACATATAAACATATATGTTTGTTTTAGAAACATATAACTGAAGAATATTTCATCAAACAATATTATATTCTAAATACTCTGACATTTTCCACTCTTTTTTTATCCTATTAGAAAAAGTACTACTCATTATCCTCCAAAATCGATCTCATAATCCACTAATGAAGAGAAACCCTCACTTTAAAAAGCACAGTTCCAGAAGCTGAAGGGCCTCGGGGCTCAGTCCTGGAGCCTCTTCTGTTCTCTTTCTCATACTTGCCTTTGGTGAACTTATCCAGCTCCACGATACTGATGATACCCAAATTCACACCAAAGCCTGGACCTCCTCCCGCTCCCTCAGCCTCACACAGGTCAATGGCCTACTTGACATCTGCACTGGGATGTTCGATGGCATCTCACCAAACTCCTGGCCCCATCCCAGGCCCAGGCTTCTGGTAGCCCATCCTGTCTCATGAAATCGCCACTCCATTCTACAGACGCACAGGCTCAAGCAGTTAGTTATCCCTGATACTACTCCATTTCCAAGCCACTTGTAGACTCTTAGCCTCAAATATGTCTAGAAATGAACAACTCCCACCACCTCCACAACCACCTCTCTGGTTTCACCGCCATCTCCTCTCTCCTGGATCACTGTAATATCCTCTTAACAGATCTTTTGTTTTCACTTCAAGTCATCCTTTAAAAATATATGAGACCATGTAATTCTCTGCTCAAAATCCTCCAGCAAATCCCTGCCGTATGCAGCATGAAACCCAAGGCCCACCCACAGCCATCAGGGTTCTCCAGACTGGACCTGGCATCTCTCTGACCTCAGGCCTTGGTCTCCCCTTCCCCTCTCTGCTCTCACCATTTGCCTGCCACACCATTCACACTCCTCACTCAAGGTCTTGGCTCTTGCTGTTCCCATTGCCTGCACCTTTTCTTTGCCTATTACCCACGGTGGCTCACTAGGACAGTCAGGATTCTGAAAACAAAACAGGTAGAGAAAGAGGTGCATTACAAGGAATTGGCTCCCATGTTTATGGAGGCTGATAAGCCCTAAGAACCTCAGTCAGCAAGACAGCTGATGGTGTAGGGGGCCTACAGGCTCAGGACCCAGGAAGAGCTGAGGTTTCAGTTCAAGTCTGAAGGCAAGAGAAAAAAAAAAAAAATAATGTCCCAGCTTGAAGGTTTCCAGGCAGGAAGTTTTGTCTTTACTGGAGAAAGGATCAGCCTTTTGTTCTATTCAGACCTTCAACTGATTGGATGAGGCCATATGAGGGGAGCAATCTGCTTTACTCAATCTACTAATTTCAGTGTTAAACTCATCCAAAAACCCTCTCAGAAAAGCAACCAGGATAAAATGTGACCAACCGTCTGGGCACCCCATGCCCTAGTCAAGCTGACACATAAAATTAACCATCTACCCCTTCCTTCACCTTTAGGCTTCTGTTCAAATATTGCTTTATAAAACTTTCTATAACCATTTATATACGATAATACTCTTGTCCTTTCTCATGGTCCTTCAAATCCCCTTACCCTGTTTTCTCTTTGTCCAAAGCACTTATTACCTAACTTGACCTATGTATTTTCTTAATTATAATTGTAAACTGTATTATTTTCTAACCCAAATTATAAACTCCATGAAGGTAGGTAACTTGTTTTCTTCCCAGTGCCTAGAACACTGCCTGGCATTTAATCACTGCTTAACAACTGATTGGCAAGAGACTTATTAATACATCTTTGTTACCCAGACCTTATTGACCAGAGACATGTCAACATTCACTTACATACCAAATCGCTGGCCACAGGTTCCCACAAAACTCCTCTGGTCAATAATGTGTTAAGTAACATTTTTTGAATTAATGAATGATTCTTTAGACAGCCAATGAAGAAGTCATTCTTGGGCTTGGTACTTGCCCTGGGCCAGCCAGTAGCCACCTGTTATAAAGAACACTGCCTTTGTTTCCTGACTGGGGGCAGGAAAGGAGTTAGACGGGGCCTCTGCACACGCCAAGCTCATATATGTTGAGTTGCATATATCACAAGCCTCATATTTTTCTTTGTTGGTGTGGACTGTCAATCGGTGTTTTTGTCCTTATGAAGTCCCATGAAAAATAAAATTACAGAGCCATAAAAAAACTTGAAGACGTTCTGCACCTTCAGAGAGGAAAAGGACTGATTCCAGCTTGTGGAACAGAGAATCTTGGTAGAGAAAGGGTATCTTAACTGAGTCCTGATAGTAAGAAACAGGACTGGAGATGAGGCTGAGGAGGAAGGGCAAGTCAGCTTGAGGAATAAGCATACACACAGATAAAGGGGTGGGAAATTGCATCTGTAGGCACAGAAAGAGTGAGCAGTTTCACCTAGCATCTGATTAGTACCAGCTAAAGCCAAACCATTTTACTGGGTGTAAGATCACTGGCAAATTCAGGTAAGATATAATACAAGCCCTCAGGTTTCATTTTCCTATGCAGCAGTTAAATGGCCTGCATTACCCAGATCATCGCTTCTCCTCTCCCTTCTGGTAGGCTCTGCATCAGTGAAACAAAAGCTTAGACATCCCCTAGCTGTTCCTGTTTAGGACACCTTTGATAGTCAACAGGTACTGGTGAGATTGCAGTAACTGCAAGAAATGATGGGAATTTGTACTTGCAAAATGCTTGTCTCCACTTTCGGAGTGTTTAATTAGTTGATTCGCACATATTCTACTGTGCGAGGACACCTAGATAATCCTCATGACAGTATTAGCTTTTGCATTTTTTTTCAGATCAGGAGCTGGAGGCAGGGTGGAGAGGGTAAGTATCTGACTGAACAATTTGAAGCTTGTCAGAGCCATGATTTTCCTCTCAGTGTTCAATAATTTCCGAGCTGCTCCTGATTTATTCAGACTTGCCAAAGAACTGTATTCTTTTCTACACACTGCTTTTTAAAAAATCACCAACTTTTAATCATTTTAAGGACCTCTTGGAAGAAAGAAGAAAGATGGAAAGATGTTCTTAACTCCTAAGTCTCTGACTTTGTTTTCCCTTTATTTTTGCATTCTGCCTCTGTTTCCGTGTCTGTCCCTTTGTCTGTCTGCTTGTTTCTGCTGTCTGTCCATTTAGTCTCTCTGTGAGGTAATAGAGTCTACTGCACAGGAAAGAACAAGACAGGTTGGAATCTGTGCATCACCAGCAAATTGCTTAACCTTTCTGAACCTTGGTTTTTTTTTTTGGACATAGAATGAGAAGTTGCCTCAGGCCAGAGGAGGCAGGGTGGTGTGACAAAAAGCGAGCATTTCTAGGTTTTTATGGGGGCCCTCTCATATACCAACTCAGTGGTCCTGAGCAGGTTCTTAACTCACCCCCTCTCCCCACCCCCCACCACCCACTGCATATCACGTTTCTCTTGACAGAGTAAGGACCGCATGAGGCTATGGGAGAAAAAGAAGAGGCAATGACTTAGCAGGGAGAGCGTGGCTTTGACCTTAGGAAGCCTGAGGTTTGACTCCCACCAGATACTAGCTGTGTGGTCTTGGATAAGTAACTTACTAATGATAGTTAATAATCATTGTGCATGTATTAACTGGTATTATGTACCAGGTATTACTTTAAACTTTTACATGGATTATCTCAATAAGTCTCCCTAATCTGATAAGGTGGAGAAGGAAATGGCAACCCACTCCAGTGTTCTTGCCTGGAGAATCCCAAGGACCGAGAAGTCTGGTAGGCTGCAGTCCATGGGGTCGCACAGAGTCGGACACGACTGAAGCGACTTAGCAGCAGCAGCAGCAGCAGCAGCAATCTGATAAGGAGGGGGTGATACTGTTTTCTCTATTTTGTTCACAAGAGAATGGAGGCTCTAAGAGGCTCAGGCAATTGCTCAATGTCAAGGGCTAGGACCTGGTGGAGCAGGGAAGCAAGTCCAGCTCTTTACCAGTGGGCTATCATGACTCCAAGGCTTCACTTGGGCATTGCAAGTCTACAGGTAGAATTGTTTATATAATAAGTACTAAGCAGTACTTACTTCATGAGGCTTTGACCAGGAGTAAATGAGATGCTACTTATAAAAGATTTATCACAGTGTCTCATATATGAGCCTATAATAAATGTCAGCACATATGTATATATAACCTTACTTATTTATTTTTGGACTGTGACGGGGTAAACAGTATACATTGCGTGTATATGAATAAGTAGCAGTGACCTTTTATGCACTCTCCAAGTCACTGTCGTGATGACAATCTCTGACATTCCTTGTAAGTCTGGAGTCAGACCTTCTATGATTCATTTTCCCCAGGCTTTCTCAGCTCCAGCTAAAGTTCCCAGGCCACTTTACACAGTGATGACAAATGGTTCCAGAGCTCTTTGACTTCTGCATTAATTAAATGTGAGAAAACAGAGAGTTCCATGAAAACACACTGCTGTGGTTTCTTTTTAAACCCTGTACTTCCACCTCGGCTTGCAGCTGCACCACTCACAGCAGCCTGCAGTAGAACAGTATCCTATTCATTCTGCACGGTGAGTCACACGTCAGTTATCAAGACTGCATCTCATGTTCCCAAAGGAAAAGATGCCCCTTGAGAAGCAAGGGAGGAGAAAGGTGAGTCAAAGGGCTTTGAGTCATTGGTGCACAGGGAGCACACACAATGCCAACCATTACCCACTGAGTCTTTTGCTCTCCGATCATTTATTAAAGCCTCCTTCAGTACTAGACACACACACACACACACACACACACACAAGTCCAGTAAGTATTTCTTGCTTTCCTGGAGGAGAAGGGAAAGGATTTTCTATCCCTTGCTTGGGCACTGATCTAGGAGTCATCACTTAATCCTTACAATAATCCCCCTGAGATAGGCATCGTAATTCCCATTTGGAAGAAAAGGGGATTGAGGTTGAAATCCTTCAAGGGATTCATCCAGGGATCATACAGCTGGGAACTGGTAATATTAGGACTGTGGTTCCACCACCATTTTATCATGCCTCTGCTGAGAGAAGCTCATGTCCAATGGGGGAGATAAACCCAGATAGTTATTTCTATGGGATAATATGGTTGTGGAAGTTTGGTCTTGCAGGATTCGTGAATCTTGTAGTGAGAGTTCCTAGCAGGTATCATGAGATTCACCACTCCCAGTCTTAGAGGGAGCAGGATGGATCGGGTCCTCTGCTTACCCGGTGTTATCTCAGTTCCTCTGTGTGCATCTCTTCAGTTCAATTGCAAAGGAACCATGCTGTTCAGGAGGGTGGAACCACCTTGAAGGTTGCCACAGATGCTGGCAGAAAAAGGGAGGATGCTGTGCAGCCCTGGCATGGCTGGTATATTGTAGAAGAAGCTTCCAGGCTTCCTAAAGCATGTAGCTCACCATTTCGTTTCTCTGCTTCAAACCCTGCAGTAAGTCCCCAGGCATAGAAAAGGGACCAAGTCCTGAGCTGGGCTGTGAGGCTCCTCTGTGAGGCCCCAGCCTAGCTCTGCCCCATCCTTTTCCACTTCATCACTGGCTCCCGACAACTCCAGCCATGCCACACCCCTCTTCTTCCATTCAGGACTTTTTGCCTTTGCTCAACCAAGGTTTATTTTTGTTTAACCACTTATGGCTTAACTCAAAACTCTCCTTTGCCATGTGAACATCTCATACATTTGCAGGTGCGATGAGTCACTCCCCTCCCTCCTCTGCCTTCTCCTAGCACTTTGCCCCTGCTTCTGAAACAGCACAAAGCACAATCTGCCACAGATGATGCCTCTCTGTGAATGCACGTTCCTTATGGAGACTTGATCATCTCGGCTTCCTCCTCAGGCCCCAGCCTGGAGCCTTCCTCTCCCTAGAACCTTTGACTGTGAAATTGACCAGAAAACTGTGACGTGAACGTGGCTGGTTTTAGTGTCTGTGCAGTCGTTTGCCTGTGTGACTTCAGAATTGCTCCCCACCACCCCACTCTGCTCTGAATTATGGGGCCCTGAGTCTTGCAAACCATACTTTCCAGGTACCTTTGCAAATCACACTTCCCAGGATCCTTTTTCAGGTTCTGGTATCATATCATATGGGCATCAGGAAACCTAGATGTCAATTCTGGCTGTCAATAAGCAGTTTGGGGTAATTTACATAGTTTTTTTGGGATTTAGATGATGACTCGTTAATGAAATGATGATGCTAAATTGATGCCCTGTAAGAACTTGAGCATCCTTCCATCATTTATCCATGCACTTATCTAAGTGTTTATCCATTCATCCGTCCATTCACGTAGTCATGAAACACGTATAGACCTTCTCCCTCGTCCAGGCCATGGGGACACAGAGGCGGGCACAGCATGACTGCTACACTCAGGAAGCTCAAACTGGAGCAACAGAAATACTTTTAGAAAGAGAGATGGGAGCAGACATGATCTTTAGGAAATATGTGGGCCAGTCTACTGTGGGGGCCAATGGGAGCCAATTTCCTGATGGCAAAAACAAAAGCAGTGGATAAAAACCAGAGGAAGTCTGATTGCATCTCCAGAAGACAGGGCAAATTTTCCAACAATTAGGGGAGCTCCACACTGATTATAAAGCAGTGATATCCTGTCAACAAACGGATCCAAGAAGGAGCCTTAGCAGGCCACAGGGGAATGATCTCCTGCTCTGGGAAGATGGACTAGGTGGTCCCTAAGGTGGATTTTGAATTCCCAAGATACTATGATTCTGAAAGTCCAGACTTCTAGACTCCAAACTAGCGGCTTTAAACTCTTCTGAAGCAAGCAGCATGTGTTTACCTTTTAAAAAATGTCCATGGAATCCCAACTTATCAAGCAAGTAAAACTGAAGTGACTCTGCAGGGCCCGACTGCCCCGATCTTCCCTGAGATCCTAGGAGAACAGGTGGAAGGCCACAGCTGTAGAGAATTTGGGTCCTTGGCTGAGCAGAGCTGAGCTGCAAGGCCCTGTTGGTCCAGCGCCTCATGTTTCCTCCTTCTAGGCTCTGCACCCGCCACGTCTGGGCCCTCTCCCTCCCCAAAGACCCTCGCTGACCTTAGCATCTAGTCCATGCCTCACAACTTGCAGCATATGGCCCTGACTCTGGGCCTGCCTCTGACTTCGCTCTTGTGTTGGAGCTTCAGTCAGCAAATGACTTTATTTATTTATTTATTATTATTATTTTTTTAATTTTATTTTATTTTTGAAACTTTACATAATTGTATTAGTTTTGCCAAATATCAAAATGAATCCGCAAATGACTTTAGTCTCCACGTTCCTGGCTCCTTGTCTCCACCTGGAAACCCTGTCAAGGGGGACTTCTGCCCTCCTCCTCTTCTCCCTCACCATTTGCCCTTTCATTCTTGGCCCTGTGCACCTCCATTTGGGGGCTGTAACTCACATTTCCTGAGCACACCCTCTGAGCCAGCAGCAATGCCTGTGTTTGATACTCACTTCAAAACTGTGAGTCAGGCTTTAGCATCTGTATATACATTCCAAATGGGGACACTAAACCGCATAGAGAGCAAGTCACTTGCTCATGTTCTCTCAGCTGACAAGATGCTGAGCTGAGCTCATCACCTGGTCTGTCTGCTCCTGGATCCCATGTCCAGTCCACACCTCAGGGGAACCTGGCCCTCCTGGGTCTGGGTCCCGCCTTGCTCTTTGTGGTTATCCTTGCAAGTGCCAGAACCACCCACTGCTTGAACACAAATTTCCTACCTGGTTTCTGGGTCTTGGCAGCCTCTGAATTCTGCTTTGTCTTAATCTGTTTACAGACTCTAAGATTTATTAAGCCATCACTATGTACTTAGCATGGATTTCAACACTTTATATGCATAAACATATTTAATCCCTTCAACATACATTACGAGGTAGGCATACTTCTTATATCCAATTTACAGATGAGAAAACAGAGGCCCAGTAAGGTTGAATAACACAGTCAGAAAACTATTAAATGGTAAAGCCAGTATAAACCTGGGTATCTGGCTCCAGATCCTGAATTCCTAATAAATATACCCTGTATGTAGTGTTTTGACTGGCCAACTATGTCCTCCTTACCAGCAGCTGAGATGGTTAGACCCAATGGAATAAGGATTTAAGAAGCTTAGTGACTACCCCTCCCTAGAGGTGTCAGAATGGTAACTTTTCTGCATGGCTACTTTGTCATGAGACCAGGTTTTTATTCAAGCTAATAAATCAGTAATGAGAGCAGTGTGTGTGTGTGTGTGTGTGTGTGTATGCGCATGCGTGTGCTGACATGGGGAACAAAGACATCTCTGCATACATTTCTTGGTAAGACACCTTTTCCATTTCTACCCAGCTGCATCAGAATATCTCATTTTGCTTCAATGAATGGTTGAAGTTCTGGGCTGACAAACAGATTTCATCTCTTGTTCCAAACTTCGTCGATGTATTGTGGCTGCTTGGAACTGTGAAGCGGGAAGGATTTTGCAGTCTCATTTGGTCTCAGTAGGAAAGAGTCATGATCTATTAATGCCTGCCATGAGCAAGGCAAGGGAGGTGAAAGTGATGCGTATGAGTTGTTTATCTGATATCCATGGACTGATTTCCTAACCAGGCTTTTATCTGTTTTACCTCGATCAGTGAAATGGGCAGAACTAGCTTCCCTGGTGGCTCAGATGGTTAAGCATCTGCCCGCAATGCAGGAGACCTGGGTTCAATTCCTGGGTTGGGAAGATCCCCTGGAGAAGGAAATGGCAACCCACTCCAGTACTCTTGCCTGGAAAATTCCATGGACGGAGGAGCCTGGCAGGCTACAGTCCATGGGGTCACAAAGTGTCGGACACGACTGAGTAACTTCACTTTCACTTTCACCTTCATCCTCACACTAAGATGTGACCTGTGCTTTGCCAGGATCTCCATCTACTTCATCTTTGGACGGCCTCAATATAGAACATGTAACAGTATATGGAGAGGGGAAGATGGGGAGAGGGGCTTACAGCAAGTGTTGCTTGAGTATGTTTTGTCTTGGCATTCCTTCATAATTCAAATAGAGTACAGAAGCTTCATTCATAGCTTGGGGAATCAGAAGCGAAGATTTGTTTTGGTTTAGTTCTTGAGCACAGGGCTCTGAAATCTTTCCCAAAGGCAGTGTTCTACATCTTACCTTGCTGAAAGTCATGGCAATATAAACTTCAGCTCCAGGGTTCTGAGCTCAGTTTCCTCCCTCACTGCTCTTGGAACAGGTTCTGGTAGACTGTGAGATCCACAGTGTTTTTCCCAAGTCTTTCCAGAGCTAATTTTGCCTCATGTTTCAGTGTTTAACTCAGATGACTCTATGTTAAAAAGGCTCTCCTTCCATGCCCCGTCAGAAGTCTTCCTTAGCATTCTCTGTTGTACTCTTCTATTTTCTTCATGTCTTGCTTCACTGGCTTGACTTGTTTTTCCTCATTGATTTGTTTACTTGTTAAGCGTCTGCCCCTTCATGTTCTCCATGTAAGCCCCATTGTTTTTTTTTCTTGTTCATAACTGCATCACCTACACCTCTGAACAGTAAAATAAAATCCAAGACTGAGGCTAGAAATTCCATGCGTGGTCCTCTCTGGTTGAGTGATGGATGTCATTTCAGGGTTTGCTAGTGGTTTGGACCACCTGGCACAGGTGAGACAATTCTCCCTTGAAGCAGCCTGCCTCTCTGAGGTTTTTTCCTAGTCCAGTGCATCTCTACCCTTGACGATCTTTTCCCACGGTACACACCCAAGGTGCCCTTCCAGCTGGCCTCCAGCCTGGGGCTTCCATCGGATCTGTCAGAAGCTAGGGAAATCAGATTTCTGGTAGTTTCCCATCGGAGAGTGCTTGGTAGGCTTTTCACTTGCCGCCCCGTTCCCCCAAGCTTCTTGGACCAAACCCAAGAGTCTCATGCTGGCTGGAAGAGCCCACATGCCCAACTTCTTCCAGAGGGCCTTATTAATACATGTCTTTGGCCATATCCCCCACCTCCCCTCCAAAATCTCCCATGGCTCTTCAATGCCCATAGACCGCAGTATTCAGATTAAGGCACTCAAGGCCTTTCAACTCTGTCTGTCTCTTCTCTTCATTGAAGTCGAGAGTGGATGTTGGTCTATTCCCTGTGCATGCCTTGGGCACACTCTCTCCTCCTCTGCTCCTTGCCCAGTATCACTCCTTGGGCCATCTTCCTGGTCTTGCTTATCTTTGGAATGAATGATGCGCCTATGGACCCCCAGCACTCTGCATTTTTCTGCATTGCTGCATGCTGATGCATGATTTTGCAATACATTTTTACATGTTATCCCAAATAATAAGCCTACATAGTAAGATTTTTACCTGTTATCCTAAATAATAAATCTGAAGATAAGTAGTACCTCTATAGTTTTGTAGCCTTAGTACACCTGGCAGAGTGTCTAACTCAGAGGACAAAAGAATGGAATAGAATCACATCTTCATTTTTATGAAGGAGTGGGGGGAAGGCTCAGAGCCTGTGTCTCACCAAATCCATGCCACTGTTGTCACTGGAATCAAGATTTGAACACCAAGTCTCTTATATTTAAATCACAGGTCCCAAAAGTCCAAAGGGACCTGGCAAATTGTATAAGCACTAAAGCATGTGGGTGAGATACAACCAGAAGTGAGGGACCTTTGAATCCAGGAGTAAGGCACCAGACAGCTCAACTGAAAATCAGGTGGGCATGCAAGTCCAGTCTGTGATATGCAGGTTCCACAGAAAGTCTAAATCTGATTTGTGAGTGACATCTCATCAAAGTTTGAATGTTGCCAACTAGTCCTAATTAAAAGTACATATGATTCAAACATATCTCCTCTGTGAGTCAGATGAGCCCTCAGTCTGCCAGTTGGTGACCTGTGCTTTTCATCTCTATGAGGCCACCCTGGAGATGGCACTGTGGATCAAGTGTCTCAGACTTGCAGAGCAAGAGACAAGTTCCAATTGCCTTTGTGGCCGAATTGGGACCTTTGAGGTGAGTGGGATGATATCCCTGATTCGCCTGGGTGCTTTGAAATTGTGTGAACTCCAAATGATGGCTTTCCTTGTCATTAAAACTGACCAAGAACTCCAGTGATGGTCTGCAAATGGGCTTTGCTATGGACAATGTGGATCAATATAAATTATGAGAGGAGTCCGTGGTTGGATTGGCTGGCTGTCAAGAAAGATAAAATACCGAAGAACCATTGCGAAAGGGGTCTCTGAATGCCCGGCTTTTTGGAAGTGGAAGGCAATTAACCAAGTTACATACATGGGTTGGGGGTAGTGCTGAGCCTTAGTGAAAGTGATCAGCTCTGTTTTAATAGAGGCACTGAGAGTCAGCAGTGGGAGTTTTGGCCATTGACTTGAGCGTTCATTTATTATGACAAAATGAGCCAGTATTGACCTTGGGACCCTAATGCAGGGTATCAGCCTGTTAATAACAGGCTGTTACATGCTCTTTGTACATGCTGTGGATGAAAGATTACTGTCCTTTCAAATAGAAAGGAAACAGTGTCTTTTAGATACGTAGGTTATCATGCCTACACACAAGTTGAAAACTGGGGAACAGAGGTGGACAGCAGGAAGTCAGCATGGGCTCACATCTCTGTTCCCCTCCTCACTGGCCTTATAACTTTGGGTGTGTTGCTGAACCCATTTCCAGTCTCAGATTTATCATTGCTAAAAGAGGGGTGAGAACTCTTTCCTCTCAGATTGATTGAGAGATGATGATTTTATGAACATACTTTGCAACAGCGCCTGGCACAAACTGGATGCCGTATCCACATTTATTTCGTGTCTTTTCCCAGTTTCCACAGAATTGTACCTGAGTCACCCTGGGGACTTGCTTGGCTTTCTATCTGAATTTTACAGTCTCTTCGTTCATCCATTTTCCTCTATTCAGTGACGACTTCTTTTGGAGCTGAGTTTTCCACTGATTCACCTGTACATCTTTCACAGGGCTTGCCCACAGTTAGGTCTTCAATCCATGTACGTGGCTTGATGGATTAATGACACAGGAATCGCAGATGCTGGTCCTGGTAGCATCTTCCCTGTCAGCCACTGCTCCATATGCCTCAGGATGAGAAGATGAACCTGCTGGTCCCGGGGTACTGATGCTTTCCTAGATCATTACCTGCTCCAAGTACAGACCGGTGACCACTCAGCATGGAAGGAAAAGCTATAACTCCTATGACTGAGGGTGTGAAGCAGAACCTAGGGGTCTTCCTTGAATATTTGACTTCTGCGAAGGACCATGGAGGAACAGAGAGATTTTTCTAGGCAGAAAATGAGCAAGGGCCTTCTAGGCAAAAGCATCAACCTGGGCAAAGTTATGAAGGTGTAAAAATACAGGAGGTGTAGCTAGAAAAAGAAGAGAAGTGGACTTCGTGAGCATCTACTGTGTGCAGGAGCTTTATACCTCTTATCACATTTCATCCTTTCACTTGTCTTGCTAGGAAAGTATTGTCCTTCCTATTTTAAGGAAGAGGGAAGAAGCAGTGATCACATTTAGTAACTTGTTTGGCTCACACGTGAGAAAGTGGCTGGTCTATGTGATGCTAACATCCTCACACCATGGTGCCTGGTGAGGGGCAAGGAGGAGTGGGCTAAGGGATTGAAACTTGCTGGCCAACTCCCTAATACACTTGCCTCAGCTTCCGTTCCGAGAGTGAACAGAGAGTCTGCCTCTTTGAAACTGTACTTTCTTTCAGTTTTGAAAATTTCTAATGAGTTTGAAAAGCGATCTTTGAATCTCCAGAAAAAAGTGGGACTGGGAATGCGCAGAGAGAGATTTGTCTTCAGACGCGGGGTTTGTTTCATTTTGCAAGTTGCAGCCAAACGGCTTGAGCTCTTCTCACACTTGGATTTCAGACAACTTGCTGAGATCCATATTATCTGATCTGGAGTGTTTCTGTGCAAAGCGTTTTTATTTTATCAGGTGCATTTCACTCCAGCACGGCCCGGGCTAATCGTCCTAGCGATGCCTCGGGAAATTGGGTTGGCAGTTTGCAGAGGCACCGGAGACAGGCGCCTCCCAGGCGGTGTTAGTCCAGGTGGAAGGGGGCTCCAGATAGAGTGTCTCTGGGGATGAGTCTGGGAGGCCTCCTTCTATCTGATGTAATCGTGCTTTAGATTCTGGGGGCCTCTGGGTTCCGACGGGCTGGCAGGCTGAGCTGTCATCTGTTTCCTAAGTTGAGTGCCAATCTTCAGTTTGACTTTATTAACTGGGTGTGGACATTTCTTTCAAAAAGGGAGTGTAAATAGATGGTTATTCAGCACACCATATAAAGACAAAAGAGGGGCCGCGTGTGCAGGAGCTTTGACGTTGAGGGTCACACAATTTGGACTTAGAACCCTTCTCCTTTACTAGTTGTGTGACCATAACAGGGAAGCTCAAAACTGATTCCACGTTGGATTTGTTTCTTTCTTACCTTAACCTTTGTATTCTATTGCTTTTGCTTTTGCTACAAGTTAAGAATGATGCCTACAGACTTCCCTGGTGGCCAGTGGTTAAGAATCTGCCTTGCAATGCAGGGGATGTGGGTTTGATCCCTGGTAGGGGAACTGATGGAGAAGGCAATGGCACCCCACTCCAGTCTTCTTGCCTGGAAAATCCCATGGATGGAGGGGCCTGGTAGGCTGTAGTCCATGGGGTCGCTAAGGACCTCTTGGTCACAGTGTTTAAAAGACTGGCTAAATGTGGAGATTCAGGAATCTATGTCTGAGTTCATATTTTGGAGCCAGAAGCCTTGGCCAGTCACTCAACCCTTCTGAACCTCAAGGTAGGTTCTGAACCTCAACCTACCTCCTCTGTAAGGTAGCTGTCATATTAGCAGCTACCTTGTCTGACTGTGGTGAGGATGAAACAAGAGAAGCACAGAAAGCTCTCAGCATGGAGCTTGGTCCAGGATAGGCTCTCAACAAAAGATAATTCACACATCCCATCACTACAGCTACTGCAACCAAGCTGTAGAAACATACATGACGGACTGTGACCTTCCACATCTGTAACACACAGTCAATGTTTCTTTCATGATTCGTGTTGCTTTCTCCCTTGAATCAGCAGGGTTTTGACCCCTGTCATATCTCTGCTAAGTCACCTTGAGCACAGTGACCTCAGAAAATATATGGTTGTGTCCTTTCAGCATTCATCTCAGGGTTACATCTTGGTTCAGATTCTCAGATAAACCTCTTTTGCTACCCACCCTCCCCCTAGAAGAACACTTTGCAGTAATGTTTTCTTTCTCTGGTTACTAGTTCTCTTAGTTGGAGCCTATAGACATAACATCTGACATAACACATTATATTGCAGTCTTTTGAACTTTGGAAAAATACATGTTGAAATATGAGTGAAATTGACTTCAGCTCTATGTTTTAATGGGGCTTCCCAGATGGCGCTAGTGGTAAAGAACCCGCCTGCCAGTGAAGGAAACATGGGTTGGGAACATTCCCTGGAGAAGGCAATGGCAACCCACTCCAGTGATCTTGCCTGGAGAATCCTGTGGACAGAGGAACCTGGCAGGCTACAGTCCATAGGGTCTTAATGGCTTGGATTTACTTGTATCTGGAACATTTAATCTAAATGTCTGGACATTTTACAAAGATGAAAACCACACCTTGACCTCCCATGGATAGACAGGGTATTATGCTCACCTCTGGGGGGCTGTTTGAGCTGCATGACATGCTCCAGATCTGATCTCTGGCTGTCATATCAGTCATCTCTCAGAAGTTTCCTTCCTGCTGACAGTGTTTTGGGGACCAGGGCACTGCCAGGACATCTTCCTAACACCTTTATTATTGCAAGAGCGAGCAGTACCTGTCTTGACAGGTGAAAAGGGAGATACTTGCCTCTCTTTTCTGGCCAGAGAACCTCCTTTTTTCCGCCTCTTGGAACCTGGGGAAGACAGGAGGGGTTTTAACCCTGGGTTCTTTGTGTAAAGCCTTTCATTTAGAGGGAAAAAAAGCCTGCATCTCAACCCTTTTCTGAAACTAGAAAGTCAGTCTCAGATGGGACACATGCAGGTTGGCATTTGGGACTCAGCAATGCCTTTGATGACCCGGTATTGTGGAAAGGGCATGAATTTTAGAACTAGGCAGGTCAAGATTCAGATGCCTCCTCTACCGCTGACTAGATGAGGCAAGTCACTTCTGTAAGCTTGCATTTCCTCACTTGCAAAAGATACCATCCACCTTTTAGGATTGAGGGGATTTAATGAAATCACATATTAAAATCACCAGCACTGCTTGCTTGGCTCCCACTGAGTGCTAAATAAGAAGAGTCTTTCTTGTTCTCTTTTTCTTTTGGAAACAAAATACGGCACCGTGTGCCAGGGTACAGGAATTCTGGTGTGGGCTCAGCCACAACTGAGGCACCTGGAAATGTGATAACCTGCCTTTCTGCAAGTCAGTGTTCTCATCTTTAAAAAAGATGTGAGGATATTTGTTAGCATCCTTGATTTGACATTGACCTTCTTTACGGACATGACCACTTCCTTTCCCTTTTGTTACCCCAGCCACATTGCAAATGTCCAAGTCGGGTTTCCCTCTGCTGCGTATCATTCACAAAACCAAATCAACTCTGCTGCTTAGTTCTCTCCACAGTTGAAAAGGAATATTTTAAAATAACATTGTAAAGCAATTATATTCCAATAAAAATAAGTAAATAAAACTAAAGAAAATAACATTGTTTAAAAAGTAGGTAAATTCTACATGATCAATGGACAAAAATAAAACTAGAGATCATTACAGGAAAAAAATGATAAAACTGGGTCTCTGTCCTATGCAGAACAGAATTTTGATTTTACCCAGCTTCTAGCACAGAGTCTTCTATTATTACTCTCTAGTTTTCATGACCTCAGGAGATCAAATCAGTCAATCCTAAAGCAAATCAATCCTGAATATTCACTGGAAGGACTGATTCTGAATTTGAAGCTCCAATGCTTTTTGGCCACCTGATGCGAAGAGCGGACTCATTGGAAAAGACCCTGATGCTGGGAAAGACTGAAGGCAGGCGGAGAAGGGGATGACAGAGGATGAGATGGTTGGATGGAATCACTGACTCAATGGACATGAGTTTGAGCAAGCTCTGAGAGTTGGTGATGGACAGGGAGGCCTGGTGTTCTGCAGTCCATGGGGTCACAGAGTCGGACACGACTGAGCTACTGATCAATAACCACAAACCATGATCTCGTGCCCTCAAATCAGAGATTTGCAGTGTCCTCTTGCTTTGCACAGTCTATGTGGACAGTGTGGATAACAAGATGCAGAATGTTTTAACAAGAACCCAGGGTTTGTTTTCTGATGCTGATCTGAAGTGTTGACTTGCATGATTTGCCATCCCTAGCACAGTGGGCAAGTCACCACTTCCTGAATCCTCTGTGCTCTCACCAGGAAGATAGGGACATAGGAAGATAATAGCTTTTGGACCCATCTGTTAAGGCTGCTCAGTAACATGGTATACATAAATGGGGCTTTATGAACTATTTTTATACATTGTGAATTCTCTTTACTCTTCTGAATCTCAGTTTCCTCATCTGGAAAAGGGGTTGATGAGGTCACCCGCAGGCAGTTTATGTACGAGCTGGCACAGAGCAGGCACTCAGAGAATAGCAGCTTTTAATTATCTTTGTGTAATCTCATGATAGCCTCTCAAGATTGAAATCATATTATAATTCCATTTACACATAAGGAAGGAAAAGTGCTGTGTAAAGGTTATTATAATAGTGCTTATCACTACAATGATCGTTTTTTAATGTTTGGGAGCCGAACAGAGCTAGTTTATACACACTCTATTCCTCATCTTTAGTAACAGTAGCATGGGACTCAACATATGAAGTCTGATTATTGGCAATTGACAGTTCATGGAAACCAATGAGAAATCAACAGAGAACCCACTTCTAAGGGATGCTGCAGGCACCCACCAAGGAGGATTCCCTTTCCAGAGTGTGTGCTGCCCATAGGGACTCCTGGCTACTCTGGAGCCCAATCTTTATCAGTGTGGTTTCTGCTGTTTCCTCCATAAAAAGTAGTATGTGACAAGCCTGCTGGGGCAGGAAATAGTTTTCCGTTAATGAGTTTGTGCTTCACTGACGCTTTCCCATTAAAATCATGTTAACTGTGCCCCCCTGTTAATCATCCCCAAATCAGTTTATTAATTAACTCATTTTGGGAAATCGCAATTTAGCCAGAGCTCTCCAGCTCATTAGCATGTTACCAGGATAGAGAAAATAGATGTCATTGAAATCCCTCCTTACATGTTTAGCTCATCAGGGCATGGAGCCTTTGACCCTGTTGGTTTGCTCATTCATTAATTCATTGGATAAAGAATTGTCCATGAAAGGGTCCCATGTGGCTGGCTCTATACTAGTTAGGGGTAAAAGACGGAAGGCACAGCCTCTGACTGGAAGTTGGGGGGTGAGACTCAGGAACCAGTGTCAGGGGCCTGTCTGAGGTCCTGTAAGCTTTAGCCAACCCTTTAACCAGGCCCTGTATTAGGAGCAGCCATCGACTCTCAAAGCCACTTCCAATTCAGTGGGAACTGGCTAAATGCATTTGTGTAGGTAGCTCTGAGAATATTTAACCCAATATTCATCTTTGTAATAATGAAAATACTAGTAACAATAAGCATGCATGCTCAGTTGCTCAGTTTTGTCCAATTCTTTGCAACCTCATGGACTGTAGCCCACCAGGCTCTTCTGTCCATGGGATTTTCCAGACAAGAATATTGGGGTGGGGTGCCATTTCCTCCTCCAGGGGATCTTCCTGGCCCAGGGATCAAACCTTGCATCATCTCTGCATTGACAGGCAGATTCTTTACCACTGAAGCACCTGGGAAGCCCTTAACAATAAGGGCTAAAATTAATTGAACGATTACTGTGTACTAGGCACTGTTTTAAACATTTTCTAGGCAATCACTCAATAATAATAATTTAATAACTCACTTACTCAATAATAATAATTGAGTTAGAAAGTCATTTTGTCTTCACTAGAATCCTATAAGGTAAGTACTAGTAGTCTCCCCATTTACAGATGAGGAAACTGAGGCAGGTTGCCCATGCTTGAACACAGGCAGTCTGGCTCCAGAAACAGACAAAGGAATGAGAACCCGGACAGGAAGTGACTTGCCCCAGGTCACCTAGTGAACAGTGAGAACAGAACTTGGGCCTTCCCTATGGCCAAATTGATATGCACCCTGCTATTTGCTTCCAAAAATGTCTACCTCTGATTCAGGCCACTTCTCCTGAAGGTTCCCTGTAAAACAGAATACAGACTCTGTGTCTTGAACTATGGTCCAGATCTCAATTTGACTCTATCTCCCTAGCGTTTGGCATAATAATATATCCACACAATTGATATTTACAGATTGTTTACATGAATGCATAAATATTTAGGGTTTAGTCATTTGCTAACATGAGGATCTGATCCTAGAGAAGCTACAATCTTCAGCTGCATAAATGTGAATTCTTTCTAAACCTCAGTTTTCTCATCTGCAAAATAAATCTGAAAATAACTTCCCAGGGGCACCGTGAGGTTAAATGAAATGAAATTGAAAGTGTTTTGTGACTCGTACCTCACTAGGCATTGTCAGCAGAAGTCACCCTCCTTATTAACTTGGCTATTTTTGAGTGTCAGGATGGTCCCTCCTGAATGGCCCGGGGGCAGCTGGGAACCAGATGACCTGAAAGCTGTTGGCCTTTCCTTCTGCTCAGGGGGTGCCCACAGGGCAGCACTGGCATTAGCAAGCTTGTCTGTAGATTCTGTGATTTCTCTGGATGACTTTGCCCACAGGAGATCCAGCCCTCGGCTGGCTGCCCACAAGCCATTAAAGCGCATGGGACAGAGAGGAGACAGGACAAATTTCTATTGCTCCTGGGAACCTTCTTGCTTCAAGTCTTTCTGCAGGAAGAGAAGGGATGATTTGGGGGCTGGGCAAGCCTTGGTCCTGGTGAGGAGTGGGGTCACTTATACAGCCCACAGCCACTGCCTCAGCTGCCCTGTGTGTCTATTAAACAGCCATCTGAATTTTCCTTCCATGCGCCTATGGTTGACTGTTCTGCAATCATGAAAAATATCAGTAACTGTGAAAAAAAACAGCACCACGAGCAACCACAGGGGAAATGGATGGTATCTGAACAGCACTGAGACTGGGAAGGGGGCCTCTGGAAGTTGACTTCCTGGGTTGACATCTTAGTCATTTGCAAGTTCAGAGACCTTGGGTAGATTATGGAGCCTCTCTGCGAGCTAGTTTCCTCATCTTAAAATGGGAGTAAAAAAAAAGGCCCACCTTTTAGAGATGCTGCAAAGACTAAATGAGTGAGTTCATGCAAAGAACTTTAGAACAATGCTTGGCATTAAGGAGGAACTCAATATACACAATATGAGCGACTACTGTTATTATTCTAAGATTCCTGCTCCAACCATGGTTGGTGAGGCTGCCCAAAAACTACACCATTAAATAGACTGTAATAAAAACTCATAGTTAAATAGCTCTAGGGTAGACTCTGACCTTTCTTACCCTATATGTCCAGCCTTTGGGGCTGGGCTCTGAGACATGGGGTGTTTTCTGCCATATCAGTAAACAAAGATTTCACAGTGGCAGTGATTCCTGCCCTACAAATGTGAAGTCCTGAGCCCTAAGAGTACTCAGTGTTAGTCATTCAGTCATGTTTGACTCTTTTGTAGCCCACTAAACTCCTCTGTCCATGGGATTTCCCAGGCATGAATACTGGAATGTGTAGCCATTCCCTTGTCCAGGGGATCTTCCTGACCCAGGGATTGAGCCCAGGTCTCTTGCATTGCAGGTAGATTCTTTACTATCTGAGCTACCGTGGAAGCCCCACTCAGGAAAGAGAAGAATACCTGCAACCTGGCAGCCATTAGGCTGCAGCCACTCCCTGCGGTGAGCACTGAGAAACTCAGAATGTGAAAACCACAGGATACTGCCCCCAGAGAGCTGAGCTGCATATGAAGGGAATTATTTCAGTGAGCCCAGACTCTTAAATCTTCCCATACATAGAAAAGAGCTAAATTCATTAACTTGGGATATCTGGTTTTCTTTAACCCACAAAATACCAGCTCCCAGAGCTTGCTCAAACTCATGTCCATTGAGCTGGTGATGCCATTCAACCATCTCATCCTCTCTCATCCCCTTCTCCTCCTGCCCTCAACCTTTCCCAGCATCAGGGTCTTTTCTTTGTTTCCATATCTTGGCTGTTGTAAATAATGCTGTGACAAACATGGGGGTGTGAATGTCTTTTCAAATTATGTTTTTCTTTTCTTTGGATAAATACCCAGAAGAAGCGTTGCTGGATCATATGATGGCTCTATTTTTAATTTTTTGAAGAACCTTCTTACTGTTTTCCATAGTGGCTTCACCAAATACATTCCCATAAACTGTGGAAAGGGGTTGTCTTTTCTCCACATCCTCACCAACATTTGTCATTTCTTGCCTTTATGATAATAACCATGAAGTGACATCGCATTGCAGATTTGATTTGCATTTCTCTGATGATTATTGCTGTTAAGCAGTTTTTTCATCCACCTATGGGCCATTTATATGACTTCTTTCTGTTGATATCTTAAGTTGGATGATTAACTCATTTGCACCTTTTTCTTTCTTAATATAAGAATTCATGGTATAAATCATTTCTAGGTATCTCTTTAGTGGAATGACCCAAATACTGATATCTTAGTATTCTGTCATCATCTAGTTCTAAATATTGTCTAGTTTCCATCATGTTTTCTTCTCTGACTCATAATTTATCTAACAGTATGTTCTAAAATGTCCTGAAGTATAGGATTTTTTTTTAGCTATCTCTTTTTTGGTAATTTTAAAAATTTATCTCTTTTTTAATTGAAGGATAATTGCTTTACAGAATTTTGTTGCTTTCTGTCATGTGTTTGCTCTTCACATTAGTTGACCAAAGTATTGGTGCTTCAACTTCAGCATCAGTCCTTCCAATGAATACTCAGGACTGATTGCCTTCAGGATGGACTAGTTTGATCTCCTTGCAGTCCAAGGGAGTCTCTCCACTTTCTTCCATAAGGGTGGTGTCATCTGCATATCATCATGTGAAATGCTGGGCTGGATGAAGCAGAAGCTGGAATCAAGATTGCTGGGAGAAATATCAATAACCTCAGATACACAGATGATACCAACCTTATGGCAGAAAGCAAAAAAAGAACTAAAGAGCCTCTTGATGAAAGTGAAAGAGAAGAGTGAAAAAGTTGGCTTACAACTCAACATTCAGGAAACTAAGATCATGGCATCCAGTCCCATCACATCATGGCAAATAGATGAGGAAATAATGGAAACAGTGAGAGACTTTATTTTGGGGGGCTCCAAAATCACTGCAGATGGTGACTGCAACCATGAAATTAAAAGACACTTGCTCCTTGGAAGAAAAGCTATGGCCAACCTAGACAGCATATTAAAAAGCAGAGACATTACTTTACCAATGAAGTCCATCTAGTCAAAGCTTTGGTTTTTCCAGTAGTTACATATGGATATGAAAGTTGGATCATAAAGAAAGCTGAGCACTAAAGAATTGATGCTTTTGAACTGTGGTGTTGGAGAAGACTCTTGAGAGTCCCTTGGACTATAAGGAGATCCATGCAGTCCATCCTAAAGGAAATCAGTCCTGAATATTCATTGGAAAGACTGATGCTGAAGCTGAAACTCCAATACTTTGGCCACCTGATATGAAGAACCGACTCATTTGAAAAGACCCTGATGCTGGGAAAGATTGAAGGGAGGAGGAGAAGGGAAGGACAGAAGATGAGATGGACAACAGAGGACCAGATGGACATGAGTTTCAGCAGCTCTGGGATTAGGTGATGAACAGGGAAGCCTGGCTTGCTGCAGTCCATGGGGTCGCAAAGTGTAGGGCACGACTGAGTGACTGAACTGAACTGATTTGCATATCTGAGATTATTGATGTTTCTCCCAGCAATCTTGATTCCAGCTTGTGCTTCATCCAGCCCGGCATTTTGTATGATATACTCTGTATATAAGTCAAATCAGCAGGGTAACAGTATATAGCCTTGACGTACTCTTTTCCCAATTTGGAACCAGTCTGTTGTTTCACGTCTTGTTCTAACTATTGCTTCTTGATCTGCATGCAGATTTCTCAGGAGGCAGGTAAGGTGGACTGGTATTTCCATCTCTTTAAGAATTTTCCACAGTTCGTTGTGATCCACACAGTCAAAGGCTTTGGCGTAGTCAATGAAGTAGAAGTAGATTTTCTGGAATTCTCTTGATTTTTCTATGATCCAGCAGATTTTGGTAATTTGATCTCTGGTTCCTCTAACTTTTCTAAATCTATCTTGAACATCTGGAAGTTCTCGGTTCACATACTGTTGAAGCCTAGCTTGGAGAATTTTGAGCATTACTTTGCTAGTATGTGAGATGAGTGCAATTGTGCTGTAGTTTGAGCATTCTTTGGCATTGCCTTTCTTTGGGATTGGAATCAAGACTGACCTTTCCCCAGTTCATATGACTGTTCTAGCCAATGGGATGTGGGTCAATGTTGTGTCTTTCAGGCATGATGTTAAAGCCCCTGTGTAAACCTCCAATTAATTATTTATTTCCTCATAGTAACCATGGAGCTTATATTTTCCAGATGGTTAGCTGCTCTACTCATATCAGATTTATTATCAGAAATGCAAGTAATACAGAGGAAAGCTATCACAAACCTAGATAGCATACTAAAAAGCAGAGACATCACTTTGCCTACAAAGGTCCATCTAATCAAAGCTATGGTTTTTCCAGTAGTCAAGTTTGGATGTGAGAGCTGGACCACAAAGAAGGCTGAGTGCTAAAGAATTAATGCTTTTGAATTGCGGTGCTGCAGAAGGCCCTTGAGAGTCCCTTGGACTACAAGGATATCAAATCAGTCAATTCCCAAAGAAATCAACAAGGAATAGTCATTGGAAGGATTGATGCTGAAGCTCCAATACTTTAGCCACTGGAAAAACCTGATGCTGGGAAAGATTAAAGGCAAAAGAAGAAGGGAGCAGCAGAGTATGAGATGGTTAGGTAGCATCACTGACTCAATGGACATGAATCTGAGCAAACTCAGGGAGATAGTGAAGGACAGGGCAGCCTAGCGCGTTGTAGTCCATGGGGTCAGAAAGAGTCAGATATGACTTAGCCACTGAACAACAACGAGCCACTGAGATTTGGGGGATATTTTTTACTGCAGCAAAGTCTGACCTATTCTGACCAGTGCTGACAGTGTCTGTTGGGATCCCACTTTACAGATTATGAAATCAAGTCCTAATGAAGCAGAAGAACTAGTGATGGGCAGAGCCAGTATTCAAATCCAGCTTGGTCTGACATAGCGTGTACTTTCTATCCTACTGTGACTCAGAGAGACAGAGAAGGTGGTGAGATGAAAAGACAGCAACAAAGTAGAAGACATGCACCTAGCTGTATAACTCTTGGCAAGTTTCTTGTACTGTTTGCTGGTCTAGAAAAGAGAAGCCGAACATTTCTCATCGTCTTTGGATGTTGACCAAGACGCTGAGTGGTGATGAAGACAGCAGCATGGCACTCGTCGCCCTGGGGTCTGAGTCCTCCTGCCGACTATTCACTTGTGGGTCCTTGGACCTCGAAGGGCCTCTTTCCCTCTATGGGGCTCTTCTTTATAATCTGTATAACAGCAATAACCTGGACCAGATAACCGATGAGGCATATTTTAGTTATGAAATGAGACTGATCAAACTTGTAGGGCTCCTGTGAGTGTCAATATGAGGTTACACGTGCAAGAGTTAAGAAATTGCAGGCATCATACAGAGAAGAGGGAGCACCCTGGTGAGATCCCTTCAGGAGCTGTAGAACTTCCGATTGATGCCTCATTAATAGGAATAAACAATTCCTTCTGGACTGTGTCAGAGACAGACACAGAAGTTTTGAAGGCTGCTACTAAGGAGCTGGCAGGCAACAACAGGGGTGGGGTCACATGGATTTTCCCCACCATAGGTGATCAGATGGCAGCCAGGCTTACTCCAACTCAAGAGGAGCAGTGATACCTTGGCTCCTCCCTTCTCTCCCTCCCTTCCTCCTGCCTCTGCTTAAACACTGTCTTTCAGTCCAGCCTTCCTGCCACACCATTTACTGTATCTTCCTCACCGTCCTCCCTGCAGTGCATTTAATTTTCTTCCTGGCACTCAGGGGCCTCCACCTGTGTGCTGTTTCTTCTCCTACCAGGGCGCGAGCTTCACAAGAGCAGAGACTTCTCTGATTTGTTCACAGCAGCAACCTTGCTTCTAGGAAAGTGTGTGGCATCTAATAAATACTGTTGAATATGGTAAAGGAACCACTGATTCATCTTTTGGATGGCAACTGTCCCATTCTTGTGAAGTGCATTCAGAAAGAAAAGAGTTCTCTGAAAAGCAGGACTTGAAGGCACTTGCAGGATCAGCACATCACTTGTTGGAGAGTAACTAGGAGTCCTAGGGAGAAGGGGACTTAGAGAAGAGGGGGAACTCCCAATAGCTGGTGGCCCTAGTGGTAAAGAACCTGCCTGCCAATGCAGGTTCAATTCCTCGGTGGGGAATATCCTTAGGAGAAGGAAATGGCAACCCACTCCAGTATTCTTGCCTGGAGAATCCCATGGACAGAGGAGCCTGGTGGGCTACAGTCCAAGGGGTCACAAAGAGTCAGGCACAGCTGAAGCAACTTAGCACAGTACAGGCTTGGCCTTTGGGGGCCCTTCTGAAGTTGGAAGCAGATTGCTGTGACTGTAGTCCCAAACTTGGGTACATTCTGGGCCATGGATTAAGAAGATTGAATTGCTGGAAGAAATTGTGCAGCTTGGTCCTATCTTCACTGAAGTTCAGGTGTATCAGAGACTTATTCTCCATAGTCAGGGCCATAAATAATTCATATTCTGGGGCTCAGCGACCAGCAAGGAACTACCCTCAATGACAGGCAGTGCTGAAGGAGTGTATGGAGCTGAGAATTTCCTCTCATTTCTGGTGTCCCCTTTCTAGCTTCCAAGTTTTGACCCTCTGTTTTAATTCTCCTTCACCACCATCTTCTCTTACCATATAACATAATCATCTTAAATCTCTCCCTTTCTCCGTTTCTTCCAGTCCTAATAATTCGTAATTAATACCCATTTCCTCCATAAAGCCCCTGATCCTACTTAAAATTTTTTTCTTTCTTTTTCTGGCATTTGATGTTTTGAGGGCAGGACTTTGGTCATTCATCACTTTATTCTCAATGGCTCACACATGACTTGGAAGCAAAGAATGATAATAACAATGATGATAATAATAATAATAATAGCATAATAGCAGCAATCATTTACTGAGCACTCACTCAAGATACTGTGGAAAGCCTTTTACATGATTCATTTCATTTACAGCCTTGAGTTGGTGAATAACCTTTCCCATTTTACAGAGGGTAAAATGTTAATTAGTTAGTAGGACTCAGAACTCAAAAGTCATAACAGTCACCCGACTAAATATTAACTGGACCAAATTGGAGGGGAGGGGGAAGGATGAAGCAGATTGAACTCTTCCTCTGCTCTCTCTCTTTTCTTTCTTTTTTCCCCTGGAGTATCAAGAAAAGAATCCTATTTCCTACAGCCTACATGCAGGTATGTTCATGAAAAGGAGCTAAACCCAAGCAAGGCACCGTGACACCCATCAAGTCTTTGGGGGCTAATGAAATGAGGATTTTCTGTGAGGTTCCCATTTCCCTTCTTGGAGAAATTTGGGACTCAGTAGCATCTGCCCCTCCCTCGGATGCAGGTGGCACATGGACTCTGACCCCCTCCCCTACAGCAATTATGGAAACCCACTCAAGTTGTAAATTAATACGCAATCATGATTTTGGCAAGTGCTCCAAGGAAACCCAAAAGGGCTTAATTAAGCGACACTTTCCCACGTGCCAATCCCCAGACAAATGGGACTGGACACTTTTGATGTGGTCTGGCCTCAGACAGCACGGGGAGGTTGTGGTGACCTCAGGAGATCAGGGGTGCTGCCATCGGAGGTGTAGTGGTGAGAACTCAACCTAACAAGTATTTGCTAAGATTCAGGGGAAAGTCACACCATTCAGGAACTCACAAAGCAGAGGAGAAAATAGGAAAAAACAAGACAAAACAGCAACAAACTCTACTGTAGCTCAATTCAAATGTCCTAAGTCTTCCCAAGCAGAATTCATTGGAACCCTGTCAAAGACTGGGGGTTCAGCTTATGAAGGAGAATATGGAGAAAACTGGGTCCCACAGGGACCCTAGGGAAAGGACAGGGTGAAGACCCAGGATTGAGGTTAGAAGGGGGCAGCTTCAGGATCCACCCAGATAATCCATATTATCATGACTCTTCTACCTCCTACCGTACACAACAGTAACATCCAGATGCATTAAAGATTTAAAGGAAAAAAGAGAAGGAAGTTAGAGGAATATTTGTCTAAACTTAGGAGTTACAGGATGCTTTCTCAACAAGACAGGAAATATAGAAGCCTAAAAGGAAAAGATAAATATATAAGCATTGAAAGTGTGTATATGTCAAGACACCATGAGCTCCACACCCCTCAAAGAAAAACCCTGAAATTCGAGTTTGGCTATATGGATGTTCACTGTTAAACACTCTTTTTGTACATGTGATATCCTTCATAGTAAAATGATTTTTAAAATGAAAAAAAAAATGAGAGTTTGGAAAAATACTTGCAATGCATATGAAATAAGGTTATAGGGTTCTAGGTTAATGTATCTGTAGACAAAGTGCCTTCACAAATTGATAGAAGAAAGTCAGGCAACCTGATTTTTAGAAATGGGTACAAATTATATGCAAACAATTAATGGAAGAGAATATCTAAGGTTAATAAGCATGTGAAAGTTTCCCAAACTGACTAGTAGCCAGAGAGCTGGAAATTAAAGCCACAGTGACATGCCACTTTTTACCGTCTAGACTGGCAAATACAGCAGATGGCAGAAATACCTGTTTACCCAGAGGATCAGGGCAGCAGGAGGTCTCATGCATGGCTGGAAGGAGTATGATTTACTGATGGTTTTGGAAAGTTACCTGGCAATATCTTTAAAAATTAATATTGCACAAACCATTTGATCCCAGATTTAGAAATTCATCTGACATCTAAAAATACTGGTATATAAGGAATTGTTTATAACAACATTTTTTTTTGTTGTTCAGCAAATAACATGCAACATCGATCAAAGAAACCTGGAAACAATTTGAATGCCAGCTAATATGAAAGTAGTGAATAAATAGTAGTACATTTATACTATGGAATATTATGCAGTTACTATGCTCTCTGAGTTTGCTTTGTATCTTTCTGTACATTTTGACCTGGGGCACTCTCCCAAGGTACTGCTAAATGAGAAAAGCAAGAGTAATGTATATATTATAATTCTGATGGTGAAAACAAATAACAACAACACTGTCAACATATGTATATTTTTATGAGTATGAAGAGAGGTGTGGGAAAGGAAATGGAATAGGGGATAAATACTAGATTTTCACTTATTGATTTTTAGCTGGAATGCACATAAATTGCAAACATAATTAAAAAAAAAACCTGAAATAATGGGAATATAATAAGAGAATGAATGAATAAATTACAATAGTTAGCAAACAGATCCAGGGAATAGGCTAGCCACTCAGGAAGATGGTTGGAAGAGGCTGGTGGAATGCAAGTTGGGAATCCTACTCTTGGTCAGGGATTTAGCTGAAGACACTGGAAGGCCCCTCTAGTTTGAAGAAACCTTGGTTAGGTTAGAGGCAAACCGGGACAGTGCAGGGCACAGCAAAGTGATGGAAGGGAGGCTTTTGAGGTGGCAGATGCCATGCCAGTGTCGGGGCTGGGAGGCTGAAGCTCCAGGCTCATCAAGGCTATCACCACCTTGATGAGCAGGTGGTGGCTGGTGACCTCTAAGGGAGCAGCTTCCCAAAGTCTGTAAGAACCCTTGGTTGGCAGGTGTGGAGGAAGGAGGAGTGTAATTCACTGAGCCAGCAAGCTCTAGGCTGAAATAGAGGTGAGAGAAGGTAGCCAGGTGGAGGGAAGGCTTAGACTTGGACATATCAGTGCGCACATCTATACCATTGTGAGCAGATCACTGGCTCAGTGAGGTCTGCTGAATGTGCACAGTGAGAGAGTGTTTGGATCTGGCTTGAGGGCAGAGCCACTGATCTCTGAAACAAGCAGGAAAGAGGCAAAAGGAAGGACGTTGTGTTAGATGGCTATCATCTCTGGAGACCGGCAGATCCTAATTCACAACACAGGACACCAGCTCTTTGGTCCTACCTGCCTAAGCCTCAGTAACACTCACTGAATGGAGATACATAGTGCTCACTCTTCCAGTTTGTTGTGGATATTTAAAAAAAAATGCACAGAGTATCCAGCCCATAGTTGGCACTGAGTGCATGACAACTGCTCCCATTGCATAATAGGCATCACAGTATGGAGGGGGAGAGGTGCCACTGGAAGTCAGACAGGCTGGTGCTGAAATCCAGGCTTGGACACTCACTATCTAATGGCCCCACAGATGCTAAGGGAGGCTGGTCTCCTCAACTGTGACTGGGGCTCGGCATGTAATGCTGTTGTGAGGTTCAGAGAGAGTGTTTGGCAAGTACCATGCCTGGAACAAAGAAGGTAGTTAACACTCAGAAGCTGTTACTGTTTATTTTTCTCATCATTCTTCTCATTGGAGGTGAGGTCATGAGATGACAGCCTTTGAAGCCCATTAGGAACACTTTGAGAAATTAACGAACAGTTTTCCAAGGGGCAGAGAGACCCTGATCAGTGAACATGACATGCGTTAGCCGGACTCAGCTTCCTGGACTTGGGAGTGGGCAAGGAGACAGAAGGTGAGGAGTGAGAGGGGGAAGGAACGGGGCAGGGGGTGGTGGGGCGGAGCTCACTGCTCCCTTTTGATCATGCCCTACTCTTGCTCGTAACTACCCTGCTTTGTGAGGATTTCTGACCTGTAAAGATTTCTTCACATCTGTATGACAGTATATGGGAGGAGCAGGAGACAGGGGTCCAGGTAGACCTGCAATTTGATCAGTTATGGTTTGCTTGCAGGATGATAATCAGCACAGGGTTTTAGGAGTTTCAGATTCCTATGTGTAAGATGCCTAATGATTCCCATGTTGAGATTACATAAGCATGAGCTGATACCAAGCTGGACATAGAGTAGATGTTCAGTAAGTATCTTTTGTTTCTCCTGGCTGCTGATGAAGTCTACCATCTCATTTATCTCTGATGTTTCACAGCCCACCAGGAGTCCTGGCCTGAAGAAGGTACACACTTACACAACAACTCACAAGTCAATGACTCCATGAGTGAGCAAATGAACTGCTGGAAGTGGTGCAGACAATGTCAAAATAGACGATCCATCCCTGCAGGTATTGGTCCACAGCGTGTAACAGAGCCATGTGGTCTGGTCTCGGTAACTATGGTACCTGAGAGACCTTGCTTCCTGCTATCAAAGGCCATGATGAACGATAGATTATTTTACAGCCGGCGGTAATTAGACAAGAGGGTCATTGCAGTCTCTCTTTCAGCTCTCTGGGAACATTTATGGGGCTCAGAGGGCAGCCATTTCCTGCCGCCCCTGCATCTGTGCTGATGCCTGCATCTGTGGGCCTCGAGGGCCCTGTGCTGGGGGAGACTGGCTGTCACTGCCCCACCTCAGCAGATCCCAGGCCCGCTGGAGCCTTTGAGCAGGGTCCTGGGGCCCGAGACAAATGAGTAGGATTAATTAGCTGTGTGCTAGAGCCATCCTCTTTCTGATTCTGTCTTCAAGATAATCAGATGTTTATGTTAAATGACCTTTAAGGCTCTTTCCACTTTTGAAATTCCTTGTCTCCACTGATCTTTTTGAATAAGTATTTAGCTTGATTTGGGGTCAGCGACAGTCACAAAGGACCGTGCCTATGTAGGTTTTCTGAAAGTCCCTTCTGAAGCCCTTGGATGCTTCAGGATTCTGTACTTATTTTAATTAGCTCAGCTGGTGATTAAGGGTTACCCAGAGCAGGAGACTTCCCTGGTGGTCCAGTGGTTAAGAATCTACCTTCCAGTGCAGGGGAGGCGGGTTCCATCCCTGATCGGGGAATTAAGATCCCAATGCTGCAGAGCAACTAAGCCTGGGCTTGCAGCTACTGAGCTCGTGTGCTCCTGAGCCTGTGGGACCCATCTAGACAAAAGCTTGCATGGCACAGCAAAGAGCCTGTGCACTGCAGCTAAGACTTGATGCATCCAAAGAAATAAATAAACAATCTGCCTGCAATGCGGGAGATCTGGGTTTGATCCCTGTGCTGGGAAGAGCAGCTGGAGAGGGGAGCAGCTACCCACTCCAGTATTCTGGCCTGGAGAATTCCATGGACTGTATAGTCCATGGGGTTACAAAAAGTCAGACATGATTGAGCAACTTTCACTCCATAGAGCATAACTAATTCTAAAAGGAACCACAGTGGTCTTCTAGCCTAGAGCTTACACTCGGATGCATTACTGGCCAAATTTGGCCATGGGAGGGTTTTTTTTATTTTGGCTGTCTTCATTCTTAAATGTTTTAAAAATCCCTTATTATTTTAACATATATCCTGATTTACCAATTCTTACTGCCAATCTGCTCCTCAAGGTCTTCGAATCTGGGACTCTTGAAAGTCTTTCCATTTTATACACAAGTTACTGACTCAGAAGGAGGTAGGGTAACTCGCCCAAGGGCCTTCAACAAGAAGTTCAACAAGGACTTCAGACTCTTAACCCCAGGCTTTTTCCTCCTTAGTGATCTCAAATACGTGTTTGATGAGGATGGGCAGGCCTTTGACATAAGGTATCCTGGAGAGTGATCAATAGAGTTTTCCTTAAAGTAGATTTTAATGGGAAGAACAGAGACTTAGAACAAGAGACATGTCTCAGATGATACTGGCCTCAGCTTCTTCATCTATAAAAACTGGAATGCTTCTATTCTGCTCTCTAACTCAAAGAGTTATGAGAGCTTTATGTGAAACAGTGCCCAGAAAGGAACCTCTGGGTATTCAGGATTTAGGGACATTTTTCCAGGAACTGCCTGAATATGGCCGATGGTTGACTGGATCTTATTCTCCTAACCTCCCAAATTGTAATTATCATAGGTATTCTTGGTTTCAGGACCTGGCAAATGTGGAGAAGGTAGGGGATTTACAGGAAGATGCACATGAACACTTTGAGCAAGGGAGATTTGAAATGCTGCTGCTAAGTCGCTTCAGTCGTGTCCGACTCTGTGCAACCCCATAGATGGCAGCCCACCAGGCTCCCCCATCCCTGGGATTCTCCAGGCAAGAACACTGGAGTGGGTTGCCATTTCCTTCTCCAATGCATGAAAGTGAAAAGTGAAAGTGAAGTCGCTCAGTTGTGTCCGACTCTTAGCGACCCCATGGACTGCAGCCTACCAGGCTCCTCCGTCCATGGAATTTTCCAGGCAAGAGTACTGGAGTGGGGTGCCATTGCCTTCTCCGAGATTTGGAATGCCAAGGCACAAATCCTCAGGCAACTGCAATACCCACCCTCCTTCCTTTTGGTACCCATGGCTGAGACATCCTCTTGCTAGGATGGACCATGGGCTTGACTCAGTTTCTCTGAATTTGCATAGTGCAAAAAAGCATTTACTTTCACAGTCCTACCCTCTCTAAGCTGAGAAGCATTTTCCTGAAAAGAGCCTTTGCAGATACATCACCATTCTGACAACACATTCTCTCACCCAACAGATGGGAATGATCATTTAAAAGCTCTGACTGAAGGCTCAAGCTTCTGATTGATTCGATCATATCATCTCATCCCCATTTTAAGCTACTTGTTCTTTAAATTGCGTATAAGAATACAGTCCATGCAATATTAATACACTAATGAATAATACACTAACAATTTGAAGCGTGCCAACCCACCCAAGGATTTTTCATCTCCTGCATGTTTCAGCAGAGACACTTGGTATATATACGGAATAACCGTTAGGATGATGAAAATTATAATAACAATGAAAGAAATATAGGGGAATTTTACCTGGTGGGGAAAAACATGAAAGGTAATTCTCAATTAGAAGTGAGAAATGGATGCCTGTGATCCAGAGATGGGACTCTGCTTTTGATGTATCACAGGTGAGGGCAGTTGCAGCTGTGTGGGGGCACATGTGTGACACAACCTCATCTGTTTGGAGCTGTCAGAGGAGGTGGTGTTGCACAAAAATGGAACCTTTGACATCAGAAGTAAAACGGTGAGAAGGAGTGGACAAGGACTTTAGGGACAGCTGGCCCTGGATTAGAGTACTAGGTCAGCCATATGATTGCCCTGTGAACTCTTTCAGACTTCTATTTCCCACCTAGAAAACAGGATGATGACTACCTCACAGGATTAGGGTGAGGAGTAAATCATCATGTGTATGAAGGCGTCAAGGCCGGACACCTGAAGGGTGTTCAGCAAACTCTTTCTTTCCAAAGCCTGGTGGATGGTACCCGCAGAGGCCCCAGAAACCTTAATTCCCTTTCATTTATACCTGAAGCTTGAACTGTGAGGCAGCTGGCTGAAAAATCCAGGTTGTTTTTTTTTTTCTTCTTCTTATCTGTGAGTTTGAGAGTATGTCTGAGTTCTGGGGCTTAGGGATCTCTGATCTCTAAATAGAGTGAGAGTTATGGACAGAGGAGCCTGGCAGGCAACAGTCCATAGGGTCACAAAGAGTCAGACACGACTGAAGCAACTTAGCGCATGCACAACGACATCTAAATATGGAAACAGAAGCATGGAAAGTGTGCCAAATACTCTACCAAGAAGTGACCCATTTGCATTATAAACTTTTTTTGAACCAGGAAGTAGATTTAAAAGATTCATTATTTGGGGGAAACCATTTTAAATAGGATTTATTTTGTGAGGAGTTGTGGATTTTTTCCTCAAAATAAATGCATTCACTCATTTTTTTTTTTACTGAGTGTTGACAATGGACTAGTCACCATACTATAAACACTGCAGGCATAAACAACCTAATCCAAGGAGGATGACAGACTCTAAACTGCTGACTAGTTAAATGTAATTTAAAATGTTAGAACAGAGGACAAGATGCTTTTGGAATGACAGGTCAATTCTGATACCTGTGGTGAGAGACTCCTTGAAGGAAGTGGTATTTAAAGTAAAGAAGATTGGGAAGTGCATTTGGATTTCTGGTATACCACTAGAAGTAAGAAACGCATCGGGTTCTCTAAAGATTTTGGAGAAGGGTTAAGAGCTGCAGGGTGGTGTCAGGGTAGAGGACGTGATGTGCTTGTGTGTGTGTATCTGTGTGGGGGTGCTGCTTGGATACTAGCATTAACACTAGTCTTCTATTAACACTAGTCATTGGCTGCCCAGGGTGCTGCAAAGCACTTTGCAAAGCACTCACTCATGTTGTGTTGTTTGGGCATCATAACAACCCTGCAGGCTATGCAAGGTTGTCCCCATTTCGCCTTTGGGAAAAAAAAAAAAAAAAACATACACACACACACACAAATAAATTCAGAAAGGTAATGACTAGGCAGTGCTGTGCTTGGAATTCCATTCCATCTTCCTGGTTCAAAAGCTGTGTTTGAGCTCTACTGAATTCCAAGGTACTGCTTTAGAGAGGACTCTGAAAAGTATAAAACAAGATCTTGAACCCAAGAAATGAGCTGTGACAGTAAGACTTAGATGTGAACAAAAATTTTAAGATTTTAGTCAAGACGTGATCAGTTCCAACCTAGAGGCAAGTGAGCTGCCACTATATGGCTGGGCTGAAGTCCAAAAGAGAAGAAGCTTTTGGAATTCGGTCTTGAAAGAGGGTTAGGGATTTAGCACACTTGGAACTGGAAAGGGCATAGCAGTCAAGGGGAACAACAGTCTGGGAAGTGCATACCTAATTCTGGTTAGGAAAGAAATCAAAAGGAAGATGGTGTGAGCAGGGAACAGTAGCAGAAGAGAATGGAAAGGCCTTTTACATGGAGCTCCAAGACAATGGCACCCCACTCCAGTACTCTTGCCTGAAAAATCCCATGGATGGAGGATCCTGGTGGGCTATACTGTCCATGGGTCACACAGAGTCGGACACGACTTGAGTGACTTCACTTTCACTTTTCACTTTCATGCATTGGAGAAGGAAATGGCAACCCACTCCAGTGTTCTTGCCTGGAGAATCCCAGGGACGGGGGAGCCTGGTAGGCTGCCGTCTATGGGGTCGCACAGAGTCGGACACGACTGAAGTGACTTAGCAGCAGCAGCCAGGACACCAGGAATTTTTCGCCACTTCCTTTTTTAATGAAATGGGACACCTTTGTTAGGCAAAGTTTTGACCTTCTTTATTTAATCTTTTTTCCTCCCTCAACTGTCAAGAATGGTCTTGAGAACTGTCAGGAGGTTTAGTGTGACACTCTGGAAAAAGCAGTCAGAGTCACTGATGGGAAGGCACTCTGTCAGTCTGGGTAGTTATATTGTAATGAATATTAGCAGCATGGCCCAGGGCAGTAGGTCACCAAAGCAGGGAGCAGGGAATGAGCTTGACTCTCAAATACCTCTCAGAGACACTTCCGCACCAGGCAGCAGATACCTAACCTAGCCTTGAAACTCAGCTAGGCACATCTGAAAATGACACTGCTGAAGCCTTGAGCAATGGAGGGAGACTCTTGGGCTATTTGACATGAATGGATCACTTTTAGACCAAACAGATTAAAATGCGGATACGCCATTACTTGTGGTGCAGGCAACGCTGTTTTGGCTCTCTGGATCTCAGGTTGCTGTTGTTTAGTTGCTAAGTCATGTCTGATTCTTTTGCAACCCAATGGATTGTAGCCCACCAGGTTCCTCCGTCCATGGGATTTCCCAGGCGAGAATATTGGAGTAGGTTACCATTTTCCTCCTCCAGGGGATCTTCCTGACCCAGGGATCGAACCCATGTCTCCTCCATTGGCAGGAGTGACCAGGGAAACCTGGATCTCTGCATTCATAAAATGAGGGAACAGGACATATTCCCTAAGGTTGTCTTTAGATAGCCTTATTGTTTGTGACAATGGACAATGACAATTCATCCAGGGCCACTTGTGTGTGGTCAAAAGTCACCTGTGTGTTCCACAGATGCTAATATATATCAAGCAAAAGTCAAAAAGAAAGAAAGAAAAGCAGACAAAGGAAGTGTCAAGGCGGAGGGGTTCTGTGGTCAAACTGGGGCAAACAAAATTAGAAAGGCCTCTTTACTAACAGCCTTCCAAAACTTACTTGTTCACATAATCATTTTCTCCCAGAGTGAGTGTACAGCAGATCATACTTGATGAAATCAGACACCAGGCTTGACCTAATGAATTCAAACCCTTGGTAAGTCTCTCTGAGGCTCAGGGCCAAGGGTGATGCAAGGGAGAAGGCCCTGCACTGGTGTCTGGACCCCACGGCACCTGTGTTGAAGTCTAGTTCTGTCCTTCCTATTGTGTAGCCCTGGCAAGTTATTCCCTCTCCTTCACTGTAATTGAAATAAATGGGATGGAATGATCTCTGAGACCTCTGCTAGTTTTAATATCTTATGAATGTGTAGTTTTTTGTGGTTTATTTGTTCATTCTTTCATTGACTCAGCAAACATGTATAGAACATAAGATGCATGATCACAACTGGAAACAAACTTCAAAAAGTACGTACACCACGTGTCCTGGAGGAAGTCCCAGGCCAGTGGGAGAGACACAGGCCCAGGCAGTAAGAGTCCAGAGTGATTAGTGCTTGTGTCCAAGCCTGGCTCAGAGATGGAATCTTAGCAGTCCAGGGAGGGGAAGGTTAGAAAAAGCTTATCCTTATATAACACTTGAAGGATAAATAGGAATTAACCTGGAGGTAAAAGGAGCTCTGGTTGAAGGAATACTGTGGATAAAAGGATGGAGGGAAGAACTAAGGCAACACATTTTGGGAACAACATCAGCAACGTCATAAACAACAACAGAAGCCACAAAACAACAATAGCAAAAGCAGGTGTGATATTTTGAGCAAATATTGTGTCAGGCCAGAGCTCAACCCTTTGCATTCAGTAATCTCCAATTCCTACAATCCTACAGGTAGATATTATCCTGATTTTACACTTAAGACAATAACAGGCAATTCATTATGCTCTGGGGGCATTTTTCCCAATATAGTCAACTTGCAGCAAATCCAAACCAATCCATCCACTTCACCTGTTACTCATGTCATTTTCAGTTCAAGCTTGATCTTTCCCTTTCATTTAAGTTGTTTTCTGGCTTCTTCTTACCAACTCTGATGAGGACACATGTGCAAACTCCTTTCAATATTAGTTTAGGCAAAGCATTAACATGCACAGGGATCATGACACAGTTTTCAAACAAAAAAAAATTAATGATTTGCAGATTTTTAAAGCAACAACACTCCTTTCATTGGGGTGGATAATTGGGATGAGGGCTTAATTAATTCAGTCATCCTCCTTGAAAGAAAGGCTTGGACATTTTTTATATTAAAGCATTTGTTCATCTATCATTCACTGAAAAGCTATCCCATGCCAGATACTAAATAATGTTCTCTGGGGATTACCTTCAATCCCTCATGATTCAGTACAGGTGGTAGTTTTTCCCAGGAAGTCATTCTGGCTTTACCTTCTCAACCCCTACCCCTTAAAAAGCCGGGTCAAGAGACTCTGAGCTCCCAAACTGTCCCGGACCTTGCTTGACCATAATACTGCATAATTGTCTGTTTGCTTATTTGTGATTTTTGGTTTGGCATCTAGATTATACAAAGACAGGGGTGGTGTGTGTTATAACAACTCCTGTATTTCCAAAGCCTGACACTGCCTGGCTGCACAGTAAGTGTTCAACAAGTAGCAGTTGATTGAATGGATGGCCTTTCAGCTCTATGAACACTGAGACTATGGCTACCATTTGGAAACTCCCAAGTGCTTACCAACGTGCCTGAAAATAGTAGGGGCTCCTTAGATATCTGTTGAATGAAATGTATGAATACGAAGTGAGAGCTATTCTGTCTATCCTGAGGAGCTTATCTTCCCGCAAGAGAGACAGAGTAGGTGCTGTTGACCAGCATCCATCCTCTCTGGAGCAAGGGGACTCTATCTTTCTCTTCTCATGGGCCGTGCTGTTTGGATGGGCTCCATCCCTGGCTACAGAGACAAAGAGCTCAGTCCGGAAACTGACTCAGGGGTGGGCACCTGAGTTCTTGTCAAGGACAAAGTATGAGCCCTACGTCTTGGTGAGGAGGAGAATGTTGGAGGGGACCCTGGCTTGCACGACTATTGGAATAAGGATGTGAGACTCGGAGCTTCTGTAACCAACCCACTATGAGGGAGGCAAGCGAGGGTGGAGCCAACCCAGAGGAAGGAGACCTGAGAAACTGCCCTCAGCCCAACATAGCTCCCTTTATTGCTGGCACTGGTGTGAGTTGGAGCTGTGAGTTGTTTGTAACACGGAGCTTCAACTGACAGAGGCACAGGCCCGTGATATTATAAAGAAGGAGGATTCTAGACAGGTGCTGAGAGGATTCAGGGCAGAGAGGGGTTGCTTCAGCAAAGAGTTCAGGAGCAGGTGGACATGTTGAAATCATGCCATCAACGCAAGGGATCGCTTTGACTGAGCACTCAGGTCAGACTTAGGTAGAAATGTTTGAATTAGGCCTTGAGAGATAAATAGCCTTTGTTCATCATGAGTAGAGGCCATTCCAGAAGAGAACACAGCAGGAGCGATGTAATAAGCCTGGAGCACAGGAATGATTGGGGATAAAGCTGGGTGGAGCCTGAGCTCCACCATAGGCAGTGGTAGGAGAGAAGCAAGGACAGGTGGACAGGGGCTGGCTCACAAAGACCTTGAGTGCCAAGCAGGCACTGTAGATGAACTCTGCAGCAAATCTTTCTCTTCCTGGGGTGTATGGCATGGAGTGGTACTGTCCTGTGGAATACCCATCGCTTGTCTGCCAGGACCCACAGAGAAGCCTCTGAGTCCAGCCCAGACACTGGGGAGCAGAGGCAGAGCCTGATCTGCCTGTTTTATGACAGGCACCGGTCCCTGTCTTTCTTGATTTCTTGACAAGTGTAGATTTCTGACTGTCTGTTTGGTAGGACTAGGAAGGAAGAAGAAAACAGCCAGGTACTCATGAAAAGAGGGAGACTTCCCGGGTGGCTCAGACAGTAAAGAATCCACCTGCAGTGCAGAAGACCTGGATTTGGTCCCTCGGTTGGGAAGATCCCCTGGAGAGGGAAAGCAATCCACTCCAGTATTCTTGCTTGGAGAATTCTATGGACAGAAGAGCCTGGCAGGCTACTGTCCATGGGGTCGCAAAGAGTCAGATACATTTGAACGACTCAGCACTCACCCATGAAAAGGCCCTTTTGAACCCACTGATCTCAAGATGAAAACATGCATCCTAAAGACACACAGCCTGACAATGGAATGAACCAAAGGAAAGGAGATGAGGAAAGAACCAGGAAAACAGTGCTGTGAAGATCCTCTTCACTTGTCAGGGCCCAAAAGGAGGGGCGGGGCCTTGGGAAGAGATGCTCCCAAACTGGCAATCTGGGACGTCTCTAGAATTCCAGACCTATCTGAGACGGAGGACAGGTTTTCATCTCCTGCTACTCTGTTGCCGGGACCAGAGTGGATGTTTCAGGCTGTGTCTTCTGAGCTCACATTAGGTAAGAACTGAGACGGAACAAGCCCTCTGTGGAAAGCCAGCTTTGTGAGTGTGCATTCTCATTGGTCCCAAGCTATAAGGACCTCAAGCTTGGTTCAGTACTCTACTGGCACCCTCTTGAAATTCATAACATTTCTTCAAAAAAAGGCCCTACATTTTCATTTTACACTGGACCTTGTATAGTATGTAGCTTATCTTGCTTCCATGTCTCTGAGGGCAGAGGAAAAACATCAAAGTTCACTTTAGTTACTGATTCGGCTCCTCTCTTTTGGCCATCCTGGGTGGCAGGAACTCACTTTACCTGAGGGCTCCTTACATACTCCCAGCACAGACCCAGTCCTTCCTTTTCTCTTATTCCCCTTCCCTTAGAAAGTGTGACTTCCGCCTCCTGAGTCTAAATCCTCCCCACCTCTCAGGAGCAGGTAGAAATGATACCAACTATCAGGTTTTCTCTGGTTTTCCTCTCTTTCTTTTTTTAAAAAACATTTTTATTTTGTATTGGGGTACAGCCAATTAACAATGTTGTAATGGTTTCAAGTGCATAGCTGAGCGAGGCAATCATACATATTATTATATGTATCCATTCTTCCCCAAACTGCCCTCCCATCCAGGCTGGCACATAACTTATATAGCAGTGTGTATGGGTCCATCCCAAACTCCCTAACTATCCTTTCCCCCCATCCTTCCCTCCAGCAACCATAAGTTCGTTCTCTAAATCCATGAGTCTGCTTCTGTTTTGCAAATATGCAAAATCCCTGATTTTTCTTTTAAATGTCTTTCCTCTTTCTCTGTCACTGTACACTCAAGTTTTGTCACTTGTATTATGGTTACTTTTGCCATGTGGGATGGAGTCAGCATAAGCTTTCAGAGGGAAAGACCTGGATGCAAATATGTCATCCAGGACATCGCAAACGCTCTGGGTCTCAGCATCTTCATTGGTGGCAGAATGGTGCCTTGTTCAGGGTAACAATAAGTAAGCAACATACAAATAGGGGGCCGCAGCTCTGGTTTGCCCAGGACAGTCCAAGTCTATGCCAGTCCCTAGAGGTAATAATTAATTGTGCCCCCTTTAGCCTCAAAGTGTCCTTATTTGGATAAAAATTCAATGGCTCCCTGGTTTCACGTTGAAAGTGACAAGTGAGGCATTCTGACGCATCATATAATAGGTGCTCAAGACAAATCTGCCAAGTAAGAAGCTTAAAAACCTTCCCTTTGCTATGTGTGTTAGCATTTTTGTATCTCTACCAAAATTAAAGATTTATAATTAATGCATGAAAACTATGCAGAAACCCCAAAGCGAACAAAACAACAACTCAAAACACCACATGATGGAAAAAATGGCAACAGCCGAGCTTTCATCACCCCTCTGATTGTCTGAGTATGTGATGAAGGGGGCCTGCTAATCTTTTGTATTATCTCTATTTCAGTGGCTCAGGTGGTGGGCAGTCAGGAGCTCAGCAGCAGGGGGAGCATGACTACTTTTACTTTATATTTATGCTGAATAAGGGCTTCCTTGGTGTCTCAGCAGTAAAGAGCCTGCTTGCAGTGCAGGAGACGTGACAGGAAACGTGGGTTCCATTCCTGGCTCGGGCAGATCCCCTGGAGAAGGAAATGGCAACCTACTCCAGTATTCTTACCTGGAAATCCCATGGACAGAGGAGCCTGGCGGGCTACAGTCTGTGGGGTTACAAGAGTCGGACGTGACTTAGTGACTAAACCACCATGCATGTATAACACAATTTTTTTTTTAATCCATTGATCTGTTGATGGGCACTTAGGTTGGTTCCAAGTCTTGTCTATCATGAATCATGCTGCAGTGAATATGAGAGTGCAGATAGCTCCTTGAGGGTATTCATTTTATTTTTTTTAATGTATATACATACATATATATGTATGCACATATATCTCCAGAAGGGGGATTACTAGATCATGTGTTAGTTCTATTTTTATTTTTTTGAGGAACCTCCACACTATTTTCCATAGTGGCTGAAACAATTCACACTCCCACCAACAGTGGAGAAGGGTTTGCTTTTCTCCACATCCATGATAATACTTATTACCTTTAATCTTTCGGTAATAGCCATCCTACTAAGTGTGAAGTGATATCTTATTGTGATTTTGATTTGCACTTGTTGGATGATCAGTGATGTTGAACACCTTTTCATGTACCTGTTGGCCATAGGCATATCTTATTTGGAAAAATGTCTATTTAGGTCCTTTGTCCACTTTTAAAATTGAATTGTTTGGTTTTTCTCTACTGAGCTGTAATGAGCTCCTTGGGTACTAACCCCTTATCAGATTCATGGTTGATAGATATTTTCTCCCAATCCACAGGTTGCCTTTTCATTTTGCTGAGTGTTTTCTTTGCTATACAGAAGCTTTTTTAGTTTGACATATTATCTTATTTATTTTGCTTTTGTTGCCTGAGCTTTTGGTGCCATATCCAAAAAAATCAGTGCCAAGGTCAGTGTCAAGGGGCTTCTCTATTTTCTTCTGTAAGTTTTACGGCTTTAAGTCTCACATTTAATCCATTTTGAATTGATTTCTATGTGTGGTATAAGATCAGGGTCCAATTTAATTATTTTGCATGTGGCTAACTGGTTTTCTGAACACCATTTATTGAAGGGCTTCCCTGGTAGCTCAGATGGTAAACAATCTGCCTTCAAGGCTGGAGACCTGGGTTTGATCCCTGGGTCAGAAGATCCCCTGTTGGAGGGCATGGCGAACCACTCCAGTATTCTTGCCTGAAGAATCCAAAGGACAGAGGAGCCTGGGGGGCTACAGTCCATGGGGTCACAAAGAGTCGGATGCGACTGAGCAACTAAGCACAGCACGTAGTACATTTATTGAAGAGCCTATGCACTCCCCATTATGTATTCTTATTATATGTAGAATGCAAACAGATGGGAATGATTGGATTAGAAATGCAGTGGGGCTGACCTAGACTTTAACATGATCCTGAAATATCTGACAGGTATTATACTATACTCATGAATTAACAAAACTATAAACAAATCAATTAGCTTCTTATCTAGTTCATAAAGAATATCACTGGGGTAAAGGTCAACTTTAAACAAAACTGAAGGCTGTCAAAGCTCATTTCCCCACAGACTAGATTAGTTGTTTCTTCTTGACACTCCCTTGGAACTTCACGCTCGTCTCTACCTCACCAGTGGTCACACTTCTCTCTAACATCTGAGCTTATGCGTCTCTCTTTCCAACAAGACTGGAAACTTACTGAGCAAAATTCTTATTTTCATGTCTATGTCCAGTTCAGGATTCATTCAGAAATCTAGGACTTCTCTCACCTAGGGAAAGTGAAGCAGATCATTCATCAGAACCTTCACCTCATTTTAATTTTAATTTTTCAGCTGAAGTACAATTGATTTACAATGTTGTGTTGGTTTCTAGTATATAACAAAGTGATTCAATTATATATTTGTGGATATGTATATATTCAGATATATACACATAATCTTCCATATTCTTCTCCATTATGATTTATCACAGGATACTGAATATAGTTCTCTCTTCTATATAGTAGGACCTTGTTTATCTATTTTATATATAGTAGCTTGTATCTGCTAACCCCAAACTCCTAATCACCTCCATTTTAGAATCTGCTTTGAGTGTGGAAGAAACAATATGGAGCCTTATAAGTCATTGTAAGGGTCTTCACTGGATTTTATTTCGAATGAGTTGGGAGCCCTTGAGGGGTCTGGAACAGATGAGGGACATGACTTGTGCTTTAAAAAAAAAAACAGACCACTCTGGCTGCTGGGTTGAGAGTAGATTGTTGGGGTGGAGGTGCAGGAGACTGCTTGGGGGGCTGTGTCAGTCATTTAGGTGATGTATAATGGTGACTTGAACCATGGCAGGTATGACAGCATGGTGAGAAATACTCAGGAGGGCTCTGTATTTTGAACACCAGGCTGAAGTGATTGGCTATGAGAGCAAATATGGGGTGTGACTGAAAGCAAGAGGGGCCAAGGATGACTCCAGTGTCTTTGACCTGAGTTACCGAAGGGAGGAGCTGCTATTTACCGAGTTGGGGAATAATAGGGATGGGAGTAGCGTCCCCTCTAGGGTGGGAGAGAGTTATCGTCACTGGGCTTGTTCCCAACTCCACTTCGCTGCCTTTGGGAAACCTCAGTCCTGCTGTGGCTCCTGAGGCACCAGCTTCTGACCCCTGCCTCCTTCAGTATCCCTCGATGTGCTGCCCTTTCCCTGGAATGTCCTCGTGTCTGTCAAACTCAGCGGGAAGGAAAATCAGGTTCTACCCAATTAGCTCATCTTAAGTGGATTTCACTGTGCATTTAATTAAACCTGTTATAATCTTGAAGGGTATTTTGATACATGGTACTTGATACAGAGTAATTAGACTACTGCGGGCTTGCACATAAATATCTCTGGGCTGAGGTATTAAGCTGTGCTGTGCTGCTATAGGTTCTGATGAACTATCTTGTCAGTAACATCAAAGTCCATAAGGTTTATACTCTGCAAAGTTTGCAGCCTTCTCAGGCCTTCTGGCTGGTGGGTCAGTTGCATGGCTTTGGAGATGGAGTCTTGGTCCTACCACCCTCCTGTCCAAATGACTGTACGGGTCCTCACTGAGTATGGAAGGAGGTCAAAACTCCTTGAACACATATTCTTGGCTGCACACAATTTAGCTATATACTGTATTTCCAGGACAGGCTCTGTCTATACCACTAGTCCATGGGATACCTATATTGCATCTGCCTCTAAGCCTTTGCTTCACCGGTATCTTCAGCTTTGGGTTTCTTTTGTCTCATAGTCTGTTTGTCAGCATAGGCTAGGCTACGCTGCAGTAACAACTGACCCTGAAATCCCAGTGGCTTATCATACTAAAGAATTCATTTTCCCTCACTTACTCTCTCTGGCCATTGCGGGTCAGGTACAGCTCAGTTCCATTGCCAGCGATCAGGGCAGAAGGGAAAAGAACATGGTGAATCACATCCTGGATCTTAAAGCTTCTACTCAGAACTAGAACATTAACATCCACTAACATTTCCTTGGCCAGAAAAGTCACATGACCAAGTTGCCATCAGTGGGGTGTGGGAGTATAATTCTTTCCCAGGCAAAGACAGTGAATGTTTGGGAACAACAATCCACTCTAGAGCTGCATTATGGATCTAAGATGAGCCTTCATTTTTTATTTCCAAAACAGTAATCAATCTACATGTCCCTCAGAGTTGTTTTTTTCCCCCAAGTTTGTGCTTTCTTCCTTAAAGAGTCAGTGTGTAGCTGGTGGGCAGGGTGATGGTCTTTGTCATCCCTCTTACCTATGGTGCCTAGACACACAGTACATGTTCTATGTATTAAATCTCACATTCAACCAGGCACCACCCAGGAGGCAGCACTATGAGCTTGAGAAGCCAGAGAAACCTAGAGCTGCTCTCCTTTAAAGACCTGTAAGTCTCTTCTGTGATCATTTTATCACTTCAGTCCTGCATCAGCCGGGGATGTTGACACTATTTTTGCTCCCATTTATACTTACGAATACCTGAAAGACCAGGGAGACACGGCCATGCTCACCATCACAGTGAATTAAATATTGCCAGTTTAGCACTGCCTTTGAATTTAGAATCATGTCTGCACATGGTTATAGTCATGGCCAAAGGGATAAGCCCAAGCCTTCTGTCTAATAGGAGAATGCTTTTGCTAATACACATGACTTCTGAGCTCCAGGGAGTGGGGATGGGGAGAATCAGCCAATAACCCTACAAGATTCATGCAGATTCACTTATTTGTTTGAGTTAGCTCTGTGAATTATTTATTTTAAATTATATAATCTCTTGTTTTGCCAATATCTTTACTAGCTTTTAAAAATTTATCTTTTACATCTTTTTCCTCACATTAAAAATTGTGGTTCTGGACAACATTAGTATTAACATTATAACACCTAAAATATATAAAATACAATATTATTCTATAATATAATAATATAGTTTAAAACGAATCAAACTAATAGTATTACTAACAATTGGACTACCAAATGAAATTTAAAGTTTCTCTCCAGCTTTATTTTTAATTAAAAATTTTTTGTGTGAATTCTTCATTAGATTATTTTCTTAGGGAGAGCCAGAGAGTGAAAATGGATCCTTTGGGGTGAGAGTGGAAAGAAAGAAGAAAAAAGAAAAGAAGAATGGATGGAACCAGAATGTGAGTGGAGATGTGCTTAAGTAAGTACATTTCTAAAACAGTCAGTATATGAATTCGTTATTGAGTACTATTAATTGTTAATACATGTGTTACATATTGGAGATGAAGAGATGGAAAAGAACTAGTGCCCTTGAAGAAGAGGAGACCCTCCGGAGTCAGGGCAGAGTCACAGCCATCCTGGGGCAGGCATGCACCAAACACGTCAGGAGCTCAAGAGAAGGGAAAGAGCGTGGAGCAAAAGCTGCTGATCCCAGCAGTATTACTGTAGTCCAGGCGGCTTATTAACCAGTTTATCAATAACATCATGGTAAATGTTTCTAATGTTTTTTTAAAAAGCCTCCAAACATTTGATTGCATTTGACTTTTAATCTGATGAAGCTATCTGCCTATGCCAAGTGGTGTCAGCTCGTCACTTAACATGAGTGACCCAGTCCATTCCAAGGCCCACGAGGAGGCAGGGGACTCCTTGGTGGGAAACAGTCTGCCTCCCCCATATGTCTCAGGGCAATCTGAGCTGTGTCCTGGGGTGTGCAAGCCACTCCCACCCAGGCCGGTCTGAATCACGTCCTGGCTGCGTGCTATGGGTCCTAGTTCCGTGCATGACACCAACAAGCTGTTCCTACTGGGAGGCCAGGGATGTGGGCCCTTGAGCCTGACAGCATATCTGGGTTCATGTCCTGCCTCTACCACTGAGCCTATAGTCCATGGTGAGCATTGGTTTTCTCATTAAAATAGGAATTGTGACCACTTGCTTGCCAACTTCCAGTGGCTACTGTGAGTCTCTTAACATTTCTCTACCATTGGCCCAGTCACCAGAAATACCTGATACTTACTGAAAGCTTGGTCAGTGACAAGCTCTAAGCCAGGCTGTTTCTGGATAGAAGCCTATTTAATCCTCAAAATGCCTTCCTGCTAACTGCATCTTTATCCCCATTGTATAGATGAGGTAATGGTAGTTAGGGTCAGTTATCTCAAGTGACTTGCTCAATATCACACAGCTATTCAGTGGTCAATGCAGAACTTGAGCCTAGATTTGTCATGCTACCGAGATAAACCTTTATGATCACATTCTACTCACAAAGTAAACAGAGGAGTGGTGCCTAAATCAGGCTACATAAATTACTTGGGAACATTTCACCACAACACACGTGGGCTTCCTTAGTGGCTCAGCGGTACAGAATCCACCTGCAATGCAGGAGATGCAGGTTTGATCCTCGGGTCAGGAAGATCCCTTGGAGAAATAAACAGCAACCCACTCCAGTATTCTTGCCTGGAAAAATCCCACGGAGAGAGAAGCCTGGAGGTCTATAGTCCATGGGGTCGCAAAAGAGTTGGACATGACTTAGCAACTAAATACCACCACCACCACACATACACATATGCGTGTACACTCTCAGGCTCCACCCCAGCAGATTTTGATTTTGTTCATCTATGACAAGGCCCAGCAAGATGTTTTTTTAAACAAATGGCCCAGGTTATTTAGACACAGATGACACTGAAAACAACTCATGGAACCACCATTTGACTTGAAGGCTAAGTATTTCAATGCATCTCTGATACCCGAATATGCTCTCTAGCCTCAGAATGTCTAATCTCACTAGAAGATTGTCCATCCATCCACTGCGCCTGTGCACCTCTGTGCTCCGCACTGGTGATACAGGCAGGAGGAAGATGCGGATCCCAGTTGGGAGGCATTTGTGGCTTAAGTGGTTCCTATGTTTATTGGAACACTATCTCCTTTCCGATTCTGTGCAGTAGTTCTAGTATGTGTTCTGGGGGCTGAGTGAATGAGTCTCTTGTTGATCTCCAGCCTTTCTTTGGTCCTTTCTCTTTGGGTATAATATCCCCAAAGGAGATGATGGAAAGAAGACTGGTTTGTAAATATGGATTTTCTCTCTCAAGGCTCACTGTCTCTCTTCGGCACCCCAGTGAAGGGGCAGCAGGTCCCCAAAATAACTATCAGCAGCCACAGGAGGACCTACCCAGTCCCCACCATCCACAGCTCAGGAAGGGTTTTGTTAACCTGGAGGTGAGATGGGGAGGGTGTGCGCACTAAGTCACTTCAATTGTGTCTGATTCTCTGTGATCCTGTGGACGGTAGCCTGCCAGGCTCCTCTGTCCATGGGATTCTCCAGGCAAGAATACTGGAGTGGGTTGCCATGCCCTCCTCCAGGGCATCTTCCTGACCCAGGGATGGAGTCTGAGTCTCTTGTGTCTCCTGCACTGGCAGGTTCTTTACCACGAGCACCACCTGGAAAGGAGCAGAGCCAAACCGAAGGTTCACCTGGGGAGTCATGGATGGGTTCTCGGGGGCCACGAATCCTCGAAAAAGTACATGTATGCCTTATGTACATTGCACATGTGTGTGTGTGTGGCAGGGATTTGCAACGTGTTTGTGATTCTCAAAAGTTTGAGAGCAACTGCTATCCATTCCCTCGAAGGGGTTAAAACCTATCTCCATAGAAGGGCTTCCACAGGCCTCACAGTTTCCCTGTTTTTTTTTTTTTTTTTTTTTACAGAGAGTCTTATCTCACTTGGTCTTTGTCACCATCCTGTGGAGTAGGTATTAGCTCCACTAAAAGATTTGAGAAACTGAGGTTTCTCAGTTTCAGAAAAGAATTTGGCCCATGACACACAGCTTCCAAGGGGGACAGGCAGGGCCCACACCTCAGTCCAACTGACTCTGAGCCTGGGGCTCGGGCTTGGCCACAGCCATGGTGTCCTACTGGCCAAGGACTGAGACCCTATTTTGTGGACAAAGTCATTCATTGCACTAGAAGCAATGAAAAGTCATTCCATCACTCTCAGGAAAAATCAGAGAGGTAACCAGTTTAAACTAGTAATGAGAAGTTGATATCCCGTTTTGAGTACCTACTCTATGCCAGGTACTCACAGATACTATTTCACTTAAAGCACTAATGTATATGATTTCATTTGTTTTTCATAAGAACTCTGAAAGCCTAGTTATCTGCTCTAAAGATGAGGAAGATGTGTCCCAAAGAGCCTGGATAAAATGGCCCAAGGGTCCAGCTTCGGCCTGCCAGTACTTGAACCCATGTCTATGGCAGTCTTCACAGCTCACAGCTGTGTCTCTTTCTATATCTTCCCTGGAAACTCCCCACTGTGACATGGGATCTGTGTAGGAAGCAGTTGGGTATTGGCAAAAGGAGAGAGTTGAGGGGAGAGAATGGACAGAATAGAGCTCTCTGAACCTCAGTTTTCCTCATCTGTAAAATGGGTATAAAGCACATACTGAATGGTAACTGTGAAGACTGAGTAAGAACATGCCTTGGAGAGTCTGATACATAGTAAGGCCTTGTTGCCTTGGGCTGTTCTCACCTACTGGGCAGGAGAACCACAGGCTGTTAGCACTTTGGTTGCCTTTTTGGTCTCTGCTGTTAGCAATGACTTCCTGACCTTCTGTGAGATGGAACCAGCTTTATTAGAGAGTTTCTCTTTTTCATCCTGCCAGGAGATTTGAGGAGTTAAAAACCATTTTTCACAACATGTTTTGACATTTAATTATATTATTTCTCCTCTTTAGATATAACTTCCCCTGTCATGTCTGCCACAAGCAGAGGGTTTGATGTTTGGAAGCATCACTCCTGCTCTTCCGTGATCAGTTTCCCACTTTGGACAATTAGCAGTCTGAACATGGAAGTCCAAACATCCAGGCAACTTAATTATTTCCCCTTCTCCTCTCCTTAACCAAGAAGAACCAGCAAATGACACATTGGTTTATCTAGGATTTTAAAAATGTGATGTTAGATTGCACAGGGGAACCAATGACCCTTCTCTCAGACCACATTCAATTAATATGCAAATGAGTTAGACCTTCTGGGTCAGCATTCAAGTTTAGAATCAAAGGAGTTGGTGCAGGGTGGGGAGGAATTAACAAGCCCTTAGAGGAGTAGTTTGGACAAAGTACAGAGTTTGGAATCAGATCCCCCAGGATTTGAATCCTGGCTCTCCCTTTTTACTTGCTTTGTTACCATGGTTTTGAGATTTATCCTTTCTGAGCCTCAGTTTCATCAACCTTAGATTAGAGATGGTAATTTTCTGCCCCTGTCTGGCCTCACAGGCTGTGATGACATTTGCTGCCTGTCTAGGTTCTCCCCCTAGGACAGCAGGAACTAACGCTTCTGTCCTTTGCCTTCAGGGGCCATCATTTGCCTCTGGTGCAGAGGTTGTGAACTCAAAGGGCTTCAGGTACCAGATAAGCAATACAAATGAGTCAAGTGGGCCAGGGTAGCATGAGGAACAATAGGGAGTGGTGGGGACTGGCAACAGTGCAGGCCCCATACAGACAAAAGATGGCAGAAACAACCCCGCTCCAGTGCAGCAGACCTGGCCTGTCACAGCTGCTGCTTTTTTGAATTATTTATTTGGCTGCATCAGGCCTTAGATGTGGCATGTGAACTCTAACTTGCAGCATGTGGGATCCAGTTCCCTGATCAGGGTTCAAACCCAGGCCCCCTGCATCGGGAGCATGGAGTCTTAGCCACTGAAGCACTAGGGAAGTCACACAATCCTGCTTTTTTACGAGCGTGCAGTCTGGACTTCATGTAACACCTTCCTGTGTGCACTGTGCCTGCAGACACACCGCGCAGCCTCTGTGTAGCTGGTGGGTGTCCAGCGTGCAACTTCGTCTACTATATTTGGGGAGCAGAAGTTTGGCTCACTTTTGCTCAGAGTCAGTGTACCTGCAGCCAGCCTCCTTTTGCACCATCTCCAATTTCCCTCTCAGCTCCAGAGACCCTCACTTCCTGTCTTCCTTAACCACTGGAGAAAAAAGCAAAAAAATCCTATTACTCTGTCATGCACAGCAGCTTAGTTCTCTCTGGGCACCTGAAAGCAAGCTCTGGGACCTCTGTGTGTTCACGTTAGAATTTCTACCAGCAGGCTTTCCTGAACAAAAGGGCTGTGTTCTGTGAGATGAAACCCCTGTGACCAGGGAGGAGGGCTGGAGACTTCCGGATGCAGACTCAGGACTGGGATCTACATCCATCTCTATCACTAGATAGCTGGGTGGAAATGACCATGGAGCTGGTTGCATCTTAGTAGCTCCATGTCCATGATAGGAATAATAACACGCACTTCCCTCCTTCCTTAATCCTTTAGGAGAGTGAAAATTTAGAAACCCAACTATAACTCAGCAACGCTTTCTGAGTGTCTGCTCTAGACCTGCCCCTTTGTAAGCAAATGGAGATGCTGAAATGAATGAGACCATCACTGTTTTCAATACATGCAGAGTCTAGTGGGGAAAGACATTTGCTAACAACTGCTTACTATAGAGTAAGGTGACTGGACCATGGGAGGACTGTAACAGGACAGGAAAGGGAGGAAAGAGCCTATAGGTCTTGGAATAAAGATAACAGGATGTGTTACATTAAAAAAAAAAATTGTTTTTTCTTGGTTGGGTTGAGAAAAAACAGTTAATGTATTCTGTCAAACAGCAGTGATGTTACAGAAAGATACTGGAATTTCATTTGGTTTGTTTACTGTTTATTAATTTATTCAACACAGTTACTGAGTTCCTAGGAGTGTAAATCTCATTGTCTCAGTTTAATCATGTTGCTACATCTATCCACTCTGCTCAGTGAGCTGGTGTCTGTATTCTCAGCCCCTACTAAGGACCACTGAGTATATACTGAAAGTGAGCAAAACACATGAACCATGTTTCGTGCAGTCTAAAACCTTAGAACTGGCTTCTACAAGTCTTCGCAAAGATAAGTTTTTTGTGACTCTACTATTTTGGGTCTATTGCTGTCAAATGCACTGTGTTTGGGAAGACGTTTTGCTTAGAACTCTTGAGTTTCTGAGGCTTTAAGAAGAATCTTGTCCTATGTGACCAGTTTATCATCTAGTTAATACACTTCTGCCTGGAAAAGACTTGGGGACAGGGTGATGTGGAGAAGTGGGAACTGCTACCAGCAGGCTTTTCTCTCCAATGTCCTTTGTCCAGTCTTGCTTCTGTGGTGAGAGGGTGTCACTGTTCATTTTGGCTCAGAGCATTGATTGTGTTTTGATAGACAAAGGGGTGTGTCTCACTGCATTTTGGAGTCAGATGGAGCTCCCAGGAAAGTGGAACAAGACTGGTACAGCTCAGGGAAGTGTAGGGTAGAGGCTGAGGTCTGAGGAAGAGGCTAGGCAAGGTGTGAACTACCAGGGATTCAGTCTGAGCGTCTGGACAACTCGAACCTTCTTTATGCAAATGACCGTGGCCTGCTGGGCATAGCAGCATGGCTCTTGTTTTGATCGCAAAATAAAGCCTTCATCCACCTACCTACTCACCCACCCACTGACGCATCCACTCACCCATGCAACCAGTCGCTATTGGCAAACTCACGTCTAGCCATAGGTATATAGAGAGGAATAGAGATTTACTTACAGATGAACTAGGATACAATGGCTAAGAAGTAAAGAGTCCACCTGCCAATGTCGGAGATGTGGGTTTGATCCCTGGGTCAGGAAGCTCCCCTGAAGGAGGAAGTGACAGCCCACTCCAGTATTCTTGCCTGGAGAATCCCATGGACAGAGAAGCCTGGTGGGCTACAGTCCACAGGGTCATAAAGAGTCAGACACGACTGCACATGCACGCATCTCAAAGCACCAGAGAGATGTAGAGAAAAGCCAGAGAAGGAAACAACTAATGCAGGCAGCCGGAGTCAGAGAAAGCTCCCCAGAGAAAGCGCCAGTTGGCTGGGATTAGAGAGATAAATGAGACTCACAGAACAGGTGATAGTGGAGACTTAACGCCAGGCGATGGAAGGGCCATTTCAAAGGCAAGGGGGTGAAAAGGCTGTCGAATATTTGGCAAAGTGTGGCTAGAACCCAAGTTTGCTAAGTTTACAGCACATTTTGCAGGGCTGGTTGATTTTGCATTTGCTGAGTTTTTAAGAGCTGATGTGAGACCTAAGATATCTTACAATCCTTGAAGATATCAAAATGCATTTTAATATCAAATGAAACTAGGTTAAATGCCCAGCTCTATGCTCTCATAGTGTCTGTATCCATTCTAAATGCCAATGGCATATTATTTCTTCTTTTCATTTATTAAAAAAAAATAAATTTTATTATTGCAAGTACTCTGTGCCAACAATGGTGCAGAGAGGTTAGTTTTCCAACTCACCCAGCTATGCTCACTATAGTAAGTGTCCCCTCATGGGTCCCTTCTGCCCTTGTATATCAGTGAACAAAACAAATGAAGGCATCTGTCCTTGGAGAGTCTGCACTGCTGCTGCTGCTAAGTCACTTCAGTCGTGTCCGACTCTTTGCGACCCCATAGATGGCAGCCCACCAGGCTCCCCCATCCCTGGGATTCTCCAGGCAAGAACACTGGAGTGGGTTGCCATTTCCTTCTCCAATGCATGAAGGTGAAAAGTGAAAGTGAAGTCGCTCAGTCGTATCCAACCCTCAGCGACCCCATGGACTGCAGCCTTCCAGGCTCCTCTGTCCATGGGATTTTCCAGGTGAGAGTAGTGGAGTGGGATGCCATTGCCTTCTCCGGAGTTTGCTCTACTACAGTGTAATTACTGGGAATTACTCTTCAAGATGGCCTGAACCCTCAAGTTCTCAAACCTGTGCTCATTTTCTGCTACATGGAGACTGATATTAAATAACTCAGATTCTCCCTCCTCTAAAAATTTCCCTGACCATTTCAAGACAATTCGTCACAGCCTGCTCTGAGTTATCTTCCTGCCTTATGGTTTGGAGCATGTTGATATTTCAAGGGGCCCAAATAACTGTTGCTGCTGCACTGTGCCCTGGTGTGGAACCTCACGAGAGACCGACTGAAGTGGTAGCTTCACAACTGAGGGAGGAGGTGAGGACATGATGGAGTGTGTTAGCCACACAAATCTCAGAACAGACATGGAAAGTAGTGCTGAACAGCTGGAGGCCTTTGGAGGTTCTCGAATGGTAGGGAACAGACCAGAGAACATGTCTGCAAACAGGTGATTCAAAAGGCAGAGGTGGAGGAGAGTGGCTGAGCTAGACATTGTGTGGTCATTCCACAACCCAGATACAAGAGTAGGGTACAGGAAAAATCCAAAGGTGTTATGCTAATCATTGTTGTTCAATTGCTCAGTCATATATGACTCTTTGTGACCCCATAGACTGCAGCACACACACTTCCTTGTCCTTCACTATCTCCCTGAGTTCACTCAAACTCATGTCCATTGAATCAGTGATGCTTCCAACCATCTCATCCTCTGTCGCCGCCTTCTCCTCCTGCCCTTAATCTTCCTCAGGATCAGGATCTTTTCTAGTGAGTTGGCTCTTTGCATTAGGTGGCCAAAGTATAGGAGCTTCAGCTTCAGCATCCGTCCTTCCAGTGAATATTCAGGGTTGACTTCCTTTAGGATTGGCTGGTTTGATCTCCTTGCAGTCCAAGGGACTCTCAAGAGTCTTCTCCAACACCACAGTTGAAAAGCATCAGTTCTTTGGTGCTCAGTTTTCTTTACGAATGTGACTACTGGAAAAACCATAGCTTTGACTATATTGACCTTTGCTGGCAAAGTGATGTCTCTGCTTTTTAATACACTGTGTAGATTGGTCATAGCTTTTCTTTCCAGGTCAGGACTGTGATTTTTTTTCCTAGGCTGCCCATCATGGCATTAAATGAGAGTAGGCAAGCTGTTACCTGTGGGCTAAGCTGGTGTCATTTTGGAGAAGTCATAATGCACTTTGAAGGTCATGCAGCAGCTACAATCATAAATGTGCCTCGGAAACAAGAAAACAAAAAAGACGTTTTTGATGCCCGGCTTCATGCCTGCAGTTACACAGGCAAAAGTAACCCAGGAGATATCCCTTTGTGGCGCTGACGACCCAGGGAAGGTGAGGTGCGGAGTCAGAAGAGCTCACTTTTCATGCTCAGCTAGGATGAAGCTCCTCCCTTCATCCATGTATGGAGAAATTCACACTGTATGGTATTTGCTGTAAATGGAAGACGTATGGGCCATGGGGTTTGAGTTTTCTTCTGTCACTCACCATGATGAATGGAGTTGGGTGATGGTAGAAAATCTAACCTCATCGCCTTTGCTCTCCTGTTTATAAGGCTGCAGGGTCTAAGGGAGAAGGTCTTAACTTGAAGTGCAGATGATGGCATTAAAAATATTTACAGAAAGTACCTGGCCTAGTACACCTAGTCCAGCATCAGCCTTGTGGATAATGAGGATTATCAACACTGTGGCTCAGACCTTGTGAGGAGTTGTGTTGGGTTGTTTGGGTTTTGTAGAAAGAATCTAGGGCCTAGAAACAGGCCCTAAATTAGAGGTTAGGTTAGAGGCTGGAGCTCTAACCCTGGCTCTGTCACGTGAGCTGTGTGATGTCATTTTAATTACTCAGCATCTCTGGGTCTTGACTCTTCATCTGATGAAAACAGAGGTTGGAGGACTTCCATGGTGGTCTAGGGGTGAAGAATTCTGCCTTGCAAGGCAGAGGACATGGGTTCCATCCCTGGCCAGGGAACTAAGATCCCACATGCCATGGAGAAACTAGGCCCTAGAACTGCAACTCCTGAGTCCTCTCACCCCCAGGGTCCCTGTGGAGAGTCCAAGGAGCACAATGAACATTCCCGCATGACGCAACAAAGATCCCAGGTGCTGAAACTGAGACCTGATGCAGCCAAATAAACAATAAATAACTATTTTTCAAAGAAGAGGTTGGTTCAGGCATTTCTACTCTTTCCCAACTAAATAAATTCCTTTCCATTTTTCACTGCTAATGAAATCATTTGCTTCCCAGGTGGCACTAGTGGTAAAAAAAACTGCTGCTATTGACTAAACGTTGACATCCCCTCCATTCAAATGTCTTTGGAAGGTGATTTGATCGTGATGGCAGAGCCCTCATAAATGGGGTTGATACCTTATAAAAGAGACCCCAGGGAGCTCTCTTCCCCACTCCTTCCACCATATGAGGATTCAGCAAGAAGACAGCCATCTATGAACCAAGAAGTGGGCTTGAATCTGCTGATGCCTTGATCTTGGTTGGACCTCCCAGCCTCTAGAAGTGTGAGAAATACATGTCTGTTATTAGAAGCTACTTTGTCTATGACGCGCTGTTACAGCAGCCTGAATGGATGAAGACAACTGCCAAGCCTACACCGCTGGTTCATGCACAAAGCGGAAAATGGTGACTCCCCCTGGCCAGATGAATTAGAAAGAGCTGACTTTCCTCTGGGGAGACCCGGCAGCATGTCTGAGCTGCTTGTGACTGGACCAGGGACTGGATTTTGAGCCCCCTCTCCCCACAGGCAGGCACTCCAGCACCCTGTGCCACTGGCCCCGACATCACCTGTGGCCCTGACCTCCTCACCAGTCTCTCAGCCTCCAGACACGGCTAGTCCATTCCAGTCCCAGGAAATCACTCTCAAACTGAATCTGACAGTTACATGCCTTCCTGCTCAAACCCTGACCGGTGCCTTAGGGCTTTGGCGTAAAACCAGGCTGTAGGCCTGGACATACGCATTATGTTAGTGGCTTCCTGAACTTGCAGTGTTTTTCCTCACTGCTGGGCCCTCTGCACATGCAGGTCCCCCTGCTCAGAAGGCCCTCTCCAAGGGTTTCCTCTCCATACTTACTCCGAGCTAGTGCCCAGATATCCACTGAGACTCCAGCATCATCTCTGATAATCCTTCTGTGATGCCCCAACCCTCAAGACAGATTGGGGTCCCCTCACTGAGCCTTTGCACAGCTGACCTTTTGCTAGGATGAGAATACCAGCAGCAGCGGCACTTACTGGGAACGCTCCGTGTGCCCGGCACTGATGGCCCCCTGGTGACAGAGATGCTTGCATCTCCAGCTTACGGCCGAGGAGGCTAAGGTGACAGCTCTCCTCTAGTGCAGGGCTCCACACAGTGTCCCCAGTTTGCAGCATCAGCATCAGTTAGAAACCTGGGAGAAATGCAGAAACTCCAGCTGACCCCAGACCTAACTGAATCAGAAATTCTCATGGTGGATCCAGAAACGAGTTTATGAGTTTTAAAAGCCCTGCAAATAATTCTGAATGTATGCTAAAATTTGATTTATTGAGCACCTACTCTATGCAAGGCAGTTTGTGAAGCAATGGCCTAATATCCAACTGGTAGTGGGTAGCGCTAACCAAGATTTAGAACCATGCAACTGACAGTTGAAAAACATTAATAAGCCTGTGCTTTTAACTTCTATGCTCTGAACACCTATGTGCTTTGCTCAGAGAGGCTTCTCCTGGCCACCTGACTTAAAATCACAGCTCCCTGCCCCTCCTACCATCTACTACCATCATGATGACTTTCTGACTCTTTACTCCACAGCATTTCCCACCAGCTAGCATACTAGACACTTTAACTATTTATTCATTATTTTTATCTTAGCTTGAGTTGCTGTAACAAAATGCCAGTGACTGGATGGCTTAAGCAACAGACATTAATTTTCTTGGAATTCTGGAGGCTGGAAGTCTGAGATTAGGATGGTAGCCTCACTGGGTTCTGGTGAGAGCTCTCTTCCTGGTTTGTAGATAGCTGCCTTCTTGTAGATAGCTGCCTTAAACTGGAGGGAGGGAGGGAAAGAGACAGACAGAGACAAAGAGAGAGAGAGAGGGAGAGAGAAAGAGACAGAGAGAACATGAGCAAGCTCTGGTATCTGTTCTTATAACAGCAGGGATCCCACCATGAGGGCTCCACCTCTGGACCTCAACTAACTCTACCTCTCGAAGAAACCGTGTCCAAACACCGTCTGGATTAGGGCTTCAACATGTGTGTTCATGTGTGTGTGTGTATGTTAGTCAAGTCACGCAGTTGTGTCTGACTCTGTGACCCCATGGACTATAGCCCGCTAGGCTCTTCTGTCCATGGAATTCTCCAGGCAAGAACACTGGAGTGGGCTGCCATTCCTGTCTCCAGGGCATCTTTCCAACCCTGGGATTGAATCCGAGTCTCTTGCATGGCAGGAAGATTCTTTACCATCTGAACCACCTGCTGCTGCTGCTGCTGCTAAGTTGCTTCAGTCGTGTCTGACTCTGTGCGACCCCATAGACGGCAGCCCACCAGGCTCCCCCGTCCCTGGGATTCTCCAGGCAAGAACACTGGAGTGGGTTGCCATTTCCTTCTCCAATGCATGAAAGTGAAAAGTGAAAGTGAAGTCACTCAGTCGTGTCCGACTCTTGGCGACCCCATGGACTGCAGCCCACCAGGCTCCTCCGTCCATGGGATTTTCTGGGCAAGAGTACTGGAGTGGGGTGACATTGCCTTCTCCGCTGAACCACCTAGGAAACCCATATACATTCAGGAAGGACTCAAATACTTAGTTTGTCACAAGTTCCTGCTACCTAATTATAACCTCCAGCTGGGTAGGGGTTTCTCTGTGCATTTCATCTGTTAACTAGTAAACCCTCAGTGCCTAGAACGTGGTCTTGCCCATAACAGGTGCTCAAGAACTGTCTGTGAACTGAGCGGTCACACAGCTGGTTGGTGATGCAGAGGTGAGGCTCACTCAGCTCTATTTAGTCACGTCCCAGTATATTTAGTCATGTCCCAGTATATTTAGTCATGTCCCAGTATATTTCCTATGCTGCCCACTCCCTGCCTCCATTTAGCGTTCTCTTACTTAGCAGCTTCCTCCTTCCTAGAAGGGTCATTTTCCAGAAGCCTTCCTTTACCAATCGTCACTAGCAGGAAGAGTTTTCTCCCCACCAGTCCTGCAGAGCAGTTACCCGAGGTATGATTTATCTCATTTACTCGGTGCTTTGTCTTAATGGTTCACCAAGTGAAGATTCTTTCAGTAATGACAGTAAATGCATTTGAAATGTAGATATCGACCCAGGCAATGCTGCATATTCAGCTCATCAAATTTTCATGTTAGAATTAAATCCTCCTCCCCCTTTTTTCTTGGTGGGAAGAGAGAAAGCAAAGTGTTGATTCCAGTTCCATCACTGTGTCACAATTTTTTTTTCCCCCAATGAAAGGAGAACTCTTTCATCCTCTACCCCTCCCTTGGCTGCTGCCACAGAGTAGAAGATGATCACAAGACAGAGGCAAAGAAACCAGATTCGTTTGGATGTATCACGTTCTACTCATGTGCTAAACTGTACCCGGGAAATGGACACGGGATGCTTGGCCCTGCCACCCGTGGGCAAAGAAATGCCGCCACCATTCCATTCTCTCTCTCAAATAAAATCTTTCCAGAGCTCCCCAGCTGCCTTAGTCATTATCAGAGGTGCCACATGATTAAAGCAATCCCCGCTGTATCTCATGTGCTTTATCTCCTCCTCAGAGTTGCTTTACCCCCCACCTTCTTCGAGTAGATAACCTTGTTCTTCTCTTTTATTGTCCTAGTTACTTCCTCTCAGCGTTTATCATAATCCACACCTACTTTGTTCATTTTTTTTAACTAATTCATTTTCCTTTGGTTTGTTTGCTTTTAGGAGAGCCAAGACATACAGAAACACAGCTAGCTTCTCTTTCCTGGGGTCACAGCAGCTTATTTCTTATTCATTCACCCTGCTGCACATAGGGGGCCTGACTTACTGCTTGTAACAACTTGCTGAGATAGGATGTAGCATGGCTACTGTGTAAATGAGGCTGAGAGGCCAGAGCAGTTAAAGGGAATGTCTTATGCAACAGAGAACATAAGCGAGGGGACCTCAACTATGGTCAGGTCTGCCCAGCTCCAAAATAGAGACCAGAGGCAGAGCCTGCAGCCTCTGAAGTCAGTGACAAGGGTCAAATTCCAGCTCTTGGGCCTTGGGCGAGTTATATAAGTGCTCTGTTTTAATTTTCCTACCTGCGGAATGGGAATACTCTTCACATCTACTTCATGGGGAGGTGAAGGCTGAAGAATTAAAAACATAAAGGAGTTTGACTAATTTCTGGCTCTTGACTATTATTCAACAGATTTTGAGCTAGTCTTTCAATTTCACCATGCTGGTTATTCACAATTTCTCACATTTGAACGGGCTGACACAAAAGTCTGAATTAAGATACGGCACTCCCCCATTTTCCAGATGAGGAGAGTAAGGGCCACAGATTGCCAGCCACTTGCTTAGATCACAGAGCTAAGAAGCTGGCAGACTTCGGGCTCAGTTCTGGGTCCCTGGCTCCTTCTCCAGTAGCTCCCTTTTCAGGCCCAAATTTATATGGACTCTATGTTTCCAGGTTGCGCGGGTAGACTTAAAGTGTCAAAGCTCGACCTTAGAAGGACTGAAAATACATAAAATGCAGCAAGTCATTTCTCTGCCAAAGCAATGCAGTCAAGGGGATATCCAAGTCCGGGATTTATAAAGAGGGTCTGGTGGGCCTGCCAGAACAGAGCTTGGGGACCCCTGTAAATTTCCCCTGATGAACAAATGAGGGTCATCTGCTGGCATCTCCCCATTGTGAGCCTCCCTTTATCCTTCATGGTAGGACTTCAGCCATGGTGGCTGTATGCATGGGGTGACTGGAAAAATTCCTCTTCTGTCTAACATATCCAAAATTATCTCCCTAGACAGGCTGCCAATTCCATCAATCAAGATATTTCTTGAGGATAAAGTGCTGCTTCTCCAGCATATCACCCCCAGGGCAGGGGAAAATTTTGCGACTCACTTCTGAAATCTGGCTCTCTCTGGCTTTCCTCCGACCTACCTGTCAAACAATCCAAGCAAAAGGGAAGAAGCCTCGTATTTTCCCTTGGGCAGCTTCTATGTTCCATTGACAGGTAGCCTCTATGGCATATAGTATATCATTTAACCCTATATCAACACTGCAATATAGGTGGAAGTTTTTTTTTTCTTGATGCATAAGGAAACAAACTCAGAAAACTTAAAGAACTTGACAGAACTTTCCTAGCTCATAGTGATGGGCCTCGAATTCAAACTCAAGCATGTGCAGCTCTGAAATCCCTGCTGTTTCCATGACAGCAACTTTTCTGAGGTCATGAGCTCAGCAGCTTGGCTTTCTGTGTGACACATACATATCCATGTGGCCTTGTCTGCCTCCTTGGGCTTTTTAAAGACAGTACCATTGGAACCCCCCTTTTGAAAACTTGAGTCTCTTTTCTTGGTGGCTAGGGGTCATGCTGAGGTTCTGGAAATCCATTTTCCCCAAAATCAAGAAAGTCTGAGGGCTCAAGCTTGGTCAAGTTTGAAATCTCAACCTAGTCTGACTCCAATATGGCGGTTTGCTGTGACCATAACTCATGTCCCGTGGGCCTCCCCATTGACAATTCAGTACCACTCAGCCTTGAGGAGGACACCCAGGAGCAGTTCTTCTTCTGGCCCCTCCCTTTGGAAGACAAAACAGTCAAGAATAAGAAGGTGTGTGTGGGGGTCCTCTCTGCATCCACGAGACTCCTGGGGAGTCTCCTGTGGCTCGACCCTGTGCCAGCGCTGGGCTCCATATTAGAGTTTCCTGTAGATGAGCAGCGTGCCTGATTGGCAGCTCATTCCCAAGACAGTATCACTTCTGCGTCTTTCTTTTCTTTTATCTACAACCCAAAAGCTTTACCTCATGGTTCTACCACACAGTATAGATGTCCAGCTTGATAACTCCAAAGACTTCATCCCTCCCTTCATTAGAGTTCTTTCTTTCTTTCTTCTTCCCTGGAGAAGGAAATGGCAACCCACTCCAGTATTCTTGCCTGGAGAACTCCATGGACAGAAGAGTCTGGTGGACTATAGTCCACGGGGTCATAAAGCGTCGATATGACTGAGCGACCATCACTGACTCACTCACCTTCTTCTTATTTTTAAAATAGTATATCTCCTTCCATTGTTATACTAGTCATGCAACCAAGTCCACCAAAACCATCAAGGGGGTATGTGAGTCCCTGGTATACACTCTTGAGTTTTCTTTCTTTCCTTCCCCTGTTCAGAGTAACAAAGCATAAACATATGAAACCATATAGAAGGTACGGAACAGAACCTTGCCACTTGTCTTCTCTATGCTACCCAACATAAAGCCTTGCACTGATGTAAATCCTATAAGTCCCATCTTTAAATAAGGGAAATAAACACGCATGGAGCGTCAGTCATGCACCAGCTTCACTTTCCCTTATACGATCTTATGTACACCTCAGAGCAAACAAGAGAGCCAGGGATGTTCATGCTCATCACATAGGTGATAAAATCGAGGCTCATAAAGCTTAAATAATATAGGCAAACTCATGCTCTAGAGGGTCTTCTTTCAATCATTCTTTGTTTATCTCTGAAGGTTAGGTCTTTCTAGTACAAAGTACTGGCTAGCTAGCGCTCAAGACCTTCAGACTCCGACACATTCTGCTTTCTGGAGGAACCAGGTATTACAATGTGCTGCTCTTTGTCACTTGTGGCCAGGTGGAAAATTAGAGCAAGTCATGCCAAGTTTATGGCTCAGTGGTCACTCTGTAAAGCAACATGAAACACACACATATCTGCAAACAACATCTACAACAAACCATTAACTTTTTAAAAACTGTTTAGAACCTACAATCAAAAAGCCGTTTTTTAACTGTTCCATCTACATTCACCAATTAGGTGGCCCTGTCATTTTTCTGCTTGAACTTCAAGCAGATTGGCAACTATTATTTTAATTAATTAATTCAGCCTTTTATCCCCAGGGCGGGCCCTGAGAGACAGCAGGCTTATTTTCACAGCGGTCCCTGATGCTTGACTGTCAAGCTACATCATGACTGGCACTCTGAGCTTCATGCGAAGCCAAGCACTTAATCTCTTTAAAGGAGACCTGTCATCACGTTCTTTCACTCCAGCGCAGCCCCAGTCTATGCTGAGACATACTGTCTCATGCACCTGTCTCTCTTTTCCCATCCTTACAGCCACCATCTGGGTTTAGATGCTTCTAAAATACTCTCTGAATCATTGCTTCTGCAAGTTATTGAACGCCTGCTCTGGCCCAGGCATCACACTATGTGTCTCATATTCCTCTTCTCCCATCCACAAGACAACTATGCAGCCTAGTATTGGGTTGGCCATAAAATTCATTTGGGGCTTTCCAGAAGATCAGATGGGAAAACCCGAATGAATTTTCTGGTCAACCCAATATAATCACCCTTGTGCATGCGGGCTAAGTCCCTTCAGTTGTGTCTGACTCTTTGTGACCCTGTGGACTGTAGCCCATCAGGCTCCTCTGTCTATGGGCTTCTCTGGGCAAGAATATTGGAGTGGGTTGCCATTTCCTCCCCCAGGGGATCTTTCTGACCCAGGGATCATACCCTTGTCTCTTATGTCTCCTGCAATGACAGGTTCTTTACCACTAGTGCTACCTGGGAAGTCCTAATCATTATTCTCAGAGTCCACCAAAGGAAATGCAGTCTTAGGAGAAAGAAGTCACTTGGCCAAGGTCTTTTAATTAGGAAGTCACATGGCAAGGATATGAACTGAGTTCTGTATTGACTTTAATAATGATGTTGCTTCCACTCTCTGGATTGCCTCTAGCCCTGCCTTTAGTCTCTAAGATCTGGGAATGAAAAACAGGTGCTCAGTTCAGTTCAGTTGACGCTCAGTCATGTCCGACTCTTTGTGACCCCATGAATTGCAGCACGCCAGGCTTCCCTGTCCATCACCAACTCCTGGAGTTTACTCAAACTCATGTCCATTGAGTCGGTGATGCCATCCAACCATCTCATCCTCTGTCATCCCCTTCTCCTCCTGCCCCTAATCCCTCCCAGCATCAGAGTCTTTTCCAATAAGTCAACTCTTCACATGAGGTGGCCAAAGTATTGGAGTTGTAGCTTCAGCATCAGTCCTTCCAAAGAACGCCCAGGACTGATCTCCTTTAGGATGGACTGGTTGGATCTCCTTGCAGTCCAAGGGACTCTCAAGAGTCTTCTCCAACACCACAGTTCAAAAGCATCAATTCTTCAGCGCTCAGCTGTCTTCACAGTCCAACTCTCACATCCATACATGACCACTGGAAAAACCATAGCCTTGACTAGATGGACCTTTGTTGGCAAAGTAATGTCTCTGCTTTTGAATATGCTATCTAGGTTGGTCATAACTTTCCTTCCAAGGAGTAAGCGTCTTTTACTTTCATGGCTGCAGTCACCATTTTCAGTGATTTTGGAGCCCAAAAAACTAAAGTCTGACACTGTTTCCACTCTTTCCCCATCTATTTCCCATGAAGAGATGGGACCAGATGCCATGATCATAGTTTTCTGAATGTTGAGCTTTAAGCCACCTTTTTCACTCTCTTCTTTCACTTTTATCAAGAGGCTCTTCAGTTCCTCTTCACTTTCTGCCATAAGAGTGGTGTCATCTGCATATCTGAGGTTGTTGATATTTCTCCCAGCAATCTTGACTCCAGCTTGTGTTTCTTCCAGCCCAGCGTTTCTCATGATGTACTCTGTATAAAACAGGTGCTAGCTAGGCTATATCCTACATCAGAAGATATAATATGCCCCCCAAAAGACATGGCAGAGAGAGGACCTAGGGTAGATAAGAAATGTCAAAAGAAGATTTGAGCAGGCTTCTGTATAACTGCCAAGTAGATTCTCTCCATTGTTTCAATTGTGGATGCTTCAGTAAATTCCACTTTGCTCCCGGTATTTATGTGCAGTATATTTATTGAGTGGTGGGCTGAAACCGGTGTTCAGGGCTACGAGGAGAAGGAGAAGATAGCAGACATTTGGGGAACACCTGGTTTTGTAATACTGGCTGATTTTATTTTAAAAAAATAAATAATAGATGAAACAGGCATGCTGGTCCCCAACTCCTGAGTGAGGGACAATGGCATTTCAGGTTAGGCAGTAGTTGGTGCAAGTGACCAGAGCTGTGTTAGGGCCCAGCCATATCTGTTCCTGGGGGGACAATGGCTTTCAGAGGGATTCTGTCTGCATAGAAGATGCTGAGCTTGTATCTGCTCGCCTTTCTGGCCAGCCTTCATCTCAAGCCGTCCAGAGTTTGAAAAGTTTCCACTTCTACAGTTTTTCCTTTGCTGTTAAGCTTTTTTTTTCTTTTAAAAAAAAAAAAAAAAAGAAAAAAAGAGAAGAAGAAGAAAAAAATATCTAGCCATTTTATAACCATTGCTTCTTAGTTGCCCTGGGGGGACCCATCTCTAACCTGAAACCTCCCGTAATTGTCTGGGGCACACTGGGCCTCCCAATGACACCTTCATTTAATGCCATTACAGTCTGGCTCCAGGGTCTTAGAGCACGGTATCTGCCCTCTCCGCCTCTTGCTGCCAAAAGGAATTGCACTTAAAAGCTCTCCCTTATGCGACTAAATTGCCTCTTTTTATTTCATCTTGCGCCCAGGTAAGATGGTGGGACAGTTAAACCTCTCATTCCCTTGGACATGGAAGTAGTCTGAACCATGTCTGTTGAGCATTTCCCAAAGCATTTCCTATAGAACACTGGGCCCATGATTGGCTCTTCAGAAGTGAAGTTTAGCTGCTGAATATTCTTGAGAAACACGGCACAGTATATTTGAATCTTGGAGACCCCTAATGTATACTGGCAGATGAAAGAAGTTAAAGAATCTGGTATTTTGCAAAGTGATTTGGTTAGGGAGCCCTTCTACTTTTTTCACTATCCCTACACCCTTTGAGAAGTGCTGCTCTAGATAATAATAACCCCTTCCCAGTGCATGGTATTTAGTATCTTACATTCTGCTAGAGCAGGAAGTGAGGAAGGCAGTATAATTTGAATTTACAGGTGATGACACTGAAGGGCAGACCTGTAAGTGACTTGTAGTAGAGAAAGCAGCTGCTAGGAGGCAGATGGACTCAGGGTTTCTGATCTGTAGGGTGGGGATCCTGCTGCCAGGCTGGATGGCTTTTTTCCTGGGGCCATCCATACCCTTTCAATAGCCGTGCCCAGGGGAAACATACACCCTCAGAGCAAAATGAGCCTAGTTTTCCCCTCTGGTGGAAAGGAAAGTCTGCTTTATTTTGGAGGCTGGCCACTGAAGGAGAAGGGGACTCATGTCCAAAGGCCAATTGCCCCCCTGCTGATAAGGGGGGTAAGAGCTTTTAAAGGGGAGTTTCAGGGGTGTTCAAGCGGATGGAGGGGCCTACATGCAGAAACAGCAGTAACCTGACAGCCGTCTTCTCACTGGTCCTGCGATGGTCTGTCATCTTGATTATTTTAGGTACAGCTCATCTTCATTTCCAGGGTTAGAGTGTTCCCTTTTCCTTGAGACCAGTTTTTGGGAACTGTGGCAGCTTCTGTCATGGCTATAGACTGGTCATCACTTGGTCAACTTCTCCACCTGGCAGGGGTTTCAGTGTAGTTCTGGAGACTGGGAATTCCAAGACAGATGAAGGTGCTGGCAGATTTGGTAAGCTCTCAAGAGTTTACTTTCCGGTTCCTAGACGCTTTGTCCTCATGTGGTGGAAAGGGCAAAATGAGCTTTATACGCTGGTTATTACTACTTCCACAATGGGGTAGGTGGGGAAACTAAGTAAAGAAATACTTGTTTAGTGAATAGAGAGTGCTGGGTGCTTTGTCCCCATCACCCCATAAATCCTTGTGATAAGCCTAAGAGGCAAGCATTATTATCCCCATTTTACAGAGGAGCTACAATGAGGCTCAGAGAGATTAGGTAACTTTCCCAGGGCCAGTCAAAATTTATGTTCAGGCTTAACTACCAAAAGCACCCCCCTGTCCTCTCACCCCACCACCAGACTTTCATCAATGGCACCAGCTCCATGATTCTAGAGCCCAACAGGGAGAGCGAGATGCTCTGAGGGTTTGACCCTCTTTGTGCCCCACAGCTTGTTTACACAAGACTGGTCTAATCTGGAGGCGCAGGAAGAATAAGAATATTGAGAATTAGTCATTCTGCACTCAAAGGACATAAACGGGAGCAGAGGCTTAAATGGTTTGACAATGTTTTGTCCCACCCTGAAAAATGTACTGGAATTTTATCCCCTGCGCCAAACAAACTGTGGAGGTCTTCTTAGAGAACAGGGTAAAAATGACCGAGATACGATCTGGAGCTCCCTTAAGCTTGCAAGTTGCTTGTATGCAAACAGTGGAGGGGTGGGGCAGGAAGAAGGCCGTGGTCTTATCCCCGCTATACACCCAGAGTGTGTGGCCTTGACAAATCTCTAACCCCCCCTGGCCTCAGTTTCTCATATATAAAATAAAGGGGTGTATTGGCTTTCCCTGGGGGTTCAGGGCTTAAGACTCTGCATTTCCACTGCAGAGGCCACGGGTTTGGTCCCTGGGTGGGTAAGATCCCACATGCCTCAAGGCATAGTCAAAAAAAAAAATTAAAAATAAAATAACTTTATTTTCTATAAAGGATGTGAGAAGATGCTCAGAGGTGATAATTACCAGTATCTGGTGGTCAGAGGTTACTACTTCTCTGATCTAGAGTCCATCTTCCAGCTGAGTTAGTCCTGGAAAGAGAGGTCATTCTAGGCCCACAGGATGGTGTTGTCAGCCTTCAGAAATGGAAGTGAGACAGCGTCCCCTAACTTCCCCTTACAGGGCGGGCTCTGTGAACCACAGGCCTCGGGTCCACTCAGACCCAAGGACTCGGGGTGCATTCTTTATCCGTTACTTGGTTCCCTGAGTTTAGGTCCCAGGCAGGGACCCTGAAGAGGCTTGCATTTGCTCTGTTTGGGGATGGATGGTACTGGGGAGCAGTGCGCCAGTGTTTGGAACCCCACTTCCTCCTCCTCCATGCTCAGGTGAGGAGGGCCCTCAGGGTGGAGAGGGCCGCGGATGCGCCCTAAAAGAGGTGGAAGGAGGCCTTGGGGCTTGTCAGAGGGAGAGGAAGGGAACCAACTGCTGACCTAGGCCTGGGCTGGACACTGAGCTGAGTGATAGATGTTTCCAGAGGCTCCCGTGACAGAAGGTTGGTGCAGCGATTTCTCAGCTCCCTCCCAGCTCACACCTTTGGTGTGACTTCATTTCCCTGTCTTTCCTCGAGCAGCCCCGCCACAAACCAGTGCCTCAGATGAGCTCAGACTTGAGTGTGACTCGCGGAAGAGCGGCGGGGCTGCCAGGCCTCAGACAACAGATCACAATCGGCTCCTTCATGGGCCCCTGTGTACGTGGGGCCTCCTCCAGGGGAAGCGCTTTTTCTCCCGGCCTGGTTTCCAGGGGCAAACAGAGCGCACAGGTGTGGCTCAGGCCCCACAGGGACCAGCTGGCAGATGGATTCCAGACGTCATCGGGGCCTCCTGTGGCCACCGCTGCTTCACCTGACAGGAATGAAGATCTTAAGAAATCTCACCTCCTGCATCCCTCAACAGATGGCAAGGAGGGGGCCCCTGTTACTATTTGGGAGAGAGGCACAGAGGCAGCCACGCCTAGATTCCAGAGTGTAGGTGGACGGGTGCCATCCATACTTCAGTAGTACCAGCCGTCAGGATCCAGCCCCAGGCCGCAACTCCACCCCTCCTTGCGAGGGGCTCAGGGTTTTCCTACCAGAGAATGTTGGTAGGCTCTTCCAGGCTGGAGGCTGGAAATGCTGTCAGCAATGCCATCAAGGTGAAGCTACAACATGTCATCTCCTAGGGACAGCCAGTCTGTGGGTCATGCCTGAGGGTGTGCAGGCTCTGTGAAGGGAGGGACAAGGTTCACTGAGTCCCCAACCCCAGTGATCCCTTAACAAACAGCTGTTGAATGGCAGAGAGGTGGAAAAGCGTGCATCCCTGAGGGGGTCTGAGAGTGTGACTAGAGAGCTTGGGAAAGCAGAGGTCTCCAGGATTTGGGCTTGGATAGAGAAAAGGGAGAATTAGGGAGGAATTGTGAGCCTCCTCCTTGGCACAGCATTACAGTTGGCACATTGCGTGAGTTACTCTTTTTTAACCCTACCCAGGAGTTATTATACCCTCTGTGTGAGTTGCGGTTTGTGAGTCTAAGTGAATTGCCCAAAGATAAATCATCTAAATAGCAAGAGCAGGATTCAAATCCAGGTCTTCTGATTTCCCTGCCTTCATATAGTTAGGTCTTGATGTCCCCCACTTTATACAGAAGAAGACTGAGGTCTGGAGAAGCCAGCTGACGGAAGGCAGAGCAGGAATCAGGACTCAGAGCTCTGGCCTCACTCTTTCTAAGCCCTTCATGATCTGCCTGATTTTCTCTGGTGACACAGGTCTCCCTCATTCCAGGCGGCACTGCACGCATTCCAAGGCCCATCCTGTCCCCAAGGAGGCCGGGACTCCCCCTATCCCAGTCTGCTTCTTCTCCTGCGTCTGCTCATCGCGAGCCAGGGAATCCCAGGCAGCCCCTTTGGGGCGGGCAGACATCTGGCTCACAGCTGGCCCAAGTATGGCTCATGCAAGGCTATGACAGAGAATGCAGGCTTTGTGTGTGTTTGTTTTTCTTTTCACTGTTGATAATAAAATTGGATAATTAGCCTGATGAATGAGACGCCTCTAGAGACTGGTCAGGAGTCCTGGTTCTACCACTTGCTGAGGTGCTGAGCTGTGCCCCTGGAGTGCTCTCTCTGGGTCCCCATGTTCCTTGTGAAACATCGGAAGTTGTGCCAAATGATAGCCGAGATCTTTTCCTAGTGCTGACTTTCTAGAAATCTATTTAAAACAGGTCAGCATGTATATACCAAAAGAGTCAAACACTCTTGCTTATGTAGCAAACTCTAAAATTAAGCAAACATAAAATATTTTGATATTTAAATCAAATTTTGGCATTTTATGTTCCCTTTATCTTTTTATCCTCAAATGAGTTTTTAAAAATAGTCTTTGTTTTATGAAATAAGTATATTTTCCCTTCATAAATGCATAGAATTTCAAACTCTTATTCTCATGCATTTTCCCCCTAAAATGTAATTTAAAAACCACAAAAATTGAGATGGCTGCAGTGGGATAAACATAAAAACTCTGTGGGGTCCCTGTTTATCTTTATCTTATGATGGTGAATTTTACGTGTAAACTTGGGTGAGATTAGAGTGCAAAGTTGTTGGTCAAACACTAGTCCAGATATTGCCATGAATATAGTTTTTAGGTTAGGAATAGCAGTTGTAATCAGTTGACTGTAAGTAAAGCAGATTACCCCCACCCCCCGCCGCCATATGTGAGTGGGCCTCATTCAATCAGTTGAAGGCTATAAGAGCCAGGACTAAAGTTTCCTACAGAAGAAGGAATTTCGCCTCAAGATTCAACATACAGGACTTCCCTGGTGGCGCAGTAGATGAGGATATGCCTGTCAGTGCAGGGGACATGGGTTCAATCCCTGGTACGGGAAGATTTTGCATGCCATTGAGCAACTAAGCCCTTGTGCAACAATTGAGCCTGTGCTCTAGTGTCCAAGAGCAGCAACTGAGAGAGTTCATGCTTAGTAGATTGATAAGGAGTCCAGGGCCCTCAAGGAGGAGAAAGGGGTCCAGGGAGAAAGGACAAACCTTTTTTTCTATATTCCTTTGTCTTGGTCACATGAGAGGTTTTTTTCTTAAGCTCTAAATTGTTATGGCAACAATCTATTTTGCCTAAAACTTACTTTCTTTAAGCCCAGAGCTAATGATTACAGCACAAAGCAACTCATCTTGCTCAAGGGTATTTTCCCTTAAACTCTGTACTAATGATTATATAACACAGTATCTTGCTTGAGGACATGTTTCTCTTTAAGAACCTCTGACTAATCCAGTTATCTTATGTGAGAGTGGGTCTGGTAAGACCTCTCTATTGTTAGCAACCAACTGAAAAAGTATATGAGGCCTTGATAAGGCTAGCCAGTGGGGCACTCTCTGCTCCCTTCTGATGTCTATGTTGCTTTCTCTGTCCCCTTTTCACCATAATAAAACTTCTGCCACACAAAGCTCCGAGTGCCTGAAGCCTCGTCTCTGGTCCTGAAGCTAAATTCTGTTCTGCAGAGATCATGAATCCGACACCATTCACCCTAGGCCATCACAACTACTGAGCCTGTGTGCTTCTACTCCTGAAGCTCACATGCTCTAGGGCTTGTGAGCCCAAACTATGGAGCCTGTGTACCACAACTACGGAAGCTTTTGCACCCTAGAGCCTGAGTGCCACAAGTACTGGGCTCACGTGCTGCAACTGCTGAAGCCCACATGCCTAGAGCCTTTGCTCTGCAACGAGAGAGCCCACTGCAATGAGAAGCCCGCAGACCATGATGAAGCACAGCCCCCACTTACTATAACCAGAGGAAGCCCGCACAAGGAGTGAAGCCCCAGCACAGCCAAACATCAAAGAAAGAAATGATAAATTTAAAAATACTAAATATATTTATATATATATAAAAGATATAACATAGACATTGGCCTACTAGTTCTGTTTCTCTGGAAAGTGCTGACTGATATATTTGCTAGATTCAAAGATTTTTTTTTTTCCCACCAGAAATGTAATAAAATTCATTATCATTATACATTTTTTCCCCCAAGAATGCTGTCTTCACTCTCTGACTGTGTTTCATCACCATGATGAGTTTGGGACTCAAGCAACCCGAGTGGGACTCCAGTCCTACTGCTTAAAAGTGTGGGGTCTTGTGAGGGCAGGGGGTCCCACTGAATTTCAGCCTCCTTACCTATAAAGCAGGAGCTGGGGAGCAGAGTGTGTGATGATAACCCCTCTGCTCAGGGGTTCCTGGGAAGGTCAGAAGAGATGATGTGTTAAATCATCTGAAACAGAGCATGAACCTGATAAAGAATAAACACAGCTAATATGATGAATAAGATTGCTGCCAAAGGTCTGTATAGTAAAAGCTATGGTTTTTCCAGTAGTCATATACAGGTAAGAGAGCTGGACCATAAAGAAGGCTGAGCACTGAAGAACTGATGTTTTTGAACTGTGGTGTTGGAGAAGACTCTTGAGAGTCCCTTGGACTGAAAGGAAATCAAATCAGTCAATCCTAAAGGAAATCAACCCTGAATATTCATTGGAAGGAGTGAGGCTGAAGCTCTAATACGCTGGTCACCTGATGCAAAGAGCTGACTCATTGGAAAAGACCCTGATGCTGGGCAAGATTGAAGGCAGGAGGAGAAGAGGGCAACAGAAGATAAGATGGTTAGATGGCATCACCAACTCAACAGACATGAGTTTAAGCAAACTCAGGGAGATAGTGAAGGACAGGAAAGCCTGGTGTGCTGCAGTCCACGGGTCGTGAAGAGTCGGACACGACTTAGCAACTGAACAGCAATAACGAATATGATGAGTATGACTCTTCATCCTTCTATCAGCATTATTAACGGGACTCAAACAATATTTTTGGTGCACCGGCTGGCTGCCAGATTGTATGCTTTGGTACTGGTGGTGGGAGATGAAAGCCAACATTCTTCCCCTTCAGGAGCTCAGAGTTACCTGAGAGAAGAAAGCTCCGCATGTTCCATGATCTACAGGACAAGACGGTATAAATCATAGCTCTCTCAAGCTTTCAAGGCCCAGCCCAAATCCTATCTCCTTCATGAAACCTTCCCAGACTCCCCTCTTATAAATTAATCTCCCAGCTACCATGTCCCCAGGCCCTTTGGCCTGTGTCTTTCCTGCAGTCCTTACCACTATTTACCTTGTGTTAGAGTGATTTATGCACAGGTCAGCCTCTTCTCCTACAATGTGAGTTTTTGGGGACAGAACTATTTATGAAGGGCCTTTCTGTGACTTTGGCTCTTGCGTGAAGGAGCAACATAGCCACATCAACAATCTGCCTCACGCTTAAAAATGATTCTGTGGCAAAATATTGACAATGAAATATAGTTTAAATTATTTTCACAATTTTAATTCCCATAGCCATCTTCTGTTTCTTGGTGTCCATTTTAAAGATGCTGTGCAAGAGGCAGAGAGCTTGCCATGACTTATACAAGGTCACAGAGCCAGTTAGCAGCAAGGCCAAGCCCAGAACTTGGCCTGTTTGGGCTAAGATTTAACTAAGATGACTGTGTTCATATTCCTGGTCCTCTTAAATCACTCTTACCAAGTCCATATCCCGCCATGCACAAGCAGTTTGGCATCCTAGTCATGTGAGTTCCCTCCCTGTTTAGACATAAAATGAAGCCATATGAAACAAACTGCATCCTTTAACTGCCTCTGGCTGTGACTCCTGCCTTGATGATTTTCAGGTTGGCAGAGGCCCTTCTCTAGCAATTTCTCAACAAAACCATGTGGATTCAGAGTGATGACAGCTGGGTGTGCTTGCCCACTGATCTTTCCACTCTTCCTCCCTCACATTTCTCAAGGCCTTGTGACAACACTGAGATATAAGCTCAATTATCTGCTCTTGACAGATGAGAACCTTGAGACTTGAAAGGGTGGAATGAGTTACTCGCCCAAGGCCACACACAGCCACAGTTCAAATTCATGTTTCTTCTGATGCTAAAGACTTTCCACTATGCCCACACTGGATTCCTTCTCTAATTAGGACAGACTTGGAAAGCAGAGACTGATGCTCCTATCTCTAGCTGACCAACTTCATAAGATGCTGTTCAAAGGAGCGGTTTTCTGGGAGAATTAGTCAAAAGCATTTGATGATGACTGTCACCCAAAGGAATCACTTTTGAGATTGGTATCTACTGATAGAAGGCTGAATGTGATTCTTTTTTTTTCCTCTTCTAGTTTGGAGTTTGAACACATTGAATTTCAGCTCAGCCACCTGCAGGCATGTGACCTTGGCAAGTCATATGAACTCGCTGAGATTCAGTTTCTTCATCTGTCAAATTAGAGTAAATTATTGACCTCTCAGAGGCTTTTATGAGAATCAGCAGAAACAACAAAATCCCAGAGTTAGCCAGTCACATTGTAGGTGATCAGTTAGTGATAATCCTTCTGGGGAACAGAGGGCATCCAGGCTGAGACTTGGGCTGGAAGCATTTGGTCTGCTGTCCCTTGCCAGCTGTCTGACCTTGGGCAAATGACTGAAGCTGGAAGAACTAGGTAAAGTGGAGATGACAGCTGTCACCGATCTCTTGTAATAAGAGAAATATATGTTAAGTGATGGGCCCAGAGGAAGCCCTCAGGTAAGAGGGAGTTATTATCAGCATATTAGTGCCCCATGGGGCTTCCCTGCTGGCTCAGATGGTAAAGAATCTGCCTGAAATGCAGGAGACCCAGTTCAATCCCTGGGTTGGGAAGATCTTCTGGAGAAGGAAACTGCAACCCACTCCAATATTGTTGTCTGGAGAATTCCATGGATAGAGGAGCCTGGCGTGCTACAGTCCATGGTGTCGCAAGAGTTAGACATGACTGAGAAACTAACACTTCACACTTAACTAAGTGCTCCATGAATACCACTAGTTAGAGAACCAACTTCCATTCCTTCCCTCTTTCCTCTCACATAAAAGAATCTATCAATGAAAATACTCTTTCTGCAGCTTCCTTTGCAGCTAGGAGTAACCCTATGACAGAATTCCGGTAAAGAAGACACAAGCACATATCTTCTAAGGGTATCCTTTGAATGGGTTTACTTTCACAATAAGAGGAGGAGACCCAATTAGTGTGGCCCAACACCCCATCACCCCTGATTCCTGCTTTAAATTCAAGGATGATGTCTGAGGCTGGGACCACAAACTCAAAGCCATAGAGAAAAGTCCAAGAGAATGACAAAGATGCCAGCCCGCCCAGCTCTGGGGAGCTGCCAGTGTACACCAGTGCCAGTGGCCATCCATTTATCCAGAGTCCTTGTCGTGTGAGAAAAATAAACCATTATGTCCAAGTCACTGAATCTGGGTTTCCTGTGTACTTGTCGCTGAAATGTTGGCCTAACTGATGTAAGAGGTAAAGGGAAGACAGAAGAGAAAGTCACTAGGTGGTTTTGACCAGCAACTTTCCAGCTCAAGGAAACTTACAAATGCTCCACATAGACTCTCTGCTCTCCTCTTTCTGTGCTTTTTCTTACAAGAATCTCCCTAGCAGGAGCTTTCCTGCTCTGTTCTGCCTCCCCAACACTCATCTCTGAGTGCCTAAATCTTCCCATTGGAAGGACTGATGCTGAAGCTGAAACTCCAATACTTTGGCCACCTGATGCAAAGAACTGACTCATTTGAAAAGACCCTGATGCTGGAAAAGATTGAGGGCAGGAGGAGAAGGGGATGACAGAGGATGAGATGGTTGGATGGCATCACTGACTCAGTGGACATGAGTTTGAGTGAACTCCAGGAGTTAGTGACGGACAGGGAGGCCTGGCGTGCTGCGGTTCACGAGGTCACAAAAGTCGGAGACAACTGAGCTACTGAACTGAAATCCTCCCAGGCTCAGCCTAGCACCACCTCATCCATGAACCATCTCCATCTCTCCACATACAATGGATCTGTCTTTACATTTCTGTTTTACACACTTTGGGTTCTTATTTTTTTAATTATATTTATTGTGTAGTTTGTTATTACCATTCCTATCTTATCTCTTCTCACAGAAACTAAGCTCTGTTACATACATTATTTCTAAATAAGATTGTGCATGAAAGGTGTTTGGCACAATCTTACAAAAAATTAGATATTGTCATTATTTTGTACTTTCAATGTTTGGCCTATTCAGTCACCATATGTGTACCAAGAATCTACTTATTACAAACATGTACTGACAATGTACATGTACCATCAGGATTAATAGCATTTGCTCTGAGGATAAACAGATTGGGCTCTATGGGACAACTTTCTCAGTTTCTTCATCTTTCAAATAGGGTAATAGAGATATTATGAGGAATAATTGATTTAATATGTCTGAAGCATACAGAACAGTGTATGCTGCTGCTGCTAAGTCACTTCAGTCGTACCCAACTCTGTGCGACCCCATAGATGGCAGCCCACCAGGCTCCCCTGCCCCTGGGATTCTCCAGGCAAGAACACTGGAGTGGGTTGCCATTTCCTTCTCCAATGCATGAAAGTGAAAAGTGAGAGTGAAGTCGCTCAGTCGTGTCCGACTCTTAGCAACCCCATGGACTGCAGCCTACCAGGCTCCTCCGTCCATGGGGTTTTCCAGACAAGAGTACTGGAGTGGGGTGCCATTGCCTTCTCCAACAGAAGAGTGTATAGCATGCATCAAACATTTGGGGGATAATATTATTAACCACATTGTCAATTAGTTTCAGGGGATATACCTAACATGCTTTCTACCATATAGTATGACCTCAATAAACATTGAATGGATAACTTTTGGGTAACAGTACATATAAAAAATTCCAAGTAAGACTAATTTAAATTCATATAGAGTTAAGTATATTAACATTCATGAATAATTCACAGTAACAAACATGTGTTTTTTAATTGATTTTCTTTAGAGATTACATTGAGCATTTCACAACAGCCCTTGAAGTAATTGGAGAAGCCCTGGCAAATACCACAAAACCAGAAAGAGGAATGACTTAGGTCAACTAGGAAATTCACTCACTTCTAGACTCTGCAATTGTCTACATGCTCCATGTTTCACCTCAGCACCTGGGGAGGCTTCTACTACCTTCTACGACTTTTTCCAAAGTGAAAGTCAACCCTCTCCTCTCACAGGCTCATGGGAACCCCAGCCCCACCCCAGGCTGAGCCCAACACCCGAGATCAGCTTTGTTTTCAACCCCTTGCTGAATCTGGGCTCTGTGGTCAGAATGCATGGGTTCGTCCTCCTACCCTGTTGGTGGGAGTGTGAACTGGTACAGTCGCCATGGAAAGCAGTATGGAGGTTCCTCAAAATGCTACAGATAGAGTTGCCATAGGATCACGGACGGCTCAGATGATAAAGAGTCTGACCGCAACGTGGGAGACCCTGGGTTCAATCCCTGGTTCGGGAAGATCCTCTAGAGAAGGGAATGGCAACCCACTCCAGTATTCTTGCCTGGAGAATTCCATGGACACAGGAGCCTGGCAGGCCCCATCCCATGGGGCTGCAAACAGTTGGACATGACTGAGTGATAACATTTTCACTTTCACTTTATGAAATGGCAATCCCCCTCCTGGGCATATATCCAAACAAAACTATAACTCGAAAAGATACATGCACTTCCAGTGTTCACTGCTGTACTACGCAGCCATAAAAAAGAATGAAATAATACCATTTGCAGCAATATGGAGGGATCTAGAAATGGTCCTACTAAATGAAGTCAGTCAGAAAAAGAAAGACAAATATCATATATCACTTATATGTGGAATCTAAAGTATGACAAAAATTAACTTACCTATGAAACAGAAATCGACTCACAGACAGAGAATAGGCTTGTGGTTGCCAGGGTGTTTGAAGCGGGAGAAATATATTGTGAGTTTTGGGTTAATAGGTGCCAACTACTATGCATGGAATGGATAAACAGCAAGGTCCTACGGTATAGCACAGGGAATAATATCCCATATCCTGTGATAATGAAAAAGAACCTGAAAACTATCTATCTATCTATCTATCTATATATATATCTGAATCACTTTGCTGTATGGTGGAAATTAAAACAACATTGTAAATTAAGGATACTTCCATAAAACAATGGGCTTAAATGGGCTTCCCCAGTGGCTCAGCAGTAAAGAATCTGCCTGCTATGCAGGAGTTGCAGGAGCCCCAGTTTCAATCCCTGGGTCGGGAAGATTCCCCTGCAGGAGGGCATGGTAACCCACTCCAGTATTCTTGCTTGGAGAATCCCATGGGCAGAGCTTGGTGGGCTACAGTCCATGGGGTTTCAAAGAGGTGGACACGACTCTTTGTGGCTGAGGAGTGTTCCACGGTGTGTCGGGACCACATCTTCTTTGTCCTTTCATCTGTTGATGGACATTTAGGCTGTTTCCATGTCTTGGCTATTGTAAATAGTGCTGCAGGGAACATCAGAAGTACGTGTCTCTTTTCAAATGCCCTGGAGGGGGATTGCCATTTCATAAAGTGAAACATAGAGCGACTTAGCATGTAGCACCCTGAAATAAATTTAAAAAAGAGAATGCCTGGGATGAGATTCTTGTCCTGCTACTTGCTAACAATCCCTCTGGGCCTTAGTCCACTATCGCACAATGGATACAATAGTACGAGGATCCCTCATACTGAGTGACTGGGGAGCTGAGTTAATCCAAGTAAAGTGCTGAGCACTATGCGGAGCACCAGCTGTGTGCCCAGTAGGTGTGACTCGTCTCGTTCTAGTCCCCCAGCAGGGCAGCCTCTCTGAGCTGCTCCCTGAGCTCCTCCCATACTTCACAACTTAGCACTTGTTCAGTCCCATAACAGTCTCCTCCCTGATTCAGCCTAGATTGAATATTCTACCTCCATTTCAAGAGAACAAGACTCTCTAAAGACCCCAGGTGTTTGTTAGCACACACGCACATCAAATGGTGACTAGAAAGGCATGTCCGACATCCCAGACTAGTAGCATCTATAGATGCTTGGGAAAGGGGTCCTTTAAGGGATTCACTTTTAAGATTGTTGCTGTTGAGAGTGACACATCATTCTTTTTTTTTGTTGTTGTTCTTCACTGTATAAACTGCTATTGATTCGTCCAGACTCATTACAAATGGCACCCTCAGAGGGTATATGACACGGCACAATCATACATTCCCAGAGTTTATCATCTTCAGGGAGAAACCACAAATAAACAATTGCACTCTCAACAGCCACAGACAATCTTAAAAATGAATCACTTGAAGGACCCCTTTCCCAAGCCCCCAGGGTATTTAATATGCCTTTCTATTCACCGTTTGAGCAAAGCCTGAGAAAGAGAGCTGTGTTCTCTTGAAATTGAGGTAGAATATTTGACCTGTGCTGAGTTTGGGAGGGGACTGGTATCTGTGGGGTGCCCACCACATGTTGGCCCTGCAGGAGGGCTTACGCCCTCATATTGAATCTTTACTACCATCCTACGAAGTAGACGGTGTTCCTCATTTTAAATAGGAGGAAACCAAGGCACAGAGTGGTCTTAGTACTTGCTTGCATTTACTCAGCTATATACTGACTCTAGAATTTGCATTCGGATCTTTGTGCTGACAGAGTCCTGTCCCCCTGGGTTTCGTTGAAGACGGGATGGAGTGGTCCGGGATTAGGGGAGAATGAATAGAGGAATTTGGGCAGGCAGGAAAGCCAGACTTTTCTCCCCTTGCCAATCCTATTAAGGGCTGATTCCGACTAAAATCCTGCCAGGTGTACATCAACAAGACAGGAAAACATTCCTGCGAAGGCTTCTTTTATTTGCAGAGTGGGAATTATCCGGCCATGATCACCAGAAGAAGTATTTTGCTTGGAAACCAAGAACTCTGGCCATCGTCGTCTTCTGAATTCATATCGAATTACTCATGGTGTGCTGGAAAGCCTGCTTTAGAGGAAGTCATTCCTAACTGGGGATCTGGATTCTGACACATGAGTTGCCAGACTTCAGGCTAGTGATAGGAGCTGACGGAACCTCAGTTGTCTCATCTAAAAACGGGATTATCAGAGATATCAGCTCAGAGGATGATAATGAGGGACTATTAAATGACTGTATGATTAGGGTGCATGCCTAATTGTTCGTTCAAATGAGGACACTGCCTGGGGAGAGTCCTGATGAGAATTATGCTGGGACAACAGGGGTAAACTGATGCCATCCTGTGCAAACTGGTCACACCAGGGGTGAGTGGTAAGAAGCCCCCCAGCAGAGGGGCTGCCACCAGGTAAGCCCCGCACATGCCCTTCCCTGACAGTATTTTAAGCACAATACCAAAGTCAAGCTACTGTAGTGCACCATTTATCATTTTTCTGACCGTATTAGACTCACAGGCAGAGATGTGAGCTCAGCCTGGCTCCTATTAGTCTTCAGTTAGTCATTTTTCTAAGGCTGATCAACTGTGAACATGTGCAGACTCATCTACATCTGATTTCTAAGTCATATTTCTAAGTCTGACTGACTGCGAACATGTGGAGACTCATCAGTACAACACAGAGGCTTCTCAGTGTAGTCAGAACAAGACCACGGGAGACAGTTTGTTCATAGGCAAGAGGAAGGAAGGTGTGTGCTATAATCTATTTAAAAACAGACAGAAGACACAGCAGCTTCAGAGGAGAAGATGGGAGAGGGGATGTAAATGCACAGCAGGGAACAAGTTAGAACACCCAATTTAGTCACCTATATCTACCAAGGAGTGAAGATGCAGGGGTCGAAATAGTCCAGCAAGGAGAAGCGTCTTTAGCAACTGCTGGACAATAAAGTTAAGTTGCTCAGTCGTATCCGACTCCTAGTGACCCCATGGACTGTAGCCTACCAGGCTCCTCCGTCCATGGGATTTTCCAGGCAAGAGTACTGGAGTGGGTTGCCATTGCCTTCTCCAGGCAATAACTGGTGGAAATAACAGGGGAGGAAGGCAGAAATCCTAGGATTTCATTCTCCCAGATAAGCAGGGGATACTTAGTACCTATTTGTTTCTTTCCTCTGCTTCTTTTGTGGTAAGGATTTATAAAGTAATCTGAGAAGGTGATTTACAGTTTACACCCACAGCCTAGAAGCTGATGATCACGAATGCCTGCCTAGTCATCAATTTTTCTTCCTTTCCTCCCCACTCCCTACCGCCTCCTTTCCTCTCACAGCTCTTTATTGAGCCAGGCACTGAGGATGCGGGGATGAAGAGACAGGTTCGTATTTGTCAGGGAAGAAAGGCGCTGAGCAGATAATGAACCGCAACTGGAGTAAGTACCCTGAGATAGAATCTGCTCCTCACCCCAGACCCTTGACTTTTGCTCTGGTTGACATGTCCCTGTGTCCTCAAAGCATCTGACGAAACACGTCCAACACTGAGCTCATGGTCTTCCTCCCACATTCTTCCTGCCCCTATTGTCAGAGTTGATGAGATCACTAACTCTCAAACCCTTGTCTTTTTACTACACCACAGCGCATGGTTCACCGGAGCAGAGTCTTGGGGAGAAGGTGATTTGTGTTTTTAGAGACCTACAGAGAGCTGTGGTGTTGGAGAAGACTCTTGAGAATCCCCTGGACTGCTAGGAGATCAAACCAGTCAATCCTAAAGAAAATCAATCCTGAATATTCATTAGAAGGGCTGATGCTAAAGCTGAAGCTCCAATACTTTGGCCACCTGATGCGAAGAACTGCCTCACTGGAAAAGACCCTGATGCTGGGAAAGACTGAAGGTGGGAGAAGGGGATGACAGAGGATGAGATGGTTGGATGGCATCACCAACTCAATGGACATGAGTTTGAGTCAACTCTGGGAGATGGCGGTTGGCAGGGAGAACTGGTGTGCTGGAGTCCATGGGGTTGCAAAGAGTCAGATGCAACTGAGTGACTGAACAACAACAGAGAGCTCATGGGAGAGCGAGTGTTGGGGGCTGCACATTCTGACCATTAACTCTGGGTTTGCTTTACAAATGAATGTGTGTGTGGAGGGGGGTGGATATGGTGGCAGGAAGTGAATTTGTGAGTCAAGATAACAATCCTGGCTCTGATGAATCTAAGTCCCTCTCCCCTTCTGCTGTGGAATCACCTTCCCCTCTTGCTTTGTCATTTTCATCATCAATAGCAACAAAAACCCAAAATGCAGAACTCAAGCCTCTGTTCAACCTGCATTCTCAGAATAAGAGAGGCTCATTTGCTAAATGCCTTCTGTGACAAGAAGACAGCAGGTCTGGTTGCAATCTCCACCCGATACTCTCCACCCCATCCCTCCTTATCTATCATCTATTTACCCATTTGAGTAATGGGAGGAAAAACCAGCTCTGTAATCAATCTCATTTTCCCTGAGTGCTCAGAGTTAAAAATCATTTGCATTTCGACAATGGCCCAGCAGTTCCTTACCCCATCCATCAAGGTGAATGATAAATTGGCTGCCCAGTTTCCGTCTGATCTTTAATTGAATAACTGCATGCTATCAACACAAATTTGCAGTTTGGCCTAGAGCTTATTTTGGGGTGGTGGGGTGGGCTTTGCTTCTTTACTAAAGTGTTTCCAATTTTAAATTTATATTATGTCCATATAATAGTGTGTATGGGTTTGGAGAGAAAATGGGGGTGGTGGACAAAGAGAGGGCAGAGTGATGGGGCTGGGAAAGAGGGTACATGAAGGGGCGAAAGCATGCAAACCACTAATTAAATGGGAAAACAAAGTTCTTTCACTGGGGCCACAGGCAGTGAATGTTCCTTGCAAGAAGAAAAAAAAAAGTGTAGCCCCTAATACTTAGAGATTTGCAACTGGGTAATAACTTTGTAAAATGTGATGGACAGTTACCGGATTATCTCCTTAATCACACCTTTATTTCTATTAAGCAGGGCTTACGCTCCCAGCAGGTTTCAAACATGTGTTAACACTGAACATCCCATGAAGGAATCAAAGGGCCATAGTGACTGCAGCTTTGTAGAGGGACTCTACAAATAGAAGCATCCAGAGAGAGGGGCAGAAAAACCAGTGCAGGGCAAAAACAGCCTCAGTCTGCTCTGGCTTAAATAAATCTCTCTTCCCCCCAACCACTGCAGAATGTCAGGAACTTTGGAGGGAGATGATAGAAACACAGGGGAAGGCATACAGATCAGCAATACTGCAGAAATTCTTCTTCCTTTTTTTTTTCTTCAATGAAATCTTAGGATTCTAAGAGTTGGTTGTTTTAAAGGACTAATTCCCATAAGACATAATTAGCATTTATATGACATTTTATTATGAGTAGTCTTTTTCTTACAATCCAAATGTGTAACCACTCTGAATAGTTAACCTGCCAGTAAACCCTCAGCAAGAGATGAAAATGATCAGAGTCCCAGTTTGTGGTTTAAAATTGAGCCCCTCATAAGGTACAAAGTACTCTAGTAGTTACTGGAATCTCTTCCCAGGAGTTTGCACAGGAGGGAAAAAAGGGGATAGATGCTAATGAAGGATGCAGACTAAGTACTGACTATCTATTAACTTGGCCAATCCTACCTTCTGCACTGTGGATACTGGTATCCCATATTGGAAATGAGGAAACTGAGCCCAGAGAGATCCATTAACTTGCTCATACTTACAAAATCATGGGATTTAAACTCAGATCCTCCCCCTCATTAGCCAGCTTAAGTGAAAGGAACAAAGAGCTCAGCAGCTATTTGGAGGTCTTCTTTCTGGATCCTGTTTTTAAGGATCCTTGCTTCCCCTCTGTTTTTTTAAAATTCCCTTCCAATATCCAAATGTGCTCATAGTTTCCACTGACTCTTCCATATTTACTCTTTTCTACCCTGATCTGTGCCTCACAGAACAGCTACCCTTGCTCTCTGGCATTGTGTCCAGCCAAGGGAGGACCTGGAAGCAGACTGGAAGGAGGGACAAGATGACACTGGGGTTTCTCCCTCCCAGGCTCCCTCCCTGCAAAGTTGCAGCAGTGGCTGCCCAGGTCCCGCCAGGTGGCCATCTTCACAACAACTGTCTCCAAACTGCAATAATCCAACAGTTGATGAGTGCCTGAGAGCCAAAATTTGAACTGCGGTGCTGAAGAAGACTCTTGAGAGTCCCTTGGACTGCAAGGAGATCCAACCAGTCCATCCTAAAGGAAATCCGTCCTGAATATTCACTGGAAGGACTGATGTTAAATTCCAATACTTTGGCCACCTGATGTGAAGAACAGACTCATTGGAAAAGACCCTGATGCTGGGAAAGATTGAAGGCAGGAGAAGGGGATGACAGAGTTTGTACATGAGTTTGAACAAACTCCAGGAGATAGTGAAGAACAGGAAAGCCTGATGTGCTGCAGTCCATGGGGTTGCAAAGAGTCGGATAAGACTTGGTAACTGAACAGCACCAGTAACAGTTTCCAAACGTTTTGATCTCAGAATCCTTTTAGAAATAGTGGAAGACACCCCTCCCCAAGAGCTTTTGTTTTTCTCTCAATGTTTACCATGATAGAAATTAAAACTGAAAAATTCTAAAACACAAGACCTGCAAACGTACATTCCAGGAGCCATCAGAGTGGAGACACCATCTCAGGTCACATAGATAGAAAACTCCCTTGAGTGCTCATGATGGAACAAGAACAGAAGAGGCAAAAAACTATCTCAGTATCTCTTGTAAGATGGTTTTGACACTGTAGATCTCTGACAGAGTCTCAGGGATCCCACAGGCTTCCAGCCTAAGAACCGCTGCGCACACTCAGACGCGCTCCAGGACGCTTCTCCAGCCTCGCTAGGCTTCTCACTCTGCCTGGACCTTCGTAATTCAGCTTTATGCTTCTCTCCTCCACCACTCCGATGTTTTGAGTACGCCCTCTGTTTTCTACCAGAATGCTGACTCATCACAGACCAAGGGGTGGCTGGAAATTTACCTTGGAAATAGTGCTGGGGCCAGAAGAGGCTCAGGAATGCCAGCAGCAAAGAAAAAAGATATTCCTTCTGCCTGCACTGACCTTTTTCCTTTGAACGTTGATTCATCTTTTCAATGGTATTTATTAGTTCCTCACTGATGAAAGGGTGTATGTAGAATCAGAGAGATGACGGCTTCTTTTTCCTGGACTCAGGCCAGAATGTAGAGATCTACATGCTGCCAGAGACGTAGACAAGACAAACCCTCCTCAGAGGAGACTCGAAACGAGTTAGTGAGGAAGAAATGAAGGAAAGTTTCCTCTGAAGGAGAGGAATTTCTTCCCGTCTTCCAGGCTCCCACTGAATTTGGATCAGATCTCAATTGTCCCATATCACTTTATATTGTCATTTATATAACATATTTCTCTCCCCTCTTCTAGACTGTAAGCTCTTCAAGACGCTTTCAGTCACCAAGGCAGTTCTACCTTCAGTGTGTGATAAACGTTTATTGAAGGATGGAGTAGAGAGAGAACTCTTTCATAATCACCGTTTTGTTGCCCATAGTCAAGAGGAGACAGTTCATGCTTAGCTGCAAAGACCTGTGTTTTTTTTTCTTAAACAGTTTTCTAGAGGATAATTGATCTGCAACAAAACTCCATATATTGAAGATGTATAATTTGATGATATTGGAACATATGCCCATGATAGCATTAGCACAATCAAGGATAAAGCAAATACCACCTAAACTTTTCTTAAGCTTGTGTCTCTTCTTTACCATTTTTTGTGGTAAGAAGATGTAATATGAGATTTACCCTCTTATACGTAACAAATTTTTAAGTACAAATACTGTTAACTGTGGGTACCTCGTTGTGCAACAGGTCTCTAGAACTTGCTCATCCAGCTTAAATGAAACTTTATACATTGTTGAACAATAACTTTCCATTTCCCCCACACCTAGCCCCTGACAAGTGGAATCATGCGGTGTTAGTTTTACAAATCACATGGGAAGTCATTCGATATGCCTGTAGAAGCAGAAAGGGAAGCCCCTGAAATGTTTATGCAGGTGTTGTGATACCTTTGGGATAAATGATTGGAAATAAAAAGCCCCGAGTTTCCATCTCAGCCCCACCACTGACTAGTGGCACTGCCTTTCACAAGTCACTTCCTTTCTCTGAGCCTCATGTCCTCAGAATGAATGGTTTGGCAGAGTGAATGCCAACTCATGCTTCCACATTTCAGGGTGCCACTGCAAGGGATCTGAAATCTACAAGGGTACCAAACATTGGTGGATGCCTTAAAAATTAGTATCTCTGACACATATCTGAATTACGTTATCACATATGTGGAGATGTGCTTATAATTGATGAAATATGAGACTCAGGTCGTTCTTGAAATTGGTATGTATATTTTGACATGTGTGTATATTCCAATCAAAAGATAATAAAATTATTTAGTGTGTCATAATCTGACTCTAGAGAGAAGCTCTTCTTCTTGGAAAAACTGGAAATTGCTGAGCCTCAAGCCTTAGTTTTGCCTCTGAAGGCTCTAGATCTGATGCATGAAGCAAGAATGGACAGTTTTTCTCACCTGCAGATTGGAAGGGCTTTGCTCACCACTGTTATATACACTGATGGAGGAAATATCTGCCTAAAGCCAATGAACACATCTTCTAGTTTTCTAGTTCATTTCTTTCTCCGCAGACAGCACCCATGACATAAGCACAAGCCCCATATTATGAGAAGAGCCTGAAAGTGTTTAAAGTGTGTGGTGGAAAAACATTTTTTTTTTTTTTTTTAACCAGACAAAGCAATTTTTGCTCTCACCTTCACCCATTGTAATCTCTAATCGTCACTCAAAAATATTTTATAAACTTCCTTTCTCCAACAGATGAGACGGGTTTGAAGGAGAACTAAGGCTACAGAAAACATGTTTGGGGAGCCACTATACAGATGAAAAGAAATTTGTTAACTCTCAGGGAAATTTGTCAATGCCTAATTCAAGAAATTCATTGACAACTGAATGGGAATTGTCAACTCTTAGAACCAATGAAATGTTCCCTTGGTATCTCTAATTTTCTTGAAGAGATCTCTAGTCTTTCCCATTCTGTTGTTTTCCTCTATTTCTTTGCATTGATCACTGAGGAAGGCTTTCTTATCTCTCCTTGCTATTCTTTGGAACTCTGCATTCAGATGTTTATATCTTTCCTTTTCTCCTTTGCTTTTCGCTTTTCTTCTTTTCACAGCTATTTGTAAGGCCTCCCCAGACCGCCGTTTTGCTTTTTTGCATTTCTTTTCCATGGGGATGGTCTTGATCCCTGTCTCCTGTACAATGTCACAAACCTCAGTCTGTAGTTCATCAGGCACTCTAACTATCAGATCTAGGCCCTTAAATGTGTTTCTCACTTCCACTGTATAATCATAAGGGATTTGATTTAGGTCATACCTGAATGGTCTAGTGGTTTTCCCTACTTTCTTCAATTTAAGTCTGAATTTAGTAATAAGGAGTTCATGATCTGAGCCACAGTCAGCTCCTGGTCTTGTTTTTGTTGACTGTATAGAGCTTCTCCATCTTTGGCTGCAAAGAATATAATCAATCTGATTTCGGTGTTGACCATCTGGTGATGTCCTTGTGTAGAGTGTTCTCTTGTGTTGTTGGAAGAGGGTGTTTGCTATGACCAGTGCATTTTCTTGGCAAAACTCTATTAGTCTTTGCCCTGCTTCATTCTGTATTCTAAGGCCAAATTTGTCTGTTACTCCAGGTGTTTCTTGACTTCCTACTTTTGCATTTTAGCCCCCTATAATGAAAAGGACATCTTTTTTGGGTGTTAGTTCTAAAAGGTCTTGTAGGTCTTCATAGAACCGTTCAACTTCAGCTTCTTCAGTATTACTGGTTGGGGCATAGACTTGGATTACTGTGATATTGAATGGTTTGCCTTGGAAACGAACAGAGATCATTCTGTCATTTTTGAGATTGAATCCAAGTACTGCATTTCGGACTCTTTTGTTGACCATGATGGCTACTCCATTTCTTCTGAGGGATTCCTGCCCGCAGTAGTAGATATAATGGTCATCTGAGTTAAATTCACCCATTCCAGTCCATTTTAGTTCGCTGATTCCTAGAATGTCGACATTCACTCTTGCCATCTCTTGTTTGACCACTTCCAATTTGCCTTGATTCATGGACCTGACATTCCAGGTTCCTATGCAATATTGCTCTTAACAGCATCGGACCTTGCTTCTATCACCAGTCACATCCACAGCTAGGTATTCTTTTTGCTTTGGTTCCATCCCTTCATTCTTTCTGGAGTTATTTCTCCACTGATCTTCAGTAGCATATTGGGCACCTACTGACCTGGGGAGTTTCTCTTTCAGTATCTTATCATTTTGCCTTTTCATACTATTCATGGGGTTCTCAAGACAAGAATACTGAAGTGGTTTGCCATTCCCTTCTCCAGTGGACCACATTCTGTCAGACCTCTCCACCATGACCTGCCCATCTTGGGTTGCCCCATGGGCATGGCTTAGTTTCATTGAGAAAGAAAATTAGAGATACCAAGAGAAAATTAGAGATATCAAGGGAACATTTCATGCAAAGATGGGCTCGATAAAGGATAGAAATGGTAGGGACCTAACAGAAGCAGAAGATATCGAGAAGAGGTGGGAAGATTACACAGAAGAACAGTACAAAAAAGATCTTCACGTCCCAGATAATCACAATGGTGTGATCACTGACCTAGAGCCAGACATCCTGGAATGTGAAGTCAAGTGGGCCCTAGAATGCATCACTACGAACAAAGCTAATGGAGGTGATGGAATTCAAGTTGAGCTCTTTCAAATCCTGAAAGATGATGCTGTGAAAGTGCTGCACTCAATATGCTAGCAAATTTGGAAAACTCAGCAGTGGCCACAGGACTGGAAAAGGTCAGTTTTCATTCTAATCCCAAAGAAAGGCAATGCCAAAGAATGCTCAAACTACTGCACAATTGCACTCATCTCACACGCTAGTAAAGTAATGCTCTAAGCCAGGCTTCAGCAATATGTGAACCGTGAACTTCCTGATGTTCAAGCTGGTTTTAGAAAAGGCAGAGGAACCAGAGATCAAATTGCCAACATCCACTGGATCATGGAAAAAGCAAAAGAGTTCTGGAAAAACATCTATTTCTGCTTTATTGACTATGCCAAAGCCTTTGACTGTGTACATCACAATAAACTGTGGAAAATTCTTCAAGAGATGGGAATACCAGACCACCTGATCTGCCTCTTGAGAAATCTGTATGCAGGTCAGGAAGAAACAGTTAGAACTGGACATGGAACAACAGACTCGTTCCAAATAGGAAAAGGAGTACGTCAAGGCTGTATATTGTCACCCTGCTTATTTAACTTCTATGCAGAGTACATCATGAGAAACGCTGGGCTGGAAGAAACACAAGCTGGAATCAAGATTGCCGGGAGAAACAGCAATAACCTCAGATATGCAGATGACACCACCCTTATGGCAGAAAGTGAAGAGGAACTCAAAAGCCTCTTGATGCAAGTGAAAGTGGAGAGTGAAAAAGTTGGCTTAAAGCTCAACATTCAGAAAACGAAGATCATGGCATCTGGTCCCATCACTTCATGGGAAATAGATGGGGAAACAGTGCAAAGAGTGTCAGACTTTATTTTTCTGGGTTCCAAAATCACTACAGATGGTTACTGCAGCCATGAGATTAAAAGACGCTTACTCCTTAGAAGGAAAATTATGTCCAATCTAGATAGCATATTAAAAAGCAGAGACATTACTTTGCCAACAAAGGTCTGTCTAGTCAAGGCTATGGTTTTCCCTGTGGTCATGTATGGATGTGAGAGTTGGATTGTGAAGAAGGCTGAGCGCTGAAGAATTGATGCTTTTGAACTGTGGTATTGGAGAAGACTCTTGAGAGTCCCTTGGACTGCAAGGAGATCCAACCAGTCCATTCTGAAGGAGATCAGCCCTGGGATTTCTTTGGAAGGAATGATCCAAAGCTGAAACTCCAGTACTTTGGCCACCTCATGCGAAGAGTTGACTCATTGGAAAAGACTCTGATGCTGGGAGGGATTGGGGGCAGGAGGAGAAGGGGACGACAGAGGATGAGATGGCTGGATGGCATCACTGACTCGATGGACATGAGTCTGAGTGAACTCCGGGAGTTGGTGATGGATAGGGAGGCCTCACGTGCTGCGATTCATGGGGTCCCAAAGAGTCGGACACGACTGAGTGACTGAACTGAACTCAACTGAACTGAGAACCAATGAACTAAATAATTATGCTTTAAACATTTTCAATAATATTTTTTTCTATATTTCTGCTACCAAAATAATACATACCTACTGTAGAATTTGGAAAAGATAGAAAGCCTCAAAAGAATATCTAAACCACCATCAATCTACATTTAGCATTTTACATGGTTTCATGTATCTTTATACTTAGAAATTTTAAATTGCTTCATGCTATTCATATGTTTGATAACTTGCCTTCTCTTAAAAGCTTTTATTATAGAATATTAGACACATGTGAAGAACTGTAAGTTACATTATAAAGCATGATAATAAAATGAATTATGTTTAGAGATTCAAATATCACCATTATCGTTTAACCTGTCTTTATGCTTCTTCTCACTTCTCCTGACATGGAATGAGGGTGTAAGGCTGGGAGCTAAAGCAGCCATGTGATGAGTATGAGGGAAAGGCTAAGAAAATTAATGAAAAATCTGACCTTGACCATCCTTGCACCCATCTATCTACAAGTTTATGCTTATGCCATTTCAAAATATGGTTATATGATTTGCTTAAATACTACATGGTTGATTTTCTGTGAACGAGACTGAATGTAGTACTGATTGGGATGGCATCTCTCACCCACTTATTCTCCAAACTAGACTCTTATATCCAGCAGTATCCAAAAAGTTAGTGAAGAAGTTCCACAAATAATCTTTTAAGACATGTTACACTTTAAAAAAATGTATGTATTTATATATTTGGCCATGTCACTTTGGGGATCCTTGCTCCCTGACTAGGGATCAAACACGTGACCCCTGCAGTGGAAGCATGAAGAGCCTTTAACCACTAGACCACCAGGAAGGCCCCTCTATAAGTAGGTTTTTTAAATCAGGGTTCACATTTCTTAGTGAAGCTCCCATGATCTGGCCCCTCCCTGTTTTCTTATCCTCATGAGAATCACTCTGCCTCTCATGAATTTGGTCACCGACTTGACCCTTTATAATTTCCAAGAAAATACTAAATTCTTTCCAATTTCATGGCTTTCAAGCATTCGATTTCATTTGCCTGGATCCCTTCTCCCCTGAGTAACTGTCCCATTCTAAACGAGCCCCACCTCTTTTAAGCAAATCACCAGGCTTGGAGTTCCACTAGAGGAAACTCCTTATCAATTTTGTTGACTGTATACCAAGCAGAGCCTAGCACAGCGCATAACAGATTATAATTGCTCAAAAGTATTCTGTTAGATGAGCGGGTGAACACATTATGTGCTAAGCAAGTGTCAGACAAAGCCTATCCTCAGTTCCTCTTTAATTTTCCAAGCCAGGTTTCTTCATCTTTGAGATGGGTAGATGATCCTTGTGTTTCAGCATGGTTTGAGAAATAAATGTGATCATTGTGTTTAGGGGATAAATAGGTGCTTGAAATATGGCATATTTGACTCTGATAGGGGAGTCTTTATCCCCCAATTAAAAAATTTTCCTTCCAACTTCACACTTCAAAACTAACACTTGGTAGAATTGTTATTAGTGATAATTATAATCCATTCCAATACATGCTGAGCACTTGTTCATATGCCAGTATGTTATATGTATGACCTTATTTTTATGTCATAGGCCTCTGTTATTATCCCTTTGTTGCAGATGAAGAAACTGAGGCTGAGACTAAGGACAAGCTTCTCGGGGTGCCCGGCCGCTGCCTACAGATGGAAACCTACAATCAGGCTTCATCAGAAACTAGCCAGCAGAGAGCCTGATATTTACAGGATGTGTTCCCTGCCCTTGCTTCATTTTGTTCTTTTCCTGAGAAAAAGGCAAAGCAGAATAAAATGAGGTGATACCATTTTTTTTTTTTTTAAAGAAAAGCAAGTTCCAAAGACTGCTCTGAGGTCAATACAGATTTTCATTCCAATCTTCTCTCCTCCTAGATCCACAGGCTCTGAAATGAAAATTGACACTCAAGCTGGTGACCCTAAGGCAGGATCCTCAACCAGAAAACAATGCCCAAGTCAGACCTGCGGCAGCGTACCTTCCAGGTCCAGAAAGCAGATTGATACGCATGACGGAGATTTACCTACAAGAATTGAAAGCAAAAGGCATTTGTTTTAACCTGAGCTCCTTATGTACTGGTTGGCCAAAAAGTCTGTTCAGGATTTTACAAAGCAACTTATGGCCAACCTGATCTTTCTGGCCACCTCAGTAGAAATGTACACATAGGAGGTGCTTAATAAACGTTGGCTGAAATGCATTTCATGGGTCTCATGATATAGTGAGATTTTATGATTTTAATATAATTTATTCTTTATGTCACACAATTTAATATAGTAACCCATACTCTTCAAAACTTGCTCTAACCTTGCCTTCCAGTTTCTTCTCTTAATAATCCAGCCCTGGCACATAGTTCTAACCACATCTGGGTATTGTTTCCTAGATACGCCCTAGTGTTTAGTTGCTGTGTTTAGCTGCTCTGTGCCTTTGGACCTGCTCTGTACCTGCTTCCAAGAATTCCTGCACCCCAGTCTCACCTCTTTGCATAGATTTGGCCAACTCATCCAGTAGGTCTCTGTTACACAGGCTTTTCCCCCTGAAGCCCATCTCAGGTAAGACAGATCCACACCAGTGAGCTTTCAAATCTTCCAGACATAATTATAGTAACATTTTCCATTTTGTGGCACAGTGTGGCCAGCAGATATTTAATAAAACATGGACTTTAGAGTTGGAAAGATGGGGCCACAAATTCCAACTCTACCACATTAAAGTCATGCATCCTGGTGATCTACCTAAATGTGAGCTTCCATTTCCTCTTTGGAAATGAGGGTGCTCTGAGCCGCCTGTTAGGGCTGTTGTGGGAATGGGAGGGGAGGACATTTACGATTCCCACCACAGATCTGGTTCATGGTCAGCAGTGCCTCATTCTGGTTACTCAGGCTCTCAGCTCCAAGTTCTCTCCTGAGAATGGCCCCATCTAATATCCCACTCCTCCATCCTACCCTCTTCTTTAAAGCTTTGGGCCCAGGTTGTCCAATTTCAAATTCCAGCTCTACTACTTCTGAGTGTGGGTAAAGTAACTTAATTCTGTTCTCTCATTTTCCTCACATGTAAACTGGGGCCAATAATAAAAATGATGGACTCATAAGCATGTCACAGGGACCGAAAGCTCAGATGAGTACCCGATGATGAATATTCTGGTCGTTACTGTACTGTACACTCCTGTGTCTCTGGGGTACACATTAGTGCCTGGCCCAGAGAAGAACTCATCTTGTATTTGTTGAATGAATGAATGCACATGCTCTGGTTCTTTTCTCCTTCCCTTGCCTCCTATCCCTGGTTCTTGGAATAGAATGTGGGCTCCCCTGGGGCAGGAAGAAGGTGCCATTGCTATTAGGTGGTCAACCGCCAGCTTAGGGTCTGGCACCGGCGGTTAGTCAGTTTCATGGAATAGAAGGGGCATTGTCCACAACGTATTCCTGCTGCGTTCCCCTGGAAGTGAGTTCAATAGCATCAGCTGGCAGAAGAGTCAGCACTCCGCCCACCACTCAGCAACCTCTTGCCACCACTTACTCAAACTCACTTAACAGAGGGTGACCCAGGGATGCTAAGCTGCTTCCTCTCTGGCATGACAAGGACCTGGGCCATTGTCTCTCTTGACTGAGTACAAGACTTACTTATTCTGCTGGCAGATGCATTTAGAGGATGCCCTGTTTGGCTGGCAGCAAGAGGACTCTTTTCTTTCTTTGTGGGTCTAATCCCTTGAATCAATATTTGTTCCCACCTCCCTCTGTTTACAGATGGAGACGGCTGGGCTGAAACGACATCTCCAAAGTAAGAGGACCAAAGTGGGCCACGAGGAGGGAGTGTGGGAAAGAGAAGGAAGGGCCCAGCCTGAGGGCCCTTCAACAGGTCAGGGGCTCTGCTTTCCAGTAAAACCAGTCACTTCCTTGGCGACTTCCCTTAAGCTCTTTGCAAGCTTCCCAAAAGAGGTGGTGCAGGAGGAGTGGAGGGGTGGCCAACTGCAGTTCAGTCTGACCAACAAAGAGAAGTAGGCCATGGCTGACTAACAGAGAGGCATTGACAGAGACCGGCCCTGGCACCAGGAGGCCACCCGGCTTGAATATTCTTTTCTTCCAAAACAAGAGGGCCTCCCAAAGCTTGGAGTCACACTGTCCACGTCTGGGTTTGTAAAGCACGTGTTTCTCTCGCACAGAGCCCGCGGCACCGTCTCTTTGGCCCCCTCTCCCATCCCCTCCCTTCCTCACGACGGGATACAGACTATTTTTGTCGATTCGTCAACACCGTCATCCCTGAGTTTGCCTCCTACTGCCAGATCTAGTATCTCCGCACAGCTGCCGGCAGAGTCTGACTCTGCTACCAGACAGATGCTGTTCCATCACACAAGTACTCTGGATGCCAACACGAGAGCTTCCCCCTAGTCCTCTGCTGGCTGATCACTTTTCAGGTCAGATGGGAGGGGAGAGACAGAGGGTGGGGAGAGGGGTGAAGAGAGAGGGGCAGACTCACCGATGGAGGAAGCCAAGGCAATATGAGACTGGAGAGCTCTGATTTTTAAGATTTTTTTTTTGATGTGGACCATTTTAATAATCTTTATTGACTTTGTTACAACATTGCTTCTTTTTTTATGTTTTTTTTTTTTTTGCCAAGAGGAATGTGGAATCTTAGCTTCCTGACAAGGGATCAAACCCCATCTCCCTCATTGGAAGGTGAAGTCTTAACCGCTGGACCACTGGAGAAGGCCCCTGAATCTCCGACTTATAAACCAGATGTGATGGAAGGGTGCTTAAGAGACGACATACTCTACTTTCACTTGTGTGTCCTTGAAAATTGGTATGAAACCTGAGGCAGGAGAATGTCGATCAAAAAACCTCGCAGAGTAAAGGACATTCTCCTAAAAGCTAAAAGTCATTAAACATTCACTAACGTATATTAGTTTTCAGACATAACAGTTGAGATATGTGTGCTGTGCTCAGTCGTGCCTGACTCTTGGTGACCCCATGGGCTGTAGCCCTCCAGGCTCCTTTGTCCATGGGATTTCCCAGGTAAGAATACTTTAGTGAGTTGCCATTTCCTTCTCCAGGGGATCTTCCCAACCCAGGGATGGAAACCTTGTCTCCTGTGCCTCCTGTGTTGGCAGGAGGCAGCTTTACCACTGTGCCACCTGGGAAGCCCAACTTATTTTACTTTTTAAATGCAATAGTTCAGATATTGGCTGTCTATTTCATACGTAATCATTTATTTGGCTTTTTTCTTGCACAACTGAACAGAAGTTGGTGTGCTTCAGCCTAAAATGTGTCCAGCTGAGCCCACAGTTTACTTTTGGGACAGACCTGATGTCCCCAACTCAGCTGTATTAAGGTAACAAGGCCAGTGGTACTTCCTGTAGCTGTGACTTAGCTATCGTAACTGGCTTCACTGTTATTCTTGTCATAGATGAGGGAGGGGGCGTTGCTGTAGTCTGGGGGTCAGCATCGCCATGTCCACAGTGTCTATTTCATCAAGTGAATGCCCACAGCACATGAAGCAGAAGTGTCCTGCTTGCTAAAAAGTCAAAAGTCAAACAGTCCAGGGCCATCGGTGGTGGCTCAAAAATTGGGCTTTGTCAACAAAGGAGGGCTTGAATCCCATTTGCTGGTTCTGAAGCTCTTTCTATAGCGTCTGGGGTCCAGAAGACCAGGATATGCTTAAAGGTCAATGCCATAAATAGCACCATCATCAAGAGCTAAAGCCTGATCATGGGAGGAATAAGGAATCAGAATAAGAATGAGCCCTATTGTCAACTAGCACTGAAATTTATTGGCCCTGCAGGGGCCTGGCCAGTTTTAACACTTGGCAACTCTTTTGTCTGCCAGCTCACCAAAGCCACCCAGGCTGGGCTTCCGTCCTTTTGAGTACAGCACAGTGCAGGTCACAGATTTCAGAGTCCCAGAGCCCTGGCCCAGGAATGGGCTTCCCGTCTTCCGCATGAACTTGGGTACATTCATTACAACCTCTGAAATTTGATTTCACTTATCAAATGAGAATAGTACTGTTTACTTTATACTAACTCTTAAGAGGGTCACAGGGTTCAGATGGATACACATATAAAATTATTAGCACAATCTGACACATGATGAATCCTTTGACTGGTAGTTCTCAATGGAGGATGGCTTTGCTGCCCAGCGGACATCTGGCGACATCTGAGGAGTTTTCCCAATTATAGGACTGGGGGGAGTACATGCTACAGGCTTCTAGTAGGTAAGTCAGGAATGTTGCTAAGTATCCTACAATCCATAGCCCCATAGAGTAAGGAACCATCTGTCTCAGGTGTCAACAGTGCCAAGGCTGAGAAACTCTGGTGAGATAGATAACAACCATTATGCACCAGGCATGTTCCTATATGAATGGAATCTCTTTAAACTGTACAGGTTCCAAAATGCGGATGCTGACTTAAAAGGCTGATCACAATGACAACACCCACTCATTTACAAAGAGCTTTCACATACACACTACACTATTTCATTCGATCTTCAAAAGGACCTGTTTCTAAGTATTATTAATGTCAACTTATCCTCCAGGGGATCTTCCCGACCCAGGGACAGAACCCACATCTCTTGCATTGGCAGGCAGGTTCTTTACCACTAGCGCCACCTGGGAAGCCCTATTTTATAGGCTGTCACACTTAGGCTGAGACCTTGGATCACTCAGCTGGTAAACAACATCCCAAGTTTAGGATACAGTTCTCCTGTTCACTTGTGTACCATCACAGGCATCTGGCATATTTAGATAACATGGCTGCTCAGCTTTGAAGAGTTTGGGTAACGCATTCAGCTGTGAAAGGGGACATATCATACTAATCATTGGGGAGCAATCTTTGCAAGCACACGAAATGATGTGCACAGCAGGCACTCAAAAATCAGAGCTCCATCAGCGTCCCTGAGTCCTCTGGATGACTGGGCAGCATATAGTCCTCAGCCCCCATTTGTAAGCCAAGAGACCCCCAAGGCCAAGTCAGGCCTCATGTGCTGTGTCAGGTCCCCCAGCAAAAGCCTGTGCAGGAGCGTCAGGCTCAGACAGTGGCCCAGGACCTGCTGTCCACAGTCACTTGGTTCAGCAAGTGATGCTGCCTGTTAGGTTCCGCCCTGTGCTGGTTAGCGAGTCCTTCTAGCGCCTGGTACCCCAGGGCTGATGCCTTGACAACCACACTACCACATTCTTATTACCTATCGGGCAGGTCACCTTTCTGATAGACAGCTTTGAAAATTATTCCCTAAATTTATTTTTAGTAGCAAAGACAGATCATAGTTCTGACATGCTCTGCTTGTTCTGACATGAAACAGCGTTCTTGTTTCTTTTTCTTGGAGATGCATAACTGCTGACTTTGGTTCATGTGGCATGTCACTATGGCATAGTGGTTATTTGCTCAGATCTTCCATAACATTTACATATGCCTTCATTCATTCATTCATTCACTCACCCTGCATGTGAATATCTAGGGTGAACTTAGCACTCTGCTGTGCATTTACTGGATTGAAACAACACGCTTCTATTCAGTCCTTGGCCTTGAGGACTTCTCAGTCTAGTGGGTAAGGCAAGGGTGTAACGAGGATGCATTTTTAAAGTGGTCAGTGAAACAAAAGAGGTATGTATCGTACCTTGCAGGATGGAATTCAGAATTATTTGTGGATCTGTAGAGCAGGTTGCCTGGTTCACTCTGGATGGTGAAAGATGGGGTAACAGCAGAGTCTGAAGACTGGATTTTGTTGGAATATGCCATAATCTGTGTGCAGGGGATGGAAGAGAACAGTGTATCTACAACTGACAAAAGCTGATGAGACTCTGATCTGGAAGAAGGCCTGGATGCCCGTGTTTTGGCCCTGATTGACTCTTAATGACCTTGATGTGCCCTTGGTGAATGACATTTCAAAGGCACCACTGAGTATCCGAATGTATTAGCAAAAAGCTGTAGAAAAGGAATTGCTAACACTGCGTGGGGTAGGGGTGGAAGCAGTTCCCCAGAAGATGTGTTATTTCAACAGGGCAGAAAGTGTTTAGAAAGGCTCCCTGGTGGGGAAGGGAAGCGGGAGATTTCTGGACAGAGCAAGAGTGAAGCCAACACTACTGAAAGATGACAGTGTTGTTGGATCAAAGCATGGTGGGGGGGAGGGCGGAGGGATGAAGCTGGAGGGCCCTTTGGGGTCGTTCGCATGCTAGGCTAGTGGGGAGAGGTCCTACCTCTGCAGGGGGACCTGCTGGGTTGTGGCTGATTTATGCGGAGGCGTGATCTGCTAAGATCTACACTGTGCACGCATCTCCCTGGGAGCGGTACGGGGCTGTGGGAGGCTGCACTGTGAGCTCAGATCAGGGGGCAAAGGGACAAGTCAGGCAGCTGCTGCACCCACCCGAAAGAGACTGTGAGCCCTCCTCAGGCTTCACCCAACAGAACAGTCTGTACCTTTGCCCAAGCTGGTTACCTATGCTTCCCACCAGATGCCCCAGCACATATTCAGAGGGGGGAAAAAAAAAAAAAAACAGGGAAAAGGCCAAGAATAAATGAAACAAAACTTAAGATGTGTTTCAATCCCAGAGGAAATCAACCCTGAATATTCACTGGAAGGGTTGATGCTGAAGCTGAAGCTCCAATACTTTAGCCACCTGATGCGAAGAGCTGACTCATTGGAAAAGACCCTGATGCTCAGAAAGATTGAAGGCTAATGGAGAAGTGGACAGCAGAGGATGAGATGGTTATGTAGCACCACCAACTCAATAGACATGAATCTGAGAAAACTCCGGAAAATAGTGAAGGACAGGAGAGCCTGGTGTGCTGCAGTCTGTGGGGTTACAAAGAGTCAGACATAACTTAGTGACTGAACAACAACAAAGGTGTTTAAATACTCAAGTACCTAGTAGAATTTGTAGTCCCTATACTTCATGGTATACCTGCTTATTTAATTATACCTGCTTATTTATATGGTATACCTGCTTATTTATACCATACACCTGTTTATTTAACTTATAGGCAAGGTACATCATGTGAAATGCTGGGCTGGATGAAGCACAAGCTGAAATCAAGATTGCCGGAGGAACATCAATAATCTCAGATATGCAGACGACACCACCCTTATGATAGAAAGTGAAGAACTAAAAAGACTCTTGATGAAAGTGAAAGAGGAGAGTGAAAAAGCTGGTTTAAAACTCAGTATTCAAAAAACTAAAATCATAGGATCCATCCCATGGTAAATAGATGGGGAAACAATGGAAAGAGTGAGAGACTTTATTTTCTTGGGCTCCAAAATCACTGTAGATGGTGACTGCAGCCATGACCAAAATAGACAGCATATTAAAAAGCAGAGACATTACTTTGCCAACAAAGGTCCATCTAGGCAAAGCTATGGTTTTTCCAGTGGTCATGTATGGATGTGAGAGTTGGACTATAAAGAAAGATTAGCACCGAAGAATTGATGCTTTTGAACTGTGGTATTGGAGAAGACTCTTGAGAGTCCCTTGGATTGCAAGGAGATCAAACCAGTCCATCCTAAAGGAAATCAGTCCTAAATATTCATTGGAAGGACTGATGCTGAAGCTGAAGCTCCAATACTTTGGCCACCTAATGTGAAGAACTGACTCACTGGAATAAGACCCTGATGCTGGGAAAGATTGAAGGCAGGAGTAGAAGCGGACGACAGAAGATGAGATGGCTGGATGACATCACTGACTCAATGGACATAAGTTTGAGTAAACTCTCACAAAGAGTCGGACATGACTGAACTGAACTGATACTTGATGGAATAAATGCACAAAGACATGAGAAACAAGAAAGTGGAGAGTGAGGGTGAGTGTCTCCTCAAAGGGGCTCTGAAAATATTTTTATCTTTCTGTGGTTCTAATATCACCCTCAGTCCCTGATGGATGTGAAGCTGGGGTTAGTGATTGGACTTATCCTGTGGGTAAGAACCACCGCTCTCATGTGTGGAGTGGCTGTTATGGTTCATCATGCATGATGCTCAGGGTACCACATACACCATCTTAGTTCTTCCTTGTAACAACTACAAAGCAGACTTTATTGGTGAGGTTCAGACAGTTTAGGGATGTGCCCAAGGTCGCAGTCTAGCAAGTGTGAAATTGGGATTTGAACTCTAGTCCATGTGGGTCTAAAGCCTTCTGCATTAGTGAGTACACTACTGAAGACACCAGCTTCACCATTGTAGGATGAGAAATACATGCAAGTTGTGAATATTACCTCTCTTTGTGTACCATGAAGACCTAATTCAGAGTCTTTAAGTATGGACATGGACAGAAAAATCTGATTTTGGGTAAGGAAGAAAATGGTAGGAAAGAGAAAAAGGACTATAAAACATCTACCTCCAATTTTTGTTGTGGGGTTGTGTAAGCTCATTACCCACTTTGGGTCTGGGATTTTTCTTCAATAAAATGAAATAAATCAATTAAATCACATGAAAGCTATATTCTGTCTCAGTAGTCCTGGGATTCTATGCCCCAAGCTGAACTCCTTATTGTGCAGTAGAAAGTAGCATCATGAAGTGTGATGGTGCTGAGTGTTTTAAACTCATCTGAAGATAAAATAGGAAACACTGTGTTCAGTTTCAGAAGAGAATGGAAATGTAGTTTCCAGATTTAGCAAATAAACACTGAGGGTGTTCATTTAAATTAGAATTTCAGACAGGCAACACATATTTTCTTAGTATGACTATGTCCCGTGCAATATTTGGGATGTAATTATACTAAAAGTTTTTCATTATGTACCCAAACTTAAAACTTAACTGGGTGTCCTAAATTTTACCTGGCAAGCCTAAAATCTTGACAAAATAAAAGTAGGGGCATAGTTGATTTAAGTCAGAAGGAAAGGTTGGGGAAAGTATGGAGGAGCAGGCTTTCTCATCTCACAAAGCAGCAAATACCTCTCAGTGCAGTTCAGTTCAGTTACTCATGTTCATCAAGTCGGTGATGCCAGCCAGCCATCTGATCCTGTGTCGTCCCCTTCTCCTCCTGCCCCCAATCCCTCCCAGCATCAGGGTCTTTTCCAGTGAGTCAACTCTTCGCATGAGGTGGCCAAAGTATTGAAGTTTCAGCTTCAGTATCAGTCCTTCCAAAGAACATCCAGGGCTGATCTCCTTTAGAATAGACTGGTTGGATCTCCTTGCAGTCCAAGGGACTCGCAAGAGTCTTCTCCAACACCACAGTTCAAAAGCATCAATTCTTCAGTACTCAGCTTTCTTCACAGTCCAACTCTCACATCCATACATGACCACTGGAAAAACCATAGCCTTGACTAGACAGACCTTTGTTGGCAAAGTAATGTCTCTGCTTTTCAATATGCTGTCTAGATTGGTCATAACTTTCCTTCCAAGGAGTAAGCGTCTTTTAATCTCATGGCTGCAGTCACCATCTCCAGTGATTTTAGAGTCCAGAAAAATAAAGTCTGACACTGTTTCCACATCTATTTCCCATGAAGTGATGGGACCAGATGCCATGATCTTAGTTTTCTGAATGTTGAGCTTGAAGCCAACTGTTTCACTCTCCTCTTTCACTTTCATCAAGAGGCTTTTTAGTTCCTCTTCACTTTCTGCCATAAGGGTGGTGTCATCTGCATATCTGAGGTTGTTGATATTTCTCCCAGCAATCTTGATTCCAGCTTGTGTTTCTTCCAGCCCAGCGTTTCTCATGATGTACTCTGCATAGAAGTTAAATAAGCAGGGTGACAATGTACAGCCTTGATGTACTCATTTTCCTATTTGTAACCAGTCTGTTGTTCCATGTCCAGTTCTAACTGTTGCTTCCTGAACTGCATATAGGTTTCTGAAGAGTCAGGTCAGGTGGTCTGGTATTCCCATCTCTTGAAGAATTTTCCACAGTTGATTGTGATCCACACAGTCAAAGGCTTTGGCATAGTCAATAAAGCAGAAATAGATGTTTTTCTGGAACTCTCTTCCTTTTTCCATGATCCAGAGGATGTTGGCAATTTGATCTCTGGTTCCTCTGCCTTTTCTAAAACCAGCTTGAACATCTGGAAGTTCATGGTTCACATATTGCTGAAGCCTGGCTTGGAGAATTTTGAGCATTACTTTACTAGCGTGTGAGATGAGTGCAATTGTGTGGTAGTTTGAGCATTCTTTGGCATTGCCTTTGTTTGGGATTGGAATGATAATTGACCTTTTCCAGTCCTGTGGCCACTGCTGAGTTTTCCCAATTTGCTGGCATATTGAGTGCAGCACTTTCACAGCATCATCTTTCAGGATTTGAAATAGCTCAACTGGAATTCCATCATCTCCACTAGCCTTGTTCATAGTGATGCTTTCTAGGGCCCACTTGACTTCACATTCCAGGATGTCTGGCTCTAGGTGAGTGATCACACCCTCATGATTATCTGGGTCGTGAAGCTCTTTTTTGTACAGTTCTTCTGTGTATTTTTGCCACCTCTTCTTAATATCTTCTGCTTCTGTTTGGTCCATACCATTTCTGTCCTTAATCGAGCCCATATTTGCATGAAATGTTCCCTTGGTATTTCTAATTTTCTTGAAGAGATCTTTAGTCTTTCCCATTCTGTTGTTTTCCTCTATTTCTTTGCATTGATCGCTGAGGAAGGCTTTCTTATCTCTCCTTGCTAATCTTTGAAACTCTGCATTCAGATGCTTATATCTTTCCTTTTCTCCTTTGCTTTTCGCTTCTCTTCTTTTCACAGCTATTTGTAAGGCCTCCCCAGACAGCCATTTTGTTTTTTTGCATTTCTTTTCATTTGGTATAAAACTATTAAAAATCAGATTTATGAACCCAAAAGATGCACAAATATCTACCATTGCTTTGCCACGTGTGGCAAATATATTTCCATGTTTTCTAGTATATAATATAGTAAACTTCTGATGAATAAGCATGGCTCACTTAATTTAAAACAAATATTTAGGGAGAGGCACTCCTCTAGCATGCCTTTAATTATGAGTTGCTATACATTTCCCTTAAAACATACTTGCAAATGAATCAGGCTTTCATAAGCAGAAATTGGAGTAACAAGTGGAGCAAAGTTTAGTTAAATTGCCATGGGCTTGATTGGTCTACCTTAGAAATACATGGATTTTCACTGGACACTGTCATTCATTCAGAAAGAAGGCACACAAGTTCAGTTGAGGCTATTAGAAAAAGTCAAGTATTAAGAAGTCGTTTGAAGTCAAGGCCTGATTTCGTGTGGGTGTGTGTATGCGTGTGCACACACACGCATGTGAGTGACACACAGGATGTCTAAGAGGCAGATGGTTTGGACTATAAAAATGTTGCTGATTCCAAAGTGAAGTTGCATTAGGAGAATTCTTGTTAAGCACTATAAAGATATACAGCTGTAGCTTGTGACTCATGGTGTTTCTTCCCAAAACATTACTGATGCATCCTGCAGCCCACAAACCCCAAGTCACCTTACTTCAGACCGATCTTTATCATCCTTAAACTCTCCTGCCATCACCAGCTGATTGGAGGTCCCTTACATGAACTTTACAATGTACTCAAGTATACCATATTTCAAAGGGCATTAAAGATCCTTGCCAAGCTTGCTGATTTCCCAGGACAAAGTTCAGTATATAAACTGCATTCCTGGGCCATACTCATGGAAGCTCTGAAGGGACACCCATAGCAACCACTCTCAACCAGATCTTCTCACTTTGCCCTGATATGGAACGAACCTTCCTTTACAGCCTGGCCCAAAGGCCACTTCTTCCAGAAAGACCTTCTGTTTCCCCCAACATCAAGAGCTAATATTTTCTTCTCAACTCCTCCAGAGTTATTTTGAAGAATAAATAAGATGATGGTGGAAGCTTATTAAGGAACAGATAATTTATAACATGCAGAAGGAAAAAGCCAAGGCCAATCTGGTTCCAGAGTAAAAGACAAGAACTTTAAAAATAACAACAAAACAGCAACAGCTACTACTCCCATGATTTTCATCCTTACTGAGTATCTATTATGAGAATATTAAGGGTTTTACAATTTTCTTCTCAATTTAACTCTCACCATGGGATGCGGGATTGTTATCACTCACTTCAAAATAAAGAAAATAAGGTCCAGAGGAGTTCATATCCAAAATAAATAGTGAACTTGTATAACTCAATGGCAAAACCCCCAAACAATCCAATTTAAAAAATGGGCAGAGGAACTGAACAGACATTTTTTCCCCAGAAGACATGCAGATAGCCAACAGGCACATGAAAAGATGCTCAACATCATTAGTCATCAGGGAAATGCAAATAAAAACACAGTGAGTTTCACCTCACACCTGTTGGAATGGTTATCATCAAAAGGATAAGAAGGAACAAGTGTTGGCAACGATGTCGAGAAAAGAAAACTCTTGTGCTCTGTTGAGGAGGAATGTAAATTGATGCAGCCTCTATGGAAAATGGTATGGAGGTTTTTCAAAAATTTAAACATAGGATTGCCACATAATCAAGCAGTTTCACCCTGGGTATTCATCTGAAGGAAATGAAACACTATCCGAAAAATCTGTACCCCTATATTCATTGCAACGCTATTCATAATAGCCAAGATAGGGAAACAAGCCAAGTGTCCATTGATAACTGACTGGATAAAGAAAATGTGATATATATATGTATGTATGTATGTATGTATACACATATATGCATTTGTATACATACAGTACACACACAATGGAACATTATTCAACCATAAAATAGAATGAAATCTTGCCATTTGCAATAACATGGACAAATCTTGAGGATATTATGATGAATGTAATAATAATTGTAATTTGTCTTTCATATAGAGAAAGACAAATATCATATGGTCATATTTATATGTGGAATTTTCTTTTAAAAGGCACCAAGTTATAGAGGACAGCATATTTGTGGCTCAGCGGTAAAACATCTGCCTGCCAGTGCAGGAGACTTAGGAGATGAGGGCTCAATCCTTGGGTCAGGAAGATCCCCTGGAGGAGGAAATAGCAACCCATCCCAGTAATCTTGCTTGGAGAATCCCATGGACAGAGGAGCCTGGCGGGCTATAGTCCATGGGCTCACAAAGAGTCAGACATGACTGAGCACACACACATGTCAATTATATCTCAATACAACATTTAAAGAAAGAAGAAGGCACAGACAGCTTAAGTAAGCAGACTAGCATCACAGAACAAAGAAGCTACAAAGCTATCATTCAAGCCCATCTTTCAATAGGAAGATGATAATATAGACCAGCCCATGGAATTGCCTCTCTGAGATCTAGTAAGAAGGATACAGGAGAAACGGACACAAAATAGCAGAAGTTGGTTAGTTGGTTCAGTTGCTCAGTCGTGTCTGACTCTTTGCGACCCCATGGACTGCAGCACGTCAGGCCTCCCTGTCCATCACCATCTCCTGGAGCTTGCTCAAACTCATGTCCACCGAGTCAGTGATGCCATCCAACCATCTCATCCTGCGTCATCCCCTTCCCCTCCTGCCTTCAATCTCTCCCAGCATCAGGGTCTTTTCCAATGAGTCCGTTCTTTGCATCAGGTGGCCAAAGTATTGGACTTTCAAACAAGTACTGACAATTTTGAGTGTAGTTGACATTAGCTATTTTAAATCCCATGCCTAGAATCCACTTTTAGGAGGCCATGCCTCCTCCCAGAATGTTGAAGCACACATGAACATGTATTGAATGAGGAGTGCCCACAGAACAGAATGCCCTGTTACTACACCACCACAGTGGCAAAGAAAAGAAGGGAGTGGCGGGCTGTCAGCCAACACAGAGCCTGGGGTTCCACGGCCCCGAGCAGCAGCTGAGCAGCCATGAACCTTGAGATGCAACCCAGCCTCTTGCCTGGACCATACAAGCCAGGCGGTACATGAAGCTGATCAGATACACTTTCCGGTGTCTGCTACTGTGGGGCCCCAGGGAGACAGTGGTCGTCTGAAATGGCTTCTGATTGCAGGGAGGGGCTTTAAGAGCAGGTAACAACTTCTGAAGCGCTTGACAGGCATGAGATGCTCTGTGTGTGTGTGCTTAATCGCTCAGTTGTGGCCAACTCTTTGTGACCCTCTGGACTGCAGCCTACCAGGCTCCTCTGTCCATGCAATTCTCCAGGCAAGAATACTGGAATGGGTTGCCGTTCCCTTCTCCAGGGGATCTTCCCAACCCAGGGATTGAACCCAGGTCTCCTGCACTGCCGGTGGATTCTTTACTGTCTGAGCCACCTGAGAAGCCCAGAGACGCATTTCTATGGGCTAGTCTACTAGTGCACAGCACAGCTTCATACCAAAACTGACCTGGTTTAAATTATACCTTGCAGCTTTTTTTCCCCTGTGATTCTGGGCTTGTAATTTCACCTTTTTGTGCCGTATTCACCTCACTTTGAGGTGAGGAATAATCATGCCCATCTTGTGATGAGAATTAGAGAGAAAAATGGCAGACCCCGTGACATATCCATGATAGGTAATAAATGGTGGAAATGGTGGTAGTAGTTGCTGCTGCTTTATTGTTACTTGTATAATGCTTAAGTCTTTTGCACTGAAACCAGACAGGCCTTGGCTTTTTGTTTCTGAATCCAAATCAGACTTGCCAAGTCACAGCACTGGCCTAGCAACACTGAACAAGTTGCTTCCCGGCTGGACCTGAGGGCGCCTCGAGCTTAGGGTTTGTCCGCTGTGAGCGTGGCTCCCTCGCTTCTTCCCTCTGGCCCCGTTCTCCTCCTCCCTCCCACCTGCTTTTTTTAACCTTGTCTTTTCTTTTCCCTTTTTGGTTCCTCTGGAATTCCTGGTTCCTGTTGCCATGGCTTTTGTTTAACTGATTTTCTTGCCTGTAGTGAGAGGTCTTATTCCTGCCTCCTTCCTTCCTATCTTCCTTCACACAGCATATTCTCTACTGCACCAAATACCATAAATATAGAAGAGGAGGGACTATTTCCCAGGGACCTGACGACACCCCCAGGAAAAAATTATGCTTGAATCTATAATATGGGATAGACTTTATTAAATGTCGTTCTTAATGTGTTTATTCACTCAGGAAACAGTGTTTCCATCCCTTCTAATTACCAAGCACTGTGCTTGGCACAGATACAATTCTATGGGAACTTAAGAAGGGCCTAATTGATTCTGCCTAGCCTGTGGCTACCAAAAGGGCAAGACTAGCAAAAATAGAACCCTTACCAAAGACGAATGTTAGGCTGTTACCAGAAAGTCTTACTCCTTTACATTTTGCTTTATATTGGCCAATAAAATAGGAATTTCTGCTGATACTTCTGCTCTTGTAGAAAAGTATCTTCTCTCCAGTCTGTTATGGTAGCCATGTCCATAGGTGCCATCTCATCACTCACACACTGAGACACGTGCTTGTATATCATTTCTCCTCTCTCTTCTCTGTATTCCCCCTATGACTGATTCTTTCCTTTTCCTTCTCTTTTTTTCTTTCTCAGCCGTGAGTTTCAGCTTTATCTGGGGACTTTCCCGAGGATTATAACCCAGGAGACAGCCTCTCGGAAAACTCCGAAGAATCTCTCCTCTCCTTCTTCCTTTTCTCCTCTGTTTAACTCCCTTTATTCACTTTGGCAGCTTTAGTTTTTCATGAGTGGCGCTCAAAACTCAAAATGCTCGCCACCTTCAAAGTGCTCAGCAGTGACATTTTGATCGTGAGGTATTTTCAACAGCAACATATTTAATATTGGATGTGCGGTCTATGAATTAGTATTAGGTCACTCTTTTCATGGAGTATCATGGAGGCTCACTTTATTCAGACCTTTGCTTAACCGCATCTCCGCAGACAGGCCCTCCCTCAAACAGCACACTACCCTCCCACCCTCCCTCAGTCTTCCTTGCTGCCTTTACAACTTGTTAAGTGATTCACTTCTTGTGTGTCTCCTTTAGGAGCCGTCAGGCTCCCCGAGGTCAACAGCTTTGTCTTCTCTGCTAGACATCTGGCAGACAGTCAATAAACATTTCTTGATTGATTGCATTATATATAATATTTAATAACATGAAATTTCTCCTTATATTAAATGCAATGGTAGAAAATTACACTGTATCATCATGTCAATTGAATGAAATACACAGCAGAGAAAAACTATGGAAAGGAAGGATTCACGTTCACGGTGCTTATCTCTGGGTGTTCATATTTTCCTTAGATTGAGGTATGCATGTGTGTGTGTGTGTGTGTGCGTGTGTGTGTATACATAAATCTGAATTCCCCTGATATCTTCCAGTGAGCACATATTTTAAAGAATTTCATTGGAGGATAATTGCTTTACAGTTCTGTGCCAGTTTCCGCTACACAACAGCATGAGTCAGCTATAAGCATACATATATCCCCTCCCTTTTGAGTCTACCCACCAGCCCATCCCTCCCATGGAGGTCATCACAGAGCACCAAGCTGAGTCCCCTGGGCTGCATAGCAGCTTCCCACTAGCTGCCTATTGTACACACTGTTGTGTATATACATCAATGCTATATTCTCAGATCGTCCCACCCGCTCCTTTTTTTTTTTAATAGTTTCTTTTGAATAAGAGTGAATGCAAAGATTTTGTGGCTGGGACAGATTGAGCACTGTGAAAGCGACTGAGGGATCAGTGCATGGCTGGGAAGACCGTCCAGATCTAGCTGACTCATTGCCCTGACCCACAGCGGATGATTCCTTTGATTGCCAGCGATACGTTTAAAGTGAATGTTTTGATGACATAAGTGAAAATGAAGAAGTAGAATCAACAGGCTCAAGATGGTTTGAGGGGTGTTAGGGTTGAAACATGAAAGAAAGTGAGGGTTTGGCAGAGCCCTTGTTTCGGTGGTGCCAAACCCGAGATGATCCAAAACTGCTTCCAGATGTGGATGAAACCTCAAGCAGAGGTTGTGCACAGGCCACTCATGCAGTCCTAATGCTTCCCAGCCCCAGGACAGGCTGAGATGGAAGATAACTCCTCTGGCAGAGCTGAGAAAGGGAGGCTTTCTGGAGGAGGGTTTAATTTCTCCTTGAGCCTTTTCTTTGCTGCTATTTAGCATTATCCCCTACCCACAGACTCAGCTTTCTTCTTCTCTGAGCACACCTTGCTTCAGAAGAGTATGTCCAAACTCAGCCAGCAGAAGTTCAAACAAGTCTCACTCTCTGAATTTTCATCCATTCATTTAGCCAGTGTTTATGGAGCGTCTGCAGTGTTTCAAGCACTGGACTGGACTCCGGGAGATATAGGCATGAATAAACCAGATAAAAATCCTTGCCCTGGTGAAGCAGACATTATAGTAGTGGGCTGGTCGTGTTGTCGTGAGTGCTTGCCAAGCCCCAGTGTTCTCTTATTACTTTTGGAAAAAATGTCTGGATTAGCTTTTCATTTTTACAATGGGACGGTTGCCTCAGTTTCTGAATTAGCGCTAGTTCCTGGAAGGAGCTGGAACCAGTCTTGGAAAATAACTTTGGCCATGACCTCGACCTTGCCGCTATGGGATTATCTCCTGAAGAATCTGGTGATTTGCTGCCCCTTGATCCCTAAGAGCCATGGAGAGTTTGACCTTGAACCAAATGTTTAACCAGAACAACCACTCTGTTAGCTGTTCATCCTAATAAATAATAATAGCTATCATTTATTGATCCCTCACTCACCATCGACTGGAAATGTGCCAAGATTTTTCTTTCATCATCTCATTTAACAGTCACAATCCCTGTGAGGTTTCTGCTTTCAGTATAGCCAAGTAAACTTCTACCAGATCCCACCCTTCTATAGATAACATCTGTAAACTGTGAGCTAAACACAAAACAAAGATGGAAATCAAAACAATGATGTGCAGGCACTAGAAAGTGAAAAAATAGCAGGCAGATTCTGGAGGAAATAAAAACTTTGGAAGAAGCATGTAGCCTGTGGTTGCTGAGTGGGAAAACTATAATACAAAACCCCTAGTCTTTCCAGCGAAGAGCGAAGTAACAGAGTTCAGGGTGGCCACAGCCCCTGAAAAGTGAGAGAGACAGAGCCAAAGTGTGTTTATAAACCCTGTACAATCCCCCACTTATTCCTATATGTGTGGGGCAAGGTGAAAGTAGCTTGCACTTAAAATTTAAAGAATGCACATCTACTACAAGTGTGCAGCTTTGCAGTGTGAGTCTAACCAAGTGCGATGGTTAGCTTAATGCGTCAGCTAGGCAGTCTGCAGTTTCTTTGTTGCTGTTATTCAGTCACAGAGTCCTGCCTGACTCTTTGCAACCCCATGAACTGCAGCATACCAGGCTCCCCTGTCCTTCACTATCTCCCGGAATATGCTCAGATTCATGTCCATTGAGTCAGTGATGCCATCTAACCATCTCATCCATCCACCTTCTCCTTTTGCCTTCAGTCTTTCCCAGCATCAGGGTCTTTTCCAATGAGTTAGCTCTTTGCATCAGGTGGCCAAAGTATTGCAGCTTCAACTCTAGCATCAGTCCTTCCAATGTTATCCAGGGTTGATTTCCTTTAGGATTGACTGGTTTGATCTCCTTGCGGTCCAGTTACTCAATCTAATACTAATCTAGTGAAGGTTTGCTGACATGGTTAATATCTACAATAGGTCGACTTTAGCGAAAGGGGATTACACTCAGCAGTGCAGGTGGGCCTCATCCAATAAGCTGAAGGTCTTCAGAGCAAACACGGAGGTTTTCTGGAGACGATTTCAGTCTCAAGACTGCACATCAAATCCCATCTGAGTTTCTAGCCTGTAGCCGACAGATTCCAGGTTTGCCAGCTCTGTAATTTTGTAACCTAATTCCCTGAAATACACCTCTTTCATCATAATCATACATATTGGTTCTGTTTCTTGGGAGAATCCTGACTCAGGCACCAAGTTAATTGCTAAAACAAAAAGATCAACACTCTTCAGAACTGTAACTGAATCTAGAGGTTCCAGAATACAATGATCAGGATAAAATCCCAAGTAACTTAATATACCAAGAACCATAAAATTGTAACCCAGTTGCAAGAAGAAAGACAACATGCTAAGATTGACTCTAAGAAGACCCAAGGGTTGGAATTAGCAGACAAGGGTTTTAAAGAAGTGGTTTTAGCTGTGGTCAGTGAAGTGAAGGAAGATACGGTTGTGGTGAGTGAAAAGACACACAATTTCAAAAAAGAAGGAAAAGAAATCTAATAATCAAATGGAAATGATCAAACTGTAAAATAGAATATGTGAAATAAAAATTCTCTGGGTGGACATAATAGGATGGAGAGGATGAGGGAAAGAGTTTAGATATTACTGAACTGAGAGTAGAAAGGAAAAAAAATTAATAAAAATGAAAGGAGACTCAAAGGAACTAGGGCAGTAACGAAAGGCTTCATTCTGAATATCCAGGAGGAGAAAGATAGAATCGGGCAGAAAAATTACTTCAAGATACAGTGTTTGTTGGGATGGTTAATACTATGTGTCAACTAGACTGAATCAACAGATCGCTGGAAAACAGGGATCCCCAACCTCCAAGATCTAATACTTGATGATCTGAGATAGAACTGATATAAAAATATTATAAATAAAGTGTAAAATAAATAAAATGTGCTTGAATCATCCCCAAACCATCCCTCCCATCTTCTAGTCCATGGAAAAATTGTTTTCCTTGAACCCAGGCCCTGGTGCCAAAATATTATCTCTGGACATGTCTGTGTATGGATGTGAGAGTTGGACTATAAGAAGGCTGAGCACCGAAGAATTGATGCTTTGGAACTGTGGTGTTGGAGAAGACTCTTGAGAGTCCCTTGGACTGCAAGGAGATCCAACCAGTCCATCCTAAAGGAAATCAGTCCTGAATGTTCATTGGAAGGACTGATGCTGAAGCTGAAACTCCAGTACTTTGGCCACCTCATGTGAAGAGTCGACTCATTGGAAAAGACTGATGCTGGGAGGGATTGGGGGCAGGAGGAGAAGGGGACGACAGAGGATGAGATGGTTGGATGGCATCACCGACTCAGTGGACATGAGTTTGAGCAAACTCTGGAAGTTGGCGATGGACAGGGAGGCCCGGTGTGCTGCAGACCATGGGGTCACAAAGAGTCAGACACGACTGAACAACTGAACTGAACTGAACTGAACTGATGTGTCTGTGAAAGCATTTTCAGAAGTGATTAGCTTTTGAATGGGTGATCAAAGAAAGAAGATCACCCTCCACAGTGTGGGTGGGTATCGTTGAATTTGATGAGAACTTGAATCCAAGTGAACAGTGGAGGAAGGGTGAACGTACGCCCTGCCCTCAGCTGAGACATCCATCTCTCCTTGCCCTTAGCCATTTGATACATGAGAATCAAGTTCCATAACTCAGTACTTGAGCCTCACGTACTGACTGATACCACCGGATTTCCTGGTTCTCCAACTTACAGATGACATATCATGGGACTTCTCAGCCTCTGTAAGAATATGAGCCAATTCCTATAATAACTCTCTCTTTTTATGCCTCTTTTTATGTATTCTATTGGTTCTGCTATTCTGGAGAACTCTAAGACAGCTGAAAATGTCCAGTCTTTGGGAAAGACATAAATGTTCACATTCAAGAATTCAGAGGACTCTAAGGATGATAGACATAAAGAAAACCACATCCCGGAAAATCAAAGTCAAATTGCTGAGAACCAAAGATGAAGAGAAGTCTTTAAAGCACCTTAAGGAAAATGATACATTACATAATGGGTGATAACCATTCAGAATCTTGCTGACTTTTCATCAGTAACTGTGGAGTCCGGAAACAGGTGAAAGTATCTTTGAAGTGCTAAAAGATAAACAACCCAGAATAAGAATATCCATTGATACTTTCCTTCAAGAATAAAGCTGAAATAAAGATTTTTTAAAAAATAAAACAAAGCTAAGAGAACTTATTGTCTGAAGATCTGTGCTGCATGAAATAATAAAAGGAGGGGCTTCAGGCTGAAGAGAAGTTATACCAGATGGAGACTTGAGTCTTTGGCAGGGATGAAAATGTACTGGAAATTGTAAATAACTGGGTAAATGTAATACACTAGCTTTTTTTTTTTTTTTTCTGTGAAAGCTCTTTAAAATATACAGGACTCATTAAAGCAAAAATTATAACATTGTCTTGAGGGGATTATAATGTATGTAGTTATAATAATAGGGCAATTATAACCCAAAGGAAGATGAGAAGAGATAAATAGACCTATGGGATTGTAAGAGTTCTACATTTTATGACAAGTATTGCAAGATTAACTATAAGTAGAGAGAAAATATAAGAATGTATATTGTAATCAATAGAGTGGTCACTTTTAAAGTGCAAAGAAATACACTAAAAAGTCAAGAGAGAAAGTAAAAATTGAATCCTAAAAAAATTCCAAAGCATGTTGTAAAGAAGAAAGCAGCACAAACAGAGGATACAAACTGAAAAAAAGAAAAATTAATAAACTAGTAGAACTAAAACCAAACATATCAATAGTTACAATACGATAAATGTGTATGAAGTAAACACTCCAATTAAAAATCAGAAACTTGAAAGAATTAAAAAAGAGAAGCACCGCCTAGGCGCTACCTAAAAGAAATGCAATTTAAATACAAAAATGCAGATTGGTCACAATTAAGTGTACAGAAGAAGATAAACCATGAAAACCGTAAGTATAAAGTGACTTGACTTGCTTGATCTCATATCAAACAAATTGCAACTCTTGCCAGTAAATAATTTTTCTGTTTCTTATCTCCAATTCATCCTCCTTGGCCTACTTTGTGATGTTAGAAGCAATTATTTCGCCTTTGCCGGCTCTGTTATGTTTTGCCAGTAGAGGGCGCTGTAGGGTCACTGCAGGAGGTAAAGGTTTCTCTCCCAGATTGGTGTGTTCTTACCTTCTCCAGTAGTCATGTATGGATATGAGAGTTGGACTGTGAAGAAAGCTGAGCGCTGAAGAATTGATGCTTTTGAACTGTGGTGTTGGAGAAGACTTTTGAGAGTCCCTTGGACTGCAAGGAGATCCAACCAGTCCATTCTAAAGGAGATCAGTCCTGGGTGTTCTTTGGAAGGACTGATGCTAAAGCTGAAACTCCAGTACTTTGGCCACCTCATGAGAAGAGTTGACTCATTTGAAAAGACCCTGATGCTGGGAGGGATTGTGGGAAGGAGGAGAAGGGGACGACAGAGGATGAGATGGCTGGATGGCATCACCGACTCGATGGACGTGAGTTTGAATGAACTCCGGGAGTTGGTGATGGACAGGGAGGCCTGGCGTGCTGCAATTCAAGGGGTCACAAAGAGTCAGACATGACTGAGCGACTGAACTAACTGACTGACTGACTGACTGACTGACACCCTGGGGCACGTGGTTGTCCACAGTGGGTGCGGGACCTCCATGGTGCTCACTTCTCAAGGACTTTCAGTGGCATCCTTGTGGGTGGCTTCTCAGCAGGTTGACATCGGCATCTGAGCTGGGAATCCAAACACTCCTGCAGGTGCCCCATAGGTACCTTCGCAGTGAGTTTCAGAAGCACCCTAGCAGGTATCTTCCTGGACAGTTTATTTGGTGCCTCAGACGGCTCATTAGGTAGTTTCCTAGTGCATTTCATCAGCTTGCTGGTATGTTCTTTCTTACATGAGAGCTCTGGTCTGTGGCACCTTGCTGACCTTCTCTGCCACCAATGTGCCAAATCACACATTTTCCAACAAGATCTGAGTCCCATGCTTAGGTTTCTCTTCCTTGTGTACTATTCCTCTGCCCCAGAGGTAGTGGCTGCTCCCTGTATCAGCTTTTACTGTGCTCTGTAGAGGTCTCTTTGTCCCTTAGTAGTTAATCCTCTATTGTTAATTAATAACTCTTTACATTAAACTTGCTCCTCAAATGCTGTGTGATCTCTGAACCCTGCCTGATACAGACTTCAAGACAAGGAGCTTTAGCAAGGACAGAAAGACCTTTTGTAATGATGAAAGGACATGGACAGAATCAGAGAGATACGTAGTGATCATAGTCGTAGATGGAGACTTTAACACCCTTCCCTCAGGAACTAGGGAAAAAAAAGATAAATTTTCTGAACAGCACTGTCAACCATCATAACCTAATTGATATCTATAGAACATTATACCATGATATAATGCTAATTTTTTGAGTGCATGTGACCATTAAGAAAGGCCATAATTGAAAAGGATTGAAATCGCCTAGAGCATGTTCTCTGACCTCACTGCAACTAAACTGAGGTCTGTAACAATGCAATATCTAGGAATATCTAAAATATTTGATAATCAATATGCTTCTAAATAAAATATGGACCAAAGAAGAAATTGGGAGGGAAATCAGAAAATATTTTTATCTGAATGCTAACAAAGATACATAAACATTTTTAGAATAGGTGGTGATTTAAATGTGTTTAAAAAAAAAGAAGAAAGCTTAAAACAACAATGACCTCTTATTTCACCTTGAAAAGTGAAAGTGAGTCATTCAGTCTTGTCAGGCAAGAATACTGGAGTGGGTTGCCATTTCCTTCTCCAGGGGATCTTCCCAACCCAGGAATCAAACCTGGGCCACCCATATTGCAGGCAGACTCTTTACTGACTGAGCCACCAGGGAAATCACACTGCAAGAAACCTTATTTCACAAATAGAATAGCAAAGTAAATTCAAAATAGACAAAAAATACAAAGAAGTGCAGCAATCAAGGAAATGCAAAACTGGGAAGCAGTAAACAAAGTTAACAAAATCAAAAGTCCATTCCTTGAAGAGTCTGAGAAACAGTAAAACTCTAGCTAGATGGATCAAGGAAAAGAGAGCAAACAGAAATTACCAATATTAGATATAAACAAGGGATAGTTATTATAGATGCTACAGACATTTAAAGGACATCTGAAGGATATTATGAATAACTTGCCACAAATTGAATAACTTAAGAATTCAATATATTTCTTGAAAAATACAAGTTAGTAAAACTGACTTGAGAAGAGACAGGTCATTTGAATAGTCTCATATCTAATAAATCTGAATCATCAAACACACCCACAGGAAAAAAAATAGCAGACTTTGAAGTTTTGACCAGTGAATCCTACCAGATACCAAAGGAAGAAATTATATCCTATCAGAAATTAAAGAAAGAAGTTAAACCAATTTTACATAAATTCAGAAAATAGAGAGGAAAAACTTTCCACTTGTTTTATACATAAGACATTTACTATGTGAAGCATTTTAAAGTGGAAGTTCAGCATAACCACAATACCGAACCTTGACAAAATATTAAAAAAAAATTAGACTAACCATGCTTGCACATAGATGCAAAAATACTCAAAGGGAGATTAGCAAATTGAATCATGGAAGGCTGCTTTACCATTTAAAAATCAATTAATAGTATTTGCCACATTAACACAGTATAGGAGATAAAACACAGAATCACTTTAATAGGCGTAGAAAAAGAAATTTACAAATTTCAAAACCCATTCATTATAAAGAAAAAGTCTTAAAAAACTAGGAATAGTTGAGAATTTCTGTAACCTGATGAGGCACTCCTATAGAAATCCTATAGCAAACTTCATACCTAACATAGAATAATAGAGAAATATTGGTAAGCAACAAGTCAAAAAAAAAAAAAAAAAAGGAAGGAAGGAAAGAAGGAAGACTGATAGCAGTAGAGCACAGCTGATTATACGACTGATTCTATTTTCATGCAATATAATCATTTACATAGAAAATTCAAAGGAAACTCTCCTACATATACCAGCCCTAATAAATGCATTTAATAAGATAGTAGGGTACAATATTAATATGCCTAAATTACTTGTAATTATATATCCTCATAGTTAATTTGTAAAAGATTTCATTTAAAACAGTGTTTATACAGCATAAAACATTTTGGACTACATTTAATAAAACATATAGAAAATCTCTATGCTGAAAATGATAAAACAGTGCTCAGAGAAATTAAAATAGATCTAAATAAATGGAGGAATATGCCCTATTCAGTCATGTAAGATGTAAACTCATCCTAAACTGGTCTATAGATTCAGCACAATCCTAAGAGGATTTATTTATTTATTTATTAGGTGAGGGGAAGACATTCACAAGCTGATTCTAAAATTTATATGGAAATGCTAAGATATGCAAGGCAGTTTTGAAAGAATAAAGTTGGAGAGCTAACATTACCTCATTTTAAAACTTACTATAAAGCTACAGTACTCAGGATAATATTGTCTTGATATAAAGATCAAGAAATAGATCAATAGAACAGCATAGAGAGATGGATATAGACTCCTGTTTATATTGCCATTTTATTTTTTCAACAAAGATGTCAACTCAGTCCGAGAGGGAAAAGACTTTTCTCCAAGTTTTAAAAATCTGTGGTGAAATACATAAAACATTTACTATCTGAAGCATTTTAAAGTGACAGTTCAGTGGCATTAAGGACATTCATGTTGTTCTGCAGCCATGGCTGCTGTTTATTTCCAGAACTCTTTTCATCTTGCAAAATTGAAACTCAGTACTCATTAAATGCTAACTTCTCTCTTCCTTCCAGCACTTGGCAACAACCGTTCTACTTTCTGTTTCTCTGAATTTGACTACTCTAAGTACCTCACTGGAAGGACTGGTGTTGAAGCTGAATCGCCAATACTTTGGCCACCTGATGCGAAGAACTGACTCATTTGAAAAGACTCTGATGCTGGGAAAGAATGAAGGTGGGAGGAGAAGGGGACGACAGAGGATGAGATGGTTGGATGGCATCACTGACTCGATGGATATGAGTTTGAATGAACTACAGGAGTTGGTGATGGACAGGGAGGCCTGGCGTGCTGCAGTCCATGGGGTCGAAGAGTTGGACACGACTGAGTGACTGAACTGAACTGAAGTACCTCATATAAATGGAATCATAGTGTATTTTTTTATGCATGTGACTTACTATATCACTTAGCATAATGCCATCAAGTTTCATCCGTGTTGTAGCATGTGTCAACATGTAGCACTCCCTTTCTTTTGGAGGCTGAATATTGCACTGCCTGTATATACCACATTTTGCTTATCCATTTATCTGTCAACTCAAGCTTAGGTTACTTCCACATTCTGGACATTGTGAATAATGCTGCTAGGAACACAGGTACACAAATATCCCTTTAAGATCCTACTCTCAATTCTCTTGAGCATGTATCAAGAGGTATAATTGCTGGATTATATGGTAAACTGATTTTTAACTTTTTGAAGAATAACCATACCATTTCCCACAGTGCACTATCTTACATTCCCACCAACAATGGACAAGGGTTCTAACCTCTCCTCATCCTCACCAGTCAGTCATCAGAAAGAATATTGCTTATTTTTACTTTCTAGTTGCACCCATGGCTAAGATGTAACAGTGACATAGTAAAGGATATGCGTAAAGGATGTGCAGCTGGATCATAAGGGAAAAGGCAGCAGCGCCCCGTGGACGTCTCTTCCTGTTCTCTCCCTTCCATAAAGGGACACACAGCGTGAACACACCTCCCCCAGCACTGAAAATGCAGAAACTTAAGTGCAACATTTTTGCCTACAAAAGCCCATTAAAGAGGCAGCACCCAAGATTTTTTTTTGAGGGGGGAGGGCTGGTCACATAAGCACCAACAGTGAAACATTTTTAACAAATGTGCTAGAAAAATTAGAGGTCTGTAACAAAACAAAAAAACCACTGTGACCCTCCATCCCTACCTCTCACAATATTCAAAATTGTTTCAAATGAATCCTTTAACTCTCTTGAGTAGCCACATGCTTCCCCAGGAGGAAAGCAGGGGATCAGAGCAATGAAACCACGCTAAGACAACAAAAATAAATGAGAGTCAGGCTTTGAAGGCAGAGCTCTCTGTCTTCCACACCCGTGTGGTTCATTGATCTTCAAGCTCCATCCTAGAGTTCTGCCTAATCATCTTTTTCTTCATGGAGTCCCCAGGGCCCAGGGGCATCTGGTTGCTAGTAGACAGCTTGTAACTATTTGTTGAAGAGGTGACTGACTGATCTCCAGAACACCCTGCTGCCCATCCGAGCACAACCCTGCCCACAATCTGCAGCACACACCGAGTAGCCAAGATCTTCCCTTGCTACCTCCTCTGGAAGAAGCTTGGTTTTCAGGCTTCATATTTAGTGACTGCAGCCAAATTATGAGAGAGTGATTGCTAAAGGTCTATACACTAGATCAAAAGTAGTTTTTACACAGAGAGTGAGTGACATGTGAATCTAAAGTAAAATATGTTAAAAAGATTTGAGCTCAAAAATCAACATCATTTTCCCCCTGATTCCATTTAGAGACAGTTTCAAATACTCAGAAGACCCTGGGAAAGATAGAGGGTAGGAGGAGAAGGGGACGACAGAGGATGAGATGGTTGGATGGCATCACTGACTCAATGGGCATGAGTTTGAGCAAGCTCTGGGAGATGGTGATGGACAGGGAAGCCTGGCGTGCTGCAGTCCACGGGGTCGCAGAGTCGGACACGACTGAGCCAATGAACAGCAAAAACTAAGAGAGCGAAAAGTCGCTCAGTCGTGTCCGACTCTTAGCCACCCCATGGACTGTAGCCGCCAGGCTCCTCCGTCCATGGGATTTTCCAGGCAAGAATACTGGAGTGGGTTGCCGTTTCCTTCTCCAAAAAACTTAGAGGGGACCATCAAATTCTATCTAGGATGTATTTGAATTAAGGGGGAGAGAAGGCTTTTATGAGGATGGCTGAGACTGGAAGACAAAATAGAAAAAACGTGGAAGGCTGAGTAGGGGGAGGGGTCAGTGAGGGAATGCTCTGCTCATTAAACAAAGGAGGGAAGCCAGCTCGGTTTTAAAGTATCTAAGTGGCCAGGACTATGTCTTGCGGAGTTTTGCCTCCCCTGTGGGTCCTGATCCCTGATGTTCTCGGGTGACCCTGGGTTCCCACAAGTGTGATATTCTGCTTTTGAAATCTAGCCTCAGGGTAGAGACAAGCCTGTGTGTACTTGGGTGGTGGAGCACCTGGCATCTCTCAAGTTAACATGACCAACCCTCCTGGAAAACTCGAAGGGAAAGAAGAGAGGCACCGGAGCCACTGGGTGTCTACAGCACACCATCCCTGCCATCGCAGGAGCCAAGTCCAGGGACTCGGGCCTGGCTTCCCGCCTCCTCGCTCCAGGTCTGCCTCCCCTGCCACCACCTTGTACCTCTTGCCCCTCAGGGCTGTCTGCAAGTATCTGCTGTGTCACCTTCCCAAGCAAGGCCTCCAGACCCCCTTCGTTCCTTCCCTTGAATAACTTGTACCCCAGTTTCCTTTGGCTGTCATCAAGAAAACGAGGCTTCCGTAGTCCTCAGCCACCCTTGCTGTTGCCAGATGGACTTTCCAGGCTCTTGCTGAGAAGACACAATTTATGATCTGACTGGGGCTCCCGTGTAACTGAGCTGGACCCCATGGGGCCTTCTCTGGGCAGGCCTTCCCGCATATCCTCTGCTTTAGCTGCGCTTTGAAGCACCTAGATGATAGTATTTGATGCATATTTCCTGAGTTGTTTTGCAGATGTAAAAAACCCCACCCTCTCCAACAAAAGGAAGATGTTAATTACTGGATGACTGGGAGTACCGAAGGGCTTTCCAGGTGGCTCAGTGGTGAGGAATCCACGGGCCCATGCAGGAGAAGCAAGAGATGCGAGTTTGATGAGTTTGATAACTGGGTCAGGAAGCTCCCCTGGAGAAGGAAATGGCAACCCACTCCAGTATTCTTGCCTGGGAAATCCTATAAACAGAGGATCCTGGTGGCTAGAGTCCATGAGGTCACTCGCAAGAGAGTCGGATACGACTTAGTGACTAAACAACAACTGTCTTGCTGTCTGTGAGCACGTGGCCCCAGGCCTCCTGGAGCCCAAGGACTGACAGTGTTAATCCCTGTGACACTACCCTGCTGCCTCACCATCAGCCAGTAGAGAACTGTGCACAAGCTAATCACAGACTCTGCAACCTGCTCCCTCCCCTCAACCTGGCTGTATAAAAAAATTATTTGTTTTTAACTGAACAATAATTGCTTTACAATACTGTGTTGGTTTCTGCCATACAGCAACATGAATCAGCCATAGGTATACCTATGTGCCCTCCCTTTTGAAACTCCCTAAACTGGTTTTTAAAAGTGCTTTGCCGAAACCCTTTGAGGAGTATGGGGGCTTTGTAGGGCCTGAACCACCAGTCTCCACGCTGGGACCTGCAATGAACTTTTCCCTGCTCCAAACTCCAACGCTTCAGTTTATTTGGTCTCGCTGCACGTTGAGCACACAAACTTGTGTTAACACTTAGCCATTCATACAATTTATCAGTCAAACCTGGACCCTTCTTTGAACACAACAGAGCCCTGTTAATAATTACATGGGGACAAGAGCCACACATATGTGGTTTGGGGCTGGATGTGTGGGCATCCTACCCAATCCGTCCCATTACAGTTTATAATACAAATCCTCAGCCAAACAATAACGAGTTGGTTTTCTTCCAGAGAGAAAGATAAACAGAGGGAGAGAGTCATACACCTAAAACTATACAGGAGGGTGAGAGGAAAAGAGAGGAGGAGAAAGATCAGAAGAGAGACACTGTGGAGAATATTCTCTGTAGATACTGGAGTGAATGCTCACAGCTTCACAGCTTAGGTCTTTTTCCGTGTTTATATAGGAGATACTTGTCCTTTGAAATGTTAAATGTTCTGTTTCTTTCATGCAAAGAGGAAATTCTTATCGTATCTTAAGATGTCTTTTCATATCTTAAAGATTTTGAAATTTGAACGTGTATTACAAGGAATGCCAGAAAGAACTTTCTCACTGCTCCCAGGGAGAGAAATAATTTGTGACAGTTTTTATTGCCTGCATATCTATGGACTTGGCCATTTGTAGAAGATAGATCTATTCAGACTGACATCTCGGGTGAGATATTTGCAATGGTAGCCCCCCATTTTGAATTTTACATTGAATTTTGATATACACAAATTGCTCCAAATGTCCCCAGGAAGCTTGTACAAGGATGTCATAGTATAGCAAGAAGTTACAACTTCTGGAGAATGACCTGTACTTTCCAGGCAGTGCAATGAAAGGCAGTGGAAATCACCTAATCTCTTCAAGTGATACATATAATTTTCAAGTCTAATAGAGGTAGATGTTGATAAGTCATGTTTCAAGAAGACCTAACACTTAGGTGCCTGTGGTGTGTCTGTCAAAGGCTAAGGCTGACTTTTAAGAGAAATCTCTAGAGATAATTTGCTTAAGCAAAAAGGCGGGGAGAAGCTATGAATTTAACCATACAGCTGATGTAGATCAAACAGTGGTCTCCCTCCATGTATCATTAAATTACACTTAAAAAATTAATTTATTTAATTGGAGGCTAATTACTTTACAATATTGTAGTGGTTTTTGCCATACATTGACATGAATCAGCCATGGGTGTATATGTGTTCCCCATCCTGAACCCCCCTCCCACCTGCCTCCCCATCCCATCCCCCTGGGTCATCCCAGTGCACCAGCCCCGAGCACCCTGCCTCATGCATTGAACCTGGACTGGTGATCTATTTCACATATGATAATATGCATGTTTCTATGCTAAATTACACTGTCTTTTGCAGAGGTGTCAAAAAGGATGAAGACTAAGCTTACCCCATAAGGCAACACAGGACTGCAGGTAGCCAAAAGATCCCAAGTGCTAAGCAGGTTCAGACTCAAATTTTCACGACACTTAAAGTAAGTGGTGTGTATATGGGGAGTGATGCTAAAGCTGAAACTCCAGGACTGTGGCCACCTCATGCGAAGAGCTGACTCATTGGGAAAGACTCTGATGCTGGGAGGGATTGGGGGCAGGAGGAGAAGGGGACGACAGAGGATAGGATGGTATGGACATTGAGTCTGAGTGAACTCTGGGAGTTGGTGATGGACAGGGAGGCCTGGTGTGCTGCAATTCGTGGGGTCGCAAAGAGTCAGACAGGACTGAGTGACTAAACTGAACTGATATGGGTTGAAATATTGATGCTGCTGATTATGTTTTCTAAAGTTAATTTGCACATAAATAAGTGTGCATTCCATGTATATCAATAACTATCCCCAAACACTATATCTGAATTAATGGTCCATTTCCTAGTTGACTCTGCCTTTCAAAGTTAAAAAAAAATAAAATATGATACTTGCCACCTCCACACCTGCCTTAATCCTAGTCTCCTGAGAATCCATTTTCAAATGGCTAAACCCAAGTTGCCAACTCTGGCAGGAATCTTTGAAGACACAAGGGTAATAATTAGAACTCTATGTCTTCTAGAGCTGAGAGAAATGTATCTCTGAAGTGAAAAATTTATATTCCTGATATTGGTATATATTTTAGAGATAGATGTCAGGGGTTCAAGGTGTCCAAACTAAGAAAAATACAATAAGTATGTGATAGCAACACCACAGCAGAATATTATAGGATAATTTAATTTTGATAGCATTCATGTCACATCAGTACATAAAATAGTAGCCCCATCGAGTGGCTACTGGAACATTTAACATTAAAGGTAAATGCCAGATATGAAAAGATTTATTGGTCCTCAAACTAGTAAACTTTAACCTTAAAGTGAAACAAGATATTCACTGATGGTGCTTCTTAGATTATTTCTTTCAGATTTTGAGTCTTGTGTGCAGAAGCTACGATCCAGCAGAGCACTGAAAAGCCTGAGGAAAAAGGCCTGAAATCATCATCAAAAAGGCTAAGCATTCTTGTAGTTCTAACACTATTATCTATCTATTGCTTCATAGAATATTTACAGAAATATTTTTGCTGAGTTTATGGTAAGTCCTTCTACCCAATTTGCCCTAGAAGTAAAAATTGACTCCAAATGAGATTAATGTACTATTTCCCTGTTACATAAATAATTACACTAAGACGTGTAATGCTCTGTCACATACTAATGTTAGCAACCGAACTGGATTAAACAGCATTGTAGAGATGAAAATAATTCCTTCTAGGTGTGCTGAGAGACATACCAGAAAAGTTCCTTGCAATTTACTTCCAGGGCATTTTGGGATTTGAAGATGCATGCGATAATTTTTCAAATGTAACTGAAATTTGGATTTTGTTTTCTTACCATGTTAAAAAATGAAAAAAAATTTAAAGTACATCAATGTTTTCCACAGTGTGCCAACCATCCAAGGGTGATTGCATTGTACTGGATGGGAAAATAGAAATGAAATTGGCTTAGAACCAAAAGTAAAAATACAAAGACATTTGTGATGTGTGGTGATGGGAATGGAGGAAGGAATGGAGAAATATGTGATCAGGTTGGTAGAAGGAATACAATGACTTCAATTTTGAGCCCCAAATTAAAATGCAAGATCTAAGACTCCAAATATATCAGTGGGATAAAGGAGAGAAAATTACGGCTTCCCCAGAAAAATTCAAATATTGTTCCTTTAGTAGTGCATGAAGAGGTAGTGAAACATTGACAAAGTGTTAATACAAGGAAAGAAAGCTACAAAAAGAAACCAATTATTGTAAAGTGAATTAGATTCTTCAAATCTGCTTCTGTTTTCCCCAAATTATTGCTGGTAGCACAGGCAAAATGTGCAGGTATGAAAAAAAACGTGTTACGTTAACTGTGTCTTCTGAGTACACTTATTATTCCCAATTTATGCGTCAAGGAATATTGTGCGCTGAAAGCAAGAAACAGCTTAGTCTCCAGAATGAACTCCTTTCTTTATAGAAACAAGACAAGCTTCTTATCACACACCTCTAGGTGCCTCCCGGTAAACAAAACTCCAAATCAAACTCCCTCCAAAACAAAACAAAACATTAGAACAATATCCCGGTCCATCAGTCAAAAACTATGAAACATGCTCTGAAGAAGAGACCAAAACAGACAACGTGTCTGGAAATACATTCCGCTCTTCCATGGGAATACAGCTAATGTGAAGGTCAGAACTCTTTTCAAGAAGTTTTGAACAATCTCATTTTAATATCTACCCTTTGGTTTTTCTCAATCTGGGGCAAACTCTGTATCTTGTCATCAGTATTTCAACAACATCTCAAAACCAAAGTAGTTATGACAGCAAAGTTTCATTGTTGAACAGAAGGTACACTTCCAGAGTGAACTGATGATCACTTGTTGAAGGCGAAAAAAAGGAGTGATGATTAATTTTTTAGCTAATATTTGTCATATTTTAACAGGACTCCCTTAAACATAAATTTCTCTAGAGGATGTGGATTTTATATTTGCTTCACAAATATTTGGTTTATACATAACTCTTCAGCAATGCTCTGATGGCCTAAAGAAAGTTGACCTCTGAAGGTCTACAGAATACCTATATGCCTAGCAGAATACCCAGGCTACAAGCCCGGGAGGTTCAAATATCATGAATACAACAGGACTCAAGAATAAAAAGTACCATTCAAATCAAGCTGACCACAGCTCTGCTCATGACCAAAGGTGACGCATGAGAAGTAAACAACCATATAACTCACCAGTATCACCGTTATCTGGGTAGAAGGTCCCCGTGACAAATCCAAGCTCAATCAATGGCTGTCCTATAAAGAGAATGAGGAAGAGTTTTATCACTTATGTAGAAGTGGAGGCATCTGTGAGCAAGGAATTCAGTTGACCACATTTTGATGGAACCATACTGCAAGGCAGACTTGGGTAAGGGGTGGGAAGGAAAGGAAGACTGAGCATTAGAACTGCCTTGTTTCTGCTTCTTTAGCCCAAACCCCATATGTCTACTGCACAGATAGAAGCCAGTTCCAACTCTCAGCAAGAAGTAACTAGCAGGGTTTTGATGAATACCTTTTAATATAACATGAGTTTGCAGATACCATCAAGGTACTTCTCTGCTGAAAAGAGCTCCGCACTTTGAAGGTGAAGGCAAACTCCTTACCAAGATTTCTGGGGTCCTGCAGGACTTGATTTTAAGCCTCCTTGCCTTTCCAACTTGCTATCTCCTTTCCAGCCTCACTAACTCATGTGTATCTTTAGAAAACCAAGCAATCACCCTCATCCATCCACAAGTATGAGGACCCTGCTGCCTTGAAGAATATGCCTCCCTAGTACTCATAAGCCTTCTTCCAGCCTCATCTCATTCATGCTCAGAACTTATTCAGTTATCATCTCCAGAAAGCCTCTCCTGACCACCCAAGGCTGATTCAACGGCATGCGTACCATGTTCCTACAGCACCTTATTTCAATTCTGCCTTAGTGTTTTTAACAGCCTGCTGCTGCTGCCGCTAAGTCGCTTTAGTCGTGTCCAACTCTATGTGACCCCATAGATGGCAGCCCACCAGGCTCCTCCATCCCTGGGATTCTTCAGGCAAGAACACTGGAGTGGGTTGCCATTTCCTTCTCCAATGCATGAAAGTGAAAAGTGAAAGGGAAGTCACTCAGTCATGTCCGACTCTTAGCGACCCCATGGACTGCAGCCTACCAGGCTCCTCCATCCATGGGATTTTCCAGGCAAGAATACTGGAGTGGGGTGCCATTGCTTTCTCCAGTTTAACAGCCTAGATAGTGATAATTTATCAAAGGATCTGGTCTTTATATATTGTTTTATTTTGTTATGTATCTTATTGTCATATGGTCAGTACCTAGCCAAGTTCCAGGCATACAGTAAATGCTTAATGCATGTCTGATACATACTTTACATAGACAGTGAATAAGCATGTGACAGAACAAGCAAGTCATTTAGTTACTACTTATCAAGCACTTATATACTGGGTTCTGTGCTAAATTCATTACGTATATTTACTCTCTGTTCTTGCCTCGATTCTGTCATCAAACGGTATAAATGATTTGTCTTGATTCTCTAAACCTATCCCATTTTCAAAACTATTCATTATTCAGTTTTCTAGCTGGGGTTCCTGGCTTAATTTCTACATCTGGAGTTTGCCTGAGGAGACCTATCTTAGTGGACTTTCTTGAACTTGACCTGATTTGTGTGACCACAGGAGTCTGCCAGAGCTGTTCTCAGTTTTTTTTTCTTTTTTAATTAATTAATTTATTTTAATTGGAGGCTAATTACTTTGCAATATTGTAGTGGTTTTTGCCATACATTGACATGAATGTTCTTAGTTTTAAATGAAGCTTTTGTTTTTTTTTCTTATGATAAGAGCTTTGAAGCTATTAAAGGCCAAAAGGCTATTTGGTTTAGTTAGGCCATTTGGTTTAACTTAAGAGGTTGACAAACTCTAGCCCATGGGGTAAATGCAGCTCACTGCCTCTTTCAATAAATAAGGTTGTACTGGCTCACAGCCATACCCATTTGCTTACAGACTGTCCATGCGGCATTTCCACTACAACAGCAGAGTTGGGTAGTTGTAGAAGAGACTGTTTGACTTGGAAAGTCTAAAGTCTAAAATATTTACTATCTGGCCGTTGACATGAAAAGTCTGTCAACTCCTGATCTAGATCATCTTCTCTTCTAAAGATGGCACCTTCCTCAGCATTTTCGCTGAAGAGAAATGTTTAACTTGCTAATTTATTGGAAGATCTAACACAGAAAGACATCTTTTATGTTAAATTGAATCTATGTGCTACAGAGGAAAAGAACAAGACGAGAAGGAAAATCCAAAATGTTAACTTTCTTTGGTCATTTGTATATTTGAATTATAGATTTAAAAAAAGATTTTTAAAAATGGTTTTCTTTAGTGAATCAATGCTGCTTCTATAAGTGAAAAAAAATGAAAAATATAAACTCTTCTACACATTTGTCCTAGATATATTTACTTATTTGAGCTCATTATGGCGGCAATAGACCCTTTCATGAATTTCTCTGTAAAGGTGGATGATAAACGATACGAGGATGAAAAGAAAGTGTGGTGATACAAATAAAATTATGGGAGAAGCAGATAGCTTCTGGCTTGTGTTAGTGGCTTTAGTAGCTCTAGAATAAGAAGGCAATGGTACAGATGATCTCATTTGCAAAGCAGAAAAAGAGACGCGGACGTAAAGAATAAATTTATGGATAACAAGGGGGAAAGGTGGGGTGGGAAGAACTGAGAGATTGGGATCGACTTATATACACTATTGATACTATCTATAAACTAGGTAACTAATGAGAACTGACCATAGAGCACAGGGAACTCTACTTAATGCACTGTGGTGACCTGAATGGGAAGGAAGTCCCAAAGAGAGGGGACGCGTGTATATGTATGGCTGATTCATTTTGCTGTAAAGTAGAAACTAGCTCAACATTGTAAAGCAACCATACTCCTATAAAAAATAATTTTAAAAAAAGGACATTGAGAGTTAACCTATGGAAAAAGAGTCATGTGAGTTCTTCTCCTTGGACTTCCTGCCTTCAATCTGCTTTTCCAAGAGTTCTTGAGACCACCAAGCCTCACAGCTACAACCTGAAATTTCCTTTGTCCTTCCTTGATCTCCCCTGTCTAGTCCTTTAGATTTGTCTCCATCTCCATCTCTGCAGACTCATACCACTCATCTCTAATGATGGGGAACTTGCTTTCTCCAGAGGCAACACATTCTGCTCTTGATTTATAAAAATGTTCTTTGATCTTTCATGTTAAGATTGATCTGGCATCTTCCATTCATTAGTCCTAATTCTTTCCAAGTGACCCTACCCCCCAGTCTACTCCCTTTTTCATGGCAACTCTGGAGAAGCTAAGATCCCTTAGCTTCTTCCTTTTCCACCTGGACATCCCCGGTTCTTCCAGATTTTCCTCATGGGGCACTCTTTCTGGTTCCCTCACCATCCTTTATGCCTTCTCCGATCATACTCCAATTGGTTCCTGTTTCAAGTGTGGTTTACCCCAAGACAGAATGGTACCACTCCTTCCTACTTTCAGATACTGGGTTTTACTAAAGCACAGGAGTCCAGAGTTATATTATACCCAATGTCATGGCCTTGCTCATAGCCATTCAAAGTATGGTTATGTATAAATTCCAGGTTTCTACATGGCTCCAACATTAGCATTTTAGATCACCTTACTTCATCCTCTCTGGAAAAGACCACAAATTTCTGTGGCCAGTTTTCTGGTATCGGATATTTAGGTTATCTCTATAATTTCTCCTATTATAAACAACTCCACTGTAAGATGAATTTTCCCCAAAAAAACTTTTTCTAATTCTTAGAACTATCTTAAAGATTTTCTTCCCAGATAATTATTTTCATCAATAAATAATTTTTGGTTGAAAAATTGTAAGACAATAGAATATAAGCACATTTTCGAGATCACTGAGTCCAATTTCTCATTATAAGTAAAGTTAATTGAATAAGAACAAATAGCAACTCAGCAAGAGAACTCATGCACCAGACTCATGTCTTGATGGCTTGCCTTTTTTTGCCCCATCCCATCCTAAAACTACTCTTTTCTATTTAATGAGGTACACAAAGTCCAGGTAAGTATACCACCTTCTGAATAAACACAGTTATTAACACACATAACAGAAAATAAAACAAATTAATATATTCTACAAATATATTCTATGATATACTAGATATATATCTAATATATATACAATATATATAATATAATATCTATATTATATTTAATATATTTATATATTATATTTAATTATAGATATTATATCTATATAGATATTATATCTATAATATATATAGATATATATCTACCCCAAGTAGATATTTTTTTAAAATATTTCCATTTCAAAGATTTAGACAATTAGAGGAAATGAAAGGGTGTCGATTTCTGGGATATGTATATTTCTATATAGAGAAGAGTCTTTAATTATTTAAAACTCATGAAATTGCTCACCTTTTCAAGCTTGTCTATATGAGAAAGGCTCTTCCATTGCAAACACATATATTTTAAAATAGGTACAACTTCTTGGATTATATGCAGGACTGGCCTCAAAATCCTTAAAAAGATTTCTCCAAGCACTAGCAGCACTTACAAAATCCTAGACACTGAAAACACTTATCTAATCCTCACGTGGAGGGAGACAAATGCTATGGGCCAACATGGCAGAGAATACCCCCCAGTGCTAAGTCTGATATGTTAACTTACGAAATAACTTCCCTCATCTCCTTTCCTTCACTTGTTACTCTTCTTTTGGCAGCAGGTAGGGGGTGTAATGAATAATACCTTCCCCTTGAGTTTTATGAATGATTTAACTAGCAGACCTCCCATTTTCATTGAGTGCCAGGCACCAGGTTGGACACTAAGAACAAAGCTATGAACAGATGGGTGTGGCTCCTGCCTTTGTGGTCAAAGTGAAAAGTCGCTCAGTCGTGTCCAACTCTTTGTGACTCCGTGGACTGCAGCCTCCCAGGCTCCTCAGTCCATGGAATTTTCCAGGCAAGAGTACTGGAGTGGGTGGCCATTTCCTTCTCCAGGGGATCTTCCCAACTGAGGGACTGAACCTGGGTCTCCCACATTGCAGGCAGACACTTTACCCTCTAAGCCACCAGGGAAGCCTTTGTGGTAGTTACTGCCAACTTCCCGTAGAGGCAAACAATCATTGTGATCTTTAAGTCTTTGATTCTGGCTTCCTCTCCCTCATTGTCAGCAGACTTCCAAGAAAAAGGATGATTTAATAAGGGGAAAATGCCAGACTTATTTCAGGGTCTAGTCAGTTTACAATTCTCTCTTTAAGCCCACCTCCATGCCTACTCACTTTCATAGATTAGACTTGAAGCAGTCACTCTGATCAAAAAGAAAACCTTTCTGGCCACTACTGCTTGAACCAAGCACTATTATCTTGCGACTTGGAGTTTTTTCTCCAGCAGTTTGAAAGTTTGTTGTTCAGTTGCTCAGTCATATCTGACTCTTTGCAACCTCATGGACTACAGCACGCCAGGCTTCCCTGTCCTTCACCATCTCCCGGAGTTTGCTCAAACTCATGTCCATTGAGTCAGTGATGCCATCCAACAACTTCATCCTCTGTTGTCCCCTTCTCCTCCTGCCTTCAGTCTTTCCCAGCATCAGGTCTTTTCCAATGGGCTGGCACTTTGCATCAGGTGGCCAAAGTATTGGAGCTTCAGCATCAATCCTTCCAATGAATATCCAGGGTTGATTTCCTTGAGGATTGACTGGTTTGATCTCCAGTTTGAAAGTTGGACCCAGAGAATGAGATTTTTTTAGGTGGCTGGATTGTAATTTACACATTTGGAAGCTTGAAATGACCATGTCTTTTTCCCCTATGAAAAAGAGACCAAAGAAAGCCAGTCCTTAAAGGAGAAGAAAAAGGTGGCCGTGTAGGCAGAGGCAGAGATGCGTGATGGAGGAAGTCCAGACAGCACTGTGAACTTCTCTTCCCATCCTGACCTTGTTTTTTTTTTTTAACTGATTGATTGATTTCAGGCCGTGCTGGGTCTTTGTTGCTCTGTGTTGGCTTCCTCTCGTCACAGTGAGCAGGGGCTACTCTCTAGTCGTGGTGCTCGGGTCTCCCATTGCAGTGGCCTCTCGTTGTGGACCATGGACTCTAGGGACGCTGCTTCAGTAGTTGAGTCTCACAGGCTCTAGAGCACAGCCTCCGTAATTGTGGCACAGAGAACTTAGTTCCTCTGCAGCACTTGGGATCTTCCTGGACCAGGAATCGAATCCGTGTTCCCTAGTTGACAGGTGGATTCTTAACCACTGGACCACCAGGGATGTCCCTGACCTTCTTTTTCATGAGAGAAATTCTTTTCCTTATAATAAATCCCACTCTTTGCTTAAGCTACCACAGGCTGGTTTCTATAAAGTCAAGTGACCTAACTAATATGCTGGGGGTGGGGATGGAGATTAGGGTTACTTCCTCAACAAACCCGAGTATAATGGTCTCACAGCAAGGATGACTCAGTAACTGTGGGAGACACTTCTGGGGAGTAGTTACAAGATGAAGGGGGAGTCATGTGCCAAAACACGATGTGTGAAAAGGAAACATCAAAATGAGAGATGATCAAAACTCAGCACTGCCAGAATTTGAGAGCTGACACAAAGAGCCTTCTTAATCATAGAGAAAAAGAGCCTTGGAGATGTAAATTTAAACAATGAAACAGAGGTGAGTTTTAAGTATAGTTATTCAAAAGGCCTGGTTGAACACTGGTTTTGCATTTAAAGTAATGAGACTGATCGTTTTAACAGAAAGACCAGAATTTAAACATAAAAATCATCCCTGACTCATTTAAGTGGTCACCTAAAAAGGTGGAATTCTTATTCCCATAAAGCTGTGAAAGCCAATTCCAGAATGCGGGTTGTTTAGATCTCGTGGTACACAGCTAGAGAGTGCTTTAGATGGAGCCCAGCTGGCTTCACAATTACCAGCTGTGTGACATCAGGGGGAGGCACAGAACCTCTATGGTCCTTAAGGTCTTTCATCTGAAAAAGAGGGCAATGTATATGCAATTGAGAGGCCATGCTGCTGCTGCTGCTGCTGAGTCGCTTCAGTCATGTCCGACTCTGTGCTACCTCATAGATGGCAGCCCACCAGGCTCCCCCGTCCCTGGGATTCTCCAGGCAAGAACACTGGAGTGGGTTGCCATTTCCTTCTCCAATGCATGAAAGTGAAAAGTGAGAGTGAAGTTGCTCAGTCATGTCTGACTCTTAGCGACTCCATGGACTGCAGCCTACCAGGCTCCTCCATCCATGGGATTTTCCAGGCAAGAGTACTGGAGTGGGGTGCCATTGCCTTCTCCATGAGAGGCCATAGCTGAGAATGAATGACATACAGTAAGCAGCAGAAGGCCTGGTGTATTATCTGTCCCTTGCTATGTTTGCTGTGTCTCTTTTCAGCTCTTGATGTGGCACTTATGTTTTTGGTCAAGCCAGAAGACATTTGGAAGAAAGACTAGTAAATACAGACAAGGTGAGAAATGGCGTTGGAAACAAGGTCAGACTGTCTCAGTTATTTATTTAATATCTACTGTTTGCTGGACCCGGGGCCAAACTATCAAGCAATGAAGCATATTAACTTCCCTCATATTAACTTTACTGAACACAAATTTTGATTTTCTTAGTCTTAACTGACATTGCAAATGAGGACAAATCATTCAGTAGAACACAACCGCTTCACAAACATGGGGGCCCATGATTTCCTATGTGTGTGTTGCATGTTCTGAAACAGCTAAACAAATGAATAAGCCAACAGCTCCTCACCCAGCACACCGTGTCATTATGGTCTGGCTACTTGTTGCAAGGCCTGGATGCACTATAAGCTTACTGATGTTTTCTGCCTGATTAAATTCCCAATTCTGAGAGAACTGCCTGATCCACAATAGGTGGTATAGGAAGGAAGGGAAAAATAGAAGGATGGAATGAGGGAGGAAAAGAAGGAAGAAAGCAAGGAATATATATATATATATATATATATATATATATATAAAAACATATATATACATATATATAAGACTTCCCTGGTGGCTCAGATGTTAAAGCATCTGCCTACAATGCGGGAGACCTGTGTTCGATCCCTGGGTCGGGAAGATCCTCTGGAGAAGGAAATGGCAACCCACTCCAGTACTCTTGCCTGGAAAATCCCATGGATGAAGAGCCTGGTAGGCTACAGTCCATGGGGTCGAAAAGAGTTGGACACAACTGAGCGACTTCACCTTACCTTACCTCACCTATATATATATATAAAATAAAGGGGCCTCGACTTGGATAATCTTCAGGGGCTTTCTACCATGACTGTGTTATGATTTTGCAAGTCTATTTCCAGTAGCAGAGGACTGTTTAGACTTCTACCCTGATGCCCCTACCAGGAAAATAACACAGACAGCCTTGTGCTTTTTATAACTCATCAGGAAGAGTCAAAACATTCTCCCAGGGAGCAAAATTCACATAGATGCCCTAGTTGTGAGTTGGAGCAGAAAGGACAAGGTATCGTCTGCAGAGGTCCAGCTCTACTGACTGAAACATACAGATACAAACCCAGGATAGGAATAAACTCCTGGGAGGGAAAAGCCCATGGGCTTCACAGTGCTCAGGGCAAAGGAACCATCCAACCACCCCCAAAACTGAGTGAGCACACTCACGTCTTGGGCAGATCTAAGTCTGCAGTGAATAGGAGAGAGATAGGTGACGGACGTTCTAGGATTCTACTTTGCCACTGAGTCTTTGGCAGACAGTCTGATTCATTTATACACATACATTCAATTACTTATTCAGATAATGTTTACTGATCAGGAAGGCCAAGTTATTTGGAAGTACTTGGGAAGAACCACCAACCTAGCCTTAGAATTTAGGGAGGTAACACCAAATGTTAGGAGGTAGCATTTCAGATGAGAGAATGGATGAGTATAAGCTGGTCAGCTGAAGAGTTGTTGGTGTTCAGTTGCTCAGTCATGTCCGACTCTTTGTGACCCCATGAGCTGAAGCACACCAGGCTTTACTGTCTTTCACTATCTCCTGGAGTTTTCTCAAAGTCATGTCCACTGAGTTGATAATGCCATTCAATCATCTCATCCTCTGTCACCCCCTTCTCCTCCTGTGCTCAATATTTCCCAGCATCAGGGTCTCTTCCAATGAATCGACTCTTTGCATCAGGTGGCCAAAGTATTGGAGCTTCAGGTTCAGCATCAGTCCTTCCAATGAATATTCAGGGTTGATTTCCTTTAGGACTGACTGGTTTGATCTTCTTGCAGTCCAAGGGACTCTCAAGAGTCCTCTCTAGCACCACAGTTCAAAAGCATCAATTCTTTTGATGTCCAAAAGCATTCAGCCTTCTTGATGGTCCAACTCTCACATCCATACATGACTACTGGAAAAACCATAGCTTTGACTAGATGGACCTTTGTCAACAAAATGATGCCTCTGCTTTTTAATACACAGTCTAGGTTCGTCATGACCTTTCTTTCAAGGAGCAGGCATCTTTTAATTTCATGATTGCAGTCACCACAGTCATCCACAATGATTTTGTAGGCCAATAAAGTAAAATCTGTCATGGTTTCCACTTTTCCCCCATCTGTTTGCCGTGAAGTGATGAGACTGGATGCTGCGATCTTAGTTTTTTTAATGTTGAGTTTTAAGCCAGTTTTTTCACTCTCCTCTCTCACCCTCATCAAGAGGCTCTTTAGTTCCTCTTCACTTTCTGCAATTAGAGTGTTCTTTCTGCATATCTGAGGTTATTGATATTAAGAGATAATTAGGAGGTAAGGATGTTATGCCTGTCTTTGGTTTACAGATGCTTCAAGTCATGTCTCCTCTGTGATGTGCTTCCCTCATTACAGGCCTGGGTGTAGACTAAGCGCTTCACAAAGCAGTCATCATCACGACATCAGTGCTGACATACTGTTGCTGCTTTTCAGTGTTGGCCAGCATCAGGCCTTTAGCCATGCTGTGGTGTTTGCTAGATACCACATGCAGCCTGGGGCTTATTTTTTATTCTTTAGCTTGTCAACACCCAAGGTCAGGGACTCTATCTGCTTCACTTCCTTGAAGCTATAAAACCACAGCACGACTAATGTGACACAGTAGAGCAAAGAGTGACCTCAATTTTCCCACTGGTCTGAAGGCCCTGAGGTCAGCTCTTCTCAGGGATCAGGCTTTAACAGAGCGAGGGACCTTTGCACTTCGGCATCACCCCTGCCACATGCATGCCTCAGTTAAATGTGCAATTTTAAGAGAAATGAAATTGAGTTCAGAAAGTGGTTGCTGAGGCTGTGGGTATTTGATCCCGTTACTTGGGCATCTGTGGGTGGTAGAGATGCACAGTCTTGGACTCCAGGGCCATCAAGGTGATCTTGCAGTGACAGGGATTTTCATGACTGCCCTTGTCTGAGTTCTTCAAGGTCCAAAGTATGTACACTGATTGTTCTGCCTACGGTCTATTTCCACCTACTCCAAGGAGAATGTAAGCTCCATGTGGGGAGGAGATTTTTTTTTTTTTTTAATCTGTTTTCATACTGTATCCTCAGGGGTTAGAACAGTACCTGGCACAGAATAGGTGCTCAATTAGTAGTAGCTGGATAATCAAATTAGCTGAATGAGCTTGGGAAGATTATTTGAAATCCAGCTTCAGGTTGATTCATATTTCAAATGAGATTAATCATATACATCTTATACCTCTTTCAGGACTCTTTTAAAGGTAAAATGAAAATGGAAAGACCCTTAGTTGAATGTTCAGTTGCCATCTTTTGTATTTTACCAACTTTACGGTATTGTAGCTGACCATCCATCCATCCATCCATCCATTCATCCACCCATCCATCATTTTAGTTTAGGACCTACTATGCACCTTTGTAGAGTATCTACTGTGATTCCAAACCAAGGATTGTTCTAGACGTGATGGTGACCATCTGGAATGTTTGCATCAGGACTGCAGTATGATGACCTATATCTTCTTTTTGTAAATGAGGAAATTGAGGCTTAGCAAGTTCACATGTATGACAAGTGCCAGACCAGAGATCCACACTCCATGTCTGTCAAACTGGCTTTTGACTCCTGGATCTTCTACTTCCTCTCTTTGAGTTTTCTCCTCTGCCTGCTTCACAGGACACTGTGTGCGTGCCTGGCATGTACACAGTAAATGATGTAAAGCGCTTACATGGCACCACACCAACTGCTGCAGTCACAGGTGTTCCCCCGGGGCTCCCCCAGTGATGATCCTCATGGCAAATCACGCTCAGTGTTCTTTTTCCATTACCCTCCTGTCAGTTTTCATTTAAGGCCATTCCAACAGGAGAACTGCTTGAGGTCGCAGACTCCTGCAGATCGCTGGTGTGCGCTGGCACCTGGGTGTCCTCTGAGCTTCAGAGATCCCTGCTCAGCTCTGTCTCCTCTCCAGTCCCGGGTGAACTCCTGCATTCAGATGCAGGTTGTCTCTGGGGAAAACTCCAGATGTTTCCTTATGGCCTCTCATCCAGCCCTTCCTTTCAGTTCAGTTCAGTCGCTCAGTCGTGTCCGACTCTTTGTGACCTCATGAATCGCAGCATGCCAGGCCTCCCTGTCCATCACCAACTCCAGGAGTTCACTCAGACTCACGTCCATCGAGTCAGTGATGCCATCCAGCCATCTCATCCTCTGTCGTCCCCTCCTCCTCCTGCCCCCAATCCCTCCCAGCATCAGAGTCTTTTCCAATGAGTCAATTCTTCACACGAGGTGGCCGAAGTACTAGAGTTTCACCTTTAGCATCATTCCTTCCAAAGAAATCCCAGGGCTGATCTCCTTCAGAATGGACTGGTTGGATGTCCTTGCAGTCCAAGGGACTCTCAAAAGTCTTCTCCAACACCACATTTCAAAAGCATCAATTCTTTGACACTCAGCCTTCTTCACAGTCCAACTCTCACATCACACATGACCACAGGAAAAATCATAGCCTTGACTAGACAGACCTTTGTTGGCAAAGTAATGTCTCTGCTTTTGAATATGCTATCTAGGTTGGTCATAACTTTCCTTCCAAGGAGTAAGCGTCTTTTAATTTCATGGCTGCAGTTACCATCTGCAGTGACTTTTCCCCAAAAGAGCCTTCTCTTCAAGAATCCATTCAGTAAACAAAATAATATTGGATAAGAATAGTAAAAGTAGTGTCCTGTGTATTGTATTATACAAAGCTTAGAAAGCAGTATTAAACCCAACAAAGAATACCAGTGTTTCATCGGCCGCTATTAAATGTGGCATTTGGGGGTAGCTTCGTACAACATCAGGTATGAACCTTGTTTGTTAGGTAAGAAGGCCTTTTGGTAAACACAGGCCCCAATCCAACTCAGCTGTTCTGGAGAAATTAACCTGCTGTGGGGGCCGTGCCTTGGACAGAGAGACACGCCCCCCTGGAAACTGGTTTTTCTCTTGTTTGGTTTCTGTTTCATCATGGCAAGGAGGAGAAGGCTGCTCTCTGAACATTGCAGCAGCTAGCTCCATACTCACATCCCAGGGGAGCAGAGGGTTGGGAAATCAGTTCCTGGATACCTGCAGTGAGCCGAACGAAGGAAAAGGTGCTTCATCTGTATCACACAGGATTCATTTTCACGGCTCTGCGAGGCACATGATCCTCTTTTGCAGGTGTGTCTTCTGAAGCTGAGACCCAACATCATTTGTCCCCATCACACAGGACGACAACTGGAAACTGAACCCGAGTCTCTCTGACTCTAAAACTGGCACTCTTTCCACCCCACACCCCCATACTTAGAACTGCTCGTTTTTACTTCAGTCCCTTATATTATTTGTGTGTATGGCTTTTAGCCTCTTTTGACAGTGAAAAGAGTATCTTCCTTTTTCTCTTTATTTTTCATCTTCTCCTCTAGTTCCTAGTGTATTACAAATGCTCAATACACCCTGCTTTTAAAACATATATGGACACGTTTTGCTTTCATTATTTACTATTAACTCCATGCCCCAGACATGAGAATCAGACTTATTCATCTTACATCTTTTCTGTTGGCTTTATTGTGGCCATCCATGCTTAGAACTGTCTGGGAGATTTCGCCCTTGAAAAAAAGTGGAGCTTTTTATTCTTTTAGTTATGAGGGTACAATAACAATCTCCAAACTAATAATGTTTTGATTTTTTTTCTTAGTTGCCTTTTTTGAACTTCTATTACTTATATAAAAATGGCAAACTGCCTTCTTTATTGCTTCAAATTACTTCTGTTAAAATATTTCTCTGCCGCCAAGTTTCAACCTGAAACCAATGTTTGTATCGAGGTCACATATAGGAATGAAGGATATGTTTGGGTGCCTTTCCCCAGCTTTCGTTTTCAGCACTTTAATCCAAAGTTTCCTCTGTGGTAAAACTATTTGTCTGTTAACATTTAAAGACACTGAGATAAGAGTACTTCTTTCCAGTGATTACATCTGGAAGAGCTTGACCCTGCCTCTCTTTGGTTGAGTTCTGGTGGAAGCTAAAGAAAAAGAAGAGAAGCAAGACTGTGCTGTACTCATTAGAACAAGAGGTCTGTTGATATGCAGGGCTCTGAGATCAATGGTTTTGCTCACAATTCAATGCTCTGGTCACTCAAGACAGAAATCATCCTCAAGAAACAGAAATATGCATTAGAGACAAAATGGCGACCTCAAAGAGATAACCGATCTATCATATTTGCCAGCAGAAATAAAACAATTCTTAGCTGCTAATGACTCCTTCTTTCTAGTCTGTGCTGGGAGGGTACATGTCTGAGGGGGAACCAATTTTTTGGAGCATGCTCAGTTCAGTTCAGTTCAGTTCAGTCGCTCAGTCATGTCCGACTCTTTGCAACCCCATGAATTGCAGCACGCCAGGCTTCCCTGTCCATTACCAACTCGCGGAGTTCATTGAGACTCACGTCCATCGAGTCAGTGATGCCATCCAGCCATCTCATCCTCTGTTGTCCCCTTTTTCTCCTGCCCCCAATCCCTCCCAGCATCAGAGTCTTTTCCAATGAGTCAACTCTTCCCACGAGGTGGCCAAAGTACTGGAGTTTCAGCTTTAGCATTATTCCTTCCAAAGAAATCCCAGGGCTGATCTTCAGAATGGACTGGTTGGATCTCCTTGCAGTCCAAGGGACTCTCAAGAGTCTTCTCCAACACCACATTTCAAAAGCATCAATTCTTTGGCACTCAGCCTTCTTCACAGTCCAACTCTCACATCCATACGTGACCACTGGAAAAACCATAGCATGACTAGACAGACCTTTGTTGGCAAAGTAATGTCTCTGCTTTTGAATACGCTATCTAGGTTGGTCATAACTTTCCTTCCAAGGAGTAAGTGTCTTTTAATTTCATGGCTGCAGTCACCATCTGCAGTGATTTTGGAGCCCCCCAAAATAAAGTCTGACACTGTTTCCACTGTTTCCCCATCTATTTCCCATAAAGTGATGGGACCTGATGCCATGATCTTCGTTTTCTGAATGTTGAGCTTTAAGCCAACTTTTTCACTCTCCACTTTCACTTGCATCAAGAGGCTTTTGAGTTCCTCTTCACTTTCTGCCATAAGGGTGGTGTCATATTCATATCTGAGGTTATTCATATTTCTCCCGGCAATCTTGATTCCAGCTTGTGTTTCTTCCAGTCCAGCATTTCTCATGATGTACTCTGCGTATAAGTTAAATAAGCAAGGTGACAATATACAGCCTTGACGTACTCCTTTTCCTATTTGGAACCAGTCTATTGTTCTATATCCAGTTCTAACTGTTGCTTCCTGACCTGCATATAAATTTCTCAAGAGGCAGGTCAGGTGGTCTGGTATTCCCATCTCTTTCAGAATTTTCCCCAGTTTATTGTGATCCACACAGTCAAAGGCTTTGGCGTAGTCAATAAAGCAGAAATAGATGTTTTTCTGGAACTCTCTTCCTTTTTCCATGATCCAGAGGATGTTGGCAATTTGATCTCTGGTTCCTCTGCCTTTTCTAAAACCAGCTTGAACATCTGGAAGTTCACGGTTCACATATTGCTGAAGCCTGGCTTAGAGAATTTTGAGCATTACTTTACCAGCATGTGAGATGAGTGCAATTGTGTGGTAGTTTGAGCATTCTTTGGCATTGCCTTTCTTTGAGATTGGAATGAAAACTGACCTTTTCCAGTCCTGTGGCCACTGCTGAGTTTTCCAAATTGGCTGGCATATTGAGTGCAGCACTTTCACAGCATCATCTTTCAGATTTGAAATAGCCCCATTGGAATTCCATCACCTCCACTAGCTTTGTTCGTAGTGATGCTTTCTAAGGCCCACTTGACTTCACATTCCAGGATGTCTGGCTCTAGGTCAGGGATCACAACATTGTGATTATCTGGGTCATGAAGCTCTTTTTTGTACAGTTCTTCTGTGTATTCTTGCCACCTCTTCTTAATATCTCCTGCTTCTGTTAGGTCCATACCATTTCTGTCCTTTATCGAGCCCTTCTTTGCATGAAATGTTCCCTTGGTATCTCTAATTTTCTTGAAGAGATCTCTAGTCTTTCCCATTCTGTTGTTTTCCTCTATTTCTTTGCATTGATCATTGAGGAAGGTTTTCTTATCTCTTCTTGCTATTTGTTGGAACTCTGCATTCAGATGCTTATATCTTTCCTTTTCTCCTTTGCTTTTCGCTTCTTTTCTTTTCACAGCTATTTGTAAGGCCTCCCCAAACAGCCATTTTGCTTTTTTGCATTTCTTTTCCCTGGGGATGGTCTTGATCCCTGTCTCCTATACAGTTTCACAAACCTCATTCCATAGTCCATCAGGCACTCTATTGATCAGATCTAGGCCCTTAAATGTATTTCTCACTTCCACTGTATAATCATAAGGGATTTGATTTAGGTCAGACCTGAAGGGTCTAGTGGTTTTCCCTACTTTCTTCAATTTCAGTCTGAATTTGGCAATAAGGAGTTCATGATCTGAGCCACAGTCAGCTCCTGGTCTTGTTTTTGCTGACTGTATAGAGCTTCTCCATCTTTGGCTGCAAAGAATATAATCAATCTGATTTCGGTGTTGACCATCTGGTGATGTCCATGTGTAGAGTCTTCTCTTGTGTTGTTGGAAGAGGGTGTTTGTTATGACTAGTGCATTTTCTTGGCAAAACTCTATTAGTCTTTGCCCTGCTTCATTCCATATTCCAAGGCCAAATTTGCCTGTTACGTCAGGTGTTTCTTGACTTCCTACTTTTGCATTCCAGTCCCCTATACGGAAAAGGACATTTTTTTGGTTGTTAGTTCTAAAAGGCCTTGTAGGTCTTCATAGGACCATTCAACTTCAGCTTCTTCAGTGCTACCCCCTTCCAACTTTGGAAAGCAACAGGGAATCACAGTGGGATCCAAAGAAGGAAACTAGAGCATCTAGTTCTGCCTCTAGGTTGTATATTGAAGAAGTATTCATGCTTAGTCACTCAATTGTGTTCAACATTTTGTGACCCCCATGGACTACAGCCCACTTGGCTCCTCTGTCCATGGAACTTTCCAGGCAAGAATACTGGAGAGAGTTGCCATTTCCTCCTCCAGAGGATCTTCCCAATCCAGAGACTGAATCTGTGTCTCCTGTGTCTCCTGCATTGGCAGGCAGGTTCTCTACCACTGAGCCAGCTGGGAAGCCCAAACAAGCATTAGATTTCCTATCCTCCCCTCCTTCAAAAGAGCTTCCTGAGATGGCGTGTGGGATAGGGCCCGGGGCACAGATCTCACGGGGAGTTGTACTTTCTTCAGGCATATTCAGAAACCAAGCATGGCGCAGACAGTGGCTGGATGGGAATGCAATCTCAGCTACCTTTCCTTTGGACACCACAGCTAACAACTTGATTTCTCTGTCCCTTGGTTTCTCCATCTATAACAAAGGGGTACGTATTGTTGTTTCCTGATAAATGAATTGGGACAGATGACAGATGTGAAGTTGCTTTGATAAGGCTGCACCAATCTGGAGTCAAACTGCTGGGGTTTGGATCCTACCTCCACCATTTACTTGCTTCACCATTTACCAGTGTGGCCCTGGAAAACTTCCTTCACCTCTCTGTGCTTTGCCTTCCTCGCTTGTCAAGGGCATATGGCGTTCTTGTGAGAATTAGATGAGTTCATAGATATAAAGCACTTGAAAGTCTGTGTGGCATGCAGTAAACCTCCATTTTTAGCTCTATCCTTATATAAGTCCAGGGTAGGTCAATAGCATATCCTAAGCTGCCACTGCCTGTGACCCAGGGATATTCAAGACTTAAATGGGACAATAATGTGTTTTCTATTATTAGAAACATGAGTTATGGATTTATGCATTCTATCAGCAAACATTTTTATAAGCATCAACTATGCCAGGCATTGAGCTGGATACAGACACCTGGGGCACATGTGCTCTGCCCACAAGGAATTCTGAGTCCAGAGGGACAGACCAATGGACAAGCCAGAATCATGATAGCCTGGGAGTTCCTGGCTATAGGAGCATAGTGGAGAAAGCACTGAATTCAGCTGTTCAGTCTGGAAAGATTTCAGAGGAGGCACAATGTTTGTTGAACAGTGGCCTGGAGCTCCTGGGAAACTGCACTGCAGGCAAGAAGGAGAGCAGGTACAGAGGCCTAGAAGTGGAAAAAGTATGGTGTGTGTGTGTGTGTGTGTGTGTGTAACAGAGAGCATGTGCATGAGAATGGGGAAGACAAGGAAAAGGGGCTAGGATGGCAAAGAGACCCCTGTGGTCACTCCATCTCCAGACAGGTTCTCTTTGGGGATCTCAGACTCCCCAGGTTCTTGGAAGGTGGGGTGGGCAAAAGAGGTGATTCTCTGCTTCTTCCCCTGCCTTCCATCAGACACACCTCTGATCCTCACTTTCCATCTCTTCCCATCCTCCTCTATATTATCCACACTGAGCTTCATCCAGTCTCTGGAGTGTCGTGGAGCTTCCTGGCCCAGGGTCTTTGCACCCTGTCTGCACTGCTCTCTCTGTTTTCTATCTTTTCAGCCAGTTTGCTTCCACTCAACCCTCAGATGTCTCCTGGATATAGTGTCCTTTTAGGAGCAGGAACCCTTCCTCTGGGCTTCCATGGCCCCCTCCCTTACCTGTCCTAGCGTTTATCTTTGGGCTTTACTGCTCTATTCTTAGCCTCCAGCATGCAGCCTGCCACATAACAGGTAACTTAGTGAATATTTGTTTAATGACTACAATGAAGGAGCAAGGGATTCTCCTTATAGACTTCCTTTACTATTTCTCCTTCCTTCCTGGCCAAACGCAATTGATCACCAAGCTTTGTTCTTCTGGATGTCCCTCTCCTGTCTCCCCACTTGTCTTCTCTTGCCTGGATCACTGCTAGAACCTCCTCCTATCTCAGAAGTTATCCCTGCTACTGGATCCTATAATTTCCCATTTAGAATCCATCTGCGGCTCCTACTGCCCCATATTAACATTCAGCATTCTTGGTTAGCAGTCAAAGCCCTTCTAGTTACATTATACAGGTCTCCATGTTTGTCTAAAATAGCCTCTGAGGTCGTCAAGGGCTTGTCCTATATCTCCTGATAGCTAATTCCCAGCAGGGTATCTGGAACACAATTTTTGTTCAGTCAATATTTGTCTAAAGAGTAAATCAGACTCATATGAATCTAGTGTGGCAAGATGATTTTGTGTTTGGCTAAAAAGCTCTTCAGCAGGGCACTTTGTTTCAAGGGAAATGTCCCAACGAGGAAATGAGAGTTAAATTCAGCACAGCTGACTGCTTAACAATGCCATTCGAGGACATAAATGAAATTAACTTCTCTTGTCACATTTACTAACAGGGCTGGTGAGCAGGTGCTCAGGGAGGCCGTCTGCCATGGTTACAGAGAAAGATCCCACAATGGAAACCACCCACAGTAAACCCAAGGTATGCTGAACTCCTAAGTTTCATTCATTGCCAATTAGATGGTGTTAATGACTTTTTCTTTGGGGATGGAACTTTTCTCTCCATTTCCTTTCTTCTATGCCTTTCTCCTGCACTACCCTCCACCCCTGCCCCAATTCTTTTGCAGAAGATGTGGTCTTGGTAAGCAACTTAACAAAATCAGTTACTTTTTTTGAAAATCACCCCCTTCCTCAGATTTTTCTTGTAACAATTAGTAATGTCATTGTTATCAGTGGTGGTAATGAGAATACGAGAAGCTAACATCTATCTGTTGCATAACTCCATGCCAAGCACTGGCCTGAGTACTTCTGCTGAGAATTTATAGAGATCGCCACTCACATGAAAGAAGTAACTCCAAGCCCCTTATTTCTTAGCATGGTGCTTGCTGCAGCTGCTGCTAAGTCACTTCAGTCGTGTCTGACTCTGTGTGACCCCATAGACGGCAGCCCAACAGGCTTCTCCATCCCTGGGATTCTCCAAGCAAGAACACTGGAGTGGGTTGCCATTTCCTTCTCCAATGCATGAAAATGAAAAGTGAAAGTGAAGTCGTGTCTGACTTTTCGCGATCCCATGGACTGCAGTCTACCAGGCTCCTCCGTCCATGGGATTTTCCAGGCAAGAGTACTGGAGTGGGGTGCCATCTCTTAGCACAGTATAAATTCTCAAGAAATGTTAATCATTATTATAAAGTTATCATATAATCCTAACAGCTCATTTCTTTCTTTTTTTTTTTTTTTTTTGCTAATTTCTGATGTCAGTGTAACTTTTATATTTTCTTCTGTGGTTTAGTAGATGAGGAGTCTGAGGCTTTCAGAAGGTAGTAATATTTAAGCGTGAACTTGGGGTCCACACCCAAGATGACTGTCCAAAGGCCATGCGATATAACAGATGCAAAGCACTCTGTGAAACACAGGGCTGTGTACACGCTAGCTGCTATCATACAAGGAGGTTAAGTAGGTAAGAGGGCAGGGGAAATAAATGGGGACACAGTTATCATAGCTCAGAGGAATTGTGTGTGTGTTTGCAGATGTGTGCACACAAGTCTAGAGAATTTTTTGAAGATAATTTAAGGACCCAAAAGGCTCCTTTCTTTAGGATAGGTAGCTTCTGAAATGATTGACAAGCCAAGTTTTCAGGCCTCCATCTAGGCTCGTGAGGCTACTCCAGAGCAACGGTGTGGGAGGGAGACAAACAAGGCAGGTTTCCTCTAGCGTCTCCGTCCAACACTTGAGCGCCCATGAGGCCCAGGAAGCAGGAATTCTCATTTTACAAATGCACAGACTGAGAAGCAAGAGAGTATGAGACCCACCTGAGGCCTTCCTGTTTACACATTAGTGTTTCTGGCCCAAAGTTTAATAGCTTCAAGAACCATACCTTTCTTGAATAAAGCACTTAAACACTAACTTTCAATTAGTTAACAGTTAAGTCTGGGTGGGGAAGATCCCCTGGAGAAAGAAATGGCAACCCACTCCAGTATTCTTTCCCGGAGAATCCCATGGATGGAGGAGCCTGCTGGGCTACCGTCCACGGGATCGCAAAGAGTCGGACACAACTGAGAGACTTCACACACTACTCACACTAAGTCCATTATACCAGGCTCCTCCCTCCAGTATCTGGGGGCATCAGGGCACAGAACAGGTGCTCAGGACATCCAGAGCTCAGCTTTGGCTTGCCGTCACCTTCTCCATGACCTCAGTCAACCCCCTCTCTGGTTCTGTTTCCTCATTTGTGAAATGGGCCCGGGTGCTCAGAGGACTATAGTGTCCAGCTTGAAAAGAATAGAATTCTTCTGAGTTCAAAGCATGCTTTTAGACACATGTCGTTAGACCTGTATTTTAATTTACAAAGAGTAGAGTTAGAAATCAAGATTGTGGACTAGAAAGACACTAGGCTCGCCCCTCCTCCCCCCACCGCCCCCATGGACACATCAAAATTATAGTTACGGGGCTTCCCTGGCGGTCCAGTGGTTAAGAATATGTCTTTAAATGCAGGGGATAAGGGTTTGATCCCTGGTCAGGGAAATAAGATCCAATATGCTGCCTGGCCACAAAGCCTGTGTGCTGCTACTACTGACCCTGCATACTACAACCAGAGAGAAGCCCACACACTGCCACAAGAGCCTGCGCTCCACAATGAAACATCCTATATGCTGTAACTAAGACCCAAGTCAGACAAAAATAAATACATATATTTATTTAAAAAAATCCAAAACTACAACTCCATAGAGAACAACTCTCCCTGGAATTACCTGACGACTAGCAGAACAGCTCTTCTACAGCCAGTTCTATAAAGGGAGGTCCACATGGAGTCTGGTAGAAAGGGAAGAGAAGCAATCTGATGGGGACCTGTACCTCTAGTGAGGGATACAGAAGAGGAGGGGGATGTCACAGGCCCAGGGCTCCTCCCTGGGGAGTGATGGGTTAAAGGTCCATCTTGGGCACCCCAGCTCTGAGGTCTGACACTGGAAGAGGAGTCCCCATAGCTGGTTTGAAAACCAGCTGGGCTTTCCAGAGGGCTGTAAGCAACCAAGACTCTGCCCTTAGAGAGCCAGTCACAGACTTGCGTACTCCCAGTCGCAGTGCAGGAGGCGGCGGATTGCAAACTGCCTGGGGCTCTGGCTCTAGGTCAGTGATCACACCATCGTGATTATCTGGGTCGTGAAGATCTTTTTTGTACAGTTCTGTGTATTCTTGCCACCTCTTCTTAATATCTCCTGCTTCTGTTAGGTCCATACCATTTCTGTCCTTTATCGAGCCCATCTTTGCATGAAATGTCCCCTTGGTATCTCTAATTTTCTTGAAGAGATCTCTAGTCTTTCCCATTCTGTTGTTTTCCTCCATTTCTTTGCATTGATCGCTGAGGAAGGCTTTCTTATCTCTTCTTGCTATTCTTTGGAACTCTGCATTTAGATGCTTATATCGTTCCTTTTCTCCTTTGCTTTTCGCCTCTTGTCTTCTCACAGCTATTTGTAAGGCCTCCCCAGACAGCCATTTTGCTTTTTTGCATTTCTTTTCCCTGGGGATGGTCTTGATCCCTATCTCCTGTACAATGTCACGAACCTCATTCCATAGTTCATCGGGCACTCTATTAGATCTAGGCCCTTAAATGTATTTCTCACTTCCACTGTATAATCATAAGGGATTTGATTTAGGTCATACCTGAAGGGTCTAGTGGTTTTCCCTACTGAAAGGTTGTTGTTGAATCACGTGAATACACTGGGATTCTTGGCCCCTGGAGGAGAAGAATTCAGTCCAGGGCCAGAGACGAGGCTTGATTGCTCAGAACTTTTGTGTAATAAAGTTTTATTAAAGTATAAAGGAGATAGAGAAAGCTTCTGACATAGGCATCAGAAGGGGGCAGAAAGAGTACCCACCTGCTAGTCTTTAGCTGGATGTTATATAGTCACTAGCAGTCTGTTAATGAAAGAAAGAAATGTCTTAAAATTCAGAATGGCACCAGGCCCCTCACCCATAAGATGCATTTTGGGATAATCTTGGCACCAAAAGGTTTATCCTGGGCCATAAAATGATTAACTTGAATCTTGAAGAAGTGCAGACCACCATACAAATAGTTTCATTTACATAGATTAGGGGAACAATATCTGAGTATAACATACTGGTTTGTCAAGTAGGTTCTGGGCCAAGAGGCAGAACCGACTTGGAGACAGAGTTTGGGGTAAAGGCATAGCACATTAGCATAGCTTAAGACGAACATTTCCATAAGAAAAAGGCATTGGTTATCTCTAGGCTCAAGAATAGCTAACTTCAGGCGAAACTAGGTGTCATTATGGCAACACAGTGTTTTAAGAGAAACCTCCCTTTAAATTTGTATAGAGAAGGAAAAAATACTGCTAGTTTGTTTCCTCCTGCCACTTAAGAGAGATAAAAATGTCTGACACTTGCAGGCTATTTCCTCCATTTAGAGACCCCTGGCCTTCCTGCCTGTTACCCTCTCATTTTCATGGACTCCAGTCCCCAGGTCCTGGTCTACAAAGACTGTGAAAAGTTTGTCCTTTCTTCCTCCTTGAGAATTCCAGACCCCTCTCTCCTTGGGGACCCCTAGATTTCCTATCAACCTGCCTAGGAAATGACTCTCACTACTTTCTTCAATTTCAGTCTGAATTTGGTAATAAGGAGTTCATGATCTGAGCCACAGTCAGCTCCTGGTCTTGTTTTTGTTGACTGTATAAAGCTTCTCCATCTTTGGCTGCAAAGAACATAATCAATCTGATTTTGGTGTTGACCATCTAGTGATGTCCATGTGTAGAGTCTTCTCTTGTGTTGTTGGAAGAGGGTGTCTGCTATGACCAGTGCATTTTCTTGGCAAAACTCTATTAGTCTTTGCCCTGCTTCATTCCATATTCCAAGGCCAAATTTGCCTGTTACTTCAGGTGTTTCTTGACTTCCTACCTTTGCATTCCAGTCCTCTATAATGAAAAGGACATCTTTTTCGGGTGTTAGTTCTAAAAGGTCTTGTAGGTCTTCATAGAACCGTTCAACTTCAGTTTCTTCAGCGTTACTGGTTGGGGCATAGACTTGGATTACGGTGATATTGAATGGTTTGCCTTGGAAATGAACAGAGATCATTCTGTCGTTTTTGAGATTGAAACCAAGTACTGCATTACGGACTCTTTTGTTGACGATGATGGCTACTCATTTCTTCTGAGGGATTCCTGTCCACAGTAGTAGATATAATGGTCATCTGAGTTAAATTCACCCATTCCAGTCCATTTGAGTTCGCTGATTCCTAGAATGTCAACATTCACTCTTGCCATCTCTTGTTTGACCACTTCCAATTTGCCTTGATTCATGGACATGACATTCCAGGTCCCTATGCAATATTGCTCTTTACAGCATCGGACCTTGCTTCTATCACCAGTTACTCCTTGGAAGGAAAGTTATGACCAACCTAGATAGCATATTCAAAAGCAGAGACATTACTTTGCCAGGAAAGGTCCGTCTAGTCAAGGCTATGGTTTTTCCTGTGGTCATGTATGGATGTGAGAGTTGGACTGTGAAGAAGGCTGAGCACCAAAGAATTGATGCTTTTGAACCATGGTGTTAGAGAAGACTCTTGAGAGTCCCTTGGACTGCAAGGAGATCCAACCAGTCCATTCTGAAGGAGATCAGCCGTGGGATTTCTTTGGAAGGAATGATGCTAAAGCTGAAACACCAGTACCTTGGCCACCCCATGTGAAGAGTTGACTCATTGGAAAAGACTCTGATGCTGGGAGGGATTGGGGGCAGGAGGAGGAGGGGACACCAGAGGATGAGATGGCTGGATGGCATCACTGACTCGATGGACGTGAGTCTGAGTGAACTCCGGGAGTTGGTGATGGACAGGGAGGCCTGGCGTGCTGCAATTCATGGGGTCGCCAAGAGTCGGACACGACTGAGCGACTGAACTGAACTGAACTGAACTGGGGCTCTGGCTGGCCCGCCAGGACCACCCCAGTGCATGCCCCAGCCCTCGCCTGGGTTCCCACTCCAGCCCCTCTTACTCCAGCTCTCCTCCCAGGAGGAGGCTGCTGTTGCCAACAGGAGTGTGTGCACTTGGAAGGAATGGAACTGGCTCCGAGCCTGGCATGGTGTCTGACCAGGGCAGAAGCCGCTGTTGACAGCCATACTGTGGTACACGCGCTCAGCAGGGAATGGGGCTAGCTCCAAGAGGAAGACTGCCATTGTCAGAACAAGCATCATGGTGCACGCCTGGGAGGAACGGGGGCAGCTCAGTGATGTGGCGCCAATTCCTCCACCACCATGTAGCCTCTAGTCAAGGTGTACCTACCGGGGAAAAAGTGACCTGGCACAGAAAGGCAGCCCCAAGCTCTGAGGCCACCATCACATCCTAAACCAATGCAGAAACTGCCATAACACCCGGGAGGAACCCCGCTCCCTAGGGCACCTGCTCGAGGCCGCTGGGTCTTGTTCTATGATAAAGCAGTGGTGGCCATGGATCACAGGAGAAACCCAGGCTTGCACCCGGCTGTGGATCTAGCCCCTCTAACTCCAGCCCCACCTCCCACCAAGGTGGCAGCTGCCAGCACACTCCGGGGGAGACACAGCCTGTGTTCACTTCATGTCCAGCTCTCCCATCAAAGCCACTGGATACATGCAGACTATATAGGAATGCTTCCTTTTGCACAGCAAAGGAAACCATCCACAAATGAAAAGACAACCTACTGAATGGGAAAAAGTAATGCGAAACACGTCCGAAAAGGGGTTAGTTTCTAAAATATGTAAAGAACTCGTAAGAGTCAATATAATTTAAAAAATAACTGATCTAAAAGTAGGCAGAAAACTGGAAAAGACATTTTTCCAAAGAAGATATGAAAAAATGTTTAGCATCACTAATCAGCAGGGAAATGAAATCTAAATCACAATGAGATATCACCTCACATCTGTCAGAACAGCTGTCATCAAAAAGACAACAAATAATAAGTGTTGGCAGGGATGTGGAGAAAAGCGACACTCTTGTTGGGAATGTAAATTGGTGCAGCTGCCATGAAAAACAGTATGGAGGTTTTACAAAAAACTAAAAATATAGCTACCATATGATCTAGCAGTTCTACTCCTGGATATATATCCAAAGAGGACAAAAATAAGAATTCAAAAGGGTACATGCACCCCAGTGAAACTGCATTATTTAAAATACTCGAGATATAGAAGCACCCTAATTGTCCATCAGGGGCTTTCCAGATGGCTCAGTGGTAAAGAACCTCCTTTAATGCAGGAGACGTGGATTCAATCCCCAGGTCAGAAAGATTGCCTGGAGAAGGAAAAGGCAACCCAGTCCAATATTCTTGCCTGGGAAATCCCACGGACAGAGGAGTCTGGATGTGCTACCGTCCATGGGATCTCAAAAGAGTCAGATGTGACTGAGTGATTAATCAAAAACAACAGGCCCACCGACAGATGAATGGATAAAGAAGATGTGGCATTGTGGTGTGTATATATATACACACACACACAATGGAATATTACTCAGCCATAAACGAGAAGGAAAATTTGTCATTTGCAACAACACAGATGACCTGGAAGATAATACAGTTAGTGAAGTAAATCAGACAGAAAAAGACAAATACTGCAAGCTTTCCCTCACTGAAATTTAAAACATAAAACAAACTAATAAATGTAACAAACCAGAAACAGACTCAGATACATAGAACAAACTAGCGGTTATCAGTGAGAAAGGGATTGGAGGAAGGGCAAGATGGGAAGGGAATTAAAAAGTGTGAACTAATGGGTATATAAAAAAACAAAATACAGAAATGTCATATTGCAGCACAGGCAATATAACCAGGGTTTTATCACATCTTCAGTGAAAGTGAAAGTTTGCTCAGTCGTGTCTGACTTGGCAACCCCATGTTCTAAACAGTCCATAGAATTCTCCAGGCCAGAATACTGGAGTGGGTAGCCTTTCCCTTCTCCAGGGGATCTTCCCAATCCAGGGATCCAACACAGATCTCCCTCATTGCAGGTAGATTCTTTACCAGCTGAGCCACCAGGGAAGCCCAAGAATACTGGAGTGGGTAGCCTATCCCTTCTCCAGTGGATCTTCCTGACCCAGGAATTGAACGGGGGTCCCCTGCATTGCAGGTAGATTCTTTACCAGCTGAGCTACCAGGAAAGCCCCATCATATCTTTAAGTGAATTATCATCTGTAAAAATATTGAATTGCTATGTGCATACCTGAAACTGATATAACACTGTGAATCTGCAGCTACTGCTGCTGCCAAGTCGCTTCAACCGTGTCCAACTCTGTGCGACCCCATAGACGGCAGCCCACCAGGCTCCCCCGTCCCTGGGATCCTCCAGGCAAGAACACTGGAGTGGGTTGCCATTTCCTCCTCCAATGCATGAAAGTGAAAAGTGAAAGTGAAGTCACTCAGTCATGTCCGACTCTTTACGACCCCATGGACTGCAGCCCACCAGGCTCCTCCATCCATGGGATTTTCCAGGCAAGAGTACAGGAGTGGGGTGCCATTGCCTTCTCTGGTGAATCTACTACAGTTCAAAGAACAAGAAAGAAATAAATTCATATATATGTATATATAGTGAATAAAAACAAAGAGTTCAAATAAATTATTATTATTTTTTGCTTAGCACTGCTGCTGCTTCCCTTTTCTCTCTTTCTCCTCCTCCTTTTAAAACAAGTCACATTCCCCTGTAGTCATCTCTCTTCCCAACAGTGTTTGGGTGTTGCTCCATCCTACAATCTGCCCCTGGAGGGCTCCTGATGGCTGGCTACATGGTTAGCTGATGGGCTCCTTGGTAGGGAGTTCCTCATTCTGTTCTGGAGCTGCAGGAAGGGATGGGCAGGGAGGCAGTGGTGTGCGGGAGGAAAGGGGCACTCTTCAGGCCCCCCAGTAATGTTGGAGGGCTATAAGTGCTTGGTGGCCCTCCGTCTTGCTCCCTTCACTCAGCAACTTACTCAACATGCTTGTCACTTTTATAGGGCCTATTGCGTGCTTTTCCTACCAAACTGAAGAGATACACAAAAGCTTGAACAACAGTTCAAAGCGGCATTTATCACACAGTGGATCAAGCCCCGTGGATGCCCTTGGCCCCCTGTGAAGCCAGACTGTGGTTTCCGCATGGTTTGCTGCTTGCTGCTTCCTCTAGGCTGGGGCACAACAGTTCGTGAAGGTGGCCTCTGCAGGCTTGAAAACATTCACTCAGAGCCCCTTGCCTACTTTCTCCTCTGCCTTCCTGGACTAGCTAAACTAGTCTGGAAAATGGACCAGACATTTCTGGTCTTTGAGTGTTGCCTTTTAAGTTTCTCTGAATCAACAGAAGGGGTCTTAGTTGCAACAGCAGATGTAACCGGCCCGGAGAAGAGAGGCAACAGAGAGCATCACCATGCTGTATGTCAGATCCTCAGAAGTTCTCCTTATAATTTGTACCACTGGATCTTCATCATGCCATTCCCCTTTCCCCAGCCCCTGGTAACCACCATTCTAGTATTCTTTTCTATGAGATCAACTTTTTCTTTTCCTTTTATCCCACATATAAGTGATATCATCCAATATTGGTTTTTCACTTTCTGGCTTATTTCACTTAGCATACTGTTCTCCAGATTCATCCATGTTGTCTCCAATGGCAGGGTTTCCTTCTTTCCTGTGGCTGAATAATATTCTTTTGTGTGTATATATATTTTATTTGCCCAATTATGCACTGAAGGGCATTTCCAGTGTTTCCATATCTTGGCTGTTGTGAATAGTACTAAATAGAGCTGCAGTGTACATGAATGTGCTGGTACCTCCTCACATACGGACTTTAATTCTCTTGTGTACATACCTAGGAGAGGAATCGCTTGCTCATACGATAGATAAATTTTTAATTTTTTGAGAAGCCATCATACTATTTTCCCAGAGAAGGCAATGGCACCCCACTCCAGTACTCTTGCCTGGAAAATCCCATGGATGGAGGAGCCTGGTAGGCTGCAGTCCATGGGGTCGCTAAGAGTCAGACACGACTGAACGACTTCACTTTCACTTTTCACTTTCATGCATTGGAGAAGGAAACGGCAACCCACTCCAGTATTCTTGCTTGAAGAATCCCAGGGACGGGGGAGCCTGGTGGGCTGCCGTCTATGGGGTTGCACAGAGTCGGACATGACTGAAGCGACTTAGCAGCAGCAGCAGCAGCATACTATTTTCCATAATGGTGGCATCGTTTTATAATCCTATCAATAAGATTAGAATTCCCTTTCTCCACATCCTTGCCCACATTTGTTTTCTCTTGTCTTTTTGATAATAGCCACCTGTAGTTCATGGGTCACTAAGAGTTGGATATGACTTAGCGACTGAACAACAACAATCCTAACAGGTGTGAGATGATATCTGTCTGTGGTTTTGATTTGCATGTTCTTGATGGCTAGTGACATTGAGCCCTTTTTCATTGGAATTTATGTCTTTTTTTTTTTTTTTTTTGGAATATCTTTTGGCCGTTTGTACTTTTTTTTTTTTTTTTTTGGTAAAAGTATGTTTCAACTTCCAGTTTTATAAAATGAACTACTACCTCTACTTTTTTACAGATTGCCCTATGCCTACTTTATTACTGATTTCCCAGACTTCATAAAAGCGATATGTATCCGTCATTTTAGAAGCTCCATACCAGGAAGCAAGGGACTATGATTTTGAGACCCATCCTTGCCATTTCCTAGCTGCATCGTCTTGGTAATAATAATGCTGATAACAACCACGTCCTTTTACTGAGCACTTACTATGTGCAAGAAATTTTATATACATTATTTTTAATACTTACAATAGCCCATTAGTTTTCAACCAGGGATGCTTTTGCCATGCAAGGAATTTGGGACAATGTTTGGAGATATTTGATTTTCACAGTTTGGGGTACTGTGGGGCTTCTGGCATCTGGTGACTAGAGAACACAGATGTTGCTAAACTTTCTACAGTGGATGGGACAGCTGCCACAACAAAGAATTATCTGGACCAAGAAGTCTACAGTGCTGGTGTTGAGTAACCCTGCAATAACTGTCAGGTAGATGCTAGCCTCATTCTACAGAGGGGAACCTAGAGGTTCAAAGAGGGGCAGTGACCTTCCCTGCATGTACAGCGAGGAAGTAGTAAGCCAAGATTTCATCGTCGCTTAGTCTAGGCTCCAAAGTCCATGCTGGGAGAAATGCAGATACAGTCGAGATTTGTACAATGCCTCCAAGCATCTGAACTCCTTCTGTAGTCATATTGAACCCTGGCTGGGATCTTGAGTCAGAGTTCAGCACAGGGGCGATCTGGATGCCTTTGTAGGATAGAAAGTCTGAATGTAAGTTCAGGGTCTAATCAGACTAAACAGACAGCTCTGCTGAAGGGCCAGTCCAAGTAGAAATATCTGGACATAAACTGGAGTCTCAGAAAGGTTTAGAATAGAACACACCAGAGGGAATCTGTATGACCCTAGGAGTAGAACCATGGGGGTGTTTAATCGAAGGTATGAGGTTCTGTGCTGCAAGGGGAAGGAATTATGTACCAGAGGACAAGACAGATGAGACCTAGAACAAGTCACTTACTATCATTAAAATTCAGTTCTTTTTCTGTGTAATCAGGGAAAATTTCCTACCTATGTTGTGAGGCTCTACAGAGAGGATGAATGTGAAAGAGATCTGTAAATGACCACTGTGACTTAGATCACAGGTATTCTATTAATAATTGTGATGTTCGAAGGCTCTTTGTCTCCTCCTTCCCAAATTATGCCACATACTTGGCTCCCTGTTCTTCGGTCGGTGCTTGCTCTGCGTATAATGAAAACAACCTGAATTTGCTCAGGTTTTCCCAACACGCTGTCCCTGGTTCCCTGCAGTTTGTCTATTTACCTCCATCACCATCTTTGTTCTACAATATCTCTGTGCTGTTAACATTATTTGTCAATAAATCATTGCCTTTTCCTGTGTTTGAGTGCCCAGAGGCCTTTGAATTTGGGTTCATCTTGCAAATCCAAATAAGGTAAGTAAAAAGCATAAATAATACATCAGCTGCTTATTCCCTGAGGATCTTGGCAGGCCTGTTCACAAGTGCAGTTTCTCTTAGTCTCTGTCCAGCTCAATTTGAAGGTCTGTGGGAACAGTGTGTAGACCTGAATAAGAAAACGTTAGTGGGGGAGATTCTGCTCCCTATCAATGATCTTCTAAGCACTATGTGTACAGAACAGGAAGTGTGGGGATACATGTAATCTGAAATAGAATTGGGTAAATATCAGAATTCTGGCTTTTTTTCCCTTTCACATTTTCAAGATGAGAGGAGAAAGATGAGATGATAACCCTAGTGAAATTGCCACTGATACTTCAAAATAATAATAATAATAAAAAATCTTCATTAAAAAAGGAACACTTATCCCACTGTGAATTTAATACATCATAGCCTCAGGCCTATTTCTATTAACTTGGTTTCCTTTTTTTTTTTTTTTTTCTTTTTGTACTCTTTCATGCAAAAGCAAGGCAATCAATGAAGGCACTTAGCACAGTTCTTTCCTCCTCACTGTATATAAGGGAAAGTTAACATGTGCAAGTTCTTGTTCCCTAGATTTGCACAGAAAGCTTAGAATCTACCTAAGCTTTTTTGACCTAAGCATTGTGACCCTAACCTCTCTCCCTTTAAAACTTCCCCATAATTATCCAGGGTCATTTCTTAAAATATATATCTTTTACTCCCCAGCTGAAAAGTGTTCAGTTGCTCTCCATTGACTGTATTAAAAAGTTAAAAATGTGAAATGTAAACCCCTCACCTAGTAAATATTATGTTAACCTTAAAACTGCATTCTGATATACAGTAGGCACAGACAAATACTGTCTGATTCCACTTATACGAGGTACCTAGAATACTAGTCAATTGTGTAGAGTTAGAAAGCACGCTGGTAGATTCTGTGGGGTTGGGGAAGGAGGAGTGGAAATAGGGACTTAGTGTTTAATGGGGACAGAATTTCCCTTTAGGAAGACAAAAAATCCAGGAGGTGGATGACAGTGAAAATTGCACAAGAGTGTAAATGTTCTTAGTGCTGTTGAACTACATGGTTAAATATGGTTAAAATGGTATGTTTTATTTTATGTGACTTTTACCACTATATATATAAAGACTATCAAATTAAAATCTGTGGATTCTGACCAAACTGGATTAACTGAGACCATATATAACATTTTCTCTAAAATAACTTAAAAAGAAAAAAGAAAAACTGGAGGAAATAAGTGAAACAATAGTTTTCAGACACCGAACATAAAGTAGTGCAGAAGAGTAACCCCTGATAGACAGAAACACAAAAAAGGACCCCTACAATCACCCCACTTGGTCTGGAGGGAAGTTCTAGGCTACAGAACAGGGAGAGGGCTTAAGGCAAAGGACCAAGAACACCCTGAGTTGATACAGTTTATAGGGCAGGGTATCAGAATAAAATTTCTCAGAGCGAGAGTATCAGAAGGCCTTGAATCTTTATCTGTGGACTGACCAGGACATGCATGTGAGAAAACTCCCAAGCACAGGGGAAGTACCTCCCCAGAAATACCAATATTATAGGAAATAACCACTTTAGCTCACACAGGTCTGGAAATAGCTCTGGTTCCCATTAACTAGAATGAAAATTCCTAATAATTGGTAAAATAGCAGGTAGAGTATTCGGAAGAATTTTGCCTTGGTAGTGAGATAAAATTAACACTACGCTAAAGCGTCCTCTGGTCCTGCTTGTTAGGCAAACTAGAAAGAAACATATTGTTCTCAAGTAATCTAACTTTATTCTACATCCCAGAATAAAGTTGAAGAATATTTATTGGAATACTAAACATTTAGGACCAAACCAGATAAAAATTCACAATAACTAGCAGGAACTAATGAAAATTAACATGCATGTGAAGAAGCAGAAAGATAGGACTGATGATAAAACTCAATGAAAACTAGCTCACATGACAGAAGAATTACAGAAACTTCAGAAATAACACTACAGAATTAGTAGAGAAGATGTTAAAATCATATACTGATATTCTGTAAGTTCAAAAAGGTAGAATAAAGCATAAGAATATTAATAAGAGAAGCAGAAGATATTAAAAAATTTAAGTTTAATTTTAAGACACAAAACAATGTCTGAGATTTTAAACACACACATACTCTGAATGGGAATAACAGAAAAATGGGCAGTTTCAGAAGAAAAGAAAATTAGTAAACTTGGAAACACAGCAATAGAAACTGTCTACAGTAAAATACAAAAAGAAAGAGATACTGAAAACAACAAAGTATCAGTGCTGTGAAATGGTTTCAAGTGGCCTGATATATGTATAACTGCAGGCCTTGAAAGGGAACAGGGCAGAAAAAATGCGAAGAAATAATGCCCCCAAATTTTCCAACTTTGATGAAAACTATAGGCCATTAAATCCAAGAATTTCAATGATCCCCAAACAAATTAACAGGAAGAAAACTGTACCAAGATATAGCCCAATTAATTTGCTGGAAACAAAAGAGAAAGAGAGAATCTTAAAAGGAGTTAGGTTGAGGACCATTAAGTACAGATGGACACTGACTTGAATGATCTCAGAGGAAAGTGGAACATCTTTAACTTACTGAAAGGAAACAATCTGAGATTCTATACCTAGTCAGAATACTTTTCTAAAATGAAGGCAAATTTTTCTCAGATATAAGGAAGGTGAAATAATTTGTTATCAACTTAACTATAAGAAATGTTAAACAAAAGGAAAAAAAGAAACTAAGCAGTGAAAAACACTGGAAAAGGTGCTCTGCTCTTTTTACTCTATTTAAATTTTTAAAAATAATTTAAAGCATAAAATAAATAATAAATACATAAATAAATTGGTATAATACATAGGTAAAATGTTATATTACTTCAAGAAAGATTGTGATAACGTAATGATGTATACTATAAAACCCAAAGCAATCACTAAAATAACAGAAGAGAGTTATGGCTAAGTGAACAAGTAAAATAGAATAACAAAATATTCAATTAATCCAAAATAAGGCAGAAAAATGGAGTAAGAACAGATTAGACAAATATCAATAGCAAGTTACTAGATTTAAGCCTAGCCAGGTCAATAATCACATTAAATGTTAATTAAATGGCAGAGATTATCAAACTGGATAAAAAAGGGAGCCCCAACTGTATTTTTCTTATAAGAAATACACTTTAAATTTAGAAACACAAATAAGTAACAACTTAAGGCATAGAAAAAATACAATGCTAACAATAATATAGCATCAAAAGGATGCTATAGTGAAAGTATAGTCTATACTAATATCAGAAGAAGTAGATTACTTGAGATAGATTGAGATTTTTTTATGATAAAGGGGCTGTTTCATCAAGACAACATAAGAATCTTATTTACGCACCTAAGAAACAAAACTTCAAAATATTTGAAGAAAAAACTACTAGAACTGCAAGGAGATATAAATCTGAAATTATTGTCAGCTACTCTAACACTCATCTACTATGCATAAGACCCTCTTCTAAGTACAGAGCTAATGAGTTGCAGAATCGGGACTTAACTTCAGATCTGCATGGTTCTTTCAGCCATCTTGTTTTATTGCCATTTGAATATGTCCTGATTCTCTGTGAACTTTCACTTACAACTCCAGGGGCCCAGTACAACGTTGGGAACATAGGTAGGACACAGGAGTTGAGAAATAAAGTTTCATAATTCATTAAATGATTAAATGATCCTATATTGCCATATATATATCATCCCTTTATTTCTCAACAGGCCCATGTGAACTTGATATTATTATCTGCATTCCAACTTCCAAATATAGTTGATTATTTCCTCTTTCCTACATCTTCCCCAGTAGCACTGTGGCCCAGGACACCATCATTTCTTATCCAAAGGACTGCTATAGTTTCCTAATTGGTTTCTCAGATTCCATTTTTACCACTTCAAAATCTGTTTTGAAAATCTGTTCCACAAAGCAGCAATAATACTTTAAAAATAATATTAAAAATTATACATCAGACCATGTATTTCATGTACTATTCCACTCCTGGGGTTACCCTGAGAAAATTATAACTCAAAAAGACATGTGAACCCCCATGTTCACTGCAGCACTATTTACAATTGCCAGGACAAGGAAGCAACCTAGATGTACTTTGACAGGTGAATGGATAAAGAAGATGTGGTACAGATATGCAATGGAATATTACTCAGCCATAAAAAGGACTGGAAGTGCATCATTTGTAGTGATGTGGATGAACCTAGAGTCTGTCATACAGAGTGAAGTAAGTCAGAAAGAGAAAGCAAATATTGTATATTAATGCATATATATGGATTCTAGAAATACAGTATTGATGAACCTGTTTGCAGAGCAGGAACACAGACACAGAGAATGAACCTGTGGACATGGGAGGGAAGGAGAGAGTAAGATGAACTGAGGCTGTAGCACCGGTGTACATATACATACTACCATGTGCAAAATAGCCACCTAGCGGGAAGTTGCGGTATAGCACAGGGAGCTCAGCGTGATGATCTGTGATGACCTAGAGGTGTGGGAGGGAGGCTCAAGAGGGAGGGGATATATGTATGGAGTTGGTGATGGACAGGGAGGCCTGGCGTGCTGTGATTCATGGGGTCGTGAAGAGTCATACAGGACTGAGCGACTGAACTGAACTGAACTGATAGGTGATTCAGGTTGTTGTATAGCACAAACTAACATGACATTATAAAGCAATTATACTCCTCCCCCCCGCCCAAAATCAAGTGCATTTAGATGAAAAGACCAACTCGTTAAGGTGGCAAACAAGGATTGTCATGATCTGGTTCTTGTTCTTCTTCTCAATCTCATCTCTTTCTACTTCACTTCCAGCTGCAAATAGCCTGGCTATACTGGGCTTTTCATTTTGGAATAGACCCATCCCTCTCCCATTTCACACTTTCACACCTGCTCTTCCTTGTACCTGTGTGTACTCTTGGATAATTCTACTCATGCTTCATGTCCCACCTTGTGTGTTACTTCCTATGATTTTCTGACCCTCTTCCAATATCAATTTGCCTCATTAATGCCTCTCATATAGTACTATTCTCGTCCTCTGTTCCCCTTATCACAATGCCAGGTCATGTTTTTATTTATGGCACTGAGATCCTGCAGAGATCTAAATCTTACACAGTCAATAGTCCTCTCACTCTATTTTGCAGCAGCATTTTCCTCCCATTGTTGCCCTTTTTCTGTTTTTGAAAAGAATTTCTTCTTCTGCTCCTGTGACACCACACTCCTGCTTTTCATCCTCCTCCATAGGCCCTGCCTCTCATCCTTTTTTGGTAGAGCGCTCTTCTCCAGAATTCTAAATGTTGGCAGGCCTTTGGCTCAGTTGTAGACAATGTTCTTTTCTCTGTCTTATCTTTCTCTCATATCTCATCTTTATACATGGCTCTAAACCCCAATCATTCACTGATTCCCACTTGCTGACTTGATAGCTTCACTTGGATGTCAAACAGGCATCTCAGATAACATGAGTGAAGCAGATTCTTCACACTCCCAAACACATAAAACAGATTCTCTCAAGCATTCTCTATCTGGGCAAATTGCTACACCATCCATTAAATTGCTCAGAAGAAAATATTTAGAAGTTACTTATGATTGTGCTCCTTTCAGACCTAATTACTGTGTGCATGCTCAGTTACTCAGTTGTCCTGACTCTCTGTGACCCTATGGACTGTACCCCACTCCCCCGGGCTCTTCTGTCCATGGAATTTTCCAGGCAAGAATACTGGAACGGGTTGCCATTTCCTCTTCCAGGACCTAATTATTAACTATCCGTAAATCCTGTTGATTCAAACTCGAGAAAACACCTGAAATGTGATCTTTCTCACCATCTCCACTGCCACAGTCCTAGCCTAAGGGTCACCTCTTTGCCTCAACTGGACACTGGCATTAGCCGTATGGTCTCTCTCTTTACCTATGCTCTTGCAGCTCCTCCTCCGGTCTATTTTCCATTATAGTCCCCTTCCATCAGAGGGAGGGGACATACGACAGTTTCAAGCAGATCAGACCACTTTCTTAAAAGCTTCTAATACAGGAGTTCCCAACCTCCAGATTCTAATGCCTGATGATCTGAGGTGGAGCTGCTGTGTTAATAATAGAAATAAAGTACACAATATATGTAATGCACTTGAATCCTCCTGAAACCATCCCCCCACCCTAGTTCATGGAAAAGTTGTCTTCCTTGAAGCTGGTCCCTGGTGCCTAAAAGGTTGGGGACCACTGCTCTACTATTTTCCAGTTTCACCCAGAATGAAATCCGGACTACGATGGTCTCTGGGTCCTGCATGTGTGGCCTTGCCTGTCTCCTAACTTACCCCTCATTCTTATACTGTTCACTGTGTTCCTGTTGTAGTGGCTTTTCTGTTCCAAGAGCATGCCAACTTCATCCCCATTTCAGAGCCTTTAATATTATATCTTCCACTTGGAGTATTTTCCTCCAAGATCTTGCCATAACTGAATACTCATTATAAAGGTTCCAAATATCATCTCTTCAGACAAGCCTTTGCTCTGTCCTCTAGTTAACCAGTTAGCCTCTCCACCATTACCCTATAGTACTGCTTCCATCACAGCATGTCTCAGAATCTAATATTATAGCGTTTTTCATTTACCTATAAATTTATTGCCTGTCTCAACCAAAATGGAAGTTTCTTGAAAACGTGGACCACCTCTGTCACTCTGTTGCTTTCGAGCTTAGAAGAAAACTTGGTTTGTAATAATCCAATACTTGTTAACTAAATCCCTAAATTTTCTTTGCTAAAATCATTTGGGAAGACCTCAATGGTCTCCTAATTGGATGCCAAAGATTTGAAAGTATTTTTCATGCAAATATACATGCTTTTTCAAAGTTGACTTGAGCAACTAAACCCCAGTCAAGACAAAGAGCACTCCAAGAGGGAAGAAATGTAATTTGGGTGCAATTTTGTTTCACCTAAAATATAGATTAGCCTTTTCCTAACCTAGGAGCCCCCCTCTTAAATCTTAAAATCCTCCCAGTGAAACTAAAGCATCATCTAGAGAGGGGAAGAGCCGACACATTGGAAAAGACTCTGATTCTGGGAAAGATTGAAGGCAGGAGGCAAAGGGGGCGACACAGGGTGAGATGGTTGGATGACATCACTGACTCAATGGACATGAGTTTGAGCAAACTCTGGGAGATAGTGGAGAACAGGGAAGCCTGGCATGCAGACTTCCATTTCATGGGGTCGCAAAATGTTGGACACGACTTAGTGACTGAACAACAGCAACAACAGAGAAGGGAAAAGGGATCCATTTCAGATCAGGAAGCTGGGATCAGCTTAGGTTGGCACAATTAGTTTTATTCAATCTCCAATGCTTTCCAAAATGTAAACATGGTTGCAACACCTTTGCAATGGAGTTGAGGTTTTAGAAACTCACTGGAAATTTGACCATGAGCTTGCATTTGCATACAAACTATGTTCTGTGGTTTGTACAAGCCTTTGGGAATACAAAGAGAGAAAGATGGGGGGAGAGATGGGTATATTACAGTCGATCCCAGTGCAGCATAATCAGCAGTACAGCAGAAGAGTAGAGAAGAATGGGTGTCTAAACACTAAGGGGTCAGTAAGGATCTATGCAGAAGGAGACGCTGGGAGACCAAGCAAACATTCACCTGGCAGATGAGATAGGAAGGGCATTCTATGCAAGGCTTAGTGAAGAGAGCACAGGGCTGGTTCAAGAAAAAGCAAATCAGGAAGAGCTGGGTGGCTGCATGTTTAGGCGAGTGTGGCAGAAAAAGAGGCAGGCGAAGTCAGCTCCCAGAAGGCCTTGAGTAGGCTAAGCAGTATGGATTCGATCTTGAAAAATTGTAAGCTGGGTCAGGACGATTCTGAAGCTAAGACAGAGGGAAGGTGATGATGACCTTCAGGAGATTCAAGGTTGGACTTGCTCAGTTTAGAGATAGGGTGGGGGCTCCTTTATTCTTTTTTTCACCCTAAAAATGTTCAGGGAGGTGTAATAAAATAATGTTCAGGCCCATTCTCAGTGTAGGTAAGGACAATTCTGATAGAAAATGCTAGTACTTGTAGATATGGAATGTAAGAAGGAGGAGGTTTTAATTACTCTGTGTACATACACACAGGTGTGCACACAGGCAGGCAAGCATACACATATACACTCACACACTTACACACATGGTCACTTTCTTTTTAACATGAATGTTCATGGAAACTCTATTTGAAATAGCCCCCAAATGGCAGCAACCCAAATGCCCACCAATACGTGAATGGAGAAACAAACCCTGGCACAAATCTGTACAATGGAATACCATTCCCACCAAAAAGCAATGATGGCTGATAATAAGAATAAATAAGATAAGAATAAATCTCAGAATAACCAGGTTGAGAGAAAGAAACCAGATTGAAAAAAGAATACATTCTACGTGAGTCCATCTATAAACATCTTTAAAATGTAAACTATTTTTTAGTGTACCTGTAACTATCTGGGGTATGTCCCTGTTTTGAACCTTACAAGAACTGCATGGATTATCATACTAAGTGAAGTAAGTCAGACAAAGACAAATGTATCACTTATATGTGGAATCAAAAATATGATATAAATGGACTTACTTGCAAAACAGACTCACAGACTTAGAAAACAAACTTATGGTTCCCAAAGGGGAAAGAGGAGAAGACAGAGGAATAAATTAGGAGTCTTGGTTAACTTATACATACTACTATATATAAAATACTTTAACAATAAGGGACTACTGTATAGCAAAGGGAACTCTAATCTATATCTCCTAATAGCCTATAATGGAAAAGGATCTGAAAAAGAATATACATATGTGTGTGTGCGTGTGTGTGTGTACAGCAAACTGAGTCACTTTGCCATACACCTGAAACTAACACAACACTGTAAATCAAGTATGCTTTAATTAAAACAAATGAATAAAATAAAATAATAAAGTAAAATCTGAATAAAAAACTGCACAGGATAGGTCCTATTATTATTTCCATTATATAAATAAAGAGATAAGTCTGCAAGGGTACATTGATTTTCTGGGAGTCTTTCTCTGATGCCAAACTTTAATATTGTTTTTACCCTTAATAAGATGTTAGTATTCTAATGACATCATTATAATTTTTACTCTTAACTATAATAACAGTTAGGTTTCCATTTTGTGTCTGTCTGTGTGTGTGGTTTATGTCTGTAAATAACCCAATCTGGGAGCATATAAATACTACCTGGAGAACTTTTAGAAAGAGAGATTCTTCTTTCTTACCCTAGACAAGTAGTTTTCAAATGTTACAGGGTATTAGAAATGTCTGGAACACGTGATAAAAATACAAAGGTAGGGTCTTTGTTTTTTTATTTTTATTAATATAGCTCTTCAGGTGATTCTGATTATTACTGATTTTGATAATTACTCTCCAAATAAATTAGTATGTCCTGGGCTGTGGCTTGATATTTTTAAAAAGGTCTATCAGATAGTTCAAAGTCCAGTTCTAATTGTTGCTTCCTGACCTGTATATAGGTTTCTCAAGAGGCAGGTCAGGTGGTCTGGTATTCCCATCTCTTGAAGATTTTCCACAGTTTATTGTGATCCAATCAGTCAAAGGCTTTGGCATAGTCATTAAAGCAGAAATAGATGTTCTTCTGAAACTTTCTTCCTTTTTCCATGATCCAGTGGATGTTGGCAATTTGATCTCTGGTTCCTCTGCCTTTTCTAAAACCAGCTTGAACATCTGGAAGTTCACGGTTCACATATTGCTGAAGCCTGGCTTGGAGAATGTTGAGCATTACTTTACTAGCATGTGAGATGAGTGCAATTGTGCTGTATTTGAGCATTCTTTGGCATTGCCTTTCTTTGGGATTGGAATGAAAACTGACCTTTTCCAGTCCTGTGGCCACTGCTGAGTTTTCCCAATTTGCTGGCATATTGAGTGCAGCACTTTCACAGCATCATCTTTCAGGATTTGAAATAGTTCAACTGGAATTCCATCACCTCCACTAGCTTTGTTTGTAGTGATGCTTTCTAAGGCCCACTTGACTTCACATTCCAGTATGTCTGGCTCTAGGTCAGTGATCACACCATCGTGATTATCTGGGTCATCATGATCTTTTTTGTACAGTTCTTCTGTGTATTCTCACCACCTCTTCTTAATATCTTCTGCTTCTGTTAGGCCCATACCATTTCTGTCCTTTATCGAGCCCATGTTTGCATGAAATGTCCCCTTGGTATCTCTAATTTTCTTGAAGAGATCTCTACTCTTTCCCATTGTGTTGTTTTCCTCCTTTTCTTTGCACTGACCGCTGAAGAAGGCTTTCTTATCTCTCCTTGCTATTCTTTGGAACTCTGCATTCATATGCTTAATCTTTTCTTTTCTCCTTTGCTTTTCACTTCTCTTGTTTTCACAGCTATTTGTAAGGCCTCCTAAGACAGCCATTTTGCTTTTTTGCATTTCTTTTCCATGGGGATGGTCTTGATCCCTGTCTCCTGTACAATGTCATCAACCTCCATCCATAGTTCATCATGCACTCTATCAGATCTAGTCATGTTTTTCTCACTTCCACTGTATAATCATAAGAGATTTGATCTAGGTCATACCTGAAGGGTCTAGTTGTTTTCCCTACTTTCTTCAATTTAAGTCTGAATTTGGCAATAAGGAGTTCATGATCTGAGCCACAGTCAGCTCCTGGTCTTGTTTTTGCTGATTGTATAGAGCTTCTCCATCTTTGGCTGCAAAGAATATAATCAATCTGATTTCCGTGTTGACCATCTGGTGATGTCAATGTGTAGAGTCTTCTCTTGTGTTGTTGGAAGAGGGTGTTTGCTATGACCAGTGCGTTCTCTTGGCAAAACTCTATTAGCCTTTGCCCTGCTTCATTCCGTATTCCAAGCAACAGTTAGAACTGGACGTGGAACAACAGACTGGTTCCAAATAGGAAAAGGAGTATGTCAAGGCTGTATATTGTCACCCTGCTTATTTAACTTATATGCAGAGTACATCATGAGAAATGCTGGGCTGGAAGAAGCACAAGCTGGAATAAAGATTGCCAGGAGAAATATCAATAACCTCAGATATGCAGATGACACCACCCTTATGGCAGAAAGTGAAGAGGAACTAAAAAGCCTCTTGATGAAAGTGCAAGTGGAAAGTGAAAAAGTTGGCTTAAAGCTCAACATTCAGAAAACAAATATCATGGCATCTGGCCCCACCACTTCATGGGAAATAGATGGGGAAACAGTGGAAACAGTGTCAGACTTTATTTTTGGGGGCTCCAAAATCACTGCAGATGGTGATTGCAGCCATGAAATTAAAAGACACTTACTCCTTGGAAGGAAAGTTATGACCAACCTAGATAGCATATTCAAAAGCAGAGACATTACTTTGCCAGCAAAGGTCCGTCTAGTCAAGGCTATGGTTTTCCAGTGGTCATGTATGGATGTGAGAGTTGGACTGTGAAGAAAGCTGAGCGCCAAAGAATTGATGCTTTTAAACTGTGGTGTTGGAGAAGACTTTTGAGAGTCCCTTGGACTGCAAGGAGATCCAACCAGTCCATTCTGAAGGAGATCAGCCCTGGGATTTCTTTGGAAGGAACGATGCTAAAGCTGAAACTCCAGTACCTTGGCCACCTCATGCGAAGAGTTGACTCACTGGAAATGACTCTGATGCTGGGAGGGATTGGGGGCAGGAGGAGAAGGGGATGACAGAGATGGCTGGATGGCATCACCGACTCAACGGACATGAGTTTGAGTAAACTCCGGGAGTTGGTGATAGACGGGGAGGCCTGGGGTGCTGCAATTCATGGGGTCGCAAAGAGTCAGACATGACTGAGCATGAACTGAACTGAACTGATAATAATAGTTAGGTTTTCATTTGTGTGTGTGTGTGTGTGTGTGTGTGTGTATGGTTTATGTCTGTAAATAACCCAATATGGGAGCATATAAATACTACCTGGAGAACTTTTAGAAACAGAGATTATTTCTTACCCTAGACAAGTAGTTTTCAAATGTTAGAGGGTATTAGAAATGTCTGGAACATGTGATAAAAATACAAAGGTAGGGTCTTTGTTTTTTTATTTTTATTAAAATAGCTCTTCAGGTGATTCTAATTATTACTCTCCAAATAAATTAGTATGAACTGGGTTGTGGCTTGATATTTTTAAAAAGGTCTATCAGATAGTTCTGCAACCAACCCTAAGGAGAAATTTTGGCTCTTGGATAAAATATAAATTCTTTGTCATCTTGTGAAGAATCTTTCAAAATCTGGCCCTAAACCACTTCTAGTTTGGGGTTATTTCAAATAAGGTTTTCATGAACATTCATGTAACAAAGAAAATGATCGTATGTGTGTGCATGTGTCCAGACTTATAGCTCACTTTCTTCCAACCAGTATTCATTCCTGCCAGCCTGAACACCCACAGGTCCTTCCAGTGTCACCCAAGACAACATCCACCATGCAGAAGGCATTGTTCTTTTACAGCTTCAGCTCTTCCCACATCTTTTCTCAAAATGCTCACCCCTTTTTCTCATTTTACAGACTCATTTACCAGGTAAAATTCTTAAATACCTTCTGCTCAGCAAAGCTCTCTCTGATACCCCAGGCTCCTTCTTCTATGACTTCCTGGCATTTTGGGATTGACCATTTACCACTTGGACTTGTATATTCTCTATTTATACTCTATTTACAGTCTCTACTTATGGTTTTTATTCACTGTCTGCATCTGAAGTCAGGAAATCCAATGAAAATAGCACAGAGGTTTGATTCCTATGGATTTATGTAGATTCCCAGAAACACACTCAGAAACTGTGTGAACTTGGTCAAGTTATTGAACTTCTCTATACCCTAGCTTCCTTCTATGCAATTAAGGTAATGATTAGATCTCTTTCCTAGAGCTTTTCTGAGGATTGAAGAGGGAGAACTTAGAAAGCACCTTCCACTGCTGCTGCTAAGTCGCTTCAGTCGTGTCCGACTCTGTGCGACCCCATAGACAGCAGCCCACCAGGCTCCCCCGTCCCTGGGATTCTCCAGGCAAGAACACCAGAGTGGGTTGCCATTTCCTTAGTAAGTGGCAAATGGTAAACTCTCAATGTATGGTAGTCATTAATGTTGTGGTGGAGTTATAGGGTAATGCATTGGTCTTATTTACCTTCCTAATTCTGGTACATGGGAGGCACCAACAGGTTGGCTGACTGAACTTTTCTTTCCTATAACATGACTACACAGAAAACCTCTGTCTGAGGAAAGACTACTGGAGACAACTTTTGCTAAACTACAAATCCCTTCCTGGCAACAGAAAGGTCCTAATGCAATGCAGTATCTACACCATGCAAGACAGATGTACTAACTCTGGGCCTTGTTAAAGGCTTGCTGTACAGGCCCAATTGCAATGCTCATGCTCATAAAGTCTGGGACTCAAACATGACTTGTATGCCTTATGTAGATTCCCACTTTTTTCCAGAAATGTCCTGGAAGAAGCCATTCTTGGCTTTGGAAGTTTGTGGCCATGGAAACAACTCTCACACTCCCACACTTTATTCCAGGGAAACGAGGCGGGGAGACTTCCATGAGCACAGACACAGAAGTTGGGTTGAAAGAGACAGCACGCAATCTGCTGGGGTGTTTTAACAATGAAGCCAAGGCTAATTACCAGGAGTCTCCAGCAGTCTTTACAGGGAAAAGAGCAAGTGTTGTAGAAGAGGCAGAGGAGGAAATGGACGAGGGTGCTATTGGCATTTCTGGGGTCTGCCAAAGTAGCAATGAAAAAAAAAAAACAAACAAAGAAACAAAATGCAACAGTTATCTCTCCAGGCATTTCGATGACTTTTGGAGTTTTACTGCCAAATGCTTGACACTCCGAATTTCCACACAGATGACTCAGATATAGTAAGAGAAAGAAGGAGGTTAAGTAACCGAGTCCTAATTAAAGTCCTCTGGCCCTTAAATTTGCCCCTGCTTCACTCCATCCTCCACAAAGTCACTAGCAAAGGATTTCTAAAATTCTAATCCAGTGAATTCGCTCTTGACCAAAGACCTTCAAGAGAAGCCCATTGTTTACAGGATAAAACCCAGATTCTATAACAGAGAATGAGTCTCTTCACATCAGGCCCCATAAGCATCTGTTACCTGATGTTCTCCTACATTTAATCTTATGAAACTATTCTTCCCAGAATGAATAATATTGTTCCCTTCAACTCCATGCCTTTGCAAAATTCTCTTATTTTTAAAGAATGCTCTTCCCTGTTTGATCTGCTTAGCCAATACCTACTCGTTTTTTAAGATCCTGTGTTATGCTTTCTTTGATCACTCCCACCTTCCCCAGGCTTCCTTCCCATGAGTTGACTATGTTCTTGTGTCACTATCTCTAACACATATCCTTATCAAATACTGTAATACGATTACATACTGACATCTTGTCTCCCCCACTGTGACACCGAGAAGGGCCTGGTGGGACTCCTGGGCACAAAGCCTTTCTGTGCCCATGACCTTCCCTGAGTTCCAAGGGCGGAAGATACAACCAGTTGTTAATTAGAGAAAGGAGCAGATGCGAGACAAAGGAGAAACAAACCATCGAGAAACAACACTGGCGACTTGGGGCAAGGTCCTCGTTCCCCATCAACAGATACATAAAATAAAATCTTTGGGCTGTTTTGCAGATATTGAAACCCCCCTCCAGGTAGGAGAAATGAATGATTAACAATGGTAAGTTGCCCACAGAATGCAGTTATTACTGTTGTTCAGTTGCTAAGCTGTGTCCCACTCTGTGACCTCAGAACTGCAGCACGCCAGGCTCCCCATACTTCAGTCTCTTGAAGTTCACTCAGATTCACGTTCACTGAGTCGGTGATGCTATGTAATCATCTCATCCTATGCTGCCGTCTTCTACTTTTATCTTTAATCTTTTCTAGCATCAGTGTCTTTTTCAGTAAATCAGCTCTTTGCATCCAGGGGCCAAAATATTGGACCTTCAGCTTCAGCATTTGTCCTTCCAATGAATATTCAGGGTTGATTTCCTTGGGGATTGACTGGTTTAATCTCCTTGCAGTCCAAGGGACTCTCAAGAGTCTTCTCCAGCACCACAGTCCAAAAGCATCAGTTCTTCAGTGCTTAGCCTATTTTTTATGGTCCAACTTTCACACCCATACATGACTACTGGGAAAACCATAGCTTTGACTGTATGGCAAAGTGATGTTTGCTGACATCACTTTGTCAGCAAAGTGATGCCTCTGCTTTTTAATACATTGTCTAGGTTTGTCATAGCTTTCCTTCCAAGGAGGAAGCATCTTTTAATTTCATGGCTATAGTTACTGTCCATAGCAATTTTGGAGCCCAAGAAAATAAAATCTGTCACTGCGTCCACTTTTTCTCCCTTCTATTTGCCATGAAGTGATGGGACCAGATGCCATGATCTTAGCTTTTTGAATGTTGGGTTTCAAGCCAGCTTTTTCACTCTCCTCTTTCACTCTCATCAAGAGGCTCTTTAGTTCCTCTTTGCTTTTCTGCCATTAGAGTGGTATCATCCACATATATAAGATTGTTGATATTTCTCCCAGAAATCTTGATTCCAGCTTGTGATTCATCTAGACCCCATTCACATGATGTACTCTGCACAGAAGTTAAATAAGCAGGGTGACAATATACAGGCTTGATGTATTCCATTCCCAATTTTGAACCAGTCTGATGTTCCATGTACCACTTTATCTGTTACTTCTTGGCTCTCACACAGGTTTCTCAGGAGACCTGAGAATGTGGTCTGATACTCCTATCTCTTTAAGAATTTTCCACAGTTTGTTGTGATCCATAAAGTCAAAGACTTCAGTGTGGTCAATGAAGCAGAAGTAGATACTCCCTTGCTTTGTCCTTTGTCCATAATCTAACAGATGTTGGCAATTTGATCTCTGGTACCTCTGTCTCTTTGAAACTCAGCTTGCACATCTGGAAGTCCTTGATTCATGTACTGCTGAACTCTGGCTTGAAGGATTTTGAGCATTACCTTGCTAGCATGTGAAATGAGTGCAATTGAGCGGTAGTTTGAACATTCTTTGGAATTGCCCTTCTTTGGGATTGGAATGAAAACTGACTTTTCCCAGCCCTATGGAGATTGCTGAGTTTTCCAAATATGCTGACATACTGAGTTCAGCACTTTAATAGCATCATCTTTTAGGATTTTAAACAGCTGAGCTGGAATTCCATTGCCTCCACTAGCTTTGTCCATAGTAATGCTTCCTCAGGACCACTGATTTCACAGTGTGGGATGTCTGGCTCTGGGTGAGTGACCACACCATCGTGGTTGTCTGGGTCATTAAGACCTTTCTTGTAAAGTTCTGTACATTCTTGCCACCTCTTCTTGATCTCTTCTGCTTCTATTAGGTCCTTACTGTTTCTGTCCTTTATCCTGCCCATCCTTGCATGAAATATTCCCTTTATATCTCTAATTTTGTTGGCAAGACCTTTACTCTTTTTCATTCTATTTTTTCCCTCTAGTTCTTTGCATTGTTCATTTAAAAATGACTTCTCCTCTCTCCTTGCTATTCTCTGGAACTCTGCATTCAGTTGGATATATCTTCCCTTTTTCTCTTGCCTTTCATTTCTCTTCTTTCCTCAGCTATTTGTATCCTTTTCTACTTCACCCAAAACTGTCCCCAAGATTCTGCACCAGTGTACGGAGAAGAGGAGCTTTCTCCATCAATAGGACTGGGAAGTCTTTGAGGGCAGGACCTGGCATTGGAGAGGGGATTTTCCATATGTCTGCCCACTTCTACTTCCACAGGCCCCCTTCACCCTGGACTTGCACCCTGTATCCTGGTCATTTATTTTGTCTGACAGAAAAAGAGAGATGGTTAGTAAAACTTTGAGCTGGGTATTGAAGAGGGTATTATAGAAAATAATATTTCCTGTGTGCCTGGCATCATGGTGGGAATACGAGACTAAATTAAACAGAGTCTCCTCCTGAATTTTCACTTCTGGAACATCTATCATGTTTAATACACTGTGAGAGCTATCTTATCTCAATTAATTAAACAAAACAACTTTAGAGGATAGGTCAAATTGTTATACAATTTTAGAAATGAGAATAAGAAAGTCAAATGGCTCTTCTAAGATCTTACATCTTGTAAGAGGTCCAGAATTAGAACTGAACTACAAGGCAAAGAACATTCTTTAAATACTTATAGTTCTGATTTATTAAGCATCTGCTATTTTAATAATTAAGTTCCATATTATATTATCACTAATTTATAATAGGCCATCATGATAATTAGGATTACCTCCATTTTGCTGACAAGAAATTCACTGCTCAGGGAGACAAAGTCATGTTTCTAAGAACACAGAATAGGCAAGAATCAAAATCAGTATTTGAACTTGGACCCGATTGACACCAAAACACCAAATTTATTATAACCCTGCTTGTTTAAGTTTTTCACTTCATGGTCACCCAGTTCCTTTGTATTATTCAAGAGCTCATAGAAACCCACACAGAAAGCCTCCTAGGACAATGAAGGTTTAAGCAGTCTCTGCAAGATCATAATAAGGTGGAAGGGAAAGGCCATCCCAGTGAAGAGGCACTTACAAGAGTCGTGGGAATCTCTGTATATGTGGAGTCCTAAATTAAAGGCTAATTTAGGAAGCAAAAATGGAAGAATCAGCTTCTCTCCTTTCCTATTTTCTAGTTCTTACACATCCATCAAGGAATCCATCCAACGGGCCTTTTATAACAGCTGGGATAACGCAGATAATGAATGACCAATAGTGAGGACTCAAAATCACACTCTTAGAAGGAAATTTGAAAAAGCATGGACATTCTGGGGCTTCCCTGGTGGTTCAGATGGTAAAGAATCTGCCTGCAATGTGGGAGACCTAGGTTCGATCCATGGATTGGGAAGATCCACTGGGGGAGGGTGTGGCAATCCACTCCGTAGTCTTGCCTGGAGAATCCCCATGGACAGAGGATCCTGGGGGCTACAGTCCGTGGGTAGCAAAGAGTCAGACACAACTGAGCAACCAAACACACGGACATTCTGGGCAGAAGAATGAATGATTCAGGACAAGTAAGAGAGAATTGAAGTATTTGGAGCATTTGTAGAAAGAAGAACGAAGAAAATGAGGATAGAACCCCCTAGGAAGATTGCCTTCCCTCCTAGGGTCCCTATGTAAAAACAACCAGGAAGCATGTTTCTTTTTAACTGATATAAGGAAAGAATTCTTAAATTACACGGGGGAGGGTGGGAAGCTGCCCACACTGGGAGATGCTCCCATAAAGGTGGTATGACCACTTGGTGGGGATGTTGCAGAGAAAACTCAAAAATTGTTAAGGTCTTAAAATTTCTGCCATTTTGGGCCCCTCTGATTCTGAGAGCTGCATTGAATTCAAATGAATAACACTAAAACCGTATTTACCATAGGCAATACCCTGTTTCTAGCCATCTGAGGAGACGGATGTTGTCTTTGCTATTTAGATGGGAGCATCTAGTCAGGAACAGAACCTAATCATACTAGGTTTCACATGGATGAGTCACTGCAGTATAGCAAGTCACAACCCCTTAGAGGAGAAGAGTCACAGATTACAATCAGAGCTGGTGTCATTGTCGTCTCCCGGGTCCTGTGCTGCACAGCCCTGAAATAGGCTGCAACTATTATCTCCTTCAGGTGATAAAATATTTCTTGGTAAGCACACAGCTTTGTTTTCCGAAAACAAATAAATCACTTCTACTTTTCTTCTCCTCAATTTTCTGTTAGCAGGGTAAGAATCGCGTCTGCCAAAATTCTGCCTAAAAGTAAGTGTAGTTTTTGAGAGGGACTGTACGAAGAGTAAACACACGAAAGGGCCCATACCAGGGCTCAAACTTGGAGCAAAGTATTTGCTGTTTTGATGGGAGGTGTCTAATCAGAGCTACCAAAATGCACACTTTTTAAGAAGATCTCAGGGGTCTAATGGAGAAGGCAATGGCACCCCACTCCAGTACTCTTGCCTGGAAAATCCCATGGATGGAGGAGCCTGGTAGGCTGCAGTCCATGGGGTCACTAAGAGTTGGACACGACTGAGTGACTTCACTTTCACTTTTCACTTTCATGCATTGGAGAAGGAAATGGCAACCCACTCCAGTGTTCTTGCCTGGAGAATCCCAGGGACGGGGGAACCTGGTGGGCTGCCGTCTATGGGGTTGCACAGAGTTGGACACGACTGAAGCGACTTAGCAGCAGCAGCAGCAGCAGCAGCAGGGGTCTAAGTTCCCAGTAACTTCTCATGTTCATTGAAGTCACATACCGAAGAACACAAATGCTTTAGGTATTGAAGGGAAAACTGTTGCCCAAACTGTAAATTCCATCTAATAATGCAAACTTCTATTGCTTCCCCCTGGAGTTTTAGAATGCTCAGTCTGAAACTTGACTATTAAATCTAGAAGACCGAACAGAATTTTCCTAAAGAATCCCCAGTCCTGGGGACTTGAAGATTGTTTTGAAAACACTTGTAATGGGAGCGTTTTGAGGGGTAACATGTGCTGAATTTATTCTTCAAAAAATATTTTTTGAACTCTATCTCTGTGCCATGTATTCAGCTGGGCATAAGAGTAGGGAATGTGATTAAGATATAGTTCCTTCCCCAAACAAACTCATGATTCAGTGCCCAGGAAGATGGATTTACAAGTTTATAATGCACAGTAGTCTAAGTGCCACAAGAGAGGAATTGATAAGGAATAATAGTGACATAGAGAAAGAAATAATTGACTTTGTATCCTGTGTTTGCGGGTTGCATGGGGGAATGGTAAAGCTTGTAGGAAAAAGTTTCTCAAAAGAATTAAGATACAATCTGAGAGCCAGATGCTGGTGTTAATCTTTTCATATGTATGTAAAAGATGAAAGGGAATTCCAGAGAGGAGGAGAATAATCTGCAAAGATGCCGAGGTATAGGAAGGCATGGTATATTTAGAAAAACCTGAATAAGGCTAATGGTATCCTTTGTCTGTGGGAAGCATTTCTAAAGAAGAAAGTAAAATGATCAGATTTTATGATTTATAAATGTATGTGTCCATAACAGAAAGATTGGACTGGAGGGGAACAGAATGGAATCTGGAGGTACAATTCAAAGTTGATTACAAAATGTGTAAGTTTGATAAAACCTAGTGGTGGACTTGGGCAAAGTCCAGGAGCTGGTGACGGACAGGGAAGTCTGGCGTGCCGCAGTCCATGGGATTGCAAACAGTCGGACACCACTTGGCAACTGAACAAGAACAACTAGAGTGGTGGTATGTCCAGTGGTCATGTATGGATGTGAGAGGTGGACTGTGAAGAAGGCTGAGCGCCGAAGAATTGATGCTTTTGAACTGTGGTGTTGGAGAAGACTCTTGAGAGTCCCTTGGATTGCAAGGAGATCCAACCAGTCCATTCTGAAGGAGATCAGCCCTGGGATTTCTTTAGAAGGAATGATGCTAAAGCTGAAACTCCAGTACTTTGGCCACCTCATGTGAAGAGTCGACTCATTGGAAAGGACTTTGATGCTGGGAGGGATTGGGGGCAGGAGGAGAAGGGGACGATAGAGGATGAGATGGCTGGATGGCATCACTGACTCGATGGACGTGAGTCTGAGTGAACTCCGGGAGCTGGTGATGGACAGGGAGGCCTGGGGTGCTGCTATTCATGGGGTTGCAAAGAGTCGGACACGACTGAGTGACTGAACTGAACTGAACTGAACTGAGAGTGGTGGTAAACCTATGGGAAAGCATGCATTCTCATACACTCGTGGTGGAAATGTAAATTTGGACACTTTTTAAGAAGACAACTTCATAATATGTAACAATTATATTTCTAGAATTTTTCTTATGTGTATATTCACACACATGCATGGCCAATATTTGCTATAAACAATTGTGAACAACCTAAATGTCTGTCAGTAGGGAACTGGCTAAATTAAGCAGCACATGCTTATCCAACGTAGAGGCATATTGCTAAGGGAAAGGGAGTGAGTTGCAGTACAGTCTACAGCTAGCTAGTTAGCTGAGGTAGATAATGATAACAATCCTGTTATGAATAATTAGAAAAGCTAAACCAAAATGAACAAGATAGTTTGAAAGAAGTAGAGAGTGACAAAGTCATTGAAGAATTATAGGTCTAAGATTCGTGAAAAAAAAAAAAGAAAGAAATCTGGAGAAATGAGCCGCATATGTAGGGTAGTATTTCTATCAGAACTGCTGGATCAGGCATCTAAGAAGCGTAGAAGCTGTATATACAGATTCAACAGATTCCTAGAACTAAAGGTGAAAAAATGAAGTTTCGGTTCCCCAAGCTATGAACTATGATTCTGACAAACAGTTTTATTTCCTGTTGAGAAGTTAAAGGCCTATACCTGGCAGTAATGGTGGAAGTAGAAACACGTTTTCCCTCCAAGAGAATGAATTCTAGCTTCAAAACATCTTAATCTCAATCTGAACAGATCCAGGATAGCTACTGACACTAAATCTGCCCAAAGCCAATGCACATATTTTATGGAGGAATATACATTATCCTAAGCTTAAATACACAATGTTGTTTTATGTAAAATGACAAGAATTCAGTAAAAAAAATAACAACAAGGCATAAGAAGAGACAAGAGACAGGACCGAATCAGTAGATGTAATAAAAGAAACAAGCTTGTGGGGAATGAAGATAGTGGAGTTGTAAAACAGAAACATTTAAAATAGCTGTGCTATTCCATTCAAGGAAATAAAAAAAATAGTAAGGATTTCAGCAGAAAATTGAAAACTATAAAATAACCAACTGAAAATTCTAGAAATTTATGTCCAAACGATAGAGAATTTCACATGCTTACACATTCGCAAAATTTTAAATCCTTTTACAGGGTTATTTAATCCAGTTCTTCCCCTCTTCTTCAGCCCTTTTCAGTCCCTGAAACTTGTGCTTCTACCATAACTCCATCAAGTGGTCTTTCAGATACTGCTTGAATTCGTCTAGTGATGGGGAAATCATTATACCCCAGGGAAGTAACACAGTTTATGGCTGAGTAGTGGAATTTTGATGGGAACCCTGGTGGCTCAGTGGTAAAGAATCCACCTGCAATGCAGGAGATGTGGATCCAATCCCTGGGTCAGGAAGATCCCTGGGAGAAGGAAATGCCTGGGAAATCCCCTGGACAGAGGAACCTGGCAGGCTACTGTCCAAGGATTGGTAAGAATCAGACATAACTTAGCGACTAAACCACCACCAATGGAATTCTGCTAGTTAAGTATTAAGAATTTGATTTAATAACGCTTGAAAATTATATGACTATAGGATTACACATTCTTATGCATACACTTATATTTTAGTACAAGAGACACAGTAAAGAAATAGATAAACACTGATAGTTTATGCTCACAAATGTAAAACATGCACAGGTGAAATTATTCACACTTGTTGATATATTTAAACATATCATGTAACATCACTCACTCATCATTTTGACTATGTCAGAAAATGAGAAGCTTTTGCTCACTCTTTTCAGTGAAGAGAAGGCCATTTCTTATGCCTTTATGAGATATAGAACAAGCCCTTATTTAACGGGTCTCACAAAAAGACATGATGATAAATTCTCATCATACCAATGCTTAGGGCTGGTCCACGCTGACCCTCTGGTCATAAGATTTCTCTTCAATAGGCCACAGAAAGACAGCTGGTATGAGGAGAGGGTTCAGGTGAAATTTGGGATAAGCCGCTTTTTCTCACTGTCAGTGAATCATATCTATTCTTGTCCTTCATCTGGAACACCATTATTTCAGATCCATACCATTCATCATGTTTTAGGCTCAAGGGCTGAATAAAAAGGGAAGGGTTGACAAAAATGACACGTCTCCCTTCCTTCTGTTTGGAGCGCATGTGTGATGTCTGGTGGTGCTGCAGTTGCCTTGTAACACCAGAAACCATGACCATAACAGTAAGAGCTGATACATTTAAATTAGATATTTCAAATCACTTTTCATAAAGTCATTTAAACCTCCTGACCATTGTATGGTTAGATGGTTACATGGAATCACTGAGTCAATGAACATGGACACAAATTTGAGCAAACTTCGGGAGATAGTTGAAGGACAGGGAAGACTGGCTTGCTGCAGTTCATGGGGTCACAAAGAGCTGGATATGACTTAGCGACAACACATGCACAACCATTGTATTTAACGATATGAAACCGGAGGCATAGAAAAATGAAGTGTTGTCTAAGTTTCCATAGTTAAGTGAGAATGGCAGGATTTGAACTTAGGTAGTTGGGTCCAGGGCCCATACAGAGGATGGCAGAGCAGAAAAGGAGAAGAGGCCGGGTCCCTGATAGCACTGCTGATGCTGCTGCTAAGTTGCTTCAGTCGTGTCCGACTCTGTGCGACCTCATAGATGGGCAACCCACCAGGTTCTGCCATCCTTGGGATTCTCCAGGCAAGAACCCACTGGAGTGGGTTGCCATTGTCTTCTCCACCTGATAGCATTACCGGACGTCAAACCAGCCCCCGACACCTTGGTCTGGTTACAGTCAGAAGGCAAATCTCTGACTTGTTTAAGGCACTGTGGCAGGGGTTTTCTTGCAGCTGATTGAAATTCTGGCTCAATTCGGTTTGTTGTGATATTAGGAGAGAGCCCTGGGCTGGGCATCAGTTGACCTTGGTTTGAGTTCAGGCTCTGCCCGATAACTGTGTAGAAGTCACTTCCGCTTCTCGGGCACAACTTCCTTGTCTTCGAAAGGTCAGAATTCAATGAGGTTCCTTTCTAAGCTTTTCTAAATCTCCTCCGTTGAGATTCTTCCTGTTTCTCATGGCTGCCACGTCGTATTTTCTGATGTGTTAATTGTAATATCAAAGGGTCGACTAGATGTGGTGCGGGCACTGAGCTAGTCTTCTGTTTTCAGATGGCCAATGCAGAGCTGCTCCTGAATCTCCTCCTTGTCTTTCACCACCCTGATGGTTGCAGCTCATGGATGTCACTTGAGAAACTAACACATGTTGAACTTCATACCATCAGAGACCAGCTCACCTTGTAGTCTTAATATCTCCCCATTTCCCTCTATAACTATCCATCAGACACACGAATTTCTATTTATTCTCTTAAAAAAGCCTTGCACAGCCCTGCAATCAGCAATAGCAGGTGTTAATGACAGAGAAGACAATTTTGTCAGGCTAACTACACATTGTAACTTAACTTCCCTTTCTCAGTCATTCCTCAGAGATGCTGGAGTCACTCTAAATTACCATTTTTTTTTTTTCCAGTGTGAGTTTGTCTGCTTTAACAAAATGTCAATGAAATAAAACAAAGCAACCAAAATCCTAAACACAAATATAAATAAGTTCTGCTGATAACACAGCAGAAGGTCAATATAAACACTAAAGCTGTCTTATTCATCAGCTCTCAAGATTTTATTGTCTGATCATTAAGAAAACCCTACATGAATGTAGTTTTCTGATGGGCTTTAAGGACATACAGGGTCCAGGGCTAACTGAGCAGGATTGGAACTTAAAGTTCATCTTGTCCAGTGATTCTCAATTTTTGCTACATGTTAGAATCACCCTGGGGCCGTTTAGAAGTTCCGAAGTTCAGGCTTCACCCTCAATCACTTCAATCGGATTCTCTGTGAGCGTCACACAGACAGTGTATTTAAATCTTCCAAGTGGTTCTATGTACCGCCAAGGTTGAAAACCACTAATTTCAGCCAGTTCAGGCAAGAGGCTGCAGCTCAGTGAGGAGAAGCAGCTTGCCTAAAGTCTCATCACCATCTACAAACTGAAGTCTGTGGATGATCTTCGCTCCCTCCCCTGTTTGAGCCACCTCATGTGCTGGGAATTGTGGTCTCAGAAAATCTCAACCACACAGCCCATTCCAAACCTTGTGTGGAACTGTATTTGCAAAGGCATGAAAAAGAATTTTGACTCAGACATTTTGAGAATTGGCCTGAAACTTTCCTTGTCTACAAAAATCCATTGTGAAGAGAGAGCCTCCTCCCAAAGTCTGAGGAATGATGTTATAAAGCATAGGGAGGGCTGGGGGCTGGGAGATGGAAAGTGAGCGGGAGGGAGAGGAAAGAGGCAAGCTGTATCTGTTGAGTACCTGCTTCTCTGAGCAGGGGCCAAATGCTAAGCACTTTACGCAGATGAGCTTATTTAACCTTCAGACCCAGGCTATTTAGCTGGTGTGTAAGAAATAGCAGTATTGCTTGTTAATCTATTCAAATAATTCTACTGAGACTGGTAAATACTGCTGCTCCAAGATAGCTGATTGCTACCCCTTCTTCTGGCCCCCTGATTCTTCTTTAGGATACCGACTACTCCTTTTTTTTTTTTTTTTCAAGTGCTAATTCATTTATATGTGGCTGTGTTGGGTCTTCACTGCTGCGTGCAGGCTTTCACTAGTTGTGGCGAGTCGGGGCTAGTCTCTAGTTGCGGTGCACAGGCTTCTCACTGCACTGGCTTCTCTTGTTGCAAAGCACAGGCTCTCGGCGTGAGGGTTTCAGGAGTGGAAGCTCTAGGACTCTCGAGTGCTGGCTCAGTATTTGTGGTGCATGGGCTGAGTTGCCCCATGGCATGTGGCATCTCCCTACGCCAGGAATAAAATCTGTGTTCCCTATGTTGGCAGATGAATTCTTAACCACTGGACCACCAGGGGAGTCCCCCATGACCTCTGTTTGATTCAGCACCCAAGATATTAACACACTGCACAGTAGATGCCTGAGGACTCTGCTCTAGAGCTAAGGCTCCAATCCCTTCTGATTACTCAGTACTCACATTTCATGAACTGTTAAATCTTTTGAGTCCCATCTCTGTTCACATTCTCCCTGTTCCTATAGCCAGACAGTTCCATAGCTTTACAGATGAAAAAGCAGATGCTCAGAGAGGGTGCAAGACTTGTCCAAAGTCACACAGCAGATAATTGGCAGTCTCCCCGGCCACTTCCTGTACTTGAGTCTTCAGCCATTGCCTACGTTTGAAGAATGATGCCCAGCAGGTACTCTGGGATTCAACTGTACATTTAGTTCTCCACCTTAAAGCTTTAAAGCCTTAGCATGAAAAGCAGAAAATTATAGTGGTTTAGCTTTACGTGCTTCAGATAAAACATTTACTAGGATGACTGCAGTGAAGATATCAACATTGCCTGTGGTTATATTTTTTTAAATTTATATGTATACATATATATTTATTTTTGGCTGTGCTGGGTCTTTGTTGCTGCTTGGGCTTTTCTCTAGGTACGGCAAGCGAGGGCTACTCTGTAGGTGTGGTGTGCGGGCTCCTCATTGCAGTGGCTTCTCTTGCTGCAGAGCACAGGCTCTAGGACACACAGGCTCCCGCAGTTGCAGCCCCTGGGCCCCAGAGCACAGGCTTAATAGCTGCGGCACACGGGCTTAGCTGCTCTGCAGCATGTGGGATCTTTCTGGATCCAGCACTGAACCCGTGTCTCCTGCATTGGTGGTGGATTCTTTACCACTGAGCCAACAGGGACAGCCCATCTCTGGGTATTTTTTAAAACAACAACAACAGCAACAAAAATGATCTGAGGGAAAAGAATGACAGTTTTAAGTACAGCCTGGGAACCTGTCTCCAGGACTGGAGTCTGCAGTAAATCAGGTAATCACATTGCCTATATCTACTAACCACCCCGCTCCTCCCCTCCCTCATTTCAGAATTCCCACCCAGAGACTTCAAAATAGTAATTAACACTCTCAGATCCTTCCAGGGCTGTGTGGGCATTACTCTGCCATGTGGAAGAAGCACTTACAAGCAAAGAATGCTCAATAAGTAGCATTTACTGTTCCTTTACCCCCATTTTTCCACAACACAAATAAATCTGGAGATCATTTTTTAATATTGCAGAGCTGGCCTATTTATCCTGCATTGAACTTCTCTTTCTTATCCTCCTAAGACTTATCAAGGATGTTAATAAATTCTGTGAATCATAGAGTTTCATCAGCCAAAGAGAGAAAGAGATCAAAAACTAGTTCTCATTATTCGAGCAAATGTTTGGATGTAAGACCACAGGTTCAATGCTCACTTCATGGTGGGCACAGCATTTGGCACGGAGAAGGTCCTCCATTAAAAGCTGTACATTTAATGTTTAGTTTTTTTTTTCCACAGAAGAGTAAAAGAAGAAGCATGATTCAGTGTCTCATTTCCAGGTGTAGGTGCAGTGGCCATTTCAGACTGCATTATAATTTCATATTATTGCATTAATAATATTGCATTATTATTTCCTATTATTTCAGTCATCTCTCCATATTCTAGGATACTCTCTCCTTTTGGTTCTATTAGACCAAATTAACTTTAAAGCAGGCAATGATAAGGTAAAATCTAGCATTTATGAAAGAAAAATCTAAATTTTTTATTCAGAGAGTTTTTATCATTGCTATACCTCCATAACTTAACTGGTGCTATAAAATAATCCTTTCATAAAGGAAGATGGGGATTTCACAGAAACTTCTAAGTAGCGATACAGTAAGATATGGGAGCCAGTTTTTCATAGCAGACAGAGCTAGATCCCAGTTCTTGCCTGGCCATTCACAAGGGATGTGACCTTGCAGAGAAAGCTTACCCTTTAGAAGCACAGGTTTCATATTTTTTCACAGAGGTTCTAACTCTCTACCTTCCTTCCCCAGCTGCTCTGAGGATTAAAGTTGATGGTGGGTATAGCATTTATGGCCTGGGATTGAGAACATATTAGGTTTTAGGAAACCATTGGTCTTCTTTCCCCTGATATTCAAGGTTTTGGGATACATCAAGAGATGATGACAGGGAAATCTTATGATTTTATAGTTCATATGTGTTTTATTTACTACACAAAAAAGAACTTGAAATTGTTAAGATAAGCTTTTTAAAAAAGTTTCCTTTTCCTTTTCTCAGCTAATTTACAATTATAAACTCATTCATAATTATACTTTTCTTGGAATATTGTGGTTTAATACTTTAATTTTTCCAAAAAGTATTATAAAATTTGACAAAAAAACCAATTTAAATACAAGCTAAGAAAAATGGACATTGAATATCCTTTCTTTGGATAAAAAATGAATAAATTAATAGCATTATTAACCCCATTACCTCACTATAGCTAAGAATGATTATTTTTGCTTCACATTTAAGGAAGGTGGCTTTGTTCTACAAGGTCAAGTCCTTTCTCTAAAACCACATATTCACAGTTGAAGAGCTGGCATGACCCGAGATGATCATATCATATTAATAACTGGACATAACAGTCAGAGTCTCTTTCAAGAACTTGGAGCTGGAAAGTGTTTGGCACTGAAACAGTATAAGTGGGGCCCCAGCTGAAACTTCATCAAGGGACCAGGCCAAAGCCTCATGAAGGCCTGTGTTCTAGGGACCAGGCATTGAGTCTTATCAGAGGAGAAGAATGAAGGAATGAAGGAAAGGACAGGAGAGATTATCTATACCTAGACTGCAGGAAATTTCTGTCTATTAAAACCAAATAATGTGTATATGTGGAATCTAGAAAAATGGTGCAGATGAACCTACTTGCAAGGCAGAAACAGAGACACAGACATAGGGAACAAATGTTTGCACAAGGGGGAATGAGGGCTGTGATGGATGGGGAATTGAGACTGACATATGTATACTACTATGTATAAAACAAATAGCTAATGAGAACCTACTGTAGAGCATGCGGAACTCCACTTGGTGACCTGGGAAGGAAATCTAAAAAAGAGAGGAGATATATGTATACTTACAGAGGATTCACTTCACTGTGCAGCAGAAACTAGCAGGTGTAAAGCAACTATACTCCAGAGAAATTAAAAACAGTAACAAAAAAACAATAAAGGACTTTTAAAATAAGACTTGCACATATTTCTATTTTTTAAAACCAAAGTTCTCTAAGACTGGAACATTTACCACAGAAAAAAATATTATGTTGAGACTGAATTAGAAAAAATCTATATGTATATGCTGCTGCTGCTGCTAAGTCACTTCAGTCGTGTCCGACTCTGTGCGACCCCATAGACGGCAGCCCACCAGGCTCCCCCGTCCTATCCCTGGGATTCTCCAGGCAAGAACACTGGAGTGGGTTGCCATTTCCTTCTCCAATGCATGAAAGTGAAAAGTGAAAGTGAAGTCGTTCAGTCATGTCCGACTCTTAGCGACCTCATAGACTGCAGCCTACCAGGCTCCTCCATCCATGGGATTTTCCAGGCAAGAGTACTGGAGTGGGGTGCCATCGCCTTCTCCATATATGTATATGGACATGGTTAAAAGGTTAGGGAAAAATAACCTTGACACACCCATACCCTCCCCTCCACACATGGGTATAACTGTATATATAAATATAGACAACTTACTTTCATGACACATTATAAAGAAACAGAAAAAGCTTGAGGTGGCAGTGAGCACTGAGCAGAACTTGACTTCTCACACTTTAGTCTAGGTCTCATGCTATGGGAAACAGTATTAGCTGGAGCTGCTGCTGCTGCTGCTAAGTCGCTTTAGTCGTGTCTGACTCTGTGCGACCCCATAGACGGCAGCCCACCAGGCTCCCCTGTCCCTGGGATTCTCCAGGTAAGAACACTGGAGTGGGTTGCCATTTCCTTCTCCAATGCATGAAAGTGAAAAAATAAAGTGAAGTTGCTCAGTCGTGTCCGACTCCTAGTGACCCCATGGACTGCAGCCCACCAGGCCCCTCCGTCCATGGGAGGGGCAAGAGTACTGGAGTGGGTTGCCATTGCCTTCTCCGTAGCTGGAGCTATATTAGCATAATTGAGAAAGGCTTTGTATTCAAAGTGAAAAATGTGGGGAATTGAAAACAAGAAAGAGATTTAGCTGTGACTGGTTGTAAAACTTAATGTCAGAATGTGCCCAGTCTACAGAGGTAGGGAAGAGATGTTCACAGGCAGGAACCAGAGAGGAGGATCAACTATAATAATGGATCAGGATAACAAAATAGAGAAAAGGGGCTAATGACTTGGTTATTCCTGGGTAAGGATTTCCTAGGTCCTTAGTGAGAAGGCATTGTAGTAATGCCAGAGCCACAATATATATTATTTATTTGCTCTTTGTTATACATACTTTGGTTTCTGCAGTTTTAAAAATAAACTTTATGCAATTCATTTCATATATGATGGCAGGAATAATAGCTATTATCGATTGCTGTCTTGTTTATACCTGATGTGCTACTGGGCACTGCATAGATCCACATTTCCCTGCTCACATGACCCCTACCTGGGACAGGTCTCTTTCCCACATCCATCCTTCCTAGAGTGGGAGACGGGCCCTGCTGGTGGATGCTCCTGGGGTTGGAGGAGTGGTCATGGGAATCTCTTCCCATGAGGTGTGGCTGAGCTTGGACATGTGGGTGAAGGTGTTCATATGCTTGTGAACTGTGTCTCCTTGCAACAAGGAAGATACGAGACAGAGTGAGCTTGGTGCTGGGTCTACATGGCCATGCTTCAGCATGGAACTCTGAGAAGCCCAAGGATTCTAAAGTAGAACCTGGCCATCTGGGTTGTTAAGTTAGGTTTGTTACTGGCAGAGGATAGAACATATTTAACAGCTTGATTTTTATAACTTACAAGTATTTAGCCCTAGGATATGTGGTCCTCCATGGGAGCTAAGCCTCCCACAGAGCCTAAAAATTCAGGGTCAGTATAGAGCTAGGCACATAATAGGCCTTCAATAAATACATTCTGAGTATTTGTTACTATTTTTAAGGCTTAGGAGGGCTTTGGGTTAATACAAAACAGTGACTTGTGTGTTAAGTGGGGTTTTGAAATAGCCAACAATTAGATTCTAGAATTAATCATCCAAACAGAACAAATCTGAATCCTTGAACAAGAAGGGCCTGGAATAATAACAGCTGGAGAGAGGCTGTTGAAGAGGACCAGGCCTACTATACCATTGCTGCTCCACTAGTCGGAAGCAATTAGCTGGGAAAAAGGGGGAGAGGGTAGCACCAAGAGGGGAACAGCTGTTCCTGCAGCTGTTGGTAAGAACACTGAGGCTGAATGTGAATTAAAGTTCATCTTCACACTGCATTGTTGCAGCAGCAGGGAGGGGCAACCGTTTGTAAGTTCCAAGGGAAGGATGATCAATTAGACATGCCCCCTGATTGATGAGCTTCTACTGCACGTCCGGCTCTGACAACTTAGTGACTGGAAGAACTTTGTCTCTGCAATAAGAGAACTGGAACTCAACTTGTGCAAGAGGTAGCAGAGAGGGGTGGTGGAAAGCACTGGGGTAGCCTTGGAAGACACGCCCCTGATTTAGTGAACGTCTACAGGTAAGTCACCTCTCCTCTCTGAGCTTCATGATGTCATTAAAAACACTAAAGCACTCAGCTTAATCAATATGCAGCCATAGGTGAACATTCAATTAATGTTGGCAGCTGAGACTACTACTCCTGTGTCAAGTAGAAGTAATAGTGTCCTTTCTGCCTGCTTTAGAGATAGTAATGAAGGGGTAGAATTTTCAAATGAAGTAATAGATGTGAAAGTGGTTGGAAGGCTGAAGATGTTGCTCAAATGTGACAGCCTGTTAATATTACATATTTCAAAGGAATGATCTAAATGGCTCCCGAAGACCAATCTGACCCCTGATACCTGAATTAGAATTCCTCTTATCAACTTGTCTCTTTGGTGCCTGGAATTTTTATATTCTTTCTGTCTAATACAAGATTCTCTGATGATGGATATATTCCATACCTCCCCTGTCCCTACTATCTGATGCATGTGGCTAGCAACTACTGTGCTGATTACCACAGTCTTAGGTCAATGACCAACCTAGATAGCATATTCAAAAGCAGAGACATTACTTTGCCAACAAAGGTTCGTCTAGTCAAGGCTATGGTTTTTCCTGTGATCATGTATGGATGTGAGAGTTGGACTGTGAAGAAAGCTGAGCGCCAAAGAATTGATGCTTTTGAACTGTGGTGTTGGAGAAGACTCTTGAGAGTCCCTTGGACTGCAAGGAGATCCAACCAGTCCATTCTGAAGGAGATCAGCCCTGGGATTTCTTTGGAAGGAACGATGCTAAAGCTGAAACTCCAGTACTTCAGCCACCTCATGTGAAGAGTTGACTCATTGGAAAAGACTCTGATGCTGGGAGGGATTGGGGGCAAGAGGAGAAGGGGACGACAGGGGATGAGATGGTTGGATGGCATCACTGACTCGATGGACGTGAGTTTGAGTGAACTCTGGGAGTTGGTGATGGACAGGGAGGCCTGGGGTGCTGCAATTCATGGGGTTGCAAAGAATTGGACACGACTGAGCGACTGATCTGATCTGATTTCTAAAAAATAAATACATATTTGTAATGTATCTCATTCACAGTTTTATTCCTATGGGTAGTTTAAACTTTGAGTTTAAACAATATCAAGAATGATAATGATAGTCATGAATGCCTTCATAATCATGCTAACATGTAATATCTGATATCATGCCTAGCATATTCACAGTCCTCTGAGTTTGTTGCTGATTCACTTTAGGGAAGAGACACTGGAAGTTCAGGAAGATTAAGAGATGATGTAGTTACATACAAATTAACAATGACAAGCTTTATCAAGTGCTCACTACACAGACCAGAAATTCTCTAATCCTTTTATAATCATATGTCATTTGATCTTACACTAAATCCATGCATTATTATTTTAGCCACTTTGAGGAAACTGAGTCTAACTTGTTTAAGTTGTAACTTGTAACTTGCTTAAGATCACAAAGCTAGGAAGTTGCAGACACGTGTCCGACTCTTCGCGACCCCACGGACTACAGCCTACCAGGCTCCTCCGTCCATGGGATTTTCCAGGCAAGAGTACTGGAGTGGGGTGAATTCTTACCTAGGATATGTAATCTTTAGGAGAAACTTCTCTACTGAAATAGGTATCCTTTTACCTTTACTCCCAACTACTTCTCCTTTTTGGTTTTGTTCATTGATCTTAACATGGATTAAAATTATGAATTTGCTTGTTTGTTTTGTTTATTGTCTTTCACTCGTCTCTCCTTCTAAACTGCACAACGGTAAAAGCTTTTTTTTGTTTTGTTTTATACAACAATATGAATCATTTCCATAGTAGGTGTTCAATAAAAATCTGCTGTCCACTAAGTATCTAGTACCTTTAGACTGTCATTCTAGTCATCACCCATCATCATTGCTTATATTTAAAACTTTCATACTATGTTACAATTTACTGGTTTATATACATCTCTCCTCTCTTAAATTTGGAAATATTTGAGGTCAGCAACTATTTATCCCGGTATACTTAACCTGGCATAGAGGAGGGCTTCACAAATATTAGCTGCACTGAACAGAATGGAATTAAACATTTTCTGAGCAGAAGTGAGAATCTGAGAAATTGAGGCATGGACTTAGAATGACTTTAGGGAGGGAAGGACTTAAAGGAAATAGTGAAAGAGTTCAAACAGCAGATTGCTGTTGGGAATGTGATGGTGGGTTGGAACAAGACCCTAGAGAAGCTGGGGAGGCAAGTGAGCAAGATGGAAAGCTCCCTTATTACAGTCACAGAGGTAACCAGGAATTGGGGTGAATGGATCAGGAAAACGTTGTGTAGAAACACCTTCTGCGATAGAAGAGGTAGGTTAAAAGAACCACTATTTGGCCCCTTTCCAGGTGGGAAAATGTTGAAATCAAATGTAAATGAATATTCTTCTTGGTGTCTTCTCTTAAATGCTGCCAGAACATGGCTTTTCCTATCCTAATTATAATAAACAATGGCATTGGTTTAATGTCATTTCCTAACGGAAACCTTCCCTGACCATCTCTGCACTTGGTCAGTACACCTAGCCTGTGTTCTTGATAGCACTCCGTGCTTTCCCTTTGCAGCACTGTCATAACTTTAGTTGATTAACTGGTCAACAACTGGTTTACGGTCTGTCTCCCTAGTGGACTGTAGCTCTTGATTTCATGATGTAGTATCTTATCTCTAACATCTAGTGTGATGTCTAGACATGAAAGTAGGTGCTTATTAGTTATTGATTATTCATTGAATTAAAACTGACCATACTAGAGGAAGTGCTATGGCTATATATAAGGATTTTACTCTTTAAGAAAGCCCTCTACATGTCAGGCACTGTCTTGGATATGTCCATGAAGGTTTAATGGTGAGAATTTATGTAAATCACCCAGTTCAATCTCGGATACATTGTAGACATAACGTGCATGTTGGGTCCCAACTCTCTTCTGACCTCTTTTATGTAAGTTCTCAAATATAGGATGTAAATAAAGAATAATTATAAACAAGTTAAAATATAATACATACAATTGATTAAATAGACATTTACATCTACATGTGCTAGGGGCTTTAGGGAAGTTCCTGCCGTATATCCAAGAAGCTCATACTCTGGACCGTGGTTTTCAGTAGGAATCACATGGGCAGTTTCAGCATTCAAATTTCTGAGCCCCACCTCTAGGAATTCTGATTCTATGTACCTCTGATGCATTTAAGAATGATGCTCAGACATGCTACTATAAAATATATAAAAGAGGTAAGCAAGAACCTACTGTATAACAGGTAACACTTCTCAATATCTTATAGTAACCTATAATGAAAAATAATCTGAAAAAGGATATATTTATGCATACACACACACTCATACACAAATACATACATATATATATATATATATAAAGCAATCACTTTGCTATACACTTAAAACACAACATTGTAAATTAACTATACCTCAAATAAAAAAAAGAATGCTGTTCAACAAAACTTTATGCAGCTCAGATTATTTTCCTCTTGTAATATTTTCTGAAAGGAAAATAGCTGGAGGATTCACTGGCAGAAGTAGAATCAAGCTTGTTGCCCCCTTCTACCTACTAGATAATAGGTAACAAGGTTGGGTTTTCCCCTCAGGCAGGGACTGCAAACTTGGTTGTTCAGTATCATCTGAGAAGGACATTTTAAAGACCAAGGGACTAGGTGTGGTCATTCTGATCAACTATTTTTGAGAATTGCTGAATGACAAGATATAAGGATTTTCAGTTCATACCAGCCCTTGATTTCTCTAGGCCTCTCTCACATCCCTCTATTCTGATAGATCTGCAGCAGCTGCTGCTAAGTTGCTTCAGTCGTGTCCGACTCTGTGTGACCCCATAGATGGCAGCCCACCAGGCTCCTCTGTCCTTGGGATTCTCCAGGCAAGAATACTGGAGTGGGTTGCCATTTCCTTCTCCTCTGACAGGCCTACATACAAGCAAGTTCTGCCCTGTATGCAGCTCATGAGTCAGGACCGTGGCCCCATCAGGTCTCAGGGTTGACTAAGACTTGGGCTATAGCTAGGGCAGCGCAGGATTTTACCTCTCCTCTCTAATGCTTCCTCTTCTCCTAGAACAGCCTCTACCCTGAGACTCACTTAGCTATTTCCTAGGTCCTTGTAACTCCCTCCCAGGACTAGAACCTACTAGATCCTGTCCTGATTAGAAACAGGGATCTCACTCACCACCTGGAGATCTGCTTAAGATCTGCTGTTAGCCACCTGACCTCACTTAGCACCTACTGCTTAGAGTGCTGCCCAGGCTATGTCTTCCCTCTCCTCTTCCTAACTCTGTCCCCCTCTTCTGATGAATCTCTCTTGCACACAGTTTTCTCAATGACATCCTTCAGTGGGTACGGAGCATTCATCTGCCCAGCTGCCTCTGGGAGGGCAGGTTGTGTGCTTACCCAGCATGCTTTGCACAACTGCCAATACTGATTTTGCTAAGTATAATAGTATTCATTCTATGTTCATGTAAACCATTTTGCATTTTCAGGAAATTATTTTGTTTTATGATGTGTGTGTATGTGTGTGTGTATGTGTGTGTTAGGTAGGGAGGGGTCAAATTAATTATGAATCTTCCATCCCAACAATTATTCATAAAGCTAGCATTATTTGCATCTTAAATAGTCTCCAGGAATTCAGAGAAAGAGTGCACCATAGTCACAATGATAAACTCAGTAATAATTAGAATTATTCCCAGGCTGTTAAGTAATGCAGACATATTAAAACATTTTTAGTTGAGTTTATTATGTTCTAATAAAATGAAAGCACAGCTAAAGGTTAATATTGGGAAGGAACTGGTCCATTACAAAATCCACATTCTCTTTTGTTATTTAGATACTGGGTAGATATTTATATAGGCTCACACAAATGCTTTGAACCCCCCGCCCCCCACCACCTCAAATCTATGGATGCAAAAAACGAAATGAAAAACACAACAAACAAACCAAAACTCCTTTTTTCCATATGGTTATTTTCAGTTAGAATTTTGACCACTTCTTATCCAATAAGCAATCCACTTAAAAGTTTTACAAAGTTTTTTAATGCCAACTTTATTTTTCAATATCAACATGCTCTACTTTATTGATGTCTTCCAGCCCTGAGTTTTATTTGGTTTTATTCTACCCCACCCTACCTTATCCTATCCCGTCCTTCCTGTTTTGTTTTTTTTCTGTATTATCCTATCCAATTCCAGCCTATTTGCTTCTCTGCAGTTTAATACAGCAACCACGGAAACTTCAGACAGTAATGAAAAGGTGAACAGCTTGATGACTTTGCTCTTGAACTTTTAGTTTCAGAGTATGGAGGAACTATGAAAAGTATACACGTTAATATAACACAGGGCAGACCTGTGATGTGAGGGGCCTGGGTGTCATGGAAAGACACGTGTGGCAATAGAGAGAGATTGGTGTGGGGTTAGGTAGGTGGAATGTCCTGACATCTGACGTCACATCACAATGCTTCAGACAAGGAAAGGACCGTTGCTGGAAAAATCATAGACCATTAAAAGCATACAAGACTAAAGTCAATAATTCCAGCAAGAAATCTGCAGCCCTCTTTGTTATGTATCGCATACAGAAGCAGTAAAAATTTTCCTCATACCAAAAATAAACACAGTACAGCAACATCTTAAGAGCACCATCAAATGAAGAGCTCTACTTTTAGTACATCCTTTACTGCCTGGGGTGCCTGCCTCTGCCTCCCTGTTCGCTCAATTTCCTCACCTCGCCACCAAATCTTTTTCCCCCTCTTCACATTATTGCTCATTTGGCTGCATAATTCACTTAATTATTATATCTCATCTGTTCTTAGGAAGGATTGAAAGGTTGCTGCTGCGTTATGTTATGCTGGGATTCGTGACTCCTGGAGGAGAGGATTTCAATCCGGGGCCAGAGACAAGGCTTGGCTACTTGGAGCTTTTTGTGTAGCAAAGTTTTATTAAAGTATAATAGAGACAGGGAAAGCTTCTGACATAGACATCAGAAGGGGACAGAAAGAGTGCCCTGTTGCTAGTGTTTACAAGGTGTTTCATGTCTGTTAGAAAGCTGTTAATCAGATACGAGAGATACCTCAAGGCTGAGGGAGTTTCACCAGGCTCCTCTCCCACAATATGTATTTTTGGGATAGGATGGCAAAAGGTATGTCATCCCTGGCCATAAAACAGTTGACATGAATACTGGTTTGTTGAGCCATCATCAGCCCAAGGTTTGAGAAAAGCAAAAGGGTTAGTCTTAGGCAGAATAAGAACCATCAACAGAGGAGGGGAAAAAATTACATCTGCCCCTTGCAGTCTATTTCCTCCTGCCGCTTGGGGTCTTCTGGCCTTCCAACGTGTTACCCTCTCAGGATCATGTCTAGAGCCTATAAGACACATGGGACATATATGCTACTCTTTAGAAAGAGAAAAAATATGATGATGATACTAATAACAAAAACAATAGCTGCCATTTCAGGAGCACCTCTCATGTGCCGATCATGATGCTTAGCTCTTCCTACGGATTATTTCTAGCCCCTTTGTCAACAGGTGAGACTGGGACTATCACTGTTCTAGATGAACGTGAGGTTGAGAGACAGTAAGTGACTGGCACAGTTGTTACCTGAATGAACATATCACCAAACACGTTAAATAAACGAGCAAATGGACGAACTGTCCAAAGTCCCTTTGAGTAAGGGGTGGAGTGTGGTCTTGAAGCACGAGACGTAGAAGCTGTTGCTCTTAACTACCCCACTGTCACGCTGTATGGGGGTTTAGGGCTTGGGAGACTAGAGAGGTGGGGGGAATATGGGGGGCGGCCATGGAATGGGATGATGGCAGATGGAATCCCTGCTGCAGACATGACCAGGAAAGCTGGAGTAGTGCCTGGATTTAGGAGTGGGCCCAGAGGAGAGGGGAATGGTGACCTACACCAGTATTCTTCACTGGGCCATCCCATGAACAGAGGAGCCTGGTGGGCTATATAGTCCATGGGGTCCCAAAAGAGTCAGACAAACCTAGCAAGCATGCATGTACCAGGCTCTGCTAGGCAGAAAGCCCCGAGGCCTTCACTACTCGATCATTCACACTTTCCTTCCACATCAGTTTGAAGTGCCCCTTTCCATTCTTCTTGTTTCTACATTTCACACACCCCAGTTCCTCCTTTCCCCCTTTCTGGCACGGTTTCCAATTTCTTCTCCATCTTTGTAACCCTTCCTTGGCTACATTCCATTTCTTTCAAATGTCTCTAAAAATGCATATGCCTTATGATTCCAATTGCTGATGATACTTCTTCTCGAGAGAGATTTGAAGCCAAAGTTTGAAAAGTTTTAATTTCTTTTTTTTTTTTTACTGATGTAGAGTTTATTTTCAATATGGTATTATTTTCAAGTAAACAGCATTGTGCTTCAGTATTTTTGCAGATTATACTCCATTATAAGTTATTACAAGACAATGGTTATAATTTCCTGTGCTCTGTAATACATCCTGTTGCTTATCTATTTCACACAGTCTGTTATCTGTTCATCTCACACCTGTCATTTGTCCCCCCCTTCCCTCTCCCATTTGACAACCACAAATCTGTTTTCTACATCTATGAGTTTGTTTCTGTTGTAAAGTTTTAACCTTTTATTTGTTTTTATCTTAACTTTAAGGAAGAAAACAATTTGCAGACCTAATTTAGGACATTACCTAAATTCGCAAAATTTCAAGTTCACGCTAGCACTCTGCTAAAGATTACAGTGAGAAAGATGCCCACTGTGTGAAAGTTATGGAGGCCTATACTGGCCAGAGAGCTGTTAAATGACTACGGGGAAGACTCCAAACTATGGGTGAGAACTAGGGTTCTTACCAAAGAGGTATCATAGTTCATCCAAGAAGAAGAAGTAGGTTTCTATTCACCCTCATGACATCAAATAGAAACTCCCACGTAAGTCATCTTCAGAGCACCTTGTGCTGTATCTACATACTTTTCCCTTCATCATAAATTCATTTGCATATGTCAGCACTAATTTTCAAATGTGCCTCGAAGCAGCAAAAAATGAAACTTCAGATTGGTAGCAGCTTTCAAGTAGCATTCACTCACAGCTGGCTTTCAACTTTTACTTGTTATGAAAAAGAATGAAAAGGCAAAATAGGTATTTTTTAATTGCTCTAATTAAGGCTTTAAGAGCTGAAATTGCCCAGAAAAGAAAGGGAGGGATAGAGGAAAAAACAACTACACAGAGGTTCGACTTTAGAATTAAATGTGCCAACTTAATAAAATTCACAATGACAAGCTCTGATGAAATTACTATTTTCTCAAACCAGTGATCCCTTGATATGTGCTTTAGAAAGAAGTGGGTGTGACTGCAGAATGGAACTGTTTACTTTTGAGGGAAAAATAAGACCCCGTGGTAGAGATGAGTGCAGACTGGGAAGAAGGAAAGAAAGAAAATGCCCTTTATAGAGGGCCAGCCCCATTCCAGAACACTAGGAACTGTGTCTACATTGCTGTTCAGTTGCTAAGATGTGTCCAACTCTTTGCAACCCAATGAACCTGCAGCGCGCCAGGCTTCCCTGTTCTTCACCATTTCCCTGAGTTTGCTTAAACTTATGTCCATTGAGTCAGCGATGCCATCCAACCACCTCATCCTCTGTCACCCCCTTCTCCTCATGCCCTCAATCTTTCCCGGCATCGGGGGGTTTCCCAATGAGTCAGATATTTGCAATACATTGCCTCATTTAATTCTCACACTTTTTCCTGGAGTCCATTTGAGGTGAACACTAAAAGAATAAATATCATAACGACTTAAATAAAAAGTTTTCTGACTATATGCCAGGCCCTTAGGCTTTATGTGAAAAATCTTATTACATTTTCATAGTGTTGTGTGTTACACACTATTTTTTATCCTTTTTAAATAGACGAGGTTACTGATGAAAAGGCTAAGAAAGGTATCAACATCACATGGCTTGGTGGAGCAAAGCTTTGGACCTAAGTAGCTTGACTCCAGGGCCCACAGCCCTCTCCACTGTACAAAGCAATTACTAGGATGGGTCTGCTATTGAGAGAACATTCATCAAGACAGACAGTCTGTCAGTCAGTTCAGTCTTTTAGTCATGTCCGACTCTTTGTGACCCCATGGACTGCAGCACGACAGGCTTCCCTGTTCATTGCTAACTCCCAGAGCTTGTTGAAACTCATGTCCACTGAGTCAATGATGCCATCCAACCATGTTATTTTCTGTCATCCCCTTCTCTTCTGCCTTCAATCTTTCCCAGCATCAGGGTCTTTTCCAATGAGTCAGTTCTTCACATGAGGTGGCCAAAGTTTGGAGCTTCAGCTTCAGCATCAGTCCTTCCAATGAACACCCAGGACTGATCTCCTTTAGGATGGACTGGTTGGATCTCCTTGCAGTCCAAGGGACTCCCAAGAGTCTTCTCCAACACTACAGTTCAAAAGCATCATTCTTCAGTGCTCATCTTTCTTTATAGTCCAACTCTCACATCCATACATGACCACTGGAAAAATCATAGCTTTGACTGGATGGACCTTTGTCAGCAAAGTAGCATCTCTGCTTTTTAATATGCTGTCTAGGTTGGTCATAGCTTTTCTTCCAAGGAGCAAGTGTCTTTTAAGTTCATGGCTGCAGTCACCATCAGCAGTGATTTTGGAGCCCAAGAAAATAAAGTCTGACACTGTTTCTACTGTTTCCCTATCTATTTCCCATGAAGTGATGGGGCCAGATGCCATGATCTTCATTTTCTAAATGTTGAGCTTTAAGCCAACTTTTTCACTCTCCTCTTTCACTTTCATCAAGGGGCTCTATAGTTCCTATTCTCTTTCTGCAATAAGGGTGGTGTCATCTGCATATCTGAGGTTATTGATATTTCTCCCGGCAAACTTGATTTCAACTTGGGCTTCATCCAGCCTGGCATTTCACATGATGTACTCTGCATATAAGTTAAATAAGCAGGGTGACAATATACAGCCTTGATGTACTCCTTTCCCTATTTGGAACCAGTCTATTGTTCCATGACCAGTTCTAACTGTTGCTTTCTGACCTGCATACAGATTTCTCAAGAGGCAAGTCAGGTGGTCTGGCATTCCCATCTCTTTAAGAATCTTCTGCAGTTTGTTGTGATCCACACAGTCAAAGACTTTGGTGTAGTCAGTAAAGCAGAAATAGACGTTTTTCTGAAGTTCCCTTGATTTTTCTGTGATCTTATGGATGTTAGCAATTTGATCTCTGGATCTCAAGGTAGACAGTACTGGGAAAAGCAATAACTCTATACTGAGGCTGAAGTCAGACTGGGTGGTGCATTCAGAACAACAGTGAAGATGCTAGGCTTTATTCTAAGGAGAAGCCAGTGGAAAAGTTTTAAGCAGGGGTGTGACAAGATCAAGTTTCCTTTTCTGAAGAGTTATTGATTTTGGAGAATGGAAGGGTGATGTAAAAAAGGCAAAAAGTAGGGAGACCAGGAAGGTTCCTGTTCCACAATCCAGGTAGGAGATGATGGCAGCTGGAGTAAGGAAGCTGAAGCAGCTGGAGTAAGACATGTGGGAAAAGAACGGAGGGAAGCAGAGGGATCTGAGTGAGAGAGATACAGTAAGTAAAATACTAGAACCTGTCAGTAATTGACTGGATATGTATATTTTTGAGGGGTCAGGCTGGTGAGGATGAGATTCGGAGAAATGTTGAGGATGTGATCAAAATATGAGGAGGCAGAAAAGAACAAAAGGTTTACTCTCCTTTGGAACTGGGATTTTGTAACTCTAGGATACAGTATCAACATTATTCTGCCTCCACTCATTTCCCTACGATGGAGCCACAGCAAATTTCTATATATTCTTGGTAATGTCCTGTGTACTTTAAGAATTTGGTGCCATCAAAGGGAAACAAATATGCTTTAGCAGGTAGAACCACTTAGAGAGTGGTGAAGTGGAACAGACTGTAAATGTGGAGTCACAGAACTTTCTCAAACAAAGGACATTAAAATAAAACTTAAGTTACCATCATACTTAATCACAAAGACTAAATGCCCTCCCCGACTATGACCAGGAACAAGGCACTGATGTCTACTGCCACCACTTCCTTTCAACATTGTAATAGAGATTCTAGCCTATGAAAAAAGGTAAGAAAAATAAATAAAAGGCGTCCAGATTTGAGAACATACAGTTACACCGTCTTATTTGAAAAATACACGATCAACTCTGTAGAATATCTGCTGGAATCTCCAAAAAATATTAGAACTAATAAATGAACTTAGTGAAAGTTGAAGAATACATTATCAACATAAAAGGCCATTTTGTTTCTGTATATTAACAAAACTTAGAAATGCAAATTTAAAGTATTTCATTTCAAAAAGCATCAAAAATACAACAGGCTTAGGGATAAGTCTGAAAAAGACCTATATAATGAAAACTATAAAACACTGCAAAAATTGAAGATGATTAATAAATGAAGAGCAATATTATCTTCATAGATCAGACAACTCAATTGTTAAGAAGTCAATTCTTGCTAAATTGATCTATAGATGAAATTCAATCGGAATCAAAACCTCAGCAGAATCTTTTGTAGATGTTAACAAGATAATTATAAAATCTGTGTAGAAATACATAATACTAACTATAGCCAAAACATATTTGAAAAAAAATAATTTGGAGTTAACACTACTTGATTTCAAGACTTGTTACAAAGCACCAGCATTTAATACAGTGAATGCAGTGTGGTAGTGGCATTAAGGTGCACAAATAAATCAGTGAGTCAGAAGATAATCCAGATATTGACTCACACACATATTGTCAATTGATTTTTGATAAAGATGCAAAGACATTTAAGTGGAGAGAGGAGAGTTTTACCAACAGATGATCCTGGAAGTACTGCATAACCTTATGTAAAAAGCTAAACTTTGTTCCTTTCCTCACATCACATAAAAAATTGATACAAAATGGACCATAGATCTAAATGTAAGAGACGATGCATAAAAAATGCTATAAACATTATTAGGAATGAATATGTGCATTTACTATATTTAGATTATATTTCAGAAAAAAGGAAGAAAAAACTTTATGATCTTGATTTTATAAACAGTTTTTAACTTATCAAAAGCACAATTCATAAAATAAAAAAATTATAAACTGGGCTTTGTTAATATTAAAAAATATTTGCTCTTTGGAGATTCTTAATAGATGAAAGACAGAAGACAAAATGGGAGAAAATATCAACAATCATATATATTTGGTAAAACATTTGTGTCCAGAATATATGGAAAATCAATCTCAAACCTCAGTGATAAGTAAACAAGTCAAATTCAAAAAATGGACAAAGTATTTTAACATTCCTTTCACCAAATAGGATATACAGATAGCAAGTGAATACAGGAATAAATGCCCAACATTATTATTCATTAGGGAAATGTAAATTAAAATTGCAAGGTGATAATATTATACATATTAGAATATAAAATTTAAAAGACTGATCCTACCAAATGTTGGTGATGATATGAATCAACTGGAACTGGTGATAAATTAGAATGGTAAAAATACTTTAGTAAACAGTTTAGCAGTTCCAAGTAAATAAACATACACCTACCATATAAGTCAGGCATTCTACCAGGATACTTATCAAAGAAACATCAGAGAACACATCTATCAAAGATTTATATATGAATATTCATAACAGACTTACTTGTAATAGTCCAAAACTAAATGCATGAAAATATCCATCAGCAAATTATTGGATAAACAAGTTGTGGTATATCTATGCAATGGAATACCACTCATCATTAATAGAAAATTAATCACTGCTACCGGACTTGGGTGAATTTCAAAATTATACTGAATAAAATAAAAATGGCAAAAAGAATAGAAGTTTAATGCCTTCTATTACTAAATTATAATGTCTGAAAGTAAATCAATGGTTTCCTGAGATGGAGAAATAGGAGAGAGAAGCAGGAGGGAAGAATTAGAACAAGGCACAAAGAAACTTTTGTAGTAACGAGTATGTTTAAACTGTGGGAGTGGTTTCATGAGTATTTACACATGTCAAAATATATCAAAGTGTAACCTCAAAAATGTGTAGTTTATTACACTGGATTGGCCAAAAAGTTCATTTGGGTTTTTCTATAACATCATACGGGAAAACCTGAGCAAACTTTTTTGCCAACCTAATATTTTGATTATTTTTTAATAAACTGTTTTCAAAGCTTATCTGTAAATAATTAGTTTTTATTTCATATTCTGAGAGTCTATGTTTCTAAGAATATACTCTCAATCTGCATACATAAGCCAGTGAATTTCCAGATGAGATGGAGGCTAACTTCTCATATGCCAGTGAATTTTCCCCAAGCAGGACATGTGTAAGAAAATGGAAACAAATTTCCTCTAACTCCATTTCCGGCCTAAGGGCCTAGGAAAATATGTAGCCATGACGGATGGATGGAGAGCCAATTAGTACAGTAGCAATGCTTCACAAACTATATTATCTATAGAGGTGCTCCCCAGTTAAAGTAGTAATTGGATTAATATATGTCATTATTTCTGTCTTTGGGATCTCTCAGAATCACATTCTTCTGCCTCACTTACAGAGAGGAGGAGCTATAATGCCCTTGTCCTAACTGCTGTTTAAATGAAAAACATGACATCTTTATTTCTGAACCTCTTCTTTGGATATGTGAAAGTTGCTTAGTCGTGTTTGACTCTTTGCGACCCCATGGACTATACAGTTCATGGAATTCTCCAGCCCAGAATACTGGAGTGGGCGGCCTTTCCCTTCTCCAACTTCTATAGATATAGCATGACTTTTAGATTTTTAATGCAATTTTTAAATTTTATATTTATATGTTTATAATTGTGATAGTAATTATATATCTAGTTCCTATTGAGTTGTACTAAACCCATCTATTTAGTCCTCAGAACAATCCTGTGGGTAAATATTATAGATAAATAAACAGGATTAAAAGGCTATTTGCCCAAGGTAATATTTGTTATTTTTGGAACTGGGATTTAAACTCAGATATAGCTGACTAAAAAGCCAGTGATTCAAGCCACTTTTGTAGTATATTTCATTGATTAATTTATTAATTTTGTCTTTTTCTACAAAAAAAATTTTGAGATCTCTTATTGTAAATATAATATAAACTAGTAAATATTTCAGTTGAAATTAAACTCCAAAGGAAGTTTCTTCTAATGGACTGTGAGGGTTAACCAAAATTATAATGAGATACCGCCTCAAGCTGAAGCTCCAATACTTTGGCCACCTGATACGAAGAACTGATTCATTGGAAAAGACTCTGATTCTGGGAAAGATTGAAGGCAGAAGGAGAAGAGGAGGGCAGAGGATGAGATGGTTGGATGGCATCACCGACTCGGTGGACATGAGTTCGAGCAAGCTCTGGGAGTTGGTGATGGACAGGGAAGCCTGTTGTGCTGCAGTCCATGGGGTCACAAAGAGTCAGACACGATTGAGTGACTGAACTGAACTGAATCACCTCATAACTGTCAGAATGGCCATCATTAAAATTGCACAAACAATAACACTTGAGAGGGTGTGGAGAGAAGGGAACCCAGCTACACTGTTGGTGGGAATGTAAATTGGTACAGCTACTATGGAGAACAGTGTAACACTTCCTTAAAAAACTAAAACTAGAGCTACCTTATGACCCAAAAATACCACTCCTGGGCATATACCTGGATAAAAACATGCCCTGAAAAGATACATGCACTCCAATATTTGTTCATTGCAGCGTTATTTACAGTAACTATGACATGGATGCAAGGTAAGTTTCCATCAACAGAGCAATGGATAAAGAAGATGGAAGATGTGGTACATATATACAATGTAATGTTACTCAGCCATTGAAAAGAATGAAATAATGCCTTTTGTGTAGACATGGATGAACCTAGAGATTGTCACACTAAGTGAAGTCAGTCAAACAGAGAAAGAAATATCATATCCCTTATATGCAGAACCAAAAAATGATACAAACGAACTTATTTAAAAATAGAAACAGACTCACAGACTTAGAGACCCAATTTATAGTTACCAGGGGGAGGGTCGGGTGAGGGATAGTTAGAGATTTGGGGACTGGCATGTATACACTGCTACATTTAAAATGTAGGATGGGGAGGGAGGTGGGAGGGGGTTCAGGATGGGGACACATGTACACCCATGGCTGATTCATGTCAAATGTTCGGCGAAAACCACTACAATATTGTAAAGTAATTAGCCTCCAATTAAATGAATAATTTTTTTAAAAAATAAAGAAAAAAATGCATAATCATTTCATGCTACCTACTGTATGTCATAGGGAACTCTGCACAATATTACATAATAAACTAAATGGGAAAATTATTTGACAAAGAATAAATACAGGTATGTGTATAACTAAATCACTTTGCTGTATACCTGAAGCTAACATAACATTGTTAATCAACTATACTCCAACATAAAATAAAAAAGTTTTAAAGAAAAAAGAAATTTTCTTATTTACAAACTTCCTAAGAAGGGAGACTTTAAAAGTTAGAAGGAAGCAAGGTCACCACTTAGATGGCTTTAGATGGGTATTAGGCTGGAGGAGGTAATGGCAAGCCACTCCAGTACTCTTGCCTAGAAAATCCCATGGATGGAGGAGCCTGGTAGGCTGCAGTCCACGGGGTCCTACCAGTGAGATGCGACTGAGCAACTTCACTTTCACTTTTCACTTTCACGCAATGGAGAAGGAAATGGCAACCCACTCCAGTGTTCTTGCCTGGAGAATCCCAGGGACAGCAGAGCCTGATGGGCTGCTGTCTGCAGGCTGTTCCAATTTGGTTTGTCAGGAAACCTTAGAGGCACTAGCTTGCTTACTGCCCCAGGAACTCTGGAATATTAAAACCCATCTGCAGCGATGAAAAAAAGCTAGGGGTTTAATTGTCAGGCACCAGAGTGATGGTAATTAAGTATCTCTTAAAGAAAGTAGGGGAGGCAATTATGACCCCAGGGCTATCTCCAGGAAAGGCAAGAAATTCTCCCTGATCTAGGTCACTGTTTCAGTACTGAGTCAGCATTGGCAGTAATGGCCGAGAGGATGCCACCAGATAAAAATAGCCATAATAGCTACGCTTAATGAAATCTTCCTGTGTTGTAGGCAGCAGTGTTAAGAGCTCTGTATGTATTGCCTCATCTCTTCCTCTCAACAACCCTGCAGTAAATCTATAGATATTATTATTTTTGCATTTTACAGATGATAAAACTGAAATATAAAACATTTAAGTAACTTGCCCAAAGTTAAACAGAGGGCACAGAGTTGAGATTCCAGGCTGTGCCCTTAACTTCTGCACAATAGTAAGGCATGAGAGGAACTCTGTGCTCATCCCTGAGGAAGCTGGTGACTCTCTTCAGGCAGAGCTGTGAAGCTAGGTGACCACATTGTCAAGGAACAACCCAGGATCTCATCCTGTTGGTGACCAGCAATGGCTGAGTGTTGCAGGGCTTGGGTGCACTGGCCCCACTAGCATGTGTGAGCCCATCTGGACCCCGAAGGCTGGCAGGAGACTAGATGTGGTTGGTCCTTCCTCCTAATGATTCGCATGTTATGTTTTTCTCCTTAACTGAAGCACAGTTGATTTACAATATTATTGTTAGTTTTGGGTGTACCACAAAGTGATTCAGTTACATATATATATATATTTTTTTTTTCAGATTATTTTACATCACAGGTCATTATAAGGTATTGAAAAAGAATCAGACCTTGAGACAAGGGAAGAAGGTGGGGGGGGGTGTGTGTGGAGAGACGGTAAGAGTTAGAATTCTAGAAGGGAAAGGAAAAAGGGACTGTAGCAAGCCACACCCTTATCTGGCCTTCCTTGGAACCCTGTGTTTTCATTTATCTTTTGCACATCCACAATCCGTCATAAATTTGTTGACTACCTACTATTCAGCAGACACTGTGGTGTTGATGCTTTTTGTATAGTAGTGATCTGTTTTCTTCTCTGGTCCCCTAGCTGCCTGAGAGTTCTTGTTGAGCAGGGACTTTTTGTCTTTTCATATTCAGAGAGAACAGAGTGCCAGGCACATATTAGGTGAGCGAAGAATGACCTGAATTAATGACTTACTAGCTGTGAAATCTTGGCTAAGTACTTAACTTCCTTGGACCTTACTTTCCCTGACTCTCAAGTGGAGATTTTCCACCTTGTAAGTACCTAAAGATCAGGGAATATCTATAAAAGTGCTTCATTAGGTGCCAAGTGTCATATAAATGCTGCCCCTTGCTCTCCTTAGCGTCCGCTTCCTTCCTCTCTCCTTCTCTCCCTAGCTCTCCTGACCTGCCTTCCTCTTCTTCCTCCTTGCTTTTCACACACCCACTTTTCTTATTAATACTTCATTAAACGACACTGTTTAAATTGCTCCCTTCTGAAATAGATCAGAAGCATTATAAAACGAGGCAATAGCGTACATTTCAAGGACAAATTTTACTGGGAGAGCTTATGCAAGTGGATCTTTGCTTATAATTTTTTTGCAGGTCTTTCACCATCCCACTGCCTCTCTGGAGGGGGCTGGAGGGCATTCTGCTCTGTGTGACTGTGCTCTGAAGACCAAGTTCAAACAAGGCAGGTTCTGGAGGTTCATCCCTGGAAGCTCCTAGACCCTATTTGCCTCCCACTCTGTAGCACTGTCTTTCAGAGACTAGCCCATCCCAGCCCCGGGGTGCACACAGATGGCACGCATCCTCTCTCCAGGGGTACATGAGGCTCCTGCAGTCCAGCTCAAGAGGAAAGGCTCAAGAAAGGATTGTGACCCTATTGTCTCTGAGGAAGATGGCCTTGCAGAGCCATTCATGAAGAACAGGGCTCTCCAAAGTTGGTCATCTGGTGCAATATTCCTTTTATAATCCCTGGGCATCTTGCATACCAACCCCAGGACCAGAGCTGCCAAGGAAAGGGACTGCTTACCTAAAGATAAGTTCAGTCCAAAAGACAAAAAGAAGTACCTGATTCTATCATTTGTAAAAGTCTCCCACACTGATTTTTCTAAACTATCCATGTGTGAGGGATACCCTTTCCTGTTCTAGCTTTAGTCACCATATATCTTCTGCTAGAAAGTCTCCATTTGTATTTCCTTCCTTGCTCTTTGCCTACCATGTGCTAGCTGCCTGGCACCTGAACCTTGGAGAATTCCAGAAGATCCTTAAGAACCCACTCAGACATGAAATTTGCATGGGCTCATCTCAGAAGACAGAGAAGGCAATGACACCCCACTCCAGTACTCTTGCCTGGAAAATCCCATGGATGGAGGAGCCTGGTAGGCTGCAGTCCATGGGGTCGCTAAGAGTCGGATACGACTGAAGCGACTTAGCAGCAGCAGTAGCAGCAGCATCTCAGAAGAATGCATTGTGGAATGTTCCCCCTCACACTTTACTGGTCATTGGTTATAAAATTCTTGCAGGAACATTCCACAAGGCATTCTTGTTGAGAGCAGAGAATCTTATCCCTCTCTATTCCCCAGTGTTGAACACATAAGAAATACTGTCTCTGGGGTGCACTTTAAAGCAGCTTCTCTGGTCTCTTTCTTTTCTCCCCATTTCCTTTCTCTACCCTATGGAGGGAGAATCTTCAAACAGGCTTGCCGAATTCTACTGGTATCTGGAACACAACCGAGTCAACAGTGGTTGTGGGGAATCTTTCAAGGTGTTAGTGTGACATGTTAGAGCACACTTATGGACTGTACTCTTCTTTTCTCAACCTCTTTCTCCCTTGTTCCAGTTCTTCCCAGGTATATGGCTAAAGGGTGTCTTCTGTGTCACTAAAGTGATAAAAGATCCTGGACTGTGCCAGGCATCCCTTATTCTGCTTTCCTTACTCTTTGTATTTTTTTCTCAAATACTGGTAGAGGTGGCCTTTTAGTCCCTCACTCTGGTTAGTACAGATAATTGGGTCTGCACATTGTATGAAAATAGAATGGATTTAGGGTCTGCTTTAGTTTCAAAGTTATTTAACCCTAACTAGCAGTAAAGGAGCAAAAAGCTCTCTGTGTGGTCTGACTTGGCTTACTGTATTCTGCTCTGTGGAATTTGAGGCCAAAGCTCCAGCTGATACTGGAGAGGAGCCTGGCCCTCTCTTGCCTTTCCGCATCTGTTTATTCTGAAACCCCAGCACAGTAAAGGGTGGCTGGGCCAGGGCAGGGTGTAGGTTTCCTGCCTACCCATATTTTTGCTATTGTACAAATACTTTTCCTGAAAAAGATCCCAAACACACTGCCCCCCAAAGAGATGGAAATGGGGAATCAAATTAGCCCATCTTCTGGGCTTACAGCCCCTGACATCATCTTCAACCCATCTTTTTATATTTTGCCTTCCATTCAGTCAGTCCCTTAAATCCTATGAGTTCTATCATGTTAATTCCTTTCATGCCCCACCCTCTCTCATCTAAGCCCCATCTCTAGCATCACTGGCATACTTTAGATGCTCAGTATCCTGCACATGGATTATTTAAACAGACTCCTACTTCTCAGTTTATCCTCGCAGTGTCGCCAGGACCTTTCTGGCACACAGTTCAAATCTTATCTTCTGACTTATGAACTTTTGGGGTTCACTATTAATATCCGAATCCTTGGACTTATAACCAACAGACCAAATCCAGCTTTCAGAAGTGCATTGTTTTGGGTTTAACATTAAACAAAGAATACAAGAACAAACCTGGAATCAATATTCAAATATTGTGTAAAGATCTGTATTTCCAAATCTATTTGGAAAAATCAGAACATATAATGACACTGTACTAAAATTCCCAAATGGGGATTGTCAGCTGGAGGTAATTTGGGGCTTTGTAAGTGATCAGTGTGCTCTTGAAGGCATCATGGTCCCCTCCCCACACAATGGAGGCATTTGTACATCCTCTGGCAAACTTTTCACTCAGGCTGATTCCTATTAGTCAGATTGAAATATCTCCCTTAAGAAAATCCAGACTTCTTAATCTGGGTGTTTGACAACTGTAAGCTAAATAATATCCTCACACTATGTCTCTGCTCTTATCTTCAGAAGCTGTGAATAGACTCCTTTACACAGCAGAAGGAATTTTGTGGCTACAATTCCATTAAGGGTTCTAAGATATGGATATATCCTGCATTCTGAATGGGCCCATGGTTTAATCACGCATATCCTTATAAAAGGGAAACATGAAGAACACAGATCAAAGAGGAGATTGATGGTGGAGACAGAGGTTGGATTTATGGGGACACAACACAAAAAATATTGGTAACTTCTAGAAGTCAGAATAAGCAAGGAGTAAATTCTTTCTTGGAGGCTCCAGGAAGAACCCCTTTCTTTACTTTGATTTTGGCCCTGTAAGGTTCACTTCAGACTTCTGGCTTCAAAAAAATGTACGATAATAAATTTCTGTCATTTAAAGTCACTAAGCTATGATAATTTGTGATAGCAGTGATAGGAAATTAATACAACTTATCATAACTTGTGAAGTCAAGTGGTCCTTAGGAAGCATCACTACGAACAAAGCTAGTGGAGGTGATGGAATTCCAGTTGAGCTATTTCAAATCCTGAAAGATGATGCTGTGAAAGTGCTGCACTCAATATGCCAGCAAATTGGGAAAACTCAGCAGTGGCCACAGGACTGGAAAAGGTCAGTTTTCATTCCAATCCCAAAGAAAGGCAATGCCAAAGAATGCTCAAACTACCGCACAATTGCACTCATCTCACACACTAGTAAAGTAATGCTCAAAATTCTCCAAGCCAGGCTTCAGCAATACATGAACCGTGAACTTCCAGCTGTTCAAGCTGGTTTTAGAAAAGGCAGAGGAACCAGAGATCAAATTGCCAACATCCGCTGGATCATGGAAAAAGCAAGATAGTTCCAGAAAAACATCTATTTCTGCTTTATTGACTATGCCAAAGCCTTTGACTATGTGGATCACAATAAACTGTGGAAAATTCTGAAAGAGATGGGAATACCAGACCACCTGACCTGCCTCTTGAGAAACCTATATGCAGGTCAGGAAGCAACAGTTAGAACTGGACATGGAACAACAGACTGTTTCCAAATAGGAAAAGGAGTCCGTCAAGGCTGTACATTGTCACCCTGCTTATTTAACTTATATGTGGAGTACATCATGAGAAACGCTGGGCTGGAAGAAACAGAAGCTGGAATCAAGATTGCCAGGAGAAATATCAATAACCTCAGATATGCAGATGACACTACCCTTATGGCAGAAAGTTAAGAGGAACTATAAAGCCTCCTGAGGAAAGTGAAAGAGGAAAGTGAAAAGGTTGGCTTAAAGCTCAACATTCAGAAAACTAAGGCCATTGCATCTGGTCCCATCACTTCATAGGAAGTAGATAGGGAAACAGTTAGAAGCAGTGTCAGACTTTATTTTTCTGGACTCCAAAATCACTGCAGATGGTGACTGCAGCTATGAAATTAAAAGACGCTTACTCCTTGGAAGGAAAGTTATGACCAACCTAGATAGCATATTGAAAAGCAGAGACATTACTTTGTTAACAAAGGTCCGTCTAGTCAAGGCTATGGTTTTTCCAGTGGTCATGTATGGATGTGAGAGTTGGACTGTGAAGAAAGCTGAGCGCTGAAGAATTGATGCTTTTGAACTGTGGTGTTGGAGAAGACTCTTGAGAGTCCCTTGGACTGCAAGGAGATCTGACCAGTCCATCCTAAAGGAGATCAGTCCTGGGTGTTCTTTGGAAGGACTGATGCTAAAGCTGAAACTCCAATACTTTGGCCACCTCATGCTAAAAGTTGACTCATTGGAAAAGACTCTGATGCTGGGAGGGATTGGAGGCAGGAGGAGAAAGGGATGACAGAGGATGAGATGGCTGGATGGCATCACCGACTCGATGGCATGAGTTTGAGTAAACTCCGGGAGTTAGTAATGGACAGGGAGGCCTGGTGTGCTGCAATTCATGGGGTCGCAAAGAGTCGGACATGACTGAGCAACTGGACTGAACTGATCCTAACTTGCTTTTCTAAATTTATCTTCTAGGGTATCTTCCCAGATTAGATTGCACACTCTTCTTCCAATGCTGTGTCATTTTCAGATTCTTGTATTTTGCATGAACATCTACTTGGATTGCTTGTTTCCCTATCTCCATGAGGCCAAAGTCTCCTAAGCTCTCAACTGCCACCTCCTCTTGCTCCTTTTCTTGGATTTTATTTCGTCAGAAAATGCCTTCTTTAATTTATCTACCATTTTGTTGAAGTCCTACAACGTACGGTCCTCTGATTCTATACTTCACAATCATCATCTTATATAACCAGTTCAAGGGGAGACCCCTGCCTGAGTATGCCCATGTGTGGACACCTCAGCCCTCATGTCCACCCACGCTCTGCCTTATCCTCTGAAAATTCCTGTCCCTTGACCATATTTCATATTGAAGAGGTCCATATACCTGACATGCAGTATTGGCTCAAAAAGATACCCCAGAAGAAGCCCACACAGGCCCAGGACTAGGTGGGCAAGTAACTTTCAGTGTCTGTTTATACAGAGTATTGGCTAGATTATTGGCTAGAAGTTGGGCACAGGCTGTGGGTGTGCATGGCCCCTTGGCCTCACAGAACCTTCACCCTTTGAGAAGGGGCATGGCCAGAGGAGGGCCAGAATAGTATCCTCCTGGTACAAAGCCTGGGACAAAGTCCTTTCTTTTTTAGGTCTATGGGCAATAAGAATTTAAAAGTTTCATATTTATAACTTATCTCCTCAACTGGTTCTAAGTGAACCATAATCAGAGGAGTGAAAGGACAGGAAACTGAGTTTACTTCCTGCCTATTGCATGCTTGACACACACGGTCTCTTATTTGAACATGACCTTTCAGAAAGATGTTGAACACAGATTCAGAAGTGCATTCCAGGTAGAATAAGTCCATTGGCCAAGGTCACATGACTAGTAAGTGGTAGAGTTTGGATTTTAACCTTCACATGTCCAACCTCACCTGCCATGTGCATTCATGAATACACTCATTTAACAGTGTTTTATTGAGGACCTACTATGTGGCAAGTATTTCACTCACTGCTGGAGATATGATGTGGAAAAATCAGATACTGCCCATGACCTCATGGAGCTCACAGTCTCCTGAGACAGTCATGAAATTGAGTCAAGACATTTCTGTGTGACATTTGCTAATGGAAGCAGAGGGTACACAGTCCTTTCTTGATGTCAGTGCAAATTGCTAAAGGCAGATGTTAGGATGGTATGACAAGCTGTGGGAAAGAGATTGCTCTCAAGAGTAGAGTAGGACCCAGGACCTCTCGAACCATGTTAGACTGGCCCATTTAGCCACATTGATAGGACTTCCACTCCAGTACTCTTGCCTGGAAAATCCCATGGACAGAGGAGCCTGGTGGGCTGCAGTCCATGGGTCGCTAAGAGTCGGATATGACTGAGTGACTTCACTTTCATTTTTCCCTTTCATGCACTGGAGAAGGAAATGGCAAACCACTACAGTGTTCTTGCCTGGAGAATCCCAGGGAGAGGGGAGCCTGGTGGGCTGCCGTCTATGGGGTCGCACAGAGTAGGACATGGCTGAAGTGACTTAGCAGCATAGGACTTCCAAGTTACAGAAATATACTGCCAATATACTCTCCGGAACAACCATGACTACACGTTATAGAGTTAATATATAGAGTTTGCTTTTTGTATTTCTCAGAGTAGAATGATCCCTATTAGAAAACTTGCAAGTGTTTGGTAGTGTGATAGAATTAAATTTATTAACTTACTGTGGCATTGAATTTGCTTTATAATTAGTACAACCTTGAAAATTATATTTGGCATGATATTTTGGAAGTGTTTGGGAATAGCATTAACTACTTTAAACCCCATCTCTGTCAGGCAGATTGACACTAGTTTTTGCACTGTTTTTGTTATTGTTTTAATAACACATGGAGGTGCAAAATGTCAGATAAGTTGTTCAAGGTCAGACAGCAAGTCAAGGACCAGAGAGGATAGGGAGGTAGAAAGGAGGGGTTATAAACTTCTGACTGCTGAATGTGTTGTGTGCCTGTGTGTGTGTGTGTGTGTGTGTGTGTGTATTCCTTCTCCACTCTGTCTTTCATTTAACATTTCACAAAGACAGAAGAAAAGGCTTTGAGCATCTGCATATGGCGTGAAGAGTGAGTTCAGTGCTGCTTTTAATTGAAAGCTCCAAGGGCCAAGCTTGCAGAGCAGGGTAACAGCTGCAGCGCATGCCACTGCCCTGTCATGCTTGTGTTGCCTTAATAGACAGGCTTATTATTTTTTAATTAGGAGCTCCAATGTTTTGTTAAACTGTAAATGTGTCAGGACCTGGGGATTTGGTTATACACTAAACTGTCTTGCATTTAAGCTCCCTGGAAGCTTTTGGGAGACGCAGGGTCAGTTTGTAGAAGGCATTTTGTTATTGTGGAATTACAATAGTCAACATTCACTAAGCATGTGCCATTTTCCAGGCATTAGGCTGAATACTATTTGAATTCATTTATTCAAACCAACCAACCAACCGATACATATTCCTTGAAATCCTATCATGGCCCAGCAGCTGTGTTATGCTTTTTGGTGGCTAATCAGTAATGAATGAAGTCCATCTAGACTCAGTCCTCTAGAACATTATAAAAACATGAAATATACATTTATATAAATGACATAGAAAATGTTCTCTGATTAGCACCTTAAGGGAGGAATAGTTAAGTATCTTTCTCACAGTCTCATTTCCCCCCAGGTTTCCCCCATGTGGGTGCAAGGACCTCTAGCCACCCATACTCTTGTTCAGGGCACAGATGGCTGTGGTTGTTCTTGCTTTCTTTCTCGCCTCTCCCCGTTCTACCATATTTATCACCAAGTGCTTCCTCTGCTGCTGCTGCTACTGCTAAGTCGCTTCAGTCGTGTCCAACTCTGTGCGACCCCATAGACAGCAGCCCACCAGGCTCCCCTGTCCCTGGGATTCTCCAAGCAAGAATTCTGGAGTGGGTTGCCATTTCCTCCTCCAATGCATGAAAGTGAAAAGTGAAAGTGAAGTCACTCAGTCATGTCCGACTTGTAGTGACCCCATGGACTGCAGCCCACCAGGCTACTCTGTCCATGGGATTTTCCAGGCAAGGGTACTGGAGTGGGGTGCCATCGCCTTCTCTGTGCTGCATTTATGACCTCCAAAATATACCTCAGAGCCATCTACTCCTGCTGTGCCCCACCTCAGCATAAGCTTCTTGCCTGAACTTCCTTCAATAACTTCTCAGCCAGTATCCCCATTCCCATTCTTGCTCCAAGTCCATTTTTCATACCTTGACCTGTATGATGTTGCTAAACTACAGGGCAGACTGTGCCTCCCTTTCACTGAAGAACGTTTTGTGATGCGCTACTGCACCTATTAATGTAGATTATTAAGCCCCTGGCTTATCTGGTACTCTTAGTCACTATTCCAATCTTGTTTTGGTTTGTGGCTCAGATGGTAAAGAATCCACCTGCAATGCAGGAGACTCAGGTTCGATCCCTGGGTCAGGAAGATCCCCTGGAGAAGCGAATGGCAACCCATTCTAGTATTCTTGCCTGGAGAGAATTCCATGGTCAGAGGAGCCTGGTGGGCTACAGGAGACCCAGAGGAGCCTGGGGTTGCAGAGTCAGATATGACTGAATGACTAACACGCATACCATGTAGACTTGCAAGGGCTATTCCCTCTGCCTTGAATGTTTTGCCAGCAGTCAGTACCTGGATGTCTACTATATGGTCTTCATTTCTCAGCTGGAATGCTTTCTCCATGGAGACTCCCTAGCTCCCAAGTTAAATGTGGATATCCAGATGACCAGCAGGCACATGAAAGATGATCAACATGGCCAATTATTAGAGAAATGGAAACAAAACTACAATGAGGTACCATATCACATCTGTTAGAATAGGCATTATCAAAAAATCGACAAATAACAAATGCTACAGAGGGTGTGGCGAAAAGGGAACCCTCTTACACTGTTGGTGGGAATGTAAATTGGTGCAGCCATTATGGAAAACAGTATGAAGAGTCCTTAAAAAACTAAAAATAGGAATATCATATGACCCAGTAATTGCACTCCTGGGCATATACCCAGAAAAGACAAAAACTCTAATTCAAAATGATACATGCACCTCAATGCTCATAGCAGCACTGTTTACAATAGCCAATGCATGGAAGCAAACCAAGTGCTCATCAACAGATGAACAGATAGAGAACATGCGGTATATATATACATACATTCATATACATAATACACACACACAATGGAAAACTATTTGGCCACAAAAAAGGAATGAGATCACGCCTTTGCAGCAACATAGATAGATCCAGAGATTATCATACTAAGTGAAGAAAGCCAGACAGAGAAAGACATACAATATCACTTGTATGTGGATTCTAAAAAATGATACAAGGGAACTCACTTGCAAACCAGATACAGAATCATAGACATAGAAAAGAAATTTAGGGTTATCAATGGGGAAAAAAGGAGAGGGATAAATTAGTAGCATGGAATTAACAGATACACATTGAGTGAGTGAGTGAAGTCACTCAATCGTGTCTGACTCTTTGCGACCCCGTGGACTGTAGCCCCCCAGGCTCCTCCGTCCATGGGATTCTCCAGGCAAGAATACTGAAGTGGGTTGCCAATGGTTATCAATGGGAAAAAAAGGAGAGGGATAAATTAGTAGCATGGAATTAACAGATACACATTACTATATATAAAGTAAGCATAAGGATTTACTGTACAGAACATATTCAGTAACTTATAATAATCTGTAATGGAGAAAAACTGAAAAATGAAAAAATATATATATAATATTTATTGTTGTATACCTGGAACTAATACAGTAGTATAAATCAACTATCCTTCAAAAACTTTTTCTTTTTTTTTTTAAATTGTGGAGAAAAGGGAACCCTCTTACACTATTGGTGGGAATGCAAACTAGTACAGCCACTATGGAGAACAGTCTGGAGATTCCTTAAAAACCTGGAAATAGAACTGCCATACGACCCAGCAATCCCACTGCTGGGCATTCACACCAAGGAAACCAGAATTGAAAGAGACACATGTACCCCAATGTTCATCACAGCACTGTTTATAATAGCCAGGACATGGAAGCAACATAGATGTCCATCAGCAGATGAATGGATAAGAAAGCTGTGGTACATATATACAATGAAGTATTACTCATTAAAAAGCCATTAAAAAGAATACATTTGAATCAGTTCTAATGAGGTGGATAAAATTGGAGCCTATTATACAGAGTGAAGTAAGTCAGAAAGAAAAACACCAATACAGCATATTAATGCATATATATGGAATTTAGAAAGGTGGTAACAATGGCCCTATATGTGAGATAGCAAGAGACATAGATATAAAGAACAGACTTTTGGACTCTGTGGGAGAAGGCAAGGGTGGGATGATTTGAGAGACTAGCATTGAAACATGTATATTATCATATGTGAAATAGATCGCCAGTCCTCAATGCGTCAGGCAGAGTGCTCAGGGCTGGTGCACTGGGATGACCCTGAGGGATGGGATGGGGAGGCAGGTGAGAGGAGGCTTCAGGATGGGGAACACATGTACACTTATGAATGATTCATATCAATGTATGGCAAAACCACTACAATATTGTAAAGTAATTCAGTTCAGTTGCTCAGTCGTGTCCAACTCTTTGCGACCTCATGAACCACAGTACGCCAGGCCTCCCTGTCCATCACCAACTCCCAGAGTTTACCCAAACCCATGTCCATTGAGTTGGTGATGCCATCCAATCATCTCATCCTCTGTTGTTCCCTTCTCCTCCTGCCCCAATCTTTCCCAGCATCAGGGTCTTTTCCAATGGGTCAGCTCTCCGCATCAGGTGGCCAAAGTATTGGAGTTTCAGCTTCAGCATCAGTCCTTCCAATGAACACCCAGGACTGATCTCCTTTAGGACGGACTGGTCAGATCTCCTTGCAGTCCAAGGGACCCTCAAAAGTCTTCTCCAACACCATGGTTCAAAAGCATCAATTCTTCTGCACTCAGCTTTCTTTATAGTCCAACTCTCACATCCATACATGACCAATGGAAAAACCGTAATCTTGACTAGATGGACCTTTGTTGACAAAGTAATGTCTCTGCTTTTTAATATGCTGTCTAGGTTGGTCATAACTTTCCTTCCAAGGAGCAAGTGTCTTTTAATTTCATGGTTGTAATCACCATCTGCAGTGATTTTGGAGCCCGGAAAAATAAAGTCTGACACTGTTTCCACTGTTTCCTCATCTATTTGCCATGAAGTGATGGGACCAGATGCCATGATCTTCGTTTTCTGAATGTTGAGCTTTAAGCCAACTTTTTCACTCTCCACTTTCACTTTCATCCAAGAGGCTCTTTAGTTCCTCTTCACTTTCTGCCATAAGGGTGGTGTCATCTGTGTATCTGAGGTTATTGATATTTCTCCCGGCAATCTTGATTCCAGCCTGTGCTTCCTCCAGCCCAGAGTTTCTCATGATGTACTCTGCATATAAGTTAAATAAGCAGGGTGACAATATACAACCCTGACATACTCCTTTTCCTATTTGGAACCAGTCTGTTGTCCCATGTCCAGTTCTAACTGTTGCTTCCTGACCTGTATACAGGTTTCTCAAGAGGCAGATCAGATGGTCTGGTATTCCCATTTCTTTCAGAATTTTCCAGTTTATTGTGATCCACACAGTGAAAGTAATTAGCCTCCAATTACATAAATAAGTTAATTTTTTAGAAAAGCAGACCTCTAAAACAAGAAAATAAAGCAGATCTATATTACTTTCCTTTCTAGCTTGTTCCTTCTCCTTCATAACACATACTATGTACTATAATCACATACACTGCCATGTAATTTTTGGTATATTCCATGTTTAATGTTCATGTCTTGCACCAGATGTCAGCTCTACATACCCTCCGTGCCTAGAATAGACCTTGAGTCATACTTGGCATTCCATACCTATTTGCTGCAGGAATGAAAGAATTAATACATAAACAGAGGGACTGGAACCTCTGTACACCGAGAGGAAAGACAGATGCCTTGTGCTGTGGGGAAATGAGGAGGAAGTGGAATTTTAAGTTTGCTCCTGAAGAATCTAGTCAGAGATGACTGTGGAGAGTATTCCAAGCAGAACATATAGATGTAACTGTTTCATTCTTGATCCTATTACAGCCATGTGGTGGTGTTGAATTACGTAACTTCTGATTTCTCTTTTATAAAATATTAATACAAAATTAGAAAATATTTCTCCCTTTCTGGGAGCCTTGTGAGAATCCAATGAGATGCAGATTATGAAAATATTTTGCAGATCATCAGGCCATAAGGAGACTTAAAATAGATATATTCATTTTTTTTAAGATTTAGTTTGTGTATGTATTATTTGCCATGTTATCTTTCATATAATTTTCTCATCTAGGTGCCCCTCAAATCCCACAGATTACTTTGCTTCTTTGTTCTGTCCTCTGCTGGGAAGCCACTTATCTGGTGAATGCCTTGGAAATATGTGTCCTGCTTTCAGATGAATTTTAGATTTTCTTCTCCAACCTGGTGTTGCTGGCTATGTTCTTTGCCTCTGGATATAGTAAGATTTTCGGAGAAGGCAATGGCACCCCACTCCAGTACTCTTGCCTGGAAAATCCCATGGATGGAGGAGCCTGGAAGGCTGCAGTCCATGGGGTTGCTGAGGGTCGAACTTGACTGAGCGACTTCACTTTCACTTTTCACTTTCATGCATTGGAGAAGGAAATGGCAACCCACTCCAGTGTTCTTGCCTGGAGAATCCCAGGGATGGGGAAGCCTGGTGGGCTGCTGTCTACGGGGTCACACAGAGTCGGACACGACTGAAGTGACTTAGCAATAGTAAGATTTTCCTTGTTTACTGATTACGTTTTGCAAAACCAAAGTAACTAGGCACATGTGAAGATAACTGTGAGTCTTGAGCTAGTCACTAGGATCTGATAGCATTGTGGGGATGAGAATCAAGAAGGAAAAGAACCTAAGAGAAGAAACTCAAGCATTTCCTTGGTTTCTGAGCATCTGTATTGGAGCAGCAGCATGAAGTGGGTTTGGGGGCTTAAGGAAGTGAGTTAATATTTACTTACACTAAATGATGTACTGGGAGCTCTGACACCCTGTAGAATGCATTTAATGTCCCATTATTACCTGTCTAACTCAACCACTACTAAAAACTACCATGACTTAAGCATCGGGGCAATGATACTAGCATTATGATACACATTTAATAGAGAAAGTCTCTTAGGACCATGATTCTCACATTTTAGCATTTATCACACCTAGAGGGCTTGTTAATCTATAGATTGCTGAGTTCTCCAGAAGAACCTGGAGATTCTGAGGTCCAAGGTAGGGTCCAATATTTTCATTTTTAACAACACCATTAGGTGTGTCATGGAGCCTATGTGTTGGCATCTCTAAAAAGATTAAATGCTGCTGCTACTGCTAGGGACCACATTTTGATAATTACTGTTTCGGAGGCTCAGAGATTAGTGTCTACAGCTAGTATACAGTCAAACAGGGAGTCAGACCTGCACCTGTCCGAATCCAAAACTCCTGCTCTTTCCTACAATATTACACTTGCTCCTTTCAGCAAAGGCTGGACTGTGAATTCCATCAGAGGACTAAAGGGAAGGAAAAAAGGGAAGGAGGAGGGAAAAAGGAAAGAAAGAAAGAAGAAATAGCAGCAGAGAAAAGCCCCAGCATGTTCAGTGATGAGGAAGCTTGGGGATTACCCCAATGTACCTCATGTGCCCACCTTGAGACACAGAAGCTACTGAACACAGGACTGAAAGGCCATTGTCCTTTTGAAGTATTAGATCATCAAAATGGTTAATGATTGGAAGGTCACCTGAGAGCTTTTCTCATGAGATTGTTTCTGAATGAGATGATATTTCTCTTTGAACCTGAAAACTCTGAGCCTGCCCAAGTATCACAGTCTTGCAAGCCACTTTCCTTCTCTGTGAAATCTTTCCTGGCAGACTATTAATAGTATTAATAATAATTCCCACCTAACAAAGAGGTCACAAGAATCAAAAACATAAGCTAGAGTGAATCAGAAAGTGCTTGGCTGATGTGAATTAACCTGATCCTCTGTTACTTACAAAGGTAGATGTTAAACAAAAATACTGAGGAAGAAATGAATGAATAAAACACACACACACACTGTAAATCAGATTCACAGTTTTTCTGGGAGATGACCCAGCCCAATGGCTCACTACAATATGCCTACTTCATTCCTTGAACTTAAAGGGAGTTGCCTCTCTGTCTTCCCTTTCTCTCCATGAAGTGGGGCAGGGGGTACAGGTCACCTGAGAACATAGATCCATCACCCCAGTGGGTTACCCTTGTGGTCACAAGTAAAGAGCTGGCTTCAGTAAACTGAATAGGAATGGCAGGCAAAGGTGACATTACAGTATAGATGGAAAAAAACACGTGTTCTCATTTAAGGAAGTTAAGAGGAGAACCACTTGCTCTGCCCTGAAACTGTACAAGGAGGCATGGTGACCTCTGCTCTGCATTGGGGAAAGAAAATAGCAATTTACTTGCACATGGTTCATGGGAAAATAGCCTTGGGGGGAAATTACTTATGTAGTCAACTTATGTAGGGTTGTAAGACAAATTATACTATCAGCAAATGAGGTCAGAGGACCAGGGAGGGCTGAGGGTGGAAGGAGGGGCTTGCAGGGGACAGTTTGACTTCACTGTATGTGAACCTTAAAACAGCTAATGACATTTTTGAAAGTGCTGGGTTAAAAATGTATCACTGCTTTTGAAACCCCTGGAGCTAAACCTGGCATTTTATTTTGCATGTGTTTTATATTCACATATAGCCATTTTTGAAGTGTAACAGTAAAAATAGCATAACTAGTTATTTTATTAAGAAGCAGGAACACCTGGAGACTTTTTCAGTTCAGTTCAGTCACTCAGTCGTGTCCGGCTCTTTGTGACCCCATGGACTGCAGCACTTCAGGCCTCCCTATCCATCACCAACTCCTGGAACCTACTCAAACACGTGTCCATCGCACCAGTGATGCCATCCATCCATCTCATCCTCTGTTGTCCTCTTCTCCTCCTGCCTTCAATCTTTCCCAGCATCAGGGTCTTTTCAAATGAGTCCTTCACATCAGGTGGCCAAAGTATTGGAGTTTCAGCTTTAGCACCAGTCCTTCCAATGAACACCCAGGACTGATCTCCTTTAGGATGGACTGGTTGGATCTCCTTGCAGTCCAAGGGACTCTCAAGAGTCTTTTCCAACACCACAGTTCAAAAGCATCAATTCTTTTGCGCTCAGCTTTCTTTAGGAGACTTTTTAGTGTTTATAATATACTCTGTTTTATTGGTCTACTTCTGTGGGTCTCAAATTCAAATACTGAAAAGGGCCAGGCAGGAAGCATTAACAGCCCCAGCAGAACTAAATTGAGGGTAGGAGAGGGGACGGAGAGGGATGTAGGGAAATGGAGCAAAACATCCTATCAGAAGCGACAGCTGCTTCTCAGCTCTAACCAATGGAGGGCTGAGTGTTTCTAGACCTTTTGGCTTTCTCAAAAGACACTGGAAATCTAAAACCTGTGTGATCCTGCATAACGAATAGGTTCAATAGTACTGTAATAACTTTGTATGTGGACAGATGGTTACTAGCCTTATCTCTGTGATCATTTCACAAAGTACTCAAGTGTCAGATGACTATGGAGCACACCCGGAACTAACATAATATTATACATCAACCATATTTCAATTTTTAAAAATTAATAAAAAAGACAAGTAAGGAAAATAACAGGAAAACACCAGGAGTTGGAAAACATCACTGAAGATTAGAACAAATCTCTCTTACTTCCTGACCTAGGTCTTGGGAGCTTTTCTGCCGTTACTGATCAGGGGATCAGCAAGAATCATAAACATACGTCAGTTCTGTAGGGTACCCAGCTGTTTTTGTTTTTTTCCCTAATAAAGTTAGAGAAAGGTAAAACAAAAATAACATCTTGTGTGATTTTTGCCTGATTGTTTAATAGTGACTTTAAAAAAAATAAAAAAAAACTCCATGAGTCAAATAAAACTCACCTTGGGGTCAAATCTGGATTCAAGAAGTGATCTCTGGTTTATTTGGATGTGAGAATGCACCGCCTATGAACAGGGTTCTTAAACCTGTGGTCTTTGCCCATAACCTTGTACTTTTAAGCCAGGCTGGATTTTCTACACATTGAGCAGCCGGCACATTCTCCATTAGAGGGGGTTAAGGCCAGCCTAGTCTGTTCATGGGAAGCCTTCTGTGCACTGGCTATTTATCAGACACATGTGGGGCTGAGGCCTGGCACCACTGTCCACTAGAGCTATATAGCACAAGAGCCAGGAGACAGAAATTTGGTGAAAACTTCTTGAGTGAGACGATGTCTCATATGCCTTGCAGGTTGAGTAATAATAATGACATATAGGTGTTCTGAGCACTAACTATCTGCCAAGCAGCAACCTAAGTGTTTTTACACATACTGGCTCATGAAACCACCATGTGATATCTAGTGTGCGTTACATCTTCATTTCAGAGATTATAGACTCACAGGACTAAACGGTTTAGCTAGGGTCAAATGAAACTAGTAACTGACAGATCCAGAATCTGAACTCTAGTAATCTGACAACAGATCTCATAGTCACCACAGTGCACTGACTTTACTTTTGTCAAAAGAAGACACACGGCAAAAAGTCTATAAACAATAAATACTGGAGAGGGTGTGGACAAAAGGGAACCTTTTTACACTGTTGGTGGGAATGCAAACTAGTACAGCCACTATGGAGAACAGTCTGGAGATTGCTTAAAAAACTGGAAATAGAACTGCCATACGACCCAGCAATCCCACTGCTGGGCATACACACTGAGGAAACCAGAATTGAAAGAGACACGTGTAACCCAGTGTTCATCACAGCACTGTTTATAATAGCCAGGACACAGAAGCAAGCAAGATGTCTTTCAGCAGATGAATGGATAAGAAAGCTGTGGTAAATATACACAATGGAATATTACTCAGCTATTAAAAAGAATGCATTCGCATCAGTTCTAAAGAGGTGGATGAAACTGGAGCCTATTATACAGAGTGAAGTAAGTCAGAAAGAAAAACATCAATACAGTATATTAACACATATATATGGAATTTAGAAAGATGGTAATAATGATAACCCTATATGCGAGATAGCAAAAAGAGGCACAGACGTAAAGAACAGACTTTTGGACTCTGTGGGAGAAGGCGAGGGTGGGATGATTTGAGAGAATAGCATTGAAACATGTATAATATCATACGTGAAATAGATCGCCAGTCCAGGTTTGATGCATGAGACAGGGTGCTCAGGGCTGGTGCACTGGGATGACCCTGAGGGATGGGATGGGGCGGGAAGTGGGAGGGGGGTTCAGGATGGGGAACACGTGTACACCCATGGCTGATTCATGTCAATGTATGGCAAAAACCACCACAATATTTTAAAGTAATTCGCCTCCAATTAAAATAGATAAATTAATTTTAAACTTAAAAAAAAAAGAAGACACATGGGCAAGTCATGTCTAGCAGAGGGAACAACATGAGCAGAGGTATGGAAGGTGGGACATACAAGCAAGTATCTACTAGAACATCAAGTGTAAGGCAGGGAGATGCAGGAGATAATCCGGGGGGATCAGGAACATAAGGCTTTTGATAAGATTATCTTCCTCTAGATTCAGTTTAGGACAAAGACCCAAGTATGGCAAGACTCCTACAAGAGCCTATTAGATGGCATTTGTAATTATCCAGAGTACAGATGGTAGAGAGAAGGTGAGGGGGAGAGGAAACCCTCAAAATGACTGGATTGACTTTCCTGCCTGTTTGGTGGGATGACATCAAAGTCACATTTAATATAACAGAAAAGAATGTGACATTTCTGGCAAATATAAATTTGTGGAATAAATACACCTGTTCCACTTTCTGCCATTTAATACTAGCAACATTTCACTCCTGGGCATACATCTGGAGAAAACCAAAATTCAAAAATACACACGCAGTACAATGTTCACAGCAGCACTGTTTACAATAGCCCAAATGTGGAAGTGACCTAAGTGCCCATCAGCAGATGAATGGACAAAGATACGGTGTGTGTGTGTGCACACAAAAACAATGAGATCATGCCATTTACAGCAACATGGATGGGCCAAGAGATGATCATACTAAGTGAAGTATGTCAGAAGAGAAATACAAATACCATACGATATCCTTTGTACGTGGAACATGAAATAATACAAATGAACTTATTCACAAAAGAGAAATAGACCCACAGACACAGAAAACAAACCATGGTTACCAAAGGGGCAAAGAGAGTGGAATACATTAGGAGTTTGGGATTAAAATATATACACTAATATATAAAATAGATAACCGACTACTGTGTAACACAGGAAACTACACTCAATATCTTCTCATAACCTATAATGGAAGAGAATGTAAAAAAGAAAAAAAATATATGTCTGTGTGTGTGTGTGTGTGTGTAATTAAATCATGGTGCTGCATATTTGACACTCACACAGCATTACTAATCAACTACATTTCAAAAAAATTTTTATAAAGGAGAGAGATTCCTCATACACATTTTAAAAATTCTTTTTTATTCTTGTGGACATGAACTTTCCACAAATTCTCTAACTACAAAGTTTCAGGGACTTAACTCATAGCTTATGGAAGAAACAATGTGGTGATAAGATTAGGGACATGCAGAAGAGGGCGACAGCGCCCACTTCAGGACTCCTGCCGGGACAATCCCATGGACGGAGGAGCCTGGTGGGCTGCAGTCCATGGGCAGAGAAGGCAATGGCACCCCACTCCAGGACACCTGCTGGCACAATCCCAAGGACAGAGGAGCCTGGAGGGCTGCAGTCCATGGGGTCGCCAAGAGTTGGGCATGACTAACGTTTTCATGTTCACTTTTCACTTTCATGCATTAGAGAAGGAAATGGCAACCCACTCCAGTGTTCTTGCCTGGAGAATCCCAGGGACTGGGGAGTTTGATGGGCTGCCGTCTATGGGGTTGCACAGAGTCGGACTTGACTGAATTGACTTAACAGCATCAGCAACTGTTAAGAAAGGAAGAAAGGAAACTGTGACAGATTCACCCAAGTTCAATATGCCTGAGGAAGATTATCATCACTGGGCTAAAGCCTCATAGTCCTGAGTACACAACTGGACTACATTTCCCAGAGTTCTTTGCAGCTAGATGTGTGCACATGACTGAGTTTTAGCCCATGGAATGTTCATAGAGTAATGTGTACCACTTCTAGGCTAGACCATAAAAATCCTACCATCCATGTTTTTTTCTTTCTCTTCTGGTTTCAAGTGAATGGACATAATGATTTGGAAGTTACATGTTGAACAAAATAACAGGAGTCTGAGTCCCTGAGTCACCTCATGGAGGAGAGCTGCTTACCAATCAAGCATTATTTGCATTTCACCCCTGTGATAAATAACCCATCTAAGCACCTAAGATTTGGAGGTTTCTGTTAAAGCAGCTACACTGACTCAACTAATACTAGTCACTAACTTCTTTTTCTAAGCATGTAGAGGGATTTTTCAGTAATCTTAGATATGCAAATGACACCACCCTTATGGCAGAAAGTGAAGAAGAACTAAAACACCTCTTGATGAAAGTGAAAGAGGAGAGTGAAAAGGTTGGCTTAAAGCTCAACATTCAGAAAACTAAGATCATGGCATCCGGTCCCATCACTTCATGGGAAATAGATGGGAAACAGTGGAAATAGTGTCAGACTTTATTTTTTGGGGTTCCAAAATCACTGCAAATGGTGACTGCAGCCATGAAATTAAAAGACACCTACTCCTTGGAAGGAAAGTTATGACCAACCTAGACGGCATATTCAAAAGCAGAGACATTACTTTGCCAACAAAGGTCCGTCTACTCAAGGCTATGGTTTTTCCTGTGGTCATGTATGGATGTGAGAGTTGGACTGTGAAGAAGGCTGAGCACCGAAGAATTGATGCTTTTGAACTGTGGTGTTGGAGAAGACTCTTGAGAGTCCCTTGGACTGCAAGGAGATCCAACCAGTCCATTCTAAAGGAGATCAGCCCTGGGATTTCTTTGGAAGGAATGATGCTAAAGCTGAAACTGCAGTACTTTGGCCACCTCATGCGAAGAGTTGACTCACTGGAAAAGACTCTGATGCTGGGAGGGATTGGGGGCAGGAGGAGAAGGGGACGACAGAGGATGAGATGGCTGGATGGCATCACCGACTCCATGGACAAGAGTTTGGGTGAACTCTGGGAGTTGGTGATGGATAGGGAGGCCTGGCGTGCTGCGATTCATGGGGTCGCAAAGAGTCAGACACGACTGAGTGACTGAACTGAACTGAACTGAACTGAGAGGGATTTTGAAAAGTCAGAAGCCCATCAGGATAAATTATGCCATGAGCTGGGAAGGTTATCAGGAAACTGAACTCAGTAAAGATAGATTTTTCTGAACTGAGAAAAGGTAACTATTAAGAGCAACTAGAATTATTCTATTGCCTTCTAAGCCTGGGTAAAACATTTTTCAATGGCACTCAAATATCTTGCTCCACTGCTGTGGTCATTAGAAATTATTCTGATAATCAGTTGGCTTTTATAGAAGAAAAATCATGGCCTTTGGGGCATGAACCCAACTTTGCTGCACACCCACTGAGAGATCTTCAGTTACTTCCTCTCTTTCAACCTTAGTTCCATCTTCCACAAAATGGAGATACTAAAACTATCTGAAAACAATAGAAGTACAAGGAGAATAAAGATTTAAAGGTATACATTAATACAAAAGCAAGGAACAGATTGTTCCTAAAGACAACTCTGAAAGGAAATCCCAATGGTCTCATTGACCATGTCCAATTCCAGAGTCCTGGGTATTTCCCACCAGAAATGAACAGCCAAATACGGTGAACTCTTGACAGAAAGGAGAAGCAGAGTGCAGTAGCTATGAACCGTCTTCTCATCTATAAAATGGGAAAATAACAAAACTGAGATCATTCAGTGGGGAACCCTATAGAATGTGGGTCCTTTTCAGATAACTGATGCTCAATGAGATGATTTCATCTCAGGCATAGGTCTTCATGGCATTAATTAATTTTTCTTCCTCTTTGCTTCACACCAGGAAGGGAATGCTCTGGATAGCAGAATAAGTTAGTGTGGGCTGTGGGTCCAGAAGTCTTGAGGTCAATTTCCATTTCTATTAGCTCATCCTAGGCAAGATTTTAAAATCTGCTTCAGATTTCTCTTCTCTGGAATGGGAAAGAAGATCCATCCTGTCTTCTTTCTAGTTCACTGTGAGGATGAAATGGGATTCTAGTTTGTAGAATCTTTCCTTAAGAGGCTGCCAAGAGCTCTGTTGAGTAAAGTAATATCTTGTTCTCAATTACCAATGGATCATTTTCATTCTATTTTTCCATTTCCTGATATTTCCCCAAATGTTTCCAAGTCCCTACTGCCTAGTGCCTTTCCTAGAAACTTGCAACAGGTATTAATATTCCCTTTGCAAAAAAAAAAAAATCAAGTAGGGTGGGAAGGCATTTCTGCCAGTGAACTGGCTTTCTGGCAGCCAGGAATGGTTGGTCAGTCCTCAGCATTGTTAGGGTGGTTTATAGTATGGGTTTTGAAGTAGAAATATTTAGGAGTAAATCCTCTTATTCCACATTTACCAGCCCTGTGACCAAGAGAAAACTGGCTCTTAGTTCTCTCATGTATGAAATAGGGAGAGTATTATTCCATCGGGTCATCGTAAGGTTGAATTAGTGATGCTGCTCTGTGTATACTGAGCACTCAATGCACTATTTTGAGGGCTATTATTATTAGTTTTTCTGGCTTTGGATGCTCCACCTCCCAAGAGCCTCAAAGAAGAGCGAAGAAAACCAGGCTGTAATTGCTGCTGGCATTGCTGGTACTTGTAATATTTAAACACTGCCTCTAATTCTATGTTGAAATGTAAACACTGAAGGCTGTTTGGGTTTTTGTTGTCTTGCTAAAATGATGTACATCTTGGAGAAGCCTTTAAAGCCTCAAGCCTCTCTTTCAGCCCAAGCCTGCCTCCACATGAAATAATGAATTCCTTTATTTATTCACCTTGACTTAATTAACAATAATGACCACACTTTCTATTTGCTCTTTCCCCTTCTCTGCATGCCTGATGAGGTGCTGTAGACATAGAACATTTTTAATGTGCACTTTTTCCCTTTCAGCTTCTCGTGTCTCAGTTCATGCTGTACATACTGTAGAGGGAAGAGTGTTGGAACCGTTGACCAGATATGGGGGACTTTGCAATACTATCTTCTTGTTTTTGCTAGGCCATATTTCCTTATCTCAAATGAAGAGGAGGAACGAAATAGTTTCTAAGGTCCTCATTCTGACCTTTTAGAACTAATATATCATCTATTTGCTCATTCATTTATTCACTGAATAAGCATTGATTTCATCTCAGGCATAGGTCTTCATGGCAGTAATTTACTTGCTGACATGTAGCTGCTTGTTTACACCTCAGCACTGCAGACACGGATATAAAATGGCATAATCTCTGTCTTGAGCAGCTCACTGTCTTGTAGGAGAGATACAAGTAGATAGTTACTCTGTTAACAGCCAGTTGCTGCAATCAGGCTTACACAAGTTTTAGAGGAGTGTATCAGAGTTACTGTGGCAAGAAATGGATTAGGGAGGGGCACGCCCATTGACAATCTTTTAAGCAAATGAGAGGTTAATTGAATTATTAATGCATGGTCCTCCTACCCTCCAGAAATCAGAGATTAATGCAGAAACACAGATAAATAATCATAATTCAATATGTCAAATTCTGTAATAAAAAATAAACCATCTATTAATACATACAGAGGAAGAAGCAAGTAGTTTGGCTCAGGGTTGTGAAATTAATATAAAATAAATGTGGAGGAAATTACCTAAGGTATATAGTTCTAAAATAATAAATGATGTGACTGGTTATTGAATGTTATATGCTAGACATTGTGCTAGGTATAACTCAGTACTACACAAGATACTTCTTCCAACTTAAGATGTTAAGAGGGAAGCCAACACGAAATGAAACTTAAATTTGTCAAGAATTTAAAGCCAGAGAACCAGACGTTAGCTGTGAACACAGAAAATCCCTTGACCTCTCAAACTCATTTTCCTAGTGTGCAAAATGGAATAATACATATGAGAGAGTGTGTAATGGACAAGATTCAAATAAAACAAGGGTTTGTGAAAGTGCGTTGTGGGCTGTTAAGGATTCTGCACATGTTACTGATTATCAAAAATAAGAAAGAGGGAATTGTTTGTGTTTAACCTGAAATAAGAGAAGGCAGTGATTTCCACATACGGTGACTCATCTATCCTCAGGGCTTCAAGGCCCTGTATACACTAATGATTCCCAATCTCTTCTTCCTAATTAGTGTCCTTTTTTTTTTTCAACTGCTGATCGATAACAACTGCCTTTTAGACTTCTCCACTTGGCCTTTTTCCTAGCACTTCATACTTGCCATGGGCAAAATTTAACTTCTTCCTCTCCTTCCTCTATTCTTACTCCAAATTTCCCATCATGGTAAACAGTTCCCAAACCAAAACCCTCTCCTCTCTCAGCTCCCCATTCATTGGTCACTGGTCATCAAGTTCTGGAAAGTTCTCAAGTTATCCCCATCTTTTATCCACTGCTTCTTTCTGACATCATCATCTCTCCTTGCTAAGTCACTTCAGTCGTGTCCTACTCTGTGCTACCCCATAGATGGCAGCCCACCAGGCTCCCCCGTTCCTGGGATTCTCCAGGCAAGATCACTGGAGTGGGTTGCCATTTCCTTCTCCAATGCATGAAAGCGAAAAGTGAAAGTTAAGTTGCTCAGTCATGTCTGACCCTCAACGACCCCATGGACTGCAGCCTTCCAGGCTCCTCTGTCCATGGGATTTTCCAGGCAAGAGTACTGCAGTGGGGTGCCGTTGCCTTCTCCGCTTCTCTCCTTGGGCTACTGCAATAGTTCCTTAAGTGGTATCACTACAACACTGAGGTTCTACACTCTTCCCCATCCATCCACCCATCTATTCTACTGTTGCCAGAGTTATCCTTTCTGAAAGAAAACTTGACCAAATCACTCATATTCTTAGAAGACTTCAGTGATTCCTCATGGCCTGCTGAATATTTCAAGCCTGCAGAGTAAAAGTAGAAGTGCAAGTCACTCAGTTGTGTCTGACTCTTTGTGACCCCAAGGAGTATATGGTCCATGAATTCTATGAGTTCTCTAGGCCAGAATACCGGAGTGGGTAGCCTTTCCCCTCTCCAGGAGATCTTCCCAACCCAGGGATCGAACCCAGGTCTCCCGCACTGCAGGCAGATTCTTTACCAGCTGAGCCGCAAGGGAAGCCCCGAGCCTACAAGGAGAACCACAATAATCTTCCTAACATGGACCCTGCCTCCCTTTCCAGTCTCGGTTTACCAGTCCCTTATTCACCAAGCTACTTATACTGAACTGCTTACTTTTCTGCACTTCTTCTGCTGGCCCCAAACTCTCTCTTCTCTTTGTTTGCCAGGTTTTCTTATTTAAATCCAGGCTTACCTCAAATGCCATTTCCAAGAAGGAATTCTTGGAACTCTTATGTACTTCCCCTATACACACAATACAAGAGGGTGTAATTCTGACAGCCTTTGTCTCACTGCCCATACAAATATCTAAGCAGGGACTAGCTCTTGCTTATCTCCATGCTCCAACATGTGGCCTAGGGCCAGTAGTCCTCAGCTACTCAACTGGCTGGTGGCTTCTGGATGCTAAGAAGACCCCTTCTTGGAGTCTACTGCTAGGACCACACATCTATAGAGATATATTCTGATAAATATTTTCTACCAAAATTAGCAGGCTTTCTGACACTTTCAAAATAATAGGACCTTGGGATTTTGAAGAGGATTGAGGAAAGGAAGGAAAAAGGAATGAGACAAGGAGGAAGGAAAAGATAAAAAGGCAAAGAAAAAAGAGAAAGACATAAGGAGAATGGAGGGCAGGAAGAAAGAGGTAGAACAAATGATCGTGAAAACTGGGGGAAACAGAAGTGCCTTTAATATCTAAAAAAATGTCTGAAAAACTTGTAAACAGGGGATTGTGTATTTTTTATTTGATCACAAAGCAGGCTCTTTGAAAAGATGCACTCTCACCCAGATCTAATGCTTCTGAGATCCCTCTAATGCCACAATCCCAATTTGTCCTCGTCCCAACATTTCATCAGTCACTGCTTAAGGAGCCCTTCTGATGACACCGTCTCGCCCATTTCTGGAGCTGAGGGCTGTCCTGTGCATCTGGCCACTGGCAGTGGCATCCTTGGGTGAAGATCTGTAAATATAGGGGCTGAGCGAGAATGTGTTCTCATGCTTTGTAGCATTTAAAACAAGAAGTTTTATAAGCATAGCTCAGATTTCATCAGTTCAGGACTAAAATAAGGATATGCTCTGATTTTGTTGTTGTACTTATTGTTATTGCTTATTTCTTTTTTATCTCAAACCCAGGTCTTCTGAAATCTCATTAGTTCTGTGGACTCCTCCCTGGTGGTCCCCCCACTATTTATGGAAATTCCCCAGTAGTACCTCTCATGTGTCCACAGAGAAATGTAACTTCTCCATGTAACTCTCCTCCGCTGGATCCCGCTCACCTCAATGGACTGTCTGGGGCTAAACTCTAGCTGAAGACGACACCAGCCCTCAGAAATAGCCTCTACTGTCTACAGAGAACAATGAACACAATTCATTGTCATGACTCTGTTTATATGTTTACCTAGGAAGACGATCCTTCATTAGCTCTTATCTTGGCAACTGAGGCCAGTGTAGGAGCGCGGCTGATGGTGCAGAAACCAAGCCTACTTTGGCACTTCTAGCACATTATTAGCTACCGAAGGTACTGATGACTTCAAAGGAGGCAGAAGACACATGTGGAAACAAAAGATGATTGGCTCTGACAGCAGAAATATACGAGTAACCCAGATTACTCACACTAAGCTAATTGTTGTGCTATGGTGCATACATTAGTTCTAATTTTGTCACTTGTATAGACAGACACAATTATGCTGGTCAGCTATTTACTTGAATTTCATGGAGAATGGATATATCTCTTGCTTTCCGAATGGGTGCCATAAGTTGTTATCTGAGAACTGCTGGCATTATTCTTAATTTGGCTCTTAGGCCTAACTAACAACAGCATTAGGGGAGACTGAAGTTAGACACTCAGAAATACGCGTACTGCCAGCACTGGAGAAATCTTTATCTCTATCACTGTTAAATTTTTTCAAAAATTCTCATCTGTCTGAGACAGATTAATGGCTTTTCATCCAAGATTTGTGGCTATGCTCCTTTTGAACATCTCCTCTGGCATTGGGACTTCATGATATTCTAGAATCTATCTTTTCATTCATTCCTCTGTCCATCTACCCATCCATCCACACACCTACCCACCCATCATTTACTGAATAGTCACCAAGTTTAAGGACTTGCACTTTTCAATAGGGGAATGAAAATATGGACAAAATACACCTACCTTCAAGAAACTTACTGACTAGTGGTGGGAAATAGACATATAAACAGAACTAGACATGTAGGGGGAGGAGTTAGCCAGGTAACCAGGTGGGAGGGGGCGTAGAAATGTATGAACACAGTTATCAGAGTAGAAAAATGCAATTCATTCCCGCTGTTTCGCTGTTTCATAGCTGGACCAATGCTCCACATCATGGAGCTGAGTTTGGAGGTATTTGTAAAGATCAGTGGCTGGAGACTTTAGTTTGACTTTGGGGGCAAGCTCTATGAGTGAGCCACTCAGTTTTCTCTTGAAGAGAGAAGCTTCGCAAGAATAATTAGCTAGTTGACAGCTTCCAGCTGCCACGCTTTGGGGTTCACACTGAGACCTCTTCTCCCAGAGATTCTCCCAGGCAGAGTCTGAGCATGGCAGGGTTACAGGAGTGAGGACATTTCTGTCCAACACAGGACGCTTCCAAAGGTCAGTCTTTGCCCTGAGGCTCCCCAGTGGCCTGGCCACAACTTTCTCAGAGCTACCCTGGGGACTTCAGCACTTCCTTCTCAATCCTCCTTTCTCCCCTTCCCCTTACACAGCTGTCAGATCAGCACAACAGTCTGATGCTCTCAGCCCGAACTACTTTCTCTTTCTCTCACCCCTCACAGGTACTTCCTTCTACCAATCTTTGACATTTCTATTTCTGTCCTGGTGTCTCCTTCTTGGGAAAGATGAACTCACTCAGACTCAGTAAGGTGTGTCAATTTTGAACTAAAGCTAAAGAAAAGCCACTGAAGGGTTTTGCACCAGGAAAAACATGATAAAAAAAGTTGTTATAGAAAGATTACTCTGACCATCATGCAGAGGACCAGTTTAGAAAGAGTGAGACATGAGGCAATGAGACCCATGATAAGAAAAAAATGAAACATGTATATTATCATATGTGAAATGAATCGCCCGTCCAGGTTCAATGCATGATACAGGATTCTCAGGGCTAGTGCCTTCTGGGATGACCCAGAGGGATGGTATGGGGAAGGAGGTGGGAGGGGGGTTCAGGATGGGGAACACATGTACACCTGTGGCGGATTCACGTTGATGTATGGCAAAACCAATACAATATTGTAAAGTAATTAGCCTCCAATTAAAATAAATAAATTTATATTAAAAAATGAGGACTTTAGGTGGGGCAATATCAGAGGGCAGAGGGGCAAAGAAGTTAGAAGAGATACAACAGAGGTAGAAACAAGAGTCTTTGCTGATCACTGGTTGCTCACTGCAGCAGAAAGGGACAGTAAAGGTGACGGGTGCCTCTAATTGTCAAGCAGGACTACATTCCCAGTCTGGAGAAACTCTTGGGAGGTGGCTTGCTACTGGGTAATCCTCCTGTGAAGGTCAAAGTATTAGTCACTCAGTCATGTCCGACTCTATGTGACCCCATGGACTGTAGCCCGGCAGGCTCCTCTGTCCATGAAATTCTCCAGGCAAAAATACTGAAGTGCATAGCCATTCCCTTCTCCAGGGGATCTTCATGACCCATGAATCAAACCTGGGTCTGCTGCATTATAGGTGGACTCTTTACTGTCTGAGCCATCAGGGAAGCTGATGTGAAATGTAGCAAAAGCGGGACGTTGGCTATGCTCTTTCTGCTTTGCTTCCCTTCCACTGGGATAGACTCTGGAAAAGGAGACACTGAAGGGGGTCCATAGAGCGTGAGCTGAAGACTTGGGAAACTCAGCCCTCTGCTGGGTGAACAACACTCTTGGCAGGAAGAGATATACTTTGAAGCCATGGCAGTGGTCTCAGCCTTTCCAACAAAAGATGCTGCAAGGTTGAAGGAAGCTCTATTTGTTTCCTGGGTCTGCCATAACAAAGGACCCCAAAAGAGGTGGCTTAGAGCAATAGAAATGTAAGTTCCCACAGTTTGTAAGTTAGAAGTCTGAAATCAAGGTGTTGGCAGGGCCATTCTCTCCTCTCTGAAGACTGAAGGGAAGAATCTCTTATTTCTCCCCAGCTTCTGCCAGCGGCCAGCAGCCCTTGGCTTGCTGCTCCATAACCCCAGTCTCTGCCTCTGTCATCACCTGGTGCTCTCCCTGTGTATCTTCACATCACCTTCCTTTTGAGTCTCTTCTCTTCTTATAAGGGTGCCAGGCATATTGCATGAAGGGCCCATCTTAACTGGGTGATGATGAGGTTAAGATGACCTCATCTTATTATATCACTATGGACTCTATTTCCAAACAACTGTACATTCTGAGGTTCCAGAAGGACCTGAATTGTTTTGGGGGTGGGCAGTGTTCACCTCAGCTCAGAAGCCCCAGGTAGAAGCTTACCAAGACACTTTACCCTTCACTACGCTACTTGGAAACCCCATTATTATCTTAAGAGATTGTGAAAGCTACTTTTAACAAGTTTAACTAGATCTAACAGCTGGTTTTGGTTACAATTCCTTCTCATGCCACCAGTGCCAGCTCGTGTGTCTTTGTGACCACGCTGGGCCCACCCAAACATTTCTGTTGAGGTGCAGAAAGGCTGGGTGAGTTACAGCCAGCTAAACAGGGCTCTCTTACAGGTATCAGCTCACATGGTAGCTATGTGATATGGCAGAGGATCTGCTCTCTGTCTGTCTAGACTTTCTCTCAACATTTCCAATCACTTTTCTTTCCCCCCAACCTTAGCCAAGGCCTAGCGGCTGGGAATGTTAGGTTAACTGTCCAATTTCCTTTCCGCTACTTAGACATTTATTTCCTTTCCCTGTTGTTTGACAGCATCTGTCTTACTTGATCAAGCTTTGGCATTTTGCTATTTTGATGTATTTTTCCATTTCAAATGGAAAACTTTGATAATTTAGAGAACAATTCTTTTTTTTTTCTTCCGATAAATCTGAATATCAAGATTATTGTCATTTTAAGAACTTGAAACAATCTGGATTTGACTCAAAATTAAGCTATAATCCCTTTGTTATCAGTAGTATCAGTCCTTGAGGAAGGCACTGGTCCAGTGAGCTTAGCATCCAGTCTTAACAACCTTTTCCTCTGTCTCCATTTAAGGGCCAGGTGAGCCAGCTACTCATCTTCCCTCTGTGCCTTGTAGCCTCAGGTAGCCAAGGACTCAGTTTTTCCACATAGGCAGAAGATTGCTGGGGTATTGCAGGAAAGTTTTTGGTTTTCTTAGTAGAAAAGAAAGATATGGCTGGCACCTCTTCCCCACTTCTTTCCTGAATTAAATAAGGATGATCCAAACTGCTGGAGCAGCAGTTTGGGGAATTCAAAACAGAGGTCAATAAGATGCTATTGAACCAAGGTGTTCCAGCATCTACCTCCAACTTCATATGCTAGAAAAGGCAACCTCTAAGCTTCAAGTCACAGAAAATGAGAAATGCAGCAAATGAATTCTGAAGTCTTGCCAAAGCAACAAATACAATGGATATAATTCATGAGAACCTCCAAACAAAAGGACATGATGAAAGCTACTTTTGTTTCACATCTCCAAAACGTACCCATACTCTTATTCAGAAATAGGTGTCTTAGTCAAGACTGATTTTGAAAATTTGGTATGAATGTAAATGGGATACAGAAAATGTAGACAGAATAAAAATACCTTAGGACAGAAAAGTCAATTGGGAAGTGAAATATGAAATTTTGAGTCTCTAGAAGTGGAACATTGTATTTACTTTGGGGACAAGGTTCTTTTCTTTTTGCTTTAGGATAAATTATCAGAATGGATCACACTTAACACTGGGACTCCCCGAGGTAAGCATTATATTTTAAAAAACACAAATTAAATAGGCCCTTTAGTAATGCAAATGTGAAGCCCATGCCTCCCCTTTGTCTTGGGACAGCATGAAGCTACTAGGAACCTGCAGGCAACTGTTTCATTTGGGATCTGAAATTGTGTCTTTAAGCTGGAATTGTGTTTGGAAGCTGCTTTCTTGTTTTATTTTTTCCTTTCTCTTATTAAATTGTTGCAGTATATGAGTAGAAAGGAGAGGCAGAAGGTCCTAGACAGACCCAGGGGTTTACAGCCCTGCTATGTAAGTGTAGCACAGAGCTGGCAAGGGGGCTTTCATGACACCTCTGGGCAGACCCTGGCGCTTGTCCAGCATAACTGGGAGTGGCATCTTTAGAGCAATGGGAGACAGCACTCATGCAGAGACTCAGGTGTTTTGAAGAAACATAACCTCTGATAGACTGGACATGGAACAACAGACTGGTTCCAAATAGGAAAAGGAGTTTGTCAAGGCTGTATATTGTCACCCTGTTTATTTAACTTATATGCAGAGTACACCATGAGAAATGCTGGACTGGAAGAAACACAAGCTGGAATCAAGATTGCCGGGAGAAATATCAATAACCTCAGATATGCAGATGACACCATCCTTATGGCAGAAAGTGAAGAGGAACTAAAAAGCCTCTTAATGAAAGTGAAAGTGGAGAGTGAAAAAGTTGGCTTAAAGCTCAACATTCAGAAAATGAAGATCATGGCATCCGGTCCCACCACTTCATGGGAAATAGACGGGGAAACAGTGGAAACAGTGTCAGACTTTATTTTTCTGGGCTCCAAAATCACTACAGATGGTGACTGCAGCCATGAAATTAAAAGACGTTACTCCTTGCAAGGAAAGTTATGACTCAACCTAGATAGCATATTCAAAAGCAGAGACATTACTTTGCCAACAAAGGTTCGTCTAGTCAAGGCTATGGTTTTTCCTGTGGTCATGTATGGATGTGACAGTTGGACTGTGAATAAGGCTGAGCACCGAAGAATTGATGCTTTTGAACTGTGGTGTTGGAGAAGACTCTTGAGAGTCCCTTGGACTGCAAGGAGATCCAACCAGTCCATTCTGAAGGAGATCAGCCCTGGGATTTCTTTGGAAGGACTGATGCTAAAGCTGAAACTCCAGTACTTTGGCCACCTCATGCAAAGAGTTGACTCATTGGAAAAGACTCTGATGCTGGGAGGGATTGGGGGTAGGAGAAGAAGGGGACGACAGAGGATGAGATGGCTGGATGGCATCACTGACTTGATGGATGTGAGTCTGAGTGAACTCCGGGAGTTGGTGGTGGACAGGGAGGCCTGGTGTGCTGCAATTCATGGGGTCGCAAAGAGTTGGACACGACTGAGCGACTGATGTGATCTGATCTGAACCTCTGATAGTAGCAGTAGAGAGGCTCCTTTAGCTGACTTTAAGAAGAGAAAGAACATGATGCTACCTCTGTCTCATTGTGGCAGGAAGACTGGTCATGAGCACAAACCTGTGGGGAGCTTTGGAGCTCCCAGAAACAACAGAGGACACGGTGCAGGGTAGATTGGGGTCTGGCAGCCACACTGCTAGAGTCTTTATGACTTGGAATATTATTATCATGATGACCTTGCTTTTTGTTGCAGGGATATATCTATTACAAAAGCACTTAGAAAACATTAACAATATTTTAAAAATCTCTAACGGTGTATTGCAACAGTATTCCCAATTTGTTATGCCCCTTTATAAGCACACATTTTGCTCGTGGAACATCGCACTTCCTTTCTTCTAGATCAGCCACCAGTAAGTCAGCTCTTAGACTGGGGCCAGCTAAGTTCAGGAAAGTCATCTAGTCAATCCCAGATGACCCAGGCACACAACAGATAAACAACTACTACTGTATGCTACTGAGATAGAGGTTATTGTGTTAGCTAGCGCTATTGCTGCAATTAATAACTAATACATTCTTTAAACGTATTAGTGATGCATTGGTGATGGGCAGGGAGGCCTGGCATGCTGCGGTTCATGGGGTTGCAAAAAGTCGGACATGACTGAGCAACTGAACATTCTTCACAAAGTGAATGATACTGAGGATATCATATGGTATCTGAATTTCAGTATTGTATTTTTAGAATATATAAAATGGGCAGTGTGCTTTGATTATTAAATACAATAGCTCAGCATGTAAGATATATAAATACTAAAGACTGATTATGTTAATTTTAAGATCTCATTATAGGGTAGACCTCTGTGTTTCTGCCCCAGGGATCACTTTCCAGTAAATAGTTCTGCATCTCAAGCCTCAGGGACATGGGTATACATGGCTGTTCTACAGTCCATTCCCAGCTTCAAATAGCAACACTATTAGAGAGTTTCTTGAATGGACTTCTAGAGCAAACTGAGTGTTTGTAGAATTGGTTATACAGATGAGAAAGGGAAAGGAGCGAGGAAGTAAAGCATCACTGTCTTGATGTTCAGTTGGAGAGGATATAATGGAAAAGGTGGTAAAGAAGATGAATAGCAGAGACGCCACACTCTTCAGAGCTGGGGAGAACCAAGCCAAAACCTGGGCTCCCTCATTGGCAGCTATGGGATGTATGCAGGCTACCTAATCTCAGGGAACCTTGGTCTTTCTACCCGATAAATAGGAATGAAATCTGCATCTTGTAGAGTTGCTGAGAATTTTAAAGGAAATGCATGCATTTGAGGTCTCTGGGATAGAGTCAGTACTCTTGCAAAGGAAGGTCGGAAACCTTGGCCTTTTCATTTGGACTTGGACTACAAGGACTTGGAGGACATGGAGCCAACTGACATCATCAGCAGTTTCAGGCATTAAGTTGTGAGGGAGAATCTGCATAAAGAAAGCAGCAAAGAAGTTAGTCTGTGTGTGTGTGTCAGTTTTAATGCACTGGAGTATTTTTTTTTTTTTTTTGGTATTTCATTGCACTATATTTAGATACGAGGTGGCCTGGAACAAGAGCTGGAGTTTATTTTTAAATGTTCAGAACAATGAGATGACTGGTGTTCTATATATCAGCATCACATTGCCAAACACATGAAAATCTTACACTCAGTTGTGAGCTTTTCACAAATCTGTCATTATATAGCTGTCTGACCCTTCTGTAAGTGACTTTGCAGGTGAGACTCTGAAGGTTAAAAATGATATTTTACATTTGCATAGTATTTAATAACTTAAACACTCTTTCCCATGTATTATTTTAAACATTTTCAACAACTCTGTACAGTAGCAATCGTCATGCTAAGTCACTTCAGTTGTGTCCGACTCTATGGGCTGTATAGCCAGCCAGGCACCTCTGTCCACGGGATTCTCCAGGCAGGAATACTGGAGTGGGTTTCCACACCCTCTTCCAGGTACAGTAGCAATACTTATCCTCAATTTGAAGAAAACGAAACTGTCTTTGACTGGTTAAGTGGCATGCCCAAAGTTAAAAAACAATGACTGGATTCTGCTCTAACTTGCAAAGTTGGTAATACTGTGAGACATTCACTGAAATATTTTATGTGCCAGGTGCTATGCTAAGTTTTTTACTTTCAACTTTTTGCTTCCCTGGTGGCTCAGATGGTAACAAATCTGCCTGCCATGAAGGAGACCTGGTTTCTGTCCCTGGGCGGGGAGAAAGGAATGGCAACCCATTTCAGTATTCTTGCCCGGAGAATCCCCATGGACAGAGGAGCCTGGCAGGTTACCGTCCATGGGGTCACAAAGACTTGGGCATGGCTGAGCAACTAACACTTTCTACTAATCACAAAACCTTCTGTGGCAGACTAACTGGTTACCTTCTCAGGAGTCAGTGAAACACCCTCTAGCTTGCTCATGGAACTCACATTTTTTCTCATATCTAAGCTGAGATATGCTTAAGGAAGGGGACTCTAATCCTAGCCTTAGAGAATAACCTGTGCTTAAACTGATCACAGCAACCCTATTCTCTTTTGCCAAGGTCCACATCAGCTGGGACAGCTGGTCAACCAGGCAGCTGTCCCCACTGTGTAGTGATGGGCATGTGACCCAGGTTGGCCAAAGAAATGAACGAGAAGTTTGCTGGAGCCTTCTGTTAAAAACTCTTTCACTCGGCCCTGGTAAAAAGACAAATGCATAAGGAGAATGCCTGACACGTTCTTTCCTGTTTTGGGTATTGTTATATGAGGATTTGATGGTGGAGCCAAGGCACCCATTTCAACCACAAAGAAAAATCAGAGTGAAGCAAAAGAAGCTGACCCAGAATCCAGATATCCTTGAGCAGCTTGGTTAGTCAAACTGGAAAAGCTTCATTTTTGGAGTTAAGTGAGATAATGAGTTTTTTAAATTGTTGAAATCACATTCAGTCACATATTCTATCAACTGCTTTTGAAATCATTTCTAGCTGATACCTTCTCACAAACTAAGGAATAAAGAATTTCTGTTCTCCAAGGCCAAGTGTCAGATTTGGGATTTGGCTTAAAGCGTCTGATGTTGAAATTGCCCTCCTGACACATGGCTACAGGGTGGCCTACCATCCACTTCAAGTCTCTCCTGCTTCCTATCAGTCTGTGCAATGGAGGGAAATGAAGGACAAAGATGGGTCAGAGGTGCACGTCCTTGGAACATCAGTGGATGTTTCTTGGGGAGGGAGGGCAAGGCAAAATTCCCTACTTCACACTTTGACCTGGCAATGGTCTTCTTTATTTTGTGCATCTCAACACTGGAGAAAGCAACCTGGGGAGAAGGAAAGAGCAGAGACCTGAGAAGGAAAACTTCTGATTTCAAGTTCTGGCTTCACCATTCTGTAAAAGTATCACTTTGGGCAAATCCATTGATGTCTTTGAGACTCCGTTTTTTTCATCCATCAAATGAGAATAGTAACCTCTGGCCTCTTTCCTTCCAGGGTTATGGTGAATGTGACAAGAGAAAAGACATGTGGAAATCTCTCTCCACTGCAGAGGATGAAAGATGCTTGTTATTAGAGAACATGTCCTCAGGGCAGACACAGTCTCCTCATGATCTACTGTAGAGACTAAGGATACGGATGGTCTTTAACACAAGCATTACAATCATGCTACTACTTTTGATAAATTTATAATTTGTAGGTTGTAAATTCAAACATTCTCTCCTCTGAATGCCATCCTGAAGGTTAATGAATGAAATACATGATTTTCAAATCCCAACAGTTGGTGTTAATTGGAAGCAAACACATACCTTCCGGTTTGATCTCTCATAATAAGACAGTCAGACAACTTAACCTCAAAGCAGTTCATTACCACACTACTCAGAGCCCTAGGAAGATGGTAGACATTTCAAAGACTTTGGATGTCTGTATGCATGTCCCCAACCCTCTCTTTGCAAAAACAGTAAATTAGAAGGGAAAAAAAGGGACCAAAGGAAACTTAGTAGACCTTGATAGAAGATTTTTAAATAACCTGAAAATATTAAATCCATAGGAATTAATTGGAAAAACTCAAGAGTCTAACTGTTGCTGGAATTTGCTACATACCCATGATGGGACATTTTGCAACCTTTAAAAAACATGACCTGGAAGATAGCTTAAAGGTACAGGACACTACAAACAGGGTTAAGTGAAGAGACAAAGGTGAGACGGAATGCATAAACCTTATGAATCTATGCTAATGAAATGTTCCACGTACACACACGCACACATACACACCCCTAGGAATTATAGTTTGGCTTCCTGACAGAGAGAGGCCATCAAATTCAAAGTTCCATAGAGGTGAACTTTTTTTTTTTTTTAACTAAAATGATAGATTTGCCTCTTTTTCTCCCAAAGTTATAGGATAAGCACATAATTTCCAAAATATATTTTATAATAATCTCCACTTATTCTATGTCTTGCTGTACACGGGCAGTGTACTAAGCACAATATATACATTTTCTCCATGTAGATTATAACTACACTATGAAGAGAGCTTTGTTACCACTCCTGTATTACAGATGAGGAACCCAAGACTCACAGAGTGAGGAAGCTGTCACAGAACTCTCAGCTGGCAAGTGGTGGAGCCTGGCGGAGACCAACTCCAGAACCAGAGACCTGGCCAACTCCAGAACCAGAGCTTAGCTCACTGAATTTATGTCTTCCAGGCTAAGTTGCCAATTTATATGTACTCGTATGAAATTAATTAAACTACAAGAGAAAATGGGGAGAGCAAGAGACTTGCCTCTTTGTTTAGTTATACACCACTTGAAATAAGACTGAAACAAACGGTACTGAGCCAAGAGCGCTTGGTCTACTGGATGTTCTCTATGCCTTCCTCATGTTCCCAGTCCCACCTCCTCAGTTTGAAACTCCCCATCTCTTGTTGAATGCTACTAGCAGCATCGCTACTAGTAAGCTCTCTGCTTTCCGTGTCACCCTCTTCCAATCTGTCCTTCAGGGCCAACTTTCAAATGCATGCATTTCATCACTTCATGCCTCTGCGTGAAATTCTGCCAAAATTCATCCTTCAGGAACGTGCCCTCAGCCCTGGCATGCAATGCGGGCCTCTGTGACCCTGTCCTGTCTCCTTCTCTACTCTTCCCCTTGTTTCTTTCTCTTACCTCAGCGATTTTCAAGTGAGAAGTCAAAACTTTATAAAGTAATAAGTTAGGTGGATTATGACCAGTGTCAAAAATACAATAGAAAATATTGGAGTGCTATTGCAAATTAAAAATTTGTCTTAATTTTGTATATTGGACATGTAAATCTTGACTTTGCTACAACATCTATTTCTTAAATAAGTTGTTTTAACAAAAGCTTGCTAAGCTTCCATCACATGACACTTTCTACAGTTCTCAAAATATGGTAGGATGTGTCTTTCCTTGAGTCTTTGTCCTTTGTTTTCCCCACCTCAGACTTCAAGCACAATAGGCATAGTGTCTAGAAACCATGATACTTTTAGGGACTAACAAAAAAGTTTTAATTAGAGGAAAAAATTCAACATAATCCATCACAGATGATATTTGTCTTTATACCAATGAAATTATAAAATATAATATTTAATATCTTCTTTTGGTTTTACAAAGGACAAAACTCGAGAAGACAAGAGTATCCAGGGACCATGAATGTGATACCTGCCTTTTGAGTCATCTGGCTCTGCTCTCTTGCTGGAAGGCCCACGGACCACATAGATACACAATGCTGTTCTTAAGAGACTTGTCCAAGCATCATCTTCCCTGAGAGCCCTTTTCTAGCATTTTAATTAAGGCACACATTTGTTCATTTACGTGCCTACTTTTCTGTTGCAATGGCAATTTCAGAGATAAAATCTTAGCCAAGAAAAAAATAACATTTCTTACATGCCCACTACAGTAGTAAGTGCTTTACTGCACTCGTTCATTTTAGCCTCACACTATAGGGTAGATGCTATTATCATCAACCTCATTTTACATTTCAGAATACAGAGGCTAAGAGAGATTGAAGTGTTCCTGTTTATAAGTTGCAGAGTGAGAGCTTAAACTCAGGCCTGCTAACTCTGGAGCCTGGGGTGTCTCTGTTGGTAGCGGGCAGAGGAGAGGAACTCTTTTACTGGCTTTGTGATTCCAAGTTGGGGGATGTCAATTAGCCTAGACTGTGTATTAAAAGCAGAGACATCATTTTGCCAACAAACGTCAAAACAGTCAAAGCTATGGTTTTTTCCAATAGTCATGTATGGATGTGAGAGATGGACTATAAAGAAGGCTGAATGCCAAAGAATTGATGCTTTCAAACTGTGGTGTTGGAGAAGACTCTTGAGAATCCTTTGGACAACAAGGAGATTAAACCAGTCAATTGTAAAGGAAATCAACCCTGAATATTCATTGGAAGGACTGGTGCTGAGGCTGAAGTTCCAATATTTTGGCCACCTGATGCGAAGAGCTGATTCATTGGAAAAAACAGATTCTGGGAAAAATTGAGGGCTAGAGGAGAAGGGGGCGACAGAGGATGAGATGGTTGGATGGCATCACTGACTCAATGGACATGAGTTTGAGCAAGTTCTGGGAGCTGGTGAAGGACAGGGAAGCGTGCATGCTGCAATTCATGGGCTCTCAAAGAGTCGGATATGACTTAGCAATGGAACAACAACAACCATTAGCGTAACACCTTTGGATTTTTCCTGTACCCTACTCTTGTGTCCGGGTTGTGGAATGACCACGCAGTGCCTAGTTCAGCCACTCTCCTCCTCCTCTGCCTTTTGAATCACCTGTTTGCAGACATGTTCTCTGGTCTGTTCCCTGCCATTCGAGAACCTTGAAAGGCCTCCAGCTGTTCAGCATTACTTTCCATGTCTGTTCTGAGATTTGTGTGGCTAACACACTCCATCATGTCCTCACCTCCTCCCTCAGTTGTGAAGCTACCACTTCAGTCGGTCTCTCGTGAGGTTCCACACCAGGGCACAGTGCAGCAGCAACAGTTATTTGGGCCCCTTGAAATATCAACATGCTCCAAACCATAAGGCAGGAAGATAACTCAGAGCAGGGTGTGATGAACTGTCTTAAAATGGTCAGGGAAGCTTTTAGAGGAGGGAGAATCTGAGCTGTTTAATATCAATCTCCATGGAGGAGAAAATGAGCACTGGTTTGAGAGTAAAAGACTTTAATTCAACAGCATACTCAGTTCCAGGTATACAGTGACTAATTAAACATCACTCTCAATGGTGGCAGTGCATCTCCTTACATAAATAACCACTTAAACTACTAGCTCATATTCTGCAAGTTAACATTTCACATGGCTTATTTCATTTAATCCTCATAGGATCTCTCTGAGATAGTAAATATCCTTACTTCCTTTTTATAGATGAATAGACTAAGAATCAGAGGTGTTAAGTAGCCTGACCAAATCATCAGAGCTATTTAATGGTAAAAACTTTGATGGTAATTGAAGATTTAACCAAGTTTATTGGTCTCTGGTGCCAAAATCTTGACACCATTCATACAATCCTTTCCCTCATCACTGTGTTTTGTGTTGATACTTCTCCCCTATAGAGTATTCATCTCTAGATATTGTAATTATCTGATTTTTTTCTGCCTTTCCTATTAAGAATGCAAGCTCTCTGAGGGCAGGAACTGTGTCCTACTCTTTCTTTTATCTTCAGTTCTTATATATTCCATGTATTCAATCATATTTTTCTTGAGTTTTGCTATCTGCTAGACACAGTATATAGTGTGGAACATGCTCTGGACAGCAAGATAAACATCCTTACCCTACAATGCTGATAGTTTTTCAGGGGAAACGGAAAACCCACAAGTTAAAAAAAAAAAAAAAAAGCAATTACAAACTCATAAAAGTACTGTGAGATAAGGAACCTATAATGGGATGGGGTGAGGATTGGGGATTCAAAGACAAGACTTGAAGGACGAGAAAGGATCATGCTCAGGGAACAAACATTTTAAGAAGAATGAAAAGGATGAATGAAGGCTGTGATTCTGCAAAGATCTTGATGGATGCAGAGTTGGAGCAGGGTGAGAGGCAGATGAGATTCACATACAGCCTTTGGGAGGACTTTGAGTTTTAGTCCAAGTACAGTAGGTAAATACTAAAAATGATAAAGCAATGGGGATGAAGAAATGATGATGGTGTCAAAATTCTTCTGAAGGTAAGATGGCTAAAGCTTATCAGTGGTTGGTGAAAGCCTGGTCTGAGAGAGAATTAGGGAGGATTTCTATCTTGAGCAATTGGGTAGGTGGTGGGGCCATTTACTGGGATGGAAAAGACTATGGCCACAGAGGTTGGAGAAAAACCTTGGGAAAGATATTAGAATCAACTTATGCTTGCGATGACTATTAGAAATCCAAATGGAGATGTAAAAAAATGATAAATGACCAGCTTATTCTGTTTTGCTAAATTCTTATCATTTGCTGGTGAACATGTTGGACACTTGGATGCAAAATAAAATATGCGAACTATTCAAAGTAACAGACATACTTGCCTTGAATGGTATTAAACACACACACACACAAAAGGGTCAAATACTCAGGGTGAAAATGTTCTGTTATGCATCCATTTTCTTTTTTGCACAAGCTTGCTTCAGGCTTTTACCACCAGTGTGAAAACTTAAATTTCACGATTTCCCAAAGTCATACTTATATTATTAGCAACTAAACAGGTAAAATCAGTCTTTTCACTTCTGCCATATATGTATGTATCTTATCTATATATAGGTACATATACATACATACTCACACATACAAACATAGGTATTTTATAGATAGATATAGACAGATATAGCTCAAGGCAATACACTTTTATTATCTGAATTAAGAGTAGAAGGATAGCTCTGACTTCCAAAGCTAAGAGCTTTGTTAGGCTTGTTGGTCATTATTACATCTTCAAATGTAAAGACGCATAAAGAAATTCCTGGTTTGCCTTTTGTCAAGGTTTAGTAAAGTGGACCTTCAGAAGGACTTAGCGGGATTTTACTTGCCTAGTCTTCCCAAAGCCAGGATAGATCCCTATCAAATACTGCCTTGAGGCCATTTTAAGATTTTCCTATATTAAAAAAATGCAGTCTGTGCTTAACTAAGAGTAAATGTCTCATCCCCCACCTGGCCTACCATTTGTTTTGATTATAGCTCAAGAAACCTGGTTGGGAGTGGAATGGAGAGTGAAGATTAAGATGTAAGTTTTGCATCTTCAGGACAGTGCCCTTTACTCCCCAACATATACTCATTTGGACAACAGTAACCAAGCAGCTTGCAAAAGGGCAAGGCCACCTTCGAGCCTCTAGTGGTAACAAGACATATGCAAATGAACATTTACTCTCCTGCTAAGCAAATATGGTCAGTTATTACAATGGGCCATTGGGAAAATCGTAAAAGAAATATAACAGTATGAAAAATAAACAGAATTTAAATGAGAAAAATATGAACCATAAAGTTAAGTCCTTGCTCTGGGAATATAATTTCAGATCATGGAGGGTGAGAAATACCATGATATTTTTTAAAATAAATTATGATAATTTCCATTAGATGTCTGTAAAGGGCACTAAAGATGCTCGGTTGAAAAACTGGAAATTTTTTGTAAGGAAGATATGTTGCAATTGTTACTGGTATGATATTGACATGTTTGGTCTCATAGGTAGATTTGTAAGATATGTAACATAACTCAGACAAAAATATACATTTTTAGATCTGAAATTTTTCCAAGGAATCTCTGTATCACTCATAAAATATTGATAGGAATGAGATGGCAATGAGATAGGAATGAGAAATAACTTGGAAATGCTCTAAAGTAAAGCATGTTTAAGATGCACAGTAGCTTTCTCTAGTCTTTCTTTTCCCCTCTTTTGAAATCTAGTAGGTAAGTCTCCTGTGGTCTCCCAAATGCTCTGACTGGACAGTCAGTAAGGCTTCCTGTTCCCAAGGCTTCTCTGATCCCTGTGAGGACTTAGGAGCCCTTTATGGTCTTGTGTAAAGAAGTCTCCATTACCTGAGGGACCTACTGAAAAACAATAATTTAACCCTGATATTCTCCTACTTAAATTCCTTTAATGGCTCCCCAGTGCCCCAGGATAGTTTAAACTGCTTAGCAGAGTTGACAGACCTCTTCCTCACCAGCCCGATCTGCAGCCTCATCATCCCCCTCTGCATGCACCTTACACTCCGGCCCTCATGTAAATCCTGCTGTGTGTCATAGCTAGATGATCCCTTAGCCTGTAACATGATGTTCCCTTAAATCTAACATCTGGAAAGGCGTCTGTCTGCTGGCTAACTCCTGCTTGCTCTTTGTTTTAGACTCAATCCAGACATCATTTCTTTCAGAGAGCCTTTACCATTCCCATCACTCTGGCATATGCCCACACTCACCCCATCATTGCACTTCACTGTTACCAAAATTATTTGTTTTCATGCTGTCTGTATTATTAGACTGAGAGCTCCTTCAATAAAAAGGAAGGGGTTTTATTTGCCTTGCATCACCATTACCTGGCATACTATCAGGCCCAGAGGCACTCAATATATGCCTTTGTTTTGTTTTTTGATTGAACAAAATCATTCAATACTAATTCCACTCTACTTTGTCCCAAATCTCCTTGCTCATCACTTACAGAGACATTCAAACACTTGAAAGTAAGACTGTGTCATTTCAGGAGCAAAATCAATAGGCCTCTTTAAAGAAATAGGAAGTTGGGAATAAGTAGGCGGATTGCTTTGATTAAGTGGAGGGAACCCCAGAGGGTAAGGGATGCCAGCCAAGGTCTGCCGCAATGTGACAAAACATGTCAGTTTCACATAGGGGGCCTCCCGGAGTGTTTGGAGAGGGAATGGGCACAGTCAACTGGGAACACACAAACATCTTGTAATTCTCCTAAAGTTTCTGTTTTGATTTTGGCAGAGTTGTAATTGACCACCCACTTGGGAGTGATAATGTAAAATCTTTTGAGTGGAGATTCCTGGAAAGTTTAAATCGAATGCAGTGACTAACTGAAGGGATAGACTATGTTTGTATATATATATGTGTCTACACTCTGTTTTTTGAAATAGCATTCAGAAATCTGACTAAAAATGCAAATAATAAGTCATGCTAGTTTATAGGTAAACTCATTAAAGATTTCTGCAGGCAAATTCACTGAAAATGCCAACAGTCCTTGCTTGTAGATCAAACAGATTTCTGAAGACTATGACTTTAAAGCTGACCTGGCAAAGCTGTTCTTCCTGTATTTGAGAAATTGCATTTGTCTTATTTGTTAAAGGAGGATGGAAAATAAAAATTCCTGGTAAAGATAGGAGCAGAACAGCTTAAGTGTCATGAGGTAGTGTCCTTATTTGCAATGCACTTGATTTCAGGTGGCTTCATGAAACATTTATTGTGCACCATCATGTGCCAAGGGAGGGTCCTAGAGCTACAAAGATGAGCAGGACATTGCCTAAGAGACATTTTTAGTGTTCAGTAGGAGGCTGTGTGCCTTATAAATTTCCACTGCATTACAACTTATCTTTTAAATGCCATTTTCTCCACGAGAGCTTATAGGTCTCCGCTCTGTGTCCCCTCAGCACCCTGTGAGTCCCCATATTCTGCCACTAAATGTTAGTGGTGATTATTATACACTTCCTCCTGTGATTCTCATATTGTTGGTTTTTGTGTGTTCCTCCAGACTAGACTAGAGAATCCTGTGGACAGAGGAGGCTGGTGGGCTGCTGTCCATAGGGTTGCACAGCGTTGAGCACGACTGAAGTGACTTAGCATGCATGCATGCATTGGAGGAGGAATTGGCAACCCACTCCAGTAGTCTTGCCTGGAGAATCCCAGGGACGGGGGAGCCTGGTGGGCTGCCATCTATGAGGTCGCACAGAGTAGGACATGGCTGAAGCGACTTAGCAGCAGCAGCAGCAGCCAGACTAGACTGGGAGATTCTTAGGAAAATAAAAGAAACAGGAACACAGACTTTCCTCAGGACAACATGGGTTCAGATCCAAAATCTGCATTTGGTTGAGTGGTTTCTAGGCAAGACATTTAGAATATCTGTGTCTCTGTTTCCTCATCTTTAAAGTGGGATAATATTACTTGCTTCAGATCATTATGATGAGGATAAATGCATTAATATACATAAAGGCTTAGAACACTGCCTGGCAGGGAGTAATCATTCAGTAATATTATCTATTAAACTGTTATGCATACACACAACTAAAATACACAGAATCTGCATTAGAATTGCCAGTCTAAACGGCCAGTACTTGCTTTGAGCTTAAGGTCTCATCAATTATAGTTGATTCATTTACATCAGGAGATGATGTTTCCATTCACTCCATTGTCAAAGAGAGAAACTTGGGACCTGTTCTTGAAAACATCCTCTCCTTTACCTCCTGAATTCACTCTAACTCCTAATAGTCTTTAATCACATCCTTTCACCCCTATCACACTCCCTGCTCTAGACTGAGCCATCACCACTCTATTTCTGAACGTTGCCATCAATCCAAATTGTTCTCCCTCCTACTCTGACACTGTCTTGCTTATTTCTATTGCAGCAGTCTGAAAAGTCCTTACAAACTAAAACAGGTCAAACCACTTCGGCATAAACTATCATTGGGTGCTTCTTAGAGTGAAAAGTCAAATACGTATGTGGTTAAAGAACCAAAGTGTGACCTTGTTCCTACCTAGCAACTCAGCCTCATCTTGGGTCGCACCTGAGTTTATCTCCAGTTCTTCAAAAAGTGCCAAGGAAAAGATACACATGAACTTACTTACAAAACAGAAAGAGACTCACATTCTTAGAGGATGAACTCACTGTTGCCAGAGGGGAAGAATGGTGGGGAGAGGTAGTTAGGGAGTTTGGGATGGACATGTACACACTGCTGTATTTAAAATGCATAACCAACAACGCCCTACTGTGCAGCACAGGGAACTCCGCTCAATGTTACATGGCAGCCTGGATGGGAGGGGAGTGTAGGGAGAGGGGATACATGTCTATGTATGGCTGAGTCCCTTTGCTGGCCACCTAACACTATCACAGCATTCGGCTATATGCCGAATATAAAATAAAAAAAGGTTTTAAAATAGTGCCAAGGAACTCTGCACTCAGGACCTTCTATCCTCCCACCCTTCACACTCTTTAGGGCTCAGCTTACAAGTGATTTCAGCAAAGGAGTCTTCTCTGACCCTCCCTCTCCTACTCTAAATGCTGTCCTCGACCATCACCCAGTTTTCTTTTCAGCCAGCACAACGTGTGTACACATATGCATTTTTTGAGTGACTGGTTGTTCACTTTTCACCTCTCCATCAAATTTCATGTTTCAAGTCTCCAAACTCCATGAAAACATGGGCTCAATCTGTTTTATTTATCACTTTATCTTCAATGCTAAGCAAAGCTCCTGGTAAATAATTAGATCAGCAAACAATGAACAAACCAGTGAATGCCTAGTAACTACTTATTTAATAATTTTTTGAATTGCAGCAATGAATTAAGTAGAAAAAACTGATGAACCTACTCAGTATAGAACACGAGGGTTCTATAAGCACTCAGTATAGAACACGAGGGCTCTATAAGCATATTTTCTTTTTTTCTGCCTAATATGACTTTACTGCCTAAGGAGCTGTATTACAAACCATCTAAATACAGAGGGAGGCCATTTGCATTCTGAGGAAATTAAATGTATCTTTGATCTCATTTCCTAGAAGTTCTTATGAAAGAAAAAAAAACAACTCAAATTCTTCCTTGTAAAGGAGCTCTTGGCAACAAGCATTGTACATCATGTCTGGTCTTGCTGTGATATGTGTATATGAATATATGTAGAATCATTTCCAGCCCTCCAAAAACCATATTTCAAGAAGCCTGTATAAAACACTCATATAATACTAATTCAGCCAATAATTATACAGGGCAGTGGCCTGGGGTGAGAAGGACAAGAAGGGGATTTAATTTGAGATGAGAACATTGAGACCCTGAATATGATTGGGTAAAAAATGAAAGTTACACATACATATGGAATTGAAGGCTGATTTTAGACTCTGGGAAGGTTAGAAATGGCAGGAATCTTCATGATCATCAAGCAGGATATAAGAGGGAATGTAACACAGGGTTAAGAGACATGCTTTAGACTCAAACAGATCTGCATTCAAATCATGACTTTGGCAAATTAGAAATCATAGGCAAATTATATAACTTTCCTAATTTGCAATTTATTGCCTAAAAGATAGAGGCAACAATCTTTTTCTTAATTTTTTTTTTTTTTTTGGTGAGTGTAAAACATAAGATAGATAATATAATGAAAACAGAATAGTGCTGGTCTTATCTTGAGCTCTCAAAAGGGGACTCAGCAAGGGTCATTATTATGTTTTATTTACAGGACTCAAAGAAGAAACAATTTGCCCAGGATCATGTGGCAAAGTAGAGCTAAAGCTAGAACCGTTCTGTGTAACTAAGGACTTCTTGTTTGGTATTCGTCCCTCCTCACTGCCTCTTTCTCCATTTCCATCCTTCCACACGTGCAAGATACAGGAGCAGGTGGAGGACACTGGGAAAGCTACTCAAAGGCCTTCCTAGTTTGGGGAATACGTACAGTAAAATATGTAATTTGAGGAACCACCTGTTATTAGTACTTCTTGTTATGGCAGCCACAGAACTGGAATAAATGTAATAAAAAATCTTTTAAATACTTAAGCTGAGTTTGAAATCAAGAAAGAGAGCTCTTTGCTTCAAGAAGTGAAGAGGGAACTAAACAAAGACATCTAAGAGAAGTGATAATGTATCCTGGAGTCAGGATACAGGTGAGAATGAAGACCAATTCCTATAATATTTTATTACATCTGGGAGACAGGAGATGACATCTTGTTTTCCCTTCCACGGGACAGGAGGTTTTAACTAAGAATTTCCTGTAAATCCAAGATCATCAGAGGACAGGATAAAAGAAGACAATCTTCCTTGATTAGAGGGAGATGACAAAGCCATTGCGTACAAGTTCATGCTGTAGCGTGTGTCTAAACTCTGCTTAAGAAAAGAAGACAGTGGGCATCCCTGGTGGCTCAGTGGGTAAAGAATCCACCTATGAATGCAGGAGACACAGGTTCGATTCCTGATCTGGTAAGATCCCTCATGCCGTGGAGAAACCAGGGCCATGGGACACAACTACTGAACCTGTGCTCTAGAGCCTGTGAGCCACAATTGCTAAATCCACATGACTCAACTGCTGAAGCCTGCACACCTGGAGCCTGTGCTCTGCAACAGGAGAAGCCGTCATGATGAGAAGCTTGTGCACCACAGCTAGAGATTAGGCTCCACTCACCGCAACTGGAGAAAAGCCCACCCAGCAATGAAGACCCAGCACAGTCAAAAATAAATAAAGTAAGAAAATGTTTAAAAAAGCATAGTCAGACTGGCCCTAGAAGGGTTAGGAAAAAACCAAAGGAAGACAAATACTTTAATCTTGGATTTGTGCCTCGTACAGAATTAAGATTCAAATTTGAAATAGGGGTCAACTATATATCCTGGAATGCAAAGTCATGTGGGTTTTGGGAAGCATCACTATGAATAAAGCTAGTAAAGGTGATGGAATTCCAGCTGATCGATTTCAAATCCTAAAAGATGATGCTGTTAAAGTGCTACACTCAATATGCCATCAAATTTGGAAAACTCAGCAGTGGCCATAGGACTGGAAAAAGTCAGTTTCCATTCAAATCCCAAAGAAGGGAAATGCCAAAGAATGTTCAAACTACTGCACAATTGTACTCATTTCACATGCTAGCAAGGTCATGTTCAAAATCCTTCAAGCTAGGCTTCAACAGTATGTGAACCAAGAATTTCCAGATGTACAAGCTGGATTTAGAAAAGGCAGAGGAACCAGAGATCAAATTGCTAATATCTGTTGGATCATAGAAAAAGCAAGAGCGTTCCAGAAAAAATATCTACTTCTGCTTTATTGACTATGCTAAAGCCTTTGACTGTGTGGATCACAATAAACTGTGGAAAATTCTTAAAGAGATGGGAAGAAATACCAGACCACCTTACCTGCCTCCTGAGAAACCCATATGCAGGCCAAGAAGCAGCATTTAGAACTGGACATGGAACAATGGACTGGTTCAAAATTGGGAAAGGAGTACATCAAGGCTGTATACTGTCACCCTGCTTATTTAACTTATATGCAGAGTACATCATAAGAAATGCCAGTTTGGATGAAACATAAGCTGGAATCAAGGTTGCCCAGAGAAATATCAATAACCTCAGATATGCAGATGACACCACCCTAAGGGCATAGAGTGAAGAGGAACTGAAGAGCCTCTTGATGAAAGTGAAAGAGGAGAGAGAAAAAGCTGGCTTAAAACTGAACATTCAAAAAATGAAGATCATGGCATCGAGTCCCATCACTTCATAGCAAATAGATAGGGAAACAATAACAGATTTTATCTTCTTGGGCTCCATAATCACTCCGGATGGTGACTGCAGCCACGAAATTAAAAGACGCTCACTCCTTGGAAGAAAAGCTGTGACAAACCTAGACAGCATATTAAAAATGGGAGATATTACTTTGCCTACAAAGGTCCGTATAGTCAAAGCTATGGTTTTTCCAGTATTCACGTACATATGGGAGAGGTGGACAGTAAAAATGGCTGATCATCGAAGAATTAATGCCTTAAAACTGTGGTGCTGGAAAAGATTGTTGAGAGTCCCTTGGACTGCAAGATCAAACCTGTTAATCCTAAAGGAAATCAACTCCGAATATTCATTGTAAAGACTGATGCTGAAGCTGAAACTCCAATTCTTTGGCCACCTGATGCGAAGAGCCGATTCACTGGAAAAGACCCTGATGCTGGGAAAGATGGACGGTGGGAGGAGAAGAGGGCGTCAGGGAACAAGATGATTGGATGGCATCATTGGCTCAATGGAAGTGAGTTTGAGCAAGCTCCAGGAGATGGTGAAAGACAGGGAAGTCTGGTATTCTGCAGTCCATGCGGTCACAAAAAATCAGACAACGACTGAGCAACTGAACAATGAACAACAACATGTATATATTAGGAAGCTTCAAGTCAAGCAAGTAATATAAGATAGTTTTAGTTTAGCAATGTTTTCTTAGTGCCTGGTGGAAAAAAATGCAAAATGTTTATGGAGAGAGAGAATCTTTCTCTGACTGAAAACTTTTATAATAGAAGAATCTGAGAAAGTCAGTAATTAAGTATGTTAAAGCTCAGCCGTGTCCAACTCTTTGTGACCCCATGGACTGTAGCCCACCAGGCTCCTCCATTCATGGGATTCTCCAGGCAAGAGTACTGGAGTGGGTTGCTATTTCCTTCTCCAAGTATGTTTAAATAATTCTAAATATAAAAGAATAAGTTGGAAATACAAGCCAATAATAAACAGGGAGGGTTGATAAAAACTGAGTACAATTTCTGACTTGAAAAAAATTGAAATGAAAGACTAGTGAAATAATAGGTTAGACAAAATATGAGACACAGATAAAGAATGAATTACTGAACTGAAATATACTTAAGGAAATTATCCAGAATAGAGTACTTGAAGAAAAGAGGTAAAAACTACAAAAGAAGATGACAACATTACTTATCTTTAAAAATGTAAAGGTAGCCAACAAAAAAAGTAGAAGATAGAATAACTTCCTACAAAATTAAAAAAGTAAAGTATAGACTAAAGGAAATGTAATTAATTTAGCAGAAGATAAGCAAAAAGGAAAGAATGGGAAGAGGAAACATGTTAGACATAAAATAAGATTTTTGACAGAAATAAAATCCAAATAAATCATTAATGATCACAATCAATTTAAATAGTCTAAACTTGCCTTTTAGCTAAAGACCCGTCTAAAATATAAGGGCCCAAAAGGCTAAGATAAACGGATGTAAAAAAGATATACTTGGAAAAAAAATTGGCTAATTAAATAAAGTTGGCATAGATATAAAACACTGACTAAAAAAGTAGACTTTAGGGCAAAAAGTACAATTAGGAAAAAATAAGATCATCATATGATGTACAAAAGAATAATTTCTCAAGAAGCTGTTTCAAATACAAATTTGTATAATTTACTAATGTAGCTTTAACATACATAAAGCAAAAATTGTTAGAACTATGAAAAAACCGACAACAGGTACAGTCAGATTTTAACACAACTATTTCCTACAACAGATGCAAAATTAAAATATAAGGACTGATGAACATTAAAAAGTTTGATCTAATGAACATACTATAGAGTGTATTTTCCTTCTGAATTACATGCAGAATTTCAAAAAGTTTTTGATGTATTAGGCAGGAAACAAAGCAATCTCAATACATATCAATCAATCAATAACATCAAGCTCATTCTTTTATCACAGTGACAAAAATGGGGAGGTCAATAGTAAAGAACAATTAGAAATCCCCAATACTTAAAAAAATGCTTTTAATTAATTCATGAGTCAATGGAAAAAGAGTGGAAATTAGAATACATTTACAAACAGATGTCCATGAAAATAATACATTTCAAAATACATGATATATAGTTTATGCTGCTTTCAGAGGGAATTTCCAGGCTTTATGTGCTTATAGTAGAGCAGAAGAAGACTGAAAATTAGCTGAGCATACAAACTCTGGATTAGGGGAAGAAACGAAAACAAGAGACTACATGTATATGACAGAAAGAACAATAAAATATGTCAGCAAAAATGTGTGAAGCAGGAAATAAAGAGGGAGAGGACTAAAAGGCCCAAATTTTGCTATTTGGAAAGAGCAACAAAATAAATGTTTTGCAAGATTAATCAAGAAAATAAGAGAAGACACAAAGAAACAGATTAGTAATAAAAGGGAAGATAACAGTGTGGATTTATCAGACATTTTAAGTCATAAGAGAACACTAGAACACTTTATGCCAAAAATCTAAAAATTCATAAAAACAATTTTCTAGAAAATTATAATTTACTAAAACTGACTCAAGAAGGAGTAGAAACCTGAATAAACTTAATCATTAAACACACAGAATAAGTAGTTTAAAATATGCAGGTTTATTGATTTAGCCTGAATAACTCCAATTTGAGCACAATTTCTTCATAAGTAGAATTTCAGGAAGGTCACGATTCTGATTTCTTTGCCTTGGCCCATTGCCCATGTTTTGTGTGTGTGTATGTGTGTGTGTTTGGGTGTGTGTGTGTGTGTGTGTGTAGGGGCCATAAGGTGGGGGAGTGATTACATTAACAACACTTATGCTATGCCAGACTCTCTTCTAGGTACATGTGATACAAAATCAGACATGGTGCCTACTCTGGAGAGATGCATACTCTGGCAGAAGTTCAGATACATACTCTGGCAGAAGTTCAGATAAACTCATCAATAACATAAGAAAGTTAAATGCATGTGGTGGTGTGGGGTTATTCGACCTACAGCGCTAAGAATGGATATAGCCATTCCTGAACGCCAAAATGCATCATGGTGTTGAAAGGGAAGGGGTCATAGTTTATTTACTTTTTATTCATTTGCTTAGGATTTTAAAGTCATTATTTGGGGGAGTTCCCTGGTGGTCTAGTAGTTAGGACTCTGTGCTTTCACTGCTGTGGACCTGGGTTCAATCCCTGGTTAGGGAACTAAGATCCCACATACCACGTGCAGCCAAAAACCAAAAAAAAAAAAAAAAAAAAGGTATTTTAAAGTTTTTATTTGTAAATAGTTTTAAACTTATATATAAAACTAAATGTCGCAAGAGCAGTACATGAACTCCTACAAGGATTACATTAAATTTAAACCTGTACAGAGGACTGAACCCAATTCTACACAGGTGTGAGGAGCGAGAACAGATCACAAGCGAGTTTTCAGAGTTCAGCGCTCAGAAAGATGAATCCTAGGATAACTTCTCACCAGGCTTGTGTGTGTGTGAAGTCGCTCAGTCATGTCCGACTCTTTGCGACCCCATGGACTGTAGCCTACCAGGTTCCTCCATCCGTGGGATTTTCCAGGCAAGAATACTGGAGTGGGGTGCCATTTCCTTCTCCAGGAGATCTTCTCGACCAGGGATTGAACCCAGGTCTCCCGCATCTTAGGCAGACGCTTTACCGTCTGAGTCACCAGGGAAGGTCAAGGGGAGCTTGATCAGGCTTGGGGAGGGGAAAATGATTATCTCATGAGTTCATACTTCTCTGCCTCCCGACGACGCAATTCCTCCCGATTTCAAAAATTTATTAACCCAAGATGTCTTTGGACATCTCCAAAAGGTGTCCTGTTGATTATGAAGGACCCTGACATTTAGTACCATTCACAGTCAAATAAGGCTTTCCCTAGTGGTTCAGAGGTAAAGAATCCATTTGCTAATGCAGGAGACCCACCAGATTTGAGCCCTGGGTTAGGAAGATCCCCTGAAGAAGGGCATGGCAACCCACTCCAGTATTCTTGCCTGGAGAATCCCATGGACAGAGGAGCCTGGCGGGCTATAGTCCATGGGGTCATAAAGAACTGGATGTGGGTAGCTATTGAACAACAGTCAAATCAATAGGAAGTGATATGTCCGTCTTTTGCAGTGATTTTTAAATACATTTTTGAAGAAGTTAATTTTGAAATTAGTTTGATGCACAAATTCTACTCTAGGAAAAAAGTATTCAAGGTGATTATTTGTCAAAGGCCTGGCCCACCCAGCCAACACCATTCTACGGGAAATGAAGCAGTCAGAGGGGCATTCTACACTGTTTTCTCCCCATTATGGGGTCCCTTTGGGCAGGTTAGCTTTCCTCCATTTCATACTCTCTTCAGTTCATCCTTTTTGGCGGCACTATATGTCCTAAACTGGGGGAAGGGTGACAGCAAGTCTGTATTTCTCACATACTTATTCTCATTGCTGGCATTCTAGATTGTATTCTTTGCAAAGAAATATTGTTGTGACACTATTTGATGAAAGGGATTTCTCTGCAATGGTTATTTTACAGAGTAGAAGAAATATTTTAATTAAAGGAATATCTAGCTGGCTCTGCAAAGGAGATAAGATTGAATGGAAGCTTATTAGTAGGTTTCAATACCAGACCACCTGACTTGCCTCCTGAGAAACCTGTATACAGGTCAGGAAGCAACAGTTAGAACTGGACATGGAACAACAGACTGGTTCCAAATAGGAAAAGGAGTTCGTCAAGGCTGTATATTGTCACCCTGCTTATTTAATTTCTATGCAGAGTAGAGTACATCATGAGAAATGCTGGGCTGGAGGAAGCACAAGCTGGAATCAAGATTTCCGGGAGAAATATCAATCACCTCAGATACGCAGATGACACCACCACTATGGCAGACCGTGAAGAAGAACTAAACAGCCTCTTGATGAAGTGAAAGAAGAGAGTGAAAAAGTTGGCTTAAAGCTCAACATTCAGAAAACTAAGATCATGGCATCTGGTCCCATCACTTCATGGGAAATAGATGGGGAAACAGAGGAAACAGTGGCTGACTTTATTTTTCTGGGCTCCAAAATCACTGCAGATGGTGATTGCAGCCATGAAATTAAAAGACGCTTGCTCCTTGGAAGGAAAGTTATGACCAACCTAGATAGCATATTAAAAAGCAGAGACATTACTTTGCCAACAAAGGTCCGTCTAGTCAAGGCTATTGTTTTTCCAGTAGTCATGTATGGATGTGAGAGTTGGTCTATAAAGAAAGCTGAGTGCAGAAGAATTGATGCTTTTGAACTGTGGTGTTGGAGAAGACTCTTGAGAGTCCCTTGGACTACAAGGAGATCCAACCAGTCCATCCTAAAGGAGATCAGTCCTGGGTGTTCACTGGAAGGACTAATGCTGAAGCTGAAACTCCAATACTTTGGCTACTTGATGCAGAGACCTGACTCATTGGAAAAGACCCTGATGCTGGGAAAGATTGAGGGCAGAAGGAGAAGGGGAAGACAGAGGATAAGATGGTTGGATGACATTACCAACACAATGGACATGGGTTTGCGTGAACTCCGGGAGTTGGTGATGGACAGGGAGGGCTGGCGTGCTGTGATTCATGGGGTCATAAAGAGTCGGACACGACTGAGCGACTGAACTGAACTGAACCCCAACCCTCATTTCCTAAATTACTTTATTCTTGATTTCCCTTGATTTGAGATGTTAGACCATTAGAACCCCATACATGGCTTATTTTCTTAGGAGATTTTGAGTTTCTCTCACCTTTCAAATTTCTTCTAAGCCATGAGCCCCTTTTGCTAATGGAAAAAAGGATCAGGCATCACATCAGTCCTAGATAATTCTCTCTTTAAAAATAATGCCAGGACTTCCCTGGTGGCTCGGTGATTAAAAATGCACCTTGCAATGTAGGGGATGCAGGTTCAATGCTTTGTGGGGGAACTAAGATCTCACATGCCTTGGAGCAACTAAGCCCGAGTGCCGCCACTACTGACTCCACACGCCACAGCCAGAGACTCCATGCACCGCAGTGAAAGATTCCATATGATGCAATGAAGAGCCTGAGTGCCGAAACTAAGACTTGATGTGGCCAAATAAATAAATGCAGATAATGCTTGGCCTGTTCAGGAATTTGTGGTTTTCAACTATCACTACACATTAAGGTCACTGACGCTCCAATACTTTGGCCACCTGATGCGAAGAGTAGACTCATTGGAAAAAACCTGATGCTGGGAAAGACTGAAGGCAGGAGGAGAAGAGAATGTCAGAGGATCAGATGGTTGGATGGCATTGCCAACTCAAGGGACATGAGTTTGAGCAAACTCTGGGAGATGGTGAAGGACAAGTAAGCCTGGTGTGCTGAGGTCCATAGGGTCACAAAGAGTTAGACATGATTTAGTGACTGGAAACAAAAAAAAAAGTTTTCAAAAATCTCAATGCCCAGGCCACACCCTAGGCCAATGAAATAAAAATATCTAGTGGTGGAAACCAGGTTATCAATAACTCTTAAAACTTCCTGGTATTACCATCATATTAGCATGCAATCAAAATTAATAACTGCTTTTTAACTCAGTGCTTCTTAAACTTGAACGTGCATGCAGATAGCCTGGGTGTTGTCAAAATGCAGACTCTGATTCAGTTCCTCTGAGGGGTGCCCGAGATTCAGTATCTCTAATGAGCTGGCACCCCACTCCAGTGCTCTTGCCTGGAAACTCCTATGGACGGAGGAGCCTGGTAGGCTGCAGTCCATGGGGTCAAGAAGAGTCAGACACAACTGAGCGACTTCACTTTCACTTTTCACTTTCATGCATTGGAGAAGGAAATGGCAACCCACTCCAGTGTTCTTGCCTGGAGAATCTCAGGGACAGTGGAGCCTGGTGGGCTGCCATCTATGGGGTCGCACAGAGTCGGACACAACTGAAGCGACTTAGCAGCAGCAGCAGCAGCAATGAGCTCAAAGGTGATATTAATGCTGCTAATGCACACAGGTAAACTTTAAACAGCAAGGTGCCCATGAAGCTGTTGGCCTTTGCCTTCCCCAAAGATCCTGAACAAAAGACAGGGTGTTGATCAACCTGAAGACTGAGTCTGTTCAGTGGCTGAACTAGGACAGGCAGGAAAATGGCAGCTACTCAGCTCCAACCTCTGGGAGCTTCATGGGACCCCAGAGTCCCAGGAGGTCCCACACTTTGAGGGTGGAGCTGATGGGGCAAGTAACTGCCCTGATTCCTCAAAGTCAGGACAGGAGATTGCTCATCTTTCCTGGTAATTCTTTCAAAATGCAGGATTAAGTGCCTGCCAGAGGAGAAGTTAAGGAAAAGGTGTTTCTGAAATGTAAGGCAAGAAGACTGGCATCTAATGTATTTACTGAAAAACAAGCCCTGTTGACATTGGCCCAGACTTGAGGACTCAATGCCTTCTTTAAATCAATGTTTCACAGAGGCAGGCTCAGCTTCTTCCTCAGGGAGCAACTTGAGAAACTATGGGGGTAGGTCTTGTCTGAGCAGAATGAGAAAAATTTGGCTGAACGGTAGGACCTCGGGTGAACTGGCTCAGTCTTCTCCCTGGAGGTGAGGTTCAGCATTCCAGCCTCCCTTTCAGTGAACCTTTTAATGAATAATAATAAAAATAAATACTTCTTCACACTATTTACAGAAATAGGCCAATTCTTTCTTTAAAACGAAATGCATAACAACGCACAAGAGACAGTTTTGAGATCCTCGTTTAACCTGCCGCCTCTAGCAGACCTTGGGAAAAAACAAAAGAAGTTCCTGTCTCACTGCTTTCATAAATGCTTCCTGCAGCAGTTAATCAGACTTGATGGCCTTGCAGCGCCGTAGGATATACAAGAATGAGCCCTGATAATTTTGAAGCCATGGCAGACCTGGGTAGGAACTGTGGCTCTGGTTCTTATTCACAGTGTGACTTTGGGCAAGTGTTCTGAACCTCTTTTGGCCTCTGATTTGTCATCTGTAAAATGGGTTCTCCTGAAGATTCAAGACAACATCTTCAAAATACCAGATTCAGGACTTCCCTGGTGGTACAGTGGTTAAGAATCTGTCAGTGCAGGGGACACGAGTTTGATCCCTGGTCTGGGAAGATTCCACATGCTGGCAGAGCAAAAAAGCCTGTGCACCGCAGCCACTGAGACTGCGATCTGGAGCACTGGAGCTAGGACTACTGAGCCTGCGTGGCACTGTCAGTGAAGCCCATGTGCCCTGAAGCCTGTGCTCGGCCACAAGAGAAGCCGTCACGATCAGAAGCTCATGCATCGCAACTAGAGAGTAGCCCCTGCTCATCGCAAGTAGAGAAAGCCCTCGCACAGCAATGAAGTTCCAGTACAACCCCCCTCCCAGAAAACAAACAAACAAAAATGAACAAAAAACCCAGATTCATAACAAATGCTTAAAGCAGCAGCCACTAACACTATTTTAAAAATTTGCCTGCTTGACAATTTCTATGACTGTTTTTAATTAATTAAGCCCAGATGTAAAAGGATGTTAAAGATCAACCAGTAGCTATGAGATGTTTGAAAGCTTCCTGGGCTCTCTAAGATTCAGATTCTTCTGGAAAATGAGGTCTAGGTAGCAAAAACCCTGAGTATTTCACACGTAGTGAGGGAAAAGCACATGGGCCATTGTTAGCTGTTCCTTCCTGTGTCTTCCATCATTCTGGATGGGTTTGGGATGAGAGGTTCAAGCCTGGGGAAGTACACAGCTATGTGACCTGGGGTCAGGCCGTGTGGTAAGCTCTGGCTAAGGGTATGTGGCAAAGAAGCTTATCTCAAGAAGAGTACAGAACAAGGATCTCCAAGGAAACCAGAGCATCCATCCCCGCCTCTGCACTTCCCCAGAGCAGAAAAGAAGTTGGCTTCTTCTTTTGTAGGCCCAGCTGTGTGGGCTGTTTTACAAGGTACTCTGGGTTTTCTATCACGGGTTCCTCAGCAGATGAGTTGTATAATGTAATTATGTCCATGAATTTGCCATTTCTTCATTCTCAGGTTGAATAATTCATACTTGAGAATGTATATAAAACACAGTAGGCTTGGGTTTATTTTTCTTCCAGGGAGGTTATGCCTTGATCCTCACAATTAAAATTATGAGGGTTTTGATAATTCAGTTTAAACTTTGACCTTATTTCAGACCTGATGTACTATTCATTTGCAGATCTGGATCTAATTATTTCATAAGTTTTAAAAGTACTATTCTGTGAAAAAAATAAAATAAAAAACACTGTTTTTCATAAAACTTTAGCCTCTGAACAAATGTCTATTTTTAAAGAAACTGACTTTAGGCATCAGTCAGTTCAATCGCTCAGTCGTGTCCGACTCTTTGCGACCCCATGAATCGCAGCACGCCAGGGCTCCCTGTCCATCACCAGCTCCCGGAGTTTACTCAAACTCATGTCCATTGAGTCGGTGATGCCATCCAGCCATCTCATCCTCTGTCATCCCTTTCTCCTCCTGCCCCCAATCCCTCCCAGCATCAGGGTCTTTTCCAGTGAGTCAATTCTTTGCATGAGGTGGCCAAAGTATTGGAGTTTCAGCCTCAGCATCAGTCCTTCAAATGAACACCCAGAACTGATCTCCTTTAGAATGGACTGGTTGGATCTCCTTGCAGTCCAAGGGACTCTCAAGGGTCTTCTCCAACACCACAGTTCAAAAGCATCAATTCTTCTGCACTCAACTTTCTTTTTTTTTTTTTTTTTTAAGGGATACAAATAAAAATTTTATTGTACAAAATTAAGGCCTTCACAGTTCACTAAGGCTAAACAGAGACTAGGTAATCTTTAAAATCCTTTACAAAAAGCTCACATACACTTCTGCTTTCCCAACTATTAAAATGAACTGACCAAATGTTATCAAAACGAAAGCTATAAATAACACTGAGTCCTTTAAAGACAGCTATCCCAAATGTTATTTTTTGGCATAGGTGATCTTCATGGCATGTGACGGTGTGATCTTAAACCCCTGCAGAGCATCCCTGGCAGCTCTAGCCTGTCCATCATTTTCAAATTCAACAAAAGCGATGTCATGCCTCCCAGGTACCAAATGTACTTCCTTGAAACCAGGGAACTGGTTAAACAGCATGGATAGCATCATCTTATTAGTCTCTTCTGGTAAATTATTAAGGAATAAAATATAGTTTGGAAGGTAATCAGGGACCTGAGGATGTGGTGTTGCATTTCCTTGGGTATTAGCTGAATTTGGTGTTCCCTGACCAGGCTTTTTGTTCACAGTTGTTGCAATCTTTTCCACAGTTTTGGCTTTTTTCTTTTCTTTTTTCTTTTATAGTCCATCTCTCCCATCCATACATGACTACTGGAAAAACCATAGCCTTGACTAGACTTTGTATCTTTGTTGGCAAGTGATGTCTGCTTTTTAATATGCTGTCTAGGTTGGTCATACCTGTCCTTCCAAGGAACAAGTGTCTTTTAATTTCATGTCTGCAATCACCATCTGCAGTGATTTTGGAGCCCAGAAAAATAAAGTCAGCCACTATTTCTGCTGTTTCCCCACCTATTTGCCACAAAGTGATGGGACTAGATGCCATGATCTTAGTTTTCTGAATGCTGAGCTTTAAGCCAACTTTTTCACTCTCCTCTTTCACTTTCATCAAGAGGCTTTTTAATTCCTCTTCACTTTCTACCATGAAGGTGGTGTCATCTGCATATCTGAGGTTATTGATATTTCTCCCAGCTGTCTTGATTCCAGCTTGTGCTTCTTCCAGCCCAGCGTTTCTCATGCTGTACTCTGCATATAAGTTAAATAAGCAGGGTGACAATATACAGCCTTGACGTACTCCTTTTCCTATTTGGAACCAGTCTGTTGTCCCATGTCCAGTTCTAACTGTTGCTTCCTGACCTGAATACAGGTTTCTCAAGAGGCAGGTCAGGTGGTCTGGTATTCCCATCTCTTTCAGAATTTCCCACAGTTTACTGTGATCCACATAGTCAAAGGCTTTGGCATAGTCAATAAAGCAGAAATAGATGTTTTTCTGGAACTCTCTTCCTTTTTCCATGATCCAGCAGATGTTGGCAATTTGATCTGTGGTTCCTCTGCCTTTTCTAAAACCAGTTTGAACATCTGGAAGTTCATGGTTCATGTATTTCTGAAGCCTGGCTTGGAGAATTTTGAGCATTACTTTATTAGCGTGTGAGATGAGTGCAATTGTGTGGTAGTTTGAGCATTCTTTACATTGTCTTTCTTTGAGATTGGAATGAAAACTGACCTTTTTCCAGTCCTGTGGCCACTGCTGAGTTTTCCAAATTTGCTGGCATATTGAGTGCAGCACTTTCACAGCATCATCTTTCAGAATTTGGAATAGCTCAACTGGAATTTCATCACCTCCACTAGCTTTGTTCATAGTGATGGTTTCTAAGGCCCACTTGACTTCACATTCCAGGACATCTGGCTCTAGGTGAGTGGTCACACTATCGTGATTATCTGGGTCATGAAGCTCTTTTTTGTACAGGTCTTCTGTGTATTCTTGCCACCTCTTCTTAATATCTTCTGCTTCTGTTAGGTCCATACCATCTCTGTCCTTTATCGAGCCCATCTTTGCATGAAATATTCCCTTGGTATCTCTAATTTTCTTGAAGAGATCTCTAGTCTTTCCCATTCTGTTGTTTTCCTCCATTTCTTTGCATTGATCAGTGAGAAATAGATTCAAGGGACTAGATCTGATAGACAGAGTGCCTAATGAATTATGGATGGAGGTTCATGACATTGTACCTGAGACAGGGATCAAGACCATCCCCATGGAAAAGAAATACAAAAAAGCAAAATGGCTGTCTGGAGAGGCCTTACAAATAGCTGTGAAAAGAAGAGAAGAGAAAAGCAGAGGAGAAAAGGAAAGATATTCCCATTTGAATGCAGAGTTCCAAAGAATAGCAAGGAGAGATAAGAAAGCCTTCCTCAGCGACTTTAGGCTTAGCACAGCCCTAAAGAAAGTTCTGTTGTGCTCAAAGTAAAGGATCAGAAATTGAAAGATGACGAAGTTGAAATATATATCCTTTGTCTTTTGTGATGTTTAGCTAAACACAGGATGGCTGGAATTTTCCAGACAGAAAGATATTAGCTTTGATGGGGTATCTATTATGTGCCAGATGAGAAGAAGTTAATTTTTGTTTATTATGTCCCAGGAATTATTTGAGACCATTCTCATAATTTTCCCATTTACCTTTCACAGTAACTCAGGACAGAAAGCATTAGCTACTCATCTATAGAAACAGATGAGGGAATGGACTGTTATAGAGTTTCAAATATTCCTCAAGATTTACAGCTAATAAGTGATTGAGCTGGAAATCAAACCCAGATGTGTCCCTCTGTTTACACTAAATGATACTGTGGTAAAAGATGGCCCCAGAGTTAAGGGCTTACAAAGGCTTATCTCAGTCTAATGCCCCCTGCAGGTTGGCTGTGGTTCAGCATCATATCTGTGTGATCACATCACATTCTGGGTACTAGGTTAAAGGGCAGCACTCATGTGGCTCTTTGCAGAGACAGAAGACAGAGAATGGAGTTACACAATGCTCTACTTATGCATATAATTCTTATACCACCGTAAGTCACATGCGGGGTAGTATAGATGGCTAAGTAGAGTTCACCTACAGGCAAAGCCGTGGACCTTAGTAACCATAATACAACCTACCACAGCAAGTACAGTTCCAAAGATAACATTCTTCCTGTTCTGCCATATTATACATTGCTTTATAAACTCTCAAGTGTTACACAAAAGATTCTGTTCATATTATTGTTCACATATTTATGGAATCATGTGTTTCAAATTTTGGTTTTCCCTTCAAAGAAGGTTTATATAAAAATTTATATAAAAAGAAAATTTTATTATGGAGACTAATAAATCAAAGGGATATGAGGATTCTAATTTCAGAAAGCCTATATATTTAAGTATGCCCTAAGGTATTTTATAATATTCATCTTTTTTATGAAAATTGCAACCAGTAATGGCTGCATAAGTCACTTGGGCCAAAGAAACTCATGAAATCTGGCCATGTTTACCCAGTGGTTCTAGCTAAGACTAAGATGTCCATACTATCTTCTTTTCTTGACCTTCTAATCCTTCAAACCCGATACTAACATAAGGTACATTGGCATAGTCAATGCTGATCTCTGACATATATCCTAAGCATTCACAAGAACATGCATGCTGCTGTTGCTGCTAAATCACTTCAGTCGTGTCTGACTCTGTGTGACCCCATAGACGGTAGCCCACCAGGCTCCACCTTCCTTGGGATTCTCCAGGCAAGAACACTGGAGTGGGTTGCCATTTCCTTCTCCAGTGCATGAAAGTGAAAAGTGAAAGTGAAGTTGTTCAGTCATGTCCGACATTCGTGACCCCGTGGACTGCAGCCTACCAGGCTTCTCTGTCCACGGGATTTTCCAGGCAAGAGTACCGGAGTGGGGTGCCATTGCCTTCTCCGTTGCAGGTGGATAAAGACTTGCTATTGGGAGATAAAAGGTCACTGAGAAGTTTCCCATCATCAAAAACTTTTAGTAAACTTTTGCCTTTTAGTAAAGGCAATACATATGTGTTAATTCGAAGGGCTCAAAGCACTTCTCAAGACAAATAACATCATGGCGAGGGCACTGATACAACTTTCCATTCTAGGTTCCATCACAACAGCACGACCTTGCAAGGCCTCTTTCTGGTCCAAATCTCTCTCTCTCTCTCACACACACACACACATACTCATGTGCACACCCTGAGCGAGTCAAACAACATCTCTCTCCCAGTGTAAAACACAGCTACTAGCAGCTGTCTTAAAATGAAGATGGCTCATAACAATTTAGTAAGGGAACTAATATTTACTGAGCTATATAATGTACTAAACGTTTTCCTAGGGGCTTTGCATGTATACTGAAGGCAGGTTATTTTATATTTTCATGCCTCAATTTCCCCACATGCATTAACAATAAGATTGCTGCAAGAAATATCAATAACCTCAGATATGCAGATAACATCACCCTAGTGACAGAAAGAAAAGAGAAACTAAGGAGCCTCTTGATGAAAGTGAAAGAGGAGAGTGAAAAAGCTGGCTTAAAATTCAACATTCAAAAAACTAAGATCATGGCATCCAGTCCTACCTATCACTTCATGGCAAACAGATGGCGAAACAATGGAAATAGTGACAGACTTTATTTTCTTGGTCTCCAAAATCACTGCGGAAGGTGACTGCAGCCATGAAATGAAAAGATGCTTGTTCCTTGGAAAGAAAGCTATGACAAGCCTAGACAGCATATTAAAAAGGAAAGATACCACTTTGCTGACAAAGGTCCATATAGTCAAAGCTATGGCTTTTCCAGTAGTCATGTATGGATGTGAGAGTTGGACCATGAAGAAGGCTGAGCAGTTAAGAACTGATGCTTTTTAATTGAGGTATTGGAGAAGAATCTTGAGAGTCCCTTGGACTGCAAGGAAATCAAACAAATCAGTCCTAAAGGAAATCAACCCTGAATATTCATTGGAAGGACTGATGCTGAAGCTGAAGCTCTTTGGCCGCCTGATGCAAAGAACCAACTCATTGGAAAAGACCGTGATGCTGGGAAAGATTGATGGCAGGAGAAGGGGGTGACAGAGGATTAGATGGTTGGATGGCATGACTAACTTGATGGACATGAGTTTGAGCAAACTCTGGGAGCTAGTGATGGACAGGGAAGGAAGCCTGATGTGCTGCAGTCCATGGGGTCACAAAAAGTGTGACATTTCTGAGTGACTGAACAACAACAACATTAATAATAACAAAATGAGTATTAAATTGCCTAATTTTCCTGAATTTTATCATCCTTAAAATAAGAATGATATTTAAATCGAGGATCATTACAAGGTGTAAATATATCAGATGCACAATGCCTAACAGAATTCCCATGGCAGAGAAGGCACATGTAAAGGCTGATTTCATGTGTTAATTTGGCTACGTTCACTTTCCCAGTTATTCAGTTGGAAACTAATCTAGGTGTTGCTGTGAAGGTCTTTTGTAGATGTGATTAACACCTATAATCAGTTGATTTCAGTTATCCTAAAAAATCTGGATGGGCTTGATTCAATCAGATGAAACACGTTAAGAGCAGAGCTGAAGCATCTCTAAAGAAGAAATTCTGCCTGTGGAATGAAACTTTAGCTCCGACCTGAGGTTCTAGTCTGCTTTTCCTGAGGGCCTATATTATGGATTTTCAACTTGGTCTAGCCAGCTCCCACAGTTGGACAAGCCAATTCCTTGCAGTAGATCTCTTTCCTTATAGATAGATAGATGGATGGATGGAGAGAGAGATAGGTAGACAGAGTGAGCTAGCTGTGGCTGAATTAAAGAATGAATAAATGGTCTTCTTCATGAACAATAAATTCCCTGTCACTGATGACTGGGAGAGGAGGCTAGGAGGCCATTTGAATGCCATTTGCCATTTGAATGTGCTGTAGAGTAAATTCAAAGAGCATCTTATGACTCACTTCAAGGGCCTTTCATTTTTTTTTTTTTTTTCCAACTGAAGTTCTGGATTATGTTTTCCAATTGCTTCCATTGACACTCCAGGGGTATCAAGGCTCAAAGTAAGGAAAGGAGGTTACAAATACAAAACCATGGCCCAGGACTTTTAAGATTTTCCTGGAGAACCCAAATGCTGCTTTATCTGGGGTATGTAAAGAGTGCTAAGGTCAGATTCCTGCTCCTGTCAATATTGTAGACCAGATACCCTCACAGGTCCTACTTCAAAACTACTAGAAACTTGGTAAAATAGTCCATTGAAAGGTATTTCTGGGTTCTCAGGAATTAGAGAAAACTTCCAGACCCCACCGATGCCACTGGCAGGTCGGGCAACTGCCAGGGACCCTGAAGAGGGATTCCCATAGCCCCAGCAGAAGCAAATCAAATTGTTGCTGAAATAAAGAATCCCAACAAAGGCCTCCACAATGTGGACAGACTACGGTCAATCAAATCGGCTCTCAAGAGTTCCAGACACCTAGAGAACTAATCCAGAGATAGTTTTCTGTGTTCTGGGAAAGCTGACAGAGTGCAGCAGAGAGAGGGGAAAATATGAAGAGAGGTGAAGACGCATGGAAGACATAATAGGTATATCTAATGTGCCCAGTGCCAGGATGAAAGAATAAAAAGAACAGAAAGAAATCTTTTGAAGAGAAAATGACCAAGATTTCCAAAATTAGTGAATGAAATGAATTCACAGATACAGAAAGGATAACATTTGTCAAGCTGGATAAATAAAAAGAAACACAGCTCTAGCCATAATGACATGAAAATACACACCACCAGAAAATAAGAGAAGATCTTAAAGCAACCAAGAAAAATAAAAGCCAGATTTCCCATAGAAGGATGGCAAACAGACAGACAGACAGACAACATGATGAAAGCCAGAGCAAGTGAAATACTAACCTTAAAATGCTGAGAGGAAACAAACCTCAGTCTAGACATTGGTAACCAGGAAAACTCTCTTACGGTAAAGACAATTTCAGGGAAACAAAAGCCAAGTGTGCCGGCAACAGTCCTTAATTAAAGGAACTTCAATAGGAAAGAAAATTATCTTAGAGGGAAGATGTAAGGAGAAATGGAAACAAATAAGTGGCTAAATATGTAGATATGTCAATAGGAAAACTCTGCATAAAATAAAGTCTGATAGTAGAGGCTATAAAAAGCAAAACTAAAATAGTAGTAGTAGTCCTCCAATTAAAGAACAAAAAGTAAGAAAAACATGAAGATTTGGAAAGCAAGACAATTAAAAGGAAAAAAAAAAAAAGGAAAATAAGTCCAACCCCCGAGAGAGTGGACAAATGGAGAGACCCGCATTGACCTGTATACACTCCCGTGTGTAAATAGTGGGAATCTGCTGTGCAGCAAAGCTCGGCGCTCTGTGACCACCCAGAGGGGTGGGCTGGGGTGAGTGGGAGGAAGGCTCAAGAGGGAGGGGATATGTGCATACACTAGCTGCTTCATGATGTGTACAGCAGAAACTAACACAGCAGTGTGAATATCCTCCGTCCAAAGCAAAAAACAAACAAAAACACACACCCCTCATTGAACCTGAACAAGGTAAAAGTTGGAGCTATTAAACTTTCATTTATATATTATTTTGAAGAGACAGATATAGCATTAGAATACAGAAAGGCTGAAAGTAAAAGGATGAAAATGCATCTGATAAACATATACCAAGGAAAATATGAAATGTAACTTATGGGGGAAATACCAAGAACAGAGAAGGATATATAAAGACAAAAATTATTTGCCAGTGATATACAAAAATCTAAACTTGTATACACATAATAAAGTGTATATTATATCTCAACAATTTTAGCTATGTTAGGCAAAATTTAGTAGAAATACCCCAAGAAATTGACAATTCTACCACCATCATGAGAGAATTAAACCTATCTCTCTCAATTATTGATAGATCAAACAGAAACCCTACTCCAAATAATGAAATTTAGAACTAAATTATAATTAAAATGCTTGATTTAAAAGATGCATAAATTCTTTTATCATGTCTATTAGCAAATTTACATTCTTCTAAAAAAAAGCCCATGACATATTTACAAACCTGATTGTGTACTAAAATAAATAGATGACCATGTACTACTATATAAAAAAAAACTTATTGTATTAAAAATAATTTATACCATACTGAACATGGTTTCTGACCTCTATGCAATTAAATTACAAGTCAATAGGAAGTATATAAACATAAAATTCTCATATATTTGAAATAAAAAAAATAGAACAAGTCTAAATAACTCATGGGGCAAAGAAGATAAAATGAAAAAAAAATTAAATATATAAACACATGGTATACGTATATTAAGAATTGATAAATAATGAAAATCTTATATATAAAATTTTATAGACTGGTACTGCAAAGATAGTTTTAGCCTGAAATATTTATATTTAAAGAAGGTTTAAAATTAACTAGCTACCTGTCTACCTTAGAAGTTAGGAGAAGTATAGTTGAAAAAAAAATCAGAAATTACAAGGATAAAGATAAGACAAGACTTAATATTCCAGAAAAAAAGAAATAAGAAAGTTCTTTCTTGAAAAGATCAATAAAATAGAACTATCAGATTTGATCAAGAAAATTAGCTAGTAAGCACCTCATAAAACACTATGAATGAAACCCAAGATACATCAAACAGGTATGGCAACGTTATGATAATAAGTATGCTCACCTCAGGGAAAAGACTTGGTTATTATTCCAGTTTGCAGATAAGAAAGCTAAGACTAGTCACACACCGTTCATCTTTCGGACTTTGTGACTTGCTCCGGGGCAAGCATCTCTGCCTGAGTTGAAAAGCCAAGTTCCAAACTCAATTATAAATTTCCAAGTTTTTTGCCTATAAATAACAACCAGCTTCTTAACTCTCCAGCCCAAACACCTATGATGCAACTAAAAGAAGTTGTAAGGACTCACAGATACAGAGAACAAATTAGTGATATTACCAGTGGGGAGAGGGGCTTCCCTGGTGGCTCAGTCTGTAAAGTATATGTCTGTAATGCAGGAGACCACCTGCAGCGCAGGATACCTGGGATGGGTTTCTGTGTTGGAAAGATCCCCTGGAGAAAGAAGCAGCAACCCCCTCCAGTTTTCTCGCCTGGAAGATCCCATGGACAGAGGAGCCTGGCACGTTACAGTCTATGAGGTGACAAGTGTCAGACATGGCTGAGCAACTAAACCACCACCACCAGTGGGGAGAGGGAAGGGAGCAAGGCAATAGGGGGTTAAGAGGTACAAAATATTATGTATAAAATAAGCTACAAGGATATATTGTACAACATGGGGAAGGTACAAATTTTGTGTAACAACTATAAATGGAATATAAACTTTAAAAATTGTGACTCACTACACTGTACACTTGTAACATATAATATTGTGCATCAAATATACTTCAACTTCAAAAAAAAGAAGCTGTAAGGAGGAGCATAAAATCACTGCTGGAAATATTTGAGCTGACATGAAGCAAGAGAAAGTAGGAGATGCCTGGAGCAATGAAGCAGGCAACCTGCCTCACTTCATCTTATCTCAATAAACTTCTGAATTTCTAAGTCAAAGCCCTGTTAAGTAAGTAAGTAAGTGTTAGTCGCTCAGTCATGCCCAGCTCTTTGTGACCCCATGGACTGCAGCCCACCAGGCTCCTCTGTCCATGAGATTTTCCAGGCAAGGATACTGGAGTGGGTTGCCATTTCCTTCTCTAGGGGATCTTCGCAACCCAGGGATCGAACCTGGGTCTCCTGTACTGCAGGCAGATTCTTTACCGACTGAGCTACAAGGGAAGCCCCAAAGCCCTGTTATTCCTTGTCAAATCCTCAGATATGTTCATTACAAAAACACTCTTCTGACACCTCTTTCTCACTTTCTTAGCAGTCCACTTGGATTGGGTTTGGTGTTTGCAATTTTTTAATTCAAAAGCTATGTAAACAAGCTTCACTTGGAAGTGGGCACAGGAGGTAACTTACTGGGACAGTGCATTAAAACTCAGACACATTCCTGGTGACTGGAATGGCAGAAGGTACATTTGTCTTTGACAGGTCCATAAACTCACCAAAGACTTTGGGGATATTTAATAACTTAGTCCTTGCCGGGCAATCTGTTGATTCCTGTAAGAGAAGCTGGATAGAGGCTGAAGATAAAGATATGAACAACATGATGGTCTTTTCTGAAGTTTGCTGGGAATTACCAGCAGTTCAAGAGGTCTTGGTGGAGTACATCCCTGTACATAATGGTTAATTCTCTAAGCATGCATATCTGGAAAGACAACAAGGGGAGAGAAGGGATGTTTGCTGAGCAGTTGCTATGTGGAAGCTTGTGACACCCCTTCATATAGCAACTCTTGTGGGATAAACTCTATTGACCCCATCTGATGGGGGAGGAACATAATCTGGTTGCTAGGTATAGAGTACCTTGCTCTAGGACTCAGACAGTAGAATCAAAATCATGACTTGATTCTGTCTTGAAAAACCATGCTCAGAAAATCACAGGTCTGTTACACTGCAGAACACATGCAAAGCCTGGCGTGTCTCCTCCTTCTCTTCTCTCACATCAGTTCCTTCTCCTAAGCTCTCAACCTACATCCTGGTCAAGGAAATCCCCAATTATGATCAAACTCCCTGACATCAAGGCTTTAAACCGCCTCATCTTCTATATTCACGTCCCCAATTATTTCCATCCAATCTCAGAAATGCCTTTCATATTTGTCCTTTCCTTTTCAGGCCCACCATCATAATCCAGAGGTACCTAACCTTCCTTCTTGATTTTAGTGACCCTGTCCTTCTAGCCTCTCCATTCATTTCAAATGTCCTCAGAAAAGTCCTTCTGTGACCATCTTTCACACTGAATTGGTGATTCTTTTGTCTTGCTGGGGCCATATCAGAATCCGCTCAGGAGATTTGGAGGGTGCATGTCTCTGTGATGGGGGTGGGTACTTTCAAAAATTAACTGGACCATTCTCTTAATCTACTGTTGAGATTCCCTGGCAGGGTCCTACCTCCCCCTCTGCTTCTACAGGAGCTATTGTTGTAAGAAGTCTGTTATACTGACAACAGTGCTCTGTGTTCTTCGGGTATGTTGTGTGAATGGTTTGTAACTATTGCACTGAATTGTGAACTTCTTGAAAGAATATCCATCTACCTTTGATATCGAATGCCTAGCAAAGCACTTTACATGCAACAGATGTACAATAAGTATTTGCTTAATCATTGAACAAATCTCTAACTCCTTTAAGGCAAGGACCACATTGTTTACTACTAACACATTCAGCTAAGTGGTCATTTGGGGTTGGTTACTCCTTCCTCTTCTCTTGTGTACAAGTAGAAGGATTGAGCCCTTTACTGTTGACACTCAACTGAGAATTCCAAGATACACTGGAACTTTTAAAGACAGTAATGGGAACTGAAAATTATTTTCTACATTCCAAAAAGGTTAACAAACAATATATTTACTCTGATTAAGGTTAGTTAAAATGACAAATTGCTTTGCTTTTGGCTGGAATATATCAAATTAATGGGTAGTAATTTGTTGCTGGCACATCATAAATTCTGATTGGCTGATATGTTTCTTTGATTAATAAAAAATAATGAGACAAATTAGTTATTGCTAAATAAATGCAGGTTATTTGACACGTAAAATCCTTAAAAGCATGGTGTCTGCAACAAGAAACACATTGAAAGGACATCTTCCCCCTCTCCTCTCTTAGCAGGTTAAAAAACAGGTGATAAGTCTAGGCCACCTCATCCAGACGGGTGTGTGTGTATGTGTATACACACGTACATGTGTATATATAAGTGTATCTGACCTTGGATTCTGAGAACTGGCTTTTAATGTTTTCCTTTAGATTTTGCAAGTGGAATTTTAATTAGTTTCCTCATTCTAAAGCTCTCGTAGGCAAGTTGTCTTTATTTCCTCCATTTCTGAGAGCTAATAGACCCAGGGAGCGTAGGTGACCTCACAGCAGTTGTAGACTCCAGAGCTGGAACTGGAATTTGCCCCTCTTCGTCTCAAACCAACCATTTAAATCACATGGGATATTCTTTCTTCCTGATGTACTGAGGAAGAAAAAGCTAATGATGATTATTCAATTATTTTTTCAAAAACTATTTCTTATGTACATACTGTGTGCCATTCAGGCTAAGAGAACTCCAGCAGGGAGGCTGGCAGATTATCAGAGGAGACCAGCAGGATTCAAGGAATCTCGGAAGGAGTCCTCCACCCACATTCACCTCTCTGGGCCACATCCTTACCCTCCTGCCCAAAACAATGGCTCTTCGTTACATGGTAGGCTTCAGATACTTTTATAAGTCCGGTGTTGGCTTTTCAGGCACTCAAGGATTGGGCCTGCCTACCCTCTCCTTCACCATTTCTTTATATCCCTTCTTGTTCCAGGTAAAGGGCTTGTGACTTTTTCTCAACACACCATCCCCACGCTCATCAGTGTCTCTGTTCATGCTATTTCTTCCGGTTAGAAAAGCTCAGTGATCAACCTCCAACTACTGAAATCTACACATTTTCAGTAGAATGCTTTCCCTGCTTCTGTGTCTGTAAAGCTGTTCATTTTAGTTCCCACTGGACTTTAGTCACTTACAGGACAGTCTCTCCCACTTAACTAAGTTCCCTGAAGCAAGGTCACTCATCTACCCTAACAACCTCTGATCTTTAATACTGATAATCTCCATAAATGCCATGTGATGACCCTGACCCTGGGTCAAACACTGCTCCCAAACACGGTATTTATCTACTTATTTCTCAGAGAAACACACAGAGGATGTGCTACAGTGGAGAGGTCCAGTGTAGTTCTGTCTCAGGATCCTCCTTTAGGACTCCAGATTTCAATATCACCTTCCTCAATGAAGCAGAATAAAGAGCAAAGTCCACTCAGATGGGGCTCTCCCCCTGCATCTAAGCTTTGCTGAGCATTACTTATTGGAAGGTAGGAAAGGTCTAAGAGGGTCTTGAGGTGTGTTGTCATAGTCATGTATGGATGTGAGAGTTGGACTATGAAGAAAGCTGAGCACCGAAGAACTGATGCTTTTGAACTGTGGTGTTGGAGAAGACTCTTGAGAGTCCCTTGGACTGCAAGAAGATCCAACCAGTCCCTCCTAAAGGAGATCAGTCCTGGGTGTTCATTGGAAGGACTGATGCTGGAGCTGAAACTCCAGTACTTTGTCCACCTGATGTGAAAAGCCAACTTATTTGAAAAGACTCTGATGCTGGGAAAGACTGAAGCTGAGAGAAGAAGGGGACGACAGAGGATGAGATGGTTGGATGGCATCACTGACTCAATGGACATGAGTTTGAGTAAACTCCGGGAGTTGGTGATGGACAGGGAGGCCTGGCGTGCTGCAGTCCATGCGGTCACAAAGAGTCAGACACAACTGAGCAACTGAACTGAACTGAAGTGTGTTAGGAAAGGTGGTCTTATGCCTGCAGCCTTTAAACACCCAATCAGCTGCATAAGAAAGGGCCTTGGGCTTGGAATGCTCCTAACCAAGAGATAAGAGCCCACACAGCCTGTGCTGGGCTTCTGCCTTGTGTAAGAGTTCTCCCTGCTTCAAATCTAATATATTCTTCTGTGTTCCACTCAAGTGCCTGTGTCACTGGCCTTCAGGCACTTCCCCAGCTTTCTGCATTTCAGACCACACAGGGGTGGTACTGAGGTCTTTCCACCACTGTATGAGTGAGAGTAAAAGAGGAGAGTGAAAAAGTTGGCTTAAAACTCAACATCCAAAAAATTAAAATCATGGGATCTGGTCCCATCACTTCAGGGCAAATAGATGGGGAAACAATAGAAACAGTGACAGACTTTATTTTGGGGGGCTCCAAAATCACTGTGAATGGTGACTGCAGCCATGAAATTAAAAGACGCTTACTCCTTGGAAGAAAAGCTTTGACAAACCTAGACAGTGTATTAATGCCAGAGACATTACTTTGCCAACAAAGATCCATCTAGCCAAAGCTATGGTTTTTTCAGTATTCATGTATGGATGTGAGAGTTGGACTATAAAGAAAATGGCACCTAAGAATTGATGCTTTTGAACCGTGGTATTGGAGAAGACTCTTGAAAGTCCCTCCGACAGCAAGGAGATCAAGCCTGTTAACTCTGAACATTTATTGGAAGGACTGATGCTGAAGCTGAAGCTCCAATATTTTGGCTACTTGATGCAGACAGCTGACTCACTGGCAATGACTAATGCTGGGAAATACTGAGGGTAGGAAGAGAAGGGGGCAACAGAGGATGAGATGGTTAGATGGCATCAATTCAATAGATGGCACCCACTCAATAGATAATTATGATGGTGTGATCACTGACCTAGAGCCAGACATCCTGGAATGTGAAGTCAAGTGGGCCTTAGAAAGCATCACTATGAACAAAGCTGGTGGAGGTGATGGAATTCCAGTTGAGCTCTTTCAAATCGTGAAAGATGATGCTGTGAAAGTGCTGCACTCACTATGCCAGCAAATTTGGAAAACTCAGCAGTGGCCACAGGACTGGAAAAAGGTCAGTTTTCATTCCAATCCCAAAGAAAGGCAATGCCAAAGAATGCTCAAACTACTTCACAATTGCACTCATCTCACACACTAGTAAAGTGTGCTAGTAAAGTAATGCTCAAAATTCTCCAAGCCAGGCTTCAGCAATATGTGAACCATGAACTTCCTGATGTTCAAGCTGGTTTTAGAAAAGGCAGAAGAATGAGAGATCAAATTGCCAACATCCACTGGATCATGGAAAAAGCAAGAGAGTTCCAGAAAAACATCTATTTCTGTTTTATTGACTATGCCAAGGCCTTTGACTATGTGGATCACAATAAACTGTGGAAAATTCTGAAGAAGATGGGAATACCAGACCACCTGATCTGCCTTTTGAGAAATTTGTATGCAGGTCAGGAAGCAACAGTTAGAACTGGACATGGGACAACAGACTGGTTCCAAATAGGAAAAGGAGTATGTCAAGGCTGTATGTTGTCACCTTGCTTATTTAACTTATATGCAGAATACATCATGAGAAATACTGGCCTGGAAGAAGCACAAGCTGGAATCAAAATTGCTGGGAGAAATATCAATCACCTCAGATATACAGATGACACCACCCTTACAGCAGAAAGTGAAGAGGAACTAAAGAGCCTCTTGATGAAAGTGAATGTGGAGAGTGAAAAAGTTGGCTTAAAGCTCAACATTCAGAAAACGAAGATCATGGCATCCGGTCCCATCACTTCATGGGAAATAGATGGGGAAACAGTGGAAACAGTGTCAGACTTTATTTTTCTGGCCTCCAAAATCACTGCAGATGGTGACTGCAGCCATGAAATTAAAAGACGCTTACTCCTTGGAAGGAAAGTTATGACCAACCTAGATAGTATATTCAAAAGTAGAGACATTACTTTGCCAACAAAGGTTCGTCTAGTCAAGGCTATGGTTTTTCCAGTAGTCATGTATGGATGTGAGAGTTGGATTGTGAAGAAGGCTGATCACCGAAGAATTGATGCTTTTGAACTGTGGTATTGGAGAAGACTCTTGAGAGTTCCTTGGACTGCAAGGAGATCCAACTAGTCCATTCTGAAGGAGATCAGCCCTGGGATTTCTTTGGAAGGAATGATGCTGAAGCTGAAACTCCAGTACTTTGGCCACCTCATGCGAAGAGTTGACTCATTGGAAAAGACTCTGATGCTGGGAAAGATTGAAGGCGGGAGGAGAAGGGGATGACAGAGGATGAGATGGCTGGATAGCATCACTGACTCGATGGACGTGAGTCTAGGTGAACTCTGGGAGTTGGTGATGGACAGGGAGGCCTGGCGTGCTGCGATTCATGGGGTTGCAAAGAGTTGGACACAACTGAGCGACTGAACTGAATTGAACTCAATAGATATGAGCTTGAGCAAACTCTGGGAGCTAGTGTAGGACAGGGAAGCCTAATGTGCTGCAGTGGATTGGGTCGGAAAGAGTCAGACATGACTTAGTTACTGAACAGCAAATGAGTGGACTCTGTGTAGCTACATCTCCTGCATTGGCTGCAGTAGATCTGCTGGCCATGGGTGACCAACACATTGCGAGAGAAGGGACTGTGTGCACTCCTTCTGTACTGCTACAAGCAAACATTATACCACTTCCACCTGCTATTCATGTTGCTTGTTCTCAATGACCCTGACTCATGCACTGGTGGCACTGACCTGTCTCTTAACCTTGAATGCATAACCTGGTCATCTAGTGAATGGTCCAACGGGGTACTTTCAGGATATACAGAGAACCTGGGCTCCAAAAGAGATACACTTTTGGGAGTTTCAAAGCAAGATGGTGAATTAAAAGAATGGCAGTATCCAAACATGGGCCCTACTGACCAAAAGAACCTTAAGAGTTCTCATAGAAAAAGAAAAGGAAAACATTTATTTCCTCTGATCTGCTTTTCATTGGTGATTCTGATGGGCTCTGAACATATCTTTGATTGTGATGCAACTCCAACAGTATCTATGATTGTCACATTGCTAAGTGGATTTACAAGGTTTGGTAGACTTTCGAAAATGTCTGCTTCATCACATAGATTCCTTTCCTGTCCTAGTGGACCCAAGTGTTACAAGAAGGCAGATCAGCATCCCTGCAGAGCAGTCACAGTGATGACCATCTTGAAAGAATCCAGCACTAGGCTTTCCGCAAGTAGGAAGACCAGACTGCCTTCTTTTAGATGTGAGACTATTGTGAGACTGTTATTGACACGACAGGAATTATTCACGCCTACTGTCAGATTTGCAAACTGAGGCACAAATTAGTTGAGTGACTTGTGCCTGGTCACACAGCTTATCACTGGGGACTGGGGTGCTGTGTGGTGGATTCCTGGATGAACACCTGTGGATTTGGGGGTATATTCATTTTCCAAACTGTAGTCATAAGAGAGGAAATGGGTTCCAAGTTTACTGTCCAGCCTCATAGCTAATCAATAAACAGTGTTATTTTTTCCTCCACTGTGATTCATTCTGGAGCTATCATACTACCAACATCTAGTTTATTGGTTTAAAGTAAATTATTCAGCTCTTAATTACCATATTATGAATGTTTAATTTTTGCCCTGATATTGTCAAAGAGAGAACGTGCCCTCACATCAATGGGCTCAGGTCCCAAAATGCGGTTCTGCTCTCATTTCTGCAGCAAAAGCAAACACTCTCACAGAGGCTCTGAGAACGTGCCAGCTTCATCTAAGGATTCCCCAAAGCCACAGGCTTTCTTCCTCACCTAACTAAAAGCTAGTGATTAAAGCAGGCAATTATGAACTTCTGGCCTGTCTAGGACAGTATTATCTTCAAATAATTTCCACAGAAATACAATTTCAAGAAATAGGAACTTTGATTTTTCATTTATTTGGAATACATATGAAGAATTCAGTTTAGTTTGAATTAAGTGGCAGGGTGGCTGAGAAATTTCATCACAAAACAGCTAGATCTCTGCTGGTTACCACCAATACTCACGTGTACCCAGTAATCGTGCGTATCTGTACCATCTTTATCAGTCCAGGTTCCCTCCAGGTCTACCACCTAACCAATGAGAACTGAGGAATCATTTTAGAATCTTCTCACCCATCCATTTTTCTCCACAGGGGAGCAATGAATTTCTCTTTTTCCTGTCTTCAGAACCTTCCAACTCCCTCCCTTCCTCTTCATTCCTCTTTTCTAGTTCTCACTCTCACCACTTACAACCCAGCCCATGACACTGGCTTCACAGCAAGCTTTTCCTTTACAACAATCCCTCCAATTCGTCTTCCACATCACCACCACAGCAGTCTAACACCTAACTCAGTCCACCTTAGTGTCTCTGCTTAAAAACTTCCACGACTCTGGATCCCTCAGTAGCTCCCCTTGAACTTTGCCATGGAAAGTCCATCATGATGGAGAAGAAACATACCCCACAGGCCAGAGATGCAGTCTGAACTGGCCTGCCACAGACAAGTAGGAGGTTTCTTTGCAGTCTCTTATCTTAAAACTCAGGGAAAATTTTACACCCCAAGAACTGTATGGTTTTTAACTTAAAAATCAGATCTTTTACCCACCACCCACTAAGACGCTTTGAGTAAATTATAAAGAGGTACCCAAGCTATCTTTGGGCTTTGCAACCACTCTGAATGACCACTTCATGCTCTCATATTCTTGTGCCTATTCTAGTTTTTAAAAACGATGAAACCAGTCACATGCAAGAGAATCTGAAGAAAGTGGAAAGTTATTGAGCTTTTACCAACTGCCTGGCACTGAGATTCTTTTCTTAAAGGGTCTCATTTGTTGTCTAAAAACTCTGGGGTGGGAGTATTATTTTTTTTGTTTTACAGATAAGGAAATTAAGGTTTAAATAAACCATGAACTTTGCATCAAGAAAAGACAGAAGCGATATACAGCAGATAACTAACACTGGTTATGGCAGGGGTGGGTTTTTTTGTTTTTATAATTTTTTATTTCTCTACCTTTCCCCAGTGACCATGAATTGTTCTTCCTCACAGAACTAATATAAATTATATGAAAGACTCAAATGAAATGATCTGTTTGAGAGCTTTTAGCACAGTGCTTGGCGTATCAATTTTATTTTCCTTCCTTCTTCATCTTTGTATCCATCACAGCGTGCAGCACCCACACTTCTAATAAAGAGCCAATAAACCCAGGTTCCACTCAGTTGGATTAACAATTCAACTGAAGATTATTTTTATGTTATTTTTCCCCAATAATAAATATGTAACTATAAATTATAAACACACAGGTTAGCCTTTTAAAATATGTCTCATTAAACTGAGTTTAAGAGTTTGGTTGCCCAGTAAAGACATAACAATATCTCACATTTATTAGGGTCTTACTATGCAAAAGATCTCACACTTCCTACTTTAAAGGCATCACATTTTCTAGTCAGATCAACAACTTTATGACACAGGCGACACAATTATCCTGTAGTCATGTAAAAGTAAATAACAAACTCAAGGTTACCGAACAATAAATGGAAGAACCAAGATTCACACACAGTTGGGTCTGATTTCAAATTTCTCCTTTAATTTCCCCACGGTATTCTGCCAGTCTAAGCCTTGTTGCGTTTCCACACAAGTACTTCTGATTTTAAACAAGCTTCACATTGTTGAATATTAGACAGTTTGATTCATCTTGTTTTATCCACACTATATAATTCACCTCCTGGAGTACTTTTACATATGAAAAAAATGGGTCAAACAATTTCCCTGGAGTCCCACAGGAAGCGGCAGAGATGGGGTTTAAAACCAGTTCTGACCTCAAAGGCTTCTGATTTTGTTGCCTCTGCGTGTGTTTAGGGCCGTAAAGTCCATCAGTGCAGGAGACACAGGAGATACAGGTTTGATCCCTGGGTGGGGAAGATCCCCTAGAGTAGGGAATGGCAACCCACTCCAGTATTCTTGCCTGGAAAATCTCATGGACAGAGGAGTCTGGTGGGCTGCAGACCATGGGGTGGCAAAGAGTTGGACATGACTGAGTGCACACACACACACACACACACATATAAAGTTCAGGATGTTCAACTTACACACAAGATCCTTAAACATACTTGTGATAGAGCACCAAGCCCAGAACAAACACCAGATTTGCCTTTAGCAAAATTCAGCTTCGACTCTGCACGCAGATGCTTTCAGAGTGCTTAAAGGAAGCGCTGGACCCACTCAGCAGCCCTTCATTTTTCTCAGATCTCTGCGGTTCTGTCCACTGCAGCGGTTTACAGGCACCAGGTCCATGTTGGGGGTGCTGCCCGCTGAACATGCTACAGCGGGCAAATGGATTCTGGGCAGAAAAGAATACGAGGAGACTGGGCTCCACTATTGACATGTAACGCATCCCTGACCTAGAAAACAGTCCTGAATCCCAACTACAATTTATAGACCCTGGTTCCACTGTGCTGAAACCGAAGATGAATAGGCCTGCAGGAAGTTATTTGTTGGTGACTGGATGGCTGGACGTGGCTGCGTGTGACCTGGGCCAAGCTCATGAGCCCACACAGGAGCTGCTCTGCCTCCCGGGAAACAGATAGGGCTACAACAGGGAGGATGCTGTGTGAGAAGATTGGGTGGCAGCTAGAAGGGAGGACTTAGAAGCAGACAGACTTCTAGGTGAGTGAAGCAGGCTTCTATCTGCCTGCCCAGTGCCTTTTCTCTAAGGTTCTCCTGAAATAGAGCGTGTAGGCTCAGACCCTTCTTGAAGCCATCTGGAGTTGGGGGAGGAGGTGGATGTTGAGGGGTGTGATCTGGGATTGCCCCGTGCGCTCTTGACCTGCTTATAAAAGAAACCCCAAGCTCACAGAGTCGCAGCCCGCCCTGTCCTATGGCTGGGCTTCTGAGAACAGTTCCCAACTTTCGCCCTGGCTCCCTTTCTGGGAGTAGGGCCCCACTTTGGACACAAGCGTGCCCTGCTTGGCTCAGTCAGCATTTTCTTCTGGCACGGGTCTCCAGGAAGTGTTCTGATCCAAGCCAAACTGGCTACTTGGTCAAGAGAGTTACCTGTCTGTAGGGCCCGTGCTTGTTCAAGCTTCCCGCTGCCTCGGCCTACCCAAATTCTTAACTCTAACCCAGATCTGAATGTTCCTTGAATAAGTCCCGACTGGCTACTTCCCTTTGGGCACTCTTTTATATTTCTAGTTGCTCATCTGTTCAATCTTTTTGTGTCTCTTTCCTTCTTACCTTGACTTTTTCTATTTTCCACCAGTATTGTTTGTTTTGTTATTTCCTGAAGGACTAAGTCCATCTAGAATTTGAACCTGTAAAGTGATAAAAATCTCCCAGATAGCGTGTTTGAGACATTATGGGAAAAACACACTTCTGTGACATGTATATTCAGGGGCTTCCCAGGTGGCGCTAATTATAAAGAACTCATCTGCCAATGCAGGAGACATAAGAGACGTGGGTTCGATCCCTGGGTCAGGAAGATCCCCTAGAGGAGGGCATGGCAACTCACTTTAGTATTCTTACCTGAAGAATCCCATGGACAGAGGAGCCTGGCAGGCTACAGTCCATAGGGTCGTAAAGAGTTCAACACAACTGAAGCGATTTAGCATGCACGCACCCATGTATATATATCCAGACTTAAAGTTGACAACTATTATGTGAGTTCCTACTGTGCTTTATTCTGTGTGAGGCAAAGTAGAGTAACACAAGAAACATATAAAACTGATCTTTTCTCCCAGGAAACAAATGTATTCCTCAAGGTGAATCAATTCAGCAACAGTGCAAGTCAGTAAATATAAGGTATCTCTCTTTCAGGGAGAAAATCTTGGATCAAGAGTTCAAGTCCTGATTGTTCCCTTATAATATGTGCTATTTTCTTTACACACAAAAACTTAACTTTTGCAGGCCTCAGTTTCATCATCATAAATATGGGTGAAATATCCCTTTCTCTCAATGGGTTGTGATGAGGATAAATGAATGGAATAGTTGTAGTAACTGCAACAATCATTGCCCCAAAAAAGGGTGTGTGAACTGTGAATCTTATACAAATGCAATTCTGTATATTAGCCTTTCTATAATGGTAGACAAGAAATAGAATCATGGGAAAACAGAATTCGATAGGTTCATTCATTCATTCAGTAAATATTTACTAAATATCTGCTCGGTGTTCAATGCTAGGTACAAAGGCTTTCCTGTCAAGGAGCTTATAATGGAGAGAACAGAGTATACTGGATGGAGATAAATGCTACTGGAGGAGGAATAGCACCAGCGAGGGGAGGTGGGAGCACTCTTTTCTATAAGGTGGTCATGGAAAGTCTCTCAATCACATTGCATTTGAGCAGAAATTGGAATGACATGGAGTAAGCAATGCAGATAACTGCATGTGTGCTGAGTTGCTTCAGTCATGCCCAACTCTTTGCAACCGTATGGACTGTAGCCCACCAGGCTCCTCTGTGCATGGGGTTCTCCAGGCAAGAATACTGGAGTGGGTTGCCATGCCCTCCTCCAGGGGATCTTCCTGACTCAGGGATAAAATTTGCATCTTTTACATCCCCTCCACTGGCATCTGAGTTCTTTACCACTAGCACTGCCTGGGAAGCCCTACAGATAATTGGGGAAAGAATATTCTAGGCAGAGCAAGGAGTAAATCAAAAGCCTTGAGAGGGAGCCGGCGTGTTCAAGGCACTACGTAGGGGTCAGAATGGCTGGCGAGTGGGAGGACGCAACCTCAGAAAGGCAGTGTGGAGCTGGGAGAGGGGGTTCCTATAAGACCTTGGGGGTTGTGCTGAAAACTTTGGATTTTATTCCCAGTTGGACTGATGCTGAGGGTTTCAAATGGTGGCACTTCCAGATACGAATTACTTTTCAAAGCACATTGAAAATCCCATAGACTGGGTTTGCAGACAGGTTACAGGGGACCAAGGCTGGAAAGAGATACTTCTGATTGAACTAGAATGGTGAGAGGTGGCTGAATTCTCGAATATCTTTCCTTGCAGACAAAGCCAACAGAATTTGCTGACCACTGGATGTGGGGTGTGAAGGAAAGAGGCCGCCACGTGGGCTCCAGGGATTTTGGTCTGACACTGCAAAGGGGTTCAGACTGAGAGCAGAGCCCAGGATATTGATGCAGGTAGTACTCAGAGCACAGTTTGGGATGCGGTAAATCTAAGATGATGTTATGATTTCCAAGTGAGGATATTACACAAGCCTTTGGATTTATGAGTCTAGAGTTCAAGGGAGAGCTCCAGGCTAGAGAGATTAATTTGGGAATCATCAGTTGTAGGTAGCATTTAAAACCAGGGGATTCCATGAGCTCACCTTGGGAGGGATGTGTGGGGAAAGAAGAGGCTCTGTGCTGGTACATAACAAGTATAAAAGTTTAGGAAATGAGGATCCAGCAAAGAAGAGGGATTATAAAAGGCAATGCAGAAGTAAGGCTTGACTATTAAGTGCTAACCTCAGCATCCTCTGCGTGAATACCTGTGCTGTGCCTCCCAAGCACCAAGAACTTTGCTTGCATTCCCTTAATCCTCACCCTGACATTTGTGCCTCAGGCATCATGCTGAGCCTGTTTACATACTGGGTCTCCCTTAATCCTCATAACATCCTGGTGAAGTCAGATTGACAGTCTCTGCTTTTCAAGTTGAGGAAGCGTATATATCTCAATCCCAGTCTTCCACTTCCTCCCATACCTCCCTTCCCCTTGGTGTGCATGTTTGTTCTCTATGTCTCTGTCTCTATTTCTGTTTTGCAAACAAGATCAACTACACCATTTTTCTAGATTACACATATTTGCATTAATACACGTTATTTGTTTTTCTCTTTCTGACTTACTTCACTCTATATGACAGTCTCTAGGTTCAGCCATATCTCTGCAAATGACCCAATGTTGTCCCTTTCTGGGGCCAAGTAACTGAGAAAACAGAGATGCAGAAAAGCTCGAGTAACTTGCCCCAGAGCTCACAAAATGGGAAATCAGGTCTCCAGGACTACCAACCTCACTCTTTGTTATTCTCTCCTCTTGCTCAAGGCAGTAAAGAAAAAGGCGTGGAATATTCAGCTTGCAGGTCCCCAGGGTCCTATCTGAAATGCAAGAAATGCAGGATGGACCACCAGAACTGTGTGAAACCCACCAGCAGTCCTGTCCCTCTTCCTGCCCCGTCTTCTGCTCACCCAAGCCCAGACTCTTCTAGAAACTGGTTCGTACTGAATGGGCACTCTGGACAGATATAGGCACAGTGGAAACACCTGACCTGCCAGGATACCCTTTGACAGCTGGTTTGCTAACAGGGATACACCCTCACAAAAGCACCATGACTTGATGTCAGCCAAATTATCAGGCATTCACAACCCAAATTAGAGATTCGAGGCAACTCGCTGGCATCAGAAGTATGTGCTCCTTTCTACCAAGATGAAAGTCCTAGAATCGCTGGGATTGATAGAAAGTCAAGGAAAGTGACTCTGTGACTGTTTGTGGACCCGCTGTTCCAGGCACCATGAGAGTGTTTGTGTGTGTGTGTGTGTAGTGCAATCACAGTAAAAATAAAGGATCACACCCCCATTTTATAAACTGAGCTAAAATCAAGAAACTCAGACGAAGCACGTTTCTTAAGGACACATGATTAGGAAGTGGCAGAGATAAGGGGCTAGACCCAGAAGCATTTGCCTTAGACCAACGATAAAAGTATTGCTTTGAACACATACAAAATGGAAAGGGAATAGGGAATCCGGGTGAAGGAATGCCCTCAGACTCTTTTATGGTGATGCAATCATTTTAGTAAGAATTAGAGAGAACTAGCAGGGCCTTTAGAATACTGTTTCTCAAACTTTACTCTGCTCATGAATCATGGGCGATACTGTTCAAATGAAGATTCCAACTCTGTGGTCTCGGGAGCAGCCTGATTTTGTGCATCCCAAGTTTCCAGGAGCTACAAGTTTGCAGACCACACTTAGCGTAGCAAGGTCTTAAAAATACACCTGGCACCATATTTCCCAAATTTCATTCACTCAAATTCCACCTATAATGTTGACCTAATATTATATTTAAAATGACTCACTTTCTGTTACTTAAAAATTAGACCACTGCTGAGTGCTGAAGAATTGATGCTTTTGAACTGTGGTGTTGAAAAAGACTCTTGAGAGTCCCTTGGACTACAAGGAAATCAAACAAGTCAATTCTAAAGGAAATCAACCCTGAATATTCATTGGAAGGACTGATGCTGAAGCTGAAGCTCCAATTCTTTGGCCACCCGATGCAAAGAGCTGACTTATTAGAAAAGACCCTGATCCTGGGAAAGATTGAAGGCAGGAGGAGAAGGAGACGACAGGGGATGAGATGGTTGGATGGCATCACCGACTCAATGGACATAAGTTTGAGCAAGCTCCAGGAGATGGTGAAAGACAGGGAAGCTTGGCATACTGCAGTCCATGGGGTGGCAAAGAGTCAGACATGACTGAGTGACTGAACAACAAATAAATGAAAAAGCAATATCATTAAAGGTAAACACAGGACTTCCCTGGTGGCCCAGTTGGTAAAGAATCCACCTGCAATGCAGGAGACCTGAGTTCGATCCCTGGGTTGGAAAGGCCCCCTTGGAGAAGGAAATGGCAACCCACTCCAGTATTCTTGCCTGGAGAATTCCATCTATGGAGGAGCCTGGAGGGCTACAGTCCATGGGGTCACAAGTCTATGGGACATAACTTAGTTACTAAACCACCACCACCAAAGGTAAACATATTAACACTAGGATTATTTTACTCAACAGATAGGATTCCTTAACGTTTCTGAGCCTGATATCTGTTCTTTAATTTTAAGAAAAGAATAAGAAAATGAGGGGATCACCCACATGATAGCAGGGTATTGAAATCATACTAGCATCAAAGTGAGCCTTTCTCCTTAACACAGTTCAGAGTGGGGAAAAAAAGAGAGAATTTATAATGGGTCAAGGGATATTAACATCTAAAATTACCTACACTCCCAAGGAAACACTGATCTCATACACCAATTCAGAAGGGATTGTCACTTGCTCAAAGGCACACAGCCAGCGTATGGCAAGACCAAACCGCAGGGCAGTTCTTAAGCCACAGGAAGTTGTTCCAACCCTCCACAGGCTTTAACCATCCCTGTCTCCATTTCCATTCCTTCATGAGGCTTGAAGAGGCATCGAGCAAGTCAAAACAAACTAAATGCTCTCCCTCTTCCGTTGTCAAGTGGTAGAGGAAGCAACATGCCAAGTTCTTCCATCCCTCCAGACAGACCTTCTTACTACCCTTGAGAAGAGTGTCTAACTTCACAGGTAAAGCCCGGATGAAGCCCTTTCCAATTCCTTCATTATTGCAACATCCCAGGGCCCTTATTCTTTTCCCAAGTGAGACCTTGGTTGGCTGATCATCCTTGTTTGCATTCTTGGGTTGTTAACACAGCTTGAGGTTCTTTTTTTCCCCCCGGACACTTTTCCTCATCAGGATTCCTTAGTCCAAGACTGCAAACAACCACACCTTCTTGGGAGAAGGTGCTATGAGCACCTGGGGGGTGGTAGATAAAGATCTCATTGTGTCCAAAATTCTGGATTGGCAATTCAGCTCCTCCAGAAGTGTGAGTGTGTGTGAGAGTGTGTGTACATGTGTGTGTGTTTTACATGAGTTGCAGCTTTCTGATCCTTTCCCTCACTCTCAGTGGGGATTCTCTCAATGCCTTCTGACCTGCCTACACCATTGAGAATTTGTGAGGATTTAATCACTGTTTTCATCACATTCTCATATTACCTGTCATTTGTTGAGTATTTATTATTTACCTACACTTACTCACTTTGCCTGCACAATTAATCCAGCAAAACCCAGAAGGCACTGCCTCCACCATTCAGATCAGGAAATTGAAGCTCCTGAAAGATGATATGATGAGTGTTTACTGAGAGAACCCCACAGAAACTAAAAGTCCATGCAGATATAAGGTGATGAATGACGCATTCCTTTTTCCTATTTTTTAATCCAATTCATATTTACCAAGTGAAGATTATGTATTAAATATTGGGCTTAGTAAGATTTTTATATCCTGGATACAAGATAAACAAGGCACAAACCTGCCCCTCAAGAAATGTAGTCTGGTCAGAAAACTAGAAAATGCCTGGACTTCATACAGCTTAATACACAATACCAACCCAGTATATAATAAGAGATGTATTACCTTTGCTCTAGTTTCTGACTTGCTTGGTTCTACTCATTGAAGGCTATGACAAACCTAGACAGCATTAAAAAGCAGAGACATCATTTTGCCAACAAAGGTCCATCTAGTCAAAGCTATGATTTTTCTAGTAGTCATGTATGGATGTGAGAGTTGGACCACAAAGAAGGCTGAGCACTGAAGAAGTGATGCTTTCGAATTGTGGTGCTAGAAACAACTCTTGAGAGTCCTTTGGACAGCACACAGATCACACCAATCAATCCTAAGGGAAATTAACCCTGAACACTCATTGGAAGGACTGATGCTAAAGCTTCAATAATTTGGCCCCCTGATACAAACAGCCAGGTAATTGGAAAACACTCTGTTGCTGGGAAAGGTTGAAGGCAAAAGGAAAAGAGGGCTGCAAAGGATGAGACAGTTGGATAGTGTCACCTATTCAATAGATATGAACTTGGGTGAACTCTGGGAGATGGTGGGGGATAGGAAGGCCTGACACGCTGCGGTCCATGGGGTTGCAGAGTCGGACACGACTTACTGACTGAACAAGAACAACTACTAGCTGTGGAGTCTACTACCTTGGATAGGTTTGGATAAAATAACTCTCAGATCCAAATTCTCATGTCTGAGTAAGAGAGATAATAGAGTATTCCCCTTGTGAGGTTATGATGGAATGAATTCTATCTGTAGATGTAATGTGATATGTGTATTCTTTACATTAAAGGAACATGAGTTCCGGAGTCAAATGGAACCATGTTTTAATCTTGAAACCTACTGGTAAGTTTGGCTCAATGACCCTGGACACATGGCATCATCTCAGAGTCTCATATCACATGTGAGGATAATTTCTATTTGCAAGGTGGTTGGAAAAATGACAGTACACTAAATGCAAGCCCCTGGCACAGTGCCCAACATGTAATGGGTATGGAGGAAGGTTTGTTTTCTTCCTACCTACCCCAAGCATTTTCTCTTCTTTGTGGTAGCACAGGAGAGAAGGGAGTTTTTCTCAGGGATGCAGGGGTAGGCTTATGGGGAGATAATACAGGAGGACCTCGAAAGCCCCTGGTATAGGTGGTGGGTGAACATGTAAGGGAACAATACAGACAAAGGGACAGACGTGGTGGAATACGAGGGCTGCCTGGAGAAAGGGAGTCATTCAGTGTTTGTGAAAATAGGGGTGTGAAGAGTGGCAAAGCTCCATCGCTTTCTTGAGAGGCCACCGTTCATGATAAAGATAGAGGAAAATTTTGATATATGCTGTCTTAATCTCTGAAGGCTCCTTATTTCTGTCAAGATAAGTCCCAACTTCTTATCCTGGCATATGAGTTTTCCATGTCCTGGTACCCAACAATGGAAGCCAAAAAAAGAGTGCACTTCTACTGCCCAGGGTAAGACATGCATACAGAGTGTTCCCATGCCGAGAGATAGAGCCTCAGAAAGATAACTCAGATTCAAACGCCTAGAATTTAATGCAATGTTGAGAGCAGGGCTGTGACAGCAATGAGCACTAAGTTCCAGTCCTGGTTTGGACACCCTCTGTCTTTGTGACTTTGGGTAGGGTACTTCTTCAACTCTTAATTTCCCCATTTGTATAATTCTCCCTTTATGGCATTAAAATAGAGTTTAGCTCATGAGATGGTTCCAAAGATTAAAGGAAATAATGCATAAAAGATACTTGGAGTAATGCCTGACAATAAGTGAAGGGCTAGATAAATGATAGCTGTTTTTGTTTTTAACAAATTGCTCATTTTATCAGATCAAAGGAATCAAGAGGATTTTTCTTCCAAGGCTACTCACAATGACCACAACAGAAACAAGAGAGGCATTATTCCTGGCCCTGGGGGTAGCCTCAGAGGTTGCCTCCTCCCAGTGATCCCAGCTTTGGGAAGGCACTGGAACAGACTAAAGAGCCCAGAAATGAATGCACTCACTTTGGTCAATTAATCGACAACAAAGGAGGGAAGAATATGTGATGGAGAAAAGACAATCTCTTCAATTAGTGGTGGTAGGAAAACTGGACAGCTATATGTAAAAGAATGAAATTAAAACATTCTCTAACATCATAAACAAAAATAAACTCAAAATATATTAAAGACCTAAATGAAAGACCAGAAACCATAAAGCTCCTAGAAGAAAATGTAGGCAGAACACTCTTTAACATAAATCAGAGCAGTATTTTTTGGATCTGTCTCCTAAAGCAAAGAAAATAAAAGCAAAAATAAACAAATGAGACCTAATTAAACTCGAAAGCTTTTGGACAACAAAGGAAACCATCAACCAAATGAAAAGACAACCTACTGAATAGGAGAAAATATTTACAAATGATAATGACCGATAAGCAGCTAATATTCAAAATATAAAAACAGCTCATACAACTCAACATAAAACAAAACAAAACAAATGGATTAAAAATGGGCAGAATATCTGAATAGGCATTTCTCCAAAGAGGACATGCAGATGGCCAACAGGCACATAGAAAAGATGCTCAACATCACAGATCATCAGGGAAATGCAAATAAAACCCACAGGTGTGCACCTCACACCTGTCAGAATGGCTATCAAAAAGAACACAAATAACAAATATTGGCAGGGATGTGGAGAAAAGGGAGCCCTTGTGGGAATGTATTAGTGCAGCCACTGTGGAAAACAGTATAGAGCTTTTCCAGAAAGTAACTGAAAATAGAGCTACCATATGACCCAGCACTTCCATCCTGCGTATATATCTTAAAAACAAAAACATCAGTTGAAAATGCAGCATTGTTTATAACTACCAAGATACGGAAGCAACCTAATTGTTCACCAACAGATGAATGGATAAAGAAGATGTGATATCACACACACACACACACACACACACACACACACACATACACACACACGTATATTCACAATGAAATACTGCTGCTGCTGCTGCTGCTAAGTCACTTCAGTCGTGTCCGACTCTGTGCAACCCCATAGACACCAGCCCACCAGGCTCCCCCGTCCCTGGGATTCTCCAGGCAAGAACACTGGAGTGGGTTGCCATTTCCTTCTCCAATGCATGAAAGTGAAAGTGAAAGTGAAGTTGCTCAGCCGTGTCCGACTCTTAGCGACCCCATGGACTGCAGCCTACCAGGCTCCTCCATCCATGAGATTTTCCAGGCAAGAGTACTGGAGTGGGGTGCCATCACCTTCTCCGCAATGAAATACTACTTGGCCATAAAAGAGGGTTTCCCAGGTAGCGCTAGTGGTAAAGAACCTGCCTGCCAATGCAGGAGACAAGACATGTGGGTTCAATCCCTGGATCGGGAAGATTCCCTGGAAGAGGAAATGGCAACTCATCCCAGTATTCTTGCCTGGGAAATCCCATAGACAGAGGATCCTGGCTGGCTACAGTCCATGGGGTTGCAGAGAGTTGGACACGGCTGAAGGGACTTAGTACACACACATAAAAAAGAAGGAAATCTTGCCATTTTGCAGCAACATGGAAGGATTAAAGGGTATTAGGCTAAGTGAAGTAAGTCAAATAGAGTAAGACAGATACTTCGTGATATCATTTGTATGTGGAATCTAAAAAATACAACAAACTAGTGAATGTAATAGGAAGAAACAGACTCACAGACACAGAGAACAAACTGGTGGTTACCAGTGAGGATTGTCAAGGGGAGAGGGCCTCTATAGCACTAGGAGATTAAAAGGTACAAATTATTCGGTATAAAATAAGCTACAAGGATACATTATGCAACACGGGGGATACAGCCAATATTCTATAATAACTATAAATGGAGTACAATTTGTGACTCACTATATTGTACATCTGTAACTTATATAATGTTGGACATCAATATACTTCAATTTTAAAAAGAATTATAAAAAAGGCAGGCATTGAAGAAAGCTTAGAGATCTAGGGATCATAAGGCATTTAGGTATTATCTGATCTAGTCTATGCCCTCATCTGCCCATTTCACAGATTGCAAAGTTGAGGGTCTAAGAGAAGACATTCATACCCCCTGTTGCTTACCAAGCAAATTGGTAACAGAGTGAAACATAGAAGCTTGGTCTTTTGATTTCCAAACTTAGTTTTTTCTTATATTATTATTATAACTGATAAAGTTGCTGGAAACAGAATGCCATAATCTCAGATGCAGCCTCTCTTTTTCCACTTTTTTTCTTCCTTATTTTGAAAGCAAAATGAAAGAATAAAATGCAGAGTCCTGTGTCTTGAGGCTTCATTTCATTTACAGAAGATGCAGGACATAAATAAACAGTGTGAGTTAAAAATAAACCTCCTGGTGTGGCTGTAACATTTTATATTTAGCTCTTTTTTTTAAAAAAAAATCCTATGGATGGAAAAATGTCAACCCTGATTCTTCTGGAACAGATACTTATTGCAACTGGAGACATTTTATGTGATGAGCTCTCTTATCTAGACTCTCCATCACCATGTCAATAAAGGCATCACTAGCAGGAAGATACTTACCTATAAATCTATAGATATTTCTCTATATCTATCTATATATATACACACACAAACATTCTCTCTCTACGTGTATATATATATATATATACACACACACAGAAACATGCATTTATTTACATATATGTATACACACAAGTGTGCACATAACTTTCAGAATTGGTATGACTTTTATTCATCCATGCTTTTACCCATGATGGCAGAGTCAGTTTGCTCAGAGACATAAATGTACCAAATTGCTATGTTGCTGGCCAGGAACACCTTTGCTGTGCCAGGCAGAAGGACTAGCTCAGATCTCTCTGAGGGAAGACTCTTAATTTTTGTTTTAAAAGTCTTGGGATTCATGTTCTTCCTAAAACAAGCCTTCAGAGTTCTCTCTGCTCTTCCATGTGACTTCTTCTCCTCAGTTTTTACCCTAACTCTTGAGGTTGAGAGCTCAAAGCCATCCTGGTGCCTCAAGGCATAATCCAGCCTCACCCTCCAGAGCGAGAGCAGGGCAGAGTTGGAGACAAATGTCTAGGCTAACAATCATTCGCCTGAATTTCTCCTCTCTGCTCTGATCTCTATAGAAGACTCTGAGAGGGGTAGAGAACTGAGGATTCCAGGATCCTGTTTCCTGGATAAATGAGATGTCATCTCATCATCATTTTACTAAAGATGAAATGGAGGCACAGGGAGGTTAGTTCAGTTGCCAAAGACACATCTGAAAACAGGTCATGATCCCTCTGTTTCTTCTCCAGCACCCACAGCCTCCCACTCCAAGTTGGGTCTGTTTCTCGATCTTAGTCCCTTACAAGTCACTGAGAGAGATACAAATGAATGCCTTCTTGTTCTGTGAGCCAGAAGCTCCCTATCCACCAAGACTGTCCCTCCATGATGGCCTGAATGGGTCAGCTTTCCATTCTTAGGCTGCCTATAATCATCAGGGTGCTTGACCAACTGTCTCCTTTGGTTGGTCCTTTGAATGAAGGACCACAGGAGGAACCGAGATGTCCCTGCCTCGACTCCCATCTTCTTCTAAAGCAATGCCCACAGCAGGGCTGCTTGCATCCAACCAGTTACTAATGATCGATTGCTGGAAAATAATAGAATTGATACGATAACTAATGTTGTAGATTCTTTTCAGTTTATAATTACCTTCCCATTTATCATCTCAGAGATCAATTCACTCAGGCTTTCAGTAAACATCTATTTTAAGTCAGGTCCCACATCAGTCACTGGGAATACAGGTATAATGAGACAGAGAAAAAATGTATTCTCTTCGCAGCAGGCAAATGATTTTGCAAGAGGAAGACCCACTATGTTGGGTTTTACTTTGATTAGCCTGCTATGGCAGGTGTATCCAGGGGAGATTGGAGACCGTCTGTTCCCAAGGTTTCCACAAAGTTGATGAAGCTGCTCTGCGTGAAACAAGCTCAGGACTAGATCTGTTGAGCAGAGAGTAGCAGGCACAGTAGAGGGGAGAGGGAGGCCAGGGAGGAGGCGAGACCAGTGCCCTGTAGGCTGGGCTGAGGCCTCTCCCAGGCCTCTGCAAAGCTGAAGTAAGATTGCTCAGTTCACACAATGGCTGGAACGGGTACACTGTATCTGTGGACACTGGAGTCGGGGGTTGATGAGTGGCAAAGCAGGGACAACACTGTGGTACCCGGGCTGGAAGAGGGGAGTCAACTTCCGAGCCAGTTTGCAGTATGAAAGCCCAGATGACTCAGCATCTGAGATCACGGTGAAGAGGCCCGAAGAAAGAGGTGAGTGTAGCATGCAGAGAGAGCCCCAGGGGCAGGCCCTTCAACTTCCTGGTGAACACAAAGGGGGGCGTGACTGTGGAACTGCACTTAGGATGGCTGCCAAGTTTCCAAGTGGCCAAAGGAGAGGGCTTTCCTGGGAGTGCAAAATCATCATGAAGCAAGAAGACAAAGACTCTGCAAGGATTCCTTGTGCCTGGAGGGTGAGGTACAAGGCAGGGCAGGGAGGGAGGGGCCAGGGAGGTGGACAGGGGCGGGATCTCAGGAGTGGACCTTGAAGTTGGGAGATGGGCTGCCCCCAGGAGTTTTAGGGATGATAGTTTTGGAACTTCTAGGGAGATAGATGAACTCTTGCTTTGAGGATGTGAACTTGCTGATGACTTGGCTGAGAGAATTCTATGTCCTTGGACAGCAAGGAGATCAAACCAGTCAATCCTAAAGGACATCAACTCGGAATATTCACTGGAAGGGCTGATGCTGCAGTTCCAATACTTTGGTCACCTGATGCGAAGGGCTGACTCATTGGAAAAGACCCTGATGCTGGGAAAGATTGAGGGCAGGAGGAGAAGGGGACAGCAGAGGATGAGATGGTTGGATGGCCTCATCTACTCAATGAACATAAATTTGAGCAAACTCCGGAAGGACAGAGGAACCTGGTGTGCTGCAGTCCATGGGGTCACAGAGAGTTGGATAGGACTTAGTGATAAAACACAATTCAATGTCCAGGAAAAACAATGAAGTTTGAGGTGGAAAGAAGCAAATGCCTGAGGGGCGTGGACCCAAGTTCCCTGGGCCACCTAAGGGGATCAGGGGCCCTAAGATGGTCAGAGTCCACTCCTCGGCCCAGCGCACACATATTACTTACTTGCTGCAGAGAGGGTTGGATTCGATATTCCATTTGACAGCATGGAATGGATACTATGACTGAGCGTGAGCTCTCTCCCTTGGGAAAAATGGACCATGCAAATCACCTCTGTCCTGCCCACCAGCATCAGATTCAGACATTTATTTGGTAGCATATTAAGGACCACACTGCAGGACAAAGACTTTCCTATTGATTAATTCATTTATTCTTCTCAACAGTCCTGAATGTTTACCGGTCATTCCTTATAGCTATTATCTCTGTACTGACAGCTGTAGAATCTGAGATGTTCAGTTATGTGACTTGATTCAGTAATTAGGTGAGAAGACCAGGGTTTGAACTCCGAAAAATCCAATGCTTCATGTTCCCTTACTCAAGTTGAAACAAGCTTGGAGGCAAAGCTGTCCCATATCTAGAAAAAGAGACAAAAGCACAGTCTCCTTCCTGCAAGAAGTTCACTGTCTAGAGGGGAGATGGGTGTGCACACCACCCAGTGTAACATAACCCTTACAATTCCAGGAGGCAGGTACTCTCATTATCCCCATTTTACATATAAGGACACTGAGGCGTAGATGGGCTAAGTCACACAGCTAGGAGGAGGAAGGCAAATGGTGCTGGCTGGCTGGCTCTGCCTGTGGTCTTGACCACAACACCACACCGTGTTCTGATCTGGAATTGGTGATACAATGTTATCATACCTTACTCCATGAGTCTGCAGCCCCTCTGGGTTACGCTACTGCAGCAGTTCTCAGCCAGGTGAGATTTTACCGCCGGAGGTTATCTGACAGTGTTTGGAGGCATTTTGACAGTCACTGCTAAGGAAGGCAGGTCATGCTATTGGTTCTTAGTGGTTAAAGCTCAAGGATGCTGTTTAATGTACTACGATGCACAGAACGGCCTCCCACAACAGTTACCCACTCTCCAGGGTCCACAGGGCTTGTGCTGAGAAGCCTTGATTTTCAAGAGTACATAGAAGCCAAGTTTAAATGATGGCTTCTCATCAGTCTGGCTAGACAGGGAGCCCCTTGTGCTTAGCACTGCTGCTGCTGCTGCTAAGTCGCTTCAGTCGTGTCTGATTCTGTGCGATCCCATAGACTGCAGCCCATCAGGCTCCACCCTCCCTGGGATTCTCCAGGCAAGAACACTGGAGTGGGTTGCCATTTCCTTCTCCAATGCATGAAAGTGAAAAGTGAAGTTGCTCAGTCGTGTCCAACTCCCAGCGACTCCATGGCAGAGCTGGACAAGTAGTGAGAATCTGTAAATGTCTGTGAAACACCACAGGTATCAATAACTAAATAAAACATGCCATTGGGGTTGACTGTATCCTATAATTTTACCTATTAGCCATTCATTCATTCAGGGGTACTGTTTTTTTTTTTTTAGTATCTGCAAAATGAACCAGGCATCACAGTCTCCAAACTCATAGCCCAGGCAAGAGTAGAACATAGGTAAGACTGAGCCAAGGTGAAAAGGAGATGTGTTTGAGACAGGGCAACCTGTGGACAAGAAAAACTCTGCTCAGGCCTCCAGGAGAAGTCTCCCTTTGCAAACAAGGCAGTGGTTTGAGAGGTACAGGTAAGTGCGGATTTTCCCTTTGAATCTTTTGAATGTGTGAACTCAATTAACATCTGGCATAGGTTTAGAGATTTTGTGATAAGAAGCAGCATTTTCCTTCCAGCTTCCCTGCTGCTCTAGCCCAAGCCTGGTTTCCCTAGATCCTCCTTATCATGGATGTTCAAGATAGGAGCTGGAGCAGACAGACGAAAAGGCACCAACTGCAGACTAATTAATTAAAGGCCTAGATAAATTACAATGTTATTTATTGCTCAGTTATAGTAATTATTTCTTCTATGTTTTAGTACAGTTAGCTCGCCTTTCAGCATGACTGCTGATTTCTCCTTTAACTACCCTCTCCACTCATGTGTTGGTGTCTTTCTGTCCCCGGGTGTCCTTTGGACAAGATAGACCAGATATTAAATGGTAGAAAAATAAATGCTGGTGCAGAAGACACTGAGGCTGAAAGTGCCTGGTATGTGAATAACCTTTCATATGTGAACAGCCTGAGTTCTGAGAGGCAGAGAGACTTTTGCTCAAGGATTGAGAGCCCTGGGACATGCATTTGAACTTTTAAAGGATACAGTTTATGCCCAGATCCTATAGCAACTAATATTTTGCAAAGCATGCATTTTATTTTTGCACATAATGAACCTCTAACAAAGGAACATTTGTGAAAGAATACCAGGAAGCCCATCCCTTCATCCATTCATTTACTGCAGAAGAACTTGAAGCTCTGAATCTCTGAATCTCTGATATTTTTCAGCGACCTGTTTGGCTGACTCCCTTCAAGACACGTGGAACAGGGATGGAAGAAAACTGCATTTGGGTAGAGCCTGTGTCCTCTTCGGAACTAAAAAACCTCTTGATGGAAGTAAAAGTGGAGAGTGAAAAAGTTGGCTTAAAGCTCAACATTCAGAAAACGAAGATCATGGCATCTGGTCCCATCACTTCATGGGAAATAGATGGGGAAACAGTGCAAACAGTGTCAGACTTTATTTTTCTGGGCTCCAAAATCACCGCAGATGGTGACTGCAGCCATGAAATTAAAAGACGCTTACTCCTTGGAAGGAAAGTTATGACCAACCTAGATAGCATATTCAAAAGCAGAGACATTACTTTGCCAACAAATGTTCGTCTAGTCAAGGCTATGGTTTTCCTGTGGTCATGTATGGATGTGAGAGTTGGACTGTGAAGAAGGCTGAGCGCTGAAGAATCGATGCCCTGGGCTTTCTTTGGAAGGAATGATGCTAAAGCTGAAACTCCAGTACTTTGGCCACCTCATGCGAAGAGCTGACTCATTGGAAAAGAGTCTGAATCTGGAAGGGATTGGGGGCAGGAGGAGAAGGGGACGACAGAGGATGAGATGGCTGGATGGCATCACTGACTCGATGGATGTGAGTCTGGGTGAACTCTGGGAGTTGGTGATGGACAGGGAGGCCTGGCATACTGTGATTCATGGGGTCGCAAAGAGTCGGACACAACTGAGCGACTGAACTGAACTGTGTCCTCTTCTCCTCTTCATGGGCATTTACCATGTCTAAATTTAGAGAAAGGACAGGTGGCACATGGTGGTTCCTTCCACATTTCTGTTTCTAAAGAGGCAGAATGGCCTCGCAGGAGAAGACACAGCCCTGAGGAGACACCCCTGAGGGTCCATCCTCACGCTGACTGCCTCTCACCTTGGGCAGGTTACCTACATTTGAGATGCCTCGGTTTCCTCACCTGAAAACAATGGCTGTGTCACCAGCCAGCGTGCAGAGTTCCTGTTAGGGCTGGATGTGAATATTCCTGACACAGCACAGACAGGACACTTACACAGAGTGCAGGCTCAGCGCACACGAGTTACAAGAGCCTCTCAGGCGACCTTAGGGGAATGAGATATGCAGTAATTTTTTTCTTCTTTTTAGAGGATGATGGAAAATGTGCTTTTCAACCACGTCTGCTGAGACCACAAGGGAGAAGACAGTATTCAAATAGCGTGAGACCAGTATTGAAAAGCCACACTGAGCTGGGATCTCTGGTCTTAATGGAAGTGAAATAATGATCATATGATAATGACTTCTGGTGGTCTGGTGCTCATCTTTGCAACAACTCATTTAATCCTCTCAACAAGTCTTCTGCAGCAGTTATTAATATCCTCGTTTTATCAATGTAGGAACTAAAGCTCAGGGAGTTGAGGTGTGTAGCTCAGGGTCACACAGGGAGTAAGGAGACCCAGGACTCAGCTCTTCTGAAAGGTCCATTCTGGAGCATAGAACCAAGAAGATGCTATAGTTCTCTCAAATTCCATATCACCCCTGGATCCAGTGCATAGCTGGCTTTATAAAAGTGGAAGCTTAATCAAGACGAGATAAATTCTTTATTTTCCCATAAGAAATAAGAAGCTTCATCAATCACTCAGACAAAGGGAACCAAGCAAGGGATTCACACTTGCAGTGCAGGGTAAGAAATCTGAAGTGTGCCTTTTGCGGGGTGGCGTGGGGCAGAGTCAGGCATGGTGTCTAACTCCACAGGGCAACAGCAGCTCAGTGCCAACTCTGTGAAAAAGTATGCTAAGTCTCTCAGTAGTGCCCGACTTTTTGTGACCCCATGGACTGTAGCCCACGAGGTTCCTCTGTCCATGGGATTCTCCAGGCAAGAATACTGGAGTGGGTAGCCATTCCCTTCTCCAGGCGATCTTCCCAACCCAGAGGATGAACCTGGGTTTTCTGCACTGCAGGCAGATTCTTTACTATCTGAGCTGCCAAACTGTCTCTAAATAGGTGAGGCCTTGAGATTCTGACTTTGAGTGGGAAGAAGAGAGGAAAGAGGTTCGAGTATCTCAAAACTCTGAATCACTGTCCTATCTTTCTTCTTGCTATGAGTTGGGACCTCTTTGATGGCTACATTTTTATTTTGTACAAAATATAAAATAAATGTATATATGAAATATGTTCACATATTTTGTATGAAATGTAAAGTAAATACACACACACACACACACACAGAGGGAGTGTAGACGCTGGCGGGCTATAGTCCACAGGGTTGCAAAGATCTGTATATGACTAAGAACAACAGCAACAGATACACATACATGTACACACACGCACACTCTTCTGGGGACTGAATCACATATGGCCAATATTAAAATTTTGTAAATGATGGAAACATAAGAAGTATTAGGAAAAAATTGTCCATCAGCCCAATATCCATTCAAACTTAGATATATACTGTGATGAAAAAGGAGGGGAACAAATACTTATTGTCTTTAGAGATATTATCTCTGATATCTCACTTCCTCCCTCGAATAGCACTGGAAGGGATCTTCATTCTTACAGGTGTGAATGGTGAGGTGCACAGAGGTATGGAAACTTCTTGAGACGTCACAGCTAATCAGTGCCAAGACTGGGTCTGGCACCCTGATTCCAGTGCCCACAGTCTGGGCTGTAGCACTACACTGTCGCTCTGAGGGATGGCTCTGAAGTCAGAGAAACCTGGCTGCAAATTCGCACCTGCTCTTACCAGTGAACTTGGGCAAATTATTCCACTTTTCCTTTAGCCTCAGCTCTTTTCTTAGTTACTGAAGGATTGACTTGGTTGGCTTAAAATAATTTCCTAAAAGATGCAGATGTTTAAAAAGGCTGGCAAAGTACACAGTGTAAGGGATGATGGTGTTTTGGAGGGAGTATTATTCGGTGGCTAATGGTGTTGGCCTGAGGGAGCCTGCCTGGCCAGGCAAGGGAGCAGACAGGACAGACACAATGGCAGGGGCCCAGAGTGCCCCGACTAGTCACCACTGAACTGGACCCCTCCTAGGTGCCAGCCGAGAAAGAGGAAGCCCCTGGAAATATTAACATAAACCAAGAGGTAGCGGATTACGTCAGCCCCAAACACAGGCAGCGGGCACGTCAGAATGGAATGTAGATCAAAGTAGCACATCTGCAAACACATGGGGAAAATGAGGCCCGTGATCCTGGCCGTGAGGATCACAGTGGCGCATGCGTGGTGACGGCTCTTCTTTTCAGACTCTGGAAACGCACGGAAAGGACCGTGAAATGTATCTCAAAAGACAGGCCATCTGTGATGAGAAGAGAAACTTCCTTCATCTTTGTACAAAGAGGCTGGCATTTTACAGACATGGGAAGAACAGAATGATATTCTTCTCGGGTAGAATTCTGATCAGAAAATGAACATGATTTGGTTGGTTGTGTGCCACTGAGTGTAGGAGCGAGAAAAGGGAAGTAAGAAGGAATCTCCAGCTTGGCCGATTCTTTGACTTCATCAAAGAATACTGAAGAGTCTCCCTCACTGGAAGCTCTGTGCTTGCAGAAGGCAGGAACTCTGTCTAGATTTTTTTTTTGAAGAAAGATGAATGGGGTTGAGTAGCTGATATTCTATAAAATGATGGCACTATGATGGGCAGTGAGCAAGTGAGTGAAAGTCACTCAATTGTGTCTGACTCTCTGTGACCCTATGATGGACCATACGGTCCATGGAATTCTCCAGGCCAGATTACTGGGGTTTCCCTTCCCCAGGGAATCCTCCCAACCCAGGGATCGAACCCAGGACTCCCCCATTGCAGGCAGATTCTTTACCAGCTGAGAGCCACAGGGGAAGCCCATGATGGGCAACATCTCCCTAAAGGTGTGCTGTGTCCTATGAGATAGCCAAAGAGAAAAAGGGTTTTACGGTCATAAGAATTTGGAAAAGGAATATATAGCTCCACCTAAAACACTCCTAACACATTGGTATCTTTAGATCTTTGGGAGGTCCTGCAGTAACAACAACAAAAATCTTTTTTTTTTTTTTTCAATTTCCTACTCCTTAAGTATATTTGGTTCAAATAGTCTTTTGCCTGCAACTAAGACACTTAGGGCTTCCCAGGGGGCTCAATGGTAAAGAATCTGCCTGCCAATGCAGGAGATGCAGGTTCAATCCCTGGGACAGGAAGATCCCCTAGAGGAAGAAATGGCAACCCACTCCAGTATTCTTTCCTGGAGAATCCCATGGACAGAGAAGCCTGGTGGGTTTAGATCCATGGGATCGCCAAGAGTTTCACATGACTTAGTGACTGAGCATGCATTTTAGGCAAATGTTGATGTATAGGATTCAATCACAGTATCAAGAATCAAGAACCCCGAGTGTGGTACTGCTTTGGTAATTACTTTGTGTAATATAAGGCAAAGGATTCTTTGTCTTAGTTTACTCATCAAGCAAAAAGGGATCCTCTGCTTGGCTCAACTTATCACTGAAGGTTGCTTTGCAAATAAAATGCTCTCACTGAACTAAACATCACATTCAAAAGTTAGAAATATTATACAAATACAACATGCTATTGTACTTCTTGGTAATAATGTGATCATTTGAAAGCCTTTGAGCAGCAAAGGCAAAAATAAGCAAGTGGGACTACATTAAACTGCCAAGCTGCTACACAGCCAAGGAAACAATCAACAAAATGAAAAGGCAACCCACTGCATGGGAGGAAATATTTGCAAATCATGTATCTGATGAAGGGTTACTATTCAAACTATAAAAAGAACACATACCAGTCAACAGGGAAGAATGAACAATCTAATTAAAAATGGGCAGAGGATGTGAGTACACCTTTTACCAAGGAAGACATTTGGATGGCCAACAGGCACATGAAAAGATTCTCAGTATCACTAATCAGCAGGAAAAGCAAGTCAAAACCACAATGAGATATCAACTCACACCTGTTAGAATGCCTACTGTTAAAAAGACAAGAAAAACAATTATTGGCAAGGATGTAGAGAAAAGGCAATTCTTGCACACCTGCAGTGGCAGGAATGTAAACTGGTGCAACCATAATGAAAACCAGTACGGGAGTTCCTCAAAAAATTAAAACTAAAACTACCACGTGTGTGTGTGTGAGTCATTCAGTCATGTCCGACTCTTTGTGACCCCATGGACTGTAGTCCTCACGCAGGCTCCTCTGTCCAAGGAATTCTCCAGGCAAGAATATTGGAGTGGGTTGCCATTTCCATCTCCAAAACTACCATATGATCCAGTAATTCCATTTCTGGATGTTTATCCAAAGAAAATGAAGTCACTAACTCGAAGAGACCTATGCGGCCCAATGTTCATTGTAGTATTATTTATAATAGCTAAGATCTGGGAATAACCTAAGTGTCCATCAGTGGAAGAATAGATTTAAAAAATGTAGCATGTACACACAATGGAATTTTATTTGGCTATAAAAAGGCATGAAATCCTTTCATTTGTGCCAACATGGATGGATCTGAAGGGCGTTACTCTAATTATAATGTCAGATAGAGCAGAGTAAATACTGTATGATCTCACTTGTATGTGGAACCTAAAAAATAATAAGCTCATAGATACTGAAAACAGCCTGATGGTTGCCAGAAGCAGGGGTGAGGGGTAGGCAAAGTGAAGGAAAAGAGTCAAAGGGTACGAATTTTCAGCTGTAAAATAAATAAGTCCTGGGGATATAATGTACATCACAGTGATATAGTTAATAATTGTTGCTGCTGTTTAATCATTGTGCTGTATATTTGAAAGTTGCTAAGAGAGTAGATTTCAAAGGTTTACAAGAAAAAAAGAAATTCTGTAACTGTGTATGGCGACAGATGTTAACTAGACTTCTTGCAGTAATCATTCACAGTCTATATAAATATTGAATCATTAGATTGTACAACTGAAACTAATATAATGTATGCTAATTATACCTCAATAATAATTAATAATAAAACATTTATTTTATTCTCAAGTCAGAGGGTGTTTTTTTATTATCATAGTAGAACCTAGCCAACTCAACTACCTTAGTGAATTCACTAAACTACTCTCTTACAGTTCTATTATCTTCATTTATAAAATGTAAATGATTATCAATTCATTATAGGGTTATTATAAAATAACAATGTGAGAAAGCCAAGTTTAAGCACGGTAGATTCACAAAAAAATGATTCATTTCACCTTCTAGTGACTTTCTAAGGTTTAATATAAAACATTTTCTGTAGAGTTTATCTGAAGTTACACCCTAAGAGTTTATTTAGTAATACAACAGTAATAAAATTAACAAGAGGCCCGGAGGCTCAGACTGTAGAAAGAAACTGCCTGTAATACAGGAGATCTGGGTTCAATCTCTGGGTTGGAAAGATCCCCTGGAGAAGGGAATGGCAAACCACTCCAGTATTCTTGCCTGGAGAATCCCATGGACAGAGGAGCGAGGGCTACAGTCCATGGTCGCAGAGTTGGACACGACTGTGTGACTAACACTTCCTTTTTTCAATAGTAAATATTATTATGTTGTATTTTCTCTGTGATATGCTTCCCACATTGATAGGATTTTTACCGCTTTGAAAAGTTAAGTGACTTGAACAAGGTACAGAGTTAGGTAAAGAAAAAACTGGATCTCTTAGACTTATACCCATGATCTTAACCTACCATACCTCTCTACTCTGCTATATTTCAAGATAAGCTGCAGTTTATTTCCCAGTTTTAATGTTCCTTATTTTTTCGTTACTTGTTAGAATGGGGCCTTGACCAGAAGGCTGGAGTCGCCCAGGAAGCAAGAAGCCACCCCCAGTCCCTCTTCTCCTTTATGAATATATATGACTTAGGGAGAAGAGACTCTGTTGGCAGTTCTAAGCCCTCATCATAAATCCTCATGCAGAGGCTGTTTTGGCCACAGACAGTTGCAGATTGGATCGCATGAGGAAAAACCGAGCTTGGGAAAGGTTCTTTGAAGCTGCATAATCAGATTATGATAATTTCATCAAAACCCATTTCAAAAAGCTAACATTTATCATTAGTCTGTGTATCTCCTAATTATTTCATGAGAGTTATTCCATGCAGGAATGATAAAACATTCTAGCTTGAGAGAGCTTTCTAATGCAGTGTGTACACAGCCAGATATATGGCATTGGCACACAGGTCACATTTGCATCTGGGGCTTCTCTGAGACAGTTTTCTGAAAATGTCAAAGGAGGTGACATATTGTCAAAGACTGATATTAGTAATGAACATTAATTTCTCTTGGTCATTTCCTGTAGTTAAAAAAATATATATCTTCTGCCCCCAAATGTAAGCAAGTACTCACTAAGAACAACAAGATTACTCAAAGCACATGAAAGTCAAAATATTTTCCTAAAGAGGATTCCATATACCAGAATCCCTAAACTCTGAATTATAGAGAAGGAAAGGCATTTGTCAACCTCCATATTTCCCAGTATCCATACTCTCTCCCATTTGCTGTCCTCTATCTGATCGGAGGGCCATCTTCCACCCAGGGTCTCAAGCCACAGCACTAACAGTGATTCTTGACATCCCTCCTAATTAACCAGCAAAACCCAGTCAACCACTGAGTCCTATAGTAGATGCTCTTCAAATCCACCCAGTTACCTCTTGTCTCACACCTACTATACTAATTGCCACCCCGTTGCCTCTGAACCAGTGGAATGATTTCCACATTTTTAAAAGGTTGGGAAAAAAATTAAAAGGAAAGTAATATTTCATGACATGTAAAAATGATATGAAATTCAGGTTTCATTGTCTAGAAATAAAACACTATTAGAATATAGACAGGTTCATGAATTGCTGTACTATGTATGGCTAATCTGGTACTACCATGCAGAACTGATGGCTGAATACAGAATGTGTGACTGAGAAGTCTAAACCATTCACTTCCCAGTCCTTTCCAGAATCAGTGTGAGACCCCTTTTCAGAACCGATGCGGCAGCCTCTTCACTGTTCTTAACTCCCTCCAGTGTATCTTCCAGCGCATCTTCCTACTGCACTCACAATGATCAACCAAACATTCATATTGACACTGTCAACCCGCTTAAGGGCCTTCAACAACTCGTAGTCAACCATACAAATATGGAGATCAAGGCGCTGTGATTCCCACTGTCTGCTGGCTCCACTGTCTCACTGAGACATCCACTGCCTCCCACTGATATGCCAGGTTCTCCATAAGAAAATAAGAAAATAAGAAAAGGCTATTTCTTATTTCTTCTTCTATCTGGATGGCTCCCCATCCTCTAAGTCATGTTTGAGTCTTGCAACTCCATGGACTGTAGTCTGCCATGTTTATCCTATTACTCATTTCCAAATTCACCCGATGAATGCCTAATTATCATTATGACTGACCTCAAGTGAGACCTCTTCCAGGAAGCCTTCCCTGGCTCTCCATCTTGTTTGGATGCTTCAAATATAGTGTTTTCTCTTTTTTCCCTATCATTATAACACATACACTATGCACTGTTTTATAAAATGGATTCAAGCACCCGTGGATTTGGATATCCATGGGTATACTGGAACAAATCCCCTGCAGATATCAAGGGATGGCTGTCTATTATAATTACAGATTTGTGACTAGATTCTTGAGGATTTGTGTTTTCTATCCTCCCACCCCAAGTCTTAATAATAATCTCAGTTATTAGAGGTACTCAGTGAATACTGATTAATTAAATGACGTATCACTTAATTGGTGAGCTTCTGTTCATACTTCAAGACTTCATTCAACTGTTTCATCACCATATGGATTTTCCCTGATCATCTTCATTGGTCTATTCCGAAAATAGTTATATGTGCCTCCAGGAATGGACTATGAGGAGTAAGGGATAGTTCATAAGATACGTGATACATTACAGCAACCAAATAGTCTGCTCGTCAAGGTAGTTCCTCAGATTTTTAGTAAACATTGCATTTTCTCTAAATTTTCATTATATCAGTTCTTTCCTCTTAATAACCTACCTCTATTAAGGTAATCAGATAAAAGTTGAGTGCCGAGAACAAAATTGATTCTTAATTTTATAATATTAAATTAATCAGCTAATAAAATTTAGTTTACCTCTAGCTTAGTATCTGAAAACTTTTAAAACAAACAGAGTTTCAGAGCTCAGGTAACAGACTAAAAGTATCTCTGGGACAATAAGCTCCAGTGTTCAAGTTCTGTGATTTCAAAGGAAATCCTCTGCCTCCCTCCTTTTTCCCCATCTAAATTTTGCCTTTTTTTACATTCTCTCTCTCCCTCCTGACCAGACTCACTTTTGACAAGTTAAACATTTCCTTTCAGGCCTTGTAGTTCACATAAGAGTTATGCCAAAATCTAAAGTTGCAGGAATAATCACAGTAAGTCAGTTGGATAGCTATTTTACTAACCAGGGAGGATAGAGAAACTACCAGTTCAGTGTATAGTGACAGCTAAAGCCCAGATGCAGAGGAGGACATGGCAACCCACCCCAGGATTCTTGCCTGGAGAAACCTACGGGCAGAGGAGCCTGGCAGGCTACAGTCCATAAAGTCTCATCGCAAAGAGTCAGACATGACTAAAGTGACTTAGCACACACACAAATACCCAGATACACTGTGTTTAGCCCTGAGCCACATTATAGGTTAAATGCCTGTGTATCTAACTAATCCATCTAGTCCAGGCATAAATGTCTCATTTGCTCTTTGATTCTCAAGTCAGAAAAGTTCATGAAATTCAAATCTCTGCTTTGAGGGAGTCATTGTGCTTCTAGTTTACCCAATAAAGTGCAAAGCAGGAAGTGTTTGGGGTCTCCCTTGAACATAAACATCCATGTCTACCCTCACACATATAGAATCTGTCCTAAGTAAATAGTCCACATGAAGAATACAGGAATATGCAAAGGGATGTTCAATACAGCTTTATATACACTAGTGAATCATTGAAAGCCATCTAAATTGCTGTTTAAACAAAATGTATTATACCTACTTACTGTAATTTTATGCAGCTGCTGATAATCATATTAACTATGTTATTTTATGGAAAATATCTTATGACATGAGATGAAAGAAGCTGATGACTTTGTAAATAACTACGAATTGTATATGTGTAAGTGCTTCCTAAAACTGATGTGTTCCTTTGTTAGCATGGTTGGTCTATAGGTGCGTTTCTTGGTTTTATTGTTCAAATCTTCTATGACATTGCTGTATTTTACTCTTATAATTAAAATTTTACAAGTGCATTGTCAACATGCCATGGACCTTGCATTTCTTTCATAGTTCTTGCTAATATTGAGTGTTTTGAGTAATGTATGTTATAGGAAAAACTATTTATCATAGAATCTCAAGATTGGAAAGGACTTACAAGTTACATATATACTCCCTTCTTTCTATCTCTGTCAGAACCATTTTCAAGATCTGCGTTTGGTGTTTAAAAGCAAAGCCATCATGGTGAAAGAAGTCAGAAAAATAGTGACCATTGGTAGAGGCTAATTATGGGTAAGGCACTGGGAAGACCCCTGGAGTCTACATGTTCTGTATCTTGAATTTAGTGATATTCTCTTTTTAAATTTAATGAACCATAGATTTATGACTGGTATATTTTTCTGTATATATGTAATATTTCAGTAAAATTTATTTACATTAAGTTAAGTTCACCACATTGTGAAACTTATTCTGAGAAAAGAGTAATTTAAAATTGATTTTTAAAACAAATGGGATACTTAACTCATGCTAAGAGAATCAACAAAGTAGTGTTTTCATATACAGGTAACCCCTGAATAAAGCAGGAGTTGGGGCTCTGGCCTTCAGGAAAGTTTAAAACTTGCATTTAACTTTACTGTTAGGCCTGGATATCTGTATCCAAGGTTCTGCATACGTGAATCAACCAACAGTGGATACTGTAGTACTAGAGTACATATTTATTGAAAAAATCCATGGATAAGTGGACCTGTGCCATTCAAATCTATGTTGTCCAAGGGTCATCTGTACACTTCTTAAACTGTTGGGCTGGCCAAGAGTTTGTTATTATAGAAAAACCAGAATGAAAGTTTTGGCCAATCCAATATAGATACAATTGATTTATTACCTTGTATTATACAATGCTTACTATATGACTATATGTAACATGTAATTATGATTTATATGATTGAATATTTTTAAATGAATATCATCATAAGTTCCAGCTTAAAAATCTTTAACAGGAAAACAGGGGGAATTGTTATTGGTAAGTCTAATATTGGCCAACTATATTATCATGGAGTTATAAAAAATATGGTAAAGAACATCCTTACCATCCATTTTTAAAGCATAGAATGCATCTGATCAAAATAGAAACTCTCAGTCAGAAGAAAAAGACCAATGGAGTTTTGAGGTCAAATTTGATTGAAATCACAAAGCTACTCGCACATCAAAATTACTAGTATTAGAGAGAGTTGGTTTTCATGTAAAGAAATATAAAGAGGAAAACCAGGACAAAATTTTACAGTTAGAAGAAAGGTATCTAAGGATATGCATATCTTTCATTTGTATTTATCTACTGTTTAATGCATATAATGTTGTTTAATAGTGGAAAATGTTTTTATTTACACACTCTGATAAATTATAATACATTAACACCTGAAATTAACAGCCATGAAGTTAAAAGATGCTTGCTCCTTGGAAGAAAAGCTATGACAAACATAAACAGCATATTCAAAACCAGAGACATCATTTTAATGACAAAGGTCCGTCTAATCAAAGCTATGATTTTCCCAGTAGTCATGTACAGATGTGAGATTGGACCATAAAGAAGGCTGAGTCCTGAAGAAATGATGCTTTTGAACTGTGATGCTGGAAAAGACTCTTGAGAGTCCCTTGGAAAGCGAGAAGATCAAAACACTCAATACTAAAGGAAATCAACCCTGAATATTCATTGGGAAGACTGATGCTGAAGCTGAAGCTCCAATCCTTTGGCCACCTGACATGAAAAGCCAACTCATTAGAAAAGACCCTGATGCTGGGAAAGATCGAAGGCAGAAGGAGAAGGAGATGGAGATGACAGGGGATGAGATGGTTGGAAGGAATCATCGTCTCAATGGGCAAGAGTTTGAGAAAACTTCAGGAGTTGGTGAAGGAAAGGAAAGCCTGGCATGCTGCAGTTCATGATGTTGCAGAGTCAGACATGACTGAGCCAATGAACAACGATGATGCCCGATTTGAAAGACAATCAATTTAAAGCTCGTTTCAGAAAACTATACATAGTGTTTTGGGCCATGAGACCAATATATAATATGTTTATAATAATTGCTGAAATATCCTGAAGGAAATAAATCACTCCTTAAAACCTGGGTTATAAAACCCAAGTCTAAAAAATAAGTTCTCATCACAGGTCTACATACTATTCACTGAAAGACTACACACATGAATATATGCAACATTTTAGAGATGCAGATTTTTTCCTCTTAATTTATTCACTTTATTCACCAAGCATCTATTCATTGGCTGCTCTGGGCCAGGTACTCTACAAAGGCATTGGTCTACAGAGGTGAGAAGAGAGTCTATCCTGAAGTAGCTCAGGGTTTCCTGGAAAACCAACAATGCAAAGAATTGTTTCATTTTAGAAAGAATATCTAAGTCTGCCTGAGAAGACCAAGGAAAGCTTCACTGAGGTCATTACTTTGTATGGAAACTTGGGAGATGAATAACAGTTTGCTGTGTGGGCAAGAGGGACACCCTACATGTTCCATTCTAGGTGTTTTGGACCAGAAGTAGATTAAATGACATGTGCCAAGACAGAGAGACAGCATGGGTCATCAGAGAGCATGGGTTACTTTGGGGACTGCCTGTGGCTTAGTTTTAAAAGAATACAGAACATAGGCGGTTCAGTTCAGTTGCTCAGTCATGTCCGACTCTTTGTGACCCCATGAATTGCAGCATGCCAGGCCTCCCTGTCCATCATCGACTCCTGGAGTTCACCCAAACTCATGTGCATCGAGTCAGTGATGCCATCCAGCCATCTCATCCTGTGTTGTCCCCTTCTCCTCCTGCCCCAATCCCTCCCAGCATCAGTGTCTTTTCCAATGAGTTAACTCTTCGCATGAAGTGGCCAAAGTATTGGGAGTTTCAGTCTCAGCATCAGTCCTTCCAATGAACACCAGGACTGGTTTCCTTTAGGATGGACTGGTTGGATCTCCTTGCAGTCCAAGGGACTCGAAAGAGTCTTCTCCAGCACCACAGTTCAAAAGCATCAATCGTCGGTGCTCAGCTTTCTTCACAGTCGAACTCTCACATCCATACATAGTGGGCGGGGAAAAAGCAAAAGAAAAAAAATAGAGAGCAAGGGTCAGACTACAATGGCATTGGTGATCTGAAAAGAAGTCTAGAAATATATAGGCAAAGGGACATCACTGAAGCTTTTTGAACAAGATGTTGACACATGATTAGACGTTTGTGTTATGCATAGTCTGCTGGCTTTGGAGCAGAGATAACTGGAGGAGGCAAGACCAAAAAATCCTGAATCAATCCACATGGGAGGTGATGAAGGCCTAGAAAGTGGGTATGAAGAGGAAAGCATAGATGGATATATCCATGTCAAGGTAACAGAATTTGGGGAAATGTAGATCCTAGAACTGCTTCCAGGCTTCTGGCTCACAATGTGGATCAACTAAATTCTATAGGAAGACGCAAGTTTGATGGAAGAGGAAAATAATAAATTCAGTTTGAATGAGAAGTTGAATTTAAGGTTCACATAGAGCATACAGTATGAAATAGCAAGTGAACAGTTGGAAATATATGTCTAGAATAAGGCATGAAATTTAAGGTAAATAGATAACTTTAGGAGTTATCAGTCCTTGGCAAAGCCACAGTACATATGAACCTGTCTAGGAAGGAATTGTGAGAAGAAAAGAGGTTAGAGAATGGAACCCTGAATGACACTAATATTCAAAATGTTGGAGAGAAGCAAGAGCGTGCAAGAGAGATGGAGAAAAGTTATCCAGAGTGGTAGAAGGAAAATTGGGAGAGTGGGGTCATGGACTTGAAGACTGGAGAGAATGTCAAGAAAAAAGACATTATCAAGGGCGCTGAGTATCTTAGGGCTGTCACCTAAGATAACAATAGCAAAGCACTTGCTAGTTTTAGCATCAGGGGGGATTCTGGATTTCTACAGCAATGCCACTCCAGTGTAGGTATTACAGATGGCAGATTTCGATAGTTTGAGGGTCGACAGACTGTAGACAGCCCAAGACTCTTCTCTGGGATGGGAGGCAGGCAGATAGATGACAACTAAGGAAAGAGATGAAGCTGAGGCTCAGGAAAGGTATGGAAGAATGATTATCTCACACAAACTTGGGATCTGAATACAGCGATTTAAGACTTAGAATGTTACTCTCTTTTGACTACTGTTGTTAAGTTATAGATGCTTTTACTGAAGTCAGTTCAGACACACAAAGGAGAGTATCTTTACAAGGGGTACCCCAGTGCCGACGCCAGCAGTGTGATGGTTATGACTAGATTACCCTTGCCCTGGACTACCTGAGACTGAGTCACTGTTGTGCCACAGACAAGTGACCTGGAATCAGTTACTCAATCTCCATGGTGTCTTTAATCCTGGACAGGGATATAGTTATTGGGAGAATTGCATATGTTGAAAATGCAAAGTGATTGAAACAATGCCTGGCATACAGTAAAGGCTAAAATATGTACTTATTGCTCAGAAAAATGAGAGAAACCCCTGACAGAAACTTCATGAGGCAACCCACGGTATATGTTTATTTAAGTCAAATATAGAGAAGCATTTTATACTCAAGGTGGATAATTGGGGACAGACAAAGAAAGAGGCTTGGTCCTGGTGCTAACAGGGCTTCTCTGGTGACTGAACAGTGAAGAATCTGCCTGCAATGCAGGAGATGCAAGAGACATGGGTTAGATCCCTGGGTAGGGAAGATCTTCTGGAGAAGGAAATGGCCAAGCACTTCAGTATTCTTGCCTGGAGAACCCCACGGACAGAGGAGCCTGGTGGGCTACACTCTATAGGGTTGCAAAAGAGTTGGATGACTGAGTGACTAAAAAACCACCACCACCTCATGCTGACAGGCTTTACAGCAGACTTGGGCACAGAACAGCTTGTCATCAGGTACTTCTATCAGTTTGCCATGAATTCTAGATTTCAGTTCCCTTTCTAGCTTCCTGAAGACCTAGAAGGGTCGGAATAAGACGTGAACAAGCCTGAATCACTACTCCTACATCCTCCAGTTTTATGCAAGATTTTATGGTTTACAAAGTGTTTACAGGTATATTGTCAAGTTAAATCTTGAAAATAAACCTAATATTTAATTGATATTACTGTACCAAATGCCTCTTCACTTAGCAAAGGATGTTGTTGGGATAAAAGTCAGGTCTTCTTAATTCAGAACACAGAGATGGCACTTGGAAGCCTGAAATGCCTGATTATTTACTGGAGTCCAGACATTCAAAGCCTGGAAGGGCTATGGTCTAGATGAAAACAGTCCAAATCGAAGTGGCATCCTGACACTTGCTTATACCTTTATCACTAAGAAAATACAGCCCCCTCAAAGGCATGGTTGGTACCAGTCATCATTTCTCCCCCCAGAAACTGGAACTAAATATGTAATCAATAAATGCTTCTTGAAGTCTGAACTCAGAGTGCAACCTGTGTCCAGGTTAGGACCAAATAATGGCATTCCTCAACCCATGGATAGCCATGTGAACTTGTGATGGTGAGGTGTACAAAATAACACCAATAATGTTGCTATTCTTTTTGGATGGTTGCATTTCTTTAAAGAAAAAAAATGTCAAAATGTCTTGTGAAAGATTATAAAATGCAGATCATTTTCCCCCTTGAATTTAAAGTCTTGCAAATGTTTATTTAGGCAATTGTTGGGCTGAGGGAAGGGAGGAAATAACAGTGAGTCCAGTAGAACTCATTTAGACTAATATCTGTAGAAGAGGTGGGTCTGCTAAGTGAACAGATGCTTCATGAGCTGAACCAAATTAGACTGATGACTGAATCATACTGAAGCTCTGGATGCAGGAATAAACCTGTTACAAGAATATTCTAGCCTGTTCAAAGAGCATTCTGCCAGGATCTAGAACAATCAAGGCCACTTGACTTAGGCCAAATTGGATTCACCAACACCAAAGATGAAGAGTTGTAAATCTGGCAGAACTATCAGGCTGTGGAGAGAAAGGTTTCATGGTAGATGAAATTTATCAGCTATCATTGATTTCTGAGGAACAAGCACCAGATTTTAGGCAAGATGGATTCATTACAGACATTGCCGTTGTGAATCCATACAAGAGTCCCACATTAAGGCATTCTTATCAAGAAAACCCACTGGTCATAGCAAACACCCTCTTACAACAGCACAAGAGATGACTCTACACATGGACATCACCAGATGGTCAATACCAAAATCAGGCTGATTATATTCTTTGCAGCTGAAGATGGAGAAGCTCTATACAGTCAGCAAAAACAAGACCAGGAGCCGACTGTGGCTCAGATCATGAACTCCTTATTGCGATATTCAGACTTAAATTGAAGAAAGTAGGGAAAACTACTAGGCCATTCAGGTATGACTTAAATCAAGTCCCTTACAATTATTCAGTGGAAGCAACAAATAGATCCAAAGGATTAGATCTGATAGACAGAGTGCTGAAGAACTATGGATAAAGGTTTGTAACAATGTTCCCAAGGCAGTGACAAAAACCATCCCCAAGAAAGAGATGCAAGGCAAAATGGCTGTCTGAGGAGGCCTTACAAATAGCTGAGAAAAGAAGAGAAGCAAAAGCAAAGGAGAAAAGGAAAGATATACCCATTTGAATTCAGAGTTTCAAAGAATAGCAAGGAGAGATAAGAAAGCCTTATGAACAATGTGAACATTGCAAAGAAACAAAGGAAAACAACAGAATGGGAAAGACTAGAGAGCTCTTCAAGAAAATTAGAGATACCAAGGGACCATTTCATGCAAAGATGGGTATAGTAAGGGACGGAAATAGCATGGACTTAACAGAAGCAGAAGATATTGAAGACGAGGTGGCAAGAATACACAGAACTACACAAAAAATATCTTAAAGGCACAGATAACCACAATAGTGTGATCACTCACCTACAGCCAGACATCTTGTAGTCTGAAATCAAGTGGGCCTTAAGAAGCATCACTATGGATAAAGCTAGAGGAGGTGATAGAATTCCAGATGAGCTATTTCAAATCCTAAAAGATGATGCTGTTAAAGTGTTGCACTCAATATACCAGCAAATTTGGAAAACTCAGCAGTGGCCATACACTACTGGAAAAGATCAGTTTTCATTTCAATTCCAAAGAAGGGCGGTGCCAAAGAATGTTCAAACTACCACACAATTGCATTCATTTCATATACTAGCAAGGGCATGCTCAAAATCCTCCAAGCAATGCTTCAACACTATGTGAACTGAGAACTCCAGATGCTCAATCTGGATTTAGAAAAGGCAGAGGAACCAGAGATCAAATTGCCAACATCAGCTGGATCATAGGAGAAGCAAGAGAATTCCATCTACTTCTGCTTCTTTAACTACACTAAAGGCTTTAATTGTAGGGATCACAACAAACTAGAAAATTATTTGAGAGATGGGAATACCAGACCACCTTACCTGCCTCCTTAGAAACCTGTATGCAGGCCAAAAAGTGACAGTTAGAACCAGACATGGAACAACAGATTGGTTTAAAATTGGGAAAGGTATACAGGAAGGTTGTATATTGTCACTCTGCTTATTTAACTTATAGACAGAGTACATCATGTGAAATGCTGAGCTGGATGAAGCACAAGCTGAAATCAAGATTGCTGGGAGAAATATCAATAACCTCAGATAATGCAGATGACACCACCCTTATGGCAGAAAGCAAAGAGAAACTAAAGAGCCTCTTGATGAAGGTGAGAGAGTGAAAAAGCTGGCTTAAAACTCAACAATCAAACAGCTAAGAATATGACATCTGGTCCCATCACTTCATGGCAAATAGATGGGGTAACAGTGGAAACAGTGAAAGGCTTTATTTTCCTGGGCTCCAAAATCACTGTGGATGGTGACTGCAGCTATGAAATTAAAAGACGCTTGCTCCTTGGAAGAAAAGTTATGACCAACTTAGCATATTAAAAATCAGAGATAATACGTTGCTGACAAAGGTCCATCTTGTCAAAGCTCTGGTTTTTCCAATAGTCATGTATGGATGTGAGAGCTGGATGTGCTAAGCACCAGAAGAATTGATGCTTTCAAACTGTGGTGTTGGAGAAGACTCTTGAGAGTCCCTTGGACTTCAAGGAGATCAAACCAGTCAATCCTAAAGGAAATAAGTCCTGAATATTCATTGGAAGGACTGATGCTGAAGCTCTAATACTTTGGCCACCTGATGAGAAGAGCCAATTCACTGAAAAAGGCTCTGATGCTGGGAAATATTGAAGGCAGGAGAAGGGGACAACAGAGGATGAGATGGTTGGATGGCATCACTACTTAATGAACATGAGTCTGATCAAGCTCCAGGAGATGCTGAAGGACAGGGAAGCCTGGAGTGCTGCTGTCCATGGGGTCTCAAAGAGTTGGACACAGCTGAGTGAATGCACAACAGCAATCCTCCAGAAGAGAAAACTGAGGTTCAGAAATGTTCAATCGCCCTGGGTTATACAGTTGGTAGAGAGTGAACCTGGCTAGGGAACGGGTTCTATATAGCTACTCTCAAACTATTTGCACTATAATTAGTCTCCTCAAAGTGAAAAGGGATTTACTGCACTCATAAGCAAATACCAGGTGCAAGAAAATGGAATGCAGTGAGGCACCCTGTGTTCCCCAGGACACAGACTCTACATCATCCCTGCATCCCGACATAAGGCTTCAACGCTCCGGAGGATGTAACACTTAACTGTCAGAAATGGCATCGAACAGTCTCAGCACACGAGACAAACCCTGTCTGTTATGAAACCTCAGTCACCGTTCTCCTGGCTTTTCAGTGCTGTAAACACTGTCAACTTTTTCTTGGGGTCATAAAAAAGGAGGGAAAGCTGAGTCTAGTTTGGAGAAGATTTCCTATTACCTTAGCCAAGAAGTGTATGCCCCTGCACCAATTGTGACCATGTTTGGTTCATAAGAACCAAGAGTGTGGGTAAGAATTTCAGGCTGCTGCTGCTAAGTCGCTTCAGTTGTGTCCGACTCTGTGCGACCCCACTGACGGCAGCCCACCAGGCTCCCCTGACTCTGGGATTCTCCAGGCAAGAACACTGGAGTGGGTTGCCATTTCCTTCTCCAATGCATGAAAGTGAAAAGTGAAAGTGAAGACGCTCAGTCGTGTCTGACTCTTCGAGACCCTATGGACTGCAGCCCACCAGGCTCCTCCATCCATGGGATTTTCCAGGCAAGAGTACTAGAGTGGGGTGCCACTGCCTTCTCCAAGAACTTCAGGCTACTAACACTGTAAATGTCAACGTCTTAGGCATGTTAGAAACGAGTTGTTAGCATGGGGGGAGGCATTTTCTAAGCTTCTATATTGATTGTGGCACTTAACTAGCACAGAAATTCCGTGAGGTATCACTATTATTTCTATTTTACAGATAAGAAAAGAGATGCTTAATGGATTGAGCAACACTTTTCTTCTCTTAAGGAACTTACAGGATAGAATGAGAAAAATTCTAGAGGTCAGCAGATCTCATTGGTGAGGCTAGCAAAATACCCACCATACTTGAGGCAGGGCCGACTTCTTCTAATTTCAGAACATTTTACCCAAGGCACAGGCGAATTCAGGCATCCAGACAAACCCTCAAAATCCAGCCAGGCGCTTCGTCATGATGTGCTGTTCTACACCGGGGATTATATTCCCTCTTTGCCACGTGCCTGAATTCTTAGAGCTGAGTGCTTGCCATTCTTCTCTCATTGAATGCCCCTTCTTAAAGAGGAGGAAACTGAAGCTCATATCAGTTAAGTAACGTGCCCTGGGTTGCTCAGCAATGTAAGCTTCAGGACCTGAAGTCACAGCTAGTGTTAAATTCTGTTCCCTTTCAGACAGCATGGTGTGTTGGGTAAACCCATGAGGTAGGTTGGGACGAGGTGGTGGACAATGTCAAGTGCTAGGTAAAGTGTGTGACCCACTTCCTGGACACAATGGGAGCCCTCTTTGGTCCAAAAGCAGGAAGTGATCAAATCTTTCTTTTAGTCAAATAATTTTGGCTGCAATATGGAAAGTGAGCTGGAGACAGAGCCATCAGAAGTGACAAGGCTGTGCCAGTTGCCTAAATGAGTGAGGATGAAGATTAGAGCTGGGGAGGCAGCCAGGAAAAAGCCACAGAGTAATAGACATGGAATAAGCTGTACATTAGCTGCAATGAGATTAGTAACTTAAGATATGACACCGTTGCTATGAGAAGTAGAATAATGCAGAGAAAACACTGAACACAGCATGTGCCATTATCTTTAGTAAATGTTTTTTATTATTGTTATTGTGACAGCGGCTAGTCTTAAAATGTATCCTGTATTCCTCTAGCCCCAAGCTTTTCTGATTTTCTTCCTTTAGCCGGGCATTCTTTTTATTTTCTCTCAATCTTATTCTAGATCATCTCTGGAAATCAGAGTTCTCAGAGCTAACAGGAAACCCATGGGTCATGGGAACTTTCTTCCCTTTCTCTCTGATACCTATTTTACCAAGAAGGAAACATATTCAACACACTGAGTGGGAGGTTCCCAGGTGCTGGCCTCCAAAGATGCCTCTTTTGAGGACCCCAACCTACTTCCTGGATTTCCACCCACCCTTCTGGATCAAATGCCTCTTTCTCTGGATTCCCACACCTTGTTATTTTTCCCCAGTCTACCACTGTTTCCACTCTTTTCATACCATATGTGAGGCTGTCTTCTACACGACCTCTACAGGGTAAGCCAACCAAAAGTGATTCCTAAACCTCTTGCCTTTATCTTTCATATCACACTTCATACATCCTTTCACTTATTTTAAACTATAGAATGCATATTCAGAATGTAGAAAGTAAACTGGAGAAGGCAACGGCACCCCACTCCAGTACTCCTGCTTGGAAGATCCCATGGACAGAGGAGCCTGGTGGGCTATAGTCCATGGGGTCGCAAAGAGTCAGACACGACTAAGCAACTTCACTTTCACTTTTCACTTTCATGCATTGGAGGAGGAAATGGCAACCCACTCCAGTGTTCTTGCCTGGAGAATCCCAGGGATGGGGGAGCCTGATGGGCTGCTGTCTATGGGGTCGCACAGAGTCGGACATGACTGAAGCGACTTAGCAGCAGCAGCAGCAGCATTTTAAAAGGTGAGGGAAAATATCTGCTTTTTTACTGTCTATTGCTAATGGCTAAAACAGTGCCTAGATCATGCAGGCACTTAAAACTATTTAATGAATGAACATACTAATCACTGCATCCTCTGCACAAACACAGCACCAGCACATAGTAGGTACTCAATACATTTGCTTCACATATGTATACCAATTATTTATGCAGTTCTTAAAATCTGGATTTCAACGAGAAAGGCTTGAACGCAGCCCAAAGCATATGAATCCTAAATAGATGACACATTTCTCTGAAAGAGAAAAAAAATTGCAGTTATTTAAAAATGGCCTCAAGTCTAATAGTTAATGTTCAAGCATGACTTATTTACCATCTGAAATGTTTCTTCTCCTTGAGAAATATGTGAGGCGACACCAGTCACATTAGCTCACTTAAATGTATGTTGGAAATGACTTTGTAATTTGAAATAATAAAAATTTACTTTATTTGATTTATGGTTTGCCAAGGCTCAGCTATAACTAGTCATTTTCTCATGTATATTCACACAACTTACACATGTCCAAATGGATAGATGTGAAGGAAAAAATATACAAGAAGCCTTCAGAAATACATTATTGCTGTTGTTATAATTATGTTTTCTATTATCATTATTTTATCATTTCCCACTTTCCCCAAACCCTACTCCTTTGGGTGAAATGAGATATTTTAAAGTAAAGATCAGTAAGTCTTTTGAGAAAAAGCCATGTTTTGCAACTTTTAATTTTTTCAGAAAAATAAAAAGGATGGCACATACAGTTTAGTGTCAGGAAACCCAAATTTGAGACTCAGCAGTTCTTTTTTAAAAAAATCTGTTAAACACACGTGCACATATAAATAAGAGGACTTATTCACCCATTTAGGACAAATATACAAGAATGCCAAAGAATGTACAAGATCACATAAAATTTTGTTCATTTCACATGCTAGCAAGATAATGCTCCAAATCTTTCAAGCTAAGGTTTAGCAGTATGTGAGCCATGAACTTCCAGATGTACAAGCTGGATTTAGAAAAGGCAAAGGAACCAGAGATCAAACTGTCAACATCCATTGGATCACATTAATAGAAAAAGCAAGGGAATTCCAGAAAAAACATCTACTTCCCCTTCACTGACTACACTAAAGCCTTTGATTGTGTAGATCACAACAAACTGGAAAATTATTCAAGAGAAGGGAATCCTGAGAAACCAATAGGCATGTCAAGAAGCAACAGTGAACCGGACATGGAAAAACGGACTGGTTCAAAATTGGGAAAGAAGTACGTGAAGGCTGTATATTGCTATCCTGCTTATTTAACTTATATGCAGAGTACATTACACAAATGAGGTCTGGATGAATCACAGGCTGGAATCAAGACTGCCAGGATAAATACCATCATCCTGACATGTGCAGATGATACCACTCTAATGGCAGATAACAAAGAGAAACTAAAGAGCCTGCCTCTTGATAAGGGTGAAAGAGGAGAATGAAAAGCTGGCTTAAAACTCAACATTCAAAAAATTAATATCATGGCATCTGGTCCCATCACTCGTGGCAAACAGAAGGGGAAAAAGTGGAAGAAGTAACAGATTTTATTTTCTTGGGCTCCAAAATCACTGAGGACAGTGACAGCAGCCATGAAATTAAAAGACACTTGCTCCTTGGAAGGAAAGCTATGACAAACCTAGATAGCATATTAAAAAGCAGAGACATCATTTTGCTGACAAAGATCTGTCTAGTCAAAGCTCTGTTTTTTCCAGTAGTCATGTACAGATGTGAGAGTAGGACCACAAAGAAGGCTGAGCACCGAAGAATTGCTGCTTTCAAATTGTGATGTTGGAGAAGACTCTTGAGAGTCTTTGGACAGCAAGGAGATCAAACCAGTCAGTCATAAAGGAAATCAATCCTGGATATTCATTGTAAGGACTGATGCTGAAGCTCCAATACTTTGGCCACCCAGTATGAAGAGCCAACTCATTGGATAAGACTCTGATGCTGTAAAGATTGAAGGCAGGAGGAGAAAGGGATGACAGAGGATGAGAAGGTTGGATAGCATCACCGACTTAATGGATATGAGTTTGAGCAAACTTGGGAGATAGTGAAGGACACGGAAGTCTGGTGTTACAGTTTATGGGGTCGCAAAGAGTCGGACATGACTTAGCGACTAAACAACAACAGCCATTTAGGACCAGTTGTAAGATTTGCAGGATTTGGTACAAAGTGGAAATGTTGCGAGAGGCAGTGAGAAAATTGTTAAGTTCCTGGTGGTGACAGCAAAACATGATCCTTCTAGCTGTGGGCTCCTGTGTGACTGCACAGGTTTTAAGGTCCACGGAGCTGACTCTGCAGCCAGATATGGGGACTAACTGAGATTATGTGGCCTGCCTCCCACAGTGTGATGTCTGAGACACAGCAGGTATTTAACAAGCTCTAGTTTTTCCAAGATAGGTTGCAAGTGGCCCTCATGCTGCTGCTGCTAAGTTGCTTCAGTCATGTCCGACTCTGTGCGACCCCATAGATGGCAGCCCACCAGGCTCCCCGATCCCTGGGATTCTCCAGGCAAGAACACTGGAGCGGGTTGCCATTTCCTTCTCCAATGCATGAAAGTGAAAAGTGAAAGTGAAGTCGCTCAGTCGTGTCCGACTCTTCGAGACCCCATGGACTGCAGCCTACCAGGCTCCTCCATCCATGGGATTTTCCAGGCAAGAGTGCTGGAGTGGGGTGCCATTGTCTTCTCCGAGTGGCCCTCATAGAGCCCATCAAGTCTGATGCATTCAGTTGCTTCTATAAGAAATGAGTTCTCTACACCATACACCCAGAGGTTTTAACTAGAACCTGTTTAACTCTCTCTTTAGATATAAAAGGAAAAAAGAAAAAGAAACAAACTCTAAAGTACCCAAGGCTTAAAGAACCAAGCTGTGTCTGAAATGGGAGGTTTTCCATGAGGCCCTATTCCCACATGAACTCTGATACCCTGAAACCACATGCTGCTACCTGGGATTCCAGATGGCCAAATTAAGGAGCCAAATCATCAAACAGAAGGTTCAGGTTCTCAACTCTGATCATCTTAGGCATGTCAGGGAGGGGGTGTGGAGGAGCGTGCTTTCTAACGAAGGTGGAAAAAAACAAACCAACCAGAACTGATGCATCCCAGCTGACCACAGGAAGGATCTCCTCTGACTCTTCTATAGCATCTCTCCTCACCTCCCTGTTGGGCTGTGGCTTTAAGAGAGATGCTTGGTTCCTGCAAGGCTACGTAATCAGGGAGGTTGCTCAAACCTCTCCTTGTGGAATGTGGATGACATCTGGAATTAAAGAGGTATTCTCTTTTAATCACTGTTCAATCTTCCGGAGGGGATAAATGAGTACCCGGGTAGCTTCCAGCTGCCCAAACTGATTTAGTTAAATAATGTAATCTATTTGTACACAAATGCGGAATAAATGTCACTGAAGTTCCTTAGCGTGCAGTTATAATGAGTTATCCCTTTCTCGAGGTGATTAGGAATGTTTAGTTTGTTTCAAATGCATATCAAGCCTCATGATTGCCAATGAGCCAGGGACAACCTAAATTAGCCTCCTGCAGCTGCTGACCTCTGCAGCCACAACAAAACCATTCCTTTAGTGGGGAAGAGTCTCCTCTAATGGTAAGTATGGAGCGGATTTTTCTTTCACTCCCTTTAAAGTGTAATGTTCCTACAAGCCTCTACAGACACAGGTCTGCCCAGAGCTAGTCAGGGAAATGCAATCAGAATTTTAAGACTAAACAGCACCTTACGCTCAGTTTACATATAGTTTTGCATATGGGAAAACTGAGACTCAGAGACACCAAGGGCCTTGCCTAAGCTAACAGATTCAGTGTCAGACTTAAAAGCCCTGGATTGTGACATCCAGTTTCTTTTTCTCACACATGCCCTTAGCTTTCAACCCCTTAAGGTGACAAATTACTGCATGAGGGTGGCACGGTGTTATGGAGGGGAAAAGTGAAAAGTGAAAGTGAAGTTGCTCAGTTGTGTCCGAGGGATTCTCTGTCCGTGGGATTCTCTGTCCATGGGATTCTCCAGGCAAGAGTACTGGAATGGGTTGCCGTTTCTTTCTCCAGGAGATTTTCCCAACCAGGGATGGAACCCGGGTCTCCCTCATTGCAGACAGATGCTTTACCATCTGAGCCACCAGGGACGTGGTCTCTAAAAGCAGGGTGACTGGGTGCGGCCAGAGCCAGGTCAAATGTTCTCTGTTCGACGTTGAACAAGTTGCTTCAGAAATGGAGCGTCAGTCTGCCACCCAGAACAATGGGAATCTGACTTGCTTTCTAGGGATTGTCTACCCTGTCACAGACATTTTACTAACATTTACTTTTTTGAATATTTGTGACTCCTTTAGCTAACAGCTTCACTTCCTGTTCTGAAATAAATATTCCCAAGGATTCTTTCTGGTTTGCTGTATCAGATTATTATTTTTTAAACCCACTAAATTAAAAAAAAACACTAAAATGATGAAAGCTAAATGAAGAATGATTTCACATATTGTCTTCTGTAAAGAGATGAAACATGCAAGAAGGGAAGACATAGTGGGAACTATCAAGTCACCAAAATGAGATTATGCCTTTGCAGGCAAATATCCATCTTGTTGTCCTGGTCAGATAACTGTGGAAGAAGTAGTTCTATCACCTTGTGCAAAACAGATGCCTCTGCAGCTACTCCTGGCTTCCAAGAGAAAAAGTAATCATTGTGTGCTATTTGAATGTCTTCATAAATATAATTTATGGCTTTGATACAGATCAGTCCTGCACGGTCTTAGAAGATCAATAATGCCATGTTCATTAGTCCCGAATTGAATAGCTCTCATACTTTGGCCAGAAGATGCTAACAGTTTTTAATGATTTTTTGCCAGGTGGCATCAAAAGCAGATTCTGTGTCACTGGTAATTTCCTTAGTTATCTAGGGGCTTTTCATTCCCTCATCCAACCATGAAGGTCAGAGAGTTGCTCTCGATAAAGATGACTAGAGCTGCTTTCTTGGACCCTTAGGATAAAGTGGGTAACTATTCAGTAGCTGCTGGGTAATAGTTGTTTTTACTCAAGCCCTGTGGTGGTGAGGAGAAAGGTAATGCATTTCCTCCATCATGCCATGGTGGAGAGGCATCATGACAGTTTTAAAAGATTAGTGAGAGACCTGAGTTCTAATTCCAGAAGTGCTACTTTCTTAGTGGTTTTGAGTTTGGATAAATTATTCAAGGTGGGAGACTGCTAGTTTGATGGCCCCTAATGAACCATGCTTCTGAATATACACGCTCTTGGGTAGTCTTCTTGAATCTGGGAATCTTTAAACATAGGATATATCAACTATAGATGGTTTAACCATGATTTGCTTTAAACAATAGAATGTAGAGGGACTGACATTCTTTCAATTGTGGAACTAAATATTAAGAAGACTTTACAGTTTCCATTTTTGCCCTGTGCAGATAGACACTCACACCAAGTAAGAAGTCTGGCTACCTTGAGACTGCCATGCTGTGTGGAAGCCCAAGCAGCCATGTGGTCACTGCATATCACTCTGCAGTTTATTGCTCCATGTTCCCCTCAAGATGGAGAATTAGGCTGTAGCCCATACTCTGAGATTTCAGCTGCTAGTCACTGCCAGATGCCAGCCAGGTAACTGAAGCCCTTTTGTAACACCAACTCACCCAGTCTCTCACAACATGAAGCAGAAGTAGTCCTGGCTTAACCAACAACATTGTGAAAAGTAAATAAATGGTGTAATTTTATCTACTATGCTTGTAGTGCATTTTTTCTAATAGAAGAAGTAGCCAGCCTCTCAAGCTACTCTGTCTGAACCGCAGTTTCCCATCTGGAAGATGAAATGTGGGATCAAATAACTCACATACCACATCAAATACTCATGGCACTCAAGGCCCTGTGCTATCTGACCTCAGTTAGTACTTCTAGCTTCCTCTTCTCTGACTGATCCTGGAAATGACCCTGGAGCTACTTTGGGCCATTTGCAATTTTCTGACATTTGGCCATTCACAGTTCTTTGCACATTTAAACTGCTTGCAATAGCCTAGATAATTTAAGACTTCCCACAACATTTTTCTTCTCTTTCTATACTATGAATACATTTCCCTATCGGTAAAATGCCACCTCTACCATGAAGCTGTTCCCATTCACCCTCTGTCTACCTGCCACCTACACCCTCTGTAAAGTTGTTGCCTCTGGGCTCCTAGAAGTACTGTATGTACTAAGGCAGACTACTTACCACAATGATAGCCGAGAATACACTGCTAATTTCTTCCAGGGCCAAATCAAAAGACACCCATATCCTTGACCATCAGTGATCTTTTAGGTTTAATCAAAGGGATTTTTTAAAATGTGTGATCATTAGCCTTTGAAAGATCAGATGACATGATGTTGCACACCTACATGTACAATTTATGACATGTTCAGCATGAACCAGGTACAGTACTCAATATTTTACTACGATAATCTCCTTGAATCTTTATAATTACCCATATTCTTCGGCTTCTGCTAAGTCGCTTCAGTCATGTCCGACTCTGTGCGACCCCATAGACGGCAGCCCACCAGGATCCCCCGTCCCTGGGATTTTCCAGGCAAGAACACTGGAGTGGGTTGCCATTTCCTTCTCCAGTGCATGAAAGTGAAAAGTGAAAGTGAAGTCGCTCAGTCATGTCCGACTCTTAGCGACCACATGGACTGCAGCCCACCAGACTCCTCCGTCCATATATTAGGCAAGCACTATTACTGTCCTTAATAATAGGGAAGCTGGGTCTCAAAGTGTCTTTATCAACTGCCCAGGGCTGCCTTGGTCAGAATTTTAACCCAGGCTGTCAGGTTGAGGGACAGAATTTTTCCATTGCTGGACAGCACCTTTTATCTCTTTGATTCTATGGCCCCAGCTGGGTTCAGAGTCCTTTGCACAGAGCAAGTACTCAAAACATATTTGTTGAATAAACAAATGAGTGAAGGTGAGAGGGAATGCATAATTCACTTCAAATGTGTGAATAGCATTTCAAGTTACAATTTTGGGTAAGGCAAGAATAGTCCATGCTTTAGAAAACCACCACTCAAACCAAAGTCTCGTTGCACAGCGCCTCTCCACAGCACTTCTGTTCAGAGGACTGTTAGCTATCAGAGGTGCTGTGCTTGTATTATTGAATAGCACTTTGCTGTTACAGAGTTTCTCTTTTTTTAGTTTTTATTTATTTTTTAACTGAAGTATAGTTGATTTGCGATATTGTGTTAGTTTCAGGTGTACAGCAAAATGATATATACACACACACACATATATATATATATATGAATTACATAAACATACATATCCTACGCACACATATGTGTGTGTATATATATATACACACGTGTGTATGTGTATACACACACATACACATCTATACATATACACACATGGGCTTCCCAGGTGGCACTAGTAGTAAAGAACCTACCTACCAATGCAGGAAACCCAAGAGACAGGTCTGATCCCTAGGTCAGGAGGATCCCTTGGAGGAGGGCATGGCAACCCACTCTAATATTCTTGCCTGGAGAATCCCATGGATAAAGGAGCCTGGTGGGCTACAGTCCATAAGGTCACACAGAGTTCTACATGACTGAAGAGACTTAGCACACATGCATGCACACACACGCGCACACACACACACACACACACACACACACACACATTCATGCATACATATGCTTTTTCAGAATCTTTTCCATTGCAGGTTATTACAAGGCATTGAGTATAGCCCTGTGCTATACAGTAAATCCATGCTGTTACATAATTCCTGAGGATGAGTTCCTGAAGCACAAAAACTCCACTGCCCATCGGTTTGACTAGATGTCTCAATCAGACTACATGATTTATTCCATTCTCAAGGTGTTAAAACACTTCCTTATAGTGTACAGAACAAGGGCCTCATCTGCAAATATGTGAGTGAAGAAGTGCAAGAAGAAATGAATTCACAGCGATTGAGAGGCTGCATGCCAGGTGTGGGACTAGATGGTCTCAGGTCTGTTATCTAAGAGTCAGGTTTAGAGATGAGGACCACAGAGTGTAAGCCACTGCCCTTCCTCAGCTGGTAAGCAGCTCAAATTCAGATCTAATTCCAAACCAGTGCCTCTTCCACTCTGTCCCACTGCAGCACAGGAACCCTTTTCTTGGGGAACTCATATGTACCTAAAAAGAAGTACCAAACATACCAGATGCTGAGAATTAAATGCTACCTGAGAGTTACGGGTATTGATTATTATAGGGGCCTGGGGGAAGAGAAGTCACTGCTTGGAAGTACAGCCTGAGATAGCTCCCTAGTCTAGGTGACACTTGATATGGAATTTGAGAGAAATGAGGGTTGGGTGGAGGACTGATGGATGAGAGGCTGGGGAGCATGCACAGCTTTAATTACTCTTTCCTTCATTCAACAGTGTACTGAAAGCTCATTGCGTAAAGCACTGGCCTAGATATTAGGCATGCCACACAATGAGACTAGGCTGCTTCATACTGCCCTGCCTGCCGTGTTCTCCCTGAGACTGTCCACCTGCTGAATAATCCCTCTGTGCTCAAGATCCAGGACAGGCAATCTCTCTTCCATGAAGTCATTTATCTCAGTGGCTTGGAAAACTGGCTCTACTCGTGAGTACGTGGCTGAGTCTTGAGCAACTAACTTCTCTGTGATCCAGATCCCTTGTTTGCAAAATGAAGCTACATACCCCATAATATTCTGATGAAGATTAATTTAGTTAATTAGTTATTAACTAAGATTAATTAGTTAATACACATAAAGAAAACAGCACAGTGTCTGATGGCTTCCTGGTCCAGAGACATCGTATGGAATAAAGATGGTGGTGTTGAAGGAGGAGGAGGGGAAAGAAGAAGAGAAGAAAGAAGTTTTCCTTGACAGCTTCACAGCTCCCAACACAGTGAATCCCCTGTCCTTGGGTCACCACCGTCCAAGGCACAGACATCTTGCAGTCCTGTCCTCACCCCCATCACGTGCTGAGCTGCAATGGGCAAAAACAACTGTATGACCATCTGAATTATTTCTGCTGTTTGGTACCAACTAGGTTTTCAACCAATGATGACTAAAAGAATATTGGATGAATTCATGGAGCTCCCATGAAGATGTCACTGCCGGTGGCAGCCCAAAAGGGAAGAAAGGGGACAGTGGCTACCAGGAAGATAGAATTTTTTAATTATGCACCAATAGAAAACTAATTCTGCTAGAGGAAATAAGAATTGTCAGAGAAATGAAGAGGAGGGAAGAAAGGGAGCTAGTGTCTGCTGACCCCCTGGCATGTGCTAACTACTATATTGGGACAGATGCAAATATTACCTTTATTAACACTACGTAGAAATTCCACTAATTAATGCTTTTATGCATCTAAGGATTAGAAAAGATAGTGAAAATACCCCTATAAATGAAAGCTATTCATTAAATTAATTGTCTGAATTGTACCAGAGAACTTGCAAGTTATCTATCAGATTTTATTGGAGTTGGTTAATAGCAAGATTTTTGTGGAAGATATTATGAGGTTCATTTTTTAAATGAGAAACACAGCCAGAGGAGTTCAATGACTTGACCAAAGTCATGCAGCCTGGTGCAGGCAGACCAGTTTTAACCAAATCTAAAGTCACCAGTCATCTCTATGTCATAGAGGCTATACTGACAGACCTCAGGGCTTTGGATTATATCCCCAAATATGTGTTCACATTAGCATAGTCAGAATTGACCCACTGTGTTGCTGAACTGATTTTCTGTTTTGTCAACATTTAGGTTATTGAAATCTCATTTAAAGGAAAATAAATGATGTGTGAGGGTGAAAACCAAACTTGCCAAAATAAATCTTGCAAAAGAGACAGCAAATCAGCCCCTGCATTTTTCTGCAGGCGTGAGAAGACAGTGTATGAGGCGGTCATGATGAAGCTCCTTGGGCCTCCAGTGACTGGGGGAACTGTCTGAAGGCTCTGGCTGCTGCTCTTTGATATCTCTTGCTGGATTTGTGCCAAGGCCATGCCTCCCAGAGGCTTCTTCCAACTGAGGACTGAGCATGGCAGGAATACTAAAGGAAAACTAGTTCCTGGGAGACATAGTCTCCTCTGAACTGACTTTGGCTTCAGAACTCCCAGGGGCTTTGCTGGACTTGCCTGAGACTGTATGGTGATCCAGCATACTTCATGCAAACCTCTCTCCTTCACCTGGGCTCACAGACTGGCCCTGTGATCTGCTGGCTCGCCCAGCTGGCCTGTTATCTCCCACATGGGCACACGGGCATCTCCTCTAATAAATTACTTGCATGTTTAATCATGTCTCGGGATCCGCTTCTTGTAGCACCCAGACTAAAACACCAAAGGACAGCCATGTCTCCGCTAATGACCTCGCAGACTACTTCAGTTCTGACAATAATTTGTATGCAAAATGAGGAAATGATCATAAAGCTTTTTTTTTTTAATGACTTGTAGAAGACATCAACTTTATCAAAATACTACAAGATTTTTAAATATATTAGGTATTTTATATATGGGATCTTGTTTATCCCTGACCACAGTTCTAAGTGTAACATGCTCAGCTTCAATTATCATTGTCCAGTTGAGGGATCTCAAGTTCCAAAAATTTACAAAACGTTCCCAAGGAGACGCAATGATGTGCTTGTGAGCTGAGGCTTCAGTCTAGATCTCATGACTCTCAGAGTTTTCAGAGAAGGTGGTTTACAAACAGTAAAGCCTGGGTATATTCAGCATCAACTGTTGTCCTTGTCATTTAATCAGTCTTCTTAGATTTACTATTTATAATAAAATACAATGTGACCGAGATCTAGTGAAATGATTTCTGAGAAAAGACACAGGCATGTGCTCAGCAGAGGCCCAGGACTAAGTGTTCAACAGTGGTTAGTTGAATTAGATTGAAAGTTTTTTTTTGTTTGTTTTTTTTTTTTTTTTTTAGATTGAAAGTTGATACACATGGAAGAGTTAGGACATTTCCCAAGAATTTAATAACCTAAGAGCTATGCAAATTGGAATGAATTTGTTTAGGCTTTTGACTTTAAAATATGATGTTTGTTTTTTTAAAAGGAAAAATATACACACGCAAAAATGAATAAACATGAGGTGCTGGTAAACAGAGGAAGCTGAGAACAGAAGGCTGTATAAACCTGCAGACCTAACATTTGTACAGCATGCTGCAGCTTTCTGGGCACTGCCCCACACAGCACTGCTTATAACCTTTATTACAGCCCCAGCCGGGAGGCACGAGCAGCCCTCTGCTAGAAATAGGACCAAAGAGGCTCAAATCACCAAAGAAAAGGATGCAACGGCTATAGTAGCAAGGGCTCTTGGCTAAAACTAAAGAGGATTGACAACTGTATAGAGCAAGTGAAGGAATGGAGTTAGAGATATATGTACAAGACAAAATCAGTGACAGAGGAACAGGCAGACTGGATAAGAAAACATCTGCAAAATGCCTTGTGGGTGACCAGTCAACACATAAGCTTTTGAGCAGGTGTGAGATGCCTTCCACCGAGGACTTCAAGACACAGCTGGGTCAGATTTTACAGCGGGGCAGATTTCTTGGGTGTGCAGGTTTGGACTGGATTGGACGAGATCCAGTAAAATTCGGAGTTTTACCTTTTTTTTTTTTTTGGTTATTATACTCCCTAGTTTCCAAAAAAATATTCAAAAGTATCATGTGGGGAGTCACATAGCTCCTTGCTTCTTAAAAGTGGTGGATTAGGGCTATCCAATGCTGCTATTTTGTATATCTTTGTGACCAGTTCATACCATGAACTATCAGTGTTCTTTTTACTATTGGAAATAGAGTCATTTACATCTTTAAACATAATCCGATTAGAGAGTTCTTTCCAGAAATCCCAGAGCTATCTCAGAAAATAAATCCTAAAAATTGTGTTCATTTAGAACCACTTTTGGTACCCAAATCTGCATTAGAATTCCCAAGACAAACAGAAACAATAAGATATATTTATATTTATGTAAAACATATGGAGGCCAAGAAGCCCCACAACCCGCTGCTAGAATCTGGAGGACCAGGGAAATTGGTGGTGCTATTCAATCTGAGTCTGAAGTCCTGAAAACCGGGAAGCCAATGTTGTAAGTTTTGATTTGATTCCAAAGGCCCAAGAGTCAGGGATTAATGATATTAAACTTTGCCTTTTTCTTAAGCTGAGACACCTACCTTCTTCTGCCCTCAGACATTCTAGTTCTCAGGCTATTGGACCCAGATCTAGAGTTTTATTTTTAATGTGATCCATTTTCCCTTCCTTTCCACAGACGAAGGAAATTCAAATTCAGGTCATGCTAAGTTATTAGGAATTTTGGGAGACATTTTGGTTATAGCAGGAGAGCCCTGACTAGAAGTTAGGCTGCCTGCATTCTAGTACTAGCATCACAAGTAACTAGTTTATATAATGGTGAGCCAATTACTGCTGTTCTCTGATCCTCAACAGAGAGGGCTAGGCTAGAGCTCACATGCCTTGAGGTGTGTGTGGGTAATGTATATATTTTAAACGACAATATGAATGGGGTGGGCCTTTGCGAACTGAGGCATATGGATGCTCAAAGTTTTTACAACTCAGTTTTGGGAAAAAATCTCTAGCCCAATTTTGATTTGTGGACCATCAATTTGTAACTTCTAGACTGTTGACTACTCTAAAATTTGGTTACTGCAAAGAGGGAAGTCAGCGACAATGATTTCCTTGAAAGGAAAACTAAGAATTGTTGTTCATTTACTATCATATAGAAATGAATAATACTATCCTATAGAATGAATGTGTTTAGCATATTATCATGTGGGTTTTTCCCCCTATTTTTCACTCCTACTCACTATCAAGGCATTCTTTGGGTCGGGAAGATCCCCTGGAGAAGGAAATGGCAACCCACTCCAGTATTCCTGCCTGGGAGATACCATGGACAGAGGAGCCTGGCAGGCTACAGCCTATGGGGTCGCAAAGAGTCAGACACGACTGAGCAACTCACACACATACTATAAAGGCAAGTGGAGTAAGTGCTTTACAGGCAGTGAAACAGGTTGATTAGGGTGAAATAGATTATTCACAAAAAAGGAGTTAAGAGTCTAGACTTGTGAGATTACATGTAGAGTTTGCTAGCAGCAGGAGAACCAAAAAGACAACCATGAGACCAGTGGGCTTAGAGTACAGAGTTAGCCTATAAGCCACAGAGAAGGGGACCCATAGGATGCAAAGGAAGACTGGGGGATAGAAGATGGGAACTTAGACGCCTGCGAGACGCTGAAATGGGGCCAACAATAGAAATCCCAGAGAAGCTTTCAGAGAGGATGGTGCCAGTGATTAGTCTCAGAGGGTGTGCCCAGGAGGGTGGATGGGAAGCTTTGAGTTCCAAAGCTTCCAAATACTTGAGCAGGAGATTAACAAAGACTGGGGGTGGGGTTTACACAGCTGGGCTTGGCAGCAGAACTCTCAGTGTGATGTGGGGAAAATGAGTTCTATCTCCCTAACCTCCAGAGAACAGGAAGAACAGAGGGAATTAAAGCGCTTAGAGGGCTGGCTGATTGGTGGGGTCTGGTGTCAAAGTAGGAGACACGGAGTTGGAGGTCCTGCCACTAGAAGCTACAGCCCAGCTCAGGCAGAAGTGGGAGCTGCCAGGACTTGTGGCCCTGGCATAGTGTGGGCGTATGCTCATGGCAACTCCCTTAATAGATATCATAGGACCTTCTCTTGATCTGGTACATTGATAAACACTGGTTGATCCCTGAGATGCCAGTCACAGTGCTGGTGTTCACAGAAAACAGTGCACATTTCATGGTCTTGTGTGCGGAGACAAAGTGCACCAAGAAAAGTGTGAGAAGAGAGGTGGGAGAGGGAAGGAGTTACCAGGTGAAGAGAAAGAAAGCGTTGCAGGCAAGGGACAGTGCCAAGAGATGGTATCATGTTCTTCCTCATGGACAGGATGGGTACATACAGGCAGGTGAGCTGGGGATGGAACACTTGAATGTGAAAAGCAGAAAATTGGATCTGGGACAGTGAATAAAACCACGTGAGGCCTCCAACAGAAGGAAACCCTAAGGGAACTCAAGTGAAAATGGCAAAGGATGTAATAATTATACAAGACCCCCCCAGAGGGGGATTGATCACCTCCATCCATGGGATTGTCCAGGCAAGAGTACTGGAGTGGGTTGCCATTGCCTTCTCCTGTTAGAGACACAGAATGAAGTAAATGGGGCTCTTTCTCTCTTGAGTTCAAGAATCCCAAGAGAGTCTCTGTATTGTCTTAAATCAGAATCATGCCTGGAACAGTGTAGGCGCTCCATTAATACTGAATGTGTGAATGAATTTCAGCTCAAAATAAAGAAATACTTTCAAACACTGGGGAAAAAAAAAAAAGAATACTCAAAGATAAGCTCAGACACCAAGGCAGGGATTTGAGTGCTTCAAATTCTAACTGCTTAAGGTTAGGTTGGGGTTGGTTCACAAAACCTCTTCATATCTGTGTGCAATGGATTATTTGAGCCTGGGGTTAGAGGTGGCAGGAGGAACTGACTGAGCAGCTTGGGGAGCTGCAGGGACCACAGACTTGGTTGTTTCTACCACTTGGCCTGGGGGCAGCCTTGCTAATTATCCCTGTGGATGGAGATGATGGAAGTAAGCTGGCCTTTTACACAGACCGCTCCCAAATAGCCAGCAGGTAGAGCCCAAGTGACAGTAAACAGTCTGTCTAATCACTTCTCTCTGTGGACACCCACCCTCTCACAGATGCCAACAAACTGGCATGCCACAAACTGAACATACCTGGCTCCAAAAATTCCTCCTCAGCAGAGCTAAAAGCCCAGCAGAATTTCCTGGAGCATTAGCACATATGTCATGCTTTTTCCTCTATCAGCTAAGAGAACGGCTTAACCGAAAAAAAAAAAAAAAATCATCTCTATAAATGTCCTTAAGGAATGTCTCATTAATTCTCAGGTCTCCTGAGCACCTATCTTTCCAAGGAGCAGCAGAGAATCAAGAAAAAGGCAGGACTGGCTCACAGATAAGACAAAGCAAATCTAAGAAAGACAGTTGATTAAGAGAAGAATTAAAAGTTTATTATAATTGGTGTTTCTAAGTAGGCTGCCCAGTAATTGTTTACAAGAAAAACACACACAGACAAAGCTGCAAATCCTTTTTTCAGCAGAACAATGAGATATTATTAATTTGTGTGGTGGTTGTAATAGAGTTTAATGAATTTTCTGGTTGAATAATCTTTGGGAAACTCTATTGCCAATTAAATAAATATCAGCTAAACAAGCACAAACAAGTGAAAAATAAGGAGGCTGGAGGGAAAATACAAGGCCTTCATCATCTGGGCCCACTTGCTTCTCTCCAACGCACATCTGAAGAGGAGCCTCCCTCTGCTTAGGACACCTCCGCCCCACGCAGGCCATCATAGGAGTCCTCATCGTCCTGTTCGCCAGCCCTTTGTGGCTGGTGCATTCCCTGCTTTGCCCCAGAGTTACTGACTTTCTCCTCCTTGTTTCCCTAGCATTCTGTTTGGCATTTATCATATAACCTCATTATGAGTTGTTCATTTGCCTCTCTCCTCTGCTTGCCTGTGGATTTTTTATGGGCAATGATTCTTCTTTCACTTGGGTGTCTTCAGTGTCTAGTATAAGACCTAGCACACAGTAGGTCTTCAGATTTAAGGAACTCCATTCTCATATCCTGCCTGTGTTTTATTTCAACTAGGAAGCCCTCAATGTCTAGCTTTCACAAAGCGACTTCATTCATCAAACAAGATCCAGCTTGAGTGTAACCTCCAGAATCTCTTCCCTCATGCTATGCATTCTCCTGATTCTCTGTCAGTGAACTTCCATAGTTCTTACTTTATATTCTAGGCCATCCAATCTCTATTTACCATATCTTTGCTTGTAATAGAGGTGGTATCTTAAAGGAACTAGAGAAAAAATAAACATCTGTGTGTTTTAAAATTAAATATCCTTTTTCTTTCTCTTTGCATGCTCAGTCGTGTCTGAATCCTTGTGACCCCACGGACTATAGCCCACCAGGCTCCTCTATCCATGGGGTTTTCCAGGCAGTAATACTGGAGTGGGTTGCCATTTCCTTCTCCAGGGGATCTTCCCAACCCAGAGATCAAACCCGTGTCTCCTGCTTTGCAGGTGGATTCTTTACCACTGATCCACCAGGGAAGTCCTTGATTTAATTGGGTTTTTGAGCCTGTTGACTGGATGCTATTGGATTAGTTTGCCAGGGCTGTCACAACACATCCTACAGACTTGGTGACTTCAACAACAAAAATGTGTTTTCTCAGAGTTCTGGAAACTACGAGTCCAAGCTCAAGTTGTCAGCAGGTCCGTGTCTCCTGAGGCCTGTCTCCTTGTTTGCAGATGGCCGTCTCCTTGCTTTGCATGCATGTGGCCCTTCCTCTGTGAGTGCACCTCGCTGCTGTTTCTTTGCATGTCCTGGAGTCCCTTTTTATAAAGGCATCTGTCAGATTGGATTAGGGTCTACTCCAATGGCCTCATTTTAACCTAATTACCTCTCTCTCTGCCTTATCTCCAAACATAGTCACTTCCGAGGTGTTGGTAGTTAGAGCTTCAACATTAAATTTTTGGAAATGACAAATTCAGTGCATAACACTACTAATGTCCTGCTCAAAGCTTAGACCTAGAATTGCCAATTAGAAGGAAATCCCAAACTTCTAGAAACTCAGGACCTTACAGGTTCTCCAGCCAATGCCACAAGGGATAGTATGCAGATTGTCCAGGTGAAGCCTTATGTTTTGTCATATCTCAGGGTTGAGAAGAGCTTGGGGAGACATAGGCCTGTGAAGAAGGGGAGACATTAGAAAAAGGCCCCTAGCCAACTCTGTGGCATGACACTGGACCGAATGAAACATCACCATTGACTGCTCAAGTAATGGGGTTGACCTGGGTTATTGTTTATCCCCTAAGAGATTTTTGAACTGGTTGGCAAGAAACTGTCTGTGAGAGACTTACATTCAGATGGAGAATAGCATTGCATCCAGAGAAAATTTCTATACTGAGAGGAAGTGATTATATAATTCTATGAACATTTATTTACTCAGTGTTCCTTGAGCACCTGCGAACTTAAGAAAAGATGTTTCAGACTTTGGAATATCTATTATTTGCAATTTCCTTCACTCATTTAGGACTGGGGACACTGAGGGTCAACATGGGGAGGTACAATGAATTAAGACACTGTTCACCAGAGTGAACAGTGATAAAGTTCTCTGATAAAGCCTAGTAGATAAAGCCTGTTCATAAATTAGATCAAATGACATAATCCCTGGAAGTCCTCTGTGGAGTGTACAGTGCTGAATAAAGGCAGGTTGCTCTCATCAATCACTGCATCACAGCACCTGCTGATGCCAGTGAGGCAGAGTCACAGGGTAATGGGAGATAGGAGACGGCTTCATCTTGTTAGCAACTTGCACTGCTGGGCCAGAGGAGCCACAATAAATACATGCTAACAGGTGCCATTAGGGCCAGGGAAGCCTGTCTTCTCCACTCCTGGACTCGAAGGCAAAGATCACACTTCTTCCTTCTTGTTTCCCCTCTGTTTTTAGATGATGCTCGTGCCCATGCTGTGTTGGTAACTAACTCTTTGTGACCCCATGGGCTGCAGCCTGCCAGGCTCCTCTGTCCATGGGATTTCTCAGACAAGAGTACTAGAGTAGGTTGCCATTTCCTACTCCCGGGGATCTTCATGAACCAGGGATCAAACCCACATCTCCTGCATTGGCAGGTGGATTCTTTGGTTCCCTAAGTCACCAAGGAAGGCCCTCTTTTAGACGATACCCATTATCCAGTGCCAGCATGCCATGAGGTAAGATAAGAACTTGGTCCAATCCCAGCCCTTCCACTTGCCAATTACCCCACAGGAGCATCGCTAGCCATGGTCCTGGGATTTAATTTCCTCAGTTGTGGATGGACCTCATGTTTCTATTGAGTCCATGTGTACGGTACATGCAATCACTGTATGTAAATATAGTAATCGTATGCATAGCCCAGAGCACAGTTCTTCACACAAAGTAAATGATTCCTTCAGGTTTCCTCTCTTTGCAGAGAAATTCCTGGTGTGATTGTGTGTGTGTGTGTAGAAAGGGAACTTCTTAAAGTGATTGGAGAAGTGAGGAAGTCACTTTTAAGCCAAATTCTTAATGACACTTGTATTTAGAATGTCACACTTTTCACTTTTCAGGTGAAATTAGGAAACAAAATTCTTTTAGATGACAAAATATTTGCCATGCATAAATTTCCAAATAAATTCTCTAATTTTTACAAACTCTTTGCACTATAAACACTAATTTGAGTCAAAAGTAAATTAATCACTTCAGCTAATAAAACCAGTATACTTCCAGTAAAATGACAGTTAAGATTTTATGAAATCTCTAAAAGTGTTAGACACTGGATTAATGAGAGCAAACCTTTCTTAATTCATAGCCAAATTCCCTGGCGCCCACTTACATTCTCCCTCACATAAGCTCAGTTCAGTTCAGTTGCTCAGTCGTGTCTGACTCTTTGCGACCCCATGAATCACAGCACACCAGGCCTCACTGTCCATCACCAACTCCCAGAGTTCACTCAGACTCACGTCTATCGAGTCAGTGATGGCATCCAGCCATCTCATCCTCTGTCGTCCCCTTCTCCTCCTGCCCCCAATCCCTCCCAGCATCAGAGTCTTTTCCAATGAGTCAACTCTTCGCATGAGGTGGCCAAAGTACTGGAGTTTCAGCTTCAGCATCATTCCTTCCAAAGAAATCCCAGGGCTGATCTCCTGCAGAATGGACTGGTTGGATCTCCTTGCAGTCCAAGGAACTCTCAAGAGTCTTCTCCAACACCACAGTTCAAAAGCATCAATTCTTCGGCGCTCAGCTTTCTTCACAGTCCAACTCTCACATCCATACATGACCACTGGAAAAACCATAGCCTTGACTAGACAGACCTTTGTTGGCAAAGTAATGTCTCTGCTTTTGAATATGCTATCTAGGTTGGTCATAACTTTTCTTCCAAGGAGTAAGCGTCTTTTAATTTCATGGCTGTAATCACCATCTGCAGTGATTTCGGAGCCCCCCAAAATAAAGTCTGACACTGTTTCCACTGTTTCCCCATCTATTTCCCGTGAAGTGATGGAACCAGATGCCATGATCTTCATTTTCTGAATGTTGAGCTTTAAGCCAACTTTTTCCCTCTCCTCTTTCACTTTCATCAAGAGGCTTTTTAGTTCCTCTTCACTTTCTGCCATAAGGATGGTGTCATCTGCATATCTGAGGTTATTGATATTTCTCCCAGCTGTCTTGATTCCAGCTTGTGCTTCTTCCAGCCCAGCGTTTCTCATGCTGTACTCTGCATATAAGTTAAATAAGCAGGGTGACAATATACAGCCTTGATGTACTCCTTTCCCTATTTGGAATCAGTCTGTTGTTCCATGTCCAGTTCTAACTGTTGCTTCCTGACCTGCATATAGGTTTCTCAAGAGGCAGGTCAGGTGGTCTGATATTCCCATCTCTTTCAGAATTTTCCACAGTTTACTGTGATCCACAGAGTCAAAGGCTTTGGCATAGTCAACAAAGAAGAAATGGATGTTTTTCTGGAACTCTCTTGCTTTTTTCATGACCCAGCGGATGTTGGCAATTTGGTCTGTGGTTCCTCTGCCTTTTCCAAACCAGCCTGAACATCTGGAAGTTCGCGGTTCACGTACTGCTGAAGCCTGGCTTGGAAAATTTTGAGCATTACTTTACTAGCGTGTGAAATGAGTGCAATACATGAAGAAATCTCTAGAGACCACAAATAGAGAGGGAACAAGTGACAGTGACAAATAAATGCTGAGTGCTTGGCATGGGGGGCATTTGCCAAGACCCAACTCTAGAGTCTTGAGTTTTGTTTCAGAACCACAGAGGATAAAGAATTAGAACTAAGGACTCCTACATATAACTTAGAACTTCAAAGACTATATGTTGAAGGGTGTTTTAGGGGACAAAAAAGTAGCCTGCCAGCAAAGGAAACTTATAAGGAGAGTCATTTGTTTATTGGGAAAAATGTCTCAACGACAGTTTGTAACCACAGGCCATACCTCAAGCAGGTATGAGAGTCTGAAACTACACTGTAAGGTTTGTGAAATCTCAAGTATAAAGTGTATAAAAGTAATCATGTGTTCACGGTGCCTTAGGGCTCCCAGTGATAGTGTAAACGCAAATTCCCCTTGGAGAAACTAAGCTGCCAAAATTGAGAAAAATTTAAACAGCAGAATTAGATACCAGAGACTTCAAGTTTGGAGGGCTCTTATATAGAACATAAGAAGGTTTAAGATGTTTGAAGAAATAAAATATGGAACCAAAACACGATACTGGAATATGACTATCAAAAAAGATTCAAAGTGTTTGAAAAGACGTATGTGTACTCCCAGAAGTGAAAGAATAAACATTTGACCCTGCTCTTCCTGCCAAACAAAGAAGAATCCCTTCTATATTTGGGTTAAAGAGCAGATGAGAAATAGGTAAAGAGAGAATTAGCATATTATAAGAAATATCTGAAGAAATTGTACAGAACGCAGCACAAATGAAAACAGAGATGACAAAGTTAAGAGACATGAACGATAAAATGACGAGGACTAACATTTAGTAGGAGAGAATAAGGATAATTACTCTCAGGATAGTAATTCTCAGCAGAGAATAAGGATACTTTCAAAAGGGCAGTATAACATTATTTTGCAGGAGAGAATGTTCTAGAACTGATTAAAAATACATTCTAAAATCAGAAAACAAAAATATCCCAAGACAATAACAATATATACCCAGATGCATCATTGAGAAAAGGTAGAACATTAATTACCAAGAGATTATTAAAAGTAGAGAGGGAGAAAATAAAAGGGCACAGCAATAACAATTAGACTAACATCAGGCTTAACAGCAACAATGGAAGCCAGAAGACTGAAGGCTATCTCACAATTGAGGAAAAACAGCCATCATCCTAGAATTCTATAATCAGCAAACCTAGTTTGAAAAAGAGTTAAATAATGATGTTTTATAAAATAATAATAGAGAGTGCCCACCAATAAGGTCACTCTCTATTATTACTAGAGAAACTTAAAATGTATTCTAAGTAGATCATCAATTCTAGAGGAAATATTTGAGGTGCAAAACATACTGATCAGTGAGCCAATTATTATACATGTGTGCATAATAAATAAATATTAATTGTGTAAATAATAAAACATGTAACTTTACTGGTTAAAAAATAGATAAAACTAGAATATAAAACAAAGACCATATGGGAGGCAGGAAGTCTTTCTGACCATCCAAAAGTGTATGTCTAGGTTAAAAGCAATATCAAGTTTGTTTCAGAGGAAAGTAAAGAAATTGCTTATATGAAATTGTAAAGAAAGCAATTTAAAGGACAGAAATATGGTGGAAAACTGTTAGAACAGTAGAAGGAAAAATAAAATAATACATTTCAGGAGAAAACAATGAAGCATTTAAAACCAAAAATTAAATAATATAAATAAAAATGTATCAGTAACCACAATTAATGGTAATACTTAAGCTTATTAGTTAGCTTAAATTGTCAACATGAATTCACAGAGATGACACCCAGCCACATGACAGTATTTATTCAAGACACATCTAAAATGTTAAGTAAGAGGAGTGACATCAGCATCATGGCAACGTAAGACATCCCTTCTTTTGTTCCCCTCTAAACAACTAATTAGGCATCAGTCCATGAATAAAAGTATCTCTGTGGGAGTTATAGGAATGAGCACAATACGCCAAAGAACCCAGGTGGAATCTTACCCATCAGTGCATTGGGTAATATGCAAAGACACCAAACTCAATACAAGCTACAGAAAAAACAGGGGCTTATAGACAAGCCACAGCGTCTCTCAGTCCTGGCTGGGGAAAACCAAGAAGCATGCTGACCTGGGCACACGCATATCTAAGAGGGATTTTGTAGAAGCCCAGCCTTCCCAAGGAAGGAGGTCAGTTCTCTGTTCAAGTGAAAAACCACAAGTCTGGACCCTGAATATGGGAAAGGAGGTTTGCTGGCACCATTTCCCCCTCAAGGAAGCACTGGACAGGGCTGAACTAGCCCACAGCAACCGCTGCCATGTGGGAAAAGGAAAACAGTGAGTGAGTCCCTGATTACCCTTTTGTTTGAGATGCTGCTGTATAAGCCTATTCTCCCACAGCAACCAGAGTACTGAGGTGAGACCTCCACGACTGGTCAGAGGGAGGATGTTGAGAAACAGGCAGAAACAAGTATCAAACGGCACTTGAGGAGTGGGGCTCCTACTGTCTCCCAACTCCAGCAGAAAGCCTGTCCATGAACCATCATTGGGAGATACCTCTAGGAGGTTCACAGACACCCCAGAGCTCTGAGTGCAAACCTATACTTCCCTGACACTCTGACCAGCCCCGCTCTAGTGCAGCCCTGAGTGGCTGTGGTTAACAGGGAGTGCCCTCAGAAAACAGACCAGGGGCTGTGGGCAAGGGAGAAACCACAAACCTGAGCTGTAGCACCACCTCTGGCAAATGAAAGAAAGGCTTTTATTAGCCAGTCTGGTAAGATTGAAGAACCGGAGGAAGGATTGTTCCACAGGAGGGATTGAGAAAAATGGAATGAGTGAACCTACACAAAGTCAGAGAAAACCCAGAAAATAATAAGGCCAACAAACAGAATACTCTGTATAAAAGCAAAGATTTAAGGAGGTGTCTGCTACTTCAAATGTGAAACAACAAGGAAACATATCACCAAAAACATAATAATAATTCTCCAATAATCAAGCTCAGTGGCATAGCATTTTGTGATTTAGCAGATAATGAATTCATAATCACTGTTTTGAAGAAATTAAAGAGCTAGAGAGAACAGAGAAACACAACTCAACAAAATCAGGGAAATGATTTATGAACAAAATTAAAAATTAAGAGATAAAAAATATAAAATCACATTCTGGACCAGAAGAAATCAGGGAATAAAAGAAAAGATGTGATAGAAGAGCATCTATAGCAGAAGTGATCAAACAGAAGACAGACTCCGTTAGCTAGAGGTGGAAACTTTGAAATAACCCAGTCAGAGGAGAACAAAGGAAAAAGAACAGAAAGAGTGAAAAAAAAAAAAACCTAACTGATTTATGGAACATACACCATATGATATCACTTATACGTGGAATCTAAGAAAGCCAAACTTGTAGAAAGCGAAAAGAGTTGGGAGAACTGAAGAGATGTGTTTAAGAGGACAAGTTTGCAACTAAAGAAAAATCTGGAGATTGAACGCAAAACTTAGTGGTTACAGTCAACAATATTGTATTATAAACTTCAAAGTTACGGAGCAACAGGACCTCAATTTTGTTCACCACAGGAATGAAATGATAATTAAGTGACATGATAAAAATGTTGGATAATGCCACAGGTGTAATGATATTGCAGTATATAAATGTAAAAAGTTGACAGGTTGTAATCTTCAATTTACACAGTGCTGTATGCTAATTATATCTCAAAAATAAATAAGTAAATGCATAAATAACATTGTTCTCAATGGAAAAAAGATAGCAAATTATCGATTGAACTTTTATCTAAGTAAACGGTGGAAACAGATTTATCAGGTAAACACTGAACAAAAGAAGGATGGTAGCCTAACATTAATTACAGACACGACAAAATAGACTTTAACCAAAAAGAATTAAGGATGAAGATCCTGACAAAACTAAAAAAAATAAATCAATAGGAAGACAGTGATTTGAAATGGCCAATGCTATATAACCCATACATAAACCTAATATGAATTGAAATGCATCAACAAATTGATAGATCTACAAACAAGGTGTCAGATTTTACAAGATGTCTCTCATTAATTGGGCTTCCCAGGCAGCACTAGTGGCAAAGAACCTGTCTCCAAACAGGAGATGTAAAAGACATGAATTTGGTCTCTGGGTTAGGAAGATCCCCTGGAGAAGGAAATGACAACCCACTCCTGTATTCTTTCCTAGAGAATCCAATAGAAAGAGGAGCCTGGCAGGCTATAGTCCATAGGGTCAGAGAGAGTCAGACACGACTGAAGTGACTTGGCACGCACGCATACTCTCATTAACTGATATATAATTCATACAAACCTCAGTAATATTATAGAAGATTTATGATTATAATCCAAAGACTGACAAAACACACTTTTCTCATAGATTATTTCTTTTTTAATGACCATTTATTAGGCCATAATGGCACCCCACTCCAGTACTCTTGCCTGGAAAATCCCATGGACGGAGGAGCCTGGTAGGCTGCAGTCCATGCTAAGGGTCGGACACGACTGAGCGGCTTCACTTTCACTTTTCACTTTCATGCATTGGAGAAGGAAATGGCAACCCACTCCAGTGTTCTTGCCTGGAGAATCCCAGGGACAGAGGAGCCTGGTGGGCTGCCATCTATGGGGTTGCACAGAGTCACACACGACTGAAGTGACTTAATTATTTTCAAGAAGAGGTTATCGTATGACCCATGTATTCTGAAAATATTAAAATTAAATCAGAAATTACACTTTAAAATATTACTTAAACCATTTGAAGATAATAAAATTGAATCAAAATGAAATTGGAGAAAATTTGAAATTTCTGTAATTAATATTGAAAATCACATGCATCAAAACTTCTAAGACACAGTGGAAGTATCATTTTGACAAAAAAAAAATTCACAACTTTGCTTCTTTAAATTAGAAGAAAAGCTGAAAAGTCATGAGTTAAACACAACATTTAAATTTTTTAAATAAAAAAGCAAAATACAAATAATAATAAAGACCAAAATTAATTAAACAGAAAGAAAAAAGGGTCAACAAAGTCAAAATGTTACTAGAATAATAAAATAGAAAAATTTTATAAAGATTTTTCATGGAAAAAGAAGGAAAACACAGATAATATGCAAAATTTAAAAATGGAACATATAGAGCAGAGATAAATAAGACAGAATATTATAAAAAATTTCAAGATTGAAGAAATGGAAATTTTTTGTCCAGATACATTAAGGAAACCTCAACAGGCCTTTTATCATTAAATACATATGATCAATAGTTTAGTATCTACTCACAAATAAAACATCAAGCCTACAGAATTTTTACAGGTGAGTTTACTAAACTCAAATGTTTGCAAACGATTCAAACATTATACAAACTATTTCATAGCATAGTAAGAGGGAACATTCCCCAGTTTATTTAATATGGCTGGTATCTCCATTATTAATTCAATAAGAAAAAGAAAACTAGAGATCATACTCCTGTAACAAATGCAAGCAAGACAAAATCAAAATTCTTAAATACATTATTAACAAAATGAGTACAGCAATGCTAATAAACAGATGAGACATCATGAGAAAGCTGTGGTTATCCCAGTAAGAGAGGATTTTTTCATATGGGAAGATATATTAATATTACTCATTTCTTTGAAACAGAAGAAAACTCAATGCATCGGCTATGATTTAATTTAGGAAATGAGGAATAATATAAAACATTCTTAACCTGATAACAAATATCAGTGTAAAATATACAAACATCATACTTAACAGTCAAACACTGGGCATATTCTCTTTAAAATCACAGAAAAGAGTGGCAGAATCTGCAGACAAACCATTAGAATAAGAAGGTAAGGATTCTAAATCTATGCTCAATATGGAAAAAAGTGACTGCATTCCTGAAGTTAGGGTCAAAAGGGTAGAGCAGGAAGATTCTGAGCTCACCTCTTCCCACAGACACACCAAAACTACAATAGCATTCGGAACAACTCTCTCTGACCTGAAGACTAGAATAGCTTTTCTACAACTAAGGAGATAAAGGAGGGAAAAAAAAATCACACTGAGATTGGTAGGAAGGTAAGAGAAGCAGTTCTAGATAGGACCCACATCCCTGACAGGTGATGCAAAAGAGGAAGGAGATAACACAAACTCGGAGGTAACCCTAAGGGGGAAGCTTCAAGCCCCACACTGGGCACCCTAGCCCTTGGGACGAGCACTGGGAAGATGCGCCCTCATAACTGGTTTTGAAAACCAGCAGGGCTGACAACTGGTAGAGTTGGAGGGCTGTAGAAAACTGAGACTCTGCTCTTACAGTAAGTATGCACAGACTTTCTTGTTCTGAGTCCCCACACGGAGAGTAGATTGGAAAGCACTTGGCCCTGTAGATGGCTTGTCAAGAATGCTCTCACCTGCTCCCCTCAGCCTGCACTCAGTTCTGATTCCAAACCCCTTGTCAAGGTGGTGGCCCCTGGCATGCCTCTGGAGAAGCCCTGGCCTATGCCAAGCTCTGGCTCTACTGCCTCTAGCTCCAGCCCCTCTTCCAAGGGCGCACCTCTCAGCATGCTTTGGGAGAAGTCCCAGCCTATGCCGGGCTCCAACTCCAGCCGACCCTAAGCACGCCCCTGAAAAAGCCCCAGCTTATGTTTGCTTCAGCTCCAACCCTCCCACCAAAGTCACTGAGCACACACCGTCTGCATAGGGATGTTCCTATACAAGTACCTGCCTTCTAGGCTGGGACAGATTAACTATTTCACAAAATTGATAGAGACAGAAAGTCAAACAAAATGAGAAAATAGAACCGGGGGTGGGGGGAACACACAAATGAGGCAGAGATAGTCATTATACCTGATAAAGAGCTGAAACCAAAGGTCATAAAAATGCTCAATGAACTCAAAAGAATAAAGAAACACAGTGAGAGCTTCAACAAAGGATTAGGAAATATAAAAGAACCTATCATTGTTGAAGAATACAATAACTGAAATGGAAAATGCACTACAGGAAATCAACAGCAGGTTAGGTGATAACACAGAAGTCCCCTGGAAGACAATCATCAATAAGAACAACAGAAAGAAAAAAAATTTTAAAGTGAGGAGAGTTTAAGGGCTCTCTGGGGAAAAAAATCAAGTGTACTAACATTTTCATTATTATGTGTGCCCAAAAAGAAAGAGAGAAAGGGACAGGAATGGTGGAAATTTCTCTAACTTGCAAAGGAAACATACATCCAAGTCCAGGAAGTACAGAGTCCCAAACAAGATGAAGCTAAAGAGACGCACACCAAGACACATTACGATTCAAGTATCAAAAGTTAAAGCCAAAGAGAGATCTTAAAACTGGCAAGAGAAAAACAACTAGCTATGAACAAGGGAACCCACATAAGACCATCAGCTGACTTTTCAGTAGAAATTTTCCAGGCCCAAAGAGATGGCATGATACCTTAAATGGATTGAAAGGAAAAAAACCTATTTCAAGAATACTCTAGCCAGCAAGGTTATCATTCAGAATTGAAGGAGAGATAAAGAACTTTCCAGACAAACACAAAAAGAGTTCATCACAATTAAACTGGTCTTACAAAAAATGTTATAGGGCTTCCCTGGTGGCTCAGTTGGTAAAGCGTCCGCCTGCAGTGCGGGAGGCCTGGGTTCGATCCCTGGGTTGGGAAGATCCCCTGGAGAAGGGAATAGCAACCGACTCCAGTACTCTTGCCTGGAGAATCCCATGGACAGAGGACCCTGGTAGGCTACAGTCCATGGGGTTGCAAAGAGTCGGACACCAACTGAGCGACTTCACTTCACTTTCACTTACAAGAAATGTTAAAGGGACTTCTTTAGATGAAAAAAAAAGGTCATAAATAGAAACAAGAAAATTATGAAAGAAAAATCCCACAGGTAAAGGTGAACTCCACCTGTAAAGTTAGTATAAAGTTGAAAAGACAAAATTAAAAAGGTAAAAGTAAAATCATTTGTACCTAAAATAATTAGTTAAGTGATATAAAAAAGTAAAAAAGATTAAACATGATGTGAAAAAACATTTAATATGATGGAGGATAGTTAATATGTAGTGCGCATACACTCAAATGATAGCTTAAACTATATGCTTGTCTCAGTTTATTTATATATACATATTCATGTACAGTATTTATATGTACATGTGAAAGAATAAAAACCTCAGTGTAAAAAAAGTAAAATTTATACCTTTCAGAGAAAATGTAAGAGACTATAATTTTTACCTCAAAGTTTGAAATATTTACTAAACCAGGCACATGACCTGTGTAAACCAGAGAATAAGATTTGGTAAAATTTAACTACAATTAATACAAATAAACATTTATTGAAAGAGAGTATTGAAAGCTATAAGCCAATTATCTAGAATGCAAAAAGGTATAAAAAACCAAATATCAAAATCAGTTTATTGAGTGAAACATTTCAAAAAACTGTGGCAAAAAAATATGCAAAATCAGTTCACAGGAGAAATATGCAAAAAAAAAAACAAATAAAAGGGATTTTAAACTTCAATGATAAACTGAAAGAGGCCAATTAAATCTTTGAAATGCATTATCTATATTAGATCAATAAAGCCTGATATTACCAGATGCTGGTGAAAATAGTATAACAAGAACTTGTACACAGCAACTAAATTCTGACTGAGGTATATACTCTAGATGCAGAAACACTCACTGGCTTACACTAAGTCATATAGAAGAGTGTTCAATACTTGACAACAAAGAAACAAACAAAAAAATTAGAACTAAAAGAAAGCTATAAAAGACATAAAAAATACAACTACTGTAAGAATGAACAGATCAATTATGGTATATTCATTTAATGACATAGTACACAGATATAAAATGACAAAAAAATGTTCTGCAGTTGAAATTATTAAGGCCAATGATTTTTTATGATTATTGATAGAAAAATAAGCTGTGATAGAATATTATGCAGTGAAGCTCTACATAAATTTTTTAGGGAAAACACAAGCACATCTATAAATTATTAGAGTAAGAATGTTTCTGGATATACAATCAATGTCTACAAAAACAAATTTATTCCTATATACCACCACAAAATAATTTTAACGCAAAATGTACCATTTCCCACTAACTATAATAACAAATACATAAAATACCTACATATGTGCCATAATCATATTCAAATATGAATGTGTGTTACCAACACCAAATACAGGATAGTGTTTTGCTTTAAAGGAGAGGGTAGGTAATATCACCAGGAAATGGCTGAGAAAGTTTCAACAACACTGGTAATATTTTATTTTTCTTTTTAAAAAAATTATTATTTTTTTTTTTAGGGTAGGACACCAAATAATTGATGGCTTTGAACTGTGGTGCTGGAGAAGACACCTGAAAGTCCCTTGGACAGCAAGGATCAAACCAGTCAAAAGATTAAGGGAGATCAACCCTGAATATTCACTGGAAGGACTGATACTGAAGCTGAAGCTCTAGTATTTCGGTCATCTGATGCGAATAGATGACTTGTGGAAAAATCCCTGATGCCGGGAAAGATAGAGGGCAGAAGGAAAACCGGGCGTCAGAGGATGAGATGGCCGGACGCCATCACCGATGCAATGAACATGAACTTGGGCAAACTCTGGGAGACGGTAAGGGACAAGTGAGGCCTGGCGTGCTGCTGTCCATGGGGTCACAAAGGTCAAAAAGCAACTGAACAACATACTTGCTTTACAATGTTGCGTTAGCGTCTACTGTGCAGCAGAATGAACCAGCCATACACGTACACATATCCCCTTCCTTGTGAGTTTCCTTCCTATTCAGGTTGTGACCGTGCGTGAAGTAGAGTTCCTGGTGCTGTACAGCATGCTCTCGTTAGTCATCTATTTTATACATAGCATCAATAGTGTATACATGTTAATCCCAATCTCCCAGTTCCTCCCACTCCTCTTTCCCCCTTGGTATCAGTACAAGAGAGGGTCAGAGAATGAAGTAAATCAGGCAGAGAAAAACAAGTATCAGCTATTATCACATATATGTGGAATCTAGAAAAATGGTATAGATGTTCTTATTTGTAAAGCAGAAATAGAGACACAGGCGTAGATAGCAAACATATGGATACCATTTTATTTCTAAAGGGAGTGGTCTTTGGTTTATTATTCATTATATAATTTTTGATTACATTGACCATAATGTTCATTCAGATTTTTCCAACAGAGGCTATGGAAAACCTGAGTGAACTGTTTGACCAATCCAATATATCTTTAACAATGCATAATATATTTAAAATGCCTGAAAAGATCTGCTTCAGGTCTATGTCTAAGGCAAGAGACAAGAAAAGTCAGTCTTTAAGTTTCCCTTTCGGGTTTCCATTCTGAGCCTTCCTTCCTTAGTAGGCCAGAGGGGCAGGTCAAATAATGAAGTTAATATATGCTGTGGAAAAGGAAGCAAACATCGGTTGCTGAGGTTCTTCTCACCAGTCACATCTTTGTTCATCAAATCCTTAACTTCCCTTGATTTTCCTTTAGGAAGTCTTTCAAGGATGGAAGCAAATTTTCCTTTCCTTGAATTATGGTTTTCAGTCATTCTTTTTTTTTTCTATGACTTCCTGTTTTGGATCACATTATTCATGCACATGCCTTTTCTCTTCTCCTTATCTCCTTCGGCATATAGTCTGTGTTCCCTAAAGCACAGTGTAGTATATGGTCAATAAGCATCAGCTGAAAGCAGGGGACATGTAGTGTGGGAAGAAAACAGGCTCCAGGAGTCAGGTAGACTAGACTCCACCTCCTCCTGCAGGTGTAGACCTCACTGGTTTTGCTTTCCAGGGGCATGACTTTACCTCTGTGAGTCTCATTCTCTCAACTGAAAAGTGGAGACAGTAATAGCCGAAATCTCAAGAGTTTGTGCCATGAGGATTATTAAATGCCAATTTCAGTGCCTGACCCAGAGCAGGCACCTAATAAACTTCACTTCGTTCAACCTTTCTTTCTTTTAGTTTGAAAGATCTCAAAGTTGCTAGTAATGAGAGTTGTATCAATGCCAAGCTCATGGAGAATGCAGGTTTAATGGTAATCTCTCTGCATAGTGAGTCTAATTGCTTTTGAATAAGCAGCCACATTACTTGGAAAGTAATGAGGGATTATAGATGATGATTTAATACACTGAGCATTCACACTTAGCAGTAAGATAGAACTCTGGCAAGGGGGCTGATGTTCAGGAACAGGTAAAACTCAGTTCGTGAAAGTTCCTAAGGTCCCTGGCGTATTTTTTTTTTAAATGTTCATTCCTTCAAGGCAGAAATCAAACACACCCCTAGATCATAGGGCCAATTTCCTGCCTCTGCAGTATCATTCATTTACAAAATAAGCCTTAATTAATCTGAAAAATAAACAACTCTCTACCATTTCCAACACATACAAAGGCATATTTGAAATCTGATGGTTTTCCTGTGTTTCACTGAAAATGTGACTGTTCCTCTTTTAAAGCACACATTCCTGAGGGAGGTAAACGTGTCTTTCTTGCTAGAGGATTCCTACAGAAAAGCCAACTGAAGTCAACATTACATATTAACTAATAGTACACACTTGCCCCTTCCTCCCAGGACAACTACCCAGTGATTTAATGATGTGGGCAGGTCCCCCTTGAGTTTTTTCTTCTCCAGGCAAAATATGCCTTTCTTTTTAAAACTACTGTTCAAGGTAACATTTTGTCTGTTACTAATGATGATATAAATAACATATTCAAATAACATGTTCAAAACAATATTCTAGAAGCCTTCAGATCTCTTAGAACAAGAAAATAACCTCCCTTATTATTTATACCAAACTTCTATTAACGAAGACCAAGACTGTCTTAGTCTTTGGTGACACTGTTCCACTTCTAATTAGATACTAAGCTTAGCAGAAACTAAAATCCACAGTTCTTCACATGGCCTGCTACTGAGCAGCACCTGCGTCTCCTCTACTCACACAGTTCATTAGCTCGGCAGGTATTTATTTATTCTGTGCAAACCTGGTGCCAGTTATGGTGCTAGCTGCAGGAGATACAATCAAGATATAGTCCGAACTTGCAAGATGTTCTCAGTCTAGTCAGGGCAACAGACAATTAAACACAGGCCAGTACATTCCACAATCATTATTTTAAGAGATTCCCAGAGGAGAAGACCTTGGAAAACCTGGTAGGGCTTCCCAAATGAAGTGGCATAGAAGGATGAATGGGTATTAGCTGAACCAGGAGGGTGGAGCCAAAGCACAGAGAGCCTAAGCTTCCTCACAGAGACCAACTGGCTTCCAAGGATAAGCATCCCAAGAGAAATTCATGTAGCATTGCTTCAGCCAAAGCCAACAGAAGCGAAAATCAGAAAGGCCCATCATGTAAAAGGGGAAGGACTCTACTTCTTCATGGAATATTGGCAAGGTTTTAGAAGAGCAGATATTTAGAAAATATAATCTGCCACTTATACAATGCATTACAGCTGAAGCATAGAGTATGAGAGGTTGGGGAAAGGCCGGAGATGGGACATTAGATTGTTAAATTTATGCTTTTGCTCCAGTCCCCATTTCTCATCAATCTATATCTGTCTCCATTCCCTTTCTCTGGTACTGTGTTTTCTACTAAACATTAGAGGCAGCCTGGTGAAACAAGACTTGAACATCTTGGGAAATGTGCTTCTATGTACAAGTATGGGACTTCCTAGATGGTGCTAGTGTTAAAAGAACCCACCTGCCAATGCAGGAGACTTAAGAGACACAGGTTTAATCCCTGGGTCCAGAAGATCCCCTGGAGGAAGGCATGGCAATCCACTCCAGTCTTCTTGCTCAGAGAATCCCATGAACAGAGGAGCCTGGAAGGCTAAAGTCCATGGGGTCACAGAGAGTCTGACATGGCTGAAGTGAATTAGCATGCATGCATATACAAGTAATATAATGCTTTTAGTCTGTTAGAGGTTACTAGGATTAAGGCAGGTATATTTGTTGATAAGGAGAATTAATAGGTCTAGGGGATTATATCGGAGAAGGCAATGGCAACCCATTCCAGTGCTCTTGCCCGGAAAATTCCATGGATGGAGGAGCCTGGTAGGCTGCAGTCCATAGAGTCGCAGAGGGTCGGACATGACAGAGCAACTTCACTTTCACTTTTCACTTTCATGCACTGGAGAAGGAAATGGCAACCCACTCCAGTGTTCTTGCCTGGAGAATCCCAGGGACAGGGGAGCCTGGGGGGCTGCCGTCTATGGGGTCACACAGAGTCAGACATGACTGAAGCGACTTAGCAGCAGCAGCAGGGGATTATATATATGAAGAACTGAAGGAAAAAGGTTAGTCTTGACTCTTAGATCTTAAGCAAGCACTAATACCACTTTAAAATGAAAATGAAATCTCATCTATGAAATTTGGAGAGTAATAGGAATGAATCACTATAAAGAAAAAATAATGTGAAAAACATGAGCTATTTTTTGTGATTGGCTTCTTGGATCAACCACACAGTTTCAAGTTCCATGAGGGCAGGTGTCTCATCTTTTTTATTCTAGAGTCCCCAGTGCCAACAACAATATCCATCTCCTATAAGAGGCTCATGTACTTACTAGTGAACAAATGAAGGATTTACTGGAATGCTATTCAGTTGTGCATACCCCAAACCCTAGTGTTTATGTGCACTGGGATGTGGTTTGAGGTCAGAAGGCATTTCTCCAGGGATCATGACAAACTAGGTTACTAGAAGTCAATTAACATCACAGACTCACCAAATTTGGCTCTCAGACATTGACTGATCCAACTTCATATATTCAAACTAAATAGAAATAAAAAAAACATATGAGAACCTTCAATTCAGAGACATGATTTGCTGATAAGCTTGGGTTCAGAAGAGTGGAAAATAACAGAAGTGTAACCAGAGTCCGTTGCTTCTCATTCCCATAGAGTTGAGGGAGTGTGTGGTGTGTGTGTGTGAGTTATGATCCTGGATGATGGTCATCTACCTCTCATTCTGGAGACCCATTGGTTTAATTGGTCCATAATCTAAAGATAAAACTACAGCTGGTAAGGAAATCTTTATAAATGAGAATCGCATTTAATGTTATATAAGAATCTTTTGATTTACATATGCAATGGTCTTTTTGAATATTCATTCCCTTCTGTTACCTGGAGGCACGCCTTCAGTCTCCATCTGTGTCCCCTCCTTCAACTTAGTCAGCGTTATTATGGAGGCTACCTACAGAAAGCTCTGATCAGAGCATTAAGAAAAACTTCCCTTCAGAGAAAGATGCTATAGGAGGTGTGAAAAAAACATTGCTAAAGCATATCAACACTTATCAGCAGCTTTATCCTCCATTACAGTGAGAATTTAAATTATAAGATTTATTAGAAGAAAGGCAGGAATCTGACTTTTTTTTTAAGGAATTGAAGATAATGGGCTGAGTATCTACAGCAACCTTACGAGGCAGGGATTCTAAATCCCATTTGATGGACAGGAAACTAAAAGCGTTGTTCCTGGACTTATACTCCAGGCTCTGACAATACACAGGACTTTCCAGGGCAGGGGTGCTGGAAAGACTTAACCAATAGACTTAACCAATACTGGGGTTCCACCTTCAGAGATACTGACTTAAGGGATTTAGGGTAACACTGGGATTTTTAAAAAGCTCTCCACATGATTTGAATATGCAGTTAACATTAAGAACTATTGGTAGAGAGTAACGATCCAAACATTTTTTCTATAAAGAGTCAGAGATTAGAAGTTTTATGCTTTGCAGGCCATAGAACCCCTGTCTCAACTACTCAACTTTGCCATCATAGCACAAAAGCAGCCACAGATATATAACCAGTTGAGCATGCTTTGTCCCAATAAAACTTTATGCACAAAGAAAAACAGACAATAATTTGCTGATCCCAGCCTAGACACTAAAGTATCAATTATGGATTGGAAGGGGGAAACATCTAAGGCCAGATGATGCTGTTTTGTAGATGGAGGCTTGAGATAGAGGTTGGGGAGAATAATGAAAACTGAAATAATTCTTCTGGGCTTCCCTGGTGCCTCAGACAGTAAAGAATCTGTCTGCAGTGCAGGAGACATGGGTTGGACTCAACTGAGCAACTCACACACACACACAATAATTCTTCTAAAAGTCAAATTCTGAAAACATGCATAATGTAGATTTCTGGTTTTGTTTTTCTTTGGGAAGTTCATTTTCCATTTTAAAAAGGTCCACTGTGGCTAATATTAAGATTTGTAAGCACTAGGGTTGCCTTCTGTTCAAATATTCTGTATAGATATGTAAACACACGCCCACTTTTATAGCTGATATCTTGAGAGCATTTTACACGAAAGATTCATGGACCACATCATATTTCTGCTCATGTATTTGGACTAAATACTGGGGCATGCATGCTCATAATCTGTTACCATCATTTTTCAGACTGTTACCTCTGACAAAAAAGAAACTTCAGGAGCAGCCAGGAATTTTGCCTTCCTTGCTAAAAAGGGAAATGCTTTGATTTAGAAGTGTAATTTTGTGTTTTCCCATTTAGCTTAGCCATTGGAATGCCTCTGGGCTTGCCAGAATTGGGCCACGGCCTATTTTTTTGGTTTTTTTCTGTGGCAGAGTTGTGACATTGCCCAGTTTTTCCCAGCCTTGTTTAATTTTAGACCCCAAGGTCCAGCCAGGCCTGATCAGGGCAGAGAGGATATTAGGAAGGCTCACGTCAGTGGAGAGAGGGCTGGACTTGCCTGAGTTACCATGTGGTCCCATGAATGCAGGATGAGAGGGGAGAGCTAGGAATAGGCGCTTTCATAGCCTCTCGGACTTCTGTCATCTTCAGATGACCTGGGCTCATGGAGTTTCCGCTTTAATATCCTGTTTGCTGCTATTGCTGTCACTACTTTTGAGCCCTTCAACACTGCATTGTGCTTTATCACCAGGTCCCTAACGAAAGTGGAGCTGGGGTCTGGCTCTAATATCCAGCTCAGCTGTCTGGGCCTGATCACGATAGCAATAGTTAATAGTAATAACACTATCGACCAATACTTTGAGAGGTTTCTATGTACAGATCTTGATCAAAGTATTTCACTTGTATTACTTTGGGCATTAACGGATACAGCCCCTTGAGAAGGAAAGATGCAGCAGCCTCTTCTTAAACTACCTTAAATCCTGTCCCTGCATTCCTTATCATTGCATGGAGACTTACTTTGATATGATTCCTGGGCAGTTCTCCCGTCAATGCTCATATAATTAATCTTGGACAACACCCATCAGATTAAATACCCTTGATCTTTGGTGAAGATGGGCATCCAATCCAGGTTTAAAATTCCCCATGGATACCACAGAGTACAAAAAGCCCCTCCTTTAGGGCATCCAGAGGTCGAGTCTGGCCTGTTGATACTCCAGTCCAGTCTAAGCCTAGCTCCTTCTATCGTCTCCTCAGTTGGCCTATTTATCATGACCACAGAGGACATCAAGACAAGACCCTGCACCCAGAATGAGTTCAGCGCCTAACCTGGAGACAGGTGTAGAGCACGTCCTGTTCATCACCAGCATCACCACCACTGCCAAGGAAAACAGGTCCAGGATCACCACCCACCACACAGTCATTATCCCCACGCCCACCCCTCTTCACCATGGCCACCCCCTCCATCACCCACGTTGCCGTCATCACCTCTGCTGCATGTCTACCCCTTTTCAGGCAGTAGGTAGTTTCTTTACACTCCCCACAAACCTTACAACTACCCTTAAGAGAAGCAAAATAAGCTCCAGTTTACAGATGCAGAGACTAGGGTTCAGAGCAGGAAGGTGATTTACCTGGGGCCACACAGCTAATAAAGGCAGAGCTGGGTTTTAAATCCAATCCTGTTGGACTCCAATGCCCATGCTCTTTCCATAGTAGTAACTGGCATCTAAGTACTTACTCCATGTGGGCTTCCCCAGTGGCTCAGATGGTAAAGAATCTGTCTGCAATGCAAGAGACCAGGGTTTGATCCCTGGGTCAGAAGATCCCCTGCAGATGGGAATGACAACCCACTCCAGTATTCCTGCCTGGAGAATTCCAAGGACAGAGGAGCCTGGCAGGCTACATTACTTATTCTGTACCAAAGACTATTCTAAGTACCTGGATTAACTCGTTTAATCCTAACAACAACTATGAAAATTAGGTGCTATTATTTTCCTAGATGCAAGGCAATTAACCCTTTAGGGATCATTGCCTTGTTGTGGTGTGCCTTAGCGTGTTGTGACATGCCTTGCTTCTTGGCAGGAAAACTATGCAAAACCTAAACCGTGTGTTAAAAAGCAATGACATCACTTTGCCCACAAAGGTCCATACAGTCAAGGCTATGGTCTTTCCAGTAGTCACATATGGTTGTGAGAGCACACCATAAAGAAGGCAGAGTGCTAAAGAATTGATGTTTTTGCACTGTGGTACTGGGAAAGACTCTTGAGAGTCTCTTTGACAGCAAGGGGTTCAAACTGGTCAATATTAAGGGAAATCAACCCTAAATACTCATTGCAAGGACTGATGCTGAACCTGAAGCTCTAACACTTTAGCCACCTGATTCAAACAGCCGATTCACTGGAAAAGACCCTGATGCTGGGAAAGACTGAAGGCAGAAGAAGAAGGTGACAGAGGATGAAATGGTTAGATGGCAGCATCATCAATGCAATGGACACGAACTGGGGCAAGCTCCAGGAGATGGGGGTGAGGTGGGGTGGGTGGGTTCAGGGAAGCCTGGTGTGCTGCAGTCCATGCAATCGTGAAGATTCAGACACAATTTGGTGACTGAACACCACCACCAAGGAAAATAAAGGAAAGTGAAGCACAGAACGACCAAGTCGCTGGGCAAAGATCGTGGTGTTAGTATCCAGCTAGTGTGCAGTGCAGGCCATCAGACCCCAGTGTCCATGCTCCTCAATAGCCTTTACAGACACTATGTGACCGGTGCTAGATATGAAGGGCTGATGAAAGGAGGGCTCAGGTGACTCTCAGAGCTGGCAGGGCTCCATAGAGCATACCTATCTGAGCTAAGTATTCCAGGACACAGAGATATTTACCAAACAAAGAAGCCCCCGATAGCATTATGGTTTTCTGAGTTGAAGAGAGACAGCTATTCCTGAGAAAATATGTTTATGTCCCTTGGTGGCTATCGGTTTATCCAGACTTAGATGCTACTTCTTGTAGTCTAAGGAAAATAACATTCTAAAAAGACAATATCTTTGTATGCTTTTAAAACAGATAAAATATAGTTTTCATTTTACCATATTATGAAATTTTTTTTATATTACCACCCCAAGTAACACTGGGCCAGTCAGATAATGTTTTAGAATCATAATTTGAATTTTGGGAATTAGTACTGAGATTAAATCTCCATTTAAGAGTCAAACAAGATGCTTATAAACTTAAAAAAAAATGACTGCACATTTATTATTAAAGTTAGCAAAGTGGATATTATTTTCACAAAAGCTATTCACAAGATTCCTTCCAATTGAAGATGTTGATTTAGCCTTGCTTAGTAATTTGGTGACTCACGGAATCATAGAACATGAGCCTCCAAGGGGAACTCAGAACACCCTTACCAGGCAGCACAATGGAGCAGGTGAGTCTAGATACTGGTTATGTGATCTTGGCTAAACAGTATGACTTTGACATTTGTCAAAGCGGAATAAAAATGTCATGGGATTGATATAAGGGAATAAACAATGTTTCCAAAAAATTTTTTTAAACACATGGATCCTGAGGTTCAGAGAATCCAATTCCTGAAAGTTACCCAGTAAGCTGGTGGCGAAAAAGCACAATGGTTCAGATACTTTGACTTCTAGCCCATTGCTCCCATCCTGAGAAATTTCTTCTGTTTATTTAGGAACAGTAGAGGATTCCAAAACACCATGCCAGAGCCTACATTCTACCAAGTCCTAGGTGACCAAGGCAGAGGAGACAGACATCTAAGTGTTCGTCTCCAGTCCACTCAAGCCTTCCCAATGCCCAGCACTCTCTAAAGGGCATTTTACTACCTCTGGTCCCATGACAATTCCACATGGTAAAAGGTGATGCCAAAGCTACAGTTATTATAGTTATTACCATTTTATGAGCTTGTTATTCACCCCTTAAGCTCCTTAATATGAAATGGTGCATTTTAAAAGCACAGCACATACCTAATTGATTCTGCTGTAAAAAGGTTGCTGGACTCCTTGGGTTTCTGTCTTTGCCTTTGAATCTATGAAGCATTAATGGAGGTGATATAGATTTGTGGACTTAGAAGTGGTACAAGACAGCTCAAATTTTTCTTACCAGGGATTGCATAATTGTGTTAATTTCAGTGGGCTTTTTTTCCTACTGTCATGAATGATGACCTTTGTTTAACTTTTGGATTTTCCTCCTGCAGATGCATCATATACTGCCAGGTCCTAAGGGACCCAATATTTCTACTTCATGCGATGGGGTAACACACATTTGCACTCTGACTCTTTGGATTCCCAACTTTCACTGACAGAAGTTTTGCCAATGACTTTTCTGACCTTTTGTGAAATGCTTCCTTGTTTGAAAATGGCTCCAGCCTGAATGTTGGAAAGTTGTGTCCTAGTTATGTGGGAGCTCCTCAGCATCTATCTTTTGATTCATAAAATGGAAATGATAGCATTTTCCTGTAGGGCTCATAGGACTGTTATTCAGTTCAGTTCAGTTCAGTCGCTCAGTTGTGTCCGACTCTTTGCAACCCCATGAATTGCTGCACGCCAGGCCTCCCTGTCCATCACCAACTCCTGGAGTTCACTCAAACCCATGTCCATTGAGTCAGTGATGCCATCCAGCCATCTCATCCTCTGTCGTCCCCTTCTCCTCCTCAATCTTTCCCAGCATCAGGGTCTTTTCAAATGAGTCAGCTCTTTGCATCAGATGGCCAAGGTATTGGAGTTTCAGCTTCAACATCAGTCCTTCCAATCAACACCCGGGACTGGTCTCCTTTAGGATGGATTGGTTGGATCTCCTTGCAGTCCAAGGGACTCTCAAGAGTCTTCTCCAACCCTACAGTTCAAAAGCATCAATTCTTCGGCACTCAGCTTTCTTCACAGTCCAACTCTCACATCCATACATGACCACTGGAAAAACCATAGCCTGGACTAGATGGACCTTTGTTGGGAAAGTGATATTTCTACTTTTTAAGTTGCTGTCTAGGTTGGTCATAACTTTCCTTCCAAGGAGCAAGCCTCTTTTAATTTCATGGCTGCAATCACCATTGCAGTGATTTTGGAGCCCAGAAAAATAAAGTCAGCCACTGTTTCCACTATTTCCCCATCTATTTCCCATGAAGTGATGGGACATGATGCCATGATCTTAGTTTTCTGAATGTTGAGCTTTAAATCCAACTTTTTCACTCGCCACTTTCACTTTCATCAGGAGGCTCTTTAGTTCTTCAATTTCTGCCGTAAGAGTGGTATCATCTGCATATCTGACGTTATTGATATTTCTCCCAGCAATCTTGATTCCAGCTTGTGGTTCCTCCAGCCCAGTATTTCTCATGATGTACTCTGCATATAAGTTAAATAAGCAGGGTGACAATATACAGCCTTGATGCACTCCTTTTACTATTTGGAACCAGTCTGTTGTTCCATGTCCAGTTCTAACTGTTGCTTCCTGACCTGCATACACATTTCTCAAGAGGCAGATCAGGTGGTCTGGTATTCCCATCTCCTTCAGAATTTTTCACAGTTGATTGTTATCCACACAGTCAAAGGCTTTGGCATAGTCAATAAAGCAGAAATAGATGTTTTTCTGAAACTCTCTTGCTTTTTCGATGATCCAGCGGATGTTGGCAATTTGATCTCTGGTTCCTCTGCCTTTTCTAAATCCAGCTTGAACATCTGGAAGTTCACGGTTCATGTATTATTGAAGCCTGGCTTGGAGAATTTTGAGCATTACTTTACTAGCATGTGAGGTGAGTGCAATTGTGTGGTAGTTTGAGCATTCTTTGGCATTGCCTTTTGGCCTTGGAGTACAGAATGAAGCAGGGCAAAGGCTAATAGAGTACTGCCAAGAGAATGCACTAGTCATAGCAAACACCCTCTTCCAACAACACAAGAGAAGACTCTACGCATTAAGAATACCCACACTCATATTACAGGGATCCTAGGAGGAGAAGAGAGAAAGAAGGGGGTTGAAAATGTATTAATGAGATTATGGCTGAAAACTTCCCACGCCTGAAGAAGGAAACAGATATCCAAGCACAAGAAGCACAGATGGTCCCATATAAGGTGAAACCAAGCAGATGCACAACAAGACATATCATAATTAAATGGCAAAATTAAAAAAATAAAGAGAATTCATACAGTAGCAAGAGAGAAACAAAGTCATATAGATGGGAACTTTCCCTATAGCTAACAATTGATTTTTCTGCGGAAAATCTGCAGGCCATAAGAGAGTGGCATGATATACTGAAGTATTGAAAGGGGTGGGGGGTGAGGGAACTGCAACCTAGGACCCTATACTCAGCAAGATTATCGTTCAAAATTGAAGGCAAGAGAAAGAACTCCTCAGATAAGCAAAAACTGAAAGAGTTCATCACTACTAAACTGACTCTAAAAGAAATGTTAAAGGGTCCTCAGGGGAAAAGGAAAGGCTATAACAAGAAGTATCTATCTGTAGTAAAGGCTGAGGCTCAACTGCTGAAATTAGCTAGTAGACATGACTGAGCACACATACTCAAAGATTAAAAGACTAAGAACTGTAAAATCAGGTATAGCCACAATAATCAGTAGAGAGACAAGTGAGTAAAAAAGCTGTAAAATGACATCCAAACAAAAAAGTATAGGGGAAGGGGAAGATGGAAATCTTTGAAGGTCATGTGATGATAACATTTCCATATACAATAGAAATTTTATGTCTCATCTGATGTGGGCAAGTAGAATTCATAGATAGGAGACTGAATGATACTCTAGGACCTTACTCATCAATCTCCCTAATTTCTTTACTTAAAAAATGGTGGTAATACAATCTCCTCATAGGCTGGTTTGAGGCTTCAGTCTTTTTAAAATTCTCAACATGGAACAGGCACTGTTTCCCATCAGGCCCTCTACAGCCCTATAGACATCATCCATTCTCATTGTCTCATCTTTGCTCCTGAAATGATTCCCCCTCATCTTTGAATCAATGGCTTTCTCTCCCTCTCAAATAAGTCCTACCAACCCACGAAACGTAAAAATTGTTCTATAATTTCTTTGGTTTAGAAATGCATTTTTCCTTTCACAACATTCTCTTTCATCTATGACCTGACTTTTTCCTTTCCTAAGATAATTTCTTGAAAGAAATGCCTATATCTTTGTCTATCACCTCATGCTTTCCATCCTATAAAGACTCCATCTTCACCATCTCTGGGACTTTCCTGGTGGCTCAGATGGTAAAGAATCTGCCTGCAATGCTGGAGACCAAGGTTCTATCCCTGAGTGGTGAGGATGCCCTGGAGAAGGAAAAGGCAACACATTCAAGTAATCTTGCCTGGAGAATTCCATGGACAGAGGAGCCTGGGAGGCTACAGTCCGTGTGGTCGCAAACAGTTGGACACGACTGAGTGACTTTCACTTTTCACCATCGCCAGAGACTATTTATGTCAAAGGTGTCAATCATCCCTGTTGGCCATTTCCTAGTTCTTCTGTAGCTTTTCATCCCAGCAGTGACTGACACGCTGATTTCTCTTCAGGGTGAAATATTTCCTTCTCTTGGCTTCACTAATGTCACAATGTGCTGATGTTCTTCCTTTCTCTCCACTCCTTCCGCTTAGATTCCTTTGCTGTCCCTGGATGATGGACCACGTCAGGCTTCTGTCCTCAGCCCTTTTCTCTATGCCTGTTCTCTCCCTCAGTCCTGTGGCTTTCCATTCCATGGACTGGCACATCCATATCACCAGCCCCAGATCTCATCCATGACTCACTAAGCACTTAGAACGAGACACACACTTCTTACCGTGTCTTATGAGAAAGTCTGTTTCACAACCCTTATTGCTTTTTGCACCTTGTCATTTACACTCATCCCTTTGCTCATTACACACATCATGCTGTCTTTTTTTTTTTTTTTTTCTTATTCCTTGAACACATGCTCCCTCCTGCCATAAGGACTTTGTATTGGATGGTCCCTATAATGGAGAGGTTCTTTTTTCAACATTCACATGGCTGCATCTTTTCAAACATTCCCATCTCCAGCCTTTCATGAGTATCTTACCTAAAGTGCTCCCAACAAACTCATTTCACATGACTATACTCAGATTTTTACATAGCTGTTATCACTACTTGATCATTTTTCCTATTTTACCTTGATGGACTGACTGTCTTCCCTTCACTAGAATGTTAGCCTCATCAGAGTGTTTAGCTTGGTAATTGCTTTATCCCAGGTTTCAGGATACTGCCTGGCAATAGTAAATGCTCAACAAATATTTGTGAAAGGAATGAAGGAACTAATAAATGTTAGTTCTCTTGATACAAATGCTATAAGCAAATGCTGTTAGAGTCAATAAATAAATAAGAATCACTACACTCATTTTCTGTCAGGAGCCAGTGTTTATAAGATATCTATCCCATGCATTGTACTTGAATTGCTCCATATGGTCTTTACTTGGGTCACTGGGTTTACTTTGTCCCGAGTTTGTCCCAGTGGCAAATCATCTGAATATCTTTGAAATCTTTGACCTTGTTCCTTTCATGTAGAAGGAAACATAAGCAGCAGTTAGCAGCTGTCATTAACTATGGCTGCGATTGGAGGGTTGGCTGTCCCTTTCTCAACTTTGAGTGTCTGGGGTGCTCTTCCTGGGGTGGGGGTTAACACTCTTTCTGAAGAGGTTATCCTGGAATGTCCTGGCACAGAGGGCAAGCTCGTGCTCACACATGCCACATCAAGTAGGCATGCTGCTACTGTGAACTGGAGGAAGAAGAAAGTTCAGGAGGAAGGGCTGCAGAAATAAAGAGCAAGAGCAACTGATCCCGTCTCACATCTCGTCTTGCCTCTTCCTAACTGTATGCTCTTAAACTAGTTACCTTTATTTGAGTTCCAATTTCTTTAACTGTAAAGCAGTCATAATAACATTTACTCCATAGGGCTGTTGTTTCGGCTAAGTGGAAATCAATATTTCATCTGTTTGCATCTAATATATTTTCTAGCACAGTGTAGGCGTTCACTCTTATTAATAACAACAGGGGCATTCTGAGGGCTGACTCACTCAAATAATGATTTTTTTTTTAACCAAACTTGAATTTTTGTTCAAAACGTATTTAAAGATAAAGGGTAAAAAACAAACAAACAAAAAAAACTAAATGCTGAGTAAGGGTCCATATTTTAAATGCCTTGCTTAAATTGTCCTGAATAATTTTGACTTCACTCCCCTTACATTTATGTGTAACGATATAACATGCATGAGCCACAGCATGAATGAAGCACTAGACTCTCCCTTGCACACATGCTCAGTCATGTCCAACTCTTTGCGACCCTATGGACTGTAGCCCACCAGGCTCCTGTGTCCATGGGATTTTGCAGGCAAGAATACTAGAGTCGGTTGCCATTTCCTTCTCCAAGACTCTCCCTTACAAGGGATATTTCAGTAGTGGCTATCAGGCAACAATGCTGTATGGATGCATCTTTATGTGCAGAAGTATTCCCTTTCAATTCAAACCTGTTAACTTTTTTTTTTTTTTTTTTTGAGCAGATGCATTGTACCAGCATCCTACTGACCATTTTTACATAGATTTGCAAGATACTCTATCAAGCAGGCATGAAGATCACAGTTTGACAGATAAGGGAACTGATAATCAGGCTGGTCAGTAACTCACCAAGCATATAGAGCCAGTATATAAATATCTGTCTATCATCAAGGTTGACCATCATAGTCTTTGCCTCTTGTGTTTTTGGCCACTTTATTCTTAACCTAGAAACTAAGGCCTCCCTCTGTTATTAGATTTGCCAAGACCATTTCTCTAGTAGTCACTGGTAACTTGTGGGTGGGTTGGCACATAGAAATATAGTTGGTTACTGACTACTAAATTGTTCATCATAGATGTCACCCTTTCACGAGACCTTTTCTCCTATACAAAATCATTCTACTTTTCCAAGCATATTTTGTATATATCGGGAGGATCCCAAAGAAGTCATTCCTGCTGCTGCTGCTAAGTCACTTCAGTCATGTCCGACTCTGTGCGACCCCATAGACGGCAGCCCACCAGGCTCCGCCTTCCCTGGGATTTTCCAGACAAGAGTACTGGAGCGGGGTGCCATTGCCTTCTCTGGAAGTCATTCCTACCCAAGGACAAATGGTGCTTGGCAAAAACATCAATAATTCCCAAACACTTTTCCTTTACATTTTCTCCGTTGGTGGTCTCCTCTTGCTCAGATCTGTTTATTTCAAGACCCTTGGTTTCCAGGATATATGCTTCTCAGCTTTATTATTTTACCCATACTTAAAGACACAATACCTTCTACCAGAGCTTGGTCAAGTAACACACAAATGCAGAGGATTCAGCTAAGGATCCTCTGATCTATATCCAAGAGATACAGGATCGCTATCCTCACTGCTGCAGAATGTGCTGAAAGCCCTTTGGATTAGCCCTTTGCCAAATGGGTGAAATAAAAGAATCTCCACGTATAAAGAGGAATAGACCTGCCCTCTCTAATTTCAGTTTCCTTTTTAAAGGAAGTGATAGAGAAAGTATCAACCTTACTTTAAAAGATTCTCATTTTCAGATACCATCCATTTCTCTGTAATCACACTTAGTACTTAACTGACAGGTAAAAGGACAAGGCTCTTGGGGATCAAATAAGACAAGGCACAGACAGGAAGCAAAGTGGCCACAGGACAAGAAGAATGAGAGAGGCATACGGGGGAAGATAAGCTAAAGTGAGAGAAGAGAGGAAGACAGGTGATATTTATTGAGCCACATCAACGTATCAGGAACTGTTTTGGAGATTCTTCCCACCTCCGAAACAGCTCAGTGAGTCAATATTATTATTCATCTTTTAAATACAAGAAACTGAGATGTAGGCAGTGGGCTTGATGTACCAGAGGTACACTGCTAATTAGGGCCAGAGTCTGACCTGAAATTTACTTTCTTATAACTCAATTCATTCTCCTACTACACCATGAGGGAAGTCATGCTGCTGCTGCTGCTAAGTTGCTTCAGTTGTATCTGACCCTGTGCGACCCCAGAGACGGCAGCCCACCAGGCTCCCCCGTCTCTGGGATTCTCCAGGCAAGAACACTGGGGTGGCTTGCCATTTCCTTCTCCAATGCAGGAAAGTGAAAAGTGAAAGTGAAGTTGCTCAGTAGGGTCCGACTCTTTGCGACCCCATGGACTGCAGCCCACTAGGCTCCTCCGTCCACGGGATTTTCCAGGCAAGAGTACTGGAGTGGGGTGCCATTGCCTTCTCCGAAGGAAGTCATACTCTGCCCTTATTCAAGAGAAGGGAATGGAGACTTTTAGTTGTTAAGCGAGTTTGTAAAACACTGGCTTAAATTTAAACAGATTTCTTTATAGTTACCCACAAACAGAGAAGTCTATCAGCATTGTAAGGATTCCATCCTGCTTAAGAACACAGAGCTTGTGAGTCGGAATCCAGCACAGTCACAAATGAGCTATGTGACTTTAGGTGAGTTATGTTCTTTGGGCTATAATTTTCCCATTGGATTACCCTTAGATTTAGCATGTGTGCAGCATCATCCCTCCACTCCATAGCCATGCATTTTGTTTTTGTTCCTCTTTTCCCAAAGATTAAATTAATCCACAGTTCAAATGCAAGATGGCCATATAACCACAGAGTAAGGAATTCCCTACCGTAACATGTACTGAAACAGTGATGTTTCATGCTGAAGAGCTGGCTGCAGCATCACTTTCTAAGCAGTAGCTAGTGAGGTGAGGAAAGAAATTGTCTCTTATCATTCTGTGAAATCTTTCTTCTACTCTGTGTCCTCTATAAATACTCCTGCCTGCTTCACTTAGCTGGTAACTCTGGTTACATCTCTCAAGTCTCAACCTCGTCTTCTCCCAGAAAGTCTTCCCTGTCCTCTCCCAGGAGAAGGCAGGGGACACCGGAGCTTCTACTACTTGAACACGCGCCACGTTTATGCTGAGTGCACCTCTTCCCAACAGAAACAGACCTTGTCTGCTTCCCTAGAAAGTCCAAGAAGAGTAAAGACAGGTCTGTCTTGCTTATACATTCTACGCTTGGCATGTAGAATAGGCCCAGCAAATGTTATAAATTAAATACTAACCACAGATGAACAAACAAGGGAATGTAAGTAACTTGTCCAAGTTAATTAGTGGCAACTAAAGTGACTTTGAAGTTCACGTGCTTTCCACTAAGCCTCATTAGCTCCTAACAAAATTGTTAGATTATACCGGTACACTTGCATTTTACCAATCAACTAACCTATTAACAAAGCCACACTTGTTTACTGAATTCTATGATTACTCTGAGAAAAATTTTAAGCTCTAATTTTTTTTTAGAGGCAATGTTAAGAAAACCTTTCATCCCAGTTCATTTGAACAAAACTAATACCCTTAGTCGGAGAAGGCAATGGCACCCCACTCCAGTACTCTTGCCTGGAAAATTCCATGGACGGAGGAGCCTGGTAGGCTGCAGTCCATGGGGTCGCGAAGATTTGGACACGACTGAGTGACTTCACTTTCACTTTTCACTTTCATGCATTGGAGAAGGAAATGGCAACCCACTCCAGTGCTCTTGCCTGGAGACTCCCAGGGATGAGGGAACCTGGTGGGCTGCCGTCTCTGGGGTCGCACAGAGTCGGACACAGCTGAAGTGACTTAGCAGCAGCAGCAGCAGCAGCAGATACCCTTAGTATGAACCTGGCACTGTACTTAAGTATATTCCTGAGGGACCTGCAGTCAAATGGAAGAATGTGACATGCTAATAGTTGTTGAACAATATTATAATGCTGTCATAGAGGGCGATGTGAAATCCATACTACTCCTATGAAAACATGAATGAAAAGGATTGCAAAATTACAAAACTTTAAATAGATTATAATTGATGTGAAGAAGCTAAAGTGAAAAACAGCTTGATAATTCAGAAGAAATATACATCTCCTCTCTTGGGACCATTTAACTTAAATTCTTTATACAGTCATAATTATGTCAGGCAATCTTACCTATATCAGTTACTCACAAAAGAAATTTTTAAAAAATTGGGGTTCAGTTCAGTTCAGTCGCTCAATTGTGTCCGACTCTTTGCAACCCCATGAATCTCAGCACTCCAGGCCTCCCTGTCCATCACCAACTCCTGGAGTTCACTCAGACTCACATCCATCGAGTCAGTGATGCCATCCAGCTATCTCATTCTCTGTCGTCCCCTTCTCCTCCTGCCCCCAATCCCTCCCAGCATCAGAGTCTTTTCCAATGAGTCAACCCTTTGCATGAGGTGGCCAAAGTACTGGAGTTTAAGTTTTAGTACTATTCCTTCCAAAGAAATCCCAGGGCTGATCTCCTTCAGAATGGACTGGTTGGATCTCCTTGCAGGCCAAGGGACTCTGAAGAGTCTTCTCCAACACCACAGTTCAAAAGCATCAATTCTTCGGCACTCAGCCTTCTTCACAGTCCAACTCTCACATCCATACATGACTACAGGAAAAACCATAGCCTTGACTAGACAGACCTTTGTTGGCAAAGTAATGTCTCTGCTTTTGAATATGCTATCTAGGCTGGGGGGAGACAAATATTTCAAATGGACACAGTTTTCAGTCTTTGTATCATCAGTTTCCTGTGAAACTCTCCTATGTTTAGAACAGAATATCAAGTGCTCACTTATGTCACATGGCTTTACAGCTGTGCAACTTAATATACCTTTCTGTGGTTTATTAAACTGTAAGCATCTGCTACGTAAGCATCCTTTAATGGCTGAAGCCCTAACTTAGGTCACGGTGGGCAAAGGTTGGGGGAGCCTCTGCGTCTCGTTTGTTTTCTTTTCTACAGTCCCCAGGGACTCAGCTTTACATACATTTATTAACTACTATGACTTTCTTTAAGAGAGGGTAAAGATTGCAGGCTTTAGGATCAGAGAGATCTAGGTTTAAATCTTAGTTTTGATCTTTATTAACTGATTTTGGCATAATATATTTCTTTGATATTTGGTTTCCTTCCTCTCAGTGGGAGGCTCTACATCAAGAAGACAAAATGTATAAGCTTCCTGATCATAATAACTGCTAAAAAATACTAACTACATTCTAGCCAAGGGTTCACAAACAAACATTCACGTGTGCTGACCAATAACTTGTGTGAATAAAAGTGGTGTAAAGTAAAACTGCATCCAGTGATGGGAGCTCTGGGAAAGGGGAGGATACAAGAACATTCTAGAAGAAACAGCTGTTGCTCATCTCTAATTGAATTATTTTTTAAATGGCAGATAATTTTTTAAATAGTGTAGATTTCTACTCAACATTAAGCAAAAGGGACCAAACTTACCATCTACCTGAAACATCTGAAAAATCAGACAGAATCTAGAAAACAATGCCTTTCAGGAGACTGAGCATTGAAGAATCACTGGGCAAGGAATCTCTCTGAAAGGTGGTGAGCAAGTGGTGTGAACAATACAACTGCCACAGCTACTGTCCAGGAAGAACTTCCAGATATAGCCTGACAGTCTCTGAGCATCTGGGGGGAAGTCAGGGTGCCTAGAGTTTACAAAGCAGAGGAGCACTGAAGAGAGCTCCAGAGAGAGACAGTGAGCTGCTTGAGAGATCTGCAGAGGGTCCCCCTCAGGTCTTCAAATCAGTCCTGATCAGTGCATGAGCATGTGAGAAAACCACCTGACGGACAAGGAAACACTCAAAAAGATTACAGGAGAAAAATTCCCAAAGATCACAGAGGGCCAGGGATGGTTAATCTTTCTACCAGTTCAAGTGGAAAAACCAGGTGTCAGGTATAGTATCAATATAATACACAGAAGGTTTTGCCTTAGAAGTATGACAAAATTAGACCTAGCTGAACACTTCTTTCATTCTCCCCTAACAAAGTTTAAAAGCAAGGTCCAAACTTGTCAAACTGACTCCATGTGACTTAACTGAATCCAAACACAAAAATTAAAAAAAAAAAAATTATAGAGCTGTAAATGTATTCTGTGGGACTTCTCCAATGGTTCAGCAGTAAAGAATCTCCCTGCAATGCAAGACATGCAGGAGATGAGGGTGTGACCCCTGGTTGGGAAGATCCCCTGAAGAAAGAAATGGTAAATCACTCCAGTATTCTCACCTGAAAAATGTCATAGAAAGAGAAGTCTGGAGGGCTACAGTCCAAAGGGTCTTAAAGAGTTGGATACATCTGAGAGACAGCACACGCACAAAGGTATCCAATATCCAATAAGGTGAAATTCCTAACATCCAGCATCTGCTTAAAAAAATTATCTGACATGCAAAGAAACAGGAAAATATGACCATTATGAGGAAAAGAAATCAATGAAAATGACCCGGGAATGAAAAACATGATATAATTAGTAAATAAGGACATTAAAATTACTATTATTATTATATTCTGTACAATAAAGAAGTGACAGCAAAGAAAGAGTTAAGTAGAAAGATGAGAGACACAGCGGCTAAGTACAATACAGAGTTAAGTAGAAATGTGAAATTCCATATTTCTACTGAAATCTGTGCCTTTCACATCTCCATATATATTTTCCCCCTAAGATAAAATTTCTAGAGATTAAAAACTATTATGTCTTAACTTGTAACTGGACTGCTGCTGCTGCCGCTAAGTCACTTCAGTCGTGTTCGACTCTGTGCGACCCCATAGATGGCAGGCCCCCAGGCTTCCCCGTCCCTGGGATTCTCCAGGCAAGAACACTGGAGTGGGTTGCCGTTTCCTTTTCTGAGTAACTGGACTAGATGACATAAATAGCAGATAAGATATTGCAGAAGAAAAGATGAGTGAACTTGAAAACACAGCACAGGGAACTATTCAAAATGAAAAGATCAGTAAAATAAAGGATGGGTCAATTTTAAATAGTGTAATGTGTAATCGGAACAAAATGTTACTGCTAAAAAGACAACAGAAGGATACAAAATGGAATACTAAAAATAATGAATGAATCCAACAGAAGGTAGAAAAAGAAAACAAAGAATAAATGGAACAAAAGAAAAACACATTGGAAAATGGTAGTTTGATAAGTTTTTGAAGAGTGTTAGTATTCTCTCAGGGCTTCCCAGGTAGCTTAGCTGGTAAAGAACCCACTTGCAATGTGGACTGGGTTCGATCCCTGGGTCAGGAAGATCCCCTGGAGGAAGGTATGGTAACCCACTCCAGTCTTCTTGCCTGGAGAATTCCCATGGACAGAGGAGCCTGGTGGGCTACAGTCCATGGGGTCACAAAGAGTCAGACATAACTGAGATACTAAGCACAGTACAGTTTGATATACAACCATACCAATACAACATTAAATGTAAATCACCCAAGTGCCTCAATTAAAAGCAGGGATTACTTAAATGAAGATTCAAGACCCAAATATATCTTGCCCAAAAGAAAACTATTTAAAAGACACTAGTAAAATAAAAGTAAAATGATAAATATACTCCAGGCTCAGAGCACTTCACAATTTTCTCATAGAATTTCATGAGGTGAGAGAAATGTCGTTTCCACTGAAACCATTCTCTTGGTCAGTAATGAATATTTATCCTTTTTTAAAAGTGACTGCCTAGGGAGCTCAGTTCAAAATCTCACACCTAAATTCAATAACTACTTTGGCCTTTTAGTATTAGTTTGACAGATATAGTTTTTAGAATCATACAAATCAAATTCAACTGTGTTTAAATTATTAATGCTATCACAAGGTGGACAAAACTCGAGTGTAACTTTAACTTCAGCATTTGCCTCTGAAGATATGAGTACCATTGTCCTAACTTCGTTGTGAAGATGAATGGAGATAATACATGTAAGATCACTCAGCAGGGTGACCTGCACTGCACAGATGCTCTCTTCACTTATCATTCTGCCTTGTCTGTCTGTCTCGAGTCCTTTTGCAATAGAACCTCTGCTAATTCCTATGATAATCCCTAAGGTTACTGAGCATACACTTTGTGTCTCCTGGTGACACTGTCAGGCATTCAACTTATAAGTAGTACATTCATTTAAAAATGCAAATATGGTATTTATAAAAATGAAGGGAAAAAACACAGTTTAAATTATAAATGAACTACATACAATGTCTTACTGGGTTAGATAAATAAATTCATGAATTGTTGGCTGAGTTTATACACAGCAGTCTAAAAATCAATACTTTTTTTCCCTATCATATCCAGGAGTTGGCATTCCACTTTCAGCAAAAATATTTCCACGTGTATATGATTTATCCCATTGCCTGTTTATTCTCAAGATTTCTGATTTTTGAACACTCTAAAAAGAATAATTCATAATTTTATACTGTAGTCCAAAGACTTTCCAATTCGGCCTCTCTATATGCCCACGGTTGTGATGACTTCTGAGTGACATAGTACAGTGGCTTTGAGGACTAGCTCCATCATCAAGTCACCTAGTGATTTGGACAAGTTATGCAAAGTCTCTGACTAATGGGGACCTTGTGAATTAAGGTTGGTGGAATCAATGCCACAAGGCTGTTCTCAAGCGTATGTAAGAATTCAGGAAAATGCTGGCACATGGAAATGACTCAAAAATATTAGCTTTTAAAAACATGTATATTATTACTCTCATAATACTGCTCCTTTTACGTCTGTTTTGTGAGCTGTGGCTCATTGAATCCAAGCTTATTGCTACAACAAAAGCACTAGAAGGCTATGATTATACTGGACTCTTTCTGGATGCCTGAGTTCAAGGTAGGAGATTTCATGCCCTACTTACCTCTAGAAGTAATAACATATTTCTAGAGCATTTGATAGCAAAATTAATCATGTTAAAGACTTCAATTAAATAAAATTTAAGCAAGCGCTATTGTTGAAATTTAATATTTTATTAAAGCAAATGGTGTGGGCTGAGTATAAATTTAAGGGTATAATTAAGCATCCTTAACTAGTTCTTACTTGTATATTAAGTTGAATTGACTTTATGCCTTTTTTTTTTCCAACTCTGAGCTAAACTTCATAATTTAATCCCTTAATTATCTATATATTTAGATATATTAGATAGATTATATATATAGTGTCAGAAAAGCCTACTGATTTATTACTTTCACCTATCAATATCTGCTTAGGAAATTGTGTGGGAGTGTACTTTTTCTCTCTTGCCTGGAAAATCCCATGGACGGAGGAGCCTGGTAGGCTGCAGTCCATGGGGTTGGTAAGAGTTGGGCATGACTGAGTGACTTCCCTTTCACTTTTCACTTTCATGCATTGGAGAAGGAAATGGCAACCCACTCCAGTGCTCTTGCCTGGAGAATCCCAGGGACAGAGGAGCCAAGTGGGCTGCCGTCTATGGGGTCGCACAGAGTCGGACACGACTGAAGTGACTTAGCAGCAGCAGTACTTTTTCTCAAACCATAGTTAAAGTAATTCCTTAGTATTAGCCCTGAGCATAAGAACTTCTAATCTGTGGAACACCCAGATGAAAAGTCCTTGTACCCTGTCTTATGTTATATTCAGATTGCATCTGCTGCCAAACAGAGCATTTATTCTTTACTCCTCAAACATTCTTCTCTGGAGATACAAATTTGACCTGATTTGGAGAAATGACATTAAAAGCTTAAAATTTTATTGGCTTAGAAATTTCTGCTTCTACTAGGGGAGAGACACATGAAATTACTTGATAAAATTGTTCATTATAGCATTATTTTTAATAGGCTAAATGTGGAATCAATCTAAATGTGTATAAAACAAATTTTGGCATAGCCAAACAATGACACAGTAATACTCTTCAGCAAGGAAAGGAAAAGAAAAAAACACAGACACATGTTTCAGCATGAACAAACCTCAAATGCTTTAAGCTAAGTGAAGAAAAAAACTGGGCAAAACAACATATTCCATTCTTATGACATAGCCAGAAAAATGCGAGAGAGGTGAAGTGTGAGTAGTTGCTGCTTGGAGAAGGGAATGGGAATGGCGATTGGCTAAAAGAAGCATTGGGGCTCTCTCAAGGGTGAGAGACACGTCTTAAAACTGGATTCTGGGGATGGTTTCCTAAATCTCTAAATGTATCTTTTGAAGAGTATAATTCAGTGATTTGCAGTAAACTGTATAGCATATAAGTGCCTCAAAAAAGTATTTGAAACAAGCAAGTGGAAATTGTGCAACTGTAAAAGACCATATCTGAAATAAATATTCACTGCACAGGTATAATATGCAGATAAATATGACAGAAGAGAGACTCAGTAAAGAAAGTTAATCAATGGAACTAATTTAAAGATAAAAACTATAGTATGGAAAAATTATAACAAAGTCTTAGGGACCTACACTTAATATAACTTGAATCCAGAGGGCAAAGATCAAGGGAGTGAGGCAGAAACATTTCTGAACAGACATTAACTGGCAATTTTCCAAATTTGGAGAAAGATGAATTTTTAAATTCAAAAAGCTCAGCAAAACGCAAGCAGGATAAGTATAAGACAAACATGCTTCTACATGTTAGTCCTATTTCCATAAATCAAAGAGAAAATCTTAAAAGACATCAGAAAAAGTTTACATGAAGCAGAGCAACCAGTTGAATGACCTTTTATTTCAGAAAGCAGTGGGACAACATCTTTCATGAGCAGAAACGAAAGTGACAATGTCATTATTAAAAATAATAAAAACTCTTTACCCAGAATTCTGTGTCCAGTAAAAACACTCTTCAAGAAAGAAGACAAAATGAAAACATATGTAGATACTGGCCAATTCACACTACAAGAAAGTCTACGGGAGATTCTTCAGTTTGAAGGGAAATGATATCAGATGGGAATTCAAATGATATAAGTTGCAAAGGAATAAAGAGCATCATAAAAGATACCAGTGAATAAGTGTAAGATAGTACTTTTCTCTTTATTTCTTTAAGATGCATACAACTCAAAAGTCAAAATATAGCATTGTCTTGTAAGGTTTAATATAAAATGTTGTAATACCTACAACAACTAAAGCCTGAGGAATGGGAAGAGGACTAAATATATCTACATCAGTGCATTACATGATTGCAAGTTATATTTTATGTGAAATGATACAAATTATATCTAAATAACCAATAAAATTAAGAATGTATATTGTAATTACTAGAGCAGTCACTAAAAATAAGGCAAGTAAACAAATCTAAAAGGACACAAATAAGTTAAAATAGAATTTTAAAATATTGACATAACCCAAAAGAAATCAGGCAAAGAGGAACACAGGAAAAGTAGCAGTTGAACAAACAGAAGATAGATAATATGAAGTTAGATGCAAATCTACCCACATCACTACTCATTTTAAATATTATTAGGCTCAACATTTCAAACAGATTCAGATATTATCAAGCTGTATATGTTGTCTACAAGATGCACTTTAAACATAATGACACAAGTAGAACAAAAATAAATGGAAAAATATCACACAAACACTGAGCATAAGAATACTGGAATGAATATATTAATATCTGATAAAGTAGGTTCAAAACACAGAGTCAGTTCAGTTCAGTCACTCCAAAATATGTGTGGGGGTTCCTATACCGACAGGCAATTCAACACCAGCTGGGTCCCCCACAATCTAACCTAATTCTAACACTACCTACCTGAAGACGGTGTCAGATCCTATAAATTAAGGATTTAATCCTACAAAACAGCACCCCACCAATTTAAATGCCAGTTACAAGTTCAGGTTTTCACCTGGGCTTCTGACCTCCTCCTTGGGTTTGATTAATTTGCTAGAGTGGCTCACAGAACTCAGAAAAACATTTTACTTACCAGATTACTGATTTATTATAAAAGGTTCTAACTCAGGAAGAGTCAGGCAGGAGAAACATACAGGGCAAAGCATGGGGAGGAACGTGGAGAATCCATGTTCTCTCTCTGGGCATACCAGCATAAACCTCCACATGCCCAGCAACCTGGAAGCTCCTAGAACCCTGCCCTCTTGAGTTTTTAGTGAAGGCTTTATTCCATAGACATGATTGGTTAAATCATTGGTCATTAACTGAGGACTTCCCAGGTGGCTCAGTGGGAAAGGATCTACCTGCCAATGCAGGAGTCTCAAGTTCTATCCCTGGGTCAAGAAAATCCCCTGGATAAGGAAACAGCAACCCTCTCCAGTACTCTTGCCAGGGAAATGCCATGGACAGAAGTGCCTGGTGGGCTACAGTCATGGGGTTGCAAAAGTCTCAGATGCTGGACATGATCTAGTGGCTAAATAGCAGCAGCAGCATTAACAATTGAACTCAATCTCCAGCCCCTCTCCCCTCCCTGGATGGGAGGTGGTGTAGAACTCAAAAGTTTCCACCTACGAATCCCCTGGCTGGTTTTCTTGGTAACCAGCCTCCATCTTCAGGTGTTTTTCAAAAGTTACTTTATTAACATCACAAGAAACACATTTGTAGCTCTCCACACTTAAGCCAATTCCAAGAGTTTTAGAAGCTCTGTACCAGAAATAGGGGGTGAGGGATGGGAGTTATTTAAAAACCAAATATATATGTTTTATTATCAATCACACTATCACAATAAAATATTCATGAATTGAAAGGCTCAATTTTGTTAGACTTTCATTTCTCTCAAAGTTCCAGGAGGCATTTAAAAAATTTCTTTAGGGGAAGTCGTGTGTTGACAAACTAATTTTAAAATTTATATTGAAATGAAAACACCTACAATATCCAAATCAACCTTGGAAAAAAGATGAATGAAATTGGAAGATTTATACTACCCAACTTCCAGACTTACTATAGCTACAGTAATTAAGACAGTGTGGTTCTGGCATACATTGGACAGCTCTAACAAATAGAATAGAGAATCCAGATATAGAGCTACCCTTCAATGGTAATTGATATTTTTGGAAAAAATATCTAATGAATATAATGAAAAATGAATGAAATCTAATGAAAAAGAGAAGGTCTTTAACAAATGATGTTGGAATCACAGTGTTTTGATGTGGGAAATGAAATAAAAGCCTATATAACACCGTATGCAGAAATCAAGAAGTGTCATTGACCATGTGTAACAGGTAAACTATAAAGCTTTTGGTGGAAAACAAAAAGTATTTTTATGACTTGAGGGTAGACAAGTGCTTCTTAGATCACTGAAAGCAATAAGCATAAAAAATGATACATTAGACTTCACCAAAATTTAAAACTTGTTCATCAAAATAAAGAAAAAAAGAAAGAAAATGAATAGTAAGCCACAGATAAGGAAAATCATTTGCAAAACATACATTTGATGAAAAATAATGACCAAGACATATTAAAACCTCTCCTCTTAGGTATTTACCCAGGACAAATAAAAACATAGTTGCAAAGGATTTGTGCAAGAATGTTTACAGCAGCTTTATTCCCTGTGGCTTAACACTGGCAACAGCCCTGGTAGCCTTCAATAGGAGTATGGATAAACAAACTCTGAAATACTCATTTAGTCGAATACTACTCACAAATAAAATTATTAACACACTCACCAACATGAATGAATCTCAGAAACATTCTTCTGAATGTATGAAAACTTACACAACAGGGAACATACTATATTATTCCATTTATATGACATTAACAAACAGAAAGCGAACACATGGTGTAAAGTTTAGACTATTATTTGACACTGAGAGGGATCTTGATAGGAATTTTGGTTACCCAGGTGTATAGATTTGTCATTAGTTAGTGAATGTATACTTAATAGTTGTACATTTCATTGCTTATACATTTTACATTAAAAATTAAACAAATAGAAAACTCTACTTGCACCATGAAGTCTTTAGGCAGAAACGGGCTCATGTCTTTGTGAAACACGTTGAAAGACTGATGAAATGGTAGATAATGGCGTGGATATGTAGATATGTACTAAAGCAAGTAAATAAAATATTAATGGGAGAATCTAGGTTACTGAGTATACAAGTATTCACCATAATTTTTTTTTCAATGGTGTATGTTTTAAAGTTTTCAATTAGAAATTGCGGAGGAAAAAACAGACTATCTAAACCTTATTGGTCTTGGAATCCTCCAACTTAGACTTCCAACCAAAATAATCAGTTTTAGTTCAGAAATTTTTAGGAAAGAAAGAAAATTGAATGTGAAAAGCTATTCAAATAATGGGAATGTTTATAGGAACAAAACTATAGCAGAAGCCCTTAATTATAGGTTCATGAGGCCAGGAACAAGGTCTATATTGATCACCATGGAATTTCAGCTCTAACATGGTCCTGCGATTCCTACACTCTCCTAACGTACTATTTATAACAGATCTCCAATATATTAAAAAATGTATTATATTACCAACATCACAAAATTTTGTAAAAAAGATTGTGTGGAGTTTCTGATACAAGGTCTTTTACATAGTATGTGCTCAATACATATTAGTTTTTCTCTTTATAGCCAGGGGCATTGCCTAGGAGAGCATCCATCAGGGCAATTAAATTTGGGAGTGAGATCAGCTTGGGGTGGCCTATTCCAAACGTTAGAAAGGGAGAGAGGAGAGGCAAAAGGCTTCACACACTGTCTCCAGAGTTTCAGAGTTACTGTTTCCTTTAACATCATTACATTAGTGGTAACAACCAGCAGATCAATATCTTGCCTGAAACATTTTTGTTGAACAGTGAATGTGTTTGGAGGAGGGCATAGTCCCCTGTTTCCCCTCAAGCTAGACTTTTGTCTATAGCAAAACAAAGAGTATGTGTTAAGAATAGACCTATACACCTAATTTCTATTATTCTTACAATCCATGGTGATCAGGGATCACGTAGTAATGTGGCAAGGAAAATGATGATGGAATAAGGATTAGCACTGATTCTCCAGATGCCAATAACTGTGAACATTTAGGCTCTCAATCAGGGACTTTGTTTAAAAGCCCACAGTTTAAGAGATGCCTATTAAGTCTCTTTGATAACTTGTGGCTGTAACAAGCAGTTTCTGTAAACCAACAGTAGTCAATTTTTGGCAGGTTCAAAATTCTGAGATTAGAATTTTCAAAGGACTGGAAGAAAACAGTGCACTCCACCTACCTAGTCTGCCTCGCTTCCTTCATCTTCAGGTCAACTAAAGTGCACAGACACTAACCAACTCCTTGTCCAACTCAATGGGCTAAATGTCAACTTTTCAAGGTGAGAGAAGCATCTGCTCTTATGTGACCGGAGGAGCAGACCTACAGGGCTAAGCATGCCACCATGTAGACTGGGATAAGTACAGGCATGATGGTGATGATGGTGGCAATGATAACTTTTATCTCTGGAATGCTTCCTATATGGCAGACATCGCTCTCGGTGTTTGATAGGGATTAAGCATGGAAAAAGCAAGAGAGTTCCAGAAAAACATCTATTCCTGCTTTATTGACTATGCCAAAGCCTTTGACTGTGTGGATCACAAGAAACTGTGGGAAATTCTGAAAGAGATGGGAATACCAGACCACCTGACCTGCCTCTTGAGAAATCTGTATGCAGGTCAGGAAGCAACAGTTAGAACTGGACATGGAACAACAGACTGGTTCCAAATAGGAAAAGGAGTATGTCAAGACTGTATATTCTCACCCTGCTTATTTAACTTATATGCAGAGTACATCATGAGAAACGCTGGACAAACACAAGCTGGAATCAAGATTGCCGGGAGAAATATCAATAACCTCAGACATGCAGATGACACCACCCTTATGGCAGAAAGTGAAGAGGAACTCAAAAGCCTCTTGATGAAAGTGAAAGTAGAGAGTGAAAAAATTGGCTTAAAGCTCAACATTCAGAAAACAAAGATCATGGCATCCGGTCCCATCACTTCATGGGAAATAGATGGGGAAACAGTGTAGACAGTGTCAGACTTCATTTTTTTGGGCTCCAAAATCACTGCAGATGGTGACTGCAGCCATGAAATTTAAAGACGCTTGCTCCTTGGAAGGAAAGTTATGACCAACCTAGATAGCATATTCAAAAGCAGAGACATTGCCAACAAAGGTCCGTTTAGTCAAGGCTATGGTTTTTCCTGTGGTCATGTATGGATGTGAGAGTTGGACTGTGAAGAAGGCTGAGTGCCGAAGAATTGATGCTTTTGAACTGTGGTGTTGGAGAAGACTCTTGAGAGTCCCTTAGACTGCAAGGAGATCCAACCAGTCCATTCTGCAGGAGATCAGCCCTGGGATTTCTTTGGAAGGAATGATGCTAAAGCTGAAACTCCAGTACTTCCGCCACCTCATGCGAAGAGTTGACTCATTGGAAAAGACTCTGATGCTGGGAGGGATCGGGGGCAGGAGGAAAAGGGGACGACAGAGGATAAGAAGGCTGGATGGCATCACTGACTCCATGGACGTGAGTCTGAGTGAACTCCTGGAGCTGGTGATGGACAGGGAGGCCTGGAGTGCTGCGATTCATGGGGTTGCAAAGAGTCTGACAGGACTGAATGACTCAACTGAACCGAAACATACACCATTTAATCATCAAAACACCCTGTAAAACAATGTTGCTAATTACCACATTTTTGCAGTTGGGGGAACTGGAACATCAAGTTTTAATCTGAGCTAAGGTCGCCTAGCTAACAAGGGCAGAGCCAGGATTTTGCTTCAGTCTCTCTACCTCCAAAGCCTGAAATGTTAAGGGGACATAGTAGAGGGGGTCATGGACTCTAATTGAGGATATTTCACAGCTTTACAGAAGAAATAATATTTGAACAAGAACTAGGGGCAGGCAGTATTAGGATCTGGACCTGTAGAGATAATTACAGGTTCTCTAGTTCTACAGGGGAAGGTGTGAAAGGCAGAGTGAGTGACCTGAGTCAGGTCAGGGCTACTCAAAAGCCTCTAGCATGTGTGCTGGAGAGTTTTCATCTGCTTCTCAGAGTCAATCTCTGTCCCTCTCTGCCCTGCTCTGTGCGCTGGGAAGATGATTTCTACATACCTAGTCATTCAGACCCCCTTGCCTTCTGGTGTCCGATTTTACATAGCCAACGGGAAGCACCAGCATAAGAGTAAAGGATGAGAAGACAGAATCAGGATTCATATTCTCTGCATCCTCCTGAGAGGCAGGATGTAGCAATGGCTGTGCTCCTCTACCTAATGTTTCCAGAACTGCTCCCGGTCTTTGCTCAAAACCTCCCAACCCCCACCTCTAGCAGGAGTTATCAAAAGTCTGTAAGTTAAAGGGTTCAGAGATAAGAAAGGAGGCTACAAACACAGAAAAAACCCAGATGGACCCAGCTAGAACCAAGATGAATAGGAATCTCACCTCCAACCGACCCTGAGTCTCATTGAACATTGTTTTGCGACAGAAGCATTTTAAATGACACGCGTACTGGCATCCATTACCAGACATTAAGGACTAAAAAAAGAAAAAAAAAGGAGGTGGCACCCCTGCCTTCACTGGAAAAACCCTATTCCTTTCCAGGTAATGCATCCACCTCCCCATCATTAGCCTCACTCCTCCCCTCTTTGTCTTTACTCTTTAAAATTCAATCCCTCTCACTAGGTGGGTGACAAGTTGATCTGTGTACTTAGTACCCGATCTGTGTACTTTGACCACCAAATAAAGTCTGTGCTGTGTCAGTCTCAGCTTTGATTTCCTTATTCAACTGCTTGAACCCAAATGAAAAAGAACCCTCCCCTATAGAAGCAGAGAGCCTCCGGCTGGACTAGGACCTGAGCAGGGTCCCTGGGACTTAATTCGGGAGCACTGAGTGCACAGCTTCTGTCAGGCAGCCTCTTTCCCACAGCTGCAAGTTTTCCAAGCTCTCTAGCCATGCTTCTCTGAATTGCCCGTTTGCATGGTCTCTTCTGGAGGCTCAGGGGTAAAGAATCCACCTGCCAATGCAGGGCGCGCAGATTCAATCCTTGATCCAGGAAGATCCCCTGGAGAAGAAAATGGCAACCTAATCCAGTATTCTTGCCTGGGAAATACCACAACAGAGGAGCCTGATGGGCTACAGTCCATGAGTCTGACACAATTGAACAACAACAAGTTCAGTTATCCTTTGGAGTATGTTTGGCTTTCCTGCAGTGTGTTGCCCCAGGGAACACGATTAAGGAGCAGAGGTCAGTCAGTGTGGAGAATGTACTAGAGACTGCCCAGCTCCAAGGAAAGGTTGGAAGTTCATGCACCAAAATGATCAGGAGAGAGAAATGGAGAGTTGAACTTAGGCATGTATATATCTAGTGTGGTTAGAAGGGAAAAGAAGAGGCTTCATTCATGGGATTTTATGATGACCTGGACTTGAAAGTTGACAAAGTGAGGGGCATTGGGAATGGCTTTGTGCAGTCTGGCTGGATGACCTCAGAGCTGCAGAAGTTATACTGTGGATCAGACAACAGGAAGCTAAAAGAAAGACTCTTGCAGCAGAAAGAGCTTGGCCAAGAGGGGCACACTGATTCACTCTATGCTCTATGTTTTCCACCTGGTGGTGGTTTAGTCACTAAGTCATGTCCGACTCTTGCGACCCCATGGACTGTATGTAGCCCGCCAGGCTCCTCTGTCCGTGGGATTCTCCAGGCAAGAATACTGGAGTGGGTGGCCATTTCCTCCTCCATGTTTTTCACCTAGGGCATATCTTTACTTTTTCTGAGGGTTTCTAAAGAGTTCTGTAGTTTCCAGTGCTGTAATTTGTTTTTGCATCCTAAAAACAGCCGTGTGAAGTAGGAAGGGCAGATATTACCACAGCCATTTCAGAAATTGGGAAAAATTGAATTTTAAAGTAGGAACTTGACTTACTTGTGACAAAATAGTGAATCAATCAAACATCAGGATAATAACTAGGAGTTCCAAAGCTGTATTTCTGCTGCCTCCAAGCTGCCTGTTTTTCGAAGGTCTTTAGAGTGACCCAGGAGATGGTGGGTAAGTTAAAGTTCAAGGGCTCTGCTGCAAAAGTGAAGTGAAAGTGGCTCAGTCATGTCCGACTCTTTGCAACCCCATGGACTTAGTTCATGGAATTCTCCAGGCCAGGATACTAGAGTGGTTAGCCTATCCCTTCTCCAGAGGATCTTCCCAACCCAGGAATTGAACCAGGTTCTCCTGCATTGCAGGCAGATTCTTTACCAACTGAGCTATGAGGAAAGCTGCAAAAGTATTGAAATGCAAATCAAGGGGGCCCTGCCCCACTTTCTGCACTGAGATGGTAGTTCTGTCCCCTTAAGAAACTCTGATAATGATCAGATCTTGAAAGGGGTTGAATTCTGAAAGCACTGAAGTCTCTGAATCTCAGTTCAGGAAAGGGACCTTTGAGAATACACAACTAATAGTAATAATAATAATAATCATAATGTTGGTTTATATAATTAGGGGAGACTAAGAATTTGTTCTTTAGGACTTTGCCATGCCCAGTGATTTAGGTAAGACAAGAAAGATAGCTGCTCTGAGATTCAAGAACTCAGGAAAAGAAGCAGTTATTCCAAAAAGATATTCATTTTCTGAAGGAAAAAAAATAAAAGCTGTGTTAGAATCTTGTATCTACTATTGTAACGAGTTAAAATTAAGGGTAAGGGGAATGGCATTTCTTTTCCAAACAGTTCTATGGAATTCAGTTATTAATGAAACAAGCAAATAAGTTAAAAAAAATAGAGTGATGGGACAGAGAGATGCAAGTAAATACTCAGTGACAAAAACATATAAAAACCTCATAGAAAACAAGTTAGAAGATTTTTCTGTAATACAGGGCTTCTGAGAACTGTTAAATGTCGATACCCACCGAGTGGGGCATAGTATAAGTGATTTTCAAATATATTTGTTCCTGCTTTATAGAACATAGTTTAGGAAATGATAAATAGGTCATCTTTTGGATCCTGGAGGTCATTTTTTAATTGCAGAACAGGAATGGAGGTGATATTTAATACTGGTGAGCTGTTCCTTTGTGTTAAGCAATGCATAGGCACACTTGCACACATAATCATTATTAATTTTCACCAAAGCTCTTCAAAATAGATTTTTATCAGCCCAGGTTTGCAGATGAAGACTGTTGAGCTCAAGTAACTAATTGGCACAAAGTCACATAACTATTGAGAGACCAGAAATGGTATGATGCTTGTTGTATAAGATTTTCTGTTAAATATTTCCAAGACCTCAGAATAAAGTACCTTGCTATGCCATATAGCAGAGCTGGAACATTGATTCCTTCTTGTATAATATTATTAAAAATGTAAGTGCCAGAATGCCAGCTTTTCGTGCTTTATTCTCTAGCCTCTAGTATGCATTCAGCCCAGACAGGATGGAGCAGAGATACATCCTGTAACCTTGACACTCTTTTGGACTTTCCTTTTCACATCGCCGTCTCTAGGCTGTGGGCTCCTTGAAAGCAGCAACCATGACATATTCTTCTTAAAGTCTTAATGTTAGTACAGTAGTTGGTGCTGTTTGCAAAACGAATGCTTCAATTTTGCAGGTCAAACCACAGGGTCAGTCGTTCTTCCTTACTTCCACCCAAACCACCTCTGCAGCCCTTTACAGATGAGTCTCATTTTTGTTTGTTTTCACGGGAGTCCTGAAATAGTTGGTTACTCACTTTCTGATAGTGGCTATTTCCAGAGCAAAAGAGCTTTACTGCTTCTATTCCTTCAGCTCTGAATGAGAAACACACATGGCTTCATTTCAGTTCAGTTCAAACCAAATCAAATCCAAGTCTATCCAATAGATCCCAGTACAATCCAGCATCACCTTGTTCCTTATTTGAATCTATGCTTGTCTGTGACTCCCCCAAAGCAAGCATTTTATCACAGCTGTCTCCCCAGATTCTAGCACAACATATGGCACTTGGTAGGCCCCACAGTTGTCGAATGAATGGGGGAAAGTGTGAATGAATGCATATACAATGGGCTTAGATAAGGGGCAAGAACTGAAGAAAAAAAGCAAATCACTGTCACATTCCTGGATCTTCCACTTTCTAGCTGTATTATCTTCAGTGAGATATTTAACTTCTCTGAAGTTATTTTATCTATAAAATGGTGAAGACAACACTAAAAAAAAAGAGTTGCTCTTTGTATTAAATGGGTAACACAGAGAAAGCATTAGCATGGGACCTGGCACACGGAGATTAGCTGTCGTTGTTGCTGTTGATATCGCTAGAACAAATTACATTTGATTTGAAGAATAAGTGAATGAACAAATGAGTATGTGTTAATTGTCTGGGTAAATTGAAACTGGCAGTCATGGGCCTGAAGATTAAATCTTCTCCTTGAGTTCTGTGTGGCCTTGGGAAAATCACATGCTCTCTCTGAATTATTTTCTCGTCTATCAAATGAGACAAATATTATCTACATTTTAAAGTTTCTGTTAGATTCAAAGAGTGCATGAAAAAGTACACAATCAATGATAAAAATCTAGAAAGATCTAAGGAACTGCTGTTACTTTCATGTATCTGGCGCCATCCATTAATATGTCTGAGAGAGTTGTCGGAAACACAGAAATAAAATCAGACTTTTTCATATGGATTAAAGACATATTTTAAGTTAGTTTTAAAAGAGATGCATATACGCCTACTTTCTCCTATATAGTATTTGTGAGAAGACTGATATTTTACAGTGAAAAATATCATGACTGATGTCCATAAAGACTGAAATACCAATAAGATGTGTGAAGTAAGATTTCAGGGTTTCGTGTTGTTGCTTCCTGATTTGGGAGGTGCGCAGGACAGCTGGCTACCTGTGAAGCACTGTCATTTCCTCCCTCTGGTGGTCAGCTTAGGGTGCCAGGAAGAAACTGACATTGCCTTCAGGGCTATGCTTCCAATCTGGGTTCCTGTGGAACAATGAAGGTCTAAAAATGAGGCCAAGAATGAATGTGTTTTACCATTTTCCAACATTACAATGAGGGAAGCCAAGTGATTAAATTTGTACGGTGCCTTGTAGTCAATTAGGAACGGAATTAATGTGTGATGATTTGATATTAATCAAGACTTAAAAATAATAACTATACGGATGCCCTGCCTTACACATATTTTAATAGAAATCTTCCCTCTCTTCTTTTAGCTCCAATTTCTTCACTGATAAAACAGGCATTGTAATGTTTAATTCCCTGGATTGTAGTGAAAATAATGAGAGATTCGTATGTATTTAGAACTTACACAGCACCAGGATGCGTTACAAATAGTGACTAACTTAATTTGCAGTAATACTCACTTGATTTGAATAATATCCAACTTTATGGATGAGGAAACTGAGTTGTAGAAACTTCCTAATTTATCTAAATTCAGAAACCAGTAGGGGTAGAACAATTAGCAAAGAGCTTGATGGCAACTAGGCCAGGGGTAAGGGACTGTGTTCTCTCTATGCCCATGGCTGATGTCCTAAAGTCTCTCATTTCAAATGACTGTATCTTCACTTTCAAAGAATGAGAATGTCAGTACCATCTAAAAGTAAGAGAAAACGACCAAACTCACATATCTGTTTCAGTTACATTTCTTGGATTAATTCAGACCCAGTAGCCTCTCAGTGTGAAAGCTCACTGGGGGTTTGATTGGAGGAACCACAAATGAACAGAGCATTTTTTTTCTGCTTGGCGCTGGCCATCTCAAAAGCCCAGCCTGCAGCTGGGACTCTGGAGAATAAGGTTCAGCAAGGTTAATGATGGTGCCCAGGACTTGTACTCATGTCTATCTGGCTACAAACCTCAGAGTCTTTCCATTAAAGCACAATAAATTATAAAAGAGGCCAAATGGGTCGGTCAGAGGCTTTCAATTCTACACGTGGCGTTTCTGCAATTCTCACTTGACAGATAGTGTGAACCTACTTATTACAGATTTTGTTACTGATGCTAAGGCTATTAAGATGAATAAAACTGTCCTTCAGAGCAGAATTCTCAAGTTATCCTCTAGTCGAAGGGCAGAGATTTTCGGTCACTTTCTTCTTTAGCTCTCTCAACACTTTAGTCCTGAGGACATTTGTACAGTTGATTCAGTCAAGAGCAGCTCTGGACAGGCAGGAAAAGAAGACTTTTGTGTGTCTAGCAGATGGGTTCTGGCATCAGTCAACTGATTTAATCTGATTTCCAATGTCTAGAAAGACCCTTAGCACTCCCATATCCAGCAAGGTAAACTACCCCCCTGCTCCTTATTTCTTCAACTTGCCTTTAGCTTTCGTTTCCTGAATATAGTCCAAGAATCTCACATGAAGCCAAAGCCCACATCCCACATGACCTGGGCAAGATCCTCTTCCTCCTCACAGCTTTCTAGCTCAGGCTTATATAAATCAAAGAGCCTCTTGATGAGTACCAAAGAGGAGAGTGAAAAAGCTGTCATAAAACTCAATATTCACGAAACTAAGATCATGGCATCCAGTCCCATCACTTCATTGCAAATAGATGAGGAAAAAGTGGAAACAGTGACAGACTATTTCTTGGGCCCCAAAATCACTGTGGATGGTGACTGCAGCCATAAAATTAAAAGACACTTGCTCCTTGGAAGGAAAGCTATAACAAACCTAGACAATGTTTTAAAAAGCAGAGACATCGCTTTGCTGACAAAGGTCTGTACAGTCAAAGCTATACTTTTGCAGTAGTCATGTTTGGATGTGACAGTTGGATCACAAAGAAGGCTGAGTGCTGAAGAATTGATGCTTTTGAACTGTGGTGTTGGAGAAGACTCTTGAGAGTTCCTTGGACTGCAAGGAGATCCAACCAGTCCATCCTAAAGGAGATCAGTCCTGGGTGTTCATTGGAAGGACTGATGCTGGAGCTGAAACTCCAATACTTTGGCCACCTGATGGGAAGAGTTGACTCATTGGAAAAGACCTTGATGCTGGGAAAGACTGAGGGTAGGAGGAGAAGGGAGAACAGAGAATAAGGTGGTTGGATGGCCTCACTGCCTCAATGGACATGAGTTTGATAAAGCTCTGAAAGGTATTAAGGACAGGGAAGCCTAGTGCACTGCAGAACACGGGGTCGCAAAGAGTCAGACATGACTCAGCAGCTGAACAGCAGCAGCAAAGTCATGGAAACTGACAAAATGCCCACCATATTGGACTGCACATATCATCCTGCCTTGTTTCTATTGCATAACAAGTTAACCATAAATGTAGGGGCTTCAAACAATATAAGTTTGTTATCTCCTAGTTTCCATGAGTTGTGGGTTCAGCATATTTTTCCCTGGATCCTCTGCTCAGGTCTCATAGCTGAAATCAAGGTGTCAGCCAGCTGCTCTCTCATCTAGAGGCTCTACTAGGGTAAGATCTGCTTCCAAACTCAGGCAGGTTGTTGGTAGGCTTTCTTGTGGTGGGTGTGGGAGTGAGGGGCCCGCTGTCTTGCTACTGTGGGTGGAAGACCGCCCTCAGCCCCAAGAGGCCATTCTCAGTCCTTGCCATATGAGCCCTCTTAGTTCAGCACTAGGGAACTTCTTGATGTCATATCCTTTCACAATTCCCATCTCTCTGCCATCACGTTCTGTGACCAGCCAGAGAAATCTTTCCACTTTCAAGGGGCTCATGTGATTAGACAATGAATGCCTATCCAGGCAATCTCCTTATTTTATTTCATTAAAATTTTTATAGATATGCACAAAGAGAGACAGAGAGAGCACAATATATATCTATAAATATGCTAGAAAAGAAAGGTGAAATATATTATCATCAATGTCATTAAAGGTTATGAGATCATGGGGGATTGTTTTTTTCTCTAATTCTGTAATTTCTACATTTTATAATAATAAGCACATAATTTGTGGGAAAAGTTTAGATGCTTCATGTCTTTATTCATTAAAAAATAAAATTTAAGAATGGATTTTTCTAAAAATAATCAAGGGCTACAGTCTCCAAATACATTTGTTCTTGCATAACTAAGACATTAAATATACAATATAAATACACTATACCAAGGGCCAGCTACCATTTTCCAAGGGTAAGTAAAATTGCCTGATAAAGATTTCACTGGTATGTCAAACAGCCATTGGAAGTTTATGTTGCTATAATAAATAACTCCAGAATCTCAGTGAATAACAAAAGAGGTTTCTCATTCCTAAAGTGTGGCATCACTTCATATGAGTCATCTCCTTATTTTAAAGCAAGTGGTGCCTTGTAATATAACCTGATAATGAAAATAAAAGTACAACCTAGACAGCATATTAAAAATCAGAGAGATTACTTTGCCAACAAAGGTCCATCTAATCAAAGTTGTGGTTTTTCCAATAGTCATGTATGGATGTGAAAGTTGGACTATAAAGAAAGTTGAGCACCAAAGAATTGTTGCTTTTGAACTGTGGTGTTGGAGAAGACTCTTGAGAGTCCCTTGGACTGCAAGGAGATCCAACCAGTCAATTTTAAAGGAAATCAGTCACTGAATATTCATTGGAAGGACCGATGCCAAAGCTGAAACCCCCAATACTTTGGCCACCTGATGTGAAAAACTGACTCATTTGAAAAGACCCTGATGCTGGGAAAGATTGAGGGTGAGAGGAGAAGGGGACGACAGAGGATGAGATGGTTGGAAGGCATTACCGACTCTATGGACATGAGTTTGAGTAAACTCTGGGAGTTGCTGAAGGACAGGGAAGCCTGGCATGCTGCAGTCCATGGGCTCACAAAGAGTAAGACACAGCTGAGTGACTGAACTGAACTGAACTTACTCATAGTACAGGGGATTCTGTTGGGCATGTACATCAGGGATCAGGAAACCATTGGGAAGAGCTTAGAATTCTGCTCGCCACACATCTCTCCCTTGAGTTCCTGGCTGCCGTGTCCCACCTTCCAGTTAAAACCCTCAGAGAATGATGTCATACCTCATTTGGAACAAATGCATGATCCTTGGCACCCACCCTGGAAACCTGAGATCTGGGAAGGTGTCTTCCAGTAGGAAGGAGGCTTCCAGGGGCACATCATCCCTTAAATGTAGTGCAGGCTTCTCCCACTTCTCTCCTCTCCTGCACATGCCACGTGCCTCACAGCTGAGCCACCTTATACAATGATGGTCAGGCATACAGCAGCTAAACAGAGTACAGCATGGCAAAGCCTATGAGTGTGTGCTTAGTCCCTCAGTGGTGTCCAAGTCTCTGAAACCCCATGGACTGTAGCCTGCCAGTCCTTTCAAAGGACTACAGACTGTAGCCTGTAGTCCTTTGAAACCCCATGGACTGTAGCTCCTCTGTCCATGGGATTTCCCAGGCAAGAATATTGGGGTGGGTTGCCCTTTCCTTCTCCAGGGGATCTTCCCAACCCAGGGATCGAACCTGTGTCTCCCACACATCCTGCTCTAGCAGGTGAATTCTTAACCACTGAGGCACCTGGGAAGTCGTACGTGACTTACGCAAGTGAGGCCTTGATATATACAGTGGAGGGAGCTGTGGCTTCCGTCTGGTAGAAGGGAAGCTGGGTAGAAGAAAGTTCAACGTACGAGTGACAGTTGTCATGGAGTTGACAAAGGATTAGAGTTGTATTAGAAGACAGAAAGGGCATGCCAGCCAAGAGTCAGGGAAGGCCCAGAGTACAGGAAGCAGTAGTGAAGGATTTGTCTAGAGTGAATGGAAATGATTGTTTGGATTTAAGACTACATGATGGACGGGGGTATTAAGAAAGGAGCTTTTGTATCATAGTCAGATGGGCATTTAACTTGGAAGCAATGTAGCCACTGGTTCCCAAGATTCAATGTGTTGGGAGAATAATCATCCTAGAGACAGAGTGGGTTGGTTTAAGATGGGACTATTTAGGAAGCTGAGGCAATAGGCCAATGAAAAGGCAGTGCCTGGGGGACTGCAGAAGAGAAGAATGGTTTACAAACTACTTTAGGAGGTAACAATGAGGCTGAACACGAAGGTTACGAGTGTGAAGGCTGAGTGTAGGCAGCTAACTGTACTTCTCAATTTTATATGCTATGTCACATAAATCATTTCATTTTCTCCTGCAAACTTTGCATCTGTCTGCCTGCCTTCCTCAATGATCTATCACCTCCACACTTTCATCCTTCAAGTGTCAGAAACAATATTTCACCATGGCTAGGTTCACTTCCACATGGATTCATAGCAGGGTGAACACTTTTTCCCCTTCAAGGACCAGAATTATTATCCCTCTTCTTACTGCTAAGATACACCAGGAAGTGTAACCTCTAATGTGTCACTGACTCTGAATATCTCTTCCCCAAGCTCTCCAATGAGGTCATTGCTTAAGAAGCATCTGCTCATGATTTTCTGACATTTGCTTCACCCTGTGTCACAAAAATAACATTGATATCTGTCAAAAAGCCATGTGTTGGAAATCTAATCTCTGGTGATAGAAGTCAGAAGACTGGTTACTCTTCAGGGGTTACTGACTGGATGGGGACAAAAAGGAGTCTTCTGGGGTGCCATAAATGTTCTCTGGTAGTGTTTATCTGGTAGTGGTTCTATGGCTGCGTTTACTGTGTAGAAAGTCATTGCATTGTGCCCTTAAGACACATGCACTTTACTGTATATATGTGAAATTATGCCTCAATAAAAACAAATGAAAAGAAAAGAGAAGCATATGCATGTGTCATTCCCAAACCATATTGCTCAGAAGGTGGTTTTCATGACCTCCTTTACTAAACAATGGAGGTTCAAGGTTAAGTGACTTCCCCAAAGTCACACAGATAGCCAGAGGCAGGGTCAAGATGCAAGTCCATGGTCTCATTGCAAAGGCTGTGCTCTTTCAACTACAAGACTAAGGGCTTTCTAGACTTACTTCTGCCCTGGATTTTTTCCCCTCCCTACTATACAATGATCTCTGACTACGAACAAGTTCCACTACTGGCATGTTAGACTTACTGTATTTTCATATGGTTGGCTTCTGGGGCCATGAGGAGGCCAAAGGCCCTTGCACAGGAGCAAAGTATCATCTTTGATAAAAAGCAAAGGAAAAGCAAACCAGGAACCAGGAATCCGGAGCAAAGGGCTTAGACTGTCAATGTGGATGACATCACCTCTTCCAGGGCCTCTTTGGCCGAGCTCACAGGAGGCAGAGGAGGTGGCCTTTGCCTCATGAGCTTGGGAAGACCCTGGTGTCAAGCCACAGTCTTCAAATAATTGGACTTTATCTAGCTTATTTTCCTTTGGGACTCCTTTGGTAATGTTTGTCTAAGTGTGACAAAAATCTCTTGAATCCCATCTCTTTTTTTTCAACAAAACAGATTCCTAAGTCTCACTTCAGACCTACATAATCAGAATGTCTGGAACCTGGAGCATTTTAACAAGTTTCTCCCGGGGACTCTTCTAGTACACACCAAAGTCTAAAAGTTACTAACTTGGAGTTTAGAATAGTGGTTTTAGACGTGCCGGCTTCAAATCACCTCTGCTCAGGGGTTCACCACAGAGACTATCTTAAAAGGGAAGTAGCTCTCCCCTGAGTTCAGAATGGGGAGGAATACAGTATGAAAGTCTGGAGGGAACCTGTAGAGGATCTTGGAGGTCAGACTCTTGAACCTGATACAGAGACCTTTCAACTCATTTTAAATATGAAGATCTGGATTATTATTATTTTTTTTTTAGAAACACAATGTACAAATTTATGCTTTTAAGTGTTTAGTTTGGGACAAACATAGTGTCATGTAACTGCATATAGTCAAGATATAGAACAGTTTCATCATCTCCCCCCAAAATTTCCCTTGTATCCTTTTGTAGTTTCCTTCTGTTGCCACCTCTAGTCTCTGGCAACCATTGATTTGTTTCTGTCCATCTAGCTTTATATTTCCCAGAAGGATGACATTCCATGTCACTAGCATCATGTAGCCTTTTGATCCTGATCTCTTTCACTTTCTGAGCATAATACATTTGCTGATACGTCATCCGTGTTGTTTTGTTTCCATAGATTATTCTCTTTAATTGCTGAGTAGCGCCGCATTATATGAATATATAGAAAGTCCCGACAGACAAATGAGATGACATTCTGAATGATGAACACAAACATAATGATATGAGACTACAGAAGACTGAGCCTTGAACCTTCAATGATTTCAAGAATAATCTCTTTTCTCTGTGCCCCAATCTCCCCAGAAATAACCTTAGATTGTAGTCAGGATTAGATGGGTTAATATTTGTGAAATACTTGGCACATAGTACATACTATTTACAAATTTTAAATAAACAAATAGACCAAACAATTTAGAGAAGGGATCTAGACAGTAAGATCTAGAGGAGGAAGGGAGAAGGCAATGGCACCCCACTCCAGTACTCTTGCCTGGTAAATCTCATGGATGAAGGAGCCTGGTGGGCTGCAGTCATGGGGTCGCTAAGAGTCTGACACGACTGAGCGACTTCACTTTCACTTTTCACTTTCATGCATTGGAGAAGAAAACGGCAACCCACTCCAGTGTTCTTGCCTGGAGAATCCCAGGGATGGGGGAGCCTGGTAGGCTGCCGTCTATGGGGTCACACAGAGTTGGACACGACTGAAGTGACTTAGCAGCAGCAGCAGCAGAGGAGGAAGAGCAGAGTGTGTTTGGAGCTGTGTTCAGGTCATTTTTGGCAGAAGGAGAAGGTATAAGGGGAAAGGCTACAGGCTTTAGGGGTGGAGGACTAAATGCTGGAGAGCACTGCACACCATTCTATGGGGGCTGGGCTTTATCCAGAGGGTAATAAGAAGCAATGAAAGGATTGTAGGTCAGGCAGTAATTTGGAAAGACACCAAAGAAGCCAATGAAGATTTTGTGTGTGTGTGGTTTTATCAATGACAAATACCAGCGGCTGAAGCTAAAGGTGAACTATATTCAATATCCTGTGATAAATCATAGGGGAAAATATGAAAAATAATGCATATGTGTATAACTGACTCACTTAACTGTATAGCAGAAATTAACACAGGTTTGTAAATCAACTATATTTCAATAAAGTGAAAGTCGCTCAGTCAGGTCTGACTCTGCGACCCCATGGACTGTATGGAGTTCTCCAGGCCAGGATACTGGAGTGGGTACCCTTTCCATTCTCCAGGGGATCTTCCCAACCCAGGGGTCAAACCCAGGTCTCCCTCATTGCAGGCAGATTCTTTATCAGTTGAGCCACAAGGGAAGCTCATATTTCAATAAAATAAAATTTAAAAAAGGATTAAGCTGGTAGAACTAACAGATCTTTACAACATGCTATTAGGGGTGGAGAAGGCTGGGATCTAAGTAAGATTCTCAAGGGCTAGAGGAGCCATTCATTGGTGAAGATAATGAAAGAAGAACAGGAGGGGGCTGTGGCTAAGATAGATAATGCACTTGGAACCTAATTTATCTAGAGAGTCTGGTGACAATGTTCACTGAAGGACCTGAATGGATGGCCTTCTGGGTTCACCAAGAGCAGAGGAGAGGTGCTGGGACAGGAGCTGTCAACTCTGGAGGGCCAACTCTGGAGGCCAACTCTGGAGGCTGGGTGCTAGAGGCTCTTGTTTCGGGAATAAGCCCAAAGCTGGCTGGAGCTCAAAACAGAGTAGTGAAGTTCAAATAAGCCAAGAAAAGGTGGGCTATGGAGAAGGAAAACTGAAGATCTCAGGTCATGGAGCAATCAGTACCCACCACGTCCATTAGTTCCTCCTGAGGATAGCAGCTCCATGAGGCTGGTTCTTTCTGATGAGTCATTTCAGCTTGAGACATGGGTCTCAAGACAAAACAAGCCAGCTGCTTGTCCTAGATTGATTAGACCAGGGTCTGACACTTGAGACAATGATGTAGCACCTGGAGATAAGGTCATTACTCTTCCTCATCCCCACCACCATCCCAGTGTAGCTTGGGAAGAAAAACATGTCACTAAGGACTTTTGATGGGCTTCCCCTGGTGGCTCGTGGTAAACAATCCATCTGCAATGCAGGAGCTACAGGTGATGAGGGTTCAAGCCCAGGGTCGGGGAGATCCCCTGGATGGCAGCCCACTCCAGTATTCTTGCCTAGAGGATCCCACAGACAGAGGAGCCTGGCAGACTATAGTCCATGTGGTCGCAATGAGTCGGGCATGAAGAAGTAACTTTGCATGCGTGCAAGGACATCTGATATTAGACAGCAGCCTATGTAATCCATTCATGTCCTCTCTAGGAAAGGATAAAGAGACAGCATGCATAGATGGGGTATTTTAAACCACGATAAGCTGTTCACTTTCATGTACTGGAGAAGGAAATGAAAATCCACTCCAGTGTTCTTGCCTGGAGAATCCCAGGGATGGGGGAGCCTGGTGGGCTGCTGTCTATGGGGCCGCACAGAGTCGGACACGACTGAAGTGACTTAGTAGCAGCAGCAGCAGCAAGCTGTTCAGGAAGAGAGAAGGCCTAGAGTGATTTTATACTGGAGAATATGACACCCTGTCCTACCTCACACCCTCTTGAAGGCTTGTGATCAGTCCCATTATTATCCACTTTTGTCTGAAGAGCAAACCGAGGCTCAACATGTAACACTGTCACAAAAACAACAACAAAAAACAACAAAACAACAATAAAGAAAACAAACTCCTACACCGAGTGGCTGGAACTCATAGGTTGAGGCTAAATTGGATATTTTTCTCTATTCTACATGGCCTTGCCAATACGTTGATAAATATAATTCAATCAGCAGTCTATGATAAGTTTTATTAAAATGTCAAGAGGCTTACCAGTCAGAATGAAAATGCAGGATGAAAAACATGTTTGTGGATTTTACTAAACCCTCCACTGTCAGCATATAATTCCTACTGTTCAACAAATCCAGGCTCACTCATCTCTTATTCTATTGTGCTAAGAACACAAAGTGATAGGAGAAATAATGTTTTTCTTTTTCTCTACTCAAGCTTTGAGCTTAAAACTGGACACAGCGTGCAGCTTTTCATTCCAAAGCCAGGCAGTTTGATAGCTACCACACAGATGCATTTTGCCACATCTAAAGTCTTATCCCCCAAGTTCAGAACAACTGCCCACATTCTGCACTAAAAGTTTATCTGCTTGTTTTTCTTTCTCTGCAAAACCCACAAATCATAATAAACACATTTTTTTTTTTTTTAGTGGAACCACAATAACTCATCTCTGATTTTTAGAAAAATAAAAGTAAGGCCAAACAGACAGAAACGGGTTCTTCCATTATCCCTCTTTATCCCACACAGAGGCTTTTAGGAAGGAAAAGTTGGCGTTATCAGAAGCCTCAAAGGCACACCAGTGGCCGGGATGCATATCAAGGAACAAAGTGAAATCTTTCCTGAACAAGAGATTATCAAATTACAGACCTGTCACCATCGCTTCCTGGGAAGGGTCAGCACCTTCCCTCTTTCCCAACGAAGACTTCGGGGCTGGCAGATGGATACCACAGTTAACTAAGCAGCTGGTCAATAACAGAACCAGCAGAGGACAAAGGTTGTCCTTTGAAGACAATGAAAGTGCTTTGTAATACACTTCATTTTTTGGCCTATTCAACAGCTCAATGGGTCTTGCTTTCTTTTTTTTCCTTCCTTTTCCATTTTCTTTCACTAGATGAAACTGGTGGTGATGCTCAACTCCAATTTAAAAGAAGAGGCGAGCTAACACCAGCTAATGATGTCCATATGGGGTGCGATTTGTTGTGAATAAAGAATAGAAAAGGGAGGGGGAGGGAAGGCAACTGATGTATCAGCCTCCTGCAGATGACGAAGGAAGCCCAAATCAATTGTCATTAACTAATTACCCTTCTCCTTTTGTCAGGATGAATTGGTTCATCCAACGTGTTTCCAAGTGAGTCAGGTGAATTGCATTAAAAAGCATAAACAGCACTCTTTTCTGTACACTCTGCTGAAAATCTTAACAGCTTAATTTTTGTTCTGCTGATGAGAGAGGCAGCGCTGGGTAGTAATTAAGGGCTAGGTCTGGGACTGCTCAGATTTGAAGTTTCCTTTATCCCGTCCTAGTGCTGGGGCTTTGAGAGAGTTCCTTTCCCTCTCTGTCTCAGTTTCCTCACCAGCAAAATAAGGATAACCATCCAGCTTGTCTGAAAACTAAACGTATACAGTATATACATACTGTATACATTATATAATATATACGTGCATATTACATAAAACTAAAAATTCATGCTTGGCATGGCAATGGCACATGTTAAGATAATAAGACGTGAAAGTGAAAGTTAGTCCTACAGTCATGACTGACTGAGTGCGATCTCATGGACTGTATTCTGCCAGGCTCCTCTGTTCATGGATTCTCCAGGCAAGAGTATTGGAGTGGGTTGCCATTTCTTTTTCCAAGATAGTAAACACACGACAATGTACTTATCAGTCTTTCTTTCCTTTTTTTACCCAGTGACATCTAGTTAAGGCTATGGTTTTTCCAGTGGTCATGTATGGATGTGAGAGTTGGACTGTGAAGAAAGCTGAGCACTGAAGAATTGATGCCTTTGAACTGTGGTCTTGGAGAAGACTCTTGAGAGTCCCTTGGCCTGCAAGGAGATACACCCAGTCCATTCTGAAGGAGATCAGTCCTGGGTGTTCTTTGGAAGGAATGATGCTAAAGCTGAAACTCCAGTACTTTGGCCACCTCACGCGAAGAGTTGACTCATTGGAAAAAACTGTGATGCTGGGAGGGATTGGGGGCAGGAGGAGAAGGGGACGACAGAGGATGAGATGGCTGGATGGCATCACTGACTCGATGGACTGGGTGAACTCCGGGAGTTGGTGATGGACAGGGAGGCCTGGCGTGCTGCGATTCGTGGGGTCGCAAAGAGTTGGACATGACTGAGCGACTGAACTGAACTGAACTGAACTGATGGGGGCATCATATAAACACACAGGCTGCATCTTTTCAATGTAAAATATCCTCATTCTCCCAAACACTCATTTAATCAGTGATATCAATAATTCTAGCACATTATCTCTGCAAAGTCCTTTAGGGTTACAAAGCACTTTCCCATCCAATGGCATTTTGAACTGTTACAAAATTCTACAAGGGAAATCAGATAGAATTTTTATTCTAGAGAGGGTTAACTGAAGCTGAGAGAGAGCACATAACTTGTCAATATATTCAGTCTAGTAAATCAGCTAAAACATTCAGACTCTGTATAAATCAGATTCTGTAAATCTTTGCCTTGCCACTTCTTAGCTGTGTGATAATGAGCAACTTGCTTAACTTCTCTGAGCTTCAAACTCCTCATCTGCAAAATAATCCATTTTTATGTTATGTGGTTGTGCTCACATGCTGGGTCATTCAGTCGTGCCTGACACTCTGTGACTCCACAGGCTGTAGCCCGCCAGGCTCCTCTGTCCATGGGATTTTTCAGGCAAGAATAGTGGAGTGGGTTGCCATTTCCTTCTGCAGGAGATCTTTTCTGCTGCATGGCAGGCAGAGTCTTTACCATCTGAGTCACCAGAGAAGCCTGTCATATGGTTGTAGTAATAAAGAAAACAAAGCACTTTGCCGAAACTTAGTAAGACTTCACTGAATGTCAGTTGCTACATGCTTATTATTTTTGTTCTTATCATTATCCGTATTAATTTGGTAAGGCGCTTATTAGAGGCACTATTTAAAAAAAAAATTATCACCAAGAAACCTACTCTCTTTCCACCATACTATCTTTCTTACTCCTCTTCCACCTTTTCTTCCTCTTCTTCCTTTTCAGCCACATATCACATGCAATTAGCGACTAGAATTAGTCACTATTAATTCTAGACTAATGCAATTAGTCTAGAATATATGAGCAAAAATCCTCTTGTTATGGATGGACATTTTGACATTTTGGTCTACGCTATTCAGTCCCTTGTGACTCAGTTCTCTTGAACATGACTCCATTTAGTTTATACTCCAACAAAGTGAAGTTTTTCCATCTGCAAAGTAAGACTTAGACCCCTGACCACTACCTCCTGACATGCCATCTCTCTGTTAGGTAAGAGGAATCTAACACTTCATGAACATCATTAATCCAACAGATATTCATTGAAAGCCCACTATGGTCTAAGACTTGGATTAGGAGAAGTAAAATGGTAAACAGAATATGTTTGATACATATAAGATGGACCCTGTAATTGGTGGGGAGACAGGACTAGTCATGTAAGTAACTGATGACACACGGGAAGCTCTAAGGGGAAGGTGATCTGGTGTCATGTAAACACTCAGACTCATATGGGCCCCCAGGGAGGGTTCTGAGGATATCTCATTGGAGTGTGCTCTAATAGATGACCAGGAGCTTACAAAGGCCCATGACTCTAGGGAACTGTACCATTTAAGGAATGGATAAGGGTTTGGCAAGCGTGTAGCATCTAAGCGCCCTCCTCTGTTGGCCATAATAAGATTTTGGAACTTATTCTAAGAGCAACAGGGCTTTGATGGAAATTGTAAGGATGGGAAGATGGAGGGTGGAGGAAATGAGTAAGATTTGCATTTTGAAACATTCACTCTGGTGGAAAGCAGAGTAAGTGTGGGGAGACAAATGAAGATGGTCCTGCTGTGTGCGATCATTTCATAAATCCTCACGATGCTGTAAGGTCATTTTTATGATTCCACTTTTATGAAGGAGGAGTCCACACTTCACAGGCATTCATTCACTTCACTAGGTGCTAAAGAAGAGCTTCCCTGATGGTTCAGATGGTAAAGAACCTGCCTGTAAGGCCAGAGATCCGGGCTTGATCCCTGCGTTGGGAAGATCCCCTGCAGAAGGAAATGAAAACCCACTCCAGTTTTCTTGCCTGGAGAATTCCATGGACAGAGGAGCCTGGCGGGCTACAGTCCATAGTGTCGAAAAGGGTCAGACTTGACTGGATAGCTGACACATACAGTTAGGTGCTAGAACTGGTCCTAGCAGCTGGAAGAGTGGGGTGTTGGAGATGGAGAGACCCGGGTTCAAATCCTGCCTTAAAGTTGCAGGTTCTCTCTCCTCATTAGCTCATATGTGAAAAAGTAGCCTCCACTCACCAGAAAGGGACAGAGACAGTCCCCGAGTCTTTTGTGTGGCACATCCCCACATATGCATACACATGTGCATTCAGGCCAATAAGGGGGTCCATTTTTAATAAAAATATATAAAACGGAGGTGGCTTCGGAGTGAATCTATTCACCTCTGTGCCTGAGCAGGACAGGGAGGGGCAGCCCCCTCCCACACAGCTGCTGTGAATGAACTCAGCTCGCTTCTCCAGCACACCCTCTGTGCTCCTCTCCTGCAAGTTCAGCCTCTGTGCCCTTATACAAACTGAACCCTCTGCTTTTTCAGGCCCTTTCAAGCCCTCTCCATCGCCACACACCTGCCATCAAGCCATCAAGCAGGCAAACATCTCCCCTCTCTTTTGTCACCATCTCAATATCCTCATCGCTCTAGAAATGCTTTGGAACCTGTCTTCAGCTTCAGCCACCGAGTACAGCCTGCCCTCCTCCGCCCAGCTCAGATCCTCACTCGGCACTCCTTTCTGGGTAAACTCTCTTCCACGTGGTCTCTGAGCTCCTTGAAAGTAGGGGCTTTCCTCTCTGGATCTCTACCCTGGCCAGCGTTAAAGAAAAAAAAAAAATGCAAGGGGCAGGGGGCCAGGCAGAGAGAAAGAAGAGGAAGGAGGAGGAAAGTTCTTAAAGCATAGCTTATGAGATCAGGCTGACATGACCCCACACCAGGTCCAACGGCAAAAACTGAATCACATGTGAGCCACTCCTGACTGCGGTGAAGAAGAACGAAAAACAGAGTTACTGTTGCGTGATGACCAGGTCATTCTGTCTGGGGAGGAGGGAAGAAATGTTCATGTGACAGAGATGCATCCGCTTTGCTCAGGGAGGGAAGGGAAAATAAGTCATTCCGGGTGGCAGCCTGACAAATCTCATCCTTTCCTGCAGAAATGACATTGTCCTTGAGGAGCACCTGTCCGTGACCAAGAAGGCCCTGCAGGGAAAGGGCTATGGGTCCTGCGCTCCTGAGAATTTTATCCTTGGTTTGGGGGTCTCACTGACTGGCTAGGACTAGGGTTGGCTACAAAAATGACAGATTTGGAAGGTTCTGAGACACCATTTAGTTACAAGTACCCATTTTGTGTACAAGATCATTGAAAGCCAGAGAGCTGAAATGCTCGAGGTCATGCTACCTGGTGAGGATTTATCCTCTCTGCCCCCAGATGCTTTTCTCTGCAACATAGAATGGACACAAGCTCATTCTTCATGCATTTCTGACGTATTTTACATGAAGAAACCTAAAACTATTTAATCAACATTGGTTGAAAACAGATAATCAACAAGGACTTACTGTATAGCACGGGGAACTCTACTCAGTACTCAGTAGTGACCTACATGGGAAAAGAATCCGACAAAGAATAGATACATGCATATGTATAAGGAAATCACTTTGCTATATACTTGAAACTAATACAACACTGTAAATCAAATATACCTCAGTATAAAATTTAAAAAATGCAAAAACACACATTGATTTTATGGCTCTTTGTAGATATGGGATTGCAGAGGCAGCTTGGTACATAAGCAAGTAATACAAGCTTTGGAGCCATATAGACTTTGGCTTTACAGTCTTGGCTTTGCTGCTGTCTCTAGGTGACTGTGAGCAACTTACCAGAGCCTTGATACCCTTTAAGAGCTCTGTCTCCTCCCCCAAAGGGAGGCTATCAAATTGAACCTTCCTTGGGATTGATCAAATTGAAGAGACTTCTAAGGGACAAAGCAAGACTTGGAGTCTCCAGGACTGAAGTCTAGAGCTGGGAATGCTCCCAGGAGAGAATACAGGAGAAGCCAGCTGGTAAGAAACCTGTTGATGAGTGAATAGCAACCCCCTGAGGGTCCTACTATCAAGACAGGAGCCTGAACCAGTCCAGCAGGAGCCAATTCCATCCTAGCAGGCAAGGTCCACCTGCTCTGGAGGAGATAGCGAAGTCGGGTGTCTAGAAGGGGTGCCTGAGTACTTATTCAGAGCAGCTGGATTATCAAAATTTGAGGTGCATCTAGACAATCACAGAATGTTGTATGCAAATAATTTGCTAAGAAGAAATTTTAGATAAAAAAGGACATAGAATTTAGTGTGCTACCTTTCACATAGGTCTAAAGAAATATAACTATGTTGTTAAAATATATATGATCATATGATTTTCTCGATTCCTTTTTTCTTTTAAAATACATAACCAGATGATTTTATTTATTTTTTGGGGGGGATAGTGGTTTCTTTCGGAGAAGGCAATGGCACGCCACTCCAGTACTCTTGCCTGGAAAATCCCATGGATGGAGGAGCCTAGTAGGCTGCAGTCCATGGGGTCGCGAAGAGTCGGAGACGACTGAGCGACTTCACTTTCACTTTTCACTTTCATGCATTGGAGAAGGAAATGGCAACCCACTCCAGTGTTCTTGCCTGGAGAATCCCAGGGACGGGGGAGCCTGGTGGGCTGCCGTCTATGGGGTCGCACAGAGTCGGACACGACTGAAGTGACTTAGCAGCAGCAGTGGTTTCTTTTAGTTATTTCCAGTTTTTTTTTTTTTTTTTTTTGGCATTTCTATTTCTCTTTTATGTTCAGCATTTCAAATATGGCTTGTATTTAAAGATTTTAAATTACCAAGACTATAACTGTGGATGTTTTGGTATGATGTTAATATTATACAATGAAATGTATAAAGTGTTGTCAATGTAATTATTGACACTGTAATCTACTTACAAATAAAGTATGGTGCTGGTCATAAAAGTAACAAATTTTAGTGGATATGATGTATTTCCACAAACTCAAGTCTTCAGAAAAATGTCACATCATTGAATCTTTTTAATCAAATTAAACCAGCTTTGAATATTATTTTAAGTACAACTTTGATCTTTCAAAGCTGATGGATCATCCAATCTCAGTAAATACTAGAATTTGTTGCCCTCAATGCTTGCAAAGCTCCTAGCATCCTTCTGCAGAGTTCAGCCTTTGAGGAGAGCCCTCTGGAGTTCAGGTCACACCAGCTGTGCTTAAGAAAGGTAGTTGCCTAGGGCTCGTAACATTTTGGATTTAAGCAAATCCACTTATCTGGTCTTGTGTTGGGCACCTGGGCCTTTGCTAAGGCTGGAGGACACAGTAGTAACATTCCAGGTACCTTGTCTCCTAGTCTTGGCAAAGGTTCTGCTGCCTTCAGTGCAGCGGGTTCCCGTTGAAAGGGTTTCTGCAGTTACCCAGGACTTGCAGACTGAGACTCTCTGACCTTCCTCCACGGCCTTCCAGAACCCGCTCTTGGCTCTGTGTAATCTTGTCTCTGCCTCTCCCTCCCCTTTTACTCCAGTGACAACTCTGAAAGGCCTTTGACTCTTTCTGTCTTTAACAAAGAGTGTAATCACCTTAAAGAATTGACTTTTTATAAAAGCCAAGAACAACAGTTTCCTCTGGGGCTAGGGCACAAAAAAGCTTGGGCTCCTCTTTAGAACGGGGACAGGAGCAGAGTAAGACAATCTCTCTGAGCCCCATTCTTTCCATCCATTGTCCATTTCAGAGGGAACAAAGCGCAATTAATATCTCAGTAAATTATCTTGACACAATGAAGCCCCAAAGGTTAGAATGATTTCATTATGTTTAACTTGTGGTAAAATATACACAACATAAATTTGACCGTCTTATCTATTTTCAAGTGTACAGTTCAGCACTGCTAAGTCTCTTTATGGTGCTGTTCAATCCATCTCCAGAACTCTTTCACCTTGCAAAATGGAAATTCCCTATCCTTTAAGCAGCTCCTCATTTTCCCCTTCCCCAGGCTCTGGCTGGTTACCATTCCACTTTCCAGTTCTATAACTACGACTACTCTAAGTATCTCATATAAATGGAATCACAGAGTATTTTTGTGTATGTGTGTGAATGGTTTATTTTATCTGGCATGATGTCTTTAAAGGTCACTCTTGTGGTAGCATGTGTCAGAATTTCTGTCCCTTTTAGGCTGAATAATATTCCATTTACTTTCCTGATGGCTCAGACAGTAAAGAATCTTCCTGCAATGCTGGAGACCTGGGTTTTATCCTTGGGTCGGGAAGATCCCCTGGAAAAGGGAATGACTACCGCTCCAATATTCTTGCCTGGAGAATCCCCATTGACAGAGGAGCCTGGCGGGCCACAGCCATAGGGTCACACAGAGTCAGACACGACTGAGGGACTGACATATGCAATGTTCACTATTCCATTGTAGGCAAACACTACATTTTCCTTGTCCATTCATCCATCAGTGGGCACTTGCATTGCTTCCACCTTTTGGTTATTACGAATAACGCTGTGAACATGGGTGTGCTGAATGATACAAGTTTTACACTTAAAGGAGAGTCAATTGAGGGACATTTTTTTCATAACTTAAATTTGGACACTTGCTGGAGTGAGTTCAGGTCCTCTGTGAAGCCGTGGTTGTGGATTACAGGGAGCATGACAGAGCAAGTGATGGAGAGCATCCGTTACCTTGCAGCCCTGGGGGTGTAGATCAGAACACCCGCCTCCCAGGAGTGCTGTGAAGTAAAGGGGAAAAGAGTGAAGAAAAGCACCAGGCACATCAAGTATATGGTGGGTGCACCATATACTTGAAGTCCCCTTTCCTTCCCTTGAACTTTGCCTGCTTTGAGCATGGATGGCTGGGGCGAACTCAGGACCTAGGGATGCTAACAGCACATCGAGTATTCTGAAAGTGATTAGACTGCAGATTCTGCCTTCTGCATAGTCAAAACATTTAAAATATCATTAAACCTCTGCTTTCCCAGCTCTGTGGGTTCCTGCAACCTACAGCTCACAAAATTTCTGTGTCTGCAGGGGTTCATAATATACTCCAGGCTCGGCTCAGCGCTGCGCCTGTTTCCATGAAGCAATTATAAGGACAAGTGCAGCATGGCTCGCCTCTTATTGTCAGATGACAGTTTTGTGTGATATTTATCTCTCCCCTTGATTATGTATTTTTGTTCCCTGTGATCATTTTTCATGGGGATGGAGGGAATCTTTTAGAGTTCTGTAATCTAGTTTGTTTAGAGTTTTGATTTTTAGATTTTTTTTTTTTTTCCCTATAGGCATTGAGTGTAGCAGGAAAAAACAAACAAAAAAAAAGCTCCCATGTAGCAAGGGGCAAAGAGGAGAGAAAAGAAAGAAAGGGCATTTGTGAGTAGCCACCACTACTGACGGAGAAGGCAATGGCACCCCACTCCAGTACTCTTGCATGAAAAATCCATGGACGGAGGAGCCTGTAGGCTGCAGTCCATGGGGTCGAGAAGAGTCAGACACGAATGAGCGACTTCACTTTCACTTGTCACTTTGATGCATTGGAGGAGGAAATGGCAACCCACTCCAGTGTTCTTGCCTGGAGAATCCCAGGGACGGGGGAGCCTGGTGGGCTGCTGTCTATGGGATCGCACAGAGTCAGACACAACTGAAGTGACACAGCAGCAGCAGCAGCAGCCACTGCTGGAGCACGTCCTGTGTTCTAGATACTGGGCTGGGTGCTTTTCCTCCAGGATCTCTTAATCTGTCAACGCAGCTTGAGAATCAGAGAGATTAAATGATGTGACCAAGTATTACATAACACTTAGGGAGTGCTCCTGCCAGGACTGAAACTCAGTCCTGACAAGTTCCCGAGTCTGTGTTCAGGTCAGAGCACAAGGTTTAGGCAGCCACCAAAAGCCAGATACTATCCCGAACCAGAAATAGAGAGGTGGGAACGCTGGTGCCTGGAGTTTGCATTTCAAGTAAGACTTTGCTTCTTGATTAGCTATGACTTTATCTCCAGGGCTGCCCTGGGGGCTCAGATGGTAAAGCATCTGCCTACAAGGCAGGAGACCGGGGTTCAATCCCTAGGTTGGGAAGATCCCTTGGAGAAGAGAATGGCAACTCACTCCAGTATTGCTGCCTGGAGAATTCCATGGACAGAGGAGCCTGGCTGTCTATAGTCCATGGGGTCACAAAGAGTCAGATACGACTGAGTGGCTAACATTTTCACTTTCCACTTTTATCTCCAGGCAGAAATGACTTCCTATGTGCTGAGTAAAGTGTGCTGAGAACATAAAGGATACAGTCACATCATTTAGGCTCATTGGAAAACTTTATGTGGACCTTGAGAATCTAGGGCATTCTAGGAGGACAGAATTAGTTGTTTGATCAAAAACACAGAATGGGATGTTTGAGACTAAAGGTAGGAAGGTGGTTCTCATAAAAACTACAGTAAGAACTGACTTTTAGCCCGGGCTTTGCTGTTTCTGAAAGCAGTATTTGCGTGAGCTTCTGTGCTCAGGGCAGATGCCACAACTATCCGGGAAGAGGTCCAGAGGCAGGCTCTGGCTGGCTGCTCGCCACTGTCAGATTCCATGACTGACAGGGAGCAGGAATCCCGGGCTGAGTAAAGACAAGATAGGGAAGGAAGGGGGCTGTCTCCAGTTGGTGTCTTCAAAGAGCTCCTGTTTGGCATTTTCAGCACACCATCATGCCTAAAACTCCAGCGGCTTGCCTCTCTTTATGGGATGATGTTCCCCTTTCTGAGCCTGGTGTGGAGGCTGCTTTCATAAATCATTCCAGGCTCTCCTCCTGGCCCCACGGGGGTGATGAGCCTCTCCCAAACCTCCAAGCTTGGCCACAGCAGCTTTCCTTCCCCTGCAGCCCCCTTCCCTCTCTTCTTCTGCACTGGGGGCACTCTTAATTCACCTCTTAAAAGTCACTTGACATTCTCTTCTTGGTAATTGCTTTCTCCTCTCCACTGAGCTAGGCTGGCTGTTCCCTCCTGACTCTGTGAAGGTTCTTAGAATGTGCTAATGTAATCATCTGTGTCCAAGCTTCCTGGCTCTGCTGACAGGTTGCACTTCCTGAGCTTGGGAAGACTTTCAGGCATGAATGAATGAATGGGTGAGGGAGGAGCAGGGAGAACAAGGGACTTCTCTGTCCCCACACTTAGATGCAAGGCCTGCACAGAGGACTCGTGAGTAGAAGAGGGGAGAGACAAAGAAAAGCGTTAACAGTGGGACAAGGATTGGCTCCCTGCTCTGACCTGTGACCACTGGTGGGTGTGGAAGTGACAAGCATAGGGTATTCTTCTGAGACAGATGCCGAGAACCTGACTGAGAATGTAGTGAGTGACAGATGGTACTCAAACTGCTGCTCAATCAATTGACCTGAAAAAGAAAATCTAAAAGAGGATTAAAATCTTAAAAGACAGTGTGTGCTTATACAGTTCTGTTATTGAGGCTTTTAACAGGTACCTGGTAGAAATCTCTGGTTTATGTCCCCCCACCCCCAATTTCCATTTCATGTAGAAAAACACTCTATCCAAAGCAGTGTCCCCTGTCCAGTGTCATCCATCAGGCCGGCCACCTCCCTGCCTTTAGCTGCACAGATAAATCACAGTCCTGCCTAAAATGGTAAATAGCACATTTCAGCACAAGCAGCCTGGGAGAGTAGAAAAGGCCACCCTGGCCTTAGCAAAGGTCTGGGTGCAAATTCAACCTATATCCCTTAACTAGTCAAGGGATCTTGGACAAATCTACTTCATGCCTTCTTATTTATAAATGATTTGCTATCTATAAGTCGGGAAGAACATCCCTGGCCAGGAATATTGCTGTTGGGAGGACTGAATGGTTTTTAGTAGCTAATCTCTAGGTGAGGGCTGGGAGACAACAGGAAATGCAATTTGGAGGAACAGGATTTGAGTGTCAGTCTTCAAATTTTGGAAAGCTCTCATAACTGATTTAGAGGGTTTTCATATTTCTCATTCATTCTTTCGAACAGACTTACGATGCAAGTCCCTGGTGTTGGATTGTAAAAAATGAGTACAGTCTCAGGATTGGAACCCGCACGTGGTTAATGCTCTAGGCACCTTGCAGTCCTCTATCTGCCCTTTTCATTAGCTTCCTTGACTTCCACTCACTCACTCATTCATTCATTTATGCAATCATTAATTGAGTGTCTCACTTGATTCTTTATGTGTTCGCTCCTTCATTTATTAAACATGTGATGAATACCTCCTCCGGGGCAGGCACTGTGATCTGTACGTGAGATACAGACCCAATCCTAGTCTTCAGAGTTCATGCTCCCAGGTACGACAAGACGCATGCGCACATACGTACACGTAATTATCAACGTGGTGGTGGGAGCAACCACAGATGCAGAAACAGGCAATTGTGGTAACACAGATGGGTGTGTGATTAAAATCACTTGGGAGAAGCAAGGCAGGCTTCAAGGAGCTGAGCTCCAGTTTCATCTTCAGTAAACATCAGGCCCCTGAGAAGTGCTCTCTGCTTGTGCTGTCCCTTAGTCATGCAATTATGAGGCAGGGCATTTGGCATCCATAGCCCAGGGGGATGATTGGAATAGAAAATCGTATGGCCTTTGTCACAGTGGGCTGGGTGCTGGAGAGCTGACAGATTAATTTGCAAAAGGATTTCAGAGCCTTCAAAGGATAGAGGGGACATGACCCCGTTTCAGAAATTAAAAGGAGAAAAATCCTGGCCAAGATTTGCTAAGGAGAATTCACCAGGAAAGCAGGGGGGTGTGACTGGTGAATCCGGCTGGCACCGGGCCTAGGGGTATAGGAGAATCCCGGGCCCAGCACTGCCCAGGGCCGAGGCTGGGAGTTCCTCAGGCCTGTCACCCTGACTCAGAGTCTTAGTTGTAAAAGCAATAGATGAGCGTCAACACGTGGGCGATGCGATCTATAACCCCGGAGTTCATACAGGCGGGCCCCACCATACTAACAGGGGGTCAGCACATTGTGTCAGTTAGGGTCTAGTCAGAAAACGGAAAGCGTTCCAAGTCTTAATGCAGAGATTTGTTAAGCAGATGATGGAGTTCTGAGAAGACAAGCAAGGCACCGTCAGGTAACCTAGAGATAAGCAACTGCGGAAAGAATAAGGACTGAGCGACTTCACTTTCACTTTTCACTTTCATGCATTGGAGAAGGAAATGGCAACCCACTCCAGTGTTCTTGCCTGGAGAATCCCAGGGACAGGGGAGCCTGGTGGGCTGCCGTCTATGGGGTCGCACAGAGTCGGACACGACTAAAGCGACTTAGCAGCAGCAGCAGCAAGCAGCAGGTGTTATCTGAGGGAGAAGCCTGTGGCAGAGAGAAAGGGGGAGAAGCTCTCCGGCTTCTTCCTTTCTAGCACTTTCCATTGGCTGAAGCCATTTAGAAGGCAGCAGACACAGAGACCTGCAAATTCCCACCTGCTATAATCAGCCCTTCCACCCTTCTGTTCAGAGCAGAGGAAAAGGCGGGAACAGGACAGAAGGCAGACAGACTAAACCTGGCTGGCAAAGGCATCCTTAGGGACCAAGCTCAGGCTGTGCAGAACCCGGCTTCCACAGCGCCACCATGTGGCAGCAAGAAGTTACGGCCGAAGGGGACCAATCGGACTCCGGTCCTCTCTCTAGGTTTTAGTACACACCAGGATTCTTGCACAAGCCACAGGGGAGATGAGAAATATCAGGAAGAACTCAAGGGATAATATCAGACTTCTCGTCAAGAAGGCACACCAGTACTTGTTCAGTTAACTGGAAAATTGTATATGAATGTAACTGAGACCCGAGTTGGGGAGGAGATCACAGATTTAATGATGATATAATAATAATGGTACCTACTGAGTTCTTACTATGCCCTATGTTAAACACTTTAAATAGATAATTCATACTCACTACAGCCCTGTGAGGGTATATATTTTACAAGTAAGGAAGCTGACATTGAGTGACTTGTGAAAGATCACAGAAGTAGTAAATTGCAAAGACAGATTTCAACCCCTGTTCCCTTAGGATCAGAAAGATATGCTTTTAATCACTGTGATACATGGCTGCAAAGGGACAAAACTGTGTCCTTGGCATCCCAGTTAGGGTGCAGCCTGTCTCCATTCCACTAGCAGGGGTGGAGCCAGGTGCCAAGCAGTGGAGAAAACACCTCACGCCACTGATGCGACGTGAGGTCCCAGAGATCAGTATCAGCAAGGTGTATTTGCACGGTATGTAGCAGCAGTTGTCTTCCGAGCTCTATAATTGGATCATCTGGCTCTGGTACCGCTCTTCCCCCAGTCGAGGAGAGAAGTTTGGTCCCAGGGAATGCAGCAAGGGAAATGGGCTGAAACCAACCAGAAGAGAATTGGAGATGATTATCCTGCAAAATATGTCCAACTTCTGAGATGGTATAATACGAGCGTCCCCGAGGGACGGCACAGAAGAGAAGCCCCATTGCCTTTAGCTCCTCTGAGTAAGCGCTCTGTAAACAAAGTATCTGCGTGATGGTTATGACAGCGCCTCCCGTCAGCCAAGGATTAGTGAGGGCTCTTTGGAGCTGGGAACCAGGGGCCATCGCAGAAACAGATGGAGACGTTCCCTGGTAATAACAACCCCCTGTGCAACGCCAGGAAGGTCTCGCATACATTATATTTTTTGAGCCTCTTGATGGTCCTGCAAAAGAGGCAGGACCACTATGATCGCCCCTGTTTTCTAAATAAAGAAATGGAATACAATTATGTAAAGTTTAAAAATAAAATAAAATTAAAAAAAAAAAAGAAAAGAAAACGAGGGTTTTCACTGAGAATCAAATAGACTATTAGTCGATAAGCTGGGTTTTTTGCCCCAAGTCTTGAGATACAGTTTTAGATCTTATTTGTTGTTGATATTAAGTAGCTAAGTCATGCCCGACTCTCTTGCGACCCCATGGACTGTAGCCTGTCAGGCTCCTCTGTTCATGGCATTTCCCAGGCAAGAATACTGGACTGGGTTACCGTTTCCTTCTCCAAGGAATCTTTCCTACTTAGGGACCTAACCCGTGTATACTGCTGAGCCACCAGGGAAGCACCTTAGGCCTTATTACCTTGCATTAAATTGAAGAGCACTTTATTGTCTTGCTCATACTATCTGAGTCTTGGGGAGCTGAAATGACAGACCTTCAAACAATTCTTCTAAACCAATTACATATTCTAAACACAAATCAAGGTTGCTGTGGCAGCAATGTCTGATTTAGCTTCAAATAACAAGATTATTCCAGGAAAATGCCTGTCTCTCATAAGGCAGACCCATGAGACTCCAGAAAGAGAGCCGTAGGCTGTTGCAAAGAGGCTTGAGTTTCATTCACCAGGAGCATCCATTGATGGGATCCAGGTAATCCCAGCCTCAAAACATCACTTGTAAAAGGAGTGTGGACTCCTCTGAGACTATAACTTTTGTACTCCTTTCAGGCCTCAGTGGACCATTTTATGGTCCAAAGTCTGTGAAAAGGGTTTCACCAGGAGGCTGCAAGCTCATAAGGAGGGACTTGCCAGCCGGGGGAAGTCAGAGAAGACTTCATGGAAGAGGGGCTGTTGCTTCATCTGGGGCGTGGGCAATGTATAGGGGATCAACAGGGACCCTGGGCGTGGCTTAGTTCCACATTGCCATTTTTAGAATCTTAGTCACTTCAAGTCAGCAAATGTTTATCAGAAAGGTACTCATCAACTATTTCAAGAAACTGAGTCCCAGGGAAGTCAAGATATTTTCACAATCAACCAGTGAGCTCATGGCAGAGCTGGGTTTACAAGACATGTCTTGTGAGCCTCAGGGGAACACACTGCCTGGTCCATCCCCCAGCACCTCTCCACCCCTTTCTCTTGGAGCAGAGTAGCACTAAGGGGCCTTAATCACCTTAGTTTCCTGGTTGTTACTGCTCGTGGTGAAAATGCCTGATGCTGAAATCTGTCCTGTGCAGGTGGAATGGTGACTTATGATCTATGTTATCATCGTTGAGACTTTACCTAAAAAGTAGCAGATTGAATTTGTCAGATCTCACTATGTTTTCCTGAGCCATAGTGAAGCCACAGTTCTGTTTGACATGAATGAATCTTGAGACAGCTATTTAACCTCACAAGGCTAGCCTGTTGCATCTTGGTGCTGCGCTGGGATGGGACCTTCTGTTTGGAATCCAGAGTGAAGGTCTGCTGAGTCACAATCAATGCTTTCAATTTGGAGCACTTATTATACACTGCATGTTGCCTGTCCGCTTGCATACGTCACCACCTAGAATGCTAGTGACTAAATGAGAACCGATACATTTGTTTTCCATGTCGGGGAGCTGGAGCATATTGTTAGGTCACTTGTCTACTGTCTAGCAGCTAGTTAGGCACAAGAAGTAAAATTTATATCTGCTACTGCTAAGTCGCTTCAGTTGTATCCGACTCTGTGCGACCTCACAGACGGCAGCCCACCAGGCTCCCCTGTCCCTGGGATTCTCCAGGCAAGAACACTGGTGTGGGTTGCCATTTCCTTCTCCAATGCATGAAAGTGAAAGCTAAGTTGCTCAGTCGTATCTGACTCTTAGCGACCCCATGGACTGCAGCCCACCAGGCTCCTCCATCCATGGGATTTTCCAGGCAAGAGTACTGGAGTGGGGTGCCATTGCCAGGTGTGTGCAATTCCAAATCTCATGTTCTTTTCCCTGCATTGGGCTTCCAGAAAGAGACTGCTTTGAAAGAAAAGAGATTTAGAAAAGCAGGATCTTAGATGTGGAAGGAACTTGATGTCATAACAATACTGAGGGTTGTCATGGGGCCTTGTGAGTCGTCAGTTACAGGGATTGTCAGAGAAATAGGAACAGGTGAAGACGAGCAGGAGCAGGCCTGGCACCAGGGCACCAGACAGGCCCAGGACTAGACTCTGGTGTCCTGTGTCAATGACCATGACTGGGACAATCTATGTAATCACTGTCATCCAAGTCACAATGAGATACAACTTTGCACCCCTTTAAATCCTACACATCAAGCCTTTTACTATTATACGAATAGGTGAAGAGGTTGAAGATCAACAGGATCTCTCAAACTTTGCTGGTAGGGATATAAATTGGCCTGTAACCACTTTGGAAAATAATTTGGCAATTCTTTGCAGCACTGAATATTCACAATTTAACTCCCAGACATATCCAAGAGAAACACTTACATGTGCATAATAGAAGACATGTTCAGGAATGTTCACAGCAGTACTGTTCATAGTAGCAAAAGTTGGACACAACGCAAATGCCATCCTCAGGTGAAAGGACAAATTATGGTATATTCATAGTGTGAAATGTTAGATGAGTCAAAGCAGATCACTTATGGTTATACACAACAATATTGTACTTTAGCAATATAATATTACATAAGACAATAATCTCAAGGCTTTCCTGGTGGTCTAGTGGTTAGGAATCCATCTGCCAATGCAGGGACACGGGTTCGATCCCTGTTCTGGGAAGATTCTACCTGCCACATGGCAACTAAGCCTGTGTGCGACAGCTACTGAGCCAGCACTCTAGAGCCACAGCTACTGAGCCCACAGCCTCAACTACGGAAGCCCGTGCCCCTAGGGCCTGTGCTCCATCACTAGAGAAGCCACCACAATGAGAAGCCACCACAATGAGAAGCCCATGCTTCACAGCACAGAGTCGCCCCAAGCTCGCTGCAATGAGAGGATCCTCCATGCATCAACAAAGACCCAGCACAGCCAAAAATAAACAGATAAATCCTAAAAAAGCAAGTAATCACAAAGATGATACATTTTATGATAACCTTTTTTAAAATGTAAATAAAACCAAGTAAAAAAATACTTCATATAAAGTAAAATGTGGGACTGATATATACAAGTTTCAGGGTGGTGTTACCTTGGGTGGTGGAGAAGCAGAGATGGGTAGGGTAGCTGAGGACCATATAGGTCCATGTAGGCTTTATTCACTATGGTAGAATGCTGTAGTAATGGTTGTAATGATGGTCTTAAGGCGTCCATGTTTTCCTATATGCAACCTTTGAGTAGTCTTCTCCCATACTGCCTGTAGGCTTGTCAAATTACATCCCAGTGGAACACTAGCAAACATGATGGGACGTGATTTGGAATATGCTTGCATATTAAGCTCACCCTCTCTTGCTGAGTTTGGAAACACTGCCACCACTGCAACATGAATACATAACTAGCCTGGCAGAGAAACAAGGTCCAGCCAGTCCCATCACCCCAGCTGACAGCCAATACTGACCAACAGTGAGTAGTAACCCTCAGATGACTGTGAGTGAGGCTGTCCTAGACCATCCAACCAAATCGTCCCAGATCACAGGGACCAACCACCCAGGTGACCCTAGGGGAATGGCTAACCACAGAATCATTTATTATGAACTAATGAATCATTGCCATTTTAAGCACTGAGTTTTGGGGTACTCTATTCGATGGCAAAATCCATCCAAATTAGTTTTTATGTAGAAGGGTGATTTCATTTATAATAAAGATAATGAAAGTCATCCAGTTCTGTCCAACTCTTTGAGACCTCATGGACTATACAGTCCATGGAATTCTCCAGGTCATAATACTGGAGTGGGTAGCTGTTCCCTTCTCCAGGGGATAGAACCAACCAGGGATAGAACCTGGGTCTCCCCACAACGCAGGCGGATTCCTTACTGAGAAAGTAAAGGTGGATTCTTTAGCTGAGCTACAAAGAAAGCCCAGTAAACAAATAACAAACAAACAAATGAGAACCTTGTGTGAATCAAGATGAGAACATATACTGTGATCCTAAAATGACAATTAATCCAATTTTATGCACCTTAGACTCACTTGAACATAAATAATAACAACAAAGCAAAAACTCCTCTCTTAGCTTGATGGCAATATCAATCTGCAAACCAGGTTCCTCATCTAGAATTCTTTGCTCCCTGTGGCACACACTACAGATAGTAACCCTTCCCTCAACCCTCGATCCGTTCCATGAGTAAATCCTCACTCATGGCTGTAAGAGGAAGTGATGTGTGCATATTCCAAGCCAACTCGAAAAAGATGCTGGTCCTGGCTTCTTTCTCTTTTTCTTTCCCACTCTCTGGAAATGGCAAGGCCTAGAAAATCTCAGGTACCAGTTTTTAGGACAGCACAGCACTGCTGCTCGCTCAGGTCCCTGGTGGCTCCTGGACCTAAAGCCTTCTGACTCTGTTACATGAAAGGAAAATCAATTTGTACCTTGTCTGAAATTTATACCTTATGAATCTTTGTTACATACACTCGAGTTTTTGTTCCAACTAATAAATTCTTCCATACCGATCCCTATGAGCTGCTGTAGTTATCCTCCAGATATAATTTTTTTAATTAAAAAATGTCTTTATTGTTTTGTTCATTGAAAGATTTCAAGCAAAGCAGAAATTTTTAAAATAGGTGCAAAACCTGAATATACCAAGTGGTTTGGAATTTATCACTTCATAAAATTACACATGCCTATATTGATGAGATTGAATTCTTTACACTGTCATATAATCTATGTTGCTTATATAATAATATACTGCTTATATCTTTCCATATCAACATAAGATCTATATAATAGTCTGTCTAATGTATAATGTATAATAGTCTGTCAGATGTATAATACTTTATTTTTAAAAGCCCCTTATGTAACTGTTTTCAACTTTTTTCACTGTTTCAAAAAAAATATCAGGAACATTTCTACATCAACTTATTTTTGGGTGTATATCTAAATTACTTACTTAAGACAATTTTTTGGAGAAGGCCTAAGAGATTCCCCATTTTCCTTAAGATTAAAGTCCAAACCTGGCATTGTCCAGCAGGGCCCTTCCTTACTCAGATTATATTGGCCCTTTATATGCAGGTCAGGAAGCAACAGTTAGAACTGGACATGGAACAACAGACTGGTTCTAAATAGGAAAGCAGTACATCAAGGCTGTATATTGTCACCCTGTTTATTTAACTTATATGCAGAGTACAGCATGAGAAACACTGGGCTGGAAGAAGCACAAGCTGGATTCAAGATTGCCAGGAGAAATATCAATAACCTCAGATATGCAGATGACACCATCCTTATGGCAGAAAGTGAAGAGGAACTAAAGAGCCTCTTGATGAAAGTGAAAGAGAAGAGTGAAAAAGTTGTCTTAAAGCTCAACATTCAGCAAACAAAGATCATGGCATCTGGTCCCATCACTTCATGGGAAATAGATGGGGAAAGAGTGGAAACAGTGTCAGACTTTATTTTTGGGGGCTCCAAAATCACTGCAGATGGTGATTGCAGCCATGAAATTAAAAGACGCTTACTCCTTGGAAGAAAAGTTATGACCAACCTAGATAGCATATTGAAAAACACAGACATTACTATGCCAACAAAGGTCCATCTAGTCAAGGCTATGGTTTTTCCAGTAGTCATGTATGGATGTGAGAGTTGGACTGTGAAGAAAGCTAAGCACCGAAGAGTTGATGCTTTTGAACTGTGGTATTGGAGAAGACTCTTGAGAGTCCCTTGGACTGCAAGGAGATCCAACCAGTCCATTCTAAAGGAGATCAGTCCCGGGTGTTCATTTGAAAGACTGATACTAAAGCTGAAACTCCAGTACTTTGGCCACCTCATGCAAAGAGTTCACTCATTGGAAAAGACCCTGATGCTGGGAGGGATTGAGGGTAGGAGGAGAAGGGAATGACAGACGATGAGATGGCTGGATGGCATCACTGATGCGATGGACATGAGTTTGAGTGAACTCTGGGAGTTGGTGATGGACAGGGAGGCCTGGCATGCTGCGATTCATGGGGTCGCAGAGTCGGACATGACTGAGCGACTGAACTGAACTGAACTGAAGCCTTATTTTTACTCCCCATAGCACTCTATCAGTTCAGTTCAGTTCAGTTCAGTGACTCAGTCGTGTCCGACTCTTTGTGACCCCATGGTTTAGCCGTATTGTCATAGTTTTCCATTGAAGTCATCAAGCTATTTCATATCTTTACCCATTTCATGTTACTCCTTTTAGATGTTTAGTTATTTCATATTTTCTCTTTCCATACTTGAGACACACACACACACACACACTCCTTATATTGTGAATTGACTTCTTTCTCTTCTTGAATATCTAGCTCTACATTACGTACTCTAGAAACTCCTTTATTATAGTTCTTATCGGCTTGATCACACATTCCTCCTCTCTGCTTCTAGAGCAATTTTTGTCTACCTTTATCATAGCACCTATAGCTTTATTTCATCCTGCTTATTGTCTTTAGTTATTTATTTTCCTGTGCAGACTGTGTTATCCTGAGAACATAATGTGTTTGTCTTTGAAGTCTCTGTCTTAAAATGGTGGCTGGCACCCAGCAAGCTTTCATGAAACTGCACCCACATACACTAGTTTTCCCCATGTGTTCTGTTTTAGACTCTGCTAAACGAAGATCATGGCATCCAGTCCCATCACTTCATGAGAAATAGACGGGGAAATAGTGGGAACAGTGTCAGATTTTATTTTTGGGGGCTCCAAAATCACTGCAGATGGTGACTGCAGCCATGAAATTAAAAGACGCTTACTCCTTGGAAGGAAAGTTATGACCAACCTAGACAGCATATTCAAAAGCAGAGACATTACTTTGCCAACAAAGGTCCGTCTAGTCAAGGCTATGGTTTTTCCAGTGGTCATGTATGGATGTGAGAGTTGGACTGTGAAGAAGGCTGAGCGCCGAAGAATTGATGCTTTTGAACTGTGGTGTTGGAGAAGACTCTTGAGAGTCCCTTGGACTGCAAGGAGATCCAACCAGTCCATTCTGGAGGAGATCAGCCCTGGGATTTCTTTGGAAGGAATGATGCTAAAGCTGAAACTCCAGTACTTTGGCCACCTCATGAGAAGAATTGACTCATTGGAAAAGACTCCAATGCTGGGAGGGATTGGGGGCAGGAGGAGAAGGGGATGACAGAGGATGAGATGGCTGGATGGCATCACTGACTCGATGGACGTGAGTCTGGGTGAACTCTGGGAGTTGGTGATGGACAGGGAGGCCTGGCGTGCTGCGATTCATGGGGTCGCAAAGAGTCGGACACGACTGAGCTACTGAACTGAACTGAACTGAAGTAATAAATCAGTGTCTCACAGTATTTCCCTGGCCATAATTAATATTGGCATGACACTGAGGTGAGTCTAAGGTTGTGTAAGCAACCCATCTATGATTCCATATAAGACAATTGTGAAGACAGTCATTAAAACTTCCTTTGATGAGTCATATAATTCAATAACAGGTCTTAAATGAATTTCCCAAATGCTTATCGTGCTTTGACCACTGTCCTAGTGTGGGTGGACTTCAAGAGAAGCAACCTGAGACATTCCTCTGTTTCAAACTCCTTTCGGAAGAGTAATTAGCATTGGAACAATAAGGAAGAAAACTTCTGACAGTATGCATATTCTTGTTATCTTGGATGTACAGGCATCGTGTGATGGCTTTGTTAAAACCACTTGAATCATTTTGTTGAAGTGAGTAAATTAATAAAGACCAGTGTGTTAAGAAACCAGGCAGGATTCGGTCACTGACCTTTGAAGAAACTTTAAGCATCTTGGGCTTTCATTATATTATAGAATTTTAGAATTTATAGGACTCTCGGGGATCATCTAACAAACCAGGCATCCAACAGATAAGAAAACACTAATTTGTCCCACATCACAAATGGTATTCAGTGTGAGAGTCAGAATGAGGTCCCAGGTCTTTTGAATTCTCCCCAGCTTCCTTTCTGTAATATTGAACTAGTTTCTGGTGGTGAGCAGACTAATATGGCCGAATTATGCCCTCCTTTGGGTACTCATGTCTTCGTGCAGTCCTACTGCCTTGAGGCTCAGATGGTGAAGACTCTGCTTGTGATGCAGGAGACCCGGGTTCCATCCCTGCTTTGGGAAGATCCCCTGGAGAAGGAAATGGCAACCCACTTCAGTAGTCTTGCCTGGAGAACTGCCTTGACAAAGAGCCTGGAGTCTACAGTCTATGGGGTGGCAAAGAGTCGGACACAACTGAGTGACTAACACTTTCACTTTCCTGCCTGGAGTGCATGGGACCCATTAGCTGCTTTTAACCAACAGACTGTCAAATTTGATGAAATATTACTCCTTTGATTGAGTTGCTTTATCTCTCTCTCTCATGTTAGCTAATTTACTTGTAATTTCTGACAAATTCCCTCATTCAATCTGTAGAGGACAATAAAGCCAGTCAACAACTTCATTCCAGCCCTGAGGGACCCTATGCAGAGGCCACAGTTGAACCATGCCTGGTGGCCTGACCCACAGAAACCATGAGACAATAAATGAGTGTTAAGTTGCTAAAAAATGTGTGGCAGTTTGTGATGCATCACCTAAAATAATAGTTCTCCTATAGAAATGTCTGGAGTTTTAACACATCAAGATAGTAAAACTATATAACAAGTCTGCAGACATATTGAAAAAAAAAAAATACTTAGCCTTGGTAGAATCTCAATCAAGATAGAAAAGTGTGAGGTGTCCAACACAAGTCTAGACTGAGTGTGCTTTGTGAGGCTCTGTCTCCTGGTGTGCAGCCCTGTCAATGACAGAGACTTTGTTCTGTGTGAGAAGTAACAGAAGCTCAAATCCTTCTTACATGTGTGGGGAACGTTTGTACATATAAGGAAGAAAGGCCAAATCAGAACAAGACAGAACACTCTATCTGTTGCTAAACCTGTCAGTAGAAGTGAGGAAGGTTGGTAAGGACTGAATATCAATAATTTAACAGAATTAAGGCAGTATTACTATTGTATCATAAAATTATTATAAGTAGCATAAAATATGTATGATTTGTTCCTGAATTGGGGCATTATATTAATCATAATGAAATCTATACCTCCTTGCTGTCAGTCAAATGTTGTCAAAAGTTGAATGTTTATGCCCTAAGGAAACATATGACACTTTTCTCATAGCAAAGGTGTCAACTAGCTTCGCCTTGTATGCCAACTCTAACTGATTAATATTGGCAGCTTGAATTGGGCTTCATGATAAAGCAAGCTGTAGTCAACCAATGATATCTGCCATGGGTAAGTGAGCATGGAGGAGTGGTGTGTATGTCATGCCAGGGCAATGGATAGGGTTGTGGATTTTGTGTTGAGTTTTGACAGTTATATTCACCACCTTGCTGACTTGCCACATGTCCCCTAACTTTTCAGATGGTAAATATTTGGAGAATATTCATAAGTAGTTCTGAGAATTATTAAGATTGTTGAAGTAAAAGTAACTTGCAGAATGTCAGGCCTCTATCACATGTTCCTTTTTCAGTCTTTATTCATAATTACCAAAACTTGGAAGTAACCACAATGGCCTTTAGTAGGTGAATGGATAAATTGTGATACATTCAAACAATGAAATATTCTACAACGTTAAAAAGAAATGTGCTGTCAAGTCTTTAAGATAGGGAAGAACATTAAATGAATATTATTAAGTGAAACATGGAGAAGGAAATGGCAAGCCATTCCAGTGTCCTTGCCTGGGAAATCCCATGGACAAAGGAGCCCTGTGAGCTACAGTCCATGAGTTCACAAAGATTCAGACACGACAGAGACGAAACAACAAGGGAAAGAAGCCAGTCTGAAAAGGTTACATGCTGCATCTCAACTTCAGAACATTCTAGAAAAGATGAAATTATAAAGACAGTAAAGTAAAAAGATCAGTGGTTGCCAGGAGTTAGGGAAGAGAGTGAAATAAATAGGCAGAACACAGGATTTTTTTGCACAGTGAAACTATTCTGTATAATGTTACCCTGGTGGATGTAAGTCATCATAAAATTTTCCAAATCCACAAAATGTACAACACCAAGAATGAACCCTCACATAAACTATGAACTTTGGGTGGTAATGATGTGTCAGTGTAGGTTCACTTATTGTAACAAACACATCCCTGTGGACGTTGAAAGTGGGGGAGGTTGTACACGTCGGGGAAAGACATGTATGGGAAACTTCTGTACTTGCCACTCAATTTTGCTATGAACCTAAAATTTATCTAAAAATAAAGCTTATTAACTAGAAGGTCAAACAATTTTAAATCTTTGACTAGAGTTAAGCAGGTAAATGAAGAACTCCATGTTGAAAAGGAAAAGTGAATTGCACTGGAGATAAGTTGAAGTTATCCATGGACTATGGGTCAGAAATGGGCTGTATTTTGAATGGCTAAAGGACATGGTAGAAGGTACAACCTCTGATTATACCTCTTTGTATCATGCACATGAGATTCACATTACTTAGAAGTGCGTGTTTAAAAAGTGCATGCGTACTATTACCTACACTGTTGGTGGGACAGTAAATTGGTGCAGCCTCTAAGGATAACAGTATGGGAGTTCCTTTAAAAAGTAAAAATAGAACTACCATCAGTTCAGTTCAGTTGCTCTGTTGTGTCTGACTCTTTGCAACCCCATGGACTACAGAATGCCAGGCTTCCCTCTCTATCACTAACTCTCGGAGCTCACTCAAACTCATGCCCATCAAGTCAGTGAGGCCATCCAACCATCTCATCCTCTGTCGTCCCCTTCTCCTCCTGCCCTCAATCTTTCCTGGTATCAGGGTCTTTTCAAATGAGTCAGTCCCAGATTACCCCACAGCCAGTCCCACCTATCAGGAAGCTTCCACAAGCCTCTTATCCTTATCTGTCAGAGGGTAGACAGAATGGAAATCACAATCACAGAAAACTAACCAATCTGATCACATGGACCACAGTCTTGTCTAACTCAATGAAACTGTGAGCCATGCCGCGCAGGGCCACCCAAGATGGATGGGTCATGGTGGAGAGTTCTGACAAAACATGGTCCACTGGAGAAGGGAACGGAGAAGACAATGGCAACCCACTCCAGTACTCTTGCCTGGAAAATCCCATGGATGGAGGAGCCTGGTAGGCTGCAGTCCATGGGGTCGAGAAGGGTCAGACATGACTGAGCGACTTCCCTTTCACTTTTCACTTTCATGCATTGGAGAAGGAGATGGCAACCCACTCCAGTGTTCTTGCCTGGAGAATCCCAGGGACGGGGGAGCCTGGTGGGCTGCCATCTATGGGGTCGCACAGAGTCGGACACGACTGAAGCGACTTAGCAGCAGCAGCAGGAGAAGGGAATGGCAAACCACTTCAGTATTTTTGCCCTGAGAATCCCATGAACACTATGCAAAAGCAAAAAGAACTACCATAATGTCCTGCAATTTCACTCCTTGGCATATATCTGGAGGAAAACATAATTCGAAAAGATACACACACCCAAATGTTCATTACAGCACTATTTGCAATGGCCAGGACATGGAAGCAACATAAATGTCCATTGACAGATGAATGGACAAATAAGATGTCGTGTATGTGTTTGTATATATGAATATTATTATATATTATTATAATATTATTAATATTACATTAATTATTATTAATTGATTTATGATATTAATTAATTATAATATTTTACATTAATATTTATATTATTACATTAATAATAACACCATTATTATAATATATTATATAAATAATAATATAATTATTATAATATATTATATACTATTAATTATATTATATATTATAATTATATATCTAATTTGTATATATGAATAAATTACATATTATTATGAATAATATTCATAATAATATGAATATCATTACTCCATTATTAGCTATAGAAAAGAATGGAATAATGTCATCTGCAGCAACATGGATGGACCTAGTGATTATCATATTAAGTGAAATAGGTCAGGCAGAGAAAGACAAATATTACATGATAACACTTATATGTAGAGTTTTAAAATGTGATCAAACAAATTTATATATGAAACAAAAACAGACTCACAGTCACAGAAAACAAACTTATGGTTACCAAAGGGGAAAGTGAGGAGGGAGTAAAAGATCAATTACGAGTTTGAGATTAACATATATATACTGCTATATATAAAATAAATGAGATTCTACTATGTAGTACAGTGAACTATACTCAGTATTTTGTAGTAAATCAGAATGGAAAAGAATCTGAAAAAGAACATATATATGTGTATATAAATCATCAGTTTGCTGCACATCTGAAAAGCCCACACAACATTGTAAATTGACTGTACTTCAACAAAAATGGTTTAAAAAGAATAATAAAAGCAAAGCTGCTGTTTTACCCTAAAAAGTGCTTGCACTTCCAACTTAATTCCTGCAGGTGTAGAACCTTTATATAATTCCAAAAGCAACTTGGAGGAAGGTAAGGTTTGCATTCTTGAAGGGATTACTAGAACAGAGACATGTAGTTTGGAGAAGGTTCAGTAAGGGATAAGGCAGTAGACAAGGGCTCCCTCATCCTTGCTGAAAAGTGGAGAAACTCAAGGAGAGGCGTACTCAGCTTGGAAAATGAGCCTCTAACTCAACATTTGAGTGCGATGCTTGAGTCAATACAGTGTCTAGTGGCTGGAAGGGCACACACTGCAAACTACCCACCAGAGGTAGAAAAACCGTCAGTTTCTGCCCTGGTACTATTATTAGACTAGGAAGATAATCAGACAGTACTGCCTAGGATCTGTGATGGGAGCACAGTGATAAACTGCTTGCTCCTTGCCCTCCGAAACTCAGGTCTCAGGGAGAAAGATAGATCGTTAACTAAATATATTACATGTCACTCTATACTGGGTGCTATCTAGCGAAGAAATGAACAATATACTATGGTAACATAGAAAAGCATTTAATTTTGGAAAGTGTCAGGATCTGGCTGTGCCATTTATACTCACAAGATAAATGGGTTTTCTTGATTTCTAGACTTTCCCAGCTAACCAGAGCAGTGGGATTAACAATCTCAGTGTCCAATGGATTCAAATCTAAACTGTGATATTTATTAGAAACTTACTTTGGGCAAGTTACCTAACCTGTGTGAAACTTCTCTTTAAATGTTTTACGTATACAATGGAACTAATAATAGTTTCTATTTCATTAGTCATATCCTAGCAAAGTAGTATTGAGACAAATCATACTGAATGGTGTCGGTATGAGAGAGCACTTGGAACAATGGTTATAACTACACTTTGAAAATGACAAGGTACCTTAAAATATAAATTATTGATGCCATTTAAAAATTTTATTATTTCATATTCAACATAAGTATAGAATTTATGTTTCTTAAGGGCAAGAGGCACACATTCTTATTTCTGCCATTTTTCTCTTTTATAAAACATAAGGCACAATACCATAGTTTCAACACTGAGTCTTTTTAGTAAAAATCTTAGACTAAAGTATGATTTCCTTTCCCTCCCTGAGATCAGTGGGACTTAACAAGTTGAGGACTGTTTACAGATGTGAGCTACTGTGTCACATTTCAACATACAGACATAATCTAATGTTCCTGGTCAAAGGAGAAGAAAATACTAATCCTATAGTATATGTTATATATACAATATATATTCATATATACATGTATCACACAAACAAATGTTTATGCATATATAAAATTCTGATGACTTCTCTACAGTGTCATAATATTGCAAAAGTTGACCCCAGCAATACTAACCTAGATGTAGTCTTAAACAGACTGGGACTGTAAAGCTCTGTAGCTAGACAAATCTATATCCTTTTGATAGGAATCTCTTATTTATGTTTGCTAACATTTTATCTTATTATATGCAGGGAATGTATTTCTTAATTTGCTAGTCAATTAAAATGCAATTCGATAAAGAGTAAAAAGGATTCAGCACTATCTCTGAGGACAAATGTGCATTTCTTAATGTAACAGTCTGTTTAAAGTGTAGTTTGATTAATGTCAAATTATCAGAAGCTACATTTCAGAGAGAAACAGGGTCATCAGACTAGGAATTCTTGTCAAAAAGGATTGGTTTCTGTTTTACTTCAACCATCTGTCTTTGTAGTTGGTGATGTTTTTACACCTTTATAACATTTTATAAATGAAGCCCTTTTGATATCCTTTCAAAAGATATTTAATAAAGTAGTGAGACTAACATTTTTTTTCTCCAACTGTTCATTCTAACTGGGAATGGTTTTCAGAGAATAGGAAAATTGCTTCCCTTCAAAATTGCTCAGTAGGGATGAATGGTTAGTTTCATTTGAACAGAAATTCCTCCTTGCCCCCTCACTTACCTCAGTTAAATGTGACCAAGGACTGATGCTACAAAGAGTAGAAACCAAAGAAAGAACAGTAGGGCTCTATTTTAGATAGTAGGAAATATATTACAAATGGGCTAAATTCAGAATCTGAAAACCTGGAATCAAATTTCTACACTCAAGAAGTAATCAGGTCTTGGAAAATTAGTTAAGCACTAGATTCTCAGTCACAATATGTTCCATCTACAAAATAAAAATAACAAAAATCTCCCCGTCATGTTTCATAAGCTTGTATGTAAAATTAAATTCAAAAAAAGATCATTATATTTGTCATTGTTAACATTTAAGTGTTTCCTGTGCATTAAAAATAAATAAATGAAGCATATGTAATAAGGATCCCCTAATAAGTACCATAACCCTGTAAGATGCATCCTATCTACATTTTTGGTTGAGGAAATAGAGTGTTTGTGAGGTTAACAGACTCGCTCAAGGTTGTCTCTGTTGTTCAGTCACTCAGTCGTGTCCACCTCTTTTCGACCCCATGGACTGCAGCACACCAGGCTTCCCTGTCCTTCACCATCTCCCAGAGCTTGCTCAGATTCATGTCCACTGAGTTGGTGATGCCATCCAACCATCTCATCCTCTCTCGTCTCCTTCTCCTGCTTTTTTTCTTTCCCAGCATCAGGGTCTTTTCTAGTGAGTCAGCTCTTCGCATCAGGTGGCCAAAGTATTGGAGCTTCAGCTTCAGCATCAGTCCTTTCAATGAATATTCAAGTTTCATTTCCTTTTGGATGGAGTGGTTTGATATCCTTGCAGTCCAAGGGACTCTCGACTCTTCTCCAACACCACAGTTTGAAAGCATCAATTCTTTGGCTCTCAGCCTTCTTTATGATCTAACTCTCATATCCATACATATGGAAAAACCATAGCTTTGACTACACAGAACTTCACTGGCAAATGATGTCTCTGCTTTTTAATGCACTGTCTAGATTTGTCATAGCTTTTCTTCCAAGAGTGTCTTTTAATTTTATGGCTGCAGTCACAATCTGCAGTGATTTTGGAGCCTGAGAAAAGAGTCTTTCACTGTTTCCATTGTTTCCTCATCTATTTGCCATGAAGTGATGGGACCAGATGCCAAGGTCTTCGTTTTTTGATTGTTGCAATTTAAGCCAGATTTTTACACTCCCCTTTAACCTTCATCAAGAGGCTCTTTAGTTCCTCTGCACTTTCTGCCACAAGGGTGGTGTCATCCGCATATCTGAGGTTATTGATATTTCTCCCTGCAACCTTGATTCCAGATTATGCTTCATCCAGCCAAGCATTTCACATGATATACTTTGCATAAAAGTTAAATAAGCACAATATACAGCCTTGATTCCAGATTATGCAACCCTGCAACCTTGATTCCAGATTATGCTTCATCCAGCCAAGCATTTCACATGATATACTCTGCATAAAAGTTAAATAAGCACAGTATACAGCCTTGACTTATTTTGTTCCCAATTTGAACCATTCTGTTGTTCCATGTCCAGTTCTGTTGTCTCTTGACCTGCATACATGTTTCTCAGGAGGCAGGTAAGATGGTCTGATATTCCCATCTCTTGAAGAGTTTTCTACAGTTTGTTGTGATCCACAGAGTCAAAGGCTTTAGAGTAGTCAATAAAGCAGATGTTTTTCCTGAATCCTTTTGCTTTTTTTATGATCCAACGGATGTTGGCAATTTGATCTCTGGTTCCTCTGCCTTTTCTAAATCCAACTTGTACATCTGGAAGTTCTTGATTCATATACTGGTAAAACCTAGCTTGGAGGATTTTGAGCATAACCTTGCTAGCATGTGAAATGAGTGCAATTGTGCAGTAGTTTAAGCATTCTTTGGCATTGCCCTTCTTTGCAATTGGAATGAAAACTGACCTTTTGCAGTCCTGTAGCCACTGCTGAGTTTTCCAAATTTGTTGGCATATTGAGTGCAACACTTTAACAGCATCATCTTTTAGGATTTGAAATAGCTTAACTGGAATTCCATCTCCTCCACTAGCTTTGTTTGTAGTGATGTTTCCTAAGGTCCATTGACTTCGCACTCCAGGATGTCTGGCTCTAGGTGAGTGATCACACCATCATGGTTATCCAGGTCATTAAGCTCTTTTTTGTATCGTTCTTCTGTGCATCTCATGAAAAGATGTGCTCAAGAAAGGATAGAAATGGTATGGACCTAGCAGATAACAGAAGATATTAAGAAAAGGTGGCAAGAATAAACAGAATAAGTATACAAAAAAGAGTTTAATGACCTGAATAACCATAATGGTGTCCAAAGTTACAAGTAAATAAATGGTACAGACAAAATTCAAGCCCAAGAACATACTGAATCTGTGCAGTTAACTGCTACACAATACTATTTCCCATGACCATGATATATATATATATATATATATATATATATATATATATGGATGAAGGATTAAAGGAAGGATGAAAGGATTAAAGGAAGTCGCTCAGTCGTGTCCGACTCTTCGCAACCCCATGGACTGCAGCCCACCAGGCTCCTTCGTCCGTGGGATTCTCCAGGCAAGAGTACTGGAGTGGAGTGCCATCGCCTTCTCCGATACCAACTTCTTATATAAAAGAATTAAGCCACCAGGATAAAATATACAGTACAGGAAATATAGTCAATAGTAGTGCAATAAGTTTGTATGATAACAGTTACTAGACTTATTGTGGTGATCAGCTTCTAGTGTATATATGTAGAATCACTGTGTTGTTCACTTGAGACCTAATATTGTATGTTTACTGTACCTCAATTAAAAAAAAGAAGAAGACATATTTATGTGGAGAAAAAACACAGAAACAAATACCTCTTGCCCTGCATAATATCCACACAAACAAGTAACAAGGCTATCCTAGAAACTGCAGGGGAGTAAAACTGAACGTTTTGAAGAGGTAATAAATGAAAATTAATTGCACCGAAGCCACTATTCCTAAGTTAACACGCATAAAATATCCTTAGTGCTATCTATTGAGCGTTCTGTCATTACTGTTTTATTTTACTAAACATAAACATAAAGTCTTTCATAGGTTTTATTCCTTATTCCCTTCCCACTAAATATTTATTTTTCATAGTGTCTCAGGGACAGAGGAGCCTGGTAGGAGGCTGTCTATGGGGTCGCACAGAGTCAGACACGACTGAAGCAACTTAGCAGCAGCAGCAGCAGCAAGTCCTTGGAATATGACCTGCCCTTCTGTGGTGTTTTGCAGAAACCTATTCCTAATGGTTGTACTAGCTGATAAAAATCTGCTTGAGAGTTAAGTCGCTTCAGTCATGTCCAACTCTGTGCGACCCTATGGACTGTAGCACACCAGGCTTTCCTGTCCATGGGATTCTCCAAGCAAGAATACTGGAGTGGGGTGCCACGCTCTCCTTCAGGGGATCTTCCTCATGCAGGGGTCAAACCTGCCTCTTATACCTACCTGCATTGGTAGGTGGGTATAGTGCCGCCTGGGAAGCCTGATAAAAATTTAAATTATTGCTATTACTGGGCTACCCAGGTGGCACTAGTGGTAAAGAATCTACCTGCCAACGCGGGAAGACTTAAAACACATAGGTTTGATCCCTGGGTCAGGAAGAGCCCGTGGAGGAGGGCATGGCAACCCACTCCAGTGTTCTTGCCTGGAGAATCCCAGGAACAGAGGAGCCTAGTGGGTTACAGTCCATAGGGTCACAAAGAGTCAAACATGACTAAAGCAATTTAGCACGCATGCACATTGCTCTTATTGTTTTTATAATAGAAGTAAGAGTTAGGTATTGTAGCAAATATGAAAGAATTACAACTTCTAACCTCCCTGGGCCTTAGTTTCCTTATCTTTGAAGTCTGTGCATGTGAGGGAAGTTATTAAAGCCTCTTTCCCTGATAATTTCCCAGTTTATCTTATTCACCTTTCCCATGCATATAGAGGCAACTTTAGCAACAAAGACCTCCAGTTCTTTCTATTTAAGTTCTCAAGATTAACTTTATATCTAAAAAGTATGAAATCATTTGAAAAAAATTGGTAAGAAAACAGAAAAAGCAATCACTTTTTATGTCATTAATTTAGTTTCCTTTTTAAAAAAATTGTTCATGTTGAGGTTTGACAGAAAACAGCAAAATTCTGTAAAGCAATTATCCTTCAATGAAAAATAAATTAATTTTTAAAAAAAGAAAAAAAATCAGTCAGTTCTGAATTTATTAGCAAGACATTCAAGACCTCTATGATACTGCTCTAAATTACCTTTCCAACCCACTTCTGGCCACTCATCCTGCAGTAGGCAGCTAGAGCTCCTATTCCCATATTACCCTAAGGATTGCCCCTCTCAATGTATTTGTTCATTCTTTTCTACCATTCAGGAAATTCCTTCTTCTATCTGCTTATAGAAGCATACCCTTCTTTCATGTTCAGAGCTCAAATGCCCATTTTCTTGGATTTTTCTAATCAGAACAAGACTTTCTTTTCTTTCATTCTCCAAACATGCTCTCTATCTAGGAAGCATAGTCTATTAACACTGAAATACTCATTCTGTTCTTTTTTATTTTAAAATTAAAATATCATCAGATTTCCCCTTAGATTAAGAAGTCCTTGAGGGAAAAGTTAGGTCTTGTTCCTACTTAAGTTTCATATCAATGGATAGAAAAATGTGTTTATAATGTTGTAAAAAGAGTACCAGAGTAAGGGTCCAAAGTTCTGAGCTCACTTTTGAGCCCTTTAACAACTAACTATGTGGCTATAGACATATTATTTAAGTTCTAATAACCTCAATTATCTTGTGTATTGTGAGGATAAAAATGTTTACTCTACGTAGAGGATTAAATGCTAAAGGGCTTTTTAAACCCTAAAATAATATATTACTTCAAGAATGAAAGTTATTAATGTTGTTCTTATAACTTTACTATTATGGTAGTCACTCAAAGACTATTAAATGTGTCTAAAAAAACAGTGAAAGAGCAAAAGTAAGTAGATAATAAATGTCATACTTGAATTCAGCTATAACAGAATGGAATGGCTATACACATTTATTTTCTTTCTCTTCTAAAACTCTATTAAAATAAAATTAAATGTATTCTTTAGTAGTTAAAAAGCAATATTATGGAGAGAATAAGAGTACACAAGGGGTTTCTACAAAATTTAAAAAAAAAATTGGAAGTAGATGGGGAGGTAATAGATGGCATAGTGTTGCAGGAGTAAACAAAATAAAACAAAACCTCTGAACCTAAAGAGCTATACCAAAGGGGATGCAGCAGTCCCAACCAGGATGCCAAGAAAGATTTGCAGATCGCAACACCCATGAAAGTGTCAGCGATGAAAGGAATAGGAATAAGTGGGTTGTTAAAATTGGTGTGCAAAGTAGTTACTTCGCATCTCACCTTCTGTCTTCTGTGCTTCTGTGACCAGGGTTTATTTCCTCTCCCTTTCCCTGCTCCTGCCGTGCCTCCACCTCCATGAAGCCAGAACTTCATATTCTAGGGAAATGAATCCTGGAGGCTCTGGAATCATGCACACCAGGCATAAGAATGGAGGTGAGGCGTCGGGTCAACAGTTGTAAGGAGATAGAGTGAGAGTCTGTGTTTTCAATCATAGAGTCCCAACTTTCTTCCCTTTGCTACTCCTAAATGCAAGGAAAAAGGTGTATCTCTCCAAAGCTAGAGCCTGGAGGATTTCTGTCTGTAAAAAATAAAAGAGAAAATCCAGGAATAAAACATGTAGATGATAGCACATGGAGGTTCTGCAGTGGGGGAAGGGGTGGTTGCCAACTCATTTCTCTAAAGTGAAACCCAAGAGTCAAAGGCAACTCTTACCCACGTCCCTTTCCCCTACCTGGAAAATCTTCAATCCACCTCTTATTATCTCACAGCTTAATGTAAAGAAACATACACTGAATGAAGGTATGCTTTAAATATGCCACGGGAGAGATAGAGAAAGAAAGAGGGGAGAGAGAGAGAGAGAATGAAATTCCCAAGAAACAGAAGCCGGAGAAAATTCTAAATAAGGAAACCATAAGAATGAACTCTTGGAACAAGTAGAAGATGTGATTTAAAACAAAAAACAATGTAACTGAAGATAAAGAAAAATTTCTGGAAAATTAAAATTATGATTGTTTAATAAAAAAAAAAAAAAAGATGGATTTTTTAAAAGTTCCAAAATGTCTTCCAGTAGTTGAACAGAAAAGCAAATTTGGGAAGTTACCATAGGAAATAATAGGTGATCTATCTTTCAACAAATAGATCTTTAACTGAGATTAGAACTTTGTTACTTAAAATTAGTTTGACACAGTTATTTTCTGTTCAGTTGACAGAGATATTTACAGGTTACACAAACAACCCCAACTAAAAGTCAGCACACTTAAAACTTGCCTACTCCTCCCAATTAAAGCATACGGCAAAAAACAAAAACAAATAAACAAAAAAAACAAAAACAAAAAACAACCCTGCCAAGACCCTCTAATTCTCAAATCTGGAGTTCTCTTCTTGCTGTTATAGTGTGAAAAAAATAAATTTCCTTACTTGTTCTTTTTTTTTTTTTCTTTGTCAATGGAGAGAAATCAATTATATAAGAATAATATAAGTTGTCACAAAAGCAAAGAAGGAAGGTCTGCAGACTATGGGCCAGAGTGACTGTTCCTGTAGATGAAGAAACACCCTCATCAAGGTCACTGGGAATGAAGGCAAGATCCTAAGAAGCTTCCATGGAGAACAAACAGCAAGTCACCTCTCAGCAATCAGGGGCCAGAATGGAATCAGGCTTCTGACAGCAATAATGAACTCTAACATTAACTGAGAAATGTTTTAAAATTGCTAAAGAAATATGATTTCTAACCTGGTTGTCTGTTCTCAGACGTACCTTCAATCAGGTACAACAATGGAATTAAAATGACTTCCCTCTTAGGAACTGATTTAACAGCTACAAGCATCCTCTAGTAATTAGAGGGTGCACTTCAGAAAAACAAAGAACTAAATGAAGAAGGACGTGCATGATTTAGGGAATGGGCTGTCTCCCCCAGGAACAGGGGAGTGAGAAAGCTTAGGCCAGGGGGAATGCAATCAGTTATATAGGACCAGGAAAACGGGGGAGTCCAAAAGAGAGCCCTCCATGGAGGAGAAGGAAAGTGAGAGTGTGTCACTGAGTCGTGTCCAACTCTTTGTGACCCCATGGACTGTATGTAGCGCACCAGGCTCCTCTGTCCATTGAATTCTCCAGGCAAGAATACTGGAGCAGATAGACATTCCCTTCTCCAGGGGATCTTCCCAACCCAGGAATAGAACCCAGGTCTCCTGCATTGCAGGAGGATCCATTACCAGCTGAGCTACCAGGGAAGCCCTCTCACCTCAAAGACTGCCCTTCAAAACTCTTCACTGAAAGTTGTCTGGGAGTTTGGGTCTTTTGAACGCCAGCTGCCCATTCTCCTGGCACCCTACAAATAAATGCTGTACTTTCCTTCAGCAGAATCCAGTGTCAGTAGATGGGTTTTGCAGTATCTGGATAAGCAAACAATTCATGTTCAGTTTGGTAAGAATAATAATGAAAACAGACAAGTAAAATACATGTAACTTGATAAGTTTGGGAGGATATGAGGCAAGGTGTAAGTTTTTTTTTTTTTTTCATTTTAATCCTCTCAGTACTATTTAAAATTTTAAATCATGTCCACACGTACAGAAAAATTAAAATAAAATTTTTCCCTATTTGAGAAGCAAAATCTGTATTATTATAAAACTTGGACATTACACCTTGGCTTATTCATATTACATGAATCATGGAATCATATATGCACAGAAGCAGTGGCTTCATAGACCATTGACCTTTTGAGGGTTTTAAATAAATCTTCTACAGCTGAAACCTCTGTGCAGTGGGAAGTAAATAGGTAAAGCTTATTGGAATGAGAACTCTGAAATTTCTAATCATTGCTATTCATCTTGGGTACATGCCAGAATAGTTTCTCACTTTTGGATTATTAATTTTGATTTTTAGGGAATAAGAAGAAAATCAATGCTGGAAATAATAATAGTGACATCAGTCAAAAAAAGGCAACGGCTTGAAAGGAGTCCAGGAAAACACTTGCCCATGCTTCTAATTGGGAAAAAAGATGGCAAAGCGGATAACAATTACTCAGTGCTTGCTAAGCACTAGGCGTATTCATGCCACTCCTCATAATAGCTGCATGAGACAAATGATGGCCCTCTTTTTAGGGATGAGGAAACTGAGCACCAACGAGTTTAATAAACTACTAATAAACTACTACTACGCAGTGGTAAGTGGTGAGGCCGGCAGTGGTTTCTGTCTCATAAGAGACTCAAAATATTCTCAGTCTTCTTAGGGTTGCTTTTCTATTCCATCATCTTTTAATTCCATACTCTCTATCTGGGGTCCAGTGGCCACAGCTGTGTGCCTCAAATGGGCTACTGATGTGCCAAGATATTGATCTGTTCAGTTCCCAAGGGGAATGGATCCCATTCCCTTTATTTGCGTTTCCTTCACATGAGTCGTTATCTCTTGTGTTCGCCATGGTGTGCAAAAGGTTAGAAACACAGTCTGAAGCAGAAGTAAGCCAGCCCTCTTACCCTTCAATTTTCAAAATACCTCTACCCAAGTTTTTCAGAACCACTCTGAAAAACCACTGTAGTGGGCAGGCAATTTTTTATTGAAATAGAAAATTTTGAATTAAGGAGAACCATGAATATCAACCATTTCAAAATCCTTGTGTTTCAGATGAGGAAATGAGTGCAGGCCAATAAAATGACCTAACCTAGAGAGGAAAGGGCTCCCTCCTCAGGTGGTCCTTACTCATCCTGGGAAGCAGGAAAGCGTGGATGCTTGTGCTTCTGCTCTGACTGGCTCTGTTACGGCTCTGACCAGATGGCATCCTATCAGATGGCTGCTGGTTCATTTTTTCCCATGGCTGGGGAACTCAAGGAGGAGAGGCACGGGGTCTCATTTATCTTGTGTGCCCAGCAAGAACAGTGTCTGTTAAACAAATGAATGACTAAATAAAAATTGTGTTCATAGGATCCTCGCTCAAGCTCTGTCTCCCCAGCTTGCTAGCTCTCTGTCCTCAAACAAGCCATTTATATTGGCAAATGGGCATCATGGCTCAGTGTTAAAGAACCTGCCTGGCAATGTAAGACTTGGGTTTGACCCCTGGGTTGGGAAGATCCCTTAGAGAAAGAAACGCAACCTGCCCCACTATTCTTGCCTGGGAAATCCCATGGACAGGGGAGCCTGGTGGGTTACAGTCCACGGGGTCGCAAAAGAGTCGGATATGACCTAGTGACTAACTGAAACAACAAGAGTGGGCATAAAAGGTTTTAGGTGCTGTGGAGTTGCATAAAATTAAAATAATACTGATAAAGTCCTAATAGCAGATAATATTTAGTGAGCATTTACTATGCCAGGCAAAGTTGCAAGTGTTTTGAAAGTATTAACTTATTTAACTTTAAATACATTTTGAGCTATAAACAGTCAGCCTGTGTGGACATTGGTTAGAATTCCTTGTCCAAAGTATTTTCCACTGCATGAGAACTCCCAGTCTGGGGCATACTTGATTTCCATTTCCAGCACTTCTCTGGAAGCAGATGAAAAGGTTCAGATGACTTTGGCCAAGACCAAGAGTCAGAGCTCTTATCCTGCTACACTGTGAAAACGGCACTGGGGAATAGAAGATGTAATGGGGGATCACATATCTCATAATGGGCACCTCTATCTGCCTTAAGAAAGAGAGAAAATTAGCATTCTCCTAATAGACAGAATGTCACAGAAAAGTTCAACCTTTTTCATAATACTGTAATTAGTATTTCATATACTATAATTTTAGTCTTGATGAGATAAGCACTTTCTGAAGAAATTTCAATATCTATATTGCTAGTGCTAGCAAAAAAAAAGCAATTTAAAATGACACATTTTAATACATAATAGCTGCCCCAACCTTTTGATGTAGCAGCATGAATATCAAATTCTCTGAGAGAAAAAGAGGTTTGAGGTGCCTTCAAGGCATTAGTGCCTTTATAATGAACAAACACGTGTCTGCTGAATGGAGCTAACCTCAGCCCCCTGGGTCTTTTGCTGATCAGGCTGGTGAGAAAGTTCCCTTAAGCTAATCTCAGTATAATTCAAACAGATTCAACCATAGGGCATGCTAGGAATGGCTTGTGGGGAAGCAGGAGGAAGGAGAGCAATAATTTTGCATCACCTACAAAGGTTCATCTAGTCAAGGCTATGGTTTTTCCTGTGGTCATGTATGGATGTGAGAGTTGGACTGTGAAGAAGGCTGAGCACCGAAGAATGGATGCCTTTGAACTGTGGTGTTGGAGAAGACTCTTGAGAGTCCCTTGGACTGCAAGGAGATCCAACCAGTCCATTCTGAAGGAGATCAGCCCTGGGATTTCTTTGGAAGGAATGATGCTAAAGCTGAAACTCCAGTACTTTGGCCACCTCACACGAAGAGTTGACTCATTGGAAAAAACTATGATGCTGGGAGGGATTGGGGGCAAGAGGAGAAGGGGACGACAGAGGATGAGATGGCTGGATGGCATCACTGACTCGATGGACATGAGTCTGAGTGAACTCCAGGAGTTGGTGATGGACAGGGAGGCCTGGCATGCTGCAATTCATGGGGTCGCAAAGAGTCGGACATGACTGAGTGACTGATCTAATCTGATCTGATCTGACCCCATGCTAGGAGCTTCCCTGGGGACTCAGTGGTAAAGAATCTACCTGCCAATGCAGGAGATGCTAGTTCGATTCCTGGTCTGGGAAGACCCTCTGGAGAAGGAAATGGCAATCCCCTCCAATATTCTTACCTGGATAATTCAAAGGAGCCTGGTGGGCTGCAGTCCATGGGGTCGCTAGGAGTCGGACATGACTGAGTGACTTCACTTTCACTTTTCACTTTCATGCATTGGAGAAGGAAATGGCAACCCACTCCAGTGTTCTTGCCTGGAGAATCCCAGGGACAGGGGAGCCTGGTGGGCTGCCGTCTCTGGGGTCGCACAGAGTCGGACACGACTGAAGCAACTTAGCAGCAGCAGCAATCCCCGTTCTATAGATGAGCAAGTCAATGCTAAAAAGTGTAAATACACTACTTCAAGGTAGGACCAGTAGATATTTGAATCCAGATTTCTGATTGAAAAATCCTTGTTCTGAACATTGCAATAGCCTGCCTCCCTGAAACAGGCTGTTTATCTTTTAATCCCTTGCTCCATGATTGGATTCCCTAGCAACATACACTGAAGGTAAACCATTGAAGAAAAAAAAAAAGTAGATATCAAAAATTTCCATTATTATTTAAATAGCACTGACATGGACACATTCTCCCTGAAAATACCCTAACTGGATGATAGCTAGGATTGAAATAGAGAAATGTTATCATTTGGCTTGTTATTTTTGTGTGTGTGTGACCATTGAGTTAAGATGGCCAGCTGGTACCATGACAGCGTGGTTTGTGATTACAAATGCTCGTGTACATCCTCAATACATATTTCCTTTGAAAAGGGAATTACAATGATAGTGTGCTGGTACAATGTTATCTTCCTGTGAATTTCAGCAGATAACTTTGATCATTTTCCAAACAGCTGTAAGAGGTGATGGATTGAGGTATCTACTGGGAATTGCAGGCTGGGGGTAATTAAATTGGATTCTGTCCCCTTGGATGGCACTCTGGGCCAGTGCTAATGATTATCACCAGGGAAGGGAGGGCACAAATGCCACTTATTGTTAATACCAAGAGTAGGAGGAGGAACAAGAGAGATGAGAAGAAGAGAAAGCGAAAGTGGGAGGATGGTGAGGGAGAGAGTAAGGGACAGTATATTTACATGTTAGCTACCATGTCTTCTTCTTTTATGTGTCCCAGATGGAACACAGCAATTCATTATTGCCTGCAAATAATGAATCCTTAATAAAGAATTATCAAATACATGGTAGATGAGATGGCTGTATGGATGGTGAAAAATTCTAAAAATTAAGAACTATCCATGACTTAGTCTGCTATGGCTGCCATAAGAAAATATCAGAGACTGGATGGCTTAAATGATAGACACTTTGTCACAGTCTGGAAGCTAGAAGTCCAAGATTAAGCTGTTGACAGGATTGACTTCTTCTGAGACCTTTCTCCCTGGCTGCCTCTTTACTGGGTCCTCACATGGCCTCTTTTTCTGTGAATGCACATTTCTGGTATGTTCCTCTTCTTATAAGGAGGCTAGCTCTATCAGATTAGGACCCTACCATATAACCTCATTTAGGACTGGAAAAGGTCAATTTTCATTCCAATCCCAAAGAAAGGCAATACCAAAGAATGTTCAAAGTACTGCACAATTGCACTCCTCTCACACACTAGTAAAGTAATGCTCAAAATTCTCCAAGCCAGGCTTTAGCAATATGTGAACCGTGAACTTACAGATGTTCAAGCTGGTTTTAGAAAAGGCAGAGGAACCAGAGGTCAAATCACCAACATTCGCTGTATCATCAAAAAAGCAAGAGAGTTCCAGAAAAACATCTATTTCTGCTTTACTGACTATGCCAAAGCCTTTGACTGTGTGGATCACAATAAACTGTGGAAAATTCTGAAAGAGATGGGAATACCAGACCACTGACTTTCCTCTTGAGAAACCTGTATGCAGGTCAGGAAGCAACAGCTAGAACTGGACATGGAACAACAGACTGATTCCAAATCGGAAAAGGAGTATGTCAAGGCTGTATATTGTCACCCTGCTTATTTAATTTCTATGCAGAGTAGACTACATCATGAGAAATGCTGGGCTGGAGGAAGCACAAGCTGGAATCAAGATTTCCGGGAGAAATATCAATCACCTCAGATACGCAGATGACACCACCACTATGGCAGACCGTGAAGAAGAACTAAACAGCCTCTTGATGAAGTGAAAGAAGAGAGTGAAAAAGCTGGCTTAAAGCTCAACATTCAGAAAACTAAGATCATGGCATCTGGTCCCATCACTTCATGGGAAGTAGATGGGGAAACAGTGGAAACAGTGTCTGACTTTATTTTTCTGGGCTTCAAAATCACTGCAGATGGTGATTGCAGCCATGAAATTAAAAGACGCTTACTCCTTGGAATGAAAGTTATGACCCACCTAGACAGCATATTAAAAAGAAGAGACATTACTTTGTCGATAAAGGTCTGTCTAGTCAAGGCTATGGTTTTTCCCATAGTCATGTGTGGATGTGAGATTTGGATTATAAAGAAAGCTAAGCGCCAAAGAATTGATACTTTTGAACTGTGGTGTTGGAGAGGACTCTTGAGAGTCCCTTGGACTGCAAGGAGATACAACCAGTCCATCCTAAAGGAAATCAGTCCTGGGTGTTCATTGGAAAGACTGATGTTGAAGCTGAAACTCCAATATTTTGGCCATCTGATGCGAAGAGCTGACTCATTTGAAAAGACCCTGATGTTGGGGAAAATTGAAGGCAGGACAAGAAGGGGATGACAGAGGATGAGATGGTTGGATGGCATCACCAACTCAATGGACATGAGTTTGGGTGAACTCCGGGAGTTGGTGATGGACAGGGAGGCCTGGCATGCTGTAGTTCATGGGGTTGCAAAGAGTCAGACACAACTGAGCGACTGAACTGAACTGAACTGAATATTTTTTACTTCCATAAATTCTTTGCAGCCAAAGATGGAAAAGCTCTATATGGTCAGCAAAAATAAAACTGCGAGCTGATTGTGGCTCAGATCTTGAATTCCTTATTGAAAAATTCAGACTTAAATTGAAGAAAGTTAGGTAAAACAACTAAACCATTCAGGTATGCTCTAAATCAAATTCCTTACAATTATGTGGTGGAAATGACCAATAGATTCATGGGATTAGATTTGACAGAGTGCCTGAAGAACCATGGATGGAGGTTTGTGACACTGTACAGGAGGCAGTCACCAAGACCATCCCCAAGAAAAAGAAATGCAAAAAGGAAAAATGATTTCCTGAGGAGGTCTTACAAATAGCTGAGAAAAGAAAAGAAGCTAAAGGCAAAAGAGAAAAGGAACCATATACCCATCTTAAACCAGAGTCCCAAAGAATAGCAAGGAGAGATAAGAAAGCCTTCCTCAATGATCAGTGCAAAAGAAATAGAGGAAAACAATAGAATGGGAAAGACTAGAGATCTCTTCAAGAAATTAGCGATACCAAGGGAACATTTCAGGCAAGATGTGCACAGTTAAGGACAGAAACAGCATGGACCTAATGGAAGCAGAAGATATTAAGAAGAGGTGGCAAGGATACAAAGAATTATACAAAAAAGATCTTCATGACCCAGATAACCACAATGGTGTGATCACTCATCTGGAGCCAGATATCCTGGAATGTGAAGTCAAGTGGGCCTTAGAAAGCATCACTATAAACAAAGCTAGTGGAGGTGATAGAATTCCAGTTCAGCTATTTCAGATCCTAAAAGATGATGCTGTGAAAGTGCTATACTCAATATACCAGCAAATTTGGAAAACTCAGCAGTGGCTACAGGACTGGAAAAGATCAGTTTTCATTCTAATCCCTAAGAAAGGCAATGCCAAAGAATGTTCAAAGTACTGCACAGTTGCACTTATCTCACATGCTAGTAAAGTAATGCTCAAAATTCTCCAAGGGAGGCTCCAACAGTACATGAACTGAGGACTTCCAGATGTTCAAGCTGGATTTAGAAAAGACAGAGGAACCAGAGATCAAATTGCCAACAGCCATTGGATTTCAAAAAAGCAAGAGAGTGCCAAAAAAGCATTTACTTCTGCTTTATTGACTATGCCAAAGCCTTTGACTGTGTCTGTTCGGTTCAGTCACTCAGTCATGTCTGACTCTTCATGACCCCATGGACCACAGTACACCAAGCCTCCCTGTCCATCACCAACTCCGGAGTCTACTTAAACTCATCTCCATTGAGTCGGTGTTGCCATCCAACCATCTCATCCTCTGTCATCCCCTTCTCCTCCTGCCTTCAATCTTTCCCAGCATCAGGGTCTTTTCAAATGAATCAGCTCTTTGCATCAGGACTACAAGATCAAAACAAACTGAAAAATTCTTCAAGAGATTGGAATACCAGACCACCTTACCTATCTCCTGTGAAATCTGTATGCAGGTCAAGAAGCAATAGTTAGAACTGGACATAGAACAACAGACTGGTTCCAAATTGGGAAAGGCTGTATATTGTCATCATGGCTGTATATTGTCACCATGATTATTTAACTTTTATGCAGAGTACATCATGCAAAATGCTGGACTGGATGAAGCACAAGCTGGAATCAAGATTGCTGGGAGAAATATTAATAACCCTAGATATGCAGGTGACACCACCCTTATGGCAGAAGGCAAAGAGGAACTACAGAGCCTCTTGATAAAAGAGGAGAGTGAAAAATCTGGCTTAAAACTCATCATTCAAAAACTAAGATCATGGCAGCTGGCCCCATCACTTCATGGCAAATAGATGGGGAAACAATGGAAACAGTGAAAGGCTTTATTTTGGGGGGCTCCAAAATCACTGCAGATGGTGACTGCAGCCATGAAATTAAAAGACACTTGCTCCTTGGAAGAAAAGCTATGATAGACCTAGACAGCATATTAAAAGCAGAAACATTTCTTTGCCAACAAATGTCCATCTAGTCAAAGCTATGGTTTTTCCAGTAGTCAGGTATGGATATGAGAGTTGGACCATAAAGATAGCTGAGTGCCAAAGAATTGATGCTTTGAACTGTGGTATTGGGGAAGACTCTTGAGAGTCTCTTGGGCTGCAAGGAGATCCAACCAGTCCATCCTAAAGGAAATCAGTCCTGAATAATCACTGGAAGTAACTGATGCTGAAACTGAAGGTCCAATACTTTGTCCACCTGATGCAAAGTCCTGACTCATCTGAAAAGACCCTGACGCTGGGAAAGATTGAAGGCAGAAGGAGAAGGGGATGACAGAGGATGAGATGATTGGATGGCATCACTGTCTCAATGGACATGAGTTTGAATAAACTCCGGGAGTTGGTGATGGACAGGGAAGCCTGGCATGCTGCAGTCCATGGGGTTGCAAATAGTTTGACATGACTGAGTAAGTGAATTGAACTGAACCTCCATGAAGGCCCCATCTCTGAAGATAGTCATCAGGATTCAATACATGAATTTGTCAGAGGTGGGGGGACACAATTTAGTCTACAATATCATATCATTTCCTTCTAGCTTGAATGTTGCATTTATTGTGAATTTTTTCCTGATTCTTATCATGAAAATTAACATCTCTATTTTTGGGATTAACAAACTCTGTCATTAGAACTCAAGTTTGCTCATTTGGGAAACATAGCAGAAATCTCCTACCTGGTTTCCTGGCTCTGGCCTGAGTTTCATGTGGTCTCTTTCATTCTGTATAGCTGTTTATAGGAACTTACTAAAACACTCATGAAATCATGCTATTCCTCAGCCATTAACTTATCAATAAGCTTGTGAACATAAGTGCAACTGTTCAGAATGAGTCTAAATCTCTGCACAATCTGCAACTTTTCCTATGCAATGAACTTCATCTTTTATATCTCTTTATCATACATTACCCTCTGTCCATTCTGTACCACAGGCACCTTTGCTGTTTCTGATAGCTGAGCCTTAAGCATGTGGTCCTGGCTGCCTGCAGACCCACGGGCCAGAATTCAACGTGTCTCACTGTAGTGACCACGGTCATGCAGATATACAGTGCCCCCCCAAGGTTGAAAATCCCCTGACCTCTCCACTCAAACTCCTTGTGTTTTCCTCTTTGTGTTTTAAAATCCTCACTCTGTTTCAAAATGTACCCTGGAGGGAAATCATAATAAGATGTATTTAGAAATAATCATACACATTAAAACATTGGAAGGATCAGTTCTGATTGCAGTTAATCAAGTTATTAGGTAAAAGTTATTAGATGACAACTATAAACTCTGGATTAAAAGATCCTGAAGGCACCTAAGAGCAACCAAAAGGAGTTCTTTTCTTTTTGTGTGTAAGATGGGTACCCTGTTGGTATCACATCATTTGTAAAATACATGGTCTTATTTTTTTTAAATTTTATTTTATTTTTAAACTTTACATAATTGTATTAGTTTGTCTTGAAGAACCAGTGGAGAGAAGTCACTGTCATGAAAAGAGTAGAAAAAAGTGAAGTAGAAAAACTGAGAAAGGAAAAAGCCAAAGAAGAGGAATCTTAAGACCTTAAGCATATAAAAATCTTAAGTTCTGAAGCATATAAACCTCTACTCATATTTCTGGCTGCCCCCTGAACTCTGAAGGTTTAGAGTAGATCTTGGCTTCCAAGCAAGGTAAATGAAGCAGAGATTTCACTCGATGCTTACCAGAGGGAAGCTAAAGTTTGGAGTTTGAGTTCAGTCAACTTAATGGTCTGTTAAAGAAATAAATACACATCAAATGAACATAACAGAATCTAGCATTTATACAATTTATGAACTACACTGTTTTAAGCATGATACTTGGGGAAACAGATTTTAAAAAATAATATCCAGATTGCAGCAACAACGGTATACTCTGAAAGGAGGCTGGAAATAGGCATAGCAGATAAATTACAGTATTTGCTGCCAGTAGAACTATACTACAAGAAATGCTGAGGAGAATTCTTCAAGAATGAAATGGAATTAAGAGTGCTGAAACGCTCAGAAAGGAGTTAAAAAACCACAGGCAAGGGTAAACATGTAGGTAAATAAAAAAGCATTATATTTCCTTTAAAATGCATATGGCTGTTTAAAGAAAAAAAATTAAGCTATGGAGATTATAACATACACAGATGTAATACATAAGACAACTTTTAGTGCTTGCTAAAATAGAACATATGCTGTGCCCTAGAAAAAGTCTCAGTGAGTTTGCAAGGACTGAATTAATCAATATTGAATAAAATTAGAAATAATTAATAATATATCTGGAAAAACTCAAATATTTGAAAATCAAGCAACACGCCTTTAACTAATCCAAGAGTCAAATAAAATAGTCAACTAGGGGAGTTCCCTCATTGTCTACTGGTTAGGACTCTGGGCTTTCACTGCAGAGGATAGGGGAGTAGGGAGATAGGTTCAGTCTGTGGTTGAGGAACTGAGATCCCACAAACTGAATGGCATGCAACTCCCCCCCAATAATCATCTAGGAATAATATCCTAATGAAAATACTTTAAGCCAAATCATGATCAAAATGCATTAAATCCATTCTGGTCATTGTATCACTTTGTGTGCATGCTGAGTCACTTCAGTTGTGTCTGACTCTGTGACTCGCCAGGTTCCTCTGTCCATGGGCTTCTCCAGGCAAGAATATTGGAGTGGGCTGCCGGGCCCTACTCCAGGGGATCTTCCCAACCCAGGGATCGAAACAGCGTCTCTTACATCTCCTGCATTGGAAGGCAATTTTTTTACCACTAGTGCCATGGGTGCATAATCTTGTTTTAGGGACATGCCATGACATAGTAGTTATGACCACGCCTATAAGACACTGCTTGCCTGAGCTCGAATCCCAGTTCCATCAACCACTATCTATACCGTGGTTTAAGGTAAGTTGTTTAACTTGTTTGTACCTCTATTTTCTCAAAATAAAATGAGTTCCATCCAAAAGTACTGCTATAAGATTTACATGAGTTAATATGAATGGAATGCTAGAACAGGGCCTGGGACACAGTCTTTAACAAAAGTTCGCTGTTATTATCATTGTTTGCCCCCACAGCAAGTTTAGAACATATCCAGAATAGAAATTGTGCTTGGTGTTTCAAGCACTGGGAATAGTAGCTGGCACATGCTAAATAGTTATTTTTGAATGATTAAAATATATCTTCTTGGAGAAGGCAATGGCACCCCACTCCAGTACTCTTGCCTGGAAAATCCCATGGATGGAGGAGCCTAGTAGGCTGCAGTCCATGGGGTCGCTAAGAGTCGGACACGACTGAGTGACTTCACTTTCACTTTTCACTTTCATGCATTGGAGAAGGAAATGGCAACCCACTCCATTGTTCTTGCCTGGAGAATCCCAGGGATGGGGGAGCCTGGTGGGCTGCCGTCTATGGGGTCGCACAGAGTCGGACACGACGGAAGTGACTTAGCAGCAGCAGCAGCAAAATATCTTCTACTTTCTCGTGTCCTTATCCAGGGCTCAGGGATTGTGCTGATCAATTCACTTGCCTTATTTCACTGAATCTTCGTGACGTAAGAGGTGATTACCCTTGTGGCTTCCATGTACAAATGGAAAAGCTGGACAGAAGGGGTCAGGGGCCCCTTCAAGGCCACACGACACACAAGTGACAATCCAAGCGTCACTTAGGCCCTTGGATTTGAAAGCCCATTTTCTTTCTTTCTTTCATGCAACTTAATGAATGGGTCTAAGACTCAACTAACTCAAATTCTTACAATACTGAGAATAAGTTTTAAACATTTAAAACCCCAGCAAAACTTATGATGAAAAAGTGAAATCACCCGTTTGTGGTTAGGGTGCCTTGGCTTCAATAGCTCTGAGTTTATACCACCTGGAGACCAGGAGCAACCTGTGAAATCTAAACCTCAAAATAAATCCCTCCTGGTCACACTCTCAGTTAAGGTTCAGCCTGTCATGTGACTTCCTCCCAAAGTGCCAAACGTTACGTGGGGGTGACATTTCGATCCTCGATGAAGCTGGTACAAGGATGCGTTTCTCAGCTAAAGCCTAGAGAGAGTAAAGGTGAAATGAAAGTTCTCTTTTTCTTCCTACCACACCCTGGGGCAAAAGGAGCAGTCTTTTCTGTTACCTCCTTTATCTCATGCCTGCCTCTGGTCACAGGTGGAAAGAACATTCATTCTGGAGGACAAGAGTCTCATCCTCCACACTCAGCTTTTGCTACGTTAACGGAAACTAAAGATTTTGGAAAATCTCTTCTCTCATAAAACTTAGCAAAATCCTGTTTTTTGCATATTGGAGGCTGAAATGTTGCTTATTCTCTAGTTTCCTCATTCTTTACTTCACTGCTTTTCCACTGTGTGTGTGGATGTGTGTACTCAGTTATGCCAGAATCTTTGAGACATCATTGGCTGTAGCCCACCAGGCTCCTCTGTCCATGGGGTTTCCCAGGCAAAAATACTGGACTGGGTTGTCATTTCCCCCTCCAGGGGATCTTTCTGACCCAGGGATCAAACCCATGTCTCCCGCATTGCAGGTGAATTCTTTACCTATTGAGCCACTGGGGAAGCCCATTCTTCCACAATGAGTCTTACATTTTCACTAGGAAAATAGATATCTCTTTCTTACTAGGACAAATGCCATTCATTCAGAAAGGAAAAAGAGCACTACATTAATTTTAAAACCATTTCTCTCAGTATAGAAGCTTGCTATAAGTGTCAAGAATATGATGAAAGACTACACACACACATATTTGTTTCACAAAAAAGTCAAAATTATATATTTAAAAATCAGTAGCCTTTTATACACCTGAGCAATAATAAGCATAACAGAATTAATTTCTGGTTATCATTGATTAATGTTTGGAAATGCTTCAGATTGCCTATAATTATTACAAAGCAATTATAAGTTTAATGTTTCTGTAGGTTATTTGCATACAATAAGACAACTGGGTGTGTGTATGTGGGGGGTACATGAGGCTCCAGTTCTCTGTGCAAATATTCAGTGATTTTTCTGGTGTTACAAATGAGACTCTTTAAGTCATTTTACTTTCATAAATTAGGATGTGGAATTACTCAAGGATCCTGCGTATTAATTAGAAATTCTTGCTATTAGATAAAATTTTAAAACCATAATAAAATCAGTAATTTTTACTTGCCCTTTAGTAAGCAGTAGATACAGTGACATACACACATATATTTCTTTTATCCATCAGTTGACAGGGCCCAGAAGCAAAAATATCCTGTAGCAATGACAAAACCAACACCTAGATGTCGGTTTCTAATACCAGACTCCAGTCAAAGGAACCGGCACTCCTTGGAGAGCTGGCTGACTCTAGGACTAGGGCAGGTAATTCACAAGATGAGCCTAGAGCATCTTACAGTGGAAAAAAGGAAAGACGTGCTCCAAAAAACCACACAAATACACAGAGAGAAAGGCAAGTAAGTCCCGATACTGAGTATATGTGAAAGGGATACAGGAAACAGCTGAAGGAGTTCCCAAAGGCCAAAGCTGGAAGAACTTGAGCAAGACAATAAATAGGGTAGTATTGGATTATAACCCAAAATATAAAATAAATAATTATGAGTCCATACTGATATAAATGATTGAATAGATAAATAGGAGATAATAGGCACATTTTTCAGGCAGAATAATCTCAAATAATTTACAAAGGTACTCCCCACTTAAAGAGAAAGAGCAGCGTTCCTCACTCTTTAAGTGTGGACTACATATAGTGACTTATTTTTAAAGGGTGAAATATGGAAAGGAGGAGAAAAATAGTAACTTTACAAAGGTGAAATCTGGCTAATACCATCTTAAATCAGAGGGTGAGGACTAAAATCAACAGAGATAAGTCAGTAATAGTATATGCCCTTGATAAGATGTGATATGAATGGTACTTTATCTCTGTGGTCTTCATCTCTCCCGCTGCAAACATATTAACCCAGTCTGATCATGAAAAAACAATTACACAAATCCCCCATGAGGCTGCTGCTGTGCTGTGTTTAGTCATATCCAACTCTTTGTGACCTCATGGGCTGACGCCTGCCAGGCTCCTCTATCCATGGAATTCTCCAGGCAAGAATACTGGAGAGGGTTGCCATTTTGTACTCCAGGGCGTCTTCTGGACCCAGGGATTGAACCCACATCTCTTGCATCTCTTGCATTGGCAGGCAGGTTCTTAACCACTGTACCCCCTGGGAAGCTTCCCACATGAGGGATTTTCTACAAAGTCCCTGACCAGTAATCCTCAAAGCTATGAAGTTTATCTAAAACAAGGAGTCTGAGAAGCTGTCACAACCAAGAGGAGATCTTGTGATGGAAAAAGGAGAGTAGGGAAAAACTGAGGAAGTCACATCAAAAATGGGTGTCATGTGAAATGAATGCATCAAGATTGGTTCATGAATTGTGATAAGTATATTACACTGGCATAAGGTGTTAATAGTGGAGGAGACCGAGTACGAAATGTGTGGGGTGTACAGGAAATTTCTGTAACATCTTCACAATAATTCCGTAAAAATAAAACTGGTCTAAAATTAAAAAGTTCATTTAAAACAGGCTCCTTCTCTATTACCAAATATACCATTCATATTTGTAAATTTAGACAAATGCATGTTCCTCAAGGGTAGAATTCCCTGCCTCACTCATTATTCATTTATGCAGAAGGCACGATGTAGGGGAAAGAGCATCTTCACCTAGAGACGAGGTCTGTTTCCTCATTGACCTCTTCTCTAGGGAACTGTGGCTCCACAAACCACTGAAGCCGTGCAGACATTGGGAGATTAGTTACATAAGACCTGGCATTGCCCAGAGAGCGAGGGCTATGCCATGCAAGCAAGGGGGCCTCATGTGCCCATTACACCCCTTGCCTGCTGAACTTTGTCCTCACGGAGTCCTATCCCATTACTCTACATGCACATGCCTGCTGGCCCTGGACTTCCTACGGCCCATCACTGAGAAGGCAGCTTCCTGGGCATGGCTACTGAAGCCTCTGCTGTTCTTCTTGTCTACAGTTCAGTGTCGTCTTTCAGAGACCCCTTTCTGAACTCTGTGACTTGACTTATAGACGCTTACTGCTACTGCTACCATTGGTTCATCCTCTATCAATTTCTAATTAGTCCATAAAGCTTTTTATTCTGAATTAGAGTCTTGTTTTTCCCACAAAGTCTGTCTTTTTTCTCTTATAAGAAACCCTATTAAGAGCCTTTAACAAGATATAGGTGACATGAGTTACAGGAGATAAAAGGCAAAGTTAGAGCTCAGGTACAACCAAATTAGCAAAATGAGATTTTGTTTATGATTCCATTAAGGATCATATGCTAAGATCATCTACAGGATTTTAAGATATCTCATTTCACTAAAATGCAGAAAATAAGTCACCATGCCAGACTACAATACGTATTACTTTTGTCTTCTTTTATTTTTGTTTTGGGGGAGTAATACACTCTTGTACAATATAATGTTGTTTTTAAAAGTGTTACTTTCAGGTAGTACAGCTCAAATGAATTCTTCCACCTCATCTCGCCAGAATAAAGAGTTCCTTTGTTAATATGTGTGTTGGCTCTCTGTGGAAAAATATAATACACAGTATTTCTTTACTAATAAGATTTGAGAAGTGGAAAGGTTTCTTCTTTCTATTTCTTGTTTTTCATGGTGATATCCACTGATATTTCCCCTTTATTTAGTGTTGTAAGTAAGTATGATAAATTACAGTGTAGGATGTCAGACAAGTGAATAAAGGTTTAGAAAGAGATTGCATTTGTCAGTGGCCCAGAGACAGGCTCTTACATATCTATGGCTCTTCTTCTAACCCTTGCTTAGCTCCAAATGAAAGATCCTGGTCCAACTATCAGATGCATCCTCTATCCTTCAGATTATGTGATGTGGGCTGGCTACTTTCATGATGATCTGCCAACATGTAAAGTAAAAAATGCCACCTACTCTTACTAAAAGACATGAGGATGTATTGCTCTTTTACTGAAAAGATGCTTTTTATAATGAGTTTATTCCCATTCAGCAAGTAGAAATGAAAGCTAGGGCTTGCTTGGCTGTGTTTTGTCCTCTCTAAGCACTTCCTCTTTGGTGGCTGTTGTACAGCTATCAGGGACTCAGCTTCCAGACGGCAGACGGAAATAGAAATCAACACTGGCTGTCGACCAGGTTGTGAGAGGCAGACTCGCATCCTTACTCCAGGGCCACATTGGGTTTGGTTTTTCCTTCTGCAATCAACTCTACAGTTTCCACACATCTGGGATCTGGCATGGAAGACACCCCCTGGCCACCCATTCATGACTTAGTCTCAAATATTTTTCAGTCAGTGCCTCTAAATGGCAGCAAGGGTGACAAGGAGGTGGCTGGGGAGTAAAATCAGGATTGTTTGAACTTCAGAGAGTTGGGAAGTTTGGGGCGTGCAATCCTGGCTGGTGTCACAAACAAGGACAGGAAGTCAACAGATCAAGCACCAGGAGTTCTTGGACATTAGGTTACCACCCTCTTTGCAAAAGTTCTTTTCTGAGTTACTTGCCCCACCAGATCCCTTTTCAGGCTAAGGACCAAAAAAGAGACAGATAAAGAGAGAAAGAGGGTCAGAGAAAAAGAGAGACAGATAGAGAGAGAGAGAGAGGCTGGGAGAGAGAGAAAGAATGAGGAGTGAGAGAGAGAAAGCAAGGGGAAAGGGAAAAAGAGGAAAGGAATAGATTGGAATATCCTTGGGGATTACTGCATGGGGTATACACAGAATTGAATCTTCCATGTTTCTGACTTGACATCATCATGAGCTGTCTGTCATTAATGACCAGCAGGAGAGAAAATGCTAGCAATCCACAGAGACTTTCAGAAAGGGAGTTGATAGCTACAAGGTCTATTATGTAACAAACACAAACCTGGATACTTTATATAAATCAGTCTTTAGTCTTCACCATCACACTATAAAGTAGTTATTATCCCGATTAACTGATGAGGAAAGTAAAGATCAGGAAAGAAAGTGAAAGTGGCTCAGTCATGTCTGGCTCACTGCGACTCACTGAACCCCATGTGATTCCATGGTCTCTATAGTCCATGGAATTCTCCAGGCCAGCACACTGGAGTGGGTGAAAAGAAAGTGAAAAGTGAAAGTAAAGTTGCTCAGTCGTGTCCAACTCTTTGCAACCCCATTGACTGTAGCCCACCAGGCTCCTCTGTCCATGGGATTGTCCAGGCAATACTGGAGTGGGTTGTCATTTCCTTCTCTAGGGGATCTTCCCGACCCAGGGATCAAACCCAGGTCTCCTGCATTGCAGGCAGACACTTTAACTTCTGAACCACAAGGGAAGCCCAGCCTTTCCCTTCTCCAGAGGATCTTCCCAACCCAGGTATCGAACCCAAGTCTCCCTCATTGCAGGCAGATCCTTTTACCAGCTGAATCACAAGGGAAGCCCAAGAATACTGGAGTGGGTAGCCTATCCATTTTCCAGGGGATCTTCCTGACCCAGAATCAAACTGGAGTCTCCTGCACTGCAGGCATATTCTTTACCAACTGAGCTATGAGGAAAGCCCTGAGAACTTTTACAAAGAGCAGGAGTCCTGAGTAATTTCCCCAGAGTCTTATAACTAAAAATATTACAGTCAGGTTCTAACTTAATTTGCCAATGTAAAATCCTAAAATGTTTCTAAGCTTTACAGTAAGTAGTTGGAACTACATTAACAAATAAAAAAATGGAATTTTTAAAACAAATCCTTGAAGTTATCCTCTTAATAATAATGTTTGGAATATCTCCAAAGCAAGCTCAACATTTAGAAAATTTGAGACTGAAATCCAGGAGGTCTGGCCCGAGGTCCGACACTATAGCAAAGCTTGGACTAAGGTCACTCAGAAGGTAAGGCCAAAGCTGGATGGCCAGTAGGGAAGAAAGACACTTGGAAATCTTTTGAAAGAGTTGAGGTCACTGCTGCCTTTCTTCTTAGTTATTCTGGGGGCTAATTTCACTTGGGCAAAAGTCAATACCCTATCTTCTCCTCTCTATCACTTCTCCTTTCTCTGCTCTTCTTGCCTCTCTCTTTTACTGTTTGATACTCCATTAAACAGGGAGAGACAGAACAGATCAACCAGATATTTTAATGCTGATGAAATACATCAACAGTCACCTACACTTGATAATACACACTCTTTAAATAACTTAACTAAGGGAGAAATATGATGATTGTGTTAAAGTCTGCAGAAGTCCCCAAAGTTCAGCACATTTCCTTCTTTTTCCCTGTCTGTCTTACCTCCTTCTCCTTACTATTTGGAGAAAGGACACTGACCTGGCCAGTCACATCTGAGTGTCCTGATGAGAAGTGGATGACAGGTGTCATACCCAAGTGACTCTCACATGTCCTTATTCTTTATAAGACCCATTTCCTGAGCTGTTATTCCTCCAGCCTCCAAAATATCTATTCAAAGAAATTCTTGGTTTCCTCTCCATTTAAAAAATCATTATGGCTTTAATAAAATAAAAAATTGGGTACATAACATGCTTACATTCTATTAAGTATCTGCTAGAACCGGTGTGGGTGGGTGGGGCACAAGCCCGAGTCTGCCCATTTAAGCAAAACATCAGAGGGCAGACACACTGAAACCATACTCACAGAAAACTAGTCAATCTAGTCACACTAGGACTACAGCCTTGTCTAACTCAATGAAACTAAGCCATGCCCGTGGGGCAACCCAAGACAGGCAGGTTATGGTGGAGAGATCTGACAGAATGTGGTCCGCTGGAGAAGGGAATGGCAAACCACTTCAGTATTCTTGTCTTGAGAACCCCATGAACAGTATGAAAAGGCAAAATGATAGGATACTGAAAGAGGAACTCCCCAGGTCAGTAGGTGCCCAATATGCTACTGGAGATCAGTGGAGAAATAACTCCAGAAAGAATGAAGGGATGGAGCCAAAGCAGAAACAATACCCAGCTGTAGATGTGACCGGTGATAGAAGCAAGGTCTGATGCTGTAAAGAGCAATATTGCATAGGAACCTGGAATGTCAGGTCCATGAATCAAGGCAAATTGGAAGTGGTCAAACAAGAGATGGCAAGAATGAATGTCGACATTCTAGGAATCAGGAAACTAAAATGGACTGGAATGGGTGAATTTAACTCAGATGACCATTATATCTACCACTGCAGGCAGGACTCCCTCAGAAGAAATGGAGTAGCCATCATGGTCAACAAAAGAGTCCGAAATGCAGTACTTGGATGCAATCTCAAAAATGACAGAATAATCTCTGTTTGTTTCCAAGGCAAACCATTCAATATCACAGTAATCCAAGTCTATGCCCCAACCAATAATGCTGAAGAAGCTAAAGTTGAACTGTTCTGTGAAGACCTACAAGACCTTTTAGAACTAACACCCAAAAAAGATGTCCTTTTCATTATAGGGGACTGGAATGCAAAAGTAGGAAGTCAAGAAACACCTGGAATAACAGGCAAATTTGGCCTTGGAATATGGAATGAAGCAGGGCAAAGACTAATAGAGTTTTGCCAAGAAAATGCACTGGTCATAGCAAACACCCTCTTCCAATAACACAAGAGAAGACTCTACACATGGACATCACCAGATGGTCAACACCGAAATCAGATTGATTATATCCTTTGCAGCCAAAGATGGAGAAACTCTATACAGTCAGCAAAAACAAAACCAGGAGCTGATTGTGGCTCAGATCATGAACTCCTTATTGTCAAATTCAGACTTAAATCGAAGAAAGTAGGGAAAACAAGTAGACCATTCAGGTATGACCTAAATCAAATCCCTTATGATTATACAGTGGAAGTGAGAAATAGATTTAAGGGCCTAGATCTGATAGATAGAGTGCCTGATGAACTATGGACTGAGGTTCATGACACTGTACAGGAGACAGGGATCAAGACCATCCCCATGGAAAAGAAATGCAAAAAAAGGCAAAATGGCAGCCTGGGGAGGCCTTACAAATAGCTGTGAAAACAAGAGAAGCGAAAAGCAAAGGAGAAAAGGAGAGATATAAGCATCTGAATGCAGAGTTCCAAAGAATAGCAAGAAGAGATAAGAAAGCCTTCCTCAGCAATCAATGCAAAGAAATAGAGGAAAACAACAGAATGGGAAAGACTAGAGATCTCTTCAAGAAAATTAGAGATACCAAGGGAACACTTCATACAAAGATGGGCTTGTTAAAGGACAGAAATGGTATGGGCCTAACAGAAGCAGAAGATATTAAGAAGAGGTGGTGAGAATACACAGAAGAACTGTACAAAAAAAGATCTTCATGACCCAGATAATCACACGATGGTGTGATCACTCACCTAGAGCCAGACATCCTGGAATGTGAAGTCAAGTGGGCCTTAGAAAGCATCACTATGAACAAAGATAGTGGAAGTGATGGAATTCCAGTTGAGCTATTCCGAATCCTGAAAGATGATGCTGTGAAAGTGTTGCACTCACTATGCCAGCAAATTTGGAAAACTCAGCAGTGGCCACAGGACTGGAAAAGGTCAGTTTTCATTCCAATCCCAAAGAAAGGCAATGCCAAAGAATGCTCAAACTACCACACAATTGCACTCTTCTCACATGCTAGTAAAGTAATGCTCAAAATTCTCCAAGCCAGGCTTCAGCAATACGTGAACCGTGAACTTCCTGATGTTCAAGCTGGCTTTACAAAAGGCAGAGGAACCAGAGATCAAATTGCCAACATCTGCTGGATCATGGAAAAAGCAAGAGGGTTTCAGAAAAACATCTATTGCTGCTTTATTGACTATGCCAAAGCCTTTGACCGTGTAGATCACAATAAACTGTGGAAAATTCTGAAAGAGATGGGAATACCAGACCACCTGACCTGCCTCTTGAGAAATCTGTATGCAGGTCAGGAAGCAACAGTTAGAACTGGACATGGAACAACAGACTGGTTCCAAATAGGAAAAGGAGTGCATCAAGGCTGTATATTGTCACCCTGTTTATTTAACTTATATGCAGAGTACATCATGAGAAGCGCTGGACTGGAAGAAACACAAGCTGGAATCAAGATTGCCGAGAGAAACATCAATAACCTCAGATATGTGGATGACACCACCCTTATGGCAGAAAGTGAAGAGGAACTAAAGAGCCTCTTGATGAAAGTGAAAGTGGAGAGTGAAAAAGTTGGCTTAAAGGTCACCATTCAGAAAATGAAGATCATGGCATCCTGTCCCATCACTTCTTGGGAAATAGATGGGGAAACAGTGGAAACAGTGTCAGACTTTATTTTTTTGGGCTTCAAAATCACTGCAGATGGTGATTGCAGCCATGAAATTAAAAGACGCTTACTCCTTGGAAGGAAAATTATGACCAACCTAGATAGCATATTCAAAAGCAGAGACATTACTTTGCCAACAAAAGTCCGTCTAGTTAAGGCTATGGTTTTTCCTGTGGTCATGTATGGATCTGAGAGTTGGACTGTGAAGAAGGCTGAGCGCTGAAGAATTGATGCTTTTGAACTGTGGTGTTGGGGAAGACTCTTGAGAGTCCCTTGGATTGCAAGGAGATCCAACCAGTCCATTCTGAAGGAGATCAGTCCTGGGTGTTCTTTGGAAGGACTGATGCTAAAGAAACTCCAGTACTTTGGCCACCTCATGCGAAGAGTTGACTCATTGGAAAAGACTCTGATGCTGGGAGGGATTGAGGGCAGGAGGAGAAGGGGATGACAGAGGATGAGATGGCTGGATGGCATCACTGACTCGATGGACATGAGTATGAGTGAACTCCGGGAGTTGGTGATGGACAGGGAGGCCTGGCGTGCTGCGATTCATGGGGTTGCAAAGAATCGGACACGATTGAGTGACTGAACTGAACTGAACTGAATGTTTTTGGCACTTAATGGCTATTCTATAAATGAGTGACACCTTGGCTCAGTGAAATTGGAATCCTAGCTAAACTCATGTAAATGTTTCTTTTGAAACATTCAGCTTCATGGAGGTGTAATTGACACACAAAGAACTGGACATATTTAAATAGGTACACATGGTGAGTTTGGACATACGCAAATGCCCACAACACTAACACTGCATCAAGGTAATAGACATAACTAACACTTCCCAGGGTTTCCTTGTATCCTTTTGTTTTGTTTGTTTGTGATTAGAACATCTAACATGAGTTACAAGTAAATGTCCCTTTATTGGAAGTGTTTTTCAGTTTGTATTTCTTCTTTTGCCTGTATGTTATATACACTGATAATCCAAACTTATCTGACCCTTTATATGGGCTAACCTGGTAGCTCACATTTTTTAAACTTTACTTAATATTAATGGAAGATATGACTGGACTAATTAATGCCCTCTAGATCAGCAGTCTTCGACCTCCAGGATCTAATTCCTCATGATCTGGGGTAGAGCTGATGTAATAATGATAGAAATAAAGTTCACAATAAATGTAATGCACTTGAATCATCCCAAAACCATCCTCTGCCCCCCAGTCTGTGGAAAATTATCTTCCACGAAATGGGTTCCTGGTGTCAATAATGTCGATACCGCTGCTCCAGAGCAAACTTTGAGAAATGCTGCCTTCAGAATCCTAACCATCCTCTTCGGGACTGTGGAGATCTACGCCAAGCATAATTTGGTTGGCATCCCACTGAGGGAAAGGAGGTCCTTCTCCACCTATTTTGAGGAGATATTTTAAAATTTAATGGCAGAATTACTTGTCTTGTTGTGAATGTTTAGCATTTCTGAAACCCTCACAATTAACATTATGTGCTTCATCTTCACAGTGGCCTGATGAAGAGGCCAAGACGGGTGTCTCTACTGCTTCTGCCACTAGCGACAGTGATCACTTCTTGGGCGCTTAAATTACCTTGCTTTTGAAAATAATCTTCAATAACCTCCATGATCTACTATGCCAGTGAATAAACAGAGGCTCAGAAAAGTAGAGTGATTTCTGCCCAAATCCTTACTCCAGTAAAACAGTTGAAGATTTTGAGGCTTAAGGAAGTCCCAGGACTTACTGAAAGTCAACCTTGGATACATTTGTCAACTATTCTGAGAAGTCTTGGTTCCTTATTTTATAAACGGGGTTTAAAGTACCTATCAGTATTTTTATAGAGGTAAATTAAATTACATGTATAAAGAAAGGGATAGAATATACATTTCTCAAACTTTTCCTAACACTCATCATATATTTCTCATTCCCCACCCCTGCCACCGTCAAAAACTGCAAAATACACTTAGGACTCAGCTATATTTTTTATGACAGTAAAACTAAGGCTTATCATCTCTAAATATCTGGACCAAAGATGGGGACAGCTGCCCTGGCATGTGAGCTGAGGGCTGGCTGGTGTCAAAACCCACGTTTGGTCCTGTGACCCCACAGGGCTTGACACTTAGCACGTAAGGAAGCAATCCAAGATCTCTGCCTTCCCCTTCCCTTTAGTTGAACTTCTTTCCGGTAGCCCTTTATTTGGCTGTGCCCCTCTATTTAGGAATATTCACCAATGTGTCTGCTGCTGCTGCTGCTGCTAAGTCGCTTCAGTCGTGTCTGACTCTGTGCGATCCCATAGACGGCAGCCCACCAGGATCCCCCACCCCTGGGATTCTCCAGGCAAGAACACAGGAGTGGGTTGCCATTTCCTTCTCCAATGCATGAAAGTGAAAAGTCAAAGTGAAGTCGCTCAGTCGTGTGCGACTCTTTGCGACCCCATGGACTTCAGCCCACCAGGATCCTCTGTCCATGGGAGTTTCCAGGCAAGAGTACTGGAGTGGGGTGCCATTGCCTTTTCCGACCAATATGTCTACACACTGTCAACTCCTGTGTTCATACACCTTTCCGAACAAACAGTGGGAGCCCTCAAAAGTGATTTATGCCAAGGTGTCTTATCAGGCACAGGTGTTAAGACAGCCCCAACCAGCCTGTTGAGACCTTTACAACTACCCTATAATTCAACTTTAAATACCTGCAGGAGCCTGGGAATTTATAGAATATGCAAATTAAAACTCCGGTGAAAAATCACACTGCCATCCAGTATAATGATTTCATTACTGATGATAATGGCAGTTGTATGCCTGTGAGCTCCTCAAAACTTCCAGCACCTTCTATGTTCTGATAGAAACATGTGCTTTCTGCTATGAGACGGGATGGACTCCAAAGTACATATAGTACATGCTAGCCCTTCCCCTTTTCTTTCTCCTCCTGTCCAAACATGGAAGAGTTATCAACTTATTTCTGGGAATCAAAACAATGTATGCTATCTCTTTTGTCTTTAACTCTCCGTTTATCTATTTCTGTCTGCTTGACACTTGGGGAGTAAGGACACAAAATTACAGTGATCCCTAATGAGAGGTGTCAGGTTCCCTGGTCTTGGTGTAAGGATTCCAGGCAGTGAGGACTTTGAAGTGCTAGTTTGGATTTCCCAGCAGGCATCTTTCCCTTGGGCCCACAGAACACTCTTAGAAGGCCTCTGAAAGATGAGAAATGCCCATAGACCGGCACAGTGAATGGATAGGCTTCTGTATTTAACTCTTCTGTCCAGTGAGATATATTTGGAGGGGAGGAGCAAAGCCTATCTTCATTCTAATGCATCATTGTTACTCTTTTCAGAGCAACACTGATACATCACTCTTACAGCTTCTGCCCATCATGCTGTGCTGGGGCACTGATGCCTGAATAAGTGGTAATGGTCTCACACTTGTTTCAGGCCTTGTTATCTAAAGTTTACATTAAGAAATTAGATTTGGCTTAGGTTGATGTGGAGCTAAGTTATAGATTGTTGTGGACATGAGTGCACAACTTGGAGCCTGTAACCTAATATCGGTATGGCAGTAGGGAAATCTCTTTTCTTGATATTAGCTTAAGTTTTTATTTATGGAGTGGGTTTTGCTCAATAACCCCTTGAAGCCATACTCAGCATTAAAAAAGGAAATGCAGGTTAAGAACTTACGCTTGGTTCCCTTTCACTGGATAGAAATACTGGCCAATGCTCCTTTAGCACTATTTTCATTGTCTTTGTAATCTCGAAGTGTCTATGACCTTACAAATGATGCTAACCTGTGGGAAATAGAGTATTTTTTTTTTTTTTCAGCAAGGAAGCTTCTATGCTTGTGCAAGACTGCAACCAACCCAGGAGCTGTGTTTACAGGACACTCAGAATTTTGTTTGCTGGAAACATGCAGTCATATGATCTTTCAGAGAAAAGTAATGCTAATACAGGGAGATCCTGATACAACATGATGTGAAATTGATAACATAATAAAGCTATGTGACATTTCTGCCTTGGCAAGTTCTGTCTGGGAGTCAACCTGCTAAGAAAAAGAATGAAGGTTAAGTGGATGAAGGGGCTTTCCAGGTGGTGCTAGTGTTAAAGAACCTACCTGCCAATGAGGAAGACACAAGAGATGCGGGTTTGATCCCTGGGCCAGGAAGATCTCTGGGACGAGCACATGGCAACCCACTCCAGTATTCTTTTTTTTTTTTCCACTCCAGTATTCTTGCCTGGAGAATCCTCATGGACAGAGGATCCTGGTGAGCTACAGTCCATAGCGTTGCAAAGGGTGGGACATGACTGAAGCAACTTAGCATGTAAGTGAATGTATAACACTCCCCCCTCACCCCATTTCAGAGTGAATCAGTACAGAGGAAGGTATTGTCCCACATAACTAAAATTGCCTCATCAAATCCTGGCTCTATTTCTTATCAGCCAAGAGACTGAACAAGAAAGGGGGAAAAGTCACTCACAAACTTAGGATGTTGCACGGCACATCCATGAGTCCACGAGAAGCAGTGGAGTGCTTTGTCCAGCAGCACAGGTTCTGGAGCTGAACTGTCAAGATTCAAATCCTACCTCTGCCACTTAGAAGCCATGTAACTTTATACAAGTCATTTAATTTCCCTCAGCCTAAGTTTTCTCATCTTTAAATACAGGCAAGATCATAGTACCCAATCTTTGGGGTTGTGTGAAGTTAATTCTGTAAAGAGCTTTGAGAAGAGCTCAGCACATTGCAAGTACTCAATACATATTGTCCACTATGTCTCAAATATGTTAGAAACCTGCTAGTCCAACATGCAATAATACACTGTAGTTTGATGAACTGGACTGAATCCTTTTTGCATTAATTCAAATATGAATATCTGATCAATGAATTGAAAAATTCAAAGAAATTCTGTTCCTAATGTAGCACTTAATTGAAGTTAGTTTTTCTGTGTGTGCTTTTTATTAGAAGAATGAATTCCTTGAGGACAGAGACTGTATGGTTTTCTCCCATATCCAGAGTGCCTACTGTTATGTGTGACAGGGCAGATAGTCAATAAAACTTGGTTGAAAGGTTGAGTAAGAAATTGACCAGGTGATTTAATGAAAGAAGCAAAGAATGCCTGGAGGGCCCAAACCATTTACAATATATTCAATTTTTCCCTTCCCTTTCCTATGTTTTCATGTTTGTGTGTCTTTCAGAGCCAGTTCCTGCCTTGTTGGGAGCTAATGATAAAAGGGGTTGTTATAAGAAAGGGCCGCCTCTTAAGCCCAGACACTCCCTTTCTCATTGCATCTGCTTGTGTTTATGTAAGTGAAAAAAAAAAAAGCATACATTATATTTTTATGAGCCTTGCGATTTATTCTGTTTTGTTGTCAGAGCTTTGGGAATGCATTCTATAAACTTTATTGAGACAAGATATCTAGAGACGTTTGCATATGTCTGAGCTCAGCACAATATTACTTTTTAATGCACTTTTGACTTTGCAGGCAGAGGATACAGTAAAAAATGTAAAACAGCAGTAGTTGGAGCTTTTTTATTACCTGCATTTTGCCTTCCTGGTTTGAAAACAAACAAGTGCCTCATTCAAATGAGGTAGACTAATACGCATTAGTTTGGCATGGTTACAAATGGGATATTTCTGCTGTTGAGTCAGAAATGGAACATCACTCCATGACAAGAGACACAGGGCACAGGCTGCATAACCTTCTCATCAGGGCCAGCTCCCTGCCCCGTATGTTAGGAACAGAGCCGTGTAGGGAGGCACAGGAGGATGGTTGCAAAGTAGACTCACAGGCTCAGAGATGGGAGGAACCTACTTCCATCTGGGGAAGGAAGTTCAGTGCAGGGAGGTTGAAGGACATACCAGGTCATATGTCCAGTGTTGTCTTCTGATCGCATGGTGTGAGACGGCTGATCAGGGCTGAAATGAATGTGTGAGGCTTGTAACATGAGGCCAGGGCCCAGATGTTGAAACAAGGGAATCAGATATGCCGCTGAACACAAAGAAAATGCACTAAGATGATGACACATTAGAGCAAAATGAGCACGAGAGTCAAAACCTATGTAATAGCATGAGGTCAAGTAAGATAGGCGTCAATACGGAAGTAAGGCCTGGGGCAGTGAAACTGGGAGGCGAGTTGGTGCGGAGTAACTCTGAGGCGCTGGGGCTGCTGGCGCCAGGGTCTGGCCTCATAGACTCTGTAAAGGCAGCTACGTCCCAGCCAAGAGCAGGCAGATCTGCGACTGAGGCTAAACTCAGAGACTGGAATTCAACTGATATGCTGTCTCCTGCCCTATGCCTTTCTTCTTAGACCAGACCATCCCACCAGGATGTGAGATACTTTATATATATTTATTTATTTTCTTTCTCTGCTTGAAATACATATTTTCTTTCTCTGCTGTAAATTATTCTTAAGTATGTGACTAACTATAGGTTAACAAAATACATTTTCCCAACCAAGCAAATCAACCCTTGGAAACAGCATCTCAGGAAAGATCTAGCAGAATTTTTACTTTAAGATTTCTAATCACAGATAGATCCCAGGCCTCAGAGAATCAAATAATGAATATTTTAGGCTTTTAAGGTAGTTTTCAGGCAAAATGAGGGGAATAGAAATATCACAGTGATGGGCCTTTTAGGAGTAAGTAAAAGAGAAAAAAAAGTATTTGACACTAATTTTTAACTCCACAGGTAAGAAACTTTAAAGTTTACAAAATACTACCTTATTTAAATACTACCTTATTTTTTTTTCTTATTTTTGCCCTTGATAAAAACAAGGGAGGTTAATTGATGTACCTGTAATTACAAAGCTGGAAAGTGGCAAAACTAAGATTTGAGTCCAGGTCCCCTGAGCCAGTTTGTTAGCTTTTATTCCAATTGCATGGCCCCTGTGAACATTTGTGATTATACTAGTAGGGTGTGAGAAAATCTTGCTCTTCTCAAGAATAAAGAGCTCTGATTTCCTCTTACGTTGGATGCAGAAGTCTGTACCCATTTGAAAGTCATTACTACCATAAATGGAGCGGAGACCACGTGTGGCTCATGGACATTGAATGCTAGCTCAAATGGCCAAGGGTGAAGCAGGTGGGTGGGGAAGAAGGGCAAAAATCACAGTGGTGAAAATAGCTCTGGTTTCAGAATTGGACCATCACGGTTAGTACTGGGGCTCTGCCGATTGATTCATAACTCTGTGTTTCAATGGAGTTAACACCAGGAAGCCTTCTCTGACCTCCTCTTGCCTTCCACTCAACCACTGCCCTGGATGGGTAAGAAGGTCCCTCCTTCAGCTCATAACACATCCTGTATTACCCTTGTAATGTGATTTATCGCAGCACCAGAAAGTGAGTTTCTTAAGGACAGAGCTGTGAAGATTTGTGTTTATATCACCAAGGCCTCGCACAGCACTTGATATATAGTGGTGTATTAGGGTCCTCCAGAGAGACAGAAAACATCTCCCTGAACAAGCGGGGAGAGAGACAGAAAGAAGGAAGAGAGCGGGAGAGAGAGAGAAAGAGGAAGAGGGGGGAGAGGAAGGGGGAGAGAGAGAAGGGAAGGGGAAAGATGATATTAAGGAATTGGTTCAAGTGATTTTAGGGGCTGAAAAGTCCAAAATCTATAAGGCAAGCTGGCAGGCAAGAGACCTAGGGAACAGTTGATGTATTAGTCTTGAATCTGAAAACAATCTGGAAGCAGAATTTCTTCTCTGTTCAGAGACCTTAGCAATTTTCTCTTGAAGCCTTCAACTAATTGGATGAGGCCCACCCACACTATGGGTAACAATCTGCTTTACTCAACGTCTACTGATTTAAATGTTCACAACATCTAAAAATTCCTTCATAGCAACATCTATACTGGGGTTTGACCAAACATCTGGGCAACATAACCTAGCCATTTGACATATGAAACTAACCATCCCAATAGCCTCTTAACAAATATTGGTTTATATGCCACGTATCTTCTGTTTGTTCCTCAATATCTACCCTCCATTTCCTTCCACTCTGCCCTCTGTCCTAGGAGATTGTCCTGCGTGGACCACATGAACAGGACTGTTGTGTGTTCTGGCTTTTATTGGGTTCAACCCATGAGTAACCCCTTTGGAGATCAGTGGGAGGGAGTAAAGTGAGGGTCAGAATGCTTATTTTCTCAGAAAGCTCCTCTGGGATCCCTGTGTGCCTTGATCAAGGCTCACAGTACTTTTCAAGATGGGCTGCTCAACATGCCTCTGTCTCATTCCAGGCCCTAGTAATCCATTCCTCCCCTAAACCTTTCAAAAGTAGGATCATATCTTCTTTTCTGTTTCCCTTGGCTTTCCTAATTGTCCTTGGTGAAACTGTAAGTCTCTCAGTCAGTCTGACTCTTTGTGACCCCAGAGACTGTAGCCCACCAGGCTTCTCTGTCCATGGAATTCTCCAGGCAAGAAAACTGGAGTGGGTTGTTATTTCCTTCTCCAGGGGATCTTTCCAACCCAGGGATTGAACCAGGGTGTCCAGCACTGCAGGCAAATTCTTTACCATCTGAGCCACCAGAAAAACAAATAACTTATTTTGTCTATACATTTATAATAAGTTCCATAAACATAAACCCTCTTTGAATTTAAGTATGCATTCACTTACTGACTGATATAGTTGACTGGATAAGATTTTGCTCTTAACCTGTCCTCACTTGTGATTTCCTCATTTATAAAATGGGAACAAAATGCTTTAAAATACCCAGTTATTGAATGATTAAGTCAAATCATATATGTAGCAAGCTTAGCATGCACTGCAAGAGCCTTACATAAAATAAACAATTTTTCAATTATAATAGTAGTAATGATGCTAATAAAGACAACTGACTTTATCAAATTATTGACCCTAATTATAAAGACGTGTGGCAAAATGAGAGCTGGCAGGCTTACTGAGACCTTAGAATGCAGCCATAATTTATTCATTCACATGCCAAATATTCATTGAGTCTACTACCAATACTAAGGATAGATTCTATCCACTCTATTACCATCAGGTTAGCTGAGGTCTTGATCATCACACATTCCTAACTTGTCCTCTGCCTCTACTTTGTCAATTCCTATGTCCCATCAGTTCTCCATAAAATACTCACCAAAGATATAAGTCAGACCTCATCCCTCCCTTTTTAAAAATTCTGTGATGGTTTCTCAATGCTCTTAGATTCAGAAGCACAATACTAAGGCCCTACATCAGCTGGTTTTCACCCAGATCCTTTTTATCTTCAAAAGTTCTTTAACTTACTTGTTGAATGATAGTCACCTTCTTTGGAACCACCAAGCTCCCATTCACCTGTCTTTTCCCACATTTAAAACTTATTTCCCCCCAATCCATTTATTTTCTGTTTCTCCAACTAGTCAAGAACACTCATCACATTCTTTAACATTCATTCCTTTTTGCAATGAAATTTTTCATATTTATTGACTGATGAGTTTCCCTCACTAAAGAGCAAGCCTACAATGTCAGAAACACCGACTTTTCTTTTCATCATCATGTCTCTTATTATCACATAAGTGTTCAGTGCCCAGGACATGGTCCTGACCTCAATCAAGCCCATTATTTTGTTCTAGTGGCCTGATTCCTGTAAGCCATGGGAAGAAATACAAACTCCCGTCTCTCATGCTAGCCTCTAAGTAGGAAGTGTCCATTAAACGTGTAGAACCTTAGAGAAAAGTGTTGGGATGCTGAAGGAATTTGACACTTAGAATTAGATCTCATGAACTTAAATCCCACCTCTTCACCTTTAAGGCCAAGTCAGCATGAGTAAGTAACTTAACCTTTGACAGCCTCAGATTTTATTATCAAAATGAGAATCATAATTACCAAAGATAGAGGGACATAGACTATCAAGAGCACCCCGTGCAGTGCCTGGCACAGAGTGCTTCATTAACCTTTATATTTTCACTTGTTATGATCACTAGTATTATCTTCCTCACCACAATCATCACTTCATCCCATGAAATGAAAGGTCTGTGGAAATGTGTATAAAAATAGTGGATGAGACAGTTATATATGAAGCAACCGCCCACTATCCATCCCAATGAAATGTCAAAAGCAAGACTTAAGAAGTTATATAGTGTGGTTCGAAATCAGCTTTTTAGACAATTTTCAGTCCTCTGGCATTCATCTAGAGAGTAAATTTAGAATTAGCTATCGAGTCGATAACTACCAGGGCAGGGATATACATAGTGGAGTGTTGGAGGCAGAGCTACAAGGAGAGGAAGATGCCAGAAGAGTCTGTTATAGGAGTTTTAGGCCTCCCAGTGGGATAGTACTTGGTCCCAAGACCCATGATGTGGCCCTGGGCAGGGAGGTAAAGAAGAGCCTGGAGCCAGGAGGAAAATTTTATGCGTAAGTGTGGATATGTGTGTATATGAATGTGTGTGTGTGTGTCTGTGTGTGTGTGTGTGTGTGTGTGTGTGCGAATAGTTAGGTGCTGCATACTTGTCAGTCCTGCTTGACTCTGACCCCATGGACTATCGCCCACCAGGCTCCTCTGTCCATGGGATTCTCCAGGCAAAAATACTGCAGTGGGTTGTCATTTCCTCCTCCAGGGGATTGTCCCAACCCAGGGATCGAAACTGCATCCCCTGTGGCTCTTGCATTGGCAGGCGGATTCTTTGTCACTGAGCCACAGGAAACCCATATGTATGTGTGTGGGTACATATATAAAATTTTCTCTTTATTCCCACCAAAGAACAGTGTTCCTAAACATGAAAAACATCATTTGAAGGGCTTCAGTCTGGTGGTGGCTGCTTGGACTTTGCAAAGACCTTCAGGTGCGAAAGCAACAGTGCGGGGCCCACCTGTTAGAAGCCAGGAGACTCTGAGCCATTCATCCGACCACCACTGTAATCACGGCATCTTTAAGGAATGGTTGATTATTTTATTACAATGGCAAACTGTAGCTGGCGCTCAGGGTATAGTGTCTGCCATTAGACTAATGTTTTAACACTCCTCATTATGAGAACCCATCTACATACAAATCAAATCTAAGTTACTGAAAATCATTCAAACACTCAAGTAGGTGTCAGTCATTCAGGGTAAACACATGGTTAATTTCATCTCCCCTGGCACCATCTTCATATGTTTCTAGTCTGTAATGATGCCCTGCACAATGTAGGGTCCAATTATTTGCACTGTTCTCAGTGTGATGCCGGAGAAGGCAATGGCATCCCACTCCAGTACTCTTGCCTGGAAAATCCCATGGATGGAGGAGCCTTGGTAGGCTGCAGTCCATGGGGTCGCTGGGAGTCAGATACGACTGAGTGACTTCACTTTCACTTTTAACTTTCATGTACTGGAGAAGGAAATGGCAACCCAATCCAGTGTTCTTGCCTGGAGAATCCCAGGGACGGGGGAGCCTGGTGGCTGCCATCTGTGGGGTCACACAGAGTCGGACACGACTGAAGTGACTTAGCAGCAGCAGCAGCAGTGTGACGCTGGTAAACAAAAGGGACTTCACAGTCTGCCAAAGCCAGACATGAAATTCAGGCCCACTCCTAACTCACAGGCCATCTCCCTGCTCCTAGTATTGGTCAATATTTCTGTTACATATTCATTAATCTCATTAGGTTGTCTCAAATCCTTAGGGGGCCAGAGACTGAAAAAATAAAGCAAAACATTAATTATTCTGTGACCTTGTGTTATTCTCTTGATTTCTCTGAGCCTAAGTTTCCTCATCAGTGAAGTAGAAACAATACTACGAAGTTCAGTGGGTTATATATTAATACCATATATTAATATTACAGGAATAATTCAGGAAATGGATGCACTTTAGGGATGATAAAATGAGACAAAGAGGGTAAACCACCTATCTAAATGTCTAAATTGAGATATAAAATCATTTCCTATGAATCTTCCTTCTTTGCTCATTTCCCCCCCTCTTCCAGTGAGATAGAAAAAAAAAAAGTAACAACTTCTCTCTGTCTCCCCTCAGTTTCTTGTCTCTTTCAGCTTTTTACTGAAACAAATGCATTGAGTCATTCCTATGTACAGACTTTGATCCTAGACTATGACGTTAACATAAAGAAAGGAAGATCCCTAACGTGAAGACACATAGTCAGCCTAATAAAAAAAAAAAGGTAAACACTTATAGTTTAAGGTGTATAATGACATACTCCAGGAATCACAAGAGAAAAGATTCCCTGGGAAAGGGACATGGTTTCTGGCTCATAATGTGAGGCGGCATGATGCCACTTCTGCTCAAAAATATCATCATGACTGCCGCTTTTTAGTCTGGGGGCACCTAAGGCCCTTCTAAGGTTGATTCATTTCTGGACACAAACCATCTTCTTCTTCTTCAGAGATGGCCAAATCTACCCTAGAAGCAAATGTTTTAGAATTTGTCCAACATTTGGGAAAAGGAAGCTCGTCTGACCCTCCAAGGAAAGCAGATGCCTTGGTGCAGGGATTCTGTCTCCAGCCCCGACCAGGCTGCCAAGTCCCGTGAGGACCAGGCATTGCTGGAAAGTGGTTCGTCCTTTACCCCCTCATTTCTCTCTTTTGTTATATTCAGTACTTTCTTTGCAATCAGAGGGGAAGTTATCTCTGAAGATACTGCAATCTGCAATATTTGAAAAAAGATCAAATCACTATTATTTATTAAAACCGTTCTTCCACTAGCTGAGTCTCTGTGATATAATCTGGATAATGAAATTTCTACTGCTTGCATTTCCATGTCTATTCAAGAGAGTTCTCACCAGTCACTAGCTCTTTTGAAAAAAAAAAAAAAAAAAAGCCTTATATTACAGTCTAACATCTTTATTGATACTCATATTGAGTGGGTTGGAAGCTTGTAGTCATTAAGTCTGCATTTTGGCTTTACTTCTTTTGGGTCTTATGCAAGCAGAAGTCTTATTTGAGACACAGCTGAGTACTATCTACATAAAAATGATCTACATTAATATCTATGTTTATATATGCCTCAGTTACACAACTCTTTTTTGATAATAGCTTCCTAATTCTTGGGGGAAGGTTTCTTGAGCCTGCTATAACCACATGTGAATCTCAGAACCAATCACAAACCTTCCTTAGGAATTTTCAACTTGGAAATCAGGAAAATGTCCTTTTCTTCACAGCGGTCTAACTTGGCAAGATGTAGGACTTCCCTGGTGGCTCAGATGGTAAAGAATCTTCTTGTAATGCAGGAGATACTGGATTGATCCATGGGTCAAGAAGATTCCCTGGAGAAGGAAATGGTAACCCACTCCAGTATTCTTGACTGGAGAATTCCATGGATAGAGGCACCTGGCAGGCTGCTGTCACGGGGTTGTAAAGAGTCGGACATGATTGGACAACTAACACACACACAAGCCCAGGTCCTCTCTGCCTCTCAGTTTGCTGAGAGATGAAGGCAAGATGCAGAAGAAAGCGGGGATGGGGGATGCAGAGAGAAGCCTGGTGGAGCTCCCAATCCTGGTTCTTGTTTTAATAGCGGCCTCCCTACATCCCTGCTCTTCTTCCATTTGGCGATAGGAACCAATAAATTTCCTAATCTAAGTACTCTAGTTTAAGTTGAATGTTTTCAACTTGCAATAAAAATCTTCCTGAAATACTTCTATCATTCCTACATTTTTTTCAGGAGGTGATATTGTTCAAGGTCCAAAGTCAAAGGTAAAAGGTTACCCTAAAATCCTAGAACAAATCAAAGTGCAGTCCTGGAATAGGAAGAGGTTTAAGGTCAAGATAATGGGCTTTAATGGGTTTAAGTACAATATAATGCGCTTTTTTGGGGGGTTCCCTCATAGCTCAGTTGGTAAAGAATCCGCTTGCAATGCAGGAGACCCTGGTTCAATTCCTGGGTTGGCAAATCTGCTGGAGACGGGATAGGTTACTCACTCCATTATTCTTGGGTCTCCCTTATGGCTCAGCTGGTAAAGAATCTGCCCATAATGCGGGAGACCTGGGTTCAATCCCTGGGTTGGGAAGACTCTCTGGAGAAGGGGGAGGCTACCCATTCCAGTATTCTGGCCTGGAGAATTCCATGGACTGTATAGTCCATATGGTCGCAAAGCATCTGACACAGCTGAGTGACTTTCACTTCACTTCAACAGGCTTGTTTAAGGACAAGATAATGGGACAGGGAAGCCTGGCACCTACAGCCCATGGGGTCACAAAGCTCAGTCCACTGAGCTACTGGACTGAACTGAATGGGCTTTAGGGCTGTATTAGTTTGCTGTGTGCTTAGTTGCTCAGTCATGTCTGGCTCTTTGTGACCCCATGGAGTGCAGCCTGCCAGGCTCCTCTGTCCATGGGGATTCTCCAGGCAAGAATATCAGAGTGGGTTGCCATGCCCTCCTCCAGGGAATCTTCCCAACCCAGGGATCGAACCTAGGTCTCCCACATTGCAGGCAGATTCTTTACCATCTGAGCCACCTGGGAAGCCCATTATTTTGCTAGGGCCGCTATAACAAAGAACCAGAAATTGGGTAGATATGTGTTCTATCACTGTTCTGGAGGCCAGAAGTGTAAAACTGAGTTGTTAGCAGGGCCACCATTCCTCTGAAGACTCTAGGGCAAAATCCTTCCTAGTCTCTTCCTGCTTCTAGTGGATCCTAGCATTTTTTGGACAGCATAGCTAAAATCTCTACCCATCTTTATGTGACCTCCTTCCATTTGTGTCTTTCTGTACTTCCCCCACCTCGACACTTAGAGGGGAACTGCCCTTGGATGTCAGGCCGACCTTTATCCAGCATGACCTCATCTCTATCTTTATCTTATTTCCATCTGCAAAGGCACTCATTTCAAATATGTTCCCATTCTAAGATCCCAAGTAGACATAAATGGGGGGTGAGGGGACACTGTTCAATGTACCACCAGGGCCAAACCCAACTAAGGTTGAAGCCTAGATCTTATAATATACTGTTAACTGTGTAACTCTAGGTAAAATCATTTAGAAGCCCTGAACATCAGCTTCTTTATAAATGAATGCAATATTAACTACCTCTCAAGAATTTCTGTTAACTTTAAGGGAAATACAGGAGCCTTGTCTTTCCTATAACACACAGTAACACACATTATGTGATCAAAATGTATAACTGGGCAACTTTTTTACTTCATTAATGTTTTCCATTGATTACCTAAAAAGGAAGCCTTCAATATACCTTTAAATATATTAAACAGTGGTAACTACAATCTATTAGGAAAGTTTCACTGAAGAGGATCATAGTGGGCTTAGTGCAGGAGACGGCATGTTTAGCTGGACTTTAAAAATTAACAATTTCATTAAGTGGAAAAACTACAGATGTGCAGTTGAAGTACCATTCAGGAGAGTGTCTAGGCTGATATGCTCAAAGTCAGTTCCCTCCATGTGATTCTTCTAGTAGCAAAGAGAGTCACATACTTTAGACAAATCATTGGTTGCTAATTTGGGCTTTTATCAATTTCAGTATAAAAGTAATTTTGAGATTACTATCTATAGTAAGAATCTTAAAAGTAGATTTCTATACTGTGGGAAAAAAAGGGTGGAATTTTATACTTTGAAAATAAGCAAATGATTAACTTGACATTTTCTGATGAATATTGAAAAAGCAAAATTCTGACTAACATGCTGACATTTGAAATTTACTTGTTATTCATCTTTTCCCCCAACTAGATGGTGAGTTCCTTGAAGACAGGGATTGCAGCTGCCTATCTCAGTATCTCTAGTGGGAACATAATAAGTGCTGATAAAATGCTTGGGGAATGAGTAAATGAAATTGCACACACATTGTACCCTATGTGAAAATGCTACCAATATGCAATCCTGAATCATGTGCTTCCCTTCTTGTTATTTTCTTTCTCATAATTTTAGTGAGAATCAAGAGGCCCAAAAGTTAGGAGTAAATTGGGATGAAATGGACAATTGGCTTTCCTGCTGCCACCTCTGCACTCTGCCTTCTCCCCCTTCATTACATAGGGGTCATCAGAGCAAGCCTTTTACAATGTCAGATCCTATCACTCTTCTCACAATATTTATTTTTTTAGTATTTATCTTTATTTATTTGTTTGACTGTGCTGCATCTTAGCTGCATCATGTGGGATCTAGTTCCTTGACCAGGGATTGAACCCAGACCCCCTGCACTGGAGGCACAGAGTCTTAGCCACTGGACCACCAGGGAAGTCCCTTTTCCCAATTTCTAAAGGTGTCAGTGATGGTTGGGGGCTTCCCAGGTGGCACTGGTGGTAAAGAACCGGCCTGCCAATGCAGGAGACTTAAGAGACTTGGGTTTGACCCCTGGGTAGGAAAGATCTTCTAAAGGAGGGCATGGCCACCCACTCCAGTATTCTTGCCTAGAGAATCCCATGGACAGAGGAGCCTGGTGGGCTATAGTCCATAGGGTCACAAAGAGCTGAACAAGACTGAAGCAACTTAGCATTCACGCATGCACACATGTGGTGGTTAAAAGATGACTGTACATTCTGGTTATTCCTCTCTTTAAAAGGTAGAGTCTAATTTTCTTTTTCTTCCCCCTGGATGTTTTCTGGCTTTAATGACTCGCCCCACAGAATGTGATATAAGTAATGTTCCAGGATTTGTGAGCCTAAGTTTTATTTTTATCCACACTTATCACTACTAATATTTTACATATTTCCATTGGCTATTCCCAGGATTGCATTATAAGCTTTATGATGCTATAGACTTTGACCACTCATAGCTTTATTACCAGTGCCTAGAAGAGTTTCTGTCATATCATGGACACTCAATAAATGTGTGTTGAATGAATAAATCAGATGGGAGTTAAGCACTGGATCATTAGTACTATGCTGGTGACAATATAGTACTCTAAAAATGTTCCCCTTCCTCAGCAGAGGATAGGCTGATCAACTCAATTGTTTTTTCTTCTGCTTGAATTTCTATGATTTAACTTAATCTTCCATCCATGCCCTTCAAACCTATGTGCCCTTGGTTTAATCAGCAGGATGAGAACTTCTGTACTTCCTTTGCCCTTCAGGCACTAGCAGAAAATGATTGACAGTAAATCATGTCTGAAGGGGACCTCTTCCTCTCTTTTGCCTATTTCTGCATTAAGGTTGAATTAGGTTACCCACTTGAATAAAATGGCCCATATTAGTACATATTCTAAAACTTATTTCTTATAGTCTTTGCATATATATTTCTGTTTCCCCCAGTTTTAAACATGATGACGGTCCTCATAACTTTATAAGGAAAAAAAATGCAATGGAAGAAATAAAGGAGATATAATTGACATTGATTGAATGTTTACTTGGAGAAGGCAATGGCACCCCACTCCAGTACGCTTGCCTGGAAAATCCCATGGAGAGAGGAGCCTGGTAGGCTGCAGTCCATGGGTTTGCTAAGAGTCGGATACAACTGAGCGTCTTCACTTTCACTTTTCACTTTTATGCATTGGAGAAGGAAATGGCAACCCACTCCAGTGTTCTTGCCTGGAGAATCCCAGGGACGGGGAAGCCTGGTGGGCTGCCGTCTGTGGGGTCGCACAGAGTCGGACACGACTGAAGTGACTTAGCAGAATGTTTACTAGAGGTTAGACTCTGTGCTCCAATTTTTCACTTGACAAAATATCGTACCTCTTCTTGCTGGCCTTCCAGCTTCGAGGTCATTTCTGAAATTTAAATCTCTTAATGCTCACATATCACACAGAATTGCATAGCTTAACAGATGTCAATGACAATATTAAGCAGATAATGTTGTCATTTTTTTTATGTTCATGCACACAAATAATGATATGTTTTTCTTTCTTCATTGTAAGTCAGGCAGCCTGGGAACTTCATATTTCCAATAGGTCAACTGACTGTCAAGAATGGAAACTTTACAAGGGTGGGTATTTTGCTTTGTCCAGACATTACCCTGTGTACCAAGAAACATGCCGTCTCCATTGTAGGTGTTCAGTAAATGTTGATAAGCACAATCCAAGGGCCTCCTCATCACTTTTGGTAAAATAAAACACTCAAACTACTACTTAGTCTGTTTCTTTTTATCATAAAAGAAAATTTCTCCCCTTAGATGTCAAACCCATTGATGAAAGTCTATGTGGTCTCACTTTTCTCGACTTGATGTAAGTACTTCTATGTCCACTTCAAAGTGTATTCTTAATATTTACAACTTTTCTATTGCTAAATATGATGATTCCTCTTCTCCTGGACCATTAAATACAGTGGTTGTCTCCCATAGACCATCAAGATCTAATGAAGGGAGAATAGCCCAGTGTCAGTCAAGGAGAACTGCCTGACTCCCTGGTTTCCAGTTCCTAAATTTTTAACTTTCTACCTTTTTATTCTGTATTTCAGTTCTGATTTGATCACAGGTGACCTTCTTTGATTTGGTGCTACCCTTCTACCATGCACACATACTCACAAGCAAATATCATTGGATTCTCAGCTCTCCATTTTCTTTTGCTACTAGTGGAAACTGCAATCCGTATAAAAGAGTGTCTCTCCATTAATTGACTTAGGCATGTTTATGGAGCAACTGCTATTTGTGGATATTGTGACAGGTGAACCTTAGCTTCTGTCCCTTAAAAATGTAACTATTTGAACCAGCTTATGTTTTAAACTACATATCAGCAACCAGGATTTTCTGCAAGAGAGAGTGACCAAATAATGATAACATTTAAAGGAAGAAATATTTGAATGAAATGTCTGTTTTTTTGTGGGGTTTTTTTTGAAGTAAAGCAGTAGTGGGTTTGGAGCAGATTTTAAATGCACGCATTGTTTTGCAAGAACACACAGTTCAGTTCAGTCGCTCAGTCGTGTCTGACTCTTTGCGACCCCATGGACTGTAGCACACCAGGCCTCCCTGTCCATCACCAACTCCTGGAGTTTATTCAATCTCATGTCCATTGAGTTGGTGATGGCAACCAACCATCTCATCCTCTCTCGTCCCCTTCTCCTTCTGCCCTCAATCTTTCCCAACATCAGTGTCTTTTCAAATGAGTTAGCTCTTCGCATCAGGTGGCCAAAGTATTGGAGTTTCATCTTCAACATCAGTCCTTCCAATGCACATTCAGGACTGATTTCCTTTAGGATTGACTGGTTGGATCTCTTGCAGTTCAAGGGACTCTCAGGAGTCTTCTCCGATACCACAGTTCAAAAGCATCAGTTCTTTGGTGCTCAGTGTTCTTTATAGTTCAACTCTCACATCCATACATGATTACTGGAAAAACCATAGCCTTGACTAGATGGACCTTTGTTGGTAAAGTAATGCCTCTGCTTTTTAATATGCTGTCTAGGTTGGTTGTAACTTTTCTCCCAAGGAGCAAATATCTTTTTATTTCATGGCTACAGTCACCATCTGCAGTGATTTTGAAGCCCCCCCAAATAAAGTTGGCCACTGTCTCCACTGTTTCCCCATCTATTTGCCATGAAGTGATGGGACCAGATGCCATGATCTTAGTTTTCTGAATGTTGAGCTTTAAGCCAACATTTTAACTCTCCTCTTTCACTTTCATCAAGAGGCTCTTTAGTTCTTCTTAACTTTCTACCATGAGAGTGGTGTCATCTGCAAATCTGAGGTTATTGATACTTCTCCAGGAAATTTTGATTCTAGCTTGTGCTTCATCCAGCCCAGCATTTCTCATGATGTACTCTGCATATAAGTTAAATAAGCAGGGTGAAAACATACAGCCTTAATGTACTCCTTTTCCTAGTTGGGACTAGTCTGTTGTTCCATGTCCAGTTCTAACTGTTGCTTCCTGACCTGCATACAGATTTCTCAAGAGGCAGGTCAGGTGGTCTGGTATTCCCATCTCTTTCAGAATTTTCCACAGTTTATTGTGATCCACACAGTCAAAGGCTTTGGCATAGTCAATAAAGCAGAAATAGATGTTTTTCTGGAACGCTCTTGTTTTTTTGATGATCCAGCAGATGTTGGCAATTTGATCTCTGGTTCCACTGCCTTTTCTAAAACCTGCTTGAACATCTGGAATTTCACAGTTCAAGTATTGTTGAAGCCTGGCTTGGAGAACTTTGAGCATTACTTTGCTAGCATGTGAGATGAGTGCAATTGTGAAGTAGTTTGATCATTCTTTGGCATTGCCTTTCTTAGGGATTGGAATGAAAACTGACCTTTTCCGGCCCTGTGGCCATTGCTGTGTTTTCCAAAATTTCTAGCATATTGAGTGCAGCCCTTTCACAGCATCATCTTTTAGGATTTGAAATAGCTCAATTGGAATTCCATCACCTCTACTAGCTTTGTTCATAGTGATGCTTCCTAAGGTCCTCTTGACTTCACATTCCAGGATGTCTGGCTCTAGGTGAGTGATCACACCATCATGATTATCTGGGTCGTGAAGATCTTTTTGTAGCAAACTGGCTGTCTGAGGAGGCCTTACAAATAGCTGTGAAAAGAACAGAAGCCAAAGCAAAGGAGAAAAGGAAAGATATACTCATTTGAATGCAGAGTTCCAAAGAATAGCAAGAAGAGATAAGAAAGCCTTCCTCAGTGATCAGTGCAAAGAAATAGAGGAAAACAATAGAATGGGAAAGACTAGTGATCTCTTCAAGAAAATTAGAGATACCAAGGGAATATTTCACGCAAAGATGGGCTCAATAAAGGACAGAAATGGTATGGACCTAACAGAAGCAGTAGATATTAGGAAGAGGTGGAAAGAATACACAAGAACTGTATAAATAAGATCTTCACGACCCAGATAATCATGATGGTGTGATCACTCACCTAGAGCCAGACATCCTGGAAAGTGAAGAACACACAGTATTCACTTATAAATAGGTCATGCATTATAAGTAATTATATCATTTAAATAATACAAATAAAAATATGGAAAACAGCAGCAAATGTCTACAGTATGTTTGCTCAAGAGAGTGTCCATGATTCAAATGACGAATATTTTAAAATTTGTAGGTCACATTTTGTTTAGATTTCCTGAAACATCATCTTTGGCTCTCTTTTGGTCAATGTGATATGGAGGCAAGAGATGCAGCTGTTAAAGGCATCAATCCATCAATGACTCTACAAGTATTTATTTAGCACCTACTCAGTCTATGGGGTTGCACAGAGTTGGACACGACTGAAGCGACTTAGCAGCAGCAACAGCAGCAGTTGTTTTGAGAGTTGTTTGGACTGCAAGGAGATCAAACTAGTCAATCCGAAAGGAAGTCAGTCCTAAATATTCATTGGAAGGACTCATCCTGAAGCTGAAGCTCCAATATTTTGGCCACCTGATGCAAAGAACTGATTCATTGGAAAAGACCCTGATGTTGGGAAAGGTGGAAGGCAGGATGAGAAGGGGACGACACAGGATGAGATGGTTGGATGGCATCACTTACTCAATGGACATGAGTGTAAGCAAGTTCCAGGAGTTGGTGATGGACAGAGAAACCCGTGTGCTGTAGTCCATGGGGTCACAAAGAGTTGGACACGTCTGAGTGACTGAACTGAAGTGAACTATACTCAATTGTTTGCTGTGCCAGGTACTAATATAGACTAAAGTGCTTAAATAGGATTATTCTGGAGATATTCATGCACAAAATGAAGTAAATGGTATTATACAGGAAGTGACATGGTGCTGGGTGGTAGGGAGCTAGGATCTCAACTAACACATTGTTCTTTCCACAAAGAGTGTACCTTGCTCACTGCCTTGGGGAATTATAGAAACTCAGGAGAGGTAAGCAAAGATGATAACAGGGCACAAAGTATTCAGAACAGGACAGAGAAAGAGATGCTTGTGATGCTAGGCAAACAAAGAGACAGGAGAGCCTTTTGTTAGTTATGAGTAATTAGCATCAAACACATAGAGAATCTTAGAGAAACAGCCCTTCATACACAGTACTGATTAAGATTTGTAATTGAAGTCAACATGAGTGGTGATATTAACACATGCAAAACAAATTGCTAAATGGCAAAAGGCAGCATGGAAGCAGAGATGTTCAAGGCATCACATTCTCTGACTACCTCCTGAATCCTTAGATCACATATTCAAATTCATGACGATTCTGACAGTTCTCGGATCACACTGAGGTCTCTACTCTTTTGGCCTTGTAATTTTCTAAACTCTCTAAGACCCCTTTTGTGTCCTGTCTCTCAAATACCTGATTCCTTCACTCGTTAATGTAGACCTCTGGTTCTGTTTTTCATCATCAGCCTTTGTTTGCAGTCTGCATTCCTTACTACACTATCTTCTACATCTGCTTATGACATCTGCTTGAGTAATAGATTGATACGTTTGCAGGAGTATTGACTCCATTATTTTTATAGTGAGAATGGGACTTGGGGCTTCTTTTCAATGTACTTCTCTCCCTAAACAATCTCATTTGGTCTCATGACTTCAAGTACCATCTATAGTTCTATGGATCTCTAACTGCATCCCAGATCTTTCTCACTTCCATGCTGAGATATTTAAGGCCTCTGAATCATCTTCATTCAATATCCAGTAGTCACTTAAGTTTCAGAATGTTTAAAAAAGTTTCAAAACAGAACATTTGACTCCCTCGTACAAAATGTTCGTTTCTCTAGTCTTTCCTGATTAAAAACAACATATTGTCATTTACTAGGTTGTTCAAGCTATAAACCGAGGATTAACACTAGTTGTTCTCTTTCCTTCCTCTGCCTCCCCTTGCTCCACATTCAGTTTAACATCAGATCCTTCTGTCTCTGAAACAGACTCCCTCTCCCTTTCACCCCCCTGTCCCTTTCAGAAGCACTGCACTGCCATACCGTCTTCATCTCTTGCGGTGTTACTGCAAGGCCTTTCTAACTTGTTTCCCTACATCTCCTCTTGTTCTCCTTCCATCTACTATGTACCTGGCAGCTGATTTACTTTATTTTACTACAAAGTAGCTCATATTTCAAAAACAGAATTTATATTTTATCCCTGTGCAACATAAAACCCTTCAAAGACTTTTCTATTGATCTTTAGAATAAAATCCAAACTCCACAGCAAGATTTTATAGACCAACAAAATATTTCCTCCACATACTGACTACTGTGGCCGGCTTTCCCTTTGTTCCTTTACAACTCAACGATACTGGCCTCCTTTTTGTCCATTTATTCATTCATCCTATGATTAAGCAGCTCCTAATTGCCACTCTAGCAGTGAACAAAAATGTCCCTCCCCAAGTAGCTTACATTTTAGTGAAGGGAAAAAGCAGTAAACAAATATGTATATGTCTACATATATATATATATATATATTTCCTGCACCTAATATATCTATATATATACAACTGCTTCTCAATGGGATAACTGTTATGGATTAACATTAAAATAAGAAAAGAGAATAAAGAGTGAGTGAGGCCACTGTATTTTAGACAGAGTGATATAGAACAGAGATCTTAATGAAAGGAAGGTATTTGCCACATGAATTCTTATAGGTGAATCTTCAAGGCAGAGGGAACAGAAGGGGCAAACATTCTGATTTGGGAGCTTGCTTGTATTTTGGGGAATAGCAAGAAGGCTGGTATGGCTGGGAAAGAGTGAGTAGAAGACAGAGGTGTCCACCCAGGTTTTGTTGTTCTTTGTAATGACTTTGGCTTTTACAGTGAGTGAAGTAGGAAGCCCCTGGAAGATTCTGAGCAGAGGAACAAATGATGCACTCTGGTCTCCAGGAGATGGCATGGTGGTCATGGAAGTGGTCGATGATAAAGGGGCACTTAGGGTAGGTGAGGGGAGAAGGGTGGTGTCTTGGATGAGTAAGGACATGATGGAAGTGGAGAGAAGTCATGAATTTAGGAATCCGTTTAAAGATAGTACAAACATAACTTGTCCATGGATTGTAGGTGGAATGTGGGTAAAAGAGAGGAATCAAAAGTGATTCCATGTTTTTGGCTCTGCCAGCTGGATGAAGGGAGGATGAAACAGGGTCCACAGGGTTCTGGTTCATAATATGAACACAGAATTTACTCAACAAATAGTTATTGGATGTCTATTATAAGCAGGCATAGTGCTGGATATTGGGTGATGAGATGACTTCAAGTCTGTTCGTGCCCCTGCATTATTCAGAGTGGAGCATGAGAAAGAGATTCATACAATGAATGCACAACTTCCATATATCTGCCAGGAAAATATTCAGCCTCAGGTTGAAACCCTGGAGTTACTACCAACCTTTCACACCCAGTCCCTCCAGTGGAAGTTCACAATTCCATCTCTTCTTTTAATTTTCCATAATAGCTACAAACCAGGAACCATTATTTAGTGACCACACAAATGACATACTGTTTCGCATTTAAAAATAGTTCATCTCTTCAATGTTAGTTCAACATCTTTATCGGGAATAGGAAACTGAAGGCTAAGATTACATTGATCTCAATATCTACTCAATTGCTAAAAGGAACACAGATATATTCACAAGTAATGAGATAAATGACTTTACGCCACTAACAGTGAAATCTTTTAACTAGAGATTTCTCTGTAATTGTAATTAAGGACACCTTTCTGGGCCTATACTTTTTGGGTGTGGAAGTCACAAATGTGCCATGAACTCAGATCAATGGACATTTGCCAGCCTCCATCAACTCAGCCTTTCCGGGCTTCTTGTTCCAAGCACAGGAGGGCCAACTTCTAAAAACAGGAAACATTCTGTGCTTCTGAAATATGAGCGGATATAAAGGACAGCAGGTGGCTGAAATTGGATGAAATGTTCACATTTTAATTAAACCATCAATGTAATCACTAATGATAGGAATAGCAACTGTTTCTTGAGGGAATAAATGACTAAGGCTAGTGAAAGTGAAATAAATTAACAGAATTTTTTTGAGTCCATGTTAGGTAACTCACTGAGAATCATAAAAAGTTTAAACTTAAGTCTGTCATCTTCTCAAGCAAGTCTTTCCCCTACTGCTGTGTAAGGTTTCTGGGGTGCTGGTACAACACTCTTCAGTTCAGTTCAGTCACTCAGTCGTGTCTGACTCTTTGCGATCCCATGAGTTGCAGCACGCCAGGCCTCCCTGTCCATCACCAACTCCCAGAGTTTACCCAGACTCACGTCCATCGAGTCAGTGATGCCATCCAGCCATCTCATCCTCTGTCGTCCCCTTCTCCTTCAGCGTTCCTCTATTTTATTTGTAGGTGGAAATTGTGTGTATATAGGGAAGTACCCTTCAGACATATGAGAACTTGATACTTGGAGTGAGTAGACCAGTTTTAAAGGTCCCTGGCAATACTTTCAGTATATGACAATATTTGTCAGGTGCCTGCTGTGGATCACTTTTAGGGCTATAAACACATTATTTCATTTAATCTGCATAACAGACTTCCAAAGGAAGTATATCATTTTTTTTAATATCATTTTATAGATGAGAAGACCGAGGATCAGTAATGTGCGGTGTTAGACCAAGAGCAAGAATATTATGGCACCAGGATTCAGTCTTGGCTTGTGTGTGTTCAAAACCATTCAATGTGAGGTTGGTTCCTTGAGGTCAGAAAATAAATTGGTGGAGTGGAAAGTTGGATACTCATTTTCATCAGTGGTGGCAATATATAGGCTTAGAAATAGAATCATTGACAAAGTACTTTTTCTTTAGCCTACACTAGAGTTTCTCGGAGAAGGCAGTGGTACCCCACTCCAGTACCCTTGCCTGGAAAATCACATGGACAGAGGAGCCTGGTGGGCTGCAGTCCATGGGGTTGCTAAGAGTCGGACATGACTGAGCGACTTCACTTTCACTTTTCACTTTCATGCATTGGAGAAGGAAATGGCAAGCCACTACAGTGTTCTTGCCTGGAGAATCCCAGGGACGGTGGAGCCTGGTGGGCTGCCATCTATAGGGTTGCACAGAGTCGGACACAACTGAAGTGACTTAGCAGCAGTAGCAGGGTTTCTCAAATTTGGCATTGTTGACACATGTGTGTGTCTAGTCGCTCGGTTGTGTCAGACTCTTTGTGATGCTATGGACTGTAGCCTGCCAGCCTCCTCTATCCATGGGGATTCTCCAAGCAAGAATAATAGAGTGGGTTGCCACGCCCTCCTCTAGGGGATCTTTCCAACCCAGGGATCGAACCCAGGTCTCCCACATTGCTGGAGGATTCTTTACTGCCTGAGCCACCAGGGAAGCCCTTGTTGACATATAGGGTTGGAAAATTCTTTGTTTCGGGGGTGGTTTCCTGTGTGTTGTAGGGTAATTAGGATCATCATTGGCCTCTATCCTTTAGGTATCAATAGCATCTCCTCTGGGAGAAGGCAATGGCACCCCACTCCAGTACTCTTGCCTGGAAAATCCCATAGGCAGAGGAGCCTGGTGGGCTGCAGTCCATGGGGTCGCTAAGATTCAGACACAACTGAGAGACTTCACTTTCACTTTTCACTTTCATGCATTGGAGAAGGAAATGGCACCCCACTCCAGTACTCTTGCGTGGAAAATCCCAGGGATGGGGGAGCCTGGTGGGCTGCCGTCTATGGAGTCACACAGAGTCGGACACGACTGAAGCGACTTGGCAGCAGTAGCAGCAGCAGCACCTCCTCTATTGTAATAGCATAAAAATCTCCAGATACTGCTAAATGTCCCTTGGTCTACCTTGAAAACCACTGGTCTACATGCAGAGTACAAATGTTGTCTTATACTTTTTATAAGAACAGTGTGTGTGTGTGTGCCCACACACGTGTGTGTGTGTATGAGAGACACAACGTGTGTTTATTATAGGACTCCCTCCAGCTTGACAATAATGAAGTCCACCTGCGAGTAAAGTGAGAAAAAAAGACTTAATGAGTTGCTAAAATGTTCTGAAGTGGATATTTAAGTCAAATGGGATCAGCGTTTTCTTGGAACAAAATGTGAAACTGAACGACGAAAACAAAAGTCTTTGCGAAGGGGTTTCTAGGCTTTGTGAATCAGGCCCTGGAGTCCCACTCCACTAAACTTTACAGCACACATTTTCTTAATGGCAACCAGGGAAACCAGGCACTAATGCTGCCCCTCTGTACACAAAATTTCAGATCTTTTAACGATGCAGAAAGGAGCCATTGTGTGCTTCACAGCTGCGTGAATTATACCATAAATATTCATTAACACCCAAGACTGGAAACACATGCTACTTTTACAGACGACGAGGCAGAAAGCGTCAGAAGGACTGCTTGGCTGAGGTCGCGGGGACACCTTGTACCAAGGAGGAAGTGGAGAGGGATTTCCTGAAATAATTAGGGAAAGATGAGTGTGGGGGTGAGGAGCTCTGTTCACTGAATTTCTCTATATGAGATATGCCCATAGTAGGCACTCAAGAAATGTTTGTCACAGTCTTGCTACATTTTTTTTCTAAATGCAGCATTCATTGAATAATTAATTACTGGCATGGATAAGATAGACCACTCTACATAAATAAAAAGAAACAACTATTAGTCCTTATCAATACATGTGCTAGGCAATGGTGTCTTATTTTTTTTGTCTTATTATATGCTGTAACTCATTTGTGATTATCATAACCCCAAAGTCTGTATAATATCATAATCCTTGTTTTATAGAAGAGAAAGGCAGAACAGAATGACTTGCCCAAGGCCATAAAACTAGTAAAAAGGGGTCAAAATTTGAATATAGGTCTGTGAAATCTAAAGTCAATATTCTTTCAGTTATATTACAGTGTAGGGAATGTAAAATGTACTATACTTCATGGTGAATCACCTTAGCTATGATGTTCAAAGTTACTCTTTTTGGCAAGGAGGACAAGCACTGTGATTCCTAACTGTAGAGGAGCAAACCGAGCCTTGGGCTTCCCAGGCGGAGCTAGTGGTAAAGAAGCCTCCTGCCAATGCCGGAGACAAAGAGAGGCAGGATCAATCTATGGGTTGGGAAAATCCCCTGGATGAAGATGTGGCAACCCACTCCAGGATTCTTGCCTGGAGAATCCCATGGAAAGAGGAGCCTGGCAGGCTACAGTCCATAGGGTCTCAAAGAGTTGGATGCAACTGAAGCAACTTAGCATGCAAGCTAAGCCTTGTTCTTATTCCAAAATCATAACATTTTTTTCAGACATTATTAAACTTAGAAACAAAGAGGATCAACAGGATTCCTCAGGCACAGTTGCCCAGACCACAGTGGCTGGGGTCAAATTCTGGGCTCACCACTTTTTAACTGGTGTGAACACACAAGTGCCTTTAATCTATTTGTACCTCATTTCCTTTATCTTAAAAGTAGTAGTAGTAAAAGTACGTGCCTCACAGTGTAAAAGTGAAGGCTAAATTATAATATATACATGAGGAGCTTAAGAGGCTGTGGGACACATAGTCAATAAAAGACAGTTATTTTTATTATTGCTAACATTATTTCAGCAAACATTGATTGAAGACCTACTGTATACAAGATGGGAGGTTACTTAGCATGAGGAATTCAGCAAGTATTTATTGAACAACTACTATATGGTAAGCACTATTTCAAATGCGTGGGTTATATCAGTGAAGTAAGTAAACAAAGCTGAAGTCATTATTGTCCTTCTTGAATAGTACAGCTCATCTACAGATAATGGAGTCTTAGTCTTACCTGGCTAATTTACAAATCAGCTGTTACGGCCAAATCCCTTCCCCTGTTTCTCTTTATCATTCTGTGAAATAAAATTCGCTTTTTGTGGAAAAACAAGAAATATTTAAACATAAAAAGATTCTTCTCTGAACTATGGTGTCTTCTCTCCCCTCTATGGTACATTGTGTATCTATACTAACCATCAACCAAACCTTCCCCATTAACAGAAGTACATGCTCAACCATAAACAGCAGCAATCTCCTAGCATCAACGAGTCAGTTCCTTAAAGATAATATTCCTCCTCAACTTCTTAAAGTGTCACAAGGTGCTTAGATCTGGATTATGCAAGCTGTCAATAAGACGTCATTCATTGTATAGCCCTCTGTCTCAAAATGCTTATATAACTGTGCCTCTTTTTTTTCTTTTTTAATTTTACTTTTTTATTCTGGTTGCTGCATGCTTTTTTCCCTCCATTTTTTAATGTTTGTAGCAGGTGGATCATTGCTTTACAATATTGTCTTGGTTTCTGCCATGTATCAACATGAGTCAGCTGTTGGTATATGTATGTCCCTTCCCTCTTAAACCTCTTTCCCACCTCCCACCCTATCCCACCCCTTTAGCTTGTCACAGAGCACCAGTCTGAGCTCCCGGCATCATACAGCAAATTCTTACTGGCTGTCTGTTTCACATATGGTAATATATATGTTGCAATGCTACTCTCTTAATTCGGCCCACCCCGTCCTTCCCCCACTGTGTCTACAAGTCTGTTCTCTATGTCTGTCTCCACTGCTGCTCTGCAGAAGGGTTCTTCGGTACCATCTTCCTAGATTCCATATATATGTGCATAACTGTCTTGACTTTTAATGGGCAGAGCAGCTCTGTAAGCTTTCTGAGTTGTTCCCAGGTTATAATCCTCAAATTTGTCTCGAATAAAACTTCCACTTTTTGGTAAATGAACTAGTAATTAGTTTCCATTGGCAATTCTTTCATTCCTACTAAGGGTGCCGGGTCTCCAGGCAAGGGCAGAAGCATGGATGGGATTAAGGCAACCACACACAGAGACACACACACACACATATCCACACTAATTATTCAATCTATGCAGATACCAAATTGACATGCTCATGCATTATCTCATTTAATACATCTAATCCTCATCACAGCCCTATGAAATATGTTCTTTTACAGATGAGAAAAGTGAGTCTCAGAGAGGCTGCCACTTGCCTGAAGTCATTCAGCCAGGGAGTAACTTGTTTGCCACTGGAAATAAGTCATCTGACTCCAGAGCCCTCCTGTATGACCTTCTGGTATTTACTTTCTCATTCTAGTCAGGCATTCCTGTAAGTATTGCATCCATACCCTCTTCTTGAGAAAGAGTAATCCTTTAGGAAAGGGAAAACGTAAAACTCTATCTTTTCAAAGGTAAGAGAGCTCTCTTTGGAAGTGAAGGCTTGGTGCTTGTCTGAGATCACAAAACTAGGAAGTGGAAGAGCAATGATTTGAATCCAGATTTGCCACAAGATATTTGCATGTGTATTTTCCTTTCTGATTTTTATTAGCAGCAGTTGAGAGTTAGGGTCAGAAGGAAAATTGGGCACAGGCTGTGTTTGCTTTCTTTCTTTCTCTCTCTCTCTCTCTTTTTTTTTTTACAAACACTCTCCAAATAAAGTCTTTTATATACTCTCTCTAAATGAGGTTAGACATCCAGATACATGGATATACTGGAGGTATTAAAGGAAAATAACATTCAGTGTATATTCCACTGTCAAAACCCACAGCCCGTGGTATACCATGAGTGAGGATTTTTATATGTTCTGTAATTATTCTTGGAATATATTTCCATTTTATCTTAAATGGGTTCATTCATAAAATGTAAACATTTAAAATACATCACAAATTTTATCACCATATTTTGACATTTTGAAGCACAAAAATGCAAATTTTTTTCAGAGGACTATCCATAACGAGAAATCTGACTGAGGGCTAATTATGAGGTTGTACAAAGTTACAGATCAAGTTACAGAATTAGGACCAAAGAGGTACTGGGCTGAATACTGGGAAAGCACAGTGAGGGCAGGTCTGATGCTTGGTGTCATAAAACATTTGGAAGAAAGTAAGAGAAGCGAGAGGGAACCAATAGCAGCAAGAAAGGAGAAAAGAGAGGAAAAGAGAAGACGTTTTGGGTAGGGTACTAGGAAACGTGAAAGCTAGGGGGGAAAGGGCTTGGGTGGATGCAAGGTCTGAGCTATCAAGAAAGAAGGAGATGAAGGAAAATATCTGCAAGCCACACAGTGGTTACATTGAATCTAATTTAATGTCTCTTACAGATGCTACAATGGTAGATTTAGAATGGTAGTCTTCCTATTTCCTTTTCTTTTTAATAACACACTACCCCAGTTAGTGTGAACCGCATGGGGCCTCTACATTTTTAAGTGTTGCATAAATAATCTTTGAGTGGCAATGAATTATGAGTAGCAAAGCCAAGGAAGTAATAGATGACCTAAATATATTCAATATCCATTCAGTTCAATCCTAGTCAACAGCATTTATTGACCATTACTATGGGCTAGACACTGTTGTTCAGAAAACAAAGGTAAAACTCATTCCCTGCCTTTAAGAAACTCAGAGAGTGTTTTTTTTTTTTTTTTTTCATGATTTGTAAGAGAATCTTCTATCTTTATTTGAGATTTTTTTTGAAGAGTAGTTGATTTGCATTATTATTACTGGTTCAGATGTACAACAAAGTGATTCAGTTATCCATATATATGTGTATATACATCTGTATTGTTTTTTTCAATTCTTCTCCATTATAGTTTATTATGAGATATTGGATATGAATCCTGGTACTATACAGTAAATCCCTATTGTTTATCTATTTTTCACATGGCAGTGTGTATCTGTTAGTCCCATGCTCCAATTTATCTCCTCACCCTTTCTGCTTTGGTAGCTATAAGTTTGTTTTCTATGTCTGTGACTCTGTTTCTGTTTTGTGAAAAAATTTATTTGTATCATTTTTAGATTCCACATATAAGAGATATCATTTGTCTGGTTTACTTCATTTAGTGTAATCTCTAGGTTTATCCATGTTCATCCAATGCCATGAAAAATGGCATTATCTTCATCTTTTTATGGCTGAGTGTATATTTATATGTGCATTGAATATATATATACCACATATTCTTTATCCATTCATCTGTCAATGGACACTTACACTGCTTCCATGTCTTGACTTTTGTAAATAATGCTGCTATAAATATTGGGGTGGCCATACATTTAGAATTACAGTTTCCTCTGGATACCATTCCAACCGCAAGGCAGTGATGTTTACATTTAAAAGTATATTAACTATAAAGAGAGTGGGGCAATTATCTTTGTGTGATGGTGAAAGCTTCAGAGAAATTACCAGACTTCAGTAAAGTGTTAGACATTTGCCAGGCAAACAAGCAAGAGAAACATTCATGAAAGAATTTGAGCAGATGCCCAGAAGCGTGAACTAGAGGGGCTATCTGGGGACAGACAGTCTAGTGCATTCTTTTTTGTTTATGGATGCCCAATAAAAGAAGCTGTGTGCATTACAAAATGGAGACTCCCAGGCCCCACCCTCATCTACTGTATCAGGGGGTGAATGTATGTGTTTTGAAGGAGATATTCCAAACAAATCTGACAAATACACTCTTTTCTGAGAGCTAATTATTTGAGCTTTCCAGCAGATAGAATGTAAATTGTGGAGTAGGCACAAGAAACAAATTATTGTAGAAAAGCAAGCAAGATAAACACAGACATTAAATATAGAGATCCTTAAGCTTTTTTTTCCTGCTTTGAAAGGGTAGAGTAATACAGTTACACTTCTATGTGAGTTACATATTTTATGGTAATTTCATCTAGAGTTTTAAAGCTTCTAATATAAAGAAATTTCACTAGTATATACAGTTTTACATTCTTTACTGTTTTATTAAGGATTATAATAATATTCTTTGGGGAGTTCATAGCCTCATTTTAACCTAGAAATGGGGTAGTTGTTTGGAAGTGACAACAAGGTCTATGAATAACCCCCAAACAATCCCACTAACCTAATTATTCTTCCTGCCCATATGAAGCTTCTCTTATGCTGCCTCACTCTGTAGGACTGTTTGGACAATTAACCTTCAGCTTTATATATTCTTCTTTCAAGCAGGGTTCTCTAGGAAAATGAGAGTAAGGCGCAAATGAACAGGATAGCTGTGTTTCTCATCATTATGTTAAATTGTGGAGAGAATGATAGGGATACAATTTTCATCACCCTTGTTTGGGTCTTCATCATTCTCAAGTTGACGATCTATAGAAACTGAAAATACAGCTCCTGGCTGATGGAGGTGACATCATTTTAATAGATATTAAATGTCATATGCAAAAAGTTGACAACTCTAATTGAGTTTTCTCTGATATTAATCAAATTAACTGACAAGGAAAGTTTCTAAGCCTAATGACCATAGGCTGCTGTCCAAACCAGTTACCATCCAACATGTGCAAAGATGGACAGACCTAATTGTGCTTTATGAGCTGGGCATTTGGGTACTTGGAAAGAAGCTGCTGTTGAAAGGAAGACCTTGGAGCTTTGTGTACTGTAGTTCACTACTTAACGCATCTTTCTCTGCATACAGATAATGAGTTCACAGACGTAAGAGTTGTGTCTCATTATGCACCCTGCAATGCAGGGTCCTCAGGGCCTGCATCTGCTTGTCAAAGAGGAGGCCTTTAGGGAAGGGCTGATGAAAGAACAGATAAATGGAAATAAATTTCTTATAACATTCTCAGGGTTGGAAACTCCTTGTAGCTCTCCTTTCTTCAAAGTCTTTGTTAATTGAAGCTTCCTCCAGGGTGGAAAGAACTTCATCTCTTTGTGTTGTTTAAAGCCCATAGATGTGCTTTAAATAAAGGGTCCGTGCTGACATATTTTGCTTGTCCTTCCTGATCGGCTTTCTACTCTGTCCATTACATCAATAGTCTCCTTATGCTCTGGTTTCTGGTTGGTTTGGCCAATAGATGCCCCAACAGGAGAGGAGAGGGAAGGAGAGAAGAAAGGGAAGATATGGTCCTTACAGGCTCTGTTCCTGCAGGGTCACCCAAACAGGCTTTCTCCCTCTACCAACATCCCTGATCCTCTTTGGAAGCCAGTTCTCTAGTTCTCTTTCCTTCCTGCTCCCTTAATCCAGGCTTAAGGATTGTGCATCTCACTGTCATTAGCCCTGGGAGGCTGTGCTGTCCTGTCCACACCATCTTAAATAGTCCGCTTATTAAGCCCACCTTGAATGATCTAATTTTAACAAGCTCTTCATTTTCTGTGGGGACTGAGGCTGATAAAGTAAAATGATCAGATCTGGTGGCCCAAGTGGGATGTATGGAAGAGACATGATTGTAAAGGAAGAGTCCAGGCAGGGGTAAATATATCATTTGCAGAAAGAAACATCGTTGGGTTTTGCATTAGTGTAGGGCTACTGGAACCACTTATTTTTGCCAGTATATTGTCTGCTCCAGTCTATAGGCAGCTCCTTCTGAGCAAGAATTTTGCCTTCTACCCTCTAACCCCACCTCACTTCCCTCCTCCTTTCATGCCACTTCCACCCAGCCCACCCAGATGGGGGGCTATCCGGAACAAACCTGCCCAGGAGAACAATGAAACCCTAAACTAATGCAAATTTAGATTATTGGTTAATGGTCCACTTCCATCCTCTCAATCGGGCTTACCCCAGCGCTATCATTAACCTTGTAATAATACAATTCTGCATTCTGTGAGGCCATTTAGGAATGCTGATGGAACAAAGGGATGACTGAAGATTGGGAATATGGTACAGATTGCCTGACCTTCAAAAACATGAAGAAATTCCATTAGCTGGCAAAACAAGCACCTTCATGTTCTTATGAAAAGACTACCCTTCACCCACAGGCATTCAGATGACTTATAGATTAAAATTTATTTTTTCAGTGGCTACAACTCAGGGGGAAATATGCAGCTATATCATGCTCACTTCATCAGCCCCCTTTACTTTTTAGATTACAAAATACATACGTATATACATACCTATAAATATACATAAAATCTTCTTTGTTCCAAATTTTATATTTGAGTTCTGTAAGAGAGAAACTAGCACTCAGAGCCAGCACTTCTGACTCCCTGTCTTCCTGAACACTCAGGAGTGTTCCAACTAACCCCTCTTTCCAACTAACCCTGACTCTAAATATTATATTCTGCTTTACTAAAGTGGCAAACTTTAGAAATGGAGGCCCTTTGGTTGATTGAGAAACTTAGTACTCAACAGGAAGGCAAGCTGAATTAGTGCCATCATCAAGCCATTATGAGAAAGAATATATTAGCATAACATCAATGCCTCATTTTTAAAAAAGCTTGTATTTAATAGTCTTGCATTTAACAACCTTCACTCACTTAGGTTCAACCTTCACTCACTTTTCCTTTTCCAGTTCTGGAAAGTGAGGAGTTTTCCTTGGCATAACTGACAAAAAAAAAAAAAAAAAAAACTCATTGGGGAAGGAGGAAAAGGGAGAGAGAAAGAGACAGAGACCAGATAGCAAATAGCTGTAGTACTACATGTAGTATTGGTTTATCTATTCGTTTAAGGGCTCTATGATAGGCACAGATGGGACCGAATTCTTGCTTCACTGTTTACAAGTCTGGGTAACCTCTCTGAGACTCAGCTCCTTGCTTTGTAAAATGGATATAATAACTGCACCTCTCATAGGGATGCTGTGAAGACTAAACAAAATGACATTTGAAACTTTTATGTTCTGCCTGTGATATATGCTCTAACTTATACCTTTAAGTCCTTTAAGTGCTCCAACTGTCTCACAGGTCACAGTCCTGCAAAATGCATGTGTGGTTTCACAAAGGTAGTGAGCTGGGGGCACTCTTCTAACCTTCCTGTGAAAGCTCAGGACCCTCCTTGCTCCCAGTCTCTGCCTAGATATTGACACTTAACCTTGTCTTTTATGGAGAAACATGCATCCCCATTAGAATATATTTTTGGCATTTTGTTTTCCTGCTGTAGAGAGTCTGCTTTACTCTCTAAGGCCAAGAGCTGGCTCCTCCTGCCTCCAGCACCCTCAGGGAGGCAACATGCCTGCATTGTCAACTATTGGAAACCCAATTCTCTATGCCAATGATATTTTAGCTGGAACAGTCCCTGGAGGAAAGAAGACATGCAGATTCACAACAAATACTTTGTGATGGTTGACTCTGAAAATTGACTTACATTTTGAATTATTGTAAGCCCCTTCTGAAGTTCCTTGATACCTTTTTCAATAACATTCCCATTTTACTGTTTATGATTTCTTTGATCTCATAATGGTCCTCAGTGTTCTCTGAGCATTCAGAGCTCAAGAAACTTATGGGATAACTCGATCATGGGGGGAAGACAGCATTGAGCCCTGGGAGCCTTACAGATACACACTGAATACCGCCCTAGAAGTCACCACTCTTTCTCTTTAGCCTCAAGCTATATTTAATGCTCTTCAGGATGGAATTAGATCTATTAAGTGTGAACATTAACTGTATGAGCTTATTTTATTTCTGAAGCCATCAGAGACTCTGTTTTTACATATAAAGTGAGAGAAATAAAATCTACCTCTCAGGTTTGCTGTGAAGTTCTTCATTCCTATAATAACCCTCATTGCCCCTCTTCTGTATGCCTCTCAGTCTAGTGATGGCAACACGAGGGTGAGACCTGATTCCAGCTTGGCAGGATCTTAAAGTCTAGAGCAGGAGAAAGGCAATGAGTGGGACCATTGGGAACTTTGGGACGAGTGCTGTGATGAAGAAGTGTGTTAAGGAAACATTATTAGTCTAGATCTGGGAAGGTCAGGGAAGGCTTCCTGGAGTAAAAGTCTCCAGAGAGGTCTCTGATGAGTTCTTCAGGCAGTGGTGGGAGCACGTGTGTTCTGGAGAGTCATTAAGAAGTTGTTCTGTCAGGGGAAGCACACTGATTGAAACCGCCCACCCTGGCCAGGCACCATAGTAACCATTTGCATGGGTTGTTTTATGACAGGAGATCCTGATAAGGAATACAGAACTAATAAGCCACCACCAACCGGAAGAGTTCGGGAAAGGTCTAAAGGAGACACCGCGTGTCCGTCCACTTCCCAGAATCCCTCTCGCTGGCATCCATCTTGGCTGAGCGATGCATGCACCACCAGGAAAGACTCTGAATTAGAATGATTGGTCAAAGACCACCCAGAAACTAATCCCATCACCCTAAAACCCGACATTGTGAGCCACGCGGCAGAGCAGTTCTCCTGGGTTCCCTGACCCTACTGCTCTCCAGGTGCCCTTTCCCAATAAAATCTCTTGCTTTGTCAGCACATGTGTCTCCTTGGACACTTCATTTCCAAGTGTTAGACAAGAGCCCAGTTTCGGGCCCTGGAAGGGGTCCTCCTTCCTGCAACAGTTCCAAGAAAGAGACTTTAAGAAGGCAAGGAGGCCAAAGTGTATGGGGGTTCAGTAAAGCTGGAAGACAGAGAAGTTTGGTGAGGAGAGGGCCAGCGCTGGTAGGGTTGAAGGAGGGTTGAGAAGAGGGAGGCACATTTGTCTTCTCAGTACACCTTCATTCCTGCTGCCTTGATTTAGACCCTATTCCTCTTCACAGGGGTTTCTTCTGAAAGTCTTCTGGTTTCTAAGCTTGACCATTTCCACAGTTCTGGGAGAATGGTTATCATACATCTCATGGTGTGGAACTGCTATTAGAACCCTTAACTGATCTTTCATTTAAAGAGCTGTCCTGCAAAGCTGCCCCTGGAAATGTTTGTCCTGGGAAATGCTCTGGGGCCAGGAATGGAAGGGGTGAGGGTGGGCTGCTGGGCACGAAGGGTTCCAGGATAAACGTATCTTGGGATCACTCCATTTTATTCCTTCCTTCTGGAATATATACCAGGACCTTAACAGTTCTGAGAAGCCCTGAAGGTAAAGAAACATTTTGATTTAACCTAGAATTTCATAGGCATTTTAATCATGGAATTTGTTTTGTCCTTTCTTTTTTTCCCCAGATTTTTATGCACTGGCAGGAGCTGTTCACAGAGCCCAGTTTGGGAAATGCTGGGAAGTGGGATTAAGTGAGTTAAACACACATTTCTAAGAAAGGCAAACATTAATGACCCAGTTCCTCATCTTCCATATCTTCCAAAATCAGCCTTGTCTTTCATATCTGTGTTTCTCAGCCTATATCTCATCCCACTGAGTGAATTGAGGTTCCCTAAATTTATGATGCTCTTGTGATGATCTGAGAGGCCTCCTGGGAGAGAACTCAGCCTTAAGGGAGGATTCAGTTGCAGCGCACTTGACTCAGGATCAAGACTTCGGGGGAGAGAGAAGCTCTGTGTGCAGCTGCCCTGAGATGATATTCCCAGCAAGCCCAGCAGATGAAAACCAACAGATTCTGGTGTCATCCTGCCAACCAAGAGTGGGGTTCACGTGCTAACTCTGTGTTTGCTCAGTTGTTTACCTTTCTAAGGCGAGTTTCCTCAGCTGTAAAAGGGTGATGACAATAATTCCTGCCTTCAGGGCTACTGAGGGGATTAAATATAAAATGCCTAGTACACTAATTGGCACATGGTAAGCATTCAGTGGGGCTTTCCAGGTGGTTCAGTGGGTAAAGAATCTGCCTCATGTGCAGCAGAAATGGGCAGATGCGAGTTCAGTCCCCTGATTGGAAAGATCCCCTGGAGGATGGCATGGCAACCCACTCCAGTATTCTTGCCTAGAGAATCCCATGAATAGAGGAGCCTGGAGGGCTATGGTCCATAGGATCGCAAAGAGTCAAATATGACTGAGGTGACTGAGCATGCATACATGTAAGCATTCAATGAATCTAGCTATTGCCACTTAGGAGTAATCATTGCTAAATAACAATAATGTTTACAATAGCTAACATAAATATAGTGCTTACTCTGTCTTTGCTCTTCTGACATATTTAAATGTCACATATATTTTCATTTAACATTCACTACAATGCTATGATGGAGAAGGCAATGGCACCCCACTCCAATACTGTTGCCTGGAAAATCCCATGGATGGAGGGGCCTGGTGGGCTGCAGTCCATGGAGTCGCTAAGAGTCGGACATGACTGAGTGACTTCACTTTCACGCATTGGAGAAGGAGATGGCAACCCACTCTGATGTTCCTGCCTGGAGAGTCCCAGGGACGGGGGAGCCTTGTGGGCTGCCGTCTATGGGGTCACACAGAGTCGGACACGACTGAAACGACTTAGCAGCAGCAGCAGCAACAACGCTATAAAGTTGGAATTAATATTATCCCCAATGCATAGAGAAATGAATGACTTTAGAAGTCACACAACTAGTAAGTGGTGGAGCCAGGATTTGATCCTAGGGAGTTTGACTCTAAAACATATACTCTGAACTACTACTCTAAACTGTATTAAACATAATAATAAAGGAACTGTTCCACCAAAAATGTTGTAAGTGATTTGGGAACACACAGAAGCAGTCCTGTTTCAGGCTCTTGATTCTACAAGGCCACCTAAAGACAAAGAGAATGTCAAGGTCCCTCATTCTGCTAGGTCCCCCTGTGCCGTTTGCATATCAGTGACAACACTCAGGAAAGAACAGCAGTGGCTAGCTAGATCAGAATTACTAAACAGCACATGGGGTATAGACTAGAAATTTCCAGAATACTCTAAGGGTTTAGTAGGAAATGGTCTGTTCTGTCCCAGCTAATAGGAACAAACACTACCGCACTTACCTACTCTAGTTACTGTAACTTCACCTGTACCCTGAGTAGATAGTCTGGCTTGTTCCAGGCTCCTTGGTCTTAAGGATGCCATCTGGATTTGTTAGTGACTCTCCCCTCGGGAAGTGCTCCAAGTGAAATAGCCTGGTTGGATTCTTTCACTTTCTCCCTCACGTCTTACTGCTTTTGGCCCTAAACACAAGAGCTCTTCAATAAATATATTTTAAATTAAATTATATTGAAAAAACAAATAAAGGGCCAAGTTTATAATTGAAATTTCAATGACCAAATAACAATTGGACACTTGATACCACAGGGACCTTACTTGATCTTATGAAAACCTGTCATGGAATACATATAACGTACTTTCAAAATAATTTTATGCAGTTTGGAAGTGATACAAGCCAACTTGCAAAGTACCAGTAGTTTGAAATAATACTAATCTTTCAGCCATTCATTACGTTGGCTAAAAACCAATATACTTGCAAAAAAAAAAAAAAAGGTTGTTTTTCTTTTAACTGAGAATATTTCTTCTCCTTAAAACAGAGGAATGGTGAAATGGTTTGGTCTATTTCAAAGTAACAAAAATCAAGAACTGGAAATTTTAGGCTTGGAGACAAAAGAAATAACAACTCTATTTTAGATAAGTTGGGTGCCTACATATCTTTGTTCCTTTTAAGTTCTGATTTATGAGTTTGTTTGGGCTCCCAGATGGCACAGTGGTAAAAAGTTCACCTAACAATGCAGGAGAGATAAGAGACCTGGGTTCAATCCCTAAGTCGGAAAGCGCCCCTGGAGTAGGAAATGGCAACCACTCCAGTATTCTTGCCTGGAAAATCCCATGGACAGAGAAGCCTGGCAAACTTCTCTATGGAGTCCGTGGGGTCACAGAGTCAGCACAATGGAGTCACTGAGCATGCACGCACCTTTGGATAAGAAAGCAGCTGGTGCAAGGAAGACCGCCTTCTGCTGATGGCTTTAAATATGACCTTCCCGCTATTCACCTCTTTCCAGTGGGTTGACTTTCAAATCATCCAGCAAGAACTTCCTGTGCTCCCACTAGGCGCAGCTACCATGTTCTAGGCACTGTGGATATGGCAGCCACAGATACAGCTGCCTCATCTGGTCTCTTTCCTCCTGGAGTTCACTCTCTAGTGGACTATAGTTAGCCAATTGACTTCTCTAAGACTCACTCTGCTTTATATGAGAATGAGTATAACTCTAGTTTTGAGAAAGCAGAAAGATCTAGCAGAGCACACATCACACTATAGAGGGACACCCTTTGCTTTTTTTTTTTTTTAATTTAATTTTTATTCTATGTTGGGGTATAATTGATTTGCTGGATGATTTGAAAGTCACTGGAGAAGGCAATGGCAAACCATTTCAGTATTCTTGCCTTGAGAACCCCATGAACAGTATGAAAAGGCCAAAAGATATGACCCTGAAAGATGAACTCCCCAGGTTGATAGGTGCCCAATATGCTACTGGAGATCGGTGGAGCTGTAACACCAGAAAGAATGAAGAGATGGAACCAAAGTGAAAACAACACCCAGCTATGGTTATGACTGGTGATGGAAGTCAAGTCTGATGCTGTAAAGAACAATATAGCATAGGAACGTGGAATGTTAGGTCCATGAATCAAGGTAAATTGGAGGGGTTCAAACAGGAGATAGCAAGAGTGATATCAACATTTTACGAATCAGTGAACTAAAATGGACTGGAATGGGCAAATTTCACTCAGATGACCTTTAAATCTACTACTGTAGGCAAGAATCTCTTAGAAGAAATGGAGTACCTCTCGTAGTCAACAAGAGTCCAAAATGCAGTACTTGGGTGCAATCTCAAAAATGACACAATGATCTCTGTGCATTTCCAAGGCAAACCATTCAATATCACAGTAATCCAAGTCTATGCCCCAACTAGTAATGCTGAAGAAGCTGAAGTTGAATGGTTCTATGAAGACACACAAGACCTTCTAGAACTAACACCCCAAAAAGACATCCCTTTCATTACAGGGGACTGGAATGCAAAAGTAGGAAGTCAAGAGATACCTAGAGTAACAGGCAAATTTGGCCTTGGAATACAAAATGAAGCAAGGCAAAGGCTAACAGAGTTTTGCCAAGAGAATGTGTTGGCCATAGCCAGCACCCTCTTCCAACAGCACAAGAGAAGACTCTACACATGGACATCACTAGATGGTCAATAACAAAATCAGATTGGTTATATTCTTTGCACCCAAAGATGGAAAAGCTCTATACAGTCAGTAAAAACAAGACCGGGAGCTGACTGTGGCTCAGATCATGAACTTCTTATTGCTAAATTCAGACTTAAATTGAAGAAAGTAGGGAAAACCCCTAGACCATTCAGGTATGACCTAAATCAAATCCCTTACAATTATACAGTGGAAGTGACAAATAGATTCAAGGGATTAGATGTAAGAGACAGAGTGCCTGAAGAACTATGGATGGAGGTTTGTGAGATTGTACTGGAGGCAGTGATCAGACCATCTCCAAGAAAAATAAATGCAAAAAGGAAAAATGGTTGCCTGAGGAGGCCTTACAAATAGCTGAAAGAAGAAGAGAAGCAAAAGGCAAAAGAGAAAAGGAAAGATATACCCATATGAATGCAGAGTTCCAAAGAATAGCAAGGAGAGATAAGAAAGTCTTCCTTTGTGATCAATACAAAGAAATAGAGGAAAACAATAGAATGGTAAAGACTAGAGATCTCTTCAAGAAAATTAGTGATACCAAGGGCACATTTCATGCAAAGATAGATACAATAAAGGACAGAAATGGTATAGATCTAACAGAAGTAGAAGATATTAAGAGGTGGCAAGAATACACAGAAGAACTATACAAAAAAGATCTTAATTACTGAGATAACCACGATGGTGTGCTCACTCACCTAGAGCCAGACATCCTGGAATGCGAAGTCGTGTGGGCCTTAGGAATCATCACTACAAACAAAGCTAGTGGAGGTGATGGAATTCCAGTTGAGCTATTTCAAGTCCTAAAAGATGATGCTGTGAAAGTGCTGCACTCAATATGCCAGCAAATTTGGAAAACTCATCAGTGGCCGTAGGACTGGAAAAGGTCAGTTTTCATTCCAATCCCAAAGAAAGGCAATGCCAAAGAATGTTCAAACTGCCAAACAATTGCACTCATCTCACATGCTAGCAAAGTAATGGTCAAAATTCTCCAAGCTAGGTTTCAACAGTACGTGAACTGTGAACTTCTAGATGTTCAAGCTGGATTTAGAAAAGGCAGAGGAACCAGAGATCAAATTAGCAACATCTGTTGGATCATCAATAAAGCAAAAGAGTTCCAGAAAAAAACATCTACTTCTACTTTATTGACTATGCCAAAGCCTTTGACTGTGTGGATCGCGACAAACTGTGGGAAATTCTGAAAGAGATGGGAATACCAGACCACCTGACCTGCCTCTTGAGAAACCTGTATGCAGGTCAGAAAGCAACAGTTAGAACTGGATTGGAACAACAGACTGGTTCCAAAATGGGAAAGGAGTATATCAAAGGTGTATTTTGTCACCCTGCTTATTTAACTTATATGCAGAGTATATCATGTGATATACAAGTCTGGATGAAGCACAAGCCGGAATCAAGATTGGCAGGAGATATCAATAACTTCAGATACAGAGACGACTCCACTCTTATGGCAGAAAGCAAAGAGGAACTAAAGAAACTCTTGATGAAACTGAAAGAGGAGAGTGAAAAAGTTGGCTTAAAACTCAACATTCAGAAAACTAAGATCATGGCATCTGGTCTCATCACTTCATGGCAAACCGGTGTGGAAACAATGGAAACAGTGACAGATTTTATTTTCTTGGGCTCCAAAATCACTGCAAATTGTGACTGCAGCCATGAAATTAAAAGATGCTTGCTCTTGGGAAGAAAGGCTATGACCAACCTTATAGCATATTAAAAAGCAGAGATATTACTTTGCCAACAGATATCTGCTTAGTCAAAGCTATGGTTTTTCCAGTAGTCCTGTATGGATGTGAGATTTGGACTGTAAAGCAAGCTGAGTGCCGAAGAATTGATGCTTTTGAACTGTGGTGTTGGAGAAGACTCTTGAGAGTCCCTTGGGCTGCAAGGAGATCAAACCAGTCAATCCTAAAGGAAATCAGTCCTGAATATTCATTGGAAGGACTGATGCTGAAGCTGAAGCTTCAATACTTTGGCCACCTAATGTGAAGAACTGTCTCATTGGAAAAAACCCTGATGCTGGGAAAGATTGAAGGTGGAAGGAGAAGGGGATGACAGAGGATGAGACGGTTGGATGGCATCACCAACTCTATATACATGAGTTTGAGTAAGTTCAGGAGTTGGTGATAGAGAAGCCTGGGGTGCAGCAGTCCACTGGGTTCCAACGAGTCAGACAGGACTGTGACTGAACTAATAGCTGATTTACAAAATTGTGTTAGTTTCTGGTATATAGCAAAGTCGTTCAGTTATACATATACAGGGATCCATTCTTTCCCTTTCTATCTTCCTTTTCTTTCCATTCTCCCATCCATTTGGCCTTCTGTCTGGAAACCTGGTCTTTTCTCTTCAGTCTTTCAGGCTCTGGTTCATCTCCATTCTTGATTGCGTTTATACAACCAGATCCAGATGTTTAGTCCTCTGCTAGGCCTATATTTCTCTTGACCACAGTGTTCCCCTGGAGCCAGTTTCCCTCAGTAGCCCAGTCTGCACACAATTTATCTCTTGCTAACTTACCTTGAGATCCTGGCTTTTATTCCAAGATAAATCCCAGCATCCCTCACCCACTTTGACCCACACTTTCCCTGGATTCCCTCCTCCATGACCCCTGAAAAATCCTGACAAGAAGTTTACAACAGAAAGAGTTTCTTCCTAAAAGCCTCAGTCAAACTCAGTCACTAGTTGGTCCAACTCTTTGCAACCCCATGGACTGTAGCACTCCAGGCTTCACTGTCCATCACCAACTCTGGGAGCTTGCTCAAACTCATATCCATTGAGTTGATGATGCCATCCAACCATCTCATCCTCTGTCATCCCCTTCTCCTCCCACCTTCAATCTTTCCCAGCATCAGGGTCTTTTCCAATGAGACAGTTCTTCACTTTAGGTGGTCAAAGTATTGGAGCTTCAGCTTCAGCATCAGTCTTTCCAATGAATATTTAGGACTGATCTCCTTTAGGATGGACTGGTTTGATCTCCTTGCAGCCCAAGGGACTCTCAAGAGTCTTATCCAATACCACAGTTCAAAAGCATCAATTCTTCAGTGCTAAGCTTTCTTTATGGTACAACTCTCACATCCATACATGACTACTGGGAAAACCATAGCTTTGACTAGACGGACCTTTCTCGGCAAAGTAATATCTCTGCTTTTTAATATGCTGTCTAGGTTGGTCATAGCTTTTCTTCTAAGAAGCAAGCATCTTTTAATTTCATGGCTGCAGTCACCATTTGCAGTGATTTTGGAGCCCAAGCAAATAAAGTCTGTCACTGTTTCTCCATCTATTTGCCAAGAAGTGGTGTGACCAGAAGCCATGATCGTTTTCTGAATGTTGAGCTTTAAGCCAACTTTTTCACTCTCCACTTTCACTTTCATCAAGAGGCTTTTTAGTTCCTCTTCACTTTCTGCCATTAGGGTGGTGTCATCTGCATATCTGAGGTTATTGATATTTCTCCTGGCAATCTTGAGTCCAGCTTGTGCTTCATCCTGGGCAGATTTTTGCATAGTGTAGTCTGCATATAAGTTAAATAAGCAGGGTGACAATGTACAGCCTTGATGAGTTCCTTTCCCAATTTGGAACCAGTCCGAATTCCATCTTCTCCTTTATTACTATCTGCAGCTGGGATGATGTGCCCCTCAGGTGTCCCGCTTTCAATTGAGTCTCAGAGGGGCCTCATTTCCTCAAGACTCAAGTCTCTGAAGTTTTCAGACCATGAGGGGATAAGTGTCTGTAGATATCAGTATCTCTCCTTGAATCAGAAATGATGGGAGTCCTAGGAAGCAGTAAAGTGCCTAGATAGGAAAATCACACAGTGGCACTGAGGTTCAGTGTAACTATTTAGATCTATGAAATTGCCCAGAAAATCAGAGAATAAAGGATTCCAAACCGAATGTGTGGTGTTTCATGGCCTGGAGCCAGAGTGGGCTCTCAAAGTCCAGAGCACACTCTGTAGATAAAGGGGAGAACTGAGGTCTCTGTCTTTAGTTACAAGAGTAGATGTAACTTGTATGAACACTCTACACTGTGATTATTCATTCATTCATTCACTGAGTGTTAATAAATATTTTTTCAGTTTCTTCTCTACTTGCTGTGCCCTACAGAGAACTCTGGGCAGGAAGAACTAGTCCAAGTCCTTTTGTGTCTAAGTCAGGAAAACAGACATCTATGTGAACAAGCGTAAAATAAAATCAGACTGATAAGAGAATAGTGACCAGGGGGTGCTGCTTTAACTAGGATGGTAAGGAAAGCACTGCTTGCTTATTTCCTACTAGGCACCTGGCATTGGACTGCTGCTGCTGCTGCTGCTAAGTCGCTTCAGTCGTGTCCGACTCTGTGCGACCCCATAGACAGCAGCCCACCAGGCTCCCCCGTCCCTGGGATTCTCCAGGCAAGAACACTGGAGTGGGTTGCCATTTCCTTCTCCATTGCATGAAAGTGAAAAGTGAAGGTGAAGTCGCTCAGTCGCAACCTACTCTGTAGCGACCCCATGGAATGCAGCCCACCAGGCTCCTCCATCCATGGGATTTTCTAGGCAAGAGTACTGGAATGGCTTGCCATTGCCTTCTCCGTGGCATTGGACTAGGGAAAGACTTTTCAGCCTTCACACTATTTTCACTGGGGCTACGTGATTCTTTGTAGTGGAGCACTGTTCTCTTCATGATGGAGTGTTTATCAAAGTCCAGATGCTGGCAGTTTCCCCCCTCACACCCTGTGCACAATTGCAACAATCACAAAAGTCTCCAGACACTGACAGAGAACTGTGTGTGCAAATGAATTTTTGGCTAATTTCTCTCTTCCCATCATTCCAGACATGAAGTACCAAACACAGAAGGAGAATGTCCTTTGGCTCAATCATCATAATGAGATTCCATCCTATCTGGTCCCAGTGGAGGGGGAAAAAAGCCTAAACTGGAAGAACTCAGGTACAAGGCACAGATTTAAGTCCTCTCACCCTTTGGTCAGAAGGAAATCAGAACAAAATGATAGAATCACAATGAGTTTCCCACAAAGAGAGAGTGAAAACTCCACATGCTACCCATATGACTTTTGGCCGGTTACTAAGCCTTGTGTGTGTGTTAGTTGCTTAGTTGAGTCCGACTCTTTGAGACCCCGTGGACTGTAGCCCACCAGGCTTCTCTGTCCATGGAATTCTCCAGGCAAGAATACTGAAATGGATTGCCATGCCCTTCTCCAGGGGAGCTTCCCAACCCAGAGGTTGAACCTGGGTCTCCCACACGGCAGGCAGATTCTTTAAGCCTTGCTACTCCTCAATTTCCTTATTTGAAAGTGGTTTTATATTATCTTCCTCACAGGCCAGGGAGGCTTAAATGTTGTAGGCTTAAATGAAATCACATCTGTAAAGGACCCAGATCATAATAGGTGTTGATTAAATGATAGTGTTTATTATCATTACTGCCATTTTTTTCCATGGGGTTCTTGAGGCAAGAACACTGAAATGATTTGCCATTTCCTTCTCCAGTGGACCATATTTTGTCAGAACTCTCTACCATGATCCATTCAATATTTTGGCAACCTGATGTGAAGAACCGACTCATTAGAAAAGACCCTGATGCTGGGAAAGATTGAAGGAAGGAGGAGAAGCGGTGAGCAGAAGATCAGATGGTTTGATGGCATCTCCAACTCAATGAACATGAGTTTGAGCAAACTCTGGGAGATAGAGAAGAACAGAGAAACCTAACATGCTGCAGTTTGTGGGGTTGCAAAGAGTCGGACACAACTTAGCAAATGAATAACAACAATCGCCATTTTGTCATTAACTTGGGGTGTATATTTAAATCTGTTCTCTAATTTGAGCTCAGTCTGAGACCTGCTGCATTTCAGGATTAACAAAATGAAGTTGTTTTCATTTAAACATTTGACATTTTGTTTTGTCAACTACCTTAAAATCTCCAGTAACAGTCAGCATCCCTGGCTTCTGAGAAGAGGCCCTGATTTATCCCCCATCTCTGAGCACTGTGCATGCTGAATGGCTTTTTGGAGTCTGTGGCTCAGGCAAAACCTCTGGCTGGAGCCACAGTGTGAGATGGGTGGATTCCAGTGTAGATCTTAGGTGAGCTGCCTAAAGTTTTGGACTTTTAGCCTAAATAGAGTGGTGCAAAATGTAAGTGTGGCCTCATGGAGCAGATCTTGCAGTTAGTTCAGAAAGCCCCAGACTCAAATCCTAACCCTGCTGTTGACTCTCCATGTTGCCCTCTGCAAGTTACTCTACTCCGAGGGCTCAGTGCCCTTGTCTGGAAAATGGGCATGATAATAATGACTCTCGTCACATGCCCTGGACTTGACCAAACACAATAAATTGATATATTTGTTCTCCTGGAATACCATGTGCTTTCCTTTGCTTTTTTAGTGCCATTGGGAATTTGTAGTATAAGAGCAAAGAGAAATGTCACAAAACACAGGAAACTGTTCGTTGAATTCTGATGACCATAACTTCATACTGAGAATTCAGCTGACTCTTAGGAAGGGGCCTCCTGTAGGAATAGTAGCCCAACTGGCAGAGAGAACATCAGTGCTTGATAAAATCACTTGCTCAGAGCCTTCATAAATGGTAAGAATTTCTATGTTAGAATCCTAGATAGAAAAACCTCAAGTAATCTTAGACCTCATCCATTCCTTTGATTTGCAAATGCTTTTAGCAGTGGAGCCCTTTGCCTGCAATGAAACTTTAATTGAAAGCTCTAGAAGGAAAAGAGACACTGAAGCAAAGGGATGGGAGGGTAGAGATGCCAATCAGGTGAAGAAATAAGACTTAGGTAGTTAACACACTGAGTCAAAGGCAAAGTACAGGCTAGCACCAGCTTTCATTTTCATGGACTGGGCTGTCTCCCTTGGCCTTCAAATGTGTGATTTTCCATCTCAGTGGTGAAGGTGGGGGTTAATCCTCACTAAAAAATAAACTCTTGCAAGTAGCAACTGCCACCACCACCATCCTTACAGAAGGATGGAGACTGGAGAGACTCTTAAGTGAATTCCTTTTACAGGCCTCACTTCACTGTATCTCACTCTGTAAGTAGAGGAAAGCCTTCTCAATTTCCTAAAGTAGCTTCTCCATGTACAAATACCCCTCCTTTTCACCAGGGCACTTGAGCTTTGGGAAAAGGGAAAAAAGAATCTGTTGAATTCATTTTTCAGACCCATCCTCTACTTCAGCCATCTTTCCCCACTTAAGAATTTGTCTGGGAGACCTGGAGATTTATTTATTTATTTTTTCTGACTAAAGTGCTCAGCAACGGTTCCTTGAACAAAGCCTAAGCATTTGCTAAAGCCCATCATTCCACAAGTGTCTCCTCTTCTCTGAATTCTGAGTACTGCTGCAAAATGCTTGCTAAATAAGTGTGAATAAGATAATTATCTACTTCCATTTCCAAAAAGGCTTGATGGCAGGTGGAGTTAGTAAGGCAGAGCTCTCACATTTAATAATAACTTCGTAAACATGGCTTTCTTCTGTTTAGATGCAATAACAATTTCCAGTTTTCACATAAATGTTATCAAGAGGATGCTAAATGACATAAGATTGTCTTGTCATTTACCATCCAGGTAAAATTGTAACCAATTTAAGTCAGCATTATTTCTAGAAGAAAAGAGTCCTACTAAGGGTGTTATTCTGAATTTGGAGCTTCGGAGAACTGAGATGTCGGCCAAATACTCACAGACAAGGTGATACATCACTTTAGTGAAGATAACGATGCTGTCTGATCCTCATCTAACTGCCTCCTTCTTGAATCAAGGCGACACCTCTGTGTCACCTTGCTAATCCTGCCTCAGCAGAGACTGTCACCAGAACTGTAGTTCAGAAATGTCTTAGAGGTGAGGGTGGACAGAAGACCTGCTTATCCAACTGAAAAATCATGGATCACTTTCGTTTAAATTTTTGGCCCTTTGTCAAAGGGAGGGATTTAGAATAATTTTCTGAATCTTTCCCTGGAGTCTTCCTCCCTTGATTTCTGATCTAATCTATATTTCAGAGCATCATAATGTCACAAACCAAATCTAATCCATCTCCTCCTTTTAAAGATAGGAAAATTGAGGTCAAGCCCAGGTGAGGGTCTTCAACCTGGTCAAACTACAAGTTAATGGTTACTTAGAGCTGGAATAAGAAGTGGTCTCACTGTTGTCTTTCCAATGCTCCTTTAGCAAGACTACATTTCACCCTGTATTCTAGAATGCATGGCTTCTCTGTGATCTCTTCATTCTCTGGGGTATTCATAAATGTCCACTGATATTCTCTGACTTATAACACAGAGAAGAGTCTTGTGGTGGGCATAGGTGTGCTGGGCCATTACCTGTACAATTGAAAACAAAGGCTCATGTGAGTGAGCCAGAAGAGGATCCAGCAGGCCAGTCACAGTAGTGGCTCTAGAAGATTTTTCTACATTTTTTTGTTTTAATAATTTTGTGGTTTTGTTTAATGGTCACAGAAATAAAATATTCATATTCATTTAACAGCTGAATAATTTAGAAACAATATTTTCTCATCTTATATATTGGATGATTCACATGGCCCCTGTGTGAAAATGATACAAATTACATAGCCTTTTTACACTACCCCAGACTTGGAATACAGTTCATTTTTATACTCATATTGCTGTTATTTGTTTTGTCGTTGTTAGGTTTTTTATTTTGTTTTATTCCTGATGTTCCTGAGGGGAACCTAGCAGGGCTCAGTGAATATTTGTGGAATCTGTCAATGGATGGACGGCACACGTGACTGTCTCTGCACTGGGCATGAGCCTGAGATGGCAAAGTAAATAGATTGGGGGAGGAGAAGTCAACTGAAACTGGACGTGGAAGGTGGGAGGAGACAATGTGATCATGGAAAGGGGTCATAGAGTTGGGAGTTCAGGAACGAGGCTCTAGATTCCAGGTGCATTGGTTTGAATCCTGGTCTGACTCACTCTTAGTCATGTGAACCTGGACAAGCCAGTTAGCGCCACTGAGCCTGTTTATACAGCACCAAAAAAGTGGAGAATATAATACTAATTCCATAGGCCTGTATGAGGACTTCACCAAACATTTTAACATGGAGAACACTTATTACAGTGCCGGGCATATAATAAGTCAAATACATATTATCATTTTTAATTATTATTAATCAAAATATGCAGAAAAACCTCAATTCATTGATTTCTCCTTCCTCCCCTGCCAAATAAACAAGACAAAAAATGAGTGACCCTGCTTAGATGAAAATCCAACTGACACAATTTTGGAGGATGCAAGGAAATCACGCAGGGATTAACAACACCTAAACACATGTGGATGTGTGGAAGGACAGTTAGAATGGCTGTTAATTTTAATAACTACAGTCCAACAGGCTGATGCATTTTATGCTGTTTGAGAAAAATAGAGCAAGTTATTTAAACCCCTCATTTTTCAGATGAAAATACTGAGGCTCAATTTTATATAAATGGTGAGTATTACTCCGGAAGTTGGTGATGGACAGGGAGGCCTGGCATGCCACTATTCATGGGGTCGCAAAGAGTTGGACATGACTGAGCGACTGAACTGAACCGATAATAGGATATTGTGCAAAGTCTACAGGTATCCACAGCTCTGTACTTCCCCATGCGGCTCCTCACTCTAGCAGGCTACCTCGTGTGAGACAGAAGGGAGGAGGAGAGAGGAGGACCAGCTGAGACACAGCTTAAGACAGAGATGAGGGAAACTGAGAGGAACAGGGTCCAAAGGGTCCCTTCTCCTCAGAAGTGAGAGGAAGCCGTCAGCTCAGAGTGGAGGCTCAAAATAAGGGGCTGACTGGTCAGCGGTGGGACAGAGGAAAGTAGTTGGAATTTGGAATAGTTGTTGAGGAGAATACGAGATGAAGTTAACATGAGATGAGGGGAGGCTTGTCTTATCTGGATCTCTTCAGAGGCTTTTTTATTATTTTAAAATTTTATTCATTTATTGTTGCTGAAATGGCACCATTTCTCATGAGAACGGCACATTTTCTGGGGTTCTCCCAAGAGTCACTCTAAAGTAAGGAAGCCACCCTAAAGTGGCTTAGTAGTGGGTGAGACCCGGAGAGGCAGAAACCTCATAGGCTTCTCTCTCAGCAGCAAGCCCATGGGTGGACTTCCCCAGTGGACCTCACCCTCATCCTGAACTGTGGCCTTCCTCAGGTCAAAATATTTTGCTGAACTTATCTTTGCTCTGTCACCTGCATCTCTGTTTCTCCTTGAGTTTTGGGAGTTGAAGGAAAGTCATTTTTCTGTCCAATCGTATATTCCTGTGTGGATCACAACCAACTGGAAAATTCCTAAAGAGATAGGAATACCAGACCATCTTATCTGCCTCCTGAGAAATCTGTATGCAGGTCAAGAAGCAACAGTTAGAACTTGACATGGAACAACAGACTGGTTCCAAATTGGGAAAGGGGTATGACAAGGCTGTATATTGTCATCCTGCCGATTTAACTTATAGGCAGAGTACATATGAAATGCTGGCCTGGACGAAGCATAAGCTGGAATCAAGATTGCCAGGAGAAATATCAATAACCTCAGATATGCAGATGATACCACCCTTATGGCAGAAAGCAAAGAAGAACTAAAGAGTCTCTTGATGAAAGTGAAAGAGGAGAGTGAAAAAGTGGGCTTAAAACTCAACATTCAGAAAACGAAGATCATGGCATCCTGTCCCATCACTTCATGGGAAATAGATGGGGAAAAAATGGAAACAGTGAGACTTTATTTTCTTGGACTCCAAAATCACTGCTAATGGTGACTGCAGCCATGAAATTAAAAGATGCTTGCTCCTTGGAAGAAAACCTATGACCAACCTAGACAGCATATTCAAAAGCAGAGACATTACTTTGCCAACAAAGGTCTGCCTAGTCAAAGCTATGGTTTTTCCAGTAGTCATGTATGGATGTGAGAGTTGGACTATAAAGAATGCTGAGCACCGAAGAATTGATGCTTTTGAACTGTGGTGTTGGAGAAGACTCTTGAGAGTCCCTTGGGCTGAGATCAAACCAGTCAATCCTAAAAGAAATCAGTCCTGACTATTCATTGAAAGGACTGATGCTGAAGCTGAAACTCCAATACTTAGGCCACCTGATGCAAAGAACTGACTCCTTAGAAAAGACCCTGATGCTGGGAAAGATAGAAGGCAGGAGGAAAAGGGATGACACAGGATGAGATGGCATCACCGACTCAATGGACAAAAGTTTGAGCAAGCTCTGGGGGTTGGTGACAGACAGGGAGCACTGGCATGTGCCGTTCATGTGGTCACAAGGAGTCAGATACGACTGAGCGACTAAACTGAACATATATCCCTTCTTTCTTTTACTTGACAAGTATTTATTGGGTATCAATTTTTTACCCAGTGTTTTTGATATACCATCTAGTTTTCATTTCAACCTAGCTCTTCAGGATGGGTTTTCTTCTCGCATTTTATAGGTTAGGCAGCCAGTGCTGAGATGTGAAGTGATACAGTCACAGGGATGCCCCATGTAAAGCTGCTCTGACCCCAGGCTTGTCTGTCTGCTTCCATGTCTGTGCTCTGGTCCCAGGCCTCTGACAGATTCTCTTCCAGGTCTGCCTGGCTTCTAGGACCCAAGAGACTTCAAGGGCCTGGTACTACTGATCTTGTTCTTGGAGACAGAGGACTGCACCACAGATTCGACAGGACTGGTGGCACCAGACACATCCTTTTGCAACTTTGGCCTCTGTTTCAGTTTTGCCTCAAGGCCCCTCAGAGGTCTCACATTCTGAGCTCTGTGGGAACCTTTAAGACATAGACTTGAGTGGTTTCCAATCTTGAGAATTATTACAGTAATTAATTAATTAATATTTCAATAATTTTGCATGCCTTTACCCCTGCACAACTTGAGCCTTGCTTTTGGGGCTTTGGGGTAAGTTTTAATATTAGGGTATGTGACTTTTATTCACAATGCAGTTTAGCTTTTCGACTGGATCGAAAATACTACATGCTTAAGAAATAAGGAGGTGAGACTGACAAATATAGCCTCCTTTAATTCTCCTTTTTTAATTTTATGATTTGTTTCTCTGCTAAGTTTAGAGCTGCCTTAGAAATTCTGGTCATCAAAGTTTTGGCTACTACTGAAATGAGGGACTCAGAAGTATTTACTAGGAGAGAATTTGGACTGATCATTCCAGGTCACCTGGACTTCTTTCCAGGTAAGTCCTAATTATGAGGGGATGTGTGTTTGAGAGAGAGAGAGAAATAGAGACAGAGAGAGGGAGACAGGGAGACAGAGAAGAGTATGGAGTATGGTACAAAAAAAAGAAGGGAGTCATAGGAGAGAGACGGAGAGAGTGGAAAGGACTCTTCCCTTTCTTACACTACTCCGTACTCCAGAGTGATCTTCTCTAAAACACAAATAGAAACATTTGTGTTCCTCTCCTACTTCATAGTGCCTATTAGTTGAAGTCCAGGCTCCTAGACACTTGGCAACGAAGGCTCTTCCACATCTGGTGTGTCTACCTGTTCACCCCTCCTGTCCCACCTCTGGCCTTCTCTCCCTCCCCCGCTGTATGCCCACCACACCACAGGGCATGCACCCTTCCTAGGAAAGACTTTCATGACCGTGCACCCCAGAGGGTTCTCGTCTCCCAGCATCGGCCTGCAAGCTCTGATGCATCCTCTGAGCCTCACCTCAAACACCACCCTCTCTCTAAAGCCCCTCATTGATCTCTTCAGTCAGACTTTGGCCTTCTTTTCTGTAAAATCACTGCATTGTAAATACACCTTCACTCTGAACAGACTTTCACGTAACATCACGCATGTCTGTTTGCCTTTCTATTTCTCCTAGAAGGTTGTAAACCAAAGAAGGTCAGATCATGTTTCTATTTATTCTATGCCACCAACCTTAGAATAGTAACTAGAGTTTAAAAAAAAAAGTGTTCATGAGCTCTTCAAATATGGGTGGAAAGAAGAAGGAATGGAGGGAGGGAGGGAAGAAAGGCAGACTCATGAGTGAGTCGGTTTTAAATCAGCTGCCCCAGGCCTGTGTTAGGCACCGAGTGGGTGCACTAGAGACGGTACCTTCCTCTGCCCTCACAAGAGCCCTGAAATGTGTTTCCTGTTCTCTCCATCTCAGATGAAGAGACAGATGCTTACACAGGCAGGGTACTTTGTCCATGATCACCATTGGGGATTTCAGAGATGGGATTTGAACCCAGACCTGTCTGGATTCAAAGCATGATTTAGTTCCACTGATACACCTTCCTGCTCAGATGTATTCTCCTTCTACAAGTTGCACTCCTTGGTCTCTATTTGATCAGAAGATATTTTCTTAGAATTCTGAAACCAGTAACTTGCATATTTACAAGCAGAAAAGTCAGGCTTTAATTCCATCAATATTTAAAAAGAACAGAAAGAGCTAATATTTATTGGATGTTGTGATGGCTAGTATTATTTGTCAACTTGGCTAGCCTGGTCCACGGTATCCCATCAAAAGTTATTCTCATTGTCTCTGTGTAAGTGTTTATTGGGTGATATTAACCTTTAAATTGGCTTCCCTGATGGCTCAGTGGTAAAGAACCACCTGTCAATGTGGGCGACCCGGGTTCAATCCCTGGGTAGGGAAGATCCCTTGGAGAGGGAAATGGCAATCCACTCCAGTACTATTGCCTGGAAAATCCCATGGACAGAGAACCCTGGTAGGCTACAGTCCATGGGGTCGCAAAGAGTCAGACACGACTGAGCGATTTCACATTCATTCATTCATTCTAGTATTCTTGGGAAATCCCATGGACAGAGGAGCCTGGGTGGGCTATATAGTCCATGGGCTCACAAAAGAGTCAGACATGACTTAGCAACTAGACCACAACAACCTTTAAATCAGTGGACTTTGAGTCAAATCCAATCAATTGAAAGACTTAATTGAATATAGACTGACCTCTCCCAAGAAAAAAGGTATTCTTGCCAGCAGATAGTCTCTGGACTCAAACTTCAACTTTTCCCTAGATCTCCACCTTGCTGGCCTACACTGCAAATTTTGGGTTGGCACTTCCACAATCATGTGAATCACTTCCTTAAAATCTGTCTCTCTCTCTCACCTCACACACACACACACACACACACACACACACATTGTTGGTTCTGCTTCTTTGAAGAACCCTGACTGATATAAGCTCCTACCAACTTGAGAAACTATGCGATGTTCTTTTTCTCAGCACTTCTAGAACTCTGATGTGCGTGTGAATTACTGGGATCTTATTAAAATGAAGTTTCTGATTCTGTCTGACTAGGATAGGGATTAGGATTCTTCTTCTGCAAGCTCCCAGGTGACCCTGATGCTGCTGCTCAGGGAACTCTTCTCTGTGTGGACGGTTTTAGAACATTGGCTGTGGGACTGAATAACCTGAGTTCAACTCTGACACTGGTAAAGTTGATCTGTTTTTACTCATCAACTGCTTTTACAAACCAAGCTGCTGCTGCTGCTGCCAAGTCGCTTCAGTCGTGTCCGACTCTGCGCGACCCCATAGACAGCAGCCTACCAGGCTCCCCCGTCCCTGGGATTCTCCAGGCAAGAACACTGGAGTGGGTTGCCATTTCTTTCTCCAGCGCATGAAAGTGAAAAGTGAAAAGTGAAAGTGAAGTCACTCAGTCGTGTCTGACTCTGCGTGATCCCATGGACTGTAGCCTACCAGGCTCCTCTGTCCATGGATTTTCCAGGCAAAAGTACTGGAGTGAGTTGCCATTGCCTTCTCCAGAAGATCTTCCTGACCTAGGGATTGAACCTGTGTCTCCTGCATCTCCTGCATCTCCTGCATTGGCAAGCAGAGTCCTTACCACTGAGCCACCTGGGAAGTCCCCAAAGCACTCACTTTATCCTATTTTATTATAAGGCTGTTGTGAGGATGAAATGATAGACTGTTGAAAGCCCTCAGGGCATGTCTGGCATGTCACACATGTACCATAAGAAAGGCAAGTAATTATTATATATTATTGTCTTTAAAACAACCTGGTGGTTCTCAATCATGATCTAAGTGTAGAAGAGGGCCATGATTTTATCCCCTCGGGGATATTTGGCAATATAGAGAAATTTTGGGTTGCTATGAGAGGGTAGATAAGGACTGCTATTGGCATTTAATGAGTGGAGGCCAGGGATGCTCTTATGTGTCCTACAATGTGCAGAACAGCCTTCACAACAATAACTGCGTATGCTTAGTCACTCAGTTCTGTCGGACTCTTTGCAACCCCGTGGACTGTAGCTTGCCAGGCTCTTCTGTCCATGGGATTTCTCAGGCAAGGATGCTAGAGTGGGTTGCCATTTTCTCCTCCAGGGAATCTTCCTGACCCATGGACTAAACCCATGTCTCTTGCATCTGCTGTACTGGCAGGTGGATTCTATACCACTGGCACCACCACAACAATAATTATCTTGACCAAAATATCAGTAGTGCTGAGACTGAGAACTTCTGCAATAAGCCTACAAGTTAAGGATTATTCTCCCCCAGTTTCCAAGCAAAGGGGCTTCCCTGATCGCTCAGTTGGTAAAAAATCAGCCTGCAATGCAGAAGACCTCGGTTTGATTCCTGGGTCAGGAAGATTCCCTGGAAAAGGGAAAGGCTACCCACTCCAGTATTCTGACCTGGAGAATTCCATGGACTGTATAGTCCTTGGGTTCACAAATAGACACGACTGAGCGACTTTCAATTTCACTTTAAATGAAAGCACAGAGATCCAGAGATATGGCTAAATATACATATTTAGTAATATAGAAACCTTTTTTTTTTAAACTACAGACTGGGAGTGGATGGTTTTGGAGTTTCCTAAGTCAGTGTGTATGAGAGCAACACACCTGTGTCTTCACATGGTTGGACTCCCTTTTTAACTTCTAGGGCTATAAACGAGCTTTGAGCCGGTATTGTTCTTGAATTTCAATCAGAACTCAAGTCCCAGAGGAGGCCATTCAGTCATGAACTATTCTTTGCAGAGCCAGTGGAGTCACACACCACTTGTGCAATTCAAATCCCCTCAGACAAAGGCAGGGCAATTATTGTTTCCTGAGAAAATAAAAATCTAGCTGGATTAGAATGAGGGCTTCAATGCATGTTTCAAACCTTGCACAAATGAACAACAGGAGTTTATTATTATTATTTTTCAATCACAGCGTGGCATATGCAACACCCTCTGCAACATACTTCTGTTTTCTCTTCTGATTCTACAAATACTTCTAAACTGTCACAGTTCCTCTAAAAATGTCAGCTGGCTAGAGAATTAGTAGAAATAAAATCTAAATCACCTCAGATTGGCTCTTTCAATTCAAACTAGCAGGTCAACCAATTAAATAAGTAAAACCACAAATAAAAAGCAACCTGTAACAAAACAAAACTGCTTGAATCTTTTTATCATGATGAAAGAGATTGGGCTTTTGTTAACAGGAGTCTGGCTCTAATGCTTACTAACCTTATGACTCCCTTTTTAAAGTTTAACTTTGGTTTATATAAAATGTCGATGCTACAGGTCCATGGCAACCTTGCAAGAAGGGCTCAAAAGAGAAGTAGTCAAGCCTGAATGTATTTGCTCTATAAGATTAGAAAAACTACCACCTAGATGTATTATTCATGAGAGCTCAAAGGACTTTATTTGCTGAAGGAAAATGAGCACTTTGATTATGGGGATACTAGTATTATTGAGAAGTTCAGCGATATCTATTCTCTGAAGTCTAGGGTTAATGGTAATAAATGCAATTACAGAAATGAATTTCCCAAAAAGAACTGAGATAGTAAAATCACAGAACAGCAAAAGCCAAGTGGTAGCACTTGACTTCCAGGACCAAGTGAGTGTATTCATTGTAAGGGAAAATAAGATCAGAATAGCTGCCAGGGGAGCCATGCCTGCAGAGACCTATGGAGCTGACTAATAGAGCATGATGTTTCTGGGGGTAAGATAGATAGGCAATCAACAACAGTGTTGCTTAACATGTACAGGTAAGAGATCAGGAATGAATGAGAACAAAGCTGAAGTCAGCTGAATAGATGGAAAGCAAACGTGGAAAGCCAAGTTTCTAGACATGCTCTAGTTCCTGCATCCAGATGCCATCAATGGAATGAGAGGTAGGGTTTCCATTCATTTATATCATAGTAAATATCTAAAATAGTGACCTACCCAGCCTTTCTACAAAGAAACCTGTAGCTATTTATTGGGTAACTTTAAACTTAGAAATACTGATATCCAGGGTGGTAGGAAAAACAAAGTAAAAACTCCTAAAATCATAATACCTACTCCCATCCTGGCCAAGATACTAAGTCAAATTAGATACTTTGCTTGAGCCCAAGTATCTGCAGGAACTGTTGGCAGGAGCTGCTGCCTAATCAGGAAGACTCCTCCCTGCAGTTAAAACTAGCCATGGCCTAAGGCTTAAAGTAAAATTGTTAGTCACTCAGTTTTGTTTGACTCTTTGCAACCCCATGGGTCTTTGTGACCCAATGGACTCCAGGCCACCAGCTCCTCTGTCCATGAAATTCTCCAGGTAAGAATACGGGAGTGGGTAGCCATTCCCTACTTCAGGAGATTTTCCTGACCAGGGATTAAACTCAGGTCTCTTGTTTGCAGGCAGATTCCTTACCATCTGAGCCACTAGGGAAGCCCGAGGCTTAAAGATATATCAAACCAAACTCAATACGTGAGTGCCCTGCCGAGTCATGGCTGTTGCTGCTACTGCTGCTAAGTCGCTTCAGTCGTGTCTGACTCTGCGCGACCCCACAGATGGCAGCCCACCAGGCTTCCCCGTCCCTGGGATTCTCCAGGCAAGAACACTGGAGTGGGTTGCCATTTCCTTCTCCAATGCATAAAAGTGAAAAGCGAAAGCGAAGTCGCTCAGTTGTGTCCAACTCCTAGCGACCCCATGGACTACAGCCCACTGGAAGAGAATGGTCAGGTGAAACCCTACAGAAAACAACCATAAAATGCTGATATAATTTAAAAAAAAAAAAAAAAAAAAAACAACCAAAAACACTGGAAATAGGCAAAAACAGACAGATTGGGGAGTTTAAGTTAGAATAAATGCAATTAGAAGGGGCAAGAATGGAAATTTGTGGCTTTCTGGTTCAAGGGCTGTCCAATACATGCATCTCTAGTTGTGGAAACCATGGTAGGGAAAACTGCTGCTCAGAAATGGAAAAGTGGATGAAATTTTCCAGGAGAAGTTCTAGCAGGGAAAGAATTTCAGAAGTGAGACCCACTTCAATTCACAAACTGTCTAATTTGCTAGTTGGAAACCAAACTATGCACACGTGGAATAAAATGCAGGCATCTCTGTGGTTAAGGATAAAATTCCTGAAAGACATCTACTCATGGAATAGAGATGTGTGTGGAACCAGATATGTGAATTTTCTCTTCTCCTTTGTTACGTGGCTTCTTCAACCATGAACTTCTCAAGTGGCAGAAATATAAAATTTGACATACTTGAAGTATTAGAATACAATGCACCAAGATGGCAGAAAAGCTGAAAACTATGGGGGACTTTTAGAGGCAAGGAAACCATAAAGAAGGTAAACACTACTTGTACCTAACTCTTTGTCTAATCTCCAAAGTACTCAAGAAGAAGGAAGGTACACAGGGGAACAGACTAAAAGATCAACAGAGGGAAGGCATAGAAACTAATATCAGTAGTTTCATACTTGGGGAAAAATAAGTCTGCAGTTTAAATGTAAGCAAGCTAGCCAGCTAATAAAACCCAAATAATCCTCAGGAGAACATGAAAAAGTCCTGAGCTAATAGTGTATTATCTGTGTCTTAGAGTAAGCTTGATTGAAGTAAGCTTCAATCAAAGCTTTCTAAACCAGCAAAAGTGAAGTTGCTCAGTCAAGTCTGACTCTTTGCGACCCCATGGACTGTAGCCTATCAGACTCCTCTGGCCATGGGATTTTCCAGGCAAGAGTACTGGAGTGGGTTGCCATTTCCTTCTCCAGGGGATCTTCCCGACCCAGGGATTGAACCCAGATCTCCCTCATTGTAGGCAGACACTTTTACCATCTGAGCCACCAGGGAAGTCCTTAAACCAGCAAAAATTTGACCCATATTTAGAAAAATAAAAAATAAAAAGCATAGTCAATAGAAACTGAATCTGTGCAAAATAAACTGCTTACTTTAGCATAAAGAGACTCTGAAGAACATATTATGAGTATATTTAAGGAAATAAAGGAACAAATGTTGAAGGAACTGAAATAAAATATACTAAAATGAATGAACAGTTAGAAAATACCAATAACAAAATGTAAAATATTTAAAATGGAAAATATAGAGCAGGAAAATAAAATATCTAAAATAATTATTTTCTGGATGGGCTCAGCAATAGATTAGAGCTGGAAGATGAAAAAAAACAGTAAATCTGAAAGTATAACTAAAGACATTTCCCAATTCAAAGGACAGGGGGAGGATCATCAAAACAAAATTAAAAAGACTCTAAGATATCTGTAAACCAACATGGGGCGATTTGACAAGTAATAGTTGAAATTCCTAAAGGAGATGAAGGAAAGAAAATATCATAAATAAAAATAAATTTAAAATTAGATCCCAAAATTTAGTTGAAAATGCTAATTAGTCTACTAATACTAAATAATATTAAAATATATAATAATTCAGACAACTCAATGAATCTTGGGTAGCATAAAAACAAGAAAATCATTTTTAGAGATATTAAAGTCAAACCAGTAAACAATAATGATAGACGAAAATCTTAAAAGAACAACACTAAAAGCAAACAAATAAATTAAAAAGCCCAAACCAAAAAAAAAAAAAAAAAAAAAAAAACCCATAAAGAGGGAACCATAGTAAGAATAACTGACTTCTTATAAGAAATTATGTAAACTGTATTATTATGTAATTTATGTAATATTATGTAAATATTATGTAAATTATGTAAACTTATAAGAAATTATGTAAACTGTAAGATATTGGAAGACTATTTTAAAATGCTAGAGGGAGTAGAGTTGGGCAAACAAATCAAAAGGCAAAAAGTAAAAATAACAAAACTAAACTAAACTAAAAAAAAAAAACCTCTGTTGCTAAAAATTTTGTATCTGGCAAATCTATCCTTCTAAATGAAAGTAAAGAAAATTTTAGATACCTAAAGACTGAAATAATTTATTGACAGCAAATATATATTATAAGAAATGCTCACACATACACACAAATGTTCTTTCTTTACATGACTATATAAAGAAAAACTAATTGCACTAAGATAGGAGATGTTAGAGGAAATAACACTGATGTTCTTACATTTTAACTTATGTAATTAAATATTAACAATTATGTTGATGTAAATTTAAGATTTGTATGTAATTGCAAGAGTAAACCCTAAAATTATAAAAGAGACATAGCTAGAAAGCCAATAGAGCAACTAAAATGGAATACTAAAAGAAACTGAATTAATACAAAAAAAAATAAAAAAGGAGAAACAAAGAACAAAATCTGGATTAGACAAATTAAAAAAAAAAAGAAAAGAAAACAGCTAGTTTAAATATAACACATTAAAATCACATTGTATGTAAATAGACTACATCCTCCATTCAAAAGATAGATTATTGGGCTGTGTAAAAAGGCAACAATTTACTATCTCATTTCTGTAAGAAACAGACTTTAAATCCGATGCACCAGTAGACTGGAAGTAAAATTTAAAAAGATATTAAGCAAATAGTAAGCATACAATAGCCAGAGTGACTATACTTGCATCAGACAAAATATATTCCAAGTCAAAAAGTTTTCCTAAAAATAAGCAGAAACACTTCATGATAAAAAAGTCAATACACCAGGAAAATATAAAATTATAAATATGTCCTATGCTGTGCTTAGTCACTCAATCATGTCCAACTCTTTGTGAACCCATGGACTGTAGCCCACCAGGTTCCTCTGTCCATGGGGGTTCTCCAGGAAAGAATACAGAGTGGCTTGCCATGCCCTCCTTCAGAGGATCTTCTCACCCCAGGGATCGAATCCAGGTATCCTGCATTGCAGGTAGATTCTTTACTGTCTGAGCCACGAGGGAATGAATATAAATGTATATAAAACAGAATTTCAAAATACATGACACCAAAACTTATATACCTAAAGCAATGTTTGAAGTTTTAAAAACTTACCTCTCAGTAATTGGTAGGGCAATTAGACAAAATATAGATCAATCACCTTAACCAAACTGTCCATACATTATAGAACATGTGGACAACTGCTGAATACACCAAGTACACACAGAATTTTCACCAATATAGATCATGTTCCAGGACATAAAACAATTATTATTAAGCTTTGAAAGATTGAAAGCTTAGAAAGAATGCCCTCTGTTCCCAATTGAATTAAATTAAAGAAAAAAAATAAAGCCTCTAGAAAAGCTTCCAAATCAGGAAATTACAGGTCGCTTCTTTGGAGAAAGAGACTGTATAGGGATATGAAGAAACACCAGACTTGTGGTTAAATGGCCATATACATTTGTTAAAATGCATCAATTTTTACACTTAAAATTGGTAAATTTTACTGTATTTAAGCTACAACTCAATTAAGAAAAAGCAGTATTGGGTAAATGGCAGTTGAAGGAGGCAATACAGGGTTGCTATTCCTTCTCTTTTCTCCCACTATATTCCCTATTCCAGTTTAACTCATGCACTGAACCTAAAGGAATCCCTCAGACTAGTAATAGACTGTCACAACTTAACCAAGATTTAGCAGCATTTTAGCCGCTATGCAAATATTTATCTTTACTAGAGAAACAAAGCCTCCATCCATGGTATACAGTTATTGATCTTGTGAATCCTTTTTCAATAGCTGCCCTGAAGGATGATCAGAAATAGTTCACATTCGTAGAACAACAGTGTACATTCAGGATCTTTTCCTAGGGCTATGTTGATTCTCTGGCTTTCTAAAACAATATAGTTTGAAGAGACCAGGACCATTTAGATATTCTGAGGAATGTTACATTGGCCTGTAACATTAATATTTAAATGTATTTCAAGTACTCTGGATGCCCTGGTGAGACACATGTGCTCCAGAAGGAGGGAGGTAAAACCTACAGAGATTCAGGGCCTGCTATGTCGGTGAAGTGTTTCAGGGTCTCTGTTGGTACCTTGTTCCAGAGGGCAAACTATTCCATGTTGCTCCTACCATCAAGAAAGAAGCCTCATGCTTGGTAGTTCCCTTTGATTTTTAAAGGTTTCATATTCTGCAACTGAGAATATTGTATTAACCCCTTTACTGGGTGATGCAGAAGATGTAAGCTTGAGTGGGGCTTCTTGGATGGTGCTAGTGGTAAAGAATCCACCTGCCAATGAAGGAGATGTAAGAGACATGGGTTCAATTCTTGGGGCGGGAAGATCCCCTAGAGGAGGAAATGGCAACCCACTCCAACGTTCTTATCTGTAGAATCCCACGGACAGAGGAGTTTGGCTGGCTATGGTCCATAGGGTCGCAAAGAGTCAGAGATGACTTAGCACTCATGCAGGCATGCATAACAAGCAAAGCCTATATTTGAAGCACGTTTGCTGCTTGGACCATGTGATTCAGCAAATTCTGTAGTTCTAGAGGTAGCTATTGTGGATAAGATGCTATTAGAAGCTTCTGTGAAGCACTGACAGAAGTGTTGCAACATAGATTCTTATAGTTTGAAACTAAAGCCATGCCATCAGCAGCAAAAATAACTATACATCATTTGAAAAACCACAGCTAGGACTCTAATGAATTCTGTTAGAGACTGAGTATATGCCTATAGACGCTATCAAGAGACCATGTGAACAGTCCACTTATCATGGTCTGGGTACTATAAGACTGGTTCATCAGGCTGGGTTGAAAAGCAAAAGGAGTGGATTTTGGTTAGATGTAGGAAGAAACCCCTTTGAAGATGCTCATCAGGGCAGCAAAGAAAAACAGAGAAAAAGCCCAAAGAGAGGGAGCTGGCAACTGCTGCAGGTATAACGAAGGATGTCTATAATAAGGCAGTAGCATCTCGGGTAGTATGAAGCCCTTGGTACAACCTGAACTTTCAACCCCACTGCCACAGCACATCATTCCAGCCTGAATTCTCCTGCCCTGGGCTCCAGTTGGATTTGATCACTAAGAATCTACTTCTAGTCCCATTTCCTGCATGCGGGATGTCTGCTCTTAAGATTGCTTCTATTTGCTCAACCACAACACACCAAGAAACTCTAAACTTGTTATGAGTTTAAAGTTGGGCTCTAAAGCCCAACAAGGGCTTGTTGTGACACATTAAATAATTAATGAAATTGAGGAAGAGAGGTGAGGTGACTTGCTTGGTGACATAGCCAGTATGGACAGTATGTTATGGGGCCAGGGTTTTGAAGTCTATTGTTCAAACCAAAGAATATTCAGGATGAGCTAGTAGATATAATGATAACAAAAGACTATGAGCTCCTCAAGGGCAGAGATTTTTTTGTTTTTTTGTGTTGTTGTTGTTCAGTCGCTAAGTCATGTCCCACTCTTTCGTGACCCCATGGACTGTAGTCCACCTAGCTCCTTTGTCCATGGGATTTCCCAGGCAAGAATTCTGGAGTGGGCTGCCATTTCCTTCTCCAGGGGATCTTCCTGACTCAGGGATAGAATCCACGTCTCCTGCATTAGCAGACAGATTCTTTACCACCACAGAAGCCAACAGGGAAACCCAGTCCTATGGTAGTTATTCAATAAATACCCACTGAATTTGAATTTATTTTTCATAATATTGTATTAGAACCATACATAATACTCACTGCTGCCATTTTATTACCTAAGAATCTGGCATGAGATCTGGTTCCACAACCTACATATTTTAGAACCCTTAAAGTTCTTTTAATAAATCTATAAAAAATAAACCTTTTTTATCCAGAGTAATATCAAGTTAAGTTGAAGTACATGAATGTAATACCATGCAATTTACTTGTGATAAAAATTACTTTCATTCTTTCCCAAACCCTTTTCTAGAAACTTCTGGATGTATAAGTCATATATAAGCCTGCAGGTTGTACAGATGTGACTTTGGGAAGTATCATTTACATCTTAGAATAAGTGACTGTCACTATCTGTGAGATATTGACTCTGATGTTTCAGGGAACAACATTTACGGCTTTCCAAAGCAGTTCAGAATCTAGAATAGTACATGAAGCATAACGAGAATACAATAAATAGCTTTCAGGTAAATCAACCATCATTCAACAAATTAATGACATACATAAAAAGATCTATTTTACCCTAAAATGTCTCCCACAGTGCCTACATTCACCACTGTAGAATGTTTACAAATGTCACAAGTACTAAGAACCCCTTCAACCAATCCTCAAATACATGTTCAGCCCTGTGCTAGGAACCAAAGGAAGGAAACCACATTAAAAACACGATTCACATTCACTGCCCCATAGAAACTTCCACTGTATGTCACTAGGGACTTCCATGTCACCACATCCACTAATCACTTCTTTGCTCTGATTTTACCTGGCTTCTCAGCAGCAATGAACATTTTTCCTTATTGAAGGCCACTTTTTACTCTTGAATTCTGTATGTTTTTCTCCTGTTTCCAAGATGATTCTTTCTTAGTCTCCTTGGCTGACTCCTCCTTCTATAGTATATTCTGAATGTTGGGAGTGGCTCAGGGCTTAGTCCATGAATCTCTTCTATCTACACTTTCTCCCTAAGTCAGTGGCTCACAACCTCAGCTGGATATCAGAAACTTACACGGAGCTTTTAATGACCCCGATGCTCAGGCTACACTTGAGACTGATGACGTATGGATCTCTAAGGGTTACTGAAGCAACGGTATCTTTCACAAGCTCTCCAAGTGCTTCCTACGTGGAGTCAAAGTTGAAAGCCCCTGGCTGGGTGATCCTGTTCACTCAACAGGTTTAAATGCCATCCATATGCTGTTCATTCCGAGATTTATGATTCCAAACATGGCTCAGATTCCTAGCTCTGATTCCAATGTAGCATCTGTCCCTGACTCACTCCCTACACTTCTGACTTGTTTTGGCTTTAGTCCTTATACAAACTGGATGAGAACTCAACTCTAGATGAAAAATCCCTGGACCCCATGTATTACTACCCAGGAGCTAATTCAGCTACTCATTGCCACCCACCTCTCTCCAAGCATTATCCTAAGTCCCACCAGGGAAGACATTCAAACAGGCTGTTCATATTACATTAGAGGCTTACTTTTATTACCTATCTCTCAGGTGTCATGTGATAGGTGATATACATGGAATTTCATATACTTTATCTAATTTAATTGTCCCTCTTTAAGGGAAGTATTATGCATGATCTTATAGGAAATCAAGGCTTAAAAAATAAGAGCACAATCAAAAACTGGGCAGAAGGACTAAAAAGACATAGAAGGCATATAGATGGCAAATAGGCACATGAGAAAAAATGCTCAATATCACTAGTTATTAGAGAATTACAAATTAAGACGATTGTACAATGAGATACCACCTCACACCAGTCAGAATGACCATCATGAAAAAGTCTACAAGTAATAAATTCTGGAAAGGGTATGGAGAAAAGAGAGCGTTCCTATACTGTTGGTGAGAATGTAAATTAGTGCAGCGAATTCTCCACTATGAAGAATAGTATGGAGGGACCTTAAGAAAACTAAGCACAGGGTTTTCATATGGCCTTGCAATCCCACTACTGGGCGTATATCCAAAGACAGCTCAAATTTGAAAAGATATATGCACCCCATTGTTCATAGCAGGAGTATTTACAGTAGCCAAGACATGGAAGCAACCTAAATGTCTATTGACAGATGAGTGATAAAGAATATATAGTTTTATATATATATATACTACACAATGGAGTATATACATTGAGATACTACTTAGTCAAAAAGATAATAAAACAATGTCATTTGCAGCAATATGGATGGACCTATGCTATGCTAAGTTGCTTCAGTCGTGTCCGACTCTGTGCGACCCCATAGACGGCAGCCCACCAGGCTCCCCCGTCCCTGGGATTCTCCAGGCAAGAACACTGGAGTGGGTTGCCATTTCCTTCTCCAATGCATGAAAGTGAAAAATGGACCTAGAGAGTATCTTATTAAGTGAAGTAAGCCAGACAAAGACAAATATCATATTATATCACTTACATGTAGAATCTAAAAGAATAATACAAATCAACTTATGTACAAAACGGGAACAGACTACAGAAATAGAAAGCAAGCTTATGATTGCCAAGGGGGAGGGAGAGGAGATAAATTAGTAGTTTGGGATTAATATATACATACTACTATATATAAAAGAGAGAAACCACAAGGACCTATTACATAGCACAAAGAACTATAGTCATTGTCTTATAATAACCTATAATTAAAAAGAATATATATATACATATATATATACTTATACATCACTTTGCTGTACACTTGAACTAATATAACCTTGTCAATTAACTATATTTCAATAAAAAAAGAAAGGGTGTGAACAAATGTATCCAAAATCACATGATCAGTAAGTGGAGGAATAAAGACCCAAGCTCAGGTCACTTTTACTCCAAAGTTAGGCATGATCATTAGGCATCTGCTGCCTGTCTCTTGACTTTCAGGCTAATGAACCATACTCCCCTGTGAGAACATATCTGTGCTTCCTAACATTATATGCCATCAAAACTTTGGAGTTCTAGAAAATTAGGCTTGCATGGGGCTGGAGAGTGCTCGGAATTCAATTCTCTCATTTGACAGATGAGGATATCAAGGTCTTGAGAAAGAAAAAGTTACTTTCTCAAGGTCAAACAATTAATTAGTGTCCAGGCTAGGATTTAAATTAGGTCTCCTATGAATCCAATGCTCTCCCCAGAACATAATGTTTCCTCTCACAAAAAATGGAGCATTTCCAATAATTTATTTTTCCCTTCAACTTAGTCAAGGACCCTTCATAAAACAGGATATGCGTTGTTCAACTGCAGAAAATAATTATTTGTTACATTTGCGGCACTCTTTTTACCTTTAATTTGACTCAATTCAAATAGCCATTGCTCGCCAAGCTACTTTAACCACAGAGCCCTTATGAGGTTTATTTGTCACTGAAGTCTTATTTTCTGAGGTAAATTAATGATGTGTTATTCCCAGAGACTTTATGGTGCTTATCACTATATTAACTCACATCAAAAAAATCACAGGGAGCTATTTTTCAAGCCCTGACAAAAACAGCCTAGAGAAATCCTAGTGAATTGGGGGCTTTGAAATATAAACACACGTATGGATCGCATATTTCTCATAAAGAAAATGTTTTCATTTCACATTAGGTACATGCTTTCTTTAAAAAGTTGTCACTTAGCATAGGAAAAGATTCATTCCTTCTCATCTGGGTTTCCAAGAGCAGAAAGACCAGTGGATCCTTTGAAAAAGCAAGAATTATGAATTAAAGGTGGTGGTTTGGTGTGGAGTCAGAGAGACTGTGGTTTGAATTTCTGATGGCTAGTTCTGCATCCTTCATGTAAGGGGTTTGAATCCTCAGTGCCTCATCTGTAAAATGGGTATGGAAATATTGCATTCAAGTTGAGAGAATTGAGTGAAATAAGTTATGAAATGAAATAAAATCCCCTTGGTATCCTGAACCATCATGGAGTTGAATAAATGCCATTTCTCTTTCTTGAGAAGAGTGTTTGTTGCTTAAAGAAACTCAGTCACTTTTCCAAACTATTCTAGCTAAGTTCTACCCTTTTCCTTTTTCATTTACTCACTGCTGCTGCTGCTGCTGCTGCTGCTAAGTCGCTTCAGTCGTGTCCGACCCCATAGATGGCAGCCCACCAGGCTCCCCCGTCCCTGGGATTCTCCAGGCAAGAACACTGGAGTGGGTTGCCATTTCCTTCTCCAATGCATTAAAGTGAAAAGTGAAAGGGAAGTCGCTCAGTTGTGTCCGACTCTTCGCAACCTCATGGACTGCAGCCTACCAGGCTCCTCCGCCCATGGGATTTTCCAGACAAGAGTACTAGAGTGGGTTGCCATTGCCTTCTCTGTCATTTACTCACTAAATACCTCTTAATTGTGCACCAGCCATGCCAAACACTATGTAGGAAGCTCAGTATCATATCACCTCCTAAGAACTTGCAATCTAGTGTGGAGGCTAGACCAGAAAACAGGAGATTGTATTAACTCACCAAGAACTCCGATGGGTGAGTACCAGGCACCGTGCAGCCTCAAGGGCATGTCTAACTAGGTCTTCTTATTGACAGAGATTTGCTGGAGGGAATACCATCTAAACTGAGCATCCCGTAACACCCCTCCAGTTCTGGAACAGACTAACCTACTCAGCTGGTCCCTTGGAAGCTAGGACTGGCTGACAGCATTTCTTATAAAGCCAAAAGTAACCATTAGGAGATACTGTTTACATAATACAAACCTTTGTTCGAAAAAGTTCTATTGAAGTAAGCTTCAAGTAAACACCAGCAGCCAAGAAAACAGAGAAGAGAGTCCAACTGCCTGATAAAGGGATGTGGGGCGGAGGATGGAGACCATGGACTTTTACTTGGAAGCCAAGAACCGTCAGGTCATCTACTTCATACTATTTTCCTCTCTCCTGTCTCTCTCTCTGTCTTTCTCTTTCCTTCTTGTTCTCTCTTTTTTTTAATTTATTTTTTATTCCTTTTAATATAAATGTATTTATTTTAATTGGAGGCTAATTACTTTACAATATTGTAGTGGTTCTTAATCATCACCACAAATTAAGAAGGCTCTGTTATCTTCATTTTAAGTAGGCGAAGCTGGGTTCCAGAAAGTTCATGTTACCTGGTCCAAGGCCACACACTAGTCAGTGGCCCCACACTAATAAGTGAATTCCAGGTAGAGCTGGAATTCACTCTGGCTGGCTGTGCAGGCAGTGGTCCCACTGCCTAGCTATCAGGGTCTCAGCTAAGTAGCCTTGGGGACAGGGCTGCAAGTCAGAGCCCATAACTGTTCCGTCACATCACACAGTAATATACAAACCAACCATCGGTGCTGAGCACACCACAAATCACACAAACAGTGGGGCTAAATTGGGACTCTGCCTTCTGCTCAGTGGTGGGACCTTCACAAAGGGCCAAGCAGGCCGTCGTTGACTCAGGAATGGGCCAGGGGCAGGCAGGGAAAGATCCTGTCTCATGGTGAGGGTGCTGAAGAGGTATTGCAGGGAGCTTAGCATCCCTGGGCCCCTTAGGGTAATCTTACTCAAACTGGCAGCAAGTCATTGGTGGCAAGAAGGATTAAAAGGGTTCTTTATTTAAAAGGGGAAGATAAAGTTGCTGACTGAGATAAATTGTGGATAATGAAGATAGGGTCTTGAATAAAGGGGAAAAAAATGGAGTTGGGATGGAGAAGGTGGCAAGCTGCTGAATCAGCTCTCTGGCAGAAAATGGAATTAAAGGGTTGCCTTTCTCTCTCTGACAGAATGGATATTGAGGCCTTCTTTTTTTATTTCCTTTTCCTTATTCATCTAAAACGTTCTCTTTAGGAACAATGAATTGCAAATGCAAACCAAGAAATCCTGCCAAAACTCTTGACAAGATGGAAGGTGAGGAGGGGGTAGTCACTGATTCTTAGCTTGGTCCAGAAGGAAGAAAAAGTGTTTTCCCCCCACTGGGAAGAAGGAGACATTTTTCATCCCTTGTGTCAGGGATAAACTTAAGATGTTCGATTTCTCTGCCCAATGGAAAGAAGGGAAGACAGAAGAAGCAGATTAATATTTCCTGAGTATTAACCATGATCCAGCAATATACTTAGTAACATATAATATTATGCTTTTTAATCCTTATAGAAGCCCTGTTGGGCATGCCATATTGTATCCATTTTACTGAGAAGGAAAATCAGGCAAAGAGAGGTGGTCCAAGGTCATCCTGCTAATAAATGGCAGATCTGGGCTACAGACGCAGGGTGGTCCAGCCTCAGTGTCCAAATTCCCATCACATGTGAGCAGGATGGTGTCCCTCTCCTCTCTACTTTCATAGTACACGGCAGACAGATGAACTCTCGGATAGTAGGCAACCTTCACATCTCTATCTAATCCACAGAATCAGTGATTTTAGTTTTGCTCCTTAATCAAACATTAACATTTTGGAAAAGAGAGAACAGTTCCAAAATGGATTCTGATATTGAAGATGCCTCTATTTATGGAGCCAGCAATCTCTGCATTTCTCCCTAAACACAAACTAGAAGGTGAACTTGGCTGGTCCTTCCCCCTCCATTCATTGATCCATTCACTCATCCACCTATGTGACAGATGTTTCATCTCTGCTTTGTGACTGCCTTCATTCTACCTAAGGGGCAAATATTCATTCCTTCCTTGTCTTGTGGAACCTGCCTATAAAGTAAAAGGATCAGACAAACGCACACCCACAGTATAATGGGATTTAAAATGGTGAGTTGTATTATGGGAGATTACAGATCTGTTTGAACCCAAAAGAAGAAGCAATTACACACACACACAGGTTGTTAGAGAAGATTTCCCAAAGTGACATCAGATTAGAGCCAAAAGGAGGACCTGGAGTTGGCGAGGTGGAAAAATAGGTCAGTGGGAGGAGCACACACAGAAGTAAAGAAGGAAAGATGTAGGGAGTTAATAGAACATGGATGTTTCCTGAGGCAGGAGAGGCAGACAGTAGGGAGTGGGTCGTGGAGGACTCATGGAACTTCCCAAGAGCCTTAACTGTTACACTGGTGAGGAAGAGCCACTGAGGAACCCACGTCAGGGCCTGATCAGATTAGATGTGTATTTTAGGAAGTTCTTGTTAATACATGGCAAGATGAAAGATTCAGAAATGACCTAAGAAGCTAGGCAGTCTTTAAGAAAAATTTTAGTTGATATTTATACTTATAGTTTGTATTTATTATTTGCATTTATGTATTATTATTTGCACTTATTTATATTCACTTAGGTATTTGTTCATGCATTCATTACATATTTATGGAGGGTCTGATATGTGTCAGATACTGAGCTGGACTCATGAGATACAAAGGTGAGCAAAACCAGGTGTGATTCCTACCAATATATAAAATGAAGCATAGCTTAGAAACGAGAAATTATTTTAAAAACATAGGAATAACATTACAGCTGTCACAAGAGCCGTGTTGGGGAGTACACAGGGCCACAAGAGCCCGGGAGGGACTGCTTTGTCCTTTTCAACTTCCGTGGCAAAGTGATACAATGCCCTGGGTCTGCAGGATCAGCGGCAGTGAAGCAAGAGCCAGGAAAGTTTCAGACAGGTTGATGCTGTGGGAAAACCCTGTTTGGATAGGAGGGTAGAGAGAGTGGAGTGGCTAGAACCAAGAAGGTGAAGGAATGAATCGTAGCTGACAGGATACAAGTGCCTGTGTGGTTCTGCTTACTTTCTCTTCTTCCCCTCTGCCACGGCCAAGAGAACCCGCTCCCTGCAGGAAGATGAGCAAAGCCAAATCACCTCTTCCATCTCAGCAAAAGCCATCCTAATGTTGTTGTTCAGTCACTGAGTCATGTCCAACTCTTTGCGACCCTATGGACTCAGCACTCTAGATTTCCCTGTCCTTCACCATCTCCCTGAGTTAGCTCAACCTCTTGATGAGGGTGAAGAGAAGAGTGAAAAAGCTGGTTTAAAACTCAACATTAAAAAAAAAAAAATTAAGATCATGGCATCTGGTCCTACCACTTCATAGCAAATAGAAGGGGAAAAAGTGGAAGTAGTGATAAGATTTTATTTTCTCTCAAATCACTGTGGATGGTGACTGCAGCCATGAAACTAAAAGATGCTTGTTCCTTGGAAGGAAAGATATGACAAAGCTAGACAGTGCATTAAAAAGCAGAGACATCACTTTGCCAACAAAGGTATCTTGTCAAAGCTATGGTTTTTCCAGGAGTCATGTTAAGATGTGAGAGTTGGACCATAAAGAAAGCTGAGCTCTGAAGAATTGATGCTTTTGAACTGTAGTGTTAGAAAAGACTCTTGAGAGTCCCTTGGACAGCAAGGAGATCAAACCAGTCAATCATACAGGAGATCAACCCTGAATATTCACTGGAAAGATTGATGCTGAAGATGAAGCTCCAATACTTTGGCCACCTGATGCAAAGAGCTGACTCATTGAAAAAGATCCTGATGCTGGGAAAGATTAGGGCAGGAGGAGAAGAGGGTGCAGGGGATGACATCCTGTGCTAGGCAGCAACCAGATAAGCCTGAACCCATGAGATAGCCCAGCTGAGACCAAATTAGCTACCAAACACAGACTGAAGTTGCCAATCTTTGGTCTCCTGGGAAATGCATACTTATCATTGTAAGGGACTGAATTCCAGTGGTTTGTTACGTGTGCATGTGGAGCAAGAGGTGGAGGAGCTAAGAGATGTTCAGAATGATTTTTATAGGGAGGGGGTTCAGGATGGGGGACACATGTACACCCATGGCTGATTCATGTCAGTGTATGGCAAAAACCACTACAATACTGTAAAGTAATTAGCCTCCAATTAAAATGAATAAATTAATTTTAAAAAAATGAATGACTTTTATATTCCTAATTTATGCACCTGGACAAATACTGGAGCCATTCTGTGAGCTAGGACCAAGACTTAAGACAGGAAAAGAACATTTTAGTTGAGCCTAGGAAAACTGGAAGGATGCTTTGCCACAAGGATGGGGATCACATTCTGAAGCATCTTGGGCCAATTTGGACTGTATATGATTCTCAGATCATTCTTCTGCATTGAGTTTAATTGATCTGGGTTCAAATTCTAACACTCAACTTTTATGTGACTAAAGTGAGCTGATTAACTTCTCTGCAGTAAGTTGGAGAATAACAGCAATAATTTGGATTTGCCAAGTTTTCATGAGGACCACTTACGTGGCAGGTGAAGCATGGGCATAGCGTGGCCTTTGTTTCATACCTGAAGCATATTTGCTATTAGAACATGATTATACAAATCTGTGTTCAGAATACTCTCCAGCTGCCAGAATACTCTCCGCACCCCTCCAGGTCCTCTTTGTTCCTAAACTTCTCTCTAGATTCACCAAATCCTTGACGCCCTCCCCAACTATTCTAACACTCCACTGAATCTCACTTTTCTGAGTGTCTGGATCTCTGTACGTTTGTATATATTTGTTCACCGTATATTTATTGAGCACCTACTATGTGCTCATCACAACAAAGAATAATTACAAGACACTGTTTTATCCTACTCACAGGGAGCAAATAACACACGAACTCATATTTTTATTTAAACGTGTATATTCATTTAACTTTCTGGGATACAAATTGCTCTAACATACAGATTTTTACTTCCTGTTCAAAAAAGCTCTGTAGAGAGGCTGGGTGAGTGTCCACATCCTTATTTCCCTTTCATAGATGAGTGTCAGCTACCTGGCCATGCTCCTCACCCTCTTGTTAATTGGTGGGCAACTTTACTATACGAGGGGTTAAAAGATTTTATTCATTTTGTTATGTGTTTGCCTTCCTTACTTATATGGTGGTTTCTGAGCTCAGGGACCTTGGGTTCAGTTCAGTTCAGTTCAGTCACTCAGTCGTGTCCGACTCTTTGTGACCCCATGAATCGCAGCATGCCAGGCCTCCCTGTCCATCACAAACTCCCGGAGTTCACTCAGACTCACATCCATCGAGTCAGTGATGCCATCCAGCCATCTCATCCTCTGTCGTCCCCTTCTCCTCCTGCCCCCAATCCCTCCCAGCATCAGAGTCTTTTCCAATGAGTCAACTCTTCGCATGAGGTGGCCAAAGTACTGGAGTTTCAGCTTTAGCATCATTCCTTCCAAAGAAATCCCAGGGCTGATCTCCTTCAGAATTGTCCTTGGGTTACTTATCTCTATATCTCAAGCGTCCAGCTAAATGCCTGGCAAAGAATAGGTACTTAATAAATATTTACTGTGTGGTCACAGTAAATAAATATTTACTGAGGGTCAGAGAGGTTGAGGGATTTGCTCAAATCCACATGAAAAATCAAAAGCAGACTCAGAGTTAGAATATAGTTCTCCTTCTCCCCAATTCCCTTCCCCCTCCATTACAACACACTACCTTCTGTTATTTTCATATTTCTGTGACAGGTTTTATAAAGCAGATTAAAGATGTCTCAGAGAGAAGGCATGGTGATGGAAACGGCAATCCACTCCAGCATTCTTGCCTGGGAGATCCCACGGACAGAGGAGCCCGTCAGGCTACAGTCCATGGGGTCACAAAAGACTCGAACACCACTTAGTGACGAAACAGCAAAGAGAAGGCAACGTGTTAAAAGCATAGTGTGTGTTCGTAAGAAACCTGCTTAGGAGTGAAAGGAGGTGGGGGGATTAAAGAAATAATACTCACTGAGCATCCACCATTTACATGAAAATAGTATGTTCTTTACTTTTCACAGCAAACTGAGGAGGAGGTCAGCTTTACGTCTGTTTACAGATGAGAAAACAAAAGTTCATAAGGGTAAACTTGGGTCAGGTTCTACAGCAGCTAATCTGTGGCCTGATGACAGAACCCAGGTGGGTCTGAATTTAGTGCCTGCTCCCTCTGTATTACAGCCTGGAGCAAAGAGATGATCGTGTTGGATAAACTGATGAACAAATGAACGGGTGAATTCTGTACTCTTTGAACTGACTTTCAGTGGAGGGAATGGGCCTAAATGTGACAGCTTTTCAAATTCAGAGACTAGGCTTCCTAATCCTCAGACTGTAATTTTCACTCCTGTGGCTTTGTAAATTTTTTTTTTTTGTCATTTCATAAAATGACTCTGATTAGGAAGGGATTGATCATTTCCTAAGACTGTTTTGTAAGAAATGCCCAAAGCCACTTGGCGTCCCCTGTTGGTGCTTATTTCTCTGTGTTTTTGATAAAATATAATTGTCTTAAGTCTCTCAGGATTTATTAGATGGAATGTTCAAAAAGAAAGCTGTCTTATTACTGACCCTGCATCCTTTAGTTAATAAGTTTCTTTTTCTAATTTTACTTCAAAGATGAAAGTTTCTTAATTAACCATCAGAGGTTCTCTGAAGCTAAGTATATTAAAATCATATTATGCCTTCCTGAAGCTCTCCGTAGATTTTTTATTAAGCAAAGCTATTGGAAGTAAAGATATGAGGGTAATCACATCTATATATAATAAAGATACACTTATGAGTTTTCTATTCTAATCAACATCACTGCCACCCTGAAAAAGTCAATTATTTTGTAATATTTAAGAATGCTAATAAAAATGAATGCTATTTAGCTAAATCCTGTTAGCTCTTGAAATGAGAAACATGAATATCAGTATAGAAGGAGAAAAGATCATAGATTAATCCCAAATGCAATTTAGCAAATGTGTATCAAAACAACTGTATTTCAATGGTTATTTTCGATAACTGTTATATACCAATCTTTCTTGATTCTGAAAGGTAGAAAAATTCAGACAATGAGAGTGATTTTGTAACACAGATGGAAACAAACAGGTGCATTAATAAAGACATATATGTACAGCCATTATGTGGTGGGTAACTGGCTGTCATGGGAAAGGGGAAGCCCTGATTTGCCAGTTTCCACAGTGTAAATATTTCTACCATAGCTGAATTTCACAGTCCCAATTTAAAAGCTCCCAATTTGAAAACTGGCTTACAAATTCTTGAGTATTTAACAGTAGGGTCTTGGGAGCTTTATAAACCAGCTTCAACACAGCACCCAAAGTGTGGGGGAGCATACAGGATAACAGCGATGAATGCTGCTTGGACCGGAACAGGGACAGGAGGCAGAGCAGAAGACAGTTGAGCAATGCCTGGAGGATGAGCAAGCTAGAAGAACAGAGAACAGGGAGGAAGAATGTTCCGGGCAGAGGGACGGCCCTGTGCAGATTGAAGCAGGTTGGGCATCGGTGCTGTGCTGGGGGCATGAGCGATCTGAATCACTGAGGCTGGGGCTCTGGAAGCTGGGAGTTACATGGGGGCCAGATTGTGAAAGACTGTGAATGCCACCCTAGGAGTTCTAATTCCTTTCTATAAAAAATTGGAGTCTCTGGAGGGGCTCACAAAATCTATCTGGAGAAAAGCTACTGAAATAGCCCAAGCACAGATGGATTCTGCCAAATGGCCAGGCGTTCTGCAAACACAGTTATTTTCAAAATGACTGATTTCTTGGCTAAATTTTATTGTTTTTCAAAGAATTTGGCTTATTTAATAGCATGGCCATAGAAGGGAAGAGAAAGGAAAGATACAGATAAGAAATTGAAATGCAGCTGTTACAGAAATCTACGAGTATCTAAAAACAAAGCAACGGGTGCTAATGTAGAAAACATGGGAGATACAGGTATGAAAAAGGAGGAAATAATTATCTGTTATCTGCAAGCTGAAGAGTAGCAGTTTTTAGCACTTCATGTTTATCTTTCTAGTATTTTCATGTATATACATACAATGCATGTACTTCTAAAATTGAAAATCAGTTTATATTATACATGCTTTCCTAAAATTACTCATGAACAGTCCCCCAACTCGGCATGTATTATTTTACACCCTCATTCCTAATAATTACATAGTATTCCATTGCATGATGGCAACTTAATTTTTAAATCAAATTCACTATTTGTAGACTTTAAGGTTGTTTATAATTTTTCACTATCCCAAATGGCATTCTAACCCTAACCCTATCAAAAATTCATTTTTATTCTTGGCACACATTTTGACAAAACACTTAAATGGATGTAGACATAAAATCTTTTTAAGTATTTTTAAAAGCAAATTTTAGGGAAATACCAAAATAAAATACTTGTTTGCACTTCCTTGTCCTTAGGCCTCCCTTACTTATTGATAAAATTTATTGTTGAGACATCTTCTGTATTTTACATACAAAAGCAAGTGCTCACATGTTTCAGGATGTATATAACCTTTCGTGATGCCAGCTAAGCTGTGTGTTCTGTTGGTTTCTCGTGCTCTGCATCATAACTGCAGCATATGTTTTTATGACAAATATCTCTAAGGCCAAATATCCCCCACTGAAAATTAAATATCACACTTGAATTAGTGTTGGTCTCAAGTGTGTGAGGGGTTTGTCTTATAGCTCGCTGGATGTCTGGTGCACTGGTTGGAAGTCACCGAGGCAGGAAGCGGAAGTTTACATAAGCTTATATTCATTGGTTCCCTCAGGGGCATCATGGGAAATAGACTCACAGAACTCATTCTGAGGTCTCAGAATGAGACCTGAGGTCTCACTGTGTGCTGAGTGTGGGTCTTGAGACACTGAAAATTCAGCCTGGGACCAAGCTCTGGATAACCTTGAACTTTAGCCTTAGGCATTTTGACATGAAAGGGTCTTCTAGAGTTTGAAAAGCAGTGCGTGAACCCAAGCACAAGAAAGAAGGCATCATCTCTTACAAATGACCACTGCTTGAGTATTTGGGGAGAATGCTTTTCTTTGCTCCAATTGATATAGTGTACTGTTGAAGTAATTCAACAAATTTGGGAAATATATGCCTGCTGTATAGCATACACACTGTAAGAAATAGGAAGGAGGCAAAATTAAAACCACTGCCTTTCCTAAAAGGAATGCACATTGTATTTGGGAGTAAAGTGCATAAGCAAGCAGTCACAGAACAACATAGCAAATGTCATCATAGAAACACACAAAATAAAGAGATGGAGAGACCAACTGACTGATGTGGGAGCCTGATGGAAGGGTCAAGAATAGCCTCATGCGGTGGTGATGCTTGGCGTAGGTTTTAAGGCATGACTGGAGACTACTTAGGGGGACACACAGCATTTCAGAGACAGAAAATATGTACCAAGGCAGGGAGACTCCAGACAGTCTATATATTTATCATAAAAGGTGTTATACATCACCCAAACTGTGGATTTCAGCTATAGATTTAAACCCAGGGATTGATATACATGGTCAGATCTGAGCTGTCGACAAAATAATTCACACAACCTGTGAAAGATCAGTTATAAGGGGACAAGACTCAAAATAGGGAAACTAGAAATCTAACAGGAGGAAAAACGGTGGCTTGGATGAAAGGAAAGGCAAGAGGGGGAAAGCAGATGGGATAGATATGAGAGGGATTTAGGAGATGCAAATAGAGAGGTTTTGGTCACTAATTAGACGAGAGGATGGTAGGACTTGGTGACTAATTAGAAGATGATGGTGAAAGAAGATAGTATATAGCTCCCTGATTTATGTCTGTGGTGGTTTGATGGACGATGGAGATTTTAGAGATTGAAAACAGCAGGAGAAGCACATTTCATGAGTTCAACTTTGGACATAACGCTCTCCAGATGCTGGGGGTATGTGAGTAAGGATGTCTAGGTAGCCATGGCTTATGTTGTTGTTGTTGTTGACTCAGTCGTGTCCAGCTCTTTGCAACCCCATGGACTGTAGCCTACTAGGCTCCTCCATCCACGGAATTTTCCAGGCAAGAGTACTAGAGTGAGTTGTCATGTCCTTCTCCAGGCTCATATTGTTAGATCTTGCTGAAGATTACTGGGCTACTATGAATCACAAGACAGTAAAAGTTAGCATTTTTTAATGTTCAAATTTTTTTTTTTTTAATCAGGATCATAGCTTGTGTCTTGTACCATGTACAGACCAGAGGCTAAAGGACTTTGCAGTTTCACAGCTAGACTCTATGGATTTTCTTATGTGCAGCAGAATCCTATAGAGTATCTGGAATAACTGCTGAGAACTCAATGTAAGACATCCCCTAATTAAAGATCACTACTAAGTTAGGGATTGCTGGAAGCAGGAGAGGGGTAAAGTGCATTTCTTATCAAACAGAAACCCACATCCGTTCTAGTAGTGATTCCGATTGAAGTGGTAGCATTTGTCATGATTGGCTTTTATTTTTCTTTGGAGAACCACAGTTTGCAAGAAAACATGCCATTGTCTTTTCAGCTTTCACTTTCAGATGAAATGGATTCACCTGGTAAATAAATTCATTCATTCAACCAACTTTTATTGGATACCCATTATTTAAGGTTCACCTTTTTTAATGTGAGGGGTCAGAGATAAGTAAGATTTTGTGCCAAATAAGACAAGGCTCTGCATTTCCAGGAACACAAAGCAGTTGTTTTTCTTCATCCTTATTGCTGTAACTATTATGACTTTCACTAGTTAATGAAGATAATGGTTATAATTTGTGGTTGTGGTTGTTGTTTAGTCTCTAAGCGGTGCTCGACTCTTTTGTGATCCCATGAACTTTAGCCCACCAGGCTTCTCTTTTCATGGAATTCTGCAGGCAATAATACTGGAGTGGGTTGCCATATCCTTCTCCAGGGGATCTTCCCAACCCAGGGATCGAACTTGCATCTCCTGCATTGTCAGGTGGATTTACCACTGAGCCACCAGTGAAGCTCCATACTTTGTGGTTAGGATGAATAAAATCTTGGTCTTCCTTCTTCCCAGATAAGGTATATAGATATAGATATAGATATAGATATAGATATATAGATGGGCTAACTCATTATCCTTTTGATTCCCTTCAATTAGGAAGAAATATGATGCAATGTCAAAGTTACTCGAAACCATACTTAAGATCAAATGTGAGGGACTTGCTTTTATGCAGATTCCCAGACTCAAGCTCTGGAAATTCTTAGTCATTAGATCTGAGGTATAAATCTGGCAATTTTAAACTTTTACAAGCACCTACAGGAAACTCTGAACTTTGTTGGGTATGCCTTGAGAAACCCTGGGGTGTTTAACACAATAAGGACTGTGAGGTCTAGCTGACCAGAGTGTCCATTTCAAGCTTATTAGGGGCAAGCAATATGACTTTAGTTTTTGTGAAAACTATTTGAGCCTCAGAGTATTCATCTCAAAAAAAAAAAAAAAAAAAAGACTCTATGGGCATTTTTGTAGGACTAAATGAAATTTTGATTAATGGTTAATATTTAATTGACAGTTTGAAGTTTTCTTCCCTTTTCCCTTTTTGTACTCCTATTAGCACTCTTTTTTTATGCTTCTAACCTCTCATTTACCTGTTCTTCCTTTTATGAGAATTTCTGTGTGTGCCCCATTTCTTTTTCACTGGACTCTGCCCTCCTTGAGTATAAGGATTTGCCTTCACTTTATTTTTATGTCATCAAAATTTGCAAAGTAGGCATACACTAAAGTCCTTTCTTAGAAAGTTATCCTTATGCCCTGGTACTTACTGTCTTTTATGATCTCCTATCAAAATTACCATTAATGTGCTTGCAAGATTCACACTTCCTAAAACTCACTGATTCTTGTCTCTTTATAGCGCAACATATTTAGCAATAAATAGGATCACACATTCTTTCACACTCTCATCAGGAGGAAATGCCTAATTTAAATCAAGGACTGACAGAATCAGATGCTTGTTTGACCGTTCATACAGACTCATTCATTTGTTGCTCATAGAATGACTTGGTGACTTTGGTTATAGCCTGTGGGCTGGTGAATTTATTTACTATATCTAATTACAGATATCACTTCAGGGAATACTTATTGAGCTCATACTGTGAGCCAAATACCGTTTGGGTGGTGGAGATAGAAAATGAATACAACAGTTCTTATGTTCATGGAGCCCATGAGAGAGTAATGATACCAAAGCAATACACAGACAATTTCAACTCAGTGTGGTAGACACTCATCTAGAGGGTAATGCGGGATGCCTGGGGCCTCCTGACGTCCCGTAAATGCGGAGAGACGGTCTTCTGAAGGTGATTACACCCATGATTAAAGCTGAAGGAGTGGCGAGTGGCAAGCTGAAAGAATAGAAATATGCTCCAGGCAGAAGCAGTAGTGTGTGTCAAGACTGGGAGATGGTGTTCCTTTTGGTGTTTTGTTTTAACTTCGAGTGTATTTTACTCAATGATGGGTAACAACATTATCCATTTTGTGTTACTGAATATGCACATCTGAGACCAGCAAGGAGTTTCACATCACCAATACATTTATAATTTTAAAATTTAAGTATATCTCAGCATTCTCCTATTAAATATGTATTAAATATATAAATGTACAACACTTTAAAAATTGGCGTTTTTGCTCAGTTGCCAAGTTGTGTCCAACTCTTTGCGACCCCATGGATTGCAGCACGCCAGGATTCTAACAAGATAAAGAGCATACTAGAATATAGTATATGTTTCCTATAAATTTACATACCAGACTACTAATAGCAAACATTAAAAATAATATCTTATCCATAAACTAGCAAATTTTTCTCTAAAGTATCCAGTTCTCCCATATCCATTCGAATGCTCACCGGGTCTCTGGAGTCTGCGCTTTTCATATAGGAGATAGCGTTCTTCACACCTGGTTATGCAGGAAGAAGTTGGAGAAATAGATGTGAAATCCTGTCATGGAGAGACATTTTGTTCAGGCTAAGGAATTAGCTTTGTCCTGAATGTGAAGGGAAGCCATTAAAAATTCTACATGATGTGACATAACTGTAATTCTATGCTCATGTTTTCTGCCCACCATAAATTTGTGCTTTCACTGAGTTCTTTTTTTAAATCCTTATTACATGCATTTATATATTTTCCTAAGAAATTTGAACTTAACTTTCACAATCATTTGTGGGTTGAATGTCAAAGAGCTGGTAACACTCAATAATGGAATATAATAAAAGTGTCATCTCAAAACAGAGGGATGTTATTTTATCTATTTGAAAATAGCATATTATCTTTAAGATTCCATTAGGAAAGTCTAGAGTAAAACGGCTCCTGGCTGGTATTACCTCTTGCAGCCTCTCCTAATCTTTCAGTATTATTGGTCAGGATGGGTCAGGTTATGTTACAGTAATAAACAACCCCTAACTCTCAGTGGTTTTGAAGAAAAGAAAATAATATCCACCCTTCAAGTCCATTGTGGCAAATTGTCAGTGGGATGGGCTTCGCTGATTCTAATGTCAACTACAAATTGGTGCTTGCCATGGACACTTGCCATCTACCTCTATGAGCATTAAATCATGTACTGTTGCAGCTGCTGACTCTCAGTGCACCCTGAAACGAGTTCAGGGTAAGAGAGCAGAAATGAGGTACTCTGTGCTCTGGGAAAAACTGACAGAACAGATTCTCAGATGGTCAGTTATTTCAGGAGTCAACTTTATGAGCCCAATTCTTATATCTCTCCATATATAAAAAAACACTAAAATCTTTCAGGGTGACAATTGTTCCTGGTGACTACAAGAAACCTTCTGCAAAAAAAAAAAATTGCTTGATTGCATATATTCCCTTTCACCAAAATCACAAATATACTGACCTTCCCATTACCTCTTTGGAGCAGTTTCTCAGAGCTGCCTGGGTGCTGTCTTCTGGGTACTATCACTTCATTTTGCCCAAAATAAAACTTAACTCACAACTCTCACACTGTGCATTTTTTTAAAATTTGGCATTAGTCTTTTGGGTGGGCTTCTCTGGTGGCTCAGATGGTAAAGAAATCTGCCTGCAATGGAGAAGACCTGGGTTCACTCCTTGGGTCAAGAAGAGCCCCTGGAGTTGGAAATGATGGCCCATTCCAATATTTTTGCCTGGAGAACTCCATGGACAAAGGACCCCGGCAGGCCACAGTCTATGGGATCCAAAGAGTCAGACACAACTGAATGACTAACACTTTGACTTTTCACAGTCTCTTGGGCACTTAAGTCAATGGAGAAGCTGCCTTTTTGAAAGTCGCTGACCAGTTAATCAGAGAAAAGTTAGAGCTCTGAAAAAGCAGCGTAGCTCACAGCACACTGTCCAGCTCACAACACATTGTCCAGGATTGTCCTCACTCAACTACAAGGAAGCCAGAAAATTCAAGCCTACCATACACTCTAGAAAGGGGGACATCAAAGCTATTTGACAAAAAAATCATTAATTACTATCACACCAATAAAGCAGTTATGAAGTCTAGGAAAAAAGATAAAGATCATACTACCACCTGAATCCAAGAGTGACCAACATCCTTTTGCTAGAATCTTGGACAAGATTATTCTAATGTGGTAAAGTAACATCGCCTGCCATTCCAGTAAACAAGGAACATTGCCAGTTATTCCAGTTCTACAAGGATCAAGTCAGCAGCCACTGCAGCCACCCCAAGCTCCACCATGGTGTAACCTGGGGGGAACTGAGTAGTGAAAGTCACTCAGTTGTGTCCGACTCTTTGCGACCCCATGGGCTATACAGTCCATGGAATTCTCCAGGCCAGAATACTGGAGTGGGTATCCTTTCCCTTCTCCAGGGGATCTTCCCCACCCAGGGATCAAACTCAGGTCTCCCGCATTGCAGGCAGATTCTTTACCAGCTGAGCCACAAGGGAAGTTCCTTGGAGGGAACTTAGGGAAGAGTAAAGCAATGATTATTGCTTTGATGATTCTGTGCTTTGGATCATAACCCAAGGTAGTTAAGATGTCCATCTAGGGAGTAATTTCAGTGAGCCTAGTCTCTTATATATTCCCATACATAGAAAGAAGCCCTAAAGTCATTAACCTGAGATATCTGGTTTTTTTTAAAGAAGAGAGTAATATTTGATGTTCAACTGTATTTTTTTCAGCAAATTAAAAAAAAAAAAAAAAAACTTTAAAAAATACTATATATCCTGGCTCCTCCTTTAGCTCTTTGGAGCAGTTCCTGAGAGCTATCTGAGAGGCTGCATTCTGGACTATTGTTCTCAGTAAGACTTTAGAATAAAACCTAACCTGCAAATATCAATTAAAATTCAAAATATTCTGTTAATCATTAACTTCTAGAAGTTAATCATGAACAAAAAGATGGGTCCAAGAGTATTTGTTACATTTTTTTTAATTTAGAAAGAGCTCACATATGGATTAATAAGAAATAACTAATATGTTTATAAAATGTAATATCTTCAGTAGTTAAAAAAATGAAGTACTGACAAAAAATGTCAAAAATTGCTAAGTAAAAGAAGCAAGTTGTGTATAATACTCAAAATGTTCAATAACTGTGAATGTGTGGGGAAAAGCATGCTGTAAACTGTTAAAAAACACAAAAGAAAAAACAAAAAAACTCAACCTGCAGGTTTTAGGTTACATGTTATTCTTTAGTTGGTTCTACCTAGAAGGCCGACAATGGCTCATGGTTGGGGAAATTAAATGAGTGACTGTCATCATCTTGGTCATGAAACTGAGCAGCCCGCCTGCCTAAAGCCATCTGAGGTCTCTCCATCATCCCCAAGCTATCTTCCTCTTAGAAAACGGTCCCAGGGTTGTAGCAAACCAAAATCAATAACTGTCCATTCATCTCAAGGTTTCTTCTTTCTGGAGTGTCTTGAGTCCTCTTCCCTCTCACACTTCCAATTTTCTCATATATAATCAGAGGCTGTGAGAAGGCAATGGCCACCCACTCCAGTACTCTTGCCTGCAAAATCCCATGGACGGAGGAGCCTGGTAGGCTGCAGTCCATGGGGTCGCAAAGAGTCGGACACGACTGAGCAACTTCACTTTCCCTTTTCACTTTCATGCATTGGAGAAGGAAATGGCAACCCACTCCAGTGTTCTTGCCTGGAGAATCCCAGGGATGGCAGAGCCTGGTGGGCTGCTGTCTATGGGGTTGCACAGAGTTGGACACGACTGAAGCGACTTAGCAGCAGCAGCAGCAGTGATCACTATAAAACAAAGGAGAACAGAGCAAAAGGTACCACGCTAACTGAGGTGCAAATCTTCCTGGCTTTTGCCTCTAGCCACGCTCCAGTGTAACAAATACTGGTAGCATTCACCAGACTCTCTGTTTTTTTATCCGGGCCAGTAGGGTACCGTCCTAGAATTTATTGTACAAAAGCAAAGCAGTGGTCTTGGGATTTCTACCTGTTCCCAAAGGAATAATTTCTTCTAGCCAGCAAAACTGAAGAGGCTTTGAAGTCAAGTAATGAAAAGGTTATGGACACTCGTATATATGGATTTAAATTCTGACTCATCTGTGTGGACTTGATAATGTTAACCTTTAGTGCCTCAGTTTCCACAACTATCAAATAAAAATAATAATAGAACCACACCATGAGGTTGTTGTGATAAAATAATCTTACACATAAAACATACAGAAAATGCCTGGCTAGGATTTTGCGTGGTATTATCACACCTCACAAGCAGCCAGAGAGTGTGCTTCCTGAGTTACAATCTATTTATGTGTGAACTGTGGGTAAAAAATAGAATTCTTCCTGTAATACCATATTTCCTGGTCTTCCAGGGAGGCCACATGTGGTTATCCCTGACAGCTCTGTTCAGAGATTTGAGTGTTTGTCGCCACTTGAACTTCATTCCAGTAAAAGCCATTTCCAGCTCCTGCTGCAACAGTCAGGGGCTCAAAGACAGGTAACAAAAAATGGTAAAATAACAATAAGAATGTACAGTCATTTTTCATTTTCTGAACTCCCAAATATTCAGGGAGATGATTATGTTCAGGGAGATAATTATCAGTGAACACAGACTGGGTGCAATGTACTATTCTAGTTTTTTCCCTTGTTAGATTGTAAATTCAAGAAATACAACTATGATGTCCATCTTATATAGTCTGGACTTAGAAGTAGATGTTCTGGATCCAAACCCAGAATACTTTGAAATTTAATTGGCATTTGCAAATTGGAGAAATGTAACTATGATGTCCATCTTCTGTAGTCTGGACTTAGGGAGGGGGACTGGTATTCAATAGATACTCAGTAAATATTTGAACAAACACTTTATTGAGTCATCTAGCCTCATGCTGGTTATATGACTGACCTGAAATAGATGCTCACATCACACTTTTTCTGAGCTTTCAGACTCCTTATCTGCAAAAGCAAAGGAGGAGCAAGTCTCAAGGACAGCAAACTCAAATCCTTGGAGTGATCTGGTAAATTTTTTAGTTAATTAATTAATTTGGCTGCCTTGGGTCTTAGTTGTGGCACTCAGAATCTTCCTTGCATCAGGTGGATCTTTTGTTAAAATGTAAGGACTCTCTTGATGTGGTGCTCAGGCTCCAAAGCTCACGGGCTCAATAGTTGCAGCATCGGTTTAGTTGCTCTGTGGCATGTGGGATCTTAGTTCCCCACCCAAGGATTGAACCAGCTTCCCTTGCATTGCAAGGCAATTCTTAACTATTGGACCACCAGAGAAGTCCCTGGTAATGTAAAAATAAATGTGCAAAGGTGCCCGATTTAATGCCAGAAGGAGTGGTGGGGACTGTGGCTAACTAGAGAAATGCCCCAAGGGATTTATATACAACTATTATCTTAACAGTAAGCATACCAGAAAAAAACCCATCCCCTGAAAAATCAACTCATCCTGCAGTCTGGTTGCTTGTGACTGTAGCAGTGATTGTTCAAGACCTTCCCTGCACCAGCAGTCTGTGAGCCAAAGTTCTCTTCAAGCCTTGCTGCCTGTTCACAACTTGGCTGCAGTCAGCCTTGTTAATTCCTAATTCTTTATGAGATGTTGAGAAAAGTTTGCATGTAATTCCAGATGACTTTGTTGCCTTATTTATCAAACATGTCTGTCTCACCAGTAACTGATCTTGAATTCCAGATAACACTAATTTATGTTCAATCCTGGACATGAGGTCAAATGACTCAACTGTGGCTTATTCACTTACATCCCAGATATAAGGTATCACTAGATCCAGAAATGCATTATCCCTAGTGGGGTCTCTTTGACACATGGCTCCGGGAACTCATCATTTAGATGTCAGTCATTCCCTCCTCCTGGCTCTGATGTGTCACAGGTTTCCTGACAACAATTAGGGGAACTAAAATCACTGATAATCACAATCACACCTGCCCTCCTTATTGGCTCACAGGCAATTTACTTCTCTCAGCTCTTCTGTCACATAACACACCCCGGGTGTTACTTTTTCAAGCTTCATTTATAGACATTCAATCTGACAGCTTCCCTGAAGTCATTATTCTGCCCCCTATTTTCTGATATTGATCCCAAATGTTTGGGTAAAAGTGGGGAAAAAAAATGCAGTCAGTCATCCAGATGTTCAGGAAGATGCAGATGTCTATCGTACAGTGACATGCCCCGAGGTGATGGCTGCGATCTTGTAATCTCTGAAATTGTATAGCATCAGAATAGAAATCTTCTACCACCTGCCTTCCTTTGCATATCCAAAATGTATTAACATATCTGCCTACAGAAAGGTCCATTTGTCCCTGAGCCATCCCTTCATCCATTCATGAGACATGTCAGAAGGTTTAAAATTGGGGGCTTCTTCCTTTTCCTCAACTGTTATCTAGAAGTGGACTGGAACAGCTTTGATATTTATCTTCCCACTCATTTGACGCAGGCCGCCATGTTCTCTTGGAAGGCAAAAACAGCTGCTGTCAGTTTTATTTGAAACAACAGTTTTCTTTCCCTGTTTTGACGACAACAACGACCACCACCAGTTCCCAAATATCTAGAATGTATTTGGTACTCTGCTGGTGGCTATAGGCCTCCTGTGATATTTAATCTTTAAACAATTGAGATATTGGTCTTTGGTTCCCATTTTATAGATTAAGAAACCCTAGCCTGCATCAAGGCTGTCTTATTTAAGGTGATACCTACAGGATTCATACGGAATTCAAATGCAGTTTAGCCTGATTCCAAATATAAATATTAACAACAGCAGCAGTAGGTGTTACTTTGCTGTAGGTCAGGCTTCACTATACACTATTTCATTAACCTTTGCAATACCCTGTAAGTTACATACGGTTCTTCTCACTCTGTGAATGAGCTATTATTCACCTGTTTTTTAAAAAATGTTATTTATTTCTTCATTTTGTTTGCGCTGGGTCTCTGTTGCTGCACACGGGCTTTCTCTAGTCGTGGCGGCTACTCCCTAGTCATAGCGCATGGGTTTCTCACTGCAATGCCTGCCCTTGTTGCAGAGCACAGGCTTTAGGGCACACAGGTTTCAGTAGCTGCTGCACACGGGCTTAGAGCACAGATTCAGTAGTTATGCGACATGGACTTAGTTTCTCAGAGACAAGTGGGATCTGCCTGGACCAGGGATGGAACCCATGTCTGCTGCATAGGCAGGCGGAGTCTCAACCACTGGACCGCTTATTTTTATTTTAGTTCCTTCAAAGTTTGTGTCTCTGTGCAGTTTGCTCACTTCCACACTTGTTTCTTAATTTCCCCCAATTGAAACACTGGTTTTATCGGTGTCCCAATGCATTTTTAATTTAATGGTGGTACTTCATGAACACCACATATTGTGTGGGTTTATGCAGATAGATTAAAGAGATTAGATTTCTTGGAACCATTCATTTATTCTTTAAATCTTTCCTATGGAGCATTTCCACAAAACTCTACTTTTGTGTGGGAGTGTCTCGCTTATGAGGTTTCCACTTTCCATATCTTGAGAAAGTGTGATAGAAAATATGGGCCATGTAGAATCTCCTGATTAGCTGTATGATCTCAGAAAATTTACCTACACTTTTGAAATTTAGCTTACTCACTTGTAGCATGGATATATGGTACCTTCATACACACACACACACACACACACACACACACAGAGTGAGTATAATAGTTCAAATAGATTATAGAGTGAAAATGCCTGTCATGGACTAGCTGTTCAAAAGATGCTACTTCTGGCCCTAGAACACACCCTTTATACACTCAGCTTGGGCCCAGAGGACATCTCTCCCACTGAAGAAATGTCTTGTTGTTCCGTCTCCATCCAAACACACAAACACTTAATAAAGTGTCTGACATGGCATCTAGAACTCAATTCATATTATTCCATCCTTTGTTTTCTCATTTTTTCCTAATTTCTGTAACATGCACATATGCTTGAGAAAAGGAAGCCTTTTGAAAAAGTTGACTACATAAATGAAATAAATAATCTGGGAGCTATGTCCTTTGTGTATTTAATCCTTACAACAATTACGTGAATGGGAGCTATTATCTCTATTTCAATAATGAGGAAACTGAGGCCACTGGTTAATGAAAATCCCCAAAGCTACATAGCTAATGATTTCCAGAGGCAAGGTTTTAGCTTTGGTTTTCCTGTCTTATTCACAGTCCTCTTACCTCTCTAAATAAATGTAAATCTCTCTCTCCATTATCAACATAGCTCAGCTGATTCTGATGTAAAATTTTGATATTTAATCATAAACACATTAATTTTAGAACATTTCATAAAATATACATATAATGATTACTGAGAAAATTTGGCTCCTAGTGAGTGAGACACTCACCTTAGTCCCAGCCCTTTACATAATTTCTCATATAAATGATCAACTATCATGTCTGTGCTCAATCACTCTGCCATGTCTGATTCTTTGCAACCCCGTGGACTGTAGCCCACCAGGCTCTTCTGTCCCTGGAATTCTTCAGGCAAGAATACTGGAGCGGTAGCCATTTCCTGGCTTCCCTGGTGGCTCAGGTGATAAAGAATCTGCCTGCAATGCCTCCAGGGCATCTTCCCAATCCAGGAATCAAACTCCTGACTCTTGTGTCTCCTGCATTAGCAGGTCGATTCTTTACCAGTGTGCCAACTGGGAAGTCTGGTGTTTAATTCATTTATTCATGTACTGTTTAATTCATTCACTCAATCATTCATTCAGAAAACTGCACACAAACCACCTTTCTATATGGTGTGGGTTGTTGGTCTTGTAACCTGGTTATAAAAAGGCCTCTTGTTATGTAGCCTGGGGCAGGTTCAGGAACCCACATTCGAATATTAATGAATGGGAAATGGATGATTTTATGATGCCTGACCTTTCTGCTTTAATCCATTAGGAAGTATAGATTGGTTAGTAGTTAGCGCGACTGGGCAAAAGCTGTCTAAGTGGAAAATTGATCCTGGTAAGTGCGCACACATGGCAGCTCCACCTGTTAATGCTTCCTATTTTAGCTTTCTGAACTTTTGCTCATAGATAACCTCAAGTTCACGTCCCAGCATGCCAAGCTGAATGTGGGGGAGACTTGGCACGAGCTGACAGAGATGTCATTTTTTTACATGTTAATTAAAGGGATGAGTTAAAAGAAATGCCACACAAATCAAAAGATCAGCCCCAGCCTCTCGGAAGCACCACTTGGTGTCTCCTCACCCAGCTCAATTGAGCTCTTCATTGAGAAAGTTTTGCAGATACTTGCAAATGTCAGCGTAAGACTCTTTTTTTCTTGCTCCATAGAAAAATCCTAGGCCTGGTTGCCTCTCCTTCATGGCTAAGGGCAGGGCAGACAGAGGGAACACACTGTGGTCTGGTGGAAAGGGCTTGGGAGACCTCAGTTCTCGACCTAATTCTGTCTTATTCACTACCTTTGTCTGGGCTTTCATTCCTTCATAGAAAAGTGAGATGGTTGGACCAGGTAATCTTTCAGGACCCACCAAGAACTCCATGATGCCCTTAAGCTTGCATTCTAGTTCATGTATACTTTGAGGTCTGCCTTTGCGCTAAGTGAGGGTTAGAAATAGGTTTCATTCCAAGTCCTAAATCCAGTTAATTGGTGTTGTCTGACTGGAGCTCTATGTTGAGAAATTTCTGAAGACACATGTAACTCTAGAAGGACAAGCTCCACAAAGTTCCGTGGAGTCGGGTGGAAGTGGGCATGGGGTCAGAGTGGTTTCCTGAATGCCTTGTAATTGCCTTCAGTGCACTAGATTGAGATCTCATTGAGACAGGAATTCTATCCTTTTGTCTTTATTCTCCTAGTTCAGGACCTTGAAAATGGCAGATATTCAGTATATGTTGAAGGATCCTGAAGGAATGAAGGAACACCACTCATGGAGTTCTGAGACTCTAGGATCTAGAGGATTTTGTTGATAGTGAAGGAGGAAACAGACAGAACAGGCTCCATCTTGAAAGCAGGACTCTATCTTGGGCCAGACTGAGAACGTTGAGCTATATGCCCAGTATCTATGGAAACGACATACCAACTGGAAAACCAGACCCCCAGATGAAAGAGCGCCAGGGCTCATACCTAGACTCTCCTTCGCCTAAAAGAATACCCTAATTATCTGTGTAACTGAATAGAATCATACATTCTATTATGCTTATCGGGGTATGACCACAGGCCTATTGATAATTGTCCACTGTTAACTACCTAGGCCTAAGGCATATGAATCACAGGTTAACTTTGAATCTTTCTTTTCCTTTGTTCAGACTAGTTTCAGGGAATTTGGGGAGGTGGGTTTGGGCAGGTACACTTAGGGTATATAACGTTTTCACAAAAACTGGTCAGGGTCCTTGGCTAAGAGGAGACTCTGCCTTGGGCCCGCCGGTGTAATAAACTGCACTCCACTATCTGCATTGTCCTTCTCAGTGAGGTTGTTTCATGGAACACATGGCTACAGCAATAGAGAGTGTTTATTTTTAATGCTGATACTCCCTTTGCCCAGCCTGAGCCTGAGCCTGAGCCTGCCGTAAATCTCAATAACAAGAGGGTGAAATGATGAATTCTATAGAAAAGTGAATATATTCAAGAAGTAATGATATTTTTTTCTGAAAAATATTCTTGTGTTCAAAGTGCTTGTGTTCAAATCCAAGGCCGATCGTTGGCTAGGTGTTATCCTTGGGCAGGTTCCTTCACTTTACTAAGCCACAATTTCTTCATCTATAAAATGGAGACGATAAAGTACCTGAATCACTGGCAGTTACAAAAAGTGAATAATGTGGAAGTCCATAGTATAGAACCTGGAATATATCAAGTACATATTATCTATTATTATAATTATTAGTTGCTGCTTGACCGTGAACATGTACTACACACTATGCTGAAGCCAAGAATATTTCATGCTCTCCTAGTACTTCTAAGAAAATCAAGGCTGTTTGGGAGAGAAAAAGCAAAAAATATTCTTATGCTTCTAGGAGGTAGTGGAATGTTGGACAGGGAAGTTGCAAGAACAGAGAGAAATGGGAGTCAACACTCAGAGCCTCTGAATTATCTCCAGATGATTTCCCAAAGCCCTTCACTCCCTAAGCCTTATAGATCTGTAAATATTCCCTCTTTGCAGTCAAGTTTAAGGTGAGAGGCACTAAATGATTCCATTCCTGAGTCTTGGATCTAGGCTGAACTGTATTCTCAAAGATACATATGTTCTTATTTAAATGACTGTTTTCTGAAATGCTTCATATCCATCACATTTTTAGAAGACCATAATCTAATCAAAAGAAAACCACTATAGAAGTCAGATTATGGGCTAGTAGAATCACGGAGCCCTTTTCTACTGTATTATCACTATCTGTGAATTCTAAGTGGCACATATGACATACACACAGCAAATTTGAAGGGAGTTGTACAAAACTGTTTGGACTAGTGCAGCAGTAAGGCTAATGTCAGAAGGAAAAGAAACATCATGACATAGGTCAAAAGTTGACTAGTTGCCCAGTGATTGCCCAGTTATTGCCAACTAGTTGCCTGTTTATATCATGACTGGGAGAAAAATCTGAAATATAGTAGTTGATGCATATGTTTTTCATCTCCTTTACCCTATATCTCATGGTCATTATTAACATTAATGATACTCATGCTTCTTACACTTAACTCAAGAAATTATGTTCACAACCTTCTTCATAAACTGTCTTGCTCACTTCTTTCATTTGCTAAATATGAATTGAACTTTCTCTCCACTTACTTAAGACAAACAACATACGTGTTCTTTTCTACACCAGACATGCGGTGCACGCTGTGAAGGAAACAAATAAACCAGATGATGGTCCTATTTCCAACGATTTTAGAGTCTAATTGGTCAAGTGTGGAAACGGGGTTAGATCAACTCAGATCATCATAATACAGAGCAAAAAGTAATCCAGGATCTGGAGGTTTAGACATGAAAATGTAAGTGAGGCAGAAGATGAGGAAGAAAGAAGGAGAAAAAACAAACTAAGATACATTTAGTAGCCACTATATACAAGGTGCTGTTCCAGCCACTTAGCCATATTTATGTCTGTATCTATACTTCACCTCTATCTACATCCATAAAAATTATACCTGTCATCTACAAGTACATCATAAAATATAGGTACATCAGCAAGTTATTATTGTCTCTGTTTCACAAATGAGGAGGCTGAGAGTCAGAGAAGCTAAGCAGTACAACTGAAATGCATTCTTAGAAAAAGAAAAAAACATGATAGTCCGTACAATTGCCCCCATACCTCATCCCTTGTTTGTTTTCCTGGCCTCAATATCATTTCCCCGAATAATAACTTACATTTATTAAATTTCAGTTCTGTGCTCACCTTTTAATACATATTATATTTCTTAATGGGGTTCCCTGGCAGCTCAGATGGTAAAGAATCTGCTGCAATGTAGGAGACCTGGGTTTGATCCCTGGGTCGGGAAGATCCCCTGGAGGAGGCCAAGACAACTCACTCTAGTATTCTTGCCTGGAGATTCCCCATGGACAGAGGAGCCTGGTGGCCTACAGTCCATGGGGTCTGCAGAGAGTCTGACACAACTGAGTGACTAAGCACAGCACATGTTATTTAATGATAACAATAGCCCAGTGAAGGGAATGTGGTTGCCTTTCCTTGTTTCATAAATGAGAAAATAAAGGCTCAGAGAACCTATGTAAGAAGGGATTTCAAAACAGAATTCCAAAATGTGGCATTCTCTGTCATCTTATGCTCCCTCTGCATGATCTGAAAATAAATATGCTTACAATACTTATGTGTGTATGAATGTATACACACATGTGCAAACACATATGTAGACACACACACATATATATATGATATTTGTATCATATCAAATGTCTACTGCTGCTGGATAATTCAGTCAGTGACTTTTTGGAGGTTGCATAAAAGATCCTCTTTCTCAAGTTCAAATATTTGCTTATCCTGGAGGCCTTCATTAGAGATTAACAGGAGATCCAATTTTAAATTTCCCATGTTGGAACTGAGGATTCTAAATAATGACCTGGAGATTTGAATATCAACATTCCCTAGAGAAGAAGTAGCCAAATGACACTCTCTATTGCTTTCAGCAAATCCAATTAGTTGAAAGTTCAATTTACAATGAATCCTGGGAGCAACGTACGGAAAGAATACTGACTAGGAATAAAGACAGCTATGATCAAGTCAAAATAACCATCATAATTAACAATTGCAATCTGCTATGTAGTTTAAAACACATTTCATAGTATTTGCTCTTTCTAATAATCCTATGAGGACATGTTATTATTTTCCCAGAATCCAGGGCCTCATTAAGTCCTGCTGATTACATGCTGTAACTGGATCTGGGTTCTAACCCTCCTTCTCCATAACCTCACTTCTGGATCGGAGCTTTCACCCGTTACCTGGGGTATTTCAGTAGCCTCCTCACTGATCTTCCTTCCTTAGCTTTACACCCTGCACTTCATTTCCTACCTTTATGACAAAAGGCTCTTACTAAATCACAAATATGAATTTCACTCTCTTAGGGAAAACTAATCAAAATCCTATCCCTCCCAATAAGCAAAATATCTTCCCTCTCCTTCCCTCCTTCCTTCCCTTCTACCTTCCCTCTTTCCTTCCTTCCTGTATTTTATTGACCAAATTCTGTCTCGTAAGTGTCACATGAAAATAGCAATGAACAGGGCTGCTTCAGTAGAGGCAGAGGTGAAAAATCCAAACAGAACCTGTCGCCACCCCCCACTCCCCACCCTGCTCTCTGTTTCATCCCCCCCCCACCCCACTCCTCTAATCCAAGTAGTCTATGGAGCACAGTTTGAAATGTCACGGGCTTATAGAATAAAGTTCAGACTCCTTGGGGGAGGGACGAGCCCGCATATAACCACCCCCCAGGCTCTTAGTGAGGAATTAGCCCGAGTGACAAAGGCGATCCAAGAGGTGGTCCTCACCCCTGAAGCTGCAGAGCTAAACTGATACATCAGGGGAAAGAGCGAAAGGTGAATGGCTAAGATATCCATCTGTCAACCTTCTTTTGGATCAAATGAAACCTTTTGCAGTTACGGGAAAGAAATACACATACTTACATTTTAAAATTTGTGCATGGGTTGTTTTTCCAACCCAAATGCCACAAATATTATGTCCTCTGTATAATCTCTCAGACTTCCCTGCCCTTCATGTGGGCTATCTATTTTGTCCTGTACTTGCTTTTTTATACCACTTTATGCTTTACGATATGACATATTATGTTGCACTGAAGCTGCAGTTTCACATCTGTGTCTCCTCGTAGACTTTAAGAACAGGGAGCAGGTTTTATTCATCTTTTAATCAATAACACGGGGGTTGGCACACAGTAGGTATGCCCCCAGTATTTGTTGAATTGAAGGTGAGGATATTTTCACTTACGAGTGAAAATACAGAAAGTAGGCAAACACCGGCTAATGGTATGTTTGAGATTATCACCTGTAAAAGTTGATTATTTTTTAATAAAAGGATTTGATTGACAAGAACTGAATTAACAAATGACTCTTTTCAAAACAAAGCTATTGCATTACAAGGGGTGAGCTGTTACCTCACAAATAAAATAGACTGACTAGATTTGAGGCTGCAAGCTAATTTTGGAACCTACACGGAGTGAGATGATGTGTATGAGCGGAAGAACAGAATAAAGAAGAAACATATAAGCAGGATACAGGGCTTTCTGGAAACTGTATGTTCTGCCTTCAGCGATCTGAGCTTTGGACCAAGAAAATCAATGCATAGCAGTGGCAAGGTGATAGATGGGTGATCACCATAGAAACAGCATGACTCTCAGGATAGGTCAAGACTTGACTGTATCCAAATCAGTATATTATCATATCTTAAGAAAGAACACAGAGACCCAAAGTGGAGGGGTCTCCTTACTAAGGGAAGAAGGAAGGAAAGAAAGTTGACGGGGCACTGCAGCTACCCCCGAGGGAAGAGACACAGACTCAGAAAGCATGAACCTTCTAGCTGCAGACAGAGAAGCTTCATCAGACTCTATCTTAGCTCTGAAGAGAAATCCTTCATGTCTCCATTTTGCTTGGGTTTTCCTTTTCCTTTTTATTCATTTATTTGACACTGGTGTATAAAAGTAAGTCATTAAAAGCATGCACTTTGGAGTCAAACATTCTGAGGTTCATGTCCTAATATTGCCCACAATGAAAAATGGGAACAGGAATGAAACTCTTCCTATCTTGCCTTAGCGCTTTATGTTAGAGTGTACTCCATCTGCCTATGAACTGCTTGTTGCCCAGAACCAGCTCTGCCTGCAAAATTCAGCAAGCCAGGAGGGCTGGAGAACCAGGCCTCCAAACCCACCTGCAGCACACCTCAACCAAAGACTTATGGAAGGTGGTGTATGAAAATGTGAAAGTGAAAATTTTTAGTCACTCAGTCATGTGCAACTCTTCGTGACCCCCTGGACTATACCTCTGTCCATGGATTTTCCCAGGCAAGAATACTGGAGTGGGTTGCCATTCCCTTCTTCAGGGGATCTTCCTAACCCAGGGATTGAACCTGGGTCTCCTGCATTGTGTAGGCAGATTCTTTACTGTCTGTGCCACCAGGGAAGCTACCCCCAATACTTTGCATCTTTGATGGAATAGCTCTCAGATATGTATTCTTTTGACTGCCTGAGTTTTCCCAGAAGACTGAGTTCCAGTCCCCTACCATGGTCTCTGGGGTTTTCCCTGGTGGCTCAGAAGACTCTGCCTGCAATGTAGGAGACCTGGGTTCAATCCTCTGCAGAAAGGAAGGGCTACCTACTCCAGTATTCTTGTTTGGAGAATTCCATGGACAGAGAAGCCTGGTGGGTGACAGTCCATTGGGTTGCCAGAATTGGACATAATTTAGTGACTAACACTTTCACAGTGGTCTCTGGCTGGACAATGCACCCATTATTGCCTGCTTTCCCTTTCCTGTCTTACTTCTTCATTCCCCCATGGATGCTTCCTGGAATCATTTCCCAAATAAACTGCTTACCCCTGAATCATGTTTTGGGAATTTATTTCTGGAATAAATTAGTTCAGAGGAATCTTAGTTCAGAGGAATCTGAACTAAGAGAGTGACCATCTCTGTGAATTTCATTTTCCTTTTCTGAAAATCATGACCAAGGTACATAAATGCAAGTTGCAAATAGTATACAAGATAATGAATGCAAAATACTTAGGTAAGTAATACTTACTTACCTGAGAGCCTTACACTGAAATCTTATAGACATGCCAGCCACAATTTGTATTGTTGTCCTTAAGAGCACAGTATTGCTAGATATGCTAGCCCCCTTGTGAGGTGCTATAGAGAAGGAGGCCAACAAGTTGCTACTCATCTCCGTCCACACAGAACTTACAGTCTCATGGAAAATATAAGTTAACTATTAGTCCTCATGGACTTCCCTGGTGGCTCAGTGGTAAAAGAATCCACCTGTAATGCAGGAGACCCAGGTTCAATCCCTGGGTCGAGATGATCCCCTGGAGAAGGCAATGGCTACCCACTCCAGTATTCTTGCCTGGGAAACCCCATAAACAGAGGAGCCTGGCAGGATACAGTCCATGGGGTCACATAGAGCCAGACATAATTTAGTGACCAAACAACAATTATTCCTCATGGCAGGGGCTATAGCATAAACATATATAAAGTCATATGATAAAGAGAGAAGTTTGTGATATTGTGGGAGCCCATAGTAGACTTCAGCCTGGTATTGGGAGAACACTTTGTAGGCAGATGAAATTTAAGAGATGGACAAGAGTTGGCCAAAATGTGTGTGTGTGTGTGTGGGTATGGAGAGAGTATTATAGGCAGAGAAAATCATATATCAAAAGGCCTGCCATACATGTGAAAAAAAAGGAGGAAGGTAGAAAGGAGGTAGGGAAGAGAGAAAAAGACTGTCCAAAAGTTCCTTTAATCTGATCCCATGTGCATCAAACAACCACTACTTCAGTTTAGCTCTGAAAGTGTTTTTTTTTTTTTTTTTTTTAAATACTAAGAAACCAGTCAGAGGTTCAGTGTGCTAACACTGCCATTAGTCACTGAAAAGACCACCTTGGCTGCGTAGGCAAACGCACTGAGAGGCATTCTGGTCTAATCTGAATCTGTGTCTTGTGAGCTGGGTGACAGTCTGGCAAGCCCATTGAGTTACACCAGTTCTGGGCCACTAACAAGACGGAGTGTATGGAGTTGAAAGGCTGAGATTGCCACCCTGAGGCCGGGCTTATTCCCAGGGTGACGCTCCTCATGAGTGCTCCCGATGGGCTCTCTTCTTTGGGGGAAGGCTTCTTCTTGACACGGTGCCTTATTCTACGTCAGCACCCAACATCCACTGCCGAACCCTCATTCTAGATTGCAGATCTCTCTGTTCTAATGCCAGGAAATGGACACCCTCAGCAACTTTATCAGCCAAGACCATCAATGAAAGGCCAAGCAATCTTCCTTTCTCAAGCCCTGGGCCGTGGAGAAGTTATAAATCAGAGAGTTTTGGTAGGGGTGAATTAAATATTGCATGGTGCAGTTCTTTGAACTCATAGAAGCGAAAGTGCTCAATAAATGCACATTATTATTATTGCTTCTGGCTGCAGACACTAGGGCATCTGAGACCCCTTACTTTTTAAGTGTTTTTTTCTCTCTCTCTTTTTTTCAGTGGTTGTAATAAAACTTATTTGCTTATAGGTATTACCCTGGTAGTCTCTGTTGCCTTTAATGCTGAGTAACTTTGAGAGCCAATGACCATTGGAACCACCACAGTTCAGACATCATCAAGAAGACATATGTTTTATTCTTAATTGGGTGGTATGGATTATTTTTCTTTTCAGTATTACTGGAAAGCAGTATGAGCGGATTTTCCAGAATGGTGCAATAAAAATAAAATTTGATTGATTAATTCAATAACTATGGCTAGGAAGCATCTTGTGCGGCAGTGGGGAGGAAGCATCCAGAGCGCTATAGATGGAGGCTGCATAACTCACGTCTGTTTGAGACACAGACTCCTGAGCGAGATGCTGGCTTCTTAGACAACAGCTCACTCTTGGAAGTAAGAGCCAGGTTGAATGGCTTATTTTTCTCCCGAGCTTCATCTAGTGAGTTATAACCGTGGGGCATCAGGGTAGAGATGGTAAATCATATTTATAAACATCTTCAGCAGTCACCCTCCATTTTCACCCTGATTCTGTTGGTAGAAGCACTTAGCTCTTGCCTGTGGGTAGAACTCAGGGGAGTCCCAACCCCAAGGAAAGGCCTGCTGGAAGGATTATTAATTCATTGCCAAGGTAGGGGATTTCAAGCAGGCATCACGGGACTCAGGATACTGTATGCAGATTTCTTCTGTGCACAGTTTTCTGTGGAAATAGTGATATTAGTTTCTCCGAGATGTCTATGAGTCCCCAAAAGGTTAAAAGCCATGGCAGTGGAGTATATATTCACAGACTGGAGGCACTGGAAGATAGCTGATGTTTCTAAAATGTGTATGTGGGACTTCTCTGGTGGCACAGTGGTTGGGAGTCTGCCTGCCAATGCAGGGGACATGGGCTAGATCCCTGGTCCGGGTGGATTCCACAGGCCTCAGAGCAACTAAGCCCCTGCGTCACAACTACTGAGCCCATGCTCTAGAGCTGTGAGCCACGACTCCTGAGCCTGTGTGCCAAAACTTCTGAGGCCTGCGTGCCTGGAGCCGGTGCTCCACAGTAAGAGAAGGCGCCACAATTAGAAACCCTCACATCACAGTGAAAAACAGCCCCTGCTCACTGCAAATAGAGAAAGCCCACACACAGCAGTGAAGACCCAGTGCAGCCAAAAGATAAATAAAAAGTCAAATGTATTTGTTAGCCAAGAATGATCATTTGATCAGAAATGTATTTTTTTTTTCCATCTGAGGCTATTGCTGCTGCTGCTGTTAAGTCACTTCAGTCGTGTCCGACTCTGTGTGACCCAATGGACGACAGCCCACCAGGCTCCCCCGTCCCTGGGATTCTCCAGGCAAGAACACTGGAGCGGGTTGCCATTTCCTTCTCCAATGCATGAAAGTGAAAAGTGAAAGTGAAGTCGCTCAGTCGCGTCTGACCCTCAGTGACCCCATGGACTATAGCCCACTAGGCTCCTCCGTCCATGGGATTGTCCAGGCAGGAGTACTAGAGTGGGGTGCCATTGCCTTCTCTGTCTGAGGCTATTATTAATATCTAAAACTGACTGGATTTACAAAAGGTATTGAAGTCCGATTTAGGACGGGGTCTGTATGAATGAATCATAGGTGCTGTGGACTCCTACTTAGCCTTCAGGGCTCATTTTAAATGTAATTTCATCATAAAACTTTGCACACATATATTATGCATACTTTTTTTTAAATTGTCTGTTTTCTGGTTAGCATTGAGCTCCTTGGGAGAGAAACGGAGTCATTTTCAAGATTACACTCCCAGACCATATCATTAGGTACATTCTATAAATGTGCAGGGACTGAATAAGTGGAAGGCTCCCTGTGTGTGGGAACTACATCAGCAGAGACCTGGAGGTGAATGTGGATCTCTGGGTTAATCATGCGGCTTTATGTTGTGAAGGACAGCTATTCTATTAGCGTAAGTCAAATTGGGAAATTTACTATTTACAAATGATGGGCAAGAAGGGGACAGGCTAGCTTCAGGAATGATTGGACAGAGAGCTCCATGCATCAAGACCCTCATATCATCATTTTCCCTGCTTCTGTTCCTCCACTGGCTCAATGGGTTCCCACTACAGAGAGATGATTTCCCTACAGTGATGAACAGCTAACTTCCTTTGTCAATGTTTACATTCATTACTTCCTCGGAATGGGCAGCGACTTTTTCAGATAAACAGAGTAAATCAGCTTTCTTTCACCTTACAAGCAAAGAAACAAAATCAAGGGGGTCAACTAACCTGAAAAATGTCACACAGCTAGAAAGCAGTAGAGCAAGAAATAATACCTTTCAGAAAAACTTTCAGAAAAAACGTCTGTGGACATGAGAAAGCCTGAGCTTGAATATTGTTATTGTTGTTTATTCGCTAAGTTGTGTACGACTCTTTCATGGCCCTGTGGACCGTAACCCGCCAGGCTCCTCAATCCATGGGATTTCCTAGACAAGACTACTGGAGTGGGTTGCCATTTCCTTCTCCAGAGAATCTTCCCAACCCATGGATCAAACCCACATCTCATACATTAGCAGGAGGATTTTTTTACCTCTGAGCCATCATGGAATCTAGAGCTTTAATATTACTTACACTCTTATTTAAAGACTGCTGTTCCATTGTCTGAGTGATAGACAACAATTAACCATGCCTTTCTAAGCTTTGGTCTTTCTAGCTGGTAAATAGAGGGCAGAATAACATCAGCTCCCCACAGCTGATTGACATCTATCTATGTGTCTATCTTACACATAATAATACACTATTATGAATATATATGTACATATATAAGTAATGGGTTGGAAAAAATTTCATTCAGGTTTTTCTGTAACATTTTATATACATATATGCATGCTGCTGCTAAGTTGCTTCAGTTGTGTCTGACTCTGTGCGACCCCATAGATGGCAGCCCACCAGATTCCCCCGTCCCTGGGACTCTCCAGGCAAGAACACTGGAGTGGGTTGCCATTTCCTTCTCCAATACATGAAAGTGAAAAGTGAAAGTGAAGTCACTCAGTGGTGTCTGACTCTTCGCGACCCCATGGACTGCAGCCTACCAGGCTCCTCCATCCATGGGATTTTCCAGGCAAGAGTACTGGAGTGGGGTGCCATTGCCTTCTATATATATACATATATATATATGTATATATATGTGTGTGTGTGTGTGTACATATATATATGTGTATATATATATATAGAGAGAGAGAGAGAGAGAAAGAGAGAGAGAGAGAGTTGTTTTTGTTAGCCAGAAATTTGCACTTTTATATATATACATACCTAAAAGTGCAATGATGTGTTTGAAAATTCCTGGCACGTATATTGTCAAATAAATATTGACAAAGTCAGGTACATAATCCATTTAGCAATGTACAAAATATAATTATGAAATGTACTTCATAAATACCCTACCATTAGTATAATTTTTATTTGCCAACATTCATTTTCTCTTCCATCTCACATGCATGTATATTTTTTTTGGCGTACCTTATTACATTTTATTTGACATGCTATTCCAAATACAAACCCATATCCTTAGAAAGAGTTTTCTGTCCTTTCATTCATCCAAAAATATTTATTGGGTACCTATTGTAATGGGTGCCTGACACTGGAGGACACAGCAGTGAATAAGACGGATCAAGTCCCTGCCTGTGTGGAGTTTACATTCTATAGGAGAAGCAAATGGATTACGTACTTGACTTTGTCAATATTTATTTGACAATCTATGTGCCAAGAATTTTCAAATACATCATTGTACTTTTAGGTATGTATATATATATAAAGTAAATGAATGCATAATAAACTTTCAGATTGAAGAGATAAGGAGCATTTTTTAAAAAAAGAAAGCGGCAAGGGGATAGAGAATGAGGAGAGGGTGAAATTTTATGTACTGAGTTATTAGAACTTTTTCTAAATGAATAAAATATTTAAAATAAAGAAGAAACTGAATGTTGGGTTAGAAGAATACTTATGGCAGAGAACACAGCAAGAATGCAGGGGTTAGGGCAAGAGTTTGCCTTCCTTTAAGATTTGTAAGTATAGTAGAGTACCTGGGGGAAGGTGATAGGAGATGAAAAGGTGGCCAGGGTACAGACCATATGGGGTCTTGTGGGCACACTAAGTGTCTGTGTAACCTTCCAAGCGCACTGGAAAGCCTCCGGGACACTGGGGAGTCCCTGAAAGCAAAGAAGGGACTTGTATGATTTTCTGGGTGATGGACAGACTGCTGGGGGCAACAGTGTGAACGGAGACACCAATTTTGGTGCTTTTGTGATTGAAAGATGAGGATGGTTCCAAAAAGGAGTCCTGAAAGCAATGAGAATTGATCAGATTTGAAAAATACTTCTCAGGTATTAGCTGACAGGGTTTGATAATGGAAAGGAGGAGGGTATAAATCTTATTTGCATTTTCAAGGAAAAGAGACAGACACTGAACACTCTGTTTTCTAATAATAGCCAACATTTACTGAGAACGATGTGTCATGCCCTGTACTAAGTGCTTTATATTCATTATGCCAGTTAATACCGGTTCCCCATCACAAAATGGTTTGATTTTGTTTACTTTGCTTATTTTTATTTTAAATTCTAACTTTCTGTTTATGTAGATCTTGATCTTAATGGCTCAGTGTCTCACTTCTTGCCCTAGGCTCAACAATTAAAACTAATGACAGATACAACTTTTTAAAAACATAATGCCCTGAGTTTCCTAGAGGAGCGCTTCCTTACACACTCACGTATTACTTCACTGTTCTCATGTTCTTCAGATAATCACTCTGTCCCTCAAAGCCATGGCCCACTGGCTATGTGGGTCCAGATCCGTGGGACAGGATGAGCACCTCTATTTCTGGCAATCTTGATATAGAGTATTATTTTGTATACTCAGCCTGTATGAAAGGACAGCCATAGTGATTTGCACTGAACTAGAACATTTAAAAACAAAAATTCTTTAAACAGGTCTCAGGTGGAGGCCATTATAATATGTTTCATTAAGTCTAGCTCTTGAAGAATCAGATTAACTCACTAACTGGTTTTCTATACCTGAAGGTTCATGTAGTAAAGTGCTGTTTGTGTCTATGAATACAGGTGAGGGTGAGAACCAAAACTGACATTTACTTTGGCTGTGGCATGATCTTTCAGGTTTAGCTGCAGAACAGCAGGCACTGATCATCCAGTAGAACACAACCAGCCATCTTCAAAAATCAATGCGATTGATCTTTAAAAAAAAAGTGTCTAAGTTACTCAGTCATGCCTGGCTCTTATGCAACCCTATAGACCGTAGCCCATAAGCCCCTCTGTCCATGGAATTCTCCAGGCAAGAATACTGGCTGCTGCTGCTGCTAAGTCGCTTCAGTCGTGTCCGACTCTGTGTGACCCCAGAGACGGCAGCCCACCAGGCTTCCCCGTCCCTGGGATTCTCCAGGCAAGAACACTGGAGTGGGTTGCCATTTCCTTCTCCAATGCATGAAAGTGAAAAGTGAAAAGTGAAAGTGAAGTCACTCAGTCGTGTCTGACTCTAGGGACCCCATGGACTGCAGCCTACCAGGCTCCTCCATCCATGGGATTTTCCAGGCAAAAGTGCTGGAGTGGGGTGCCATTGCCTTCTCCAAGTGAATTACTATTCCCTTCTCCAGAGGATCTTTCCAACCCAGGGACTGAACCTGAGTCTCCTGCATTGCAGGCAGATTCTTTACCATCCAAGCCACCAGGGAAAGTCCCAAAATCAATGCAATTGCTCTTTACCTATGCATAATCTACTTCTCACTCTTTCAAGTCACTGTTTAAAGTTTTGCTAGTTTTCATATTCATTGGATCATGGAGAAAGCAAGCAAGCTCAGAGAAACATCTATTTTTGCTTCGTTGACTCTGCTAAAACCTTTGACTGTGTGGATCACAACGAACTGTGGAAATTTCCTAAAGAGATAGGACCACCTTACCTGTCTCCTGAGAAACCTGCATGCAGGTCAAGAAGCAACATTTAGGACCAGACACGGAACGACTGACTGGTTCCAAATGGGGAAAGGAGTACAACGAGGCTGTATATTGTCACCCTGCTTATTTAACTTCTATGCTGCATAAGTGAAAGTGAAGTCACTCAGTCGTGCCCGACTCTCTGTGACCCCATGGATAGTAGCCTGCCCCAAGCTCCTCTGTCCATGGGATTTTCAAGGCAAGAGTACTGGAGTGGGTTGCCGCTTCCTTCTAAGCTGCGTACATCATGTGAAATGCCCAGGTGGATGAATCAAAAGCTGGAATCAAGATTGCCAGGAGAAATATCAACAACCTCAGATATGCAGAAGATACCACTCTAATGGCAGAAAGTGAAGAGGAACTAAAGAGCCTCTTGATGTGAGTGAAAGAGAAGAATTAAAAAGCTGACGTGAAACTCAACATTCAAGAAACTAAGATCATGGCATCTGGTCCCATCATTTCATGGTAAATAGAAGGGGGGAAAGTGGAAGCAGTGACAGATTTTATTTTCTTGGGCTCCAAAATCACTGCAGATGATGACTGCAGCCATGAAATTAAAAGATGTTTGCTCCTTGGAAGGAGTGCTATGACAAACCTAGACTGTATTAAAAAGCAGAAACATCATTTTGCCATACAATCAAAACTATGGTTTTTGCAGTAGTCATGTAGGGATGTGAGTTGGACTATAAAGAAGGTTGAATGCTGAGAATTAATGCTTTTGAATTGTGGTGCTGGAGAAGACTCTTGAGAGTCCCTTGGGCTGCAAGGAGATCAAATCAGTCAATTGTAAAGGAAATCAACTATGAATATTCATTGAAAAGACTGATGCTGAAGCTGAAGGAAGCTCCAGTATTTTGGCCACTTGATGGGAAGGGCTGACTCATTGGAAAAGACTCCAATGCTTGGAAAGATTGAAGTCAAAAGGAGAACAGGGTTCAATAGCATCACTGACTCAATGGACATATATTTACGCAAACTCCGGGAGACAGTGGAGGTCAGAGAAGCCTGGCATGCTGCAGTCCCTGGGGTCACAAAGTGCCAGACATGACTTAGCAACTGAACAACAACAATCTTCATATGAATAATAAAGCAAATAAGTAACACCCTCAGTTGGGTTTTGGGCAATGCTTCATAGCGAATATATGTAAACTGAAGGAAGACTAAAGGATCACTGATAGTGCTTGTGATAGCTCTTATCTTTCACTCCATTGTATGTGAAGTCTAAGAACTTTATTGATTTGATGACACATTCCTAGAAACTTGGCAACCATATCCAATAGGCCCCTGGATAACATGATGCTCTTGGATACCAACCCATACAGCGTGGAGGGCATAATACTTGGAAGCCAGGAGTGGGTGGTGGTTCTGACATCAGTAAAGAAGTAAAATACGTGTATGATGGTCCATTGCTCTTTTTATTTTAAAAAAACAATCTATTAGCTAAGCTCATTTAGCTAATAGATTGTCTTTTTAAAATAGACAATAAAATAAAAACAATAAAATATAAATAAAAAATAAAAACCAAGTTGAGCTTGGTTTTGTTCCTGACTCTTTAACTTTATAAATTATTTTACCAGCTGACAATTCAGTTTTCTTATTTATAAAATCAATAGACAAGACCAGATAATCTCTCATGTTCTTTCTGTATGTGATTTTCTGGGAAACTAATTGTTCTTAAAAGCAGAATTTCAGAGATAGCACAGTGAAAGATGAATTGACGAACATTTGGACCCAAATCAAGTATCTTTGATAATGAACTCCTAAGTTTAAAAAAAAAAAAAAAAAAGACATTAAAAAAGAAAATAAAAGCCCTCATTTATTCTGCAGTGTAAAGACATATGCATTCACAGCTGGGCAGGATAAACACACCTCCCGCATTAACTTCTAATCTTCTCAATCTAATAAGAAATAATCAAGATTGGAAAGGTACAGAAGAAATAGAAAATAAGAATAGACTAATAACAGAGGAAGAATCATAGAAAGCTCTTTAAAAACTGTCTGCCTAAAACACATTTGACCCAGAGAGATTTAATGGTGATTTAATTCAAGCATTCAAAAATATCTAATACATAATTTATAATGTATTATCTCATAATTTATTATAGAGAGTAGGACATAGAGAAACTATCCAATTCATTCCACAAGATTTGATCCTGATTCCCAAAGGTGATAAGATACTATGCAAAAGTGAAAGGGAAACAAAATCATCTAAACCATGAACATAGATTCAAACTTGGAAATTAACTACTTTAAAATTGAGTTTAACAATGTAATATTGCTGATTCAATAATCCAATAGGAATAAGCCCAGTTTCAATATAAGAAAATTGAAAAATGCAATAGAAATTTATCAGTAGGATAATAAAAAAATAAAGGTAGATGATTATTTTAATATTCCCTAAATACATTTGATGAAATTTAATAACATTTTCATTTTTCAGGGTAGAATAAAATAATTCCTTCTTAATATAATGAATATTCCCATTTTAGACTCTCAACTAAGTGATTCTTTACTAGCGGACACAAGACACAGATCTCTAAATTAGAAATAAAACAAGTTTATCCACTCTGTTCACCCTCATTTAATATTACCTAAATGTGTCTGCTGCTGCTGCTGCTGCTAAGTCACTTCAGTCGTGTCCGACTCTGTGCGACCCCATAGACGGCAGCCCACCAGGCTCCACCATCCCTGGGATTCTCCAGGCAAGAACACTGGAGTGGGTTGCCATTTCCTTCTCCAATTAAATGTGTCTAGCTAGTATAATTAAGCAAGCAAAGAAGTAAAACTAATACATATTAAAAAGAAAGAAAAAAAATCATTATAAGACCTTTACGCTTTGCTTGCAAATCTGATATCCAAAATACTCTGAAAACTAAACATTTTACATTACTCATTTGATGCAAAATCTGATTTGAGCTTCTATAAAGCCATTTAGTGTGACTGTACTGCTGTAGAAATATTACTATGTTTTATTAATATGCTTCTTCCCAAGTTTCTGTTGGGGGTGTCATGTTGCATATATAGGATATGCAACATATTACCATTCAAAATTCTGAATTATAAGATATATCTGGCCCCAAGGATTTTAGATAAAATGTGAATCTCTATTATGTGCAGACTATACATCAAGGGCATTTTATAAGTCAGATTGTATTTGTTAGAATAAAATAAAATTAAATTAATAAAACATTTTATGTAAATGACTATAGAAAACAAAGTCAATGATAAAATGCTTATTTACATATCTGTTTACCCCTTACATGGGTAAAGTGCTTGAGAGAATGGGTTATATTTTGTTCATTTCACTATCACTTGTACCCAGAATATTACTTGGCATGGAGGAAGTAAATAGATATCTTGTTTTAAAGAAGAGATGAGTGTATAAATAAGAAAATTGTTATTAAGTTTTCCAGTTTTTATTTTAATGTGTAAATTTTATACAATTCTAATCAATATTCCAACAAGAATTTAAATTTGATTTGATTTGTTTTAATTTCAAAATCTAAGAAAAGGCTGATAAAACTTTCGTTTGTAAAACAAAACTGGCAGAAATAACAAAAACATTATTGAAAAGACAAATAACTAAAACAGAAACCAGGCTCATGCTGGAAAATTCTCCTTACCCTTAGAGTGACTTTTGACAAGTGGCTTAACCCCTTCTAAGTACCAATGTTCATGTGTAAAAGATAATAATCAATAGTTAGATACCACCAGAAAACAACTAGAGCTCATCAGTTAATTTGGTAAAGTTGCAGAATAAAAAATTAATAGACAGAAATCTGTTGCATTTCTACATACTAACAACAAACGATCAGAAAAAGAAATAATAAACTATGAATAAACCTACCTAAGGAGGTAAAATACCTAAACTTGGAAAACAACTAGACACTGAATAAAGAAATTGAAGACAACACAACACATAGAAAGATATAACATGCTCTCAGACTGCAAGAACTGATGCTGTTAAAATGGCCATACTACCCAAGGCAATCTACTGATTCAATGCAACCCCTATCAAGATACCAAAGACGTTTTTCATAGAACTAGAAAAAATAATTTTAAAATTAGTATGGAAACAAAAAGCATCCTGAATAATCAAAACAATCTTGAGAAAGAAGAAAAGAGCTGGAGGAACCATGCTCCCTGACTTCAGATTGTACTATAAAGCGATGGTGATAAAAAGAGTATGATACTGGTATAAATGATATGGACAGCTATATATAAAAGAATAAAATAAAAAAAAAAATTCTAACACCACATATAGGTCTTTTACCTAAATGTAAGATCAGATATCATAAAATTCCTAGAGGAAAACACAGGCAGAACACTCCTTGACATAAACCATAGCAATATTTTTGTATGATGCACAGAGTCTAAGTCTCTGATTTTCATTGTTCATATATGATAAGGCCAGGATTCATGTCTAGAGTCCATTTTCCTACCTTGTTGGAATACAAATGTTTTCCATCAATTGCTAACATGAACTGCTTAAACAAAATAATGCTGGCAAAGCACCTCAGGTAAAGCCTTATCTATAGAAAGTAGCTGATGCTTTTTCAACTACAAACTGAGGAACAAAGAGACTGAGTTGATACATCTGGAAAACTAGCCATGGACAGTGATCTCAGAGAAAACAGGACACAGGAGGCAAGTCTTAGGCTCAGAGAGAGTAGACTTCATGTAGAAGATGGAGCATCTCTTCTCTCTTTTTTTTTAATGCAACTTTTCCATAACTGGATAAAAGTCAAGTTTATTTCTTCCTGCTCTAAATGCTAAGCAGAATCTCAAGAATTCAATGTTGATCCTAACTACTTACTATGCTTCCCTAAATGAGGGTAGGGCCTGTGGGAGGGAAAAGGCTATGCTTTCTTAAAGAAGCTGAATAGTTAAAGTAGGCTCAGCAGTGGTACCTAGAACCAGCATTTCTGACAATTACAGTGTTCTCTACCCAGTGATGAGTTAATCTGCAAGAATTGGATCCCTCCTCACCTACAGTGGCCCCACAGATCAGATCAGTCGCTCAGTCGTGTCCGACTCTTTGCGACCCCATGAATCGCAGCACGCCAGGCCTCCCTGTCCATCACCAACTCCTGGAGTTCACTCAGACTCATGTCCATCGAGTCAGCGATGCCATCCAGCCATCTCATCCTCTGTCATCCCCTTCTCCTCTTGCCCTCAATCCCTCCCAGCATCAGGGTCTTTTCCAATGAATCAACTCTTCACATGAGGTGGCCAAAGTACCGGAGTTTCAGCTTTAGCATCATTCCTTCCAAAGAAATCCCAGGGCTGATCTCCTTCAGAAGGCACTGGTTGGATCTCCTTGCAGTCCAAGGGACTCTCAAGAGTCTTCTCCAACACCACAGTTCAAAAGCATCAATTCTTCGGCGCTCAGCCTTCTTCAGAGTCCAACTCTCAGATCCATACATGACCACAGGAAAAACCATAGCCTTGACTAGACGAACCTTTGTTGGCAAAGTAATGTCTCTGCTTTTGAATATACTATCTAGGTTGGTCATAACTTTCCTTCCAAGGAGTAAGCGTCTTTTAATTTCATGGCTGCAGTCACCATCAGCAGCGGCCCCACAACCCCTGTTATACTGTATGCATGCAGATTTTCCTTGCTTAGTGCATAGCCCTCTTCTCAGAGGAGGGTCCTCCCTGATCCAGTCCCAGGACCTCATGGTTAAAATCCCTTCCTGTTCCCTGGTGTTTTCCCAGAGCATATGTAACCATCCCATCCCGTTTCTTCCCACCACTCTTCAGTGTCCCTTCAGGAGAATTTGCTGAGTGACTGCCACATTCCAGCACTGTGCCAAGTCCCAAGAAAATGGTGACAATTTACAAACAAAGATCCAGCTCCCAAAGGTCTCTCAGTTACAGAGAGAAAGACACACAACACGGGATTGCTTCAATCTTCAGAATAAGTATATGCTGAGGAATTTGAACTTTAAGGTAAGGGCAATCAGTAGCCACTGAGATTTTGCACATAGAGATGGTTAAACAGGTCTTCCTGCTTCAAGCTCATATTGAGTCTGACATCAACCATGTCTCACGAATAGCATGGGATTTCCTTTTCTGTGCACACCACACCTGGTTTGGCCGGAAATGGCCTTTGGACACTGTGTCCTTAATGGTCCAGCTTTCCTTTAAGGCCAGACTCAGCAGCAGGAGGCTTTTCTCCTTGCCCTCTTGCCAGTGCCATATTGTTACCCAGTTTGAGTCAGTTCTTAATACTAATGGAAGATCCAGGAGCCACCAACATCGATATCACCTGGGAGCTAGTTAGAAATGCAGAATCTCAGGCCACATTGAAGAGCTACCAAGTAAGAATCTGAATTTTAACAAGATCCCTCAGGAGTCCTGTACCCATTAAGTGTGTTTCAGTGAACTAAGTAGGTGTCACTATGGAGCTTGTTTGCAGTGTGACAGAACCCCATCTCTCATGCACCAGGCATTCACAGAGAAGAGGACAGATGTGTGGAAGGAAACTGACATCCTGTGAACCAGGTTAGTTAATGCCTGAAGTTTGTGGGGAGAAACACTCCATGTAATTTTATCTTCTAGCAATCTTGCTGGGGGATTAACAGCATTCTCAGCTCACAAATAAAGTGAAGCTCAGAGCATCTAGAACCACACAGCCAGGATCACTAACCTCACTCATTTTTTTCTCCACAGCTCTTTGTGAACCCCAAGAAGCATGAATCCACTATCTCAACTGATCCAAAATACAGGAACCTACCCCAGTAAGGAAAGATTCTTTTCAATCCTTCAATGATCAATTCGCTGTTCTGCCAGACTAGAATGGCCCTCTCTATCTCTGCCAGGCCCAGTCTTCAGCTGAAAAGCAAAGGTCATCTTACAGGCTTAGAATTCCCTCTGGGGTCCCCTCCCTCTCCACTTGCATTTTGCCTTTTCCTCCTACACAAACAGCACTAGTAGATTTAATATTCCATACCTCACACTTGACTTCCAGAGTCTCGGTTAGCACAGTCTTATTTCAGAGAGAGAAATCAAGCCACCGAGAAGCAGACTGCTCCCAGAGAGGGAGGGAAAAGCAGACAATTTGACATAACTGCCTAACAAAGTGTATTTATGAACATCATTGGAACAAATGTCTCCCCATAATCGCAGTCATCGTCTCCTAATGTCACATCATGGAGATACTGGGAAACAAGACTTAAACCTGATTTTCTATCAGCTGGTAGTGGCACCACCCACCTCCAGCTTCCCTAGCTAAGCAGCATATGACTCACAGCTTCCTTCTAACTTCGAAAGCACTTTGGGGCCAAAAAGGAAAGAAAACTATAAAAAAAATAACAAATACATTCCATCGGTAGCTTGTTTCTTAATGCATCAGGAAACTGATCACCACAGATGCTTTAAAAGGTGCTGACATGCATTACCAGGGGCTTAAACTCCTTGGAAATTGATCTGACAGTAGGGGAAATGCAGCCATTTCATATGGAAAATTCAGAGCTATTCTTTGAGTAAGTAGAGCCTTGATTTTCCGAGTTTCTTAGCAGTCGCCTTCCTGACGATGCCCTGAGCTCCCAGCTCAAATACCCCTTTCCTCTATCCCCTTCTCTCCATTTCTGCTGCCCCTGCCCTTATCTACCTCCATCTTCCTCTTCTCATTGAGAATGCTGCCAACATTTATGTGGGTTTCTCTGACTCAAAGCTCTTTTCCCTCCAAGCTGTGCTCTGCTCAGTATTATTATTGTTCACCTACTTGTCTGTTTACATTTTTTTTTTTCATTAAGACCACGAACTTTCTACAATTAGGGACCAGCCTTGTTTCCTAGTTTCTACCTATAGAACCTAGCGCGGAACATGGCACAATGCTATGGAGTGGAATTAAAATTACTATTCAAAGAATAAAGAGCATCTTATAATGGTTGGCCTTTGAGTAAAACTGTGTCCCAGGGAACTCAGTACAGTACCAGCCCCTTCTGATGAAGACAAATTTTGCAGGTCATACTAAGCGATATCCTCCCCGTCATCCTAGCTCCCCTTCTTCTCTGCCAGTCAGGGCTCATCCTGGATATAGAGACACAGGGGAAATCACACAATTTTCTCCAGGCGAAATTCTACTAAGTAAACATCAAACATTAAATGTGTGACAAGGAGGCACACGAGCTCTGCTGGAGGGGCTGCGAAGGTCCGAGAAGTGTCCATCCTGTTAGCCTGATGAAGCAAAGCATCTACAGGTTCACCATATGTATTCAATTCAAATCTGCTTCATGGGCTGTAGACGTATTTATTTTAGGTGGTAAATTTCATGAATTCTAACATTATAGAATTGCAGTAATCTCTTCCCAGCTTGAAGTTCTTATTAAATACAATGTCAATTTACTTCCTTATACTTTCTAAAAAAAACCTCAAGAACCTCTGTTTTAAGTTATATGTTATATACTTGTCAATAATAAATTTTCTTATGATTTATTAACAATGTGCCAGGAACTGTATTAAAGGCATATGTTGTATAGTTGCTCAGGCGAGTCTGACTCTCTATGACCCCGTGGATTGTAGCCTGCCAGGCTCCTCTGTCTATGGGATTTCCCAGGCAAGAATACTGGAGTGGGTTGCCATGCCCTCCTCCAGGGGATCTTCCCAACCCAGGGATCAAACCTGGGTCTCGTGCTTTGTAGGCAGATACTTTACCATCTGGGCCACCAGGGAAACTCATATTAAGGGCATGCTATGTTCTAAATGTTTGTGTCCTCCCAAATTCAGATGCTGCAATCATAACTACCAAACATGGTGGTGCTGGCACGTGAGGCTTTGGAAGGTGCATTAAGTCATGAAGTAGAACCTTCGTGAAAGGAATTAGTGTCTTATGAAAGAGGCTCCAGAGAGAGCACTAGCCCTTTTACCTGTCTGGACACTGAAAATGTGCCAGTTATAAACCAGCAAGATGGCCCTCACCCAAGCATGTTGGCACCCTCATCCTGGACTTCCCATTCTTTGAATCTGTGAGAATTCAAATTCTGTTGTTTATAAGCTACCCAGTCTGCAGTATTTCATTATAGCAGCTCATATAGATTGAGATGTATTTTAATCTCATGTAACTCTACAAAAATTTAAAGATACGTACAGTATAATTTCATGACAAAAATTCCCCATGGTAACACAATTTCATATAATATGACTGGTTATTAGCTCTCATTATCTGCCCAACCCCATTTCAAGACAGACACAGGGGTCAGATTAAGTTTTTGTTTTTTGCATATGGAGGTAAGATTGGGCAGTGAAATGTCAGTCAGCCTTGTTCTGAAACTAGCAAGGTTGATGGATCCCTGAATCTGCAACATGCTCTTTGGCTCAACAAGCTGACCCAAGACAGGCCACAGTGAAAGTGAAAGAGCCCCCATCCGTATTTCAGCTACAGGGGATGATGCCAGCCACCAGAGGGTGCCAGATCACGTCAGAAGCCTGACGGGTTAAAGTTGCCCAGATAAACCCTCCGACCTTCTGGCCAGCCGACAAAAAAAGGCTCTTCCCCCATAATTTCAAAAATGCAGCCCTTTGTTTTATGCGATTGAATTTTCATGCCCCACTTATCCTGTTAGGCCAGGACTTACTGTACTATTAGCCTCATATTATAGCTGAGGAAAGCAAGGTTTAGAGAAGAAGCTTTGCTCAAAGTCTTATGGGTTGTAAATAGTGTATCTGGAAAACAAAGTGGGTGAATCTCCTTCTTTGGCTTCCCAACCACCATGACTCCTAAACAGGATAATCTCTGAGCAGAGTCTGTGTGTCTGACATTTTGCTAAGAACTTTGTATACACTCTGTCACTTAATTCTTACAACCACCCAACGGAACTGAAGTTGTATTTCCCCTGTTTTCAGATTCTAGAACTGAGGCTTTCTGTGGATAAGTAAGAAGAAAGAAAGTTTACTCAGTCCTGTCTTTGTGACCCCATGAACTGTAGCCTACCAGGCTCCTCTCTCCATGGGATTTTCCAGGCAAGAGTACTGGAGTGGGTTGCCATTTCCTTCTCCAGAGGATCTTCCTGACCCAGGGATCGAACCTGGGTCTCCCACATTGTAGGTGAAAGCTTTACTGTCTGAGCCACCAGGGAAGTCCAAGAATTCACAGCTAGTAAATGTCAGAGAAGGGCTCAAAGTGAGGGCCCCACAACTCCAGAGCTATGAGGAAGTCACTGGGGGCGGGGCTAGATGACAAAGCTCGAGTTCACTTCGAGGCAGAATAAGAATGATGGCTTTTTCAAATAAGTGTTGAGAGAGAAAAAGGAAATTAAGAGTAACCTACCCTGCTCTACCTTCAAGGGGCAGGAGTAAAGTACTGAGGGATGATGTCAAGAAGCTGATAGCACATGATTTGAGCCTGTGTCTTGGGCACATATGGGACCCAGGAGGTCAGCATAATCATTTCTGAGCCATAAAATCAGAAGGGCCCTGGATATCTAGGTGGAGGACTGACACAGAAAGACTTAAGTTCCGCTTTGCAGGCACCAGCCCACAGTGAGGAAAACAAACACATAATTTAAATGTTGCTCCTGTGGAAGACACGATACATTGAATCGACTCGTTCCATCCTCCCATTTTAAGTTGGAGATAATTAAGATGTCTTTGACATGGCCATTTTTTGGTTGATTTAATGATTTGATTGAATACAATGTGTTTCTGAAGGAAATGGCAACCCACTCCAGTGTTCTTGCCTGGAGAATCCCAGGGATGGGGGAGCCTGGTGGGCTGCCGTCTATGGGGTCGCACAGAGTCGGACACGACTGAAGTGACTTAGCATAGCATAGCATAGCAATGTGTTTCTGAGGGCCTCTACAACCTCAGGCCCCTACACACTACTTTTTTTCTTGTACTGACTTAAGGTCATGAACCTTGTTGACACAAGGAATCAGGAATGGCCACAGGAATTTGTCAGGACCTAATCCTATGGTTAGGGACAGGCTGCTGCCCTTGTATCTATTTGGAGTGAGAAACATGCCCCGAAGCACTGTGACTGCTGTGCGGAGTCTCCAGCAGCCTGCAGGGAGGCGGGGTCTTAAACGGAGCTGCAGGAAGCTGGGCCAGCACCCCTGTTATGCCCTGTCAAGCTGCATCCATCGGATTAGGTTAGGAGTTAAGATGTTACACAATGTGACCAAGGGGATCAGAAGCAATCACACAACCTGTCAGCCAGAGCTTTCCTGATGATTCCCGGGGAAGAAGATTGCCTCCTTGGATGCAGAGGAGGGAAGGGGCAGCACCTCGCATGGGGTAGGGGGGAAAAGGGCCTATTTGGTTCCTTATGTAGTTGAGCTTGGTGAGGAGGGAGTGGTAAGTCAGTCTTATTTCCCTAGTCTGACTTTAGGATTTTTGCCTGCAGGTCACAATTCTAGAAGCCTTTTCTTCTAGGACAAGAGTCACAGACTCTTCTGTAGAGTTTCAGTCTCCCGGGAGCCAGACCAGAGAGCTCTGTGAGGCCTTCTGTTTCATAAAGGCGAGAGGGGGCTCACCTCCACCCACCCTGCCCTCAGACAAGGCCAGGAAATGCGACTGAAGGTTGAGGACACTCGGCGCCAGCCTGGAGGTGATTGAATCATGGCTTCTGTTTGCCGGCTACAGGGCCATGGAGCTAGCCCCAGCCTGGCGCCGAGAATACCCTGATGTTGGCAGACAGGAAGTGGATGCAGCTCAGCTTCTGTCTGAACCATGTAGATGCTACCTTTGAATGTGTCTGCGGGGACTGACTCCCAGACGCATTGCCTGACAGATACTCCAGTGACAGAAAATGCAAATAAGGCAGGCATCTTCAGAGAGGGCATCTCATACTCAGAACTATGATAAGCACCAAATTGGCAAGGGATCATTGTCCAAGAATTCCACCAGCTGATTTCCTTTACCCTTCTTCTGATATCAAGCCTTCTTTACACACACAGAACCAGAGAGGCAAACTAAGGACTTGACTTTATTTGGGTGAATCATCCTAGGTTCTCTTTATTTGCTCAAACCCATTCCTTTGAAACTGCACGGGCAATATATAGCATCACCATTGTGAAAATGGTCTCTAGAGCCATATTTTACCCCAGTCCGAATCCCACCTTCACAGCTTTCTAACTGTGTGACCTTGGGAAAGTGATTTGAGTGCAGGATGGGGATCCTTGTTAGTATCATTTTCATTTACATGAGTTAATTTGTAAATATCGATCAGTGCATGGTACTTAAATGATAAGTTCTCATAAATGGTAGACATTCTATTTCTGATCCTGGGCTCTGCTTCCTCTTTCTGCTTCTAAAGGTCAGTCTTGCCCTTTAGACTTAGGCTCTTATTTGGTTTATATTGTTGAATGCCTGACTATCTCTCAAGGATGTTTTCTTGGAGCTCCACGGTTTGATTACCAAGATAACATCCCCCTCTCTTTCTATACTGCCTTTGGGAGATCTGATTTCTAGCATTAACCTTCTAGACAAGCTGGTTCCATGAAATCAGACACAGGTTTCACCATCCAGATATCTGTGGTGGAGAACTCTAACCCAAGTCTATTCATTTGGAGGCTTCTTGACATAAGTCACATCTTGGGGTCTTTCTCCCATAAACTGGCTTTTTCTGATTCAAATGATCAGCCTGGAGACTTCTCAGCTGCCTTAATTCTTAAGGCACATGGCGGGCGCTTAATAAATGGCTTTGACTAACTCTCTGGTTTCTTTGACTAACTCTCTGGTTTCTAGACCTAGTCAACTGGTTGCAAAGTGTTTTCAGCCTCTGATTTGTGAGAGAAGTATCAGGTTATTCATTTGCCCTCTGGCTGGGGACAGTTTCCTCATAAAAGAGAGTCACCTCCTGAGCATCCTTGACAACTCATCGAGGTGGCATTATCCTGAGTTCACACCTTGTCTCAGTGGGCTTGGCTGCCTATTGGCTATCACCTCACAAGCTTCAGCTCCCTATCTGGTAAACCTAGGCAAATAGAACCCTTGGCATGTGAGAACTCTGAATAAAGTGCTATAGAAAGATGTTCTTGAAAACACAGTCAACAATAACAAATATTGTGTCCACAGGTGGGAGTCACACATGGAAACTATGACCCTGGTCAGTGGTTCTATACATCGTCCAGGTGGCAGAACACCTGGAGATCACAGAATACCATGAATGCTGCACAGCTCCAGTGCAGAGACACGGTTAACTCCAGCATCTGAACCAGGTATGGCTTTTATGAGCAGAAAATATGACTAGATTGCTGTGTATAGATGCAACAAAAAAACCAGAGCAAGGTAAAACAAATCTATTAAAAAAAAAAATACGTCATGACCTAAGCATGTTCACCTATTTCTGAGTCTTTCCACTGACATCATTTGCAAATTTTCATTAATTTGGTCCCTGGCAGGTGGACAGGAAAGGCTGAATAAGAGCAGGTCCCAAAGTTTGAAGAGAAAGAGGGGGAGGGTAAAGTTTTGAAATGAGAAAACTGTCTCTGCATTAATTTATTTTTTACGCAAAAGAAAATGTCTGGTATTATTCAATTTTTACAGAGGAATACTTTAGAACAAGAGGAGAAACAGCAGTATTTGCCCTCTTAGAATGCTCCATGGCCTACGAAGGTGGGGTAGAGGCAGAAGAGATGGGAGCAGGGTAATCTTCATCAAGTTCTGACCCATTCTCTGTCTTATGTTTCCCCTTCAAGTCTCTTTTACTGTGGGCCACTCTCTGATCCTTTGGATGACTCATTGGTCTAACTGAAGTTGTCTTCATGGCTGATCACAGACTATGGACCTCTGATTTGTAGAAAAGGACATCTCATTGTTCCTTCCGTGCTCCCCCAAAGAATGCGAGTCTTTTCTTGAAGTTAATCCTACAGAGAGCGCAAGGCTGCCTACACTGCACACTCCCTGGACCTTTCTCTTCTTAAGAATCTCCTTTTTGTTCCTTCATGAATAGCCCTCCTTTTTCTTAAGTTGTCTCTTATGTTGCTCCTTATGGTATAAAGTGGTAGCTTGCCTTTATTCTTCAAGGCCCGAGTTTGTGTTTTCCTATTCAATGGAAGACTTTCTACTGGACTAGTACACATAGGTTTCAGTCAGATCCTCACATATAAACCAAGGAAATTCTGCCAATGTAGTATTCCTAAAAGACATTGCAATGCAAGGGGAATCAGCAATCCATAGTCTGATGCATGGTGCACTTCAGCATGGCACAAAAGCTACAAAACAGAGAGCAGCAAGGCCACTGTAGGAGTGGGAGTGGAGGGCAAAACTCCTCTCCATAACAAGTATAGAGAACTTATTACAGTCCAAGCTAGTTCCCAGTGGTTTTAAAGGTTTGGCAAGATGAAGTGGTCTGGCTATAACTTTGGATCACAATTATATGCTGAATGTTCTCATTTTTCATGAAGTCTGACTATGCTCTTGCTCAGATGGTTTCCTCTTTTGCATTATTTATTTTTCAAGATGTTTTTAAAATAATTTCCCATCAGCTCATGTAACTAAAGTATTTCTCTCTCCTCTGTAACCTGAAAGAGTGTCACCATCCTAGGGACATATGACAAAGTCTCATTTAGAATTGTCTTTCTTAGATGTAAGTTGTAGTCTAAATCAAAAGCCGAAATATGAAAAATCAGAGAACACCCAGTAATCTTCATGAGCTCCTGTTACAATAGGATATCGTATTTTCAAATATACCGCACAAAGTACTGACCATCCTAAGCCAAAAAGGTCACAGACTATAAAAGGTTAACAGAATAAAAGACCAACAAGGAAACATCTTCTGATAAATTGTAAGGGGACCCCCTAGGAACACCAAAGTTGGTATAGAGATTATTTTAAGCTGAAGACATTTGAGATTTAAAAGATTCAGAAAAAAGCCATCTTCGAGTTTTCCTTACCTAACAGAAAAAGGGAAAAATCAGAATAAAGCAAAATGTCTGAAAATGAGGACTTCCGTCAGTTCCCTCTTCAGGGTGTGTCTGCTTCCAGGAGAGAGGCCAAGAGTAAACCTACGATAAATCTCCTCTCCTGGGGAGTTCTATGACCCAAAAGAAGATGGAAAGACCTCTCACACCTGTACAGGCAAACATTATCACAAACTTTCTTATCGCCTAGTTGTTCTTCTAAAAGAACTCATTTGTTTTTCTTAAAGAAACCTATTTGGTCTTCCCATAGGAGTCTTTCCTATGAAGCTGAGTATAGAAGCCCCAAATAAAATCACTTCTTTGAATTAATTATCCACGTGTATACCAAGTGAATGTGCACACCAGATTTTTCTCCAGTTAGTCTGTTTTTTCTGTCAGTTTAAATTGCAAGTCCTAAGCAATATACCTAAGAGGGTAGAGGAGAAGTCTTTCCCATACCAAACAATTTACATAAGTTCACTTAAATATAGCCCATCCTATGTTCAATGATAACTATTTCAGTTAACTTAAACAGAGGAACTCTGATTTATAAGAATTTTCTAAGTGTCAGAAGTTCACTATGCATTGCAAATAAAGGCTCCTCTTTGGCTGTCTCCACAGATTAAAAACAATGCTTCACAAAGAAGAAAATCAACCCATTCAAGCCAAAGAGATCTGCACATTTAATATGAGTCACCTGTACCAACTGTGATGCACCTTACTTAAAAAATGTCTGTTGAGAATGCCATTTCTAATCCACAAGATTTTGCTCAAGACAAAGCAGAACAGAACAATATACAACAGTTTGTGCTCTCCACCTCCCTCCAACCACCAAAAGACTTCTTCCAACACAAACTTGGAGTAAGTATAAGAAAACTTAATCATATATATGTATATGATTTTTTACCTTAATTAGACATTCCCATCAGTGTCCAAGAACATTATGACTCAAATTTTCTTGTGAGCAGCAATAGTGTTTATCCTAGGATAAAAAAAAAAATATGTAAACTCAGAGACTGCCTACTTTTAAATTTAGTAATTCACAGTTTATAGAAAGAAGCAAAATAATGGGAAATGCAGGAAAGTTCTTCATGGGAATGGTCAAAACAACGAACAGTGATAGTTTGCCTAAAAGCTAAGTAAACCAGTAACAGGTGTTTTCTTTGATCTTCTAAAGATATTTTGGAATATAGGCTGGTTCTTTTAGAAACAGACATATTCTATGAATTCCTGGCAGGCAATCACTATATCTTGGAAAAGAGAGGAAAGAATTTTTCTATGTCAGAAATGCCTTGGCCAAATGATTTAATGACTTGGAGTTTCATTTTCTTCATCTGTAAAATGAAGGTGATAATACCTGCCCCATAGGCTGTGATGAGGATTAAGAAGAGGATGTGCAAAGTGGCCGCACATTGCCTTGCACGCAGCAGACACTACATATACACTAGAGCTCCTTCCCGTTACAGTCCCCTCCCCTGCAGCCTTTTGCTTTTCTTATAATTACTTCCAACACCTTATCAGTATTTGCTCCATGTTATTTAACTGGAAACAAAACTGAATGACTTCAGATTAAAAGTGAGCAAAAAGGAGATGACATCAACTTCACGTTTACCAATCAAAACAGCTCAATGGATTGAACGTTCCTTATGCTCTAGGCTCTGTACTAATGATTGTATGTCAATGATTTCTTTGGTCTTCACAACAACCACAGAGAAGGTGCTGTTAGAAAATTGAAGCGTGGAAGTGTTAAGCCCTTCTGTTCAGACTGCACATCTCCTAGGTTCTGCAGAGCTGGCATTTGAGTCCATGGGATCTCACCTCAGAATCGTCGCCTTCACCACCCCTTCACCCTGGCTTGGCCACTAGGAAACTCTCTGCATCACAGGACTGGCATATGCTCCAAGTGATGTCACACACTTGATTCTTCTGTCTCTTACCTTCCCCTCACTTTCCTTCCTTTACCTTCTCTCCTCTTCTCTTGTTTCCTTCAACCTTTATTTTTGATCTGATTTCACTCTTTTGCTTCTTTTGTTCCTCTGTTTTGCTCTGACCAACTGGGACAGAATATTAATCACTATAAGTAAAGTAAAGTAAAGTATAAGTAAAGTACTATTAAGTGCCAACAGAGATATGGGAACTTTACATATATTATCTCACTTCATCTTTCACATCAAATCATCACCTTCCCTTGATAAATGAGGAAATTGAGGCACAAACTAACATTACTTGCCCAAGACATAGAGCTAATAAGTAGGGGATCTCTTGAATCAAGAGTGACTAAAAAGCTAGCTGGGTCTTCCCTGGTGGTTCAGACAGTAAAGAATCTGCCTGCAATGTGGAAGACCTGGGTCTGATCCCTGAGTTGGGAAGATCCCCCAAAGAAGGGAATGGCTACCCACTCCAGTATTCTGGCCTAGAGAATTCCATGGACAGAGGAGCCTGGCAGGCTACAGTTCATGGGGTTGCAAAGAGTCGGACACGGATGTTATGATTTGTGCTCTCTGGCATGTGGTAGTTAGGTTGCACTATCAAGTTTAAAAGCTGCAGTTATGAATACTGGATGAGAAAGTAGAGAAGGTTAGTGTGAGGGTGACCATAAACACAGCCTTGTCGTTTAGGAATTCAGACTCCAGCAAAGGAGAAGAGCAAGACTTGATTTAGAAAGATTAGCCAGAGACTGCTGGGACCCTGTCTCCTGCACCGTCTCCCCATGAAAATCGCCAGCCGTTGTCATTCTGACAAGGAGAAAAGAAGTGACGAAGTGTATTTCAAGGGAGGCTGGTTGTCAATGAGGTGTACAACACGTCCTTCACACTCAGGGAGTCAGACCTCTGTGCTGTCTACCCTTGGGCAGGGGGACATCGAGCTCCAAGGACAGAGAACATAAAGGAAGCAGTCAATGAGTGAAAGAAACCTTCTTTAGGCAGCCAGATCCAGATTCGTCGAGAAAAAACTGCTTTCCAGATGCATTCTGAACACGAGGGCGTGATTAGGATGGAGAAGGCAGTCAAGTCCGTTTGGCTTCTTCGGGGGATTTGTTTGTATATTCTAATTGCATCATCATTTAGCTTTATTTCATCTGGAACCTGGCTGCCAAATGAGCATATTGATTACCTGTCACAGATGCATATTTCTCAATTACAAGCCATCAAAGCTTGTAAAATCTCAACCGTGTCAGGACCCAGGAGTGGATTTTAGATTGACTGTGTGTTGTCACATTAGTTATCTTCCAGTGAGTATCAGCTACAAGGCTGGCAACTACCCACTGCACATGCCACCTTGCTTAAATGTCATAACCCCCTGCAGGCTAGACATCATTGCCTTCCTATCTCTTAAATGAGAAACAGAGGCCCAGGATGATTAACAGTTCTGCCCAAGGTCACACAATTAGTAAGAGCTGGAGTAGGGACTTGAACTCGTGTATAACTTCAAACTCCACAGGCTTCTCTGCCTCATACAGGCAGTGAGTGGATGCACTATTTCAAAGCGTGGACTTTGACGTCATGCTGTCTCACTTGAGGTCCCAGGTCTCTCTCTTCCTAGCTCTGTGATCTTGAGTTTCTTTTTTAAAAATGTTTATTGAAATAAAGTTGATTTACAATGTTGTGTTAGTTTTAGGTGTACAGCTAAGTGAATATATATATGTATATATATGCACATATATATATAGGTTATTATAAGATATTGAGTACGGTTCTCTATGCTATATAGTAGGTTCATGTTTATCTATTTTACATGTCATTGTTATTTAGTCACTCAATTGTGTCTGACTCTTTGTGACCCCATGGACTGTAGCCCACCAGGCTCCTCTGTCCATGGGATTCTCCAGGCAAGAGTACTGGAGTGGGTTGCCATTTCCTCCTTCAGGGATTTTACACGTAGTAGGTGTATATTTTAATTCCAAATCCCTAATTTATCCCTCCTTCCTCCTTTCCCCTTTGGTTACCATAAGTTTGTTTCCTGTGTCTGTGAGTCTCTTTCTGCTTTGTAAATAAGCTCGTTTGTATTATTTTTTGCTGTTGTTTAGTTGCTAAGCTGTATTGGACTCTTCTGACCCCATGGACTATAACCCACCAGGCTCCTCTGTCCATGGGACTTCCCAGGCAAGAATATTGGAGTGGGCTGCCATTTCCTTCTCCAGGGGATCTTCCCAACCTAGAGATGGAACCATGTCTCCTACATTGGCAGGTCTACTGAGCCACTCAAGAAGTCCACGTATAAGCGATATCATATGATGTTTGTCTTTCCTAGTCTGTCTTACTTTCCTTGGTATAATAATCTGTAGGTGCAACATTGCCACAAATGGTATTATTTCATTTTTTATCAGTTCAGTTGCTCAGTTGTGTCTGACTCTTTGTGACCCCATGGACTACAGCATGCCAGGCCTCCCTGTCCATCACCAGCTCCCGGAGTTTACCCAAACTCGTGTCCATTGAGGTGGTGATGCCATCCAACCATCTCATCCTCTGTCGTCCCCTTCTCCTCCTGTCCTATCTCTGTGTAATATTCCATTACTCATTCCTTTCCACGTGGTGTATAATCACATCTTGTTTATCCATTATCTGTTGATGGGCAGTTAGGTTGTTTCCATGTCTTGAATACTATAAATAGTGGTGTTATGGACAGTCTCCCCAAGACGAACTTTTAAACATTAGGTGAGTTTCAACCCACCCGTGTAATCATTGTCCCTAATTTTTACCTAATGAATATATATTTTACAGAACCCTCTCTACATTCCACATCACTGCGTGTTGTGTAGGCAGAGGTGAACACAGGCACCATCTCTGCATCAGTCTCACAGCCTAGGGGGGTGATCTACAATTACACACTTGAAATGTCCTAAGAAGGAAATGATAAAGATGCAAGGATGGAGAAGATTGAGGGCCGCGGGCCAGTGGATGGTACAGGAGCTCTCTGAGAAAATGGCATTGAAGCTGAGGTGACAACGAGAAGGAAGCATGTGATGATGAGTGGGTGAGGGGTTCCGGGCAGAGAAGGAGAGTGTGCATAGATCCCAAGACAAACAGGAGCATGGGAACCAGAAGAAAGCATGGGAGAAAGGGAAAGAAGAGGGTGGAGATGGGGTAAGGATTGGTGGGAGAAGTTGAATGAATGGGCTAAGGCCACAACATTCAGGGTCCAGTGGGCCACTGTGAGTGCTGGGTTCTGAGTCCTACACAACCTCGGGTAGCCTTTGTTGGCAGAAGGTCATTCTCACATCTCACTGTCATCATGTGCTTATGGATCTGTTTCCCCTACAAGACCATGAACTTCTTAGGAGCCTAGGAAAGTGCTCAGGACAAGGCACACGTTCAGCAAATTGACTGAATGAACAAATGGCATCTGAAAACACTGTAATTCTATATGATTCTATTGAAAGATCTGGACAAGGCAATGGCACCCCACTCCGGTACTCTTGCCTGGAAAATCCCATGGATGGAGGAGCCTGATAGGCGATAGTCCGTGGGGTGCCTAAGAGTCGGACATAACTGAGCAACTTCACTTTCACTTTTTACTTTCATGCATTGGAGAAGGAAATGGCAACCCACTCCAGTGTTCTTGCCTGGAGAATCCCAGGGACCGGGAGCCTGTTGGGCTGCCATCTATGGGGTCGCACAGAGTCGGACATGACTGCCGTGACTTAGCAGCAGCAGCAGCTATTGAAAAATAGATATAAGACTGGAGTAAAATAAGAAATAAACATTTTTGTTCCTGGCTAAGAATCAAATCAATCTGATATATTTACATATAAATTTGCACTTATGTAAAAATAGATAGGCATTACATTTTAGTAATTATAGCCACCATTAATAGTTTGGCACCAGGCTCAGTGCTATATATGCAAACTATTTAATTTTCATGAAAACAAATATGAAGTAGTTATTGTTAACTCCATTTGAGAGAAAACACAATAGCAAAAACCAAAACAAACAAAAAGGCAGGGCAGTTTAAATAAATAATCCATGATGACAAAAGTAATAGTTAACAGTGCTGGAATTTGAACCTGGGTATTTTACTCAAAGCCTACATACTTAGCAACTTTTTGATATGTTCTTTAAGGTAGTTATCCTTGCTAAAGTTTAAACATTTACAACATAATATCTACAAATAATTGTCACTGAAATGAAATGAGTTATAGTAAACATTACAGAGACATAGAATTTTTAACAATAATTAATGGTTAATTGGGGCTTACACAGTGACGCAGCAGTAAAGAATCTGCCTGCAATGCCTGGAGACCCGATTTCAATCTCTGGGTCAGGAAGATCCCCTGGAGAAGGAAATGACAGCCCACTCCAGTATTCTTGCCTGGAAAATCCCATGGACAGAGGAGCCTGGTGGGCCATAGTACATGGGGTCACAAAAGAGTCAGACACGACTTAGGGACTAAACAACAAAATGATTAAATAAAAATACAAAATTTGACAGAATCTCATTAATAATGATTAGAATATAATACAGAAAAAAATAGCATTCAGTGCATTAGAATGCATTTTACAGTTGCTTTTTTGTTTTAAATTTCTTTGTTTTTGTCATGTGGCCTTACATTACACGAAAATTAGCAGCAACAGGGAAGCAATGGGAGGTAATTTCCTAGGAATGACTGACCAACAAGGTGGTTAAATAAGCCAATATTTGTATTTTTCATACTTTTTCTATTACTAGCCCTGTGTGTGTGCTAAGTCACTTCAGTCGTGTCTGACTCTTTGCGACCCTATGGACTGTAGCCTGCCAGGCTCCTCTGTCCATGGGGTTTTCCAGGCAAGAATACTGGAGTGGGTTGCCATGCTCTCCTCCAGGGGATCTTCCCAATCCAGGGATTCAACCCATCTCTCTTATGTCTTCTGTGTTGGCAGATGTGTTCTTTACTACTAGCACCACCTAGGAAGCCCTCGTTGACCTTGACTAAAAGGCCTTCTTTCTTCCCCTGCTTTCTGAATAACTCCCATTCATTTTTCAACACCCAGATCAGATTCCTCTCAGACTGGAAAGCCCTTCTTGGCCTTCTGGGGTCCTACTACCACATCCATCTCTTTCCTACAGTTTACAAATTTGTTTCATTCAATGCAGAAATCAAAGCCCTATACTTAGTAGGTGTTTATTAATAGTTGTTGAACAAATAAGCAAGTGAATTATTTTTTCGATCATTCTCTTTTAATGCAAAGGCTGCCAGGTTGTAAGTAAAGGGAACAGAAATATATACTTATTCAGATGTGGCAAACCCTGCTCTGGACACGTGGCTTGAATGACTGACTACATGTAGTATTTATAAGGGATATCTCCGGTGGCTCAGCAGTAAAGAATCCGCCTGCAAGGCAGATAACGCAGGAGACGCACTTTCAGTTCCTGGGTCAGGAAAATCGGGAGGAGGAAGTGGCAACCCACTCTAGTATTCTTGCCTGGAGAATTCCATGGACAGAGGAGCCTGGAGGGCTACAATCCATGGGGTCACAAAGAGTCAGACACATCTGGGCATGCAGGCAGTATTTATACTAGCATTTTTTAGTATGTTCCTCTATTTCCATTTAATAGATGAGCGAAACAGGCTCAAAGAAGATAAACTATTCCCAATAGACAGGAATTAGTTTTCCTAGGAAGACAGTTCATGTCATGGGAAAAGAGTATTTTCCCATGGGGAAATGGGGATTTGGAGAGAGATTTAAAATAATAACAATAAGATGAAGTGATGCTGAGCAGCATTTGGAGAGAGTCTAGGATGAAATCTCTGCTCCCCTGCCCTGGTTTCTCTATGGGACAGGTGAGCACAGGGGTTAAGAGCATAATGACTGAGGCCAGCCCACCTTGATTCGTATCTTAGCTCTTACCACTCTCTACATATGTGACCTTGGGAACTGAGTAACCTCTTTGAGATTCAGTTTACCCATCTGTAAAATGGGGATGATGATAGTAACACTTCAAGGGGATACTATGAGGACGGAATGAGGAGAATCAAGCTTCCATTGTCCTCAGCACTTAGAAGGCTTATGGATGTGAACTATTACAATTCAATGCTTTCATCGGGAACAAAGAAGCAAAGTTACACATTAAATAATGAGTATTGCCTTGGGGGATACAGACAAATTGAGGCCTGACCAGAGAAGGGTTAGTAGAAAAGAGGAAGACTATCCGTATATTAAAGGGATCCTGGAAATGTTATTTATTGTGGAAGCAGAATATTCAGGAAGGACATGGCAGCTGCTAATTAGGCAACACTTACTCACCACAAGGCACTGAGCCAAGCTCTCAGCACCCTTACTTTGTTCATCCTTACAGAGCCACTATGAGAAAGGCCACTTTTAAACCTTTTCTTAGAATTTGTACTGTTCATTTTATACCAAGGAAATTTAGGGTCAGAGGACAGATATGACTTGACCATGGTTACAAAGTAAGTAAGCACAGGATGCAGACCTAGATCTATCTTGTGCAGAAGCTGGTGTCCTTGGCACCATGCTGTGACACCTCACAGGTCCCCTCCTTCCTCCTGGTTTGTCAGAAACCAAAGGCAGAGGAAGAAGAAATTAATTTATTCTGTGTCGTTCCAGAAAGCAGAATGAACAGAGTATATAAGAAAGGAACTTTAGTTCAACATTAGACAGGATCTTTAGCTCTACAGAGGCACCTGTGAAATCAGGGAACTACCTTAAGGAATCACACAGGCATTGAACTTTGCCTCCATTTCTTAGTAGCTTGGAAACCATACATATACCGACATTCTCTAACATTCAGTTTTCTCTTCTGCAACGTTAATGTAAGAATCCTTAGTTTGCTTGGCTGTTTGGTGAATAAGATTATGTATGCAAATTGCTGATCACCAGCCTGTGTTTGCTCCTTCCATTTACCCCATTTTTTAAGCAATTGGAGCTGTTCAGTAATGCAGTAGGAGGTAATGATTCATATTTCCATTCCCTGCCCATGGAAGTGTGTAAGCAAAAGGTGTGTTGGTAAAATGATTGGACTCTATAATGCCAACTCAAGCCTCAATAGATAGAAGAACTTTGCAAACCTCCAGGTCTAAGAGTCTACAAAATTAGGAAGAACAGATGATTTAAAAAAAAAAAGATCTTACTAATTAGATCAGAGTGTTAACATTAAGGCTACAAAATTGAACAGAAGTAAACATGAAAAGGGAGAAGGAAATGGCAACCCACTCCAGTATTCTTGCCTATGAAATCCCATGAACAGAGGAGCCTGTCTGGTTATAGTCTGTGGGGTTCCAAGAGCTGGACACGACTCTGGGACTAAACCACCACCAAACATGAAAAGAGGAGCTCTGCATTTAAATGTAAAAAAAAAAAATTAAAAAGCAATAACACCAACACAATCTTGCTTGTAGACAATGAGGAAGTAGAGTTTGATCATGGTGCAAGTGAGAACATGCTGGGATCTTCTTTTGATCACTAACTTAACATGTGACTTGATTTCTAAAACAAACACAGTGGCGAAGAATAACCCTAACTATTTAGGCTATATTGCATATTTAGAGGTTCAGGATCTAGGCTGGGGTCTTATTGTCCCACTATATTATGTGCATCTTACTGGGAGAAAATTCCCTTTTAAAGCCAGTCTACAAGTGAAAAATTTCATATAGCCACAATTAATTTTGAAAATACTAAATTTTACACATAACGTAGAATATGCATTGTTTAGGGCATACAATCATGTTAGGCAATTCATTTGCACAATAGAATTAAAGCCCTGCATGACAAATTATGTTGAAATTAAAAGTGCAACCACTTTGTTTTTTTTTTAAAGATTTAAAAAATTTATTTTTTTAATTTAATTTTTAAAATAAGTATTTATTTATTTGGTTGTCCTGGGTCTTAGTAGTGGTACATGGGATCTTCAATTTTTGTTTCCACATGTGGGGTCTTTTGTTGAGGCATCTGGAATATAGTTCTTTGATCAGGGATTGAACCTGGGCCCCTGCATTGGGAGTCTGGAGTCCAATGGTTAACCATTGGACCACCGGGGAATGGAACCCCCACACCACTTTACTTTTTAAAGTTTAACAAAATTCTAAAGGAGAATGAGAAACAGGTGAAGGATTTTAGTATTACGGCTTGTCTTAAAGTTTTATTCAATTAAAAAAAATCATTAATCTAGTTTATAAATAGATTGTTGTACAGATTAAGTGAGATAATATATATTGATCTTAACTAATCATCAAATTTTAAGAGGTAATTTGATCAGTCAGACTGGTGCACAAGGTTGGGTTGGATTGGGGGCTGTGTCCTAAAGCAGGGTTCAGCAAACTATGACCTGTGGGCAGTATATGGCCAGCAGCCTATGTTTGTACACCTACCAGTAATCAGAGGTTTTTACATTATTAAAAAAAATGGGTAAAAAAGAGAAAAAGAAGAGGAAGAAGACTAAGCAGCATATCCTGTATGTGGTCTGCAAAACCTCAAATGGCAACACTCTGGCCCTTTATTAAAAATATATGTATATATATAATATATATATTATATATATATATATATATATATTGCTGATTCTGGCCATAAAGGAATGTGATTGCCACTTCTAAGGAGAAGATGATCTCTACCTCTGGATTTAGGTTCACGTTCCTTGACGCGCCTCCCAGTCCCCTTCCCCTTGCTACCTTGTCCAGATTGCCAGCGCCATCTCTTGCCGTGGAAATACTGACGGTTAGCAGTTCTCTAGCCCTAGGGCACTGTTTCACTCTTACGGGCCTTCATAGGTGCTGCTCCCCAGTAAAAGTCACTCTCCCTTGACATTCAAGTTTTTCCCACTATTTACTTAGCTAAGTGGCATACTCATTGGAGAAGGAAATGGCAACCCACTCCAGTGTTCTTGCCTGGAGAATCCCAGGGACGGAGAAGCCTGGTAGGCTGCAGTCCATGGGGTCGCACAGAGTCGGACACGACTGAAGCGACTTGGCATACTCACAGAATTTTTTTCAAGTGATCTAACCTAATTTAAAGCATCTGTTCCTTCATGGGCTCTCCTTCTAGAATCAGGAGTCTAGACAAGTTCCTTTAGCACAGGGACACAAGTTATTCATCTTTTTAATTTCTAACACTGGGCCTAGAACCTGGTGGGCTCTTAGAAAATGTTTGCTAAACCAGGGTAAATATGTTCAAATATTAGTACAACCGTTGGTGCAGGAGGGAATGGAGTGCTGGGAAAAGCTTTCAGAAAGCAAAAATGAGAACAAAGAGGGAAAGTTATAGTTAAAAATGAAACGATTTGTCTGAATTCCTATTGATGATCAGGAATAAAGGGACTGGTGTTATCATCAAGACCTGACTGAATCTTGACCACATGTCTGAATTTCAATCTGAGACTTTTAACAAAGGAATTCACCATTAGAGTCAGTTTTCTCATCTCTCTCCTGGAGATTTTTAACACCTGCCTGATAGGAATATTGGAAAGAGTAAGACCATGTACATTAGAAAGACTAACACAATGTCCTTCAAGGAGCAGTTGGAGTTTCCTGTCACTCCTCCTGAATTCTTCATGCCCTCAGCTTCCTCCCCAATGCCACATCTTCCCTTACTGTGTCTGAAAGGAGCAAGTGAATTTCCACCAAACTGCTCCAAACATTTCATCAAAGTTTCCCCCTGACTTAATATACCACCCCCAGAAGACAAACACTAGGGTTCTGTTGACAGAGACAGGCTATGCATCCAGAGAAGACAGTTCATAGTAATTTTGTCAGCAAAATTGTAACAATAAAGGCCCAAACAACACTTCATCTCCCTGTCAGTTGTCTTGAAAGGGCAGATTACTTTTTCCTCAATCTTGGCACATCCAATTAAGGTAGACTTACAAGCCAGGCAGGTGTAAAGTGCAAGCCAGCACTTGTTCCCATTAGCAATTATCACTGGAAAACTACACGAATGCAAAGTCTTGGCATTACGGTTGCCCTGGCAACCATCAACCTGCAGAGGCCCAGCGGACACAGACATGAAAACTTGACACCACTGCCCTTAAAAAAAAAAAAAAAAAGCAGCTTATCTTCTATTTTCCCTGGTTATTTTATGTGTTTGTCATTGCAAGCCCCAAAAGAAAACACTTTGTATCATCTACCTGGCATTTCAGAATCTATCTAGGTGTTAGATTAACACTTGTATGTTTCTGATGAATATACATTGAGCACCTACTATGTGCCAGCCGCTGTGGAAAATAAACCAATTTCAAGTGAGAAAAACTAATGTAGTTTTACTTCCTTCCTTTTTCTATTTTTTCCTTTCTTCCTTTCTCCCCTCCTTCCTTTATCCATTCATTCAATAACGTTATTCAGGGAGTCATGCAGAGCAGTCACTCTGCTTGACACAGCTGATGCAGAGATGCATGAGAATGACTTCTTACCCTGAGGAAGTCTCCATGTAGCCATGCTGAGAAGCCATAAGAACACAAGACCCACAGGTAAAAGCAAATGTGGCTATAAGAAAGGCGAAACAATCCCATATAAGGACACTATAAGCCAAACTAAGAAAATGCTTCAGAGGCTTGACAAGACATAGAATGATGTAGATGTCGAATGCAAAGCATTATTCTTTTTACACACAGATTTTTGGTGATCTAGTTGGTAAAAGAAGCCCAGTAAAGAATGACACATTTAGAAAAGACTGAATAAGAAAGAGCAAAGATGGCGAAGGACAGGCTAGGGGACACCACTTCTGATCATATTTGACATTTAAAAACTTAGCAAGCCTGTTGTATGTGTCTTTTCTTCTTCTCCATCTCCCTTTTCTTTTCCTCCCCTCCTCCTTCTAATTAATATTACTATTACTGTCAATCCGACTCTACAGATGATCAGATGAGGAAATTGTTGGTGAGGTTAATTCACTGGGAATCAACAATGCTTACATTCAACCAAATGTCTGATTAAAATCCTGTGCTCTTGTTGCTATGTCATGAGGGAGTGAGAAAATGCAAATTTATGAAATGCAGACAGAAAGAAATGCACCAGAAACATGGCACTTGAGGAAGAGCTGATAATCAGTGGCACTCAGGGGTACCTATTTCCTCTGGAAAGCCCTGACTTTGGAATATTTAACCTTTAATTTAGCAGAGGCTTTGACAACCAAAAAATACCAATTGCCTCTTGACGTTGTTTTTTAAGTTCCATGACAATCCCTGTAGAAAAAGCTTTCAAAGAGACTTAAAAATAAAAGGAGAGGTAACATTAGCGAAAGGAAAAGAATTATTTAAAAAATAGAGCTGCCGAGCACCGTTAGACTTGTGGTCTACTGAAGCCACACACAGGGACCCTGTGGAGGAAACAGGCAGGAACTGGTGCAGCACTTCTTTTCTGGATAAGAAAAGTGGGCTCGGGGAAGCTAGGAACTCTTCTCAGCTCACGTCTCTTGCTTGATTAAAACCACCAGCACTTCCTTTTTCATATCTATTAGCAGAGAGGAATTTGCTGGTGAATTTTAATTCAGGAAAATGTGGTTGTGCATCATTTAGGTAAGAGCTGTGCAAAAGTTTAGGCCCAGAATTAGTACTGAAGGATCTTACTACTCAAAGTGTGGTCCAGGGAGTGGTAGCATTACCTGGGCACCTGCTGGGAATGCAGATGCCCTAAATCTGTGTTTTCCTAAGATCCACAGGTGATGCCTGTGTACATTACAGTTTGAGGAGCCCTGAGAATAAATGACATATGCTATAAAAAGAAGATAGGCTTTGGGGTAAAATTCATCTGGATTGACATCTCAACATGAACATCAGTCATGGCCATGATTTTGATAGTTAGGAAAGAAAGGGAACATATTTCAAGGAGAAATAGCAGTTTGGGTGAAAGTACAGAGGTGTGACTGGACTTAACCTGTTCAAGGGACAGCAAGTGGCCTGATGTTTTTCCCAAACCGAGAAGATAAATTAGAAATAGGACTTAGGAACCAGGATGAATATTCAACTGTTATTCTCTGATGGATAGGAAATAATTAATGTCTAATACAACAATCACAACAAAAGCAATTCTTTGTGTATATTATTATAGAGTTTAACTGTATCTGATACATAGGTACTTAATAAATATTTGCTGACTGACTGAATCAACATAAAATATTTTTTATGCCCGTGATTATTTCATGGGATATTTCCAACACCTCTGAGAAATAAAAAAGAGAAGAAATGATTTTTTGAATTCTTATTACTATCTTCTTCCATTTTGCAGAAAGTCAACGTTTGGGTGGAGAAAATACCCTGCATGAAATGATACTGCTAGTAGCTGCAGTAACTAAATCACAAATTCAGGTCTTAGGACTCTAAAATGCACCCACTTTTCAGCCAAAGAGGACTCAGTTCTTTGACTTCACATTTTCTCAGTTTACATCTAAGATCTTATTTGAGAACTAGGTACGCACAGAGTGTAAGGGAGTCAGATTACGTCCTGATGTGTCATGGTTACCAGCCCTCTTCTTTTCAGAAGTCTCCTGCATGCCTTTCTGTGCTACAAATCCGCGAGTCTCCCAAAGGTGGAAGTGTGGCCTCCACTAGTCTGCACTAACCAGCTTCTGTACACACCTTGCTTTGCCATCATGCTGGGCACTGTGTCTTCAGAAAATTGGATAACCAGTCTCTTTTCCCCAGTTTAAGTTGATAGTTCCTGGGTTTTATTTTTCCATTAAGAGATAAATATATTCTTCAGCTTCCCTGGTAGCTTAGCTGGTAAAAAATCCCCCCTGCAATGCAGGAGACCCCTGGTTCGATTCCTGGGTCAGGAAGATCCACTGGAGAAGGGACAGGCTACCCAATCCAGTATTCTGGCCTGGAGAATTCCATGTACTGTATAGTCCATGGGGTTGCAAAGAGTCAGACACGACTGAGTGACTTTCACTTTCACACTCCTGGAACTTGAAATACTTTAACCTATGGGAAGACTTACCAAGAGAGGGAAAAATTAGCAAAGCAAACGATTTAGTGACCCATGGGTAGACTGACTCTGGGGCCACATGTCATTTGTCTAAAGCCAATTTCAAATGACTGATGATTAAAGGTGCCTCTCTCAAGTAAATAACTAGTGTCTGGAAAGAACAAATTTCCAGGGTAAGAAATTGTGATTCTAGAAGATTCTCTGGTGTAATGCAAGACCTGGACTTGGAATTGAAACTGAAGCAAATGGCCAGTCCTTGTATTAATACCAGCACCACTGCCCGCTAACTAACTGGTTAACATTTACCAAACATGCACACTGTTTCAGGAAGAGTGTTCAGTGCCCAGGTATCGTTTTCTTTAATCTTCACAGCCACCCTGTTTTTATCCCTCTTTTGTAGCTGAAGATGTAAAGTCTTGTGTTCAAGAGGCTTCAGAAACTATTCCAGTCACACAGTTGTAAAGAGGTGGAATTTCAAATCCAGTCTCATCCATCTTTAGAATTCACTCATTTGACCATTATATTATGGGTCTCCTGTATAATTTTGATGACTTAGAACCATTTATTTAGCCTGCTTCTCAAGGACATGGTTTCCCCAGTTTAAAACAGGATGATAATGTACACAAAGATCAATAGCTAACACAGGTGGAAGTGCTAGAAGAGTGGATGGTGCAAAGTAGGTACTCAAGAAATACTAATATTTTCCTTCTATTCCTCTTGAGAAGTCCTAGAAGGAAAAAAAAAAAAAAAACCTATTATCTAAACATCACTTCTGTAATGCTTGCAATGGTTTTGATCACACCATCATTTTTCCTGGAGCTGGTCAACAGGATTTTGAGTTCTCAGACTAGCTTTGTAGGCAGTCCTGATGGGAGACAGGATCTGTTACTGGCGAACTCTTTTTTTCCTCCAAGTAGGAGTTAATAGCAGTTTAGTACTGGAAAGAATCTGTGGTGCCACATACTTGCTAAGTTACACCAAAAATACTATTGGCAGGCTTGGCAAAGCAACCTCAGTTGGAATGCCTCTGATGTTTACTCTTGGCTCTAGGTTGGGCAAAGTCTTCAGCATCTTCATAACTCTTTTCCCTTCAATCTACTTTACTTTGGGAGAGTGAAGTCACACAAAGGAGCCACTGCCAGAGCTTTTCCATCTGCAGCAATAAAGCAATTATCTACTCTCCAACCATGCTGTGAAAAACAAATGAGATAAATGCTGTTGCATGTGTAACTCATCATGGGTGGTTGCATGTCTAACTCATCATGGGTAGACACGTAAAGTAATGAACACTGAAGCAAGTGAGATTGTTTCTGGTGGTAGCTAGTCCTTAGTTCCAGTTTTCCAAGGTCTTAAGTCACAAGAGGTCAAGAACCAGCTCTTTGTCTGTAGAAAAGTTTAGCAAATTATCATTCCTGGGAAGGTCTATTTTGCTGTGCAAATGAGGAGCCCAAAGATAGCCTTCCCATGCACTTGAAGATGAGAGCTGATGGATGAGATGATGTCCAGATAATTTTTCAGAAAGTTCATGAGAAGGCTTCATAAAGACCAGAGTTAATAAATGGAATTCAAGGGAAAAGAGAGTTTCAAGAAGGATTAAGTCTAGAGAAGAGGTACCAGGAATTTCTTTGCTATCCTTAAATACATGGGCAGTTATTCCAAGAAGAAAGCCAAATTTGGAATGCACTTATTTACAATAGATAGAAGTAAAGACAACTCAATCAGTGAAACATGGTTATAGGGTATGAGACAAAGTGAAAGAAGACTTTCTGAGTAATGTGAGTGATTACATCCCAACATAATTTAATAAGGACGGTCAGAAACCATGTACCCCTGAAGTGCACCTGTAACGTACAAGAAACAGCCCTCATCAGGGAATTTTAAGATTTTTGTTTGACCCCCAACTCTGTCTTTTCAAACCACTATGACTTTTGTAGCCTCCATTATTTCTCATCAGTTTATTTCTCATCTATAAAATGAGGATAATACAGAATGTGATGGTTTATTTTGGTGCTTATTATGGTGAATTTTCAGGTATTTTTTTATATATGGTCTCACTGAACAAATGTCTAAGATAGTTATCCCTATTTCTGGATTTTATATGAGAAAGTGAGGCTCTGAAAGTCATATAACTTTCAAAGTCCCACAGCTAGCAGATGGTAGAGCCTAAATGGACAGTCCAGATTGTCTGACTCTAAAATTTGTATTCTTTGCATGATATGACACTAAGCCTTTCAGAGAGTCACATAAAATAATGAACACAGAAGCAAGTGGGGTCATTTCTGGGACATCACTGGAATTCAATAAATGTTTGCCGAATCTGACGCCAAAATGATAAAGAACCACCCATCTTAAAAAAAAAAAAATAAAGAATCACCCATCTTGTGTTACATGCCACATACAATTAACTTTAAAGTGACATAGATGATTTGGCAAACATGCTATGAATGAAAAGTAGTTATCATGGGAGACGAGACATTTTTTCTAAAGATCCACCCTTGTGCAAGGTATTGCTAGATTCTTTCTGGTGAATCGTAATTGGATTTTGAAACACAGACCATTATTTGCTTAGATGAGAGTACATTTTTATTTCGGGGGAGGAAGCTGGGAAATTTGAAATGGCCATTTTGCCAATTAAGGTGAATAACCTGTGGGTAGATCTGGGAATGAATGAGAGTTGAGGAAGGAGAAGCCAAACTAGAAGGGAATGAGATGACTCCACAGTCACCAAGGAGTTGTTTTTAATGTACTCAAGTCCTTCCTGAAATCAAAAAGGCTCTACTTTTAAGAAGATATTTAATGAACCTTTGTATAGCAAAAATTGGCTTGGGCTTGTGTATCAGAAAGATCAGAAGGGAAATCCCATCTCCATTCCACGCTGAGCTGTGCAAGCTCATTTCCCCTCTGTGTCAATTACTGTCGAGAGTGATAACAATTTCTTGCTTGTTGGATTTTTGCGGATGTTAAATGAACTGATGGATAGGAAAGCATCCCTCACACAGTGCCTACATGGAAACGATTCAGACACTATCTGTGGCCTGACTTTTTTCTCGTGTTCCCTGATTCCTTTTTGTGAAAACAATGGCTCCGAGGCTCTGACAGATGTCCTGACCTTTCTATCACTCTGCTTCTTTTTGTGATATGATTCACTAGTCATTTTGGAACATGATTTAGTTTTAAAAGTAAGATATTGTGTGTACTTGAGACTCAGTTGAAGTCATTCAATCAGAGAAAGGTCATGTTAACATATAAATATTGAAAAGAATGATAATTAGCCAGGGAAAACAGCAAAACACATTAAAAAGGCATGGAACAATTTTTAAATGTTAACATCCCAAATTACTGATGATTACAGTACATTTAATAGTTTTATTTCAAGCCAGATTTCTGGTATAAAAAAGAAGGAAAGGATTGACTTAGAAGCAGTTCCAGAAATATACATACACAAACTCTATTATACACATACCTGTACACAAAGGAATGACTGTTATTTGGGGATGTGACCATCGTTAATGATTCTCACAGAATCATTTATACAATAAACTTCAAACAAGTTCCACCCCCCCAAAAAACACCCACACTGGAAAGAAAACAGGACAACGTAATAAGCTGTATTTCATTTAGCAGTTGGCAAAGATTGCGGGAGAAATATCAATAACCTCAGATATGCAGATGACACCCACTCTTATGGCAGAAAGCAAAGAAGAACTAAAGAGCCTCTTGATGAAAGTGAAAGAAGAGAGTGAAAAAGTTGGCTTAAAGCTCAACATTCAGAAAACGAAGATCATGGCATCCTGTCCCATCACTTCATGGGAAATAGATGGGGAAACAGTGGCTGACTTTATGTATGGGGGGCTCCAAAATCACTGCAGTTGGTAACTGCAGCCATGAAATTAAAAGACACTTAGTCCTTGGAGGGAAAGTTATGACCAACCTAGACGGCATATTAAAAAGCAAAGACATTACTTTGTCAACAAAGGTACATCTAGTCAAAGCTATGGTTTTTCCAGTAGTCATGTATGGATGTGAGAATTGGACTATAAAGAAAGCTGAGTGCTGAAGAATTGATGCTTTTGTACTATAGTGCTGGAGAAGACTCTTGAGAGTCCCTTGGACTGCAAGGAGATCCAACCAGTCATCCTTAAGGAGATCAGTCCTAAGTGTTCATTGGAAGGACTGATGTTGAAGCTGAAACTCCAGTAATTTGGCCACCTGATGTGAAGAGCTGACTCATTTGAAAAGACTCAGAGGCTGGGAAAGATTGAGGGCAGGAGCAGAAGGGGATTACAGAGGATGAGATGGTTGGATGGCATCATTGACTCAATGGACATGAGTTTGGGTAAACTCTGGGAATTGGTGATGGACAGGGAGGCCTGGCTTGTTGCAGTCCGTGGGCTCGCAGAGTCAGACATGACTGAGCGACTGAACTGAACTGAAATCTTAGAGGTTCAGTAATCTAGTCTAGATATTTTACATGAAGCCTTTCAGTTTGAGAAATAAACCTTTGGAAAACAAAGCACAGGTTTTGTGATCTATATATCAGGCTTTCACTGTATCATTCATTAGCTGTGCTAGTGATTGAACCATTTGAGCCTCTGTATCCTCATCTGTAAAATGAGGATAAAATTGACATGTGTATTACTGTTGCTATTGTTCAGTCACAAAAAAAAAAAAGATGTCCTTTTCATTATAGGGGACTGGAATGCAAAAGTAGGAAGTCAAGAAACACCTGGAATAACAGGCAAATTTGGCCTTGGAATATGGAATGAAGCAGGGCAAAGACTAATAGAGTTTTCCCAAGAAAATGCATTGGTCATAGCAAATACCCTCTTCCAACAACACAAGAGAAGACTCTACACATGGACATCACCAGATGGTCAACACCGAAATCAGATTGATTAAATTCTTTGCAGCCAAAGATGGAGAAGCTCTATACAGTCAGCAAAAACAAGACCAGGAGCTGACTGTGGCTCAGATCATGAACTCCTTATTGCCAAATTCAGACTTAAATTGAAGAAAGTACAGAAAACCACTAGACCATTCAGGTCTGACCTAAATCAAATCCCTTATGATTATACAGTGGAAGTGAGAAATAGATTTAAGGGACTAGCTCTGATAGAGTGCCTGATGAACTATGGACTGAGGTTCGTGACATTGTGCAGGAGATAGGGATCAAGACCATCCCCATGGAAAAGAAAGGCAAAAAAGCAAAATGGCTGTCTGAGGAGGCCTTAAAAATAGCTGTGAAAAGAAGAGAAGAGAAAAGCAAAGGAGAAAAGGAAAGATATAAACATCTGAATGCAGACTTACAAGAATAGCAAGAAGAGATAAGAAAGCCTTCCTCAGCGATCAATGCAAAGAAATAGAGGAAAACAACAGAATGGGAAAGACTAAAGATCTCTTCCAGAAAATTAGAGATACCAAGGGAACATTTCATGCAAACATGGGCTTGAGAAAGGACAGAAATGGTATGGACCTAACAAAAGCAGAAGATATTAAGAAGAGGTGGCAAGAATACACAGAACAACTGTACAAAAAAGAGCTTCACAACCCAGATAATCACGATGATGTGATCACTTACCTAGAGCCAGATACCCTGGAATGTGAAGTTAAGTGGGACTTAAAAAGCATCACTACAAACAAAGCTAGTGGAGGTGATGGAATTCCAGTTGAGCTATTTCAAATCCTGAAAGATGATACTGTGAAAGTGCTGCACTCAATATGCCAGCAAATTTGGAAAACTCAGCAGTGGCCACAGACCTGGAAAAGATCAGTTTTCATTCCAATCCCAAAGCAAGGCAATGTCAAAGAATGCTCAAACTACCACACAATTGCACTCATCTCACACTCTAGTAAAGTAATGCTCAAAATTCTCCAAGCCAGGCTTCAGCAATATGTGAACTGTGAACTTCCTGATGTTCAAGCTGGTTTTAGAAAAGGCAGAGGAACCAGAGATCAAATTGCCAACATTTGCTGGATAGTGGAAAAAGCAAGAGAATTCCAGAAAGACATCTATTTCTGCTTTATTGACTATGCCAAAGCCTTTGACTGTGTGGATCACAATAAACTGTGGAAAATTCTGAAAGAGATGAGAATAACAGACAACATGACCAGCCTCTTGAGAAACCTATATGCAGGTCAGGAAGCAACAGTTAGAACTGGACATGAAACAACAGCCTGGTTCCAAATAGGAAAAGGAGTACGTCAAGCCTGTATATTGTCACCCTGCTTATTTAACTTCTATGCAGAGTACATCATGAGAAAGGCTGGGCTGGAAGAAGCACAAGCTGAAATCAAGATTTTCAGGAGAAATATCAATAACCTCAGATATGCAGATGACACCACCTGCCGGGGTCCTCCCCTGGCTGATCCAGGGTATTCGAAGCGGGGACGGCGTCGGCGACCTATTTATTTATTTAAATATTTTATCAAAGATATAAAGAGTAATAGGATGAGGATAGCTCAGTAGGAAAATTCAGTGGAGAAAAGAGGCTGAGTGGCTTGGTTTACGCCGGAGACCAATAAAACTTCAAGACAAGAAGTTTGCACCACTTACGTAGGCCGCAGGCGTCCTTCCGTTCTCCCGAAGGAGAGGAGACACTGAGGCCTCCCCGGTCGGATCTTAGAAGCCCAGGCATAATTAGTAAGCATGGCGGGTTCCGCGCTCCAGATGGAGACTCAACCAGAGTGAGAGAGAGAGCGACATGGGGAGACCAGTATTTCGAGAAACTGATCCCAATTCTTTATTTTCCAGAGTCTGTTTTTATACACTGAGATGTTATACAAAAGTCACGTGGGGACAGCAGTCCTGACTTTTATTAAAGTCAGGTGCTTCACACAAATGTATACAGAGGTCTTAGGGATGTTACATCATCTTCTGGCCAGGGGGGCCTGCTGACAATTTACGACCCTCTCCTTGTGACAGCGGTCAGTCAGTCAGGACACTTATTTCTCCAGGGCTGATTAGTCTCAAAACAGACGCCACCCAAATAAGGTTACATTCCTACAGGGTGAGGGTGTAGTGGGTTTTAGTTAAGGAAAGAATTTACTTAGCCTAAGGTCTAACGTGATTAATATCAAAGGTTAATACTTATTCCTTCTATATATTCATTAATGTGTGTAAGGGCAGGGGATATGGAGACTTAGCAACAAACGTTGGCTCAACAAATGAAAAACCCTTCACCAACACAATTTCTAATTAGCCCACTATACTTATAGTTTTCTAACTTCTCTAAAGAACCTGTTTTTAGAGGGTTTAAAGCATCTCGTGCCTCTCACGGTTGGGAGGCTGTGAGCAATCACATGTGGCCCGACGAGCCTGTCAGGCAGGCTAGAGAACCTTCAGAGGAGTTTGTAGGTTAAAACACTCTTATCACGCCCAGGAATTATTATTAACTGGAGCTCTAGGTTAACTCCTTCTCCGAAAGAGGTCATGGGGGACAGCCCCCCGTAAAGTCAGAGGTGTAGGTAAGAGCACAAAGTAGTAAAGTAGGCAGGCTCTAGTTATGGGGGTAGATGCTCGAGGAGTTCCAGGGGGACTCCTGAGGCTCAATCCCGCCTTTGCGTATGTCGAGCCTCCTTCCTCATGACCTTTGTCACGGGCGGAGTACCTCACTCTGGCCCCCAACAACCACCCTTATGGCAGAAAGTGAAGAGGAACTAAAAAGCCTCTTGATGAAAGTGAAAGAGGAGAGTGAAAAAGTTGGCTTAAAGCTCAACGTTCAGAAAACGAAGATCATGGCATCTGGTCCCACCACTTCATGGCAAATAGATGGGGAAACAGTGGAAACAGTGTCAGACTTTATTTTGGGGGCTCCAAAATCACTGCAGATGGTAATTGCAGCCATGAAATTAAAAGACGCTTACTCCTTGGAAGGAAAGTTATGACCAACCTAGATAGCATATTCAAAAGCAGAGACATTGCTTTGCCAACAAAGGTCAGTCTAGTCAAGGCTATGGTTTTTTTAGTGGTCGTGTATGGATGTGAGAGTTGGACTGTGAAGAAAGCTGAGCGCCGAAGAATTGATGCTTTTGAACTGTGGTGTTGGAGAATACCCTTGAGAGTCCCTTAGACTGCAAGGAGATCCAACCAGTCCATTTCTGAAGGATCAGTCCTGGGATTTCTTTGGAAGGAATGATGCTAAAGCTGAAACTCCAGTACTTTGGCCACCTCAGGCGAAGAGTTGACTCATTGCAAAAGTCTCTGATGCTGGGAGGGACTGGGGGCAGGAGGAGAAGGGGATGACAGAGGATGAGATGGCTGGATGGCATCACTGACTCGATGGACGTGAGTCTGAGTGAACTCCGGGAGTTGGTGATGGACAGGGAGGCCTGGGGTGCTGCGATTCATGGGGTTGCAAAGAGTGGGACATGACTGAGCGACTGAACTGAACTGAACTGGTTGTTTAGTCACTAAGTTGTGTCTGACTCTTTTGAGATCCAATGGACTGTATCCTGCCAGGCTCTTCTGTCCACAGGATTTCAGAGGCAAGAATGCTAGAGCAGGTTGCCATTTCCTTCTCCAGGGGATCTTCTCGACCTAGAGATTAAACCTGCATTCCTTGCTTGGGCAGCGGATTCTACCACTGAGCCACCGGGGAACATGTGTATTTATTACAATTGTGTTCAAATAAAACCACAGGTATAGCATGTGGCAAGGCTTCTGCGGCAGCTTGGCGGTAAAGAATCTGCCTGTAATGCAGGAGACAGTGGAGATGCGGGTTCAATTGTTGGGTGGGGAAGATCCCCTGGAGGGGGAAATGGCAACCTACTCCAGTCTCCTTGCCTGGAAAATCCCACGGGAGAGAAGCCTGGAGGGCGATAGTCCATAGGGTCGTAAAGAGTCGGACAGGACTGAGTGACGGCGCACACACTAGCAAGAGGCATATAGTAATTAGTTATAAATGTTATTTCTCTGCTTCGATCTCCTTTTCTGAGATGCCAGGAAGTACTTATTTTATCATGCCCATTGACTAATCCTTTTAAACATCTGCATGTAATGAGTAATATTCATGTTTAATGTTACATGATTTTTATGTAACACATTATTTAGTGTGAGCAACACTTCCACATCATAATCTAAATTGGTCTTCATCAAGGCCCTGTGAATAAATTAAATGAAGATTCTAATACCAATTGGGCAAATAAATAAAGCATAGGATATAGGTTGGAGGAAATCCATAAAAAGACCCTAAGTCTCCCAGTTCTTGGAAACATAGTGATTCTTCTTCTTCTAGCCATGACAGACTAACTGGTACTAAATCTGTCTTCCTACTGAAAAGTCCATAGGGTAGCAAAGAGTTAGACATACACACACAAAACTGGATGGGTTTTACAAAGACACTGATCTCAGACACTGGAGAATAGGCGATGCAAGACTGTGGTCCTTGAGAGATGAGGGGGCCAAATATTTGCTCTAGACTGCCTAGGTACATTTTCTGCACTGAACCCAGCAAAGTGGAGTCCAAAATAGAGCATGGCTAAGGAGAGGCAAAGACCAGATTTGGGGCTAATTATTTGAGCAGGTATATATGAGGCTCATGGTAATTGAGAGCCTGAATTTGTACAGGGGTGAACCACAAAAGTGTGTGGGGGAGTTCCTCATTATATGTTAGGCTGTGCATGATCAGAACAAGCATACAAGCCTAGAGGAGTAGCTGTGCTGTAGATATGAGAAGTAAATAGAAACTGTTGTGATTCCACAGGACAGAGGATGTTAAAGTTTTGTCCCTTGCAGTAGCCAGACATTGCTATGCATCCAACTGAGACCAAAAGGATTATATGTAGAAGCAAAAAAAAAAAAGAAAGAAAGAAATCAATGAAATTTTCAAAAATAAAAGAGAAATTGAACTAAAATTCAGTTCCTAGCAAACATTAATCAAATTGATAAACCCCCATCAAGACTGACTAAAATTAAAAAAAAAAATGAGTTAAATGAGACAGTTTTATACCCCCTGCTTTTTCCCTACACAATCTGTCTCATTAATAGAGAAGGAAATCTGGAGGCAGGACTTTCCTTAATGGCTTATGACTTCTCAAGATATTTCCCCATGGACTAAAAGTATAAAATTAGAAAAAAAATTCTAATAAGGCCCTGAACTTCTCTGGCATCATAGATCTAGATCACTCTTCTACATCATCCCTTGTGGAGCTCATAGTTTCCCTGCAAAGAAAGAAGAGCAGATTTCCATCTAACAGAGAAGCTAGTGGAGGTTCAGAGACTCCAGTTTCATGGACAAGTTCAAACATCTGAAAAACCACTGAGGCAGAACAAGGACCACATTTTAACTATTTTCATATTTTTTTTAAAAAGTCAGAAAAGCAGTACTGCAGACTTTTCCCCACCATCTATTAGTGATTATTCTTGGCTAAGAATGATTTTGTTTCTTTGAAGATAATTTGCTTATTATTAAGGGAAGAACATTTCCATTACTTTAAGCAATCAACATGCACCAATAAACAGGGCTCTTTGTCTGAGAAAGACTGCAAGTTCTTTGTCTTTTTCGTTTCAAATTAAATCAAATATAGAAGCAAATTTTAGGGGTTGCTTAACTTAAATGAAATGTAAACATATATGAAACTAAAGAAAATTAAAACTCCATCTAGATTCCTTTATTTCAATGAGCTCATTAGTCAACAGAAATGAATGAAACTATAACAAGGTAACATGAGTCACTAAAAAAAATAACATATCAATCATTTTTAATTAGCATACTTTTTGTAACCTTAAATAGTTTCCTTCCTGTTTCAAAGGAGTCCTTTCAGCTACTTTATAATTTTTGTTTTGAATTCAAGTGATAAGGATCTTAATTACAGTTTATTTTTCAGTTCCCCCCCCCCCCCGCACCCCCCCCCACCCTGTTTTAAGAGTAAAGGAAAGGAGAAAGGGAGGGTCATATTTCTCACCCAAGATAAACCCTCAGTAGAAAGAAGAAAGAAGGTTAGAACGTTTGGCTCTGGTTCTGAGATATTCATTCCTGGAAGTGCTTAGTATATCTAGAAGATACTAATCCCTCATCATCTCTAATTCCTCCTTTCCTAGTTCTTATTTCAAAGCACGTGCCGGAGTCAGATTGCTTGGGTTCAGATCATTACCAGCTGTACAACCTTGAGCAAATCACTTAACCTGTGTGGGCTTTACATTTTTGCCTTTATAGATGGGCTGCTATGAAGACTAAATGAGTTAATACATGTCAAGTTCTTAGAAGAGTATACAGCTTGGTAAGTATTTGCTACTGATATTATTGCTATTAATCAACTTCTTTGCAAATTTCTCCTCTTATCCTGGCACCACTTTAATTCAGAGAGGCCTCTGGGTAAATAATTAAAACCTTGGGTTTGGCATCAGAAAATTTAGGTTTGAATTTTGGCCACACTACTCATCAGCTGTGTGATCTTACTTTACCTTTCTGAATTTAGTTTCATTACTTTTAAACTGAAGATAGATTTTGTTTCTGTCTTGGAGGGATGTTCTTCTACTTTGTTCACTCCAAGCTATCCCTTGACTCTGTCTAACCTTATTCTATACACTCATTAAGGCAGCTTTGACTCAAAAGTTAACTCCAGTGTACAACTGTACAACATCTCTTTTTTTTCTGAGTACTCATAGCCCTATCTCAATCTATCTCTCCTCTTACCTTGGTTTACAGCTGTTTATGAAGTTAACATGTTTCTTTTCTGCTAATCTACAAGCCACTTGAGGGAACAACTCAAGTGATATAACTTTTAATCAAGTCACTATTGCTAATTAAATTGACTTGGTCCCATAAGACATAGGCAGCATGGAAAAGGTCATGGGTGCTGCCATAGAAATTCAGTGACCTCAAGTGACCTTAAAAATGAAGACATATAACACCTTGTGTCACTTCCCAACCTGCTTGTTCTGATGAAAACTGTATCCTATGGCAAGAGCAACCTTCCACAAGTATTTCACCTAATACTGACTTTCAAGATCATTTTTCATTTTAGTTTCTTTGTTTTTTACCATGCATATCCCCTCCTTCATATTCAAATCCACTGGAAGAAGTTTGCTAATTTCTTCCTTGGACCTTCCCATTCATCCATCCAATAATTGATTGTCACTCTTCTATAATGCAAAAGACTGTACCAGATGATAAAAATATAAAAATAATATCAATACACACCTTCCTAGCCCTCCAAGAGGTACTGAGGTAATTTAGTGTTGTTATTGAGATGCTCAGTTGTGTACCAGTCTTTGCAACCCCATGGACTGCAGCATGCCATGTTTCCTTGTCCTTCACTATCCCCCAGAGTTTGTGCAAATTCGTGTCCATTGAGTCAGTGATGCCATCCAAGCATCTCATCCTCATTGCCCCCTTCTTCTCATGCCCTCAATCTTTTCCATCAGGGTTTTTTCTAGTGAGTCAGCTCTTAGCATCAAGTGGCCAAAGTACTGGAGCTTCAGCTTCAATATCACTCCTTCCAATGAACAAATTAGTGTAGAAAAAATTAAATCCAATTCATTTAAAATTGATTGAGCATATTTAGTTCTGGGGAGTGAAGAGGGGTAAAATATCAGTCTTGAGTTTACAGCCTAGGGAGGGAAATCAACCTTTAGAAGGTCTTGCAAGTGTGACAGCTGTTGATATGCAAATATTGGACAGATACAGAATACATTGCATGCTCTGCCACCTGAGGACTGGGTGGCATGGAGAAGTTCCTCAGCTGCTCTACTCTTCACTTCTCTTACTTGTTAAGTGGGGTGATCCAGTATCACACAGTGTTGCTTTGACACCAAGCAAGATCATGTGGATAATGAACTTACTTTTTATATGGAAACTGTTTTTAGAATTCTTATGCTGATATTGTTCTTGTAGAATGACTGTGAAAAGCAAATGGAATAATGGGTGAAGCATCCAGCACATAGCAGATGTTGAATACTTGCTAGGTTTCCTCTTTTTTTTCCCAGTAACTCATTTGGTCAGGGTAGTTGCCATATTCTAGCTCCTAAAAGGGATCCTTGAGGAGTTCCTTGACCACCTTATCATCTTCTCTCTCTCCAGGTTTCTGCATGCAGTAGTTCAGTCTTGCTGTCATCTCAGACTCCCGCACTATTGTGAAACACTTGATGGACTAGTCCTTATCACAGAGTAAGACAAGACCATTATTCCAACTCCTGGCAAGTCAAGTACCACAATATAGTCCTCTGTGGCCCCACCTCCTGGACTGCATCCACACATTGGTTCCCTGAGAGGTAGATTAAGATGTGATCAGCAACCGGGCACATCGCATCAGTGTCTTCAAAATCAAAGTTACAAAAGGAAGCAGAAATCACCCAAGGAATGGAAATTGGGAGGTGTGTGGCTCTAAATTTCTTTTAAACCAAACACAATCTGCCTCTTCAAGTATTCATTTTTTTGTTCATCATATACAATAATTTATTCACCATACATTAACTGAGGGTGCACTATAGGCTTAGATTTGTACTTAGTGATGAAGAATTAGAGATGGAGAAGGCACTATCTCAGCTCTCAACGACCTCAGAATTTAGTAGAAAAGACTAACAAAGAAATATTAAAATTCACTTAAGTGTTATATGAGAACATACAAGTTGGAATTCTCTCTGGCCATGTAAGGAAAGGTTTCATTAAAGATGTAACATTTGTTTCTTGCTTTGGAGAGTAAGTAGGAGTTGAACCTATTTCATTTAATAAATATTTATTGAGCAACTGGCAATATATATTGACAATGTGCTAACTTTTGAGCTACAAAAATTAACATGACATTGTCTGAACTATCAAAGGAGCTCACAGTCTAGTAGTTGATCATGTGGTTATTTCTAGAAAGAGAGGAATTCAGAGCTGTTGGAAGTGAGGTTGACATCTGATTCAAGGTGTTCTATACTCCATGCTAAGGTACTTAGAGGAGAATTTGGACATTAGCTTTTTTAGAAAACAGACAACCATAAAGGTGTTTTAAAGTAGGAGTCAAAGCTATGGTTTTTCCAACATTCATGCTTGAATGTGAAGTAGACCATAAAGAAGGCTGAGCACTGAAAAATTGATGCTTTCAAACTTGGTGCTGGAGAAGACTCTTGAGAGTCCCTTCAACAATAAAGAGATCAGACCAGTCAATTCTAAAGGAAATCAACCTTGAATATTCATTGGAAGGACTGATGCTGAAGCTCCAATACTTTGCCCATCTGATGTGAAGAGCTGACTCATTGAAAAAGACCCTGTTGCAGGGGAAAATTGAGGACAGGAGGAGAAGTGGGTGACAGAGGATGAGACGGTTGGATAGTATTACTGACTCAGTAGACATGCGTTTGAGCAAACTCAGGGAGATAGTGATGGACAGAGAAGCCAGCATGCTGCAGTTCAGGGGGTTGCAAAGAGCTAGCCAAGACTTAGGACTGAACAACAATAAGATGAATACATGCTGCTATTCCTATTCCCAAATGAGAGAAGGGTGATCTAGAACAGCTTCTTTAAGTGGAGTTCATGAACCATCAACACAGCATTAAGTGGAGCTGCTTAGCAATGCAGAATCCCAGGTCCAGCTCAGAGCTACTGAATCAGGATCTTTCTGTGAACAAGATCCCCAGTGAACACACAATTCATGAGCCTGTTAAAGTCTGAGAGACATTTGCCTATGAATTCAAGCAACATACTCATGGCCACATAGCTGATCAATGGTCAGACACTTTCCTGACTTTCCATCTCAATGCTCTTTTTCCTTCCAAGCCCATTCTTCAAGTATTTCTATAACCACTTAACAATGACGAAGTGGGGCAGGACTTCTAGTTTCCCCTCCCTCAAGGCTTGAAGAGGGAGATCAGGTCCCTCTGGCAAGGACAAGTCTGATGCGGAATCCTATCCTGGCCAAAAGAGCATTTGGCAAAAATATTTAGTATCCCGAGATTCCTCCATATCAGTGGTTGTTTCAATTCCAATTCCTGCATTGTCCCAACAGATATTTTGTACTAAAAAAAAAAAAAGTCTATCTTTAAAGCAAATAAGATACTAGTTCTGAAGGAATTTAAATTATCCTGATGAGCAGATATTTCCTTCAGGAACAACTCCAAGTCCAAGGTTTTACCCGTGGCAGAAGAGAGGATGACTACGACAGTGCCCTGGGCTTGCATGCAGCAGTGAGAGGGGGGTGACAGAGGCACCAAGACAGGGGACAGAGCCGCATCTGCGGGAGCAAGGAAGTCTTTGGCAGAGGAAGGTGAGGCTCTCTCACGAGTCTCCGGGTGCTTGAGAATGGCTGGGGACATAGGACTTATAAAAAAAGGTTGCATGAGCTATGTTTTCCTACAATCCCTCTAAATGTTTGCAAGTTAAGTAAATCTTGGAATTTCTGTCCAGGATAAGCTTCTTTACATATGCTGATACTCCAGAACTGAGCCATGCATTTTGTTATACACAGAATTAAAAACAAAACACTTTTCTTAAGACTTTTGTTTAAACTTAGAGCTGGTTTTTAAGAATGTGCCTCTCCTCAGTGAACCATGCCTCCCAGGATTCATGTGTTTGTATAGTTCCCTAGATCTAGGCTGGCACCATGGCTCGTTCTTGACCAGTAGGATCCAAGAGGAGTGTTGCTCTGTGATTCTGAGAAGCCTTGCAGCTTCTGCTGGTATTTTTTGGAACATCTCTTATGAAGCTTTATACAATTCCATTTAACGTTACCACATTCCTATGAATGAGTGAATTAAGTACAAAAAAGACAATATCCTAAAGCCGTGTATTACAATGAGGAACAAAACAAATAAGACTGCTGCTCTCAGAGAGCTCATAGTTGACTCCCTCTACACCATCTCTCCTAAGCATCCTCTTTTACTTCCTTGTCGTATCATCTCACGAAGTTTAGACAGGACCTTAAAACCCCATACCTCAACTTGTACACAGCCAGCTAGAATTCTCCCTAACCTTGGGTTTTTCACCTTCTAGTACGCTTAGCATTTTGCTACTCATCACCAAGTTAATCACCCTATAATACGATCAAGTCTGGGCTACTGCCATGAGACCAATGTGATGCATTCGATGATCACAGGTGAAGTCAGAAGGTGTTGATTGACTAAGAACCACTGTTGAGATTGTCAGTGAGTTTAGGACAGTAGGCATCATTCAGCATAAGAACTAAAAGCATAAGAACAAAACGAACATCATTCAGCAAAAGAACTAAGAACTAAAAACTAAAGAGTGTACAATGTCTGGATTTGATACAACAGAATAGAGAAGTTCCAGTGGTGAGGAGGTCCAGATCCAGATAGCGAAGATGCATATGGATGGAGTTAAATGGAACCAATGTCACTGAAATTTGGGAAGTTTAAGAGATGATAACAGGATGTTGTGTGTTAGCCACTAATAAATATGTCTGTGTTAAAAAAAAAAGTACCCCATAGGATAATAAGACTTGGGGTGTAGAGTAAAATTATGAGTCAAGTACCAGGCATCTCTGATGAGTGTGGTGAAATAACCAGGAAGACACTGGATAAGCCTGGAAGATATCCTAGATGGCAGAGTAAAATTAGTTTTGGAGGAGGGTGGGGAAGTCATGGGGCTTCCCTGGAGAAGTAATGATTAGGGAGGAGCTCTATGCAACTAGAAGGATTTGAACCTCTTTATTCTCAGGCCTGGGATGTTTGCTTACTAGATGCAAAGACCTGGATTGGGTTGAAGGAGGATAAAGCAGCCTTCAGTCAGAGGTGTCCTTGAGAGGGAACATCCCGAAGGGAATAATTTCCTCAGAATCAGACCCTACAGAGCAGTGCTTATGGTAGATGATATTTCCCCCACAGAAAACAGTTTTTTTTTACTGATACTTTATTTTTTATTTTTTTAACTGTGCCATACAGCACGTGGAATCTTAGTTCCCCAACCAGGGATCAAACCCGGGCCCCTTGCATTGGAAGCTCAGAATCTTAACCATGAGACTCCCAGGGAAGTCACTCACTGCACACTTTCTTGATCACATTTATGGGAATTTAGTTTCACAATCAAGAATCTTTGAGGGAAAACAAAGTAATTTTTTCTATTGCCAAGCCATCGATTCTTTGTATTTTTAATAGCTAGTTATTACCATGGTGGCTACCTTGTGATTTTTCTTGTTGCCCTACCTCCTGTCAGATTTGCTGACATTTGTGTCTTCAATATCTCCCTCATTAGAAGGCAAAACACAAAACTGAAAGAGGGGAGTAACCATGTTGCTGTGTGTTGTCTATTTCTTGATCTATTCCTTTCAGATCTCTCGTCTAATTTGATTTTTGTAATAAGCCTGAAACCTTACCAGCGCAAGTCACTGGGTGAGATTTTTGAAACAGACTATCCCAACCCCAGAAATGATGCTGTAGTACCCCTGCGGTAAGGCCAAAAAATTTGCATTTCTAACAACTTTCCAGGTGATGTTAATGCTGCCAGTCCAGGAACCCCCACTTTGAGAATCACTGGTATACCTAATTCAGGGGATATGTGAGCAAATCTAATTACATGGCCTTAGGAAAGGTACTTAAACTCTTTGACTCTGTTTCTTTATCAGTCATAGAGGAATATAAACAATGACTTCCTCTGCATATAGTTGCAATGGTTAAGGGAATTAATGCATGTGGAATCTCTTTGTTAACCAAAGGCTATAAAAAAATTAGACTCCCTCTATTTTAAAGTGGGAAATTCAAGAAGAAAATTTGATTACTTTTAAAATTATGTGAATTATGATGTGTTAATTGATAAGGGTGGGAAAACGGCACTGAAATTAGATCCCAGTTTTCTCACTCTAAATTCAATGATATTTTCCATAATCCTTTAACAAACACATAAGCTGAACAGAAGCAGCTCATATGAAAATATTTGATTCTGCTACTGCTCTATCATTTGTTTATTTACTATTTACACTTTGCCAAGTGACTGAAGACTTCCACATTTTTAATCACTAACATATTCTCCTTATGGAAACTCAGGATTTATATAGTCAACTACCTTACTGATTCAACTGGATACACTTAACTATTTCACATACACCTTTACAAAATCAGAAAAATTCAAACTATTGCTTTTTCCCCCACTTCCACACCTAGACTCCCCCATCAGTAATACCACTCTCTTCCTAACTGCTCAACCTGAACAATTTCCTTTTCCACATCTCTCATTTAACCATTAGTCAGAAAGTGTCTACCACCATCTTATCTCCCCTAAAATATGACAATAGTCTTTCAAATGGTGTCAGTATTTTTGCTTGTTGTCATTGGAGCAGCCAGGGTTATGTTTTAAAGAGGTGATGTTGGATGATGTTCCTCTCTTCTTTAACAATATGCAAAGGCTTCTCATTAAAGTCAGAATAGAATCCACACTTTTTCCAATGGTTCTGCCTGCCTGCGCACCAGCTCCTTGCTGGACCACTCTGCCTTCTTGCTTACCACCTTCTCATCGTTTTGCAGTTTTTCTCTGTTTGTCATAAAGCATTATTTTTTTACTGTTTTTTTAAGTGTAATATTTGATAAGTATAGAAGAATAAATGGCAAATATGTTATTAAGTAATAAATACAAAGAAATCCACTACATTATTTAAGAAATAGACCATTTGCTCTTACTTTACATTTCTCCTCATCCAAATTGCTCATCCCCACACCATCACTACTCTCAGACTTTTCATAATTTCATAATTGTTTATAATATCACTGCTAAAAATAGTGTTACCATATCTATATCCATATCTATATTGTTTGCTTGATTTTAAGCTTTATAAAAATGGTGCCGTGTGGTAAGTAATCTTCAGCAATTTGCTTTTTACCTTGTACTTTATGTCCCCAAAATATATCCATTTTGCTACAATCACTGTCAGTCTCTCATTTCATCTGCAGATAATATTCCTGCAGATATAATGAGTTTCTGTAAGTATACTGTAGTTTATTCTACAGAAACTCATTTTGTTGTTGATGGACATTTGGGTTGTTTCTACTTTGTATGAACAATGCTCCTATAAGCTTTTGTTTTTAAACATTTCTCTGGTGCATATAGGTAAGGATCAATGAATTGTAACTGTTGTATTATGAAGAAAGCAAAAGTTCTTTACACAATGGTGCCAAATTGTTTTCCAAATGGTTCTGTCAATGTGTATTCCCACAGCAGCATAGGAATTCTCTTTAAATCCCATCTATTTCAAGCCTGCATATATTCAAATTCTTAATTTTTGCCAGTTTAGTAGGTACAAATTAGTATCTCAGTTTAGTCACAAATTATGTTTCCCTTTAATGATAAGATTAAGAAGATTGGGCATAATTTGTGTGTATGTTAAAAAAAATATGACACGATATTCACCCTCTTAGCAAAATTTTAAGTGTACATTACAGTAGTGTTAATTATACAGATTTATTATACAGTTCAGTTCAGTTGCTCAGTCATGTCCTACTCTTTGCAACCCCATGAATTGCAGCAGGCCAGGCCTCCCTGTCCATCACCAACTCCCGGAGTTCATTCAGACTCACGTCCATCGAGTCAGTGATGCCATCCAGCCATCTCATCCTCTGGTGTCCCCTTACCCTGCCCCCAATCCCTCCCAGCATCAGAGTCTTTTCCAATGAGTCAACTCTTCGCATGAGGTGGCCAAAGTACTGGAGTTTCAGCTTTAGCATCATTCCTTCCAAAGAAATCCCAGGGCTGATCTCCTTCAGAATGCACTGGTTGGATCTCCTTGCAGTCCAAGGGACTCTCAAGGGTCTTCTCCAATACCACAGTTCAAAAGCATCAATTCTTCAGCGCTCAGTAGATCTCTAGAATGATTCCATCTTTCATGAATGAAAGCCTATATCCATCAAACAGCAACTTCCCATTTTCCTTTCCATACAGCCCTGGCACCAGCCAGTCTGCTATCTGCCTCTATAAGTGGAATCATGCAATATCTGTCCTTCTGTGACTTATTTTGTTTAGTGCAGTGTCTAAAATGTTCATCCATGTTATCATATATTTCAGAGTTCCCTTTATTTTTAAAATCAAGTAATATTCCATGGAATACATATGCCACATTTTCTCTAACAATTCATCCAGTGAAGAACATCTTGGCTATTGTAAATAGTACTGTAATGAACAGAGCACTGCTAATATATCTTCACGATGTTGATTTCAGTTCTTTCAAATAAATTCTCAGAAGTGGAACTGCCAGATCATATGGTAGGTCTATTCTCAATTTGATTTTGTGGGGGTTGAGGGGGTTCCTTACAGTTTTCCTTAGCAGAAACACCAGTTTGCCTTCCCATGAGCAGTGTATAAAGATTCTAATTTCTCCATATCTTCACCAAATTCTGTTGTATTTTTTAAATAGTCCTTATGAAAGATGTGATATGATATTTTATTTTGGTTCTCATTTGCATTGCCTTAATGATTAGTGACAATGAGCATCTTTTTTATATATCAGTTGGCTATGTATATACTTCTTTTGAAAAAAAATGTCTATTCATGTCCTTAGCCAATTTTTAAACTAAGCTATTAGTAATTTTGCTATTTAGTTCTAGGAGTTCCTTTTATATTGTGGTGATTGACTTCTTAATACATATATAATTGTATATGTTCTCTTCCATTCCATAGGTGGCCTTTTTGTGCTGTTAGTTAGATATGCAGTTTTCTCAACACCATTTGTTGACAATACTATCCTTTACTCATTTTGCAGTTTGGTACCCTTGTTGAAGATCATTTGACTATATATGTGAGTTTATTTCTGAGTTCTCTATTCTGCTTTGCTAATCAGTGTGCCTGTCCTTATCCAGTATGGCATCATCAACTCAATGGACATGAACTTGAGTGAATTCTGGGAGATAGTGAAGGACAGGGAAGCCTGGCATGCCTAAGTCCATGGACTTGCAAAAAGTTGGACACAACTAAATGATTGAACAACAACACTACTGCTTTAATTACTGTAGGCTTTGGTTTAATTACTGATATACTTTGATATCAGGAAGTATGAAGCCTCCAACTTTGTTCTTCTTTCCTCAAGACTATTGTGAGTATTTGGGGTCATTTGTAATACCATGTGAATTTTGGTTTTTTAAAATTTTCTAAACAATATGCCAATGATATTTTGATAAATACTGCATTGAATCAACAAATTACATGGTGTAGTGTGCGTATTTTAGCAATATTAAGTCTCCAATCTATGCACACAGGGCACTTTCCATTTATTTGTATCTCAATTTCTTTCAGCAGCATTTTGTAGCTTTCAGTGTACAACTCTTTTACTTGTTTATTCCTAAGATTTTTTTTTATTATTTTGGTTCCATTGTAAACAGGATTGCTTTCTTAATTTCCTTTCAAGATTGCTCACTGTTAGGTTATAGAGTGAAACTGACTTTTGTATGTTGATTTTGCAGCCTGTGACCTTGTTTCCATCTACTTTTTAATTCATTTATTAGTTCTAATAGCTATTTTGTGGAACTTTAGGGCTTGCTACATATAAAATGACATCATCTGAAACAAAATAATTTTACTTCTTATTTTCTGATTTGGATGCTCTTTATTTCTTTTTTCTTGTCTAATTGATTGGTAAGGACTTCCAGTACTGTGTTGAATGGGTGTGGTTGAGAGTAGACACACTTGCCTTCCTGATTTTAGAGGAAAAGCTTTTAGCTTTTCAACCCTGAGTATGATGTTAACTATAGTTGTTTTTTTTTTTTTAAATATATTGACTTTATTATATTAGTATGTCTGCATTATTTTCTTCAGCTAAATCTGGGCTTAGTCTTTTCTTTTTTCTAGTTTCTTGAGGTGTAAAATTTGTTCATTTGAGATCTCCTTTTTTAAAAAAAATTCATGGGAGTATAGTTGCTTCACAACGTTGTCTTAGTTTCTACCGCACAGGAAAGTGGATCTGCTACACATATACATATATCCCTTCCTGTTTGGCTTTCCTTCCCATTTAGGTCAACTTAGAGCACTGAGTAGAGATCCCGGTGCTATGCAGTAGGTTCTCATTAGTTATTCATTCTATATATGGTATCAGTAGTGTGTATACACCAATCCCAATCTCCCAACTCATCCCAGATCTTTCTTTTTTTAATGTTGATGTTTACCACTGTTAAGTTTCTTCTTCTTATTGCTTTAGCCACATCACATAGATCTTGGTATGTTGTATACACATTTCATTTGTATTGAGATATTTTCTTTTGTTTCTTCTTTGACTCATTGGTTGTTGAAGAGTATGTTGTTTAATTCACACGTATTTGTGAGTTTTCCAGTTTTCCTTCTGATTCAGTAGCTTCATTTCAATGTAGTCTGAAGAGATCTATGGTATGATATCACTCTTCATAAAGGCTTTGTAAAGACTTGCTTTGTGTCCTAACAAGTGATCTACACTGGACAGTGTTCTCCATGTGCTTGAGAGGAACTCATATGTTGCTGCTGTTGGGTAAACATCCTGCATATGTCTGTTAGGTCCGTTTTTGTCTCTAGTTTTGTTCAAGTTCTCTGTTCCCTTACTAATCTCCCGTCTCGGTGTTGTACCCATTATTAAAAGTTGGATATTGAAACCTCTTATTATTTATGTGTTGCTGTAAATTTTCCCTTCAGTTCTGTCAATGTTTGCTTTATGTATTTGAATGCTTTGATGCTGAGTACATATATATTCATAAATGTTACATCTTCCTGGTGAATTAACCCTTTTAGTCATTGTATAGTAATGTCCTTCTTTATCTCTTCTGACTAACTTTGATTTAAAATCTACTTTATCCAATCAGTATGAACACTGCTGCTTTCTTATGATTACCATTATTACCATTTAGATGTAATATCATTTTACATCCTTTCGCTTTTAGTCTATGCATCTTTGGTAATATGAAGTTATTCTCTTGTAGATGGCTAGATACCATAGAGTTGGATTTTGATTGAACTGTTTAATTGATTTACATTTCAAGTGATAACTGATAGGAAAGAACTTGCTCTTGTCCTTTTGTTTATTATTATCTGTCTGTCCTGCAGCTTTTTTGTCCTAATTTTCCTCTGCTCCTATCTTCCTATGTGCTTTGTTAATTTTTTGTAGTGGCATGTTTTTATTCTCTTCTCATTTTCTTTTCTGAATCTTCTACAGTTATTTTCTTTGTGGTTATTTTGGGACTTAACATAAAACATCTCATAAAAATCTATTTTAAGTTGATAACAATTTATGTATAAAACTTTACTTTTTACTGCTCCTCTTCCCACAGTTTATTTTATTTATATCACAAACTTCATTTTTATATTTTATATCCATTAACATTTTAATAGTTATTGTTTTTATATTTGTGTTTTAACTTCTATGCCTGAATTAAAAGTGATTTATACACTTACATTGCAGTATTATAGGATTCTGTATTTGTCTATATATTCACCTTTCTCAGTAAGCTTTATACTTTCAAATGCTTTTTGTGCTGCTGAGTAGTGTCTTTTCATTTAAACTGGACAGCTCCCATTAACATTTCTTGTAAAGTGGGTCTAGTGTTGATGAAATCCTTCAGCTTTTGTTTTTCTGGAAAAAGACAATTTCTCCTTCATTTTTGAAGGGAATTTTGCCAGGTTAAGTGCTCTTGGTTGGCAGGTTTTTGTTTTCTTTTGTTTTTTTTTTTTTATTTCCTTGTACTTTGAATATATCATCCTACTTCTTTCTGAAATGCAAGGTTTCTGCTGAGAAATGTGCTGTCTTATCAAGGTTCCACTGTATATAACAAATTGCTTTTTTGTGTTTTGCTTTAGAATCTATCTTTGTTTTGAATTTTGACGATTGATTATAATGTGCCTCAATGTGGTCTTAACTTTAGTTCATCTCATTTGAAGTTCTCTGGGCCTTTGAAATCTGAATATCTATTACTTTCCCTCAATTTGGAAAGTTTTAACCATAATTTCTTAAAATAATTGTGTTGTCCCTTCTCTCTCTCTTCTCCTTCTGTGAAGTCCATAATGCTTATTCTTTTCTTTCTTGAACATTTATTTGTGTCCGACTCTGTGTGACCCTGTGAACTGTAGCCCACCAGGCTCCCCTGTCCATGGAAGAGGACAAGAGTACTGTAGTGGGTTACCATTCCATTTTCCAGGGGTATTTGGTATTTCCAGGGGATATTTCCACCCCAGGGATTGAACCTGGGTCTCCTGCCTTACAGGCAGATTCTTTACCATCTGAGACACCAGGGAAGCCCTCATAATGCCTATCCTGGCTCATTTTATGATATTCTATAAGTCTCTTAGGTTTTCTTCACTGTTTTTCTTTCTTTTTTTTTTTTTTTTATTTCTCTCACTGGATATTTTCAAACAATCTGTCTTTGGATTAGCTGATCCCTTCTTTTCCTTGATCAAGTCTGTGGTTGAACACGTTCAGCAAATTTTAGAATTCAGCTATTTCTTTCTTCAGTTCCAAAATTTCTGTTTGGTTCCTTTTTATATTTTCCAACTCTGTTGATAATATCATTTTGTTTGCATATCATTTTCTTGAATTTACTGAGTGTCTTTATGATGATTATCTTGAACTTTTTGTCAGATAATTCATAGTCCTCTGCTTCTTTAGAGTTGATTTTCAGAGATTTTTTCTGATTGGCCACATCTCCCTGTTTCTTAATGTGCTTCACATTTTGTGCTTGTATTCTTACATTTGAAAAAACCAGTTATCTCTTCAATCTTTATAGAGTGGTTTCTTAGAGAAGAAAAGCTTTGCCAGTCAGCTCAGCTAGATATTCTGGGGGCTACTCAAACATTTTCTTTGGGTTTATGCTAAATTCCCAAGTACAGGAATTTGCCAGTTTCCTCTTATTCTCTCTGGTGTCTGTTTTTGCAATACTGCAGGTTCTCTGAAACTGCCCCAAACCGGCCAGCTCTGATTTTCAGAGGCCCCCAAGCTTCTAGTGTATGCTGGGCTCAGTCTCCACTCTGAGTCAAGTGAGACAGAAACAAGACAACCCACACAGAACGTTGAATACACACTCCACTCTTCTTTTTCCCCCCTCCCACAAAGGAGAGGCCACCAAGCTACATCAGTTTCTGTCCACTGCAGGTCTTCTGGAGCAGCAGTAACTGCCCAGCTCTCTTTTGTTCTCATGGGACTCCAAGGATCTAGTTTCCATCTGTGCTCCAAGACAGGTGAGAAAGAAATTAGTCCTACAGCCAGTTTTTTGAAAATCTGAAACACTGGACAAATGCTTCAATATTTTCCCTTCCTAGGGAGATACTTGGAGTTGGGTGTTTTCTTCCATTTCTTTCATACTGAACTTACGGGAGGGATAATGGCAAGTGAATGCCATAAATTTTTCTACTGACTTGATCCAGCTAGCTTTAAGCTTGCCTGGGATACAGATAATCTTAACTGTTTTTTTTTTTTTTTTTAATTTCTCACAAATGGAACTGATCTAGATATTGTTGAATTAATGTCTTTTTTGGAGGAAAGATGGTCTAGGGCTTTCTATTCTATTATTGTGGTGTCCATGGTTAAGCCTCTTTTAGTAATGTTATTCAGCCTCAGTGTTCCTACTTTAGCAAAATGCTTATTTATTTCTTTTTCCAGTTCATTTAATATATTGGAACCTCTATTTTGTCATCTATTAAATGCATAACAAACTTTTTATTTTCCATACAAGGATTCTATATAACTGAAGTTTACTTTAAAACAACAGTTCCTGAACATCCATCCTTGGACAAATGCCTAGTTAGCAGTGTCAAAACTGGAGGAAGATGGAAGTGAGAAAGTGGTAAGATTCACTCTCAACCCTAACGTCCCTCTAACAGGTGGAAGTGAGGACTAATATGACAAGAATTTATCTATATTTAAAACTCTTATAGTTAGCAAAGTTTTCTTATAGCTAGCAAAGTTTAAGTCTTACAGCTGTATGTAAATGCAAATTGTATTTAGGTTGACACTACTATCGATACTATTGAGAAAGTAGTATTAACTGCAGTGCTTGCAGAAATCAGAGTGGAGGGGTTACTGAAGATGTGTTCTAAGAACCCTATATATTTTGATACAGATGACTTTAAAAATTAAAATCAATGAGAGATATTTTTATGAATTTATAGAATCAATGAATATATACTTCTTATTGGTAGGTATTTTATGACCATGAGATAATTAGCACCTAACACAATTCCTGGCATGAAGTACATCCTCCAGAAATGTTAACTGAGGACATATGCATGAACCGAGGCTGCCCATCCTTAGGGACAGATAGGCATGGGTCGAGGAAAATGACTGCAGTGTAAGAAGATGCTTGTAATTCTTTCATTCCATTATAAATCTATGCCTATTTCCTCCAGAACATCTTACAAAAGTCCCCTCAACATAGATCTTGCATTTTTTGTCTTTTCTCTTTAAATGATTTTTCGATCATAATTACTGTTATTACCAAAAATGACCATGTTTAAAATGAACTAGTGCATTACTGGATATTTTGATTGTATTTGTGGCCTATTTTTCCAGTTGTTTGAAACCTCACAGCATTTCCTAATGACAACAAAGGGGAGGTCATCAGAGCCCACCACCCACCATAAGCAAGAAGCATTTTAGATGATGGGATCATTATTTGCATATGACAACGAACAGAACGTCCTTGTACAGATGAGAGAAACCACAAAACATCTCCCAGGAGTCAGCAAGAACATAGACTAATTCATTCATCTGTCACACTAACTAGGATGCTAATGATTTCTGATATGGTAGATAGGAGACTACAGTTTCTACCATGACATTCATGAACTGCTTTTCTTAGGGCAAGTCACTTACTGTGAAAAGGACGTTTGGGGGCTATGGGTCTTAGGGAGCCCAACTCTTTTTTTCTACCTCCTTTCAATGACAGATTTGTTTACCAGGCCACAGAGATGGGCACACAACCCCGTCTGAGTCAATCATAGAATGTCCCATCTCACAGTCACAGTGACCTTTGGGCCTGGACATTTTATATGCAAGAGCAGGCAAAGAGAAGTCTGTCTATTACACCACTTGGCTGGCAGGCTGAATGAACGTGATTACAGCCTCCTGTCATGTCCCCCATGAAAAAAGGAGAGAGGAAGCATGCTAGGGGAGCTGGGCCTGCCTCTCCCCTAGTTTCCCAGACGGAGTCCTCTGCTTTCATGCATCTCATCTTCAGATTCTATGAACCACCCACATTCCCTTCTGTAAATCTCTTTTTCTTGATCTCTTTGGAGTTGACTTTCTGCTACTTTCGGTGGAAAGAGTCCCGCCTAATACTCTGTGGAACCTGCCAGGCCTTGCCAGCCTTTGGCATCTGCTCTTGCTCTTCTTCTTCTTTGGAATGTTCTCTCCAGAAGCTCCATGACTCTTTCTCTCTCTTCCTTCTAGTTGGATTAAAAGGCTACCTTCTTAGTGAGGCCTCCCCTGGCCATTCTCTCTGAACTATGCTCACACTTTACCATACTTCCCTTATCAATACCGACTATATCATGTGATTTACTGAATGACTTTTTGATTGTCTCTCTCTTCAACCAGAATGTAGGTAGGTATGTTTGACTGTTTCATCCACTGCATAAGCCTGGAGCCTAAAAAGACATACAGATAGATATCATGGGGTTTCCCTTTAGTGATTCAGTGGTAAAGAATCTACCTGCCAATGTAGGAGAACTGGGTTCTATCCCTGGTCCCAGGAATATCCCCTGAAGAAGGAAATGGCAACTGACTCCAGTATTCTTGCCTGAAAAATCCACTTGGATAGAGGAGACTGGCAGGCTACAGTCCATGGAGTTGCAGAGTTGGACATGACTTTGAGATTGAACAACAAATAGATATCAGAGATTAATAAATGTTCATTAAATAAGTGGAAAAATGAATATCAAATATTTACTGTGCAACAGACTAGTTCCAAATAGGAAAAGGAGTACGTCAAGGCTGTACACTGTCAGCCTGCTTATTTAACTTATATGCAGAGTACATCATGAGAAAGGCTGGGCTGGAAGAAGCACAGGCTGGAATCAAGATTGCCGGGAGAAATATCAATAACCTCAGATATGCAGATGACACCACCCTTATGGCAGAAAGTGAAGAGGAACTCAAAAGCCTCTTGATGAAAGTGAACGCAGAGAGTGAAAACGTTGGCTTAAAGCTCAACATTCAGAAAACAAAGATCATGGCATCTGGTCATATCACTTCATGAGAAATAGATGGGGAAACAGTGGAAACAGTGTCAAACTTTATTTTTTTGGGCTCCAAAATCACTGCAGATGGTGACTGCAGCCATGAAATTAAAAGGTGCTTATTCCTTGGAAGAAAAGTTATGACCAACCTAGGTAGCATATTGAAAAGCAGAGACATTACTTTGCCAACAAAGGTCCATCTAGTCAAGGCTATGGTTTTTCCAGTGGTCATGTATGGATGTGAGAGTTGGACTGTGAAGAAGGCTGAGCGCCAAAGAATGGATGCTTTTGAAATGTGGTGTTGGAGAAGGAGATCCAACCAGTCCATTCTGAAGGAGATCAGCCCTGGGATTTCTTTGGAAGGACTGATGCTAAAGCTGAAACTCCAGTACTTTGGCCACCTCATGTGAAGAGTTGACTCATTGGAAAAGACTCTGCTGCTGGGAGGGATTGGGGGCAGGAGAAGAAGGGGACGACAGAGGATGCGATGGCTGGATGGCATCACTGACTCGATGGACATGAGTCTGAGTGAACTCCGGGAGTTGGTGATGGACAGGGAGGCCTGGCGTGCTGCAATTCATGGGGTCGCAAAGAGTCAGACCTGACTGAGCGACTGAACTGAACTGAACTGAGACACTGTACTCAGAGCTTGATATGTGGAATTTTGTATAACTGACTTATTCTTTGCCTTTTTTTTGGTAAAGCTGATCTCACGGAAGTGACATATCACATTGACACCATTGAGTTACGAAGACTCTCACCTCCTTGAGGACAGGGGCTACGTCTGCCTTTTCAGTACTGATCCCCACTGCATATTTTAGTGCCTAGAATCTGGAATATATGCAACCATATCCCAAATCTATGAATATGAAATATAACATATCTTAAACTTAGCTGTGCTTCCCTTGAGTCATGGATCTTTTATAACCTCATGAACATGGCATGGCACAGGATATGACTGCCAGGGCTTCCCTTTTAGGGTTGGCTACTGGACAGCTTTGAGCTAAATGGAGCCCTTGTTTTTAGCCATGGAGTTGGACCAACTCCCCTATCTGCCCGTCTTGCTCTTGTTTCTTTTCTCCCCCATTCTTAAATCATATTACTGTGCCCTTGTAAGCCACCTTGAATCCTTTCTGGAACAAGGCGGAGAATAAGTTAATTAATTCACAGATTCATTTAATTCTCAGAGCAACACAGTGAGGTAGGTATTAGCTCCCTCATTACATGGGAAAGGAAACTGAGCCTCAGAGATATTAAGCAATTCATCCAAGGTCATACAACACATAAGTGTCAGGAATTAGCTCCAAGACAATGTATCTCCACAGCAGATGCTCCCTCGCCTTTCTTAAGACCTGTGATGTCTCAGGGCAGCTCTGAGCTGAGGGCTAGTGGCAATGATATTGGGCAAGAAGACAGAGCCTAGGTGTCAATTCCAGGCTTTTCTGTTTTTAGGTCAGTTTGGGGTGTTACATATCTTCTAAATCTCAGTTTCCCCATTATTCAATGGGAATAGTAATGCCTCTCTCCTCTACACTGTCAAAGTTCCATCTGAGCACCTTCCCTGAAGAAGGGGGTGTGTCTAGAGATACTGGTCAGACTTCCAGAGCAGAGATCCTGATTAAGAATTGGCACACCGACTTCCCTAGTGGCCCAGTGATTAAGAATCTATTTGCCAATGCAGAGGACACAGGTTCAATCCCTAGTCTGGGAAGATTCCACATGCTATGGGGCAAAAAGCCCGTGTACCACAGCTTCTGAAACCCATATGCCTAGAGCCCGTGAACCATAAGAGAAGTCACTGCAATGAGAACCCCATGAGCCACAATGAGAGAAAGCCTAGATACAGCAATGAACATCCAGCACAGACAAAAATGAAAAATAATAAATTTTTTTAGAAGTTAAATAAAAAAGAATTGGCAAGCCATGTCTATAGGACAGCAGTCTTATACTCACCATCATTTGATATGCACAACAGGTAAAGCTGGATCATGGTTATGAGACTTGTCTGACATGATTTTAATATTGTTCTGTGCCTGGGGCATAAAAATACAGTGACTCATAAATTTGGGAGGCTTTGGGTATAATGGACAGAGAAAAGGTTTTGGACTGAGACATAATGTGGGTAAAGCCCCAATCTGTGTGCTGTGCTCTGTGATTTTGACCTACCGAATTCACCTTTCTGAATGTGACCTCTTCACTGAACAACAACAACATAAATCAAGACATACAGGAAAATCAGTCACAATATTTATCATCCATAGTTTCACATTTTGGATTCATTTGAAAAATGAAGCCTTTAAGAATGGCCATGTACATATCATAGCTAGCCTTTCTTGGTCATATGCCTTTTCTTCTCAAGTTTCTTGCCCAAGAGTCACACTATTCTCAAGACCCCTCAGGAGCTGGCCAGTTTCTTGCAGAAACAAGATACTTCAAAATGTTTAATTTGTGGAAGGTGTTACAGATATTCTTCCTCCTAACATATAAATTCGGAGGGAGCTTCTCTGTGACTGAGACTAAAGCTCGCATCCCCCACACATTTCATGTATTCATTCATTCATTCATACCACAAGCTTGCTGGAAGTCTGCTCTGTGCCAGTCACCAGGCTTGACATGAAAAAAATAAAGCTTTACTCCAGATGGGGGACAAGCAAGCCTATAAGAAAAAGTATGACTGGTGGCATAATGAGAGGTTTCCCTGGTAGCTCAGATGGTAAAGAATCTGCCTGCAATGCGGGAGACCTGGGTTCAGTCCCTGGATCAGGAAGTTCCTGGGTGCCATGATAGAGGGCTTCCGGGGCAGAGAGAAGACCAGTTGAAGGGTGCAACCCTTTAGCACCACAGCGACTCAGCGCATGGGTGAGCCTGCTTCTGACTTTGGACTCCAGAGAGCATTAATGTCTGTGTTTGGGATCTCTTGATCTTCCAGAAGTTTCTGCCAAGGGTTTTTCTCATCCTCTTACCATTACCCTCAGAATAAATCCATGTAATTCATTTGGTCTTGGAGCTTTTTCAGTATTTAATGGTCCTAATTGTCTTGTTATCTGCTTCTTTGCAACGGTAAAGCCTTTTAATATTTTGTTTTCTTCCTGGGGATGACAAACTATGTCTTCATAGAATCCTTACTGTCTCTCTTTTGCATTAAAGAGAAAAGGAGGTAGAGACACTGCCCCATGCCACAGATGCCCCCAGATATGCCTACTGTATACTGCGCACATCCCACAACTAGATGGCTAGACTCTTAGGACTGCTCCTCAATTTCAGCTCGTGGAGTTTGAGATACGGAGAGCGGGATGGTCTCAGCTGAGGGTCTCCTGACTTCTGCGTCTCACCACACCAGCCCATTTTCTCTGAATCTCCAGGGCTCAACACAAGGGCTCTCTCCAACCACTGTGTCTAATATACTCTGTGGTCCTCACCCTGCCTAATTCACTCTTTCCCTATGACTTCTTACTGAGCATGTAGGGGACACGAGACAGTGTTCTGTTTCATGCAGTGTTCTTTAGATCACAAACCTACCTCTGGCACTTGCTAGAATAATGCTGTTGCAATGGAAAATTTTAAAGAAACCACATGTAGAGGCCAATGAAATCTCTTTGGACTAACAAATAAATCTGAGCTCTTAAAAGAAGGCAGCACATCATTTGCAGAACAGAGACACCACGGAGCCTGCCACTCCCACCCAGGCTGTCTGCTGAGTCTCAGATTCACAAGTTCAAGTGCCAGATGAGCAATCTCACCTTCCCTCTCTCCATTAAAAGTAGCACTATCCACCCACTTGACCGAACTGGAAGCACTCTAGATATTTGACTTTCCCCAGTATTGAATTTGTTTTCAAATGTGGGTAATATAATCTTTAATCATCTCTATTCTAATTGATAGTCATCCCTAGTTAGAAAAGATCTGTAACATGCCCAAATTTACACAGAACTAAGAAAAATGAGGAATCACCCCAAGGGTTAGCCTGTTCTCTTCCCCTAGGTCATGCAGAAAAAGAAATTACTAGGGTCTAGCAGAATGGCAGCTCCCTTCTTGTAGTCACTCATTCAGTTTCTCTGGTTTAATTTCCCTGAACCTCAGGCTTTTTTCCATTAAAAAAGAAGGATATCATCTTTCCTGCTTATTTTATGCTAGAAGGCAGATTAAACGGAAACCATGCTTTGCACATTTTAAAAATAACTTTTTTCTAGTAATTCTAAACAAACATCCATTTATTTTTTACTAGACGAGAAAGGCAGGATCTAATATTTTAAATCAAAACATTGAGTCTCAGAATGCTGACAGCTGGCAGTTTGGGAACAAATTAGAGCCCAGAATCAAAGATAAATGGAACGCATTTACAAGCTACATGATCTGGAAAATGGGAAGAGAGACTCAGGTTTTAAAAAGAAGGGAGGAAATAATTGAGTGAATAATTAGAAAACAGAAACGACATGTTACCAGCCCACCACAGAGAATAGGACCAATGGTGGATTCATTAGAGGAATTTTTTTTCCTCTTAACACAGAGAAGGGGACAGAGGTAAGGGAGGGAGGTGTGTGTGTGCATCCTAAGTCCCTTCAGTCATATCTGACTCTTTGTGACCCTATGAACTGTAGCCCTCCAGGCTCCTCTTGCGATCCTATAGACTGTAGCCCACAGGCTCCTCTATCCATGGGATTCTCCAGGCAAGAACACTGGAGTGGGTTGCCGTGCCCTCCTCCAGGGGATCTTCCCGACCCAAGGATCAGAGCCAAGTCTCTCATGCCTCCTGCATCGGCAGGTGGGTTTTTTTTTTTACCATTAGTGGCATCTGGGAAGATCAAAAAGTGGAAGGGACAGACTACTAATAAAGGAAGCAGAGAAACTGAACAGGAAAAACAAAAACAAAATCACATTGTTTTGCATTGCAAATTCAGAGTCAAACAGGGTTCCTGATGTCACACAAATGGTGGCAGAATAGACTTGCTGGGAAGGAGAAAAAATATTTCTTCAGTCACTACTGACAAATCAAACCCAGAGGAAACTCAGAGGTCTCTCCTTTTGGGCATGCTGCAGGCCTCAGTTCCCATTCAGACTCCTTTGTGGCTTTCTCTACGGCTGTTTCTCCTGAGTGGTCTTTTTTGCTTCAGCAAGCCTGGAGTTAGGAGACCTGGATTTTAAACCTAGCTTTTCAATTAGCAATCTGTGTGACCTCAGGCAAATCATATACCACTCTGAAACTATCTGTTCATCTATAAAGTGGTTATTCTAGCTCCATCCTACACATCTCTCAATACTGTCTTGAGAGTCAAGAGGGAAGCAATAGGTTTAATGGTTAAAAGCATGGATTCTATAGCAAGGCTGCCTGGGTTTCAATCTCTGCTTCACCAAATGTATAGCCTTGAGCAAGTGACGTACATTTTCTGTCCTCAGCTTCTTTATCTGTACATTGGGGATGGGGCTTACCCAGTGACCCAGATGGTAAAGAATCTGTCTGCAATGTGGGAGACTTGGGTTCTATCCCTGGGTCAGGCAGATCCCCTGGAGATGGCAATGGCTACCCACTCCAGTTTTCTTGCCTGGAGAATTCCATACAGAGCAGCCTGGTGGGCTACAGTCCACAGGGTTGCAAGAGTTGGACATGACTCGGCAACCAACACTTTCACTTCACTTTTCATAGTACCTATACCATTGACTTGTTTTGTGGATTGACTAAGTTAGTACAGGTAAATTGCTTAGAACAGTGCCTGACACGTAACATCAATGTGTTAAATATTATTTAAAGAAATTCAAAGCTGTTACAAGCCTTGTCAAACATGAGATAGTGAGGAGAGAAAAAAAAGAAGACATTCTTCAAATCAGTGATCTTTGACATCTGCCAGTATCACTAAACTCTTCAGTATCATCAGTTGATCAAAGAATGAATTCCAAAGAAAGGAAGAAAGGAGAAAAAACAGAAAATATGAAAAATACGAGAGAGAAAAAAAAAGTTGCTTAGAAAATGTTCCATAAGAATTGGCACCTGGCAGACTTTTATTAATCTTCTAAAACCCATCTCAGGCTTCACTTTCTGAAGGTAGCTTTGTTAAAGGGGAAAAAAGAAAAGATAAGGAAAAAGAAAAAGATGAATTAGGCTATGACATCAAACTGTCTGGGATTATAACAGCTATACCATTTACAGGCTATACCAACCAATTTAACCTAACTTTGAGACTTCTTACTCTTCCATAAAATGAGGATGATGACAAATATTTAGCTCATAGGTTTTCACAGGAGGAAATGAAGTCACTAATAAGGCATTTAGAACACTGGTGAGCACTTTTCACACAATGACAACCAGTAGATGTTATTCCTGACTCCTGAAAGATGCCAGATAGTGTTCATAGTGTTGCACAGGTAAACAGTTAAAAGTCTCAGTATAATCAGCCTCAGAGAGTAGAGCTCAAGGGTATTAAGTTATTTGCTCAGAACCTATAGCTCACAAGAAGCAGAGCTGGGATTCTAATCCAGCCTTTTCTGCTCCCCAAGACCATGCTCCACAGCCTCCCAAATGAATCACCAAGTGTAAATCACATTCATTCTGCTGTAAAGCACCTCACTTAACATCCCAAAATAGGGCTTTTGCATCCATTAAAGAAATGGCAACATTTTACAAAAGCCCAGGTTGTTATTTTAAAGCCAAATTTGAACAGCTAATAAAAATTAGAGTAACTATGGCTTAGTAAATGCTGAATATTTGACATACATCATATCATCAGCATCATTGTCATCATTTATTTTATTGACTGTTTGTGTCTGATGCTGTGCCTAATGTTTTCTGTGTTTCTCAAACTTTACTGAGTAAGAATCAGTTGGTGCTCTTGCAAAAATGCAGATTCTGATTCAGAAGGTCTGGGGATAGCCTGAGAGTCTACATTTACAATCAGCTCCCAGCTGATGCAATTGCTGTACTTTTGTAAATTTTATTAAGAGGAGCAACATTTTATAGCATTTTAAAATTAATCCTCACATTAATGCTGTTACAATAATTTTAGAGAAACTATTGTGTTCACTTTACTGAAGAAAAGACTGGCTCAAATAGTCTATGCTCCCTGGCTTGGGATTTAGTGACAAAGAAACAGAGCCAGAATTCAATCTGCCATCTCTCTCAGGCCAATGTCCTTCCAGACCTTCCCTCAAACACATGGTAGAGTATATATAACCTGCTTCATGATTTAGCACTTTCAGGTTTTCACATTTATTTTAGAAAGAAAATGCTTTCCATTAGCCAAGTGTTCATATGTATTAAAAAAAACAACTTAATAGGATATCGAAAGATGATAAATATCCACCCTTGATCTCTATAAAACTAGTCTAGTAGGAAGGCAGAGAAATCAACAAGCACTTAAAATATAATATAAAAATAATCAGTGCAGGCAAGGGCGTAGGAAATCAAGGACTTCAATCCAGTCTCATGGGAGTTCCAACTGGTCCAGTCTTTCTGGTGGGCAATGCAATAATACATCAAAATTTAACATATATGTATAGATTTACATGGCACTTTCACTTCTAGGCATCTTTCTTAGAAAAACAGGGAAAGAAATACACACCAGGCTCCTCCGTCCATGGGACTTCCCAGGCAAGAGTACTGGAGTGGGGTGCCATTGCCTTTTCCATTCACACACACACACACGCACACACACACACATATATATGTTCACTACAGCATTATTTAAGTGTAGTGAATAATTGAATACAATTAAATAACTGAATTTAATATTCACTGAAATGATTATCAGGGGGTGAGATAAAGGTATAGGCTTTCCCTTTTTTCTTTATGTAGTTATATCTAAACATTTTCCAAGTGGACATACTGTTTGCGTAACTGGCAATAACTACGAGGATATTATCATGGTTGAACTTAACATCCACTCTCAGAAATACTAGTTTAGAGGGTGTTCAGAAGGTCACTGTGAGTGAGAAGTGGGAACTCCTTTCTCTCTTGGACCAGGTTTGGGAAACTCTGTAGAGAGCTGATCTCCCAGGCGTATACCTGTGGCGGATTCATTTTGATATTTGGCAAAACTAATACAATTTGTAAAGTTTAAAAATAAAATAAAAAAAAAAGAAATCTGAATATTATTTCCTTAGAGGTGAAAAAAGGAGAAAAAAAAAAAAGCATTTGAAATTAGAGGGGCAATTTAGGCAAATCATTGTGACTTGATGACACCAAAATGAATAGATCCTGGTCCTATCTGCCCTCAAGGAGCTCCCAACCAATGTCAGAAGAGAATGCAAACATAAGACAATCAACTACACAAAGAAGACAATGCAGGTGCTAAAAGGGGCGATGACGGTTTGGATAAGAACTTTTCTGAGTGAGAGCATTTAGTTATTTCTGTAGGGGTTCGGGGTTTCCCCAGGTGGATCAGTGGTAAAGAATCCGTCTGCCAATGCAAGAGACAGGACTTTGATCCTTGAGTTGGGGCAATTTCCTGGAGGAGGAAAGAGCAACCCACTCCAGTATTCTTGCCTGGGAAATCCCATGAAGAGAGGATCCAAGCGGGCTACAGTCAATGAGGTTGCAAACAGGAGGACATGACTGAACAACCGAACAACAACAACAACAACAACACAGGTTTCTAAATTTTTCCTCAATCCCACCATATTCGAATAGTAGGAGACATTTCAGGCTTCCCTGGTGGCTCAGATGGTAAAGAATTAGCCTGCAGTGCGGGAGATCTGGGTTCAGTCCCTGGGTTGGGAGGGTCCCCTGGAGGAGGGCATGGCAACCCACCCCAGTATTCTTGCCTGGAGAATCCCCACGCACAGAGGAGCCTGGGGTCGCAAAGAGTCAGACATGACTGAGTGACTAAGCATATAGCACAGCACAACAGGACACATTTCATCATAATAGTGACACAGAAGGGTAAGAATTCATGAGGAAACTGGAGGCTGAGCATGTCAGTTTCCCCTTGAGAACTCTTGGCAGAGAAAGGCTGTTTGGAAGGGAATGCTTGAGGGACACTGAGTAAGCAAGGTTAATGAAAAACTACTTGGTTTGTAGAATTTTAAGGACTTAGGCTGTGTGAAAGATTCATATCAGGTCACTCTCTAAGACTAGATCCCTCTCCAGGAGTGGCTATGAATAATGCAAATGACACCCAATTGTCTACCACTTGTTTTCTGGTGTGCAAATGTTGTAACACAAAAGTAATATGAGTAGAAATGTTAAAAAAAACCACTCATCTTCCACCAGTTTAACTTCATACACTTTGTATTGATTATTAAGTCTTTGTCCGTAAGCATATATCTTCTTTAATAGTAACAATATGGGCTTTCCTGGTGGTTCAGTGGTTAAGATCGAGCAATGCAAGGGACACCAGCTCGATCCCTGGTCTGGGAAGATGCCACATGCCACGGAACAACTAAACCCAAGAGTCACAACTACTGAGACGGTGCTGGAGAGCCCGAGAGCCGCAACTACTGAGCCCACACACTGCAACTACTGAAGCCTAGAGCCTGTGCTCAGTGATAAGAGCAGCTGCCACAATGAGAAGCCTACCCACCCTTACAAAGAGTAGCCCCCTCAGCCCAACAAAGACCCACCATAGCTAAAAAAAATAGCAATAGTACATATAAGCATTCTGTTCATTGATTATTCGATTGATCTTTGTTACTTCATACATGCACATTTCCCCCTGTAAATACGTAGTCCATAGTTGAAATTTTAATGATTGCATTAAATCATCTATTGAATTGATGTACCATAATTTATTTACCCAGTGTGAGACAGTTAAACTGCAATGAGTAATATGGTTTATTGGGTGGGCCAAAGAATTCATCTAGAGTTTTCCACAAGCTGTTCCAAAAAACTCAAATGACTTTTTCAGTTCAGTTCAGTCGCTCAGTTGTGTCTGACTCTTTGAGACCCTATAGACTACAGCATGACATAGGCAACCCAATATATCTTCTTTTTATATTTCCCTCATTTTTAATAATGAATTACCCAGAAACAGATTGTTGAGTCAAGAACTATAAATCATCATCTTGTCTCTCAAAAAGGTCAAATTTCCATGATCACTTAACACATGTTTATATGGAGTTTCATAATAATGTCACTATTACCCTGTACTGTTTTTTCTTTTTTAATTTAATTTTAAAGAATGCAAAAGTCTGACTTGTAGGGTGTGATTTTTTAAGGTCTTCCATTGCAGTTGTGAAGTTTTCATTCTGTGTTGGTGTCAAGGTTATGAGAACTTACTGGGTTACAGGCTTCTCTGTACGGTGGCATGCTTAGACAAGATGTTTATTTATACGTATCGACACAATGGGGATGATAATAGAACTTATCTCGTTGGACTGTTGTGAGGATTAAATAAATTAATACATATAAAGCACCTAGAAGGATGCCTGGTACATGATAATCACTGAACTTATGTTACATATTATTATTGTCGTTGCTGTTATCTGGAAGATAAGTAGTGGTTTTAGATCAATAGATGTAGAGGAGTAGGATTTCTATTTCCTATTATGAGGATTGATGGTGCTGATCATTTGGGCTATAGTTCCATAATTTATTTATATATATACTCTTCGAATAAATACTATTTCTATATTTACATGCTGCTGCTGCTAAGTCGCTTCAGTCGTGTCTGACTCTGTGTGACCCCATAGACGGCAGCCCACGAGGCTCCCCCGTCCCTGGGATTCTCCAGGCAAGAACACTGGAGTGGGTTGCCATTACCAATATATTTACATATTACTGTGTTAATTATTATTAAGGGCATGTAGCTAGCTACCTGTTAATGGATAATTTCAAGGAGGTACTTTGCCTCTTTTTGTCTCCATTTCTTCTAGCAACAAATACAAGAATGGACATAACTTACACGACTTTTGTGAGGATTTGAAATAATGTACATAATTAGACAGAGAAAATTTAATCCTCTTAGAGGCTAATGTAGGAAATACCTCAGGAAGAGGGCCTCCTTTGTTCAAAAATTGCCATAATAAGCCCACTTGAGGTGGGCTTCAAGGCTTTAATGAAATAAAAGAAACCATTTTTTCATGAGATAAGGGAGAAAATTGTTTCTGAGAAAGAAGGAAGAGGAGAGTGACAGAGGAAGCAGGAAAAAATACAACAAAGGCTTTGTGGTGACATCCTTGTCACCCTCTGATATTCCACAATCTCCCTAAAGATCCTATACTCGCAAAATGCCCACACAGGGTCCACCTGATCCCCAGACCAGAGTGTGCCATGACCCCCAGTTTGTGGAAGGACTTGGATCCTGCTATTGTCATAACTTTCCATCAGCCTTGATAAGCAAACATGATGCGCTGCTTTTCACTTGCAAAGGCACTGAACAAGGATGCTCGTGTTCACAGGAACAGATGACAGATGTTCCTTTCCAGTCCTAGCTGCTCTTGGGCTCATCCTTTTTCAAGACTTGCAACTCTGGACTTGCTGCTTCTTGCCCTGCCATCTCCCAGCCTTCCCCTGCCAACAGGTCCCCACCTGGACAACTCCAAGTCTTCCTCCAAAACAGGCTCTGATACCCCTCCTCTGGGAAGTCTCCTTTCCTTTTCTCTAGCCTCTTTTACATTTATTTCCTGAGAAAATGATCACAGTGGGTTTAAAAAAAATCCTATACTCACAAAATATATGGAGTGAGTTCATTTTATGGGGAAGGACTGAACTTGACATGGGACAACAGAGAGCCCTTAGAACATTGCTAAGATGGCATGTAAAGATGGATTTCTCCCCATTTAGGTTTTTGTTGGGATTTCCCTAGCAGTCCAGTGGCTGGGATTCTGTACTTCCATTGCAGGGGGTATGGGTTTGATCTTTGGTCAGGGAACTATGACCCCACATACAGCACAGCTAAAGGAAAACAAACAAACAAACAAAAGGCTTTAGTCATCTTTAGAGAGATATTAAGGTGCAGGGAGGCCTCCATTAGCACTGGGATTATATTAATTTAAGTACTCAGTGCATAAGACTTGCTCAGTAAATTGTAGCACAATTTTTAACATAAACATTTTTATTATGTTTTACAGTTGACTAAGCATTTCCATACACATCATCTCATTTAATCTCATTTAATCTTCACAGCAATTTCTTTTGGCATATTTGGGGAAATACTTTTCTCAATCTGTTGTTTCCCTTTTTATTTCTGTTATAATATTTTCATTGTGCATACATCTTAAAATCATATGGAATTGAATATGTCAATCTTTTCTTTGTGATTTCCTTTCCTATTTCAAATCTCAGAAAGCCATCCATCCTCCAAGAAACTATATGTACTCATTGTATCTTCCACTCATCACCTGATGATTTTTTAAATATCTTTTGAAAACTTCACACTGTGCATTCATGAAAGAAATGGGAAAGATCAAGAGATTAACACTTAGTGTACCTCTACACAATTTTACAATAACCAGGTGATTTACAAGTCATAGATATGTAATGACTACAGTAACTTTGCAAGTTAGGTTTTATTGTACCCATTTTATAGCAAATAATGCCAAAATACACTGAGCCCTCAGTTTCTGCAAGGTTCTCTTTCAAGCACTTTGCTATTCATCTTTGATAGACGCCCTCTCACAGAAGTATGGCCATCATCCTTGGTTCACATACAAGGAAAAACAAAGGTAAAGAGCAGTTAAGTCACTGAGCTGAGGTCACATCACAGTAGAGCAGAGTGGATATTGACACCCTACCAGTCTAATGCTGCAGCTGTATGCTGAGCCACCATCTAACATAGAAGACCCTATAGCTCAGAGAGTTTTAAGTCAGTCACACAACTATTAGGTGGGTCTCCTAATGGTCCAGTCCATGTTCTTTTAACAACTATACTCTCTGCATCAGTCTGCCTCAGACTGAATTGTCAAAATGGCAGTGTCATCAGCAGACAGACACCTGTTAATTGCACTCACCTTTTTGAGATCATAGATAAACTAATTTATAAGACAAGAGTGAGCAATACCCTCAGAAAAACAGGAGCTTCGATGAGTGCTAATATGCTTCTCAGTGCTATTTCCACCAAGGGGTTTATATGCCTGGTAAAAATTAAATGGCTGTGTGATAAATTGACCATGAGATAAAGCAATTTTCAAGGGAATAGTGAGGGGAGGAACAAAAATGATTAAGAAAATGGGACTAACTGGGTGAGACAAGATTAAAGTAGTTAACTGTATAGCTGAGCTTGGTGAAGGCAACAGGGAAAATGAAACACCAACATATATCCATGCTTAGAAAGGTGCAAGGTCATTCCAAGGGGTGGCAGGACAAGAATGGTTTTGTATAATTTAGGCAACATCTAAGTCAAAGAACAGATTAGAAGAAAAAGAAGTAAAATCAAAGTTAAAAAAAATCATAAAATTATTACTTAGAATGCATATTACAACAAGGTCCTATAAAATTTCCACATGCTAGCAAGGTAATGTGCAAAATTCTTCAATCTAGGTTTTAACAGTATGTGAACTGAAGAACTCCTGAAGTTCAAGCTAGATTTAGAAAAGGTAGAGGAACCAGAAATCAAATTGCCAACATCTGCTAGATCATAGAAAAAGCAAAAGAATTTTAAAAAATTAAAAAAAAAATCTACTTCTGCTTCGTTAACTACCCTAAAGCCTTTGACTGTATGGATCACAACAAACGGTAGAAAATTTTTCAAGAGATGGGAATATTACCATACCTGCCTCCTGAGAAACCTGTAATGCAGGACAAGAAGCAACAGTTAAAACCGGACATGGAACGATAGCCTGGTTCAAAACTGGGAAAGGAGCTTGTCAAGGCTATATATTATCACCCTGCTTATTTAACTTCTATGAAGAGAACATCATGCAAAATGCCAGGTCTGAAGACTCACAAGCTGGAATCAAGATTATTAGGAGAAGTATCCACACCTCAGATATGCAGACAATACCACTGTAATGGCAGAAAGCAAATAAATAAAGATCCTCTTTATGAGGGTGAAAAAGGAGAGTGAAAAAGCTGGTGTAAAACTCAACATTAAGAAAACTAAGATCATGATATCACTTCATGGCAAATAGATGGGGAAAAAAGTGGAAACCATGACAGATTTTATTTTCTTGAGCTCCAAAGTCACAGTGGACAGTGACTGCAGCCACAAAATTAAAAGACACTTGCTCCTTGGAGTAAAAACTATGACAAAACTAGATACTATATTAAAAAGCAGAGACATCACTTACTGACAAAAGCCCATAGTCAAAGCTATGGTTTTTCCAGTAGTCATGTATGGATGTGAAAGTTGGACTATAAAGAAAGCTGAGCACCAAAGAATTGATGCTTTGGAATTGTGGTGCTGGAGAAGACTCTTGAGAGTCACTTGGACAGCAAGGAGATCAAACCAGTCAATCCTAATGGAAATCAACCTTGAATATTCATTGGAAGGACTGATGCTGAAGCTGAATCTCCAATAATTTGGCTACCTGATTCGAACAGCCAACTCATTGAAAAAGACCCTGATTCTGGGAAAGATTGAGGGCAGGAGGAGAAGGGGGCTGCAGAGGATGAGATGGTCGGATGGCATCACTGACTCAGTGGACATGAGTTTGAGCAAACTCCGGGAGATAGTAAAGGACAGGGAAGCCTGGTGTGCTGCAGTCCATGGGGTCACAAAGAGTCAGACACAACTAAGCGACTGAACAACAAACAACAACATAACAAATAAGAGCAGCCAAGGAAAAACGGGGAAAGTAGGAGTTTGCTGTGCTTTCCCTTCAATAGTAGGCTTAGGTCTATCAAGGAGCAGACACAGCTTCCAAAAGCCTCCCCTGTCTCACATATAGCTCTGTTCCCCCTCTTCTGCCATGTGTCTCCTTTGTTCTTCATTCAGCTTCTTGACCAAAGCCTAGCATATGCCTCCCTTGGGGCTTTCCCAACTGCTCTTCCCTCTTCCTAAAATAACACTCATCATTGTCACCATCATTATCACCACCACCACCCTCATCATCATCTCCAATCCGGTCCTCTTCTAACTCCTTTATCTCATTTATTTCCCAAGACTCTTTCTAATATGTTTTGTTATTGCTCCCTTTTTACAGATGTAGAAACTAAGGCACAGAAATTTTAATAGCTTACTCCATCCCAGACAGCTTGATTGCTTTTGTTTATTTTTTCTTCATTGCTTCAACTCTTATTCCTTCTCTCAGTCTCAGCTTTTAAGATCATTTCCTGAAGGAAGACAGACCTGACCACCACACCCAACTCTTGCACATGTCAAAGTAGTCTTCACATAATTATCACTAATGCAGTGATAGCTTTTGTTTGTTTGGTTTCTTTCCTTCAGGTTGCAAGCTCCATGGGAGGACACTCACTTTTCTAAGTAAAATGCCTGGCACACTCCAGGTGCTTAATGAATATTTACTGAATGACTGGATGTGAATGAATGAATAAGTACTAAAATAATAATAAAAAGGATGACCTTGCTCACTCTTTGTGGTCAGATATGGTTTCTATACTTAACATATATAGTAAGGTAAATGTTGCTCAGTCGTGTCCGACTCTTTGCAACCCCATGGACTGTAGCCTACCAGGTTCCTCCATCCATGGGATTCTCCAGGCAAGAATACTGGAGTGGGGTGCCATTGCCTTCTCCAAACATATATAGTAAGTATTATAATAAATATATACATGTATACATCTCAGTTTAGTTCAGTTATGTTCACCTCTCTCACACGTGTTTTTTCCTTATGCTCATCTAAACACTCCTTGACCCTTAGAACATACTTAAGCCATACTTCTCTAGGAGACCTTTTCAGATCTCTCCAACCTAGAGATCTTTCCGAATCTTTTCTGATATCCTCAGACTCACCTTAGCACTAAATTAGATAATGCCATTGAAAGCAACATGTGATATATTTTGTTCAAAACAACATATTATATATTTTATTTCTCTAACAACACTACTTTCTAATTGAAGCCTGGCATTCATGCATGCATGTGTTTTTTACTGGGTTGACAAGCCAAAGCATTTAAAAATACATTTGCTATATAATATGTTATTTATCAATATTGCCACTCCTTCCAGAAAGGATTTGAGATAGACCATTTAAAAATGTCAAACATAGCCAAAGCGATTCTCAGAAAGAAGAATGGAACTGGAGGAATCAACCTACCTGACTTCAGGCTCTACTACAAAGCCACAGTTATCAAGACAGTATGGTACTGGCACAAAGACAGAAATATTGATCAATGGAATAAAATAGAAAGCCCAGAGATAAATCCACGCACATATGGACACCTTATCTTCGACAAAGGAGGCAAGAATATACAATGGATTAAAGACAATCTCTTTAACAAGTGGTGCTGGGAAATCTGGTCAACCACTTGTAAAAGAATGAAACTGGACCACTTTCTAACACCATACACAAAAATAAACTCAAAATGGATTAAAGATCTAAATGTAAGACCAGAAACTATAAAACTCCTAGAGGAGAACATAGGCAAAACACTCTCCGACATACATCACAGCAGGATCCTCTATGACCCACCTCCCAGAATATTGGAAATAAAAGCAAAAATAAACAAATGGGACCTAATTAACCTTAAAAGCTTCTGCACATCAAAGGAAACTATTAGCAAGGTGAAAAGACAGCCTTCAGAATGGGAGAAAATAATAGCAAATGAAGCAACGGACAAACAACTAATCTCAAAAATATACAAGCAACTCCTACAGCTCAACTCCAGAAAAATAAACGACCCAATCAAAAAATGGGCCAAAGAACTAAATAGACATTTCTCCAAAAAAGACATACAGATGGCTAACAAACACATGAAAAGATGCTCAACATCACTCATTATCAGAGAAATGCAAATCAAAACCACTATGAGGTACCATTTCACACCAGTCAGAATGGCTGCGATCCAAAAGTCTACAAATAATAAATGCTGGAGAGGGTGTGGAGAAAAGGGAACCCTTTTACACTGTTGGTGGGAATGCAAACTAGTACAGCCACTATGGAGAACAGTGTGGAGATTCCTTAAAAAACTGGAAATAGAACTGCCTTATGATCCAGCAACCCCACTGCTGGGCATACACACTGAGGAAACCAGAAGGGAAAGAGACACGTGTACCCCAATGTTCATCGCAGCACTGTTTATAATAGCCAAGACATGGAAGCAACCTAGATGTCCATCAGCAGATGAATGGATAAGAAAGCTGTGGTACATATACACAATGGAGTATTACTCAGCCATTAAAAAGAATACATTTGAATCAGTTCTAATTAGGTGGATGAAACTGGAGCCTATTATACAGAGTGAAGTAAGCCAGAAGGAAAAACATAAATACAGTATACTAACGCATATATATGGAATTTAGAAAGATGGTAACAATAACCCGGTGTATGAGACAGCAAAAGAGACACTGATGTATAGAACAGTCTTATGGACTCTGTGGGAGAGGGAGAGGGTGGGAAGATTTGGGAGAATGGCAATGAAACATGTAAAATATCATGTAGGAAACGAGTTGCCAGTCCAGGTTCGATGCATGATGCTGGATGCTTGGGGCTGGTGCACTGGGACGGCCCAGAGGGATGGTATGGGGAGGGAGGAGGGAGGAGGGTTCGGGATGGGGAGCACATGTATACCTGTGGCGGATTCATTTTGATATTTGGCAAAACTAATACAATTATGTAAAGTTTAAAAATAAAATAAAATTAGAGAAAAAAAAAATAAAAATGTCAAACATAAAGATTTCTGAAAAAGAAATAGACACCCATCTCAAGTTCTGAAAAAGAAATAGACACATCTCAAGTTGTGGAAAAGAGGAAGCATCAAGTATGCTAGCCAGGAGGGTTAATATTGGGATGAACATGAAAATTGGTTCTGAGTCTCTTGGTAGACAAGGAGATAAACACATGATATGTTACATAATCTCTTACTATCTGATAAAGTGTCGTAGACCTGTTCTTTTTCCTCTTTCTCATACTAAATTCCATTGGAAACTTTATCCCCTGAGATGTTATACAAGGGGTCACTAGGTAAGACAGTGAATAATGCTTTCAATGTATTTTACAACTAACGCATATGGATTTTTCTTCCGATGTTTGCTGAAGACCAAAACAGTACCTAGAATTGAGACTACTTAAAGATATAGATACATGATGCAGTACTTAGGTAAGCTTCCTTCAGTATTTATTTTCTCAGCTGGGCTTTTGAGATAGACAATTTAAGGTGCTTTTCAGTGTCTCCACTCTGCCTATCTTATGATTTCTGAAGCTCAGTTATTGGAATCATCATCAGTACATTCTCCATTCTTATACCTTTATATTCATTTGACTTACACTGGTCAGTATTAACTAGACAAATTAATATCTATTTAGTGCTTTAGAGTCCACAGAATACCTTACTTTTCATATAAAATATGTTACTATCCATTACTGAATGCGACCCTCACAAGAACACCAAGAGTTATCACTACCTTCATATCTTATGTGTGAAAACTGACAGCATAAGCAATGAAGAACAGATACTTGAGTTCAATCTATAATGCATGCATAATGTATACATTAATTTGGTGGGGGTGGTGATAGAAAGGGTTGGAGAGGAGATGATGTATCCCTTCTTGTCTAAGATGATCCATTTTGAAATCGCAGTGCCATCTAGTGGTTATTTTAGACACCAAAGCATAAGGATGTTTCAAGATGGCCCCTGGACAGTACAATCAACATTTTATGCTATCCTGACATGCGTTATTTGAGCTGAGAGCATTTCCTGCTAGTTGACAGATTCTGACCTTTCAATATGGAAAGTGTACCACATCTACCCAGAGTCAGTCAAAGCTATTGATCCTGATAAATGATTTGACCTCAGCCAGTGGTTCTCCTCCAGTTATTTAATGCTTAAGAAAGCGAGCGATGTAATCTGAAGAGGTCAAGAGCACTTGGGAAGGACTGTTGACACAGTATTGGAAAGAAGCTGACTAGTAGGTGTGTGTGAGAGAAAAAAAAAAAAAAACAAGACGTGTTCTTCTGTATGTTTCCCAAGAAAAAGGACACTGAAATATTGTCCCACAGATAAGACGGAGTTTGTGGATAACAATAATAACTGATACCTGATGTGATGCCTCACATTTTAAAGGTTATAAGACCATCTGACCTACATTTTTTCACGGCTTGCCTCCAAAAGTTCACAGGCAGTATATGTCTCTCTGTGTTGGCTCACATCATCAGTTTTATTTGGAATGCTCTGCTTAGTTTATCACCTGGTACTCTTACTTTTCTTTTTATCCAGGCCTCACTGGACACTAACGTCCACTTCAACCTCTTATCTTTTCCAGACTCATTTATATCATTTTTCTCCTGTTCTGTCTCATCAACAAGACCAAGAAGACTTTGGGTATCTTAAGTTTTATTGGTTATTTGAAAGATACACCCTGTAACTGGCCTAGGTCCTATTATCATGACCCCCAGAGCCTCACAGGTGGCTGACCCTTAATCTAATTCTCCGGATCAAAGGTTAGGAATGCCCATTGACCAGTGTAGTCAGCATGAGAAGACTGGGTGATAAATGAGAATTATGTACAAGGTGGAGAGTATAGTGCCATACTATACTCTGCTAGTCATGCTCTATGTTGCATAGTCCTATTTTGCACAGAACTGCACTAATCTTATATACATCAGTTTGGTTCAGTGGCTCAGTCGTGTCTGGCTCATTGTGACCCCATGGACTACAGCACGCCAGGCTTCCCTGTCCATCACCAACTCCCGGAGCATACTCAAACTCATGTCCATTGAGTTGGTGATGCCATCCAACCATCTCATCCTCTCTCGTCCCCTTCTCCTCCTGCCTTCAATCTTTACTAGCATCAGGGTCTTGTCTAATGAGTCAGCTCTTTGTATCAGGTGGCCAAAGTATTGGAGCTTCAGCATCAGTCCTTCCAATGAATACTCAGGACTGATTTCCTTTAGGATTGACTGGCTAAACTTGGGCTGTAGATTGGGCATAATCGAACTTTTTATAGCTTGGATCTAACTCCACTTGTTCAAATATCATTTGAAACTGTGCTTCTTCCAAGATTTTGAAGTTGTAAACCCTCTATGTAATGCTGCTGATTCCTCTACCATCTTTACTGCACCGACTTTCTTTTATGCGTTAGATAATCCAAACTTGATTGACCTATCCAAGTGATGCCTGGAATGTTCTTCATGCCAATCTAAAGCTATTCCTGTTAGCAGTAGCTTTGCCCTTAGAATATTTGGTTCAGGGTATTAATTTCATATATGATTCTTGAATAAACACACAAATAAATGAATAAACTCATGAATTACCAAATGAATAGAGGAAGGAATGTATGCAAAAAGGATATGAGATGATGCCGTATTTTATTTTCATTCATTGTACAGACATTTAAGAGGTGCTTCTGAAATGCCAACTTCTCTATAACGTGTTGGGGGCAGTGTTTGGACACAGGAGTCAAGTGTAACCAAAGTTGTATAAAAGTATATGACTAGGATGCTGTGTGCTTCCTTCTATTTCACAGGACACAGCTCAGGTACCCAGCGAGTCTGACATCTGTCCGTGTCTATATCAGGTAGTTGGAAGGTGGCCTAGTGTAATAGAGAACTGTGAAATCAAAAGCACAGAAAAACACCAAGAAAAAAGGCAAGCAGCCATGGTCCCACCACAAAGTTAAACATCATTGACATTTTAGTACATCTAATTCCAAGAATTTTCATAAAGCAGAAGTACATACATGGTAATGTTAATGGAACTCTTAAGATAGGTTGGACAATGGGTGTTATTTTTCTTTGCAAGTATCATATTATTTCACTACTGTTATAGATATGTTGTACCTTCCAGAGCATCCCTTCAGAATTGAAGGACAGATTTTTTTTACTGCTGGGAAGCATGGCTTGTGGACAGTGCTTAGCAGTAAAGAACTGCCACCCAGCAAGCTCCCTAGCAATCCAATGGTTAGGATTCATTCAGCAGTTTCACTGAGGTTCAATCGCTGGTGAGGGAACTAAAGATCCTGCAAGCTGTGTTCAGTTCAGTTCAGTTCAGTTGCTCAGTTGTGTCTGACTATTTGTGATCCCATAGACTGAAGCATGCCAGGCTTCCCTGTCCATCACCAACTCCGGGAGCTTGCAAAAACTCATATACATTGAGTTGGTGATGCCAACTAACCATCTTATCCTGTCGTCCCCTTCTCCTCCTGCCTTCAATCTTTCCCAGTATCAGGTCTTTTCCATTGAGTCATTTCTTTACATCAGGTGGCCAGAGTAATGGGGTTTCAGCATCAGTCCTTCCAGTGAATATTCAGGACTGATTTCCTTTAGGACTGACTGGTTTGATCTCCGTGCAGTCCAAGGGACTCTCAAGAGTCTTCTCTAGCACTACAGTTCAAAAGCAAGCTGTGTGATGCGACTCCCCCAAGGAAAGAAAAAAAACTGCCTCCCAAACTCACCATTTCCCAGAGTCAGTCTGCTTCCAATAGTGGCCAACATGGGGGATAAACTGCTATCCTCTCTTTGCCCCAACTTGGGACCACTCTGAAGAGAAGGTTGGGAGCTCCTCCTGGGGGGTAATTTTGTTGTAACTTCTCTCTCTGATCAAGTCAGCTGCCATCTTTCCTCCAAAGGTGCTGATTCTGAGAGGAATCCTCAATAAAATTTTACAAGCTTATGTCTGTCCCAGTTGGCTTCCCGGGTGAACTCCCAACCTGGGATTACTACTTGGGGGTAGGTAATATTATTAGGTCATATTTTAAATTCCCAATTCATAGATAATGAAACTGAAGCAGAAAGACAAAAGCAAGTTACTCTTGGTCCTAGTGAAAGGAAAGGGCTGAACAGGGTTCCAGTATCATCTGACTGTTGAGATCCAGGATTGCAGCAAGCCAGTTCAATAATTAAGAAAATAACTGATTTTAGCATCAATTTTTCCTATCTAAATAGAAAAGACAGAATTGTGTCTCTTGGGGTATGAGCTTCTCCCTTCCACCTTCTTCCGCTTTCTCCTACCCCACAACTCCTACAGATACTGCTTTCTAGCTTTAGGATTTCAGACTCAGAGAGGAACACTGCTCTGCTGCTGCTGCTGCTGCTGCTAAGTCGCTTGAGTCATGTCCGACTCTGTGCGACCCCATAGACGGCAGCCCACCAGGCTCCCCCGTCCCTGGGATTCTCCAGGCAAGAACACTGGAGTGGGTTGCCATTTCCTTCTCCAATGCATGAAAGTGAAAAGTGAAAGTGAAGTTGCTCAGTCATGTCTGACTCTTAGTGACCCCATGTATTGCAGCCCACCAGGCTCCTCCATCCATGGGATTTGCCAGGCAAGAGTTCTGGAGTGGGGTGCCATTGCCTTCTCCAAACACTGCTCAAGGTAGTTTAATTCCTATGACAAGAGGCTAGTGCTTGGAGTTGAGAGTTTGCAAGAGGTCCCTACCTTGGAGACTAAGGTGCCCTGAAGCTGAGGAGAAGACTAAACCCTTAAGGATTTGCAAATTCTTTCCATGTGCACACACACGTGCTCAGTTGCATCTGATCCTTTGTGACCCCATGGACTGTAGCCCACCGGGTTCCTCGGTCCATGGGGTTTTCCAGGCAAGAGTACTGGAGTGGGGCGCCATTTTCTCCTCTAGTGGATCTTCTCGACCCAGGGATCAAACCTACAACTCTTGAGTCTCATGCTTTGGTAGGAAGATTCTCTACCACCTGCACCACCAGGGAAGCCCTTCTTTCCATAGAACTCCTGTGAGCAAAAGAAGGACCTCAGCCTGTGGGGTACAGATGCAGGCGGGAATTCCCACCCAGAGCCATGGTTTTAGAAGTGGCAGCAAAATATCCTCAAGTTGAATCTGTAGAACCACCAGCTTTTGTAAGAAGAAATGAGCTTGGATTGCGAGCATCTCTAAACTGGTGTAGGAACCTTACAACAGCACAGAAACCTCAAGTCCTCGTAGCATCTCATGGGTGCCATTCACTGATGTCTGAGAAAGAATGTAGCACCATGTAAGTGGTGGATGTTGTAGCAGGGCTAATTTTATATAAAGAAACACAGAACTGTAGCACGTCCTACTTTTAAATGTTGTGAAATAAAATATAATTGCTTTACAATAGATATAGACAACTAAAATAAATAATATGTTATACTTTTAAATTAATTAGTTTTCCTTTACAGAATATGTTTCATTGTCTGCATATATACCCATTATGTGGGTTTTTAAAAAATTACTCTTAACAATCAGTATAATTAACTAACCCAACCTCAAAACTTAGCCACTTAAATTAACTAATTTTTTTTTAATAAGTGACATTGCTATAAACATCCTTGGACAGTGTTTTTGCTCACATCCAATATTATTTCTTTGGGATTAACTCTTAAAACTGGAATTGCTGAGTTTTACAGAAAATACATGTTGTGAGGGCTTTGATACATACTTTCTATTTGCTCTCCTGAAAGTTTGATCTATATTTTAACACCCTATCAGCCCATGTTCCCACATACTGATTAGTAAGGATTTTTTTTTTCTTTAGTCATTACAAGTTTTATGTACAAAATGGCTTTAATTGTTCTCAAGGGTCATATTCATAGCTTTCTTTGATTTTTTTTGATTTTTATAAGACGACCAATATAAACTCTCAAGGTAGATAAGTTTAAAGAGGTCACATTTGCAGAGATCCAGTGCTTTCTGTAGATTCTTTATTTCCACCCCCTGCCAACTTTGAATGTCTTATCTGGCATTCCTCAGGAAGAACAGACAAGTCGGGTGAAAATAATAAATACAACTAGGTTAGATAGCCTCCCTCTCTTTCCAAATCAAAGCTGTCTCTCCTTGCATGAAATCCTCAAAATAAAAGGCAACAAAAGACAACATCAGGGGCATTGATCTTGGAGTGTGGATAGTTCAGAACAGCCTAGAAAAGCATACATCAAACCTTCTCACCCTCCAAGGACGGACTTGACCTTTACAATAATTGCTATCATTCTTCTCGAGGTCAGCATCTCTGTTTTTTTTTTTTCTTTGCAATAACTGTGACAATGCAATGGAAACACTTAAAAAAAAAATTCATTAGTTCATTTATTTAACCAAGATATTTATACTGAGTTCTTATTTTGTGTTAGACTCTAGACCCAGTTCTTCATTTTCATTTAAACTTTACTTTAAAAAAGTCAAATGAAGCCTGATAATGTAATATTAATAACCACACTGCTTCATAGGGGCTGCTATACAAAGTACCACAACCTGAGGTGCTTAAACAGCACACACTCATTGTCTCACCGTTCTGGAAGTCAGAGGTCCAAGGTTAAGGTTGGGTTTGTTCCTTCTGAGGGCTATCAGGGAAAATCTGAGCCAGACTTTCCCCTAGCTTCTGAGAGTTGGCTGGGAATCTTTGGTGTTCCTTGGCTTGTAGATGCATCACTGGTACCTGCCTTCATCTTCAAAGGATGTTCTCCCTGAGATTTTGCTTGTGGCCAAATTTCCCCCTTTTTAAGGATATCAGTCATGTTGGATTTGGGGACCATTCTACTCCATTATGACTTAATTTTCACTGGCTATTTTACAAGGACCCTCATTGTTGTTCAGTTGCTAAGTTGTGTCCGACTGTTTGTGACCCTGTGGACTATAGCACAGCAGGCCTCCCTGTCCCTCTCCATCTCCCTGAGTTCACCAAAGTTCATGTCCACTGAATCTGTGATGCCATCCAATCATCTCTTCCTTTGCTGCCCTCTTCTCCTATGGCCTTCAATCTTTCCCAGGATCAGAGTCTTTCCCAGTGAGTCGGCTCTTTGTATCAGGTGGCCGAAGTCTTGGAGCTTCAGCTTCAGTATCAGTCTTTCCAATGAACCATTTGGTGTGGAACTACCTACTTTGAAATACAGTTGCATTCTGAAGTGCTGGGGATTAGGTCCTCAGTATATGAATCTTGGGAATACACAGTTCAATCCCAAACAGTATCCCATTTACAAGCATGAAAGTTGAGACTCACAATATATGACATACGTGAGGCATACAAAATGAGTATTAGCTGTATACAGGGCACTGTTTTGGTCCATGAGACAACCAACGTATGAAGTCATCACATTTTCCAACACACTGATAGAGCCTGCAATTCCAATATCATAGACATCTGACAGATCTGTGCATGACACTAAAAACGTAGGTAAGCGCTAAAATGACAGAGTTTTGAAAGTCAAATAGAGATGTTTGGTATTAATTCTGGAAGGTGTTATGAAAGATTTATGAGCAAGTAAGTGAAATAATTGAATATGTGTAACTGATGGTTAAGTATTGAATACGGTCTATATTCCCCAGAAAAAAAAAAAAAAAACAAACTTTTATAGTCGGTGCCTTATCTCTCTAGTATTCATTATTATGGTTTAGCTTAAATTAGGGTATAATTTCCTTAGTGACTTCTCTGATAGCTCAATTGGTAAAGAATCTGCCTGCAATGCAGGAGATCACGGTTTGATTCCTGGGTTGGGAAAATCCACTGGGGAAAGGATAGGCTACCCACTCCAGTTTTCTTGGGCTTCCCTTGTGGCTCAGCTGGTAAAGAATCTGCCTGCAACGCGAGAGACCTGGGTTTAATCCCTGGGTTGGGAAGATTCCCTGGAGAAGAGAAAGGCTACCCACTCCAGTATTCTGGCCTGGAGAATTCCATGATTATATAGCCCATGGGATCACAAAGAGTCGGACACGACTGAACAGCTTTCACTCTCCTTGGTGACAGGTGTCATAACTAAGGTTCGTGGTAAAGCCAAGGATAGAATCTAAGACTTCTGAACTTTAGGAAGTTTATCTTTCTCCTATACTTATTGCTGCTGTCTGATTTTCTGACACCAATAAGGTCTTCAACAGTTCAGTCTTTTTCTGATATTACCAGGAGTTAGCATCGAACTCTACACATTTAAGGGCTCAGCCCCACATCCTTCAGGTGCCAATAGCAAGTTCTGGGCCCCCAGGCTACCCATACTTCTGTCTTACTTGGCTACAAATCTCTCATTCTCACGACCCTCACTCGGGTTAAATAATGGCTAAAAATGACTTACAAAGCTCAAGAAAACACTTTGGTTGTGTTCATTGGTCTATTATAAAGGAAGCAACTCAGGACCAGCTAACTGGAAGTGATGCACAGGACAAGGAATGGGTGGAGGGGCACAGGTGAGCAGACAGTCCATGGAGCAGTGTGATTTCCTCTGTGCACACGCCTCCCTCCCAGCCCCTACTGGACCCACCAACCTGGAAGCTCACTGGACTTTATTGCTCATGAGTTTTTATAACTTAATCTCCAGCTCTTTCCAATCCATGGAGGTCTGAGTGAGGAAAGAGGCTGAAGGTTCTAACTCTATAATGTGGTGTTTGGTCTCTGATGACCAGCCAACATCCTGAAGCTCTCTGGGGCCCTCACCCTGAGACATCTCCTTAGCTCTGATTTAGCTATATTCCAAAGGCACTGATTATGAATAACAAAAGACTCTCCTAACACTCAGGAAATTCCAAGGATTTTAAGATCTCTGTACTAGGAAACATAGAAACAGATCTTTTTTATATGACAGCAGCCCTAGAGTGATAAAATATATTATTATCTTTTAAAGGGGTTTTCCAGGTGGCACTAGTGGTAAAGAATCCACCTGCAATGCAGGAGACGCAGGAGATGGGGGCTTGATCCCTGGGTCGGGAAGATGCCCTGGAGAAGGGCATGGCAACCGACTCCAGTATTCTTGCCTGGAGAATCCCCTGGACAGACGAGCCTCGTGGACTACAGTCCATAGGGTCACAAAGAGTTGCACAGGACTGAAGCAACTGAGCACACATGAATTTATTATCTTTTAAATCAAAAGCATTTCCACCTCACAGTTATTCTCTTGGGCATTTTCAAATGAAGAGAAAAATAGACTATGAGTTATTATTCAAAAGATGCTTTTAAAAATTATTGCTTATTAAATAGCTATTCAAATTTATGTGCCAGGTAATGTACAAAGTGCTGGGAATAACAAGTAACATGTTCTGATAATGGCAGTTCATAATTCCAGGTTGTTTAGTCTCCCAGATACTTTTCCTGAGTCTTCTGTCTCAGGCAAAACAAAACAAAGCAACAATAAAACTAAGAAAATAAATAATAATTTTACATTTGTCCAGCACGTTACAGTACATTTCATAACCTTTATCCCCTTGGAACTTCTACCCTGACTCCTGACTGATCTCATAGACCTTATCTCTTCGGGTTTATAGAACCTATTTGCCTTCGTTGACTTGGTGGAATATAAACTTGCATCCTTAGCAGTCTCAATATTTTTTTTTAAGTAAATAAACAAACATGACAAAAACCTCTTTTTTATTTTCCAAGATATAGATGACTCCCATAGACCTCTGCCTGGGCTGCCTTCCTGAACCTTCTAGAGGTTGTCTTTCTCCTCACCCACCTCCAAAATCTAGGCAGGCTCTCACCTCTGCCTTGTGGACAGCTGTAGCCGTTCTGTGTCACAGCAGTAATGAAGAGCGAACAAAGTCCTGCTAGGGTATTTATGATTAGAATCAATAAAACCATCCTTGTTCATATGATCTGTAGCCCATGATCAAAGGCAGCCCAGAGGAACAAACTAACAATAGCTCCGTGGGACAAGTAGATGCTGTAACTAACTGGACCACAGGGCTTCATGGTGTGAACCGCATCAATTCTGATGGGTTACTACCTAGCTTCTAGTGAGGCACATAATGACAGTGAGATGTCAGAGCACTTCCTGATGACAGTAAGCTTGATCTTCAGGGCCAGTTAGAATATACTCAGAGAGGATGAACTAGGTCTTGAAGGAAACCCAAACCATACCACATACGGAATGCTTAGCTTATAGGAAAGGCGTGGTCTCTACATTGTCAGGAGGGCTGTATAGGTAGTAGGTAGAAGTGAGAGAATGAGACCCATGGTTTTCTGCTGCTCAGAGGTGCCCAGAGATGATCCTGGGTGCATTATTGGGTAATGAGTTCCCTGTTCTGGATAGATTCAGTGAGAAACTGGGAGAACTTTTAAAATGAATGTTATTGAGGAGATCCAAAATAAGATGGGCTTTTGTCCTATATAACCGTGAATTTCTCTTTGATTCTTGAGATTCTGCATTTCCAATATCCCCTCATCTACCTCCAATCCCAGTTATATGTGCATACAAAAAATGGTAAATATATATATATATATATATATATATGTATATATATATATAGACTTAAACAAAACAAAAAGCCACCTGGAGAACAATATGTTTCTGAATTGCCTGTGGCATTGATAGGCTCACCCTTTTGACCCTGCTGTCTCCCTCTGGTCTCACTAAGCCCTGTGTCTCCAGGACAGTGGGTCCCAAAGAATGCTGAATGCGGCTTGCTTGGAACATGCCGCTCACCAGGCAACACTGATGCAGCTGACGTATGAGACTCCTGCTTCCTTGCTCCATCAATCACCAGCTTCTCTATTATGGAAAAAGTATACTAGAGAAATGAAAATGGAAACACAAAGTGAAACCAGAGGGGAGAATGAATTGTCTAACCATCTGACTGATGGCTTGTAAGATTCCAATGTCTCTGGGAGGCCAGGAAAAAGCTGGCAAAGAGGACTCTTTCTTGGGAATGACAGAAGTTACTTCAGCAAGCTGAATTCAGGAAAGCAGATTACTATGTTTGAGAGACTATGATAATCACACAAATCACTCTTGAGGGGGAAAAAAAAAAGTCCACACTATAAAATTCTCCCATCAGTGGACATCCATCTGGAATAGTTCCAGGTTTTCTGTAACACACACACGCACACACATACACACAAACCCTATAGATAACAGATGACAAGCCCAGCGTTTCCACGTGACTAGTGCTCTGAAATATGTCTGGCTATTCCCACAGGTCCTGGTACCACTCTGTGTCTCAATCAGAGGCAATGTACTGACCTCTCTAGTCTGTATTGTTTCAATTACACTTCTGGCTGCCTCAGGAAAGCATGGGACAGGCTAGTATTTCACCCCCTCTTCACTTGTAGTCTGTGTTATCACAGTATTTCTTGATGAACTTAAAGTTCGATGGGATTCATAAGTGGCCAAGCGCTAACTCTACCCTCTGTATTAGGGCTGTGGGATTACAGAGATGAACTGGAGAAAACGTTTTCCTTCCAGAAGGCCAATGCAGTCCAAGAAAAAGATGGAGAGAGAGAATATTCTAATACAAGGTCGTACAGGCTAAGCCTGGGCTGGGTGATACAGAAGTGTGGGGAAGATCACTGATTCCAGTCTGGAGCTTGAAAAAACATTTCTGCTGAAGGATGAAATGGCTGGGTATACGGAACTCATGGATATTCTTGTTCATGGAAACTGATGCTGTTACTACCACTACCTGTCATCTGATATCAACTTTCCGTATCAACCTCTTCTCTAATGTTAGCGTAGATTATGTGTATGAGTTTGTGTTCTCTTGACAGATTTGACAGGTAAAGAAACTAAAAGTCAGTGACTTTCAATGACTTGCCCATAACAACACTGGGGCCAGACCTTGAGTCTAGAACACCTGGTAATAAATTTAGGAGTCTATAGCAAAGCCATCCATGGGCTATGCACTGTTTTCTTTTCTTTTTTTCCATTTTATTTTCAGAAATGATTGGTCTGCAATCTGAAGGCCAGCCTTGTGAGCAACAAAAAGGAAGCAGCTCTTGTAGAAATGTCATAGGAAATGTGTGGAGGGCCCATGAATGACCCTCCAGGCAGCTCTTTTGCTTCTTCATTTGTGGAATGAAAATCCTCTCTCTGGCCTACTTCTCACCACTGACCAGCCATAGCGACCTCCAGTCCCTCAGAGTTGCTCTATGCCCTCCACTCTGCATGGCCACCTTAGTCATCCTCCGCCTTTCTGTCTTCTTTGGAGAGAGTTAGCCATTGTCTCACAGCCCCAGGCCCCTTCCTGTCAGCCACTATTTTATTTTTCTGTTTCTTCCACTAGCTGGGACTGCACTCACCATCTTCACACTGTATCCCTGGTGGATACTCCTGTGCTAGGTCAGGCACTGCAGGTATGGATAGATACCTGACTTTTAGTTTCTTTATCTGTCTTGAGAAGAGACTCTTATACATTTTAAGGTAAAATTGTAGCACAAATGCAGCATTTACATTTGTAATTCATCTAATATTAGTGTATTTTGTTTGAGCGGGCACTCGGTACATCAGGATTTAAAATCTCTTTGCTCTTTGCCTGGAATCCACAGGCCATTTCCTCTGGCCCCTACCCTGACTGGTCCTTTCTATCACTTCTGCTTTTATTCTCTGAGCACGCTCTTTCTTATTCCTCTTCTGATCCTGAGATGTACCATTTCCATTAAATTCTGCCAACGACAAACAGTTATTCTAGGACTTTCGGGGCGTAACAGGTATTTTGGATAGAGGTATTAAATGTGTGTAGATAACAAAAACCAGTTTTTTGCTCTCAAACCATACCTCTGAATGACGCTGTCTTATAAAAGGGGCTGGCTCAGGAAAGACCAGCTTGGCTAAACTCTTCTTCTCCATCTGCCCTGCCTTAAAGTCCAGTAAGCAACACTTACTGAACCCCTGCTGCTGCTTAGGCGCTCAGTCATGTCTGACTCTGTGACCCCATGGACCGTAGCCCGCCAGGCTTCTCTGTCTGTGGAGATTCTCCAGGCAAGAATACTGGAAAGCATTGCCATACCCTCTTCCAGGGGGGTCTTCCCAACCCAGGGATTGAACCCAGGTCTTCCACACTGCTGGCAGATTCTTTACCATGGGAGCCAACAGGGAAGTCCTTACTGAACCTTTAGGGTATGCTAGAAACCATGCCCCGGAGTACATGATGAACAAGAAGATACCATCCTGTCCCTCGAGTGACTTGAAATCTTCTGGAGGAAACAGTCAGGCACACAGAATTCCATTGTCCACTGTGCTGGCAAGTAAACACTGGAGTGGGGAAAGCCTGGAGTCAGAGATACCGGTACAAAGGCTCTGCAGATGGTAAGATGTGGGATGGTCTGAACAAACATAGTATGTATTGAAAAGGAAGACTGAGTCCCATAGCAACTCCTGAGATGGGCCACTGAGGATAAGGGGGGTGTACACATGAGTCAGGTGGCACTGTGAACAGACATACCTACAATCAAGGCTGGAAACTTGAGAGGAGAAGTAGGTTGGGATGACTATGATGAAGCCAGGCTTAGAACTCTTCATGTTGAAGGCTCTTGAAATTTAAGTGGAGCTGACCAGCGGGTAGTTTGAGATTACAGTATTGAACTCTAGGAAGCCTAGTGCCTAGGGTGAGTGAACCCCATAAAAGAGGCTGAAGATGGAATAACTGATCATGTTAAAGTACAGTGTCCTTGCTTTTGAAAACATGAGCTTCATCTTCTGTAACAAATATATGGTATGCTCACCCATGAATGCAGTATCTAAATGCACTGCCTCCTGGGCATATTTATGATCAACCTCTTTATCCAGACTATCCAGGTATGGGTATATAACAGAAATAAATAGATATTTTCTCCTATCATTAAAATGGATCAGAAGAAGCATGATAAAATGTTATGAAATAAAATGAGACAGAATTACAGAGGTGAGAGGGCCATTACATTATTTCATCTAATTCTGGACTTTCTGGCAAACCCTCCAAAACTCGGCTCAGTCATCAGCTCTGTTTTGAGGTCTTGTCTTACCTGACTTTCCATCCCTTTAATCTTCCCCAACCCACACCCACTCCTGAAAGAAATACACATATTTTCTTCTATGTGATTTCTGTACTTGGCATGGACTCAGAACCAGAAAGATCCTGGGCTTCCGTGTTGTAGTTGTATAACCATGGCAAACCACTTAAGATCTCAGAACAATAATATTTTGTAATAATATATAAAGTATGTGATAGTGCATTGTTGTGTATTAGCTTGCTCAGTCATGTCCGACTCTTTGCAACCCCATGAACTGTTTCACCCACCAGACTCCTCTGTCTGTGGAATTTTCCAGGCAAGAATGCTGGAGTGGGTTGCCATTCCCTTCTCCAGGGAATCTTCCCAACCCAGGGATCAAACCTGGGTCTTCTGCATTGCAGGCAGATTCTTTACCATCGAGCTATCAGAGAAACCAACCAGTGTATGCGATGCCTGCTAAGAATTAAATAAATGTAGTTAGAATGAATACATTTAATTTAATGGAGATATTATAAGAAACAAAGACAATGACAGAAAGCACGGACTCCAGGACAACTACAGAGCATCATAGATCTGTCTATTACTGTATCCATCTTGATCTCTTAGAAGTGTTTTGCTCTCCTCTTCTGTCTCACTCTGAAGTATGAACACCTCATGCGCAATCCTATTTATTCATCTCTGTGTTCATAGTGCTTGTTTCTTAGTAGATGTCCAGTGAATATTAGCTGAACCGGCCCAGTGAGGAAGAGCCAGAAGCCCTTGGTCTGGCTGTCTTTATACCTTGCAGATTCACAGTGCTGAGTGAGAGAGGCTGAACCAGATTAGATGGGCAGAAGGAGAGAGAGAAGGAGAGAGGAAGGAAGGGAGAAGGCACCAATGATGGAACCCATTAAAACGAGTCTGTTTCAGGGCATTCTCCTCCATCAAGCAGGAACTCTGTGGCTAGCATATTCTGTCCCTCCCACTCCCCAGCCATCAGACAAAGTTCTTGCTTATTCCACAGTGTCCTCATGCCACAATTTAATGATCCATCTCACTGGCCTCTCTTCCTCGAACGCTCCCTCCTCTGGCCGCCTTCTCTTTTGAGCTCCTGGTCACACTTTATGTCACATAATTACAGCTCAGGTTGACTTCTCGGTTCCCAGAATGCAGAGGTTACTCTTTTAATTGCAGTGAATTCTTTTAAGTCCCTGCTTACTTTTAATTATAAATGCCTGCAGCTGGCTTGCCAGGGTGTAACTTTCTGCTGCGGAAGAAAACAAGCCCAAGAAGCAGAGAAGTAATAGGAATCCCATTTTTATGCAAATTGCCTCAATAACAAAGAAATGAGGGAAAAGAGACTCATTCCTGCATTCCTGAGAGGTGACACTGGCCTTTGAAAATGTCCAGCTCCACAGTTAGAAGAGATTTAGATAAAACTAGCTCATTATATCATAGTTTCAGGCTTTATAAACATATCAGCTACTCAACTCCCTTGTCTGTTTATGGCTCATTTCTGATATTTTGACTGGCAGGATGGGCCTTAAGCAACACTTTTATTTAAAAAAAAAAAAAAAAAAAAAGACCTGCCTTCAGGAAACCAAATTCCTCAACCTAAGACAATATCCTTTCTGTAAAAAGCACCAGTAGCTTCTACCCAGGTACATAGAGAATCTTCTCTTCCCACATGTCCCTGTGGTTGCTGCTGGCAGATAATACTTCCTTTATTTCCTATGTGCTTGGTACAGTGTCAAACACCACAAATGCAATTTTTAAATTATTATGATTTAATTAATAATTGCTTTAAAGGATCAACATTAATTAAAATACGATTAAGTTAAACTCTCTCCCAGGTGGCACAATTGGTAAAGAATCCACTAGCCAATGCAGGAGATGCAAGAGACACAGGTTTGATCCCTGGGTCAGGAAGATCCCTTGAAAGAGGAAATGGCAACCTGTTCCAGTAATCTTGCCTGGGAAATCCCATGGACAGAGGAGCCTGCTGGGCTAAAGTCCATAGGGTCCCAGAGAATCACACATGACTGAGCTACTGAGCACATGTTAAGTTAAACTATTTCATTATTGATTATTATAAACCAACTTTCAGTCAACACAAGTCTATCAAGTACCTTAAGTTTACCCCTGCCAAATTCCCCATTACTGAGAGCTGGAAGCTCAGGGCTGTGGCAAGGCGGGTTAAGCTATCTTTGCAGTTACTGTGGACTAGGTGACGCCTCCTGCCTCCTGCCTCCCTCTGCTGCTGCAAGGCCTCCTGAGGGGGGTGAGGTGGGTGGGGAAAAGGAGGAATCCCATCCTGACCTAATACCTGCCTGTACCACAGAGCATACTAAGTGATTGATTCATAGTCTTTCACTGAAATCTGAAATGATGGTAGTTTTCAGAGAAGAAATCACTTTGCTGTGCAGTAGAAATTAACACAAAATTGTAAATCAACTATAATAAAATAAATTAAAAAGATAAAAAGCTCAAAAAGGAAAAAAAAGAAAACTGAGGCTCAAAGAATTCAGGTGATTATAAGCCAGTCTTTATGTTTGGGTTCCCCAGAGCAGATGCTGAGATAAGGAGCTGATTACAGGTGGATTATTTTGCAGAAAACCTCTGCAGAAATGAAGAAGAACACAAGGGAGTGAGGCAGTGATGAAAGACACTTTACGAAGCCAGCTGTCACCAAGGTCCACTGGGGCTCACTGGAGCTCCATCCAGGGGTGAAACTCTGGTTTCACTGTGTTGTCCCACCTGAGGGATATGGCAGTTGGAATATCATTCATAAACCTCTGTCAACCACTGCTTAAGCTTTACTCCCAGAGAGGTAGCTTCCTGCCCCTTATAGTCTGCCAAAAACCTGGGAAGAGTGTTCCTTTTTCTACTTTAGAGAAAATTGTGTCTCAAAGAAATGCACATACAGTCATCTGGAGTCAGTGGGTACCCACAGAAGCAGTGAGGCCTAAAAGATAGAAGGAACGCAGTGGGCATCAGGGTCGCTACAGCCACCTACCTGACTCATAAGGACCAGAAAAGGAAGTCAAACCCAGGAGGATCTGGCTCCAAAGTCTACAGTGATTCTCCTGTCATGTACAATATCATATGCCTGCAGAGAGGTCAGGAGTAAACCTAATCAGAAGATGTCTGTCCGTCTGTATTCAGGATCTATACGGTGCATATGCAACAAAGTACTAAAACGGACAAGTGTTCAGCACACACTCTGAGGTCATAACCTGGTAAAGATGGGTGTGTTTCCTCCCTTCCAGCCATCACTCACTGCAGGAGAGAACAGATCATTTCAATGTCCTGCCCAACACATCACCCTGCTCCAACCTTTGGTCCTGTCCTAGCCTCTGTGGAGTTAGCACACTTGTTTTGGCTGGAAGGGAGGAGAACCTCAGTGGCTACTGAGGCTTCTAGCTGCCTGAGAAATCAGTATGTTCAGAAGAGGACTTCTCTCATCCCCTGGGCTATCACAGCTCCAAGAACTGCTGGAGGGAAGATTTCCCCCACACGTTCCAAGTTAAACAATTATCCTCCTCCTTCTTGATACTGTTAGGACCCTTGACAGCATCTATCTGCCCTCCTTTCTGCTTTGCGTCTGCTATCACCAGAGCACCCCAACTCTACCCCAAGTTCTACAATCACTTAGTTTTCCCATTGTGCATTCTGGTACCCATATTCAGCCGGCAGCATACTTCTCTAATTGTTTAGACTACTTTCTCAAAGTTCCCATTCCATTCATCTCTTGTTTTACCTACTAGCACTGCTTTCCCCTGGGCTTCCCTGGTGGCTCAGATGGTAAAAGCGTCTGCCTGTAATGCGGGAGACCTGGGTTCGATCCCTGGGTTGGGAAGATCCTCTGGAGAAGGAAATGGCAGCCCACCCCAGTACTCTTGCCTGGAAAACTCCACGGACAGAGGAGCATGGTGGGCTACACTCCATGGGGTCGCACAGAGTCGGACACGACTGAGCACCTTCACTGGTTCATTGCTTTCCCTAGAACCATCTTCAGTGTGGCTATATTTGCATTTATTCCCAAGGTCAACAACTGGGTCTTGGCTGTCCTTCTTTCACTCCATTCTTCCAAACATTTCCCTTTTCCCCCTCCTTCAGAAACCTGACTCCTTTGAAACGGAAAGGATTAGATTATGTCACCTGCCCTCCTTCCCACTGCTGCCAGCTGCCTGCTTCCCCATCAGTCCTTTGCATTCACCGATGATTCAGCACCTTCTTTGTTGCTGTTCTCAATCTCTGTTCCCATCGCCAGTCTAGTGTCCCTCCTCTTCCTGTGTTTTACAGGATAAGAGTTAAGTGGGTGGGCTCTCTAGATAGTAGCCCTTTGGCTTTATGTCCCAGTGCTGCTAACTTAACAGCTGTGTGACCTTGGGAAAGTTACCTAATCTTGCAATGTCTTGATTCTGTCATCCAAAAAGTGAGCATAACAATCGTACCGTATCTCTTAGATGTCTTATGATAATTAAATGTATAAATACATGCCACATTTGAATTGTGCCTGATAGAGTAAGTGCTCAGTTAATGTAGGCAATATTATGATGATGATATTGACTGCTATTGACTCTATGGTAGTAGCAATATTAAAATCATTTCCTTAACCACTAAGCATCATCTCAGAAAATGGAATAGCCCTCCTTGCATTTTCAAACCTTTCCCAGCTCTTAACTCTGTTTGACCTACAAGTATTAATAGAAGTCTCCTGGCTCTGGAGAATTCTATTCTTCTCTATCCACACTCTCTCCTTTGATGATCTCGTATAAGCCTATGAATTTAAATAATCTCTATGTGACTATAGCTTCTAAACGAATTCTCTACTGAGCACTGGTACACTGGACGCTTGCTTGATAGCGCCACTTAAATGTCTAAAATGCATCTCAGACTTGACAGAATCACTAACAACTCCTGCATGTGTTCCCAGTAACTTCCAAATCCTTAGCAAATGGCACAACCATTTACCTAGCTGCTTACATGTATCTGAATTGTTCTTGATGTCACATTTCTTCTTTCTTTCCATGGTATCGATCAAGCGTCTGTCTTCTCAAAATTCGTTGAAGTCCTAATGCTCAGTGTAATGGTATTTGGAAGTGGGACCTTTGATCTCTGAGATATTTAGAGTTAGATGAAGTCACAGGGCAGTGGTGATGAAGGGGGTGCTTCCCAGGCGATAAGAACCTGCTTGTCAATGCAGGAGGTACAAGAGACCTAAGTTTGATCTCTGGTCAGGAAGATCTCCTGGAGGAGAGTATGGAGACCCTCTCTAGTATTCTTTCCTGGAGAATCCCATGGACAGAGGAGCCTGGAGGGTTATAGTCCATACAGTAGCAAAGAGTCAGACATGATTGAAGCAACTCAGTGTGTATGCACGAGGTCATGAGGATAAAACCTTTGTGATGAAATTAATGTTCCCATAAAGAGAGGAAGTAGAGACAGGTTTTCTTTTTCTTTTTCTCTCTCTCTGCCATGTGAGGATACAGAAAGTAGGTGGCTATTGGCAAATCAGGAAGAGAGTTCTCACCAGACACAGAATCTACTGGCACCTTGATCTTGGATTTCCCAACCTCTGGGATTGTGAGGAATAAATGTTGTTTATTTGTTGTTGTTGTTTAATTATGGTTTATTTTGTTGTTAACATGTTGTTGTTTAAGCCACCCAACCTATGTCATTTTTCAGCACTAGCCTGAGTCAGCTAAGATACTATACTTTGAATTAATTTATTTCCTCAGTCAATATTTATTGAAAACCTAGTAGGCACTAAGGATAGAGATATTAACAAAACATAAACATTCTCACCCTCCTGGGCTTACATACTTGCATATTGACCCCATCTTGAATATGTTCACTGTTCCCCATCTTCACTTCAACTCTGAACCACCATCCTTTTTCCTTGGGACAACCACCCTGGCCGTATTCTTCCCCTGATTCCATACTTGCCCATTTATAAGCCATTCACTGCATAGCAGTAGAATGACCTTGTGAAAACTCTGTGTATTTTCCACAAACTTCCCATTTTTTGTAATAAAATTGAGTAGCCTTACCTGACCCATCTCTCTAACACCCCAAGAAACTCTCCCTTGCTCACTGGACCCCAGTACACTTGCCTTCATTCCATTCTACTTTAGAACTGTTGCGCTAGACTAAAGGTCACCTTCTCAAAGAGACCTCCCTAGTCACCTAATATAAAGTAGCCCCAACCACTTTCTCAAGAGACACCCTAATATATTTTCATTGGTGTCTCTCTTAAAAAGCCTTTGTACCTTTCTCAGGGCACTAGTGTTTGAAAAATTTTATTTCCTCATTTCTATGATTAATGTGCTAATATTCTTCTCCCCAGACTTTCAGTTGGTTAAGGCCAGGGTTTATGTTAGTTTTCACTGTTGTGTCTTTCATTGCACCTCAGGCAGTACTCTGCACACTGTAGAGACAAGATAGCATTTAAAAAAATGAGGGGGGAAGTAAAAGAAAAGTTGGCAGATATAAAAATAAATTACTTTGGACTAGGGGTGAGAAATACATTATTTGAGTGCTAACTTTGTCACTAGCTTCAAAGTATGGCCCTTGAGTACACTGTTTTGCTGGGACTCATTTTCTTTTCCTAAACTAAGTAATCAGTTAGTCTAGAGATAGAGCCACATACTGGCTGTAGCGTAAACAGTGGAACCAGAAAGACCTTGCTTTTGAATACTGGCTTTGTGTCCTACTCAGTGTAAGTCTTTGGGAATCTACTTAACCCTACCCTATCTACTTGGAGAAGACTCTTGAGAGTTCCTTGGACTGCAAGGAGATCAAACCAGTCCATCCTAAAGAGAATCAGTCCTGAATATTCATTGAAAGGACTGATGCTGAAGCTGAAGCTCCAATACTTTGGCCATCTGATGCGAAGAACTGACTCATTGGAAAAGACCCCAATGCTGGAAAGATTGAAGGCAGGAGGAGAAGGGGATGACAGAGGATGAGATGGTTGGATGGCATCACTGACTCAATGGACATGAGTTTGAGCAAGCTCCAGGAGTTGATGATAGACAGAGAAACCTGGTGGGCTGCAGTCCATGAGATCACAAAGAGTCAGACATTACTGAGCGCCTGAACTGAAAGACTGATCTACCCCAAGAGTGGTAAGAATTAGACAAACAGTGGGAAAACTTAGCATGTGTGTGTGCATGCATGCTAAATTGCTTCATTTGTGTCTGACTCTGTGTGACCCTATGGACTGTAGCCTGGCAGGCTCCTCTGTCCATGCATGGCGACCAGCATATGTGAACAATCCAGAAATTCAAATTCTTTCATCTTTTTCTGCTGTAAACTATAATAAACCAAGTTACTGAACTCATCAAACCTTAGCTAAAGATGTATAGAATGATTGAAGAACACATGAACTGATTACAGAAATTTGTTTTTCTTTTTTCCTCATTTCCAGGCAAAGTAAGGTACAAAGGACATTCCAGCTTTGTTCAACCCCAATCTTGAGTATATTAAACTAATTAAAACAAAGAAAGAAAGAAAAGAACCTTCCCAAGTATGCACATAGAACAGGTGCATAATATTTGCTCTCCGCAGAAGGAGGTTCGCACTAAACTTACAGAGCACGAGCTGCTCCTCCTTCCCAGTCTAGGCGGTGTGGGGGAGGAGTGGGGGAGAGACAGGTGTCCTGACTGGGAGGTTTCAGTGGGAACAGCAAGGGTCCTTCCTCTCCTGCCATATCGGGCAAGATGGCACTGATGGAGGCATCTGATTCCTCAAAGGGCTTCATATTCACTACAGATGCTCCAAGAGCCCTTACCTATTTCCTTGACATTGCCTCCTCTGGGGAGAAGGGAGTCTACATTTACTGAGTCCCAACATCTGTCAGCCACACTCCTGGGTGATACATCAGCTTCACAACAAACCTTCAGGTCGGTAGCACTATTTGACATTTGACATTTGTTGACTCTGTCCTATGTGCCAAGCTCTCTGACAGGCAGGCCTCATACTTCATCTCAATCTTCACAGCAATTCTGGAAGAAGACATAACTCTGCACTTTGTGCCAAGGAGAAAATGAAGCTTTGGAGTGGCTGAATGACTGTGGGAAGCCCCTTGACTGGGGATTGGTAAAGCTTAGATTGAAGACAAGTTCTCTGTGACTCAGAGACCCAAAGCAAGAACCAGGTTAATTAAGCTGAAGAAATTACAGACCCCAGAATAGAGTTGATACATGTGTGTTTCTATGATGCCCCTACCTGATTTTCTTTCAGGTCATCTTGATGAAATAGTTTCTGATTTCCCGATATCCCATAAGCTTTCTCTCTTTAGGGTCTTAAATTTCCATTGTTTACTACTCCACTGAATTTCTGTCTCCCTTTTTCTTTGCCATCCTCAAATGTGCATACTGCACTTCATTCTGTCAAGGCCCAGATGGATTACAACAGGTAATATCTCTTGGTAGGTAAGAGATGAAACTGTTGGGATAGATAATCAGTTGGAGGATGAAGTGAGAAAATGTAAAGTGTCTAATACACTGAAACTTTCAAAAAGGTCAGTAGTATGTATCGCTATTACTATTATTTACATCAATTCTACTTCCCTTGGAAATAGTCTTGTTTCTTTCTAGGTAGAAGCAAGGACTCCCACCTACAGGATTCTAAAGAAATTTAGCAGGACTTCAGAGATCAATTTCCAGCATCTGCTGGATCATTGAAAAAGCAAAAGAGTTCGGAAAAACATCTATTTCTGCTCTATTGACTTTGCCAAAGACTTTAACTGTGTGGATCACAAAAAAACTGTGGAAAATTCTGAAAGAGATGGGAATACCAGACCACCTGACCTGCCTCTTGAGAAATCTGTATGCGGGTCAGGAAGCAACAGTTAGAACTGGACATGGAACAACAGACTGGTTCCAAATAGGAAAAGGAGTATATCAAGGCTGTGTATTGCCACCGTGCTTATTTAACTTATATGCAGAGTACATCACGAGAAATGCTGGACTGGAAGAAGCACAAGCTGGAATCAAGATTGCTGGGAGAAATATCAATAACCTCAGATATGCAGATGACACCACCCTTATGGCAGAAAGTGAAGAGGAACTCAAAAGCCTCTTGATGAAAGTGAAAGAGGAGAGTGAAAAAGTTGGCTTAAAGCTTAACATTAAAAAAAAAAAAAACACTAAGATCATGGCATCCAGTCCCATCACTTCATAGGAAATAGACGGGGAAACAGTGGAAAAAGTGGCTGACTTTATTTTTGGGGCTCCAAAATCACTGCAGATGGTTATTGCAGCCATGAAATTAAAAGACGCTTACTCCTTGGAAGAAAAGTTATGACCAACCTAGACAGCATATTAAAAACCAGACACATTACTTTACCAATAAAGGTCCGTCTAGTCAAGGCTATGGTTTTTCTAGTAGTCATGTATGGATGTGAGAGTTGGACTATAAAGAAAGCTGAGCACTGAAGAATTGATGCTTTTGAACTGTGGTGTTGGAGAAGACTCTTGAGAGTCCCTTGGACTGCAAGGAGATACAACCAGTCCATCCTAAAGGAGATCAGTCCTGGGTGTTCACTGGAGGGACTGATGTTGAAGTTGAAACTCCAATACTTTGCCACCTGATGCAAAGAACTGACTCATTTAAAAAGACTCTGATGCTGGGAAAGATTGCGGGCAGGAGGAGAAGGGGATGACAGAGGATGAGATGTTTGGATGGCATCACCGACTCAATGGATATGAGTTTGGGTAAACTCCAGGAGTTGGTGATGGACAGGGAGGCCTGGCATGCTACAGTCCATGGGGTTGCAAAGAGTTAGACATGACTAAGCCAGTGAACTGAACTGACTGATCCTGTGATAATCACCTTTTTTTCACTGGTTTATACTATATTTGTTATTTTCTCTTATTTTCTATGAAAACTGTATTTTCCTTGAGGATGTGATCTGATTGATCTATTTTGTCCCTCATTATATCTAGACCATGGCTGTGTGCACAATATAACATCAGGCTATATTTGTGGAAAGGAGAAAGGAAAGGAAGGAAGGGAGGGAGGGAGGGAGAAGACAGATGAAAAGAAGAAGAGAAAAACAACAGAAGGAAGGACAGAAGGATGCAGAACAAAAAGTGTGAATACATTAGGCACATATGCCTAAATCCAATGGGCTTTAGCAAATAATAACAAGAACAACAACAATAGGACTAACTGTGCTGAAGAATTGATGCTTTTGAACTGTGGTGTTGGAGAAGACTCTTGAGAGTCCCTTGGACTGCAAGGAGATCCAACCAGTCCATTCTGAAGGAGATTAGCCCTGGGATTTCTTTGGAAGGAATGATGCTAAAGCTGAAATTCCAGTACTTTGGCCACCTATTGCAAAGAGTTGATTCATTGGAAAAGACTCTGATGCTGGGAGGGATTGGGGGCAGGAGGAGAAGGGGACAACAGAGGATGAGATGGCTGGATGGCATCACTGACTCAATAGATGTGAGTCTGAATGAACTCCGGGAGTTGGTGATGGACAGGGAGGCCTGGCGTGCTGCGATTCATGGGGTCACAAAGAGTCGGACACGACTGAGCGACTGATCTGATCTGATCTGATCTGATAATTGATATCACTATGCCAGCAATTATAACACCCTGCATTTGTGAATACTCATCACACCAGACACCATAGTATCTCAAGTAGGTATTGTCTTAATTTTGTAGATGAGGAAAGTAAGGCATGAGAGCTTCAGCAACATATCTGAGACCCCACAGGTAATCATACAGCAGTCTGACTCTGGAGTCCCTCCTCGTACCACTATTCTCTAGGTTCTTTCATCTTCAATTGTCTGGCAAGTTCTAAGAAATGATACGTTGTTTTGAACATTCACAATAATTCTTAATTTACCATTATCACCCCAACTTTACTGAACCATAGAAAGTTGAGTGACTCTCCCACAGGCCCAGAGCAGGTCAGCTGTGAAAGAAGGACTCATCTTCAGGATTCTTGACCACAGTTCCAGCAGATTCTCTCTGCTTGCCTATACAGGGAAGAATATGCTCAGTGTCTGGAGAAGGGGCAGCAAAGGTGCTGTAAATTATCAGTGTTTGTCTGAATCATCAATGAAACCCATTTCTTCCTATGTCATAACATCAACTCTGGGGTCTTGAAGGTTTATTTATCTTGGTTACTTCTTATTTTGTAAGACTTTATTTTTTAAAAAAGTAGTTTTGTGTTCACAGCAAAACTGAGCAGAAGATATAAATTTCTTATTTTGATGTTGTTTAGTTGCTAAGTTGTATCTGACTCTTTTGTGACCCCATGGACTGTAGCTCACCAGGATCTGCTGTCTGTGGGATTTCCCAGACTGGAATACTGAAGTGGGTTGCCATTTCCTACTCCAAGGGATCTTCCCAATGCAGGGATTAAACCCATACCTTCTGCGTTGGCAGGCAGATTCTTTACCACTGAGCTGCCTGGGAAGACCCATAGATTTCCTATATACCCCCATTATCACCATTCCTCACCCAAGTGGTACATTTCTTACAATCTGTGAACCTACACTGAAATATCATAATCACCCCCGATTCATAGTTCATGTTAGGCTTCACTCTCAGCACTGTACACTCCATGAGTTTAGACAAATGTATAATGATATGTTGGACAAGGCAATGGCACCCCACTCCAGTACTCTTGCCTGGAAAATCCCATGGACGGAGGAGCCTGGTGGGCTGCAGTCCATGGGGTCGCTAAGGGTCGGACCTGACTGAGCGACTTCACTTTCACTTTTCACTTTCATGCATTGAAGAAGGAAATGGCAACTCACTCCAGTGTTCTTACCTGGAGAATCCCAGGGACTGGGGAGCCTGGTGGGCTGCCGTCTATGGGGTCGCACTGAGTCGGACACGACTGAAGTGATTTAGCAGCATAATGATATGTATCCACCTTTATAGTATCATACAGTCATTTCATTGCTCTAAAAATACTCTGTGCTCTGCCTAGTCACCCCTACACCTAGCCACAGCCTTAGTTAGTTTTTTTTTTGCACATCTCACCTATTAGAATTCCTCGTGTTCCTTGTGTGTGTTAGTAGTCACTCAGTTGTGTCCGACTCTTTGCAACCCCATGGACTCCTCTGTCCATGGGATTTTCCAGGCAAGAATACTGGAGTGAATAGCCATTCCCTTCTCCAGGGCATCTTTCCAACCCAGGAATAGAACCCAGGTCTCCTGCATTGCAAGCAGATTCTTTATTGTCTGAGCCACTGGGGAATGAAATGTAGCTTGGTTCCTTGGAGGGATAAAAATGTCCCTTTTTCATTTCTGTACCCCAATTTACAGTACAAGGCTTGGCTCAGAACTCCACAGTTATTTTAGTAAATGAGTCAGTTGAGTTTCTAATGAGTGTGCTTTCATACTGCTTAGGACACTCATGCATACTGTCATGGAGAAGATAATATCTGTGTTGGACTTTGAAGGAGAAAGATGAGGAGGACTTGAAAAGGGGGATTCTCATGACTTGGTGCTCTGAGTTTTCTTTTTAATGCCTCCCAAATACCACACGGACCTTTATTTCATTGGCATTATAGTCTCTCTATCTACCTATTGATCTATAATCATATATAGCTTTGTATGCAAATTCAGGAAAGGTTTGTTGGACAATGAATCTACATTCCCACCACATTTTCTCCCAGTATACACCCATGCCAAAGTCTCATTCTATTGCACAGGATTAGCACAGGACTGAATGAGAAGCACATGCCAGATGTCAGTGCCAGAAAAGTAGTAACTGATCACTGAACAGTGTTAGTCATCCAAGAGGTGGGCATGTCCAGTATTATCAACAGGAGCTGCTGCAAGCCAAGCAAAGAAGGAATGGCATCAAGAACAAGCTGAAAACAGGATTTTGCATAACTGGCAAAGGAGAAGAAACAAAGTAATGAGCACAGCCATTGAGGAAGTCATCCTCAAAATGACCCACTGTCCACATGGACTTACTGCCATCTCGGTCAGGTCTCTCGAGTCCAGTGCCATTTGGAAAATACTGACGACGCTTTCCTGTGCTGTCACTTCAAGACTTTGCTGCCCAACTGTCAACATTTACTGTTGTACAGTCGCCAAGTTCTTATTTCACAAAATGAAAAATGGAATCTATTTTGGACCACTCCTAGGGTTCCAGAAATTGTATTTATACAGCTGGTGAGCATCCAGTTAACATGTGAAAATCAATCAGTCCTCATACCTTGTCAGCGGTGGGCCATGAGTTATGACGAGAATACCGAGGCACATTTTCTCTCTGGTTCCTTAGTAAATCAGTTCCACACTTTGATGGACATAAACTCTTTGTCCCTTGAGTGTGTCTATAAAATACATTTGTCATGACACAGTGGAAGAATGGTTTTGGAGCCAAAATACTTTGTTCAAATTTTAGAATTACTATTTTCTAGGTATCTGTCCTTAATCCAATTACTTGACCTCTCTTAGACTTGGTTTCCTCATATGAAAAATGGGGATAATTACACAATAAATAAAAGGATTAAATTAAGCAATTTGTGATGAGTGCCTAATAATAATCTTGCTGCTGCTGCTGCTAAGTCACTTCAGTCATGTCCGACTCTATGCAACCCCATAGATGGCAGCCCACCAGGCTCCCCCATCCCTGGGATTCTCCAGGCAAGAACACTGGAGTGGGTTGCCATTTCCTCCTCCAATGCATAAAAAGTGAAAAGTGAAAGTGAAGTCGCTCAGTCATGTCCGACTCTTAGCGACCCCATGGACTGCAGCCTACCAGGCTCCTCCATCCATGGGATTTTCCAGGCAAGAGTACTGGAATGGGGTGCCATTGCCTTCTCCAATAATAATCTTGGCTACTAGTAAAAACCTTATAACTATGAATTGATAATATTTTTACTCTTACTTTCAAGCAGCAGCAAATCAGGCTGTTGCAAAATTTTCAATCTCTTGCTTAAAATTGGAATTAAGCATTCCTTTTTCTTTTCCTTTCTTTTTTTCTTTCCCCTATCCTCTTCTTCTTCTTTTCTCTCTGTCTGTCTCAGGCCATGTTTAAAAGAAAACAGTGTACTTTGATTGTTATGGCATTGTAGCATCCTTAAAAATAATCCTCTAAATTAGATATTATAGAAAATGAATTGAAACAGAAAAAGACGAGGTAGTGAGGCTCATTAAGAGACTATGAACATCACCATTACACTGGAATTTCCTAACATGGATGATGGTTCTTTTATCTAACTAGTCTTTAGGACCAGATGCCTTTGAATCTTGTGCTGTGCTTAGTCGCTCAGTTGTATCTGAACTTTTTTGACCTCATGGACTGCAGCCTACCAGGCTCCTCTGTCCATGCAATTCTCCAGACAACAATACTAGAGTGGGGTTCCAAGCCCTCCTCCAGTCCAGGGGAATCTTCTCAACCCAGGGATTGAACCCAGGTCTTCTGCATTACAGGCTGATTCTTTACCTAATGAGCCTCCAGGGAAGCCCTAGAATCTTGAGTCATCCTCAACTTTATTCCCTCTTTCATCCAACCCATCTAAGCATTTACTGAGTCTGGACCATTTAACTTCTTAAACATCACCCCTAGGCCATTTGAGCCTGTATACATCATAGAGCAACTTCTGTAAGAGTTTCCAAATTTTCTCCTGCTGCCTGTCCTATTTACCATCCAGGTTTTACTGTAGCCAGAGTGGTCTTTGGGAAGGGAAAACAATCAGAACCCTCCTACATTTAAAACATTTAAAAAAACTTTATTGCCTTGAGAATTAAGGCACACTTCTATAGCCTGGCAAGGAAATGTGTATGGTGGTAGGTCTTGCATATCCCCAGAGCCTTGTCTCACACTTTCCCATGGACCACTTGCTCCCACACTTGGTTTTCTGAAGTTCCTCCTATTCCCCTTAAACCCCGTGATTGTGTCAACCTTTGCACATGGTGATTCCTTCCACCTATAAGTTTCCTACTCCATTCTCTCTGCTATCTCTTTCTGTTTTTGGTGAAGACCTGCCTCCTTTATAATTCTTCTGAATATAACAGCAGGGACTTCCTCTGTATTCCTTTAGCATTTTGCATGAAACTCCATTAATTGAATTTCATCTCAGTATCTACACGTACAAGTCCAAATATCATGGAAAATGACACTTAAATAGTGGTATGATCTTGATTTCTTCATACCTTAAATTGAGACCACAATTGTGTCTATTTTGTAGAGCCATTACAAGGATTACAGTAAACATACATTAAGTACTTAGAATACAGACTCGGATCAGATCAGATCAGATCAGTTGCTCAGTCGTGTCTGACTCTTTGCGACCCCATGAATCGCAGCACGCCAGGCCTCTCTGTCCATCACCAACTCCCGGAGTTCACCCAGACTCACGTCCATCGAGTCAGTGATGCCATCCAGCCATCTCATCCTCTGTCGTCCCACTTCTCCTCCTGCCCCCAATCCCTCCCAGCATCAGAGTCTTTTCCAATGAGTCAATTCTTCGCATGATGTGGCCAAAGTACTGGAGACTAGCATTAGTCAAAAATATATATTCATAACTGTGGCTTCTGGTTTCCTATATTTAAGCATAAATGTGACCTGGGATTTGTGTCGAAGTTTCTCATCCCAACTAAACTGTACTTCCTATCTGCCCTCAGCAAGACTGAATGTTCCCAAACTGAAGGCCCTATTCCCGTAAGTCACTCTTCCATGAAGAGTTCCTTAATCTCATCAGGAAATGTTTCTTCCATCTTAGTGCTTCAGAAACACTTTGCCCCTGTGTTCGCTCCCATATTCTTAGCCCCCACTCAAAGTTATATCGTAGAAGCCTTCTTTCCTCAAGAAAGCTTCCTTTCCCGAGGGCAGATCCTGGCTGAGTCATCTTTATCCACTTCTTCCCCAGGCACCAGTGCAGAGCCAGGCGTCCAGTCAGGGCTCTGGGAGTATGCTGGACGGACGACACTCACAGGTGTCCTAGTCTGTTTGGGCTTCTATAATCAAAAAACGTCATAGACTGTGTGGTTTATACATCAGAACTTTATTTCTCATAGTTCTGGAGGCTGGGGTTTTGATGTTTGGTGACAGCCATCTTCCTAGTTCATAGACGGTTATCTTTTCTCTGTCTCCTCACATGGTGGAATGAAGGGGCTAGAGAACTCTCTGAGGTCTCTTTCATAAGGGCATTAATTTCATTTATTAAAATTCTACTTCATGATCTAAATCACCTCTCAAAGTCCCCACCTCCAAATACACCCACACACTGGGGACTGGGTTTCAACATATGACTTCTGAGAGTACACATTCAGTCTACCTGACTGGCTTCCCTCTTTCAGGGTTTCCCATCAACGTTGTTAGTAACAGCCTGTGGCAGTGAACACCGGGAGACACAATGACTCTGTGAACAGGTCTGCATTATCGCTAATGCCTCGGGATTCATTCTCCTCCTTTGTAAGTAGAGATAACGGAGGTACCCGAGTCTAAAGCCATTCACTACCTTGGTGCGGGGAAGCAGAAGATCTGAGGAACATTTCAAGAAAGAAGTGTTTCTGAAAGCAGGAAAGGGAGGGAAAAAAAAAAAGCCTGAAATCAATAAGGCCTGAATTCCCATTTGCAATAGCAAAAAAGAAACTCACTTCTTGTGTGCATCCTTGAAGGGATATAGGTGGTGGGGACCGGGAAAAGCTTTTGGACTTCCTTTTGGAAGGTAATGGAGCTGTGTGGGTGTGTTGGGGCAAGAGGAGAGGAGACCCTTTTGAGGGTAGCAATGACTCAGATCTCTGGAGATAAAATACTTTCCTCATCAAGTTTTCTTCCTTGTCAACAACACCACTGCCTCCATCTTGCATTTACACAGCACTTTACACTGAATAGCTTGTGCTTTCTAGTCTCTATGGCATTTATATAGCAGAATATGCCACCCCAAAGTATATCTGTTTGGCATTTTATTTTTCTCAGCTGATTATTTTCAGCTGACTGAGAAACTGCAGACACACTAGAAGCTCTGAAAGAGAGTAGCAATTACCCTTTTGTAAGGGAAATTTACACTAGAAAGCGGAGCTATTACCAGAGATCCCTCACTTTTTTGCCCGAGAGACTTGCCCCAGGGCAGGCAGGGCCAATATTTGCCTATCAAACATTTCCTCTCCTCACCTTCCAGCAAATTGCCTGCTCCCCTTTGAAGCCCCAGGGCCCAGTTCCCTTCCTTAATTCAGGATTATAGATAAACCTCAGTAGTCTGGCTTCCTTCAAGTCTCACATCTTTGAGGGACTCCTGTATGTATGTAGATACTTTTTTTCCTCCTGTTAATGTGTTTTTGTACTATAAGTGGGGGTGGGGTCTCAGCCAAGAACCTAGAAAGGAGAGGAGACATTATTTTTCTCCCCTACAATCTCTAGTTTAAAATTCTGTGAAATAGATACAATGATCTCTATTCTACAGATTAGAAAATGGGGCTCAGGGATGCCCCAAATCTGGGGATTGATAGAGCCAGGTCCCTTTTCTTAAGCCAGACCTTGAAGGATGGGTTAGATTCTGGCAGCCAGAAACACCCCCACGCAACTACTTTTCATGTTGCCCCTGTTTATTTTGGGGGGTGGGGGAGTTCTATTTTTAACCTTCTGTCCTCTTAGGAAGCTGTTTAGTCCCATCTCATCACAGAATTCTGTAGAGCAATGGCCTGGCAGTGAATGAGCCCTTGAAGGCATGGTTTGGACTCTTTACACTTAGCAAATTATTATTCAACTTTAATCACTGTGGCATCTTTATGTCTCCTGATCTGCCCCCGAATGCTCGGCAAATGAGTAACCACTGTGTTAATGCTTTAATGATGTTTAAATCCCTCTTTTAATTTGCCAAGTGGAAACTTTTCGAACCAACAAACTAATGTTATTACCATCTTAATTTTTTTCCCCTCAGAAAAGAGAACAGTGAGGGATGGAAAGGTAAATGGGGAAATTGCTAAATCATCTGGGTTTTATTAAGCAGTCAGTATACTAATCCCAAGGATTACGCATATATCTAGTAGCATCCTCTGTGCATGAGACGGTGTATGAAGATTTGGATAAGTGTAGGGAGAAGAAAATATATGTGTATCAACAAAGTAGGCCCTGACTTATAACTTCTGCAACACCAAATAATCCTTTATGTGAGAAGACAGGAACATGAAAAAAAAAAAAAAAGCTCTAATTTAAACATCCAAAATTAAGCACACTCTAGAAGGCGTCTCTTCTTATTCCCCTTGTTTTAACACCTGACTACGATCATGTTTAGTAATATTGGTCTAGAAAACGATGTAAGGCAGTTGGAAGTAAATGGTGATATTTACCATCTTGATCAAGTAAAGGAACATGAGATTTGTTCACTCCCACCTGTTTTCTTCCTTCCCTTTTCCTTTCTTCCACCCCTCCCTGACTCTTCTCTTTATACACCACATCTTTAATTGAGCTCCGTTTCAGTTTCCTAGGGCTGCCATAACAAAATAGCACAAATTGGGTGACTTAAACAATAGAAGTGTTTGTTTTCTCACAGTTTGGACTAGAAGTTCAAGACCAGGTGTCAGCAGGTCTGATTACCTCCAAGACCTCTCTCTTTGGCTTGCAAGTGGTCACTTTTACACTACATCTTCATATGGCCTCTCTTCTGTGAGCATGCATCTGCAGTGTCTTTCTGCATGTCCTGATCTCTTCTTCTTAAAAGGATAACATTTAGATTGGACTAGGGCCCCACCTTATCCAGTTAATAACATCTCTAACCTACTGGGTTTAGGGCTTCAACAAAGAAACAGAGGGGAGCACAATTCAGTCCATGACAAGCACCTAAAAAGAGCTCACATAATGTCCTTTCTTATTTCTTTTCTTACTCTCTTTATTGTCTTTCTAGTTTCCTAAGAGTTCCTCTCAGAAGCTTTTGAGAGGGTTTAAGATCTTCCCAGAAAGATTTTCCATCTTTCCTCTTGGCCTTATGTACATATGATAACTTTTATCACAGTTGCTTTTATTACCTAGTACTTGGGGTATTTAGTAAAAATACTTTCTAAAAACCACAATGATAGTGTGGCCTATCACCATCACCACGGCCACTTTATACAAAAACTACTGTAACTACTCCTGTTACTTCTCTTTCCTCTTTTTCGCCTCCTCTCCTTCCTCCAATGATAAGAATATCTCTCAGGAATGCTGTCAGAATACAACAGAGCAATATGTGCACAATTTTTTTAAATTGCCTGGATACTAAGACAAGAAGGAATGGGGCAGGTCACAACCATTTAACAAATGAAACAACAATTAAAAAGAACAGGATTCCACAAAAACTGGTTAGAACCTACAAGCCCCAGGATGGCAGATTTGACTTCTGGTAGACCATGAGCCTCATTATGTCTTCACTGTGACACATTAACTTCTAAATGGCACACCTGCTAGGTGCCATGACAGTTCTGAAGCCAACCATAAAATGCCCCAAACTGGATGCCCCAGTTCCTGGAAATCCCTGCCCCTTCTCCAGCATAGAATCTTCCTCCCACCCGTTAGCATATGAAATCACCCAACCCATAAAAACTAAGCATCCCATATTGCAGAGCTGCCTCTCACCTTCTGAGACGGCCCACACTCCGTCTATGGCATGTGCATCTCCCTGAATAAACCTGCTTGCAGTCTACTACGGCTTCCTCTTAAATTCTTACATGCATAAAGCCAAGGATTCTCACTGGTGGCCTGTCCCAGGGATTCACTTGAGACCTTGTGAAAGTGTGAAAACGTTAGCTGCTCAGTCATGCCCAACTCTTTTCAATCCCATGGACTGCAGCCCACCAGGCTCCTCTGTCCATGGGATTTTTCAGGCAAGGATACTGGAGTGGTTTGCCATTTCCTTCTCCAGGGGATTGTCCAAACCAAGGGATTGAACCCAGGTCTCTTGCACTGCAGGCAGATTCTTTACCAACTGAGCTCCCAGGGAAGCCCCCTGAGACCTTGGGACATGACTATTTTTCCTACAGTACAGCAAGTCCCCTACATAGGAACCTTCAGGTTGCAAACTTGCAAAGATGTGAATATACATTTGCATGTTCAATCACGTTATTTCACGTCTGGCTTACACTGTCACACGTGTGCATCCTCAAAAGTGACTGTGCTTTTGTGTACTTTACTGTGCAGTACTGTATAGAGTACAGTAGTACAGTAGCTTTATTTCAAGCCCAGGATGTCCAGAATCGAGAGGGTAGATGGAATTGAATCCAGCAAGGACCCAGAACCTGTGCCATCAACGTCAGGCATGAGTGAAATTGCAGGTTGGCCTCCATTTCCCATTGCTGATGATCCTTCAGCTCTATCATCTCCCACCCCCTCTCTTGCCCTCCAGTCCGTAATTCTTCTTGCCTGTTCACTCAATGCCAGCCTTTGTATGCCAGCTGTTGTATTATACTACTATGCTTTTCAAGGTACTGTAAGATTAAAAATGTTTCCTTTATTTTGTGTGCTTTTTTTTAATATATATTATTCATGTGAGAAGTATTACAAACTTACTATAGTATAGTAATATACAGTTGATTGTGTTAGTCGGGTGTCTAGGCTACCTTCGTTGGACTTACGAAAAATTGGACTTATTAACACACTGTTGGAATGGAACTTGTTCACATGTAAGAGACTTAAGGTACTCTAGCCAAAAATGTCTGTATCTTCTCTAATGAGTGAAAGAAGAAGAAAAAAAAATTCAGGAGACAGTTCATCCCTCTCTCATGTCTCATTCCTTCTTTGCTTTGGTTTTTGGCTTATGAAAGGGTTATTTACCTTGACTTTTAGGCCCCATGGAAGGGTCTGGCCAACTCAGAGCTGTTAAGCTATTTTGAAGAACCTGCTCCCTTGCCCTCATCCAGACCTCTCCAGGACAATTACCCGCTGCATTCAGAGGCACAGCAGCACATTCCATGGGTGGCCAGATCGGCCACTTGTGACCCAGGTGGCCTTGATTGACTTGGCAAGGGCTTGGCCACCCCAGTGCAAACCTCAGAACTTTGGTCTTTTCGTCCCCCTCATTTTCTGCCTCCTCACTGGTAGAGCCTGGGCCAAGTCAGACCTTTTGTGCTTTAATAAACCTGCTTGAAGGGGAAGGAGATGCTGCTTACAATGAACCAAACCTGATCACGCTCCTTAAGGACTTTTTAAATCACAAAGGGGGACAAGGAAGGCTGAATGTAGTTTTCTTCTCCCCTTCCTTCCTCCTTCCTTCGTTTTCTTTTTCTTTCCCACTCTCTTATTTCTCTTTACCTTCCTTTCTCCCTTCCCCCTTTTTTCCTGACATTCTTGTTCACCCTATTTCCTCAATCTTTCTCTTTTTCTTTTCCCTTTCATTATAATAATTGTCTTGAGTATAAGTTGGTGGAAATATCCCAAGATATTCATCATATGTGACTCCAAACTAAAGTAAAGGGGGATTTCTATACATGTTCCTGTTTATATTTATAAAAATATTGGTAGCTGAATTAGTATAAAGTAGCCAAGTCCTTCTGATGAACAGAGTTCAGATTTTCTTCCCTGATCATGCAAATTTTCTTTCTCTTTTAAACTATGTTGTATTTTGTTTGACTGCTGCTTCATTTGTTCACCTCAGTCACATGAGAACATAAGTCATATTTTCTCAGTTGACACATTATTATGCATTGAATTAATGGAGTTCCTACTACAGACCACCATTGTCTCTGGGAATGCACCCCAGTTGGCTCTGATGTATTAGCCGGTGATAAACCATGGAATTCTCTTTGCTTTGAATTTATATTGGTTTTGTTTTGCATTAATATACAAGAGAAAGATTTGTCCAAAGCTTTCTGCATTTGTGTCAGTATCAGTATAAAGCTTGTCAAACAAAGATTTGAACTTTACACCAGCATCCTCCGCTGACTGTACTTCAGATAACTGAAATGGCTGCTTCTTAAAAGTTTGAGTCAAGTCATCTGACCCTGAGATTTGTTAGAACTACATAATTAGGGGTGTGCTGGTGGTCAATGTTTAATAAATGGTTCTTCAGGAGGAATAAAAAATTCTCATTTGTAGCATTTCCTGATTTCCATTGTAAATATTCCCACCAGGGCTGATTTCAAGTCTATTAACACGATGTCATTGAACTTGAAGGTGGGAAGAAGTGCACAAGCCTCCTTCACGAATCAGGGCCAGACAGCACCAGCTCACGCTGGGTGTAGATATTTGACAGTTTTGGGTTGTATGCTTGGGTTGTCTGGTCCTTAGGAAGTCAGCTTTGCTGACATATTTTCTTAGAAAATCATTCACTTCATCCAGATGTTCAAAATATTAGTCTTGCAAAGCACTTTTATTAGGATTCTTTTTACTTCCTTGATATCTCTGATGTCCTCCACTCCCATCCTTTCCATTCAGATTTTGAATATTTGAATTTTCTCTCTTTGCTTTTACCAGGTTCACTGGAGTTTCTGTACTTTTGAATTGTTTGTTTTCAAAGAAACCGATTCTTAAATTTGCTTGTTGATTTTATTATTTTTCTGTTTTCTAATATATAATTTACCATCTATCTTTATCTCCTAGTGTATCTGAACTTTTTACAAAGTTTTGAACTTTTATAAAGTACCAAGCATGTAAAGTATACAATAAATAAATAGCATTTATTAATATGATATACGTGAGTCTGGTTGAACTCCGGGAGTTGGTGATGGACTGGGAGGCCTGGCATGCTGCGATTCATGGGGTCACAAAGAGTCAGACACAACTGAGCAACTGAACTGAACTGAATATGATATAAGCATATTTACAAGTAAATTATCACTTAGGGTATATTGGTTTCAGATATTATGCTATATATATATATATATATATATATATATATAAAATTTTGAATTGGATTCCTTAGTTATAGAACATCCTTTATACTCTTTATAAAAAATAAAAACTCGCTTCATGTTTTTGCTTCTGCAATCCCATCAGGGTGTTAGAAAATATCATTTAGCTATCTCTTCTGTTTCATCCATGCCACTGGCCATCCCTTCTAAGCCCTCTCTGCCTTGCATTGCTGCTGAGTCTCTTTTGCTTTCCAACTCCCATGTTCCTAATTTATGTCCTCATTTCGGTCAGATCTTTTCTCGCCACCTTTCTCTCTCTGATGACAGGCTGCCTCCAGTCACTCTGTGGGATGGGGAATGTAATTTCCTATAATTATGGCCTGTGCAGTCTGTGATGGTTTGTATTAAGACCAAGCCACTTGGATATTTTCTGGGATATATAAACAATCTAAAATTTACAATTGTCAAAGAGCTCTACTTTCTGCAGATAGCCTGAAGAATTGGGTCATTTACTTTTAGAACATATGGACAATGAAGGACTTTGCATTAAGTGTTTGGTATTTGCAGAACTTGGTTTTTGAGCAATCCATGTGAAGGGTAACTTTAGGTCAGTGGAGAGGAGGTGGATTGGTGACAGCTGGTTAACATTCTCCACTGTACAGAGAGGTATGAGTATAGAGTCCAAGTGAAGAGTAATTAAGGCAGAAGAAAATAGACGGTCAAAAGCATTTTGGTTAGTCATTACCATGTGGCAGGCCCTACTTATATTAACTCAGTGAATGCTTTGAACATCCATATGAAATCTATTACTTCAAAATGGAGGCTTTAAAAAGTAAAGTCTTATCCAAAGCCATACAACTAGAACGTGAGGAAGGCATGATTCAAAGTCTGACTTATGCCTGGATTCGTATACTCCCAAGGCTATTTCAAATCCTGAAAGATGATGCTGTGAAAGTGCTACACTCAATATGCCAGCAAATTTGGAAAACTCAGCAGTGGCCACAGGATTGGAAAAGGTCAGTGTTCATTCCAATCCCAAAGAAAGGCAATGCCAAAGAATGCTCAAACTACCACACAATTGCACTCATCTCACACTCTAGTAAAGTAATGCTCAAAATTCTCCAAGCCAGGCTTCAGCAATATGTGAACCGTGAACTTCCTGATGTTCAAGCTGGTTTTAGAAAAGCAAGAGGAACCAGAGATCAAATTACCAACATTTGCTGGATCATGGAAAAAGCAAGAGAGTTCCAGAAAAACATCTATTTCTGCTTTATTGACTATGCCAAAGCCTTTGACTGTGTGGATCACAATAAACTGTGGAAAATTCTTCAAGAGATGGGAATACCAGACCACCTGACCTGCCTCTTGAGAAATCTGTATGCAGGTCAGGAAGCAACAGTTAGAACTGAACATGGAACAAAAGACTGGTTCCAAATAGGAAAAGGAGTACATCAAGGCTGTATATTGTCACCCTGCTTATTTAACTTATATGCAGAGTACATCATGAGAAACGCTGGACTGGGAGAAGCACCAGCTGGAACCAAGATTGCCGGGAGAAATATCAATAACCTCAGATATGCAGATGACACCACCCTTATGGCAGAAAGTGAAGAGGAACTCAAAAGCCTCTTGATGAAAGTGAAAGAGGAGAGTGAAAAAGTTGGCTTAAAGCTCAACATTCAGAAAATGAAGATCATGGCATCTGGTCCCACCACTTCATGGGAAATAGATGGGGAAACAGTGGAAACAGTGTCAGACTTTATTTTTCTGGGCTCCAAAATCACTGCAGATGGTGACTGCAGTCATGAAATTAAAAGACGCTTACTCCTTGGAAGGAAAGTTATGACCAACCTAGATAGCATATTGAAAAGCAGAGACATTACTTTGCCAACAAAGGTTCATCTAGTCAAGGCTATGGTTTTTCCTGTGGTCACGTATGGATGTGAGTTGGACTGTGAAGAAAGCTGAGCGCTGAAGAATTGATGCTTTTGAACTGTGGGTATTGGAGAAGACTCTTGAGAGTCCCTTGGACTGCAAGGAGATCTAACCAGTCCATTCTGAAGGAGATCAGCCCTGGGATTTCTTTGGAAGGAATGATGCTAAAGCTGAAACTCCAGTACTTTAGCCACCTCATGCAAAGAGTTGACTCATTGGAAAGGACTCTGATGCTGGGAGGGATTGGGGGCAGGAGGAGAAGGGGATGACAGAGGATGAGATGGCTGGATGGCATCACTGACTCGATGGACGTGAGTCTGGGTGAACTCCGGGAGTTGGAGATGGACAGGGAGGCCTGGTGTGCTGCGATTCATAGGGTCACAAAGAGTTGGACACGACTGAGTGACTGAATTGAACTGAATTGAACTGAACTGAAGGCTTGCCTGCCCCTTTTTGCTCAGTATTGTTGTTGTTCAGTCACTAAGTCCTGTCCGACTCTCTGCAACCCCATGGACTTTAGTATTCCCTGTCCGTCACTATGTCCTGAAGTTTCCTCAAACCCATGTGCATTGAGTCAGTGATGCCATCCAACCATCTCTTCCTCTGTCATTCCCTTCTCCTCCCGCCTTCAATTTTCCCAGCAGCAGGGGCTTTTCCAATGGAGTTGGCTGTTTGCATTAGGTGGCCAAAGTATTAGAGCTTCAGCTTTAGTATCAGTCCTTCCAATATCCAACCCAAATGAATATTCAGGGTTGATTTCCTTTAGGATTGACTGGTTGACAGTATAGTTCTAGGTAATTTGTATTTTAATTCTCATTGCCATGGAATGTCCATATTGAGGGTTCTAAGAGCATCTTAATTTGTTTAATGCTCAGAATGTTTGGGAAAGTCTTTGAACCTGTATAAGTGGCATTCCATGACTTTTGACCAATGCACATCAGTGATACCAGCTGTTTTGTCTTCTTCTAATATCATCATTAGCATTGTCAATAGACATCATTTAGAAACTGCCCCACCCAAACTTAGCTTTTCAAGTGTTTGTAATTTTACTCACTGTTGCTGCCTAGGTGGAAAACATGGTTGAGGCAACCCACACCCACTGAATAATATCTGCTATAATTCTACCAATGCTCAGTATTATGGTTCCTGACCTCTTTCAAGGCTTTGGATTGTATACTGATTCTAACTTTGTGTAATCATAGATGTTCTGTCTTAAATATTTTTTTTTATGTAGATCATTTTTTTAAGTCTTTTTGAATTTGTTACAGTATTGCTTTTGTTTTATGTTCTGGTTTTTTCAGCTGCAAATAATGTGGGTTCTTACCTCCCTGATCAGGGATCAAACCCACATCTTCTGCATTGGAAGGGGAAATCCTAACCGTGGGATAGCCAGGAAAGTCCCTCGGATGCTTTGTCTGAGGTGATACTCCTCCCCAGGTGTAGGCCCAGCTGACCCTCACAGCTCCCCAAAGTCTCTGGGAAGAAACCTAGTGCCTCTCTTTCACTTCAATAACTTTTCCCCAGTGTATGTATGTATGTGTGTGTGTGTATGTATGTGTATATATATATATATATATATATATATATATATATATATATATATATATATATATATAGTGGCTCAGCTGGTAAAGAATCTGCCCGCTATGTGGGAGACCTGGGTTCAGTCCTTGGGATGGGATGATCCCCTGGAGAAGGGAAAGGCTACCCACTCCAGTATTCTGGCCTAGATAATCCCATGGATTGTAGAGTCCATGGAGTCGCAGAGAGTCGGGCATGACTGAGCCATTTTCACTTATTACACACACACACATGTGTGTGTATATATATATATATATATATATATATATATGCCAACAACCAAACAAATATATAACCAAAAAAAAGGCAGAGTGAGGGAGGGAGGGAGAAAGGAAGGAAGGAAGGAAAGAAGAGAGAGAGGGAAGGAGGAGAAAAGGAGAAAGGAAGATAGAAGAAAGAAGGTAGGAAGGGGGAAGGAAGGGAATACCTTACAGCTGTGCTGCAAGTCACTGGCTAAAGTCTCCTAGGGCCTCTCCCTCTGTATATTGGGACCTGCTGCTTTCTTAATTTTGCTATCATTTCTTGCAGAGTTAGAATAAATTCTGTCACATTTCTCCTGGATTTCAAATCAAAGTAGAATCTAGAGTCCCTGCTTTTAGGGAGTTTACTAAGATGAAAGCTGTAGAAGTGACTTATTTGGACTCTGTTCAGCTTCTAAGCCTCAACTCTTAAAAAAATGTCCTATTGGCTCAGGTTCTAATCTCACTTTACCCAGAAAGTATATTTGTGTTCTGTGATTGAGCCCTCAGCATAGCTAGTTAGAACCCATGGTCACTTACAGAGGGGAAGATGGACAGATTTGTGTTTTGTAGTGTGGATAGACCCTAAACTTGTAAAACTGAGCTATGACAGTTTCCTGTCATGTAGGGTGCAGAGAAAGATGAGCTGCAGAGAGAGAAGAATGGATGAGACATGCAGACAAACCCAGAAATGTATGTCCTAAGAGTTCATCATAAATACACTTGGACCTTTCCTGAACTTCTGCTGAATCCTAGCCCCTGGGCTCCATGAAGCCCCGTACCCTACTTTTCTTAGACTACATGGAGTAGGTTCTTTTTCTTACAATTCTTGTCTGAGCAGCTACACTCCATTATAGAGAGGTGGCTAGACACAGTAATGATAGGACCAGCTTCCTGTAGAACCAGAATTTCTGGAATTGAATCTTAAGTCCAAAACTCAGTATCTGTGATAGCTTGAACAGCTGCTCCCCAGTATACCTGGAATTGAATTGCTTGAACTTATGAGTATTACCTTAGGTGGCAAAAAGGATTTTACAGATGTGATTAAATACCTTGAAATTGGGAGATTATTTCAGATTATTTGGGTAGGCACTAAATGTAACCATAGGTGTTTTAATAGGAAGAGAACAGAGGGAGATTTGACACAGAGGAGATCATAGGAGAGGTGATGTTGGAAGCAGAGCTTGGAGTGATGCAGGGAAGAAGCCATGAGCCAAGGCATGCAGGAAGCCTCCGGAAGCTAGAAAAGACAAGGACACAGATTCTTCTCTTGAGTCTCCTAAAGGAACTCACCCTGTAGACACTCCAACTCAAGCTTACAGAAATGAATTGCAACCTTCCTTCTGCCCTTCAGAACTGTGAGATAATAAATTTGTGTTGATTTAAGCCACCAACTGTGTGGTAATTTCTTACATCAATAAGAAACTAATACAGCTGCTTTGTGCCATAGGGAAAGTTACCTAATCACTCTGTGCTTCAGTTTTACCATCTGTTATGTAGGAAAAAGGAAAATTTCATCCGGTTGTTGTGAAAATCAATGAGTTGCTTTGTTGTCTGCCATGCAGCAGGCACTCAGTAAACATCTGATAATTCAATGCTTGCATTTCCTACACTTGTAGTCATATAGTTAGTAGCAGAGTCAGGACTTAACACACATTTTTCTGACTCCAGATCCACTATCAAGGAAGTTGGTGAAAAACTATCAGTTAACAGATTGAATATGGTGTGATCCAACATTTCTTAGCTTGTCTTTAAAAGTGATCACTACATAAGGAAAATGCTACTTTCTGCCACTTTGTGGTTTTAGAAAAGCTAACTTTACCTTGAGTCAAAGTTCATTCCTTCTCTGCTGAAAGAAATGTAAATAGCTGCCTTAGAATCCCTTCATTTCCTACTTAATTTGTATATTAATAATTATTTCGAGCTCTCACACTTTACTTTTTGAATCATCTAGTAGGTAATCTTTCTAAAGGCTTTTCTATTGCTTTGTTTATCTCTGCCTCATATTTGGGATACACAACTCACAACTTTTACTAAATGTCTACTATGCATAGGTGTCATCCCATATACTTACAGAAGGCAGCCCAGTTTTCATGTCTGTCCATCCATTCATCCATCTGTCCATCCATCTATCTGTCCATCTATCTATCCATCCATCTTTATACCTATCTGATTATTGATTCAACAGGCAAGCATCCTTGGATCACTAATCTGGGCTGTTTATGTATGTGTTAGAGCCTGGCTCAGATGATAATTTTCAGTCTCTGCTCAGAGAGGATCTGAGTTTTGGGGCCAGATACATGATTAAAATCTTCAAAGAAATATGGCAAATACAGTGATCAAGGTCTGCCCAGAGAATGAAAGAAAAGGGAGTGGAGGGATGGTTACATCAGACAGGAAGCAGGGATTGTTAGGAAGACTTCACAGAAGAAATGGGGGGCTGAGGATGAAGGGTTTAGTGAGAAGGGTGTCAGAAATAGAAGAGCTTTACATAAAAGTGTTGGGAAAATTTAAAAGGAAAAGATGATGTGAATAGATTAGACATGGCATTTCCTAACTTACAGTCAAAGAATATTCCTTTGCTCCTCCCAGATAAGGGTATAGATTGGCATTTGGTTGTCTGATGGAAATAATTTAGAATAACTTGCCAGGATGTTATATATCAAGGCAGACAGCTTTCTGAGATCTGGCGCATGTATTCCTTTTCTTTTTTCTTTCTTTCTTTCTTTCTCTTTTTTTCCCCTGAAACATTACTGACAGTCACTGCTACAGTCCAGCACTCTTAAAGTTGACATATGCTGAGTGACAGATCCAAGATAAGAATAAAATACATTTGAATCTGCCAATAAAGAAAAAAAAAATGGGAAAGGGATGAAATTACAGAGATAGAAAGGTGTATCTTTAAAGCTCTTAGGAGGACAAATTACTAATCAGGACTAGAACTGTATAGAGGCTTGGTAAGTTCAAATGCAGAAACCCTTCTGGGATGGAAAGTCTTTCTAGCACGTAGCAGTTTTATAAGAAGTCTAATGAGATCTTTTTGAAAGTGCTGGCTCCACTTTGTGTGAAGGAGAATTGTCAAGAGATTTTCAAATAGCTGAAAGATCAGTAATAAGCCCAACAGAGCCAAGGTAGGGTGTCCGATTGGCCAACTGGCATGAAAGCCATCTTTGAAAATTCATCACCTGCAATAGTCCATTCTGTTCCCATTAATTTCTGATAAATGGAAACCATCAGCAAGGAAACAACACTGACATTGATCAAGTCAATCACAGCTTGGATTTACTAATAACTCATAGTTCCAGTATTATCTTATCATTTTATGCTCATTGAAACATGTTTGTACATACATGTGAGCACACACATCCCCCCACTCATGGGTATTTAAAAACCATAAGTAATTTCAACTCTTATCCTGTCATCAATTTTGAAAATAATAATTTCTTCTAATAAAAATAGTTTCTTCAATTGTTTATTTTTTTTAGAAATTGAAGTTACTAGCATGTTTATTATTTACTTGACAGACATATTTTCTCTTCTCCAGGCTCCTTAGACCCTTACTATAGAGGGATGACAAGCTGATAAGAATTTGTCCCTGTACTCATAGGCATGATTGCTTGATTTTGGAGCAATTACCTACCCGAAATGAACCAGTACGAGGATCTCCACTTGGAACTGGGAAAAGGATAAAGTGAATTTGCTCAGTCATGTCCAACTCTTTGCAACTCCATGGACTGTAGCCTATCAGGCTCCTCTGTCCATGGAATTTTCCAGGCAAGAGTACTGGAGTGGGTTGCCATTTCCTTCTCCAGGGGATCTTCCTGACCCAGGGATCGAACCCAGGTCTTCTGCATTGCAGGCAGACACTTTACCATCTGAGCCACCAGGGAAGACCCAAAACAGAAGCCCATTCAAAGCATTCAAGTTACTCAGAGTTCCTCACCCTTAAATCTTGGAATCTCAGCCCTTTGATGACTGCTGATGTGGGTCTATTTGAAAAATGTTCCTTCCAACATCTGTGGAATAGTTTAAACTACAATTTGCTAAATATGGAAATTGTAGCAAATTTGCTACAATGGTTGCCCTTACACTTCGAATGATAGCAACATAGATATCCAATGAACATTTGTGGCTGCTCAGTCATGTCTGACTCTTTGCAACCCCATGGACTATAGCCTGCCAGGTTCCTCTGTCCCTGGGATGCTCTAGGCAAGAATACTGGAGTGGGTTGCAATTTTCTACTCCAGGGGATTTTCCCGACCCAGTGATCCAACCTGTCTCTTGCATCACCTGAATTAGCAGGAGGGTTCTTTACCACTGGTGCTACCTGGGAATTAGTATTTTGGGGGCTCCAAAATCACTGCAGATGGTGACTGCAGCCATGAAATTAAAAGGTGCTTATTCCTTGGAAGGAAAGTTATGACCAACCTAGACAGCATATTAAAAAGCAGAGGCATTACTTTGCAAACAAAAGTCCGTCTAGTCAAGGCTGTGGTTTTTCCAGTAGTCATGTATGGATGTGAGAGTTGGACTGTGAAGAAAGTTGAGCGCTGAAGAATGGATGCTTTTGAACTGTGGTGTTGGGAGTAGACTCTTGAGAGTCCCTTGGACTGCAAGGAGATCCAACCAGTCCATCCTACAGGAGGTCAGTCCTGCATGTTCATTGGAAGGACTGATGCTGAAGCTGAAACTCCAGTACTTTGGCCACCTGATGTGAAGAGCTGACTCATTTGAAAAGACCCTGATGCTGAGAAAGATTGAGGGCAGGAGGAAAAGGGGACGACAGAGGATGACATGGTTGGATGTCATCACTGACTCAGTGGACTTGAGTTTGGGTAGGCTCTGGGAGTTGGTGATGGACAGGGAGGCCTGGCGTGCTGCGGTTCACGGGGTCACAAAGAGTCGGACACGACTGAGCGGCTGAACTGAACTGAATCTGGGAAGTCACTCAGTGAACATACAGGCACCCAAACTCCTCCTGAAAGATACTTCAAAACGTTTTTGATAAAAGGTTAAGATCATTTTATTTGCCCCACAACTGCCTTTCCATGTCCTTTACCAGCTTCAGAAATTACTTGCCAAATGACCCATTCCTGAGAGAAAAGTCCTGCAGGCTTCTAGAAGACCAAAGGAATATATCTGGTCTTTATCCTCAGATCTTGCCATAAAGCAACTGAAATTTTCTAAGTGATAGGAGTGTCTTTTAGTGTTCATCAGGAACTCATTTGGTACACTTGAGTTTCAGCTAATGCAATGACATCCAGGGAGACCTCTAGCTCGTCTCATGATGGGGCTGGTCACCAGAAAGATAAACATTAGGCAGTAGAAGCTCTTTAAACTTTTAAAGATATTGTTGATATTTTCAAAATCTCCAGGTCATTTATTTTGTAGACTGTCCCTCAGTATGGCTTGATTATTTTCTCATGATTGGATGTAGGTTAAACTTTTATTTTTCCTGAACGTTACACACATAGGTGATGATGTTTTCTCTGTGTGCCACCCTGAGAAGCTGTTGATACTGACTTGTTTAATTCTTCTATCTGTAAGGGAGAGTTTGGAATTCTGCAGGGGCAAATCCAACCTCAATTCCCTGTGCTAGATCTATTTGCAGCACACATTTTGACATCCTGCAGTTGCAATCAAAAGGTAACTATTTTCATGATGCTGCTGATTTCATTCAACTGAAATTCATAATGTATGTCCAATCACTCAATCCTGAAGGGATGGTTCCTCCAAGAAATAGTGAAAAATAATCTTTTTCTTAAAGGCTTTTACATGCGAGACTGGAGATTATATCTGTATGGGAGTTTTGACATACTACTCAATTATAGTATCTCCAAAATGGGTCTTTCTTGGGAGGAGGGGAGGTACCTTTGGAAATTAAAAATACTAAGTTTAGGATGAATCAGGAAATTTCACTTTCTGCAGGGGCTGCAAACTTGTAAAGTATGTTGCTTTCATTGAATGATTATGGACCAATGTCTTGACTTTTTTAGGTACAGTTGACTTATTTTAAAATGAAAGAAATAGACAATTTCTAAATTCTCTTCCTTTTTCTGTCTAGTTTCTGAATAAATTTGTTAATATCTTAAGAGAAAGTTTAGATAAATTAATTGAAAACCAATTTATAATGCGTTAATAATGAAGCTAGGATGCTTGAAAATCCCTAACGTCTTAATTAGACATCACAGAAGAATCACCACAGCAGGCTCAGCATTACCACTTACCCTGACCTGCTTTCTGTTCACTTCACAATCTGGTGTGGATCTCTATGACTTTCCAACACTTGATCACTTCTACACATAGGGTTATACTTTATCCTCCTTTTTATTACTTCACCAACTTGTTCTTTGACTTTTGATCCCTACCGTGTTTTAAATTTGCTCTTTGACTTTGCTGCTGCTGGGTGTTGTAGTTAAACATTTCACCTGATCAGCCTCGCTCAGGGTCATACAGAAAATAAGAAATGGGGACAAGAATAGTGTTAGTTGACTGTAGAGTGGGCCCTAGATGGCAAGATCAGTCTGATCTGATATACCAACCTTGTATTCTTAATTGTTAAACACAGATGCAGACACACTGATGTTTTCAATGCTAGCATCTCATTCCATGTGATTAATTTCCACTTTCTGGTATATTCATGAGGAAACTAAAAGCAGAAGCAACACAAAAAGTTGCTACAGAAAAAAGGGAGAGAGAACTGGTAAGTTTAAATGATTATGGGTTTAAGAACAGGACATGTAGATGCCTTTTCTGAATGTGTTTAAGTGATAAAGTTTATTCATTCACTTACTCATTCATGATATTGTGATAAGAAAGAGAACAGATTCTGGAGCTTGACTTCTTAAGTTTGAATCCCATCTCTGCCACAGACCAGTAGGGTAAGTCATTTAACCTCTGTGTGCCTCAGTTTCCTTATCTGCAAAAATGGGGATGATAATGGTAGCTTCCTCAAATGATTAATCAGTTAGTGCATATGAAACCTATTAGAACACTATTTGGCATGTAGCATGTAGCCACACACACATATACTTATATGCTATTATTAATCTATAGTTATTGATTACCTATTACATATCTAATACGAGGAATCCCACTTGCATTAAGTAATTTTTGTTCAGTTGCTAAGTCATGTCTGACTCTTTGCAATCCCATGGACTATAGCATGTGAGGCTGCCCTGTTCTTCACTATCTTCACGTCCAGAGGTTAGTGGAGGCTATGAAGGATTTGGTACCTTTCCACGGGATTTCTTCCTAATATCATCATCATGGCTAAACTTTTTAGTGTTTCTTTGTGTCTGGCACTCTTGGGTATCTTTCATGATTTTTCTTAGTTTTTCTGTAGTTTTCATTTTACAGAAAGGTTAACTATTTGCCAAAGGTCATATAATTTGAAAATGGTAAAGTCAAGATTGGATACAGGCAGTCTGACTCCAATATTCTATGCTGTTAAGAACACTGTATGTCTATAGACTATATGACAATATGCAGCATGCAGAGTCTCCGTTCAACATACACATATAGCACATTATCAGGGGGCAGAGACTCTTGCCATCAAATATCACTTGCCATCAAATATCACTTGCCATCAAGAAGATCAGAGGATCATGGTGAGAATATGAAGATGAAAACGACAAGGTGCACGGTGTGCTCTGACGGTGATATTCACAGGTCAAGCAGAATGACCAGCATCTCAGTCTGAGGGAAGGTCAAGGAGGTGTGGGAAAGGATGACAATCTTCAGCGGTGGCTAGCATGAAGAGTAGCAGATAAATAACTGTGAAGGGACATTCGAGGCAGAAAGACAATATGTAATAAAAGCCTTGATGCACGTGGGGCTCTGTGAGACTTTGTGGCTGGCGAAGACTAAATGAGGCCGTGTGACTCCCTGGTGGCTTGGATGGGAAAGAATCTGCCCACAGATGCGGGAGATCTGGGTTTGATCCCTGAAGTGGGAAGATCCCCTGAAGGAGGCCATGGCAATCCATTCCACAATTCTTGCCTGGAGAATCCCCATGGGCAGAGGAACCTGGTGGACTACAATCCATGGGGTCACAAAGACACGGACATGACTGAGCGACTAACCCTTTCATTTTCTTTCACAATACAAGAACTACAGAGGAAAATGAGGGCATGACCGGGGAACCTTTATTCACTCATGTGAAGCATTTGACATTTAACGAGAAAGCTTCAGGAGTCTTTGAAAATATTTAACCAGCAAGAAAACAGGATCAACTTTGCTTGGCAAAGATCATTGCACAAAAAGTATTAAGGGGTGTTTTTACCATGTCTTCAAATTAATGGCATGTTTTATTAGAATCTATCTGTATTAGCTCCTCTTGTTTTTGTGGATTTACATTAGTGAATTTCAATAGGTAGCATTATTAGCACTGCTTACTACTAATACCTACTTCTTTTCTAATTCTTCAGTTTATAGCATGCTTTTAACTACATTAGCTCCCACACCTTTTAACTACCTTATTTTTTTTTTATTATCATTTCCATTACAGAGGATGAAACTGAGGCTGAGCAATGTTAACCTTCACAGGCTTGCCTCAGACTCAAAATTCTGGGAATAAACGTGAACACAGAAGCCTTAAGTGTTACTATGTGAGCATCCTCCTCTCCCCTGTGACATCCTACAAAGGACCCCTCTCCCAAATCCCAGGTGTAACTTGGACATGCCTCTGTGTCACCAGGGTCAGTTCTGACCCAACCTACCTGTCTCAGGCCATTTGGGCTTAGACAGTTCTATAGGCACAAGCTTAAATACCAAATGTTTATTTCTCACAGCCCTTGAGGTTGGAAAATCCAAGATCAAGGTGTTGGCAGAGTCAATGTCTAGTGATCCCTTGCTTCCCGGTTTAAAGAGATTGTCTTCTCGCTGGTCTTCACAAGGCAGAAGGTGAGCAAGCACTGTGGGGTCTGTTTTATAAAGGCTCCACCCTCATGGACAAGTGAAAGTTGCTAAGTTGTGTCTGACTCTTTGCGACCCCATGGACTATGCAGTCCATGGAATTCTCCAGGCCTGAATACTGGAGTGGGTAGCCTTTCCCTTCTCCAGGGGATCTTCCCAACCCAGGGATTGAACCCAGGTCTCCCACAATGCAGGCAGATTCTTTGCCAGCTGAGCCACAAGGGAAGCCCAAGAATACTGGAGTGGGTAGCCTATCCCTTCTCCAGGGCATCTTCCTGACCCAGGAATCGAACATGGGTCTCCTGCATTGCAGGTGGATTCTTTACCAACTGAGCTAAAACCACGTCCCAAAGGCTTTACCTACAAATACCATCATGTAGGGCATTACTACAAGAACTGTGGAGGACACAAATATTCAGTCTATAACACTATAAAATGCCATTTTACTTTCTTCCTGGATAATGAACATTGATTGCATTCTGGAAGTATTTTTGGCCAGTGAAATATAGGGGGAATTCTTCTGGAAGGCCATTAAGAAAGATTTTTCTCTGATAAAAGCATAGTGTAAGATGATAGTCCCTTTGCTTTCTGGTTTTGTGTGCTCTTGTGTGGAAATGTCATGTTTGGAGCTGGGTAGGTATCTCATCAACTCTGAAATCTTTTGAGGACAAAAGGCACATGCTGAGGATGGAGGAAGGGAAGGGCACAGTGCTCAGGTCTCCATGGTGGATGCTGGGAAGTGTTGTTCAGATCTCAAGGCAAGATTGAAAGACAGTTGCCTCTGTTACTGGGAATGCTGCTGGCAGGTGGCACTGGATGGTCAGTTCCTTTGAGACATGTCAAGTGCACAGTTACCTTGCCTAAAGCCACATCCCTTTCCTAGGGTCCCCAGCATTCCTTGACTGAGGGGCTCAGAGGCTGTGCAATCCCAGCCTTATCATTGCAATAGAAGAGAGCTGTGAGAGGTCACTCCACCGACAGACCCCTCATGGGGTCAGCTGGGGGTGCTCCTGGGCCTCTGTGACAGCTTGGCTTCACGCTCTGCTCAGCGGTGCCTCTTTATTTTGCTCTCCACAACATCGATCTCAAAAATAATTTCTTTAATAATCTCTGATAAATTAAAAATAATCTGAGTCTGCTTTCTGGGGAAACCAACCTCAAATAGTCCCTATGGCTGTTTTGGCTGACTGAACAAATCATGAACCATCTATATTTTAGTAAGCTAAAATTTATCCCATGGCTTCAACTATGATTATTTGGCATTTATCACACTGTTTTGTCCCTTTGGTCAAAGCTAGAAAAAACTACTGGTTTTTCCAGTGGTCATGTATGGATATGAGAGCCGGACTATAAAGAAAGCTGAGTGCCGAAGAATGGATGCTTTTAACTGTGGTGTTGGAGAAGACTCTTGAGAGTCCCTTGGACTACAAGGAGATCCAACCAGTCAATCCTAAAGAAAATTAGTCCTGAATATTCATTGGAAGGGCTTATGCTGAAGCTGAAACTTCAATACTTTGGCTACCTGATCCAAAAAAAACTGTCTCATTGGAAAAGATCCTGATGCTGGGAAAGATTGAGGGCAGCAGGAGAAGGGGATGATGGAGGATAAGATGGTTGGATGGCATCACTGACTCAATGGACATGAGTTTGAGCAAGCTCCAGGAGTTGGTGATGGACAGGGAAGCCTGGCGTGCTGCAGTCCATGGGGTCACAAATAGTTGAACACAACTGAGCGACTAAACTGAACACTGTTTTGTACATATACTCTAATGTCTTCAAAAGTGTTCATTGTGTTTTATTCCTCACCATGTCTGTGTCTCCTCTCAGATTCATAATAATAATTGTAGCTTTATGGACACTCAATATGTTCTTGTTAAAACCTATATCTATTTTAATGGACCTCCCTGGTAGCTCCCTGGTAGCTTTACCAGCTCAGCTCGTAAAGAATCTGCCTGCAATGCAGTAGTCCCAGGTTTGATTCCTGGGTCAGGAAGATCCCCTGGAGAAGGCATAGGCTACGCACTCCAGTATTCTTGGGCTTCCCTGGTGGCTTAGGCAGTACAGAACCTGCTTGCAGTGTGGAAGACCTGGGTTTGATCCCTCAGTTGGGACAATCTCCTGGAGGAGGAGGGCACAGCAACCCACTCCAGTATTCTTGCCTGGAGAATCCCCATGAACAGAGGAGCCTGATGGGCTACAATCCATGGGGTTGCAAAGAATCAGACATGACTGAGCAACTAAGCACAGCACTGCTGCTGCAGCGAAGTCGCTTCAGTCGTGTCCGACTCTGTGCAACCCCAGAGACAGCAGCCCACCAGTCTCCCCCGTCCGTGGGATTCTCCAGGCAAGAACACTGGAGTGGGTTGCCATTTCCTTCTCCAATGCATGAAAGTGAAAAGTGAAAGTGAAGTTGCTCAGTCTTGTCCGACTCCCCATGGACTGCAGCCCACCAGCACAGCACATAGCTATTTTAATACCTGATGGTCATGGCCATGTTCTAGTAGGTGAACTATTTCTGCAGACCTACATTTTATACATGGTCATTTATCTAAATCACATTTTCTTTTTTTTTTTTAAAGGAATTTCACTAAATACACTGAAATCCATCCCATAGCATATTTAAGTTTTCTAACAATGACATCCATCCCAAATTGAAACTTAGCATTTAGACGTTTAGAAAAGAATTCTATTGCTGGTCCAAGAGGACATATTTCACTATATCAGGGTTCTCAATGAAAGGTAAACCAACACTGAATGTCATTCTCTAAAAAAAAGGTAGTTCCCTCAAAACTAATACATATATATATATATATATATATATATATATATATACATATATATACACACACACACACATAAATATATATATATACACACACACACCTGCATGCATGCATACTAAGCCACTTCAGTTGTGTCAGACTCTTTGTGACCCCATGGACTATAGCCTACCAGGCTCCTCTGTCCATGGGATTTTCCAGGCAAGAATACTGAAGTGGGTCACCATGCTCTCCTGCAAGCGATCTTCCTGAGCCAGGAACTGAACCCATGTCTCTAATGTCTCCCTGCATTGGCAGGTGTGTTCTTTAGTACCAGTGCCACCTGGGAAGCCCTGAATATATACATACATGTACATATCAATAATTATATATTTTTAATACATATATATGTATTTCTGGAAATAATATAAAAGGTAAAAATAAACAAAATGCTCCTCTGTCTAGGAATTCTCCAGGAAAGAATACTGAAGTAGGTAACCATTCCTTTCTCCAGGGGAGCTTCCTGACCCATGGATCAATTCTGGGTCTTCTGCATGGCAGGCAAATTCTTTACCATCTGAGCCACCACCAAAGACCAATACAAATTCTTAAGGCAGCCAGAGAAAAAAGACAAATTCCCTTCAAGGAACAACCTTTATACACTGAGAATAGATTTTTCAACAAAAGCAATGGAAATAGAAGACAATGTAATAATATTTTCAAAGTGATGATAGAAAATAATTGTCAACCAAAAATTCTATACCCTAAAGTGAAAGTACTCTTTAAAAATGAAAGATGTTTCCTGACAAACAAAAGCTAAAAGAATTCATCATCATCAAGTTCATAAAAAAGGATGTTTCATGAAAAAAGGAAACCAAAGATGGGAAGAAACAGAGTGAGATTACACACCCACCCACTCTCACACACACACAATGTTACTTTAGCAACAACTGACTAACTTCATGGTCCTTATAATGACCATCTCAAATGCTAGAGATATTAAGCTAGTGCTAATTCAATATCGCATCCCAACTCACTACATGTGTTAAGACCTCTGCATGGGAAGTTCAATACACTATTGAGAGAAATTTAAAAGACCTAAATAAATAGAGGGATATGCTTAATGTTGTAAAAATGTCAAAATTTCCCAAACTGATGTATACGTACAATGAAATTTTAAGAAAAAAAAAATAAACAAAATGCATAAAAAAGCAATAAACAACCATCCTAGGACAAAGTTCCATCTCTGCCACTTATAGCAGTATAATCTTGATCATATTACTTAAGATTTTGAGACTCAGTGCTTTAAGCTATAAAATGGGCAAAATCAAATGCTATAAGGCTGCTTCAAGTTTCTTTTAAAGTTGTAGTTCAGGCATTTACTCCTAAGGTTTTCTGTGCTCTCTCTCTGTTTCAGGATCTAATGCTAATTTTGGTCTAGAATATTTTATCCGGATGTTGTTTTCTCTCTTTGTTACTACACTGTCTCTCTGTTATTTCCTGAGACCCATGATTATTGCTCTGCCTGCCTGGAAGATGATCTGTATTCGACAACTAATGTTTCCTGTTAGAATACTTCTCTTCTCATTCATAGGTATTCTGTTTCATTGTTTTCATATGGGCTGCATTGAGTAACTGTTTTCCTGCCAAAGAGGTCTTCTGGCAAGCAAGTAGGTGTTCACATTTTTATGTAAAATTTAATGTATGCAAATATTTTTTAAAAACCTTACCATTTATTGTCTTCTATGAGCAAGGTAAAGGGCTTCCCTGTGGCTCAGTGGTAAAGAATCCTCCTGCAATGCAGGAGATGTAGGTTCAGTTCCTGGGTCGGGAAGATTCCCTGGAGGTGGTCATGGCGACCCACTTCAGTATTCTTGCCTGGAGAATCCCATGGACAGAGGAGCCTGGCGGCTAGGGTCCATAGAGTCACAAGGAGTCAGACAGGACTGAAGGGACTGAGCACAGCACAGCACGGAGCGAGACACTTTAGATACTCCATAAGCTTTAGTCTTCCCAGCAACCTTACAAAGCGAGGAATCATTTATTCATTTTCCAGATGGAGAAAGTAAGGCTTAGGGCAATCAAGTAAGTACTCAATGTAGCTCACTTCAGTAGTGAGTCAGGATTGACAGCCAGAACTCCATGACCCCCAAGGCTGTATCATTCCCTCAACACCACTTGGCAAACGGAAAGATAGAGAAACAGCAAACTGTGAACAAAAAGATAACTGTAATTCCTCACTCAGAGATAAGCTAGACATAGGCTTTTTGTTTTGTTGTGTTTGTTTTTTATGAGAATCAAGGTCTCCAAGAGGCTTAATTAACAGTGATATATTTTGAAAATCACTTAACATAAACTTAATAGAAGAATGATCGGCGCTGTTTATATTGCAACCACATTTTGAAAAGGAATTAGTCATCCCTGTGACCTTCTTAACAACAGGAAAATATGAAGTACTTGATAATAATTTAAATTTAGAGAAAACTTGAAATGATTGGACAGTAAAAGATTTGCTGTGTTTTGTTTTTTCAGAAGAATCAGACCTAGGGAAGAGATATAGAAACATAGCATTTCATTTTCCCCAATTGATTGATCAGATAACATGTCAACAACATGGAGGACATTTATATTTGGAATATTTTTAAGAAGAGCATACTGCCAGCAACACAGGACCTTAATAAATACAATTTGATAGAAAAAGACACCGAAGTTCAGCTTTTGCTCCTAAGAGTATAGTATAACCCAGCTTTATTTGGTAAAGAATCATTCACGCAGACTAGAGCCTCAATTCACAGGTCATAAAGGAACAAAAACTATTGAATATGAGAAGAAAGATGTATTTTCTTTTTTTTTTTTTGAAAGATGTATTTTCTAGTGAGATATTAAAGTAATGACACAGGCTGAATGATCAGGGAGGAAGGAGGTTTTAGAGGAGAAAGATGAAGGAATACTTTCCAGCATGAAGAAAAATATCATTTTTTAAAGTGTTTTTAAACTAAAAGGGACATGGTGACCACTAATATGCAAAAATGTGTGTTGGGGGGGGGGGGTCAGGCACATTTAGAATTTACTAATTGTTGGCTCTATCCTGTGATGTAAATATTATTCTCTTTTTACTGGTCAGGAAACTGAGGCACCTCTGGGTTAAGCGACACACACAGGAGTTCCACAGCTGATGAGTGATGGGTGTAGGCATTAAGCCAAGAAACCCAGCTTCAGAGTCTGGGCTCCTAACCACATCCTTGCCTGCCATTCATAGAACCTTCCTTGGGATTCTTGAATGTGGCAGGAAAGTTAAACTGGTTTTTAAGTATCTGACAGACCCTTTACCTATATTTTCTTTGATTCCTATCACGACTCTGAGAAGTAGCTAGTATCACCCATGTTTGAAAGAGGAAGAAGGAGAGAACCAGAAAGGATGAGCATTTTGTGCAAGGCCACCCAAATCATAAATTATATAGTTGAGATTCAAGCTCAGGCTGCGTCAAAAGTTGACACCATACACTTGCTACCTTTGCTTTGACTCTCTAAGTACCCATCATTTTTATGATAAAGTGGTAAAGACAAAGAATCTCCCAATTTATCCCTCCCCTTCTGGTAGGCTGCAGTCCATGGGGTCGCTAGGAGTCGGACACGACTGAGCAACTTCACTTTCACTTTTCACTTTCCTGCGTTGGAGAAGGAAATGGCAACCCACTCCAGTGTTCTTGCCTGGAGAATCCCAGGGACGGGGGAGCCTGGTGGGCTGCCGTCTATGGGGTCACACAGAGTCAGACACGACTGAAGTGACTTAGCAGCAGCAGCAGCAGCTCCCATTCCCACCCCTCCGGGTAAGTATTCTATGCATGTTCACATGAGTCCTGTGAAGTAGGGACTGTTACTGTTTCATTTTACAAACAGGGAAACAAAATTTCACAAGCTCAAAGAGAGAATGCATTATGCATAGTCACACAGCTAGGAAGTCATGGAATTCAAACCTATCTTGACTCCAGCGTTAGAGGGAAAAGCCACTATTTTCTATTAGGTATATTCCAGAATCTCACTACAGGCTTAAGGTACCTAAATAGTCTCCTTATAGTACCCTGGGTTGACAGAAATGTAACTAGTATGTACAGAATGTACAGTCAATGCTGGAATCAGAAAGTTAATTTCTTCAATTATTCAACATTAAATAAACATGCACAGAATCCTCTTTATGTGCAAAACACTGTTTCAAGAATTAGGGACATAGTGGTAAACTGTGAGCTACGTTAGTTGTAAACCATAGTGAAAGGGTGAAAAGATAAAGTATGTACTCTATGTATATGTTCTGTGTGTGTTCAGCCACGTCCAACTGTTTGTGACCCCATGGACGGTAGCCTAGGAGGCTCCTCTCTACATGGGAGTATCCCAGCAAGAATACTGCAGTGGGTTGTCATTTCCTCCTCCAGGGGATCTTCCCGATTCAGGGATTGAAACTTCATCTCCTGTGGCTTCTGCATTAGCAAGTGGATTCTTTACCACTAGGCTGACTGGGAAGCCCGTGTAATAAATGATACAGTGATAAGCGCTTTGAAGAAGAAGAAAACAGGATATTGTGTTTCAAAGTAGCAGGGAAGCAGAGCCTTGTTAGAAAACAAAGACGAGACAACACCGGAGGAAGCACCTGAATGAAGGACAAGGGAGAACATTCGGGAAAGGCTCCTCTGAAGCCACGAGGAGCCAGGTGTGGGGGTGACATGGTGCGGATGATGTAGCAGAGGATGAGGGTGACTGAAAAGGCAGAGAGAAGGATATGGGGATGGGCAGGGGCCAAACCTAAAGGTCCTGTGGGCTGTGAATTTTATTTTGAGTGTGAACCATTTAGGGGCATTTTGAGCAGGAGGGTAACATGATCTGAGTCAAGCTTAAAAATTTCAGCTTGGCTCAGCAGGACCTTGGGGCAGGAGGCCATGCAGCTCTCTAGGTGAAGGTTGGCCGGTAGCATGGACTAGTGCTATAGCCGTGGAAATGGAGAGGAGTTGGAGAGGTAATACTCTGAGATTAGGAAGTTTGCACTGGAGTCATCATCAAAGTCTCTCCCTGGAATCAAGCTACACGGGAAACAAAATCATCATCAGGGAGCACTTCCACGTGTGCTGTGCCAAGTCACTTCAGTTGTGTCCAAGTCTTTGCGACCCCATGGACCGTAGCCCTCCAGGCGCCTCTGTTCATGGGATTCTCCAGGCAAGAGTACTGAAGTGGGTTGCCATTCCGTTCTCCAGGGGATCTTCCCAACCCAGGAATCAAACTGACGTCTCCAGCGTTGCAGGCAGATTCTTTACCGCTGATCCACCAGCGAAGTCCCTCCCTAGTTTACTATGAATGATTACATTGATGCGATCTGAACTTCCTGTGACTGGAACATGACTTCCTGACGTCAAGCATGATGAGCCTAGAGATAGTCTAGAAGGTGGGTTTGTGGGCATAAAATCTGGACTGAGTGAAAGGAACTGGATGCTGGGGAACACCAGCAAACAGCCCTCTTGAGTATGTTCTCAGTAAGGGTGGTCTTGCCAAGGAAGTACATGAAGTTCAGGGGCCACATTGCTATGCGTCCGTCTCCACACCAGGAATCAACTGCCTTTCCGATCACTGCTCAGAGTGGCCCAGCGTGTTTGCAACTTAAAATGTTGTTTTGCTGTACTCCCAGAGCTAATAATCTCTCATTATTACTACAATTTGATGATTATATGATTGTGCAGTAGGGCCTAACATTTATCCATTATTCCCTAGGTGTGAAAAAGAATGGAGCTATTTTTTTTTTTTTTCTATGAATGATCAAAATATTCTTACAAGCTTTTATTCTCAGAAGTGGAGGGGGTGAAAGGGTGAGACCAATAATCACTACTTTCTTATTTGAGATAATGTGGGTTTTTTTTTTTTTTTTTCACTAAACTTACTCTCTTTGGAGAGATAAAAGGATGAAATTCAAACAATCCAATGGGCTGTTTCTTTCTTTCTTTTTTTCCCCTCTCTCCCTCTCCATGACATGGCATTTTGGTGCAAGAGAAACTCACATAATGTCAATCAAAAGGGCATTCTGGCTGGCATCATGCCTTCACTGGTGTGGCTGGTTTGGTCTTTATGTACCTGTTTTGTTTTGGGATTTTTGTCTTTAAAATTAACAAAAAACATGTCTCTACATATGACCAAATTTCATTCCTTTTATAGCTGAGTAATATTTCATTATATATATATATATATATATATATATATATGTCATACACACATTATACATATATATATATATATAATTGATGCTTTTGAACTGTGGTGTTGGAGAAGACTCTTGAGAGTCCCTTGGACTGCAAGGAGATCCAACCAGTCCATTCTGAAGGAGATCGGCCCTGGGATTTCTTTGGAAGGAATGATGCTAAAGCTGAAACTCCAGTACTTTGGCCACCTCATGTGAAGAGTTGACTCATTGGAAAAGACTCTGATGCTTTGAGGGATTGGGGGCAGGAGGATAAGGGGACGACAGAGGACGAGATGGCTGGATGGCATCTCTGACTCAATAGACGTTAGTCTGAGTGAAGTCCGGAAATTCACTGTGGTGATGGACAGGGATGCCTGGCGTGCTGTGATTCATGGGGGTCACAAAGAGTTGGACACAACTGAGTGACTGAACTGAACTGAACTGAAAGAGTCGGACACGACTGAGCGACTGGATTGAACTGAACTGATATTTATATATCGTATCTTCTTTATCCATTCCTCTGTCAATGGCTACTTGAGTTGCTTCCACGTCCTGGCTATTGTAAATAGTGTGCAATGAACATTGGGATGTATGTATTTTCTTTTTGAATTATGGTGTTCTCAGGGTATATGTCCAGGAGTGAGATTGCTGGGTCATGTGGTAATTCTATTTTTAATTTTTAAGGAACCTCCATGACATATATACACACACCACAGGTAAACCAGATAGCTAGTGGGAAGCCGCTGTATAGTACAGGAAGCTCAGCTCTACACTCTGTGACGACCTAGATGTGTAGGATGGGGGGCAGTTGGAGGTCTAAGAGGGAGGAGATATATGTATGCATACAGCTGATTCACTTTGTTGTGGAGCAGAAACTAAGACAACGTTGTAAAGCAACTCTATCACACTTGAAAAGAAGTGTGTATATAGGCATGTCTTCATTTTAAGCACGATGTTGGCACCCACTGTTCAAATCTGTCATGCTAGACTATTGCATTATCTCTTATCTTGAGGTTCCCCAGAATGTGTAGACTCATTCTGGCCACAGACTTGCGAGGGTCCACCATGTGGTTAACACCTCTGGTGGTCCCTGCCCATTTGGAAACCCCTAGGGCTTTTGCAATTTATGCGGAGACTTTTCTCTGCATGCTTCTCATCTGCTTGCTGCTCTCCAGCCCTGTCCCACCCCCAGATCATCCAGATGGAGCAGGGAGGGCAGAAGACACATCTTCTGTTCTCCTACCACCTCTCTGGGGTTCCTTTGCTGTGTTCCCTTTCTAGCCTCCCCTTTGGTCAGAACTCTTTGAGGAAGGTGGGCAGCATATCTCATTCACCTGAAGAACCTCCAACTCGTTATCCTTTTGGCACCACGAGGAGTGGTGTCTAGGATTAGAAAGGTCTCTAGTCCTCTTCCCCACTAGCCTCCATCTCTTCTCCTTTGTGGCTTTAGTTTTCACCTTGCCTCTGGAATTAATGGCAGAAAGGATGCCTGGAACAAAGCCCATTTACAGATGTAGAAAAACACGTGATGAGGTGCCCTTTAGATATGATGGCCTTTCATCAGGCAGCCATGGAAACAAGCAAGTGCCTCCTGCTTATCTCTGCTCTAAACTATGTGCGGTTGGTCTCACGGTTTCATTCCTAGGAGGCAGTCTACTTCCCATCTGTCAAAGTTCTTACAGCTTATGTGCAGCCCCAGAGGACAGTTAAAAAGTACAGAGCATGCTGGGTATGTAAAAGAACAAGACAGGGATAACTAATATTTTAGAAGAGTTTATGTGCTAGAGACTGCTAGGAGATTTACACACATTTTCCAAATTAATGCAACTAGATGCAATCTCTCCATCAGTAATTCAGTAATTACTGAGACTTCCAGAGTCTCAGTTCAATATAGTTATACATTTACTGAAGTCCCACCGATACTTCAAACCCCAAATGTCTACCCTTCTCTGTACAGAATATTCTCATTCCTCATCCCCGTTTTAGTAGATGTCAAATTAGAGGCTTGGATTATTGTCAATCAAATCATAGGCTTAGAAAATTTGTAATCATACTGCACTGCTTCCTTCCACCTAAGCAGATATTATCTTAAAGTTTCCACCACCTTAATATATTTCACCTCTTCATCTTCGTTCCTCCATCTACTCTGTCACTGGCTTGATTTAGACATTTATCAACACCCATTCTGAAAAATCTAATAGAAGCCTAATTGGTCTGTTTCATTTCCTGCTCCACACACCATAAAGTGAGATTTCTAACACAGAGATTTGATGCTATCATCCGTTCACACTTAATATTCTTTAGTGGTTCTCTGTTCCTCCTTTATAAAGTTCATCCCCTTAGTGTGGCTTGAAAAGCCCCCTGACTTCCTCTTTGCAGCCTTACCACAATGCTTTCTGGCATTTGACACTTTTGTGCCTTTGCATTTGCTTTTCCCTTGGCTTAAAATCTCTTTTACTTATTTCTCTTTCCCTGTCATTCTACTTATCTGCCAAAGTGAATCAAAGAGTAAAGCCTTTCTGATGTCGCAATTAAGATCAACCCATCTTCCTTTGTGCTTCTACAAAACCATGTATCACAGGATGTTGCATCCAGAGTTATCCAGTGATATTTGTGTTTGGATCACTAATGCCCAGAAAAGTCTCTGGCTCTTAGTTAGAACCAATAGATATTCAACATCCACACCAAAAGAAAGACAAAGAAGGAGAGAAAAGGAAAGAAGAGACAAAGGAAAAATATAGATAGTGATGGGAAAGGAGGAGAGATGGAGGATAAAGAGGTAGAAGTGGAGGAAGAGAGAAAGGAAAGTTTAGGAAGAGGAAAGACAGGCAGACTGTAGGATTATTAGTCAAGATCGCTCTGCCTACATTATAAGAATGCCACTCTTGTTCTGAGAGTAAGAGGAAGGCAAGCATGAGATCTGCAAAGCACATTTGAGTAGTTATCAACCCTGGAGCACCTCCAGGTCATTTCTCTGGTTGTCCCACTTAAGCCAAACCAAGGCTTGCTGAGCATCCTCTGTACAAATCACAGTGAGAGAGGAGCTGCGGTAAATGTGCTTGGTTCTATTACTGTTATTTTCAAGAGAGATGAGTCAAAATACCTGCTATCCACATCCAACCAGTTATCAATCCCAGCAGCTCCCAGAAGGGTTGCCTGACCTCCTGGATTGCCATCTGGGCGCTTGCCACACATTTTGCTAAAGCAGGCTCCCTGCCTGACCATTGAATTCATTGGCCTGGAGACCCAAGCACTGAGCTACTCAGAAGCCAGGCACCATTCATCACAAGCTTAAACAAGAGCTGGAAGTCAGATGCTATGGTAGATGTGCGACTACAAGGAAAAGGAACTATGTGAACAAAATAAGGCTATTGATTTGATTTATGGAAATAAAATATTACTTTATGATTCTAGAGCTGCTCTTGTGCCATATTGACCTTGTCTCTTCTGCAACCCCTCTTCCTTACAAATATTTATCCTGGAGCTAACATAGATCAGATAATAATAATAATGATAATGTGAGAGTGTCAACCACAGCAGCAATGGCAGTCAATAGTAGAGAGGGGACCTTATTAGGAGTCAAATACTAAAGACATTGTACAGAAGAGGGAACGAGATTGTCAACATCAGTTTTCAGGATGGGCATTAGTATGTCCAGTTTATACAAGAGGCAATCTTGGAGAAGTGGGACACACCTCTGTGCTTCCAGTTTTGTTCAAGGTCACATCAGAAGTAAACATGTTGGGTTCCACCCCTCTGTGGGTTCCCATTCCCTTAGAGTAAGTTCCCTCATTCACAAATGGCTCTGGGGGCCTCCACGACTTTACTTGTAGCTGCTTTCCTGTCTCATCACCATGCTCTCATTATGCCAGTGACAAGCCTTTGGCTTTTCGTTTGTGTCTTGCTCATAAGTGTCTCGTAGACCTTTGTGCTTGCTGATCTTCTTGCCTAGAGCATCCTCGGTCCTTTCCATGGCTGACTACTTCAATTCTGCTCATGCCATATTCTCAGAGATGGCTTCTTGGCCACTCAGTCTGGAATAAGCTCATGACAGTCTGCCCACCCTCCTTCCAACTCAAATGGCAGATAGCACCATCAACTCTGGCATTTTTAAATCAGATTTTAAAACATACACTAGATTGTGGGTTTTTATAATCACTTGGAAAATAGAAGGAACAGGCATTATCTCTATTTTACTGATGAGGAAAGTGAGGCTAAGAGGATGTTTTAGCAATCAATATAGAAAATTAATAAATGTAGATCAATATGGGCTCAAAATTTTCCTGCTGGGCACTTCCACTGCCTCACCACATACAATTTGTAATCTCTGTTATAGGACCTCACACCTAAGTTTTTAATTTCATGTCTAACAATAATTCCAGCCACCTTCTCCTGTGGTGTCAAAATAATCACACAAAATTTTAAGTTTTCAAAATATCACTCATCTTGTCTGGTTTATACACAGTCAGAAAATAAAGGAACTTATAATTATATACATATATACACACACGGATAAATTTATGTCTCTCTGTACACACATACACACACCATACACACACACACACATAAACTATTCCATTACTGCAAATATTTAAGTTGATGCTTAAATAAACTCTTTCTTTTAAAAATATATATATCCTTGTTGCTCATTTATTTGTTGGCATCACCACATGGCTTGTGGAATTTTAGTTCCCCAAACAGGGATTGAACTCAGGCACTCAGCAGTGACAACATGCAGTGCTACACTGAACCACCAGGGAGTTCCAAAAAACTCTCTTTTTTTGCTTGAAGAAGGCAGCTCATAGATTTCTGCATAATGTTAAAACTGATCTTTGTCTGTTACCTCTTGAAATTCCTTCTAGCTTTTCATGATAATTGAATGAGATTTTGTGATGTCTTTCTCAGATTCCTATCTGTATCTATATATCTATACATACACATGTATTTGATGTAGATGATTCAAGTGTTGGGTTGAGAATGACAGGCCAGCAAAAAGGGAGAGAAAGATAAAAAGCCTAGTTTATTTCTGTGTTGTCTTGTTAGTTTCTCAGAGAGTTCTCCATTGACTTGATTTTAATTAAGTTTTCTTTAAGCCTAAGAGTTCTGGGAAGCTAAGTGAGTGTGGGTGCCAGGTGGGACTATGCCAGGAACTCCCAGATCTAATTTTTAAAATTCTTCTTCATAGCGAACATTCACTACACAGATCCTATTGACAAATGACCTGGATCCAGCTGAGAGTGTCGGTTGATCACTTGTGTTTGGTGTTGTCAAACGTGTCAGTGTTAGCAGGAATGCTGAATTGTCACCTGGCCCCTGGGTCAGAGAGGCAGCCTGATGCGAGGCAGGGGCCTCGGCTGGACTGGGTGTTAGTAGAGGTGAGTTTTGCTACTAACAACCTGTGTGACCTTCAGGATGCTGGTGCAATTTCCTAAATTTCACTTCTGTCAGTTGTCAAGTGAACTAAATAGACAGTGTTATAGACAAAATGAAAGGAATGAAAGCTCTATGCTTCTGGAGTTTTATTTAAAGCAGGCAATAAGCTTTATACTTCTCTGTGTTTTTGTTGTTGTTCAGTCGCTCAGTCATGTCCGACTCTTTGTGACCCCATGAACTGCAGCACGCCAGGCTTCCCTGTCCTTCACCATCTCTCTGAGTTTGCTCAAATCCATGTCCATTTGGTTGGTGCTGCCATCCAACCATCTTATCCTCTGTTGCCCCCTTCTCCTCTTACCCTCAACCTTTCCCAGCATCAGGGTCTTGTCTAATGAGTCAGCTCTTTGCTTTAAACAAAGCGAAATAAGAGTAAGATTTGTTGTAAACACACAGCTCTTCCTCCTGTCTGGAATCTATTTCACCTTTAACTGTCTGGGTAATTTCTACTCAACTCTCAAGACTCAACTCGGAAAGCATTTATTAACTGCATCACTAACGCTTTCACTTTCTTCACGTTGCCCTAGTTGGCCCTATCTCTGTGCTCACAGTTTTCTATGTCTTATCTGAGACTGTCAATTACTTGAGGTCAGAGACTACGCCCTTTGCTATTTCTGTAAGCCTGGTACATTGTGCAGAATTGCCTCTATAGTCGATGAACAATCGATATGTGTAAGTAAATCAATGTAGGGATAAATGGATGCTAGATAGGAACAGTAAGGAATAGAAACAGGTGTCTTACATTTTCACAATGCCTTAAATTTTCTATATTGTGAAATCTGTTTGTTTGTTTTGGTTCCTTATACAGATAAGAACAGGGAGGATCAGAGACAATCTAAGTCACCCAAGGTCAAAGTCATATCCCAGGTCACCGGCAAAGGCGGTGGACAATTCCGGTCGTCTGGGGCAGGACCTGCTCTCTTTTCTAACACCAGGCCTCAGGCCATCTACAGTAGTTCTCAGCATCTCATGATGCAGGTAACATTCCACCTTTCAGGAAAGGACAGGTAGGTGCCCTGAAAATGGCGAAGGCCTGACCACTGTGCTTGACATTATACTGGGCTGGCCAAAAACTTTGTTCTGGTTTTTCTTTACACTTTTATGGAAAAACCTGAATGAACTTTTTGGTCAACCCAGTGCAATATATTAAACTAAAATAGAGTCAGGCTGCTTGGCTGACTCAAGCATGAATTTCCATAGAAAAGGCTCCTTAACATTTGTTTAGTATTTCAGAGTGTTCAAAATGTATTAACACATCTGTTTTTGCTTTGTTTTGTCATTGTAAAGCCCAGAGAAATGAGGCCTGAGTGAAAAGTGTGGTCAGGGCTGCAAACTGATCAATATCCAGACCTTGAACCCACACATCTCCTGGCTCCTGACCTTACTGCTTTGTGGGCACAAAAAGTGCCTGAGAGTGAACTTAACATCTCCATTCACCAGGAATGACCTTGCTGAATAGTCAGTGTAAGTGTCCTGGTCTGGGTGCTGGATTATTTGGTCACCTGCCTAGCCCAGCAGACATGACTTTTGTGAGTTCTTCCTAACTTGTAGGAGGAGTGGTGGAAAGGTCAGAGTGGCCTAGAGACACAACTCCCAAACTTCAAGAAGCAGTTTCCAGCCTCCTCCTGTGGAGTGCATGGTCCAGGAAAACACTTTCACACAAAGCTGTGGAAACAATCTTATGTTTAGCCAGTGGTTGGCTTCAGTAGTCAGTAAAGGCTTGTGAACAGAGGAGCTTGACCTGATCTGAATTCTACAACTTCCTTCAGATTGTTCAGGAAAAAAGAAAGTTTGTTTGTGTATATGTGTGTTGTGTGTGGATAGAAAGAGAGACGAGAGAGAAGAATGTTTAAAACAAGTATGTCAAGATGTTTATAATGAGTGAAACTTAAGTGAAAACAAAAGTACTATTTTTTAAATATTTTTTTTATAGATTTGAATACTAACAAAATACAAACCAAAAAGTAAAAAAACACTGAAAATTAAACATGGATAAAATTACTCGGGGTTGGGCTGTGAAGTCACCCATTCTTGTGTGGGCATTTAGAAATTAATGAGACAGCCCTTTAAGCTCACAGGCAGATGGCCCGTGTGCCAGTCACATCTGTAAAGTGGCAGGCCCACGAGAGCTAGCACCTCAGAAGGGTTTGCCCCTCCTGGCATCTCCAGCTGGCCTCTGATGACTTCTGCACAGCCATCACCACTCTGCAAACTCGAATCCACCTCTCCACTTTCTCAGCCTACTGCCCCTGATGTATATAACAGTGAAACTCATTTTGTCTGACTCCAAAGCCCATTGCATCCCACTGGGTTAGGCTTTCTGATAAAGACACACTGGGTAACCACTTGGGGAAAAAAATGCTAAGTGGTGGACACAGTATACAGATTCCAGTGTTGGAGAAATGTGGGCAAGGGTGAGGTTGGTTGTGCTTGGAGATCAAAGTGAGTGCCCAGAGCTTGACTCTAGTGTCCCTGGTTACAGATCTGGTCACAGCAGATGGAACCAGGGTGAGGAGTCAGGGAGTCACACAGGATAACCAGGCAGGTTGGGAGTCCCAGACAAGTCATTCTTGCTCAAAAGCACCAGCAGGACTGAACCTTCTTATAAGTAGGGATGGTGAGGAGTCAGGGGCCAGGAGAAGAATGCAGGGGACGGGAAGGATGCAGGGTGAGTCTGGCTGACGCTAGCTGCATTGAATCTGAACCCATCTGAAATGAAGTGGTCGGCTTTGTCAGCAAAGAACATTTGCGTTGAGATTCCTCCATCCTCCCTCTGTTACTCTATTACGAGAAAATGGAACACAGAGTGACACAGAGCTGACAACAGCCAACTTATCTAAATGTTAATGATGATAATTACTGGCCTGGAGAAAATCTTTTAGTTCAAGTGAAATATTTCACAAACATCATTGGCAGAATTTGTGTGAGGTTAGCAGTTCTCTTACCAATCAAGGGCCCTTTTCATTCCAAGAAAAGAATTAACACTCTGCAGGCAGACTGTGGATTTGGTAGCACGAGACAGTCTAAGCATGGCTGCAGAAGAGAGAAGAAGGGAGGTCCTGTGAAGGTCAGGGTGTCACAGACTGAGACAGGAGAGGCTGGGTAGCACTGTAGGGTGTGATTAACCAGACTGTGTCCTTGACTTTTATCAGCCCATTTCCCATTTAAGTGCAAGGCTCACTCAGCTGACAAACCATTAACTCATTTTGGGATGCTTTTACTGACAGTAAAATGGTTACAGTGCAGAGACAAGGAAAGGATGGGGTCTGTGGGCAAGGGGACAGGTACACATCTAGCCAGTCTGGGGTTGAGAAAGTGCCTGGGAGATAGTGAGAGAGAAGACTTTGCAGGAGACTCTACAACAAAGACTCTCGAAGTGTAATCTCCAGACCAGCAGCAGCAGCATCACCTGGGAACTTTTTGAAATACATATTCCCAGGCCCTGTACCAATATCTATTGAATCAGAAACTCTGAGAGTGGGGCCCAGCCATCTGTATTTTAACAAGCCCTTTCAGTGTCTTTGATGTGCTCTAAAGAAAGAGAACCACAAGTGACATGCAACTTCTAAGTTCCTGCAAAAGGCCAGAGGTGGCATCAGACCCTGAGGTTCAGGAAGGCCAAAAGAAGACACAGGGACGAATAAAAAATAATTTTGTTCAAAAGAGCTGGAAGAAATGGGCCAGAAAAATTGGGAAAGGAGTACATCAAGGCTGTATATTGCTACCCTGCTTATTTAACTTACATGCAGAGTACATCATGATAAATGCTGGGCTGGATGAAGCACAAGCTGGAATCAAGTTTTCTGGAATAAATACCAATAACCTCAGATATGCAGATGACACCATCCTTATGGCAGAAAGCAAAAAACAACTAAAGATCCTCTTGATGGAGAGTGAAAAAGTTGGCTTAAAACTCAACATTCAGAAAACTAAGATCTTGGCATCTGGTTCCATCACTTAATGGCAAATAGATGGGGAAACAGTTTAATTTTTTGGGCTCCAAAATCACCACAGATGGTGACTGCAGCCACGAAATTAAAAGGTGCTTGATCCTTGGGAGAAAAGTTATGACCAACCTAGACAGCTTATTAAAAAGCAGAGACGTTACTTTGCCAACAAAGGTCCATCTAGTCAAAGCTATGGTTTTTCCAGTAGTCATGTATGGATGTGAGAGTTGGAGTATAAAGAAAGCTGAGTGCTGAAGAATTGATAATTTTGAACTGTGGTGTTGGAGAAGACTCTTGAGAGTCCCTTGGACTGCAAGGAGATCCAAACAGTCCATCCTAAAGGAAATCTGTCCTGAATATTCATTGGAAGGACTGATGCTGAAGCTGGGACTCCAATACTTTGGCCACCTGATGCTAAGAGCTGACTCATTGGAAAAGACTTTGATGCTGGGAAAGATTGAAAGGCAGGAGGAGAAGGGGACAACAGAGGATAAGATGGTTGGAGCCATCACTGACTCAATGGACATGAGTTTAAGTAAGCTCTGGGAGTTGTTGATCGACTGGGAGGCCTGGCGTGCTGTAGTCCATGGGGTCGCAAAGAGTCTGATACGACTGAGTGACTGAACTGAACTGAACTGAGGGGTAATCGTGGATAGAAAGTAGAAGAAACCTGAGAAAGAACTCTAAAAAATTCCAACTTTTAGAGAACTGGAGCATTATGATAAGCCAGCAAAGAAGGAAGTAAATGAAAAAGAGAGGAAAGAATGGTGTCTTGAGAAGAAGCAGTGAATGCGATGTTTCATGGAACAGAGAAGAATGACCTGGGTTAAATGTTGCTGATAGATGAAGTCAAACTAGGACCAAAGAGGGACCTCTGGGTTTAGAACATGCAGTTCCTGGTGACACTGGTAGGACCTATCTTATTGAAAGATATCCATTCAATAAGATGGATATCTAATTGAAATTGGTCAAGAGACAATGCGAAGAAGGAACTGGTCACCATATCTTAATCATTTTTTCTTGGAGTTATGATATGTTGTAGAGTTTCCCTGGTGGCTCAGTAGTAAAGAATCTACCTTCCAATGCAGGAGACATGGGTTCAATATCTGGTTGGGGAAGATTCCCTGGAGAAGGAAATGGCAACCCACTCTAGTATTCTTGCCTGGAAAATCCCATGGACAAAGGAGCCTGACAGGCTACGGTTCATAGGGTCATGAAAGTTGAACATAATTTAGTGACTAAAACAACAATATGGTATGTTGTACTCAATATGCAGTATAATGCAATGAGTGTGAGTTATATGTGACCTATGAATTCATCTTAGAGACAAAGAACTTATTTCTAAGATGCCATAATTCACTCCATCCTTTTCTGAACTCTAATATATTCAGGAACTTAAAAATCATAGTTTCTCCCCATTTCAATATTCATTTATTTGGCACCCATTATATTTTTAACCACAGCCTTATAAGGAAAGTACTGATAAAACAAAGGCACCGAGAGCTGAGGTAATTTGCCCAAGGTTGCATAATGAAGAAGTACCACCACCTTCTAAAGGAGGATGAGCATTTGGGAAATTTAGGGGTTTCTATTTCTTAGTCCCTTGGGGCTACAGCTTCATCTTCACCAACTTTCTTCTGATAGTGGGCTCAGAAGTAGGATAGTTTTCATTAGAGATCAGGAGATTTTCTGAGCAGATTCCTACAGAGATGAAAACCTTGGCTACAGCTGCAAAATAAAATATATGGTGCGTGCTCCTGCATTTGCCTGCTCCTGGATTTCCTCTAGGTTGGCAAATAATTTTTTTCTGTCTTTCACATACACCTTTATTTTAAAAAGCTGGAAGAGAAAGCTGTTTTTTAAGTAAAAAAAAAAATGTGGTATATCTTTTATAAGGAATGTGTGTGTGTACACATAATGTTTCATGGTAAAGTAAATAAAATAGCAACAAAGAGAATATTGAGGGAATGCAAAATATTTAGTCTTCTGCATTTGATTTCAACATTTTCTGTCCCAGGAGATCTGTTTTATTTCATTTTTGATTCACTACTATTAAACACTGTAATGCAAATTATTTGCCTTTTCACCAGCTCCATGTTCTTTATATGATCATAAATAATAAAATAGACATTATCTCAGACCTATCCTGATCCATAGGATGGGATAAAACTTGTAGTCAAGCAGCCTGGATTTAAGTTTCAGCTCAACCTTTGCTCTTATATCTCAGTTGCTTTTCTCTGGCCTATTATAATGAGCTACTTACACAAAATCAAATAAGACTAAAGAAGAGAGTTTGTGCTATTCTGTCTCCTTATTATTCATTCTCATTATCCCAGATCCCATCCTCTTTTTTCTGAGACACTGAAATAGCCTCTAAATTATTTTCCTACATCACACTTGCCCTCCTTCAATCCATTTTTCCATACTATGGTCCAATTGACTTTACAAAACACAAAACCTCATCATGTCACTCTTTCAATTTAAATATTTTAAAGGTGAATATTCATTGAATTTCAAGAACAATGTATTTAAATCATTCTTATTCTGGCCCTTTCTAATTTTATATCTTTATCTGCATCCTCTCTTTAGGACTCTGTCTACACTGGCCATGTTGCTTTTTCTGACTTCTCATGATGTCCCATCTGTCTGGAAAACTGGTGGACCTATCCCTCATTTATTAATTAATTGCTACCTATTTTTTGATGCTTGCTCCTTGGAAGGAGAGCTATAACAAACCTAGATAGCACATTAAAAAAGCAGAGACATCACTCTGCTGGCAAAGGTTTGTATAGTCAAAGCTATGGTTTTTCCAGTAGTCATGTACAGATGTGAAAGCTGGACCATGAAGAAGGCTGAGTGCCAAGGAATTGATGCTTTTGAACTGTGGTATTGGAGAAGACTCTTGAGAGTCCCTTGGACTTAAAGAAGATCAAACCAGTCAATCCTAAAGGAAATCAACTCTGCCTATTCATTGGAAGGACTGATGCTGAAGCTGAAGCTCCAATACTTTGGTCACCTGATGTGAAGAGCTGATTCACTGGAAAAGACCCTCATGATGGGAAAGATTGAAGGGAAAAAGAGAAGGGACAGCAGAGGATGAGACAGCTAGATTGCATCATTGACTCGACAGACATGAATTTTAGCAAACTCCGGGTAGATCCATTCCCCTTTTTATATGGTCTATACCCTGACCTTATTTCTAGCCCTTGTAAAAACTAAGATTACATATTTGTTATGTGATTATTTACCTGACTATAATCTCTGGTAGAAAGAAATCTTTACAAGTTAAAAATTGTCATTTTCTGTCCCTTAGCTCCATGTCTGGCACTTAGTCAGCACTCAATGAGTGTTAGTTTAAAGAATGAAATCAAGACTCTCATTATACACATCTGTGGAATGGGAAGTGATTTCTACTTTGCTACCTTGCAGGGGTCTTGTGAGGTCTGGACATGCCATATACCCTTTTTTTTTTTTTTTAACTTTGAAATGATTTCTTTTTTTTTTTATTTTTAAACTTTACAAATTGTATTAGTTTTGCCAAATATCAAAATGAATCTGCCACAGGTATACATGTGTTCCCCATCCTGAACCCTCCTCCTTCCTCCTTCCCCATACCATCCCTCTGGGTCGTCCTAGGGCACTAGCCCCAAGCATCCTGTATCGTGCATCGAACCTGGACTGGCAACTCGTTTCATACATGATATTATACATGTTTCAATGCCATTCTCCCAAATCTTCCCACCCTCTCCCTCTGCAACAGAGTCCATAAGACTGTTCCATACATCTGTGTCTCTTTTGCTGTCTTGTACACAGGGTTATTGTTAGCATCTTTCTAAGTTCCATATATATGCATTAGTATACTGTATTGGTGTTTTTCTTTCTGGCTTACTTCACTCTGTATAATAGGCTCCAGTTTCATCCACCTCATTAGAACTGATTCAAATGTATTCTTTTTAATGGCTGAGTAATACTCCATTGTGTATATGTACCACAGCTTTCTTATCCATTCATCTGCTGATGGACATCTAGGTTGCTTCCATGTCCTGGCTATTATAAACAGTGCTGAGATGAACATTGGGGTACACGTGTCTCTTTCCCTTCTGGTTTCCTCAGTGTGTATGCCCAGCAGTGGGATTGCTGGATCATAATGCAGTTCTATTTCCAGTATTTTAAGGAATCTCCACACTGTTCTCCATAGTGGCTGTACTCAGGACACAGTGACACCTCCTTCTATTCTTCAAATTACCCCTCTTGTCTCTTGATGAAATATTTTCAGGGAGGTCCATTTTCAGTAGTCATTTTTGTACTCAGATCACTGCTGGGTGAACCCCAAACTAGGCCAATCAGGAGCCATTCATCAGGAGTTTGGAATTAAGCCAAAGAGATGCCAACTCTTTTTAGACTCATTTTTGAATAGAGGGTATATCTGTATTTATATCTATAAGCACAACAGCAGAAACAAAAGCCAAAACTAAAATTAGAGAAGTAGAGAAGTGGACGTTTTCCAGACATTGGAGCCAATAGTGGAGAAAGTTGATATGCAGGAAAAATAAAACAACAGCACAGATGTGGAGAGAGAAGTTGAGGTGGAGAGAGAAGTTGAGATTGAGAGAGAAAAGTCCCTGGGTTGCTTCTGATTCTCCTCTCTTCTAGTTCTGTTCCCTTTGTACATCTTGGCTGCCTGCCTGCCCTTGAGCTGGTTCTGTGAGATAGTTCTGTATCCTTTATAATAAGTTCTCTTCCCTGCAGAAACTAGCTTTTCTGTGTCTATTGTTTACAAGGAAAGGATTCTAACTAAAAGTATATTTTGAAATACTGATAGAACGTAGTAGGCACACTGTAAATGGAGATTGATATAGTTATGCTTACCTCAAATACCATTGCCCAAATGATACTTGTACTGGTTGATATTTTTTGAATATTTCCTACTTGATTGGTGCAAGAGCTTTATAATATCTTAAATCATTGCAAAATTCTTGTAAGGCAGACTGATGGATGCTTTTTATGTTATACTAGAATCTGTCCTACTTGTTCCACTGCCCTTTAACACAGGCAAACAAGGCAATAAGAGAGACTCTGTCATTCTCTTTTAACACTGGCACCTTGGACAGCTCCTCATATATTAATATGCATGAAGTACCTGCTTGTTGAGTGAATAACTGATGACGTATTTTTAAGTTTCTAAATCTCTCTAAGCCATTATTTCCTTAAGTTTAAGTAGGGGTTTATATCTGCCACAAACAATTGCTTTGAAAATTAGATGACAGATGTGAAAGTTACCTGAAAACATTGAAATAAAGCATTAATTACTGTTAACATTCTTAGTATTTTGGCAGGAAAGACGCCATCAACCATGTATTACAAATGAGAATCCCAAGGCCAGAGAGGTCAAATGACATGCCCAAAGTTCACCAGTGTTAAATATTAAGGAGAGCATTAAAAAAACTACCTACCAAATTTAAATACATCCAAAATGGTTTAAACAAGGTAGGTCTGAAGGAAAATTTACTTTAGAAGTAGGGAAGATATACATTTATTAGTAAGAAACAAAATGTATTCAACTTGTGATGTTGGGATAAACAGATAAAATAAAAATGAAAGAGGATCTGACAGAATGAGGTGAGCCAAAAGCAGAGGAGAGATTTGACAAATAAGGCTGAGTTAGACTCTGATGTTGGGAGGGACTGGGGGCAGGAGGAGAAGGGGAAGACAGAGGATGAGATGGCTGGATAGCATCACTGACTCAATGGACGTGAGTCTGAGTGAACTCCCGGAGTTGGTGATGGACAGGGAGGCCTGGCGTGCTGCAATTCATGGGGTCACAAAGAGTCAGACACGACTGAGCGACTGAACTGAACTGAACTGATACCAGTACCACTTCAGGATATGGACTCCAGCTCATTATAATATTACCCCAAGATAAGCCACTGAGTATCACATGGTCTCAGTCTGTTCAGCTTGAGAGAAAGTATGGAAATAAACTGAGGTGGATTTTATGCACAGGACAAATGATGCTTTGATGAGAGAGTGTACACTTAAGTTGTTAAGCCTATGAAAATGGAGAGCATTATGGCTCTGAAGACCTATTCAGTGTCTCACAAATGTGTTTTCAGTCATTAAAGAAGATTATTTGACACTTGAGGCCTCATCTCTTCTATTTGGTAGTCAGCCATTGGCCAATAGTTATCTCTTCTTGACTACAAGTATAATATCTCCCATTTAGCGTGACAAATACATATTTCTTGACCACCATTACACTCACCAAGACAAAAATGAACCACTCTGCTCCTCCTGCAGTCCTACTCATGTCAACTACTCACATAACTACAAAAACAAAATTTTTTGATTTTTCTATTTCTCTCCTATTGTAGTCGTTCAAAGGCTAGGTCATGTTCAACTCTTTGCAACCCCATGGACTGCAGCACGACAGGCTTCCCTGTCCTTCACTATCTCCTGCAGCTTGTTCAAATTCATGTCCATTGAGTTGGTGATGCTATCTAACCATCTCATCCTCTGTTCTCTTCTCCTTTTCCCTTCAATCTTTCTCAGTATCAGGGCTTTTCCAGTGATATAGTCTTCGTATCAGGTGGCCAAATTATTGGAGCTTTGGGTTCAGTATCAGTCCTTCTCTCCTACCCACAGTCAATCTATAAGCAAATTCTGTTGGTTTAATCTTTAAAATATGACCAGTTCCCAGTAATCCAGTCCTAACACTCTGACTCAAGTCACCATCAACTCTTGGCTGTAGGCAATAGCCCCGTCCTGGTCTTCTGGTATCTTCCCTTGCCTTCTTTAAGTTATAAGTTTAGAGGACCCTTGTTCTTCAATAGCTTTTCATCTCATCTAGAGAAACTGCCAAAATTCTTACAATGGCCAACAAGACATGGCATACTCTATCCAAACACAGTCTATATGTGTATATTGGAACAATAGGTTTCCATTTATTGAACTGAAAGGAATCTTCAACATAGTTATTTTTACTTAAAAAATAACAGATTAAGAAAATAGCATGGGATTGTGCATAAGATAATAAAGTTGATAAAGTTGTTTCACACAGAGTTAGGGGGCAAGAGTTATAAAGCACTATACATGGAAACTAAAACTGAACAATTAAATAAATGGATGGAGGAAAGTTGGAGTGATTGTTAGAGTGGGAGCATAAGAGATAAGCAAGAGGATGAGGCAGCTCTGAGATGTATCTGGTAATGAATTAGAGTTGGAGACATCATTGTTAGATCATTTAGTTTAGTATACATGAGATAGATAGCTACATATAGAAATATATATATATATATATATAATGGCTTATATATATAATTATTATATATATTATATATATAAACACATATATTTGGTCAGGCACAAAGTTCATTTGAATTTTCTGCAACATTTTACAGAAAAACCTGAATGAACTTTGTGGCTAACCTAAATTTTTCTTGTTATTTTAGCAGGGAGGGCCTGGAAGCAATGACACGCTAGTAGCGAAAAACAGACCTATTACCCAGTCATGGTTCATAGCATCATTCAATAAGTGGAATCAGGGTTCATTGGAGAAATGGCTAATTCTAGGACAACCGCTAGGAATATACAAACTATGCTTGGTGTATCTTATAGTGCCAGTAAGGAGGAAGTGCTAAAATACACACACATGTGTATGTGCACTCGTGCACACACACACACACACACACACACCCATTGATGGGGGTATGGCAAGAGGACACAGCAGCCAACTAACTGACAGAGTGACTCAGTGACCAAAGCTGGGACAATCTGAGCAAGAAAAACTAAAATAGTATTATAAAAATAAAGTAGATATATAAAATAAATATTCATAATTCCATACAAAAAAACTGACTTGAAAATACAAAATCCCATACAAAAATCTTGAAAAAAGCTGGCTTGAAATTCAATAGTAAAAACTAAATGCTATGCTATGTTATGCTAAGTCACTTCAGTCGTGTCCGACTCTGTGTGACCCCATAGGCAGCAGCCACCAGGCTCCCCCACCCCTGGGATTCTCCAGGCAAGAACACTGGAGTGGGTTGCCATTTCCTTCTCCAATGCATGAAAGTGAAAAGTGAAAGCGAAGTCACTCAGTCGTGTCCGACTCTTAGCGACCCCATGGACTGCAGCCTACGAGGCTCCTCCATCCATGGGATTTTCCAGGCAAGAGTACTGGAGTGGGGTGCCATTACCTTCTCCGAAAAACTAAATATATAAACTAATATTTTGGCATCTGGTTCCATCACTTCATGGGAAATAGAAGGGGAAATAATGGAAACAGTGACAGGTCTCCAAAATCACTGTAGATGGTGACTGTAGCCATGGAATTAAAAGACACTTGCCCCTTGGAAGGAAACTATGACAAACCTAGACAGTGTATTCAAAAGCAGAGATATCACTTTGCTGACAAAGGTCCATATAGTCAAAGCTATGGTTTTTCCAGTAGTTATACGTGGATGTGAGAGTTGGACCATACAGAAGGCTGAGCACCAATGAATTTATGCTTTTAAACTGTGGTGTTGGAAAAGACTCTTGAGAGTCCCTTGGACTGTAAGGAGATCAAACCAGTCAAGCCTAAGGGAAATCAACACTGAATATTCATTGGAAGGACTGATGCTGAAGCTGAAGCTCCAATACTTTGGTCACCTGATGCAAAGAACTGACTCAGTGGGAAAAAAACTCTGATGCTGGGAAAGATTGAAGACCAAAGGAAAAGGGGACAGCAGAGGATGAGATGGTTAGATAGCATCACCAACTCTAGGGACATAAATCTGAGCAAACTCTGGGAGACAGTGGAGGACAGAGGAGCCTGATATGCTGCAGACCATGGGGTCACAAAGAGTCAGACATGACTGAGTGAGTGAACAGCAACACAACAATCCTATATGATAAATGATAATTGCAGCAGAAGAAACAAAGTTCCCATGTAGAGAAGTCCCAGATAACTCATCTAGATACTCTACCCTCAAGAGGTGCAACATTACTCCACATTCCTTAACTGTGCGGGCTATGCCGTAACTTCCATCCAAAGAGTACAATACACCAAGAGGGAGGGAGAAATAGTAACTTTATAGTGGTGGTTTAGTGGCTTAGTTGTATCCTATTCTTTGTGACCCCATGGACTGTAACCTGCCTGGCTCCTCTGTCCATGGGATTTCCCAGGCATACCGGAATGTGTTGCCATTTCCTTCTCCAGGGGATCTTCCCAACCCAAGGATCAAACCCGGGTCTCCCGCATTGCAGATGAATTCGTGTTTTCCTAATGCATGGCTTCCTAGGTACTTTATAGTTGTGCATTATTGTTGCGTTAGTGGCTCAGCTGTGTCCTACTCTTTGTGACCCCATGGACTGTAACCCACCAGGCTCCTCTGTCCATGGGATTCTCCAGGCAACAATACTGGAGTGGGTTGCCATTTCCTTCTCCAACTTTATAGTAGAGAAACTCAATAAATACTATTCCCACCAGGTTATCACATTTAACATCAATAATCACGTCATGTTGATATTATGTACTCTGGATGTGCTGTGAGGTTATGAAAATGCATTTAACTTCTGTGGTCTTCCTTCTCAAAACCCATAACTCCAGTCTATGCATGATAAAATGAGACAGATGGCAATTAAGGGGCATTCTATAAAATATCTTAGAAGAACTCCTCAAAGTTATCAATGTTTCCCAAGTCTAAGAAACTATCATAGCCAAAATGAGATTTAAAAAACATGATGAGTAAACACAATGTATGCTGCTGTTGCTAAGTCACTTCAGTCGTGTCTGACTCTGTGTGACCCCATAGACGGCAGCCCACCAGGCTCCCCCATCCCTGGGATTCTCCAGGCAAGAACACTGGAGTGGGTTGCCATTTCCTTCTCCAATGCATGAAAGTGAAAAGTGAAAGTGAAGTCGCTCAGTCGTGCCCGACTCTGCGACCCCATGGACTGCAGCCTACCAGGCTCCTCCGTCCATGGGATTTTCCAGGCAAGAGTACTGGAGTGGGGTGCCATTGCCTTCTCCAAACACAATGCATACTGGACAGCAAAGAGTTGGACACGACTGAGTGACTGAACTGAACTGAACTGGTACTGGATAGCATTCTAGAGTAGAAAGAGACAAGACCTTAGCTATGAAAAAAACAAAAACAAAAAACAAAACAAAACAAAGAACAACCAAGCAGAAAACCCATACTAAGTCAATCTGAATAAAAGAAGGACTTTAGTTAACAGTAATCTATCAATATCGGTGCATTAATTGTGACAAATGTACCATATTAGCAATAAGATTTTAATAATGGGAGAGACTAGAGGTGGGGTATATAGGAACTCTTTATATTAACTTGGCAGTTTTTTTAAAATTAAAACTAAAATAATAAGATTTATTTTTAAAATAAACAAATGTGGCTCTATTTATATAAAATTATAAGTTATTGTTTATATACCCATAGATGTCTTAAAGGATATTCTTGAAAACATTGGCATTGATATGATTTAAGAAAGTATTTCACTTATTTTTATTCTGCTTGATTATTTTTAAAATGTTATTAAAACATGTATTATTACATTAAAAAAGCTATTCTATCTATCATCTACTGTCCATCTAATTCTTAGAGACAACCTGTCACTTTCCTCTTACAGTGTATTTTTCTTAATTATTAAAAAGAATCAGTCCCTTTTTTCTTTGCAGAAAGGTGCATTGGCATCTCCAACAAGCAACTGTTTTTAGTCTGGTAGCATACCCTAGCTTTAATTGTTTTCATTCCATCAGGATAGATTTTAACAGTTTGAGAGAGTAATTGCTGAATCTTAATGACCAGAGCTTCACATGCCAAGCATTTTCTCCCAAACTGGGTTATTTAGAGTCCAATGAAGCTGGGGATAAATATATAAAACTAAGTAATTTGGGGAGATTGAAGAATTTTCAGAAAATGTCTTTCACTTGGAAGCATGAAATTACATGCACTACAGCGGAATGAAGTCAAATCAATCAGCAGCTTGGAATCTCTCAGGCTCTACAATCAGTGAGAGTTCAGAAGCCTCTCAACTGGAAAAGCAGCTGAGGTTTGTGCAAAAGAACCGGGCACTAAAATGCAAAGAGACTGAGCCCTTGTCCTCTGGGAGACTCTATTTTGGTAGCTGATGAGGGGTGTGGACAGGAGGATGAAGGTTAATCAGATAAAAAGTGAAGTTGGAGTGATTGCCCTAATGTCCAACTTTCTAGCCTACACTTCCCTGGTAGATTCATTCACTGGCTCCTCGTTTCCTTTGGTTAAAGTCCAAACTCCTTAGAGTAGAATATAATTTTCTTGACCATCTTATCCTTACCTCCCTCTTGAGCCTATTTCCATCACTTCTCCTATTACCCTCAAGTTCAGCCTTATCAGCCACATATATCTTCCTGTGAATTTTTGAATGGCAATGCTCTCATGGGCCTCTGCCTTTCCACCAGTTTGCCCAGAACACTCAGAATGCTTGTCCTCTGCCTTATAGCCTGGCAAACTCAAATTTCACTTGCTGTCTCAATGCATTCATTCAAAAATAGGTGACCAGGTCTTTGCTCCCAAATAGGCCACACTGCATCCATTATAGTACACATCATATCAGGTTTTCTTGTCTCTCTTTACCCAGGACTGTAGGTCTTTTGAAAATAAGTCCCCACCCTCTGTCAGGGCATCCTGAGCATATAACGAAATCTAGCACTTAGTGCTGCCTGTGGAATGATAAATAGACAAATGCAACAGTTTATAGAAAAATGTTAAAATTTAGAGTGCACTACTTAGTTTAAAAAATACTGGGTGAGGATTTCAAACATTCATAAAACTTTGCTGAAAGGCATCTATAAATGCACTGAACACTGCAGCCTGAAATGAATATAAAACCTAGCCAGAAAGGAAAAACAGGAGACATTTTTAAAATTAACCTATTACAAATGCCAGCTTTTCTAATACTTTTTTCATGATTTGCTAACAATGTCCCCAATGCATCAAGGAAGAAATAGAGGCAGAGGACATTTTACAAACACTGTAAATCAGCTTGAGTCTCTGATAATCAGGTGCTTATCTGTCTGAGAGAATGTCTTCTAGAATGCATCAGTAATTAGGGAGCTAATGGAAAATTACAGACCAACAAAATCTACAAGCATTCTGAGGACAGTAGAATCACAGGTCAAGAGTACCCCAAGTTTATTAAGAACAGATCATGCCCAAACATTTTGATAGCTTTTTTTGATATTGGCTGCTCAATTCCTGTCATACATGCTGCACTGGTGCTGCTGCTGCTGCTGCTGCTGCTAAGTCGCTTCAGACGTGTCCGACTCTGTGCGACCCCAGAGACGGAAGCCCACCAGGCTCCCCCGTCCCTGGGATTCTCCAGGCAAGAACACTGGAGTGGGTTGCCATTTCCTTCTCCAACGCATGAAAGTGAAAAGGGAAAGTGAAGCTGCTCAGTCGTGTCCAACCCTCAGCGACCCCATGGACTGCAGCCTTCCAGGCTCCTCCATCCATGGGATTTTCCAGGCAAGAGTACTGGAGTGGGGTGCCATTGCCTTCTCCACCATTAGCTCTACATTGCTTCTAAATCAATTTAAAATGCCTCTTTTGAGTTGACCTTCAAGGCCTTCCATTACTTGGTTTATTACATTTCTTCTCTCCTCTTCCCCCTCATTCTTCCCTGTGGGTTCCCTTTCTTTTCTTATCTAATCTTCCTGGCTTTGTCTTGGATCACCTGCTCTGACTTTGTGCAGACTCTCTTGCAGCTATGTCTTTACACTTGGTACTGGCTCTACAACAAAACACATTCCCTGTCTAGTCTATCTACTAAAGTTCTGTACATCCTTTAAAACTTAACCTGATGGTACCATCTTCAGGGACTAATACTGTTCTTCCCAGCTTCCAACGTTAGAGGTAATCTCTCACAGTTTGTTACTCCCACCTATATGCATCTATTGTTTACCTATAATGTAATTGATTTGTGCTTATATCTTTCTCCTATTAGGTTATGGATATAGATAGTAGAATGAGAATTCCAGTAGGATAGGGGATTATTGTCTGTTGTGTTAACTGATGCTGCTCAAGCGCTGAGAACACATCTCCCCCAATATACACATACATAAGCACACACATATACTTTAATAAATAAGTAAGTTCTCTCACAGTGAGTCTTATGTAACATCATAGCACATAAGCTGACATAAAAGATCTGCTTAATAAATGACTGTTTTATTACTGAAGTGGTGTAGAATGAAAGGGAAGAAAAATAAACAGGCTCAGTCCTCCAAACAGCATTTACCAACTAGTATAATACAAACTCCCTATCCCACAAAATTTGAATAATTATGGTTTATAGGAAATATCTCCGGAGAAGGCAATGGCAACCCACTCCAGTACTCTTGCCTGGAAAATCCCATGGACGGAGGAGACTGGTAGGCTGCAGTCCATGGGGTCGCTAGGAGTCGGATACGACTGAGCGACTTCACTTTCACTTTTCACTGTCATGCATTGGAGAAGGACATGGCAACCCACTCCAGTGTTCTTGCCTGGAGAATCCCAGGGACGGGGAGCCTGGTGGGCTGCTGTCTATGGGGTCGCAGAGAGTCAGACACGACTGAAGCAACTTAGCAGCAGCAGCAGCAGGAAATATCTCTGGGTGCTCTTAGTTATTTTCATGTGTCCATTCATTGATTTATTAAGCTATGTGAAAAAAAAACAAAAAAACAATTGAGAACATTTGAAAGCTACTACCCAGCAGGGATGTTAGTGCACCTCATCACAGCCTCAAAATGATAAAGGTTTAGACTTCCCATTTGGTTTTTGCTGGCGTGGGTGAATCTAGGATCCACTGTTTTTTCTGTGGTCTTTGTCTGGAGTAGAGCAGTTACGGTCTAAAAGCATTCTAGGCTTCAGCTTTCGCGGTCCTTTGCCAAGAGAGAGCTTTGTTTCACTATTTGGCCTTCATTGCTAACATTTTGAGGTTGCCAGCTCCTTCAGTTCTAAGTCTTGATATATGAGATAAAATTAAAACCCAGGGACCTCACCTTCGTGTTGTTCTTTTGTATCCCAAAATGCCTAGCTAGCCTACCTTCTTCTCCCCATCCTTTAGAGTCTCCTTGTTTGTTTTACATTGTCTGGGGTTTTGAGTTTTGCTTAGCAGGAGTGCTCAGGTAAAGTATGTTTACATCATTTTCTCAGGAGCAGAAATTCCCCTGAAGTAGATGTTACTGTGATTATTTAAAATAATTACAATTATTATTGTGTATTTTTATTATTAATATTATATTTAACCTCTCTATATGTATGTATTGGTGTCATCATCTGTAAGAATGCACACAAGCTGGTTCTTAATACAAGCTTGTTCTTAATTATTTTCGAAAAGCTCCATATGGTCAGCTGAAGCTTTCCCATTTGGAGGATGTCCATAACAAGTGAAATGATAAAGCAAGTTAATGACCACTAGAATATAAATTCCATGCAGATGGGGGCTTTGAGTACGTTACTATCTCTGTTACATAGAATACAGTCAATGTGTAGCAATCACTAAGAAATCTTTATTGAATAAAAGAACAAAGTGATATATTGATTCTCAAATGATATTCAGCATTCGTGAGCACTAAGGCCTGTCACAGCCTGTGCTGTGCCATCATTGTTCTTTCTCCAACAGTTTTCTCCTAGTAATGTTGAATATTATTGAGGGATTCCTTTATCCAAAGGGAACGTCTATAATCTCTAATTTGCTCTAATAAATTTTTGGCCTTTACCAGATGCATGACAACTGTACTATACTGTGGTGTGAATTCCAATTATGTAATATGACAGATGTCTGCCCTTTCCCATAAAGCTCAAAGCTTTATGAACTCTCAATGCAAATTGCATTGCAGGTCCATAAGTAGACATATTATTAAGTGTGTGTGTGTGTGTGTGTGTGTGTGTGTGTGTGTGTGTGTGTGTCTGTGTTTAAATCACTCAGTGAGTTGGATATTACTTGGACTTCTGAGTTGGACTACATAGAAAACGGATACATATTCAAGTATATTTAATACAATTGTATAACTCTATAATCTGACAATCATCAAACAAGGAGCCAAATAACAATAATAAAACTTGGGTTTTGTCATTTGGCAATGACTGCCAAATATAAGTCATTTACTACCCAGGAAGCTAGATTTTTTAAGATGAAGCTCTGTGTAAAAAACATTTAACCCTATGATTAGCTAGATTCAGAATTAAACCCTGTCTCCACTATCATTATTATGTGATCTGGAGCAAATGATTTACCTTGTCTTCCTTTGTTCATATGAAAATTCAGAATAATGATGATAATAATTATATATCAACTACCACACCCATGGTGCTTACTTATGATGCCAGACAGTGCTAAGTCATTTCAGGTAGACTTATGTTTCTACATGAAATTATTATTAACATAAACCCTTTGAAAAAGACATTTTCCTGCACGATTTAAAGATGTCTTCTTCACAGGTAGAATTAAATGCCTTATTCATGGAAAATTCTATGCAATTATTGATGTGCTATACACTGTTATCTGTAATTGTTTCTTTGTAGCATCATGGGCAATGACATTCTTTATACAAAATTATACAGACAGACTTGGTTTAAGTTCAGGTGCCACCACTCATTATCTTTTGACCTTGTAAATATACTTAAAACACTCCAAGTCTCAGATTTCTCATCTGTCAAATGGGCATGATACAACACCTACTCATAGACTATTTTGACGACTTAACAGAGATAATGCCTGACATATTTGCTCAGTAATTGTTAGTTATAATGACTGATAGAGCTGAGGGTGAGGATGGATGCATCAGTGAGAAAGCAGAGTGGAATACGTGAAATGGTGTTACTCCCTTAGATGACTTGTATGACATTGATGCTATTTCAATGCATGGAAGTTTTTATGTACTTATCCTACCAGCCTAATTACAGTGCTATAGTGCTACCAAGTGATTGCATACTATGTTTAATTCTTTTAGCCCTAAGTCCACTCAGCTCTGTTTTACCTTGTTTTCCATTAGATCCCTGAAGCCTAGCAAGGTTAATTGTTGCATTAGTGTGATATATGTGAATCTGTTTAATTGGTAAGTTTCTAAATTTTAAGACAGCTGAAGTATTCACCAGAAATATCTGCAAATAAATAAATTAGCAAATATTTAAGGCACTGATAATATAAGTTTTATAAATCTTCCAGTATGGAAGATTTATTAGACACAAATAATTACATCTTCAACATTTCAAAAAAAGCAATGCAATAATTTAAATTGGAGTGAGAAACCAGAGATATTTAACCCATCTCCTTTTAGAGTTGTTTTCAAATGAGTTTGAGATCAGAACTCATTATCTTTCTACACAAACTCACCTAAAAGTCACCTAACTTCCTGTGTCTTGCACCTCAAAAAATGATTCTTATGGACTGAACCAGAAATGTCAGCACCATGTTTGAACTCTACCTCTTTCTAATGTCACAGTTCTAAACAGACCTCACAAGCCTTCTTCTTTCAGACGCTTCTCTTCATCCTCATCACTGTGTTCCTCATCATGGCCTTCTTTGTGTCTCACCTGTGCTTCTGCAACAGCATCTCAGTTGAGCGTTAACCCCTCCAATCCATTTAACATCCTATAAGCAGAGGGCTTTTTAAAAAGAAAACAAGAAACAAACAAATCTTGAAAAGACAAGATCTTAAAACTCTTCAATACTATTGCCCCTATGTAAAGTTTAAAAATAAAATTAAATTTAAAAAAAAATTAAAAAAAAGAACATACCTATTTGATACACACACACACACACACACACACAAAATAATCTCAAATTTGCCATCATGGTCCACAGTCTGCCCTTTGCTTGCATTTCAAATCACATGAAACCTCTTCCTTTGCCTCACTTCCTTTCCCCTTGAAAATACAACATTCTAGATTCCATACATATTCATTAACATACAACACTTGTTTTTTCTTTCTCACTTATTTCACTCCGTAAGACAGACTCTAGGTCCATCCTTGTCTCCACAAATGATCCAATATCATTCCCTTTAATGAATGAGTAGTATTCCATTGTATATATGTGCCACATCATCTTTATCTTTTCATCTGTGGATGGACATTTAGGTTGCTTCCATGTCCTGGCTATTGCAAATAGTGCTCCAGTGAACACTGGGGTGCATGTGGAATCTAGAAAAAACAATACAGATAAACCTATTTGCAGGGCAAGAATAGAGATGCAGACATAGAGAACACAAGGGTAGACATGGTGAGGGGGATAAATTGGGGGATCGGAATTGACGAATGTGCACTGCCAAGTGTAAAACAGGTAACTAGTGGCAACCTGTACAGCTCAAGGAGCGCAGTTTGGTGCTCTGAGGTGATGCAGATGGCGGGGGGGATGGAAGGTGGGGTGGGAGGAAGAGGGGGGGACATTATGTATACATTTAGCTGATTCACTTCACTGTACAGCAGAAACTAACACAATGCTGTACAGCAAATATACTCTAATTTTTTTTTAAAAAAGAACATTTTAGCCATGAATGTCCTTCAATTCTTCAAAAGTGCCAATGCTCCTTTTCCTCCACTGTATCTTGAACCAGGTCTTGATTTTTCCCAGAGAAGTGTACTTCTCATCTTTCACTTTGGTAATTTCTACTCAACCTTAACTTTAGAAAAGGGCAGAGGAACAAAAGATCAAATTGCCAAAATCCGTTGGATCATCAAAAAAGCAAGAGAGTTCCAGAAAAATATCTACTTCTGCCTTATTGACTATGCCAAAGCCTTTGACTGTGTGGATCACAACAAACTCTGGAAAATTCTTAAAGAGATGGGAATAGCAGAGTACCTGACCGCTTGAGAAATCTCTGTAGGTCAGGATGCAACAGTTAGACCTGGACATGGAACAACAGACTGGTTCCAAATAGAGAAAGGAGTACTTCAAGGCTGTACATTATCACCCTGCTTATTTAACTTATATGCAGAGTACTTATATGCAGAGCAGCATTATGAGAAATGCTGGGCTGGATGATGTCCAAGCTGAGATCAAGACTTCTGGGAGAGACATATCGATAACCTCAGATATGCAGATAATACCACCCTCATGGCAGAAAGGAAAGAAGAACTAAAGAGCCTCTTGATGAAAGAGGAGAGTGAAAAAGGTGGCTTAAAACTCAACATTCAGAAAACTAAGATCATGGCCTCTGGTCCTATCATTCCATGGCAAATAAATGGGGAAACAGTGGATACAGTGGCTGACTTTATTTTTTTGGGCTCCAAAATCACTGCAGATGGTTGCAGCCATGAAATGAACAGATGCTTGCTCCTTGGAAATGTTATGACCAACCTAGACAGTATATTAAAAAGCAGAGACATTATTTGCCAACAAAGGTCAGTCTAGTCAAAGCTATGGTTTATCCAGTAGTCATGTATGGATGTGAGAGTTGGACTATAAAGAAAGCTGAGCACCAAAGAATTGATGCTTTTGAACTGTGGTGTTGGAGAAGACTCTTGAGAGTCCCTTGGACAGCAAGGAGATCCAACCAGTCCATCCTAAAGGAAATCAGTCCTGACTATTCATTGGAAGGACTGATGCTGAAGCTGAAACTCCAATACTTTGGCCACTTGATGTGAAGAACTGACTCATTTGAAAAGACCCTGATTCTGGGAAAGATTGAAGGCAGGAGGAGAAAGGGACAACAGAGGATGAGATGGTTGGATGGCATCACCAACTCAATGGACACGAGTTTGAGTAAACTCTGGGAGTTGGTGATGGACAAGGGAGGCCTGGCGTGCTGCAGTCCATGTGGTCGCAAAGAGTCGGACACAACTGAGCGACTGAACTGAACTGAACTCAACCTTACAGGATCAGTTTAACAATCACTCTGTAGGAAGCCTTCCTCAAATCTTCAGCCAGATTATGTGATTCCTTTATTTATTCCATAGCATTCCTTGTTCACTCCCATCGTAATGCTTAACTTACTGAATTGCAGGTCTCTTTCATTTCTATATTCTCTATTCACATTTTTGAGGACAGTTCCTGTGCCTCATTTATTTATTATTACATCCACAGGACCCCTCTCAAAACAAAGGCACAGATTAGAAACTCAACACAAATATGTTAAATGCATGAATAATTAATTAATAATAAAAACGATTCATGAACAAAAATAAAGCTGTGCCGAAGGGTAAAATGAGGAGGAACTTTAGATAAAGTGGTCCGGAATGAAAATTATAAGGAAGTGTCATTTGAGCAACGACCTCAAAGCAGGGAAAAGTGAACCATGTACATATTGGGGAATAGAGTTTTCCAGCCAGAGGGATTAGGTGGAGCTTCTGAGGTTGGAGAAAGCAATAGACAGGCTCACATAACTAGAGAGCAATGAGCAGAGCAGGAGAGGGAGAGGTTAGGGTTAGATCACGCAGCATTTTCTAGGCTATGATATGAGCTTAGATTTTGTTCTGAGTGCACTTAGCACTTGGAGGGTTTTAAATAAAGAATGCCAAGATTCTAATATTTATTTCTTGAATACGCTTGTTAACAAACCACCCTGGAAGCCTATTCTGGAATTTCCAAGTGAACAGATTTGAAATGAATGATATGCAAAGACTAGGTATAAAGGTATAAAATCACAGATCGTTTCATAGTCAGGTAATTTAATCCAAGGGAGACTGATTATTTTACCAAGACGATGCAGGAAATATATGGCTAGTTGAGATGAGAAGCCATGACTTTTGGTTCCCTGCCTAGTTCACTTTTACATGGATGAAGAGATACATGAGTTACTTGAGACCATGTATCTGTGCTCCTAAATGGCCACCATAAATATGAAAATTATCTTGAGTTAGAATTGAACTTCTCACATTTCACAGATCTGTTTCATTGTTAGTTTCTGACTAGAGTAAGCATTTTCAAGGCAAGTGCATAGTTGCACTCATTCTTTCTATGCTTTTTACCATGTGCCACAAAGACTGGTTTATCACCGTGCATTAACAAGGAAGCTCATTGAATCCATGGTTCACTTGATCTGAATTCTTCCTAAAATGATACAAATTTTATTTTTCAAGTATTTTAGAGGCACTATTTTGTGCAAACTACGATGTTAGGTATTGATGTGACAAATATAACAAATATAACATGACAAATATAACATGGCACCTGTCCTCAATGAACATGCATCTTAGCTAGGATGACAGACAAGGAAGCAGATCACCATTTGGTGCAATACAAGAAGAGTAATACTGGAGTAGGAAATGGCAACATGCTCCAGCATTCTTGCCTGGAAAATTCCATGGACAGAGGAGTCTGGTGGGCAACAGTCCATGGGGTCACAAAGAGTTGGACAGGACTGAGTGACTGAGCATGTCCGCAAGCATGCATGCATAAGAAGGTTCATAATGAAATGAATAGTTTATCAAAACAATTATAGCAATCCTTCATAGTCACTATCCACTTACTCATGTGCATTATCTCATTTAACATTCTTAACACTCTTTTAAATATCATATGGGTCATAAAACTTGCTCCTCCCCTTTATGTATTTGTTTTTTTTCATATGAGGAAACTGACTACAGAAAGGTTAGGTAGCTTGCTCAAGATAAGTCAGGTGGTCAGTGGTGAAGCTAAGAGTCAAATATTGGCCATTTGACTCCAGAGTCTCTGCTTTCAATCACTCACATCATTTTGAGAGATACCGGCTTATTTTTAATTCTCACAGAAAATCTGTGAACCTGGTTTCATTTTGTTATCACTTCATAGGCAAAGAAACTGGCTCAAAGGGGGTCAGGAACATTTCAAGTTTACTCTCAAACCCAAAGTGAAAAAGTAAAAGTGAAGTCGCTCAGTCATGTCCAACTCTGCAACCCCGTGGACTGTAGCCTACCAGGCTTCTCTGTCCATGAGATTTTCCAGGCAACAGTACTGGAATGGGTTACCATTTACTTCTCCAAGGGATCTTCCTGATCCAGGGATCGAACCCAGTTCTCCCACATTGCAGGCAGATGCTTTACCCTCTGAGCCGACAGGGAAGCCCTTCAAACCCAAAGTAGACTCCTTTGATTTTAAGTCCTACCTTATTTCCACTAGCACATCCCTTTGTATACATTTTTGCATCTTTCAGAGAGCCAAAAGAACACATTAATTCTGGTTTCACTGGTGTGGAGGTGAGTGACTTCATTAAGGAGTTACACATCCCATATAGGACTACTGGCCTTATTTTAAAATGTCTCTAAGATCATTTGCCACTATGAAATAGTAAGCATTTTCCAGATAAATACTACTTCTGGAGAATGAAATTAAATTGTTCAGGTTAAGCTACTATATTCTGGAGACTACATGCCAATTGATTTGAGTACTCTTTCTCCACCATTGCCAGGCTAAACACTCTCAAACAAAAATGTAGCAAAGTATTCTCTTTGAAGCAGAGGTCTCTGACATTTACCTGGGACTCTAACTAAATATTAAATAAGTAGAATTCTAAGTGAAATGGGAAAATATAATGTCAAAAAATTTATTGCAGTATTTTATTGATAAAAATAGCAAAAGCAACATTATGAACTATATGCTCATTACTACACTGCCTGTTTTATCAATATTACAATCTCTAATCCTCACAACAACCTAGGAAATAAGTATACCCATTTTTCATAGGGTAACATTGAGGCTTTGGGATGGTAGACCACAGAGATAAGTGGCCAAGGTGAGAACTGAACTCAGGTTCATATAAAATCAAAATTATTGCTCTTTCTACATATTCCTATTCCATGCTGAGCAGACAGAGGAGCATTCTAGGAGACTGAACAAAGTCATGGTTGAGTAATGTATTAGTTGGGTATCCGGTATGGACTCATAGGGCCTTGTGTCAGACTTATAAATTTAACTACACATTCCTGTGTTTAAAGTATTAATATATATGAGAGGTTAGTTACTTCAGTCCCATAGTGAGGAAACAAATACTGTCAATTATTTGATAGGGTCAAAACGAATCCTCATGCAGATTAAGCTTGTTTGAACGCCATGCCCTGTATAACTTTTTCTTTCTAACAAAAGCAGGGTATCTTCTCCCCTTAGGGAAGTTTATGGATGTAACAGCAGCCAGTATTCAATATACAATCACATGCTCAGTGACAATATGAGTCCCCCCAAATGCTATGAAGAACATTCAATATTCAAGAAATGCTTGAGACTCCTGTGTTTTCACATAAGATTACTTCTGTTCTTTAAACCAAACAAGAATAGGTCCTATTTATAAAAGATTAAGTGAAAAAGTAAGTGAAACATTGGACATAAGTCTTGGAACATAATTTTTTGGACTAAATATTGAAACATAATTTTTCCCCAAATAATGCAATTCACACTTGCAACATATATTTTTACTAAACATTTACTATGTGTGGTATACTATGGTGGTTTTGTATATGCTTTAGGTTTTACACAGAATTTTTATTTACTGAGGGAATATACTGTGTCAAGCACTATGTTAGGCAATTTAGACATCATCTCATATCAATCTCACAGTAGAACATTAGAACCTAATTCCTCGCTGGGAATGAGGAAACTGAAGGTCAGTTATGTGACATCACTTTCCCCCAAATCATGTAATTATTCTCATATGTGAACATCATCATGCTCTATGTGCACGTGCTGAGTCATTCACTCATGTCCAACTCTGAGTGACCCTGTGGGTTGTAGCCCACCCAGGCTCCTCTGTCCACGGAATTTTCCAGGTGATAATACTGGAGTGAGTTGCCATTTTTTACTCCAGGGGATCTTCCTGATTCAGGGATTGACCCGCGTCTCTTCCATCTCCTGCTCTGATAGGCTGATAACTTTACTATGCCACTGTGAACCTCATACTGGCCCAGAAGAATAAGTGCGTTGGACTTCTGGGTGTGTCACGTCAACCTCCATCCCAAATTATTTCTCTCAGGAGAGTTTGAAAAACTAAGCCAAAAAAGACAGTTCTTTACCTGTAGTATTCTGGGTGGAAAGAAGTGCTGTTGGTTGTATTTTGAGGTGTGAAGTCAGGACTGAGACAGAAGGCATTTTTCATCTCTCTTTTGCCGTGTCTGCATGGGAACACTGTGGGGGGGGACATGAAGGTTCCATGCAGCCGCATCCCATGCCCAGCTTCCTGGGTGGCTGGGAGGAGCAGCAAAAACAGTGGTGGCAGACACTCCTCGACACAATTTCTTATTCCCTGGTGTGAAGACACTGGGTAACTCTCTCCATAATTTGGGTGTCTGCAATGAGGACACCAATGGTGACAGGTTCAAAGTATGAAGTTCCAAAAGTAACCCCAGTGTTACTTCCCTGTGGGTTAATTACATTGTTTGGGGGTATTTGCTGGAGACCCAGATTACACTCCATCCCTTCAGCCTACTTGATGAATTTAAAGCCTCTAGTTCCCTGTACTAAACCCATTCTTGCTTAAAACATCTCTAGTGGCACCTGTTTTCTGTACTTCATTTTGAATGATACAGTGAATAATGGTTCCTACTTGTTCAAACATGTTTTTCTGAGAACCCGTCTTGCAATGAGAGAGGAAGGTGCTATCAAAATCTTACGTCATGCTTCCACAATGTTAATGTAAATTCTGGGCGGAATGGGACAGATTTATGATAAAAATCTCACTACCACTTCACATATTAATAAATGAGCAAGTGAACTAGTTCCATGCCCAACAGTGCATTCACATTTTTTTCTGGTTTCTTCAGCATTTTTTTTTTTCACTTTAATTAAACTTGGAAGATGCTCCTACTTTTGGAGTGTCTAATATATACCAGTCCAGGTTCGATGCACAATACTGGATGCTTGGGGCTGGTGCACTGGGACGACGCAGAGGAATGGTATGGGGAGGGAGGAGGGAGGAGGCTTCAGGATGGGGAACATGTGTACACCTGTGGCAGATTCATGTTGATATATGGCAAAACCAATACAATATTGTAAAGTTAAAAAATAAAAAAAGAATTAAAAAAAAGAAGTAGGGATAGAAACTTTGATAAACTGTTGTTAATCTTGATTGCTGCTGCTAAGTCGCTTCAGTCGTGTCCGACTCTGTGCGACCCCAGAGACAGCAGCCCACCAGGTTCCCCCGTCCCTGGGATTCTCCAGGCAAAAACACTGGAATGGGTTGCCATTTCCTTTAGGACTTATAATTATTTATCTATCTACTTATTTATTTGTTCCAGATGAATAAGCCCAGGTTCGGAGAGGTAAATCTGGCTGAATCCAAGTTAGCCGAGGTCCCTTTCTAACACGTGCTGTTTGCTCATGAACCTTCTCCTTTATCTTTCCCCTTACAAAGACTTTGAAAGTCACATCGGCTATACTGGGTCATCATCATGCTTGTGCTCAGCTGTGTCCAGCTCTTTGTGACCCCATGGACTGTAGCCCCTCAAGTCTCTCCATCCATGGGATTCTCCAGCGAAGAATACTAGAGGGGTTTGCTGTTTCCTTCTCCAGGGAATCTTCCCGACCCAGGGACTGAACTCAAGTCTCCTGCATTGGCAGGCAGATTCTTTACCACTGAGCCACCTGGGAAGTTATACTGGGTGAAAAATTCACTTACAATTGGAAGGCCTGGTGTGACTTCAGTTCCAAGATGTCCTAGCAGTGAAATCTGGGATAAAACACTCACATATTCTTCATCTCAGTTTCCTCATCAGTAAGATGAACACATTGGCATCTCTCTTGGCTACTGCATAGGTTCCTATATAACTTCAAAGCACCTTCAGCATCTACTAGAATGCTGAAACAATTATAAAATTTATACATCATCTAGGAGTAAACACCTAATCAAGCCATTCCTCCTCTCTTAGTCTGCTCTTCATCCACAAAGGTAATGTAATAGTTACATCTCGCTTATTATGAGGACTAAACAGAATATAGTAACTAAAGTGCCTAGCACTCTGCTCCTACATGGTAAGTAGCTAATAATTCTACGTTTTAATATTTTTATTACTCATAACACAATCATAAGTTCAGCTGAGTCCTTTTATCCAAGTAGCCTTCTTTACAGCATTGTTGATAAGTTCAAGAGGTCTTAAGAAACAAAACCAATTAAACCCGGCTGTTGACTTAAGCAGTGCCCCGAGTCTAGTTTATCTGGCAGTATAACTTGTATTCTGAAGAGGAGGAGGGAAGCCTCCTGCCAGTTGGCTCTGTGCTCTGGTTGGAAGGCTGCTTTCCCCGTGTCCTCTTGGCTGTTGAGACGGACGAGTGGATTTTCCATCCTTTGGTCACTGCCAATGGTTCAGGCCAGAGGAACAGATGTGAAAAGCAGAATTGCTATCCCCTCTTGCTACTTCAAGAGTAGCTACTTCAAAAGAGAGGAGCCCTTTCATGTCTGGTCTCCCTGGCAAGAAGAATGGATGAGAGACAGCAGCCATATGCCAGAAACTATGGCAGATACTAGGCAACTACAAATCCACCACGAGGTCACTTTGTGTTTGCTCGCCCCCTTTAAGCCAGAAGCAGTTCCAAAGTCTATACAGAGTCATAGGGATTGAACCTGAGTCTCCTTCATTGCAGGCCAATTCTTTACCAACTGAGCCACCAAGGAAGCCCAGATCTTATAGGACTAACTTTAAATAATGTTCATTTACTGTTTGGGTGGTATACAAGTTACAGGAATAGTCTAATATCTTATTTTTTTTGGAGTTTCTGGCTTCTTGACCTTTTGCATATTTCACTGAGGCATTGGTCAAAGCCCCCAGAGACCACTTTTCAAACCAATCTATTGTTTATTAGGTATATATCTACTTCTGTTTTATTGACTACACCAAAACATTTGTCTGTGTGGATCACAACAAACTGTGGAAAATTCTTTAAGAGATGGGAATACCAGACCACCTTACCTGCCTCCTGAGAAATCTATATGCAGGTCAAGAAGCAACAGTTAGAACTGGACATGGAACAACAAACTGATTCCAAATCAGGAAAGGAGAACATTAAAGCTGTATATTGTCACCCTGCTTATTTAACTTCTATGCAGAGTACAGCATGCAAAATGCCAGGCTGGATGAAACACAAACTGGAATCAAGGTTGCTGGGAGAAATATCAATAACCTCTGATATGCAGATAACACCACCCTTATGGCAGAAAGCAAAGAAGAACTAATGAGCCTTTTGATGAAAGTGAAAGAGGAGAGTGAAAAAGCTGACTTAAAACTCAACATTCAGAAAACTAAGATCATGGCATCTGGTCCCATCATTTCATGGCAAATAGATGAGGAAAAATGGAAACAGTGAGAAACTTTATTGTTTTGGGCTCCCAAATTACTGCAGATGGTGACTGCAGCCATGAAATTAAAAGGTGTTTGCTCCTTAGAAGAAAAGCTATTACAAACCTAGACAGCATATCAAAAAGCAGAGACATTACTTTACTGATAAAGGTCCATCTAGTCAAAGCTATGGTTTTTCCAGTAGTGGATGGATGGATGTGGATAGTATGGGTGTGAGAATTGGACTATAAAGAAAACTGAGCACTGAAGAATTGATACTTTTGAACTGAGGTGTTGGAGAAGATTCTCAAGAGTCTTTTGGTGTGCAAGGGGTCCAATCAGTCCATCTTGAAGAAAATCAGTCCTGAATATTCATTTGAATAACTGATGTTGAAACTGAAACTCCAATACTTTGGCCATCTGATGTGAACAACTGACTCATTGGAAAAGACCCCGCTGCTGGGAAAGGTTGAAGGCAGGAGAAGGGGACAACAGAGGATGGGATGGTTGGATGGCATCACCGACTCGATGGACATGAGGGTGAGCAAGCTCTGGGAGTTGGTGATGGACAGGGAAGCTAGCCATACTTCAGTCTATGGGGTCGCAAAGAGTCAGACATGATTGAGTGACTGAACTGACTGAAGTACATATACATTTCTAGTTGCTTTCAATGGAACACTGGACTTATCTCCTATGGTGACAAAAGTGGTAGGAAAAAAATAAGAAAGAAACATGTCTGTTCCAAGGAGCACGCTATTGAATATAAAGGAGAAAATGTATATATTTGCTTAGAGACTATATGTTTGCTTAGTCTATCCTAATGAAACACTGCACCTCATTCTCTTTTCAAGACAGCACTGAAATTAGTTATTTTTATTTGACACATGGAGAAGCCGACATTGAAAATGTGAAGTACCCTATCTTCAGTGACACAGGGAGCAAGTGGGAGAATAAAGATTTAAACCCAGCTGAATTTAGAGTTCCTCCACTCCTCTGTCCTCACAGGTCTCAGTTCATATTTGATCCTTCTGTTTCTTGCCTCCCATTTCTAATCAGCACCTCCAACAACAGAGAAAGTCGACTATCTTACATCTCTCCCACTAATCTCTGAGGGTGCTCTTACCTAGATTTTCTCTCCATTTCCACTAACAGCAGCTCACAGACCATGGTGGTGGTGGTGGTGGTGGTGGTGGTTTAATGGCTAAGTCGAGTCCGACTCTTGCAACCCCCTAGACTGTAGCCAGCCAGGCTCCTCTGTCCGTTCTCCAGGCAAGAATACTGGAGTGGGTTGCCATTTCCTTCTCCATCGTAGACCATATCCTGAACCAACTGAGTGATCTCTTGACTATTCTTCCCACTGCTGGACTTCCCTAACATCCATTATTTGTGGTGCTGTGAGATTAAACTCCCTAAGTAAACTTGATTATATCTCTTCATAAATAATAATAAAAATCACAGTGGTTCTTTGAGGCATTCTCAGTTATAATTATGCTCCATGTCTTGAATTTTAAGCTTTCTATAATGTGACTACAGTATATGCTCCAAGTCTTATCTTCAGCAAAGGACTTATATCAAACTCTATTTAATTCAAAAAAGAGTTGTACACTGTAAATAATTCCAGCACTTAGATTTCACTTGAAGCATTATCTTCGTAAGGGTCACTTTTCTCCAAATAATACTCCCCTTTGAAGTCCACCTAAAATGGACCACTTTCTCTGTAAGAGATACTAGAATCTCTGTAAGAGATTCTAGATACTACCAACCAAGCAACACTTTGCTTTTATGGATATATCTACCTCTGGCTTGGATGGTGAGAGTTGTAAAGAACTTGCTTGCCAATGCAGGAGACATAAGAGATGTGGGTTTGATCCCTGGGTCAGGAAGATCCCCTGGAGGAGGGCACGGCAATCCAATCTTTTAATCTTGCCTGGAGAATCTCATGGGCAGAGGAGGCTGGTGGGCACAGTCCACGGAGTCACAAAGAGTCAGATTTAAGTGGAGTCACTTAGCACATGCGTGTAGGTTGGATGGTAAAGGAGAGAAAAAAAATATATATATATTGTCAACTGTGTGCTAAACTTGTATTATTTTTTTTCATTCAATTTTCTCCATAAACTTAAGAGTTTTAGTAATACTCTCTCTACATTCTACAGGTGAGCAAAATGGCGCTCAGAGAGACCAAGTGTGCCCAGTTTCCTAACTCTAATAAGTGGAAGCATGGAAATATAATCCTGACCAACCTAATTTCAAGTATACAATCTTTACTTTATTTCACATATGTTTACTAGAAGACCAATACTGTAATCTGTTCCACAGATATTTTTAGTTTGACTTTCATAATTCTTTAGGATATGTGGAATATATGAATGGGTGGAGAGATAGACAGAGATATAATTATTTCTCAACTCCGACAAGAACACATAAAAACCCACATTTTTAGATTTTTTTGAAAAAATTCAGAACATATAGATACTTTGCTTCCATATCCCTCCCCCATGATGCTCTTTGGTTTAATCTATTTACTGATACTCTACATGGGCAAAGGTCCTCTAATTTTCTGTGATTCCCACTCTGCCCACTCCAAGGTGTACCGTTCTGATGTCTAAAGATTTGCGTGGTTTCCCATAAGAGTTTATTTTTAGGAACTCTTGTTTCATTTGTTATTCTTTTATTTATTATTTCATTTGTTATATAGTGAGGAATTCACTAAAGAAGAGAGGAATTCAAAAGAGAAGCAACATTTAAAAACATAGATGTTTGGTTTCAGAGATAAGTTTGTATTTCAATTTTATTTCTAAATGTTAGGCAGAATGCTTAAACTCCATTTGTCTTAGTTTCCTTCCAGAGATTGTGTGTGAACTATATAGCACCTACAAAGTAGTTAGTAATGTATAACTGGCACATTATAAGTGCTCAATATGTATTAATGATTATGATGGCTAATACATCTGAAGTTTCTACAAGTTGAAGTTCTCTTCCATTAGCATTAAAAGAAGTAGCAAAATGAAAAAAAAAAAAAGGTAACTAGTAATCGTCTGCCCTCTTATTGAATGGATCACATAGAACAATCTTTTTTTTTTTTTTTTCCCCTTTTCCTCATTTTTCACAGGAGAAAAAGTCAATCAGAATCTGCTAGAGCAGAGAAAAGCAAATCACTTTGGCACCCAAGCAACAAAGCAATGTTAGTTTATTTTCTTTGTAAAAAGTCATCTGTTCGCAAACCTCTTTTATGAAATACCTGTCATAGTCTATTTTATTGAACGTTACTCACTCTGCGTTTTTTGGCCTCAAGGTCATTCCATTATCAGTTCCTACATCACCTTCAGTATTGGAAATGGACTGGGAGAGATGGAAAGGAAAACACACACACACACACACACAGCACACTCACCAGACGGAGGGCTCAGAGGATAAATGTGATTTCAACCCCATGGCAGGCGGAACATAGATTTGTCCCTATTTCAGATGTAACCAGCTCCAGCGACACTTCCTGACAGATGTGGAAAGATATCTCACTATCGAAGATGCTGGAAGCCAGGAGAAGCTTTCAATCTGATCACTAGCTCATACACAAATGTCTTTAATGTGCTGTTTCATTTTTTAAAAACACATATTTGTTTCATTCATTTTCAAACAAAAAAAAATCCAGCCAAACAACAACAACAGCAAATGTACTCAAATACCTTCCCCATCCTGAGAAGTACCCCCAAGATCCCCAGAATACTGTCCAAGATTGCAGCCATATTTTTCTATGATCTTAACAGGGCTGGTCTGATTGATTTCTTATGTGGTACTTTGATTATCATGTGGTGTTGTCTAAAAACAAATTTGGAGATGGATGGGTTCTGTGATTTACCCTTATTTCTGCCCACTTTCCTTTCTTTTAAAGTATGCCCAAAGACCTGCAAGCATGTCACAGATAAAATTTCTCGTTCAGGCCTCCAAGATGGGAAGGGAACCAGTCAGCTTTCTGTGTTGTAGGCACTGGAGTTATGTCGTACCAACATTCTCTCATCACAGAACTGTAAAAAAATCCTGTGATGTACCAATAATAATGATGACAATGTCCACACCAAGGACAGTAATGATGCTGCTGGCGGTGATAATGGATGTTTTATAAACTAGGAAATTAAAGCTTACAAGTAATAAATAACTGTAATCAATATCATGTAGCTAGTAAGGATTTACCCAGCGTTTAAATCTAGGCCTTTCTCACACTATTCATTCTGTCCAGTTTTACCCTGACTTAACTCTCCAGTTTTTTCCCAGGACTCTCCAGTTAGACCTGGAGGAACAAATGGTACCCCCTCCAATATTCTTGCTTGGAAAATCCCGTGGACAGAGGACCCCGGTGGACTGCAGTCCGTGAGGCTGCGAAGACTCGGACATGGCTGAACTATTGAGCACGCTCCAATTAGAGCTTTTGCTTGACCATTGATCTCCAAGCATCCTTTGTGCTTTTCCATTTCTGCCTATTAAGCATTCCTGTTCGCTGAGATTTTTACTACAATAGCTTTTTTCAGTATTTCAAGACCTGGCACAAAAAGGAAATTGATGCATGCAGGTAGAATGGAATTAAATTCAGTGAAGAGATTGATTTTCCAAACCCTTTGACTCTGTACATATGTGAATGGATTGTGGTCCAAGCTGCACAAATAGAGCCAGGTTATAGAGTCAGAGTCTGTATCTTAAGGTCTCAGTGAGGTCGAGGAATAATATTCTGAAATATATTCTTCAGAAATGATATTCTGAAAGAGCAGATGATAATTACAGGCCAAGTTAGACAGATATGTGTTTAGTAACCTCTTTCTTTTGAAATTACATCATGACTGGATAACATACCTCTGAATGAGTGAAACACATGACCTTAGTTATAGAGAACCTAGATGTATTCTTTTTCACATTGAATTTGTATATTTATTATTATAGATAAAAGTAGCCATATAGACATTTGATTCTACTATCTAATGAGTATCATAAAGAAGAATTTAGACTAACTCCTTCGTAGTGAAAAATTTCAGTTGCGGTAGATGTCCTCCAAACTTTAATAGCTTTGACTAATACCCCTGAGAACAAATCAATTCCCTTAGTTACCTAGGAGTATGTATTATAATAAAGATGTGCAAGAAGGAAAATCTTTACTGTTTACCAACCTGTTATTGATAAAGAGAAGGCAAGTGTCAGCTTCTTTATCACATAAACATGGAAATATAGCTTTTTTAAAAAGTAAAATTACCTAGATGTGTCTGAAATATTTGTTTTTATCTAGGTACTAATACAATTTATTCATTCAATAAACTTACATTTTATTTACTTTATCCTGATTTGGCTGTTAAAAATACTGGAGTAATTCAAAGAAATATATATATTATATATTTTAAATTTCCAGCAATTCTCAGTGAGAGATTGAGCAGGTACTTAGAAGGTTACCTCCAACCAGCCACTAATGACAATGAGACTAATAAATCTTTCCTTTAAGTAGCAATTTAATGTTTATAAATTACTTACATAATCATTCTGCAATTGGATTCTTATCAGAATTTATTTGGCAAGTTAAGGCATGTTATTTTTCTCATTTAAAAAGATGAGGAAATTGATGTTCAGAAGGGTTAAGTGCATGCGTTTCTGAAGTACATGTAACTCAAGTGGTGTTCATGGTGTATTTCTAAAGTAGATTTATCAACTAAATAAGGATAACTTTCAACTCTAGCCCAGACTCTCCTCTTAGATGGAAATCTTATCCAATTGCCTTTTAAGTACCTTCAGTCAGACATGCCACAGTTACATCCCACTCAACTTGTCTAAAAATGAACTTGTTACCATATTCCAAACCTGTTCCTCCCCTTGGGGGTACCCAATTTTAGTGAATGGTATCTCCAAACACCAAGGGAATCAAGTTACAACCTCCCCTCTTTTATGCTTCTCACCACTCTGATGTCCAATCACTCATCACTTCCAGGCAATTTTATATTCCAAATGTCTTCATAATCTGTTCACTTCCCCCTCCTTCTCTAGGTTACATCATATTTTTCTCTTACTTGGGGTGATAATATCTTCCAACTGTTCCATACTTCAAACAATGTTGCAAATCCAAATGCCTTACACATGAAGTCCAAACACTTCCTTTAAAGAGTGGAGATAATGGTATCTGTCTCTAAGGGTCATTTTAAGGAAATAATTAGATTCTGGATGTAAATGCAGAAGGCATTTAAATTGTTACTTGAGTAAGGCAAGGGATGCCTTTGAAGACAACAAAAGCTTCTGATTTAAATGATATCATGTCCATTTTAAGTGCAGGAAAAGTGAGGTTCAGAACAGTGATGAAATTTGTCCAGGGTCAGGTGATAAGGAATACTTCAGAGATTTTCTCACAAAACTGTCAGACTCCAAAGTTGTGATCTTTACTAAATCCTGGGTTCAGTCCTCTGGGATCTTGGGAGGAAAGGCTGATTTGGGTTAACCTGGCTACTCAGAACAGGATTTGATACATATTTTCCAAGCATATGATATTTATTTCATCTTGGTAGTGCCTTTTCTAAGCCTTGGGTAGTGGAACTGAGCTGCAGTCATTGGGAGTATGAGATGCTTCACTTACTCATTGGGACGAGTGAGAATGGTAGCCCAGGAAGGACCACTTCAGTTCCATTGTTGGCTCAGACGGGTCGTTCTGCATCAAGCCTTGGGTCTGTGAGTTCCTGGGTGATGCTTCCCCTGTGCCTCTCATCCTTTTTTGACTAACGAGCTAATCTGGAACATTGTCTTGTCACAATGGCAGAAGCATCAAACCCTTAATCAGTTTGTTTTTACCAACACCCCGTTGGCCAAAGCATGCCACATGAAAAAGTCCAGTGTCAGGAGCAGGGAAGTACCCTTTGCCCATGTATGTGGTCCAAATGGCTAAATCACATGGGAAGGGATGTGGCAAGAAGCGAAGAACTGGAGCCCATAAGGCAGTTTATTACAGGGTAGTTTCTAGTCTAAGACTATTAAAAACAGTGCTGCCAGGAATGTACTTTCATATGCCTTTTGATGAATATATGTATGGATTTTTTGGGGTAAAAACCTAGGAATGGAATTGCCAAATCATAGGGTGTGCATGTGTCTAGGTTTAGGAGATAATGACACATAGTTTTACAAATTTTACAAAGTGGTTATAGCAAAATACACTGCCATTAGCACCGTATAATATTTTCAGTTGTTTTATATGTTTGCCAACACTTGGTATCATTTGTCTTATTTGTTTTAGTCATTCTAATAATTAATAATGGTAGTACATTCTGGCTTTAATTTGTGTTTCTCTAATGACTAATGATTGTTAAGCATTCTTCCTTCCTTTTCGATTGAATTGCTTACATTTTTCCTAATAATGCACAAGAAAAATGATGTATTTTGGATTCAAGGTTTTTTGTTTTTTGTTTTTTTTTAGGTTTATGTATTATAAATAACTCCTCACACTCCATGGCTTGCCTTTTCACTTTAAGTATCAAAGTTCTTAATCCAAATGTAGTAAAAGTTATTAATGTCTTCCTTACACTCAGTATTTTTTATGTCCTGACCAAAAATGTTTTGTTTACTAAAATGAAAGCAGTATGGAATGGTGCAGGAAAACTGTGTAGGTTTTTGGTGTTTGATATGAGTTTAAAACTAGAAAGGACTATTACTAGTGGTGTGGCCCAATGAAACAGTACTCCTGTATCGTCTGCCCCAACCCACAGGTGATTTTTGGTTCCTGTTACCAGTTTCCTTGTGGCTCAGCTGGTAAAGAATCTGCCTGCAATGAGGGAGACCTGGGTTTGATCCCTGGGTTGGGAAGATCCCATGGAGAAGGGAAAGGCTACCCATTCCAGTATTCTGGCCTGGAGAATTCCATGAACTATATAGTCCATGGGGTTGCAAAGAGTCGGACACTACTGAGCGACTTTCACTTTCACTTTTCACTTTAATGCATTGGAGAAGGCAATGGCAACCCACTCCAGGACTCTTGCCTGGAGAATCCCATGGACGCAGGAGCCTGGTGGGCTGCCGTCTATGGGGTCACACAGAGTTGGACACGACTGAAGTGACTTAGCAGCAGCAGCAGCAGGGTATATGTACACATCTTAGGTTGTTGATGTTTCTCCTGGAAATCTTAATTCCAGCTTGTGAGTCATCCAGCCTAGCATTTCAAATTAAGTACTTTGAATGTCAGTTAAATAAGCAGGGTGACAATATACAGCCTTGACATAAACCTGTCCCAATTTGGAACTAGTCTGTTGTTCCATGTCTGGTTCCAACTGTTGCTTCTTGACCTGCATACAGGTTTCTCAGGAGGCAGGTAAGGTGGTTTGGTATTTCAATATCTTTAGCAATTTTCCACAGTTGGTTGTGATCTGCACAGCCAAAGGCTTTAATAGAGCCATTGAAGCAGAAATGGATGTTTTTCTGGAATTCCCTTGCTTTCTCTATGTTTGTTGGCAATTTGATCTCTGGTTCCTCTGCCTTTTATAAATCCAGCTTGTACATCTGAAAGTTCTTGGTTCATGTACTGTTTGTTGAAGCCTAGCTTGAAGGATTTTGAACATTACCTTCCTAGCATATGAAATGATGGAAATTGTGTGGTCGTTTGAACATCCTGTGGCATTGACCTTCTTTGGGACTGAAGTGAAAACTGACATTTTCCAGTCCTCTGGCCACTACTGAGTTTTTCCAAATATCCTGGCATATTGAGTGCAGCACTTATAACATCATCTTTAGGGTTTGAAATAACTGGAATTCCAACCTCCAATAGCTTTGTTTATAGTAGTGTTTCCTAAGGCCTAATTGACTTCATAGCTCTTTAAATTTCACATATTAATTTAAAAATAAATAAAATGCCTTGCAAAAAAATTAACTTTAATAATAGAAGCCATAACAGTGGTATGTCCTATGGGTTACTAATTGACAAATAGCCTTTTTTTTTTGATCATAACAATTATTATTTTTTTATTACAAATAGCCTTCTTGTTGCTGAAAATGTTCTATATCCTGAATCAAGTGATGGCTGTCTGGATATATACATATGCAAAAATTCATCAAATTGTATACTTAAGTAATGGACATTGACTATGACTGCATTATACCTCAAGTAGAAGAAGTGAACATTCCTTGAAGTGTCTTCTCCACAATGAGAAATGCAAATATGCCTATTCTACTGACCTCATAATTCTCAGGAAGCTCGTGTTTCTCCAGTAACCTCATACTTTATATTTATGCTTCTGTGAGGTCCCTGATTCTCTCACCGTCCATTCTCGATGGTATTCTTATCTCTCCACTCAACATGTTTATTGAGTCAAACAAGCAGCAAAATGACCTTTTTTTGATTTTACCAAAGCAGTGTTCATAAGTGGTAAGGGATAAACAACAGGGAATTTTGATAATTATTACACATCTTAACACACAACTTAGAACACTAGATGTTCCTATTTGCAAAGTCCCTTGTGTATACTTGCCCTTGACAATTATTACCAGTGTCCCCCTAGGATTCAATCTCTTAGCATCTTGCTTTATATTTTTCATCAAAATATCACTTTTCTTTCCATTTCCTTGATTCCCTCACCTCCGTGCTACCTGAATGCAAAACTGAAAACTTGTCTTACTTCACCATTTAACCTAACTTTACTATCTCTTCGTGCCTCTAATGATGGGCTGACAAAGGCTATCCTTGGCCAAACCGTAGTCAGACTCTTCTGAATTCTCTTCCCAATTCTCTTCTAAACTTTTGGACTTTTGTGTCAGTTTTTACATCACCCAGTTCCAGCCAGAATTCTGCAAAGTTGACTTAACCTGATTCCCCACATACACAATATCAGATCACTCTTCATATCTGATCAGGTTTCATACCCACCCCCAAGTAATGTCTGATAATTCTGGCCTGCCTTCAGTAAGAATCCATTCAGGTTGGTCAAGCTAGAAATTCGCCATTACCTTCAATCACATTCGTTGGCAATAGATTCCCACTTCTCCTTGTTGTAATCAGAATTGAGGTGAAATCTTTCTACCACACTGAATAATGCCAACTTAGTAGTCTCTATACCTATTGCAATAGTCCTGAATAAAATCTGCCTTACCATTTTAACTTATCAGGAAATTTTTTTTCTTTAATAAGGCCATGTGCTTAAGTGCTGTTTTTCTCCAAAATAATGTATCAGGGTTGTGTGTGTGTGTGTTTTTTTTTTTTTTAAAGAGAAGCCACAGATATGTATTTTTAGAAAAAAGTATCAATTATCTCTATTCATTCAGCATTTTATTGCAATAGTGTTACTTATTAGGAAAGATTCCATACTCACTGTCTACAGTGTTATTAATAATATACAATCCCTAACAGACCCATATTTTAAATTTAAATATATGCTATATACAGTATAAACTATATAGACTACATATATGCTATAAAGTGTGTTTATATGTAAACACACATGTATATATAAACATAGAGTAATAAAATTTTATATATATATATATATATATACACACACATACCATAGTTTCTTGATTTAAAAATGCCTGTTTTTCATTTTAAAATATCTGAAATTGGGATTTATTTATAATTTCTGTGAAAAATAAAAATGCAGCCATTAGGCAGAGTAGTGTATGGTGAAATTTTTGTCTTGCCTATGAGCTTACCAGTTTGTTATATTCATATTATTGTTACTTGAGTTGGATTACTTTGATTACTAACATTGCACAGTTAAATTCTGACTTAAATTTGGATACCTAATTGTCATTTAAAGTGTTTTCAAAAAGATTATACAGTATTACAAAGTTTGACTGAAATGAAAAGTTATTGTGTATGTCAAAGATTGTCTATCATACAGCAGGCATTGCAATTAGAGTCAGTAGAACCAGTCAAATTTCTGGGAATAGATAATCGTATTTGCAGCCCAAGGAGAGGTTAGTGTGACAAATTTATACACCATGAAGGACTACCTACTCAGGAACATAACATCTATCTGTCAAAAGCCTTTGGCTGACTTGCAAAAGTACTATTTCACTTCCCATAATGTGTAATCTAGTTACAGAAATTTCAGAATGTCAAGTCCATCCAAATGTGGAAAATCTTAGGTATTTTTTAATTTGGCTCAAAATTATTATATCAGCCTGAAATATGACAAAATGGTCTGGATGACAAGCAGAATTTATGAAAAACAATATACTGTCACCATGATATTATGCACAGTGATTGGTGTCTAAAAGTGATTCTTGCATAAGACTTTTTACAATGCAAAGATTTAGACTAAAATGTTGAAAGTCATTCTGAAGAAGAGTATTGTTTGTAATTGTGTAGATAAATTTATACTACTATTGTTTCATTTGATAAAAATTAAGTTTATTATATATATATATATTTTCTCTATCCCTTTGCTCTGAGTTGTGGTTAAATTGATGGTGAATTTCAGAAGTACTGGCATCTTAGAATTAAATACATAAAAATTTTCATATTAATGTTGAATATATGTAAGATAGACCAGCAGGCTGCTGAAAACATAGATAGGAGGGAGAGAGAAAAAGAAGGAAGAGTACAAAGCTCCTCTTTTCTTTCTTTCTTTCTTTATTTTTATTTTATTTTTAACTTTACAATATTGTATTGGTTTTACCATATATCAAAATGAATCTGCCACAGGTATACATGTGTTCCCCATCCTGAACCCTCCTCCCTCCTCCCTCCCCATACCATCCCTCTGGGTCATCCCAGTGCACCAGCCCCAAGCATCCAGTATCGTGCATTGAACCTGGACTGGCGACTCGTTTCATATATGATATTATACATGTTTCAATGCCATTGTTCCAAATCATCCCACCCTCTCCTTCTCCCACAGAGTCCAAAAGACTGTTTTTTATCAGGACCTTTTTAATCAGTCATAGATCTACTGAAATAATTGATATTGTCAGGTATTTTGATCAAATCCCACAGATTTTAATTTCTACTCTGTGTTTGATAGACGGAATGTTTGTTTCCCCTCAAAATTTATATGTTGAAATCTAATACCAGAGGAAAGGTATTTGGAGGTGGAGTCTTTAGGAGATGATGTGGTCATGACAGTGGAGGCTTCTTGAATGAGATTTGTACCTTTGTATGAGACCTCAGCGAGATCCCTGGCCCCTTCTACCACGTGAAGACACAGAGAGAAAGTGCCATCCATGAACTAGGAAGCAGGCTCTCTCACTTGACCCTGGGTCTACTGGTACCTTGATCTTGGACTTCGTCCTGAGAACTATCAAAAATTAATTTCTGTTCTTTAAGCTACTCAGTGTATGGTAGATTTTTTTATGGCAGCCTGAATGATCTAGCAACTATGGTAAAAAGTGTTGGAACACAAATGATATTAGACACATCTCATTTGCCCGTAAGGAACTCACACAATTGACCTCTGAATGAATAAGCAGAAATATCAGTAGGACATATCTACAGGAGAGAAGAGATTACTGTTGGGCATTAACATAAAGGCTCTATGAAGAAGTTACTCCTCAAGACTTTGGAGATAAAAGAAGAAATAATAAAATTATGTAAAATGTACACTAGCTGCTTTTAACATGCCCAGGGTTTGAGGCAACAATCATTATGGTTGGAATGGTTTAAAAAGACAATATTAGCAATTTCCTTCAGCATAATTAATCTGGGTCTATATTTTTATTATTCCTGGATTTGTCCATAATAATAATAGCTACAATAAATAGCCAATAAATCTTTTAAGTGGCAAAATAAACTTATTGAGTGTATTTACATTCATTTTATTAGTAAGGATGCTGAGACATACTAACTGATCTAAACCCATTCAGTCAATAGAGAATAAAGCTATTATGTATAGATTTTACTTCTCATCTGTGCTTGCTGCAAATTCTCTAAAGCACCAGTTCTCAAAATTTGTGAGTTTATGGTCTCAAGATGCTTTTACATTCTTAAAAATTATTGAAAACTTCAAAAATCTTTTGTTTATGTGGGCTCTATCAATATTTGCTATATTAGAGATGAAAACCAAGAATTTAAAAATAATTTGTTAATATATTTTAAAATAACAATCAACGGCCTATTATATCAGCATGAATAATGCACTTTTATGAAAGATAACTATGTTTTAAAAAACTTAATAAAAAGGACTAGTTTACATTTTCACACTTTTGAAAAATATAAGATATATATAAAATATTCAAATATATAACAATATAAAACAGTTAAGCTCTCATACCTGCCTCTGTATTCAATCTGTTTTGATATGTTGTTTGCATTGAACTATATGAAGAAAATTCAGCCTCACAAATATGCATAGTTGGAAAATGGAAGAATATTTTAATAGCTTTTTTCAAATAATTGGTACTGCCCCAAAACTAGACAAGTGGAATTTTTAAAAGGTTATTTGCAGTGTAGCATCTAAAAGCATGTCAATGAACCTTTAGTGTTACGTTAAAATCTATTGGTCTGTTCTGTACTTTGACGGAATTTTGACCCATGCATGATTTTATATTAGACATTAGGCATTTAGAAAAATATTGATTCATTGAGTTATGCAGATCTTTTAAATGTCTATATGACATTATATAAGATGAAGAAATTGCATTTAGTAGCAACACTGTTATCTCAACAGAAAGTCTTCTGATATTAGACAATGTCAAGTTGACAGTAGTGAAACAAGGTTCCTAAATACCAACTTTTACTTGGAAGTTTGAATTTTACCAATGGTAACAAATAGTGTTTTCTTTGAAATGACAGGTTTACTTCTTTATCTTCAAGAAAATGTCTATCAAATACATAAGTCTAAATAACTATAATTTTGTTTGCCAGTTGGTCTTTCAAGGATAAATGATGTCCCTTGAAAACATGACTCATTCAACTCATAAGTCAATCAAACCCGTGCTTCCATCACTGAGTCAAACATCATACTTCAAAACACAACAGGAAAGTATCTAATTCATTGTGTAAATAAGCAAAACGTACGTTCTCTGGATTCAAGATTTAATGAAACTAATGATTTTTACTACATCATCAAGGATATACTTAAGTGAATTAACTTTAAAAAATAAGAGCGACTGAAAACGATGCTAAAAGGATGCAATGACACTTGCATAGTTTGGTACCATTGCCTTGCTTCATGCTAAAGGTCACCGACTTTAAGCACCACTGATTTTGCACCAGCAATACAAGTGTCAGCACAGTTTAAAAGGCAAATGATTTCTTTGTATTAGCAATATTTTCTAGTAATTAGTACTGCTGCTGCTAAGTCACTTCAGTCGTGTCCGACTCTGTGTGACCCCATAGACAGCAGCCCACCAGGCTCCCCCGTCCCTAGGATTCTCCGGGCAAGAACACTGGAGTGGGTTGCCATTTCCTTCTCCAATGAATGAAAGTCAAAAGTGAAAGTGAAGTCGCTCAGTCGTGTCCAACCCTCAGCATGGACTGCAGCCTACCAGGCTCCTCCGTCCATGGGATTTTCCAGGCAAGAGTACTGGAGTGGGGTGCCACTGCCTTCTCCAGTAATTAGTACTATTTCTTAGTAATTATAAAAATAGTCTTGACCTCATGAAGAGCCTGAAAGTCATAAGGACATTCGTGGATCTACAGGTCACACTTTGAGATGTGCTATCTTAGTGTAAAGCACAGCAGATCCTGTATATATACATTCATAAATGTCTGCATAAAAATGTTTATAAAATAAAAATATTTTAAAAACCCTAAAGGGAAATAACCCAATAATAAATTTTAAAGGATCATTAGATGGCAAAAATATAAACCAAAAGAAAACTACTAATGTATTATGTATTTAACCTTTAAAACATTAATTAAAAGTAAATTTTCTGGGAAAAAAATATTTCAAAAATTTAAAGTAAACCAGACTTTAGTTACGATATCCCACGGAATAGTACATTTATAAATTGGTTCTTCCCCTTTCATCCCATAAACCAAATCATACTTTGAGTCTATCAATATGGAATTCAAATCTGATAGATAATTTTAAATAGTTCAGAAAACACTGTGAGAAGATTGAAGTGTTTCTGGGAGCAAAAGGAATTAATTTCTGTGATGCATCAATGCTGCTGCTGCTGCTGCTGCTAAGTCGCTTCAGTCGTGTCCGACTCTGTGCGACCCCAGAGACGGAAGCCCACCAGGCTCCCCCGTCCCTGGGATTCTCCAGGCAAGAACACTGGAGTGGGTTGCCATTTCCTTCTCCAATGCATGCAAGTGAAAAGTGAAAGTGAAGTCGCTCAGTCATGTCTGACTCTTAGCGACCCCATGGACTGCAGCCTACCAGGCTCCTCTGTCCATGGGATTTTCCAGGCAAGAGTACTGGAGTGGGTTGCCATTGCCTTCTCCATGATGCATCAATAAGAAATAATATTAAGAATGTTAACAGTTACTCTTTATTGCTTTCTATGTATTATGCAGTTTAATCCCACATTATACTTGTGTCTTAGCCTCAGAGGAGAGAACAGGTTTAGGTCATCTGTACTCTGGCAAGAGTGAGGAAACTATGAGTTCAAATCCACGGGTGTCCCTGACTCAAAGCCTAACCCTGAAAATCAAGGAGGAAACACATCTTTCTGCCTTCCCCAAACCTTATATTTCCAACCTGAAATATAAAAGATGTAGCAATAATGACTAAACAGAAAGACATCTTAAAATCTTTTTCTAAAATATGCACTGAGCCAGCTTTCCCTTGAAAGAAAAGGATGAAGTAGAATATTGCACATCTAATTAGCACTCTTAAGAAAGTGAATTAACACCTTCTTTCTGATATGTTGCAAGCCAGACACAGTTGAATCCCCACCCTTCAGAGCTTTGGAGCCTCATACGGAGAGGTCAGTAATGGCAAATTTCTGGGATGCATGGTGCAAGGCATCACCTAAGGCACCCTGGTGGGAAACTTAGATTTCTCCATAAAGTGAAAGGGGGAAAACAAAAGCAGATCGAACACCCAGGTTAGTTAGTCTTCCCACTAGCTTGTCAATTCCTTTGAGGTACGAGTTTTATATAATCCATTCATGAATTTCTCTAATGGCAGAATGCTCAAACATATGGAAGGCACTCAATATTTATTTTTTTCGAAGAAAATTGATTGGGAACAGAAGTTTACTGTTATTAAAAAATATAACCTATGTATTTGAGAGTTGCGATGGTGGTCGTGGTTTACTCGCCAAGTAAACCTACTCTTGTGACCCCATGGACTGTAGCCTGCCAGGCTCCTCTGCTCATGGATTTCCCCGGCAAGAATACTGCCATGAGTTGCATTTTCCTTCTCCAGGGGATCTTCCTAACCCAGGGATTGAACCCAGGTTTCCTGTATTGCAGGCAGATTCTTTACCAACAGAGCCACCAGGGAAGCCCATATTTGAGTGTTAGTATCTTCTAAATCTTGTCCTAATCTTGTATCAAGCTGTTGGCAATTAGTAAATGCTCAAAAACTGTTTATTGTGAAATTAGTAAAATTATTTGCTCAAACAGAACCTGATGTCATAGATGCTTCTTAGAGCTTTTTCATCAGTGAATTAAGCTGTGCATCTTGTAGGAAACATCTGTCCCCGAAAGATTTGTCAATTCTTTCCTCATAGAAGAGACAATGTATTTTTAAGGTTACGTTAGTTACTACACACAGAAGAGCACACACATACTCACAAGTGTATGCCACACATATATGTATGGGCATGTACATATATACATGTATTTTCTATATGTATTCACATATACATTTTATGTGTGTGAGAAATGGAGTATTCCTGCCATATCAGTAAACAAGTGTGCCACAGTCATCAGTGATTCAGACCCTCCAATGTGCATTTCTAAGCCCTAAGGGCACTCACAAAAGAGAAGAATACCTGCCATCTGGCAGCCGTTAGGCTGCAGCCACTCCCTACAGTAAGCTCTGAGTAACTCAGGATGTGAAAATGCAGGATACTGGCTCCAGATAGCTGAGATGCATATGAAAGGAGTGATTCCAGTGAACCCAGGTTCTTGCATCTTCCCACACATAGCAAAGCACTACATTCCTTAAGTTGGGATATCTGGTTTTCTTTAACTCACAAAAATAGTTTTGATGTTCAGACTACCTGGCCTTTGTAGCCAACTTCTATATAACCTGACTTCTCCTCCACCTCCTCAGATTGTTCTCTCAGAGGTACTTAAGATGTTATCTCCTGGGCCTGAAGTCCTAAAATTCCCACTGAATAAAACATAACTCTCGACATTTAGGTTGTGACTTTTTTTTAATTGACATGTGTATATATTTATTGTAACACAAAAGTATGGCTGTGTGTAGCACCTCTTCTTTAGTGTGCATGTGTGTGTGTGTGTGTGTGTGTGTTAGTTGCTCAGTCATGTCTGACTCTTTGCAACCCCACGGACTGTAGCCCACCAGGCTTCTCTGTCCATGGAATTCTCCAGGCAAGAATACTGGAGTGTATTGCCATTCCCTTCTCTAGAGGAACTTCTTTAACATACCCATCCGTAAAAAGTCGCTATGTAAAACTAAATCAAAGAGGTTCTAAAAACCTAAACCATTAACTTACACTGTACATTCCCTTGGTTATCTTCATCTTAAGAAGTCTTACCAGGCGATCCCTACATATGCAAGGAATCACTGTCATTAAATTGGCACCAGTCACCGGAAATATGGCACAGTGATGACAGGGGAATTTGTGTCTTCCATCATTCCTGCCTAACAAACTTTCAGATTAATGGAAAATATTTTTCACATTATATATTTCTACAAATTTGATTCTACTTCCTCCAAGTATCTAGGTCAAAAGATTCTCTCCACCCACAGGATGTTTCATAGAATAGATCATATAGTCATCTTCTGCACTGTCACTGAAGACTGTCTTGTCTCTGCATTCATCCTGGAGTCTACCCTGGAGGCTTCCAAGCTGTCCACTACTACGCTCTGCTCTGTGACTCATGTCCTTCTCCTCAGAGGTCCCTCATGGCACTGGACCTCATGACCAACAGATTAGCAGATCAGCCTACTGAGATTTCGTATTTGGAAACTATGGTTTATTTACCTAATTAATGGGCAGTTCTCCTATTTATTCACCTGGCAGTCTCTGGAAACACACTGATAAGAATATGAATTCAAATTGCAGCTCAGTCATTTCTAGCTTCTTTAATCACAAGTACATTACTTAACTGCTCTAAGAGTCATCTTTCTCATCTGAAAAATGGCTACAAATGTAATACCTATTTTATTTCTCTGTCTTCAAGATAACTAAACTAGATATAAAGAGTCCTCAATGCTAGTTGCTGTAATAGCCAAGATAGGATAGGGTAGGCTAGGCTGTGGAAATATACAGCCTCTGAAATCTCAATCTTAACCCAACAAAGGGTTGTATCTCGGTCAAGTACAATTGGTGTGAGTTGGGAGGCTTTTCCCAGCATTTCTCAGAGTGATGACTCAGGCACCCTGGCTGCTCCCAATCAATATACCATCTCTATTGTGTCTTCTGATGTCACCACAGAACGTAAAAAGAGGAATGAAGAACTGTATAGGATTTTTCCAAGCCCGGTTTGGAAGTTATTTGAACCTGCTTTACCCTCATTCTATCTGCCAGACGTCAAATAAGCACACACAAGGGAAGCTGTGAAATGTAGTCCTCCTTGTTTTTGCTACATATGTGAAGGATGCTGGGAAATGTAATCGTCTTATGTGTATCCCAGGAATGAAATGATATGGTAAACCATTGTTTTCAGTGTTTATGGCAGCATTTTCCCTGCCATAGTTACTAGTATTATTACTTTTGGAGTTACATCACATCTACATTAACTTTTACGTTTTTTTATCCAAAGGTGATTAACTATATTAAATATTGCAATGATGTGTCATGCATAATGATAAGTTAAGATATGTTAGTTGCCCAGTCATTCTCATCAGAAAAATTGCTGATCATTCCAACAAGTGCACAATGGTGCAATCCTATATTTTATGGAATTAGTTTTTGGCTTCTAGTTACAACACTATGCCTAGGCTTTACTCGCTTTAGAATATCTTTTTGAATGTACCAAGAGTTCCCAAAAAGTGCAGTTAAATTTACTCTTCTAATATAAGTGGAACTAAAAGGGATTACTGATGAATAGATAAATGGCTGCGTAGATAAATGGCATTACCATGAATCAATTTATGATGGTATATAAAGAATGAGAATAAGATGAAGCCAGATATCTGAAATTCACATTCTGATTCTCTCTCTTATTAACTTAATAACTCAAGATCTATGTTTCAGTTTCCTTAAATGTACTTTAGCTCTTTATAAAATGTGAAAATAAGGCAAGCAGTACTAATAGTTATCATCCTGTTTGGTACCAAGCAATATAGAAATATTACCATATTTAATTATTAGAACAACACTATTAAGTTGATACTATTTATGTTCATCTTTTATGCAAAAGTAAGCCAAAGTTAAATAACTCACCCATGGTCACACCACAGGATTTTAACCCAGATGTGCATGACTCCACAGTCCAGAATCCATAATGCTGCTTCTTAAAGAGCTCTGTCATTTGTAAAATTAGCTGTGCTATTGTTATTGTTATGGTTATAATTTTACCAACAACCTTGGCTTTTTTCATTTTGTGTTGAGAAGACTTTCTTTTTTTAGTCATTTAAAGCAGTTTTTGCTATAAACCACTTGGAAAATGAAAAGGCAGATAATTCAAGACACTTGATATAGTTATAGAATCAGCGAAACTATAGAGAACATTTAATTTGCAATTCAAATGGCACTTCTGGTGCCACATATGTGATACAATAATAAATATGGAGTGTAGCTAGGTTCCTGCCTGATGCCTTCTGCTTCAGGTAGGCTAAAAGTCAAAGCCAGACCACCTTCATTAGAGTGTTAAGTATGTTTATACTGTTTGCTTTTCTTTATAAATTTGTTTTCTGAAATCTCCGATTTCAATCCAGGCTTTTAAACATTATTCACCAACAGTTTCCCCCCACCACAGTTTGAGAGAAAGAGAGACAGAGACAGAAAGCCCTATATGAACCACTATATTTTTCTAATTCTGACTCTACGACATTCTATATCAACACATTTTTCTCTTCTACTGTGAGTAAAACAGCTTTAAGGAAGAGAGAATAGACGATTGTATCAAGATAGTGGATAAGACGATGTAGAGCTCATCTCTCCTCAGGAACATATCAAAAATACATCCACACATGGAATAGTTATCACTAAAAATTAACTGGTAACTGGCCAAAAGATTCCTGCACCACTAAAACTGTAAGAAAGATACACACGTGATCAGGCAAGAAGGGAAAACAAAAAAGTGAATGGGTCAAGAACCTGGCCCCTGGGAAGGGACTTAAAAAGAAGGCAGGGAGACCCCATGAATGGACACCTGTCATGGTGAGTGAACAGTCTGAGACACAGATTGGATGCCCCAGTCTTGAGGTCTTATGTGAGGAAAACCTACCCCCTGGCATGGTTAGAAGACCACTGGGACTCACAGAAGAACTTCAGAAAGCCTGAATTCCACTTGTGAGAAGACTGTGCTTACAGGCTAGCCCCCGAGGCAGCGAGGAGAGAAGTCTCTGCTACTCGCGGCCTGGTTCCTCCTACTGCCCGCCATGGGCCCCAGCCTGAGTGGAGTGAACGCTCTACCGCTATCCCACTCCATGTTACGGTGCAGCACTGGAACTATGGTAGGCACAACTGAGGAGGACTTGACTGAGGGGCACAGAGGTGATCTGTTCTGGGGGTGGAGCCTGGGAGGGGCAGCAGTGACCAATGTTGGCATTTACTCAAGCAGCAAGTCAGAAGTAGTCCAGACCTGAGGCCAGCTACCACAGCTCATCTCCCTGATTCCATGATCAGAGTAGCTGTGAGCCCTACCTGCACTGTAGATTGATTCTACATCTAGGCAGAGGTGGTGAGAGCTAGGGGCAGTGAATCGTTATGATTGGTTATGGGACAAAGAGGACTTGCACTGGAGGCTGCCTCTGAGCAGAGCTGTGCTTGCCCAGGCCCTGAATTGCCAAAGCAATCTTGAAAAAAATGAACAAAGCTGAGCGTATTATCCTCCCTGACTTCGGAGTATACTACAAAGCTACAGTCATCAAAACAACACTGGTCTGGTACAAAAACAGAACACAGAATCGAGAAATAAGCCCATACCTCCATGGTCAGTTAATCGATGACAAAGGAGGCAAAATACACATTGGGGAAAGACAGTCTCTTCAGTAAGTGATTCTGGGAAACTGGGACAGCTCTTTGCACAACAATGCTATTAGAACATTCTGCACAGTGCATACAAAATGAAACTCAAGATGGATTAAAGACCTATAGATAAACCTGAAATCATAAGATTCCTAGGAGAGACTATATGTAGAACATTCTTTGACATAGATTGCAGCAATATTTTTGGATATGTCTCCTAGTGCAAAAGAAATAAAAGCAAAAGTAAACAAATTGAACCTAATTAAACTAAAAGCATTTGCACAGCAAAAAAAAATTATCAAAAAATCTAAAAGGCAACCTACTGAATGGGAGAAAATATTTGCAAATGAGATGATGAAAAAGTGGCCAATATCAAAAATATATAAACACCTCATACAATTCAAAACCAAAAAATCAAACAGTGCATTGAAAAGATAAGCAGAAGAACCTGGATAGAGAGTTTTCTAAAGAAGACATACAAATGGCCAACAGGCACATGAAAATATGCTCAATGTCTCTAATCATTGGAAGAACACAAAACAATAATGAGATATCACCTCACACCTCTCAGAATGACTATCATCAAAAAGTTTATAAATAACAAATGTTGGAGAAGAGTGGAGAACAGGGCCCCCTTGTATGTGGTTGATGGGAATGTAAATTGGTACAGCCCTGATGGAAATTAGTATAAGACTTCCTCCTAAACTAAAAATAGAACTACTATGTGACCGTTGGGTATATACGACTTCTGGGTATATATCTGGAAAAAGTGAAAACACTAATTCCAAAAGATACATGAACCCCAACGTTCATAGCAGCACTATTTACAATAGCCAAGATGTGAAGTTAATCTAAGTGTTCATCAACAGACAAATGGATAAAGAAGAATATACTCTGGAATATTATCCAACCATAAAAATAACGAGGTTCTGCCATTTGCAGCAACGTTTATGGACCTAGCAAATAGTATTTTAGTAAAATAAGTCAGAGAAAGACAAATACTATATCACTTATACGTGAAATTTAAAAATAATACAAATGTACAAAGCAAAACAGTAATAGGCTCACAGGAATAAGAAAATAACTAGTGGTTATCAGTGAGGAGGAGGAAGTGGTAAGGTGTATGTTGGGGTACAGTATTAAGAGAAACAAACCACTAGGTATAAAATAGATAACTAAAAATGATATACTGTATAGCACAGGGAATTACAGCTATTATCATAAGCTATAATGGAGTATAATCTGTAAAAATACTGAATCATTATGCTGTACACCTGAAACTAATACAATATTGTAAACAATGATACTTCAAAAAATAAATAATAAAAATCTATCTTCTAGGATTGCTAGAGGAATTAAGATTATGTATTTAACTTATATGCAGAGTACATCATGAGAAACGCTGGACTGGAAGAAACACAAGCTGGAATCAAGATTGCCACGAGAAATATCAGTAACCTCAGATATGCAGATGATACCACCCTTATGGCAGAAAGTGAAGAGGAACTCAAAAGCCTCTTGATGAAAGTGAAAGTGGAGAGTGAAAAAGTTGGCTTAAAGCTCAACATTCAGAAAACGAAGATCATGGCATCCGGTCCTACCATTTCATGAAAAATAGATGGGGAAACAGTGGAAACAGTGTCAGACTTTATTTTTCTAGGCTCCAAACTCACTACAGATGGTGGCTGCAGCCATGAAATTAAAAGACGCTTACCCCTTGGAAGGAAAGTTATGACCAACCTAGATAGCATATTCAAAAGCAGAGACATTACTTTGCCAACAAAGGTTCATCTAGTCAAGGCTATGGTTTTTCCTGTGGTCATGTATGGATGTGAGAGTTGGACTGTGAAGAAGGCTGAGCACCGAAGAATGGATGCTTTTGAACTGTGGTGTTGGAGAAGACTCTTGAGAGTCCCTTGGACTGCAAGGAGATCCAACCAGTCCATTCTGAAGGAGATCAGCCCTAGGATTTCTTTGGAAGGAATGATGCTAAAGCTGAAACTCCAGTACTTTGGCCACCTCATGCGAAGAGTTGACTCATTGGAAAAGACCCTGATGCTGGGAGGGATTGGGGGCAAGAGGAGAAGGGGACGACAGAGGATGAGATGGCTGGATGGCATCACTGACTCGATGGACGTGAGTCTGAGTGAACTCCGGGAGTTGGTGATGGACAGGGAGGCCTGGCGTGCTGCAATTCATGGGGTTGCAAAGAGTTGGACACGACTGAGCGACTGATCTGATCTGATCTGATCTCTAGATTTCAGATCACCTACAGTTTCATACAAAGTTTTCAGTAAATTATTATTACTTAAAACAGTAAAAAGGAGAGCAAAGTAAGAATGAAAGAGATGAAAGAGAGTGAGAGAGAGAGAGGCTTATTTTAAAGGGCTCTGATCTTTTCCCCAAATCTCATCTTTTATCACTCGTCTGCCTTATCCATGGTGAGATGTGACAGGTCCGCAAAGAATCCACAAATCCAAATGGTGAACACTTTTGGGTTTGACAATAATTTATTTTATAGACTGTTAAGATATTACAAGGTTGAACTCATATTCCTGAGAAATATCATCATATAAATTCCTAATAGATTCAGATAATTATGGTGTCTTTGACAATGATTTTATTTGTGACTGGTTACCTGTGCATGATATCAGATCCTTAATGAAAGACCATGTTTAGAAATTTCCTAGTCTAGGAAGAAAAAGAGGGAGAAAACCATTTTTAAAAAGTCTTTTATGTGTTGAAAATATGAGATTTTGATAGCTCATGAAAATATATCTTCCTTTACATAATAGCATAGGCAAGTGGTGATCTCAAGGTATCTAGTTCTCACGCAATTAAACTGAGACTCAGAGCATAGCAGCTAAGAGCTTGGGGCTGGGGCAGGCTTTGCATGTCCTCTCCCTTTTGCACCTGAATGTACACAGTCTGGCTACTGCAGTAACCTTGGTCACACTTCCCCATCTTGAAAAGTTATTTCTCATTAAACTTACTAATATGTTCAGCTTCCTCATTCTCACTCTTCATCATTCAACAATTTTAAAGCAAATGTATGTGTGTGTGTTTTGCATACATACAAACTGACATATTTACACTTTTATCTGGCAGAAATCTTCATATAAGAAACTACTGCATTCAGGTTCATTAGGGAGAAAAAAATGAAGAGGGGAATTTTTGGATTAAAAAGTTGGAAAACAAGGACAGGTAAATGATCGTTATTTTCTTAAAACTTACTCAAAGGAAAATAGCATTTATGGAACACATTCCATGCTCAAGGACTGTGTTTGCAAACATCTGTTTTTCTGTCTTAACACCAGTCTTATAAGGTGAGCATTTTTATGCTCATCTTCATAAACAAAGAAGTTGTAAACTGTACAGTTAAGTAATAGTTAGTGGAGCTGGGACTAAAACCTAGGTACACCTAATTCTTTGCAGCAAATTGTGCTGCCTCTTCTTTCTTATATTTTTAACTAATAACACTGCTGGGATTAATGAGCTCCTTAACTTTATTACCTACCAGGTGAAGCAGCAGATTTGTTTAACTATCCTAAATTCACCTCTTCCAAGCTTCATTTAGCATTTTCTTAAGTAACAAGATAGTATTTGCTCCTTCGAATTACCACATGTATTTGTAAATGCCAATCTGTAAATTTCTTCAATACTTTAATTTGAACTTGAAATAAACTTGCGTTTTTAACCATGACATGTGGAGAATAAGTGAAATTTCTATTTTCATTAGATGAGTCCTCATTTCCTTGGCTAATACTGTCTAGCCTTGATAATCTATGGCCTTGACAAACAACAAAAAGCTATAAATTAGATCAATAAATGTCACAAGATACAGAGGCATATTCTGGTTTAGCGCATTTTAAAAACAGGGTATTGTGTGCAGTGAACTAATTATTTCTATATTTTATGAATGAATTTTATGTTTGTAATTTCTCTGTTTTTATTAAAGAGATTGATTACATTTCATAATTTTTTGGTGCCCTCTGTGCTCACCTAATGATATGCTGCTGAAAAGAAACACACAAGGGAGGTATCACTGGCTTCCATTTGCTTTTATAACAATGCGTGAAAAGGTGGGGGCTTTACAGTGATTTAGCACCCTCAGTTCAGGTCAGTTCAGTCGCTCAGTCGTGTCCGACTCTTTGTGACCCCATGAATTGCAGCACGCCAGGCCTCCCTGTCCATCACCAACTCCCGGAGTTCACTCAGACTCACGTCCATCGAGTCAGTGATGCCATCCAGCCACCTCATCCTCTGTCCTCCCCTTCTCCTCCTGCCCCCAATCCCTCCCAGCATCAGAGTCTTTTCCAATGAGTCAATTCTTCACATGAGGTGGCCAAAGTACTGGAGTTTCAGCTTTAGTATCAGTCCTTCCAATGAAATCCCAGGACTGGTCTCTTTTAGGATGGACTGGTTGGATCTCCTTGCAGTCCAAGGGACTCTCAAGAGTCTTCTCCAACACCACAATTCAAAAGCATCAATTCTTTGGCACTCAGCTTTCTTCACAGTCCAACTCTCACAGCCATACATGACCACAGGAAAAACCATAGCCTTGACTAGATGGACCTTTGTTGGAAAAGTAATGTCTCTGCTTTTTAATATGCTGTCTAGGTTGGTCATAACTTTCCTTCCAAGGAGTAAGCGTCTTTTAATTTCATGGCTGCAATCACCACCTGCAGTGATGTTGGAGCCCCAAAATATAAAGTCTGACACTGTTTCCACTGTTTCCCCGTCTATTTCCCATGAAGGGATGGGACCAGATGCCATGATCTTCGTTTTCTGAATGTTGAGCTTTAAGCCAACTTTTTCACTTTCCTCTTCCACTTTCTTTCTTTTTTTAATTTTTTTGCTTATTTTTAATTTAATTTAATTTTTTAACTTTACAATATTGTATTGGTTTTTCCATATATCAAAATGAATCGTCCACTTTCATCAAGAGGCTTTTTAGTTCTTCATTTTCTGCCATAAGGGTGGTGTCATCTGCAAATCTGAGGTTATTGATATTTCACCTAGCAATCTTGATTCCAGCTTGTGCTTCCTCCAGCCCACTGTTTATGATGATGTACTCTGCATATAAGTTAAATAAGCAAGGTGACAGTATACAGCTTTGACGTACTCCTTTTCCTATTTGGAACCAGTCTGTTGTTCCATGTGCAGTTCTGTTGTTTCCTGACCTGCATACAGGTTTGTCAAGTGGCAGGTCAAGTGGTCTGGTATTCCCATCTCTTTCAGAATTTTCTCCAGTTTATTGTGAGCCACACAGTCAAAGGCTTTGGCATAGTCAATAAAGCATAAATAGATGTTTTTCTGGAAATCTCTTGCTTTTTCGATGATCCCCTACCTTGGACCAATTTCATGGAGTTTCTCAAAGTTACATTCTTTCATCCTCCCAATACTTGTGTTTGACATTTTTATTTCCATTTAACAAATAGGTTCATAGTGGTTCAGTTCAGTCCAGTCCGGTTCAGTCACTCAGTCATGTCCGACTCTTTGCGACCCCATGAATTGCAGCACGCCAGGCCTCCCTGTCCATTACCAACTCCTGGAGTTCACTCAGACTCACATCCATCGAGTCAGTGATGCCATCCAGCCATCTCATCCTCTGTCATCCCCTTCTCCTCCTGCTCCCAATCCCTCCCAGCATCAGAGTCTTTTCCAATGAGTCAACTCTTCACATGAGGGGGCCAAAGTATTGGAGTTTCAGCCTCAGCATCAGTCCTTCCAATGAACACCCAGGGCTGATGTCCTTCAGAATGGACTGGTTGGATCTCCTTGCAGTCCAAGGGACTCTCAAGAGTCTTCTCCAACACCACAGTTCAAAAGCATCAATTCTTCAGTGCTCAGCTTTCTTCACAGTCCAACTCTCACATCCATACATGACCACTGTAAAAACCATAGCCTTGACTAGACAGACCTTTGTTGGCAAAGTAATGTCTCTGCTTTTCAATATGCTATCTAGGTTGTACAGGAGACAGGTATCAAGACCATCCCCATGGAAAAAAATGCAAAAAAGCAAAATGGGTGTCTGGGGAGGCCTTACAAATAGCTGTAAAAAGAAGAGAAGCGAAAAGCAAAGGAGAAAAGGAAAGATATAAGCATCTGAATGCAGAGTTCCAAAGAATAGCAAGAAGAGATAAGACAGCCTTCCTCAGCGATCAATGCAAAGAAATAGAGGAAAACAACAGAATGGAAAGAGTAGAGATCTCTTTAAGAAAATTAGAGATACCAAGGGAACATTTCATGCAAAGATGGGCTTGATAAAGGACAGAAATGGTATGGACCTTACAGAAGCAGAAGATATTAAGAAGAGGTGGCAAGAATATACAGAAGAACTATACAAAATAGATCTTCATGACCCATATAATCATCATGTTGTGATCACTCACCTAGAGCCAGACATCCTGGAATGTGAAGTCAAGTGGGCCCTAGAAAGCATCACTATGAACAAAGCTAGTGGAGGTGATGGAATTCCAGTTGAGCTATTTCAAATCCTGAAAGATGATGCTGTGAAAGTGCTACACTCAATATGCCAGCAAGTTTGGAAAACTCAGCAGTGGCCACAGGACTGGAAAAGGTCAGTTTTCATTCCAATCCCAAAGAAAGGCAATGCCAAAGAATGCTCAAACTACCATACAATTGTACTCATCTCACACGCTAGTAAAGTAATGCTCAAAATTCTCCAAGCCAGGCTTCAGCAATATGTGAACCGTGAACTTCCTGATGTTCAAGCTGGTTTTAGAAAAGGCAGAGGAACCAGAGATCAAATTGCCAACATTTGCTGGATCATGGAAAAAGCAAGAGAGTTCCAGAAAAACATCACAGTGGTTAAGTGATGTGTTTTAGATTATTCACTTGGTGAATATATTTGATTTCAAAGTCAAGAGAACCTATGCTCTTAAACCAGAGTTTCTCAAATGCATCATTGAAAGCATTCCCATGTTGAAGGGGTGCAGAGGTCTACACTGAGGCTCTGGGGCTATAGACCAAAGAGGCAAACTTAAAATTCAAAATACCTTTATAGTTTTGGGTATTGTTTAGACATGTATTCAAAAATGTACATCTTCTTCCACAATGCACATGTTTATTTTAATATAAACAAAGGGTTGTGAATTACTTTTTTTTTCAATAGATGCCACAAAAACAGTCACCTTGCTTTCTTATGGATTCTGAACCCTGCTTTCCAGAGGCAGCCTTCTGTCTGAACCCTCACTCTTCTCTGTGAAACAGTCACTCCCTCCAGCATCAACGGGTCATTTCTGGTGGTGGTGGTCCCACTTCTGGGAGCACTTCTGGTTAGTCCTCTTACAATATAGGATGCTAGCTCAGAAGTCTTCAGTACCAGCCTCCATCCTAACTTGTCAGCAAACCTTCAGGTGTCAGCTCAAGCTGCATCATGGCTGCCTCTATTCTGCCACAACAACTCTGTCCTTCACATCTTTTACTAGAAGTCCTGAAGTCAGAGGCAACTCAAAGAACTTGGCATTAGGTCAAACTTACGTCTTGTACAACTCTGGCCTGAAACTATACTCTTATTATTAAGAATAACCATAACTACAGGAACTTTTGGATCAATACATGCATGGCAGGCATTTTCAAGTGTAATCTTTATAGCAACTCTATAAATATTATCATTATCTCCATTTTCAGATTAGACATCAAAACGAAAACAAAAGCTGTCACTTCGGCTTATGACTCACCAAGGTCACAATGTAGTAAGTAGAAAAATCAGTAAGAAACACACACACACACACACACACATCTATCTGTTCTACCTCCTAGTATACTGACATGATATCCACTGCTCTTGACAACATAGAGGGAATTATCAGCTTGAACTCCATATTAATAGCTGGACTTTTCCCTGCCACTCTTCACTCTCCTAACCTTGCCTTTCTCCTCTCCAACCTAGTTGTCTGTTAGACAACTAGGAAGCTGTTAGATCTCTTCAATTATGGAGCCTACTCACATGCTTGAATCCTGAGTTCCAGTTGCATGAAAATTATTGGAAATGATGTTAATAACTAGCAGGAACATTTCCAGATATCAATGCAGAAGGCTCTCCACTATTTATGGAAGAATTTCTAATACTTCTTATTTATTTAATCATTCATTGATTCAGAACACATTTATGGAGCACCTGCAATATACTATACTGCAATAGTACCATAATATTCTACTTCCATCTTTGCGCTGGGTTCCTGGGCTCTCCCATCTACCTTGCTTCCCTTCAGTCGGCTTCAGTGCTACAAGGAATGTTGAAGGCTTTGAACTTCATCCCCCATAAAATAACTTGTCCACTACCTAACTAGGTGTAAGAATATCATTAACAACATTACCCTCATTGGCATTATTTAATATGCAATAACAATTGTAACTTTAAAAGTAAAACCTACACTTGTGAACCTATTTCAAATTTAAGTGATATTATACAAATTAGGGTAAGGCAAACATTAATCCATTTCACAGATGAGAAAATTTGACTTTAAAGAGGCTTTGCAATTTCATGTTGAAATGATCTCTAGTCCAAGGCCAGTCATTTTCTCTTGCACTAATTCCTCATTTTATTATAAATAGCACATAAGCCACCTTTCCTCACAAAGCATACACAATGTATTAACTAGCAATATAATATATATAGCGATATGTGTTAAAATGGCAATGACAATAAATAGTATAAATGGTAATACTAATGCTCTAAAAATAAACAAGAATTACTATCATTGATTGTTAAATTTTGCTCTAAGCATCCTAGCTGCCAAGAAAAGCAGAATTTAAATTTTAGGAACCACTGATACTGCTAAAAGACATCAGACAAATATTTTGAGGAATGATATTTCAGGAACTTCTTACAAATAAGCTATGTTTTCTGAGTTGTAGTCTCAGCTCAACTTTAAATGAGATACCTGGGTGAGGTGCCCATTTGGAGCCCCGGTGAGAGATGATCCAGGCAGAAGACAACCACACCCTCAGCTTCAGAGGGACTAGGATGTCATACAAAGCTCTAGAATATAGCAGCAAGGGTTCCACTCTAAAGATCTTAAGTCAAGGAAATTGAATGGAGAGAAATTTCAAAGAAATAGGTTTAATTGGAATGATAAGAGAGTGTTGTGGTGTCCAGGAAAGGACAAGCAAAAGCAAGCATATTTTCCCATGATTATGTCAGAGAGATCAAGGGGACAAAAGAGGGTCCCTGTGAGCGTCAGAGCCGTGGTGGGTGTGTGGAAGTTTACTCACCAGCAGCTATAGCCACAGAGGGTGAAGCCACTGCTAAACCCAGGTCTCAGATGCAGGGAGAAAGGGAAGAGAGATACTTTAACCACTCTCTCCATCTAACAGACCATCTCCCATGATTGTGTCCCAGGGCCCAAACCGTACCAGAGACCAGAGAACAAAGATCCCCTGAAGATATTGAGCCTGCCCAGGTCATAGAACACCACAGAAGACTGATAAGGGGTGGAGAATAACCAGCCCAACAGCCTTAAGAGTCTTTACTGCTCCTCACTCACTATAAAATTAGGCAAATTACTTCACCTATCTGAATCATACTCTCTAGAATGGGTAACTATAATACAACAGAAGACTTTTACATGAACATTAACTGATGAGAACGTAACAGGTGTTCTGTAAACATATGCCAAATATAAACCTGAGTTACAACTGTTGTGCACATGTGGTGGCTTTCCTAGTGGAGCTTTTGCCATCATTAGAGGTAACAAACATACTAGCTCTCAATTAAAAGAGAAATTGTAGTGCCTATGGCCCTGAGATGGAAGAGTTGGGTTGACAGCCTTGTAGCAAGGTGAGATCCAGGCACAAGGCTCCAATTTCCGACAGAGCTAAGCTGAATAGATTAATGTTCCTCAACAGCTAAATTACACTTCAGACCTAAAGATCTAGGATCTTTAGATTCACTGCAATGAAGCCTTTAGGGATCATCTAGTTGGAATCCAAAGATTCCAACCAAGAGTTTGAAAAAAAACAATAAGCTATATATTTTATCTTTGGCACAAAGAAGCTAAAGAATATCCATATGCTCTCTCACCTTGAACTTACATGACATACATTAGCTCTCTTCAGGTGGCCTTGTTTACTGACTCTGGCCAGAAGGAAATGAACACAGGTGGGTGCTGGACTTCTCTTGGGTCAGCCACCTTTTGTGGTAATGGTCTTTAGTAGAAATGGATGGGTCACACTGTGTCAGAATATGCAGAGAAAGTCACCTAACCCAAACTGAGCTATTCTGATTCTTTTTTTTTTTTTTTTCTCCCTAAAGGGAGAGATGGAGTGACCTAGAAACCAAGTGGGGCATGTTTATTGCAGTATTTTCAAGAGAAAAGCCCAGGAATTCTGGTTACTGAGACCACTGAACAACTTTCCACTTTAGAGTCTGGAGTTGTTTAACTTTAATGACACAAGATATTTTAATACTCTTCCGTTAAATTGTTTTTAAAAGTGTAAAGTAGCTTTTGTATTATGTCTAGCAAACTAAAAGAATGTAGCTAATATGATATCTTCTACTCTCATCTATTCCAGACCTTCTTCTTTGGTGTTACTAACATTTTGGATCACTCTTTGTTGGGTGTGGTGATTGGGGCAGAGACTGCCCTATGCATTGTTAAGAGGTTTGGCCAAATTTGTGGCCTTAACACACTAGATGTCAGTAGCAACCCCCAGTCATGACAATCAAAAATTTCTCCAAGCAACGATAAATGTCACTGTAGGGAACACAATCACCCCCTATTGAAAACCACTGATTTAGATTAAGAGGAAGCTACATGTGTACAAAAAATACTATTTGTTTAATACCTTTTTGTATCATTTGGCCTACCAAGGTCCTTGGTAAGAATTCATGTTTTAAAACTGGACAAACAGGTTTGAATTCCAGCTCTGCATGCATGCATGCTAAGTTACTTCAGTCCAACTCTTTGCGATCCTACAGACTGTATCCCACAGGCTCCTCTGTCCATAGTATTCTCCAGGCAAGAATACTGGAGTTGGTTGCCATGCCCTTCTCCAGGGGATCTTTCTGATTCAGGGATTGAACCCAGGTCTCCTGCTTTCCAGCCAGATTCTTTACCATCTAAGCCACCAGGGAAACCAAATCCCAGCTCTACCACTTACTATATGATCTTGGGTAAATCAATTAGACTCTCCTAGTCTCTGATTTCTCACTTTTAAAAGAGGATAACTATACAAAACCAACTAAAAGTCAGGAAGATTTAATAGTATGACATATGTATAAAAACAGCCAAACACACCGCAGGGCCTCATCTAGAGCTTGTTCAGGCTCTCTTTCCTCAGTACCAATCAGAGTGCATTCTGCTTAGAAAGAATTCAATCACCTTTCTTAAATGAATAAATCATGTAAAAGCCTATAGTTGTGTGCATGCATACGTATGTGGTCATTTCCAATACTTCTGTTTGCTTATCATGAAATTTCAATTAAGTAAGAGAGACAAAAACTTCTGTTTGCTCACAAATATCAGGGCAATTAATAATTATGGAAAACAAATACCCTGGCTTTTAATAGCAAATTTAGCAAAATATTATATTTTCTCTGTTTGCCATATGTAGATATGGCTTTCTAGGCAAATATAAAAAGATGCATGTGAATGACTTATGTGCAGAATTTCTAAAACAATAAAGTCATGATCTCCTCAATGCCTGAACACTTCCAGCTAGTCAGCTGGGTACAATGACCCTTTAGTTCCCTCTACTGAAGTGTTCTTTTGAAATGGATTTTTTCAGTTTCCCCAAGGAATATGTTAGAATCAAAAAAGGATCCTAAGGAATAATTCTGGTGGGAGGTATTTGGTGTGTTGATAGGGTGAATTTAAGTCAGATTTTGCAATGGAACAGCCCAAGAGGAATGGGTTTGCTAGATTACTGGCTTGATAAATAAGCTAGAAATCCAATTTTCTTCTCTCTCTGCTTCCCCCCACCTCTTTTTTTTTTTCTCTTCCTTAAGCCTTTTGGGAAGAGAGGAGAGCTATGATTGGTATTATGAAAAGAAGGGAAAAATTCACAGCTTCAATCATTCATTCAGCAAACATTCATGGTGTGTGTGGTCTGTGTTAAGTGTTAGTTGGTTGGTTGCATTTGACTTTGCAAATCCATGGACTATATAGCTTGCCAGGCTCCTCTGTTCATGGGATTCTCTAGACAAGAATACTAGAGTGGATAGCCATTCCTTACCCAATGCAGAGATTCTAAATGCAGAATCTCCTGCATTGCAGGCGGATTCTCTACTGTCAGAGCCAGCAGGGATACGTGGTTTGTACTGATCACCTGTTAACTGTTTGGAATATAATAATCACAGACTACAGCTGGAATATATACAAATCCCAGAACTGAATTACTATTTAACAAATACTACTTGAGTTTCTCTTCTGTCAGGTACTGGCCTAAGTCTTCCTCACTATATTTCAAACTCCTTGGACTAAGGATGTGGTAAAATTTATTGCTGTAGCCTTAAAACCTGACACATTGCTATAAACATATTAAAGATTCAATAATTTGTTTAAATAAATTAATACATAGCTGTTACTATTCTTGGGATATGTATTTTCAAGCACTTGTATTTAGGTAATTATTAGATAAACTTAATTTAATGAAAAATTAAATATTTTCAAAAATAAATTTAACAACTACCTTGCCCTCAAGGTACACAGCTAAGAACAAAAGACTAGGACAATTCTACATATAAGGGATATTGTATGGTATTTGTCTTTCTCTGACTTATGTCACTCAGTGTGATAATCTCTAGGTTGATCCATCTTGCTGCAAAAGACATCATTTCACTCTGCGACACACCTGAAACTAATACAACATTGTAAATCAACTATACTTCAACAAATTTTAAAATACCCACATATTATTGCTTTAAAACAAAGACTCAGAAGAAAGTGCAGGTAGCAAAAACAGATTCCTGAAATCTTAGGGCTTATACAAAGGTTCAAAGCAGAACTAGGCATTTTGATTATCCAGAGAGCTGGAATCCTACTATGGCCAGTTCTGCAACATAATAACATTTCTTAATTTGGACAAAGCTCTGGCAATATCGTAAGGTAGCCTGGTGGACACTGACATGCAACCGTTGTTACTCATTTCCAAAACTGAGGCTACGGATTTTGTCTTACATTTTAAAAGCTGTGATGGAGAGGTATGTTTCACCTCTGCAAATATCAAAAAAACTCAAAAAAAAACTTACATTTCTTGAATTAACCCTTTGGGATGACTATTGCTTTAAAGACAATCTGCTGACTGCCTCGAGCAGCTTGTGAGAGCTGTGTTTGGCAAGTTGTTTTGCTCACATGAATAGAGGTGCCACCTTCCTGTTCCCTCTCATTTTCATTTCATAGTCCCCTTTCCGATCTGATAGGAGGAACAGACATAATTACTCAGCAAGGTTCCATTTTTTTTCCTCTAGAGAAGCATTTAATCTTTGTATTTTAGCAAGATAAAACATCATTTGTGTTCCACTATAAACTCTCTTAGCCTCCTTCTGTAAATGTAATCACTGCCCTCAACCTTTGTAGGATAAATTTGTTGAATACACTTAATAAGTAATTTATTCATTAAAAAATGTATTTATTCAGTCCACCTTCTGCACCAGGATTCATATTTAATACTAAGCATAAACTTCAAAGAATGGAGGTGAAGGTGTGGAGCAAGGAAACACAAGATCTGTGAAGTGAGCACCAAATAAGAAAGCAAAATGGGGATTATTCTGGAGCTTGCAGAGTGGTGATCAGTGAGACTAGACATACAGGCTGAGATTTGATCATCTTGGAATGTAAGCCTTATTGAGGAATATGGACTTTGCATTGAGAGAAATGGAGTCATTCAAACTTGAATGAATGAATGAAGCTTTTAAACAATTGTTAGCAACAGAGGAGAAGGCAATGGCAACCCACTCCAGTACTCTTGCCTGGCAAATCCCATGGTCGGAAGAGCCTGGTAGGCTGCAGTCCGTGGGGTCGCTAGGAGTCGGACACGACTGAGCGACTTCACTTTCACTTTTCACTTTCATGCATTGGAGAAGGAAATGGCAACCCACTCCAGTGTTCTTGTCTGGAGAATCCCAGGGACAGGGGAGCCTGGTGGGTTGCCGTCTCTTGGGTCACACAGAGTCAGACACGACTGAAGTGACTTAGCAGCAGCAGGAGCAGCAACAGAGAGCCATAATATGGCATATGACAACCAGCAGTCTGATCCTCGGGTTGGGAAGATCCTCTGGAGAAGGGCACGGCAACCCACTCCAGTATTTTTGCCTGGAGAATCCCAGGGACAGAGGAGCCTGGCGGGCTACAGTCCACAGGGTCTCAAAGAGTCGGACACTACTGCAGCAACTTAGCACACCCAAACACAGGCAGCAGTTCCATTAAGCACTTAAAATGTGAATAGTTGGGATTGGGACGTATTTGACATATGTTATAAATGATACTATCTTGCTCGTGAGTGAGTGAAGTGAAAGTCACTCAGTCATGTCCAGCTCTTTGCAACCTCATGGACTATACAGTCCATGGAATTCTCCAGGCCAGAATACTGGAGTGGGTACCTTTTCCCTTCTCCAGAGGATCTTCCCAACCCAGGGATCAAACCCAGGTCTCCTGCATTGCAGGCGGATTTTTTAACAACTGAGCCACAAGGGAAGCCCTATATCTTGCATCAGTCAGTCAGTCAGTTCAGTCGCACAGTCATGTCTGACTCTTTGCAACCCCATAAATTGCAACATTCCAGGCCTCCCTGTCCATCAGCAACTCCCAGAGTGCACTCAAACTTACGTCCATCGAGTCAGTGATGCCATCCAGACATCTCATCCTCTGTCATCCCCTTCTCCTCCTGCCCCCAATTCCTCCCAACATCAGAGTCTTTTCCAAGGAGTCAACTCTTCACATGAGGCGGCCAAAGTACTGGAGTTTCAGCTTTAGCATCATTCCTTCCAAAGAACACCCAGGACTGATCTTGCATATAGTGGGCTAAATAAATGTTATATTAGTAGTACCTGGGTTTGTTTGTATTTGTTTTTAATATGGCTACTATAAAGTTAGAAATTACATATATGGCCTATATTATATTTCTCACAATATGTTTCAGAACCTGGAGGTATAGATGAGAGATGAATGAGGCTTGCTGCTGCTGCTAAGTCGCTTTTGTTGTGTCCGACTCTGTGCGACCCCATAGACTGCAGCCTACCAGGCTCTGCCATCCCTGGGATTCTCCAGGCAAGAACACTGGAGTGGGTTGCCATTTCCTTCTCCAGTGCATGAAAGTGAAAGTGAAAGTGAAATCGCTCAGTCGTGTCCGACTCTTAGTGACCCCATAGACTGCAGCCCACAAGGCTCCTCTGTCCATGGGATTTTCCAGGCAAGAGTACTGGAGTGGAGTGAGGCTTAGACATAGCAAAATGCATGAGGCTGAAGTAGAGTGATTGGCTTATTTTATGTTTATTTACAACAGTGAACTTTTTTAAAAAAATACATTTTAAAAATTTTACTTATTTTAATTGGAGGACAATCACCTCACAACACTGTGGTGGCCGCTGCCGCACGTTGACACGGACCAGTCACAGGCACACGTGCACCACAACAGTGAACCTTAAACTAGGATTTATATATGCCTGGATGACCAAAAATGTTTCTGAAAAGCATCTCTCATTCTGGTAGAGATGTAAAATGGCTGAAGCCCAAACAGAATAAAAGACACGCATGAGGATGAAATAGAGAGAGTGGATTAATTTACGTCTACTTACAACAGTCAGCTTTAGGTTTTGCATATACTTGGGGGCCAAAATTTCTAAAAAACAGGAAGGTTCACAGGTGCTTTGTCTTAGCTCTCCTGTAGGTCTTTCCTAAATGCCACTGCCTAAGCAAACTCCTGGGGTTAAGGGAAAAATCAAACCAGTTCTCTTATTTTACCTTCCCTTGAGAAAACACCTTTTTTTTTTTTTTTTCCTATAGAAACGAGAGGACCTCTCATCTACCTTACCTTTTTCTAAAGCACATTGTTCCAGCAGGAAAAACCTCAGGGCCCTCAGACAAAGGACAACTGGAAAGACTGGTGAAAAGTTGTAAAGTGAAAGGATAGCACGCAGGTAATAAATCCTCTGACAATGGGATTTTCTGCTTTCAATGACATTGAAAGAGACCTACAAAAGTGGCAACTGATGTAGCATTAACCATAATTTTTGATGAAGGATCTTACTATTATCTTTGGGGTACTATTCAGAAGGAGATAAAAATCAGGGAAGATGCTATAACAAAATCTGTTCAATCCCAACCACCTATATATGTAAAATAAATTATTTTCAGTAATTACATTTAAAAATAGAAAAATAATAAAATTGATATTAAATACCATTTCATATTATCCATAAGTAATATTCATCCACGGATATATGCACTGATTGAAAAAAAATCATCTCTCATTGAGATTCATTTTTCAAAAAAATTTGCTTTTATCTCAAATAATTATTTGCTAATTTTAAAATATATATGTATGTAGCTTTAATCAATGTATGAATAATAATTGTAATAATAACTGAATCTAGAAGAAAAAATTAACACTTGGAATTTTATGTCCCAGGAAATGAGAATAATCTAATTTACATATATATTTTTGTTTCAGAGACATTTGATAGGTTGATCAATAAAAGACTTTCAAGCATAGCAAATATATTACATTAGGATAAAACTCTCTAAGGGAAATGGATTGGAAATAGAAGTTCAAGGAAAAAAGTAACAAAGCAAGATTTCTAATTGTTAAAGAAGAGCTTGCTCATGTAGTATTTTTAAAATGGATTATGTGTGGATGTTAAAATCGCCATAGTATTTAGAGTCCATTGAATACATTTAGAAGAGTGATGTAACAGTTTTACATTTAAATGTTAGTTTTTACAATGTGCTATAAATTATATCCTTTGCAACTATTTACATTTATGATGAAAAATTGTAGATGTCAAGTAAAAAATGTGTGAGAGGGTATTGAGCTATTTTTCTTAATTTTCCCACAGGGTGTGTGAACCAAATGGCTTGAAGACCATTGATTTAGGTGATAGATTCAGAGGGCTTGGTGACCTATTTACCTATTTGGGATGGAGGAGAGGGTATGTATTGGGCTCTGCTTTGCATCTCATCACTGCAGATGGTGACTGCAGCCATGAAATTAAAAGATGCTTACTCCTTGGAAGGAAAGTTATGACCAACCTAGATAGCATATTCAAAAGCAGAGACATTACTTTGCCAACAAAGGTCCATCTAGTTAAGGATATGGTTTTTCCAGTGGTCATGTATGGATGCGAGAGTTGGACTGTGAGGAAAGCTGAGCGCTGAAGAATTGATGCTTTTGAACTGTGGTGTTGGAGAAGACTCTTGAGAGTCCCTTGGACTGCAAGGAGATCCAACCAGTCCATTCTGAAGGAAATCAGCCCTGGGATTTCTTTGGAAGGAATGATGCTAAAGCTGAAACTCCAATACTTTGGCCACCTCGTGCAAAGAGTTGACTCATTGGAAAAGACTCTGATGATGGGAGGGATTGGTGGCAGGAGGAAAGGGAGACAACAGAGGATGAGATGGCTGGATGGCATCACCGACTCGACAGACATGAGTCTGAGTGAACTCTGGGAGTTGGTGATGGACAGGGAGGCCTGGCGTGCTGTGATTCATGGGGTCGCAAAGAGTCGGACACTACTGAGCGACTGAACTGAACTGAACCGCACACATTCCAGGAGACAAGCCTGGTTTAGCTACAAAGTTACATTGGTGTTTTGTCCAGTGCAATTTTCAGGGTGAAAAACAATGCTAATCACCCCTGGCTTGCAGATACTAAATGCTGGTGGTGATTCCTTTTCCTCAACAAGATACCTCAAAGAACCCACATATTTCCAGCTATCTCCTTGAACAGCAATCCTTTCCCTGGCTGAGACTCACCAGAGGAACTATTTCCACTTACTTGTGTTTCATCAGATAAATTGTAGAGGCCTTGAAGGAAGATTCTGCCACTGTTTCTGGCTCCAGCTAAGTCTGCCAGGGGGTCTGTCAGGAACCAGCACATTGCTCTCTCACACCAGAATCATAATATGACATGAGAGAGACAGCTCTACGTTTCCATCTAGATTGTAGTGGAATTATGCTCTTGTAAAGGACCTGGAGTTTTAGACCATCATTTTATTTGCACCCTGGGAAGCACACCTGCTCCATCCATCAATATTTGATGGCTATTGAAGAGAGGATGGAGCTGACATGCTGTCGGAATTTATCAAGTAAAGAACAAGAAGCAAGTCTGAAGTCGCACAGGGGTTGCCCATGGGGAGTCTGGGTAATTGCGAGATCACCCTCTTCAGCTGGACCAGGGTTTGATGTAAGCAGCCTGCAGGGGGTACAGGAGGTCTATGAATGGGCAGAGGAGGAGGATGAGGGGGAGAGGGTGATTGCATGTCTATGAAATCCGGCACAGGGAAAACACATCCAAAATAATATGCTCAGTCCAAAATAATATGCTCAGTTTCTGTGATTTATGTCCTGGCTTCAGCAGCTAGGACTCATTTAATATGTTAAGAGGAATTAAAAAAAAAAATTCTGGCTCATTCCTGTGCATCACTTGTCACTTTCCCTGATACTGTATCTATACCAAGCTGGTTTGGGAGTCCTACTCCTGAACTTTCTGATTTCTTCTGTAATACTACTGTTTATACTCTTGGTGTACAGCAAATCTGATGGGATAAAAGAGAAAGGAAAAGAAAATGATAATATTCTATAAGGTCACAGGCAGAAGTTGGAAAGAAATCGCAGCCACTGATTCACCCAACTACTTATTCGCTGTGGTTTTCTCACTGCTTGCTCTTAGCTCATTTTTCCCCCTTTTTTTTAATGTTTGGATATTTTCCAACCACTTCCCTGATAGCTCAGTTGATAAAGAATCCTCTTGCAATGCAGGAGACCCCAGTTTGATTCCTGGGTCAGGAAGATCCACTGGAGAAAGGATAAGCTACTTACTCCAGAATTCTTGGGCTTCCCTTGTGGCTCAGCTGGTAAAGAATCCACCTGCAATGCAGGAGACCTGGGTTTGATGCCTGGGTTGGGTAGATCCTCTGGAGAAGGGACAGGTTACCCACTCCAGTATTCTGGCCTGGAGAATTCCTTGGACTCTATAGCCCATGGGGTCACAAAGAGTCGGATATGACTGAGTGACTTTCACTTTCATTTCTCAACACATACAGTCTACAGGTGTTTGTTGTAAATACAGTTACCTAACTAAATGTTTTGAAATTGAGGAATTCAGGGCAGTGGGAGTCCTTGCTGGGTCTCGGGGCTCTCTAGAGACTACAGGTGAAGGAGGGACTCATGAAGTCAACGATCAGCTCCCCGTCACACAAACTACATGTCAGGCAAACTTGGCACTGAATGCATAATATCAACAAAGGAAATACACAAGTTATTGAGACAGAAGCTATGATGGGGAAAGGTAACAGATTTATAGACTCATGCATCTAGAAGTACCTACAAAAATATAGCAGAGACTCAGCATACAACTATGGAGAGGACTAAGGAGTCAAAAAATTGTGTACTTTCATAAACTGAAGTAGTCTTAAAACCCACTGTATGATATATTTAAAAAGCATGCCCAGCTCATGCATCTTTCTTGGGAAGAGCCTCCATGGTTGCATTCCTAGCATGTTTGTGTCCAGTAATTTTTGGCCACCATCTCACAGCTTCGTGAACATCTGATCCAAGCTAATCTAGTTAAATTCTTTCCCTCCTCAGTACTGGGATCAAAAGACAAAAACTGAACAAAAGATTCTGGGTGGGGGCCTGTAAGACCGTGGCAGATTCAGAGGTGACAGCCATTGTCTGTCACAGGTAACTAAGGGGAGAAAGTCAGTCTGCAGAGGAAAGGTACCAGTGAAGCAGAGATGGAGAGAGGCGGGGGTGAAAAACAGGGGTCTCCCATCCCCCCAACACACAAGATGTGTGAGGTTCACAAAAAGTTGTGAGACCTGAGTTCCCGCTATGTTGCCTGATACTGTGGTCTACAAGCTTCCCCTGTACTTTTCCAATAAACCTCTTTTGTTTATGGTTGTATCAGTAGGTTTTTGTTTTTTCATCCAATAAGAACCCTGGCTAAGATGGTCATGCCATTCAAATCTCTTATTTTTAGAAAGGGAAACAGTCCTAGAAAAGAAACATGATTTATTTAAACTCTTAATTAGTGAGAAAATCAGGCCAGGCATACAGATCTGGGTTTCCTATGCTACAAGCTGGATTTCTCAGTAGAGGAGCAATCAGCTTTGGAAGAGGTGGGTGGTGGTGATTCTTCTGACTCCCTGTTCCAGGTCTATAATGCACATCTGTGTCAAAGGAGATGATAGAAGATCACCACAGTCCAAGTTCTGAACCGATGCTTAGTCAGTCACTGAGTTGTTGGGGAAAAAAGTGTGTATGTGTGACTATAGTTTCACTTATTGATTAAAACATCTATTACTTGTTATTTCTACAGGTCAAAAACAATTGCGTTTCATCATCAAGGTTTAGAGGGCCAAGACCATCTATCAATCCATGGTGCTCCCTTGAATTCTTAGGCCAATAACTGACCTTTAGGAAACAAGCTCCATGATGATCTGACCCAGGAGTGCCATTTCACCATGGCTTATTTTGCCTTTATTTTTAAATTTTATTTTTTTTCTTTGTTAATTTCCTTTTTAATTTATTTATTTTTAATTGAAGGATAATTGCTTTATATCATTGTGTTGGTTTCTACCAAACATTAACACAAATCAGCCATTAACCCATTCTGTGAGAGAGGCTCCCAACTGAATTAGGGCCCTGTAGGCCCCCTTGTGGAAATAGTAGGAGCCTTTATCATAACTGGGGCTCTGACTGCTCTGAACAACCATGTCCACCCTGGGAGTCCACATTCCAGACAATGATCCTTGCTTACACCAGGTTCTTCAGGTCCTCTTGGTAAATTTTTGGTCAAATACCATTTCTTCTCTGTGGGACTTTTCTCCTCCTGGGCTTCCTTCCTTCACTAACCAGCCTGGTCCTGACATGGATCATCTAAATCTAAAATCTTCACCCAAGCACCTTCAAATCTCTTTCATCCTTGCTGTTCTACCACTTTTTACCCATAAAATCCCACCTGAGAGAGCACAGTCACCCACTTCCTCTATGCCTCCACCTTACAACTGAGTTCAACTCTTCTGACCATCACTGATTACACCTAAGGTCTCCAACCTCAACTGAGTTCTTGGCCATGCCAACTGCTTTTCTTTTTTTCCTTTATGCTTATCAACACCTGCTTATTACAATCCAGTTTAACTCAATCCTAGAAAATGACTAGAGTCTCTTACTTCACTGGGGATACCTGAGGACCTCGAATTCCATTTACTTCCATTCCCTACTCTGCTGCTGCTGCTGCTGCTAAGTTGCTTCAGTCGTGTCCGACTCTGTGCGACCCCATAGATGGAAGCCCACCAGGCTCCTTTGTCCCTGAGATCCTCCAGGCAAGAACACTGGAATGGGTTGCCATTTCCTTCTCCAATGCATGAAAGGGAAAAGTGAAAGTGAAGTCGCTCAGTCATGGCCAACTCTTAGTGGCCCCATGGACTGTAGCTTACCAGGCTCCTCCATCCATGGGATTTCCCAAGCAAGAGTGCTGGAGTGGGGTGCCATTGCCTTCTCTGTTCCCTACTCTAACTCCTACCATACTGTCATATCCATACCTTGTGATACCTCTTCCAACCCCAGAGAGAAGGCTATTCTTCTATTCAATGATAGCTCTCATTCATCTGAGAGGCGAATACTTCAATCATTACCTAGCTGTACAGTAGTGTTAGACTCTTACATTGCCTGAGCCTATAAGAAACTCAAGTTTCTTGTAGCTGGTCTCAATCCATCCCTGACAGAGCAAAGCTCAAAACCCTCAGGCATCAATTGCATCGAATGAGCTACTTTTGCTCTCGTGCAAAGTTTCTAGATCGAAACTGTGCCTCCTAGGTTATCCGTGACCAGAAACCTATCAACAGATGGTTCTCCAGGAAAAGAAAAACAACTTTGTTTATAGCATTTGCCAGTTTCCAGGATAAAAATATTCCTACCATAACTGATCTCAAGCTTTCAATATAATGGCATTGGACATGGAGTTAGGGAGAGATGCTCAATAGCACAATATTATAATACTTCCACCATATGGATATGAGATGTCAATAACCTCAAAATCATATATGAGTAAAATGCAGTAAAATTAGGAAGTGACAAGGTTGGCATATTTATTACCTCTGTTTTTAAATGATGTTTAAGTTTAGATCATTTCATTTTTCATAATGACTGTGCTTAACAACTGTCTTGTTGGTTGTCCAGTGATTAAGAATCTGCCTGCCAATTCAGGGGACACAGGTTTGGGATCTGGGAAGATCCCACTTGCTGAAAGGCAATAAAGCCAATGTGCCTCAACAAAGACCCAGCCGAGTGCAGCCAAAAATAAATACATTTATTTTTTTTTAATTTCTGAAAAATGTAATAATCAGTTTACTCAAGCCAGTGCTAGCAGCTTTAGCACATCATTACGCATGTACCTGCTTTTTTTTTTTTTTGAAACCTGATGTTTCTATACATTCTGTAATCTACATAAAGTCTCTTCATATTTACCAAATGACATTTATTGTTGTTGCTGTTCTCCATGAATTCCTTCTCTTCTTTCTACTTGAGAATATTGGTGTGACCAAAAGTTTTGTACTCAGTCCACTGAAATTCTCCATTGCTTTTTTTCCTCACACTCTCTGATACTACTTCTGAATTCCTATTTCAATTTGGTTAATGGTACCATCATCCACCCAACTAAGATACACCACTGCAATCATCCTTGAATCTTTTTCATTCTTTCATATCCCACAATCACATCTTACTTCACATCTTAATTATATCATGTACCCTTTCCATTTTTTTTTCATTTCTCTGACTGTTGCTTTAATATAGGTCCTTATCTTACTAAAACAGTTAACAAGTAGATTCAGATTTCTCTCTCCTTATTCATCCTTCTCAGCAGCTACCATAGTGATTTAGTATAATTCATTTTTTGTTATGATATTCCTTAACTAAATCCTATGGATGGCTCCATATTTCCCACTGGATAACTATATTGCAACATAAATTCATTTTTTATTTGGTTTTTGCTTGACCTCACCAGTCTCATCTTTTACCACTTCCTGCTTTATTTGTTTTTTATGTCCCACAAATATTACACTGCTAATAATTGCCTCTGTCAGCAGCACCTTGCACTCCTCTGTGATTTAACTCAAGCTCTACCTCTTCATTGGAATAACTTGTCCCTTATCAGCTTCTATCTGACTGTCTATGGATCCAGCTCTTAAGTCTTAGATCAGGTATCACAGCTCTAGGCAGAACATTTCTGATCTCCTATAACAATCTAGTTATTTGGGGCAACCGTGAAAGTGGGTCACACATTTCCTGCTCCAGGGAGCATGTTTGATTCATGGCTCTGGGTTTTATTCCTTTGGATTTACCAGTGCATTCCTGTCAAGGTCACGCTTTGTGAAGATTGTTCCCAGCCAATGATGGAGCAGTTCTGGGGTAAAAGCAGGCCCGTTCTGATGAGAATCAAATATCTTCCACCAGATATCTTTGGCCTGAGGATTCCCTGTGGCTCTGGCTAAATGCTTTGGGAATTATGATGCTGTCTGAGATGCTTCCTAGCCCACGTCTACTTCCTCCCTTTCTTTCCATCAGTGTCAGATCGCATTCTGATCTAAAGCCTTACCCAAGTCTTTCTCTGGTGTTTTCTACCGATAAATCTCTTCTCTGTCTAATGCTGCCTTGATGCCCTGCCTCTCTGAGCAATTTATCTAATGCAATGTTCTACCTTTCTACAAATTTCTATTAATTTTCCTACAAACTATATATTAACACTCTGTGTGTATGTGTGTGTGTTTGTGTGTGTGCACGCACCCAGTGAAACTGTGCAATCATAAAGGCAGGAACTCCGGTATTCCTCTTTATATCAAAGTGTATAGACACATCCTAGTTGATCAGTAAATGTGCATTGACTGAATAAAAACAAAAATTGATGAAAATTTTCTCTCTGCAAAATAAAGGTGCAGTGTGATTCTCAGAGTAATTTACTGTGCTAGCGTTTTTCAGAGCATGAAAATATGTGATATGTCAGAAGTATGGCAATTTCATAAAAGGTATTAAACCACTATGTCACCATTTCAACTTAATTGCAGTGTATAAAATAACTGTAGCTCTGAATTTGGAAGCAGTCAATGTGAAAAGAATGACACGATATTTTTCACAAGTCTGCATCCTATAGTAAGTTATTTCTTCTAAAATTGATCTTGAATAAATGCTAGTTAGAATTATCCCAAGGAACTTTAGGAAGAAAGAAAGGAAAGGAAAGAAAATATTCTCACTTAGGGACTCTACAAATACACACTAATTTAGAAAGCTACATACAGCATAGGGAATGTCCCTCCTTAATTTCAAGCATACCTGCTTCATTTCACATACTCTCAGATAGTATGTATTTGAGTGTTTATGTTTCAGACATATAACAAGAGGTGGCCTGTGCCTATGTAGCTCATGAACATTCTTGAGAGCCTTAGAAATTAAACGTGATTCAAAAACTTGATCTTTTTTGTGACTTCATAGTACCCTCATCTCTCTATATTTTCAAGTATCTAAATATCTTCAAGGACATATACTATGCTCTTACACACTGAAAACAAAGTGGATGCATTGTCTATTTGCTCATGACAGGATGGGCTTTTGAATAAAACAAAGGGAGAAAAATCCTTGGCATACTTGTATTGTTAAATAGATTAAAAAACTGACATATAAGTGTATTGCTGCTACTGCTATTCTTTGGTGTATTAGTTTTTTTTGTTTTTTTTTTTTCCCCTAATTGACCTGCTGTAAGAAGCAAGATTCTCAGAAGTTTATATTCCTGAATGTGTGGAACCACATAATGTTGTCTTAAAAGGAAATTCTAAGTCCATATATAGTCTGAAGAAATAAAAATGTCCCCTTCCAAAAAAAATAAGTTACTTGTCCAAGGACACTTAGCAAGTTCCATGATAGAATTAGATTTCAATACATTATATGACTGATTGTTTGATTCATTAAATTTTTATTTTTTTGTCACTCATGCAAACATGAGCACCACCGAGACATTGCCAGTGGGTCACTGGGGATGTCCTGGGTTTTGTTAATCACAGAGACGTGGAAGCTTGAGCAAGGTCCTAGCTCTCAAGTGTGTCTTTGCCCTTACTGTTTTCTCCTATCTTTTGTCCTTTCTCCTTCTAGTGAGACTCCTATCCATAAAAATTTTTGCTTTTTTTTGGTCTCCAATTAGCCCCACCCTCTTGAAGGACAGACACTCCAGGAGCAGAAATCTTCCTGATTTCCTGAGAAAAGTAATAGGCTTATCCTGTCCTACCCTACCCCAGGTTTAGAAGAGCATTGGCATGCCTCTTTTTTGGAATACAGTGAGTGTGTCCAGACCATGAGTAATTTGGAATCAGAGCACTTAAATGGAAGATGAGAGAAAAGCATTCAGAATTAGATACAGTAGTCCCCCAACATTTATGCACATGTTAATTTCAATAGGTTTCAGGAGCTTGATTTAAGAAGGTATTTTTGCTTGGGTCACTTGTATATAGTTTTAAGACAACTAGGACCAAGAAATGTCTTTGACAAAAGGCAGAAGATGTGTTTGATGTAAGTCAAAAATCCCAGTCAATCACACTATTAGGAGCTGTGCATCATGTACTTTTCCAAGGTCAGGGTTAGCTGTGACCAAAGGGCCAGTATTCGCTCAAAGGATCACAGTGTCTTTATGTAGATAGAAGTGCAATCTGTTATATTCCATATCCCCAGTCCTAAGTAGCTCCAAGCCTTCATAATGAAAATTGCCCTTGTGTAATCCCGGAGGCATTTGCCACTTCTCTATTCCTACTCTTTGCACTTTACTGAATATCTTGATGTTCCCTAAATGGGCTGGGCTGTTTCATTTTCTTCTCCTGAAATACCTTTTGCTTCTTTTTATCTCTGTAATAACTACTCATTTGTCACTCACACCTCTCTCCTGAAAGGAAGCTTCCAGGATTCTAAAGTCTTTCTATGTGCCCATGTCTTTGGAATCTTTAATCAAACTGCATTAAAATCATCTTTTTACTTTGCCTCCTCGGCTGGCCCTGTCAAATATAAACATAATGGTGCAGGTCGCCTATACAATTTAAAGTTTTCCAATAGCCACATTAAAGAAAAAGAAACAGAACTAATTTTAGTAATATATTTTTACATAACCAATATAATTTCAACATGCAATCAATATATTATTATCAATATGTTGCATTTTTGAACAAAGTTTTGAAATCTAGTGTGCCTTGTATACTTATAGCAGATCTCAATTTGCATTAGCAACATATGGTTGCTGAATATGCTACCATATTGAATGGTGCAGTTCTAAATCCTAAGCTCTTTCAAATAATAATTCTGTTTTTTAGGTTTTATAGCCTCAAGACCTATCATATCTTATGACAGGATTATTGCAATAGAAGGAAGTTTTGTGTAATATGGTGGTAAAAAGTTCTGAATCCAGACAGATCAGAAAAAGTGGCTCTGCCACTTACTTTCTAACCTTTAATCTCTCTGAACATTCTTAATTTAACCATTCTCACCTGTCCTTGTCAGTAGAACCAACTTCTGTAGCATAGATCTTATTGTGCTTCTGCTGCTGCTAAGTCGCTTCAGTCATGTCCGACTCTGTGTAACCCCATAGACGGCAGCCCATGAGGCTCCCCTGTCCCTGGGATTCTCCAGGCAAGAACACTGGAGTGGGTTGCCATTTCCTTCTCCAATGCATGAAAGGGAAAAGTGAAAGTGAAGTCTCTGAGTCTTGTCCGACTCTTAGTGACCCCATGGACTGTGGCCCACCAGGCTCCTCCGTCCATGGGATTTTCCAGGCAAGAGTGCTGGAGTGGGGTGCCATTGCCTTCTCCACTTATTGTGCTAATGAAAGATAAAATGTATGTAAAGTACCAGGGAAGGGCTCATGGGGCATGTGATGATTATTGCCTGCTCAATTAATATTATTTGATTGAATAATTTGAGATGTTAATTATTTCCCCTGCTTACTTCAGCATTTGAAAATTAATTATCAAGTTAATTAATAATAAATGTATGAGCTTATATAAACTGAGAAAAATAACTATCTGTTAGTCATTGCATGGCAATCACTTCATGGCAAAGAGATGGGAAACAATGGAAGTAGTGACAGACTTTATTTTGGGGGGCTCCAAAATCACTGAAGATGGTGACTGCAGCCAGGAAATTAAAAGATGCTTGCTCCTTGAAAGAAAAGCTACGACCAACCTAGACAACATATTAAAAAGCAGAGACATTACTTGGCCAACAGGGGTCCATCTAGTCAAAGCTATGGCTTTTCTAGTAGTCATGTATGGATATGAGAGTTGGAGTATAAAGAAAGCTGAATGACAAAGAATTGATGCTTTTGAACTGTGGTGTTGGAAAAGACTCTTGAGAATTCCTTAGACTACACGGAGATCCAACCAGTCCATCCTAAAGGAAATCAGTCCTGAATATTCATTGGAAGGACTTGATGCTGAAGCTGAAACTCCAATACTTTGGTCACCTGATGCGAAGAACTGACTCATTTGAAAAGACCCTGATGCAGGGAAAGATTGAAGGTGGGAGGAGAAGGGGATGACAGAGTGTGAGATGGTTGGATGGCATCACCAAGTCAATGGACATGAATTTGAGCAAGCTCTGGGAGTTGGTGATGGACAGGGAGGCCTGGTGTGCTGCAGTCCATGGGGTCACAAAGAGTTGGACATGACTGAGTGACTGAACTGACTGACTGACTTGAGTCATTGCATCAAGAGAACAGGTATAAATAATTTTATTTTTACCAAATTTGGGACATATTTTTGGTGTGGTATGGTATATAGAACAACTATAAGATATATCAAAAGTTCCCTTTTGGTTCCTTACAAATGAGGTCTCCATATACAAGCTACTCCTCGTAGAAGGATGTACGAGGAATTCCCCGTGAGTGGCACTCATATTGCACAACAACTGATCTGAGGTAGAGGGATAGACTGTGTTACTGTGGATCATACACATCAGGCCTTTAGGGGTATAAGAAAACAACAGTCATTTCAAATAAGAGCTGCATAAGAGAAGTTACAAAGTTAAATGTTAGGAATTATGGGATGTGTTTGCTGTTGAATCCTTCTTGCTTAGGCAACTCTTCAGGGCTGTGCCAAGGTGAATAGAAACCAGATCTATTTCCTTAATAACTGGTAGACTCTTGAATTAGTGAATAAACACACACACAGAAACATTACAGACAATTGCTAACCAATTACCATATGACAGACAGGTCAGGTGCTTAACATTTTAGCTTTTATCTCACAAGCCTTGCAAGGAAGGTATGCTTGTACTCATTTTACAGGAATCACACTGAAATTCGAGGGGTAAATGAGTTGTTCTAACTTTCAGGGATCAGCTGTAGAACTGAAATCTGAATCCTGACCTTCTGATTGAAGCCTAGAACTCTTTTCATTCTGTAGCTCGTGTTTCCTTCATTTCTAATGTGCAATAAGTTTATAACACATAATACCTATTTTGCAGGATGAGTGAGGGAAGCACTTAAGGTGCCTGCGAAAAATGGGACAAGTTAAGTATATGTCTCTCCTCCTCTTCAGCCTTCATTTTGAAGATGAGAGCACTAGCCACAGAGAGGTTTCTGAACTTGCAGGGAGTCACACAGCTCTCCATGGGCCATGACTGCTAACCTTATCATGACCTCACCAAGTAGTATGAAGGATGGTGGAAGAGAATCGCCCAAGATGACAGCAGGGTTTTGAAAGTGGGCAGGCAGCAACTGGGCAACTCGGGGCTCTGCATGCTCTTCAGTGAGGGCACTTGAGTAGAGGACAGCAAATGCAGGCAGAGGGCCTGATGCCAGAATCATTTTTTCAAAAGCTACCCTGGAATTGCACCACCTAATCACTTCAATCTATAGCACAATTACAGTGCATGGCATATTTGCACTTGAAACACATCAAAGTCTAAAAAGAAACAGATTTTATGAGGCTCCTCATGTTGAAGTGGGGTTAGACTTACACTGTACAGAACATAATTGGAAAACAAAACAAAATCAGGCTGGTGGAGAGTTTTTAAAGGACAGTAAATTGAAACACAGTATAAGAATTTTATAACCACTTAGGTATATAGTGTCCCTCTATAGGGTTTTTGACCTCTCATCTTTCTTCAGAATTCTGTGCCCCCCACTTATCACCCTCTGCATGAGCTCAGGAGCAGCCATCAATCGGTGCAGCAGCTTATTGTTTACCAGATCATCTTTGGGACAACTTGTACCTTTAAGTGATATTCTAAATGGATGTAGAATGTCCCTGGTGATTGAGCCTGGAAGGTACAAACTTAGGAGCACACATTTTCTAACACGCAAAGAATGCAAATCTGCAGCATAAGAAAATACTTGAATTAATTACCAGGGGGAGAAAATACAAAGTGGGAAAATGGTGATGTTGTTTGGATCCCTGTCTCAGTTCCTGCAGTGTGGTTCCTCCAGGAGAGTCTGCACTACGTAAATAATTATTTTCTTTGTTCAAGATGGATTTAGTTGGGTTCCTTCTTTTTTCAGCCGAAGAGTTCTGGCTATTGTAAGTGCACTCTTCTCATATAAAATGAAAGGAAGAAGAAGAAAAAGAAAGAAGGAAAGAGAAGGAGGAAGAAGAGCCACAGTTCCTATATTTGGACCAGCTGCAAGCCAGGCATGACTTGAAGGGATGAAGATATTTGTTAGACTTATTAGAGGTCCTGAGAAAAAATTTCTGCAAAGCTGGGATATACGCGTAGGGTCTTTGAGGTATACATTCATATCCCATGCTCATAAACAGAAGCACATACTCATATACATGGTTGTGAATTATGTATTTAATTTGACCCTTTTCAAGCACTGACACATTGAGATAGATGCTACTTTTCCTGAGACAGAGTCTAATATCCTGATTTTGCCAATGGAGAGACTGAGCCTTCAATAGATCATACACTATAATCCAAGCCACAAAATGAGTTAGTGGCAGAAAAGGTCTTAAACTGTCCTTTGAGCACTCAGCTCAAGTCCTCTCTGGCTCCCAGCAGCTCCCAGATATCATTCAAGCTGAGACTGGCTGGCTATCTAGCAGGAGTTGCAGGTAAGGGGATTTCTTCTGGGTGTGAGAGATGGGACTGAATGATGATGGCTCCTCTTCCCAATGTTTGTCTCTTAAGAGACACCAAGCCCTGACTCTGAATGGAAATCTACAGCGAAATGCAGTTCTCTACTGCAGAGTTTGAACAGTAATTGGTATTATAGGCAGGAAGCATAACAATGAAAAGCATTTAAACCTCCTGTTGTTAAGAATCTTTAGGTCAATAGCAGCATTTTAAAATCAATTTGAGGATTTGCTGGAAGATACAAAATAGAAACTACAATCAACCTAATAAGGTTAGATAACCCTAGTCATGTTAATAACTACCTAAAGCTTGACATCAATCCCTTACATTGATTCTCACTTACAGTTTAAAAAAAATGAAAAAATTAGGAAGGACATGCATAATACATAATATCACTGAAGCATCAAATTAGTATAAATGATGATTAAGAGTAATTGCTGCTGTTATTGGAAAGCACGTCGAAAATGAAGTTTCTAAGATATCTGCTGACAACAAGGATAGGCTTGGGCAGTTTTGGAATTCAGAGAAGGGAGAGGTTAATTGGTATTGCAGAAGTACACTTGTGATAGGGAAACCAGCCTGCCCGGAGAGAGAGAGAGAGAGATCAGATGGACCCTCCCCAAGAAGGAGCTGCTTCCCCATCAGTGTTGGGAGGACTGACACCACCCGCTGCTTGACACTGCACCAGGCATGGCAGGGGCGGCAAAGGAGATGAGTTTCCAAAGCTTCCATAGCTGGAGTGACGACGGTAAGGGGGAAGCTGAACTTGAGGTCAAAATCCTATGTTTGCAACCTTCCTCCTCCAGTTGTAAGCCCTGCTGCTGCTGCTAAGTCGCTTCAGTCGTGTCTGATTCTGTGCAACCCCATAGATGGCAGCCCACCAGGCTCCCCCGTCCCTGGGATTCTCCAGGCAAGAACACTGGAGTGGGTTGCCATTTCCTTTTCCAATGCATGAAAGTGAAAAGTGAAAGTGAAGTCTCTCAGTCATGTCCGACCCTCCGCGACCACATGGACTGCAGCCTACCAGGCTTCTCCGTCCATGGGATTTTCCAGGCAAGAATACTGGAGTGGGTTGCCATTTCCCTCTCCTGTAAGCCCTGAGTCTTCTGTATTTACCTCTCTAAATCTCAATTTCCTTACCTGTCCCAAGAAATACTCTGCTTTCTCCCAGTTTTTTGGGAGAACCAAGTAAAAAAGTCTTATGTGGATGTTTCCATCAAAGGGTACATAAAAGTTAGTTTGGGGAGTTTTTGCTAAGGTTAAGTGAATTGTTCATAGCCAGATAACTAGGAAGTAGAGGGCCAGGTTTCAACCCAGGTTATCCTGATATTGGAGCCCAACTGCCCTGTACACCAGGCATATTTCACAGCCTTAGCAATTACATAAATAGTCCAAGGGCTCTAAATACAGTGTGCACTGTGGTCCCTTTGCTACCATCTTATCCATATACAATATGCATGCAGGCAACTCAAATTTTTCAACTACAGATACCATGAGATTAACCAAGTGAGTAGAATTTACTGAGTTGATTAAATTTTGGCCTCAAAGCAATAAAGTCAATGAGTTGTCAATGAGAATGCCATGGACAGGTGGATGGCACTCATTGAGCTGTTGTTCAGTTCAGTTCAGTTCAGTTGCTCGGTTGTGTCTGACTCTTTGCGACCCCATGGACTGCAGCACACCAGGCTTCCCTGTCCATCACCAACCCCTGGAGCTTACTCAAACGCATGTCCATTAAGTCAGTAATGCCATGCAATCATCTCACCCTCTGTCATCCGCTTCTCTTCACTCCTTCAGTCTTTCCCAGCACCAGGGTCTTTTCCAATGAGTCAGTTCTTTGCATTAAGTGGCCAAAGTATTGGAGTTTCAGCTTCAGCATCAGTCCTTCCAATGTATATTCAGGACTGATTTCCTTTAGGATGGACTGGTTTGACCTCCTTGAGATGTTGCAACTACTCCCAAATATCTTGGACTTAGAATGAAACTCTAAGTCATGTGGGGACAAGCACTACACTTGATTTTGTTTGTCTCTGTAGCTCCAATATCCAGTACTATGTTCTCTGCTCAATCACATCCGACTCTTGGCGACCTCATGGACTGTACCCCACCATGTTCATCTGTCCACAGGGAATAATACTGGAGTAGGTTGCCATTTCCTCCTCCAGGGGAACTTCCTGACCCAGGGATTGAACCTGCATCTCTTGTGTCTCCTGCATTAGCAGGTGGATTCTTTACCACTCGCATCATCTGAGAAGCCCATGCTGCTGCTGCTGCTGCTAAGTCGCTTCAGTCGTGTCCGACTCTGTGCAACCCCAGAGACAGCAGCCTACCAGGCTCCTGGGGTTCTCCAGGCAAGAACGTTGGAGTGGGTTGCCATTTCCTTCTCCAATGCATGAGAGTGAAAAGTGAAAGTGAAGTCGTTCAGTCGTGTCCGACTCCTAGAGACCCCATGGACTGGAGCCTATCAGGCTCCCCCGTCCATGGGATTTTCCAGGAAAGAGTACTGGAGTGGGTTGCCATTGTCTTCTCCAGAGAAGCCCATAGTGGTCCTCAATAAAAACTTACTGAATGAGTAAATTTTTAAAAAAGCAGTGAGAAAATATTCCTTTAAGATTTTATCAAAACCCTGGGTTGATTACAACATAGCTACTTGACCTGTCTTTTCTTAAAGATAAGAACTCCACGGACCATAGAGGACTTGACTGAACTGGCTCATGGAAATGTCGGAGCAGGGGAAAAACTTTAGTACTCTGACTGCGGGCTGGGGATGCTTAAATCCATGTAGATATTTATTGGTTTATAAGAAGGGAAGACAATGGAGAGACTGCTTCACAGGAGAAGCCATCAGAGAGCTGCAGAGGCTGCCCTTGAATATGCCTGGTTCAGTTTTTATATTTTCCTCATTGATTTTGAGTGATGGAGATGGAAACTGTGCTGAATGTTTTTGGAGTCCTCTAAGTTTATTCTGACTGACACGCTGCAGAATTGCTGTGATTAATATGTGAAGATGTGTTCAACAAAGGTCAGTTAAGTCAAACGAATAAGTGGGTTTAAGGTTTTTTTTCCATATCTGGTTAGGCTGAGGCAGTTATATTAATATATGGATTTTTTGCAAATATACAAACCAGCTCTTAAATCTGCTTTAGGACTTTTGCTAGGAATAGCAATGGTATGCCCATGAATTTTTTCAAATGTTTATCTGTTCATTCTCATATTCTTTCAAACTACAATCACACACATGCATAATTTCATCCATTTAAGTATTAATTCACTCATTCATTATTGCATCTGTTTGGGGACTTGCAAATATGCAAAAACACTGACCTGGCCATTCCAGTTTGTCTAAAGTGAAATGCTTTATTACATATTTCCCAAGGCTTATTCGATCCTCTGAATGTACATTAAATGTAACACACCCTAAAGAGCATCTTCCCATCTCAAACTCACTTATCTCCTATGGTCCTTGTCTCCATGATTGCCACTCCCATCTACCTACCCATTTGTAACAACATGAAAACCTTGGTTATTTTTTTCATTTTCTTTCCCACTCTTTATTTAATTAATTTAAAAAATTCTGCTAATTCTACCATCTGTTTTCTAAACTCACTTCAAATACCACTTCAGTCAGTTCAGTTCTGTTGCTCAGTCGTGTCTGATTCTTTGTGACCCCATGAATCGCAGCACGCCAGGCCTCCCTGTCCATCACAAACTCCCGGAGTTCACTCAGACTCACATTCATTGAGTCAGTGATGCCATCCAGCCATCTCATCCTTGTTGTTCCCTTCTCCTCCTGCCCCCAATCCCTCCCAGCATCAGAGTCTTTTCCAATGAGTCAACTCTTCGCATGAGGTGGCCAAAGTACTGGAGTTTCAGCTTTAGCATCATTCCCTCCAAAGAAATCCCAGGGCTGATCTCCTTCAGAATGGACTGGTTGGATAATTTGCTATACCAGTCATGTCTCCCACCTTGATATGATCTTCCCATGCAATGAACTGGTGCCTTAAGTCTTATTCGTGATGGAAAGAGGGGAAGAGGTGTGGTAGAAAGTGAAAGAACAAGAACAATTAAGAAGGAAAATGAAAGTGTGAAGGTGGCATTCCTCTGCTTCAAACAATGCATCGTTTACCCCTGGCTCTTAGGATTAATTCCTTAGCACGGCTGGCAATGTGCCTCAACTAACATTTCTACCCTCACCTCTATTTCTTTTTCTGTTCATTGCTTTTCTCCTTTTGTAAATTATCTAAACATGCCATGTGCTTGTGTGCTTTTGTGGCTTCATTGATGTGCTTGGTCTTTCTGTAATATCCATTATCCATCTTTAGGCTGCATTGAATAAATATTTTAAGTTCCAACTTTAAAAATAATTAGTATCATTTCTGTTCGGATTTACCACCCTCCCTCCAAATCTGTTTAATCTCTTCTCCTTTCTCCTCGCTTCTCCACAATCATGGCTCTGCTTGAGAAGTTAACGTATGGCAATATATTCTGACCCCTTATAAAACTCTGAACTAACAAAAATGAGGTCACCTCATCAGAATCACATCACCTCTAAGAAGATCGACCTTTGGTTCCCAGGACAGTGCCTGGCCAAAAAGAACATGCTCTATAAAACATTTCTGACTAACCTCATGAGAACTCGGATGTTGGGGGACCAAACTACTGTAAGAGTGATATTTGGCAAAACTAATACAATTATGTAAAGTTTAAAAATAAAATAAAAAAAAAAAGAAAGAAAATGTGAAAGTGTTAGTTGCTCAGCTGTGTCCATGCTCACTAATAGCTGATTAAAATTTGGGCTTGTATGTACTGGGCCTTTTACAAGTTTTAGCTAATTTAATCTTTGCTATCCCTGTGAAATATTACCATCCCATCTTACAACAAAGGGAACTGAGGCACAGATAAACCAAAAACACTCAAGCACATTGCTTTTAAATTGCAAAGTAAGGACTGAAACGCACATAATTTGCTCTCATGGTATGTAGCTCCCAACTATTCTAAACACTGCTTTTCTACCAGTGGGGTCCCTGAGATGGGGCAAAGCCTGTGAGACTGTGGGCTTTGTCTTACTGAAACCTAGTTTTTGCACTAGTGATATAAAAATACCAAAGTGTAATTTGCAAGGTCGCAGCACCCCACTCCAGTACTCTTGCCTGGAAATTCCCATGGACGGAGGAGTCTGGTGGGCTGCAGTCCATGGGGTCGCTAAGAGTTGGACACGACTGATCGACTTCACTTTCCCTTCTCCCTTTCATGCATTGGAGAAGGAAATGGCAACCCACTCCAGTGTTTTTGCCTGGAGAATCCCAGGGTTGGGGGAGCCTGGTGGGCTGCTGTCTATGTGCTCACACAGAGTCGGACACGACTCAAGTGACTTAGCAGCAGCAGCAGCAGCAACAGTTCAAATCAGTAGTGAACATGAAGTACTCATCCCTTTTCCTGGTGGGTTGAATTTCATTAACAGAGAAACTGACTTATGGGCTAGAGTTACACGATCGCCCTGATAATTTAAAGTAATGTAGCCTTGAGTTTATCGTCTCATAGATTTTCCACAATCTACCTCATCCCATGTTCCTTAGATTCAAGTTAAGAGAGAAGACAATGTTTTACTCCATGAGAATTTGCTGCCGAATAAGATGACTCATCAGCCTATGGCTGGACTTCAGTGTGGGAGGTCCGTGTCTCCTTCCAGGCCAATGCCTGTTCTTGTGAATTAAGTAGCTCCCTAGCCCTGAGAAATATTAACTGCTCCTGGAGAATAAACTAGCAATGGAATTCTGATTCCTTTGCAAGAGAAAACAACAAGCCAAAATTGTCCAGATGTGGGGGGGTTGGGGGGGTGGGGTGGGGGTGGAAAAGTGAAGGAGAGGGAAAGTATGCTATTCATTCCTTACTGAGAACTATTAATCATACCTTCCATTTGTATATCATTGACAGTTTACAACTCATTTTATGTGAATGTAAACCCTTCCAACCCTGGCTAGGGTCAATATAATTATTTTAACTTCAGGATGAAAGAATCAAGGATCCAAGAAATGACATCCTAGCAGAAACTAGTTAGCAAAAGACCCCAGTTCAGCATCAAGGTCTTATGTCTTGGCCCCAGGCTCCCTTTTACTGTACCTCCTAGCCAGTCCAAGTTGATGTCCAACAAATGTTATTAGAAGAGGTGGCACTGGAATTCCCTTAAGGATTAAATTATTTTGGGTAAAAAAAAAATAAAATAACTTGGAGAAAGGTCTGTGGGGAAGCATGAACCAAGATGAAATTTGCAGAGCGCCAACAAGAAATATAATTGCTTCTACTCATTCTTCTCGGTATTTGTTGTTTGCTTATTTTAGCCATTGTACTGGGAAAAGAAAAGCCAGTATTTGATACGGTCACAAGTACGCTGATGGCTGTAAAGGACAGATCCAGAGATTGACTTACTGAGTGAAATGTCAGGCAGAGAAAGACAAATATATGATTATCACATGTGGGATCTGAAAAAGGGTACCAATGAACTTATCTATGAAACAGAAATAGAGTCACAGATGTAGAAAAGGAATTATGGTTACCAGAGGGTAAGGAGGGCAGAGGGATAAATTGGGAGACTGAGATGGACATATATACACTAATATATATTATATATATATAAAATAGATATGTAATGAGAGCCTATTGTATAGCACAGGGAACTCTACTCAGTATTCTGTATTGACCTACCTGGAGAAAGAATGCAAAAAAGAGTCCATATAGGTATGTATATATAACTGATTCAGTTTGCTGTACCCCTGAAACTAACACAACATTGAAATCAACTATACACCAATATGTTAAAAAAAAAAAAACAAACTAAATATGACTGATTTTGCAAATTTTTCTTTCTTCATCAATAAAATCTACTTTTCTGGTTTATTTTTTAATAGAGAAAAACAACCCAAACTGCCCTAAAGTCCCTGGTAAAGCAGAATGCAGCCAGATGGTCCAGGTGAAATAAAGAGAGAGAGAGAGAAGTCCGTCCAGGCTTAGACTGAGTGCCTCTGAAATAGGTCTGTCAGTGTTCTTACTGACAGTAAAGGCCATGAATTTTTCTTAATTTCATTTCCTACTGTGTACACTACAGGAGAATCTCTCTACAGTGTAAATTCCTGTTTTCAATATAGTCTTGGTCATAAAGAGTCACTCAGCCTAAAACTCCCAACCATAAGCAGTATTTTAGCAACAGTCCTGGATCTGGTGTCAAGAGATGTGGGCTTAAATCCTGCCTCTCCACCCAGTGTGAATTTGAATGATTTGCTTCATCTCTACAAAGCCTCAGTTTTTATGTCTATAATAATCTGGGGATTTTAGCTAGAATTCAGATGTCTGCATACGTGAAAGACTGGAGTCACAAGTCTGCTGGGAGTTTGCCTTATTAGCTAATTAACAGAAAGATTTCCATCTATCCCTATGTAGCCTTTAGGAATGAGACATGGTAGGGGAAAGAGTTTGAAAAAAATATGTATCCCAGATCAATGGTTCAGCACCAGCCTCTCCTGGGGGCCTGTTAGAAATCAAATCCTCAGGCCCCACCCCAGACTTAATTATGACTTCTGGCATGGAGATCCACACTTGCGTTTTGTCAGACCCTCCATATGATTCTGATACAGACTCAAGTATAAGAACCAGAGTCCTAGAAGCAAGCTGAGATGAAGCGGATAGTTAGTACTGTCTCTGAGTTCGGCTTCTTGCCCTCATGCCTACGGCCTAATAGAGAGGGTTGTAGGCAGACACTGGAGGAGCGTTTACTTCAGTGTGTCTCATCTAATGCTGTGTTTGAACCTAAAGAATGTTATTCCTCCCTTTGGTGTTTTGTAAGTATACTTGAAACCGTGCCATAAAATAAATCAATGCAATAATCCATTACATGGCTCCTGAGTATACATACTCACCTGGAGATTTTTGCATGCCCGTCCTAGGGAATCTTTACTTTCTCCCCATCCTCAACTCCAAAATTTACATGTATATTCCACTCACAGTGTAGTGTGCCCATAGATTCTTTCTCATTTCATACTCACTACCACCTCTGAAGATGCTAGAGCCTGCAGCCTAGTTGCATCCCAACAGATTGTCTAGATACCTGTATGCTTCCCTATTTTTTTCTAGGAGCAATGCAGTTCCAGCCTTGGTTAATGGTAGGAGAAAACTCTTCACCTGCAAGGGTGGTTTTACAGTACCTAGTTTCTAAGGGTCACAGCACACAGGAGCTTATAGGACTATTTTTGCACATTTGTTCGTGTAAGCCACGTAGTTAGTTATCACAAACACTTTCAAAAACACTTAGGATATTACTTTCATATGCTGTATACAGCTCATTGGTGGCAAATCTAGTCTCACTTGACTGCATTTCTTTTCAGAATGGAAATTGCTAATAAGAGTCAAAAGGTCCAAAATCAACCTAAAGCAAACCAAAAATAAGGCCCAAACCTGACACTCACACAACATAAATAAGAAGCAATTTCCTTGAATTAAAAAGTCATATAATTATACCAAGCATAACCCAGAGGACTGATGCCAGATTTGGCATTTCAGAAAGCAAAATGTGTGGAAAGAAATGAAACCGATGTTATGAACGGTCAATTTATATGTGCACTGTTTCTGTATACTGTATGTCATGCTGTTGTACTATTTCCAAGTAATATTTTGCAAACAAAATGCATATCATCGAATGGAAGAAGTTTTGTTCAAGTCATTCGGTGTGGCCAGTTGGTCACTGAAAGGAGCAGTGGCCATGCCTGGACATGTTTTCCCAGCATCCAGGTCTGGGAGGTAGGTACTCTCATCACCAATCCTGTTTTATAGACGAGGACATTGGACATAAAGAAAATTCACCCTCTCAACACTACAAATCACTCAATGGAGTGTGTTAGTAGTTTCAGGGCTCCCAAGCAAATAGGATTCCGAGTTAGTTTTCTATCCTATGATTGATAAACAACTCTTGGATGAGTTTAGGGAAACCATTCTCTAGGCATTTTTCCAGTGCCTGCCTTTGTGTTCAGACCAGACATATGACTGAACTTTTTTCTTGATCTGCATTTGCTCTAATTCCTTTCTTCAGGACCATAGTCCTTCATTTAAACTCAACCTACTTCCCTGCAGTTTAAGTCTCCAGTCCTCAACTTCAAACTGGCAGCTGAAGATTAGATGCTACCCTTAAAGCAATGCTATTTTAAAAAATGGCTATACCTTAGATCAGACACCCTTGGATGTCAAAGCTTGTCCAGACCAAACACAAGTTTTCAAATCCCTCTGGATACAGACTGGTGTCCTTTAACCTGTGCCCATCAAGTCAAGCATGGCACCTTTCCCCATGACTGAGCACGTCACAGGCTTCTCTCTGAAGCCTGGCCAAGCTTCAGCTCAAATAGCATAATTTTCAGGGACCAGTGCTGTTGTCCAAAAAGAGATTTCATTTTCTTTTGACATTTTCCCTTTTAAAATACAGGAATACAACACAACCTACAAGTTTTCCAGTGCTTTGCAGGAAGCCAATTACAGTATGTTCTAACAAAGGGTATAGGGAAATTAAAATAAAAAATGACCAAAAATCAGATCCCTAAGAATTGTCACTTGCAATATTGCCCTTACCTTTTAATGAAAGAAAAGATCAAGTGTTCCAACCGTCACCTCACTCCTTCAGAAAAACAGCTTCTGCCAAGAGATGATTAATGACTGTTACTTATTTGCCTCAAATGACTGAGTTTCAGGGCAGTCAGAAGCATTTTTTTAATCATTGACTTATTTCCTAATACAACTGGTTTCAAAGCTAAATCCTACATTTCATGAAATCACAGGCAGAATGGTGTATGTACTTTCATGGATGTTAAGATATCTTGGTCTCCTGCGGGGCTCCAAACTCAGTATCACTTGCTTATTTTGGGGGTTAAAGTTTAGCAGGCAATAGGAAGATGATTAAGACCTATTTATGCCATACTATAAAGTCTCATGTTTAACCTCTATGAGATTTACTCGGAAGCTTTAAGCAGTGAAGCATTTTTTTGAAGTATACTTGATATACCATATTATGTTAGTTTCAGGTATATATGGCTTCTCTGGTGGCTCAGTTGGTAAAGAATCTGCCTGCATTGCAGGAGACCCAGGTTTGATCCCTGATTTGGAAAGATATACCCTGGAGAAGGAAATGGTAACCCACTCTAGTATTCTTGCCTGGAGAATCTCATGGACAGAAAAGCCTGGTAGGCTACAGTCCACTGGGTCACAAAGAGTCGGACATGACTGAATGACTAACACTTTCACTTTCAGGTATACAACACGATAACTCAATATTTTTATAGATCGTACTTTGTGAATAAATTGATTACAAAATAATGGTTGTATTTCTCTCATGCATAATATATCTTTGTTGCTTATTTATTTTGTACATAGTAGTTTGTACCTCTTAATCCCACATCTTTATTTTACCTCTCCCCCGTCCCTCTCCACACTGGTAACCGTTAGTTTGTTGTCTATATCTGTGAGTCTGTTTTGTTAGCCACTGTGTAAAATAGGTTCCTCAAAATAGAACTATTATATGATCAGGCAATTCCACTCCTGCATATATATATATATATGGTTTATATCTGAAGAAAACAAAAACATTAATTCAAAAAGAGATATACACCCCAATGTTTAAAGCCAAGATACGGAAGTAACCTGTGTCTATCAACAGATGAATGAACAAAAGAAGATGTGATATATATATATATGCTGTTGTTTGGTCACTAAGCTGTGTCTGGTTCTTGTGTGACTCCATGGACATAGCCCGCCAGGCTCCTCTGTCCATGGGATTTCCCAGGTAAGAATACTTGAGTGGGTTGCCGTTTCCTTCTCCAGGGGATCTTCCTGATCCTGGGATCGAAGCTGTGTCTCCTGCATTGCTTGTGAATTCTTTACCACTGAGCCACCTGGGAAGTGTATATATATATAATATTTCTAATATTCCATTGTATATGTATACACATGCAATTTAATATTGCGAAGAACCAACTCATTGGAAAAGACCCTGATGCTGGGAAAGACTGAAGGTGGGAGCAGAAGGGGACGACAGAGGATGAGATGGCTGGATGGCATCACCAACTCAATGGACATGAGTTTGGGTAAATTCCAGGAGTTGGTGATGGACATGGAAGCCTGGCTTGCTGCAGTCCATTGGGTCGCAGAGAGTCAGACACAGCTGAGCAACTGAACTGAACTGAATAGTCATAAAAAGGAATGAGACAATGCTATTTGCAGCAAAGTAGGTGGATGTAGAGAGTATTTTGCTTAGTGAAATACGTGAGACAAGGAAAGGCAAATACTCTACATTATTACTTATAAGCAGTGAAACATTTTTGAGGAAATATGCTGAGAACTGTGTGAGACTGGCCTGTAGAGACCGTAAGTGGTGTAAGGAAGGCCAGATAGAAAGCTAGCAAATATTCTAGGCCCAGACCCAAGAAGATGAGGCTAAAATTACAATGATGGTTGTAAGGGTGGGCTTGAGCAATGTATCAAAATGAGTGCTCAGTAAATATTTGTGGCTAAAAGGGAAGGAAGTTGGGAGGGAGAGCAAGAGGGAGGAAGGGAAGGTTGGATAGAGGAAAGGAAGGAAGGGAGGGAAAGAACGGGGAGCAGGATTAGCTAAAACCCCTTGAAATTCTTCCAGGTAGTGTATAATCTTTGTAACTGTATACAGTATTTAAAAACCACATTCTATAACAGCAGTTCTCAATGAAGTGTCACATTAGAACCACTTGAGTAACCTATAAAATCTTGATGCTATGACTATATTCCAAACCAATTAAGTTAGAGCCTCAAGGGGTAGACCCTGGGTCTCAATATTTTTTTAAATTCTTCCCAATGATTCTAATGTGTAGTCAGGACTGAAAAATCAGTGCTCTGTAGACTGCCTGCCTCTGGAATCAATCTCTGCCTAATAATTGGTTGCCATGGAAATTTATCCACTAGTTTGGTGAGGGTTGTAAAACCTCCAGGTTACTTTAATTCTAAAAATAGCTGATACACTTTTCAGTCATTGGGATAACAAAGTCTTCTTATGATCCATGGCCAAATTAAAAGTATTGCAGTAGGACCCACTTTGTCTCTATATGGACCCATTTAGATCAACTCAGAGAACTCGAGTTAGGCTCTGGTTCTAGCTATGCATTAAACAGCACCAGAAAAGTCACTGGACATTTGCTTCTAATTTGCTGGATAGAACCACCTCTAAGGTTAACCTCCAAGGTTAACCTCCATGGTTAACCTCCATGTTACCTGGGAGTGATGTGGACAGTAGGCTTATGTACTGTTCCTGCTGTTTTATTAGCTGTTACAACACTGGGGAAATCACTTAACCTGCAGTTTCTTATCTGCATAATAGAGACACTCATATCTCAAATTTGTTTTTGAAGATAGAACGAGATAAGACATTTGTCAATTTGTCCATTTCAATTATTATATAATATGATATCTACAATAACAATGGGCTTCCCCGGTGGCTCAGCTGGTAAAGAATCCATCTGCAATGCAGGAGACCTGGGTTCTATCCCTGGGTTTGAAAGATCCCCTGGAGAAGGGAAAGGCTACCCACTCCAGTATTCTGGCCTGGAGAATTCCATGGACTACAGTCCATGGGGTTGCAAAGAGTCAGACACAATTGAGCGACTTTCACTATCATAGGAATAGATGTTTCTTCTGTCTGTTGATATCCATAAAGATGTACAGAAATTTAAGATTAAAGACAATTTATGTATTAGCTTTCCTTCATTCTACCAGGTTTTTAAATATCAGCATCCAATGTGTACTCCCTTCTCTTTCAAATCACAGTGCATAACAATAATTCGGGGGACTGCCTTGGTAGTCTACTGGCTAAAACACTGTGCTCAAAATGCAGGTGGCCTGGGTTTGATTCCTGGTCAGGGAACTAGATCTCACATCCTGCAACTAACAGTTCACAGGCTGCATGCAACTAAAGAACCCACATGCCATAACAAAGATTGAAGATCCCAGGTACTGGAACTAAGACTTGGAGCAGCCAAATAAATAAACATTAAAAAAATTAGAGCAAAACAAAAGCAATAATTTGGGTTGCCAAAACCTGTGACATGTATGTTACACTTTTCTGAAGGTTGAAGGGAATGTTCAAACTGAGTCAAACAAAGATCCTCATTAACAATTGTCTGTCCTCTGGGGTGCAGTGACTGACATGGCTAGAATCTCCACATTCTTGCAGGGAACATAATCACTTTATGAAATCAGTGTCATTCATGAAACACCTCCTACACATACATAATTACTGCAATTGACAAGTGTATCTCAGTGTTAATACAGATGCTCTTTTATCTAAAAGGCAAACTTGGAGAGGAAAAAAAAAAAAAGGCGAAACAATTCATTTTCAGTCTAATTAAAGTCATTATAAACAGCCTCCTGGTGCTTAACCTTTTTTCCTCCAAAATCCCAGTCTTTTAGTTGAATGCTCAGATCTGGAGCTTCGTTGAGGTTTTCCTTAATTGCCTTTCCATCACTAATGGGATTCACTTCATTATTACCTCTGCCAAAAGCTGCCTCCAACTTTCAGCTCCCATGCTGAGACATTTACATGCCTATTTATAATGTTAAATGCTGAAGTCACACCACCGTAAAGTTTAGGTAACTAAATTGGAGTGTGACTCCACTGACTGGGAAGCATTGACTTAGATTATATTTTCTTAGATATCTATAAACTGTCTCCAAATGCCTCTTTCTGCTCATTCATCCCCTGAATTTCGTGCTCGCCTTCCTTTTTTCCTTTCTTCCTCCCTCCCATTTTCCCTCCTTTCTTTCCCCTCTGATTCTTTCTCCTTCTCCACCTCCTTTCCTTACCTTGTCATGTCCCATGTCCATCCTCACAATAATCTCCCAGAACCATCTTACTATTTCAACAATGTCTACGATCGTACCACCAATGTTTTTTTTTTTTTTTTTAACAGATAGCTTGCCATCTATCTTTGCTGCTAAGTCGCTTCAGTCGTGTCTGACTGCACGACTGCACAGACAGCAGCCCACCAGGCTTCTCGGTCCATGGGATTCTCCAGGCAAGAACACTGGAGTGGGTTGCCATTTCCTTCTCCAATGCATGAAAGTGAAAAGTGAAAGTGAAGTCCCTCAGTTGTGTCTGACTCAGCGACCCCACGGACTGCAGCCTACTAGGCTCCTCTGTCCATGGGATTTTCCAGGCAACAGTACTGGAGTGGGGTGCCATTGCCTTCTCCCATCTATCTTTAGTTAACTTTAACAAAGTCTGTGTACTCAGTTTCAAGATCCCAGTTTAAAGCTGAGCGGACTAAAGGTCAAGAGAGAAAAATAAGATGATGAAGAAGACCCAGTTCACATGCGAGTAAGGTAGGACTTGAACCCAGCCCTTGCCCTCTGGGAAGAATTGGATGAATCAACATAAATGAGGTGTCACATCATAGAAGGGGGGTGACCCAGAGATGAACAGTGTACCTCTAAGGCCTCTCAGTGAGTCTCTAGGGGAGGAACAGCAGGAAGTCAGACTTACCAACCCCCATGCCTTGTTCTTTTTATCCCTTTTCACAAAACCTCCTTGAGCTGCATATTAAGTAGGAATCATTGTGGTCTAGTCAAAGAGAATGTTAGCAGGGTTAGAAGTGGCTCAAGGGTAGGGACATATTCTTACCTAGTGTCAGAAAGAGGGCAGACAGTGTTAGATAGGGCGTCAGGAATTTTCTGTTGGTTTGCTGCTTTGTTGCCATGAAGCTTTTCTGTGCATATAAACACAGAGCTGTTGGGGTGGGAGCTATGAGGAGAACATGGGGATATTTGGGGGAAACTGGAGACTCCTTCTCACTTAAGGGGTTTCTGTCGCATGTCTACCAAACCTTGACAGGTCATATGTGTGTGCGTGCATATGTGTGTGAGTGTGTGTGTGTATCTGTGCTAGTGCACATGGGCATTAAGCGCTAGTAGTGATGTTGAGCAGGCCCTGTGGGGCTCCTGGAAACAAAGCCTCCCCCATTTCTCTGATCATAGGAATCAGCCTTCATTCAGCCCCCATGACCTTCCCTGAGTTCCAACGGGCCGATTCAAGAGTTGCTTATTAGGGAATGGAGGATGTGAGACCAGGAGGAAATGAAGGGTCAAGAGAAAAACATTGCAGCCTTCCGGCAAAGTCCTGGTTCCCCAAGAAGGGCCACCCGCAACAATATTTTTGAGTTGTTTTGCAGACACTGAAACCCCCAGTAGGTAGAAGAAGTTAATAGTTAATGACGGTATGCTGCACACAAGAATGTTGACCCCTGAAGGTTAATGATACTGACTCCTACTTACCTTACCACCAACCAGTCAGAAAAATGTCCACAAGCTAATATGTCTCTTTGAATCACTACTCCCAAACCTTTCAATTCCCTCCCCAAGTTGGGACACACAGCTTTGAGGGCATTAGCCTCCTGTAGCCCTCTTTGGCGAAGCAATAAAGCTATTGTTTTCACTTCACCCAAAACTCTGTCTCTGAGATTGATTTAATTCAGTGTTGAGGTACAGAGGCCAGATTTGGCTTCAGCAGTAAAGACATCCAGAGAGGTGTGTTTTAACATAGCCTCTGGCCTTCAAAGAGTTTACAGCTCAACCAGAGAAACTGGCTAACACTGAAATAATGAACAAGATACAGTTTAAGAATTTTTAAATGCAATAGAAAGACGAAGTCGATTACAGCCCAGCTCCAAGAACAAATATTATGAAGACTTTAGAAATGGCGATTATGCAAATATTTACGGGATGCCTATTATTTGCAAGACTCTGCTTGCTACTGTTTAAATGTTCAGTGGGAGATGGCGTTGTCTTGTCCGTAATTTTAATCAAGTATAAAATATCTTGAGGTGAACATGGGAAGCAGTGAGAACATAGAGAGGAGAGCAGCCCATTCTCACTTCCTTGATAAGGCAGCATCTATGCTGAGGGCCAGAGGATAAACCCAGATTAGGCAGGAAGGGTTGTTATTTTCTCTTCAGCTTCCCCTTTCCTGTCTGTTCTCTGTCCTCCTCTGACCTGCTGCTGCAGACTCAGCAGCTGACATCTGTATGGTGTAGTACTATTGCTTCCTTGCTCTTTGATCTCTGCTTGGGGCTTGGCCAGCAAGAAAATACTGATAGGAAATAAGGGGTCTGGTGGAGAGAGAAATGGAGTGTTTCTCCCTCCCTGCTGGAATATCCCGTCTCCAACAGTTTCATCTCTCCATGATCACAGCGCTTGCCAGGAGGCTCCTCTTCTGGGATTCTAGGTTCTGGTCCTCAGCTGGCCCCAGACTACTTGGCCCTACAGGGATAAGAACTTCCCAACTTGCTAGTTTCTGAACATCTCACTATTAATTTCCTCAGCATCCTTTTCTTAACCTAGCCTAACATTCCGTTCTGCAAGTGGTTCTTATATTAAAAGCCTCTTCATGTGAACAATTAAGGGTGGATTCTGTTGCCTGCCTATAAGCTGGCTGATGGATATACCAGGTGAAGGCAGAGGGAGAGGTGGGTTGGGAAGGGTGTAATGCCCAGTGATCGTGAGTTGCTCCACATGGATGAAGTAGAGGATGACATTGTGGTAGAGAGTGGTGAGACTAAAGAGGGAAGCTGAACATAAAGGGCTTTGCATGTTGCACTGGGAAGTTTCTACATGACAATATAGAAAAATGTTTATGATATATTGCTGCTAAGTTCCTTCAGTTGTGTCCGACTCTGTGCAATCCCATAGACGGCAGCTCACCAGGCTCCTCTGTCCCTGGGATTCTCCAGGCAAGAACACTGCAGTGGGTTGCCATTTCCTTCTCCAATGCATGAAAGTGAAAAGGGAAAGTGAAGTCCCTCAGTCCTGTCTGACCCTCAGCGACCACTTGGACTGCAGCCTACCAGGCTCCTCTGTCCCTGGGATTTTCCAGGCAGGAGTACTGGAGTGGGGTGCCATTGCCTTCTCCATTATAATATATTAAGTAACAGTAAAAAACGATTTTGAAATGTTTATGTGTACATTACAATTTTAACTGTATTCTATTTAGGGTAAATGATATAATAAAATACATAAAATGAGAGTGGGGCTATCTTATGGTATTTACTATATCGGGGATTTGTTTTATCTAGTGAATTTTCTGAATTGGATTACATTGATTTTATGAATTTAAAAACACACTTTTAAAGAGCAAATATCCTGAAGCGCTTGTTCAGTGGAACTCCCTTAAGTACAATGGATAAAAGGCGCATTCCTGATGAGATCAGCCTGGCTCACAGAATTTGCAATTCTGTGCAAGTGGGCTGTGAGCACCCCTCTGAAGGTAGCCACCGAATGGGGTATAGACAGCAGAGATTTCATGGTGGAGCACAGTGGGAGACACCTTTTTTCCATATAAAGGCTGAGTCTAGGGAAACAAAGTTTCCCTGAAAACAGGATATTTCACTAACTGTCCCAAAGCTAGGGTGTTTCAGGGAATAGAAACTGCTCCCACATATTGAAGCAATTTTTTGTAGGTTCTTGAATGAAGAGATCAGTATTCCATAACCCGTGAATATAGCAGGATCAGACAGGCGATCTACCACAAGCCAGTGTCAGTGGTTCGGCTTTGCCTGTGTGATGGTGAGTGGACACAAATTTGGTTTGGTAAAGAATCTGACTGAATATCACACTCTTAATGTTCCTCATTCTGGCCTTTTCCACCACCAGCCTTCTAGTAAATATTTTGTAGAACAGGTCACAGTGAAAGATGAGTTGTGGCCTGACTTATGCCGATTTGAATTTCTCGTAACTGCATCTGTCATTGAGGATTAATGCATTTGATCCTACACACTGCTGGGGAGGAAAAACACTTTCTCTACCATTCTAGGTTCCTCTGGCTGATCTAAGACTTAAACTGACATAAGACAGATTAACAGGAGAAAATCAAACCATGTTCAGTAACATGTATACACGGGAGAGGTTCACGGAAACTAACTTGTCAAATGGTCAAAAATCTTCATTTAAATGTCATCTCTAGATGACGACAAAAGAGAATGTTGAGGGTAGTGCTTTGGAATTTCAAAGGGGAGGAAGGCAATTGGCATTGAGAGGAAAAATCAAATGTTTGGTAATAAAGGTGTGCTGGGTGATGCAAAGATAACGGGCCACAGAGTTAAGTCTGATCTCTAAGAGCTTCCTTCACCACATCCAGCCCATGCTTGAAAGTATCTCTAGTGATAGCTGGATTCCTCTATCTAAATTCTTCAGGCAGTTAAGGGGAAGGTCAAAGTTTGCTCTTGAGTCTTTTGGACCTTGATTATCTTCAGCTCAAAATACTCTTCATGCCAAAGAGATATCTTGGAGTAGCAAGTTTTGCACCCCTACAAACAACCTCCATGAGCTTGGTTTATGCAAATCTGTTTCTGAAAGAAGGCTCCACCTACACTTGGTTAGGCGCCTCTAGGAATCTCCCTTCCATACCCCTAGTCTGGGGCTCCTCTTTTGGACTATTCACTTCCAGTGGGATGATGTCTAGGACTTGGCCTGGCCAAGGAGCAAGCATGTCCGTGACTAAGGATGGTTGCATGCACCGCCTTATTTCTTGACCAGCGTAAGAAATGTCAGCACAGATGACATTTTTCAGCCCTCAGAAAAATATTTCCTGATAAAGGGGAAAATCTGCAGAGCAGCTCCCAAAGTTGTAAACATCTATCAGAGGCAGAGAGTAAACATTTAATCAGCTCCCAGTCTTTGGGACCTTAGATCACGGCCCTGTGCAGTAGCAGCCTGGACTTATGGTACAGAAGAGAAGGGAAAGACTGGTGATAACTGGCAGGTTACTGGGAGCTACCCTACCATCCGTCTTCCTTTGGATTCTCTAGTCCCTCTGCCTAGGCTTTGCTTGTGGGGCCAAATCTAGCTATAAGACAAAGAGAGCCCCTCATGGCCAGGGGGCCACTTGCAAAAGAGGACAGTGCACACTGATAATGTGCCTGCCACAAGGGCATCTCTCAAAACTACCACGGTGACAATCAAACTTTGCAACAAGAAGTTATGGTTCTTAGGGAAGAGGGCTGGGCCACGAGTTCTGAGAAACAGTATGTCTCAGCAAGTCTCGTGAGTCAGGCTTATTAGAAATCAACTCTTAGCTCTGCCACTAACTCTCTGTGTGACCCTGGGCATGTTACTCCACCTCTGTCCTAATTTCATCATTTGTTAAAGTAGGTTACATGAAACCTATCTGTTAGAGTTAACTTGGTTGCTAGATGACTAGCAAAGCATATCTCTGCTAAGTCACGTCAGTCGTGTCCGACTCTGTGCGACTCCATAGACGGCAGCCCACCAGGGTCCCGTCCCTGGGATTCTCCAGGCAAGAACACTCGAGTGGGTTGCCATTTCCTTCTCCAATGCATGAAAGTGAAAAGTGAAAGTGAAGTCACTAAGTCATGTCTGACTCTTTGAGACCCCATGGACTATAGCCTACCAGGCTCCTCCATCCATGGGATTTCCCAAGCAAGAGTACTGGAGTGGGGTGCCATTGCCTTCTCTCAATATAGCAAAGCATAAGCACCTATATTAGACTAATGTAAGCAACACACGTTACTTCCATTTAAAATTCTTCTACTCAATCTCCTCTTATTTCTTTCATGAGAAAATCAGTGCTCAGAAGGGAGAATGAATGTTTTTACCAACGTTACATAGTTGCTTTTTGGTAAAAAGTGGTACACCAGAAAACACATGGAATCAAGAAGAAATGGGTTTAAATCCCAAGTTTATTTTTCAATGTGATGTTGGGAGAGTTGCTTAACTTCTCCAAGCCTCGTTCATGGATATAAGGGGTTAATGATGCTGCTCTGCCTTGTCTCTGCCATGCAGTTATTAATAATTTATGTTTCACTAAGAAAGAAAAATGTTCTAGCTAAGGAGTCTGATAGGAGACCCCCACATAAATCTGGGATACCAAAGGGTTATGCCCTCCAGGTAAGTGAAATAATGACATCCCCAGGAAGTGTGTATACCTCAGCCCTGGTGGCAGAGGGTGCATCTTTCTTAAGAACTTAAATCATATGTGTTCAGGCCATCATGCCTTCTGGATTTACACTGCCAGTATAGTTCCCCCATTTCCAACAAAGAGCAAAAAACCCTGGTGCAAAAAATTTTTAATTGGCTCGATGCCCCCACATGACAATTGGAAGCCAACTTTTCTAGAAAAACTAATAACAGTCCATAGAGATGTTAATATATTTTAAGATCCATTCCAAGTTTCAATCTGTGAAAGTATGAAAAAACATGCATCTTAGAATTGATGAAATATGATAAACACAGCAGTACCCTCTCACATGATTAAGGAATAATGATTGCACATATATATAATCATATATGATTACATGTGTATGTGGGGCTCTGCGTATGTATCTTCTTAATTGTGTGTGACTTTGAGTGGGTCTCAGAAAAGGATGACATCTGTGGTTCCTAAGAGCCTCTTTACTTCTGCTTTAATAGTTTATCTTAGAATATTGCATGTTGTTTTTATTTATTCCCAAAGATTTACTTCTGTCACTTCTCAGGCTCAAATTAAGGCATCCTTGACTGTACTTGAAATGTCCAACAGTTTAATGGCTCAATTTTCTGAAGAATTAGGGGAAGGAAATGCTTCTACTAAATTCCTCTTTATCACCTACAGTTTCTATTCTAATCACCTGATATTGTTCATTATCTCCTTTAACATTGAAATATATTACTAGGCCAACAGTCTCCAGCTCTGAAATCTAGCTTTGGCCGAAGGTGGCAAAGAAATCCCAGAAGAAGCATTTTTCCATTTTTGGATCCTAATAATAAAAATGGTAATAAGCTTGCAATCTTTTGTTTTTATGCCACAGTAAGATACTTCATGAGGGATTAATTTATGAAAGATCACAAAGGTGCATATCAATACTTTTTAACCATTGTCTAACTCAATGAAACTATGAGCCATGCCGTGTGGGGCCACCCAAGATGGACAGGTCATGGTGGAGAGTTCTGACAAAAAGTGGTCCACTGGAGAAGGGAATGGCAAACCACTTCAGTATTCTTGCCTTCAGAACCCCATGAACAGTATGAAAAGGCAAAAAGATAGGACACTTAAAGATGCACTCCCCAGATTGGTAGGTGCCCAATATGCTACTGGAGATCAGTGGAGAAATAACTCCAGAAAGAAGGAAGAGATGGAGCCAAAGCAGAAAAGACACCCAGTTGTGGATGTGACTGGTGATAGAAGCGAAGTCTGATGCTGTAAAGAGCAATATTGCATAGGAACCTGGAATGTTAGGTCCATGAATCAAGGCAAATTGGAAGTGGTCAAAAGGACGGAGGCACAAAAGGGCTTTTGGTGGGAAGAGAAGTGAGGAAAAGGGAGGAGTCAGCAAGCCTGCAGAAGTGCCCGATGCCCACCCTTTTAGCACACCTGTGCTTCCTTACCATGCTATCTACTTCCCAGTTCCCTTGCTCGGTGAGTAGGCTGGACTACGAGGAGCATGTGAAAGCAAGATTGAAGTCACATTCAGACGGGCTAATCTCAAAATCTTTTAACCAATCACACGTGCCAAAATATGGAAGCATTCTCTGAAAGCAAGGGGTCTGGGCAGGAAGGAGACCAGTGAGAAAGTTGAATGGTATAGAAATATGTATTTGTCATTCATTTGTTAATCCAGCAGCGCTTCCCAGGTGGTGCTAGTGGTAAAGAACCTGCCTGCCAAAGCAGGAGACATAAGAGATGTGGGTTTGATCCCTGGGTCGGGAAGATGCCTTGGAGGAGGAAATGACAACACACTCTAGTATTCTTGCCTGGAGAATCCCCATAGACAGAGCAGTCTGGCGGGCTACAGTCCATAGAATCACAAAGAGTCAGACACTACTGAAGTGGCTTTAGCGCTTATTCATCCAGCAACAATATACTGAGTATAATCCAAGCACTGTACCCTCAGCTAGGCTCAGAGGAGAGGGATAAAGTGTCTTGTTATGCAACTTTTTGGTCAGGGAACCCTAACCACATACATCAGGAGTGGAAAGAAGACCTTTCTTCAAATGAATGAGTACATCCTTCCTTTCTTCCTTCCTTCATTTGCTTTTTGGTTCAATAAATATTTGTGTGCAAGACACTATATTCCACGACAGTGAAGGAAATCTACAATCTAGTAGAAACATACATGTTTGTTTTGAGGGTATACTCAAAGGTTCTGTTCACAGTAGGTGCTCAACAAATCTCTGTCAGTAATACTAGCGACAAGGATGCTGACTGAGCCCTTAGACTCTATTTTCGATATGTTGAACATTTAAAAAAATATTTGATATGAATCTCAATTAGTTATTAATTATCTATTTTAATATAATGACACTCATTTCAGCAAAAGATTAATTTAAAAAATGTCAAGTGATTCGTTAGTGTGTAATTGTTTCTTCCTTAATAAGTTGAATACTAATTTCTTTCTTTTTCTAAAAAGGAAAGAAATCTGAGTGTTTTGAGTAAGTCCTGAATAAGATTGGCAAAGAAATTAGATGTTAATTTAGATACTGCTTAATAAAAATATGATTTCACAAAGTGAAACTTCACTTTATATTCTACCTGAAAGCTCCCTTATGAAGGATCTGGGAGACTGGAGTCTATGGAAGAAACACATTAATTTTAAAAAACATAGGTTCAAGGTTCTAATCTCAACTCTTATCTTTGCATTAAACACTCTGAAGCCCTGTTCAGAAGGAAGGAATAATTTGCACCAGTCTTGATTATAAATAGAGTAGTAACCAATTAGGTTACAAAACCAGGAGATTAAAAAGTAGAGGCTTTAGCATCAGGAGAGAGACAGTGATACATACTATGCCCCCAATTTAAAAACTGAGAAGACAGACTTGATAAGGCCAGTCACTTCTCTAGGTTGAGATGGTCTGAAAAGAGTCATCATTGAAGATTTAAGTCTAGGGCTGTCTAATCTGATGACTATATCCCTTTTCTGTTGGCCCCTTCAGCTGGGGTATAGCCAATGTCCCAGAAGAGAGATATTTTATAATTTGATTCTCATTGTATCTTTTAGGCTTAAGACTAAATTTTCCAAGAAATATGGAGGACAACAAGATAGAGAGCCTTTATCTTTTTCACACGATGTCTCTTCTGAGAGCTTCTAGGTGCACGGGGAAAAATGTTCACAGCTTTCAAAGACTAAGGATGTGGAAGGGTTAGAGGCAGTGTTTTCCAAGCCAAGATTCTTCATGGTTGCGCAGGAGTCCAAGAGCCTCAAGATGATGATGCTAAAGTGATCGTTTAGGAAACATATTGCAGCCTGGGCTCTGGAGCTAGACTACTGAGACCCCCTTTGTTTAAAAATACCACTCCGTATTTTTTACTAGCTGTTTGAACTTGAGTAAGTTATTTCAGCTCTCTAGGTTTCATTTTGCTCTAATAATAAAATGGAAGTAACCCTAATTCACAGAGACCATGTAAAGAACAAATAAATTAGTCAGACTAAAATGCTTAGTCCAGTGCCTAGCACATAGTAGGTACTCAATAAATCTTAGCATTTCTTAGCATAATTTTTGGCTCTTATTTTTCAGTCTACCATTAGAAGGAGAAACAGGTTAACTGTCAAAAAAAATCACCATGGTTTAAATATGCATGAGAAAAATCAAAACTCTGTGTCCACATATTTGTGGAAAAAGAGAGCTGTTGAAAAATAAACATCTCAGCTGTTTCTGAATTTTCTCATTAACATTTGTTTGCTCTTTTTGATTCCTTTTGTTTTTGCTAGCAGACAAGTGGTAACAGGTGCCAAAGTTTAAGGAAAAATATGCGAGAAAAAAATTTAAATGTGATTATAACTATCTATTCATTAACTCTTTTTTCCCATGCAAATTATGGGGGGGGTGTGAGTAAGAAAATGCAACTCAGGGAACCAGTGCAGCCCCCTCATCTGCATAACGTGTTGGGCTGCTGGAAGGCAGGGCTGAGGCTGCCCGCAGAGATAGATAAAGAGCTTCCAGTGGGGTCTGAAGCCCCAGGCCGTGAGTTTTAACAAACTGGGCCACGTATGGGATGAATGCTGGTCCCAGTTCCTGGGATATTTCCACTTTTAGCACTGAATGTGTCACACACTGGAAAACTTGGCACTGAAAAACCAGGATATGTGGTCAGTTCTAGTGAGAATTAGATTCAGCAGCAGGTGAGATACTAGACCCAACTAATCATTGTTGTCATTGTTGTCTAGTCGCTAAGTCATGTCTGACTCTTTTGTGACCCCATGGACTGTGGCCCGCCAGGCTCCTCTGTCCATGGGGTTTGCCAGGCAAGACTATTGGAGTGGCTTACTTCCCTAGTGGCGCAGTGGTAAAGAATCTGCCTGCCAATGCAGGAAATGTGGGTGTGACCCCTGATCTAGGAAGATGCCCTGAAAAAGGAAATGGCAACCTACTCCAGTACTCTTGCCTGGGAAATCCCATGGACATAGGAGCCTGGCGGGCCACAGTCTATGGGGTCGCAGAGTTGGACATGACTGAGTGATTGAACAACAACTAACCATGCACGTCTGTAATAGACATTTGAATTAAATTCCCACGTTCTACCTCGCGCCTTTGTTCACTTTTAAAGGAACTAGGCACAGTCACTCTACAGTCAAACCCACCTAGCTGGACAGAGAAAAATGGCAAAAGGGCAGAGATTTTCTGTCTTAAGTAGACTCTTAGTTCCTCTCCATCATTTGTTCACATGCAGAGTATATTTGTGGGGCTAGTTTTCCTTTTGCAAGGAGAATAACTGAGCTGTGCTAGTGGCAATGGTGGCAGCAGGACAGGGCAAACCTGGAAAAAAGATGTCATGGATGTGGTTCGCAGTGTGACAAGTACCAAGTAGGTAGAGTGCACTCAGAGTGACTGTCTACACAGCTTCAATAAAATGAAGTAGCATGGAAACCTCATTCATTCTAGAAAATGCAATCTGATATTTTGCAGAGAGCCTAGAAAGAAGAGTACTTTCATAGTCTCTTTTTTGAGCACTTAGAAGTGCCATGCATTTATTTATATGTGTTCTCATGTAATCTTTTAATGCCTCTGTGAGGTAGTGTAGACCAGAAAGACGGAGGCTCAGTGACAAGTCTGTGGATGGAGAAAATAGTTTTCAGTTCAATCTGTGTCAAAAAGTAGGTAGATCACCTTGGGTGTGTCTTTTTGCTGCAGTGAGAATACACCCCTACATATTCATTTATCAAATAGGTCCTCCTGATTCCTTAGGGTAAGTTTCAAATTTAGCTAAGAGAATAAACATGAAGTTACTCTGTAAAATGGTATCTGGGTACAATCATACCTCCTCCTAGACGCACGCGCACAAACTTTCACAAACATACACATACAGATACGTATACCCTAACGCACCTAGTAACTCTAGAAAATTTGTTTATTTAGTATTTGTGACAATAGCTAACCAAGAAATGATGTGGGAGTGGGGAACTTGAGTTGTTGTCAGTCCTGCCATGCCCTCTGCAAGCCACACAAAATACATATGATGTTAAAACAAAGTGCAGTGCCTTTCAGATGCAGCTTCCTCTGGGTCCCTCTGAATTAGAAATTCCTTACTCCATCCTTGCTCTATGCTGTGGTTTTTACATCCATACATCTCAATTTTTGACTGTTTGCCTACCTATTGGAAATACAGACACAACTGAAGTATTTGTGCTTTGAATACTGATGACATTCCAAGTATCTGTGAATATTAACTAGGATGTGTTATCTCACAAAGAGAAATGGTTAAAATTATAATTTGTATCTTGTTATCTTGTGGGATTTTGTTCTTAATCTTTCTAATTTCACACAGTCATTCTGGAGTGATACTCCTAGTTTTTTTTTTTTTTTTTTTTACAATGGGTAAACAGCTTGTTTTATACTTGGTAGCAGCTCATTTTCTGTCATATATCATGAGGATTTTGTATATCCGAGCAAGCCAAAGGATTAAAACTTCTGGGCAATTTGGCATTTGAAGAATTCAGTTCTTGACTTTGAAAGTTTGCATTTAAAGCAAACCAAAATGCTATTTGATGGAGTCCTACACCAGCAATATATTCATGTCTGGTTCAAAAGAAAAAAAAAAAATCTGTAAAGTCCTACTTTATTTATACTAAAAAACAAACAAAAAAGTTTTAAAAATTGACTTGTCTTGAAAAAGGCCATCTGAAGTTCACAGTTTCCCTTTAGAAATAATAGTACTGTTTTGCCAATGGCAAAACAAATCCAAATATCAAAGGTTTGATGATGTTGAAAACTGAGATCCCAGGAGGTCTGAGGGACTTTGAGTTAGATATATATATTCTGTTATCTTTTTGAGGCTTGAGATGCCCATCCAAAAATCACAAGACTATGTTATTGTAGAAGCTTTCTAATATCTTTAGTGCACTGATGAATAGAAATGAGTCAAATTGCTCTCAAGACACTGCTGGAAAGAAACATGGCTGTTCCTTGGAGAGTTTGACCAACTCAGGAAGGCTCAGCAAAGTTCGAGGATACACAGGTTCTAACCACACTTCTCACCTTCATATGGATCTCATTTTTCCCTTGGATCTAGTCTTGCTGCCTTCCCTCAGTCCCCAACATTTAAGATCTTGTATCAAGGAGTCACAGAGACTGATGGCTGAAAGGGAACTTTAAAATTTAAACTAAACCTTTCAGGGCTTCAATTCCCTCTATAGACTCTGAATCACGTGTTCATTTCACTGGTAACTAAGAACCTGCCATGATTAAGGCTGTATCACCTTCAGGGTAGTCCAGTTCTTTGAATGGTTGTCCTTTGTTCTCATCTAGATGCATTTCTGCCTTCCTTTCTTCTTCCTCTCTTTTCCTCATCTTCTTTCCCTTGTATTCTCCTTTCTTCCTTCTGTCCTTCCTTTCTTTTTCTTCCTTTCTTTCTTTAAAAAAACTAATCACGATACCAAGTGCTAGGTGCTAAAATGTAGGAAGTCATACCCAAGGGCAGGATTAAAGTTTGTTTCTGCTCTCAAATATCTGAACCTTTGTAGTGATAGCAGAAAATACAATCCTGTATATGTTGACGCAGAGAAGAAAAACAGTGCTGTGGGAATATGGAAATGGCATTCAACCCATCCTGCCTCCTCGTCTCCTAATACATATGGGTTAATCAAACAATGGGGAAATTCAGTGGACATTTCTTAGGGGAGGGTCGGGTTGCTAGAATTCATTTCTTTGACAAAAAAAAAAAAAATAAATAAATAAACTTTAGAAAATCGTCTTTCCACCTTTGTGAATCATCAAATCAAGGTGACCAGAATCCTCCAAGGGGTGGCGAATGACTGATATGAGCAAGGCCAACTACAATCCTTCTGTAGGTATTCTGAATCTTAATCAGAGTAACGAAGTGATAGAGAAATCTTTCAGAGTAGATATTTTTAAATAAAAAATATTATATTGAGGCCTCCCTGGCGGTCTAGCGATTGAGAATCTGCTTGTCAATGCAGGGGACACAGGTTGAATCCCTGGCGCGGGAAGATCCCACAGCAGCTAAGCCTCTGTGCCACAGCTACTGAAGCCCGCCTGCCTAGAGCTCTCACTTTGCAATGGAGAGAAGCCACTGCAATGAGAAGCCGGAGCACCACAATGAAGTGTAGCCCCCACCTGCTGTGACTAGAGAAAGCCCATGAGCAAGAATAAAGACCCAGCACAGCCAAAAACAAATAAACAAGCAAATAAATAAATCTTTCTAAAAAGCACATTGCGACATAGTTGATATACAGTCTTATGTAAGTTTAAAGTATACGGTGCACTGATTTGGTACATTTACATATTGTAATATGATTACCGCTACATATTAGTTAATACTTCTATCATATCACTTTATTATCATGTATATTGTTTGTGAATATTTAAATCCAGTTTGTTAGCAATTTTAAGTATATAATACAGAAACATTTGGGACATTTCATGAATTTGCATCTTTGCCAGCGATCATTGCAAATTTCTCTATCCTTCCAGTTTGGTGTATGTGCTGCTGAATTTGGGCTGGGGTAGATTTGTACTATGTAACTTACATAAGAGGGAATAGATGATCAAGGGTTTCGTGTTGTCCGTATTCACAGTGCTGCTCTGGTTTTGTTAATACTATGAGTTATGAACACCTTTCCAATATATTTCAATTATTTTTAATCTAGCAAGAGGTAAAATCAGTCATTTTTAGTCAAATAACTAACTGAAACATAAAGGCTGTGAAACAGAGAAGATATATATATATATATATATATATATATATATGTGTGTGTGTGTGTGTGTGTGTGTGTCTATATATGCATGTGTGCATACCAGTTGCTTCAGTTGTGTCCAACTCTTTGTGACTCCATGGACTGTAGCTTGCTAGGTTCCTCTGTCCATGGGATTCTCCAAGCAAGAATACTGGAGTGCGTCCCCATAACCTCCTCCAGAGGATCCTGAGAAGCCTATCTATCTATCTATATATATACACACATACATATTTGTGCAGATATATGTGTGTGAAAACCTAGAGGGACAATATAACCTGAGTGTATATCGGGAGGATGAGGTTTGAGGAAAGAGGTGAGGATGTCAGGATAGAATTATTGGGAAACAAAGTTGGAGAGATCAGAAGAGAAATTCTGACTGGATGTCTTGTGCAATCTTCTCAAGAGCTGAAGAGTCAAAACATCAAGAATTTTATTCCTGACTCTCATCTCCATCCTGATTTTTAAAGAAGTGGACAATAATATCCAAAGAGCTTAAACCACTCTCCATAATGTGGTAGCTGGTGCTGGATATGAGCACAAATTTGTGATAGAAGATTAAATCCACACTATCATGATATCCTTCACACCCTTTTGATGGAAATTAAGAAAAGAGGAAAACAATTTGGTTTCTCAAAACAGATATTACAAAAACAAATAAAATGAAAACAAAAATATAGAAGTGACCACAGATAATGTTTAGTAAGAATATTTCAATATTAGAAAGCTTGTTGATGCAATTAAATAAAAAAAAGAAGCCTCTCAATAGATTAGAAAAAAATGACAATATTCAGCATCTTTATCTGATTAAATATGAAACATCTCTAGGAAAGGTGTGTAAGGAACTCTTTTACTTTTTAATGGCTACTTACTAATAAAAAACACAGAAATTACACTTAAATATGATAATACAGGACATTTACTTTAAGCTTAGAGACATGATATCTATTCTCTTACTAATATTGTTCAGTGTGCATTGAACAATGCAAAATGTAAGAGAAAAAGAAATGAAAACCTGGAAGACTGAAAAGAGTCAAAAGTATAATTAGATACAGATGACAGAATGATGTATGTAAGATACCAGGAGTCACCAGAACTAACATTGAAACTAATTTCAAAATGTAAACAAAATTTCTGGTTACACATTCAATACAGGCATAACCTTGTTTTACAGCACTCTGCTTTATTACGCTGTGTAGATATTACCTTATTTACAAAACTGAGGGTTTGTTTCAACCCTGCATAGAGTTAAGTCTCTCAGTTCCAACTTTTTCAAAAGCATTTACTTACTTCCTGTCCCTATGCCACATTCAATAATATTGTAGTATTGAAACTTTTTCACTATTATGATTTTTTATGATCTGTGACCAGTGACCCTTGATATTACTATTGTACTTATTTGGGGGTGTCATGAACAATGCTCATATACGTTGGTCAACTTAATAGATAAATATTGTGGTGCTTTGACTGTGCTACCAATCAGATGTCCCCACCACCACAGACACACATCCCTCCCTTTTCTCAGATGTCTTTTATTCCCTGAGATGTATCAATGTTGAAATTAGGCCAGCTGATAATCCTACAATGGTCTCTCAGAGTTCAAGTGAAAGGAAAAGTTGGACATCTCTCATTAAAAATAAAAACCAGAAATGTTTAAGTTTAGTAAGGAAGCCATGCTGAAAGCCAAGATAGGCCAAAAGAAAGATTTCATATGCTAAGAATTATCTAAGCTGTGAATGCAAAGAAAAAGTTCTTGAGGGAAATTAAGAGAGCTACTCCAGTGAATGCAGGGATGATGAGAAAAGGAAACAGCCTAATGCTGATAGAGAGCGAGTTTTAGTGCTCTGGATAGCTACAGCATTCCCTTAAACCAAAGCCCAATCCAGAGTAAGGTTCTAACTCACTTCATTTCTATAAAAGCTGAGAGCTGTAAGGAAACTTCAGAAGAAGAGTTTGAAGCTAACAGAGGTTGGTTCATGAGATTTAAGGAAAGAAGCCATCTGCATAACATAAAGTGCAAGGTGAAACAGCAAGTGCTGAGGTAGAATCTGCAAGTTATCCAGAAAATCTAGCTGAGATGATTAATAAAGGTGGCTACACCAAAAAACAGATTTTCAATGTAGATGAAAACAGTCTTACATTGTAAAAAGATACCATATAGGACTTTAATAGCTAGAGAGGAGAAGTCAATGCTTTGTTTCAAAGTTTCAAAGGGCAGGTTGACTCTCTTGTTTGAGGCTAATGCTGCTGCTGACTTCAAGGTAAAGCCAAGGCTCCATTACCATTCTGAAAATTCTAGGGCCCTTAAGGATTGGGCTAAATCTACTCTGTGCATGTTCCATCAGTAGAACAACAAATCCTGGATAACAGCACATCTGTTACAACATGGTTTACTGAGTATTTAACCCCACACTTGAGACCTACTGCTCAGATAAAAAGATTCCTTTCTTTTATGACTGCTCATTGGCAGTGCATCTGGTCACCCTAGACTTCTGATGGAGATGTACAACAAGATTCATCTTGTTTTCATGCCTGCTAACACAACACCCATTCTGCAGCCTGTGGATCAGGGAGTAATTTCAAATTTTAAGTCTTATTATTTAAAAAATACATTTCATAAGGTTATAGAAGCCATAGATAGTAATTCTTCTGATGGAGGTCAACGAAGTAAGCCAAAAACCTTCCTGAAAGGATTCACCATTCTGCTGCTGCTGCTGCTAAGTCGCTTCAGTCATGTCCGACTCTGTGCGACCCCATAGATGGAAGCCCACCAGGCTCCCCAATCCCTGGGATTCTCCAGGCAAGAACACTGGAGTGGTGTCTGGAGTTCTGGAGTTCTAGTGTCATTAAAAAGATGAATTCATGGGAAGATGTCAAAAATATCCACATTAATAAGAATTTGGAAGAAGGAGTTAATTCCAATCTTCATGGATGACTTTCAGGGTTTCAAGATTTTGGTGGAGGAAATAACCTGCAGATGTGGTGGAAATGGCAATAGAATTAGAATTAGAAGTGGAGCTTGAAGATATGGCTGAACTGCTGCAATTTTATGATCAAACTTTAATGGAGGCAGAGTTGCTTCCCATGAATGAACAAAGAATGTGGTTTCTTGAGATGAAAACTACTCCTGATGAAGATGCTATGAAATGACAACAAAAGATTTAGAATAGTACATAAATTTAGTTGATAAAGAGGCAGCAGGGTTGAGAAGATTGATTCCAATTTTGAAAGAGGTCCTACTGTGGGTAAAATGCTATCAAATATTTATAGCATTGTACATTACAGAAAAATTATTCATGAAAAACATAATCAATCAATGTGGCAAAGCCTAACTGCTGTCCTACTTTAAAAAATTGCCACAGCCACTCCAGCCTCCAGGAACCATCACCTTGATCAGTCAACAGCCATCAACATTGAGGCAGAGAAAGCTTTGCCTACATCCGCTTCTTGAATTTTATAGGTATCTTGTCACATATATGTCTTTAAGCCATTTTGAGTCTATTTTTATGTATGATGTGAGGGTGTGTTCTAACTTCATTGGTTCACACGCAGCTGTCCAAATGTCCCAGGACCACTGCTGAAAAGACTTTCTTTTCCCCATTGTATGTATATTCCTCTCTCCCTTGTCAAAGAATATTTGTCTACAGGTGTGCTTATTTAACTTATATGCAGAGTACATCATGAGAAACACTGGACTGGAAGAAACACAAGCTGGAATCAAGATTGCCAGGAGAAATATCAGTAACCTCAGATATGCAGATGACACCACCCTTATGGCAGAAAGTAAAGAGGAACTCAAAAGCCTCTTGATGAAAGTGAAAGTGGAGAGTGAGAAAGTTGGCTTAAAGCTCAACATTCAGAAAACGAAGATCATGGCATCCGGTTCCATCACTTCATGGGAAATAGATGGGGAAACAGTGGAAACAGTGTCAGACTTTGTTTTTTGGGCTCCAAAATCACTGCAGATGGTGACTGCAGCCATGAAATTAAAAGTCACTTACTCCTTGGAAGGAAAGTTATGACCAACCTAGATAGCATATTCAAAAGCAGAGACATTACTTTGCCAACAAAGGTCCGTCTAGTCAAGGCTATGGTTTTTCCAGTGGTCATGTATGGATGTGAGAGTTGGACTGTGAAGAAGGCTGAGTGCCAAAGAATTGATGCTTTTGAACTGTGGTGTTGGAGAAGACTCTTGAGAGTCCCTTGGACTGCAAGGAGATCCAACCAGTCCATTCTGAAGGAGATCAGCCCTGGGATTTCTTTGGAAGGAATGATGCTAAAGCTGAAACTCCAGTACTTTGGCCACTTCATGCGAAGAGTTGACTCATTGGAAAAGACTCTGATGCTGGGAGGGATTGGGGGCAGGAGCGGAAGGGGACGACAGAGGATGAGATGGCTGGATGGCATCACTGACTCGATGGACGTGAGTCTGAGTGAACTCCAGGAGTTGGTGATGGACAGGGAGGCCTGGCGTGCTGTGATTCATGGGGTCGCAAAGAGTCAGACATGACTGAGTGACTGAACTGAACTGTGCATGTTTATTTCTGCACTCAGCATTCTGTTCCTTTGATCCATATGTCTGTTTGTGTTCCAATTTTAATTATTGTAACTTTGAGGTATTGCCTGAAGTCTGGGAAGCTTATGTGTCCTGCATTGCTGTTTTAACTCAGGATTTCCTCGACAATTCTGAATCTTTATGGTTCCATATAGATTGTGACTATATGGACCTTTGTGGGCAAAGCTATGGTTTTTCCAGTAGTCATGTATGGATGTGAGAGCCAGACAAGAAAAAAGGCTGAGCACCAAATAATTAATGCTTTCAAGGTTTGGTGCTGGGACAGCAAGGAGATCAAACCAGTCAATCCTAAAGGAAATCAACCCTGAATATTCATTGGAAAGACTGATGCTGAGGCTGAAGCTCCAATACTTGGCCACCTGAGGGGAAGTACCAACTCATTAAAAAGACCCTGATGTTAGGAAAGATTGAAGGCAGGAGGCGAATGGGGTGATGGAGAGTCAGATGGTTGGATGGCATTACCAACCCAATGGACATGAGTTTGAGCAAGTTCTGGGAGATGGTGATGGACAAGGAAGCCTGGCATGCTGCAGTCCATGGGGTCGCAAAGAGTCGGACATGACTGAGTAGTCGAACAACAACATTAGATGTTAGAATTATTTGTTCTAGTTCTATAAACAATGCCATGGGTAATTTATTAAGGACATTAAATCTGTAGATTGCTTTGGGTAGTATGGTCATTTTAAAATTATTAATTCTTCCAATCCAAGAACATGAAATATCTTCCAATTTCTTTGAATTATCTTTAATTTCCTTATTAATGTTTTATAGTTCTCAGCATATAACTCTTTAGCATCCTTGGTGAAGTTTATTCCTAAGCATTTTATTTCATTTTTTGATGTGATTTTATATAAGATTGCTTGTTTACATTCCCTTTCTGATGTTTCATTGTTAGTGTAAAGAAATGAAAGTGATTTCTGTATTTTTGTATTTTGTGTAATCTTGTATTCTGCTACTTGCTAAATTTGCTTATCAGTTCTTGTACTTTTCATGTGGAGTCTTTAGGGATTTTTATGTATAGTATCATGCCATCTGCATATAATGACAATTTTCCTCTTCAGTACCAATTTGAATATCTTTTATTAATTTTTATCTGACATAAATAGTACCAATGTCTTATTAGGTAAATCTTCTAAGGAAATTGATATAATAGCAAAAATAAACAAATGGGACCTAATAAAACTTATAAGCTTTTGCACAGCAAAGGAAACCATAAACAAAATTAAAAGATGACCTACAGACTGGGGAAAATATCTGCAAATCATGTGACCACAAAAGGCTTAATTTCCAAAATATATAGATACCTCAGAAAATTCAACAACAGCAAACAAAAAACCTCATCAAACAATGGGCAGAAAATCTAGATGTTTTTCCATAGAAGACATAAAGATAGCCCATAGGCACATGAAAAGATGCTCAACATTGCTAATTATTAGAGAAATGAAAATTCAAACTACAATGAAGTATCTCTTTATATTGGTCGGAATGGCCAGCAGTAAAAAATCTACAAATAATAAATGCTGGAGAGGGTGTGGAAAAAAGGAAACCCTTTTACACTATTTGTGGGAATGTAAAAAAGAGACATTACTTTGCCAACAAAGGTCCATCTAGTCAAGGCTATGGTTTTTCCAGTAGTCATGTATGGATGTGAGAGTTGGACTATGAAGAAAGCTGAGTGCCGAAGAATTGATGCTTTTGAACTGTGGTGTTGGAGAAGACTCTTGAGAGTCCCTTGGACTGCAAGGAGATCCAACAGTCCATCCTAAAGGAGATCAGTCCTGGGTGTTCTTTGGAAGGACTTATGCTGCAGCTGAAACTCCAGTACTTTGGCCACCTCATGTGAAGAATTGACTCATTGGAAAAGACTCTGATGCTGGGAGGGGTTGGGGGCAGGAGCGGAAGGGGACAACAGAGGATGAGATGGCTGGATGGCATCACTGACTCAATGGACGTGAGTCTGAATGAACTCTGGGAGTTGGTGATGGACAGGGAGGCCTGGGCTGCTGCGATTCATGGGGTTGCAAAGAGTCGGACACGACTGAGCGACTGAACTGAACTGGACTGAACTGAAACTGATGCAGCCACTTTGGAAAACAGTTTCAAGATTCCTCATAAAACTAAAAACAAAGTTGCCATTTTATCCAGCAATCCCACTCCTGGGCAAAACTATAATTTGAAAAGACATACACACCCCTATGTTCATAGCAGCACTATTAATAATAGCCAAGCCATGGAAGCAACCTAAATGTCCACTGACAGATGAATGGATAAGGGAGATGCAAAACGTATTTACAATAGAATACAACTCAGTCGTAAAAAAAGATGAAGTCATGTCATTTGCCACATGGATAGATGTAGAAATTATCATACTAACTGAAGTAAGTCAGAAAGAGGAAGATAATAGCATATGATATCACTTATACATGGAATCTAAAAATATGACACAAATAAACTTATCTATGAAGCAGAAACAGACTTAAAGACAGAGAACAAATTCGAGGTTGCCAAGGGGAAGGAGGGTGGGAGAGGAAAGGATTGGGAGTCTGGGGTGAGCAAATGCAAACTCTTATATATAGAAAATAAAAGTAACAAGGTCCTACTATATAGCACAGGGGACAATATTTAATGCCCTGTGACAAACCATAATGGAAAGAATATAAAAAATTACATATGTATGATATATACACATATATGTATGAGTCATTTTGCTGCACAGCAGAAATTAATACAACATTGTAAATCAAGTGAACTTTGATAAAACTTTAACAATTTTTAAAAAGTCGAACCAGGACCTTCCTTCAGCTAAAAGCTTATGACTCGATGAAGGCTCATAGATGATGGTTAGTATTTTTTAGCCATAAAGCATTCTATAATTAAGGCATGCACATTTTAAAAGTACACAGTGCTATTGTACTCTTAACAAGGTACAATATATTGCAAACATCAATTTATATGCAATAGGAAACCAAAAAATCGGTGGGACTTACTTGATCATGATATTCTCTTTCTTGTGCTTGTCTGGACCTGAATCTTCAATGATGCTAAGACATGTCTATTTATGCAATCAAGAGTACTTCACTATACCAGTAAGCAATCATGAAGTGCAAAAGACAATTAATTTATATTACAAAAAATACTCTAAAGTGTCTAAGAATTGAACTGAAAATAGACAATCACTTTAAGAAGATAAAAAACAAAGTTCTAATAAAGAGTTTGTTGCTGCTGCTGCTGCTGGTAAGTTGCTTCAGTTGTATCCAACTCTGTGCAACCCCAGAGATGGCAGCCCACCAGGCTCCCCAGTCCCTGGGATTCTCCAGGCAAGAACACTGGAGTGGGTTGCCATTTCCTTCTCCAATGCATGAAAGTGAAAAGTGAAAGTGAAGTCGCTCAGTCGTGTCTGACTCTTAGTGACCCCATGGACTGCAGGCTACCAGGCCCCTCCGTCCATGGGATTTTCCAGGCAAGAGTACTAGAGTAGGTTGCCATTGCCTTCTCCGAATAAAGAGTTTAAATAAGACTAAATAAATAAATACTATATATTGGTATAAAAGTACTTAATCTTGTGAAGAAGAAAACTCCCTAATTTAATCTATTAATTCAAGGCAATTTTGCTCAAAATTCCAGGGATGACCTTGGAAAATGTCTTCAAAGTATAGCAAATACTAAAATTATGTTGAATAAAAAGAGCAAAATGGGAGACTGGCCATATATTATGAAATATTACAAGACACTTCTGCTTTCAACCAAGATAACAACAGGAATTGGATTTATTATCCTGCCTAAAACAAGTTATCAGAGAGAGACAAAAAGTTTCAGTAAGAGTTTCTGGTTCTCAGCCACCAGCACAGGACTGTTACAGCTGGGAAAGTCCTGGGGTTGCCTCCCCATTTGGCCTGGAGAGAGTTTCCAGAACAGTGCACTGTGAATGAGAACCCAAATGGATCCTTGACCAATGCTATGATCCTGGGGTCCCAAATGGAGAAGGCAATGGCACCCTACTCCAGTACTCTTGCCTGGAAAATCCCATGGACGGAGGAGCCTGGTAGGCTGCAGTCCATGGCGTCGCTAAGAGTCAGACACGACTGAGCGACTTCACTTTCACTTTTCACTTTCATGCATTGGAGAAGGAAATGGCAACCCACTCCAGTGTTCTTGCCTGGAGAATCCCAGGGACGGGAGAGCCTGGTGGGCTGCCGTCTCTGGGGTCACACAGAGTCGGACGTGACTGAAGTGACTTAGCAGCAATGTATTAATAGCTACAGTTCTCCATAGTACTCCTGGAAAGGACAGAGCTTCTCAGAAAGAATAATAGAGATCTGCAGAATTTACCCCAGAGTTTTCAGCTGAGTTTTTCTTTTTCTTTTTTTTTAATTGAAGAGGATATTAAATCTTTACTGATTATACCTGATAATGGATGATACACAAGCTTCATTCCTATCTATAATTTTATCTGGTACCATAATTCAATTTATATATATTACATAGGATGTGCCAAAAGTCATAAATAACCAAAAAAAAAGAAAAGAAAAACTCCATGACTTTGCATGGGCGACCCTTTTAACAGTGAACTCCAGGTCACAACACAGTAACTGTCAGTTGAGCTACACCAAGGTTTTCTGAAGATAACAGCTTCTCCATCAAAGCAGGTTGTAAATAAGTTTCAAATGGAACCTGGCATCATCCTGAAGGAATTCTAACTTCACACTGTTGGGGTAGTTCGCCAAAATGGCTTCAGAGTAGACTAACTTTACATAGCACAATAAAGTAAAAAAAAAAAAGACATCTATTTAGCATCATGATCAGACTATTACATTTAGCAATTAACAGCATGGGTGCAAAAAAAGAAAAAAGAAAAATCTACATTAAAACCCTTTGCTAGAATGCTTTACACTTTCCACAGAACAGAAACTAAAGTGACTTGTTATGTAGTTAGTCACAAAAAACCTTGAGGTTTTTTGGCCATACACATTAGTATTGTCTAAAATGTATCTTTTTTGTCACTTTAGCTGAGTGACAAAGCTAAGCTAAGAACATGCTTATAAGGGAATCACAGAAGCCTGGGAAAGAACCACCATGAAAGACTAGACCATTCTGGGGCTTAGTGGTGATGGTGATGGATTAACCATGGCTTAACCACCATCCTGGGGCTCATACAAGACCAAGAACAGGCATTCCACATCAGTGAGTCGATATTCAGTTGTTTATTAAAATGTGTTAAGAAAATGAATTTGGAAGCCTTTCTTAAACCACTTATGACAATAAACTTCAAATAGATTCAAAGTAATAGCTGGTTCCTGAAAATGTCTGATCGTCTTTAAGACCACTGGAGTTTGGAAAGAGTTCTCAAACAAATTAAACACACACACACAAAGGTTTAAAGAAAAAGTTTTAGGATTTGATTAAAAGTGAATTTTTCTATTGGACAAAGAACATCATAGATAGATAAGAAGCTGCTGAAAGTCCTTGAATTAACTAGATTTAATAGAAATAAAACTGAGAAAATAAAGTACCTCTTATGAATCAGGATAAATAATAAGCTGAGATATTAATAACAGTAAAATAAATTTGTATTTTTACAGTGACACACAATGATACCTATTTTTAAATTTTAAATTTAAATGGTAAATACATATTTTCAATTATCGTAAAGTTGTTTAGTCGCTCAGTGGTGTCTGATTCTTTGGGACCCCATAGTCTGTTAGGCCTAATCATCACGTTACCCAGAGATAATCATAGTGGAAAGTCTTCCTTTCCTTCCATTTCCACAGCTACACAGTTCCCCTACCACTGCCTTCTGACACAGTGGTTGTTAATTTCTTATATCTCCTTCTGGAAACATTTTATGCATTATAGAAGCAAATAAAAATATTTAATTTTAGTTTAACGATACTTCTGGAAGATAATTCCATATTAGTACTCAGAAAGCTTCTTCATCTTATGTTTCAAAATTGGGTCTAGTTGCTACATGCTGAGATGGTCACCATACAATCAAATTTTGCCAAGACAACACTTTTATTTTTTTCTCAATTAAAAAAAAAAAGACCTGGTTGATTCAATTATGGTATATTTATGTAACAAAATGTTATGAATTTTTTAAAAAATTAACTGTTATTTCCACATAGAAGTTCTCCCTTGTTTAGTCAATAGCTTCCTGTATTATGCATGATGGGTGGCCTCTGTCTTTGATACCTTTCAATGCTTCCCCATCACATAGAATGCTGTACCAACACACAAGCCCCACAAGAGCAGGGACATTTTTCTATGTTTTTCCTAGTATCCCCCTCAACAACTCGGATATTGCCTTGTCAATGGCAGGTTCTTTTTTTGTTTTTAATTATTATTATTTTTTTATTTATTTTATTTGACTGTACTGGGTCTTAGTGGTGGCATGTGGGATCTAGTTCCTTGACCAGGGATTGAACCCAGGCCCCCTGCATTGGCAGCATGGAGTCTTAGCCACTGGACCAGCAGGGAAGGCCCAATGGCAGGCTCTTAATAAATATTTTTAAACGAATATCCTGGGGACTTCCCTGATGCTCCTGTGGTTAAGAAGCCACCTTGCAATGCAACAGTCCAACATGTGGTGGATCCCTGGTCAGGGAACTAATATTCCACATGCCACAGAGCAGCTAAGCTTGCACACCACAACTATTGAAGCCCACACACCACAACTGGGAAGTCCATGCACCACAGCAAAGATCCCGCATGCTACAACTAAGACCCTATGCAGCCAGACAAGTATTTAAAAATTGAATATCCTGATACCGACCACAACTCACAGTGTAGAAGTGAATCTGGAGAATTAGTTGCTATGATTAAAATGGTTGGGTCTGGAATTAGAGTTTTGAAGGGTATTGCCAAACCGCTTCCATATACGTTGCACTAATAACTATACCAACAACGATGAGGCTATTTTTTTCCTCGCAGATTTACTAACAGTGTTTTAAAATGTCATTATTTTTCTGAAGCTGACAGAAGATATTGAAGCATTAAAGTAATTAGTACTGTGTATGTATATACATACACAACTAAAAGTTACCACTTGATAGTCATTCAGTGTGCAATAATTATAAATTTTTATGATATAAATGTGAGGAAAAATGCTTTTATGTTCTGCTTCGAAGAGTATTATCAGCTAGAAAAAGATGCAGGCATTTTAGAGCGCACAATTGAATAACTTTTTGAAATTGAGTGTGTATATACTTTAAGACAACCATTTGCTGTGGCAGTAATTGGTTTTGGAATAAAATGTGATTGAATCTTAGTCAATAAGGCCAGAGAGAAAATCCGCTGAGAAGTATCTAGAAATAATTTCTGTAAGAGGGGACATACAGAAAAGACATTTGCACTTCTGTCAACGACTGGCCTATCCCGAAGTGTTTCTCAAGTAGGTGTTGGGAAAACATGAGAAAAGCTATTCTAGTTTCACAGAGCAGTGAGGTGAGAGGGTTGAGGACATGGGTGAGTCTTGGAACTACTCTAATGTACAAACTAACGTAATAGTAAGAAAAGAAAAGTTGTTACTGATTAAACTATTGCAGACGCTGCATTTTCTTTGATGTATCTGAAGACATCCAAAATGACAGGGGATCCATTGAGCTTATGCCCATTTTTCAGATGTTTAAACTGAGGCCCTTTTCTGGGAAATGGCTACATTTAGACTGTTGAACCTAAGCCTGTAAATAGGATAGCTAGATATCAGGTACAGTTTGTTAGCTGAATAAATAGAAATAGATCTGCCTCAGACGTGATTATCAAATTCTGAATCTAGTCATGATGTTTTAATGGCTTCCGTATTGGTCCACCATGCTGGTAAGTCCTGTAGGATGACCCAGTGGAGAGGCCTAGGAAGTAGAGTCAAATGACCTAGACTTCTATCCTGAGCCTTCCACTATAGGCTGTGTGATTTCAGGTAAGTCATGGAATTTACTGAGAATCAGTTTACTCTTCGGTTCCATGAGGTAACAAACAGGATTTCTCTCACTGGCTTTAGAGTTGCTGAGAGGCACAACTGTTTCATAGCTGGGATTGGTTGGAACACATGATTTGCAAACTACTAAATGTATACTCAATCAAGAGGTAACTTTACTGTTAATTTTTTGACCTTGAGAACTAAGGTAAATCATTTAAATTCCTTAAGCCGAAGTATTTTCACAGTTCCTGAAATAGAGGAAAATAGATATTCTCTAGGTTTGGGGGGCTCAGCTGATTTTTATACTATATATATACTAATATATATATATATATATATATATATATATATATATATATATATATATTTCTAGTTTTCTAAGCAGAACATATATTATTTTTGCAATCACAAAGAAACCATTAAGTATTATTGAAAATAATTAGCAAAGCTTTTCCCAGCACAGGTGATTTGTGCTCCCATTTCAGTAGCCCAGTGTGTTTAGGCTAGATAAGGAAATTGTTTCTCCAAAGGACAATTTCATTTATATGTTGCATGAATCCATGTGAAAGGCAAGAGGATACCATTTAACACAAGCCAGTTTAGACACACTCTGATTCCAGCAGCCTAGCAGCCCAGAGGTCGGAAGAATTGGAAAAAAAAGTAAAATATTTCTATGCTAGGACATATTTTAAAAAAGCAAAATGGCTGTCTGGGGAGGCCTTACAAATAGCTGTGAAAAGAAGAGAAGCAAAAAGCAAAGGAGAAAAGGAAAGATATAAACATCTGAATGCAGAGTTCCAAAGAATAGCAAGAAGAGATAAGAAAGCCTTCTTCAGCGATCAATGGAAAGAAATAGAGGACAACAACAGAATGGGAAAGACTAGGGACCTCTTCAAGAAAATCAGAGATACCAAAGGAACATTTCATGCAAAGATGAGCTTGATAAAGGACAGAAATGGTATGGACCTAACAGAAGCAGAAGATATTAAGAAGAGATGGCAAGAATACACCGAAGAACTGTACAAAAATGATCTTCACGACCGAGATAACCACGATGGTGTGATCACTGACCTAGAGCCAGACATCCTGGAATGTGAAGTCAAGTGGGCCTTAGAAAGCATCACTATGAACAAAGCTAGTGGAGGTGATGGAATTCCAGTTGAGCTATTTCAAATCCTGAAAGATGATGCTGTGAAAGTGCTGCACTCAATATGCCAGCAAATTTGGAAAACTCAGCAGTGGCCACAGGACTGGAAAAGGTCAGTTTTCATTCCAATCCCAAAGAAAGGCAATGCCAAAGAATGCTCAAACTACTGCACAATTGCACTCATCTCACACACTAGTAAAGTAATGCTCAAAATTCTCCAAGCCAGGCTTCAGCAATATGTGAACCGTGAACTTCCTGATGTTCAAGCTGGTTTTAGAAAAAGCAGAGGAAATAGAGATCAAATTGCCAACATCTGCTGGATCATGGAAAAAGCAAGAGAGTTCCAGAAAAACATCTATTTCTGCTTTATTGACTATGCCAAAGCCTTTAACTATGTCGATCACAATAAACTGTGGACAATTCTGAAAGAGATGGGAATACCAGAACACCTGATCTGCCTCTTGAGAAATTTGTATGCAGGTCAGGAAGCAACAGTTAGAACTGGACATGGAACAACAGACTGGTTCCAAATAGGAAAAGGAGTCCATCAAGGCTGTATATTGTCACCCTGTTTATTTAACTTATATACAGAGTACATCATGAGAAACGCTGGACTGGAAGAAACACAAGCTGGAATCAAGATTGCCGGGAGAAATACCAATAACCTCAGATATGCAGATGACACCACCCTTATGGCAGAAAGTGAAGAGGTACTCAAAAGCCTCTTGATGAAATTGAAAGTGGAGAGTGAAAAAGTTGGCTTAAAGCTCAACATTCAGAAAACGAAGATCATGGCATCCGGTCCCACCACTTCATGGGAAATAGATGGGGAAACAGTGGAAACAGTGTCAGACTTTATTTTTCTGGGCTCCAAAATCACTACAGATGGTGACTGCAGCCATGAAATTAAAAGACACTTACTCCTTGGAAGCAAAGTTATGACCAACCTAGATAGCATATTCAAAAGCAGAGACATTACTTTGCCAACAAAGATTCGTCTAGTCAAGGCGATGGTTTTTCCTGTGGTCATGTATGGATGTGAGAGTTGGACTGTGAAGAAAGCTGAGCACCGAAGAACTGATGCTTTTGAACTGTGGTGTTGGAGAAGACTCTTGAGCATCCCTTGGACTGCAAAGAGATCCAACCAGTACATTCTGAAGGAGATCAGCCCTGGGATTTCTTTGGAAGGAATGATGCTGAAGCTGAAACTCCAGTACTTTGGCCACCTCATGCGAAGAGTTGACTCATTGGAAAAGACTCTGATGCTGGGAGAGATTGGGGACAGGAGGAGAAGGGGACGACAGAGGATGAGATGGCTGGATGGCATCACTGACTCGATGGATGTGAGTCTGAGTGAACTCCGGGAGTTGGTGATGGACAGGGAGGCCTGGCGTGCTGCAATTCATGGGGTCGCAAAGAGTCGGATAGGACTGAGGGACTGATCTGATCTGATCTGAACTGATGGTCATTTATCTGTTCAAAAGCAAATTTTACAAATATTAACTTGCATTATGTATACTATTAATGTTTAATGTAGTTAGTTCAGTTCAGTTCAGGAGCTCAGTCGTGTCCGACTCTTCGCGACCCCATGAATCGCAGGACGCCAGGCCTCCCTGTTCATCACCAACTCCTGGAGTTCACTCAGACTCACGTCCATCGAGTCAGTGATGCCATCCAGCCATCTCATCCTCTGTCATCCCCTTCTCCTCCTGCCCCCAATCCCTCCCAGCATCAGAGTCTTTTCCAATGAGTCAACTCTTCACATGAGGTGGCCAAAGTACTGGAGTTTCAGCTTTAGCATCATTCCTTCCAAAGAGATCCCAGGGCTGATCTCCTTCAGAATGGACTGGTTGGATCTCCTTGCAGTCCAATGCACTCTCAAGAGTCTTCTTCAACACCACAGCTCAAAAGCATCAATTCTTCGGTGATCAGCCCTCTTCACAGTCCAACTCTCACATCCATACATGACCACAGGAAAAACCATAGTCTTGACTAGACGGACCTTTGTTGGCAAAGTAATGTCTCTGCTTTTGAATATGCTATCTAGGTTGGTCATAACTTTGCTTCCAAGGAGTAAGTGTCTTTTAATTTCATGGCTGCAGTCACCATCTGCAGTGATTTTGGAGCCCAAAAAATAGTCTGACACTGTTTCCACTGTTTCCCCATCTATTTCCCATGAAGTGATGGGACCAGATGCCATGTTCTTTGTTTTCTGAATGTTGAGCTTTAAGCCAACTTTTTCAGTCTCTACCTTCACTTTCATCAAGAGGCTTTTGAGTTCCTCTTCACTTTCTGCCATAAGGGTGGTGTCATCTGCATATCTGAGGTTATTGATATTTCTCCTGGCAATCTTGATTCCAGCTTGTGTTTCTTCCAGTCCAGTGTTTCTCATGATGTACTCTGCATAGAAGTTAAATAAGCAGGGTGATAAGATACAGCCTTGATGAACTCCTTTTCCTATTTGGAGCCAGTCTGTTGTTCCATGTCCAGTTCTAACTGTTGCTTCCTGACCTGCATATAGATTTCTCAAGAGGCAGGTCAGGCGGTCCAGTATTCCCATCTCTTTCAGAATGTTCCAGTTTATTAAGGCAGGTATTATTATGGTTGCTTTGTTCTTATTGTTGATAATTTTTCAGGAAAGAAGGTGTCCAAAAAAAGTAATTATCCAAAATCACAAAGTTATACAAGGTAAAGTGTGATTTTAAATTCAGGTTTGTTTTTTCTAAGTAAAGCAAACTGTCCAGTCAAATAGTAATGAGAAAGATAGCTAACAGTTATTGGTCTTCTAACATACTCCATGGATACTAGTGAAGTGAAGTCGTTCAGTTGTGTCCGACTGTTTGCGACCCCATGGACTGTAGCCTATCAGGCTCCTCCATCCATGGGATTTTCCAGGCGAGAGTGCTGGAGTGGGGTGCCATTTCCTTCTCCAGGGGATCTTCCCGACCCAGGAATCGAACCCGGGTCTCCCGCATTGCAGGCAGACACATAACTTAAAACTGCATGATAAGCCAAT